>NC_072416.2:12952500-15352500 GCF_028858775.2 Pan troglodytes
TTAGCCAGGAGATTTTATGGAGGGAATGGTGGGTGTAGGTCAATCTGCCATACATGCAGCCACTTCTTCTCAATCAGTGGTCACTTAATCCTCTCCTTGTACCTCAACTTCATTTAGAGGATAATTAACTACTGTGGGAGTGAAAAGGTAATAAGTTATCCTCACCCATCACAAGGGTCATTGCCAACACTCCTACAACAAAAGACAGATTAATAAGAGAAAAACATAACAAATGAATTTAACAAAATTTTGCATGACACGAGAGCCTTCAGAAACAAAGACCCAGAGGAAACTGTATTTTTATGCTGAGATTCACTGGAAAATGAACAGTTGTGTACAAAGATGATTTGACAAGAAGAGTATGATCTACTGTTAATAAACTGGGGGTGGTGCAGGGCCTCTGGGCATAGAGCAGGATCTCTCTGGAATTGTCACCAGAAAGGGGTTCCTTTCCAGACCCCAAGAGAGGGTTCTTGGATTTCACTCAAGAAAGAATTTAGGGCGAGTCCATAGAGTAAAGTGAAAGCAAGTTTACTGGAAAATTAAAAAAAATAAACAAATGGTCCAGGCATGGTGGTTCATGCCTGTAATCCCAGCACTTTGGGAGGCTAAGGCAGGTGGATCACCTGAGGCTGGGAGTTGGAGACCAGCCTGACCCACATGGAGAAACCCCGTCTCTACTAAAAATACAAAAATTGGCCAGGTGTGGCTCTGGGTGCCTGTAATCCCAGCTACTCAGGAGGCTGAGGCAGGAGAATCACGTGAACCCAGGAGGCGGAGGTTGTGGTGAGCTGAGATCACGCCATTGTATTCCAGCCTAGGCGACAGAGTGAGACTCCATCTCAAAAAATAAAAATAATAAATAAAAGAATAGCTATTATTCCATAAGCAGAGCAGCCCCAAGGGCTGCTGGTTGCCCATTTTTGTGGTTATTTCTTGATGATATGCTAAACAAGGGGTGGATTATTCATGCTTCCCCTTTTTAGACCATATAGGGTAACTTCCTGACGTTGCCATGGCATTTATAAACTGTCATGGTGCCGGTGGGAGCATAGCGATGAGGACACCCAGAGGTCACTCTCATCGCCATCTCGGTTTTGGGTTTTAGCCAGCTTCTTTACTGGAAGCTATTTTATCAGCAAGGTCTTTATGACCTGTATCTGGTGCCAACCTCCTATCTCATCCTGTGACTAAGAATGCCTTAGCCTCCTGCAAAAGCCGCCCAGTAAGTCTCAGCCTCATTTTACCCAGTTCCTGTTTAAGATGGAGTTGCTCTGGTTCAAGTGCCTCTGACAGAATGAGGATCTTAGGTTCTACTTTCAGGCAAGGTAATGTAACTGTGTAACAGATTCTCCTTGTCCACTGCCTCGACAGAGCCAATTTAAACTGATGCATTAAGACAGGGGAATTGCAATAAAGAAAGAGTTTAATTCACACTGAGCCAGCTGTACGAGAGACCAGAGTTTTAATATTACTCAAATCAGTCTGCCCAGAAACTCAGGGATTGGGGTTTTTAAGGATAATTGGATGGGTGGACATTTGGAAGGTGGAGAGTGCTGATTGGTTAGGTCAGAGATGAAGTCATAGGGAGTGGAAGCTGTCCTTTTGCGCTGAGTCAGTTACTGGGTAGGGGCCACTAGACCAGATGAGCCAGTCTATCGATCTGGGTGGTACCAGCTGATCCATCAGGTACAGGGTCTGCAAAATATATCAAACACTGATCTTACATTTTATGATAGTGATGTTACCCCCAGGAGCAATTTGGAGAGGTTCAGAATCTTGCACCCTCTAGCTACATGACCCCTAAACCATAATTTCTAATCTTGTGGCTAGTTTGTTGGTCCTGCAAAGGCAGTCTAGTCCCCAGGCCGGAAGGGGGTTTGTTTTGGGAAAAGGCTGTTATCATCTTTGTTTCTAAGTTAAACTATAAATTAAGTTTCTCCCATAGTTTAGCCTATGCCCAGGAATGAACAAGGACAGCTTGGAGGAGAGAACCAAGATGGAGTCGGTTGGGTCAGATCTCTTTCACTGTTATAATTTTCTCAGTTATAATTTTTGCAAAGGCACTTGCAATCGGCCAGAGAATTCCTTTATGGCCGGCTCTCACACTGAAAGGTAGGGGAGGGTCAGAGTGGCTTTCTTGCTTCTGAGGCTATTTCAGTTGCCAAGATGCCACATATCAGAGTATCATGTTCTGAGAACCAACAGGAGTAACCTTCAAGGCCTCTCAAGGTGAAACTCACATATTCTTTGTTTTGTTTTGAAACAGGGTCTCGCTCTGTCACCCAGGCTGGAGTGCAGTTGCATAATTATAGCTCACTGCAACCTCCAACTCCTGGGCTCAATCGATCCTCCCGTCTCAGCCTCCCAAGTAGCTGAAACTACAGGCATGTGCCACCACACCCAGCTAATTTTTTTTATCTTTATTTTTATTTTTTGAGTTAGAATTTCACTCTGTCACTCAGGCTAGAGCGCAGTGGTGCAATATTGGCTCACTGCAGCCTCTGCCTCCCGCGTTCAAGCGGTTCTCCTGCCTCAGCCTCCCAAGTAGCTGGGACTACAGGCGTGCACCACCTCACCCAGCTGATTTTTTTATTTTTAGGAGGGACAGGGTTTCACCATGTAGGCCAGGCTGGTCTCAAACTCCTGACCTCGAGTGATCCACCTGCTTCAGCCTCCCAACATGCTGGGATTACAGGCATGAGCCACCACACCCGGCCACCCACCTAATTTTTAATTTTTTTGTAGACAACGCCTTGCTGTGTTGCCCAGGGTAGTCTCAAATTCCTGGGCTTAAGGATCCTCCTGCCTTGCCCTCCCAAAGTGCTAGGATTGTAGGTGTGAACCACCATGCCCAGCCAGAGCCCACATATTCTTCTTTGCCTGTATTCCAAGTGAAGAGCATCAGGACATGCTACCCTAAAATATGCCACTTTGACATAAGAATTATTTTGAGCTGAAGGCATTTTATTTTCTAAAATCCCTAAAATAAGTCAAAGAAACTCAATTGTCATAAATCCCCTTCCCAGGAATAATTCTACTCTTCTCAGAGAGGAGTCGCCAGCACACCCAAGCACTCATTGTCACAAGACCGTCATATCTCCTGTCTGTTCTCATAAGGGCCCAATTCATCTTTCCAAAAAGTCATTTGCTTTTCCATAAATGCCCTTTCACTGCCCCCTCCCGCCTGTCCTCTGCTAAGTTAGGTATTATAGAGCCCCCAATTTTTATGTATTAGTTATTATTATTATTATTATATTTTTGAGACAAAGTTTCACTCTTGTTTCCCAGGCTGGAGTGCAATGGTGTGATCTCAGCTTTTTGCAACCTCTGCCTCCTGAGTTCAACCGATTCTCTTGCCTCAGCCTCCCGAGTAGCTGGGATTACAGGCGCCCGCCACTAGGCCCTGCTAATTTTTGTATTTTTAGTAGAGACGGGGTTTCACCATGTTGGCCAGGCTGGTCTCAAACTCCTGACCTCAGGTGATCCACCCTCCTCGGCCTCCCAAAGTGCTAGGATTACAGGCATGAGCCACCATGCCCAGCCTATTATTATTTTTTTGAGACAGGGTCTCATTCTGTCCCCCAGGGTAGAGTGCAGTGGTGCAATCATGACTCACTGCAGCTTCAACCTGGCCTAGAGCCCAGATTCTAACCACTCCTTTTGTCAGAGGCCTTCAAACCAGCATGCCTCCATCTTGAGTGAGGGCTAGGAAAATGAGGCTGGGACTTACGGGGCTGCATTCCCAGAAAGGTATTCCTAGCCTCTAGATGTTTACAGTTAAGGGAACAGATTGATAGTGTTTACCGAACAGACTCAGACTTGGGAGTGTCCAGATATCCCGATATGTGGAGAACAAAGGCATCCCTAATTTTGGTTTAAAGATAATAGGCCTGGCATGGTGGCTCACACCTGTAATCCCAGCACTTTGGAAGGCTGAGGTGGGCAGATCACCTGAGGTTAGGAGTTCCAGACCAGCCTGGCCAACATGGTGAAACCCCATCTCTATTGAAAATACAAAAATTAGCTGGGCATGGTGGTACACACCTGTACTCCTGATTACTCGGGAGGCTGAGGTAGGAGAATCGCTTGAATCTGGGAGGCAGAGATTGCAGGGAGCTGAGATAGCACCACTGCAATCCAGCTTGGGTGACAGAGCAAGATTCTTTTTTTTTTTTTTTTTTTGAGACAGAGTCTCACTCTGTTGCCCAAGCTGGAGTGCAGTGGCCCCATCTCGGCTCCACCTCCTGGGTTCATGCCATTCTCCTGCCTCAGCCTCCTGAGTAGCTGGGACTACAGGTGCCCACCACCACGCCCAGCTAATTTTTTTAGTAGAAACGGGGTTTCACCACGTTAGCCAGGATGATCTCGATCTCCTGACCTCGTGATCCTCCTGCCTCGGCCTCCCAAAGTGCTGGGATTACAGGCATGAGCCACTGCGCCCGGCCGCAAGACTCTTATCTCAAAAAGAAAATAATAAAAATAGGCCGGGCATGGTGGCTCACGCCTGTAATCCCAGCACTTTGGGAGGCCAAGCTGGGCAGATAACCTGAGGCCTGGAGTTTGAGACCAGCCTGACCAACATGGAGAAACCCCATCTCTACTAAAAATACAAAATTAGCCAGGCATGGTGGTGCATGCCTGTAATCCCAGCTACTCAGGAGGCTGAGGCAGGAGAATCACTTGAACCTGGGAGGTGGAGGTTGCAGTGAACCGAGACGGCATCATTGCACTCCAGCCTGGGCAACAGAGTGGAACTCCGTTCAAAGAATAAAAAAAAAAGCAAAAAAAGCCCCAGAACTTGTGACATTAACCTGTGCTTCCAGCTGTGCTTGCTTACAGAAATGAAGGCCGGATGTCAGTAACCACAAACGAGCCACCGGATAAGAACTGTGGCTCCCAAGTCTGAGTCTGTTTAGTAAACACTACCATCCTGCTACCCGGACCTGAATCCTTGCTTTTTCGCTGTATGAAAATCTTCACCTGGGATGGGGAGAAATGTGCTTTGCTAGGCATATATAGTGCCAGTGGAAAAGAAAGAAGGAGACTGTGCATGCTCCAGTTCTCCCTGGAAGGTCCCACCTTTTTCCATAAATCACCACCCCCCAGTCTCCACCTACATGTTCTAAGAGACCTTAAAAACCCCCCTTCACCATACCCTCAGGGAGAAGGTGCTTTGAGCATGTGCTCTACTTCTCCATTTCTTTTCTTTTCTTTTTTTTTTTTTTTTTGAGACAGAGTTTTGCTCTGTCGCCCAGGCTGGAGTGCACTGGTGCAATCTCGCCTCACTGCAACCTCCGTCTCGCGGGTTCAAGCAATTCTCCTGCCTCAGCCTCCCAAGTAGCTGGGATTACAGGCACCCACCACCACGCCCAGCTAATTTTTTTTATTTTCTGTACAGATGGGATTTCACCATGTTGGCCAGGCTGGTCTCGAACTCCTGACTTCAGGTGATCCACCTGCCTCAACTTCCCAAAGTACTGGGATTACAGGTGTGAGCCACCACGCCCGGCCTGAAATTTTTTTTTTTTATCAACATGGAACTCCAAAAGTTGAAACCTACTGGACAAAGAGTTTAGGAGAACCTGAGTAGAGTTTGGTGAAGAAGGGAATCTCTGTCACAGGTCATTGAGTGTTTGAATAGAGCATTGTTCTACGCTTGACATCGGGGACTCTATCTTGGGCTACTGACCCCATAGTGAACTAATGATGAACTTTTTTTTTTTTTTTTTTTTGAGACAGAGTCTCTGTCTCCCACGCTGGACTGCAGTGGCACAACTATGGCTCGGTGGCTCACTGCAGCCTCAACCTCCCAGGTTTATGCAATCCTCCTGTCTCAAACTCCTGAGTAGCTGGAACGACAGGTGTGCACCACCACACCCAGCTAATATTTTTGTATTTTTTGTAGAGACAGAGTTTCACCATGTTGCCCAGGCTGGTCTTGAACTCCTGGGCTAATCTGCCTGCCTCAGTCTCCCAAAGTACTAGGATTTTAGGTGTGAGCCACTGTGCCTAGATTGGGTGGTGAACTTTGAGACCCACGAAGAACTGTGAAAAACAGTTCTCTCACAAACAACCATGCTCTCAACAATATACAATACAAGGAATCTGGTCCTAATCTTTAGGGACACTCTGTGTAGTTTTTTCCTAACTGACCCAAATGTACCCTTCCACTAATGACTAACGACTTCTTTGTTTAATCCATCAATAAAATAATCTGGTAATTTATGTCATCTGAAAAATTTGCTATAAGCCTTTCTTGCCCCTCTTGGGTGGCGGTCTCTGGGGCCTGGTTGCAACCCCCATTCCTGAATAAATGCTTATTTGCCTCTGACCTGTTGATTCCTTTTTCTTTCTTTCTTTCTTTCTTTCTTTTCTTTCTTTCTTTCTTTTTTTTTTGTGATAGTCTGGACAAAATCTGAACAGAATTTACAGAAAAGTAGAAGAGAGAATAATTGAAGCATCTCTTATTGGGTCAGGTGCAGTGGCTCACTCCTGTACTCCCAGAACTTTAGGAGACTGAGGTGAGAGAATCACTTGAACCCAGGAGTTCAAGACCAGCCTGGACAACAGAGCAAGACCCCGTCTCTACAAAAAGTAAACAATAAATTAGCTAGGCTTGTTGTGCGCGTCTATAACCCAGCTACTCAGGAAGCTGAGGCAGAAGGAGCACTTGAGCCCAGGAGCCTGAGGCTGCAGTAAGCTATGATGGAATGACTGCACTCCAGCCTGGGCAACAGAGTGAGACTTGTCTCCAAAAAAATAAAAATTTAAAAGAAACTCTTATCTCTGGATTGCCTCCTGTACTCCTCCTTCTATGTCAGCCTTGGAGGTGCGTGTTTACAGTTCCAAGGATCAGAAAGCCCATAATTTTTTTTTTTTTTTTTTGAGACGGAGTCTCGCTCTGCGTCGCCCAGGCTGGAGGGCAGTGGTGTGATCTCAGCTCACTGCAACCTCCACCTCCCGGGTTCAAGCGATTCTCCTGCCTCAGCCTCCTGAGTAGCTGAGATTACAGGTGCGTGCCACCATGCCCAGCTAATTTTTGTATTTTTAATAGAGACAGGGTTTCACCATGTTGGTCAGGCTGGTCTCAAACTCCTGACCTTATGATCACCGGTCTCCTCAGCCTCCCAAAGTGCTGGGATTACAGGCATGAGCCACTGTGCCTGGCCTCAGAAAGCCCATGATTTTGTGCTATGAAATCAAAAGGCTGGACCTTGTAAAGGAGCCAGTGGTCACCTCCAGCTCCCCTTTAGCTCCTATGTGGGCTCTTTGGCTGGATCTAGACACCAAATTGACACCATGCAGATTAACAAAAGTATATACATTTTATTAGTTTTACCTGTACATGGGGGTCTTCACAATAGCGTGAAGTTCAAACAAGTGGCTAAAGATAGATGCTTGTATACTATTGTTATGCCCAGACCGTTTGTTCCCCAAAGAAGACCACCAGAGTCCAGAGTCAAAGCCAAGCGGCAAGGATCTTTACTACAAGTTCGAACCTGGTCCCTCCATTTCACCGCATACAAGAGGGCCCCGAACAATGCGAGTGTTTGCTTTTTTATAGCCTGAAAGTTACAGGGGAACAAAGGAATTCTTTTGGTTCCCGCTCTTTCAGTAAAACTTTGAACGGCTGTCCCCTCATCTGTCCCCTTATCGGAGACTTTCCTGGTGGTGTTTGTACTGGGCTTGTTTGTTTTGAGCCCGGGGGAAGTTTAAGAGATATATGGTGATATGTGGTGGGATGGGAGGATGGGATGTGTTTGTACTGGGCTTGTTTGTTTTGAGCCCGGGGCTGAGGAATGTGCACGGCTCTTTTCATTCCCCCCCTTTCTTTTCAGGTATTTTTTTAGAGCCAATCTTGGGTCTTATAAGTCTGATTCTGTTTCAGCGTTTACAGGTTGGTATTGGGCTCTGAGGACCATGAGTTGTACAGTGTTAAACCTTTCTTTAACGAACCGCAAAATTCTGTTAACAACACAAGGTCCTACGGTAAGCAGAAATAGTAGACTCAGCAGGGGTCCAAGGAAGGGGGCTAACAGAGAAAACATAGATGAGTTCCACCATTGGTCTGCAGCTGAAGCAAACTGCCATGTTCTTACTTCTGTGCTTAACTTGCGTAACTGTTGGACTCGGTCTTCCACGAGTCCTGATTCATTTATGTAGAAACAACAGTCTTCCTTTAGAAACATACACGTTCCCCCTTTTTCAGCAGTGAGTAGGTCTAAGGCCCTCCGGTTCTGCAAGGTTACCTGTGCTAGGGACGTGAGCTGCCGCTGGAGGGAGGCAAGGGACTCAGCTGACTCCTCCATAGCAACGGCAAATTGTTGGTACAGCTTGTTACTTTCTATAAGGGTGTGACCTAGGGCTCCACCAGCCAGTCCGGCCGCCATGAAGGATGCAGTGAGGGAGATTCCTGCAATGAGGGGGAGGAATATGGCTCGTGCAGGTCTCGGTCTAGGGTCTGGGTGAATAACAGCACTAGTCCAGTTACCGGTATACCCTAGGAACTCGCCGGCAGTAAGTAGAGTTAACCGGGGAACTAATGTGACAGGAAGACACAGTAGGTTGGTAACAGAGGGGCTTGATAGGTTTTTAGATAATGTTCCATTACACCAGAAGAATATGCCTGACGGAGCCCTTAAGGTGATGTTAGGGGGCGTTGCAGTGATGTTGCAGAGGCTGGAATTAGTTCCTGAGAAACAGTAGGGAAACTTCTCTTGACTGGGGTTTAGGTATAGTGGCACGTTAGGGATAGGGGCATATGAGAGGTTTTGGTGGTTGTTAGCTTGGGCAGAGGTGGATGATCCCCATGGCGGGGGGACAGCGGTTAGCGGTGGACGCCCTAGAGTGGCACATAGAAAGCAGCCAGACAGGCTGTGAAGTCCTGTAAGGTTGGCAAGTTCTAATCCTTCTTGCAATAATTTTAACCAGGAAAAAGGACGTAAATCTTGTGTCAGGCGGTTTTCTTGTCGCTGGATATTTCCATGGACCAGGGGCCGTACCTGCACTAGACCCTGCCACAGATAGAGGTGACTGCTAGGCCATGTGGAGGCGGAGGAGTAGTATACAGCCCCGTGTTGAGGCGTGGTCCAGCGGGAGTTCCAGGGGTCTCTAACTATCCATGTATATGAAAGGTCTCTATCTCATCTGCGATGGAAGGGCCATCTGGGATCTATCTGTTCTCCACCCCACCATTGGTATTTATGGATGTTACAATAGTTATAAGGGCAGCCGACACTTTGGTGCCACCAATAGTGCTTACAATTGTATTCAGTCTGATCATACTCGAAGCATATTATTGGTGCCACTGGTTTGGCTACTGGGAAATCGGTAAAATTTAGTAAAATTGGGCTATTGCACCCTGAGGAGGGGCAATCTGCACTGGCCACTAATTTCCCGGGCTTATGAGGTTGCCCAGGGTGGGTTTGGTTTTCATAAAGCCAGAATCTCCAGACAAAGGGATTAGGAGCTGGCTTTATGTTTTCCCCAGCGGCCACTAGGGCAACTAATGTTAGAGTTAGACTACCTAACTGCATGTTTGCAGTGAGTTATGCTGCCGGCGCAGGGTGAGTTTTAAGGGGTTGTTCTTAGCTCTGTCCACAGTCCACGTGTCCGGTGCTTCAGCCGCCGCTGCCGTGATTGGCCCCAGACGGTCGGAGGTTGGGTCCACTGGCTTGACGTGGGTGTAGTGGATCCACGACGCAATGCCTTCTACCTTCAGGGCGGTGGGTGTGGTCAGGAGTACTTGGAGTGGTCCTTTCCACCTGGGCTCTAGGGCCTCTTGTCAGTGTCGCTTAACCAGGACCCAGTCTCCCGGCTGGTACGGATGGGGTGTCGGTGGGGGACTGGTCTCATATAGCTCTCTCAGCTTGGGCCAGATTTCTTGGTGAATTTTCTGTAAAGCTTGTAAGGAAAATAAGAATTCAGAGACATTTTCTGTTTCAGACTTAAGCAGGTCATCTTTTAAGCTAGGAACCAGGGGTGGAGGTCTGCCATACATGATTTCGTAAGGGGTGAGGCCCAGTTTGTAAGGGGTATTACGGGCCCGGAACAGAGCATAGGGGAGAAGGACTACCCAATTAGCGCCAGTCTCTATAGTCAATTTAGTTAAGGTCTCTTTTAAGGTCCGATTCATCCTTTCTACCTGTCCTGAACTCTGGGGCCTGTAAGCGCAATGTAGTTTCCAATTTGCCCCAAGGATGGAAGCCGAGTCCTGACTTACCTTAGCGACGAAAGCGGGCCCATTATCTGACCCTATCTGGATGGGGAAGCCATACCTGGGAAGGATATCTTCCAGAATTTTCTTTGCTACGACCTGAGCAGTTTCTCTTTTGGTTGGGAATGCTTCAGTCCACCCTGAAAAAGTATCTACAAAGACAAGTAAGTACCGGTACCCGTACTTTCCTGGCTTTATTTCAGTAAAATCTACTTCCCAGTAGATACCGGGCCTGGTTCCCCTGAGCCTTGTTCCTGTTGCAGCTTGAGATTGGGGGTATGCGTTGTTAAGCTGGCAGACTTTGCAACTTGTCACGATACTGCTGGCCGTCTCAGCTATATGTCTGATTTTGAGCTTGGAGCGTCTGATCAGGTCTATCATCCGCCGGGCCCCCAGGTGGGTGGTTCGGTGGATGTGTTCTAACACCTGTTGTCCTAATTTTTCTGGTAGGATGGTTTGGTCATTAGTATCAGTCCACCACCCATTCTGGATTTGTTTCAGGGGAAGTTTGTCAATCCACTGGAGATCTTGTTCTGAATATTCAGGGAAATATGGCAAGTCCCGGGGGCCCGGGTCAGGGAGCTGGAGTGCAAGGAGTCGGCTGGGAGCCTTCGCCACATTCCTTGCAGTTTGGTCTGTCAGAAAGTTGCCTTGAGCAGTTGGAGTAGTTAGTTTCTGATGCCCTGGGCAATGTACAATGGCTAATTTTTCTGGCCTCCATAGGGCTGTTAGCAGGGCTAGGATCTCTTGCTTGTTTTTTATCTCTTTTCCTTCAGCCGTCAGTAACCCTCATTCCCTGTAAATGGCCCCATGTATATGCGCCGTTGCAAAAGCATATCGGCTGTCTGTATATACTGTCAGCTTTTTCCCCGCCCCTAAGGTAAGAGCTTGGGTGAGCGCTATCAGTTCGGCCTTCTGGGCCGAGGCCCCCGGGGGCAGGGGTTCCGCCCAGATTACCTCAGTCTCTGAAGTTACTGCCGCTCCAGCGTACCTCTGGCCTTGATGCATGAAGCTGCTCCCATCAGTGAACCAGACGAGGTCGGCGTCAGGAAGTGGGCGGTCCTGCAGGTCTTCTCGAACTCCATGCACCTGAGCTAGTATCTTGGTGCAGTCATGGAGTGGGGCGTCCAGGTCCGGGTTGGGCAGCAGCGAGGCAGGGTTTAAGGTCGTTGGGGGCAGGAAAATTATCCTGAGAGGATTTAGTAGTAGTCCTTTGTAGTGGATGAGCCGGGCGTTTCTCATCCATCGATTAGGTGGCTGTTTGAGTACACCTTCGATGGCATGTGGAGTAACGACCCGCAATTCTTGCCCCATGACAAGTTTATGAGCATCTTGCACCATCAGAGCCGTGGCCGCAATCATTCGGAGACAAGGGGGCCACCCGGCAGCCACTGGGTCTAACTTCTTTGACAGGTAGGCAACTGGCCTCCGCCAGGGGCCTAAGTTCTGAGTTATTACCGCCTTGGCGACACCCTTATTCTCATCCACGTATAAGTGGAAGGGCTTGGTAACATCAGGTAGTCCTGGTGCAGGTGCGGAGAGTAGGGCGGTTTTAATCTGTTGGAAGGCCAACTCGGCTTCGTCTGTCCAATTAAATGGCTGTTGCCCCTGTGTTGCCTGATACAAGGTGTCGGGTGGATTGTGGCCTGGGGATCTGCAGAACAGTTTGTTTCCGGGCGTCTGTTAGCCAGCGCTGCACTCCCTTAAGCAGGTACCCTAGATATGTTACCTCTGGCTGTAGATGCTCTTTCTGTACCACTGCTGCCAGGACCTTGGTCATTTCATTTTTTTTTTAAGTGGCCTTAAATTGCTTTTCCTCTGGAGTATCTCTGTTATTGTAAACCCGCTGGGCTATCTGAAGGAGGTCCTGAATCCACTTTCCCTCCAAGTCTTCTAATTTCTGGAGTTTTCTCTTAATATCTGGGGCTGCCTGATTTACGAAAGACATTACAATAGCTGCCTGACTTCCTGGAGCCTCTGGATCTATGGGGGTGTACTGTCTAAAAGCTTCCATTAATCTTTCTAAGTAGGTAGCTGGGCTCTCTGTCTTTCCCTGCAGAATAGAATATACTTTAGCCAAATTAGTGGGCTTGCGAGCAACTGCCCGGAGACCTGCCATTAGAGTCTGGCGATAAAGGTGTAGCCGTCCCCTACCTTCTGCCGTGTTGTAGTCCCACGCGGGCCTGGTCAGAGGAAAGGTTGCGTTTATGAGGTCGGGGTTGGCAGTCGGTTGACCGTCGTCCCCCGGGACCAGCTTTCTAGCTTCTATCTGTATTCTCTCTCGCTCTTCCGTGGTGAACAAAATTCGGAGGAGCTGCTGACAATCATCCCAAGTGGGCTGGTGGGTGAACATGACACTATCTAGTAAAGCCAGTAAATCTTTGGGGTTGTCTGAAAACCGAGCACTCTGAGTTTTCCAGTTATACAGATCACTGGTGGAGAATGGCCAGCACTGGAGCCTGGGGATTCCTGTGTCATCTGGGGGTCCTATTTCCCGAAGGGGTAAAGCCACCGTGGAGTCAGGCGGCTGAGGGGGGCTGGTCCGCGAAGTGCGCCCTCGCGTCCTCCCTGCCGGCCCTTCAAAGTTACTTTCCCTTTCAGCGGGCCCGTGTGTGCCGGCTGCCTCCCGTCCGCCTGCTCCCTCCTGCAGCTCAGCCAGGGGGGCTGGGGCCTGGGGCCCGGAGGGGTACGGAGGGGGTTCTGTGAACCGTGGGTCCCCGCTGTCAGGTAAAACAGGATGGGGGGGGCAGTTGGTTGCTTGGATTTTAGTGGTCGAGCAACTAGTGCCTTACAGGGTTCAGAGGCCAATTGGAAAGGGGACAGCCAAGGAGGTGGGTTCTCAACAAGGTCCTGCCATATGAGGATATATGGGATATGATCTAAGTGGCCCGCACGCCCAGGTAGGAAAATCTTGGACTTTACTCTAGTGATGACAGCAAGTCAGAAGGTCCCTTTGGGCGGCCACCCCACATCAAAGGCAGGCCATTCGGAGCAACACAGAGTAATTAGCTTTCCTTTCCTGATTTCTATACCAAGATCATGGCCCCTTGCTCTAACTTCTTTGAAATTACTCGTAAGGAGAGATAGAGGAGTGCTCTGGGTATTACCCATCCTGTAATAATTTGTAGTCTCTTCCTGTAAAGGAATGTGGGTTTGAATCCCTATAAAGGAAATCTGATCTGACTTACTTATTAATGATATCTAATCGCAGGCGCACTTTGGCAGCCCTGGTCAGAGGCAGCTGCTGCCCGCCAAACCGGGGCAGTTCAGATCGCAAGCGCGCACCGGAAGCCCGGGTCAGAGTCAGCTGCCTGGATCGCGGTCGCACTGGGGCAGCCCAGATTAGAGACAGCTGCTGCCCGCCCAACCGGGCAGCTCAGATGCGGCTGCTGCCCGCCAAACCGGGGCAGCTCAGATCAGAGACAGATGCTGCCCGATCAACCAGGCAGCTCAGATACGGCTGCTGCCCGCCAAACCAGGGCCGTTCAGATCGCAAGCGCGCACCGGAAGCCGAGGTCAGAGTCAGCTGCCTGGATCGCGGTCGCGCTGGGGCAGCCCAGATTAGAGACAGCTGCTGCCCGCCCCACCGGGCAGCTCAGATACGGCTGCTGCCCACCAAACCGGGGCAGCTCAGATCAGAGACAGATGCTGCCCGCCAAACCGGGGCAGCTCAGATCAGAGACAGCTGCTGCCTGCCCAACCAGGCAGCTCAGATACGGCTGCTGCCCGCCAAACCGGGGCAGTTCAGATTGCAAGCGCGCACCGGAAGCCCGGGTCAGAGTCAGCTGCCTGGATCGCGGTCGCGCTGGGGCAGCCCAGATTAGAGACAGCTGCTGCCCGCCCAACCGGGCAGCTCAGATACGGCTGCTGCCCGCCAAACCGGGGCAGCTCAGATCAGAGACAGATGCTGCCCGCCAAACCGGGGCAGCTCAGATCAGAGACAGCTGCTGCCCGCCCAACCAGGCAGCTCAGATACGGCTGCTGCCCGCCAAACCGGGGCAGTTCAGATCGCAAGCGCGCACTGGAAGCCCAGGTCAGAGTCAGCTGCCTGGATCGCGGTCGCGCTGGGGCAGCCCAGATTAGAGACAGCTGCTGCCCGCCCAACCGGGCAGCTCAGATACGGCTGCTGCCCGCCAAACCGGGGCAGCTCAGATCAGAGACAGATGCTGCCCGCCAAACCGGGGCAGCTCAGATCAGAGACAGCTGCTGCCCGCCCAACCGGGCAGCTCAGATACGGCTGCTGCCCACCAAACCGGGGCAGCTCAGATCAGAGACAGCTGCTGCCCACCCAACTGGGGCAGCTCAGATCAGAGACAGCTGCTGCCCGCCCAACCGGGCAGCTCAGATACGGCTGCTGCCCGCCAAACCGGGGCAGCTCAGATCAGAGACAGATGCTGCCCGATCAACTGGGCAGCTCAGATACGGCTGCTGCCCGCCAAACCGGGGCAGCTCAGATCGCAATATAAATCAGATGAGAGCCAGGGGACGTCTCCCACCAGTCTCCGCTGGCCGTCCTATAGCGCGTCCGCCAGGACTGTGCCAGCTCCAGTTTCAGACCTCGCGAGTCACAGATTCGGATTCAGAACAGACACAGACAGACAAACGGAGACGAGCCAGCTCACCTATCAGTAGATCGATCCTAGCAGATCCGTTGACCAGGGGTCTGGTGGGCTTGGGGAATCCCGGACGGGCCCCCAGATGTTATGCCCAGACCGTTTGTTCCCCAAAGAAGACCACCAGAGTCCAGAGTCAAAGCCAAGTGGCAAGGATCTTTACTACACGTTCGAACCTGGTCCCTCCATTTCACCGCATACAAGAGGGCCCCGAACAATGCGAGTGTTTGCTTTTTTATAGCCTGAAAGTTACAGGGGAACAAAGGAATTCTTTTGGTTCCCGCTCTTTCAGTAAAACTTTGAACGGCTGTCCCCTCATCTGTCCCCTTATCGGAGACTTTCCTGGTGGTGTTTGTACTGGGCTTGTTTGTTTTGAGCCCGGGGGAAGTTTAAGAGATATATGGTGATATGTGGTGGGATGGGAGGATGGGATGTGTTTGTACTGGGCTTGTTTGTTTTGAGCCCGGGGCTGAGGAATGTGCACGGCTCTTTTCACTATTTGTACACTATTTAGATTACATTTGAGAAGAAATGACAGGAAAACCTGGCTAGGGCAATAAATTTTCTAGGGGAGTTGATAGGAGATATATGGGGGTGTCAAACAGTGGAAGATAAAGGTTGTTTCATTAAGTATGTTTATTCAGGTCCATCACAGTCCCCAATTCCCAGTCTCTGGTGATAAGGGCTATTTTCTCACCCTGGTATGTGAAAGCCCTCCTCCCAGAGGAATTTTTATGGCCTGCTGCATGCACAAAGAGAGAGGTCAGTTAGCCCTTTTTAATTTTTTTTTTTAGAGCAAGGTCTTGCTCTTGCTCTGTCACCAGGCTGGAGTGCAGTGGCATGATCATAGCTCACTACAGCCTCAAACTCCTGGGCTCAAACCATCCTCTTGCCTCAGCCACTCAAGTAGCTGTGATTACAGGCATGCTCCACCAAGCCCAG
The DNA here is from genome assembly GCF_028858775.2 of Pan troglodytes. Classification (NCBI taxonomy): domain Eukaryota; kingdom Metazoa; phylum Chordata; class Mammalia; order Primates; family Hominidae; genus Pan; species Pan troglodytes. The sequence continues at coordinate 12,968,275 of NC_072416.2, forward strand.
ATAATTATTTCATTTTTCTTTTTATAGAGATAGGGTCTTGCTATGTTGCCTAGCTGGTCTCAAATTCTTGGGCCCAACCAATCTTCCTGCTCGTGAAGAATCACATTCTTGGGCCCGAGCACGGTGACTGACACCTGTAATCCCAGCACTATGGGAGGCCAAGGCAGGCACAACACTTGGGCTCAGGACTTCAAGACCAGCCTGGCCAACATGATGAAACCCCTTCTGTACTAAAAACACAAAAATTAGCTGGATGTAGTGGTGTGTGCCTGTAATCCCAGCTACTCAGGAGGCTGAGACAGGAGAACTGCTTGAATCTAGGAGGCAGAAGTTGCAGTGAGCTGAGATCACGCCACTACACTCCAGCCTGGGCAATAGAGCAAGACTCCATCTAAAAAAAAGAATCATTTTTTTGTTTCTTGTGAAGATCCCCATGTACATGTAAAACTAATAAAATGTGGGCCGGATGGGGTGGCTCGTGCCTGTAATTCCAGCACTTTGGGAGGCTGAGGTGGGCAGATCACAAGGTCAAGAGATCGAGATCATCCTGGCCAACATGGTGAAACCCCGTCTCTACTAAAAATACAAAAATTAGCTGGGCGTGATGGCGCATACCTGTAGTCCCAGCTGCTTCGGAGGCTAAGGTAGGAGAATCGCTTGAACCAGGGAGGCGGAGGTTGCAGTGAGATGAGAGCGCACCACTGCCCTCCAGCCTGGGCGACACAGGGCGAGACTCCGTCTCAAAAAAAAAAAAAAAGGTGTATATTTCCTCTTGTGTGGGTGTGGTGATGCACACCTACAGACCCAGCTACTCAGGAAGCTGAAGTAGGACAAATGCTTGGGCCCAGGAGGTGAAGGCTGCAGTGAGCTGTGATTGTGCCATTGCACTCCAGCCTGGGCAACAAAATGAGACTCTATCTCAAAATAAATAAAACAAGCAAACATACCAAACAATTTCATCAATGTTTTCAACTCGAAATAATCAATATGCCAATCTAGCATATTTTTGGTTGGCACGTTCTTCACTCCTTCAACTTTTTGTGGGGCCTGTTATGTTTTTAAGGAGACACCCTGGGAGGAAGGAGGAGAAGGCCATTGCCTCCCCGCTCATTATTAAACAAAAAAAAGTTTGCTCCCCTTGTCCCTCCTCTGTCCCACTGGTGCCTCTTCTGTCAATTCTGCCAAGATTCCACCCTCAACTCCAAATCAAGAAATGCATCTGAGGCCACTATATGTGTAAAAAACCTTCCTGAAGGGCAGGAGAACTCAGGAGGGATTATACATTTCATCCATGCACTGTCAACCAACACTGGGGAGCCACAAACAAAGGGAGGGACTTTTATTTTATTTTATTTTTATTTTTTTGACACAGAGTCTCGCTTTGTCATCCAGGGTAGACTCCAGTGGCACGATCTCAGCTTACTGAAAGCTCTGCCTCCAGGGGTTCAAGTGATTCTCCTGCCTCAGCCTCCCGAGTAGCTGGGATTACAGGCATGCGCCACCACACCCGGCTCATTTTGTATTTTTAGTGGAGACGGGGTTTCACCATGTTAGCTAGGCTGGTCTCGAACTCCTGACCCTGTGATCTGCCCATGTCGGCTTCCCAAAGTGCTGGGATGACAAGTGTGAGCCACCGTGCCCCGCCCATTTTATTTTTGAGACAGAGTCTCGATCTGTCACCCAGGCTGGAGTGCAGTGGAGTGATCTCAGCTCCATGCAATCTCCACCTCCCAGGTTCAAACGATTCTCCCACCTCAGCCTCCTGAGTAGCTGGGACTACAGGCATCCGCCATCATGCCCGGCTAATTTTTGTATTTTTGTAGAGATGGGGTTTCCCCATGTTGGCCAGGCTGGTCTGGCATTCCTGACCTCAGGTGATCCACCATCCTTGGCCTCCCAAAGTGCTGGAATTACAGGCGTGAGTCACTGCACCTGGCCCAGGAAGGCATTTTAATCAGGGTTTTTATGCATTGCAATTTGGGAGAAACAAATCTAGCAAGTAGCTAAAACGTGTTTCAGCCAGGCAAGACTAGGCAGGGGTTTCTAAAGGTTTACTGCAAGTTTACCTAAGCGGAAGACAGTAGCACAGTCTGTGATTGACACATGACCTGTCAACCTCAAAGGGAGAAGCTGAGACAATATTAATATAAAGTTTATTTGGGTCAAGGTTGAGGGCAGTAGTCCAGGACACACTTCCAACTTGCTGTGGGGCCTGCTCCAGAGGACATTAGAGAGGCTGAAGTTTTTAAAGAAAAAATAACCAATCAGGAGAGAGGGTGATTACAAACATTGTTAGGAATTCTCATGGGTTTACAGAAATAACATTGGCTAGTGATTGGCTATATATTGGTGAACTGTAGGGCATTTGGTATTTTAGGGGTACGTGGCCTTAGTTAAGTGTAGAAGCCACATAGCAAGTGGCTTCAAGAGGTGATTATTATTTGGCTGGGTGCAGTGACTCAAGCCTGTAATCCCAGCACTTTGGGAGGTTGAAGTGGGAGCATGACTTGAGCCCAGGAGTGTGAGACCAGCCTGGGCAACATAGGGGGACTATATCTCTGCTGAAAACTTTTAAAAAATTTAGCCGGACATGGTGGTGCACACCTGTAGCCCCAGCTACTCAGGGGTGAAAGCCAGAGGATTGCTTGGGCCTAAGAGTTTGAGACCAGCCTAGACAACAGAGTGAGGCCCTGTCTCTACAAAAAATTTAAAAATTAGCCATGCATGCTGGTGTGTGCTTGCAGTCCCAGCTACTCAGGAGGCTGAGATGGGAGGATCACTTGAGCCCAGGAGGGGGAGGCTGCAGTGAGCTGTGACGGTGCCACTGCAGTCCAGCCTGGGCCACAGAGGCGGACCCTGTCTCTGAAAAATAAAAATAAAAAATAAGGTGATTATTAATTCAAAGGGAAGTAACCTAAATGCTATTTCATTTCAATGCCTCTTTGGCCTGATGGCTTAAAGGGGCCTGTATTCCTTGAATAAAACATTTCTTTTCTTCTTGTTTTTTTCATTTGTTTGTTTTTTCCTCCCCCTATAGGCCAGCTGACAGCTTAGAAAGGCTCTAGGCCATGATCAGCTTAAAATTCAGCACAGCTGTGTCTTCAGGAGGTTCGCGATCTGCCCCGGTGTGAGCAGTTCAAACCCAATGAAGCTGCTTCTCCAGAACGTTTGCGATCTGGCCCAGTTCAAACAGGTAAGATCCCTCTGGATCCATATATGACTGAGGGCCAACTTTTGCCCTCCTGGCTCCTTGACAGAGACCTCCGACAAATCATCTCCACGTTGGCTTTCTTTCTTTTTTTTTTTTTTTTTTTGAGACGGAGTTTTGCTCGTTTCCCAGACAGGAGTGCAATGGCGCAATCTCGGCTCACCGCAACCTCCGCCTCCCAGGTTCAAGCAATTCTCCTGCCTCAGCCTCCTGAGTAGCTGGGACTACAGGCGCCCTCCACCACGCCTGGCTAATTTTATTTTATTTTTTGTATTTTTAGCAGAGACAGGGTTTCACCGTGATCTCGATCTCCTGGCCTCGTGATCCGCCCGCCTCAGTCTCACAAAGTGCTGGGATTACAAGCATGAGCCACCGCGCCCAGCACTTTTTTTTTTTTTTTTTTTTGAGGCAGAGTCTTGTTCTGTCATCTGGGCCAGAGTGCAGTGGCATGATATAGGCTCACTGCAACCTCTGCCTCCTGGGTCCAAGTGATTCTCCTGCCTCGGCCTCCCCAGTAGCTGGGATTACAGGCATGCACCAGCACACCTAGCTAACTTTTTATATTTTTGGTAGAGATGGGGTTTCACCACATTGGCCACGCTGGTCTCAAACTCCTGACCTCAAGTGATCCGCCCACCTCAGCCTCCCAAAGGGCTGGGATTACAGGTGTGAGCCACTGCACCTGACCCAAGTTCTTTAAGTGCACTTCCTCTTAAGTGCACTTCCAAAATTCACATCCAAAATAGTTTTAAAACTAAATTGATTTTTTTTTCCAGTGATCTCATTTGGTAGCAAAGCCTGACTTGTGACTATTTATGGTATGGAGGAGGAAAAACTTTTCCTCTACCCTTTTAGGTTCTTTTGGGTGGTGGGGGGTGTGGCGGGCTGCGAATTAAGGTGAAGAAGGCTAGATTTACATGAGAAAAACGGCTTATATGTATGCAATACAGGAGCCAACAAAAGAAGTAGCTTGCAGGCCAGGCACGGTGGCTCACGCCTGTAATCCCAGCACTTTGGGAGGCTGAGGTGGGTGAATCACCTGAGGTCAGGAGTTCAAGGCCAGCCTGGCCAACATGGCGAAACCCTATCTCCACTAAAAATACAAAAATTAGCTGGGTTTAGTGGCACATACCTGTAATCCCAGCTACGTGGGAGGCCGTGGCAGGAAGACTGCTGCAACCCAGGAGGCAGAGGTTGCAGTGAGCCAGGATCACGCCACTGCACTCCAGCCTAGGCGACAGAGTGAGATTCCGTCAAAAAAAAAAAAAAAAAAAAAGAAGTAGCTTGCTGACCGGGTGCAGTGGCTCAAGCCTACAATCTAGAAATTTGGGAGGCTGAAGCGGGGAATTGCTTGAGCTCAGAAGTTTGAGACCAGCCCAGGCAATATGGCGAGACCCCATCTTTCCAAAAAAAAAAAAAAAATTAGCTGGGTGTGGTGGCATACACCTGCATCAACTACTGGGGAGGCTGAGGGGTGAAAGGATTGCTTGAGCCTGGGAGGTCGAGGCTGCAGTGAGCCATGATCATGCCACTGCACTCCAGTCTGGATGACAGAGTGAGAATGTCTCAAAAAAAAAAAAGTAGGTTGTTCATTAAATGATTAGAGTTAAAGGCTTATACACCTAAGGGAAAAGGGAGGGGAGAGAAAAGGCTCTTATGAGAAGAACAAATAGGTTTCTTTAGGAAAGATAAATAGGATTTTAGGAGAAAAAATGAGAAGTCAAGTCTGCGGTAATGTTTGTTTATGCAGGTGCAAGTGTCTTTCTTGTTCTTGGCTATGATGCTCTCAAAGAGAGAGGGTTTATGGTAGCCTTATTTCCCAGAAGATGCTGCTTTTAGTCAAATGAAGGCAGCTCCCAGAAGGCTTCTTTCCACATCTGTTGAATCTCAAATGTCTTCAGCTTAAAATAATAAGCAAGCTAGGGCTGGCTGTCAGCTGGGAACCCAGCCAGGTCTGGGAGGGAGGGGGTTCAGTTCCTTTCCACACCAGCTCTCTGCAGGCTATACGGGCTTCCTCACAGCATGGTGGCTGGGTTCCTAAAGAGTGTCCAAGGGACAAGAAGCAAAAGCTGCCCCTGTCTAAAGGTGGGCCCAGAAGCTAGCACAGCATCAATTCTACTTCATTCTAGTGGTTGAGTCATTAAATATGAGTATCCACAGGCCTGGCGCGGTGGCTCACGCCTATAATCCCAACACTTTGGGAGGCCGAGGCGGGCAGATCACGAGGTCAAGAAATCGAGACCATCTGGCCAACATGGTGAAACCCCATCTCTACCAAAAATACAAAAATTAGCTGGGCATGGTGGCATAGACCTGTAGTCCCAGCTACTCGGGAGGCTGAGGCAGGAGAATTGCTTGAACCTGGGAGGCGGAGGTTGCGGTGAGCTGAGATTGCGCCACTGTACTCCAGCCTGGGTGACCAACCGAGACTCTGTCTCAAAAAAAAAAAAAAAAAAAGATCAGTAGTCACAGATCTTGATGGGGGCAGGGCCATAGAATTTCAGGATCTGGTTTTAAATTGCCATATGGCCCTATTCATTCTTCAAGTAGAAGTTCCAATACCATCCCTTCCAAGAAGTTTCCTACACTCTTGAAAGAGTGCATGGGACTGAGCACAGTGGCTCATAACTGTAATTGCAGCACTTAGGGAGGCTGAGGTAGGAGGATTGCTTGAGGCTGGGAGTTTGACACCAGCCTAGGGAACATGGCGAGACCCTGTCTCTACAAAAAATGAAAAGTAAAAATTAGGCTAATTTTGTACACCTGTAGTCCTAGCTACTCAGGAGGCTGAAGTGGGAGGATTGCTTGAGCCCAGGAGTTTGAGGCTGCAGTGTGCTATGATCATATTCCAGCCTGGGTGGTAGAGTGAGACCTTGTCTCTTAAAATAAAAATAAAAAAAAAAATTCTAAAAAAGTGCAAAGTGCTCCTCCTTTGTGTTTACCTGCAGTGCATAGTGTTACACGCATCTTTATAAGGGACCACCTGAGTAGGATTAGTATGAGCAACAACGCTGTTTACTTGGGTGCAAGTCCGCTGAGTCTGAGAAAGGAGTCAGTGAAGGGTGGTGGGAGTGGACCTGGTTTTATAGGTTTGGGGTAGGTAGAGGAAAGTTACAGTTAGGGGCAGTTTTTTTGGTCAGGGGAAGAATGTCATAAGATGCATAGTCACGAGGTAGGGGGAGGTCACAAGGCACGATATCACAAGGTCGATTGATTAGTTAGGGTAGTGCAGGAACATATCACAATGGTGGAATGTTGCAAATTTGGTTAATCAGTTAAGGCAGAACTAGCTGTTTCTTCTTCTTTAGTGGTTCTCTTGTTGCTCCAGGCTTTGTGACTCCAGGAGGCCTGTATGTGTGGGTCACAGGGGTCACAATGGCTCGACCATGGTGTAGCCCATTCAGAGGAACTTACATGTAGAGAACCTTACTTTTTTAAGAATTAACTTTAAGGTGGTATTGAAGCAGAAGACATAAAAAGAAAAACAAGTTTTCCTGTACTAGGCTGACTCACTCAAAGGCCCAGCAATAGGCAGGGTTCTATTGGGACTTTGATAGCACTATCTACAGAGCCAGGGCCCAGAAGGGATGGGATCCAGAGCCTCTCCCTCCCATCCCAGAGCAGGGATGAAGAAAACAAGTTTTTCTCTTTCAGCTTCCCCCTTCAGGTTCTTCCCCCTTACCGTTGTTCCTTGTTCTGTTCTCATAATTATTTTTGCAAGTTTTGTAAGTTCCTGTTTTTCCCTTCTGTGCAGCACAGCAAGGTCACAAGATAAGTTTGAGTTCTAAAACCTATCACTGTTTGACAAACTGCCTTTGTTCTGCTTCTGTAAGCTCGCTTGCCTGCTCTACAGGTTTCGTGCCATCAAACTGGCCAACCCCATTTCAGATGCATGTATAAAAGTCAAGCCCTGTCTTTGCTCAGGGCTCAGCCTTTGGATGTTAATCCACTGGGCTGGTGCTCACCTAATAAAATCCTCATGTCCCACCCATTGGTCTCTCCTGTCCCTTGATTCCTGCAACAGTGTAACTTATTTAAAAATTCCCCTATTTTGGCTGGGCACAGTGGCTCATGCCTGTAATCCCAGCACTTTGGGAGGCTGAGGTGAGTAGGTCACCTGGGGTCAGGAGTTTGAAACCAGCCTGGCCAACATGGTGAAACCCCATCTCTGCTAACATACAAAAATTAGCCAAGTGTGGTGGCAGGCACCTGTAATCCCAGCTACTTGGGAGGCTGAGGCACAAGAATGGTTTGAACCTGGGAGGCGGAGGTTACAGTGACCCAAGATCATGCCACTACACTCCAGACTGGGCAACAGAGCAACACTCTGTCACACACACACATAAAAAATCCCTATTTTAAAAAGTATACAGGTCAGGTGTGGTGGCTTACACCTGGAATCCCAGCACTTTGGGATGCCAAGGCAGGTGGATCACTTGAGGTCAGGAGTTCAAGACCAGACTGGCCCACATGGTAAAACCCCATCTCTACTAAAAATTACCAAAAAAAATATTAGCCAGGCGTGGTGGTGCATGCTTGTAGTCTCAGCTACTTGGGAGGCTGAGACAGGAGAATTGCTTGAACCTGAGAGGTAGAGGTTTCAGTGAGCTGAGATCACACCACTGCACTCCAGCCTGAGCAACAGAATGACACTCTGTCTCAAAAAAAACAAAAGTGTACCATTTCGTGGGTTTGACAAATGGGTACACCTGTGTAATAGCCACCACAATCAAGATACAGACTATTTCTATTACCCCAGAAAGTTATCTCAGGCCCTATAGGAAACGTCTTATGTCTTTTTTTAAAAATTCTTTTTTTTTAATTCTTTTTTTCACTCTTATTGCCCAGGCTGGAGTACAATGGCTCAAAGTTGACTCACCGAAAACTCCGCCTCCTGGGTTCAAGTGATCTCCTGCCTCAGCCTCCCAGGTAGCTGGGATTATAGACATGTGCCACCACACCCAGCTAATTATTTTTAGCTCTGTTGCCCAGGCTGGAGTGCAATGAAGCAATCTCAGCTCACTGCAACCTCCGCCTCCTGGGTTCAAGCGATTCTCCTGTCTCAGCCTCCTGAGTAGCTGGGATTCCAGTCACCCGCCACCACGCCCAGCTGATATTTGTATTTTTAGTAGCCATGGGGTTTCTCCATGTTGGCCAGGCTGGTCTCAAACTCCTGACCTCAGGTGATCTGCCTACCTTGGCCTCCCAAAGTGCTGGGATTATAGGCATGAGCCACCACACCCAGAGATAACATCACTATTATAGTGCCTAAGATTGTAAATGTTTTTCATACTTTTGCATTCTGACAATCAATTGACCCTACCTGGACCTGTGACTCATGACTCAACCAGTCCTGTGGCCCTCAGCCAGAGGCAGACTGAGTGCAAGAGGACTGTTTTTCATACTGCTATGATTTCATCGCCCACCAATCAACAACACCCATTCCCTAGCCCCGCTGCCCACCAAATTATCCATTAAAACCCAACCTCTGAGTTCTCAGGAAGGCTGATTTGACTCATAATCTCTGGGCTGCATTCCCAGATGGTTAAGGCATTCTAAGTCACAGGATGAGACAGGAGCTCAACACAAAATACAGGTCATAAAAACTTCGCTGATAAAACAGTTTGCAGTAAAGGAGCTGGCCAAAACCCAGCAAAACCAAAATGGTGATGAGAGTGACCTCTGGTCGTCCTCACTGCTACACTCCCACTAGCGCCATGACAGTTTACAAATGTCATGGTAATGTCAGGAAGTTTCCCTATATGGTCTAAAAAGGGGAGGCATGAATAATCCACCCCTTGTGTAGCATATTATCAAGCAATAACCATAAAAATGGACAACCAGCAGCTTTCACAGCTGCTCTGTCTACAGAGTAGCCATTCTTTTATTCCTTTACTTTCTTAATAAATTTGCTTTTACTTTGCACTGCGGACTCTCCCTGAATTCCTTCTTGCGTGAGATCCAAGAACCCTCTCTTGGGGTCTGAATCGGGACCCCTGTGCTGTAATGCCCCACTGCCACACAGTCTCTTCCATAGAAACTGAAGTTCCTCCATCTACCTAAGATCTAGACCCACCACAGAGAACAATTGTTTTTTCTTTCTCTCCCTTTAAGGCTAATAATTTAACCACACCTGAACAGTATAATGACTGTCTGCAAGGATCATTTAAATCATAAAGAGAATTGTTTACAAGTTAATCTCTGCTCCACTCATTCTTCCTAGTAACCACTCCACCAAATTCCTCCTATCCTCCCTCCCATCACCTGTTTTACCAGGATCCAAGCTCATATTCTCTCTGTAACCTCAAGATGAAATAGAAGCCTTTTTACTTCACTGGGATGTCAGATCTTCATTTTGAAAGCTCTCATGTAAGGCTGAAGCAGGAGATATAAAAAGAAAACATGAATTTTTCCTTTAGGCAGCTCCCCACCCACTCCCTGCTATTGCACCCTGTTCTGTAAGTTCTGTAGGCTTGTAAATTCCTGTGCTCCGCAGCTGGTTTCTGTAAGTACCTGTTCTCCATCAAGGCAGCACAGTGAAGGTCACAAGATAAGCTTGAGCAAGCCTAGATTGCAGCCATCTGGGCACCACAGTGAAGGTCCCAAGATAAGCTTGAGCAAACCTAAATTACAGCCATATGGGCCATACAGCAAGGGTCAGATGACATGCCTAAGTGAGCCTGAGTTGCAAGCCTGTTACTATTGATAAAGTGTCCTTGTTCTGTTTCTGTAAACTTGCTTTCACACCACTGCATTTTGTGCCACTGTAAGCTTGTTTCAAACTAGCTAACCACCCTTCAGATGCATGTACAAAAGTCAAGCCGTCTTTGTTCGCAGCTCAGTCTTTTGGATGCAAATCCACTGAGCTGGTGCGCACCTTAATAAAATCCTTCTGTCCCACCCATTGGTCTCTCTGGTCTCCTGATTCCTGCAACAAGGCTAGGCATGGTGGCTCTTGCCTGTTATCCCAGCACTTTGGGAGGCCAAGGCAGGTGGATCAGCTGAGGCCAGGAGTTTGAGACCAGCCTGGACAACATGGTGAAACCCTGTCTCTACTAAAAACACAAAACTTAGACGGGTATGGTGGTGTGCACCTGTAATTCCAACTACTCAGGAGGCTGAGGCAGGACAATCACTTGAACCCAGGAGATGCAGGTTGCAGTGTGCTGAGATTGTACCATTGCACTCCAACCTGAGTAACAAGAGTGAAATTTCATAAAAAAAAAAAACAAGAAGGCTCCTTTGTATATGTGTTAAATAAATGTGTATGCCTTTTCTCCCACTTCTCAAACTACCTCATGTCAGAGATTTTTCAGCAAGGCTTTAAGGGACAAAGTGCCTTGGCCTTGGAGTGATACAGCTGCAGATCAAGGAATGCCAAGGAACACCTGGAGCCACCTTTCTAGAAGAGGTGAGGAAGGATCCTCCCCTGAGGCCTTCAGAGCAAGCATGGCCCGAACAACACCTTGAATGCAGACTCCAAGCCTTCTAAACTGTAAGAGAATACATTTTTGTTTTTTCAGGTCACCCCATTTGTAGTAATTTGTTATGGTTGCCCTAGGAAATGAATATGTTACCAGAAAGAGGTCTCGATCCAGACCCCAAGAGAGGCTTCATGGAATTTAAGCAAGAAAGAATTTGGGGTGAGTCCACAGAGTAAAGTGAAAGTAAGGGAATAGGCCCAGCACAGTGGTTCATGCTGTAATCCCAGCATTTTGGGAGGCCGAGGCAGGTGGATTGCTTGAGCTCAGGAGTTTGAGACCAGCCTGGCCAACATGGTGAAACCCTATCTCTACTAAAACACAAAAATTAGCCAGGGATGGTAGCAGGAGCCTGTAATCCCAGCCACTCTGGTGGCTGAGGCAGGAGAATCACTTGAACTCGGGTGGCAGAGGTCACAGTGAACTGAAATTGTGCCACTGCACTCCAGCGTGGGTGATCGAGTGAGACCTTGTCTCAAAAAAAAAAAAAAAAAAGTAAAGGAATATAAGGATAACTACTGCCTAGACAGAACAGGGTGTTCCCAAAAGCAAGAGAAGGAAGGTGCCCACCTTAGGTACAATGCCTGTTTATGTATAAGATAACAAGCCAAAAAATCAAGGGGGAGATTTTCTCTAATGCAAGCTCTTGTGACAAAGAATTGTTAACCTTTGTGTAACTACAGACTTTTGCAATAATCTATTTATTTATTTATTTATTTATTTATTTAAGACACATTCTTGCTTTGTCACCCAGGCTGCAGTGCAGTGGTGCAATCTTAGTTCACTGCAACTTTCACCTCCCAAGTTCAAGTGATTCTCATGTCTCAGCCTCCCCAGTAGCTGGGACTACAGGCGAGCACCACCACACCTGGCTAATTTTTGTGTTTTTAGTAGAGTCAGGGTTTCACTGTGTTGGCCAGGCTGGTCTTGAATTCCCGAGCTCAAGTGATCTGCCTGCCGTGGCTTCCCAAAGTGCTGGGATAACAGGCATGAGCCACTGTGCCCAGACTGAAATCTTATCTTTAAAATGAAACTTATTCTCGAAAAGAATGCTTTTGTCTTTAAGATATCAGGGCATTGGGACATTTCTTGGGTTTGTTAAGTCCTGGATATGTTTAGTAAACTTTTTTTTTTTTTTTTTTGAGATGGAGTCTCGCTCTGTCGCCCAGGCTGGAGTGCAGTGGCACAATCTCGGCTTACTGCAACCTCCGCCTCCCAGGTTCAAAGGATTCAACTGCTTCAGCCTCTCGTGAAGCTGGGACTACAGGCATGTGCCACCACACCCGGCTAATTTTTTATATTTTTAGTAGAGACAGGGTTTCATCATGTTGGCCAGGATGGTCTCAATCTCCTGACCTGGTGATCTGCTGGCCTCAGCCTCCCAAAGTGCTGGGGTTACAGGCGCAAACCACCACACCTGGCCTATGTAATGTCTTTGAGATTCATCCGTGTTTTTGTATTGCTCCTTTTCATTGCTCAGTAGGATTCCATTCAAGAATGTGTGTAAATTTGTCCAATTTTGTGTTGTGGATATTAAAATTGTATCCAGAATAAATCTGCTAATGATATTCATCTCAAACATTTTTTTGTGACTGTAGCTCTCTGGGATAGATACCTAGATATGAAAATGCTGAGTATGCAGCCATAAAGAAGAACAAAATCATGTTCTTTGCAGCAACATGGATGCAGTTGGAGGCAATTATCCCAAGGGAATTAATGCAGGAACAGAAAACCAAATACCACGTGTTCTCACTTTTGAGTGGGAGCTGAACACTGGTTACTCATGGACATAAAGATGCCAACAGTAGACACTGGAGACTCCTAGAAAGGGGAGGGAGGAGAGGAGGCAAGGGCTGAAAAACTCTCTATTGTGTATTATGCTCAGTACCTGGGTGATGGAATCAATCGGACCCCAAATCTCAACATCACACAATATGCCCAGGTAACAAACTTGGTTGTGTACCCCTGAATCTAAAACAAAAGTTGAAAGTATTTTAAAAAGAAAGAAAGAAAGAAATGGCTGAGTGGTATGGTAAATTTATGTTTAATTTTATTTAAAAACAAAACAGAAAAGCTGCCAAACTGTTTTCCAAAGTGGTTGCACCATTTTATGTTTCCACAAGCAGTGCGTGAGAATCCAGCTGCTGTACATCTTCCCCAACACTTGGTACTGCCAGTCGTTTTAATTGTTGCCTTTCTAGAGGTTGTATAATGTCATCATATCATGGTTTTATATGGGATTTCTCTGATGACTGTGAGGACTGTGTTGAGCACCTTTTCATGTCATTATAAGTCATTCCTAGGTAAAGTGGAATAAGTTAACTTAAATACAAAGGCAAAAAACAACTTTATTAGTCTGTTCTTGCATTGCTATAAAGCACTACCTGAGACTGGATAACTCATAAAGAAAAGAGATTTAATTGTCTCATGGTTCTGCAGGCTGTACAAGAAACACGGCTGGGGAGGCCTCAGGAAACTTACAGTCACGGCAGAAGGCAAAGGGGAAGCAGGTACATCTTACATGGCTGGAGAACGAGGAAGAGAGAGAAGGAAGAGGTGCCACCCACTTTTAAACAACCGGATCTCGTGAGAACTCACTCACTATCATGAGAACACCAAAGGGGGAGTTTGCCCCCATGATCCAATCACCTCCCACCATACCCCTCCTCCAACATTGGGAATTACAATTTGACATGATATTTGGGCAGGGACACAAATCCAAACCATGTCAGTAACCAAATTTTGAAAAGCTCACAAGCTTCCAACTTGTGCCCCAGAATCTCTAGGCAATGGATTAAAGGATGCATGCCTCTACTGGATAGTGTTGTCTACTTCCTGATGTCCAGAGGTGTGGTGAAGCCTCTCCTAGCATCCTCAGTTTGTAGAAAAGACTATGCAGGCTGGGCGCGGTGGCTCATGCCTGTAATCCCAGCACTTTGGGAGGCCAAGGCAGGTGGATCAAAAGGTCAGGAGTTCGAGACCAGCCTGGCCAACATAGTGAAACCTCGTCTCTACTAAAAATACAAAAATTAGCTGGGCGTGGTGGCAGGCCCCTGTTGTCCCAGCTACTCAGGAGGCTGAGGCAGGAGAATTGCTTGAACCCGGGAGGCAGAGGTTGCAGCGAGCCAAGATTGTGCCACTCCACTCCAGCCTGGGAGACAGGGTGAGACTCCACCTCAAAAAAGAAAAAGAAAAAATCCATCCATGTACTTTTAGACATTTAGGTTTTCTCTGTATATCAGCTATTGTGAATGATGCTCCGAAGAAACATGAGAGTGCAGACATCTATTTGGCATACTGTTATCATTTCTTTTGGGTATATATCCAGCAGTAAGATTGCTGGATCATACGGTAATTCTAGCTGTAGTTTTTGGAGGCATCTCCATCCTGTTTTCCAAAATGGCTTTACTGATTTACAATACCACCAATAGTGTATATTGGTTTCCTTTTCTCCACATTCTTGACAAAACTTGTCTTTTATCTTTTTAACAATAGCCAATCTAACAGGTGTGAGGTGATATCTCATTGTGTTCTTAATTTGCATTTCTCTGGTGATTAGAGATGTTGAGCATTTTTTTCATATATCTATTGGCCATTATATATATATGTGTGTATATATGTGTGTGTATATATATGTGTGTGCATATATATATATGTGTGGGAATGTGTATATCTATTTATATTATATATGTATGTGTATATATGTGTGGGTGGGTGTGTATATATATACATATATATATTTTGAAACAGGGTCTTGCTATGTTGTCCAGGCTGGAGTGCCATGGTGAGATCTTGGCTCACTGCAAACTCTAACTCCTGGGCTCAAGTGATCCTCTACCTCAGTCTCCTGAGTAGCTGGGGCCACAAGTGCACGCCACCATGCCTGGCTAATTTTTTGTATTTTTGGTTGAGACAGGGTTTTGCCATGTTGCCCAGGCTATTCTTGAACACCTGACCTGAAGTGATCTGCCCGCCTCGACCTTCCAAAGTGCTGGGTTTACAGGCACAAGCCACCATGCCCAGCCTCTGTATTTCTTCTTTTGAGAAATGTCTATTCAAGTCCTTCGCCTATTTTTAAATTGGATTTCTTGTTTTCTTGTTATTGAGTAGTTTGAGTTCCTTGTATATTTTATATGTGAGTCCCTTGTCCAATATATGACATGCACATATTTTCTCTTAGAAACAGATTGATTACTTTTTTAATTTACTTTTTTATTTGAGACAGAGTCTTATTCCATTGTCCAGTTTGGAGTGCAGTGGCACAATCGCAATTCAATGCAGCCGCTGCTCGCCAGGTTCAAATGATTCTCCTGTCTCAGATTCCTGAGTAGCTGGGATTACAGGCATGTGCCACCACACCTGGCTAATTTTTTTTATTTTTAGTAGTGACAGGGTTTCACCATTCTGGCCAGGCTGGTCTCAAACTCCCAACTTCAGGTGAGCCACCCATCCAAGCCTTCCAAAGTGCTGGCATTGCAGGCATGAGCCACTACACCCAGCCAGATTGATTCTTTTTTTTTTTTTTTTTTTTTTTTTGAGATAGAGTCTCGCTCTGTTGCCCAGGCTGGAGTGCAGTGGCTGAATCTTGGCTCACTGCAACCTCCACCATACAGACGGGGTTTCATCTCTGCTAAAAAGGCTGGCCTGGTCTCACACTCCTGACCTCAAGTAATCCACCTGCCTTGGCCTCCCAAAGTGCTGGGATTATAGGCGTGAGCCACTGTGCCCAGCCCAGATTAATTTTTTTTTTTTCTTTTTTGAGACAGAATTTTGCTCTTGTTGCCCAGGCTGGAGTGCAATGGTACGATCTCGGCTCACCACAATCTCTGCCTCCTGAGTACAAGCAATTCTCCTGTCTCAGCCTTCCAAGTAGCGGGGATTACAGGCATGCGCCACCATTCCTGGCTAATTTTGTATTTTTAGTAGAGACGGGGTTTCTCCATGTTGGTCAGGCTGGTCTCGAACTCCTGACCTCAGGTGATCCACTCGCCTAGGCCTCCCAAAGTGCTGGGATTACAGGCATGAGCCACCGCGCCCAGCCCCAGATTGATTCTTAACAGGAATTCTGTCATCGTGAGGCAATGCAGGTTTTGTACAAACGTGACCCTGAAGCAGAAATCCCTAACACAGAGTGAGTTATGACATGTGATGAAAACTGTTATGCAGTAGAACTTGATACATGACTGATCTGAATGGATGTTTTAAGATTTATAGTTTGTTCTGTCACAGGAATAGCACATGATAAGTAGGGGCCACTTCGTCAGTCTATGTCCAGCTACATCCAGCAATGGAAAGAAGCATCTGGCAGAAGAGCCATCACTGACCTGCAACTGTTGTGGGTTGCACTGTGTCCCCTAAAAAAGGTACATTCAATTCCTAGTCGCCACTACCTGTGAATGTGACCTTGTTTGAAGATAAGGTATTTGCAGTTATAATTAAAATATGAAGTCATACTGGATTAAGGTAGGTTTTAAATCTCATGACTGGTGACCTTACGAGAAGAGAGAACACATGGAGAGACATAGTCAAGAAGGCCAAGAGCCTCCATTGGGAGGCAAAGACTAGAGTGATGTAGGTAAGAACTCCAAAGACTGCGGCAACCAGCAGAAGCTAGCGGAGAGGCAAGGAACAGATCCTTCCTTAGAGCATCCCGAAAGAACCTGCCCTGCTGAAAACTCCATTTCAACTCCTAACCTCCAAAACTGTGAGACAATACAATTCTGTTGTTTTAAGCCTCCCAGTTGGTGGGACTTAAAATAGGCAGGGCTGGGTGTCATGCCTGTAATCCCAGCACATTGGGAGGCTGAGGCAGGCAGATTGCTTGATTTTAGGAGTTTGAGACGAGCCTGGCCAACATTGCAAAACCCTGTCTCTACCAAAAATACCAAAATTAGCTGGGCATAGTGGCGTGCACCTCTAGTCCTGACATTTGAGGACTGTGCCTGCGTCCCCTTCTCCTTCCACCATAACTGTTAAGTTTCCTGAGGCCTCCCAGACATGTGGAACTGTAAGTCAATTAGACTTCTTTTGTTTATAACTTACCCAGTCTCAGGTAGTTCTTTACAGCCGTGTGAAAATGCACTAACACAGTATTATTTTACTACCTCTACTTTTAACACACTTCGTGTACTTTTAAAGATCTAGAGGCTGGGTGAGGTGGCCCACACCTGTAATCCCAGCATTTTGGGAGGTCGAGGCAGGAGGATTGCTTGAGCCCAGGAATTGGAAACCAGCCTGGGCAACACAGTGAGACCCCATCTCCAGAGAAATTTTAAAATTAACCAGGTGTAGTGATATACGCCTGTGGTCCCAGCTACTTGGGAGGCTAAGACAGGAGGATCCCTTGAGACCAGTAGTTTGAGGCTGCAGTGATCTCTGATCAAGCCACTGGGCAACAGAATGACACCCTGTCTTAGAAAAAAAAAAAATCTAGAAAGGCTTGATGTTTCAAACAATGACTTAATTTTGCCTACTATATATACAGTAGCATTAAATCAACTTCATATATAACAATGGTTATATCTGAAAGTGGCTTCTAATCAGGAACAGTCTGGTCCATAATTCATTTCTCCCAATTCCTTCTTTCTGAAACCAATCCAATGAATGAGATGTGTTTTTACAATTTCATTTCCAATAGTCAGTATCAAAAGACAGCCTAAGTACTTTAACGCAAAATGAACAAAATGTGTTAGTCTACTGCCACTATTTTTGTCATTATTGGGGAAATAGAATTAAAAACAAAATCTTCCCCCACAAAAGTAAACTCCCAGAAATCCTCTTCACAAAAGTAGTAGAGAAAGAAAAATAGTTTTATTAGTATTGTTATTGAATATGCATTAAGAAAGAACATGATATGTGTCGCTGGCAATCCACAAAGAGATTGCAAAGATAGAAAGAAAACTTTTTGTTTTCGAAATGGAGTCACACTCTGGCCCAGGCTGGAGTGTGGTGGCATGATCTCGGCTCACTGCAACCTCTGCCTCCCGGGTTGAAGTGATTCTCGTGCCTCAGCCTCCGAGTAGCTGGGACTACTGGCACGTGCCACCACGCCAGGCTAATTTATGTATTTTTAGTTGAGATGGGGTTTCACCATGTTGGCGAGGCTTGTCTTGAACTCCTGACCTCAGGTGATCCACCCGCTTTGGCTTCCCAACATGCTGGGATTACAAGCATGAGCTACCGCACCCGACCTTTTTTTGTTTTTGTTTTTGTTTTCTTTTTTGGGGGGTTTTTTTGTTGTTGCCTTTTTTTTTTTTTTTTTTTTTTTTTTGAGAAAGGGTCTTACTCTGTCACCCAGGCTGGAATGCAGTGGTACAATCATAGCTCACTGCAGTCTTGACCTCTTAGGCTCAATCCATCCTCCTACCTCAGCCTCCCAAGGAGCTGGGAGTGCAGGGGACATGCCATCACACCCAGCCAATTTTTGTATTTTTTGTAGAGACGGTGGGGGGTCTCACCATGTTGCCCAGGCTGGTCTGGAACTCCTGGGCTCAGGTGATCCACCCACCTTTGCCTCCCAAAGTGCTGGGATTACAGGCATGAGCCACTGCACCCAACCAAGAAAGGGATACATTTCACCATTTTTTCCTGGTATATTTTGTGATGTCAAGCAGATACAACCTATGACATACATATTCTTATGATAAATGATAACTTGTCCCCAAGTAAGAGGAGTTGACAGCATCATTCATCACATATAGTCCATCTTAAATGTATCTGTTAATTGGGGGTGGTCTTTGTTTGCTAGTTGGCTTTATCCAAAGAAGAAACAGATGTTTCATATCTCTAAGACAGGAGGCAGTTTTGCAGCTTGGAGCAAGTCACCCACTGAAGTTAGACTCCTACCCTCCCACAAAAGTAAGAGTTAGGAAAACTATCTCCCTTGAAGATTTTATTTCAAAGAGGTAGCTGCAATGTCCTTGAGAAAAACATTCCTGGCTTTATATACAGTATAGCAAAGTTTAAAGAAGTGCAGCTACTATACAAGGCAACAAGTAATCTGAAATCTTGTAGTACACACTAGCAAAATATCTTTTGCAGTTTCTTCCCTCTAATCTCCCTCAACCAAATGAGCAAGTACCAAGGTGGTTTGAACAATTAACAAACTACTTGCAACTATTCCATGGCAAAGATAATATTTCCCATCAATTTTTAAAAATGTTATTATGGTAAAATATATTTGACATAAAATTCACTGTTTAACCATTTTAGGTGTACAGTTCAGTGGCATTAAGTATATTCACACTGTTGTGCAATCATCACTCCCAACCAGCTCCAGAATTTTTTATCATCCCAAACTGAAACTCTGTACCCTTTAAGCAATAACTCGCCGTGAGCAGCTCCTCCATCCCCTTGGCCTCTGATAACCACTGTTCTACTTTCTGTCTCTGTGAATCTAACTATTCTAAGTACCTCGTATAAGTGGAATCATACCATTGTCACATGAATTTTTTTTTTTTTTGAGACAGAGTCTCGCTCTGTCATCCAAGCTGGAGTGTGGTGGTACGATCTTGGTTTACTGCAATCTCCCTTTCCCGGGTTCAAGCGATTCTCCTGCTTCAGCCTCCCCAGTACCTGGGATTATGTGTCCACCAGGACACTGGCTAATTTTTGTATGTTTAGTAGAGATGAGATTTTGCCATTTTGGCCAGGTTGGTCTTGAACTCCTGACCTCAGGTGATCCACCCACCTTGGCCTCCCAAAGTGCTGGGATTACAGGCGTGAGCCACCATGCCCAGCCAGGCCCATCAATTTTTAAAAACTATCTACAAAGTGTTTTACTACTACCTCTAATTTCTTTTTTTGTTTGTTTTGTTTTGTTTTTGAGTCGGAGTTTTGCTCTGTTGCCCAGGCTGGAGTGCAGTGGTGCGATCTTGGCTCACTGCAAGCTCCGCCTCCCAGGTTCACGCTATTCTCCCTGCCTCAGCCTCCTGAGTAGCTGGTACTACAGGCGCCCGCCACCATGCCCAGCTAATTTTTTATGTTTTTAGTAGAGATGGGGTTTCACCGTGTTAACCAGGATGGTCTCGATCTCCTGACCTCATGATCCACCCGCCTTGGCCTCCCAAAGTGCTGGGATTACAGGCATGAGCCACCGCACCCGGCCCTCTAATTTCTTTTTTAAAAAAATTTAGGGACCTATCAGCCTAACGGATATCTCTAATTTTAGATACATCAAATACTTGAAAATATCCAGAAAGACTACATGTTTCAAGTAAGAGCTTACTTACCTGTCCACTAGATATATAAAACTGCTAAATAAAACTGCACACACATAGCAATAGTTATAATAAGGTGTCTTCTAAATATGAACATTTTGGCATAGATATTTCAAAAAATACTTATCAATTGTATATACAGGGAGAAATAAAATTCACACAGAGAGCATAGTTGTAATATGAAGATGACTTCTAAATATGACCAGACTGGTGTAGAAGCTTCTTCTCTTCCTCCTCAGGCCTTTTTTTTTTTTTTTTTTCTTGAGACAGTCTTGTGCTGTCGTCCAGGCTAGAGTGCAGTGGCGTGATCTCAGCATTTTGCAACCTCCGCCTCCCGGGTTCAAGCGATTCTCCTGCCTCAGCCTCCCCAGTAGCTGGGACTATAGGCACATGCCACCACTCCCAGCTAATTTTTGTATTTTTAGTACAGATGGGCTTTCACCATGTTGGCCAGGCTGGTTTCAAACTCGCAACCTCAGATGATCCACCCACCTTGGCCTCCCAAACAGGTGGGATTACAGGCATGAGCCACCCTGTCCCATGTCTTCTAAATCATTGAACAAAAATGGACGTGTGTTGCTTCTACTGGTGGTCTAACAATTCCATTTCAAAAAGTTCTTTCCAAAAGACATTTCTTTTCTACAATTAAAAAAAAATGGCCATTTACAAGTTATGTGATTTTCCAGGTCTACTTTATCATGTCAGTAACCTTTCTATCTAGAAGGCCTAGATGTAGCAAACATTTTATTTATTTATATTTTTATAGAGACAGGGATGTCACTTATTGCCCAGGCTGGTCTCAAACTTCTGGCCTCAAGCGATCCTCCCACTTCAGCAAATTTTTTTTTTCTATTGTACAAAAATTTTACAAATAAAAAAGTTTTAGGCCGGGCGCAGTGCCTCACACCTGTAATCCAGCATTTTGGGAGGCCCAGGTGGGGGGATCAACTGAGCTCAGGAGTTCAAGACCAGCCTGGGCAACACTGTGAAATCCTATCTCTACAAAAAATATATAAAAATTAGCTGGGCATGGTGGCACGAGCCTGCAGTTCCAGCTGCTCAGGAGGCTGAGGTGGGAGGATCACCTAAGCCTGGGAGATCAAGGCTGCAGTGAGCCATGTTCACACCACAGCACTCCAGCCTGAGTAACAAAGTGAGCCCCTGTCAGGGGGAGAAAAAGAAAAAAAATGTTTTCTTTTAAAAGGTGTGAGAGGCGGCCATGGTAGATTACTCCTGAATTCCAAGCTATTCTGGGGGCTGAAGCAGGAGGATTGCTTCTGGATAGGAGTTTGAGACCACCCTGGGCAATACAGCAAGACCCTCATCTCTACAAAAAATAAAATATTAATCACATCACTGCACACTAGCCTAGGTGACAGAGTGAGACCATGTCTCTAGAAAAAGATAAATGTAGGCGAGGGCGTGGTGGGTCGAGCATGTAATCCCAGCACTTTGGGAGGCCAAAGTGGGAGGACTGCCTGAGCCCAGGAGTTGGGAGACGAGCCTGGGAAACACAGGAGGATGCTGTCTCTATCTAAAAAAAAAAAACAAAATGCCGGGCGCGGGGGCTCACGGCTGTAATCCCAGCACTTTGGGAGGCTGAGGCAGGTGAATCGCGAGGTCGGGAGACTGAGACCATCCTGGTTAACACAGTGAAACCCCATCTCTACTAAAAATACAAAAGAATTAACTGGGCGGGGTGGCGGGCACCTGTAGTCCCAGCTACTCAGGAGGCTGAGGCAGGAGAATGGCGTGAACGTGGGAGGCCAAGCTTGCAGTGAGCCGAGATGGCGCCACTGCACTCCAGCCTGGGCGACAAAGCGAGACTCCGTCTCAAAAAAAAAAAAGCCTGGGGTGGTGGGGCGCACTTATTGCCCCACCTAATCGGGAGGCTGAGATGCGAGGATCACTTGAATCTAGGAATTTGAGGCTGCTGTGAACCTCAGCAGTGATTGTACCACTGCATTGCAGCCTGGGTGACAGAGGGAGACCCTGTCTCAAAAAAAGAAAAAAAAAATGTGGGATGTGGAGAGTGGAGATCAACTTGTTCTTCTTATATGCACAGGACTTCTACACTGCCTCCTAAATCTCCCCGAAGGATGCTGGGCACTTCTTTCTCTTGGCCTGGTGCTGTTAAGTTTTTCTACCGTTTCTGGCTTCCACTGCCAGGACCATGCACGGAAGGTTGCTAACGGTTTTAACGGTTCTAACCGTCGCTGGGCCGCTCATTTCCCGGCCTGGAAGGCCTTTGTCATTATTGTTCCATCTCAGGGGCACTGAGCGGCAACTCCAAGTCCCGGATCCATGCGGCTCGTTGGCCAGTCACTGCTCCACACCGCTTTGCCTTCTGGGCCGGAGGTGTCAATAGGGCCTTCCAGCACCGCCATTTTTGTCGCCCTGCCTTGCCCGCCACCCAAAGATTCCACGTCCTAGGTGGCCTGGCGAGTGTTTGCTGCCGTCCAGCCGATATGAGTCGAAGAGTCCAGACTCGGGGAGGCTACTGGGGCCATCAGGTCGTGGAGCCTGCGGCGTCTGTTGCTTCTAGGCCTGGACTGGGCCGGTGGGTGCAGCCGTCCCTGGGCCTCAGCTGATACAGGTTCCTGGGGCACAGGCCTTGCCCACTCTGGAGCTCTGTGCAGCAATTTTGTCATTTTTTCTTGTTTTTAATAAACGACAGCAAAAATAACACAATCAGGCTGAAGTTACTAGCATTATATAACCCTGCGTTTCTTTTTATTCTTTTTTTTTTCTTTTTTTTGAGACGGAGTCTCGCTCTTTTGCCAGGCTGGAGTGCAGTGGTGCAATCTCGGCTCACTGCAACCTCTGCCTCCGGAATTCAAGCGATTCTCCTGCCTCAGCCTCCCAAGTAGCTGGGACTACAAGCACAAGCCACCATGCCCAGCTAATTTTTGTATTTTAGAGACAGGGTTTCACCATGTTGGCCAGGATGGTCTCAATCTCTTGACCTCGTGATCCGCCTGCCTTGGTCTCCCAAAGTGCTGGAATTACAGGCAGGAGCCACCATGCCTGGCATAACCCTGTGTTTCTACTCCACATTTTCGAGCCCAGGCTGGGGTGCAGTGGCACAATCTCAGCTCACTGCTGCCTCTGACTCTGGGCTCAAGTGATCCTCCCACTTCAGCCTCTCGAGTACCTGGGACCACAGGTGCGAGTGCGTGCCATCATGCCCAGCTAATTTTTGTATTTTTTGTACAGGGATGGGTTTCGCCATGTTACCCAGGCTAGTCTCAACCTCCTGGGCTCACGTGATCCTCTCACCTAGGCTTCCCAAAGTGCTGGGATTAAAGACATGAGCCACCGTGCCAGCCCCACATTTTCAATTACTCTGAATCCACAGGATCTTAGTCCCTGCACTGAGGAGGTGACAGGAAATGATACTTCGCAATCACTAACTACAGAAGTCGTATAATTTTTTTTAAATCATTAAGTCGGGTTCTGTCTTAGTGTTAGAGTCCTCGCCAATGCACCACAGTGTCTCCTTGCAAAGTATCACCTGGAGTCCTTTGTCTCATGACCAAGAGAATTAAGGACCATGGACACAAAGGGTGAGGTTGGAGCAAAAGTTTAATATGCGAAAGAAGAAAGCTCTCCACAGCAGAGACGGGTGAATGGGTTGCCAAGTATAAAGCTGGGTCCAGGGGTTTTTATGGACTGGGAAGGGAAGAAGTGTGCTGATGGTCTTGGAGAAAGCCCTACTGAGCTTGCCTGGGACCAATCAGGGGCTGAAGTGATGATTCACAGAGGCTTGGCTCACAGTCCAAAGCATGTCCAAAACAGGAAAGGAAAGTGCCCACCAGAACCCACTGGAGCCCGCCGCGTACATGCCCCCAAAAGGAGAAGACGCTGTTTCCTGGAAGCCTGCTGATTATACAAAGGACAAAGGCATTTCTATATTGGGTCTTGTTCCCATATCAGTGTATCTGTGGGCATGTCTTAGACACAAAGGACAAAGGCGTTTCTATGTTGGGCCTTGTTCCTTTATCTGAATGGGCCATAGATTTGTGCAAGTTTCCTTATCTGTGCCTTCGGCCTGATTTTTCAGGCCGTTTCTCTGTTTAAAGGAGTTTTACCAAGGACCCACCCTAACTGCTTAACTTTTTCTCTCACTAGTTCTTAGAGCAGTAAATGTTTTTTGTTTTTTAAGTATTTTTATAAATGGTACTGGCTAGGCAAGGTGGCTCACACCTGTACTCCCAGCACTTTGAGAGGCTGAGGCAAGAGGATTGCTTTAGCCCAAGAGTTCAAGAATTCATAGGCAGTGCACCCAGAGTCAGCCTAGAGCAGTATATTTAACATATGTATGCTGTCTCTTTTCCCATGAGATCACAATGTTGTCTCTACTCTGGAAGCAGTTTACCCTCAACCCTGGTGTTTTATTAAGAGTGGAAGGATGTGTCCTGGTAGTGGGATGTCCCATGTTTGTAGTGCAGGACGCTCGACCATCTTCAACTTAACAGGCCCAGTCTGACCAAGGAGTCCCTCTCCTTCTGGAATCTGGGGTTCCAGTTAGTCTAGATGGGTCTCTTGGACAGGGATGTAAATATGGAAGCCTTTAGATTGCAATATTCTATCTATTTTATGGATGAAGAAGGCAAGAAAATTGGACTAGGGAAAGAAGCACAGATGAGAGACAGAGTCTGGATGGCTTATCAATTCTACATTCCCTTATGCTACCAAAGCCTGGCTGCATTCCTCTATCTTTTAATAAATATCTTTTCCTTTCCTGTGAGCCACTTTGGGTTGTTTTTTGTTACTTGCTGACAGGCTAACTGGTAAAGATTCTGTCCTTTTTCCTGGAACAATTTCTCTTTCAGAGAATTTCCCCCAACTCACCATTTGGCAATTACTGTTAAACTTTAATATACACATACCCTTTAATGCAGCAGTTTTTTCATTCCAAGGTCTTATAATTTCTATGACTAGAAGGGCAAGACTGAAAAGATTTCACTGCAACAATGTGTACAATAGAGAAAAAGGCAAAATGGTACATCATCTATGCCTGCCTACTGGGAATTGATTAAGTAAATTACTGTGCATCAGCACAATGAAATGTGGTGCAGTTTTTAGGAAGAATGACTTAGCTCTATGCTCACATGGAAAGATCTTCAAGACATGATTTTTTTTTTTTTTTTTTTGGTGATTGTTTGTTTGTTTGTTTGTTTTTGAGATAGAATCTTGCTCTGTTGCCCAGGCTGGAGTACAGTGCTGTGAAATCAGCTCACTGCAAACTCTGCCTCCCGGGTTCAAGTGATTCTTCTGCCTCAGCCTCTCGAGTAGCTGGGATTACAGGTGCCCACCATCACCACCAGCTAATTTTTTTGTAGTTTTAGTAGAAATGAGTTTTCACCATGTTGGCCAGGCTGGTCTTGAACTCCTAACCTCAGGTGATCTGCCCGCCTCAGCCTCTCAAAGTGCTGGGATTACAGGCGTGAGCCACCGCTCCCGGTCAAGACATGATGTTTTGATTGATAAGTGGCATAGTAGGACAAGCCCATTCATATAATAATCAAAACCCCAAATCTCTCTCTCTCTCTCGTGTGTGTGTATCTATTTAGGGAAGTCTGTGAAGTTGTGCAAGGAAGGTTGGAGTGGGGGTATGAGTGGGTTTTGTTGTGAAGAGGTCATTTCAATTTCTGCTGTATGGAATATGCCTTTATACTGTTTGAGTTTTATAAGGATGTCTACGGATGGAATATCTTTTAAAAAATCAAAATCATTTAATGAATTTGTGGTGGTTTCAAAATATGCTCACAAATTCTAAGATACTCCTCCATTTAAGTGATAAAACTCAATTCCCCAACCCTTTGAATGTGGGATGTTCCAGGTTAAATTGTACTTTTCTGTCTGAGACCTGCAATCAACTATTTCTTCAGGAAGCCATGGTTTCGTGGAGTGGGAAATAACATTTTAACTGAACACTGGGGGAGTTCATAGCCATTAGGTTGGTCATTGTTCCTGGGTTTTTCAGCATGGAAAGCTAGGAAATACATATTGCTTTTGCTTTCAAAAGAGTAAATAGATCATGAGTTCAGTGTATGAAAGAGTTATTTGGATAAAGGCGCTTTCCTGATGTAGATGAATGTGACGTTCCCTATTCTCCTTTTCTCAATTTCCCTTAGAAAGTTTAGTTGTCAACACACCATCCAATGTTTTCTTTTGGTAATGACTTTTCTGTGTTAGTTGAAAAGGGAAAAATAATTATCCTCTCTTTTTCTAATATAGTTGCTTATCTCTGAATTATTCAAACTAAATCGAGCTGTTGCATGACCAAAATTGGTATCTTTTTTGGGTTTAGCTAAATATTTTTGATACCGAAAAGTAAAAAAGAAGCCAGGCACAGTGGGGAGTGCCTGTAATCCCAGCTACATGGGAGGCTGAGGGAGAATCGCTTGAGCCCCAGAGTTGGAGACTGCAGTGAGCTATGATTGCACCACTGTGCTCTGGATGACAGAGATCCCAACTCTTAAAAAAAGAAAAAAAAAAAAGAAGTTATGCTGAAGAAAAGAACAATAATTTTAAAATACAGTACTGCATAATCCCACTTAGAATAAATTCTAAAACAAGTGCAACTAATACATTTTAATTGAAAGAAGATGAGTTTTATGGGGTTGGTGATCAGTGGTTGGGGGATGATTGCAAAGGGCATAAGGGAATTTGGGGTGGTGATGGAAGTTCATCTTTGGTATGACAATGTCTATACTTCTCCAAACTCATTGTACACTTAAAATATGTGCCTTTTGCTTTATGTAATTTTTACATCCATAAAGTTGAGTTCATTAAAAAAGAAAAAAATTTTGGAATGACTCAAACTTGAACTCATATGATGGAAACAAATATCGAAGCAAAGTCTCACTTTAGTAAAATATTTGAAATAATCTATGCAGAAATGGACCTCAGATACAGAGCCTACTTCTGATTAAGCATGTTGGAGACTAGCCTTTGATCCCTTTAAGTAAATGGCCAGGAATATGCTGAGTTTGTTTGTGCTGGCTACTAGACTGATGAGCATCAAGTCATGTCAACGTTTCCCATCAACACACTGCAGACGAGAGACTGATAACAACCATATAGTAAACAGGCAGATAGATAACCTAAGTCTATTCCCTCCAGGGAGGGACCATAAATATACAAAATCTCACCGAAATCTGGAGGGGTGATATGGTTTGCCTCTGTGTCCCCACTCAAATCTCTTCTGAAATTGTAATCCCCACGTGTCAAGAGAGGGATCTGGTGGGAGGTGATTGGATTCTGGGGACGGTTTCCCCCATGCCGTTCTTATGATAGAGAATTCTCAAGAGATCTGATGCTTTAAAAGTGGCAGTTTCGGCCAGGCGCGGTGGCTCACACCTGTAATCCCAGCACTTTGGGAGGCTAAGGTGGGCAGATCACAAGGTCAGGAGATCGAGACCATCCTGGCTAACAAGGTGAAACACCGTCTCTACTAAAAATACAAAAAATTAGCTGGGCATGGTGTCACGTGCCTGTAGTCCCAGCTACTCGGGAAGCTGAGGCAGGAGAATCCTTTGAACCTAGGAGGCGGAGGTTGCAGTGAACCAAGATAGCACCACTGCACTCCAGCCTGGGTGACAGAGCGAGACTCCATCTCAAACAAAACAAACAAAAAAAAATGTGGCAATTTCCCCTGCACTTGCTCTCTTTCTTGACACCATGTAAGAGGTGCCTTGCTTCCCCTTCACCTTCCGCCATGATTGTACATTTCCTGAGCCCTTCCAGACATGCAGAACTATAAGTCAATTAAACCTCCTTTCTTTATAAATTACCCAGTCTCAGGTAGTATATTCATAGCGGTGTGAGAATGGACTAATACAAGGGGGAAAAGCAGTGTTCTCCTGCTGGACTCATCACTCCGCTTGGGCCTTATGTTTGGTACTGATACAATTGTCGCAGTTTCCTTATTGGACACAGGAGGGTAGGTAAGGCAGAGAAGAGTTTTTTTGTTTTTTTTGTTTTTTTTTTTTGTTTTTTTTTGAGACAGTTTCACTCTTGTTACCCAGGCTGGAGAGCAATGACACGATCTCGGCTCACTGCAACCTCTGCTTCCCCAGTTCAAACGATTCTCCTGCTTCAGCCTTCTGAGTAGCTGGGATTACAGGCACCTGCCACCATGCCCAGCTAATTTTTGTGTTTTTAGTACAGAGAGGGTTTCACCATGTTGGCCAGGCTGGTCTCAAACTCCTGACTTCAGGTGATCCACCTGCCTTGGCCTCCCAAATTGCTGGGATTACAGGCATGAGCCACCATGCCTGGCCCAGAGTAGAGTTTTATTAAGCAACAGAAAGTTCTCAGTAAAGACAGGGGTCCTGAAAGTAGGTTGCCACCAACAAGGTCAGCCCCAGGGTTTTTTGTTTTATTTTGTTTTGTTTTGTTTTGTTTTGTTTTTTGAGATGGAGTCTTGCTCTGTTGCCCAGGCTGGAGTGCAATGTCACGATCTCAGCTCATTGCAACCTCCGTCTCCCAGGTTCAAGCGATTCTCCTGCCTCAGCCTCCCAAGTAGCTGTGATTACAGACATGCACCACCACGCCTGGCTAATTTTTGTATTTTTGGTAGAGACGGGATTTCACCATGTTGGCCAGGCTGGTCTCGAACTCCCGACCTCAAGCAATCTGCCTGCCTCAGCCTCACAAAGTGCTGGAATTACAGGTGTGAGCCACCATGCCCAGCCTTCCCAGGGGCTTGTATCCTTCCTTTCTAGGGGTGTTTTTCTCATTTGCATCGTACACAAACCTCTGCTTCCTGGCTGCTTCCTGGTCCCAGTTGTTAGTGCGCAGGTGCGTTCTTGTCTGTAGTTACTCCATCTTAGTTATTAGCCATAAGCACCACAGAAAAGCCCACTGAGGGGGGGTAAAACTGCACTGCAGATGTCATATTAATGATATTATAATGAGCTTGGGTCAGGTTAAGGACATTTAGTTGATTTATTGTGCCTGTGTCTAAGTTGGGACAAACATCCTTTTGAGCAAAAATTCTAGTAAAAGAGGAAGTTCTTAACCACATTTCCATCTGCTAGCTGCATAACAGGGGTGGTTGCGGGTGCATTCCTATAGGCATTATCTTTCTTCTGAGGTCCTCCGCCTCTATCTGCCTAACCAGCCCCTGTCTCCTCTCTCACAGTTATGTGGGGAGTCCAGGGAGCTAGGAACATTGTACCTTTACCCATTTGCGTAATTTTCACTCTGTAAATATTTCCATAAACTATATTATCAAAGACGTAGTCTGCAACACCATCTGTGGTGAGGCACCTTTCTTTTTTTTTATTTTCTTTTTTCTGGTTTTTTTTTTTTGGGGACAGAGTCTCCCTCTGTCACCCAGACTGGAGTGCAATGGCTCAATCTCAGCTCACTGCAACCTCTGCCCCACACCCCAGGTTTAAGTGATTCTCCTGCCTC
Source organism: Pan troglodytes (assembly GCF_028858775.2). NCBI lineage: Eukaryota > Metazoa > Chordata > Mammalia > Primates > Hominidae > Pan > Pan troglodytes. Next base: position 12,997,611 of record NC_072416.2, read on the forward strand.
AGCCTCTCGAGTAGCTGGTATTATAGGCTTCCACCACCATGCCCGACTAATTTTTGTATTTTTAGTAGAGACAGGGTTTCACCACATTGGCCAGGCTGGTCTCAAACTTCTGACCTCAGGTGATCTGCCCACCTCGGCCTCCCAAAGTGCTGGGATTACAGGCATGAGCCACCGTGCCCAGCTGAGGCACCTTTCTTTTAACCACATCACTGTGCCTAGCTCTGATACCCATTGATGTGAATTCCCCAAAAGTAAAGCTTTAACAAGAATGGAGTAATTTCATAGTTCACAGTCTGAATGCATTCTAAGAGTATATAAGCTTGTTCTATTTTAGTTATGTCAACCTGAAATAATTGAAAGGCTCAAAATCCAGTTTTAAAGAGTTTATTCAAGTGAAAAGCTGGGAATGGCTTTTCACTTGAATAAACCTTTCTCACACAAAGACTTCACAGCTATCACAATGTCTAAGATGGAATGTTAAATATACTCTTTCAAATTGGAAAGGAGCCCAGGTATGGTGGTTCATGCCTGTAATCCCAGCACTTTGGGAGGCCAAGGCGGGTGGATCACCTGAGGTCAGGAGTTCAAGACAAGCTTGACCAATATGGTGAAACCCCGTCTCTACTAAAAATATAAAAATTAGCCAAACGTGATAGCATGCCCCTGTAATCCCAACTACTTAGGAGGCTGAGGCAGGAGAATTGCTTGAACCCGGAAGGCGGAGGTTGCAGTGAGCCGAGATCCCGCCACTGCACTCTACCCTGGGCGACATCTTGAGGAAAAAAAAAAAAAACATGGAAAGGAAACAGTCCCCCAAAGTCTTACCTCATTCTAGCATTAGCCCAAAAGTGTGACTCCAAAGTCTCATCAGAGACAAGGCAAGTCCCTTCTGCCTAGGAGCCTGTAAAATAAAAAGCAAGTTAGTTATTTCCAAGATGCAATGGGGGTACAGGCATTCGTTCATTGTTCCCATTCCAAATGGGAGAAATTGGCCAAAATAAAAGGGCTGCAGGCCCCATGAAAGTCTGAAACCCAAGAGGGCAGTCATTTTCTTGTTTGGAGACATGAGCACTAGAGAAAATGGAATCAGTGTACTCAAGTTAAAAGCTAAGTTCTTGCTCACATACACAGAAAACAAAGGAAATTAACAGGATTATGTTTTCTTTTCTTTTTATTTTTTTTGAGATGGAGTTTTTTGCTCTTGTTGCCCAGGCTGGAGTGCAAAGGCATGATCTCAGCTCACTGCAACCTTCACCTCCCAGATTCAAGGAGTAGCTGGGATTACAGGTGCCCACGACCACACCTGACTAATTTTTGTATTTTTAGTAGAGACGGGATTTCACCATGTTGGCCAGGCTGGTCTCGAACTCCTGACCTCCTGATCTGCCCATCTCAGCCTCCCAAAGTGCTGGGATTACAGGCATGAGCCACCAAGCCTGGTCTGAGGATTATAAAGTTTTCTATACAAGACTAATTTAACAATTTAATCTGTTAGAGATTGTATTCCTTTTTTTTTTTTTTTTTTTTTTTTAAGATGGAGTTTCACCCTTGTTGCCCAGGCTAGAGTGCAGTGGCGTGATCTCAGCTCACCGCAACCTCTACCTCCTGGGTTCAAGCAATTCTCCTGCCTCAGCCTCCTGAGAAGCTGGGATCACAGGCGCGTGCCACAACACCCGGCTAATTTTTGTATTTTTAGTAAAGACGGGGTTTCTCCATGTTGGTCAGGCTGGTCTCCCAACTTCTGACCTCAGGTGATCTGCCCGCCTCAGCTTCCCAAAGTGTTGGGATTACAGGCATGAGCCACCGCCCCTGGCCACTACAGTTTGTATTCTTGACCGTAGAGTTTGTTTTCTTACAGCTGGTGTTCATTTCCTTTCCAATTTATTTATTTATTGAGATGGAGTTTCTCTATTGTCACCCAGTCTGGAGTGTGATGGCATGATCTCGGCTCACTGCAAGCTCTGCCTTCCGGGTTTAAGCAATGCTCCTGCCTCAGCCTCCCAAGTAGCTGGGATTACAGATGCTGACCACCACATCCAGCTAATTTTTGTATTTTTAGTAGAGATGGGGTTTCACCATGTTGGCCAGGCTGGTCTCAAACTCCTGACCTCAGGTGATCTGCCTGCCACGGCCTCCCAAAGTGCTGGCATTACAGGCATGAGCCACTGCACCTGACAGCTTGTTTGTTTATTTATTTATTTAAATTCTTATTTTTTGTTTAGAGATAGGTCTTGCAGGCCAGGCACAGTGTGATCTCAGCACTTTGGGAGGCCAACACGGGCGAATCACAAGGTCAAGAGTTTGAGACCAGCTTGGCCGACATGGTGAAACCCATCTCTGCTAAAAATACAAAAATTAGCCGGCTGTGGTGGCGCGTGCCTGTGATCCCAGCTTCTCGGGAGGCTGAGGCAGGAGAATTGTTTGAACCTGGTTGGTGGAGGTTGTGGTAAGCTGAGATCATGCCACTGCACTCCAGCCTGGGTGACAGAGCAAGACTGTCTCAGGAAAAAAAAAAAAAAAGGGATGAGTCTTGCTCTGTCACCCAGACTAGAGTACAGTGGCTTGATCATAGCTCACTGCAGCCTCAAACTTCTAGGGTCAAGCGATCCTCCCACCTCAGCCTCCCAAGTAGCTAGGACCACAGGCATGTGCCACCATAAGTGTCGAATTAAAAAAAAAAAAACATTTTGTAGGACAAGGACAAGGTCTTGCTATGTTGCCAGGCTGATCTTGAACTCCATCCTTCAAGGAATTCTTGCCCTCAACCTCCCAAAGTGCTGGGATTACAGGCATGAGCCACCATACCCGGCCCTACATACGCTTGTTTTATGTAAAAAATATTTTATTATGTAAGAGTCAAATTATGTATTTTCTTTTCTGAATTATCCATTGCTATGCAACAACCCCAAAACTTCAAACAAAAACCACTTAGCATCTCACAGTTTCTGTATATCAGGAATGCAGGTACAGCTTAGGTGGGTGCTTCTCAAGATTGTGCAGGGGGTTCCAGTCGAGCTGTCAACTGTAGTCAGCTCAAGACTACTGGGCCAGGCACAACGGCTCGCTCCTGTAATCCCAGCACTTTTGGAGGCCAAGGTGGCGATATCACCTGAGGTCAGGAGTTCGAAACCAGCTGGCCAACATGGCGAAACCCTGTCTCTACTAAAAATACAAAAATTAGCTGGGCGTGGTGGCACATGCCTGTAATCGCAGCTACTGGGGAGGCTAAGGCAGAAGCATCGCTTGAACCCGGGAGGTGGAGGCTGCATTGAGTCATGATTGCGCCACTGCATTCCAGCCTGGGTGACAGAGCAAGACTCTGCCTGAAAATAAATAAATAAATAAATAAATAAATAAATAAATAAATAAATAAAAAGACTCTACTGGGCCTGAGGATCCACTTCCAAGCTCACTCACATGGTTGTTGGGCAGCAATTTCTCATGGTGAGCCTTTTTATAGGAAGGCTTACAGGTTTCCGAGAGAACCAGGGAAGGTTCCCAAGACAGAAGTCACAGACTTGCTGTAACCTAATCTCAGAAATGACATCTGATCACTCCTGCCATATTCTATTTGTTAAAAGCAGTTCAAGGCTGGGTGCGGTGGCTCACACCTGTAATCCCAGCCCTTTGGGAGGCCAAGGCAGGCAGATCACCTGAGGTCAGGAGTTTGAGACCAGCCTGACCAACATGGAGAAACTGTCTCTCTACTAAAAACAAAATGGCCGGCTAATGCCTGTAATCTCAGCTACTCAGGAGGCTAGGGCAGGAGAATCAATTGAACCTTGGAGGCGGAGGTTGCGGTGAGCCGAGATTGCAACATTGCACTCCAGCCTGGGCAACAAGAGCGAAACTCCATCTCAAAAAAAAAAGGCAGTTCAAGTTCAACCCATACACAGTAAGAGGGGAATTAAAAAGGTATGATTCCCAAGTGGGGATCACTGGGAGTCATCTTAGAAGCTATGGACGTTACCCCCAAAGTCTTCAAGTAAAGTTAACCTTTCATAAAAATGAAATGTGTTTGTGGTTTGGCTAGGAATTTCCCTTGACCTAGCACCGCATATTACTGCATATTCCTACATATTCCAGTTTGAGAAGCCCAGTTTATGCCACATGAGTAAAAAAGCCATCTCAACATCCAATCTTTATTCTGGCAGAGACAAGAAACTGAGCAATAGGCTGGGCGCGGTGGCTCACGCCTGTAATCCCAGCACTTTGGGAGGCCGAGGCGGGCGGATCACGAGGTCAGGAGATTGAGACCCTCCTGGCTAACATGGTGAAACCCCGTCTCTACTAAAAATACAAAAAGTTAGCGGGGCATGGTGGCGGGCGCCTGTAGTCCCAGCTACTGAGGAGGCTGAAGCAGGAGAATGGCGTAAACCCGGGAGGCAGAGCTTGCAGTGAGCCGAGATCGTGCCACTGCACTCCAGCTTGGGGGACAAAGCGAGACTCCATCTCAAAAAAAAAAAAAGAAAGAAAGAAAAAAAGAAACTGAGCAATAGTCCTAAATGCTGGCTGCATATTAGATCTAGCTGAAGAGCTTCTGAAAAAAATGCTGGCTGGTCACTGTAGCTCACGCCTGTAATCCCAACAGGTTGGGAGGCCAAGAAGAGAGGATTACTTGAGGCCAGGAGTTTGAGATCAGCCTAAGCAACATAGCAAGACTCCATCTCTACAAAAAATAAAAATTAGCTGAGGGTGGTGGCATGTGCCTATAGTCCCAGCTACTCATGAAGCTGAGGCCAGAAGATCAGAAGATCACTTCAGCCCAGGAGGTTGAGGCTACAGTGAGCTATGATTGCACAACTGCATTCCAGCCTGGGTCACAGAGCAAGGCCCTGTCTCAAACAAAAAAAATAAATAAATTGAATTAAAAAATAAATAAAAATCCCAGCTGGGTGCAGTGGCTCATGCTCATAATCCCAGCACTTTAGGAGGCCAAGGAAGGAGGATTGCTTGAGGCCAGGGGTTTAAGACCAGCCTGGACAGTGCAGTGTGACCTCATCTCTAAAAATTCCCAATACCCAGATCCCCACCCGGACCAATAAAATCTGAATATCTAGTATATAGAACAGATTAGGTGATTACAAAGAACTGAACAGCTTTGTTGAGGTATAACTGACATACGTTAAACTGGATTTGGTGATCTTTTATTTTTGTTTTTGCTTTTCTTGAATTATGTAATTTTAATCTGCAGTCTGAATAGAAAGCCTCTGATCTTGAAGCAGAAAAAGACAAGTTATCCTATTATTATTATGATTTGTCTTTCATTCCATCTATATGATAACAGAATCCTGGAGAAGTGATAAAAGGTGGAAAGAAGATAAAGGGAAATGGAAACAACAAGGAAAAGAACAAAATCTATTTGAGGTGTAATCATAATATAATAGAGGGAGTTAAACAGTGCTTCTCAAACTGTCTTCAGTGAAAGATCAGTTGGTTTTTTTCCCCCAACCCTTTGCAAACACACTACTTTTGTAAAATACAATAACATTTTCTTAGCAATGTTAAATTGCTACTTAGATGCCAAACTCTTATTGTCCCTTTCTGTACTTGTCTCAAAGCAAACCAGTAACACTTTGCAGATTGGTGCAAGTCTGCAGACCTCACACTGACTAACACTATCTATCCAATCACTGGCTCAATTATCACTTGGTCCTTACTTCAGTGTTGACAAAAAGACTCTTAAGACGTGTCTGACACCAGTTTACGTAGCTTAAGGTTACAGGTTAATAGTTATCTCGTGAGACATCACAACTTCTCAGGTACAGCTTCTAGGTGATTTTACCATATGGAGAATGTTTAATTGCACGAGATAGGGTTGAAGAAGAGCAGACTTACTTTCAATTCAGGAAGGTTTCCCCCCTTCCATTACTTACTTTTTACCCCTAAAAAGCAGTTTTCATTGAAATATGATATTTTATTGGTTAGCTTTTGCCCTATGTAACAAGCCAGCCCAAAACTTACTGGTTTGAAGCTACAAACATGTATTAGCTCAAAGTTAGTCAGGCTAGCAATCTGGGAAGGACTCAGCTATGTTGAGCATGGGCTTAATTATTTATTCTTCGTTGCACATGTTCAAATACCAGGACACTTGACTGGGCAGGGTGAAATGGCTGGGATAATTGAAGCTTCTGTCCGCATGATCTCTCTTTCTCCAGCAAGCTAGCCTGGACTTGTCCACATGGTGGCAGAACTCCCAAGAGTGGCAAGAGAGAACAAGTCCCACTGCAGAAGCATCTTTCAGGGACCTGCTACATTGTTACCACCTGAGTGGGTTCTTGCCCACTGCCCATAGAGCCAACACTGAGACAGCAGTTGTTGCTGTAAAGAAAGAGTTTAATTATTGTGAGACAACTGAGTGGGAGAACAAGAGATATTTCTTAAAGCCACCTCCCTGAGAATTCAGAGGTTAGGATTTTTTTGTTTTTTTGTTGTTCTTTTGTTTGTTTGTTTGTTTTTGTTTTTGTTTTTTGAGATGGAGTCTTGCTCCTTTGCCCATGCTGGAGTGCAGTGGTACAATCTTGGTTCATTGCAATCTCTGCCTCCTGGATTCAAGTGATTCTCCCACCTCAGCCTCCCAAGTAGGTGGATTACAGGTGCCCATCACCATGCTCAGCTAATTTTGTATTTTTAGTAGAGACAGGATTTCACCATGTGGGCCAGACTGGTCTCAAACTTGTAACCTCAAGTGATCCACCCACCTTGGCCTCCCAAAGTACTAGGATTACAGGCATGAGCCACTGAACCCAGCCAGTGGCTAGGATTTTTTAAAGGATAGTTTGGTGGGCAGGTGTGTTAGTCCATTTACACACTGCTATAAAGAACTGCTCAAGACTGGGTAATTTATAAAGAAAAGAGGTTTAATTGACTTGCAGTTCCACATGGCTGGGGAGGCCTTAGAACATACAATTATAGCAGAAGGAAAAGCAGGCATGTCTTACATGGCAGCAGGCAAGAGAGTATGTAAGAGCACAGGAAAAACAACCATTTATAAAACCATCAGATCTCATGAGAATTTACTCACTAATATGAGAACAGCATGGAGGAACCGACCCCATAATCTAATCACTTCCCTCCCTTGACACGTGGGAATTACAATTCGAGGTGAGATTTGCATGGGAACACAGAGCCAAACCATATCAGCAGGGGTCCAGAGAATGGGTTCTGCTGATTGATTAGGGATGAAATCATAGCAGTGTCTAAGCTGTCTTCATGAACTGAGTCAGTCCTTGCAAAATAGGGGAGTCACACGACCAGTCAAGTCAGTTCCTTGGCTGAGGACATGGGCCACTGACCCACATGGTGTCAGTTGGTCCTCTTGCAGGTAAAGCCTGAAAAATATCCCAAAGACCAGTCTTAAGTTTTACAATAGTGTTTGTGACTGCCAGTTACTATGGAAAGCAAGCTGAGAAACAATGGCAGGTTATCATTTAACTATGCCAGTAGCTTAGTAGAAAAGTTTGTGGGAGGTGAGATTTCTGGTGGTCAAAGCCACCTGGCAGCTCCCTTGACAAGTCTAACATCTGGAAGCCATCTAGGAGGTCTGCGTGATTTAAGAATTGTTGTTTAATTAAAAAGAAAGTTCATTAACCTTTTGGTCAGCCTGCTTGGGGCTAGGACAGGAAGATAATCAATTATTAGTGACTACCACTTATTGAAATGACTATGTGCAGGCAATCATGAATGGAGGAGGAAAAGGTCAGAGAGAAGGGAAAATATCTTTTTTATTTATTTGAGACAGGATCTTGCTCAAGTCCAGACTGGAGTGCAGTGATGAGATCATAGCTCACTGCAGCCACAACCTCCAAGGCTTCAGTGATTCTCCCGCCTCAGCCTCCTGAGTAGCCGGGACTACAGCCATGTACCACTAATATTTTTTCCCTCTTTTTGTAGAAATGGGGTCTCATTGTTGCCTAGGCTGGTCTCAAAATCCTGGGCTCAAATGACCCTCCCTCCTCAGCCTCCCTAAGTGCCGGCATTACAAGCGTGAGCCACTGTGACTGACCAAATTTTTAATATATTTTTGTAGAGAGAGAGTCTCACTATGTTGCCCAGGCTGGTCTTCAATTCTTGGCCTCAAACTATCCTCTTGCCTCAGCCTTCCAAAGTGCTGAAATTACAGGTGTGAGCCACAATGTCTGGCCTATATTCTGGTTATACCCTATTATTGATGAGCATTTGGGACACATTCAGTTTTGGGTTATTACAGATAGTGCTGCTATGCACATTCTGGTATATGTCATTTGGTTATACACACATAGGCATTTCTGTTGCTACAAACTTAGGAGTAGAATGGCTGGGCACAGTGGCTCACGCCCATAATCCCAACACTTTGGGAGGCCAAGGCAGGCGGATCACAAGGTCAGGAGTTTGAGACCAGCCTGGCCAATATGGTGAAACCCCATCTCTACTAAAAATCCAAAAAAAAATTAGCCGGGTGTGGTGGCAGGCGCCTGTAGTTCCAGCTACTCAGGATGCTGAAGCAGGAGAATCGCTTGAACCCAGGAGGTTGCAGTGAGCTGAGATCGTGCCACTGCTCTCCAGCCTGGGTGACAGAACGAGACTCCATCTCAAAAACAACAACAACAACAACAACACAAAACAAAACAAAAACTAGGAGTAGAATTGGTGGGGCATGAGGCATTGCTGTATTCAAATTTAGTAGGTATTGTCAAAGTTTTGACAATACAAACTGTACAATACACCTGGACTTTGTACAATTGGTACAAAGTCAAATTGTACCAATTGCACTCACATCAGCAGCACATGAGAGTCCTTGGTGTTGCATATTCTCTCCAACACTTGATATTTTTGACCTTGTCATTTTAGCCTATCTAGTAGGTATGCAGTGGATCACACTATGGTTGTAATTTGCATTTTCCTAATTCATATGGTTGAACATCTTTGTATTGTTTATCGGCCATTTGGATAACCTCATTTGTAAAGTGTCTGTTCAAAATATGTGTGCTCATTTTTTTTTTTTTTTTTGGGTTGGGTTGCCTATCACTTTTAGTGATTTGTAGGTGTTCTTTATATATTGTGGATATAAATCTACTTTGGGATATATAAATTGTGAATATTTACTCCCCTTTTTGGACTACTTTTTTATTCTCCCAGTGGAGTATTTTGATAAGCAGAAGTGCTTATTTTCACCAGGCACAGTGGCTCATGCCTGTAATCCCAGCACTTTGGGAGTCAAAAGTGGGCAGATCACAAGGTCAGGAGTTTGAGACCAGCCTGGCCAACATGGTGAAACACCGTCTCTACTAAACATACAAAAATTAGCCAGGCATGGTGCTGCATGCCCATAATCCCAGCTACTTGGGAGGCTGAGGCAGGAGAATCACTTGAACCTGGGAGGTGGAGGTTGCAGTGAGCCGAGATTGCACCACTGCACTCCAGCCTGGGTGACAGAGCAAGGCTCCATCTCAAAAAAAAGAAAAGAAAAGGGGCTCCCTTCCCTTCCCTTCCCTTCCTCTCCCCTCCCCTCCCCTCCCCTTCCCTTCATCTTTCTTTCTTTCTTTCTTTCTTTCTTTCTTTCTTTCTTTCTTTCTTTCAGGAGCCTCACTGTGTTGCCCAGGCTGGAGTACAGTGGCATGATTTCGGCTCACTGCAACCTCTGCCTCCCAGGTTCAAGTGATTCTCCTGCCTCAGCCTCTGGAGTAGCTGGGATTACAGGCACACGCCCCCATGCCCAGCTAATTTTTGTATTTTTAGTAAAGATGGGGTTTCACCATGTTGGCCAGGTTGGTCTTGAACTCCTAACCTCGTGATCCGCTGGCCTCTGCCTCCCAAAGTGCTGGGATTATAGGCATGAGCCACCATGCCTGGCCTGCCTGTGCTTATTTTTAAGGTGGTCCAAATTATCCATTTTCCCAGTGAGTGCTTTTTGTGTCCTGTTTAAGAAATGTTTGCCTAATTTGGTTATAAAAATGCTCTTAACATTTTCCTGTAAAAAATTTATTATCTTACCTTTAACAGTTGAAGCAAACTGGAATTATTAGGAATTGAGTGTGTGTGTGTGTGTATGTGTGTGTGTGTGTGTAACATGAGACAGAGGGCAAAATATGTTTTTTTTTCCAAATGAATGGCCACTTGACCCAGCACCACTTAGTATTAAAAAAAAAAAGTTTCACTGTAGGATTGCAATATCACTTATTTAGGGATATAGCATGTTATCTACTATCTTCTTTAATATCTCTTAATAATGCTTTGTCATTTTCCGTATGGAAGTATTGCACATTTTTTCCTTAGAGTTACACTTATGTATGATATATTTTCGTGCTATTGGAAATAGTACTACTTTAAAGTTTTCATTTGTTAATTGTGATATATACAAACACAATTGATTTTTGTATATTGGCTTTGTATCTGGCAATCTTATTAAATTCATTTATTAATAATGTGTCAGTGGATTTTTGGGGGGATTTTAATATACACAATTTTGCCATTTGCAAAAAATCAGGCTTTGTTTCTTTGTTTTGAGACAGGGTCTTGCTCTGTTGCCCAGGCTGGAGTGCAGTAGTGAAATGATGGCTCACTGCAGCCTTGACCTCCTGGGCTCAAGTTATCCTACCACTTCAGCCTTTCCAGTATCTGGGACTACAGGCACATATCAGCATGCCCAGCTTTTTTTTTTTTTTTTTTTTTTTGCTAGTTTTGTGGAGGTAGGGTCTCACTATACTGCCCAGGCTGGTCTCAAACTCCTGTTCCTCAAGTGATCCTCCTGCCTTAGCCTCCCAAAATGCTAGGATTACAGGTGTGGGCTACCATGCCTACCATATGGTATATTACAGACAATATTCCATGTATATGGGAGAATTGTATGTTTTCCTGTTTTCAGGTAGAATGTTCTCCATTTATCTGTTAGGTCTGGTTAGTGTATACTATTGTTCAATTTTTCTACCTTCTATTTGGTCTTATGCCCAGTGGTTCTATGCATTATTGAAAGTGGGGTATTGAAGTCTCCATGATAATTTTAGAATTGTCTAGTTTTTCCTTCATTTCTGTCAGGTTTTGCATCATACATTTTTGAACTCAGTTGTTAGGTGCATATATGTTTAAAATTGCTATATTTTCTTTATGGGTTGACCCTTTTATCAATATATAATGCCTATCTTTGACTCGTGCAAAATCTACTTTGTCTGATATTAAGATAGCCACTCGGTCTTTTTGTTACTATTTACATAGAATATCTATTTTTATCTTTTCACTTTCAACCTACTTATATCTTTGCATTTTAAGTAAATCTCTTATAGAAGATACATAGTAGGATTGTGTTTATTTTTTAAATCCATTCTGTCAATCCAACTCTGCTTTTAATTGGAGACTTTATTCTATTCACATTTAAAGTAATTGCTGTTATGGAAGGACTTACTTGTCACTTTTCTATTTGGTTTTTCTGTCTTTTTTTGTTTTAATTGGAGATGAAGTCTCACTCTGGTGCCCAGACTGGAGTGCAGTGGCGCAATCTGGGCTCACTTCAACCTCCACCTCCCGGGTTCAAGTGATTCTCTGGTCTCGGCCTCCTGAGTAGCTGGGATTACAGGCATCCACCAACATGCCCAGCTAATTTTTGTATTTTTAGTAGAAACAGTGTTTCACTCTGTTGGCCATGGTGGCCTCGAACTCCTGACTTCAACTGATCTGCCTGCCTTGGACTCCCAAACTGCTGGGATTACAGGTATAAGCCACCACGCCTGGCCTCTCCATGTCTTTTTTTGATGTTGTTCCTCAATTCTTCCATTACCTTTTTCTTTTGTGTTTAAGTGATTTTTTGTAGCATAGCACTTTTATTGATTTCTCATTTCCTTTTGTGTGAATTTTTTTTTTTTTTTTTTTTTTTTTTTTTTTGCGATGGAGTCTTGCTCGGTCACACAGGCTGGAGTGCAATGGCATGATCTTGGCTCACTGCAACCTCTGCCTCCTGGGTTCAAGCAATTCTCCTGCTTCAGCCTCCCAAGTAGCTGGGATTACAGGCACCCACCACCACACCTAGCTAATTTTTGTATTTTTAGTAGAGATGGGGTTTCACCATCTTGGCCAGGCTGGTCTCGAGCTCCTGACCTCATGTGATCCACCTGCCTCGGCCTCCCAAAGTGCTGGGATTACAGGTGTGAGCCACCATGCCCAGCATGTTAATTTTTAAAAATTTATTTTCTTAGTGGTTACCTGAAGATTACAACTAGAGTCTTAAGGTACTGTATTATTATCACCTAAATTCAATAGCCTGCAGAATTCCTGCTCTTATACAGTTCCTTACCTCCCCATATGTTATTGCTGTCACAATTTTTTGTTTGTTTGTTTTTTGAGACATGGTCTTGCTCTTTTACCCAGGCTGGAGTGCAGTGGCATGATCTTGGCTCACTGCAATTTCTGCCTCCTAGGTTCAAGTGATTCTCCTGCCTCAGCCTCCCAAGTAGCTGAGATTACAGGAGCCTGCCACCACGCCCAGCTAATTTTTGTAGTTTTAGTAGAGACAGGGTTTTGCCATGTTGACCAGGCTGGTCTCAAAGTCCTGACCTCCAGTGATCTGCCTGTCTTGGCCTCCCAAAGTGCTCGGATTATAGGCATGAGCCACTGCACTCAGCCTTATCACAAATTTTATCTTTATACATTGTGTGTCTATTAACATAGACTTATTTTTGTATGTTTAAAATCACACAGAAATAAAATAAGGGGCAATCAACCAAAAATAAAATAATGCTGGTGTTTGTATCTTTCTTGGTAGTTATTTTTACCAGTGTTTTTTATTTCTTCATATAGCTTTGTGTTACTGTTCAGTGTCCTTTTATTTTCTTTCAGGATTTCTTGAAGGAGTCTTTTTTTTTTTTTTTTTTTTTTTTGAGATGGAGTCTTGCTCTGTCACCCAGGCTGGAGTACGGTGGCACAATCTTGGCTCACTGCAACCTCCGCCTCCCGGGTTCAAGCGATTCTCCTGCCTCAGCCTTCCCAGTAGCTAGGACTACAGGCATCTGCTACCATGCCTGGATAATTTTTGTATTTTTAGTAGAGACAGGGTTTCACCATATTGGCCAGGCTGGTCTTGAACTCCTGACCTCGTGATCCACCCACCTCGGCCTCCCAAAGTGCTGGGATTATAGGTGTGAGCCACTGCGCCTAGCCCGAAGGAGTCTTTTTAGCATTTTTTGTAGGGCAGATTTGCTAGTTACGTATTTCTTCAGCTTTTGTTTATCTGGCAATGTCCTATTTTCTTCTTCATTTTTGAAGGCTAGTTTTGCCAGGTATCGAATTCCTGGTTGACAGTGTGGTTGTTTATTTTTTTTCCTTTGTTTTTGTTTTGTTTTTTCTTTCAGCACTTTAAATTTGTCATCCCACTGTCTTCTGACCTCCTTGGTTTCTGCTGAGAAATTGGCTGTTGATCTTTTGGAGGATCCCCTTTACCTGACAGCGTGCCTCTCTCTTGCTGCTTTCAAGATTCTCTCTGTATCTTTGGTATTTGACAGTTTGATGATATAACATGTTAGTGTGGAGCCCTTTGCATTTACCTTTCTTGGAGCTCTTTGTCTCTGCTTTAGCATTCAGTTCATTTTTTCTCTAACAATAAGCCAGAGTTAAAATCATAGGGTAGGATCTTCTCAGGTCTTTTATGAATATTAATCATGCTGTGGGCAAGGCCATGGCTTTCAGTATTCCCCAGGATTCATTGTTGGTGTTTACTGCCCTAATTATTTGGTGAATCCCAATCATGAGCTTTTCTTCCAAGGCATTTAGTGTTTTTTTTTTTTTTTTTTTGCTTAACTATAGTATTTTGCCTCATGTGGCAGCAGGTTGTTCATTTGTCTTTCAGTGTTTATAAGGAATGTCTTCCACATAGCCATGTTTCTGCCCTGAGAGTTGTTTGAGTTGTTTTTTGTTTTTCTTTTTTTAAGATGGAGTCTCGTTCTGTCTCCCAGGCTAGAGTGCAGTGGCATGTTCTTGGCTCACTGCAACCCCTGCTTCCTTGGTTCAAGCGATCCTCCTGCCCCAGCTTCCTGAGTAGCTGGGATTACAAGCGTGCGCCACCATGCCCGGCTCATTTTCATGTTTTTAGTAGAGACGGGGTTTCACCATGTTGGCCAACTGGTCTCTAACTCCTGATCTCAAATGATCTGCCTACCTCAGCCTCCCAAAACGCTGGAATTATAGGTGTGGGCCACCGTGCCTGGCCTATTGCTGTAGTCTTGAGTCAGAAATTGTTGGGCAGGATTGCAAGCTAGAAACTCAGGCAGGATTTCTTTGTCCTGCTTTGTTGCCCAGGCTGGAGTACAGCGGTGCTACAATGGCTCACTACAGCTTCAATTTCCTGGGCTCAAGAGATCCTCCCACCTCAGCTTTCCAAGTAGCTGGGACTACAGGTGTAAGCCACCAGGTCCAGATAATTTTTTTATTTTTATTTTTGTAGAGATGGGGTCTCAGTTCAGCCCAGGCTGGTCTCAAACGCCTGGACTCAAGCCATCCTCCTATCTCCTCCTCCCAAAGTATTGAGATTATAGGCATGAGCCATTGTGCCTGGTCTGAGGCAGGATTTCTATGTTAGTTTTGTGGCATAATTCCTTCTCTGGGAAGCCCGTTTTTTCTCTTAACATCTTGGACTAATTGGATTAGGCTCACACACATTATTTAAGGTAATTTACTTAAAGTCAATTGATTATAGATGTCAATCACATCTACAGAATATTTTCACAATGATATCTAGACTTATGTTTCAAACAACTGGGTATCATAGTCTTGCTAAGTTACCACATAAAATTTAACCACCACAGTAATCATACTTTAAGAAATTTATTCACGATAACAGTATTTCTATCCTATAATATAATATTGCATTCGTAATCAGCAATTATGTTGCTATCTATAATTTTGCCTTAAATAAATTTCAATTGTTCTATTTCGATGTATGCTTGTCAAAATATTATAAAGATATGTTGAAAAACTAATTCTGAATGAATTTATTCTCTTTCATTTTATGAGCTTTTATTGAGCATCTATTATGTAGTCATATAATGGAAACAAGGAGACAAAATGATAATGAGAGGATGGTGATGATTATACTTGTAATAGTTGTTGTAAACTTTTACTAAGCACTTACTATGGGGCAGGTACTTTTTAAAGTGCTTTACCCATATTATTTTACATATTACCTGAAAGATGAGCCACTACCCTCAAAATGCTCATAAATAGTAAGAAGAGACAAATGAGGAAAGAGAAAAAACAATATAATAAGCATTGTGCTGCAGGTAAAGGTGAAGTGATTTGAAGAATGAGTAGACGTAGTTGTCAATGGAAGGATTGGCCTACTATGATCTCTCGAAGGGGTTGTCCCACTTTTCTTTAAAAGACTTTGTGGGCTGGGCACAGTGGCTGACGCCTGTAATCCCAGCACTTTGAGAGGCCGAGGCAGGTGGATCACCAGGTCAGGAGTTCAAGACCAGCCTGGCCAAGATGGTGAAACCCCGTCTCTACTGAAAATACAAAAATTAGCCAGGTGTGGTGGTGGTGGGTGCCTGCAATCCCAGCTACTCAGGAGGCTGAGGCAGGGAATCGCTTGAACCTGGGAGGCAGAGATTGCGGTGACCCAAGATGGCACCACTGCATGCCAGCCTGGGGACACAGCGAGTCTCTATCTCAAAAAAAAAAAAAAAAAAGGCTTTGTGGAACTTATAGTCTCTGTTGCAATTACTCAACCTTGTCACCAAAGGTGAAGAATGAGTAGACATTAGCCATTTGAGGAAGGGGGAAAAGGATTTTCCAAATAGTTGAAGCAACAAATGCAAATTCCTGAAGTCTTGAAATAATACAGTGTCTTCTAGAGAGGCTGTAGATCAAGAGCCTAGAAATGAGAATTGTAAGATAGACAAGGGTTACTATTCCATAGTCACCATAAAAGTGTTTTTGCCTACTGTGATGGCTGTATTTCCAGACTTTTTTTTTTTTTTTTTTTTTTTGAGATGGAGTCTCGCTCTGCTGCACAGGCTGGAGTGCACTGGCGCGATCTCGGCTCACTGCAACCTCTGTCTTCTGGGTTCAAGCGATTCTCATGCCTCAGCCTCCCAAGTAGCTGGGATTACAGGCTCCCACCACCATACCCAGCTAATTTGTGTATTTTTAGTATAGACAGGGTTTCACCATCTTGGCCAGGCTGATCTCAAGCTCCTGACCTCAGGTGATCTGCCTGCCTTGGCCTTCCAAAGTGCTGGGATTACAGGTGTGAGCCACCGTGCCTGGCCTCATATGGCTTTTGAAAGAGAATCAATCTGGGCCAGGCATGGTGGCTCATGCCTATAATCCATGACTTTGGGAGGCCAAGGCAGGTGGATCACGAGGTGAGAAGATGGAGATCATCCTGGCTAACACGGTGAAACCCCGTCTCTACTAAAAATACAAAAGATTAGCAAGGCATAGTGGCACTCGCCTGTAGTCCCAGCTACTCAGGAGGCTGAGGCAGGAGACTCGCTTGAACCTGGGAGGCGGAGGTTGCGGTGAACCGAGATCGCGCCATTGCATTCCAGCCTGGGCAACAAGAGCAAAACTCCTTCTCAAAAATAAAATAAAATAAAATAAAAAATCCAATAAAGACCAATACGTAATAGTCTAACCTCAGAGTTTTTTTTTTATACTTGACAGTCTGAAAACTACATATAATTCTGACTTCTTGTGTTACTTCGTGGCTGCTAAAGCCCTCCAATAGATAAAGAGGTGGCAATTGTCTATGAAAAGAGTCACCATCTGTAAAATATGTGAAGAGATTTATTCTGATCCAAATATGAGCGACCATGGCCCATGACACAGCCCTCAGGAGGTCCTGAGAACATGTGCCCAAAGTGGTCGGGGTGCAACTTGGTTTTATACATTTTAGGGAGGTATAAGACATCAATCAAACACATTGAAGGAAAACATTGGTTTGGTCCGGAAAGGCAGGGGTGATGGGGGCTTCCAGGCTATAGGAAAAGTTAAACATTCTGATTGACGATTGGTTGAGTTTGTCTAAAGACCTGGGATCAGGCTGGGTGCAGTGGCTCACGCCTGTAATTCCAGCACTTTGGGAGGCTGAGGCAGGTGGTTCATCTGAGGTCAGGAGTTCGAGACCAGCCTGGCCAACGTGGTGAAACTCCGTCTCTACTAAAAATACAAAAAAATTAGCCGGGCATGGTGGTGCACACCTGTAATCTCAGCTACTCTGGAGGCTGAGGCAGGAGAATCACGTGAACCCAGGAGGTGGAGGTTGCAGTGAGCCGAGATCGTGCCACTGCACTCCACCCTGGGCTGTGCAACAAGAGTGAAGCTCCACCAAAAAAACAAAAAGACCAGGGATCAAGAAATGTTCAGATGAAGATAAAAGACTGTGGAGACCAAGGTTCTTTTGAAGTCTTATAGTGGCTGCCCTTAGAGACAACAGATGACACATGTTTCCTATTCATACCTTTAAAGGGTGCTAGACTTTTACTTAATCTCTTCAGGATTGGGAGGGCCTGGAAGAAAAATATCTAGCTGTGTTAATAGAGATTCTTTACAGATGCACATTTTGCTCCACAAAGGACAGCTTTGCAGGATCATTTCAAAATACGTCAAATAAACATATTTTGGGGTAGAATATTTTGACTTTCTTGTCAGGTTGGAAAGTAAGTCATGATACATGGGTTTTATACCCAACTGATGAGAATTTATGGTTTGTAGGGCATGACTCCCCAGGTCTCTTAAATAGGAATTTGGCCAACATTTTTAAAAATCAGAGTTTAGTCCTCACAATGCATGTGTGTTTTCTTTTCTTTTCTCTTTTTCTCTTTTTTTGAGACAGAGGCTCGCTTTGTTGCCCAGGCTGGAGTGCAGTGGCACGGTCTCAGCTCACTTCATCCTCTGCCTCCCAGGTTCAAGTAATTCTCGGGCCTCAGCCTCCCAAGCATCTGGGATTACAGGTGCCTGCCACCTCGACCAGATAATTTTTTGTATTTTTAGTGGAGACAAGGTTTCACCATGTTGGCCAGGCTGGTCTCGAACTCCTGACCTCGTGATCCGCCTGCCTTGGCCTCCTAAAGCACTGGGATTACAGGCGTGAGCCACCGCACCTGGCCCCTTTTCTTTTACTTTCATCTTCTTTTTTTTGTCTTGCTCTGTCACCCAGGCTGGAGTGCAGCCTGGAACTCCTGGGCTGAAGTAATCCTCCCACTTCAGCCGCCTGAGTAGCTAGAAATATAGACACACACCACGACACCTGGCTAACCAAAAAACAAAACAAAACAAAAAAAACAAAAAAACTGTAGAGACAGGGTCTCTCTATGTTGCTAAGGCTGGTGTATGTTTGTTTTCAAGCTAGGAATGTTCCTGATAGGTTAGAGAAAAGGTAGAATAAACTGGCATTTTGTAGTGCCAATATGGTATCACACTAATAGCCCCTTAGGAAATAAAATACTAACACACGTTTATTGAATACTTACTATTGGTTAAGTACTCTATTGAGCACTTTACATGAATTGGGTCAATGTAATTTAATTCATGTAATAATTCTAAATGGTTACATTTTTACTATGTGTTACACATTGTTAGTAATTTCATTCTATATGTCAGGAAACTCAGGCATGGAGAAGTCTATTAATTAGGGTTCAGTCATGGAAAAACGAAACCACTCCAGATATTTCAAACATAATTGTATTTAGTACAGAGAATTAGATGCTCATAAGTTTGTAAGGGCTGGAGGAGCTACTGTCACATTGGTTTTCTTTTTTTTTTTTTTTAGACGGAGTTTCACTCTTGTCACCTAGGCTGGAGTGCAATGGTGCGATCTCGGCTCACCGCAACCTCTGCTTCTGGGTTCAAGCAATTATCCTACCTCAGCCTTCTTAGTAGCTGGGATTACAGGTGCCCGCCACCATGCTTAGCTAATTTTTGTATTTTTAGTAGAGACAGGGTTTCATCATGTTGGTCAGGCTGGCCTTGAACTCCTGACCTCAGGTGATCCACCTGCCTCGGCCTCCCAAAGTGCTGGAATTACAAGCGTGAGCCACCACGCCCAGCCTCACATTGGTTTTCATTTGTGCTGCTGCCTCTGTGGTCCAGAGAATAAGAAGGGTGCTGCTTCTGCTGCCCAAAGGGCAGAAAAGTTCAGAAAACCACTGTTGTCACAGCTGTCTTTAAATAACTGAGACAGGGACTGGTGCGAAAGAGAGCCAAAGCCTAAGGAAAAAACCCACAGTAACATGTATCTCTGCCACTTTTCAAATTTCAGGAAGTGCATTACACTGGCTAAAACACAACTGAATCCAGAATACAGGAGGCAAGGGCTCCCAGGAAATGTAGTTCATAGGGTTTCCGCCTTGCCTTAGGGAGTACTGAGAAGTGTGTGGAATGAATGCTTGCATTTGTTTTCTATTGTTGCCATAAAAAGTTACCACAAACATAATGGCTTAAAACACTACCCACTTATCTCACAGTTCTATATAGAAGTCAGAAGCACAGTGGACTCAGCTGGGAACTCTGCTTAGGGTCTCAATAGGCTGTCAGCCAGCTAAGGCTCTGCAGAAGAATCTGCTTCTGGGTTCATTCAGGTCGTTGGCAGTACTACTTTCATTCTCAAGGTTTACATGTGGTCCCTCTCATCTTCAAGCCAGGAACCATGGGCTGAGTTCTGCCTGTGCTTTGAAAATCTATGACTTTCCTTTCTGCTGCATCGGTGTGACTTGTCTTTTGCCTTTAGGGATTCACGTGATTACACTGTACTCACCAGGAAAATCCAGGTTAAGTTCTCCATCTTAAGGTCAGCTGATTATAACCTTAATCATATTTGCAAAGTCCCTTTTGCCATGTAAGGTGACTTATAACCATAAGACGCACACTAGGAGACAAAGATCATGGGAGTACAAATTCTGCCCGCCACAATCCTCAATGGAAGAAAACTATCAAACAAGAAAGCATTCCAACACAAAAATCTAAAGAATTGACTCAAGATAATTGATATTCTCAGCTTTATTAATTTTAATAATAATAGTTACTATACATCAAGTGTCTACTATAAGTCAGGAAATGTACAAGCAACTGTATCTGTTATTATGTTAAGCATTATTTATTTTAAAAAGTCAAACAGCAAATTGAGAGACTTCATAGTACTTCATATAGCACATTATGTGAATGAATTTATTTATTTATTTATTGAGATGGAGTCTCGCTCTGTCACCAGGCTGGAGTGCAGTGGCGTGATCTTGACTCATTGCAACCTCCTTCTTTCAGGTTCAAGCAATTCTCCTGCCTCAGCCTCCCAAGTAGCTGGGACTACAGGTGCGCACCATCATGCCCAGCTAATTTCTGTATTTTTAGTAGAGACAGAGTTTCACCATGTTGGCCAGGATGGTCTTGATCTCAAGTGATCTGCCCACCTTGGCCTCCCAAAGTGCTGGGATTATAGGCATGAGCCACCGCACCCGGCCAACAATAAACTTTATTAACATAATGTCCAGTAAATATCAATTATTATAATTTTTTTTAATAGAGATGGGGTCTTGCTATATTGCCCAGGCTGGTCTCAAACTCCTGGGCTCAAGCTATCTGTCGGTCTTGGCATCCTAAAATGCTAGGATTACAGGTGTCCACCTGGCCTATTATATTACTATTGTTAAAATGAAATACAAGATATCCTAGTACCTTAAATAGACATAACAAAATGCTAGGATTACAGGCATGCACCTGGCCTATTATATTACTATTGTTAAAATGACATACAAGATATCCTAGTACCTTAAATAGACATAACATTTCTAAAGGCTACTTACTCACTGTTAACTGAATTAAGTCCAAATTCATTATCTGACTGCAACTTACTACCTCCCACTCCCTCCCACACTATCTCTCTTAGCAACCCTATAATTATTTTCAAAATCATGTTCTAGAACAACAAAAAATGCGCAAAGATTAGGATTGTTTTACATTTTTGCTAATTTCCTTAATGTCTGACTTAATACAGTAAGACTCTCTCTCTCTCTTTTTTTTTTTTTTTTTGAGACGGAGTCTCACTCTGTTGCCCATGCTGGGGTGCAGTAGTGCGATCTTGGCTTACCACAAACTCCACCTCTCAGGTTCAGTCGATTCTCCTGCTTCAGCCTCCCAAGTAGCTGGGATTACAGGCATGAGCCACCATGCCCGGCTAATTTTTGTATTTTTAGTAGAGATGGGGTTTCACTATGTTGGCCAGGCTGGTCTCGAACTATTGACCTCATGATCCGGCTGCCTCAGCCTCCCAAAGCGCTGGGATTACAGATGTGAGCCACTGCGCTTGGCCTCTCTCTCTCTCTTTTCTAAGACAGTCTCTTGCTCTATCACCCAGGGTGGAGTGCAGTGACACTATCACAGCTCACTGCAGTCCCTAACTCCTAAGCTTAAGCGATCCTCCCGTCCTCTCAGCCTCCCGTGTAGCTGGAAGGATGCAGCTAACTTTTTATTTGTACTTTTCTAGAAAAGTGGGTATCTCACTTTGTTGCCCAGGTTGGTAGTTAGATTCTCATGTCTGCTTCTGTATTCAATCTGTAGCAATATCACACGTCAATTTTCCAGAGGCTTCTAGAAAATTCCATGGACTCTCCTGACTCAGAGAATGAAAAAAGCAAAATCATCTTTATATTATTATAAAAATAGTATAATTATAAAAACAGGATTGACATTAAAGATTACCCCTAGATCCCTGGAGCATATTTGGGGAACTGGCTGGTTGGAGTATGTTATTCCATTGATGACCCAACCTAGATTGTCCGGACTTGCCTCATTTTTCTCCTAACTGGAAGTGACAAGGCAGGCAGCTCTAGCCTCATGACAAGCGTGGTGGCTCACGCCTGTAAGCCCAGCACTTTGGGAGGCCGAAGCAGGTGGATTACCTGAGGTCGGGAGTTCATGACCAGCCTGATCAACGTTGAGAAACCCCGTCTCTACTAAAAATAAAAAATAACTTAGCCAGGCACTGTGGCGCATGCCTATAATCCCAGCTACTTGTTGGGGGCTGAGGTAGGAGAAGCGCTTGAACCCGGGAGGCGGAGGTTGTGGTGAGCCGAGATTGCGCCATTGCACTCCAGCCTAGGCAACAATAGCAAAACTCTGTCAAATAAATAAATTAATTAATGAAAAAGAGGGCACTATGGATCTAATCCACTGTTGTATTTCCTGTATTTTCTACACAGTGGGCATTCAGTGACCACCTGTTGAGTGAGTCCATGGCATCCAAGTGCACAGCCACCTAAGGCATTGGGCCTCATGAAATCACAAGCAGCCAAGGCTGGCAGGTTCCTGGGACAATTTAGCAAACTCAAGGCTATGGTGCGGGTGGGTGCAGTGGCTCATGCCTGTAATCCCAACATATGGGAAGGCAGAGGTGGCGGATCACCTGAGGTCAGGAGTTCAAGACCAGCCTGGCCAACATAGTGAAACCCCATGTCTATTAAAAGTACAAAAATTAGCCAGGCATGGTGGTGCACACCTGTGGTCCCAGCTACTCGGGAGGCTAAGGCAGGAGAATCGCTTGAACCTGGGAGGTGGGAAATGGGGGTTACAGTGAGCTGAGATCACGCCACTGAACTCCAGCCTGGGCTACAAGAGCGAAACTCCGTCTCAAAAAAAAAAAAAAAAAAAAAGACTACGGTGCTAGGACCAATCTCCTGAGTCACAAAATTTAAGGAGTCGTCCAAAAAAGTAAATAAGATAAATATTTTCAAACAATACTAGAAAATTCAAATCGGAAACTACCGATCGGGTGAGGAGTTGTTTTTGTAAATAAGGTCTTATTCCTAATAAGTTTCGAAAGTCTAAATCTTCACACGAGTCACTTAAAAGAAAGGCCCAGCTCAGGAACCTGTATCTGCGCTATGGCGGGTAAGCCCCGGTGGCTGACCGGAAGAAGCGCCCACGGAGGGGAACCCCAGGCGCCCCTCAGCCTACTTCCATTTCCCCTCGCGACCCTTCGCCCCGCCCACTCTAGCTGGCTGTGACTGACTGGCTGGGCTGCCACATATTCGCGCTGCCATTGGTCCATAATCAGCTGGGGGTGGGCGTAGGGAGACCTACTTCAGCAGGTCCTGGCCGGACCACCATTGTTAACGGCTGCGGTTCCAAGTGGCTGTGGGTATTGCTGCGGCTGGCGCGGCGTCGCTCTAGGTACGTTGGGGCCGGGCGAGTGTCCTGCGAGAGCGGCGATTGGCGGGGTGGCGGCTCTAGGAGCGTCGGTCGCCTCTCTGAGGGCCGGCCCCGGAGGCCTCGGAGCGCGGGGCCGACCGGACGTTTGTGGCGATGCTGCCCTGACTGAAAAGCGCCCGCGGGGCCGTCTGACAGGGCCGGGAAGAGGCCCCTGAGGGGCGGACGGGCGCGTCTGCACCGTTTTCGCAGAGGGATGCTGGTGAAGCGGGAGTGGTGTGCGGCCTCAGGTCCGGGCGGCACTGGGGTTAGGGACTGCGGAGGGAAGTGGTGCGTGTTTTTTGTCCGGAGGGGTAAGTAAAAGCTCGCTCTTGTCCGGAATGCTTTCAGAAATTAACGGATAAATCTCCACCTCCACCAACTTTAGTGTCCCATTGCCAAATTTTCTTGAGTTGTTTTAATCATCTAATGAAGTCAGGTGCCAGAAGGCAACTGGATCTCGCCAGGCGGCCTTGAAGTTTGTTAAAAAGTAGGGACCAGAGCATCAGGAAAAATACAAAATTCTGAGTAAAATGCTGAAATCCCGTACCTCTGAGCTTGCCGGTGTAAGGATGGTAGGATTTAAGGAAGACGATTTCCTTAAGGTAGAAGTTCGTTTTTATGAATATGTTTTTAAGAAAATTCCATCTTACCGCCCTTCTCTAACCAATTTTCTCCAAGTTTGGCAAGCAAGTTTGAGAAAGAGAGGACGCAGTAATTATTTTTGCCTTATTTTTGTTAAAACCTTACCGCACTTAAGGAAACGGACTTTCTACCTTTCCGTGTTTCTGTGTTGAAAATGAAGTTTCTAACCACGTGTTCCTTCCTTTACGACACAATGGCTTTTTCTGCTCTGAAGACTTGCATATGGTTAATATGTATGGAAGAAGAGGACAGTTGTACTGAATAGTCCACATTAGAAAAATTATGTCATATTCACTTAAATTGTTATTCTAGATCTAGCGACTTAATACTGTTTTTATTATGATTTTGTCATATTTATTGTAGCCAGTAAATGACCTGCGACATAACTATTTGCAAAACAAATGGGGAAGACCAAGATAAAGATAAGTTATATCACAGGAAAGCAATTGAAAATGCAAAAATGAAGCATCTGAATGAAGGACTAATAACACTGAATTCAGCTTTTGTGAAGTATGCCTTTCTTCTTAGCTCGTTTATTCTGCGATACGTTTGTAGAAGTGTTGACTCCGATCTTAATCAAATTTACTTCACTCTCAGTCTTATCTGCAGATATGTACAGACTACATCCTAAGATTGACTTCTGCCTCAACAGAAATACATGAGCCAGTGCCTTATTGGAAATGATTTGCGTGTTTTAAGAACTGGTGTATATAGGTACATCTTGAATGTTCTGCTTTCCTTGCCTTATGCCTGTACTTCACCTCAGCCTTCAATTCCATTGTGTTTCCTTGCTACTTGGTATCTTGAAATCTGGTACGAAACTATTGCATGATCCCTGCACCTTTGCTTCTGCATATATCATAGCTCTCTTATAGTGAGTGTGCACAATCTATTTCATTTGATGTAATCAAAGTTTAATATATTGGATAGTTAAAAATAAAATACAACTTTAAATGCGCAAGAGTATTCTCATTGTTGAGCGAGATGATACAAAATACCAAAAAATCGTATTCTCTCATTCTATGTCAGTCTATTTTACTTCCCCCCGCCTCCCCCCGCCACCCACACACACACACACTGCGGTGACTTATCTATCTCATTTATTTTATTTTATTTTACTTATTTATTTTTTTTTTTTTTTTTGAGGCAGAGATTCGCTCTTTGGCTCAGGCTGGAGTGAAGTGGCGCGATCTCGGCTCACTGCAACCTCCTCCCTCCGGGTTCAAGTGATTCTCCTGCTTCAGCCTTGTAAGTAGCTGGGATTATAGGCGCCCGACTAGTTTTTGTATTTTTAGTAGAGATGGGGTTTCACCGTCTCTACTAAAATACATATGTGAGCTAAATCTTCATCTGCAATTACAGGAAATTGACATGGCTAAAATTTGGCCAGGCTGGTCTCGAATTCCTGACCTCAGGTGATCCGCCCGCCTCTGCCTCCCAAAGTGCTAGGATGACAGGCGCTAGTCTTAGCGCCCGGCCTATCTCATATTTTTATATCATT
Source organism: Pan troglodytes (assembly GCF_028858775.2). NCBI lineage: Eukaryota > Metazoa > Chordata > Mammalia > Primates > Hominidae > Pan > Pan troglodytes. The sequence continues at coordinate 13,022,896 of NC_072416.2, forward strand.
TAGATAATTATTCTGCTTTACAGTAGACTAGGATAGTTTTTCATCTTCATTTTTACCAACGATGGGACAGATTGGAGTCAGCCAGTGTCTAGAGAGAAATAACCATGACTTTTTGGAGGAAAGGGAGATAATATATTGGATTTTTTTGAACTTCTGATTAAGCCATGAAATGTTTAGAGAGGTGTTACTGAAGTTAGCCATGAATTATTTAGAGGCATTATATGTGTCTACTAAATGTGGTCGTAAGTTTCATTAGTATACCTCTGAGGCTCTAGTGTGTACAGTATGCTGATGTGAAATAGCTTATCAGATAGCCATGGCAAAAGTTGCCAAGGCCTTTTTAGTACTCTTTACTAAGGAGACAGTGACTTTGGGAGGCTTTTCAGTACGTGTTATTAAGGAGAGAATAACTCTGGGTGGCTTTCCAGAGGTTTGTTTTTTAAGTGAATATTCATTAAACAGCATTAAAACTACTGTAAGAAAGGCATGTCACTGAAGATATAAAAAATATTTGTAGGCCGGGCGCGGTGGCTCACACCTGTAATCCCAGCACTTTGGGAGGCTGAGGCAGGTGGATCACGAGGTCAGGAGATTGAGACCATCTTGGCTAACATGGTGAAACCCCGTCTCCACTAAAAAATACAAAAAAATTAGCCGGGCGTGGTGGCGGGCACCTGTAGTCCCAGCTTCTCGGGAAGCTGAGGCAGGAGAATGGTGTGAAGCCGGGAGGCGGAGCTTGCAGTGAGCCGAGATCGCACCACTGCATTCCAGCCTGGGCGACAGAGCAAGACTGTCTCAAAAAAAAAAAAAAAAAAAAAAAAAATTATAGTGGGAAATTTAGATAAAGAAGTAGTAGTTCTCTCGGGGCTGTTTTTTTGAGGAGGTGATCTTTAAGCTTGATCTTGAAAGAGCATGGACTAGGAGGGAAGGTTGATAATATGACAGTTCTGGTCAATTTGGAAAGTGAAGGTTAGGTTTATAAGAAGGTTCAGTTGATATCTCCAGGAAAAGACAAACTACTGTGAAAGAAAGATAGTGTAGTCATGGTAGTCTATCTGGCTATATAGAGAATATTTATAACAACTTAAATATTGATTTAACTGAAAATACGATGAGCTGTAAGAGACGTGTGAACTACAGAACTGGATCTGTGAATGACAGGAGGGCAGACCACAGTGCTTTTCACATCCTCCCCTCCTTCCCTTGGGCATAAGACCTGGCTATAGGAAATCTAGGTAATTACAAGAACGTCTTTATAATTTGGAGGGAAACTCTTGGAACTGTGAGTGCTCCCCGTCCAGTGTTACCATCCCCTACCATCCAATTAAAATGTTTCCAACCCACCTCCAAAAAAAATACATATGTGAGCTAAATCTTTATCTGCAATTACAGGAAATTGACATGGCTAAAATTTGTAACTCAAGAAACAGTATGAAAATATTTTAAAATACTGAGATTTTAAAAACAAGTTGTTAAAATTAAAGTGATTGCCATTAGATATTCGGGAGTGCTGGCAAACAACTGCTTTATTTCATAATGAGCATTTTATACTATTACATTGATAAAACTTGAAAAAAGTAATGTCAGAATTCTATTAGCATTCAGGTGATGCGGATGCTGCTGGTCTATGAACCACACTTGGCATTACTTCATGCTCATTATGAGATTAACTGCCACCTGGCCTGAGTTTTGTTATTTTGTTAACCACTATATAACTCTTAAAGGGCCCTGTCGCTTCATAATAACTGTTTTGTGTTTGTGATAGACTTCTTCGAGTCTTAAGACCCCCCGTTCAAACATTGGCTGAAGTATCTGACTTTGAACAAGATTAGTTAAATGGGTTTTTTCTAAATTTTTACTTTTTAAAAAGAGTAACAGTAAAAATTCAGTTCAGTAGTTTTTTTTAATTTAATGAGAATTGTTCTTATTAAAGTGTTTATTATGTATTAAGATACTACCTTGGAGAACATCACTGGAGAACAGAGATGTTTTATAATGGAGAAACCCAATGAAGCAGGAAAAAACCAAACTAAATCAGCATGCACCCATAACTTCGAACTGTAACAGGAAAAAAGATTAAGCTAACTTTTAACCACAAAGATACAGGAAATATGCTATTGCTTGGAAAGTAACATGCTTGTGAATAATCTGCAGGTTAAAAAATTACAATGCATCTTAGAGAATATTGGATAAATATCAAATTATAAGGTAGAGTTTTTCAAAACTTGTGGGCTCAACTAAAGTAGGGCTTAGAGGAAAATTTACAGCTTTAAGTGAGAAATTAGAAAAAAAGGTAATAGGCTGGGCGTGCTGACTCATGCCTGTAATCCCACCACTTTGTGAGGCCAAGGTAGAGGATAACTTGAGGTCAGGAGTTTGAGACCCACCTGGGTAACATTACACAGGACCCTGTCTCTACAAAACAATGTTTTGTAAAATTAGCCAGCCATGGAGGGACACACTTGTAGTCCTAGCTCCTTGGGAGGCTGAGGCAGTAGGATTACTTGAGCCTAGGATTTTGAGGTTGCAGTGAGCTGTGTTCATGCCACTGCACTCCAGCTGGGTGACAAAGTGAGACTCTAAAAATAGAAAAGGAAAAAGAGAGACTGAAAAAATATCTGAGTTTTTACCTGAAGCTGGAACAAGAACAGCAAAGCAAACGCAAAGAAAGCGGAAGGAGGGTAGGGCATTGTAGCTCACATTTGTAATCCCAATGGTTTGGGAGGCCAAGACTGGAGGATTAGTTAAGCCTAGGAATTTGAAGCCAGCCTGGGCAGCATAATGAGACCCCATCGCTATGAAAAACAATTAGCTGGGTGCAGTAGCATGCACCAGTAGTCCTAGCTACTCTGGAGAATGAGATGGGAGAATTGCTGAGCCCAAGAGTTCAAGGTTACAGTGAGCTATGATCGCGCCATTGTATTCCAGCCTGGGCCACAGAGAGAGACCCTGTCTCAAAAAAAAAAATGTGCTGGGCGTGGGGGCTCACACCTGTAATCCCAGTACTTTGGGAGGCTGAGGTGGGTGGATTGCTGGAGCCCAGAAGTTCAAGACCAGCCTGGGCAATAAAAATTTTAAAAAGACCAGGCGCTGTGGCTCCCAGCTACTCAGGAGGCTGAGATGGGAGAATCACTTGAACCCAGGAGGCAGAGGTTGCGGTGAGCGGAGATCTTGCATTGCACTCCAGCCTGGGCAACAGGAGTGAAACTCTGTGTCAAATAAAAAAAGAAAAGGAATATGGCAGGAAATTATGAAATGGAACACTGTACAATAGGAAGCTAGCAAACTTAAAGTACTTTGACAGCCTCTTTTTGTCTTTTTTGTATTTTTGTTGACTTTGACAATCTTGGTACATGTTTAATAAAAATGATCAAGAAAAAGAGAAAAGCACATCACTAATATCAAGAATGAGGCCGGGTGCAGTGGCTCATGCCTGTAATCCCAGCACTTTAGGAGGCCAGGGCAGGTGGATCACCTGAGGTCAGGAGTTCAAGTCCAGCCTAGCCAACATGGTGAAACACTATCTCTACTAAAATACAAAAATTAGCTGGGCATGGTGGTGCACGCCTGTAGTCCCAGCTGCTGGAGGGCTGAAGCAGGAGAATTGCTTAAACCCGGGAGGTGGAGGTTGCAGTGAGCTGAGATCGTGCCACTGCCTTTCAGCCTGGGTGACAGAGTGAGATTCTGTTTAAAAAAAAAAAAAAAGAAAAGAAAAGAGGGACAGCACTACAGGTATTACACATACAATTAGAGAATACTATAAGAACTTTGTGTTGACAAATTTTAAATTGTGTTGAAATGGAAAAATAGGTAAAATTGACACCAAAAGATATAAAAAGTATGAATGGTTGTATTATCTTTTTTTTTTTTTTTTTTTTTTTTGACGGATTTTCACTCTTTTCCCCAGGCTGGAGTGAAGGGGCAAGATCTCAGCTCACTGCAACCCCCACCCCCCAGGTTCAAGTGATTCTCTTGCCTCAGCCTCCCAAGTAGCACCCGCCACCATGCCCAGCTAATTTTTGTACTTAGTAGAGACGGGGTTTCGCCATGTTGGTCAGGCTGGTCTTGAACTACTGACCTCAGGTGATCCACATGCCTTGGCCTCCTAAAGTGCCGGGATTATAGTCATGAGCCACTGTGCCTGGCCTTTTTTTTTTTTTTTTTAAACTGGAGATGACATCTCCAAGATGGTTTTGAACTCCTGGGCTGTTTGAGCCTTGGCGTCCCAGAGTGCTAGGATTACAGGTGTGAGCCACTGCTCCCAGCTGGTTCTACCTCAATTTTAATGGAAAACCTTTACCACTAAGTTAACCCCAGGCCCAGATGGCATTAGTGGTTAATTATTCTAATATTTAAGGAAAAATAACACCATTCACACAGAAATTGTTCAGAGACTAGAAAGACTTTGTAGTTTGTATGAGGTCAGCAAACCTTTGATATCAACACCCAATAAAATAGACCCATCTCTCATTAACATTGATATAAAAATTATAAACATAATGTTAGCCATTTATAGGCCAGGCACAGGCCCATAAATTGTCTAATGTCAGCACTTTGGGAGGCCAATGCAGGAGGATTTCTTGAGCCCAAGAGTTGAAGACCAGCCTGGGCAACATAGTGAGACTCTGTCTTTAAAAAAAAAAAAATTAGCTGGGTGTGATGGGCGCCCCTGATGTCCCTGCTACTTGAAGGGTCAGGTTAGAGTCTTGTTTGAGTCCCGGAGGTTGAGGCTGCAGTAAGCTGTGTTCATGCCCACTGTACTTTAGCCTGAGCAACAACGTGAATCCATGTCTGCAAAAGAAAAGAAAAATGAAGTTTTTAAAATGAAACCATTAGGCCAGGTGCGATGGCTCACACCTGTAATTCCAGCACTTTGGGAGGCTAAGGTGGACGGATCACTTGAGGTCAGAAGTTTGAGACCAGCCTGGCCAACATGGTGAAACCCCCTCTCTACTAAAAATACAAGCATTAGCTGGGCATGGTGGTGGGCACCTGTAATCCCAGCTACTTGGGAGGCTGAGGCAGGAGAATTGCTTGAACCTGGGAGGCGGAGGTTGCAGTGAGCCGAGATTGCCTCAATGCCAGTGCACTCCAGGCTGGGTGACAGAGTGAGACTCTGTCTCAAAAAAAAAAAAAAAAAAAAGACACCATTGGAAAAATCCTATGGCAGTAAAGGAATAGAACAAAAGGCATGAGACATAAGCCAAAAAGTGAAAGGCAGACAAATCAAGCTACAGGTGGACCCTGAATTGTGATTTGACATGATTTTTAGTTTATGATGCTACAGAAAGTGATAGGCATTCGGTAGAATATAAAGCCATGAGAAATTCAAGACTTCAGTATAAAATCAACTTTGGGTTAAATTATTTTGCTCAATTGTAGGCTAATATGAGTGTTCTGAACATGTTTAAGGTAGGCTTAGGTTTTGCTATGATGCTCGGTAGGTTAGTTGTACCTGTATTAACTGCATCTTTGACCTAGGATATTTTCAATTTCTGATAGGTTTTTTGGGATGTAATACTACTGCAAGTCACACAGCATCTGTATGTCAATAGTAATATGAAGGCCAGGTACAGTGGCTCATGTCTGGAATCCTAGCACCTTGGTAGGCCGAGGATCATTTGAGGCCAGGAGTTTGAGATGAGCTTGGGCACCATAGTAAGACCTCGTCTCTACAAAAAAATTTTAAAATTAGCTGAGTGTGATGGCACATACCTGTAGTCCCAGCTGCTTGGTAGGCTGATGTGGGAAGATCACCTGAGCCCAGGAGTTCAAGGCTGCAGTGAGCTCTGATCTCAGCACTGTGCATGATAGAGAGACCTATCTCTAAACAAACAAAAACAACCAAGTAATGTCAGGTGTGAAAGGATTAAACAATCCCATGAAATGGCAGCGATTTTCATACTGAAGGGAAAAACAGCCTTGGCCTATAGGCTGTTTACAGGAGACAGACTTTGGATTCAAAGATGCAAATAGGCTGAAAGTAAAAGGATAGATGAAGATACAACATGCAAATAGCAACCATAGTAAAACTATCGTACCTATACTGATTTCAGACAAAATATACTGAAACAGTATTGCTGGAGATACATAGGGACATTCTATAATGACAGAAGAGTTGGTGCCTCAGGCATACAAATCATAAACATATGTGCATCTACTAAGAGAGCAGCAAAATGTATGAAGCAACTATTGACAGAATTGAAGGAAGAAATGCACAGTTCACTAATAATTGGAGAATTCAATACAACACTGTCATAATGGATGGAAAACTGAGGAAATCAGTGAGACAAGAGACGACTTGAGCAACACTAAACCAACTAGACTTAAGAGATATCTTTGAACAGTCCACCCAACAACAGCAGAATAGACTTTTGGAGTGTATGTAGAACATCCATCAATATAGTCACACTAGGCCATGAAGCAGACCAACACACTTAAAAGGACTGAAATTATGAGAAAGAACATTATCTGACCAGTGAATAAAATCAGAAATCAGTACTAAAAAGAAACTTGAGAAATTTACAAATATGTTGAAATTAACACTCCTAAATAATGGGTCAAAGAAATCATGAGGTTAATTAGAAAATACTTTGAGGTGAATGAAAATGAAGACAAACATATCAAAGGTTTTGGAGGGTACAATTACAGCAATTCTTAGAAAATTTATAGTGATAAATGCTATATTAAAAAAGACCTCAAATCAATAACCTAGACCTTTTAAGAAAAACGAACTAGAAGAACAAACTGAGCCTGAAGTCAGCAGAATGTAGGAAAAAATTAGTGTGGAAATTAATAGAATAGACAAAAATAGAAAAGGAAACCATAAATCATTTTCTTAAACGATCAAGAAAATTAAACATTCAGCTAAACTGAGCACAAAAAAGGGAGAGAAGACTCAAATTACTAAAATCAGGAATGAATGAGGGGACATTACTTCTGACCTTCCAGTAGTTAAAAAAAAAAATTATAAGGGAATACTATAGAATAATTCCAATTGTATGGTATTCCATTTAATAGATGAAACAGACAAATTCCTAAAAAGACACAAAACTGCCAGAACTGACTGAAGAAGAGGAAAATCTGAACAAACATAAACAAAGCAGTGGAACTAGGACAAAATGAAAAGCCCCAAATCAGATGGTTTTATTAGTAAATTCTACCAAACATTTAAAGGTACAGTTCTTCAATTCTTTCAAGAAATAGAAGAGGACAGAACATTTCTGAAATAATTCTGTAAGGCTAGTATTATTTGGATACCAAAAGCAGACCCCAATACTATAGGAAAAGAAAACTGCAGAACGATGTTTTTTTAATGTATAGAGATGTGAAAATCCTCAACCAAATACTAGTAATTTGAAATTAACATAAAAGGATTATACACCATGACCAAGTGAGATTTATCTCAGGAATGCAAAATAAATTTCTCATGCAAGAATCTTTAATGTTAAGTGCCGTATCAAAGAGAACAAAGCTACATGATCTTTTTAAGAGATAGTGAAAAGCATTGATAAGATCCAGTGTCCCTTCATGATAAAAACATTAAACAATAGGGAAAGTTTGGAACTTCCTTAACTTGTTAAAAAGCATCTGTAAAAAAACCCACGGTTAACATCATAGTGGAGGATTGGAGGTTTTCCTGCTAATTCAGGAACAAGGTGACCCCTCCTGGCATTTCTATTCAACATTGTACTGGAGGATCTAGTCAGGAAAATGAAGCCCATTTTTTTTTTTCAAATAATAAAAGCATCGAAATTGGAAAGGGAGAAGTAAAACATACACGGATAACATGATTTAATATGTAGAAAATTCTAAGAGATTCACAAACCATTAAAGATAAAAGCCAGTTCAACAAAGTTGAAGGATGGAAGATCAGTGTACATAAATCTGTTTTATTTCCATATACTTGCAAAGAGGAATCCAAAACTGAGATTGAGGAAAGCATATATAATAGCATCAAAAAGTAGTACAAAACATATACTCTGAAAACTGCAAAATGTTGAGAGAAATTAAATAAGTAAATAGATAATCCCATGTTCATCTAGCCAGAGGACTCATATATTTTGGATATTAACCCCTGATCAGATGTATGGTTTGCAAATATTTTCTCCCATTTCATACATTGGCTCTTCATTCTGTTGATTGTTCTCTTCCTGTACAGAAGTTTTTAAGTTTCATATATAATTTTAGTGGTCTGTTTTTGCCTTTGTTCCCTATGCTGTCGGGGTCATATCTAAAAAAGGTCATTGTGCAGACCAACGTCATGGAGATTTTCCCTGTGTTTCCAGTAGTTTTACAGTTTTGGGTCTTACATATAAGTCTGTTTTCTTTTTTTCGAGATGGAATCTTGCTCTGTGGCCCAGGCTGGAGTGCAGTGGCATGATCTTTGCTCACTGCAGCGTCTGCCTCCTGGATTGAAACAATTGTTGTACCTCAGCCTGTTTTTGTTGTTTGTTTGTTTGTTTTAATTGAGACAGTGTCTCACTGTCTCACAGGATGGAGTGCTTGATCTTGGCTCACTGCAGCTTCCACCTCCTGGGCTCAGGTGATGCTCCTGCTTCAGCTTGTCCCAGTAGCTGGGACGAGAGGCATGTGACACCATGCCTAATTTAAAAAAAAAATTTTTTTTTAAAGATTTTTGTAGTGACAAGATTTCCTTGTATTGCCCAGGGTGGTCTCAAACTCCTGGGCTCAAGCAGTCCTCCTGCTTTGACCTCCCAAAGTGTTGGGATTACAGGCATGAGCTACCACGCCCAGCCTACATTTAACTTTGTAGTAATGCATTTAAAGTTGATTTTTGTATATGGTGTGAGATACTGCCTAGTTTCTTCTGCGTGTAGATATTCTGTTTACCCAGCACCATTTATCAAAGCAACTATTCTTTCCAAATTGTATGTTTTGCCATTTGGTTGAAAATCAATTTAATATAAATCTGTGGCTTTTATTTCTGAGTTCTCTATTCTGTTCCATTGGTTATGTGTCTGTTTTTATCCCAATACTGTACTGTTTTGTTTACTGTAGCTTTGTGGTATATTTTGAAATTGTCTAGTATGATCCCTCCAGCTTTATTCTTTTTGCTTAAGATTGATTTGGCTTTTTGGAGTCTTCTGTGGTACCACATAAATTATCCATTTTAGGATTGTATTTTTGATTTCTATGAAAAGTGTCATTGGAATTGTTATAGGGATTGCATTGTCTCTATAAAGTGCTCTGGGTGGTATAGTCATTTTAGCAGTATTAATTCTTCCAAAATATATAAGGAACTCAAATAACAAGAAAACAAGCCAATTAGAAAATGAATTCAAGAGTTTGAGGTTACAGTGAGCTATGATCGTGCAGTTGCATTCCAGCCTGGGCCACAGAAAGACCATGCCTCAAAAGAAAATGGGCTGGGCGTGGTGGCTCATGCCTACAATCCCAGGATTTTGGGAGGCCAAAGCGGGTGAATCATTTGAGCTTAGGAATTTGAGACCAGCCTGGGCAACATGGCAAAACCCCGTCTCTGCAGGAAATTAGGTGCACGCCAGTGGTTTCAGCTACTCAGGAGGCTGAGGTGAGAAGATTGCATGAGCCTGAGAGGTGGAAGTTGTAGTGAGCTGAGATCGTGCCACTGCCCTGCAACCTGGGTGACAGAGTGAGACCTCATTTCAAAAAAAAAAAAAAAAGGCAAAGGACCTGAAGAGATGTTTTTCAAAAGAAGACATACAAATGGCTAAAGTGCACATCACTAATATTCATGGAAATGTCAGTTAAAACCACTATGAAATATCACATCTTACACCTGTTAGGATGACTTATCAAAAATAAAAGATAAGACTGGGCATGGTGGCTCAAGCCTGTAATCCCAGCACTTTGGGAGGCTGAGGTGGGTGGATCATGAGGTCAGGAGTTTTGACACCAGCCTGGCCAAGATGGCGAAACCCCATCTCTACTAAAAATACAAAAATTAGCTGGGTGCGGTGGTGGACACCTGTAATCCCAGCAACTCGGGAGGCTGAGGCAGGAGAATTGCTTGAACCCGGGAGGCGGAGGTTGTAGTGGGCCAAGATTGCGCCCCTGCACTCTAGTCTGGGCAACAGAGCAAGACTCCATCTCAAAAAAAATAATAATAATAAATAACAAATGTTGGCAAAGATGTAGAGAAAAGGGAACTCTTGCACACAGTTCATGGAAACATGAATTAGTATAGCCATTATTTTTTAGAAGTTCAAAAACATTAAAAATATACCTATGATCCAGGAATCTTATTGGATATATATCTAAAGGATATTAAATCATTATATTGAAGAGATACTTGCACTCACATGTTTATTGCAGCATTATTCACAGTAGATAACAGAATCAACCTGTTTATCAAGGAATGAACGAAGAAAATGTGGTATATGTACATGATGGAATACTATTTTGCCTGTCATTTGCAAGAACATGAATAAACCTGAACATTGCGTTAATTGAAATAATCTAGACACAGACAAATAGTATATGATGTCACTCATTTTTGGAATCTAAGACTCATTTAAGGAAGGAGTAGAAAGGTGATTATACAGCTGGGGGGTGGGGTTGAATAGATAGTGGTCAAAGGATATAGAATTTCATTTAGGGAAATATGTTCAAGAGATCTGGCCAGGTGTGGTGGCTCACTCCTGTAATCCCACCACTTTGGGAGTCCGAGGAGGGCAGATCACCTGAGGTCAGGAGTTCAAGACCAGCCTGACCAACATGGAGAAACCCCATCTCTACTAAAAATGCAAAATTAGCTGGGCGTGGTGGTGCATGCCTGTAATCCCAGCTACTCAGGAGGCTGAGGCAGGAGCATCGCTTGAACCCGGGAGGCACAGTTTGCAGTGAGCTGAGATTGTGCCATTGCACTCCAGCCTGGGCAACAAGAAGGAAACTCATACTAAAAGAAAAAAAAGGATCTATTATTCTATTGTGCAAAACCTGACTAGTCAGTAACAATATGCTGGAAATTGGAAAATTATACAACGGTATTGTTGAAATTCATAAATAATAACTGTAATCTTAAATGAAAAAATAGTAATACTAAATTGATCTACAAATTCAACACAATCCTTAAGAAAATTGCAGCTGGCTTGGGAGAAATTTATGATTTTTCTTTTCTGTGTAAATTTAAGGAGAGTTTATTTTTAAGTATGGTAACAGATAGGGATTCAGTTTCCTTCTTATACATATGTTAATCCAGTTTTCCCAGCACCATTTATTGAAAAGTGTGTGTCCTTTCTGCAGCATATATTCTTGTCAACTTTGTCACAGATCACTTGGCTGTAGATATGTGGCTTTATTTCCGGGTTCTCTGTTCAGTTGATCTGTATGTCTATTTCTATACATTACTATGCTGTTTTGATTACCATCAGCTTTGTATTATAATATTGTTAGAAGTCAGGTAATGCAATATCTTCAGCTTTATTGTTGTAGCTTAGGATTGCTTTGGCTATTTGGGCTCTCTTTTGGTTCCATGTGAATTTCAAGACTGTTTTTTGTAATTCAGTGAAGAATGACATTGGTATTTTGATAGTGAATGCATTGAATTTGTAGATTGCTTTGGGCAGTATGGCCATTTTAACAATATTAATTCTCCTGATCAGTGAGCATGGGATATTTTTCCATTTGTGTCAGCTACAATTTCTTTTGTCAGTGTTTTATAGTTTTTCTTGTATAGGAGGTCTTTGACCTCCTTGGTTAAAAATATTCCTGAGTATTTTATTTTACGTTTTGTAGCTATGGTAAATGGGATTGCCTTCTGATTTGGCTCTCAGTTTGATTGTTATTGGTGTATAGAAATGCTACAGATTTTAATTTGTTGATTATTTTATTTTTTTATTTATTTTGAGACAGAGTCTTACTCTGTCAGTCAGGCTGGAGTGCAGCGGCACAATCTCGGCTCACTGCAACTTCCATCACCCGGGCTCAAGCCATTCTCCTGCCTCAGCCTCCCAAGTAGCTGGGATTACAGGCGCCTGCCACCACGCCTGGCTAATTTTTCTATTTTTAGTAGAGATGGGGTTTCACCATGTTGGTCAGGCTGGTCTTGAACTCCTGACCTCAGGTAATTTACCTGCCTTGGCCTCCCAAAGTGTTGGGATTACAGGCATTAGCCACTGTGCCCAGCCGTGTGTTGATTTTTGCATCCTGAAACTTAGTTTGTTTATTAAATTAAGAGTTTTTTGGAAGAGTCTTCAGGATTTTCTATACATAAGATCATGTATCATCAGCAAACAGATACACTGATATCCTATTTCCCTTTTCTTTCTCTCTCTTGCCTGATTGCTATGGCCTCCAGGATATATAGTAGTATGTTGAATAGAAGTGGTGAAAGTGGGCATCTTTGTTTTGTTCAAGTTCTTAGAGGGGATTCTTTCAACCTTTCTTGATTTAGTATGATTTTGGCTGTGGGTTTGTTGTATATGGCCTTATGGCCTTTATTATTTTTAGCTATGTTTCTTCCTTTTTGTGTGTGTTTTTTTGAGACAGAGTCTTGCTCTGTTGCCAGGTTGGAGTGCAGTGGCACGATCTTGGCTCATTGCAACCTCCATCTCTTGGGTTCAAGTGATTCTTATGCCTCAGCCTCCTGAGTAGCTGAGATTACAGGTGCCCGCCACCATGCCCAACTAAATTTTGTATTTTCAGTAGAGACAGGGTTTCACCATGTTGTGGCCAGGCTGGTCTCGAACTCTTAACCTCAGGTGATCCACCTGCTTCAGGTGATCCACCTGCCTCAGCCTCCCAAAGTGCTGGGAATATAGGTATGAGCCACCCTGGCCTTAATGCTACATTTACCATAATGCTAAATTTTATGAAATGCTTTTTGTGCATATATTGAGATCATATGGTTTTTGTTCTTAGCTGTGATAAATCACATTTATTGATTTGCATGTGTAGAACCATCCTTGCATCCTTGGTATAAAACCCACTTGATTATGGTTTATTTTTATTTATTTATTTATTTTTGAGATGGAGTTTTGTTCTTGTTGCCCAAGCTGCAGTGCCATGGTGTGATCTCGGCTCACTGCAACCTCCACCTCCCAGGTTCAAGCGATTCTCCTGCCCCAGCATCCCGAGTACCTGGGATTACAGGTGCGCACCACCATGCCCGGCTAATTTTTTTGTATTTTTAGTAAAGTCGGGGTTTCACCATGTTGGCCAGGCTGGTCTCGAACTCCTGACCTTGTGATCCGCCCACCTCGGCCTCCCACAGTGCTGGGATTACAGGCGTGAGCCCCTGCGCCTGGCCTGTTATCTTTTTTATGTGCTGTTAGATTCAGTTTGCTAGTATGTTGTTTAGGATTATTTCATTTATGTTTATCAGGGCTATTGGTCTGTAGTTTCTTTTTTTGCTGTGTCCTTGTTTGGTTTTGATATCAAAGTGATACTATCTTCATAGAATGTGTTAGGAAGAATTCCCTCCTTTTTTTCCCCTCTTTTTTTTGAATAGTTTCAAGAGGATTGGTATTAGTTCAGCTTTGTATGGTAGAATTCAGCTGTGAATCCATCTGGTTATGGGCTTTTTTGTTGTTGGGAGTCTTTTTTTTTTTTTTAATTGATTCAGTCTCACTAATTATTCATCTATTCAGGATTTCTGTTTCTTCTTGGTTAAGGCTTGGGAGGTTGTATGTTTCCAGTAATTTATCCATTTCCCATAAGGTTTCCTGTTTGTTATTATATAGTTGTTCATAATAGTCTCTGTTGTTGTTTTGTATTTCTGTGGTATCAGCTGTAAGGTGTCCTTCTTAATTTCTGATTTTGTTTATTTGGACCTTACCTCTTCTTGGTTGGTGTAGGTAGTAGTTTTCCAATTTTGTTTAAATTTTCAAAGAACCAACTTTTTGTTTTATTGATACTTCTTTTTGGTCTCTATTTCATTTAGTTCTGCTGTGACCTTTATTTCTTCTGCTAATTTTTGGCTTGATTATTTTTCTAGTTTCTTGAGGTACAATGTAAGATTTTTAATTTTTGAATTTTTTTTTTATGGAGACGTTGAATGCCATAAACTTCTCTCTAAGCACTGCCTTTGCTATATCCCAGAAGTTTTAGTATGTCGTTTTTCTATTTTCATTTGTCTCAAATGTTCTTAATACCCATATTCATTTTTTCAATGACTCAGTGATAGTTCAGAAGCATGTTGAATTTCCATATATTTTTATAGTTCTGAAGATTCTCTTTGCATTGATTTCTAGTTTTATTCTGCTGCGGTCTGAGAAGATACTTGATATGATTTTGATTTTTCTTTTGTTTTGCTTCGTTTTGAGACAAGGTCTTACTTACTCTGTCACCCAGGCTGGAGTGCATTGGCATGATTTTTTACTTACTGCAGCCTTAACCTCCTGGGCTCAAGCGATTCTTCCACCTCAGCCTCCCAACTAGCTGGGACTACAAGCATGTGCCACTATGCTTGGCTAATTTTTATACTTTTTTGTAGAAACAGGGTTTCACCATGTTGCCAGACTGGTTTCAAACTCCTGAGCTCAAGTGATCCTCCCACCTCAGCCTCCCAAAGTGCTGGGATTACAGGCATGCGCGACTATGTCTGGCCTGATTTTGGTTTTTTAAAAATTTGTTCACAGCCAGGTACAGTGGCTCCCCCTGTAGTCCCAGCATTTTGGGAGGCTGAGGCAGCAGGTTTGCTTGAGGTGAGGAGTTCGAGACCAGCCTCATCAACACAGCAAGACCCTTTCTCAAAAAAAAAAAAAAAAAAAAAAAATGTTGAGTCTTGTTTTGTGGTCTAATGGTCTGACTTGGAGAATGTTCCATGTGCTAATGAGAAAAATGTATACTCTGTTCTGTGAATGAATGTTAGGTTCATTTGGTTTAAAGTTCAATTTCAGTCCAATATTTGATTTTTCTGTTTCCATCTGTCTAGTGATGTTTCTGTGGAGATTAGTGATTTTCCAGGTTAATGGATGTCAGGTGTAAATCCTGCTACCACTGCAGCTGGCTCTTAACTGTAAGTGCCACCTACTGGCCTGGAGGTCAGCCCACATAGCTTATTACAACATGTGACACAAATGCACCGGGCTCAGGAGTGTGAGGTGAGTTCTCATGACTTCATGTTACCAGAATTGTCCATACCATGCTGGCTACTCAGGAGGTTGTGAACCTGCTCACCTACCTGGTACACTGCTACTACGACTGGCATTTGAGAAAACCACCACACTAAGGCTTTTTAGAACCAAGGAAATAATAGAGTTTTCACCACTGAACTCGTCCAGAAGCAAAGTCACAACCTCAAGAAAAAAAACTCCTGTCCTAGTGAAAATAAATTTAATAATAGCAAGAAGCAGATGTGTCTCTGGATGTGCAGAAATACGCATAAAGTTACAGGAAGCATGAAAAAGTAAGGTATTATAACACCCCCTCAAAGGAACATAGGAATTCCTTAGCAACGGATTCTAACCAAAAATGATAATCGAAATGCTGAAGAGCTCAAAATGTTTTTAAAGAAACGTAATGAAATGCAAGGGAAATCTGAAAACCCATACAAAGAAGTCAGAAAATCAATTTAGGATATGAATGAGAAATTTACCAAGGAAATAGATATCTTTTCATAAAACCAAACAGAACTTTATGGCAATGAAGAATTCATTGAAGAAATTTTGGAATGCATTTGAAAGCCTCAAGTATAGATTAGCCAAAGCAGAAAAAATAATCTTTTGAATTAACCTAGTCAGACAAAAATAATATATAAGAATGAAGAAGGCCTTTGAAACATACAAGACTACATAAAGCCGCAGAACTAATGAATTAACAGTATTTCCAAAGGGAAAGAAAAAGCAAATATTTAGGGAACCTTTTTCAGGAAATAATGAAAACCTCCCTAGTCTAGCAAAAGATTCAGACATCTTAGATACAGGAGGCCTAATGATTCCTAGGAAAATATGTTGCAACATGGATTTAATGCCATATAGTCATCAAACTGTCTCAAGTCGAGGTGAAGGAAAGAATTTTAAAATCAGCAAGAGAAAAGTGTCTAATCACCTATAAAAGAAACCTCATTAGACGAATAGTGTACTTGTCAACAATAATCTTTTGTTTTTCCTTTTTGAGACAGAGTCTCACTCTGTCACCCAGGCTGCATTGAAGTGGTGCGAGCTCTGCTCACTGCACCTTCCGCCTCCCAGGTTCAAGCGATTCTCCTGCCTCAGCCTCTGGAGTAGCTGGGATTACAGGTGTGTGCCCCCAGACTCTGCTGATTTTTAGTAGAGACTGGGTTTCACCATGTTGGCCAGGCCGGTCTCGAACTCCTGACTTTATAAATGATCCACCCACCTTGGCCTCCCAAAGTGCTGGGATTATAGGCGTGAGCCACTCTGCCCAGCCTTTTTTTTATTTTTTGAGACAGAATCTCACTGTGTTGCCCAGGATAGTATGCAGTGGCACGATCATGGCTTACTGCAACCTCCACCTCCAGGTTCAAGCAGTTCTCATGCCACTGCCTCCAGCTGGGACTACAAGCATGTGCCACCATGCCCAGATAATTTTTTTGTATTTTTAGTAGTGACAGGATTTCCCCACGTTGGCCAGGCTCCTGGCCTCGAACTCCTGGACTCAAGTAAACCACCCACTTTGGCCTCCCAAGGTGCTGGTATTACAGGCATGAACCAGTGGGCCCAACCAGAAGTAACCTTACAAGTCAGAATGGGATGGAATGGGATGGGATGCGATTGTCAAAGTGCTGAAAGAAAAAAAAACGGTGAACCAGGATTTTATATCCAACTAGATTAAGCTTCATAAATGAAAGAGAAATAGTTTTTCTTATAGAAGGAAATGGTGAGGGAATTCATCACCAGTAAGTAGACCCTCCCTACAATAAATCCTCAAATCCTAAACATCTTAATGAAAGGTCAATATTTGGCTGGGCGCCGTGGCTCATGCCTGTAATCTTGGCACTTTGGGAGGCTGAGATGGGTGGATTGCCTGAGGTCAGGAGTTCAAGACCAGCCTGGCCAACATGGTGAAATGGTGAAACCCAGTCTCTACTAAAAAAAAAAAAATACAAAAAATTAGCCGAGTCTGGTGGCAGGTGCCAGTAATCCAGCTACACGGGAGACTGAGGCAGGAGAATTGCTTGAACCCAGGAGGCGGAGGTTGCAGTGAGCCGAGATCATACCATTGTAATCCAGCCTGAGCAACAACAGCAAAACTCCATCTCAAAAAAAAAAAAAAAAGGTTAATACTCATTATCGTGAAGACACCTGGAAGGGGCAGAGCAAGGTGGCTGAATGGAAACCGTTAGTTCAAGCTGCATTGTTTTGTAAGCCCCCCACCATTTTGCAGACCTTGCTCAGAGTGAAACATTCCACAGGGGCTTGGACCGTGAGAAACATCCTGCCTAACCACCTGACTACAGGAACATTCTTATCACATCCTGCTGGACAAAGGCCCAAGGAACATTCTTATCACGTCCTGCCGGACAAAAAGGCCAAACCACCTGACCACAGGAATATCTTCATCAACATCCTCCCAGGCAGCAAGCCATACCACCTAGATCCCTCCTGCCCAGACCTACAATTACCCCAGCCCGTAAGTGGCAGTGGGTCCTGGCACTAAGTTGGTCCCCCTATGTAGGTTTGTACTGACAATAAACCTGTGTTGCTGTTGAGCTGCAAACTCTGTCCTTAACCCTTGACTTCCCTTCAAAACCTAACAGAAGCTTTCACTTGAAGTCAGGAGTTCATGACCAGCCTGACCAACATGGTAAAACCCCATCTCTACTAAAAACAAACTAGCTGGGTGTGGTGGCACATGCCTGTAATCCCAGCTACTCAGGAGGCTGAAGCAGGAGAATTGCTTGAACCCAGGAGGTGGAGGTTGCAGTGAGCCGAGATCATGCCACTGCACTCCAGCCTGGGTGACAGAGTGAGAATCTGTCTCAAAAAAAAAAAGCTTCAAATAATTTTTTTCATAGAATATTTTACTCTGTCAGTCAGGCTGGAGTGCAGTGGTGCAATCATGGCTCACCACAGCCTCGACCTCCACAGGATCAAGCAATCCTCCCATCTCAGCCTCTCGAGTAGCTGGGACTACAGGCGTGCACCACCACCCTTGACTAATTTTTTATATTTTGTAGAGATGGGGTTTTGCCACGTTGCTTGGGCTGGTCTTGATCTCCTGGGCTCAAGCTGTCCACTTGCCTCAGCCTTCCAAAGTGCTGGGATTACAGGCCTGAACCACTGTGCCCAGCCAACTTAAAATAATTAACCTAATGGTGCATCTTAAAGAACTAGAAAAGCAAGAGCAAAGCAAACACAAAAGTAGAAGAAGAAAAGAAGTAATAAAGATCATTGCAGAAGAAACAAAAGATCAATGAAATGAAAAGTTAGGTTTTTTAAATATAAAGCAAACATTTATGCCGACTATGAAAAAGAATACCTCAGAAATTTGAAGCATCATTTGTGGCTACTATGAGCAACTTTGTAGGCCAATAAATTGGAAAATCTAGAGGAAATGGATACATTCCTAGGCCCATACAACCTACAAAGATTGAACCATTAAGAAATCAAAAACCTGAACAGACCAGTAACAAGTAATGACATAAAAGCTGTAATAAAACATTGCCCAGCAAAGAAAAGCCTGCGCCCCAATTGCTTCACTGCTGAATTCTACTGAACATTTAAAGAAGTAATACTAATCCTACTGAAATCATTTTGAAAAATAGATGAGGAGGTAATACTTCCAAACTCATTCCATGAGGTTACCCAATACCAAAACCAAACAGACACATAAAAATAAATAAAACTACAGACCAATATGAGTATTGATGTAAAAATCAGCAAAATGGTAGAAAACTGAATTTAACAATGCATGAAAAAGATTATTATTCATGACCAAGTAGGATTTCATCTGGCTTCAACATGTGCTAGCTATCAATGTGATACATTATATCAACAAAATGAAGGACAAAAATATGGTCGTTTCATTTGATGCTGAAAATGCATTTGATAACATGCAACTTCCCTACATGATAAAAACCCTCAAGAAACTGGGTATAGAAGGAATGTATCTCAACGTAATAAAAGCCGTATATGACAGACCACAGTTAGTATCATCCTGAATGGGGAAAAACTACAAAAGAACTACAAACCTTTGGTTTGAGATCGGGAACACAACAAGGCTGCCCGTTTTCACCACAGTTACTGAACATAGTACTATAAGTCCTAGCTAGGTGAATCAGAGGAGAAATAAGGGGCATGCAAATTGGGAAGGAAGAAGTCAAATTGTCCTTATTTACAGATGATAAGATCTTATATTTGGAAAATCCTAAACAATCCACCAAAACTAGTAATACTGATAAATTGAGTATAGTTGCAGTATACAAAATCACCGCACAAAATTCAGTAACATTTCTATATGCTAACAGTGAATGATATGTAAAGGAAATCAAAATAGTCTTATTTATAATATTGACAAATAAGATTATTTTTAAAATTTTTTATTTCTGTAGGTTATTCAGGAACAGTTGTTACTTGGTTACATAAGTTCTTTAGTGGTGATTTGTGAGATTTTGGTGCACCCATCACCCGAGCACTATACACTGAACCCAATTTGTGGTCTTTTATCCCTCATCACCCTTTCCCCTGAGTCCCCATAGTTCATTGTATCATTCTTAGGCCTTTACATTCTCATAGCTTAGCTCCCGCTTGTGAGTGAGAACATGCAATGTTTGGTTTTCTACTCTTGAGTTACTTCTTTCTTTTTTTTTTTTAGACAGAGTCTCGCTCTGTCACCAGGCTGGAGTGCAGTGGCACGATCTTGGCTCACTGCAACCTCTGCCTCCTGGGTTCAAGCGATTCTCCAGCCTCAGCCTCCCAAGTAGCTGGGACTACAGGCATGTGCCACCATGCCTAGCTAATTTTTGTATTTTTAGTAGAGGTGGGGTTTCACCATGTTGGCCAGGATGATCTTGATTTCCTGACCTCGTGATCCACCTGCCTTGGCCTCCCAAAGTGCTGGGATTGCAGGTGTGAGCCACCATGCCCAGCTCATGTCACAATTTCTTTATGCACTCGTTGATTAATGGGCATTTGGACTGGTTCCATATTTCTGCAATTGTGAATTGTGCTGCTATAAATAAGCCTTTGCAAATGTCTTTTTTGTATAATGACTACTTTTCCTCTAGGTGGATACCCAATAGTGGGATTGCCGGGTCAAATGGTAGTTCTACTTTTAGTTCTTTAAGGAGTCGCCACACTGTTTTCCATGATGGTTGTGCTAGTTTACATTCCCACTAGCAGCATAGAAGTGTTCCATTTACACCACATCCACACCAACATCTATTATTTTTTGACTTTTTGATTATGGCCATTGCAGGAGTAAGGTGGTATTGCACTGTGGTTTTGATTTGCATTTCCCTGATCATTAGTGGTGATGAGCATTTTTTCATATGTTTGTTGGCCATTGGTATATCTTCTTTTGAGAATTGCCTGTTCATTTCGTTAGCCCACTTTTTGATGGGATTATTTGGTTTTTTTCTTGCTAATTTGTTTGAGTGCCTTGTAGACTCTAGATATTAGTCATTTGTTGGATATATAGGTTATAAAGATTTTCTCCCACTCTGTGGGTTATCTGTTTACTCTGCTGACTCTTCCTTTTTCTGTGCAGAAGCTCTTTAGTTTAATTAAGTCCCGCCTATTCATCTTTGTTTTTGTTGCATTTGCTTTTGGGTTTTTGGTCATGAAATCCTTGCCTAAGTCAACGTCTATGTTGGAGATAAATGCTCGGTTCGCAAAGTGAAACCAGCACTCAGGCAAAAGTTTTCCCAGCAAGGCAATTTACTTCTGCAGAAGGGTGCTGCTCGTGTCATTGACGATCACAAGAGCACACTGAACAAAGGAGGGAAAGGGTTTTTATTCCTAATGTGGCCCCTGCATCTGTGTCAATCTCCCATGGGCAGGGGGGGGTAGGCGGGTCAGACTGCACATTCTAAGTTGACCTGATTGGCTATTTGTGGATATTTTTCCAAATAAGGAAGGGAAGGGGGATGTGAGTTACAGTGGTGGGACATGTGGTTTCAAAGGGTGGAATGGGTGCAGAGTTAGCAACCAAGGGAACAGATGTGAGTTATTGATTAGAACTGTTAGGACGGTTGTTTACAGTAATTAGGGGCAAGGAGGCATGGAGAACAAGAAAGTTGAGTTTGAAAACAAAGAATAAGGAAGTTAACAAGCTAAACCTTTGAAGAGGAATTTATTATATCTTATATGTAGAAGGGTTTTTCTGATGTTATCTTCTAGAATTTTTATAGTTTCAGGTCTTAGATTTAAATCCTTGATCCATTTTTTTTTTTTTATTGAGACTTTTTTTTTAATGAGCCATTCTCCTGCCTCAGCCTCCTGAGTAGCTGGGACTACAGGCACCTGCAACCTTGCCCAGCTAATTTTTTGAATTTTAATAGAGACGGGGTTTCACGGCATTAGCCAGGACGATCTTGATCTCCTGACCTCATGATCTGCCCGCCTGGGCCTCCCTAAGTGCTGGGATTACAGGCGTGAGCCACCATGCCCAGCCTCCTTGATCCATCTTGAGTTGATTTTTGTCTAAGGTGAGAGATGAGGATCCAGTTTCATTCTCCTACATGTGGCTTGCCAGTTATCCCAACACCATGTGTTGAATAGAGTGCCCTTTCCCCACTTTATGTTTTTGTTTGCTTTGTCAAAGCTCAGTTGACTGTAAGTATTTGATTTTCTCAGTTCTCTATCCTGTTCCATTGGTCTTTGTGCCTATTTTTATACCAGTAGCATGCTGTTTTGGTGACTATGCCCTTATAATGTAGTTTGAAATCAGGTAATGTGATGCCTGCAGATATGTTCTTTTTGCTTAGTCTTGCTTTGGCTATACAGGCTCTTTTTTGGTTCCATATGAATTTAGGATTCTTTTTTCTAGTTTTGTGAAGAAGATGGTGGTATTTTGATGGGAATTGCATTGAATTTGTAGATTGCTCTTGGCAGTGTGGTCATTTTCACAGTATTGTCTCTACCCATCCATGAGCACGGGATGTGTTTCCATTTGTTTGTGTCATCTGTGATTTCTATCAGCAGTGTTTTGTAGTTTTCCTTGTAGAGGTCTTTTGACTCCTTGGTTAGGTATATTCCTAAGTTGTTTGTTTTGTTTTGTTTTGTTTTTGTTTTGTTTTGTTTTCCCCCAGCTATTGTAAAAGGCGTTGAGTTCTGGATTTGTTTCTCAGCTTGGTTGCTGCTGGTGTATAGGAGAGCTGCTGATTTGTGTACAGTAACTTTGTATCCAGAAACTTTGCCGAATTCTTTTATTAGTTTGGGAGCTTTTTGGAGGACTCTTGAGGGTTTTCTAGGTATACAGTCACATCATCAGCACACAGTGACAGTTTGACTTCCTCTTTATCGATTTGGATGCCATTTATTTCTTTCTCTTGTCTGATTGCTCTGGCTAGGAAGAGAAGTGGTGAGAGTGGGCATCCTTGTCTTGTTTCACTTCTCAGAGGAACTGAGGCCACTGCGTCTGGCCTATGTTGGCAATTTTTTAATTGCCATGTCAATCTCAGTATGTTATTGGTCTTTCAGGGTATCTACTTCTTCCTGATTTAAATGCTTTCAACTTTTCCCCATTTAGTATTATGTTGGCTGTGGATTTGTCATAGATGGCTTTTATTACATTGAGGTATGTCCTTTGTATGCCAATTTTGCTGAACGTTTTAATCATAAAGGGATGCTGGATTTTGTTGAATCCTTTTTCTGTGTTTATTTAGAGATAATTGTATAATTTTTGTTTTTAATTCTTGTTATGTGGTGTATCACATTTAT
Organism: Pan troglodytes; assembly: GCF_028858775.2. NCBI lineage: Eukaryota > Metazoa > Chordata > Mammalia > Primates > Hominidae > Pan > Pan troglodytes. The sequence goes on from NC_072416.2 coordinate 13,045,686, forward strand.
TGAATTGCATATGTGAAACCACCCCTGTATTTCTGGTATGAAACCCACTTGATCATGGTGGGTTATCTTTTTGATATGTTGTTGGTTCAGTTAGCTAGTATTTTGTTAAGGATTTTTGCATCTATGTTCATCAGGGATATTGGTCTGTAGTTTCCTGTTTTGATTATGTCCTTTGCTGGTTTTTGTATTAGGGTTATACTGGCTTCATAGAATGATTTAGGGAGGATTCCCTCTTTCTCTATCTTTTGGAATAGAGTCAGTATTGGTACCAATTTTTCTTTGAATGCCTGGTATGATTCAGCTGTGAATCTGTCTGGTACTGGGCCTTTTTTTTTTCTGTTGTTGTTGTTGTTGTTTTGTTTTGTTTTGTTTTGTTTTTTTGAGACAGAGTCTGGCTGTGTTGCCCAGGCTGAAGTGTAGTGGCACAGTCTTGGCTCAAGCAGTTCTCCTGTCTCAGCCTCCAGAGTAGCTGGGATTACAGACGTGTGCCACCATTCCTGCCTGATTTTGTATTTTTAGTAGAGATGTGGTTTCACCATGTTGGCCAGGCTGGTTTGAACTCCTGACCTCTGGTGATCCACCCACCTTGGTCTCTCAAAGTGCTGGGATTACAGGTGTGAGCCACTGCGCCTGGCCTATGTTGGCAATTTTTTAATTGCCATGTCAATCTCACTGTATGTTATTGGTCTTTCAGGGTATCTACGTCTTCCTGATTTAAGCTAGGAGGGTTATATCTTTCCAGGAATTTATCCATCTCCTCTAGGTTTTCTAGTTTATATGCATAAAGGTGTTGAATTAGCCTTGAATGATCTTTTATATTTCTGTGGTGTCAGTTGTAATATTTCCCATTTTGTTTCTAGTTGAGCTTATTTGTTTTTTTTTTTCTCAGCTTTTCTTGGTTAATCTTGCTAATGGTCTATTAATTTTATTAACCTTTTCAAAGACCCAGCTTTTTGTTTCATTTATCTTTTTTTGTTTGTTTGTTTTTGTTTTTTATTATTACACTTTTAAGTTCTAGGGTACATGTGCACAAGGTACAGGTTTATTACATAGGTATACATGTGACATGTTGGTTTGCTGCACCCATTAACTCCTCTCATTTATCTTTTGTATTCTTTTTGTTTCAATTTCATTTAGCTCTGTTCTGATCTTAGTTATATTGTTTCTTGTGCTGTGTTTGGGTTTGGTTTTTTCTTGTTTCTCTATTTCCTTGAGGTGTGACCTTAGATTGTCTGTTTGTGCTCTTTCAGACTTTTTGGTTTAGGCATTTAGGGCTATGAACTTTCCTCCTAGCCCCGCCTTTGCTATATCCCAGAAGTTTTATAGGTTGTATCTCTATTGTCATTCAGTTTGAAGAACTTTTTAATTTCCATCTTGATTTCATTGTTGACCCAATGATCATTCAGGAGCAGGTTATTTAATTTCTATGTGTTTGCATGGTTTTGAAGTTTCCTTCTGGAGTTGATTTCCAGTTTTTTTCCACTGTGGTCTGAGAGAGTGCTTGATATAATTTCAATTTTATTAAATTTATTGAGGCTTGTTTTGTAGCCTATGATATGGTCTACCTTGGAGAAAGTTCCATGTGTAATGAATAGAATGTATATTCTGCAGTTGTTGGGTAGAATGTTCTGTAAATATATCTGTTGAGTCCATTTGTTTCAGGGTATAGTTTAAATCCATTATTTCTTTGTTGACTTTCTGTCTTAATGACCTGCCTAGTGCTGTCAGTGGAGTTGAAGTCCCCCACTATTATTGTGTTGCTGTCTATCTCATTTCTTAAGTTTTATCAGTTTGGGAACTCCAGTGTTAGGTACTTATATATTTAGGATTGTGATATTTTTCTGTTGGATAATGCTTTTTATCATTATATAATGTCCCTCTTTGTCTTTTTTAAGTGCTGTTGCTTTAAAGTTTGTTTTATCTGATATAAGAATAGCTACTCCTGCTTGCTTTTGATATTCATTTGCATAGAATGTCTTTTTCCACCCCTTTACCTTAAGCTTATGTGAGCCCTTATGTGTTAGGTGAGTCTCTTCAAGGCAGGAGATAGTTGGTTTGTGAATTCTTATCCATTCTGCAAATTCATGTCTTTTAAGTGGAGCATTTAGGCCATTTACATTTAATGTTAATGATATGGTTTGGCTGTGTCCGTACTCAAATCTCAACTTGCATTGTATCTCCCAGAATTTCCATGTGTTGTGGGAGGGACCCAGGGGGAGGTAATTGAAACATGGGGGCCAGTCTTTCTCATGCTATTCTCGTGATAGTGAATAAGTCTCACGAGATCTGATGGGTTTATCAGGGGTTTCCGCTTTTGCTGCTTCCTCATTTTTCTCTTGCCACTGCCATGTCAGAAGTGCATTTCGCCTCCCACCATGGTTCTGAGACATCCCCAGCCATGTGGAACTGTAAGTCCAATTAAACCTCTTTTTCTTCCCAGTCTCAGGTATCTCTTTATCACCAGCATGAAAATGGACTAATACAGTTAGTGTTTAGTTGGGAGGTACTATTCCGTTCATCATGCTGTTTGTTGCCTTTATACCTTGGTTTTTTGTTTGTTTATTGTATTTTTGCTTTATAGGTCCTGTGAGATTTATGCTTTAAAGAGGTTCTGTTTTGATGTGTTTCCAAGATTTGTTTCAGGATTTAGAGCTCCTTATAGCAGTTTTTACAGTGTTAGCTTGGTAATGTTGAATTCACTCATCATTTGTTTGTTTGAAAAAGACTATATGTTTCCTTAATATATGAAGCTTAGTTTCGCTGGAAACAAAACTCTTAGCTGATAATTGTTCTGTTAAGGAGGCTGAAGATAGGGCCCCAAATCCTTCAAGCTAGGAGGGTTTGCCAAGATATCTGCTGTTTATCTAATAGATTTTCCTTTTTAGATTACCTGATGCTTTTGCCTTACAGCTCATAAGATAGGTTTTCCTTTATAGATTATGTGGTGCTTTTGCCTTATAGCTGATAAGATTCTTTCCTTCATCTTAACTTTAGATAATCTGATGCCAGTGTGCCTAGGTGATGCTCTTTTTGCAATGGATTTCCCAGGTGTTCTTTGAGCTTACTGTATTTGGATATCTAGGTTTTTAACAAGGCCCGGGAAGTTTTCCTTGACTATTCTCCCAAATACGTTTTCTAAACTTTTAGCTTTCTCTTCTTCCTCAGGAATGCTGATTATTCTTAGGTTTGGTTGTTTAACATAATCTCAGACTTCTTGGAGGCTTTGTTCATATTTTCTTATTCTTTTTTCTTTGTCTTTGTTGGATTAATTAAAAAACCTCGTCAAGCTCTAAAGTTTTCTTATGCTTGTTCAGTTCTGTTGCTGAGACTTTCTAGAGCATTTTGTATTTCTATAAATGTGTCCATTATTTCCTGAAGTTTTGATTGCTTTTTATTTATGCTATCTATTTCACTGAAGATTTCTCCCCTTATTTCTTGTATGATTTTTTTGATTTCCTTAAATTAGGCTTCACCTTTCTCTGGTGCCTCCTTGATTAGCTTAATAACTGACCATCTGAATTCTTTTTCAGGTAAATCAGGGATTTCTTCTTGGTTTGGATCCACTGCTGGTGAGCTAGTGTGATTGTGTGTGTGTTTGTGTGTGTGTGTGTGTTTTTTGGGGGGGGATGTTAAGGAACCTTGTTTTGTCATATTACCAGAGTTGGTTTTCTAGTTCCTTCCCATTTGGGTAGGCTCTGTCAGAGGAAAGGTTTAGGGATCAAGACTGTTGTTCAGATTCTTTTGTCCCACGGGGTGTTCCCTCGATGTAGTACTCTTCCCCTTTTCCTAGGAATGTGGCTTTCTGAGAGCCGAGCTATAGTGATTGTTATCTCTCTTTAAAATTAAATACCTAGTAACTAACCGAAGATGTGAAAGATACCTACAATGAAGACTGTAAAACACTGATGAAAGAAATTGAAGAGGACACAAAAAAATTAAAAGATATTTCATGTTTGTGGATTAGAAAAATCGATATTGTTAAAATGTTCATACTGCTTAAAGCAGTCTGCAGATTCAGTGCAGTCCCTATCAAAGCATTGATGACATTCTTCACAGAAATAGAGAAAACAATCCTAAAAGTAGTATGGAACCGCGGAAGACTGAGAATAGCCAACACTATTCTGAACAAAAGGAAGAAAACTGAAGGAATCACATTACCTTACTTGAAGTTATACTGCAGAGCTATAGTAACTAAAACAGCATGGTACTAGCATAAAAACAGACCAAACAGTAGAACAGAATAGATATCCCGGAAACAAATCCATACACCTACAGTGGGTGAACTCATGTTTGACAAAGATGTCAAGAACAAACATTTTCGAGAAGACAGTCTCTTCAATAAATGGTGCTGGGAAAACCGGCTATTCACATACAGAAGAATGAAATTAGATCTGTTATCTCTCACTATATATAAAAAGGCAAAATGGATTACTGAAATCTAAGACCCCAAACTATGAAACTGCTAGAAGAAATCATTGGGGAAACTCTCTAGGACATTGTTCTGGGCAAAAAAATTTTCATAAGCATTGGTAACCAAATGAAAAATGGACAAATTGGATCACTTCAAGTTAAGCTTCTGCACAGCAAAGGAAACAATCTACAAAGTAAAGAGACAAGGCACAGAATGGGAGAAAATATTTGTAAACTACATGTTTGACATGGCATTAATAACCAGAATATAAGAAGCTCATATGACTCTGTAGGAAAGAATCTAATAATCCAATTATACAATGGTAATACCTGAATAGACATTTCTCAAAAGGAGAGATACAAATGGAAAGCAGGCATGTGAATAGCTGCCTAATGTCATTGATCATCAACAAAATGCAAATCAAAGCTACAGTGAGATATCACACCTCATTTAAAATAGCTTTTATTCAAAAGACAGGTAATATGAAATGCAGGTGAGGATGTGTAGAAAGGGAATCCTTGTACATTGTTGGTGGGGATGTAAATTTGTACAACCAGTATGGAGACCAGTTTGGAGGTTCCTTAAAAAACTAAAAATAGAGCTACCATGCAATCCAGCAATCCCGCTGCTGAATATATACCCAAATGAAAGGAAATCAGTATATCAAAGGGATATCTGCAATTCCATGTTTGTTGCAGCACTGTTCACAATAGCCAAGATTTGGAAGCAACCTAAGTGCTCAACAGCAGATAAATGGATAAAGAAAATGTGGTACATATACACAATAGAATACTATTCAGCCATGAAAAAGAATGAGATCTGTCATTTGCAACAATGTGGATGGCTCTAGAGGTCATTATCTTCAGTGAAATAAGCCAGGCACAGAAAGACACACTTATGTTCTCACTTATTTGTGGGAGCTAAAAATTAAAACATTTGAATTTATGGTGAGAATAGAAGGATGGTTACCATAGGCTGGGAAAGGTATTTTGTGTTGGGGAAGAAGGTGGGGGTGGTTAATGGGTATAAAAAGTAGTTAGAATGGGCCAGGCACAGTGGCTTACACCTGTAATCCTAGCACTTTGGGAGGCCGAGGCAGGTGGATCACCTGAGGCCAGGAGTTCGAGACCAGCCTGGCCAACATGGCGAAACTGCCTCTCTACTAAAAAACACAAAAGTTAGCCTGGTGTGGTAGTGATGGGCACCTGTAATCCCAGCTACTCAGGAGGCTGAGGCAGCAGAATCACATGAACCCAGTAGGCGGAGGTTGCATTGAGCCAAGATCACACCACTGCACTCCAGCCTGGGCAACAGGGCAAGACTCTGTCTCAAAAAAAAGTAGTTAGAATGAATTAAGACCTAGTTAACCTAGTATTTAATTGCACAACTGGGTGACTATAGTCATCAATAATTTAGTTATACATTTAAAAATAACTAAGACTATAATTGGATTGTTTGTAACACAAAGGATAAATGCTTCAGGGGATAGATACCCCATTTACCAATGTGATTATTATGCATCGCATCTCTGTATCAAAGTATCTTATGTACCCACAGAAGTTACAAATTAAAACTGGAAATGAAACCTCATGAAAGTATAAGAATCAGAGGTCATATAAAACAATCACATAAAGGAAGAAGAGAAAGGAATCAAATGGCAACACAGTGTAATTCCATTATACCACAAAGACGAGGAAAACAAGGAAAGAATTTATACAACAACTAGGTAATAATTGATAATGTGACAGGATCAAAACCTCTCATATTAATATTAACATTGAACCTGAATGGATGAAATGCTCCACTGAAAAGAGAGATTGATGGAATGGATTTTCAAAACCCATCAACCACGTATATGCTGCTTACCAGAAATGTGTCTTACATGGTAAGACACGTTTAGACTCAAGTTGAAGGGGTAGAAAAAGATATTCTGTGCAATGGAAACCAAAATTGAGCAGGAGCAGCTAGACATATCTCACATACAATTAGCTTTAAATCAAAAGCAGTAAAGAAAGACAAACATGATCATTATTTAATGATAAAGGGATCAATTCAACAAGAGGATATAACAATCCTAAATATGCATGCAGTGAACACTGGGCCACCCAGATTCATTAAATATTACTATAGTTAAAGAAAGAGATAGACAGCTGAACAATAATGGTAGGGAACACCACCACACTCATACTAGACAGAAATTGATAATCTGGTCCTAAAATTTATATGGAAATTCAAGGGACCCACAATAGCCAAAACAGTCTTCTCCAAGAATAACAAAGTTGGAGGACTTACACATCCTGAATTCCAAACTTCTCACAAATGACAGTAATCAAGATAATGTGGTACAGACCTATACACAAATGGAATAGAATCGTGAACCCAGAAATACACCTTCTCATTTAAAGTCAATTTGTTTTTTATGAGGGTGTCATAAAAAAGGTAAGTAATGGTGTTTTAAAATTGTGCTGGAACAATTGGATGTCCACGTCGGTTGTGGAGACCCTAACCCAGTGGCTCTAGAGGAATTAAAGACACACACACAGAAATATAGAGTGCGGAGTGGGAATCAGGGGGCTGACAGCCTTCAGAGCTGAAAGCCACAAACAGAGTTTTACCCACGTATTTATTGACAGCAAGCCAGTGGTAAGCATTGTTTCTATAGAGTATAGATTAACTAAAATGGGAAACAAAGGGATGGGCTCTGGCTAGTTATCTGCAGCAGGTATATGTCCTTAAGGCACAGATCACTCATGCTATTGTTTGTGGTTCAGGAACGCCTTAAGCGGTTTTCCACCCAAGGTGGGCCAGGTGTTCCTTGCCCTTATTCTGGTAAACCAACAACCTTCAGCGTGGGCATCATAGCTATCACAAGCATGTCACACTGCTGCAGAGATTTTGTTTATGGCCAGTTTTGGGGCCTGTTTATGGCCAGATTTGGGGGCCTGTTCCCAACATGTCCCCCTTTTTTGTTTTTGCAAGACAATAGAAGCAAAGGCAGCTTTATCACGGTGAGCTACTACTTGCAGGAGTCAGGATCCACATCTGCAGACTATACAAAGACAACACAGATTAAAAGCGCAATCATCATTGAAATCACAGAGCCTCCAAGTGTTTTTATCCATTTTAATGGGTTAATAGCTGCTAATCTGTCTGCAGCTCCTTCAAGCACTCCAGTTCCTGGCATTAAGGTCAGGTGTGCCTGGGATGCTTTAAATATTTGTTCTTTTAATTTTGCAATGTCCAATGACAAGTTTGTAGAGTGTCCTTCTAGATGCTTTTTTATTCTTTCCCAAATTTTGATCTTATTAAGAGCCATGAATAGTTTCCACAAAGCCTTATGTTTAGCTCCTAGAGCGGGCCATATCATTTGAGGTTGAGGTGCAACTATACCACTGTGTTTCCAGATAATAGGAACTCTTGCCATACTTCTTACCATTTCTACCATCTGACTGTTTTGTTCAGACCAACTGAATATAGTGTGGCCATGGCACGCAGACTGAGAGGTACAATTCGTGCTAAACATCCCCTTAGGGGACCAATCAATAATGATTCCATGGGAATCATTGCGCAGCACCTCTGCCTGTTCTGCAACGCAATCTTCCCAAACAAGTACATTCATTTTTTCGGGCCAGGTCCAATTCTGTTTACAAACAGGTTTTTGATGGCAGTATACCTCAATTATAGGAGCAGATTTATTATGGTAAATAGTGAGACCAGAAAGCATGTGTAACTGTGTCATAGAATGATTACATCCAGGCATTATTGCCAGCCAAGATTGATAGTGAGAGGGTAGGCAACTAGTGGCCTTTCCCAAACAGTTAGGTGAATGTTCAAATCCTAAAGAAATATTCCTAACAGTTCCTTCCTCTTGGGTGAGATGGGCCTCTATTATCTGTAGGACCGAGCATCCAAGAGCTATCATTAGTGTATACCTCCACTGGGGGGTCCAGCCAAGTTACAGGCCGTAGAAGTGGTGGAAAAGGTAAATATACCCAATAAGTATAATTGTTCTCTGTGTCAGCCCTTGCTAAAGGAATACTCATGGCAGTGGTGATCACTGCTATCATAGCTATCATTAAATTACTCATTGTGATTGGTTGTCCCGCTTTCCTCAGGTTTTCTTCCACCATCTGTGACAGCTTCTTTATCTGTCCCCAGGTAGGTGGCTGCATTCGACAGGTGTTGCTCGTGACAGTTGGGGTCCTCCTCAGTGTCAGTCTCAACATGGCTGCAACTGGTGGGTGTTTGGAATCCTCCCAAAACCTCTTCTGGAGTATCTGGCTCATAGTAAGGCTTTAGGTATCTCAATGGCACCCAAATTGGCTGTTGATTCGGTCCTGGCGAAATACAAGCATAACCTCTACCCCAAATTATTATTTTACCTGTTTCCCAATTTTTGTTATTGCATCTCTCCACCAAACCAGTTGTTCTGCTTCTGCCTTTGCAGCTGGTTTCTGTAGATGCTGTTCAGCTGCTGATAGCATCTGGCCTTTACGCAGGCTCAAAAAATGTAAAGTCAATAATGCTAGATTCAGTTGCATATGTGATGTCCTGTAGTCCCTGTTTCCCTCCTTTTGCTTTTGCAACAGCTGTTTCGGGGAGAGATTCATTCATTCCACAATGGGTTGTCCTTGAGAATTACATGGGATGCCAGTAATGTGTTTAATATTCCATACAGAGAAAAATATAGCTAGAGCTTGGTTAGTATATATAGCCTGGGGCATTGTCCTTTTTAATAGATGCTGGAATGCCCGTCACCTCAAAACACTGCAAAAGATGATGTTTAACACAGGCAGAAGACTGTCCTGATTGGCATGTAGCCCAGACAAAGTGAGAAAAGGTATCTACACATACATGCACATAAGCTAGTCTCCCAAACGAGGGAACATGGGTGACATCCATTTGCCAAAGAGAATTAGGTTCTAATCTGCGAGGATTAACTCCTCCTATAAAAGATGAGGAATGCACCATTTGGCAAGTTGGGCATCGCTGGATAGTAGCTTTAGCTTCTTTCCAGGTAATGCTATACCTGCGTTTGAGACCAGAGGCATTAACATAGGTTAAATTGTGAAAGTGTCTGTCATTAGATACTGCAGTAGCAACTAGGTGATCAGCCATTTGATTCCCTGCAGTCCAAGGTCCTGGAAGAGGTGTGTGAGCCCTAATGTAAATGATGTAAAAGGGTGCATTCTACTCCTAACTGCTGTTTGCAATTGGGAAAATAATCAGTTGTTCATCTGTGTGAAATCGTAACTGAGCATTTTCAATTAATTGTGTGGAATGAACCACCTATGAAGAATCAGAAATCACATTAATAGGCATATCAAAGGCAGTCAATACCTCAATTGCAGCTACAAGCTCTGCTTTTTGAGCTGAAGTATAGGGCATCTGAAATACTTTACCTTTCAAGCCAGAATAAGAAGCTTTACCATTACTAGACCCACCTGTGAAGACATTTTCAGCACTTTCAGTTGGTTAAAATTTAGTTATTTTAGGGAGAATCCAATTAGTTAATTTCAAAAATTGAAACAGTTTTGTTTTAGGAAAATGGTTATTGAGAATATCCACAAAGTCAGCTAAATGAGTTTGCCAAGTAAGACTATTTATAAAAGCTTGCTGTATTTGTGCCTTTGTGAGACGGACAATTTTTCCAGGATCATATCCATGTAATTTAACAATCTGAGTTCTCTGATTTCCTATCACAGTAGCAATTTGATCTAAATAAGGAGTTAGAGTCCGTGAATTAGTATGTGGAAGAAAAGCCGCTGTACAAGATCTTGCTCTTGAACAATAACACCAGTAGGTGAACCTGAGTTGAAAAAAATTAGAAATCTAGGGTCTTCTCTGGATCTTTTCTACTTATTTGAGCCTTATGCACTTGCTTCTCAATTAGCTGTAACTCTGCCTCCGCCTCCTTTGTTAATTGCTGAGGGCTATTGCGACTAGGATCTCCTCTAAGGATAGAAAATAGATTACTCGTGGCATAGGTAGGAATGCCTAGAGCAGGTTGTATCCAATTAATGTCCCTTAGTAATTTTTGAAAGTCATTTAATGTTTTCAGTTGATCCCTACGTATGGTTGCTTTCTGTGGCACAATGGTAGTGTCATTTACTAAGGTCCCCAAGTAGGAGTAAGGAGTAGTAGTCTGAATTTTGTCAGGAGCTATGATTAAACCAGCACAAGAAATCAAAATTTGCAAGTGATCGTAAGATTGGAGTAATAATTCTCTAGTGGGGCAGCACAAAGTATATCATCCATATAATGAATAATGTAACACTGTGAACATTTTTTACGAGTAGATTCAATTGCTTGCCCTACATACGTCTGGCAAATTGTTGGACTGTTTAACATGCCTTGTGGCAACACTTTCCAATGAAAATGCTTAGCAGGCTGCAGGTTGTTTACCACAGGTATTGTAAATGCAAGCCATTCACAGTCTTGCTCAGCTAAGGGGATAGTAAAGAAACAGTCTTTTAAATCTATGACTATTAAAGGCCAATTTTTCAGAATCATAGGAGAAGGCAGTCCTGGCTGTAATGCCCCCATAGGTTGTATAACTGAATTAATGGCCCTTAAGTCAGTTAACATTCTCCATTTACCTGATTTTGTCTTAATTATGAAAACTGGAGAATTCCAAGGGGAAAATGTTGGAGCTATGTGTCCTTTTTCTAATTGTTCAGTAACTAAGTCCTCTAAAGCCTCCAGTTTCTCTTTGCTCAGCAGCCGTTGTTCTATCCAAATTGGCTTATCTGTTAACCATTTTAAAGGTATAGGTTCTGGAGGCTTAACAATGGCCACCATCAAAAATGATATCCTAAACCTTGGCGGGACTTTGTCTTTCCACTTGAAGCGGTTCCTTCAAACTTTGCAAATTTTTTCCTAGCCCCATACCAGGGACATACTCCGTTTCATGCATCATATGTTGACTTTGAGGGCTGTATAATTGCTCTGGAATTAGAACTTGTTCTCCTCATTGTTGTAATAAGTCTCTCCCCCATAAATTTATAGGTATAGAAGTTACAATTGGTTGAATAGTCCCAGGTTGTCCCATCAGGCCCTTCACAATGCAAGATATAACTATTTTGATATACTTCAGGGGCTTTACGAACTTCAGCTATGTTAAATTGAGCAGGTTGAATTGGCCATGAGGACAGCCAGTGCTGTAGAGAAATGAATGAAATGTCTGTTCCTGTATCTACCAAACTTTTAAATTTCTTTCCCTGAATAGTTATTTCACAGATAGGATATTTATCAGTAATTTGATTCCCCCAATAAGCTGCTTTGCCTTGTTTATTTGTGCTTCCAAATCCTCCTGTTCGTTTAGTTTCACTTTTCCCCATTTCCACATATGGCACAATCAGGAGCTGTGCTATACACGCTCCTGGCTCTGCTTTCCAGGGAACAGAAGTAGATACTGCAATTTGAATTTCCCCATTGTAATCTGAATTAATGACTCCAGTATGTACTTGCATTCCTTTTAAATTTAAACTAGAGGCCAGGTGCAGTGGCTCACGCCTGTAATCCCAGCACTTTGGGAGGCCAAGGCAGGCAGATCACGAGGTCAGGAGATCAAGGCCATCCTGGCTAACATGGTGGAACTTCGTCTCTACTAAAAATACAAAAAATTAGCCAGGCGTGGTGGCGGGCACCTGTAGTCCCATCTACTCAGGAGGCTGAGGCAGGAAAATGGCGTGAGCCTGGGAGGCGGAGCTGGCAGTGAGCCGAGACCACACCAATGCACTCCAACCTGGGTGACAGAGTGAGACTCCATCAAATAAATAAATAAATAAATTTATTTATTTAAACTAGACCTACCTAGAAGTAATGCTGGCATCATCTGGCTGGAGACAGCAACATTCTTTAACAGTCCTGTTACAAAAGGAGAACCTGGTCTATATTGATTTATAGCTTGTTTACATTCTTCAAGTATTTTAAAAGGAAAAGGCTCAAACGTAGCTATGATATTTCCTTGTTGATATGGGTGGTGTATTCTGACAGGGAACTGCCAAGCCTCTATATCACCCTCTCGTCTAGCTTGCTGAATTCCTGCCTGAAAAGAACTGAGAGGGGTCGCTCAAGGCACTGCCCAAACAGTTACTGGGGCATCTACTTTTCACCCACTGTCCTCTGGAAAAAGATCGGGAGGGTCAGGCCACTCTTTTTCTTCAAAATAATGAGGGGGTGCAGAAGGGTAGGGACAAACCTCTCCCTCCTTTGCCACTTTAGCTTTAGCTGGCCAACAAACCTGCTCTGTCACCTCTTATGTCACTTCGTTACACCCTCCTTCCTCCTCATCATCAGTGTGAAAAGGTTCCAAGGTGGAACGAACCAGAGCCCACACTTGTCCCATTGTTACCCTGATGCTTCCGAGCTCCCCTTCTTACTCACCACAGGGATTGCTTAAGAGTACTCGGGTGTCCTCCAGCGTAGTTCCACATTCTCCAGTTGTTGCTCCAGCACACGCATAGAAATATAGAGTGTGGAGCAGGAATCGGGGCTGATAGCCTTCATAGCTGAGAGCCACGAAGAGTTTTACCCACATATTTATTGATAGCAAGCCAGTGATAAGCATTGTTTCTATAGATTATAGTTTAAATCGGGAAACAAAAGGATGGGCTCTGGCTAGTTATCTGCAGCAGGAACATGTCTTTAAGGCACAGATCACTCATGCTATTGTTTGCAGTTCTGGAACGCCTTAAGGGGTTTTCTGCCCTGGGTGGGCCAGGTGTTCCCTTGCCCTCATTCTGGTAAACCAACAACCTTCAGCGTGGGCATCATAGCCATCACGAGCATGTCACACTGCTGCAGAGATTTTGTTTATGGCCAGTTTTGGGGCCTGTTTATGGCTAGATTTGGGGTCCTGTTCCCAACAGACCCCTATCTCTCACCATAAGCAAAACTTAACTGAAAATGGATCAAAAACCTAAATATAAGCACTTATAAAACTTTAAAATTCTTAGGACCTTGGATTAGGCTGTGATATACTTGCTAAGAACACACGTAAATGTGTTTTTAAATCTTTAGAAATTATGCTTTATGAAAATTTTACACTGTTTTCAAAGCATACCATCAAGGAATGGGAAAGACAATCCATATAATGCGAGGGAAAGTTTGTAAATTGTATCTTATAAGGGACTTAATCTAAAATATATAAGGAACTCTTACAAGCCAGTAATAAAAATGCAAATAACACAGTTTTTAAATTCTCAAAGAATCTGCACAGACATTTATCCAAAGAAGATGCACAAGCCTCCAAGAAGTACATGAAAAGATTCTCAACATCATTAGCTGTCAGGTAAATACAAATCAAAATGGCAATAAGGCACTACATCAGTTGAAACAGGATGACTATACTCAGACAAACAGATAAGAAGTGTTGGTGAAAAGGTGTTAAAATTGGAACTCTGATCCACTGCTGGTGTGAATGTAAGTTGTTCCAGCCATTTTGGGAAACAGTCTGGTAGTTCCTCAGAAGGTTAAATCTAGAGTTACCACATGACCAAATAATTCTACTGCTAGGTATATAGAACAAAGAAACATGAAAACATTACGTCCACATAAAAACTTGCACATGAATGTTTATATCAGATTTTTTTTTTTTTTTTTTTGAGACAGAGTTTCGCTCCTGTGGACCAGGCTAGCATGCAATGGCTCAATCTCGGCTCACCGCAACCTCTGCCTCCCGGGTTCAAGCGATTATCCCACCTCAGCCTCCTGAGTAGCTGGGTTTACAGGTGCCTACACCCATGCCTGGCTACTTATTTTTTTTTTTTTTGTATTTTTAGTAGAAACGGGGTTTCACCACGTTGGCCAGGCTGGTCTTGAACTCCTGACCTCAAGTGATCCACCCGCCTCAGCCTCCTAAACTGCTGGGATTACACAGGCGTGAGCCACTGTGCCCAGCTGGAAATCTTTAAAGGTATTCAATTCCATGCAATTGTGAAGCAGATTCAGATCTTACAAAAAAAAAAAAACAAATTAATGACACCTTAATATTAAATAATATAGTAACAATAATGTAAATAATGTAAATTAAGGCTTTAATATGGCATGTATAACTAATGTAAATGGATTAAATTCTGTTGAAAGACAAATTCATTAGGTGAAAATATTCATATATTACAAGAAACATAAATTGATACAAAAATGTTAAAAGTAGGCCGGGTGTGGTGGCTCACATCTGTAATCCCAGCACTTTGGGAGGCCGAGGTGGGCAAATCACCTGAGGTCGGGAGTTTGAGACCAGCCTGACCAACATTGAGGAACCCCGTCTCTATTAAAAATACAAAATTAGCCAGGCCTGGTGCCACACGCCTGTAATCCCAGCTGCTCAGGAGGCTGAGGCAGGAGAATCGCTTGAACATGGGAGGCAGAGGTTGCGATGAGCTGAGATCGTGCCATTGCACTCCAGCCTGGGCAACAAGAGTGAAACTCCATCTCAAAAAAAAAAAAAAAAGTTAAAGGTAAAGGATGGACAACATTATATTCAGTGGGATTTACATCATCATAAAACATTAAAAGTACAGATTAGATAATTTTATTATTTCAAAATGAAGTTAACAGTGAGGATACAGCCAAGCAATTATGCATCTGAGGGAAAAATGAAAATAGGTCCTTTCCTCTTTCTATGTGCTAAAATAAATTCTAGATGGATTAAGGACTTAAATTGTAAATGACTTGAGAAAATGTAATTAAATTTAAAACTTGAGAAAATGTAATTTCATCTTTTGCAGCATGTGTTACAGGACAGTATTACCATCTCAAAGATCTGTGAGTTGTGGCTTATGTGATAGCAAATAATTCAAATTGGCTAAAGAGAGGAATTCTGGTGTTGGTAGGGATCCCCAATTAGTTTGGGTGGTTTTTTATTCTCAGCAATGAATTCAACTTCACTAAACGGGTTCTATGATAGGCAAACTATATAGTTAGAAATATTTAACTTACTTGCACCTTTTATCAGCAGTTTGACTTGTCTCCCGTAAGCATTCTCATGCAGACATTTTCCAGGTGAAATACTTCTCCTCAGAGCCGTAAGTTTAACCAGTTATGAAGTGTGTAATGTTGATGACCATTTAGTTCATGTTTTTCATGAAGTTTAACAAATTTACTCTGAGCTGGCACTCTGCATTCTTACTATATATTGTAATAATTGCACAGCCATGGTATAGCACCGTGTCCTTAAATAACTTATATCAGTGAAAGGCTTCTTTACCACCAGTAGGCTTCACTATTTCACACAACATGGAGTAGAGAAGGATGTCACAAGGAAGAGATCAAACTTTAACCATAAAAGAAAAAAAATTATTTAACTTGACTATATTAAAATTAGGAAGAGCCTAATAAGATACCTGTAACTCATATAACAAAGGATTGACAAGGAATATGTTTTTGGTTTTTGTTTTTTTGTTTTTTAAGACAATGTCCCACTCTGTTGTCCAGGCCGAAGTACAGTGGTGTGATCTCGGCTCACTGCAACCTCCATCTCCCGGGTTCAAGCGATTCTCTTGCCTTGTTCTCCCAAGTAGCCAGGAATACAGACGTGTGCCACCACACCCAGCAAATTTTTGTAGTTTTTAGTACAGACAGGGTTTCACCCTGTTGGCCAGGGTGGTCTCGAACTCCTGGCCTCAGGTGATCTTTTCGCCTCAGCCTTCCAGAGTGCTGGGATTACAGGCTTGAGCCACTGCACCTGGCCAGAATATGGTTTATAATATGTTAAGTATGCTTTGAAAATGAAAGAGGAAAGACACCCCAAGAAGTCATGAGCAGGAAATAACCAGGAATTTTTACAGACAAGTAAACATAGCTAATAAACATAGGAAAAGATGATAGTAATTAGGGAAACGCAAATTAAGACAATGAGAGCTAATTCTTTATCCAAGTAGATTGGCTAAAATCAAATCTGGCAATACCAAGGGTTCAAGAGGATGTGGCTCAGTGGTAACTCTTAAGTATTGACTGTATGGATGCAAACTGGTAAAACTGCTCCAGGAAATAATTTGGCTTTCTTGAAAAGTTGAACATGGATACCTTATCAGTATCTAGAAATTCACTCAGGAAATGCTTACACATAAGCCCCTTGAGACAGAAATAATCAGAATAGCATTGTTGTGTCAGAACATCAACAAGAACTGGAGATGTAATCCCAGCACTTTGGGAGGCTAAGGCATGAGGATCACTTCAGCCCAGGAGTTTCAGACTAGCCTGGGCAACATAGTAAGACCCAATATCCACCAAATTTTTTTTACAAATTAGCCAGTTGTGGTGGTGCATGCCTGTAATCCCAGCCTCTTAGGAGACTGAGGTGGGAGGATAGCTTGAGCCTGGGAGGCTGAAGCTGCCATGAGCCATGCTGCACTCCAGCCTGGGTAACAGAGCAGCAAGACCCTGTCTCAAAAAAAAAAAAAAGGAACTGGAGGTGACCCAAAGATCTTTCAAACAAGTGATCAGATAAACAAATTTTGGTATATCTACCCAAAGTATTATTACAGTGCAAAGAAGAACATGAATTATTGCTATACATAAGCACATGGATGAATTTTGTACATATATATAACTGAAAAAACAAGTATTAGCTATAATTTGCTCAACAACAAAATTAAACAGTATATTTGTTTACGTATGACATTTATGATGAAACTGTAGAAAAAGTAATAGAATTATAAACTAAGTTTAGGATACATCATCAGGATGGAGAAGAGGTGCAAGGGGCATAGTTTGGAGAAACATAAGTAAATGCAGGTTACTGATAGTATTCTACTTATTTGTTGCGGGTGTTTCAAAGATGTTCACTTTATTATACTTTGTAATTAACACATATTACAAGTCTTTTGTATGCATCAAATGTAGAGGCATTTTTTTACTCCAGAGCTTAAATTTCAGCACATTTTACTAGTTTGGGCCTTTTCCAAAGGCCCTTAGAAGGGCCATAGTAACAATACGTTCACGTGGTTGGATGTTTTCATCAGATTTACAATAGTAAGATATTTTAAGTATAGTCATTTAAGACCCCTGTCTCTCTTCACCTTGATTTCTTCTTTGTGTCAGCTGGCAGTAGAGTGGTTTCAGGCATTTTGTGATTGGGGGATTTATTTGTGTTTAGTGGGATGTGTTTGTGATTCAGAGTCATTTCTGGATGTAGGTAATTATAGCCTGTCAGCCTGATTGTGTTGGGAATGTGGTCTCTGGTGCCTGGCACCTGTAATATGTGAGTATTAGAGAAGCCAAAGTGCAAATTATGGAACCAGAAGGTAATCAGGAAAAAATTCCCAATTATCTGATGTTTAAAATTTTAAGTGTAGGATTTCATTCTCATCAATTTCCAGTCAAAACAGCACTTTTCTCCTGTCAAAAATAACATAGCACATTCAATTATAAATTCACCATATATTTATTTTCTTTTTTTGATAGGAATCCTGCTTTTTTTTTTTTTTGAGACACGGTCTCGCTCTGTCACCCATGCTGGAGTGCAGTGGTGCAATCACAGATCACGGCACTGTCTAATTCCTGGGCTCAAGTGAACCTCCTGCATCAGCCTCCTGAGTAGCTGAGACCACAGGTATGTGCCACACCTGGTTGAATTCTCCCTTTAAAATAATATAAGAATGTTTTTATTTGTAGGACACAAAACTGTAGCAGTGTCTTCAGGCAAAGCTGCTAATTTTATGCATCATGATTATCACTTTTAGCAAATACATCATAAAACCATGCTAGAGGAAAGATTTGATTTGTTCGTTTTCTTTGGAAAATAATACAAAAATTGTATTCATGAAGAGACAATCATATAATACACAGTCCTGTAGGAAAAATAGAATTGTATAGGCATATTAGGGTCTTAATTAATGAAGAGTGTTGTGCTCTTTTTTGGATTTATTTAGTATATATATCAGGTTTGTTTGTGTGTTTGTTTGTTTTAAGACAGAGTCTCGCTCTGTCGTCCAGGCTGGAGTACAATGGCACGATCTCGGCTCACTGCAACCTCTGCCTCCTGGGTTCAAGTGATTCACTTGCCTCAGCCTCCCAGAAGCTGGGATTACAGGCATGTGCCAGCATGCCTGGCTAGTTTTTGTATTTTTAATAGAGATGGCGTTTTGCCCTGTTGGCCAGGCTGGCCTGAACTCCTGACCTCAGGTGATCCACCTGCCTTGGCCTCCCAAAGTGCTAGGATTACAGGCGTGAGCCACCCTACCGGGTTAGTTGGCTTGTTTATTTAAGCTGGAATGTTATGTATCTTAGTGCTGGTTTTATTTTATTTTATTTTAATTTTATTTTATTTATTTTATTTATTTTATTTTATTTATTTTATTTTGTTTTATTTTATTTTAATTTTATTTTATTATTTATTTTTTATTTTATTTTATTTTATTTTGACTGTCTCACTCTGTTGCCCAAGCTGGAGTACAGTGGCGTGATGTTGGCTCACTGCAACCTCCACCTCCCGGGTTCAAGTGATTCTTGTGCCTCAGCCTGCCGACTAGCTTGGGATTACAGGTGCATGCCACCATGCCTGGCTAATTTTTGTATTTTTAGTAGAGACAGGGTTTCACCCCGTTGACCAAGCTGGTCTCGAACCCCTTACTGCAAATAATCCTTCCAACTCGGCCTCCCAAACTGCTGGGGTTACAGGCATAAGCCACCACACCTGGCCACATTTATTTTAGAAGCTTGAACATTAGGAAAGCTTAAGCAGATGCCATTATGTATAGAAAATGGAATGTTTTATAAAAACTTTTTTTTGTTTTTATGAATAAGTGCAATTTAATGTTTAGATTATTTAAACTATGACTTACCTGGATGAATAAATAGTGAATGGTTATAGCACTGAGGTGATATAACAAGAAGTGGCTAGATAAAACTATCAGGTAGAGGCTTACTAGCAATACAGATTTTGAATTTATGTAGTTTAGATTTATAGAAACAATAGAAAAGATTTTTATGTTTTCAGTGTCATGAAAATGGATATGATTTTCAGTAAGGTGATTATCTAAATCCGGAGAGACAGTGTCAATGTTATTTTAATATTGTAAATAAATAACTTTAATTCAGTAGTAAATAACTTTTATTCACTAGAGAAATGCATTTAAATATGATGTCTTAAATTCCAGGATATGAAAGATGGCAAGTCCAGATAGAAGTAAACGGAAGATATTAAAAGCCAAAAAGACAATGCCCCTAAGTTGCCGGAAGCAAGTAGAGATGCTGAATAAGTCAAGGAATGTTGAAGCGCTGAAAACAGCAATTGGGAGTAATGTTCCAAGCGGTAATCAGAGTTTCAGTCCTAGTGTCATAACTACCAAATGTAGCCCTTCTGAAAATGGTGCATCCTCATTGGACTCTAATAAAAATTCAATATCAGAGAAAAGTAAAGTATTCTCTCAGAATTGCATAAAACCAGTAGAAGAAACTGTTCATTCAGAAACAAAATTGGAACAAGTTGTTTGTTCGTACCAAAAGCCAAGTAGAACAACAGAATCCCCCAGCAGAGTCTTCACAGAAGAGGCAAAAGATTCACTGAACACTTCTGAAAACGATTCTGAGGATCAGACAAATGTAACAAGATCCCTTTTTGAGCATGAAGGGGCTTGTAGTTGCTGTCCACCCAGTGTATTGAGTGGTGTTGTTCAGATGCCAGAGTCTACAGTAACCAGTACCGTGGGTGATAAGAAAACTGACCAGATGGTTTTCCATTTAGAAACAAACTCCAATTCAGAATCACATGATAAAAGGCAAAGTGACAACATTTTATGTTCAGAAGACTCAGGTTTTGTGCCTGTTGAGAAAACACCTAATTTGGTGAATTCAGTCACTTCTAACAACTGTGCTGATGACATTTTGAAAACCGATGAGTGTAGTAGAACCAGTATTTCAAATTGTGAAAGTGCAGACTCAACATGGCAGTCATCACTTGACACTAATAACAACAGTAAGTATATACTTATGCACCTTTTAGAAAAATTAAAATAGTCACTTTTCTTTAGGATATTTTAAAGTCTCAAATATACAAACGAGTATAGACAGAAAAAAGGTAAATGATGACAATTATTTCACAGTATCTTGTTTCTGAACCATTCTTAGTGAGGTGGGGGACAGGTATCCACCATATTAAAAGGGTAATTATTGCAAAGAAGGAATCAATCACTTTTCCTTAAGTACAAAATATCAAAAGGTGGTTTATAGCAATTATTTGGTTCATTTCATATACATCTCTTCTTATTTTGAAGTTTTATTAGATTAAGAAGGAGGCTAGTTGAAAGAGTGAGTTTTAAAAATTGTTGGTAACCCCTATTTTTTTTTTTTTTTTTTTTTTTTTTTTTTGAGACGGAGTCTCGCTCTGTCGCTCGGGCTGGAGTGCAGTGGCGCAATCTTGGCTCACTGCAACCCCCACCTCCCGGGTTCAAGTGATTCTCCTTCCTCAGCCTCCTGAGTAGGTGGGATTACAGATGGGCATCACTACGCCCGGCTAATTTTTTTTTTTTTTTTTTTTTTTGTATTTTTAGTAGAAACAGGGTTTCACCATGTTGGTCATGCTGGTCTCGAACTCCTGACCTCGTGATCCACCCGCCTTGGCCTCCCAAAGTGCTGGGATTACAGGCGTGAGCCACTGTGCCCAGCCAACCCTATTTCTTTCTATAGAATTGACCTGTAAATCACATGCTAAGTATGATAGATAATATATTCACACGTGTGTACATGTGTGTGTAGAGAAAGAGAAGCACCCCAAATAATAAATGAAGTCCTTGGGTTATAACATCATTAAAATAGCAAAAGTGAATTTCATTTGAAGTAGGGTATTTTGTTAATGAAATAGAAAAAAACTGATTTAATGCTATAAATTTTGTGTTCTTGTCTAGACTACAGAATGGTCATTTAACAAGATGAATTTAAAATTGCTTAAAAATAATAACAGTATCATCTATTTAAAATATGTATAATAGGACTGGCTGGGTGCGGTGGCTCATGCCTGTAATTAACAGCACTTTGGGAGGCCGAGGCAGGAGGATCACTTGAGCCATCGAGGCTAGCCTGGGCAACAGATCCAAGACCCTGTCTCTTAAAGAAAAAAAAAGAAGCCGGGCGCTGTGTCTAACGAATATAATCCCAGCACTTTCGGAGGTTGAGGCAGGTGTATCACCTGAGGTCAGGAGTTCAAGACCAGCCTGGCCAACATGGCGAAACCCCGTCTCTACTAAAAATACAAAAAAAATTAACCAGGCGTGGTGGTGGGCACCTATTATCCCAGCTACTCGGGAGACTGAGACAGGAGAATTTCTTGAACCTGGGGGGCGGAAGTTGCATTGAGCCAAGATCGTGCCACTTCACTCTTGCCTGGGCGACAAGAGCGAGACTCCTTCTCAAAATGAAAAAAGAGTACCTTTATATAAAATAACGTAGAACCACTTAAGTCACTATAAATAGAGAATTAAATGCCATAATTTGTTAAGTTTTTGTTCGTATATGTGTATTGAATTATTAAGTAAGATTAAAGGGACAGAGTATCTGAGACCAGAACCCTACCTAAGATAACTCATTTTTTTCCAAGGTTAATTTGTGGGTACATTTTTATGCAATTGAATGTTCTAAAAAATGCTGCAGTGTCACATTTTAGTTTTTCCATTTGCTCAGAGGGTCTCTAAATTAGAGAATTCCTATTTCCTTCTCTTTTTTCCTCCTTGAAACAGGGTCTCACTGTGCTGCCCAGGCTGGAGTGCAGTGGTCAAGGTGCTCACTGCCACCTCAACCTCCCAGCCTCAAGCAATCCTCTCACCTCAGCCTCCTGAGTAGCTGAGACTACAGGCATGCCCCACCATACCCAGCTAATTTTAAATTTTTTGTGGAGATGAATTTTCACTATGTTGCCCAGGCTGGTCTTGAACTCCTGGCCTTAAGCCACCCTCCCTCCTTAGCCTCCCAGAGTGCTGGGATTACAGACATGAGCCACCACAGTGAACCTGTTTTTTTCTTTAAAATATCTTTCTTTCTAATCTTTCCATCTCCTCAAGGCCATTATCAAAAGAAGAGGATGTTTTCAGAAAACGAGGAAAATGTTAAACGCATGAAAACTTCAGAGCAAATTAATGAAAATATTTGTGTAAGTTTGGAAAGTCAAACAGCATTCCTGGAACAGGTAAAATATTGGGGCTTAAATGGAACTTTTACTTTTGATTAGTAAAACATGGTAAAAGTTAATTATCTGGTCCCCACAGTGGCATAATACAGACGACTTTCACTTGATGCAGAGCTGGTGTGTGAAAGCCAAATTATTAGACAGACTGGGGAGAGATAATTACTTACATTACCAAAACAGCTCTGGTTTCTTGAAAATGGTCTCATGCAGAATAACCTAGGGATCATGTGTAGGTAGAGTCCTGTTGCAAAAAGAGAATGGGCTTTCAGTCAGTATTACACTCATATTTGTCTGTAAGTCAGACACTGCATGACCTTCAGCTTTATTAAAGAATCCAGTCTCTTTTGTACTAGTCATGGGGTTCTTAGATCTGCAGCTCTATCCATTTGTAGATCTCACCACAACCCAGAAGACTCAAACGACCTGGAAGTCCATTGCAAAGTCCCTGTGCATTCAGGTTTACTTGCCCTATTTTCCAAACTTAAACGGATATGGTACACTATCTGACATTTTGGTTTATAGCATCATTAAATACACTTCTTGCTTTCATTGTGGCCTCATTTTATCTCATTGTACTACAGTCTCAGTATGCGTTTGATCAATTGTTAGCTGAAGTGTAGCATGTTTCAGTTCTAGTAGAATGGCTATACTGAGGACGGGTTTTGATGACCATGTTTTCCTATTTCACTACCACTAGAATGCCACCACTACAAATCATTACCTAGTAGACTAACGTCTCCCAGCTGTAATGGACTGAAATTTCCCCGTCTAAACTGCCCTGCAAACTGTTTCAGAAACAGAAAGACTACCATTTTTTAAAACAGACCATTACAATTACATAGTTACATATACTATGAATGTGTATTCTTCACCTAATAATTAAGGGAAAATAAAGGGAAAGAGTTATGCAGAACCAGCTTAAAGGGTGAGTCAACAGTTTTTCTGTGTCTACCTTTTGGTTTTCTTCGAAGAAGACCAAAGGAGACAGTAAAAAATATGTAAGTGTTCTGTTGTTGGCAAGGAAAGGGTAGAAGTATGGTAAGCATGGATCCTAGCCCTAAGGACCATGTTATTCAAGAAGAAGGTTGGGGATTCCAGCTGTGTCTTGTTTCCAGTAATTAGTAGCTGAAGTGAGAAGTAAGTTTTTGTTTGTTTGTTTGTTTGTTTGAGGCAGAGTCCCACTTTGTCACCCAGACTGGAGTGCAGTGGCACAGTCTCGGCTCAGTGCTACCTCCACCTCCTGAGTAGCTGGGACTACAGGTGTGCACTAGCACACCCAGCTAACTTTTTGTGTGTATTTTTAGTAGAGACAGGTTTTACCATGTTGGCCAGGCTGGTCTTGAACAGCAGTTCAGTGATCCGCCCGCCTCGGCCTCCCAAAGTGCTGGGATTACAGGTGTGAGCCACCGTGCCCAGCCAGAAGTAACTTCTGATGTGTACATAACCATCTCTAGATAGCTAGCTTTTCCTCACTTCTTATTGCTGTCCAAACAGTTGTCTCTCTCAACCATATCTAGATGTTTACCTTGTTTGAATCTCAATAAGACAGCCCTCCCCGTCATTCTGACATTGTTCTCCCCTACTGAAAGAGTCCTGCAGTGATCATTTCTTAGCCTTTTGAGGTTTCATAAGGAGCATGGCCTGGTTAATTCCAGTTAAATTACTGAAGAGGAAGGGTTTTTCCTTTACAGTCTTAAGTTATTCACTCTACCCAGTATCTCAGAAAGTTGGCACAGATTGGAGACAAGTTTGTACTTTCTCCAAACTTTAGGCCAGTTTGGCTGCCATCTCCACTTTGAAGCCAGGACTTCAATCTGATTCCCTGTTGATGGGCACATTACCATTGGTAAAAACATTTATGAGGTATTTGATGGAGGTTATTGTGTCTTCCTTCTGTGTAAGGAACATTACCATTAAATTAGAACAAGTGTATAGTCTAACCAAGAGGAGTTACCCCATGATGGGTACTTAGTCAAAAATGATCAAATTTAAGGACCTGTCCCAATGTGAACCACCAGGAGTACTTGTTTAAATTGTGGTTTCTTGAGCTAATAGTTGAAGACTGTTGTGGTAGGCTACTGCTTTCTCAAACGTACCTGATAAAAATCATTTGTAGTAACTGTTTAGTATACAGGTTTCCAGGCTCCTTTCCAAAAGATTGTGTTTGGTGGATCCAGGATGGGGCCTAGGAATTTGATTTTTAACAACCATCCCATGTGATTGTTCCTCACCAAGGATGAGGAACACTGTTAGAGAAACACTGTACAAAACAGTGTTTCCACGTTCAAAACATTTAGATTTGTTTCTCCAAGATTCATGTGGGTATGAGCTTCACATATTGAACCCAGCCAGTGAACTAACAAATGTGATTGATCCATAGAAACCACACGAGTAATAGGTAATGGTCATCGGTAAAAATAATAGTATTGGCTGGGCATGGTGGCTCACGCTTATAATCCTAGCACTTTGGGAGGCCAAGTTGGGTGGATCACTTGAGGTCAGGAGTTCAAGACCAGCCTGGCCAACAATGGTGAAACCCTGTCTCGGCTAAAAATATAAAAATTAGCTGGACATGGTGGAGCATGCCTGTAGGCTCAGCTACTAGGAAGGCTAAGGCAGGAAAATCACTTAAGCCTGGTGGGTGAAGGTTGCAGTGAGCCGGGATCATGCCGCTGCACTGCAGCCTGAATGACAGAGCGAGACTCTGTCTCAAAAAATATAATAGTATGTGTTACTGAGCCTTTTTTTAAAAAATAATACATTTTGAGCACATTCATTTGCTCACATGTTTAAAAGTTATGAAAGTAAAAATGACAATCATGTCTAATGTAGAGAAACCATGGAAGAAATGTTAGTGAAGCATTAGAGAAGAGATCAAGTAGACAATGTTGAAGAGTGAGAACACTTGGAAACAGGAAGGAAGAGCCTTGGGAATGATCAAAATTAAAGAATATAATCATCCAGGTGATATCAATATAAGAGTTTAACATAGGAACTATGTGTTCTATTTTGAGCATCATGAAGCAAGATACTGGAGGAAAAAATATTATAAATACCTTAAATGTATCAAAACAGGTCATATTAACAAAGACTACTTACACTGTGGTGAAAATTGCTTACCAGGAGGATACACACTGAGTGAAAAACTACAGTGAATGTTTCTGAATGTATGGCTCAGCAGAGCTGCTCATATCAGTGGGCATTGAAATTAATTATTCTCCCTGAAAATGGGCCAGTCTGTTTTCAAAAAAAAAAGATAAGTTCATGAATTTTTCATATTATAGCTACTACGATTTGTTAGAATGGCATGCATTATGGCAGATAACATTGGTAACTACATAATTGTCCTTCGCTATTTTTCCCGTTTTTTTTTTTTTTTTTTTTTTTTTTTTGAGACGAAGTCTCGCTCAGTCACGCAGGCTGGAGTACAGTGGTGTGATCTCGGCTCACTGCAACCTCCACCTCCTGGATTCAAGCAGTTCTCCTGTCTCAGCCTCCAGAGTAGCTGAAACTATGTTGCCTGCCACCATGCCTGGCTAATTTTTGTATTTTTAGTAGAGTCGGGGTTTCACCATGTTGGTCAGGCTGGTCTTCAACTCCTGACCTCGTGATCTGCCCACCTCGGCCTCCCAGAGTGTTGGGATTACAGGCGTGAGCCACTGCACCCGGCTGGCTTCTTTCAGTTTTAGCACCATGCTCTAATTAGCTGAGCTAATCAACTGGTTGATATTATTTCAATTTTAACAATAAGAAAGCCACCCCTTAAAAAAATTATGGAAGTAATGGTGATTATCTTACATATTTATTTCTTTCATATCAATTCATTGTTTTTTATTTTATGGTGCTCTTTTGCGTATTACCTTTTGTTCCTATAAAAACCCTTTGAGTATCACTTCTTCAACATTTATTATATCATCTACTCATTTGTCAACAAGGAAAATGAAGCTCAAAAATAATGTGACTGACTAAAGGGTCAAGTAGCTTATTAGTGGTAATGTCAAGTCTCACACTTGTGTAATTTGTTCTGTATCTACTACAGAACAACCAACCATTTTCATCAGGCGCTGGTTTTCAGATAAGTAGAGTTCCTTTATATGGAATACTAACTAGGAGTTATGGATATTAAAAAATATAAATGGCATATAGTCTTTTAATTGTTTCTATAATGTATAGTATGGAATTCAAGTGGAACTATAGGAAACTAAAGTTAGCATTATGAGAATAAATTTAATTTCTAACATGTCCAGTATACTTAAATATTGGATGTGTTCTGAGTTTAATATTCAAGTTTTATAAAACTTACTGGTATAGTTATATAAACATACAAATATAAATAAACTATATTTAATTGGTTACAGTAAATCTGGAAAACAGCAAGGCTTTTTAAGTAGAAAGTGAAATTGCTTTTAAATTTGAAACGTAGGGTGTTTTGGTTTTTATTTTAAAATTCTAGGTCAGACATTTGATTCAACAGGAGATCCATAGCATAAATTATGAACTATTTGATAAGAAACTGAAAGAATTGAACCAACGCATTGGGAAGACAGAGTGCAGAAATAAGCATGAAGGAATAGCTGATAAACTTTTGGTAAGTTTTGATTTCATTTGAGTCTTTTTTAGGGGACTAGGGGGTGTTGTTGCTCTGTTGCTCAGGCTGCAGTACGGTGGCTCACTGCAGCCTCTGCCTCCTGAGCTCAAGCAATCCTCCCACCTCAGTCTCCAGAGTAGCTGGGACTACAGGTGCACACCACCATGCCCTGCTAATTTTTGGGTTTTTTTTTTTTTTTTTTTTTTAGAGATGAGGTTTCACCATGTTGCCCATGCTTCCCTCAAACTCCTGAGCTCAAGTGATTCTCTAGCCTCAGCCTCCCAAATTGCTGGGACTACAGGCGTGAGTCACCACACCTGGCCCATGTGAGTCATTTTAAAAAGAAGAATTTGGTGATATTTTTCATATTAGCAAAGGAAAACAATAAGGGAAGACATACCTGATTCCTGGCCATTAGCCTAATGTAAGAACATATCATAGGCAATGTAATTTATTATAGCTTAGCAATATTGGCTTTTGAGAAATACTCAGAACTGTTAGGCATTCTGTGTCAATTGACAGGCTTAATACTTAGGCAGCTTCGGCCGGGCGCGATGGCTCATGCCTATAATCCCAGCCCTTTGGGAGGCCAAGGTGGGCGGATCACAAGGTCAAGAGATCGAGACCGTCCTGGCCAACATAGTGAAACCCAATCTCTCCTAAAAATACAAAAATTAGTTGGGCATGGTGGTGTGTGCCTGTAGTCCCAGCTACTCAGGAGGCTGAGGCAGGAGAATTGCTTGAACCAAGGAGGCAGACATTGCAGTGAGCAGAGATTGCACCACTGCGCTCCAGTCTGCTGACAGCGAGACTCCATCTCAAAAAAAAAAAAAAAAATAGGCAGTTTCTTTTAAACCTAAATATATCCTTTATTAGAACTTGTACAACTTGTTTCAAGCCTTTTTGGACTTTTTGTTTTCCTCTTCTAGTATTACTTGCTGATTGATGTTTTTAACCACATTAATTTTATTGTAGACCAATTAGAAGTTTGAGTTTTTTGTTTTGTTTCGTTTGTTTGAGACGGAGTCTCGCTCTGTCGCCCAGGCTGGAGTGCAGTGGCGCGATCTCGGCTCACTGCAAGCTCTGCCTCAGGGTTCACACCATTCACCTGCCTCAGCCTACTGTAGTCCCAGTAGCTGGGACCACAGGCGCCCGCCACCATGCCAGGCTAATTTTTTGTATTTTTAGTAGAGACAGGTTTCACTGTATTAGCCATGATGGTATCAATCTCCTGACCTCATGATCCACCTGCCTCGGCTTCCCAAAGTGCTGGGATTATAGGCATGAGCCACTGCCCCCAGCCTTTTTTTTTTTTTTTTTTTTGAACAGTCTCACTCTGTCGCCCAGGCTGGAGTGCAGTCTTGTGATCTCGGCTCACTGCAACCTCTGCCTCCCAGGTTCGAGCGAGTCTCCTGCCTCAGCCTCCCAAGTAGCTGGGATTACAGGCGCCTGCCACTACACCCAGCTAATTTTTTGTATTCTTAGTAGAGATGGGGTTTCTCCATGTTGGTCAGGCTGGTCTCAAACTCCTGACCTCAAGTGATCTGCCCGCCTCGGCTTCCCAAAGTGCTGGAATTACAGGCGTGAGCCACTGCGCCCGGCCGAAGTTTGAGATTTTTATCTTCCTTACCTTTAATATTATACAAGCATAGGCTGGGCATGGTTGCTCACGCCTGTAATTCCAGCACTTTGGGAGGCAGAGGCGGGTGGATGCTGGGGTCAGCAGTTCAAAACCAGCCTGACCAACATGGAGAAACCCCGTCGCTACTAAAAATACAAAATTAGCCAGGTGTGATGGCGCATGCCTGTAGTCCTAGCTACTTGGGAGGCTGAGGCAGGAGAATCACTTGAACCCAGGAGGTGGAGGTTGCAGTGAGTTGACATCGCACCATTGCACGCCAGCCTGGGCAACAAGAGCGAAACTGCATCTCAAAAAAAAAATTTTTTTATTTATATATATGTATATGTTATACAAGCATAAAATGTGATTTCAAGCTTTTGCATATATTAGAATTTCTCATTTGGGTAGATGTCTAGGTCTTACACAACTACTTTGGCAAATAATTTACCCTCTATCTCTGTGTGATATATAGTACTCTGGCTTAGTATTTATTTTTTTTCTCTTTTTCTTCTAGGCAAAAATAGCAAAACTTCAAAGACGTATTAAAACAGTATTATTATTTCAAAGGAATTGTTTGAAACCAAACATGTTATCCAGTAATGGAGCCTCTAAGGTTTGTATAAACACAAAGGAATTCTAATCATCTATTTGACTCATATAAGTGGTTTGATTAGAAGAAATGAATATATTTCCAGGCTAGGACAGAAGGTGTAAAGGTAAGTAAGTTTTTACTTAGAGTGTTCCCATGAATCTGTCTCTGGAAAAGACACCCTTAGGTAGTACATGCCACTTGTATTTCTGTAGTAAAGGGAGTAGAAAGAGGATTGGTGATTGCCAAGATTGGCTTCCCCCACCCCCATTTTATCATGAAAAGTATCAAATATATACAGCAAAGTTGAAATTATGTATTTTTAATTATAGTTCTGGGGTACATGAGCGAAATGTGCAGTTGCATTACATAGGTATACACATGCCATGGTGGTTTGTCGGACCCATCAACCTGTCATCTACATTAGGTATTTCTCCTAATGCTATCCCTCCCCTAGCCTCCCCACCCACCGACAGGCCCTGGTGTGTGATGTTCCCCTCCGTGTGTCCATGTGTTCTCATTGTTCAACTCCCACTTATGAGTGAGAACATGTAGTGTTTGGTTTTCTGTTCTTGTGTTAGTTTGCTGAGAATGATGGTTTTCAGCTTCATCCATGTCACTGCAAAGGACATGAATTCATCCTTTTTTTGGCTGCATAGTATTCCATGGTGTATAAGTGCCACATTGTCTTTATCCAGTCTGTCATTGACGGGAATTTGGGTTGATTCCAAGTCTTTGCTATTGTAAATAGTGCTGCAATAAACATACGTGTGCATGTGTCTTTATAGCAGAATGATGTATAATCCTTTGGGTATATACCCAGTAATGGGATTGCTGGGTCATGTGGTAGTTCTGGTTCTATAGATCCTTGAGGAATCGCCACACTGTCTTCCACAATGGTTGAACTAATTTACACTTTCACCAACAGTATAAAAAGCGTTCCTATTTCTCCACATCTTCTCCAGCATCTGTTGTTTCCTGACTTTTTAATGATCGCCATTCTAACTGGCATGAGTTAGTATCTTACTGTGGTTTTGATTTGCATTTCTATAATGACCGGTGATGATCAGCTATTTTTCATGTTTGTTGGCTGCATAAATGTCTTCTTTGGAGAAGTGTCTGTTCATATCCTTCACCCACTTTTTGATGGGGTTGTTTTTTTCTTGTAAATTTAAGTTATTTATAGATTCTGGATATTAGCCCTTTGTCAAATGGATAGATTGCAAAAATTTTCTCCCATTCTGTAGGTTGCCTTTTCACTCTGATGATAGTTTCCTTTGCTGCGCAGAATCTCTTTAGTTTAATTAGATCCCATTTGTCAATTTTGGCTTTTGCTGCTGTTGCTTTTGGTGTCTTAGTCATGAAGTCTTTGCCCATGCCTATGTCCTGTATGTTATTGCCTATGTTACAAAGAAGAGCTTGGAGTCACAAAGAAAACATGCACTCAGACAAAAGATTTCTCAACAAGGCAAATTTACTTCTGCAGAAAGGTGCTGCCTGCATCAGTCACGATCGCAAAAGCACACTGAACAAAGGAAAGCAGGGGATTTTATTGCTAATGCTGTTCCTGTTTCTGTGTCCTACCCCCATTAATTGGGGTCAGATTGCACAATCTAAACTGATCCCAATTGACTAGATTTAGCATTTAGAATAGGATAAAGAACCAGGAAGTTTGTTTGTACCTAACAACTTAAAGTAAGGTGGTGTGGGTCAGCTACAACCTTGGTAGATGAAGGCATGCCTGGGTGTGTAAAAGGCAGGAAAGGTTACTTATAAAATAGAACAAAGGACAAGGAGGGTGAAACCCTTTGAAGAGAAACTTGTTTGTTCCTAACACTTTTCCCCCTCTTGAATTTATACACTTTCTTCTTCAAACTTATCTAACATGTCTTGACTTTGCTGTTCTTCTTGATTGTCTAGCAGTAAAAGCTTGTCAGAATAGGGTGGAAAAGAAATGAGGAAAGTTTTAGTAGGGGCTGTTTTTATAAGTTTTATTGTTTTATTGAACTAATCCATGAATAGAAGGTATGATACAGCAGCCAGTGGGAATGAGTACCCTAACTATAATTGCAAGGGAAGTAAAAATAGAAGCCATGAGTCCTTTCCATTTACCAAACCACCTTTCTAACCATCCTGTAAAGGGGTCATTTACCCCAGAATTCCTGGTTAACTCATTAGATAAGGAGGTGAGACCTTGTAGAGGTTTAGTGATTGTTCCATGAGGGGCTGTATTATTAGGGATGAAGGTAAAACATTGGGTTCCTATCACGATACAGACTACATCTTTTTCTGCTAGTATCATATCTAGTGCCATTCTATTTTCACAGGCCATTTGGCCCTAATTGCTCAGCTGTTCCTTTAATGGCATCCTTAGTATAACTGAAAAATTTTTGTTGGTTATAGTAGATATAATTTATCCAATCCACGTTTTTATTAACAGTTACCCACCAGAACAAGGATTCAAACCCTGCAGCTGTTTGGTTTTGTGCTTTAAATTTATCTGGTACCCCTCATGGGACTCCAATGGCATCTATATAAACGTGAGAATCAAAAGATCGTGAGGGGCCTCTCTTGTTTTATGGTGGTGTTTTTCCTTTTTCTGGTTGATGGAATGCCAGAGTGAAAGGGATGGCCAATTGAATTAGAGCTCAAGTACTGCTCCAGTTACTTGGCAGAGTGTCCAGTAAGGGTCCACCACAGTACCACCATACATCCACTCGAGGATGAGTAAGGGCAGACTGATTGGTAAGCTCTTAGAAAGGCTTAAGCTCACTGCATCCCTTTAGGTCTCCAAGAAATGCCAAATTTTCTCCCTGTCATGAGAGACACAAAGTAAAATTGGCATCGTTAGATGGAAGCTGGGTGGCCCTCAGGGACTGACCTGCAGGGTGCTGGACTTCAGGCAATAGCAGAGAGAGAGCTTGGCATGACTTATTACCCCAGGCTGTGGGGTGCTAGAAGAGAGCTACCATACAGTCCATGCCCAGTCGATTTGAAGGCCATGCAAGTAGAAAGCGGACAGCCTGGGCCTCTGGCCTACCGTGTGCACAAGCGTAACAACTGCTTTTGTTGAGAGTGCAAACAATATTCAATTCATTCCATGCAGGCATTTGCTTCTTGGTATCCAGTCTCAATTGCTAAAGTCTGTTTTAAATCTTTTACTTTTACAATAGCTACTTAAGTTTTGTCATTGGGAAGGGGGTGAGGAGTGGCACCCACTATTTGATTTGGTGGATTTAGGGAAGGTGAAGTGGTAGGAGGTGGAGAATGGTGGACAAAATATATTTCAAGGAGGCTATAGGGTCCCTTCCAGCAACATTTGCTCCTAAACCATAGAGACAGCCTAAGGTGGGCTTAGGGTCAATGGAAGTAGAAGTGGTAATGGAGAGAAGAACTGGGTTACATTGCTGGGATTGACAATTAGAGGGGGTGGTTCATTTAGCGATGTAGAGATAAGGCTTTAGGGCTGCACAGGGACCTTCCATAAAAGTCCAGCCTTGGTACTGAGTAGTCCAATAAACACGTTCCCAAGAGCTACAGGGTTTCGAATACCATGCTAGACGGTCACAACGGTGAGAGTTAGGGGTGGGTTCTGTGTGTTCTAGAGGGCCAGGGCAAAGGTACTTACCTGAAGAGGCTAGTTGCCTTTGGGTTTGTAGGTCCCCACAGGGCATAACAAGACAAGCATCAAATGTAATTGTTTGAGGAAACGATGATCAGGTTACATTGATAATAAAATGTTCCTGGGTAGCTAACGAAAGAAAGAGGAAGCAAGTTAGACAGGTTAAGTTTTTTTAAATATTAGTTTGGAAAGTGTTGGCCCGGGAGTGACAACCTATGCCTCCAAAGGGGGTCATGCCTTTTTCGCCTGACTGTGATGGGTCTGCCCTTTCTTAACGTCCAGACTGCTGTCTCAGTGGTTAGGAGCACTAGATAAGGTCCCTCCCAGGTTGGTTCGAGTTTTTCTTCTTTCCAGGTTTTGATGAGGACGTAATCTCCAGATTGATACAGATGCACTGGAAACTCAAGAGGCGGTGTTTTTGCTAAGAGACCTTGGGTCCTAAGAGAAGACAAAGTAGAAGATAGACCAAGTATGTAATGTCTTTTTGAGGGGCAGTTCGAATGGAAGATAGACCAAGTACGTAATGTCTTTTTGAGGGGCAGTTTGAATTCTGAGCAGGGCAATGGGGAGACACTTGGTCCAAGGCAATGAAGTTTTCAAAATCAATTTAAATGATTCTTTAAAGTTTGGTTCATTTTTTTCTACCTTCCTTGATGAAGGTGGATGCCATGGAGTATGATATTCCCAATTTATTCCTAGAGTTTGAGTAAGCCCTTTAACAATATTTGCAGTGAAACGAGTTCCATTATCTGAATCAATGTTTTTTATTATTTCAAACCTGGGTACAATATTTTCAATTAATGCCTTAACTACATTATTAGCAGTTGCATTTGAAAAGGGAATAGCTTCTACCCAGTGAGTGAGGTGATCTACTATTACTAATAGGAATTTTAGGTGACCTATTGAGGTATTTCTGTGTAATCAGTTTGGACACTATGGAATGGTCTTAGTCCTGGACATCTTCTCCCAAGTGGTGATTTTTTTAGAGTCTGCTTATTAGTTTTCTTACATATTAAGCAACTCTCTGTAACTTGTTTGGCTAGGGTATAAATTCCTATACACCCATAAACTCTGAGAACTGCATCACACATAGCTTGGGGTCCCCAGTGGGTTCCTTGATGCAGCTGAGACAAGACCTCCTTCATGAGAGGTTTGGATAACATTTCTCTTTGGTCTGATAATACCCATTTCCCTTCTGAGTTTTCTTAGCCCCTGTTTTTATTAATTTTTCTTTTTCAGTAGAAGAGAAAATGGGGACTGTGGTAGGGGGAGGAAGGCAAGGAGTTAAGTGAAAAACAGGCCTCTCAGAGGAAACAGCCACTTGTTTGGCTATTTGATCTGCAAGGTTATTTCCCTGACTTTCAAAAGAAAGGCTTTTCTGGTGTCCTGGGACATGGACAATAGCTATTTATTCTGGCAGCTGGAGATTATTTATTTATTTATTTATTTGAGACAGGGTTTTACTCTTGTTGCCCAGGCTGGAGTGCAATGGCGTGATCTTGGCTCACAGCAACCTCCGCCTCCCAGGTTCAAGCAATTCTCCTGCCTCAGCCTCCCAAGTAGCTGGAATTACAAGCATGTGCTGCCATGCCTAATTTTTTTGTATTTTTAGTAGAGACAGGATTTCTTTATGTTGGTCAGGCTGGTCTCGAACTCCCAACCTCAGGTCATCTGCCCACCTCGGCCTCCCAAAGTACTGGGATTACAGGCATGAGCCACTACGCCCGGCCCTGGAGATTATTTAATACATGGGTGATTAACTCTTTGTGAACTAGGTCTTGACCTTTGCTGTTAATAAGGCCTTGTTCAATCCAAATTTTTCCAAAAGTGTGAGCTACCCTGAAAGCATACTTGGAATCAGTATAAATAGTTCCTTCTTGGTTCTGCAAGTGCTTTAGGCTTGATATAATGCAAACAATTCACATGTTTGGGCAGACCAATTATTGGGCAGTCTTCCTGACTCTACTTCTTCAAGGGCTTCCCCATTGATTGACTACTGAGTACCCATTATATCTTTTTCCTTCAGTTACTCAGCAAGAGCCACCTATAAATAAGTGCTGCCCTGTTTTGAAAGGGATCTCTCTTAAATTAGGCCTAACTTTTGTATGGTAATTAATTAAATCTAAACACTCATGTTCAGGTCTCTTTAGATTTGGATCTCCAGTCAAGAAACCTGCTGGGTTAAGTGAATTATCAGTGGATAGTGTTAAATAATCTCTTTCTAACAGGATAGCTTCATATTTTAAAATTGTTGAGTCAGTAAGCCACCTTCCTGCCTTTTGATTTAAGATGGTTCTAACTTGATGAGGTGTGATTACAACCAACTTTCCACCAAAGGTTAGTTTTTGACTTGTTCCCTCCAGTCTTTAGGGGGTGAAGGAGTACAGGTCCTTGCCACCAACATAGGGCATAACCTATTTCCTCTTGGGAGGTAGGGCTCTTACTATTAATATGTTCTATTGAAAGCTGACAAATCCAATCCTCATATGACCCAAACTTTGGCCAGAAAACTGAGGGTTTGAGGATTGGTTCCTGGGTCCAAATGAGACAACAGTATTTTATCATCTGTTGCTTTTTCTTGTGTTTAGTCCTTTCATTATCTTTCCAATATTTTAACATAAGCCCTAGGGGACTATCAGGGGGAATGTTATTGCTGCTAGTGTTATCCTTTTTATGCCCTGCCTTATTTGGGGTGTTTCCCATCTTGGGGGTTTTGGTGTGAGGCTCAATATCCCCTATTGGAAGTTTCTTGCCTTCCCAACTATTGGAAGTTTCTGTGAGGCTCAATGCCCCCTGCTGGAGATTTCTTGCCTTTCCTTTCCTACAGCCTCAACCCGCCCCCTGCCCCCCAACCACTGGAGGTTTCTCACACTCTTCTCCTTTTGCTTCATCTTCTCTGGCTACTTCCCCAGAGGGAATTTAGGTCCCTCTTAACATTGATGGATCAGTAGAAAACCCTGACGGGACCCCCAAAGGGCCGCCATAAGCCATATGAGTTGACCACGGAACTGCAGATTGGACTCACTCACTCTGCACAGCAGTAGTGCTTGTTACCATTCACGCACTTTCAACCTCCAAGATACTCCAACCATCAAGGAAGCTCTTCACCACCCCAGCGGCTTTTCTTACCTTGGTCTGTGCACATAGTTACCTGGTCGCCACAGTATTTGTAGTCCTTCTCTTCTCGCGTTGTTGAGATTCCAGGTTTATTTGTCACAATGGGTGGGTCTCAGTCTCCAGCCTTTGAGGCCACTGCATCAAGTCAGTGGGATGCATCCCCTCCCAGAAGATGACCGGAGACCCTTCTCCGGAGAAGAATGGGATCGCAGGCAGGGCCCCCAAATTGTTAGAAATGAGCTGGGAGTTGCAAAGAAAACGAACACTCAAAAGACTTCTCGGCAAGGTAAATTTACTTCTGCAGAAGGGTGCTGCCTGCGTCAGTCACAATCACAAGAGCACACCGAACAAAGGAAAGCAGGGGTTTTTATTCCTAATGCCGCTCCTGTTTCTGTGTCTTCCCTGCCTCCCCCCACTTCCCCCGTTAATTGGGGCCAGACTGCACAATCTAAACAGATCCCAATTGACTAGATTTAGCATTTAGAATAGGACAAAGAACCAGGAAGTTTATTGTTTGTACCTAACAACTTAAAGTAAGGCAGTGTGGGTCAGCTACAAGCTTGGTGGATGCCTGGGCCTGTTAAAGGCAGGAAAGATTACTTATAAAATAGAACAAAGGACAAGGGGGGTGAAATCCTTTGAAGAGAAACTGTTCCTAACACCTAGGTTTTCTTCTAAGGCTTTTATGGTTTTAGGTCTTATGGTTAAGTCTTTAATCCATCTTGAGTTAATTTTTGTATAACGTGTAAGGAAGGGGTCCAGTTTCAGTTTTCTGCATATGGCTAACCAGGTTTCCCAACACCATTTATTAAATAGGGAATCCTTTCCCCATTGCTTGTTTCTGTCAGGTTTGTCAAAGATCAGATGGTTGTAGATAGGTGGTGTTATATCTAAGGCCTCTGTTCTGTTCCATTGGTCTATATATCTCTTTTGGTACCAGTACCATGCTGTTTTGGTTGCTGTAGCCTTATAATATAGTTTGAAGTCAGGTAGTGTGATGCCTCCAGCTTTGTACTTTTTGCTTAGGACTGTCTTGGCTATATGGGCTCTTTTTTGGTTCCATATGAAATTTTAAGTATTTTTTTCCAATTCTGTGAAGAAAGTCAATGGTAGCTTGATGGGGATAGCATTGAATCTATAAATTACTTTGGGCAGTATGGCTATTTTCACAGTATTGATTCTTCCTATCCATTAGCATGGAGTATTTTCCATTTATTTGTGGCCTCTCTTATTTCCTTGAGCAGTGGTTTGTAGTTCTCCTTGAAGAGGTCCTTCACATCCCTTGTAAGTTGGATTCCTAGGTATTCTCTTTGTAGCAATTGTGAATGGGAGTTCACTCATGATTTGGTTCTCTGTTATTGGTGTATAGGAATGCTTGTGATTTTTGCACATTGATTTTGTATCCTGAGACTTTGCTGAAGTTGCTTATCAGCTTAAGGAGATTTGGGGCTGAGATGATGGGGTTTTCTAAATATACAGTCATGTTATCTGCAAACAGAGACAATTTGACTTCCTCTCTTCTTATTTGAATACCCCATATTTCTTTCTCTTGCCTGATTGCCCTGGCCAGAACTTCCAATACTATGTTGAATAGGAGTAGTGAGAGAGAGGGCATCCTTCTCTTGTGCAAGTTTTCAAAGGGAATGCTTCCAGTTTCTGCCCATTCAGTATGATATTGGCTG
Source organism: Pan troglodytes (assembly GCF_028858775.2). NCBI lineage: Eukaryota > Metazoa > Chordata > Mammalia > Primates > Hominidae > Pan > Pan troglodytes. Next base: position 13,083,440 of record NC_072416.2, read on the forward strand.
TGGGTTTGTCATAAATAACTCTTAGTATTTTGAGATATGTTCCATCAATACCTAGTTTATTGAGAGTTTTTAGCATGAAGGGGTGTTGAATTTTGTCAAAGGCCTTTTCTGCATCTATTGAGATAATCATGTGGTTTTTGTCATTGGTTCTGTTTATGTGATGGATTAAGTTTATTGATTTGTGTATGTTGAACCAGCCCTGCATCCTAGGTATGAAGCCAACTTGATCATGGTGGATAAGCTTTTTGATGTGCTGCTGGTTTCGGTTTGCCAGTATTTTATTGAGGATTTTCGCATTGATGTTCATCAGGGATATTGGCCTGAAATTTTCTTTTGTTGTGTCTGCGAGGTGTTGGTATCAGGATGACACTGGACTCATAAAATGAATTAGGGAGGATTCCCTCTTTTTCTATTCTTTGGAATGGTTTCAGAAGGAACAGTACCAGCTCCTCTTTGTACCTCTGGTAGGATTTGGCTGTGAATCCGTCTGTTACTGGACTTTTGGTTGGTAGACTATTAATTACTGCCTCAATTTCAGAACTAGTTATTGGTCTTTTCAGGAATTTGATTTCTTCCTGCTTTAGACTTGGGAGGGTGTATGTGTCCAGGAATTTATACATTTCTTCTAGATTTTCTAGTTTATTTGCATAGAGGTGTTCATATTATTCTCTGATGGTAGTCTGTATTTCTGTGGGATCAGTGGTGATATCCCCTTTATGATTTTTTATTGTGTCTATTTGATTTTTCTATCTTCTTTATTAGTCAGGCTAGCGGTGTGTTTTGTTGGATCTTTTTTAAAAGAAACCAGCTCCTGGATTCATTGATTTGTTTGTTTGTTTGTTTGTTTGTTTTTAAGGGTTTTTCATGTCTCTATCTCCTTCAGTTCTGCTCTGATCTTAGAGTTATTTCTTGTCTTCTGCTAGCTTTTGAATTTGTTTGCTCATGCTTCTCTACTTCTTTTAATTTTGATGTTAGGGTGTCAATTTTAGATCTTTCCCGCTTGTGGGCATTTAGTGCTATAAATTTCCCTCTAAACACTGTTTTAAATGTGTCCCAGGGATTCTGATACATTGTGTCTTTGGTCCCATTGGTTTCAAAGAACATCTTTATTTCTGCCTTAATTTTGTTATTTATCCAGTAGTCATTCAGGAGCAGGTTGTTCAGTTTCCATGTAGTTGTGTGGTTTTGAGTGAGTTTCTTAATACTGAGTTCTAATTTTATTGCACTGTGGTCTGAGAGACTGTTAGGATTTCCATTCTTTTGCATTTGCTAAGGAGTGTTTTAATTCCAATTATGTGGTCAATTTTAGAATAACTATGATGAGTTGCTGAGAAGAATGTATATTCTATTGATTTGGGGTGGAGAGTTCTATAGATATCTATTAGGTCCACTTGGTCCAGAGTTGAGTTCTAGTCCTGAATATCCTTGCTAATTTTCTGTCTCGTTGATCTGTCTAATATTGACAGTGCGTTGTTAAAGTCTCCCACTATTACTGTCTGAGAGTCTTAAGTCTCTTTGTACGTCTTTAAGAACTTGCTTTATGAATCTGGGTGTTCCTGTATTGGGTGCATATATATTTATGATAGTTCTCTTGTTTCATTGATCCCTTTACCATTAGGTAATGCATTTCTTTGTCTCTTTTGATCATTGTTGGTTTAAAGTCTGTTTTATCAGAGACTAGGATTGCAACCCCTGCTTTTTTTTTTGTTTTCCATTTGCTTGGTAGATCTTCCTCCATCCCTTTATTTTGAGCCTGTGTGTGTCTTTGCATGTGAGATGGATCTCCTGAATACAGCACACCAATGGGTCTTGACTCTTTATCCAGTTTGCCAGTCTGTGTCTTTTAATTGGGGCATTTAGCCCATTTACATTTAAGGTTAGTATTGTTATGTGTGAATTTGATCCTGTCATTATGATGCTAGCTGGTTATTTTGCCGGTTAGTTGATGCAGTTTCTTCACAGTGTCAGTGGTCTTTACAATTTGGTATGTTTTTGCAGTGGCTGGTACCGGTTGTTCCTTTCCATGTTTAGTGCTTCTTTCAGGAGCTCTTGTAAGGCAGGCCTGGTGGTAACAAAATGTCTCAGCATTGGCTTGTCTGTAAAGGATTTTATTTCTCCTTCACTTATGAAGCTTAGTTTGGCTGAATATGAAATTCTGGGTTGAAAATTCTTTCCTTTAAAAATCTTGAATACTGGCCCCCACTCTCTTCTGGCTTGCAGGGTTTCTGCAGAGAGAGCTGCTGTTAGTCTGATGGGCTTCCCTTTGTGGGTAACCTTATCTTTCTCTCTGGCTGCCCTTAACATTTTTTCTTTCATTTCAACCTTGGTGAATCTGACGATTATGTGTCTTAGGGTTGCTCTTCTCCAGGAGTATCTTTGTGGTGTTCTCTGTATTTCCTGAATTTGAATGTTGGCCTGTCTTGCTAGATTGGGGAAGTTCTCCTGGATAATATCCTGAAGAGTGTTTTCTACCTTGGTTCCCTTCTCCCTGTCACTTTCGGGTACAACAATCAAACATAGGTGTGGTCTTTTCACATAGTCCCATATTTCTTGGAGGCTTTGTTCGTTCCTTTTCAAAAATTCTTTTTTCTCTAATCTTGTCTTCTTGCTTTATTTCATTAAGTTGATCTTCAATCTCTGATATCCTTTCTTCCGCTTGATCAATTCAGCTGTTAATACTTGTGTATGCTTCATGAAGTTCTCCTACCGTGTTTTTCAGCTCCATCAGGTCATTTATATTCTTCTCTAAACTGGTTAGTCTACTTAGCTATTTATCTAACCTTTTTTCAAAGTTCTTAGCTTCCTTACATTGAGTTAGAAGATGCTCCTTTAGGCTGGGTACACTGGCTCACACCTGTAATCCCAGCACTTTGAGAGGTCGAGATGGACACAAGGTCAAAAGTTCGAGACCACCGTAGCCAACATAGTGAAACCCCATCTCTACTAAAAATACAAAAAATTAGCTGGGCATGGTGGTGCACGCCTGTAGTCCCAGCTACTCAGGAGGCTATGCAGGAGAATCGCTTGAACCCGGGAGGCAGAGGTTGCAGTGAGTCGAGATCGTTCCACTGCACTCCAGCCTGGGCGACAAGAGCAAAACTCCGTCCCCAAAAAAAAAAAAAGTGCTCCTTTAGCTCATTGGAGTTTGTTATTACCCACCTTCTGAAGCCTACTTCTGTCAATTTGTCACCCTCATTCTCCGTCCAGTTTTGGTCTGTTGCTGGCAAGTAGTTGTGATCTTTTGGAGGCGAAGAGGCGTTCTTGTTTTTGGAATTTTCAGCCTTTTGGGGCTGGTTTCTCCCCATCTTTGTGGATTTATCTACCTTTGGTCTTTGATGTTGGTGACCTTCGGATGGGGTCTCTGAGTGGACGTCCTTTTTGTTGATATTGCTGCTATTCCTTTCTGTTTGTTACTTTTCTGTCAGGCCCCTGTGGTGCAGGTCTGCTTGAGGTCCACTCCAGACCTTGTTTGCCTGGGTATCACCAGCAGAGGCTGCAGAACAGCAAAGATTGCTGCCTGTTCCTTCCTCTGGAAGCTTCATCCCAGAGGGGCACTGACAGATGCCAGCCAGAGCACTCCTGTTTGAGGTGTCTGTTGGCCCCTGCTGGGAGGTGTCTCCCAGTCAGGATATACGGGGGTCAGGGACCCACTTGAGGAGCCAGTCTGACAGTTAGCAGAGCTCAGATGCTGTGCTGGGAGATCCACTGATCTGCTGCTCTCTTCAGAGTCCTGTCCTACAGGGACATTTAAGTCTACTGAAGCCCTCAGGTGCTCTGTCCCAGGGAGATGGGGGTTTTATCTATAAGCCCCTGCTGCCTTTTTTTCAGAGATGCCCTGTCCAGAGAGGAGGAATCTAGAGAGGCAGTCTGGCCACAGTGGCCTTGCCGAGCTGCAGTGGGCTCGGCCCAGTTCAAACTTCCCAGTGGCTTTGTTTACACTGTGAGGGGGAAACTGCCTACTCAAGCCTCAGCAATGGTCGATGCCCCTCCCCTCACCAAGCTTGAGCATCCCAGGTCAACCTCAGACTGCTGTGCTGGCAACGAGAATTTCAAGCCAGTGGATCTTAGCTTGCTGGGCTCCGTGTGGGTGGGACCTGCCGAGCCAGAACACTTGGCTCCCTGGCTTCAGCCCCCTTTGCAGGAAGAGTGAACGGTTCTGTCTCACTGGCATTCCAGGCACCACTAGGGTATGGAAAAGAAAAACTCCTGCAGCTAACTCAGTGTCTGCCCTAACAGCCACCCAGCTTTGTGCTTGAAACCCAGGGCCCTGGTAGCATAGGCACCGGAGGGAATCTCCTGGTCTGTGGGTTGTGAAGACCGTGGGAAAAATGCAGTATCTGGGCTGGAGTGTACCATTCCTCACGGCATAGTCCATCATGGCTTCCCTTGGGTAGGGAAGAGAATTCCCTGACCCATTGTGCTTCCCTGGTGAGAGCCCCACCATGCTTTAGCTCGCCATCTGTGGCTACACCCACTGTCCAACTAGTCCCAATGAGATGAACCAGGTACCTCAGTTGGAAATGCAGAAATCACCTGCCTTCTGCATCAGTCTTACTGGGAGCTGCAGACCGGAGCTGTTCCTATTCAGCCATCTTGCCAGCAATCCGAAATAATTTTATAGTGAATACTTGTATACTCACCACTTAGATTCTGAAAACTGAGCAAGGAGCTTTCTTTTTTTATTTATTTTTTTGAGATGGAGTTTCACTCTTGTTGCCCAGGCAGGAGTGCAGTGGCACGATTTCAGCTCACCACAACCTCCATCTCCCGGGTTCAAGCAATTCTCCTACCTCAGCCTCCCGGGTAGCTGGGATTACAGTCATGCGCCACCACACCTGGCTAATTTTGTATTTTTAGTAGAGACAGGGTTTCTCCATGTTGGTCAGGCTGGTCTTGAACTCCCGACCTCATGTGATCCGCCTGCCCTGACCTCAGGTGATCCACCCGCCTTGGCGTCGCAAAGTCCTGGGATTACAGGCGTGAGCCACTACGCCTGGCCCACAGCTTTCTTCGTAAGAAGGTTTTTACTTGAAAATCCAATTCTTTCGTAGGTACAGAGCCATTCAGATTTTTTTTTTCCATCTTTTATCAGTTTTGCAAGTTATCTTTGTAAGGAATTTATCCGTGTTATCTAAATTATTGAATTCACTGTCATAAAGTTATCAGTAAAATTCACTTGTCCTAGGCTGGGCGCGGTGGCTCACGCCTGTAATCCCAGCACTTTGGGAGGCCGAGGCGGGCATATCACAAGGTCAGAAGTTCGAGACCAGCCTTGCTAACACGGTGAAACCCCGTCTCAACTAAAAATACAAAAAATTAGCCGAGCATGGTGGCAGGTGCCTGTAATCCCAGCTACTTGGAAGGCTGAGGCAGGAGAATCGCTTGAACCTGGGAGGTGGAGGTTGCAGTGAGCCGAGATTGTGGCACTGTACTCCAGCCCAGTGACAGTGTGAGACTCCATCTCAAAAAAAAAAAAAAAAAATTCACTTGTCCTTTTAATGTTTGGGGTTCTACAGTGTATCACTGTACTTTGTTTCTGATGTGGGTTAATCTATATATTTATTATTTTTTCTTCTTGATCAACCAGATTTTGTTATTTCTATCATTTGTTTTCTTTATTTTGATCCCTGTTTTTTTTTTTATTGTCTTTCTTTTACTGACTTTAGTTATAATTTGTTCTTTTTCCAGGTTCTTAAGAGACCTTTTCTAACATTAAACATTTAAAGCTGAATTTCCTTCTAAGTATCACTTTTTCTAAGCATCTTCTTAGTGGTTACATTATGTACTTCTTAATGCAAATATTATAATCTTTGATACATCATATCTTTGTTTTCCATCAGTTCAAAATGATTTATAATGTTCCTTGTATTCTTTGACATATGAATTATTTGGAAGTGTGTGTTTAATTTCAAAATATTTGTGACTTCTAGGTATTTTATTTTTATAATACCTGATTTCATTTGGTCAGAGAACATACTATGTAAAACTTAAATTTTGAAAGTTAAACTTATTTTATAGTCCAGCATATTATTTTACTTGACGAATGTTCCATGTACAGAATGTTGGTTGTAATGTTCTGTAAATGTCATGTTTGAGTTAATTGTGCCAAGATGGTTGATAGTGTTTTTTCGACCTTCTACAGCTATGGTAGATGGAAAAAATGGTCCCTGCAAGATGTCCATGACGTAATTCCCAGAACTTGTGAATATGTTACCTTACATGGTGAAAAGAGTCTTTGTAGGTATTATTAAATTAAGTACCTTGAGATGATGGGTAGTTAATCCTGGATTATCTGTGTGGGCTCATTTTAATCAAAAGAGTTCTTACAAAAAAAGTGGCAAGAAGGTCAAAGGCAGAAAAAGGAAGTGGGACAATGGAAGCAGAGGCTGGAATGAAGTACACTGAAGATGGAGGAGGGCCTCAAATCCAGAAACGCAGGCAGCCTCCAGAAGGAAGGCCAGTACCTTGATTTTAGCTTAGTAAAACTGATTTCAAACTTTTGGCTTCTAAAACTGTGATAAAATAAGTCATGCAGTTTGTGGTAATTTGTTAAGGTAACTTCAGGAAATTCACAAAGAATTTGGTACCAGGAAGTATGGGGTGCTGCTGTAACCAATACCTAAAAATGTGAAAGTGGCTTTGGAGTAGGGTAATGCGTAGAGACTAGAGGAGTTTTGAGGAGCATGCTTTATAAAAAGCCTAGATTACCTTGAACAGACTCTTAGTAGAAATTTGGAAGTTAAAGACTGCCCGTGGAGGTTAAAAGGAAATGAGCACAGTGGAGAAAACCTACCATGGACTTAATACCTAGATCTTCATAACCAAACTTTTGATAGAAATATAGACATTAAAAGCATTGTTGGTGAGGACTTGAAAGGAAATGAGGATACATGTTATTGGAAACAGGAGGAAAGGGGATTTGTGTTACGTAGTGGCAGGAAGTTTAGTTGCATTGTATCCTACATTACATGGAAAACAGAACTTGTAAACTATGAATTTGGATTTTGTTTGACTTATGAGATTTTATTTCTTTTTTTATTTTTATTTTTTTATTTTTTGGAGTCAAAGTCTGGCTCTGTTGCCCAGGCTGGAGTGCAGTGGCACAATCTCGGCTCACTGCAACATCCGCCTCCTGGGTTCAATCAATTCTCGTGCCTTAGCCTCCTGAGTAGCTGGGATTACAGGGGTGTATGAAGTTTCTAAGCAAAGTGTTGAAGGTTTGGCCTGATTTCCTCTTGCTTCTTTTCACAATGTGAGAAAAAAAAAGAAAAATTGAAGAAGAAACAAACTGTTTAGCAGAAAGGAACCAGGACTTAATGATTTAGGCAATTCTCAGCCTGACCAGATTGCAGAAGACTCTAAGAGGCTCACTATCAGAAGAGTATGCCCCGGAGAGAAAGTCAAGATTTTGGCTGGACACCCTTTTGCTAGTGCCTTGGAAGGATGAAATGTCTCAGTATCCAGTCACAGGGAGGGCTCTTTGAAAACACTAAGCATAGGACTCCCTTTCAGCAGGAAGTTCCCCTGTTTAGGTTTAGTGTGTAGATCCTGGCCTCTTCTTTTAAGCTGCAGTTTCAATGAGAGTTTACTTTTCAGAGCTCTTACAGTGCCATACTGCTTAGCTTCATTCTTCTGGCTCCACTGGGTCTCCCATTTAGCCCCTGCCGGTGCCACCTCAATCCCCAGTGCCATTGGGTGGGAAATTCAGGAAAAGTTGGCCTATGGTCACTACCACTGCAACGGATTGGGCCTGCCATTGCCCCAGATGTCAGATGAGCACCCAACTGATAGTGCTGCTGTGGTGAATTGGGCCCCCTAATCCTACAAGTATGGAATTGGGGGGTTAGCCACCACTGCTACAGGTTTGGGGCAACAGATGGGTGCCCAGCTTCCATGGCACCTAGTGCATTTTTGTTCATGCTGTCCTTGATCGTTTTGAATTAATGTACATATATATTTACATATATATAAAGTGCTGCAAGTTCTCAACGAAAGCTGAGAACACTGAATGTTTCAGCTTCAAGTTTTAAATAAACTCAACAATTGGAAGAGCAAGTTAGCAATCTGAGTTATTTCTAGTCTTTATTAAAAGTATAACAAAAGTAAAATTTTCTTAAATATAGTGTTTATTAGTTCCTAAAACTCTAATAGGAATAAAGTGTTGTCTAAGTACCTGAACATTTGTTTTTCCTTCTTTCCATCCAAGCTAGGAAGTTGATGTATACCATTATTTTTATTTCTTCGGAGTTTTTAAAAATTCATTTTGGCAGGCAAATCACAATCATGGTCATCAGCCATCGAAATACATGTGATTTAACTTATGTTTTGCCATATGTATGCAAGAATACTTTGAAAATGGTAATTTTGTTTGGAAGGATACAATTGGTAAAATTCCCTTCAACTGCTTTTTTCTCACCTATTTAATAGGTTGCAAATTCAGAGGCTATGATTTTGGATAAGAATCTTGAGTCAGTTAATAGTCCAATTGAAAAGCCTTCTGTGAATTATGAGCCTTCTAACCCTTCAGAAAAAGGAAGTAAAAAAATTAATTTGTCATCAGATCAAAATAAGTCTGTTTCTGAAAGGTAGGTGTTTCTGCAAAAATGCATAAATTTATCTAAATCTATAATAATGAATTTTTTCTTCATCACAGTTTTGGATCTTTGTAATATTGATTATTCTTAACATTCACTCTTAAAATGTCCTATAGTTTTACTTTTACATATTATACTTCAGTTGTGGGGTTTTTTTTGGTTTTTGGGTTTTCTGGTGTTTTTTGAGATAGGGTCTCACTTTGTTGTCCAGGCTGGAGTATAGTGGTACAATCACGGCTCACTGCAGCCTCGACCTCCTTCCTGGGCTCAAGTGATCTTCCACCTCAGCCTCCCAAGTAACTGGGACTACAGGTGTGCAATCACCATGCTGGGCTAATTTTTTATATTTTTTGTAGAGGCAGGGCTTCACCATGTTGACCAGGCTGGTCTGGAATTCCTGGGCTCAGGCAATCTGTCTGCCTTGGCCTCCCAGAGTGCTGGGATTACAGGCGTGAGCCACTGCGCCTGGCCCTATACTTGAGTTTTTAAAAAGAGGAAAACATACAATCAAAAATAAGTAGATTAAATGGTGGCCATTGTTTGAAGAACACCCTTTCCCACAAATAACTATGCGTACACAAGGAGGCTCTAAAACAAAGGAGAACAAAGGAGAAGCATTACAGATCTAAACCATTTATGTTTGTTTTGGGGGATTTAACATGCAGTTGTGACCCTTCAGGAGATGCCCTAATATTCTGTAATATTGGGCCCACATTTTAGTTTTAATTCAGGAAGCTGCTGTGAAGGAGGCATTTAGTTGATGAAGGCAAGAGCTACATTTCAGTGACACTTTGTAGTGTGACCCCTTATTGATGCATGTGCTAAAACTCATGAAGTAACAAAAAATAAAAAGTGCTAGTGATGGAAGTGAAAAAGACACCATTAAAATAGCACTTTATAGAAAAATATATCCAATTTAGCCATGGTTTGTGTCTTTTATATGAACAAATCTATCTCATGTTCTATTCTGAAGGAGGAACCCTGCGATTTATAAAACTGTTTGAGGCAGCACTCTCAGCCCATGGTGAATGTGCGGATAGGTGTAACAAATGTGTAACTTGATTCTGATGGCTTTAATGGTGAGTTTTATAAAATATTTAAGCAAGAAATAACACCAGCTTGAAGCAAACTCTTCCAAAGAATAGAAAAAAAGGGAATGTTCTTCAGCTCATTTTATGAGACTAGCATAACCCTAATACTATTATAAAATCAATTTTTAAATTTTACAGAAATGGAAAATTACAGCCTGCTTTAAACCACAAAATAGATGCAGCCGTCCTAAACAAGATAACTAGTAAACCAAGTTCAATAGTCTACAAAAGTTGAGTTTGACTCAGGGAACCTTGGTTTAACAATTAAACATCAATTAATGTGGCTGGGCGCGGTGGCTCACGCCTGTAATCCCAGCAATTTGGGAGGCTGAGGCAGGTGGATCACTTGAGGTCAGGAGTTTGAGACCAGCCTGACCAACATGGTAAAACTCCATCTCTACTAAAAATAATAATAATAATAATACAAAAATTGGCCAGGCACGGTGGCTCATGCCTGTAATCCCAGCTCTTTGGGAGGCCGAGGTGGGCAGATCACCTGAGGTCGGGAGTTCGAGACTAGCCTGACCAACATGGAGAAACCCTGTCTCTGCTAAAAATACAAAATTAGGCTGGGTGCGGTGGCTCACGCCTGCAATCCCAGCACTTTCGGAGGCCGAGGTGGGTGGATCACGAGGTCAGGAGATGAAGACCATTCTGGCTAACATGGTGAAACGCCGTCTCTACTAAAAATATAAAAAATTAGCCGGGCATGGTGGCGGGTGCCTGTAGTCCCAGCTACTCAGGAGGCTGAGGCAGGAGAATGGCTTGAACCTGGGAGCTTGCAGTGAGCCAGTATCACACCACTGCACTCCAGCCTGGGCGACAGAGCGAGACTCCATCTCAAAAAGAAAAAAAAAAAAAAATTAGCTGGGCATGGTGGTGCATGCCTGTAATTCCAGCTACTCGGGAGGCTGACACAGGAGAATTGCTTGAACCCGGGAGGCAGAGGCTGCAGTGAGCGGAGATCACGCCACTGTACTCCAGCCTGGGCGACAGAGCAAGACTCTATCTCAAAAAATAAAATAAATACACTAATGTGATTTGCCTGGAGAAAAACCATTATCAACTCACAACTCACTATAGATGTAGGACTTGATAAAATACCCATTTATGATTAAAATAAATTCGTGGCAAACTCAGAATAGAGGTAACTTCTTTAATCTGACAAAACTTATCTACAAAATCCCTAAGACAAATCTGAGAGTAAAACATTGCAAGTGTTCCTTGGAGATACAAAAGAAAGATGCCTGCTGTCACCATTTTATATAACATACTGGATGCCTTAGCTAATGCAAGAATGCCAAAAAATCGGGGGAAAAGGAAAAATACAAAGTATAATAAAGAAGGAACAATATTATTACTATTTTGGGGTGATTGGGGTGTGTGTGTATGAAATCTAGTGAAACCTAGAGATTATTAAAATTAATAAGAGTAAAACAAGATTGCTGAATTCAAATATCTAAGAAATCTTTCGTATTCCTGTTTAGAATACAAGATAGAAACAATCAGTAAATAAAATTTTGGAAAAGCTGTAACACCATTATAGAAGCCCCAAAACACATCAAGTACCTAGGAATATATTTAATAACACAAACAATAGCTGAAGAAAATGTAAAACGTTAGATATTAAAGAAAAATCAATTAAAAAGATATATGATGTGGACAAAGGAGTATTATATTTATAGAGTACAACTTCAGTCAGTATCTCAGTGTGTAATTTTATAGAACTTAATGACGTGATTCTAAAATGCAATGGGTTCAGAGGTCAAGATACTCTTTAATTAGTGAAACAAAATGGAAGGAATTTGCCATCAGATGTTAGGATATTACAAAGCTACAGTAATAGCATAGTATGAGGTTGGCATGTGCTGGACAAATAGATCAGTGTAACAGTAGAGAGTCCAGAAACCCATGTATGTATGTACATGTGATATGTGATGGAGATTGTGTGGCAGTCAGTCATTTGGGAAATGATTGACTTTTAGTAAATGGTACCATCTTGTTTGCTGTTTATGTTGGGGGAAATATGAAATTGGACTCCTTTGTAAAGCTATACAGAAAAACTCATATGGATTAAAGAACTAAAAATAAGGAAATTATAAAGCTTTTAGAATATATATTAATAAAGCTTTAGAATATTAGAATTATATTAGAATAGAATATTAGAATTATAAAGCTTTTAGAATATATAATGTCTTCATGAACTTGGATAGGGAAAGTTTTCTTAAGACATAAATGCCCTTGCCATAAAAGAAAAATTGATTAATTTTACCACATTAAAATTAGAAACTTCTTTTCTCAAAAGGCACTATAAAGATAGTGAGAAGACAGGCCATCCGAGTTGGAGAAGATACTCGCAGCACATATAACCTGTAGAGGACTAGTACACAGAATATATATAAAGAACTTCAACAAATCAATGAGTAAAAGCCAAATAATGCAAAAGAAAAATGGGCAAAAGACTTGTGCATCCACTTCACAAAAGAGGAGTTCGAAATGGCCAATATATATATGAAAAGGTGTTCATCTTCATTAGTAATCAGGGAAATGCAAATTAAAACCACAATGAGATATCATTTCATATCAGGTAAGGAAAAAATACATTTAAAAATCTGACTACTGGGTATTCGTGAGGTTTTGAAATAAAGGGAGTAGTATTTAATGTTTTGTTGCATGAGTAAATTGGTATAGTACTCTAAAAGAAAATTGGCATTATCTGGAAATATCAAAGATATGAATATCCTTTGACCTAGCAGTCCCAGCTCTTGATATATCCTAGTTAGAGGTATATCTATTGCATGTTGATATGACATAGAATATATGTATAGGAATGTTTATTAGCAGCATTTTTTATAATGGCCAAAAACTGAAAGTAAAAAGTGTCCATCTACAGTTGAAAAAGAAATTACCGTAAATCTATACGGTGGAATGTTGCAAATGAATGAAAATGAAGGAACTGCAGTCACATGGAACTGCAGTCACATGCAACAGTATGGATTATTCCCACAACGTATGATTGGAAAGTAGACACAAAAGACTCATATGATTCCATTTAAATGAAGTTCAAAAATAGCCATAAAACAAAGTGATGATTCAGGGATTCTAAGCTGGATAGTAAATCTAAAGAATAAAACAAGGAGATTAGTACCACATATGCCATTTATGGTGAGGAAGTTTATGATATAGGATAGAGGCATATGGATTTCTGAAGTGCTGATAATTTAAAATTTACTTACCTGAATATGGCTGCATGGGCACTAGCATTGTATTTATTTAATGGAAAATATATTTTTAATCTGAAAATAATTAATCAGAAAAATGATTTATGCTTAGTGTAATCTGACTGATGTGTGTGGATTTATAATTACAATCTTACTACCTGTTTTCTGTTTGCCCTGTTTTATGGTCCTTTTCCTTATATGTATCTGTCTCTCTGTTTTAGCCATCTTTTGAATTAATCTTTTTTCCATTCCCCATTACTTTGTTAATTTTACCGTTTTCATTATTCCTTTAGAAGTTATCCTAAGATAATGATATGTATTCTTTACTCGGAATACTACTTCTGCTATTTTATAGACAATGCTTGATCTTAGAATACTTTAGCTTTGTTTACTGTTTTCCCCATCTTATGTGTTTTTGTGCGTTTCGATTTTACATTAAGTCCTAGAGGATGACTACTATGTACCATCATTTTTTATTTCGAGTTACCCACATATTTATGTTTTCTCTTGCTCATTTCTTCCTGTAGTTTCATCTTTCCATCTGGGCTCATTTTTTTTTCCACAAGAAGATCTCCATTTATTATTTCTTTTGCTTTTAGTTTTGCTTAGAAAAAATGCCATCAGTTTTTATCCGGAAATGACTTCATTTTGTCTTAATTTTGAAGGGTATTTTAACTTGGGTATAGAATTATATGTTGGCAGTTATTTTTCTTTCAGCACTTTCATTTTCATCACATTGCTTTCTGACTTCTATTTCTGTTGAAATGTTTTAACATTTGTTTTATTTTTGCTTTTTCAAAGATAAGTCTCTAGCTGCTTTTAAGATACTCTACTTTGGTTTTCATCAATATACTATAAGATGTTAGGTGGTGGGGTGGTGGTAGTATACTTTGCCTTTTAAATTTATACTGATGGGGGTTTGTGGCCCTTCTTGAATCTATGGCGTGATACCTTTCATTATCTTGGGAAAATTCTTGACATTATTGCTTCAGATATTGCTTCTGGAGCATTCTATGTCTTCTGTCTTACTGGTTTCTAATTATGTGCTTTTCTATATACTCCATCTGTTTTGCTCTAGATACTTTTGTCTGGATATTTTCAACTAACCTGTGTTGTGTTCCAGCTTATTAATCCTTTCTTTTATTGGATCCAAGTAGCTATTAAACCCATGTATTCTTAATTTCAATTTGTATATTTTTCAGTTCTTGGTTATTTTTTACAAATTCATGTTCTTTGGTGAAATTCTTTACCTTGCCATCCAGGTGTTGAACATTTTAATCACTCAGATTTTCAGATCTATTTCTGATGACTCTCCTATCTGGGTCACTTTGAACTCTATTTGTGTTTGCTGTTTTACATCTTTGTCCTATTTGTTAGGACAGTTGCTAATTTTGTGTTTGATTACTGGATATTGTATATTGGAAACTGTAAAGGCTCTAAATGATGTCTTCCACCAGACTAGATTCACTCTGTACTCTGGAAAGCAGCAGAGAGACACAGCACCTGTGATGGATTTTAAATATGTCCACAAATTTTCGATACCCCTCCTTTAAAATGTGGAGCCTAATTTCCATCTTGGACTATACTTAGTGACTCACTTCTAATGAATAGAATATGGCACAAGTGACATTATTCTAGTAGGTCATAAAAGACATTAGCTTCCTTGCTTTCTCTTAGATGACTTGCTCTGGAGCAAGTTAACTGTCATGTCATAAGAACATCAAGCAATCTGTGCAGAGCTCTACATGGTGAGGCATCCTGCTAATAGCTATGTGAACAAGCCATTTTAGGCTCTGACCCCCAGCCCTGGTCAGACCTTTGGTGACTACAGCACCTGCCAACATCCTGACTGCAACCTCATGAGAAAACGTGAGCTAGAGCTCCTGAACTACACGACTTCCTACTTGTTTACCCACAGGAACTGAGATAATGAATGTTTGGATTTTTAGGCCATTATGTTTTGGGGTAAATTATTACATGGCAATAGAGATACAATACAATATTTCAATCTATTCAGAACTTGAGCAGAACTGAGGCTGATCTACTGATTTTATAAGACAGTGATTTCTTATTTTCCCCCATTCTTGTGTTACAGCCCTCTTGCCTGGGATATGGCCTATGGCACCCCTCCTATTGCTGGTCTTATATTCCAGTTCTTGGCTCCTCAATACCAGCCCTCTGTGATTTCAGTCACTTTTTGCTTGGTTTCATAGCATCCTGTGTGGCTGAGTTGACAAATGCCTTGAGAGAAGAACACTGGCCAAGTGTCCAGCTCATTTCTCTTGGATCTTGGTCTCTCTAGTTATTGGTCTCTCAAGTTATGGCTGCCACCACAGCTTTCTAATGTCTTCAAATAGACATTTTTTTCCCCAATTTTTCAAATTGCTCAAGTGTGGGGCTCCATCATGGCTGTTCTACCTGTCCTTCATGTACTTTTGTATACATTATCTATGTTTAAATGTTTAAAAACATTTAAGAAATAAAGGAACCCTTACAAAGGAAAAAAGAAATATATTGTTCCCCGTTGTTATCCTGGCTCTAGAGAAAACCAGGAGATTTTATAATTGTTTTTTCTCATGCCACAGGTATTGAAGGAATTAGTGCCACTGTTGTCCGTGTCTATAGTATGGCTAGATTTAGAAGTTTAAGCATTTTTGTTTTTAGAATCAGGAGGAAATGGGAAAGGCAATAACAACTGAGCTGCAGAAGCTCATAGAAGAGAAAGTTTATGGCCCAAAACACATGACAAAAATTAAACTTGCTTAAGTTGGAAGGAAATGCCTTTATGTGCAATTACTTCCAAAGAGTAAGCATCAGGGTCTAAGGCACCCAAGAGCAGACCATTTCACCAATACTGATGGAATAAAATATTAATCCTGCCTAAAAAAATCTTGCATTGAATTCCGTATGATAAGGAAATGTTTACAGAGATGGAAAGGGGGACAGGAAGGAGTTACTAGCCACAGTATCTTAAGAAAGTTACTACTATTTTGCATGTGTTGCTCCCTACTCATTCTTTTGTTGCTGTTGTTGTTGATGTTGTTGTTTGGAAGACGGAGTTTCGCTCTTGTTGTCCAGGCTGGAGTGCAACGGCACGATCTCAGCTCACTGCAACCTTTACCTCCTGGGTTTAGGCGATTCTTCCGCCTCAGCCTCCTGAGTAGCTGGGATTACAGGCATTTGTTGCCACGCCCAGCTAATTTTGTGTTTTTAGTAGAGACGGGGTTTTGCCATGTTGGTCAGGCTGCTCTCGAACTCGTCACCTCAGGTGATCCACCTGCCTCAGCCTCCCAAAGTGGTGGAATTACAGGCGTGAGCCACCACGCCTGTCCATCCTACTCATTATTAAAATTTATTTAATCCTAATAATAAATGTATCCCTCTTTTACAGATGAGGAAACCAAAGCAGAGTTTCTTGCCCCAAAACACTCAAGTAGTAAATGGCAGAGCCTGGATTTGGATCTAAACATTCTGTCTCCAGAAACTATGCTCTTACCTACTACATAATAACAATGCCTAGAGAAATGAATTACTAATTTTAGACATAGAAATGTTTCTCCAAGGTAAACTACAAGTAGATAACATATGTTAGTCACACTCAGGCTTCCATAAAAATTATCAGTTTCCTCAGTTTTCCTCCCAGATGCGGTTCATTAAAAAAGAGCTGGGCCGGGCACAGTGACTCACGCCTGTAATCCCAGCACTTTGGGAGGCCGAGGCTCCTGAGCTCAGGAATTTGACACCAGCCTCGGCAACACGGTGAAACCCCATCTCTACTAAAAACACAAAAAATTAGCTGGGCGTGGTGGTGTGCACCTGTAGTCCCAGCTACTCAGGAGGCTGAGGCAGGAGAATTGCTTGAACCTGGGAGGTGGAGGTTGGAGTCATCTGAGATTGCACCACTGCACTCCAGCCTGGGCAACAGAACGAGACTCCGGCCCAAAAACAAAAAAGAGCTTTCATTGGTAGCAGTTAGTTGAATAGTTTCATGAAAGTTTCATATCATTACATTAAAATCTAGTGGAATTCCAGTTAGACCATAAGTTTGCCATTTTACAAATGTATTTCTCAAGATAAGCATTAACAGCTTTATATACAGACATAATTTTTAAAATAAAGTTAGTTGACATGTAATATCTACTAAAAGCTACATGAACAGTATGTTAGCCTGATGAATTTTCACAAAGTGACAGATGACCCAGATTAAGAAACACCAGTGGCATGCAGCCTGCCTCATGCCTGTTCTCCTAGTCATCAGTCTTCTAACACCATAAATTGTTTTTGCTTTATTTTTGCCTTTATAGAAATGGAATCATACTCAGTGAGCTCTTTTATGTCTTCTTTCATCCCACATTATGTGTCGTGATATCCATCCGTGCTGTTGCTATTCAGCAGTTTATTCATTGCTATATAATATCATATGAATATGTCACAATTATATAATATCTATCATATGAATGTGCCACATTTAATCTGTTTAGTTCAGTTCATTGCCATTTGGATTGTTTGCAGATTGGGGAAAATATAAATGGTGCTGCTGTGAACATTCTTTTACATGTATTTTGGTGAATATACATATATATACTTCTGTTGGACATATGCCTAGAAGTGGAATTGCTAGGTCATAAGGTATGCGTATCTTGAGGTCTGATACCACCAACCAGTTTACCAAAGAAGTTGTACCAAGTTATACTCCTACTATAAGTACATGAGATTTTTATTACTGCATATCCTTGTCAACTCTTGGTGGTATCTCTTTCTTTTTAGCCATACTGGTGTATAGCATCACATTGTGGTTTTAATTTGTTAATGAAAATTAAGCAAATTTGCATGTTAGCCATTTGGATATCTTCTTTTATGAAGATTTTTGCTTTGTCTTTTCCATTTTTTTGACAGATACATTTATTATAAATATCTTTCCTGACCCAAAGTCATGTTGTTTCCCTAATGGTGTCTTTATAGGAACTGACTGTACTTAATTTCAGTGTAGTTTTTTTCATAGACTATATGCTTTTCTGATGAATGCTCTTTTTTAACTGTTTGCTCCTACTTCCATATTTTTAAAATTATTAATCATAGTTGTTTTAATGCTCTTGTTTTAACTCAAGTATTTGGATCACCTGTGCATCTGTTTCTATTGTTTTTCTGTCAGTCTCTGGTTTTTTTTTTGGCATGTTTGATAGTTTCTGAAAAATTGTTGAGGCTGTAAGTGATATCTTGCCATAAGACAAGGCTAATCCTCTGCTTGCCAAATAGAGTAGGATCTGATCACCTAATCTTCTAAGGGAATGGTATCACAAGGCTTGTAGTAATCTTGGTAAGGCTCCTTCTACCTCTAGTTCACTCTGGTCTCCAAGACATAGCCTACCATGGTTACCATCTGAAAGCTTAGACTGTTTGCCAGGGCTCCTTCACCTTGGTGGGTCCCAAATATTATTATTTACCTCGTAAATACAATGAGACTGCCAAAAATTACCTCCTTTTTAAAGATTTTCTGCTCAGTTTCTTATACTCTCAAATAGCAATAATTTGAATTACTGTAGCTTCAACCAAAGAAAAATTAAGTGAAGGATTTTGAGATTGATAAAGTATTTGATAAAGTATTTTGACTGTCATATAATGAACATCTGAGAAGAATTACTTAAAATTTTCTTACAGATTAGCAATGAAAAATACAGCTATCAGTCTTTCATCCAATTTATGACTACTATTACTAGAAGACAAAAATATATATAAAAGAAATTTAACAATTTAGAGGGTAAAAGTGGATAGAAAAATCAATTTTTTTTTTTTTTTGAGATGGATTTTCTCTGTCACCCAGGCTGGAGTGCAGTGGTGTAATCTTGGCTCACTGCAACCTGTGCCTCACAGTTCAAGCGATTCTCCTGCCTCAGCCTCCTGAGTAGAGCTCCCACCACGCCTGGTAATTTTTTGTATTTTTAGCAGAAATGGGGTTTCACCATGTTATCCAGGCTGGTCTCAAACTCCTGACCTCAGGTGATCCACCCGCCTCGGCCCCACAAAGTGCTGGGATTACAGGTGTGAGCCATGGTGCCCAGCCAAAAATCAAATATTCTTTTTTTTTTTTTTTTTTTTTTGAGACAGAGTTTTGCTCTTGTTGTCCAGGCTAGAGTGCAATGTCATGATCTTGGCTTACCACAACCTCTGCCTTCCGAGTTTAAGCGTTTCTCCTGCCTCAGTCTCCCGAGTAGCTGGGATTAAAGGCATGTGCCACCATGCCCGACTAATTTTGTATTTTTTAGTAGAGACGGGGTTTCTCCATGTTGGTCAGGCTGGTCTCGAACTCCCGACCTCAGGTGATCCTCCCACCTCCACCTCCCAAAGTGCTGGGATTACAGGCATGAGCCACCGTGCCTGGCCCAAATCAAATATTCTTAATAAAATTTAGATTTAAATATTTGTTTTTGTTTCTTAGAAATAATGGCAAATGTTAGAGTTCCATTGAGAAATGTGATATTTAAAAAATTGTTGAATTTGTGTTTTTTTAAATCTGCATGGAAAACTGTTGAGCATAAACTGAAAAATGAACATGATTTTTGCCTCTCCCCATGCAGTCAACAGCTACAGGAACTGACATTTTCCTATAAACAAGGCAAATCAGGCTAAAAAATTGTTTTCAGATATTCTTCAACCAGGAGTTTTAGGATCATGATTGGGAAAACAAATGAAATGAACTCTACCATTGTCCCAGCTTCCTGCCTGGAGGCATTTTCCAGGTCAAGAGCAGGGATGGAGGAGGGATTCCAAACAGAGCCTTGTGGTCTTGCTGAGTTTAGGTCAGAGACTGGAGAATCTGAGTTGGCCAGAATTTATGAAGTGGAACAGTGAAGAGAAAAAAATTGAGATAGAGCTCTGAAGATCTGCAAAGGGGCCTTGAAATATTGGCTGAATACAGATCTGTATGCAAAGGATGAAACTACGAGAGACTGGGGAAAGAACTATTTGGAAAGAAGGCCAAGTGATTGATTCCTAGAAGTCATACATCTTGTTTTCCCCCTGGCTAGAAGAAAGATTGGTAACATTTTGCTTTCCCCTTGGCTAAAATGAAGAAAATTTGTAATCAGAAGTAACAGGTAGGGTCCACAGATGGGTATTGCTTTAGTGGGGCTCAATTAGTCCCAGAGACTGCAAAGAATCTATACACAGAAAAGCCAAAAGCAAGCTTCAAAGGAATCAGGCTAATCCTAAGTAATTTAATTGCATGCCAGAACAAAGTCTAACACTCTTTTGAAGAAATGAAACAACATCCATTACCCAACAGCATAAATTTTACAATATCTGACATCTAATAAGAAATTCCCAGGCATGCAACATAGCAAAAAATATAACCTATTAACAAGGAGAAGAATGAAGTGATCTACCTAGAAATAATTTGGACTTAGCAGATGACCTAAAAGAGTTATTGCCAATGTATCAGTGAAATAGGTATAGAAAATGTTCAGTCTAAAGCATGGAGAGGAAAAAGACTGAAAAAACAATGAACAGAGCATCAGAGACCTATGGAACAGTATCAGGCAGTCTAATACACATTATTGGTGTATCACTAAGGCAGGAGCTGAGCAAATGTTTGAAGATACAGTGTCTGAAAATTTTCCATAGTTGATGCAAATTCTAAATCCATAAATGAAAAAAAGTTAAATTCAAGCAGAAGAAACATGAAAGCATACAAAACCACATCATCAGATTGCTGAAAGTCAGTGAGGCAGGGAAAATTTTAAAAAGTAGCCACACAAAAGACACATCACATAGAAAGGAACACAAAGTCTGACCAACATGGAGAAACCCCGTCTCTGCTAAAAATACAAAATTAGCCCGGCATTGTGGCGCATGCCTGTAATCCCAGCTACTCGGGAGGCTGAGGCAGGAGAATCGCTTTGAACCAAGGAGGCAGAGGTTGCGGTGAGCCGAGATCATGCCACTGCACTCCAGCCTGGGAAACAAGAGCAAAACACCGTCTCAACAAAAAAGGAACAAAAAGTAAGAATGGCACCGTACTTCTTGCTGTAAGCTGTGCAAACTAGAAGACATCTCTAAAATTGAGATCATAGATACTTCTAAAGTATTGAAAGGTTAAAAAAAAAAAAGTCCATTCAGAATTCTATACACAGTGAAAATATGTTTCCAAAGTGTAGGGGAAAAACAGACTCTTTAAGCCAAAAAAAAAAGGGAGAGAATACATCAACGGACCTACATTACAAGAAATTTTAGAGGAGGTTTTTCAGGCAAAAGGAAAATAGTATTGAATAGAAATTTGGATCTGTGCGAAGTAATATAGACTGACAGACATTGTAAATATGTTGGCAAATAGAAAATATTTTTGTTTCTTTATAGTGTATACACACAACACACTCTATATAGAAACACTACATCCTATATATGTAGAATATATAGTTTAGAAATTATATATATATACACACACAAGCAAGAAACAATTGGAATTTGAAATTTAAAATGGATGCCATTTACAATGACTTCAGAGAACATAATATATTTAGGGATAAACCAAAACCACCTAACCTAAAACTACAAAGTATTACTGAAGAAATTAAAGGAGACCTAAATAAGTCGTAAGATACGCAACTTTCATGAATTCATTAAGATGTTACTTCACCCCAAATTGTATATCTATCAGTGCCTCAGCCGTTTTTGTAGTAAGTAACAAACTGATTAAAAACTTAAGGCCAGGCATGATGGCTTACACTTATAATCCCAGCACCTTGGGAGGCCAGGGCAGGAGGATCACTTGAGGTCAGGAGTTCAAGACCAGCCTGGCCAACATAAAAAACATTTTTAAAAAAATTTTTTTAAAAAGTTAGCCATGCCTGGTGACACATGCTGTCATCCCAGCTACTTAGGAGGCCGAAATGAGAGGATCTTTTGAGCCCAGAGGTTCAGGCTTCAGCAAGATACATTTGCACCACTGCACTCCAGCCTGGGAGACAGAGCACGAGTCCGTCTCTTAAAAAAAAAAATTATATATATGTATATATATGTGTGTGTGTGTATATATATATATGTGTGTGTGTATATATATGTGTGTGTGTGTGAATATATATATGAAAATGCAGAGACCTAGAAGATGAAAACAATGTTGGAAAAGAAAGTTAGAAGACTACACTATCTTTGTTCAAGACTTAACTATAAAGGTGTAGTATTAAGATAGTGGTGTTGGCATAGGGATAGGTATGTTGACCAATGGACACACTAGAGAATGCACATGTAGTTCATTGGTTTACAACAAAGGTACCAATGTAGTTTAACAGGAAAAGATGTTCTTTTCAAAAATGTTGCTGGAATAGAGGGAAAAGTGAACCTCAGCTCTTGCTTCATACCATAAACAAAAATTAACTCAAAATGGATCATACACCTAAGTACAAACAGTAAAAACAGAAGATGTCTGCAAGAAAATGGTATAATTGGACTGGGCGCAGTGGCTCACACCTGTAATCCCAGCACTTTGGGAGGCCAAGGTGGGCGGATCACCTGAGGTCAGGAGTTCAAGAGCAGCCTGACCAACATGGTGAAACCCTGTCTCTACTAAAAATACAAAAATTAGCCAGGCATGGTGGCATATGCTTGTAATCCCAGCTACTGAAGAGGCTGAGGCAGGAGAATCGCTTGAACCTGGGAGACAGAGGTTTCCGTGAGCCAAGATTGCGCCATTGCACTTCAGCCTGGGGGACAAGAGCAAAACTCCATCTCAAAAAAACAAAAAAGTCGCTCATAAAAAAACAGGGTCAAAATGGCTTGAAATATTCTATAACTGTAATCAGCATCATTTATCATCATTGTCTCAAATTTGTGGTAAATATTGCTACTGGAGAGATAAAATGAAGAGTAGTAGCAGTTCTTTTTAAAATCATTTTCTTTGTTATAGTTTTCTACCTTTAGGAGTCCAGGTGTCTTTATGGGTCTTAATAGATTTCCTTCATTACATGATGTTTCATTTTTATAGAAGCAAGTATATATGCTCAAATGAATTTGTATGTTTTATACATTTATGTCCATTGTATACTTATATATATTTTGAGTCATTGTGAAAGACCCATAAAATGTAGTAGGGATCTAATTATTGGATTTTGATGAATCTTTAGTCATATAACTGAACTGGTAATAAATGGAGTTTTTTTGGGTATTTGGTTTTATCATTTCTATTTCCCCCCACGATTGTTCAATTAAAACATTATGAAATGTTCAGTTAGAGGACTCCTAACCACTAATTGCATGTTTAAGCCTGATAATGCATGTTTAGTTTTTGTTTTTAATTTCTTTTTATCATTTTAGTAACAATGATGATGTTATGTTGATTTCTGTGGAAAGTCCTAATTTGACAACTCCAATTACATCAAATCCAACAGGTATCTTTTAGCTGATTAGAATATGATCTATCAAGTTAGAAGGCCTTAAATCAATGTTTGCTTTACAGTGAAAAATTGAATAATCTTTTAATAAAATGAAAAATTTAAGTGTACTCTCAAATGTTCTAATTTATATCATGCTTAATATTACCTAAATAAATGATTCCTTAATGTAATTGAGATTTCATTTTAACCTTGTGTTTTATCAGTTTAGGGCCTTTTGTTTCTTTTATGTGTTTAATGACTTTATAAGTTGTAAAACTACTTATTTTTAATCGTTTGCCCTGGCCTTTTTTTGATGGTAGTGATGGTTTGTTTTTTGTCTTTTTATTTTTTATCTATTAAGTTATTGTATAGTCTACTTAAGATTTAAAATTTGTCTAGTCAGTCTGGGTGTGGTGGCTCACGCCTGTAATCCAAGCACTTTGGGAGGCCGAGGCAGGCAGATCACCTGAGGTCAGGAGTTCAAGACCAGCCTGGCCAACAAAATGAAACCCCATCTGTATTAAAAATACAAAAATTAGCCAGGCATGGTGGCAGGTGCCTGTAATCCCAGCTACTCTGGAGGCTGAGGCAGGAGAATTGCTTAAACCTGGGAGGCAGAGACTGCAGTGAGCTGAGATTGTGCTACTGCACTCCAGCCTGGGCAAAACAGCAAGACTCCGTCTCAAAAAAAAAAAAAAAAAATTTTAACCTTACATTTCCAATGATAACTTTTCTCTCAAAAATACATTTGGCTCATAATTTCTTACTCAAAATTCCCCATTTTCATTTCATTTTCTACTATGTTAAAGTATTTGCATCTTAATTTTAAAGATTTGCCTCCACTTAATAGCTACTTAATTGTCCCCACAATTTGGGCTAAGATTGTGAATCAGAGAATTACAAAGGATGTTAATCATTTATCTTAGGCTTCCTACTGGTTCCAGGAAGAGTGCTTCTCAGCCATGTGAGGCAGTTGTAGTCTAAAGATACTGTGAATTAAAAGTGTGTGCATTTCCAGGTGTATTTTCTCATGGAAATTTCTAGGTAGATTTTCAAAAAAAGAGTTACTAATATAGTTGCAAAGTTACAGAAAGAAAAAATGGTTTGACCCAAAATTAAATTTTTTTAAAAAAATTTCATTCAGTCTTTGGAATAGGTAAAGTCAATTGAGTTACTTTTTATCACTATATAATTAACAGCTAATTAGCATCCCTATTATTTTGTTTTAGCATTCATATTTCACAAAGCCCATAAATATTTTGTAATAAATTTGTCAAATGTCTAATTTCTTTCAGATACCAGAAAAATTACATCAGGAAATTCTAGCAATTCTCCCAATGCTGAAGTTATGGTGAGTAATAAATATTGACTCTGAATATTGTTAATTTAAATATGTTAGTTCAAGG
The DNA here is from genome assembly GCF_028858775.2 of Pan troglodytes. Classification (NCBI taxonomy): domain Eukaryota; kingdom Metazoa; phylum Chordata; class Mammalia; order Primates; family Hominidae; genus Pan; species Pan troglodytes. Next base: position 13,108,116 of record NC_072416.2, read on the forward strand.
AACTTTAGTGTTTGCTACACGTTGGATGATTTAGTTTTAGTCCAGCTTGCACACTGAAAAGCAGACAGCTAATGATAAGCATAATTCATAACGATACTCATTTACCAAATTCATTTACATTCTCCTTAGTCATATTCTCAGAAACCGTTTAGTATTTTATAAGAGCTTTTTAATAGTAGAGTTAAACCACAAGAGACTTGGAGAATGTTCCATCTCTAGTTTCCAAATGGTAATTTAAAATTACCATTTAAAATTACCAAATGGTCATTTAAAATTACCATTTAAAATTACCAAATGGTCATTTAAAATTACCATTTAAAATTACCAAATGGTTTTAAATTTTTAAAAACATTTTCAGCTATTGAGGCAAAGCTTTATTTATTTTTTTTTTTGCAATTTTTTTAGGCTGTACAGAAGAAACTTGATTCTGTAATTGATTTGACAAAAGAAGGCCTGTCCAACTGCAATACAGGTAAAAGGATTTTTTAGATCTTTCTTTTGTAAAAAGGAGGGAAGGGTAACAACTCACAATGCACTGGGTCTACTTATGAAGTTTGTTTTAATATGTTAGTGTGCCTATGTTTATATCTCTATGCAGTTTTAGCTCATGTGCAGATTCGTGTAACTGCCATCACAGTGAAAGCTCCTTCATGCTACCCCTTTATACTCACACCTTGTTTCTGCCCCAATCCCTGGCAGCCACCAATCTGTTCTGTACTATAATTGTTATTTCACAAATTTAGATAAATTTGATAATGCAATATGTGTCCTTCTGAGATTGACTTCTTCCGAGGGTCATCCACATTCTTGTGTATCAGTAGTGTGTTCCTCTTTATTGCCAAGAGTCGCCCGTGGTGTGGATGCATCATAATTTCTTTATTCATAAACCCATTGAAAGACATCTGGCTTGTTGGGGACTTTTACACATTTATTTTCTTCCTGTGGTACATACTTTTTTCCCTAACCACAACAATAGCAGCTAAGAGGACACACAGAGAAACAGAAACTGGGGTATAACATGAAAATGTAGACAGAGAGTGACAACAGTGTCTGTCGTCTCACAGATTTAAGGAAAAAGAAGTGAAATACAATCGTGGGGCTGGGGATCAGTTATAAGGTCTCATTCGAATTTAATGAAAAGTATAAACCCACATATCCAAGATGTTTAATAAACTCCAGGATAAACACAAAAGAAGTCATACCAAGACATATCATAGTCAAGTTCCTGAAATCCAGTGATAAGGAGAAAAATGAAGATACAATGTAGGTGAAAGAACAAAGAATTCACAGGTTTCTAGGCTAGAACAATGCAAGCCAGAAGACAATTGAATGACTTCATCAAAAGGTTGGAGGAAAATAACTGTCAACCTGTAATTCTTTATCTAGAAAATATGTCTTTCAAAAATTAAAGCAACTTTGGGAGGTCAGGGCAGGAGGATGGCTTGAGGCCAGGAGTTTGAGACCAGCCTAGGCAACATAGAGAAACCCCATCTCTACAAAAATAAGAATAAATAAAGCAAAATTAAAATTTTTCAGATCAACAAAATTTGTTGCCAGCAGACCTTTGCTGTCAGAAATAAAGGAAATTCTTCAAGTGATAGTAAAAGATACCAGATGGAAAGTAGATCTACACAAAGAATAAAACTATATTGTAGAATGTATATAGAAGTCAGTAGATGAAAACAGTAGTGCAAAAGATAGTCACGGGATTGGAAGTATGCTGTTACAAGGCTCTTAAATGGAGTGGTGTCATGTTATTTGAAGCTAGACTGATAAGTTGAAGATATATATGGTAATGCCTAGAGCAACAGTTTTTTCTTTTAAATAGAAGTAAAGCTAAGAAACCAATAGTGGAGATAAAATGGAATTTTTAAAATATCCAAACTGGCTGGGCGCGGTGGCTCACACCTGTAATCCCAGCACTTTGGGAGGCCGAGACGGGAAGATCATGAGGTCAGGAGATCAAGACTATTCTGGCTAACATGGTGAAACCTCATCTCTACTAAAAATACAAAAAAAATTAGCCGGGCGTGGTGGCAGGCACCTGTAGTCCCAGCTACTCGGGAGGCTGAGACAGGAGAATGGCACGAACCCGGGAAGTGGAGCATGCAGTGAGCAGAGATCGCACCACTGCACTCCAGCCTGGGCAACAGAGCGAAACTCCATCTCAAAAAAAAAAAAAACCCAATCTAAGAAGCCAGAAAAAAAAAAAAAAAAAAAAAAAAACCCAATCTAAGAAGCCAGAAAAAAAAAAAAAAAAAAAGCAGAGAAAGAACAAACAAGACTAATAGAGGATAAAAGGCAAAATGATCAATTTAAACCTGACCACACTGATAATAAATGTAAATGGTCCAAACACTCCATTGAAAAGCATTGTTAGACTGGAGAACAATACAAGTCTCAACTATGATTACAAGAGATGTACTTTAAAAAGGAAATAAACATTACTTGGGTTGGAATGAAAGTCCTGTTTTGTCTCTTATTATCATAAAGTTCAACTTCTGTTGTAGTCTGTTTTAATTTGCCAAGGGCCTGTTGACTTACTGCCTTGAAAGAAGGAATATTATTTACAAGAAATTATATTTGCTAGGATATTTTAAATACTCAGCTGTTGGCTAAAAATGTAAAGGTTATTTGTATTAGTTCTTAACCTGTAGATTATAATTTTACAAATCTGTCCCTTAAAGCTAGTACAAAATAGCTGAACAGACTCTCTAAAATAATAAACTCCTTACTTCTAGGAAGGTTTTTGTAAAAATACCAGTAAATAAGGTGACTAACTCTGAAACACAATACACAGAATCTTGTTCATCTTTGTCAAAAGAAAAATATAAGTAAAAGAAATTTCATTTGGAGGATTCATAAAATATATTAGTTACATCACAGTATGATATAAAGGATCTAAAATGGTTTTTACTACTTAATTCTGGGATTTTTAGCTACCCAACTTTCATACTTTCCAATATAAACCCCCTTTTCTTAACCATCCCTGTATTTACTCTCCCCAGTTGTGTGTGTGTGTGTGTGTGTTTTAAACTTTATGTTCTGGGGTACATGTGCAAGATGTGCAGGTTTGTTACATAGGTAAATGTGTGCCATGGTGGTTTGCCGCACCTATCAACCCATCACCTAGGTATTAAGCCTGGCATGCATTAACTATTTTTCCTGATGTTCTCTCCACCCCCTGCCCCTCCCCCAACAGGCCCAGTGTGTGTTGTTCTCCTCCCTATGTCCATGTGTTCTCATTGTTTAGCTCCCACTTTTAAGTGAGAACATGTGGTATTTAGTTTTCTGTTCCTGCGTTACTTTGCTGAGGATAACGGCTTGTAGCTCCATCCATGTCCCTGCAAACAACAGGATCTCATTCCTTTTTATGGCTGCATAGTATTCCATGTATATATGTACCACATTTTCTTTATCTAGTCTATTATTGATGGGCTTTTGGGTTGATTCCATGTCTTTGCTATTGTGATTAGTGCTGCAGTTAACATATATATGCATGTATTTTTCTAATAGAATGATTAATATTCCTTTGGGTAAATACCCAGTAATGAGACTGCTAGGCCAAATGACAATTTTATGATGAAATCGCCAAAACCAATTGCAACAAAAGCAAAAATCAACAAATGGGATCTAATTAAAGAGCCTGTATACAGCAGAAGAAACTATCATCAGCAAACAGACAACCTACAGAATGGGAGAAAATTTTTGCAGTCTGTCTATCTGACAAAGGTCTAATACCCAGAATCTACGAGGAACTTAAGCAAATTTACAAGAAAAAGCAACCCCATTAAAAAGTGGGCAAAAGATTACATTTATTGATTTGCGTATATTGAACCAGCCTTGCATCCCAGGGATGAAGCCCACTTGATCATGGTGGATAAGCTTTTTGATGTGCCAAAAACCACATGATTATCTCAATAGATGCAGAAAAGGCCTTTGACAAAATTCAACAACCCTTCATGCTAAAAACTCTCAATAAATTAGGTATTGATGGGACGTATCTCAAAATAATAAGAGCGCTATCTATGACAAACCCACAGCCAATATCATACTGAATGGGCAAAAACTGGAAGCATTCCCTTTGAATACTGGCACAAGACAGGGATGCCCTCTCTCACCACTCCTATTCAACATAGTGTTGGAAGTTCTGGCCAGGGCAATTAGGCAGGAGAAGGAAATAAAGGGTATTCAATTAGGAAAAGAGGAAGTCAAATTGTCCCTGTTTGCAGACGACATGATTGTATATCTAGAAAACCCCATTGTCTCAGCCCAAAATCTCCTTAAGCTGATAGGCAACCTCAGCAAAGTCTCAGGATACAAAATCAATGTACAAAAATCACAAGCATACTTATACACCAATAACAGACAAACAGAGAGCCAAATCATGAGTGAACTCCCATTCACAATTGCTTCAAAGAGAATGAAATACCTGGGAATCCAACTTACAAGGGATGTGAAGGACCTCTTCAAGGAGAACTACAAACCACTGCTCAATGAAATAAAAGAGGATACAAACAAATGGAAGAACATTCCATGCTCATGGGTAGGAAGAATCAATATCATGAAAATGGCCATACTGCCCAAGGTAATTTATAGATTCAATGCCATCCCCATCAAGTTACCAATGACTTTCTTCACAGAATTGGGAAAAACTACTTTAAAGTTCATATGGAACCAAAAAAGAGCCCGCATCGCCAAGTCAATCCTAAGCCAAAAGAACAAAGCTGGAGGCATCACGCTACCTGACTTCAAACTATACTACAAGGCTACAGTAACCAAAACGGCATGGTACTGGTACCAAAACAGAGATATAGATCAATGGAACAGAACAGAGCCCTCAGAAATAATGCCGCATATCTACAACTATCTGATCTTTGACAAACTTGAGAAACACAAGCAATGGGGAAAGGATTCCCTATTTAATAAATGGTGCTGGGAAAACTGGCTAGCCATATGTAGAAAGCTGAAACTGGATCCCTTCCTTACACCTTATACAAAAATTAATTCAAGATGGATTAAAGACTTAAACGTTAGACCTAAAACCATAAAAACCCTAGAAGAAAACCTAGGCATGACCATTCAGGACATAGGCATGGGCAAGGACTTCATGTCTAAAACACCAAAAGCAAGGGCAACAAAAGCCAAAATTCACAAATGGGATCTAATTAAACTAAAGAGCTTCTGCACAGCAAAAGAAACTACCATCAGAGTGAACAGGCAACCTACAAAATGGGAGAAAATTTTTGCAACCTACTCATCTGACAAAGGGCTAATATCCAGAATCTACAATGAACTCAAACAAATTTACAAGAAAAAAACAACCCCATCAAAAAGTGGGCGAAGGACATGAACAGACACTTCTCAAAGGAAGACATTTATGCAGCCAAAAAACACATGAAAAAATGCTCACCATCACTGGCCATCAGAGAAATGCAAATCAAAACCACAATGAGATACCATCTCACACCAGTTAGAATGGCAATCATTAAAAAGTCAGGAAACAACAGTGCTGGAGAGGATGTGGAGAAATAGGAACACTTTTACACTGTTGGTGGGACTGTAAACTAGTTCAACCCTTGTGGAAGTCAGTGTGGCGATTCCTCAGGGATCTAGAACTAGAAATACCATTTGACCCAGCCATCCCATTACTGGGTATATACCCAAAGGACTATAAATCATGCTGCTATAAAGACACATGCACACATATGTTTATTGAGGCACTATTCACAATAGCAAAGACTTGGAACCAACCCAAACGTCCAACAATGATAGACTGGATTAAGAAAATGTGGCACATATACACCATGGAATACTCTGCAGCCATAAAAAAGGATGAGTTCATGTCCTTTGTAGGGACATGGATGAAATTGGAAACCGTCATTCTCAGTAAACTATCGCAAGAACAAAAAACCAAACACCACATATTCTCACTCATAGGTGGGAATTGAACAATGAGAACACATGGACACAGGAAGGGGAACATCACACACTGGGGCCTGTTGTAGGGTGGGGGGAGTGGGGAGGGATAGCATGCTAATGCTAAATGACGAGTTAATGGGTGCAGCACACCAGCATGGCACATGTATACATATGTAACTAACCGGCACATTGTGCACATATACCCTAAAACTTAAAGTATAATAATAATTAAAAAAAGAAGTGGGCAAAGGACATGAGCAGACATTTCTCAAAAGAAGACGTACATTTGGCCAACAAACATGAAAAAAAGCTCAACATCACTGATCATCAGAGGAATGCAAATCAAAACCACAATGAGATACCATCTCATGCCTGTCAGAATGGCGATTATTAAAGTCAGAAAACAACAGATGCTGGCGAGGATGTGGAGAAATAGGAATGCGTTTACACTGTTGGTAGGAATGTAAATTAGTTCCACCATTGTAGAAAACAGTCTGGTGATTTCTCAGTGATTTAGAACTGGAAATACTTTTTTTTTTTTTTTTTTTTTGAGACAGTCTCGTTCTGTCCTCTGTCACCCAGGCTAGAATGCAGTGGCTTGATCTTGGCTCACTTCAACCTCCACCTCCCGGGTTTAAGCAATTCTCTGTCTCAGCCTCCCGAGTAGCTGGGACTACAGGCATGCGCCACCACACCCAGCTAATTTTGTATTTTTAGTAGAGACAGGACTTTACCATGTTGCCCAGGCTGATCTGGAACTCCTGACCTCAAGTCATCTGCGTCCTAAAGTGCTGGGATGACAGATGTGAGCCACTATGCGCAGCCTCCCCAGTTGTTTTCAATCCATTCTTTTGCCTACTTGTACCTTCTTTCCCTCCCACCCACCCACATTTTTCCTGTTCGCCTCCTTTCTTCTTCTCACCATCTATTTTCCTTTCTGTTTCTCCTCCTTCCCCTCTTCTTTTCTCCACTCCACATTTTATACCTACTTCCTTCCAGAGGAGCACAGACCTCATTAGTTGAGATTTCTTTAACCCCAACCCACATGATTTTTAGTTTGAATTCCTAAAACTTGGCTATAGATTATAAATGGCTCTGTGTTTGTAGACATCTTTGTTGGCCTAACGAGAAAATTTGCCTCTAAGATCATTTATCAGAGATCTCTGTCCCATGTGTAAACTTATCTAGTTCCCAGTTACACAATCTCTAAAGTGTTTACCTTAAGGGGAATTTTTGTCACCTTAAAAATTTTCTATATTTGGTACCTCTGTATCTTGAACTTTAATTAAAAGTTTATCTTCATAATTCACAGTTTTATAATTTTAATTCACATTTAATTACCACCAAAGATGTAAACTATAGCTTAAAGGCTATGGAATTGATTATTGCAGATAACATTTACTTCTTAAACCTTGTGTTGTTCACAGAAAGTCCAGTATCCCCCCTGGAGTCACATTCGAAAGCTGCTTCAAACTCAAAGGAAACAACCCCATTGGCACAAAATGCAGTCCAGGTACTGATTCAAAGTGCTCTGTAAGGGATATTTATTCCAAATTGAGTGGGAAGTACCTATGTTACTCTTGAAGAAACATTTGGGTCACATTTCAGCTTAGAAAACAATTTAATGTGCTGTTGTTAATCTACTTATTTATACAATTTAAATTATTCAGTTGAGTTTTACAGAAGCTACAGAAATTAAAACAAATACTTTTTTTATTGAACAAATTGGAAAAGAAGCAATAGCCATTGTTGATGAGGATGGGAGGAAAAGGGTGTTCTCATACACTGACACTTTTTTTTTTTTTTTTTTTTTTGAGACCGAATCTTGCCCTGTTGCCCAGGCTATAGTGCGGTGGCATGATCTCGGCTCACTGCAACCTCCACCTCCTGGGTTCAAGTGAGTCCCCTGCCTCAGCCTCCCGAGTAGCTGGGATTACAGGCGCACACCACCAGGCACAGCTAATTTTTGTATTTTTAGTAGAGACAGGATTTTGCCATGTTGGCCAGGCTGGTCTCAAACTCCTGACCTCAGGTGAGGCAATGCACCCAGCCACGCTGACACTTTTCATGTAAATTAGTATAGTGTTTGAGAGCACAATTTGGAAATGAGATGGAATATTTATCCCACATGTCTGGAAGCTAACCCATTCTGGATTATTGATATTCCAGGATATAGAAATCTTAAATCCAAAAGAGGATTATGCTTAAAGGACTGGATCCAGCCTCACATATTACTGAAATATCCTTTTATTATTTTGATAAATGGATTGAAGAATGAGAAATATAGATTTCTACAACTGCAATTGACCACTTTAAAAGCTATATTTTCTTACAATTGTGTTTTTAGGTTCCTGAGTCCTTTGAGCACCTGCCACCTCTCCCAGAACCACCAGCACCACTACCTGAATTAGTAGACAAAACCCGAGACACACTTCCTCCCCAGAAGCCTGAGCTCAAAGTGAAACGGGTTTTCAGACCCAATGGCATTGCCCTGACTTGGAATATAACCAAAATCAATCCCAAGTGCGCTCCTGTAGAAAGCTACCACCTCTTCCTGTGTCATGAGAACTCTAATAATAAGTTGATTTGGAAGAAGATTGGAGAAATTAAAGCTTTACCACTCCCCATGGCCTGTACTTTATCTCAGTTTTTAGCTTCCAACAGATATTATTTTACTGTCCAATCAAAAGATATTTTTGGACGATATGGACCATTCTGTGATATAAAATCTATCCCTGGGTTTTCTGAAAATCTTACCTAAAAGGTGTTTAATAATGATATACTACTTTTTTTTTCATATTTGTTTGTTTACAATGTTACTGTAATACTATTTGCCGTTGTAAAAGGCCAGCTCAGATTGTGAGCCCTTTCTATTGGGACAGTCCTCTTCTATATGTTGTAAGTGGCCAATAATTTAATGAATTTCTGATTTGTATTAAATACGTCCTTCCAATGGATACGTTCTAAAACATACACTATCACTGGCCCATGTTGCTGAGGTGCATTGTGAACAATACCTTTGGTGACTGTGGAACTGCTGCTTCTATCAGAAGACCTAGGATACAAGCAGCCACTGTTTTCTCCGTTAACAATCAGCTTTTAGTAACCTGCTGTGGTCAGCATAGCTACAGGAAAAGTCAGCCCTTGACTGAGGGCCAGATCATCCCTGGAGTGCACCTCTACTAAGATTTTATGAAAAGATGACATGTTGGGCTGCATGATAAAAGTTAATCATAAAAATTAAAAGATGTTTCTTTGAGATGAATATTGCTCTGTGGCCCAGGCTGGAGTACAGTGGCCACTGCAACCTCCGTCTCCCGGGTTCAAGCAATTCTCCTCTGTCAGCCTCCCAAGTAGCCGGGACTATAGTCACTTGCCACCATGCCCGGCTAATTTATTTTTAGTAGAGATGAGGTTTCACCTTGTTGGTCAGGCTGGTCTCAAACTCCTGACCTCAGGGGATCCACCCGCCTCGGCCTCCCGAAGTGCTGGGATTGTAGGCGTAAGCCACCATGCCTGGCCAAAAATTAAAAGATTTTATGAAACGAAATGGCTTCCCATTCTATTCAGCTTCTAAGTGGGCTATTCATTTGTGCTCTCCTCTTTTTTGTTTTGTTTTGCACTTTGTCAATCATTTGGGGAAATAGCCTGGAGGTCTTTCCTGAATCTGTTTGTAGACATAATAAAATTTGTGTGCTGTGTACACAAAAATATAATGTATCTTATGAAAGCATTACCCAACCTGTTTGAGTTGAGAATGGATTTGTCCACCTTTGATTTGAGGCTTTAGTTTGCTGATTTCCTAAATGCTACCCTTTGATCATTTCCTGGCCACCATCACAATACTAAGGGGCTCAGATGTGTCTTGTGCCCACCTCTTCCTGAGAAGAGATGGAAGTGGAGCTGTGACTAGTACAAGCAGCCCAAGAAACTCTGAACAGGGCCCAGTGGAGGCAAACTTGAGCAAATAATTGGGATGATAAGAAACAAAAATAATCCCAACTGTTTGAAAGTTCAAAAGAGGGCATTCTTTTCTGGTACATGGTGAGAGTTCAGGCTCCAGAGACTCAAAACGGAATGGTTTTCCTTGGCATTTTGTAAATGCTCTCACATCTGCAGTAATAAAGCTGTTATTTTCTGCAGTGTTCTATGTCTTTATTTTTAAGAAAATTACTGATTCATGAGAGGAGCTGCCCTGTGAGTTCCATTTCCTGCTCAGAGCCAGGAACTCACCCTGGGATTGCCGTGGACTAGACATTCACTCACTGTGAAGCCCAAAGACGCGGCCTATAAACAAGATTTTGGTACCCATTACCAAGTGAACCTGCATCTGCAACCAGTGGGCCATCTGGAACGATGATGGATGCTGAAGTCTCTAGCAGATAAGCCTTTATGATCACAGGAAGAGGGAGAAAGGCTGACAGCAAACCTCTTAAGAGGTGGTACCTCAGAAAGCATTACTGTAGCTGGCGCAGTGGCTCACGCCTGTAATCCCAGCACTTTGGAAGGCCGAGGCAGGTGGATCACAAGGTCAGGAGATCGAGACCATCCTGGCTAACATGGTGAAACCCCATCTCTACTAAAATTACAAAAAAATTAGCTGGGCGTGGTGGCAGGCACCTGTAGTCCCAGCTACTCGGGAGGCTGAGGCAGGAGAATGGTGTGAACCCAGGAGGCGGAGCTTGCAGTGAGCCAAGATCGCACCACTGCACTCCAGCCTGGGCGACAGAGCAAGACTCCATCTCAAAAAAAAAAAGCATTACTGTTTTGCCTTTTGGTGAGGCGGGGCAAGATCAACAGTTTTGTTTGTTCATTTGTTTTTGAGATAGGATCTCTGTTACCCAGGCCAGAGTGCAGTGGCAGCATCAGTGCCCCTGCAGCCTCGACTTCTTGGGCTCAAGTGATCCTCCCACCTTAGCCTCTCAAGTAGGTGGGACTACAGGTGTGCACCACCATGCATGGCTAATTTTTTTGAATTTTAGTATTGATGAGGTCTCACTATGTTGCCCAGCCTGGTCTCGAGCTCAAGGGATCCTTCCGCCTCAGCCTCCTAAAGTGCTTGGATTATAGGCAGATCCTCAACTGTTAACACAGCAGTGACACCAGAAAGGAGCTAGCCAGCCTAAGGGCAAAAGTCATGCTCGTAACACAGTCACACAGTACACAGAACCCACAACCTGACCCCACACCACGAAATGCTTCCTATACCTCCAGTGGGAAACCTTTATACCTTCATTAGGTAACAGAATCAAACTGAGTGATGACTGAAAATTGAATACATTGAGAAAAGGCTACGGAGTGGCCCAAGGAATCACTAGGAATCCTACAGACTCAAGGAAAAAATACTTTGCAACAACCCAATGAAGTTTGGAACCTGCTACAGTTTATGCAATTCACATTCTACATAATGATATGTTAGACATTTTATGCCCATTTTAAAGATGGAGAGACGAGCCCAGAGAGCTTAGGAGACTTGTGCAAGGTCACAGAGGCCCAGGGAATAATTACAGCCAGGATTCAAAACCAGCTACATGGTTCTGATTCATGCTGTGTACACCATGCTCTGCTGTCTGTGGGAACTAGACTGAAGGAACAGTTAGAATTCACACTCTTTGCTGCCTTGTGGCTCCAGATTGAAATCCCAGCCTCTGATTGGCTTATCCTAGGGCGTATGTTCAAGTTGCAAGGTGAATTGGGGAAGCAAACCTCTGGTATTTCTAATCTTCAGTGAGAGGTATACACAAGGTAAGTGTGGTGGTTCTGGACTGTGTTCCCGTAGCTAAGCTAGAACTACCTGCCCAGGATTTCCTTCCCTGGCTGGTTCAAGGTTAGCAATGATCATGAGACATTTGCTGAGATTTGGAGAGCAGAAGTGAAATGGCATCACATGTCTTAGGTTCCAAAGGGCAGTGCAGGACATCAGAACGAGGCAGCTGGTGTGCACTGTTGCTCATCTGCGAGTTGATGGACCTGCAGTTGCCATCAAAGCCGCCTCTAGCCTGTCCAAGTACAGGGCACATATGGGTGCTGCTGTGTGTTTTTCCCACAGCCCATTATTCCCATGGCTTCAAGGTGGGATTGGTGACACAGGTTCCAGTTTGTACTTGGTCCCAACTACATCCATCCTTCCTCCCCAACAGCCTGCCTGGTTGACCGATGGTGACTCCAGGCTTCACAATAGACACAAAGGGAACAGTTTATGTGGCCTTCTCCACCAGCTTTCATGCATAGGAACAAGTCTGGCCCCATGAGAGATCCTTATTCTTGCTGAATACCACGAGTTCTAAATTTCTCTTCAAAGATCAGTATGTCAGTATGTTCAGTTCTTTGTTCTCCATTTTGAAGCTTAACTTCCTCATTTTCCTCACCCCTAGTTGCAATAAACAACCTTTTCCACCAGATCTAATCAGTAGTTCACATCTGTTCTCCTGGTCACCTGCTCTGTCCTGAGTCACCCTGGTCACCTGCTCTGACCTGAGTCATCCTGAGTCACCTGTTCTGTAACTGCCCTTCCCACCAAACTACTCACCCTGCCACTCTGGCTCGTAACCCTGCTGTTTTTAAAATAGCTTATCAGAATTAGCTTAGACTGTGTGGTCCAACCCTAGCCAATAAGGGAATGACACAGCAGTAGGGGCTACCTGAGTCAGGAATAAAAACCCCTTCCCCCTCCCTTGTTCAGGTGTGCTCTCACCATTGCTCCACCCATGAGTCGCACCCTTCTATAGAAGGAAAATTGCCTTGCTGAGAAAATTAGATTTATGTTCGAGTGCTATTTCTTTTGTGGTACCGAAAATTTATAACAATTTGCGGCCAGGCGCGGTGGCTCACACCCATAATCCCAGCACTTTGGGAGGCCAAGGCAGATGGATCATGAGGTCAGGAGATCGAGACCATCCTGGCTAACATGGTGAAATCCCGTCTCTACTAAAAATACAAAAAATTATCCGGGCACGGTGGCGGGCGTCTGTAGTCCCAGCTACTCTGGAGGCTGAGGCAGGAGAATGGCCTGAACCCAGGAGGCGGAGCTTGCAGTAAGCCGAGATAGCGCCACTGCACTCCAACCTGGGTGAAAGAGCCAGACTCCGTCTCAGAAAAACAATTTGGGGGCTTGCCCGAGATTCCCGTTCTCCATCTGGGGTGGGTCTAGACCGCTCCCATCAGGAGAAGTGCCCCACTGCCTTGTTGCAGCAGCCTCGGGTAAGGAGTTGAGACCCACCCGGTATGATGAATAAACCCACACTCTCAGCAACGTGGAAAGAAACTGACCGGCGACCTTGGGGAAAGGATCCCCACATACCACGGTGACTAGGTAACTCTGTGCACAGACCAAGGTAAGAAACGTTGCAAAAGCGGCAAAGTATTTCCTTGGTGGTTGGGATGTACCAAGGCAAGAAAAGCCTCAGGGGTGGTGAAGTATTGCTTGGTCGGGGGATCTTGGAGATTGAAAGTGTAAGAAGAAGTGGCAAGACATTTCCAGTAGGGGAAATTGAGCCTCACTCCAAAAGTTTTGGCAAGCAATTTCCAGTAAGGGAAATTGAGCCTTACCCTAATACGTGAGAAATTTCCAGTAAAGGGAGATTGAGCCTCACCCCAAAACCATCAAGATGGGAAATAAGCCAAGTAATGTAAGGGATAAAAAGGATAAAGCTAGCAACAATAATATTCCACCTAATAATGCCCTAGGCCTAACGTTAAACTATTAGAAAGATAATGAAAGGACCAAAAACAAGAAAAATCAGCTGATGTCCCAGACCCTTCTCCTATCCCTGTTGTCCCCCTCCTTATAACCCTGCCTCTTGGGAATCGTCCCAAGAGCCCACTCACTACCAGCCTCAGTACCTTTCCCTAAAAGGACTTCAACGCGAGACAGAGCAATGTAAAAAGGATATTCAGAATTTCCCTTTCCCCTCTTCTCGGAGGAAAGAGGCATGATCCGTACAGCCGTTATGGGAGCCTAGGAACTGTGAACACCCTCCTGGCCAAAACATTCCTACAACAGATCAAAAATTTCCCACCGAAGACCCCCGGTGGGACAATAACAACACAGCCCACCGAGAAAATATGCAGGACCTTAGAGAATTGATTCCCGTCTTTTGACCATATCTCGGGATGAATGTGTTCTTCATCTGCGGTGGTGAGCAAGTTTAGGGAGGGGAGGAATTTTCCATGATTGATTTGGAGGCCTAAGCCTAATTCTAGCATCAAATCTCTTCCTAATAGATTTGTCCCTGTACCCCAAACCCAGAATCTGTACCTGCGTTGAATCTGTACCCCGAACCCAGAATCTTACCTGAACATTTGATATACAGCAAGGGAAAGATGAAGGGCCTATAGAATTTTTAGACAGATTAAAGGAACAAATGAGAAAATATACTGCTCTAGGTCTCGAGGACCCTCTCGCATAGGAAATGTTAAAACTTCATTTTGTCAGTAACAGCCACATATTAACAAGAAATTACAAAAGAAAGAGAACTAGAAAGATAAACCTATAGAAGAGTTTCTAAGAGAAGCCCAAAAAGTCTATGTAAGAAGAGACAAAGAGGCTGGGCGCTGTAATCCCAGCACTTTGGGAGGCCAAGATGGGTGGATCACCTGAGGTCAGGGGTTCGAGACCAGCCTGACCAACATGGAGAAACCCCATCCCTACTAAAAATACAAAATTAGTCGGGCGTGGTGGCGCATACCTATAATCCCAGCTACTTGGGAGGCTGAGGCAGGAGAATCGCTTGAACCCGGGAGGTGGAGGGTGCGGTGAGCTGAGATCATGCCATTGCACTCCAGCCTGGGTAATAAGAGTGAAACTCTGTCTCAAAAATAAAGAGATGAAGAAAAACAAAAGCAGAAGGCAAAAATTCTGCCTACCATGCAACAAAGTACCCAGGGGCCCAGAACCTATAAAAACCTAGACCCCCACTCTCCAGGCAATATAAAGGGTATGAAAGTAAAGCCAGGAGACTCAAAGATAGAAGGAAAAAAAATCTGAGAGAGAAAGAAAGAGAGAGACAGAGAGTGAAAGGGAGAGAGAGGCAGAGAGAAAGGGAGGCAAAGGGAATCAGAGTGAGAGAAAGAGTAGAAGAGAGAGAGAGAAGCAGAGAGAGAGGCAAAGAGAGAAGGAGAGGCAAAGGGAGAGAAAGAGGACAAAACAAATGCTTCAAATTAAAAATAGGTCACCCTCAAAAGAGAAAGTTCCAAATAGGAAGAAGAACAAAGGTCATATATAAAAGAAAATCAGCTAATATTAAATTTCTGTTAATTCCAGAAGCAGAGACAAATCTGTTACGAAGAGATTTGATGCTAGAATTAGGCTTAGGCCTCCAAATCAATCATGGCAAATTCCTCCCCTCCCTAAACTTGCTCACCACCGCAGACAAAGAACACATTCATCCTGAGATACCGTCAAAAGATGGGAATTGAGGAAAGTTAGATTCCTCAGATTCATGTTAAATTAAAAACCCCTGGGGAAGTAGTAAAGAGAAAGCAAGGTACCCTATTCTTTTAAAAGCCAGGATAAATTTAAAACCTATAATTGATAATTGAAGGTCTTCTCCGTGATGGGCTTCTTAAACCCTGTATGTCTCCCTAAAACACTCCAATACTGCTTATAAAGAAGCCAGATGGGTCATACCGGTTAATGCAAGACCTTAGAGCTATTAATCAAATAGTCCAAACTACCCACCCTGTTGTTCCCAATGCTTATACTATTAACAGTAGGGTCCCATACAGTCACCAATGGTTTACAGTAATAGATTTAAAAGATGCATTCTGGGCTTGTCCGTTAGCAGAGGACAGCCGGGACCTATTTGCCTTTGAGTAAGAAGACCCTCACTCCAGTCAAAAATAGCAATACGGATAGACAGTCTTACCCCAAGGGTTTACAGAGTCTCCAAATGTCAAATATTAGAACAAGTCATTTAATTAGCAAAGGTAAACAGAACATTGAGCTTGATCGGATTGAAGGCATTATATCCTTGCCTCTGCCGGAGACTAAACAAGAACTTAGAAAATTTTAGGATTAGTCGGGTACTGTCGTCTATGGATAGGCTTTTATACAAAAAGTTCACGCAAGAAGGGCCAAACCCCCCCCCATTTGGCAATTACCAGAAATCCAATAGGTGGAAAGGTTAAAACATCTATTAGTAACTGCCCCTGTCCTAGCTTTACCCTCTGTAAGCAGCCATTCCATCTTTTTTCAGTGTGAACAAGGGCGTAGCCTTAGAAATACCCAAAAGCACAGAGGTCACTGGCAACCCATAGCCTTCCTATCAAAAATCCTTAATCCAGTAACCCGTGGATGGCCCAAATGCATTCAGTCTATAGTGGCAACTGCTGTGCTAACAGAAGAAAGTAGAAAAATAACTTTTAGAGGAATCCTCATTGTGAGCACACCTCACCAGGTCAGAACTATCCTAAGTCAAAAAACAAAGGTAGCTTACTGACTCAAGAATCTTAAATCAGGCTATTCTGTTAGAAAAAGATGATTTAACATTAACCACTGATAATTCGCTTAACCCAGCAGGTTTCCTAACAGGGGATCTAAATCTAAAGAGAGAGCACACATGTTTAGATGTAATTAATTACCATACAAAGATCTGACCAGACCTAGGAGAAACTCCCTTCAGAACAGGACAACACTTATTTATAGATGGTTCCTCCCAGATGATTGAGGGAAAAAGGCACAATAGGTGTTCAGTAATTGATAGAGAAACTCTTGTAGAAATAGAGTTAGGAAATTTGCCTAATAATTGCTCTGCTCAAACTTGTGAGCTGTTTGCACTCAGCCAAGCCTTACAGCACTTACAGAACCAGGAAAGAGCCATCTATACCAATTCTAAGCATGCCTTTGGAGTGGCTCATAGATTTGGAAAAATTTGGACTGAACGAGGTCTTATTAATAGCAAAGGCCAAGATCTGGTCCCCAAGGAATTAATCACCCAAGTATTAAATAACCTTCAATTGCCAAAAGAAATAGCTATTGTCCATGTCCCCAGATACCAGAAAAAGCCTTTCTTTAATTAAAGTCCCAAATTTACAAGGTTTTCAACTAAAGTAAAGTTTGCTAAAAGTTAACAGCGTAACATGTATTATCCTAACTTTTAATCTTGTGCCGTAGGCAGTCTAGTCCACAGACATGAAGGAAGTTTGCTTGAGGAAAGAATGGTTATCATCTCTGACATTAAAAAAAAAAAGGAGAATTTATGTAAAAACAATCTTATATGGTAAATTCTTGTCCTAAAATAAATTAACTGGTTGTTGAAAGAAAAGGATGTTTACAACAAGTCAGAAAGTTAAGGCATGTGAAAGATTGTCTGTGAAAGTCGTGGAAAATGTTATAAAAGGGAATTTATGCCCGAAATGTTGTATAATTTAAAAGTAATTAGGCCTCCTGAATGTAAAACTATTGAAGAAACAGTTTATGTGCAAGGTGTGTAAGAAAAATAAAATATACTTTTGGTAAAAGGATTATAAGGAGGCATAAGAATGTGGATTTTTACCTACATTAAAAGGTTAAAAATTGTTTTGAAAATTTAAGCAAGTTTTGAAACATTAATTGTAAAGGAAATTCTGTGTGTAAACATATTAAAGTTAAAGGGGTATCATCCAGTTTTTCTGTGAACTGGGCATTAAAATAAAAGCACAACAGGTTTTTCTTAAAGCACTAACCTGGTCTTTAACAAAAATTATAAAGGGTTTAAAAGAGTCTATAAAAATCTTACCTTATGGTCAGACATTAAAATTGCATAAATATGTCACAAGGTTTTATTAAAATTGAGTTTAACATTAATAGCACATTAATATAAAGGTGAAATGTAGCTTATCCAGTATAAAATCATACAGGAAGCACTGTCAAATATAAAATGCTGTTTGGCTTCTTTGGTCTAAAAACTAATAAAAAATAGGTGCTAAAGAGAATTCAGAAGGAAAATGGATATTGCCAGACCAGAAAAAATGTTATCCAAACCCCTTATGAGGAAAATCTTATTCCAACTGCATCAAGGGAACCATTGGGGGCCCCAAGTCATGTGTGACGCAGTCCTCAGAGTTTATGGGTGCATAGAAATTTATACCCTGGCCAAATGGGTTACAAAAAGTTGCACAGTAAAAGCTTCCCCTTTAGGGAAAGGAGTCCAGGCTTAAGTCCATTCCAAAGTATCCAGATTGATTACACAGAGATGCCTCCAACTGGTCATCTAAAGTATTTATTAGTAATAGTAGATCACCTTATTCATTGGGTTGAAGCTATTTCCTTTTCAAGTACGACTGCTAATAATGTAGTCAAGGCATTAGTTGAAAATATTGTACCCAGGCTTAGATTATTAGAAAACATTGATTCAGATAATAGGATTCATTTCACTGCACATGTCATTAAGAAATTAGCACAGGTACCGGATATAACATGGAAATATACTCCTTGACACCCACCTTCATCAGGGAAAGTAGAAAGGCCTATTACCCTGTTGAGAGTCTGAACTGCTCCCCGCAAAGACATAGGCCTATCCCCTCATGAGATGCTTTATGGATTGCCTTATCTACATTCTATTACTGATCTTCCTACATTTGAAACAAACGATCAGTTTCTCAGAAATTATATACTTGGTTTACCTTCCACTTTCTCTTCCCCCAGAACTAAAGGTCTTTTAGCACAGGTGCCACCTCTAGCGTTTCCAGTACACCACCATCAGCCTGGGGACCACGACCTCGTCAAAAGTTGGATGGAAGGAAAACTCAAACTGGCTTGGGAAGGACCCTACCTAGTGCCTCAAACCACCGAGATCACAGTTCGAAAAGCAGAAAAAGGATGGACTCATCACACCTGGGTCAAAAGAACAACACCCCCTCCTAAATCACAGACAGCTATTCCAAGGCCAATTCCAAGGAAGCTAAAGCTAAAACGGGGTTGATCCTCTTATATTGCATCTCTTTCTTTTCCCCTTCTATTGCTAGTCCTCTCGTTATTAATGTAACTAGGTCAAGTTCACCCCAAACTATTACTTTTGATGCTTGCCTTGTGATGCCTTGTGGAGATTTGCCAAACCAGAGGCAACTCTCCACTTCAGAAAAGTATTTTTATCCTTCCTAGCTCTTAGACCGGAAATCTGTTAACTGGGATAAGTTAGTTTGGGAAGAGTTTGACGAAGATTTCCAGTATAAACTGGGAATCCTGTCCTCCTAGAGAAGAGCTTCTCTGCCGAAGTTGGTCCAATGCTTTACAAAATACTAAAGAGCAAGGATGGACCGCCCCAACTAGTACTTGCAGCTTCTTAAAACCATATGTTCAGTTTACTAAAGAAGTTATCCTCCCCATTGTCAGCTGAACCAGTAAAATCCAGTACAGATGACCATCTCTGCTCCCCAGAGGTCTTCCCCTTCATTAAGCTGTTTCTATGATATAGGAACAGAAGTCTCAGGGAAGGACCCCATAAGATCCTTTGAAATGTGCTTCACTGCCTCCTCACCTCCTGCACGGCCTTCTCCCTCTCCTAAGTTCTCGGCTAAACAAACCTTCTCTTGTTATATACCCAGTGATAGGATCAAAGTGGACGTTGAGGAAGTAAATGATTTAAAACAAACTTTAGCAATAGAGACAGGATATCAACATGCAAATGCCTAGTTGGAATGGATCCGATATTCTGTTCGCACGCTAAACAAAAGCAATTGTTATGCCTGGGCACACGACAGGCCAGAGGCCCAGATTGTCTGCTTTCCACTAGGATGGTCCTCCAGTCGACCAGGCATGGGCTGTATGGTAGCTCTTTTCCAGGATCCCACAGCCTGGGGTAGCAAGTCGTGCCAAGCTGTCTCTCTGCTATATCCCGAAGTCCGACACCCTGCTGGTCAGCCTCTGAGGGCCATCCAGCCTGCATCTCCCAACACTAAGTTCACTTCGTGTCTTTCACGACAAGGAGGGAACTTATTCCTTGGAGACCTGAAAGGACACGAGACTTTTCAGGAGCTTAGCAATCAGTCAGCCTTGGTCATCCCCGAGCAGATGTGTGGCAGTATCGTGGTGGACCTTTACTGGACACTCTGCCAAGTAACTGGAGCGGGACTTGTGCTCTAGTCCAACTGGCTATCCCTTTCACCCTGGCATGTCATCAACCAGAGAGAGGGAAAACACAACATCGTAAAACAAGGGAAGACCCTTATGGGTCTTTCAACTCTCATGTTTATTTAGATGCAGCTAGAGTCCCACAAGGAGTACTAGATAAATTGAAAGCCCAAGATCAAATAGCTGCAGGAGTTGAGTCAATATTTTGGTGGGTGACAATAAGAATGTAGATTGGATAAATTACATTTATTACAACAAACAGCAGTTTATTAACTACACTAGAGATGCTGTTAAACGAATAGCTGAGCAATCAGGGGCTACCAGCCAGATGGCTTGGGAAAATAGAACAGACTTAGATATGATATTAGCAGAAAGAGGAGGAGTTTATGTCATGATTAAAACTCAATATTGTAGTTGCCAGGCACGGTGGCTCATGCCTGTAATCCCAGCACTTTGGGAGGCCGAGGTGGGTGGATCATGAGATCAGGAGTTCAAGACCAGCCTGACCAATATGATGAAACCCAATCTCTACTAAAAATACAAAAATCAGCTGGGTGTGGTGGTGTGCACCTGTAATCCCAGCTACCCAGGAGGCTGAGGCAGGAGAATTGCTTGGAGCCGGGAGATGGAGGTTGCAGTGAGCTGAGATCATGCCATTGCACTCCAAACCTGGGCAACAGAGCGAAAGCAAGACTCCATCTCAAATAAAAAAAACAAACAAACAACAAAACAAAACAAAACAAAACTCAATATTGTACCTTCATCCCAAACAATACCGCCCCTGATGGAAGTATAACAAAGGCATTGCAAAGTCTAACTGCTCTGTCCAATGAATTAGCCAAAAACTCAGGAGTAAATAACCATTTCTCAGGGCAGCTAGAAAGGTGATTCGGTAAATGGAAAGAAATCATAGCCTCAATTCTTACTTCTCTTGCAGCTGTAATAGGTGTACTCATTCTTGTTGGGTGCTGTGTCATACCATGCATCCGTGGGCTGGTGCAGAGTCATAGAGACAGCACTTACTAAAACCTCCCTTAACTCTCCTCCACTTTATTCAGAGAAGCGTCCTCTTTTAGAGAATCAGGCAGAACAACTAACCCAAGACACGTTAAGGAAGTTTGAAGAGAAAGTAAAATTCAAGAGGATGGAGTTGTTGAATACAGTGAGTTCTAAATTTCTCTTCAAAGAATCAGTATGTCAGTATGTTCAGTTCTTTATTCTCCATTTTATAGTTTAACTTCCTCATTCTCCTCACCCCTAGTTTCAGTAGACAACCTTTTCCAGTTTTAATCAGTAGTTCACATCTGTTCCCCTGATCACCTGCTCCATCCTGAGTCACCCCTGGTCACCTGCTGTGTCCTGAATTATCCTGAGTCACCTGTTCTGTAACTGCCCTTCCTGCCAAACTACTCACTCCGCCACTCCAGTTCATACCCCTGCTCTCTTTAAAATAGCCAGTCAGAATCAGCTTAGACTGTGAGGTCCAACCCTAGCCAATAGGGGACATGGCAGTAGGGGCTACCTGCATCAGGAATAAAAACCCCTTCCCCTCCCTTGTTCAGGTGTGCTCTCGCCATTGCTCCATCCGTGAGTCACACCCTTCTATAGAAGTAAAATTGCCTTGCTGAGAAAATTAAACTTATGTTCCAGTGCTATTTCTTTTGCAGCACCAAAAAATTATTTGTAACTTTCTGTAGCTTCCTGCCTGAGACAATGCGGACTCCCAGGACACAGGAAGAACAACCTTGCTCTGAGGAATTGAGGAGGGCAGTAGCTTCCCAACCTATCCTGGAAAGCAGCATATCTCATTTACTGGTGTGTGCTAGAATATGGACTTCACAAATACACCCTTGGGTCTGAAAGTCAGTTCCAACACTTATTAACTGGTTTGGGCAACACGTTTTATGTCTCCGAGCCTTCTTTTTCTCTATGTGCAAAACGTAGGCAGTACTGGCCACCTACATTTTGTAATAGTTTCCTTCCCTTCTGTGCCCTTCTCCTCTTTTCTTTCCCCCTTCTTTCCTCCCCTCTTCTCCCTCTTTTTCTCTGTTTCTTTTTCCATAATTAACTGGTTATTCTTCTATTAAGAGGTAGACTAGGCCAGGTGTGGTGGCTCATGCCTATAATCCCAGCACTTTGGGAGGCTGGGGCAGGCAGATCACCTGAGGTCAGGAGTTCAAGACCAGCCTGGCCAACATGGCAAAACCCCATCTCTATTGAAAAAAATACAAAAGTTAGCCAGGCGTGGTGGCACACATCTGTAATCCCAGATACTCGGGAGGCTGATGTGGAGAATCGCTTGAACCCGGGAGGCAGAGGTTGCAGTGAGCTGAGATCGTGCCACTGCACTCCAGCCTGGGTGACAAGAGCGAAATTCTGTCTCAAAAAATAAAAATAAAAATAAAAGTGAGACTAAGAATCCTGATAGATACATACAGTGCCATTGTAACGAATAAATGAGTGTGGTAAATTCTTATAATTTTATGGTTCTATTTGCTTTTTTATTTCAATAGTTTTTGGGGTATAGGTAGTTTTTGGTTACATGCATGAACTCTTTAGTGGTGAATTCTGAGATTTTATTATACCTGTCATTTGAGCAGTGTACACTGTACCCAGTATGTAGTCTTTTATCTCTCCCACCTCCCAATGTCACCCCACCCCAAGTCCCCAAAGTCCATTATATCACTCCATATGTTTTTGCATCCTTATACCTTAGCTTCCACTTAAAAGTAAGAACAGGGCTTGCTTTGGCAGCACATATACTAAAATTGGAATGATACAGAGAAGATTAGCATGGCCCCTGTGCAAGAATAATACACAAATTCGTGAAGCATTCCATACTTTTTTGGCTGGGTATGGTGATGCATGCCTGTAATCCCAGCACTTTGGAAGGCCAAGGTGGGTGGATTGCTCGAGGTCAGGAGTTCAAGACCAGCCTAACCAATATGGTGAAACCCTGTCTCTACTAAAAATACAAAAATCAGCCGAGTGTGATGGCACACACCTGTAATCCCAGCTACTTGGCAGGCTGAGGCAGGAGAATCACTTGAAGCCGGGAGGCGGAGGTTGCAGTGAGCCGAGATTGCCCCACTGCACTCCAGCCCAGGTGACACAGTGAGACTCTAGATCAAAAAAAAAAAGGAAGAACATACAGTATTTGGTTTTCTATTCCTGTTACTTCACATAGAATAATGACCTCCAGCTCCATCCAAGTTGCTGCAAAAGACATTGTTTTGTTCCTTTTTATGACTGAGTATTCCATGGTGTATATACACCACATTTTCTTTATTTACTCCTTGGTCAATGGGCATGTAGGTTGGTTTCATATCTTTGCAAATGCAAATTGTGCTGCTATAAACATGTATGCATATGTCTTTTTCAAATGACTTTTCTTCCTTTGTGTACATACCCAGTACTGGGATTGCTGGATCAAATGGTAGGTGTACTTTTAGTTCTTTGAGGCATACTGTTTTACAAAGTAGTTGTGCTAATTTACATCGCCATCAGCAGTGTAAACATGTTCCCTTTTCACCACATCCATGCCAATATCTATTGTTTTTTGACTCTAATTATGGCCATTCTTGCAGGAGTAAGGTGGAATCTCATTGTGGTTTTAATTTGCATTGGTATGGTTCCATTTTGAATACAAGTTACACTTTCCCATACCAGAAGCAGGGCTTAGTTCCAATTTGCAGTTCTCCACCTCCTCCCAGTTCCTCAGTGTCATCCATCCGCATGTCTGCCCTATCCTGGTGACCACCCCCCCATGGGATAGCTAGATATAACCTGCCTGACTCACTCCAGTGAACCCCACAGCCTGCCTGTGCTGTGCAGATATGCCGCAGTGATCACCTCTCAATTACAGCCCGACCCGTGCCTGCTTGCTTTAAACCAGGGCTGTCCAACATTTTGGCTTCCCTGGGCCACATGGGAGTAAGAGGAGTCATCTTGGGCCACACATAAAATACACTAATGCTAATGAAAGCTGATGAGCTAAAAAAACAAAAAAAAAACCAAAAAAATACAAAAAAATCTCATAGCGTCTTAAGAAAGTTTACGAATTTGTATTGGGCCACATTCCAAGCCATCTGAGGCCACATGCAGCCTGTGGGCCGTGAGTTGGACAAGCTTGCTTTAAAGCCACCAGTGGGAACTCCTCACAGGAAACCTGCTGGGGTGATTCCCTGGACCCAAGTAAAGGCTTTAGTCCTGCAGATCCTTCTCTCTCTTGCTCCCCACCCACTGGATGAGCTCCCTGCTGCCTTTGGGCGTCCCATCAACCCTGTGGTCACCACTCTTCTCTCTGGACCTGTGAGTCAGAAAGCGCTGCTGTGATTTCCTGTGTTTTGTTGCACTGCCAGCTCTGTGTCTCACCTGACCCACACACCTGAGCCTGACTCTCCTCCTGGTCAGGGCTCTCCTCCCAGACAGTGGCCGTGTTGGTAAGAACAAACTGGACACAGGTCAGCACGAGCAAAAGGGTGTCTGCCAGTACAAACAAGTCTCGTGGGAGAGGGACACCTGGTAACCAGCTGGACACAGGCTTTAGGTCGTCCACCAGAAAAAGAAGAATCCCATGAAAGGCAAGCTCCAAACGCCCACTTCTCCTGGAGTCCCATCAGGACAGGGCTAGAGTTTATAGATCCTTGCCCAAGAGAGACTTCAAGACCAAGTCAGAGCAAAATCCCAACAATGAGATAACGCAAAATACCTAGGACAAAGCAAAAATGCTAGGGGAGGCAGAGAATGAAAAATACCTTGTTTCCTAACTGCTGATTTAGTAAGACAAGAGGGTCAACAGGAGACGGCAAGTCACTCAGAAGTAGTCATGGAGATAAATATATATATAACTTATTTATTTTTATATATAATAAAAATAAATAAAAGATATATATTATATAACATATATCATTTATTTTACATAGCACTTATTATATATCACTTATGTATTTTATATATAATAAAATAAATAAAATATATAATTATATCTCTTTTATTTTATTTATAAAAATAGAAGATATATAACTATACATAATATATAAAAGATATATATCATTGAATTATATATATTATATATTTTATATATTTTTTATATATAATATATATTTTTATATAAAATTTTATCTTATATATATAAAATATTATGTATTATATATTTTTATATATAAAATATTAAATATATTATATATCTATTTATATATAAAATATATATAATATATTATATATAAAATATATAATATATTATATATATAATATATTATAAATATATTATATATATAATATATTATAAATATATTATATATATAATATATTTATAATATATTATATATATAATATATATCATATATATAAAATATATAACATATTATAAATATATATTACATTATAAATATATATTACATTATAAATATATTATATATTATAAATATATATTACATTATAAATATAGTATATATAAATATATACTATATTTATATATATACTATATATTAAATATATATTATATATATTATAAATATATATATATTATATAATTATTATATATAATAATTATATATATATAATATATATATTATAAATATAAATATATTATATTATAAATATAGTATATATTATAAATATATATTATAAATATATTATATATAAATATATATTATATATTATATATTATAAATACATATTATATATTATATATTATAAATACATATTATAAATATATTATATATAAATATATATTATATATTATAAATATATTATATATTATAAATATATATTATTATATATGTTGGGATTTTTATATAATATATAATAGATAACACATATTATATATATTATATATGTTGGGATTTTTATATGTTATATATAATAAAGATATATATGTTATTTATTTTTATATATAAAAATAAATGATATATATATTTATCTCCATGACTACTTCTGAGTGATTTGCCCTCTTCTGTTGATATATATGTAATGTTATATTTTATATATAATATAAAGATATATATAAATTAAATATATTTTTTTTTTATTTATTTGTTTTTGAGACAGGGTGTCTCACTCTGTTGCCCCAGCTGGAGTGCAGTGGTACAATCTTGGCTCACTGTAGCTTTGACCTCCCAGGCGCAAGCAAACCTTTCACCCCCCAAGTAGCTGGAATTACAGGTGCGCACCACCATGCCCAGCTAATTTTTATGTTTTTTGTAGAGATGGGGTTTCGCCATGTTGGCCAGGCTGATCTTGAACTCCTGAGCTCAAGCAATCCACCTGCCTCGGACTCTTAATTTTCTGGGATGACAGATGTGCTTGGCCTCTCTTTTTTTTTTGTTTTGAGACGGAGTCTCGCTCTGTTGCCCAGGCTGGAGTGCAGTGGCACGATCTCAGCTCACTGCAAGCTCCGCCTCCCAGGTTCATGCCATTCTCCTGCCTCAGCCTCCCAAATAGCTGGGACTACAGGTGCCTGCCACCATGCCCAGCTAATTTTTTTGCATTTTTAGTAGAGACGGGATTTCACCATGTTAGCCAGGATCTCCTGACCTTGTGATCTGCCCACCTCAGCCTCCCAAAGTGCTAGGATTACAGGCGTGAGCCACCGCACCCAGCAGCCTCTTCTCAAAAAAATCACAATATGTGAACATATTCCCAATAGAAAATTATTTTATAAATATAGCACTTAAAAAAAAATCAAAAGTCTCATTTTAGCACCAGTCACTCCCAACTCAGTCTTTCCATGGCAGGCCAGGTCTCATTAACATAGGCCTCCATAACTGTCTCAGCACTGACTGAGTGGTTAAAAGCTGAGAGAGCCAGTGCCCTTATTCAAAGGCTGGAATGTAACAAAAGTCCACCAAGAGTTTTGCCTAGGCTTTTCCTGGGCCTTATAAAGCATGACAAGATAACGAAGGAATTCTTAATGGGACCTGTTTAGGATTAAACAAGTTTTATTGGGGGCCCGAAAAAACTCCCCAGGCCTCTAATGAAGAAGTTTATTGGGGGTCCTGTTAGAGCAGAGGGAGGGACGAGAAGGAAGACGAAACAAGAGAGTGGCTCAAACACTTGAGACTGGTTTATTGAGAGTAAACCTGAGAAGGGCTTCTGGCTGGCAGGATCAGGAGCAAACTTCTCTTACAGCCTGAGGCATTTAAAAATGGCCTAGTGGGGGAAGTGTGCTCTGGGTGTGGTTCGTATGGGGGAGGGGTTAGGGGAGTGCTGGCTGGTTGGGACTGCTGGGGACTTTGATATGCTTGCTTAGGGTTGTTATGCTCTGTTGAAGATATAGGTGGGGCTGACTTTTGCAGTTTGGTCAGGTGGCAATGGACAGTTCTGAGAAATGGAAACTTGATAGTTTAAGGTGGTGGAGTCTTGTTAAGATGGTGGTACTCTTGTCCCATCAGGTCTGAAGGAATTCCCCAAACCTCCATGATTTAGCAGGAGACAAGATAAGGGTAATCACCCCAGCACCTGGAGCCATTTAGATTAAGTAAATTTACAGAGGAAGGTCTTCAGGATTGAGACCTTAGTTATAGATTAAAAGAAGTTAGCTGGGTGCGGTGGCTCAAGCCTGTAATCCCAGCACTTTGGGAGGTTGAGGTGGGTGCATTACCTGAGTTCAGGAGTTGGAGACCAGCCTGGCCAACATGGTGAAACCCTGTCTCTACTAAAAATGCAAAAATGAGCCGGGCATGGTGGCACGTGCCTGTAATCACAGCTGCTTGGATGGCTGAGGCAGGAAAATCACTTGAACCCAGGAGGCAGAGGTTGCAGTTAGCCAAGATAGCGCTACTGTACTCCAGCCTGGGTGACAGAGCAAGACTCTGTCTCAAAAAAAAAAAAAAAAGAAAAAAAAGTTAATCACGTATGTCTTCAGATGAGTGTACACTTACATGTAGACATATAGCTTAGAAGGTATATAAGCACTGGAAAACTTTCTGATTTTGAGTTAGTCTGGTGATATTTTCCAGGCCTTCTCCCTGTAACCAGTTACCCAAATAAAAATTCCCTCCTTTCCCAGTTCATCTGCATCTTCTTATTGGGCCACTGGAATAAGCAGCCCGACCCTCAGTTTGGTCTGGCAACATTTCTGCTGAGGAGGTAACTACTCTTACCAGTTGGGTATATTTTCTTCCAGGCTTTTCAGGGCAGTTATCGGTGTAGAATCCTGACAGATTGCTCTCAAGGCTTCACCACTCCACACCTCCAACAGAGAATGGCGTGTGCCTTCCCCATCACTGGTTTTTTATTGCCAATAAAGTGAGGCAAAATTTTAAGTCTGATGAAATTCTGTGTCTGTGTCAGAGATGTTTGAAACAGAGCAACCCCATCTTGAACAGGGGCTGGGTAAAATGAGACTGAGACCTACTGGGCTGCATTCCCAGGAGGTTAAGGCACTCTTAGTCACAGGATGAGATAAGTCAGCACAAGATACAGGTCACAAAGACCTGGCTGTTAAAACAGCATGCACTAGGGCCAGGCGCGGTGGCTCACACCTGTAATCCCAGCACTTCTGGAGGCCGAGGCGGGTGGATCACGACGTCAGAGGATCGAGACCATCCTGGCTAACACGGTGAAACCCCGTCTCTACTAAAAATACAAAAAATTAGCTGGGTGTGGTGGCGGGCGCCTGTAGTCCCAGCTACTCGGGAGGCTGAGGCAGGAGAATGGCATGAACCCCGGGGGGCGGAGCCTGCAGTGAGCCGAGATAGCGCCACTGCACTCCAGCCTGGGCGAGAGCGAGACTTGGTCTCCAAAAAAAGAAAAACAAAAACAAAAACAAAAAGCAGCATGCGCTAAAGAAGCTGGCCAAAACCCCACCAGAACCAAGAGGACCACGAAAGTGGCCTCTGGTCACCCTCATCACTCATTATACGCTAATTATA
Source organism: Pan troglodytes (assembly GCF_028858775.2). NCBI lineage: Eukaryota > Metazoa > Chordata > Mammalia > Primates > Hominidae > Pan > Pan troglodytes. The sequence continues at coordinate 13,136,964 of NC_072416.2, forward strand.
ACACATTAGCATGCTAAAAGACACTCCACCAGCACCGTGACAGTTTACAAATGCCATGGCAACACCAAGGAATTACCCTATATGGTCTAAAAGGGGAAGGAACCCTCAGTTTCAGGAATTCCCAGAAAACTCATGAATAATCTACCCCTTGTTTAGCATATAATTGAGAAATAACTATAAGTATTCTCATTCGACCAACCCATGCCACTGCTCTGCCTATGGAGTAGTCTTTTTTTTTTTTTTTTTTTTTAATTGAGACAGAGTCTCGCTCTGTCGCCCAGGCTGGAGTGCAGGGGTGTGATCTCAGCTCACTGAAACCTCTGCCTCCCGGGTTCAAGCAATTCTTCTATCTCAGCCTCCCAAGTAGCTGGGACTACAGGTGCCTGCCACTATGCCTGGCTAATTTTTGTATTTTTAGTACAGATGGGGTTTCACCATATTGGCCAGGCAGGTCTCAAACTCCTCACCCTGTGATCCACCTGCCTCGGCCTCCTAAAGTGCTGGGATTACAGGTGTGAGCCACCGCGCCCAGCCAGAGTAGTCATCTTTCATTCCTTTACTTCTCTAATAAACTTGCTCTCACTTCTTTTTCACACGAGGTCCAAGAACCCTCTCTTGGGGTCTGGATTGGGACCCCTTTCCAGTGACATCTGCTCTAGACTAATCTTATGTCCTGTGGTTCATGAATCGGGAATCTCAGGTGAATAGGAAAAATTGTTGGATTGGGAGGAGATTCTGGTTTCTGGTTTCCCTGGCTCTCATTTAATATGTAGCCCTGAGTAGGTAGCTTTCCCTTCCTAAATCAGTTTCCTCAACTATAATGAGAGGATTTAGATCTCCAAAGTCTCTTTTAGTTCAGACTCTCAAAAAAGTCCAAAACACACAGCCAGGCGCAGTGGCTCACACCTGTAATCCCAGAACTTTAGGAGGCCGAGGCAGGTGGATCACGAAGTCAGGAGATCGAGACCATTCTGGCCAACATGGTGAAACCCCATCTTTACTAAAAATACAAAAATTAGCCAGGCATGCATGGTCATGGACACCTCTAGTCCCAGCTACTCAGGAGGCTGAGGCAGGAGAATTGCTTGAACCTGAGAGGCGGAGGTTGCAGCAGTGAGCCGACATCGCACCACTGCACTCCAGCCTGGGTGACAGAGCGAGACTCCATCTCAAAAAAAAAAAAAAAAAAAAAATCCAAAACACACAAGTTATATCAGAGCTGGAAGAATCTGGGAACTCTTACTTTGGGAGATTTGGGTGAGGTTCTTATGGTCTCCTTCACAGTTTGTTTATTTCAGTTCAATCTGATAGATTCTACCCTCAGACTCTATTTATAGTGATTACTGTGTGAAAGGAAAATAAATCTCGGGACCCCAAAAATCACTAAGCAAAAGGGAAAAGTCAAGCTGGGAACTATGTCAGGCAAACCTGCCTCCCATTTTATTCCTAAATAACATAGCTACAAAGGTTTAACAACAACAGCAAAAAAAAAAAAAAAAAAAAAAAAAGCTACATACCTCCCTCACAAGTTTCCCAGAAGGAAATTCCTTGTGGACAAGGGACAGACAGAACTCAAAGTCTTCCTTCTGCTCACTTGCGACAAATGCCTATCTGATTGCTTCCTCTGCCCTTTTGTTTCACTAAACCAGACTAAGGCCTAAGTGACTATTCCTCTACCCTCCTCTCACATGTAAATTGCATATTCAGTGGGAGGCTAATCAGAGACTCAAAGGAATGCACCCCTTTGTCTCTCATCTACCTATGACCTGGAAATTCCCACCCTACACCCAGTTGTCCCAATGTCAGAGATGATAAATTAATCTTCAAAAAGCTTTAGTTCTCTGTTCTTTGTTTCTTATGACCAACTTCCTTGTACTTCCTTGTCTCCTAGCTACCTGTTCTGTAAACAACCTTCTCGCCTTTGCGGTGCTTAGATGAGTCCTTCTGGCCTAGTAAAGGACAGTCCCTCTTCCTTCCCATCTAATAGACCCTATTCAGTTTAAACCTTAGCTTAGATTGTGAAGTCCAACCTCAGCCAATGGGGAAAGGACACAGAAGTGCTAGGAACTGCGTTAGGGATAAAACCCCTGCCCTCCCCCGCTCAGTGTGCTCTTGCAGTCATGACTGGTGCAAGCTGCACCTTTCTGCAGAAGTAAATTTGGCTTGCTGAGAAATCTTTTGTTTGAGTGCTCATTTTCTTTATGACTCCGAGCTCTTATTTCTAACACCACCTTTCCAGGCCAAACCAATGTACATCGTACACATATTGATTGATGTCTCATGTCTCCCTAAAATGTATAAATCCAAGCTGTGCCCCAACCACAGTAGGCACGTGTCATCTGGACTTCCTAATGTTAGAGGTGTGTGAACCAGAGCAACTCCATCTTGATAGGGGCTGGGTGAAATAAGGCTGAGACCTTCTGGGCTGCATTCACAGACTAAGTCGTTCTAAGTCACAGGACAACACAGGAGATCAGCACAAGATACAGGTCATAAAGACCTTGCTGTTAAAACAGATTGCAGGAAAGAAGCCGGCTAAAACCTGAAAAGAGCCGGGCACATTCCTCAGCCCCGGGCTCAAAACAAACAAGCCCAGTACAAACACATCCCATCCTCCCATCCCACCACATATCACCATATATCTCTTAAACTTCCCCCGGGCTCAAAACAAACAAGCCCAGTACAAACACCACCAGGAAAGTCTCCGATAAGGGGACAGATGAGGGGACAGCCGTTCAAAGTTTTACTGAAAGAGCGGGAACCAAAAGAATTCCTTTGTTGCCCTGTAACTTTCAGGCTATAGAAAGCAAACACTCGCATTGTTCAGGGCCCTCTTGTATGCTGTGGAATGGAGGGACCAGGTTCGAACTTGTAGTAAAGATCCTTGCCACTTGGCTTTGACTCTGGACTCTGGTGGTCTTCTTTGGGGAACAAACGGTCTGGGCATAACATCTGGGGGCTCGTCCAGGATTCCCCAAGCCCACCAGACCCCTGGTCAACGGATCTGCTAGGATCGATCTACTGATAGGTGAGCTGGCTCGTCTCCGTTTGTCTGTCTGTGTCTGTTCTGAATCCGAATCTGTGACTCATGAGGTCTGAAACTGGAGCTGGCACAGTCCTGGCGGACGCGCTATAGGACGGCCAGCGGAGACCGGTGGGAGACGTCCCCTGGCTCTCATCTGATCTATATTGCGATCTGAGCTGCCCCGGTTTGGCAGGCAGCAGCCGTATCTGAGCTGCCTGGTTGGGTGGGCAGCAGCTGTCTCTAATCTGGGCTGCCCCAGCGCGACCGCGATCCAGGCAGCTGACTCTGACCCGGGCTTCCGGTGCGCGCTTGCGATCTGAACTGCCCCGGTTTGGCGGGCAGCAGCCGTATCTGAGCTGCCCGGTTGGGCGGGCAGCAGCTGTCTCTAATCTGGGCTGCCCCCGCGCGACCGCGATCCAGGCAGCTGACTCTGACCCGGGCTTCCGGTGCGCGCTTGCGATCTGAACTGCCCCGGTTTGGCGGGCAGCAGCCGTATCTGAGCTGCCTGGTTGGGCGGGACTCTGACCCGGGCTTCCGGTGCGCGCTTGCGATCTGAGCTGCCCCGGTTTGGCGGGCAGCAGCCGTATCTGAGATGCCCGGTTGGGCGGGCAGCAGCTGTCTCTAATCTGGGCTGCCCCAGCGCGACCGCGATCCAGGCAGCTGATTCTGACCCGGGCTTCCGGTGCGCGCTTGCGATCTGAACTGCCCCGGTTTGGCGGGCAGCAGCTGCCTCTGACCAGGGCTGCCAAAGTGCACCTGCGATTAGATATCATTAATAAGTAAGTCAGATCAGATTTCCTTTACAGGGATTCAAACCCACATTCCTTTACAGGAAGAGACTACAAATTATTACAGGATGGGTAATACCCAGAGCACTCCTCTATCTCTCCTTACGAGTAATTTCAAAGAAGTTAGAGCAAGGGGCCATGATCTTGGTATAGAAATCAGGAAAGGAAAGCTAATTACTCTGTGTCACTCCGAATGGCCTGCCTTTGATGTGGGGTGGCCGCCCGAAGGGACCTTCCGACTTGCTGTCATCACTAGGGTAAAGTCCAAGATTTTCCTACCTGGGCGTGCGGGCCACTTAGATCATATCCCATATATCCTCATATGGCAGGACCTTGTTGAGAACCCGCCTCCTTGGCTGTCCCCTTTCCAATTGGCCTCTGAACCCTGTAAGGCACTAGTTGCTCGACCACTAAAATCCAAGCAACCAACTGCCCCCCCCATCCTGTTTTACCTGACAGCGGGGACCCACTGTTCACAGAACCCCCTCCGTACCCCTCCGGGCCCCAGGCCCCAGCCCCCCTGGCTGAGCTGCGGGAGGGAGCAGGCGGACGGGAGGCGGCCGGCACTCACGGGCCCGCTGAAAGGGAAAGTAACTTTGAAGGGCCGGCAGGGAGGACGCGAGGGCGCACTTCGCGGACCAGCCCCCCCCAGCCGCCTGACTTCACGGTGGCTTTACCCCTTCGGGAAATAGGACCCCCAGATGACACAGGAATCCCCAGGCTCCAGTACTGGCCATTCTCCACCAGTGATCTGTATAACTGGAAAACTCAGAGTGCTCGGTTTTCAGACAACCCCAAAGATTTACTGGCTTTACTAGATAGTGTCATGTTCACCCACCAGCCCACTTGGGATGATTGTCAGCAGCTCCTCCGAATTTTGTTCACCACGGAAGAGCGAGAGAGAATACAGATAGAAGCTAGAAAGCTGGTCCCGGGGGACGACGGTCAACCGACTGCCAACCCCGACCTCATAAACGCAACCTTTCCTCTGACCAGGCTGGCGTGGGACTACAACACGGCAGAAGGTAGGGGACGGCTACACCTTTATCGCCAGACTCTAATGGCAGGTCTCCGGGCAGCTGCTCGCAAGCCCACTAATTTGGCTAAAGTATATTCTATTCTGCAGGGAAAGACAGAGAGCCCAGCTACCTACTTAGAAAGATTAATGGAAGCTTGTAGACAGTACACCCCCATAGATCCAGAGGCTCCAGGAAGTCAGGCAGCTATTGTAATGTCTTTCGTAAATCAGGCAGCCCCAGATATTAAGAGAAAACTCCAGAAATTAGAAGACTTGGAGGGAAAGCGGATTCAGGACCTCCTTCAGATAGCCCAGCGGGTTTACAATAACAGAGATACTCCAGAGGAAAAGCAATTTAAGGCCACTGAAAAAATGACCAAGGTCCTGGCAGCAGTGGTACAGAAAGAGCATCTACAGCCAGAGTACACCCAACCTAGGCGGCCCCCCCGGCATGATAATCTGAGCAAAGACCAATGTGCCTATTGTAAGGGGGCTGGCCACTGGGTAAGAGACTGCCCCAAAAAGAAACCACGAGGACAGGGACCCGGACCCCCTAGGTCTACACCCGTACTAGTCACTCAAGACGAAGACTAGGGAAGACGGGGTTCAGACCCCCTCCCCGAACCTAGGGTAACTTTGCAAGCGGAGGGGTCCCCAGTCCAGTTCTTGGTCGATACGGGAGCACAGCACTCGGTCTTAGTTAAAACTAATGGGAAATTATCCTCCAAATCCTCGTGGGTACAAGGGGCCACAGGAGTTAAGAAATACCCATGGACAACACAAAGAACAGTAAACCTCGGAGCCAAGAATGTAACCCATTCTTTCCTGGTCATCCCTGAGAGCCCCTGTCCCCTATTGGGGAGAGACCTGCTAACTAAAATGGGAGCACAGATCCATTTCCTCCCTGAGGGGCCCGTCGTGACCAACCCCCACAATCAAACCGTGTCCATCCTGACTGTAAACCTAGAAGATGAGTACTGGCTCCACAAGGAGAAAGCGGCCCCTGACCAGGACATAGCAACTTGGCTCCAGCAGTATCCAGAAGCGTGGGCGGAAACGGGGGGCTTAGGTCTAGCAAAACACCGTCCTGCCTTATTTATTGAACTTAAGCCTGGGACAGACCCTGTGCGGGTACGCCAATACCCGATGCCCCTAGAGGCCAAGAGAGGGATTGCCCCGCATATCCGCCGGCTCCTTGACCAAGGGGTCCTACGCCCATGTCACTCACCCTGGAATACTCCATTGTTGCCGGTACGAAAACCTAATAGTGGAGAATACAGACCTGTACAAGACTTAAGAAAAATCAACAAGAGGGTTGTGGACATACATCCAACTGTACCTAACCCGTATACCCTCCTAAGTACCTTAAACCCTAAACATCAATGGTACACTGTTTTAGATTTGAAAGATGCTTTCTTTAGTTTGCCTTTAGCCCCTCAGAGCCAAAAGCTCTTCGCCTTTGAGTGGAATGACCCTGATAGGGGCATAAGTGGCCAACTGACATGGACCAGGCTGCCGCAGGGATTCAAAAACTCTCCTACCCTGTTCGATGAGGCCCTCGATGAAGACCTGGGTGAGTACCGACGTAAACACCCTGAAATAATTTTACTCCAGTATGTTGATGACCTCCTGATTGCTGCTGAGACCCAAGAAGCTTGCATCCAAGGGACCAAGGGTCTCTTACAAGCTCTAGGGAATCTAGGCTACCGAGCCTCGGCAAAGAAAGCTCAAATCTGTAAGCCAGAGGTAATATATCTAGGGTACCTGCTTAAGGGAGGGCAGCGCTGGCTAACAGACGCCCGGAAACAAACTGTTCTGCAGATCCCCAGGCCACAATCCACCCGACAAGTGAGAGAGTTCCTGGGGTCGGCAGGATTTTGCCGACTATGGATACCTGGGTTCGCAGAACTGGCTAAACCCTTGTATCAGGCAACACAGGGGCAACAACCATTTAATTGGACAGACGAAGCCGAGTTGGCCTTCCAACAGATTAAAACCGCCCTACTCTCCGCGCCTGCACTAGGACTACCTGATGTTACCAAGCCCTTCCACTTATACGTGGATGAAAATAAGGGTGTCGCCAAGGCGGTAGTAACTCAGAACTTAGGCCCCTGGCGGAGGCCAGCTGCCTACCTGTCAAAGAAGTTAGACCCAGTAGCTGCCGGGTGGCCCCCTTGTCTCCGAATGATTGCGGCCACGGCTCTGATGGTGCAAGATGCTGATAAACTTGTCATGGGGCAAGAATTACAGGTCGTTACTCCACATGCCATCGAAGGTGTACTCAAACAGCCACCTAATCAATGGATGAGTAACGCCCGGCTCACCCACTACGAAGGACTACTACTAAATCCTCTCAGGATAATTTTCCTGCCCCCAACGACCTTAAACCCTGCCTTGCTGCTGCCCAACCCGGACCTGGACGCCCCACTCCATGACTGCACCGAGATACTAGCTCAGGTGCACAGAGTTCGAGAAGACCTGCAGGACCGCCCACTTCCTGACGCCGACCTCGTCTGGTTCACTGATGGAAGCAGCTTCATGCATCAAGGCCAGAGGTACGCTGGGGCGGCAGTAACTTCAGAGACTGAGGTAATCTGGGCGGAACCCCTGCCCCCGGGGGCCTCGGCCCAGAAGGCCGAACTGATAGCGCTCACCCAAGCTCTTACCTTAGGGGCGGGGAAAAAGCTGACAGTATATACAGACAGCCGATATGCTTTTGCAACGGCACATATACATGGGGCCATTTACAGGGAGCGAGGGTTACTGACGGCTGAAGGAAAAGAGATAAAAAACAAGCAAGAGATCCTAGCCCTGCTAACAGCCCTATGGAGGCCAGAAAAATTAGCCATTGTACATTGCCCAGGGCATCAGAAACTAACTACTCCAACTGCTCAAGGCAACTTTCTGGCAGAGCAAACTGCAAGAAATGTGGTGAAGGCTCCCAGCCAACTCCTTGCACTCCAGCTCCCTGACCCGGGCCCCCGGGACTTGCCATATTTCCCTGAATATTCAGAACAAGATCTCCAGTGGATTGACAAACTTCCCCTGAAACAAATCCAGAATGGGTGGTGGACTGATTCTAATGACCAAACCATCCTACCAGAAAAATTAGGACAACAGGTGTTAGAACACATCCACCAAACCACCCACCTGGGGGCCCGGCGGATGATAGACCTGATCAGACGCTCCAAGCTCAAAATCAGACATATAGCGGAGACAGCCAGCAGTATCGTGACAAGTTGCAAAGTCTGCCAGCTTAACAACGCATACCCCCAATCTCAAGCTGCAGCAGGAACAAGGCTCAGGGGAACCAGGCCCGGTATCTACTGGGAAGTAGATTTTACTGAAATAAAGCCAGGAAAGTACGGGTACCGGTACTTACTTGTCTTTGTAGATACTTTTTCAGGGTGGACTGAAGCATTCCCAACCAAAAGAGAAACTGCTCAGGTCGTAGCAAAGAAAATTCTGGAAGATATCCTCCCCAGGTATGGCTTCCCCATCCAGATAGGGTCAGATAATGGGCCCGCTTTCGTCGCTAAGGTAAGTCAGGACTCGGCTTCCATCCTTGGGGCAAATTGGAAACTACATTGCGCTTACAGGCCCCAGAGTTCAGGACAGGTAGAAAGGATGAATCGGACCTTAAAAGAGACCTTAACTAAATTGACTATAGAGACTGGTGCTAATTGGGTAGTCCTTCTCCCCTATGCTCTGTTCCGGGCCCGTAATACCCCTTACAAACTGGGCCTCACCCCTTACGAAATCATGTATGGCAGACCTCCACCCCTGGTTCCTAGCTTAAAAGATGACCTGCTTAAGTCTGAAACAGAAAATGTCTCTGAATTCTTATTTTCCTTACAAGCCTTACAGAAAATTCACCAAGAAATCTGGCCCAAGCTGAGAGAGCTATATGAGACCAGTCCCCCACCGACACCCCATCCGTACCAGCTGGGAGACTGGGTCCTGGTTAAGCGACACCGACAAGAGACCCTAGAGCCCAGGTGGAAAGGACCACTCCAAGTACTCCTGACCACACCCACCGCCCTGAAGGTAGAAGGCATTGCGTCGTGGATCCACTACACCCACGTCAAGCCAGTGGACCCAACCTCCGACCTTCTGGGGCCAATCACAGCGGCGGCGGCTGAAGCACCGGACACGTGGACTGCAGATTGCCCCTCCTCAGGGTGCAATAGCCCAATTTTACTAAATTTTACCGATTTCCCAGTAGCCAAACCAGTGGCACCAATAATATGCTTCGAGTATGATCAGACTGAATACAATTGTAAGCACTATTGGTGGCACCAAAGTGCCGGCTGCCCTTATAACTATTGTAACATCTATAAATACCAATGGTGGGGTGGAGAAGAACAGATAGATCCCAGATGGCCCTTCCATCGCAGACGAGATAGAGACCTTTCATATACATGGATAGTTAGAGACCCCTGGAACTCCCGCTGGACCACGCCTCAACACGGGGCTGTATACTACTCCTCCACCTCCACATGGCCTAGCAGTCACCTCTATCTGTGGCGGGGTCTAGTGCAGGTACGGCCCCTGGTCCATGGAAATATCCAGCGACAAGAAAACCGCCTGACACAAGATTTACGTCCTTTTTCCTGGTTAAAATTATTGCAAGAAGGATTAGAACTTGCCAACCTTACAGGACTTCACAGCCTGTCTGGCTGCTTTCTATGTGCCACTCTAGGGCGTCCACCGCTAACCGCTGTCCCCCTGCCATGGGGATCATCCACCTCTGCCCAAGCTAACAACCACCAAAACCTCTCATATGCCCCTATCCCTAACGTGCCACTATACCTAAACCCCAGTCAAGAGAAGTTTCCCTACTGTTTCTCAGGAACTAATTCCAGCCTCTGCAACATCACTGCAACGCCCCCTAACATCACCTTAAGGGCTCCGTCAGGCATATTCTTCTGGTGTAATGGAACATTATCTAAAAACCTATCAAGCCCCTCTGTTACCAACCTACTGTGTCTTCCTGTCACATTAGTTCCCCGGTTAACTCTACTTACTGCCGGTGAGTTCCTAGGGTATACCGGTAACTGGACTAGTGCTGTTATTCACCCAGACCCTAGACCGAGACCTGCACGAGCCATATTTCTCCCCCTCATTGCAGGAATCTCCCTCACCGCATCCTTCATGGCGGCCGGACTGGCTGGGGGAGCCCTAGGTCACACCCTTATAGAAAGTAACAAGCTGTACCAACAATTTGCCGTTGCTATGGAGGAGTCAGCTGAGTCCCTTGCCTCCCTCCAGCGGCAGCTCACGTCCCTAGCACAGGTAACCTTGCAGAACCGGAGGGCCTTAGACCTACTCACTGCTGAAAAAGGGGGAACGTGTATGTTTCTAAAGGAAGACTGTTGTTTCTACATAAATGAATCAGGACTCGTGGAAGACCGAGTCCAACAGTTACGCAAGTTAAGCACAGAAGTAAGAACATGGCAGTTTGCTTCAGCTGCAGACCAATGGTGGAACTCATCTATGTTTTCTCTGTTAGCCCCCTTCCTTGGACCCCTGCTGAGTCTACTATTTCTGCTTACCGTAGGACCTTGTGTTGTTAACAGAATTTTGCGGTTCGTTAAAGAAAGGTTTAACACTGTACAACTCATGGTCCTCAGAGCCCAATACCAACCTATAACCGCTGAAACAGAATCAGACTTATAAGACCCAAGATTGGCTCTAAAAATACCTGAAAAGAAAGGGGGGAATGAAAAGAGCCGGGCGTATTCCTCAGCCCCGGGCTCAAAACAAACAAGCCCAGTACAAACACATCCCATCCTCCCATCCCACCACATATCACCATATATCTCTTAAACTTCCCCCGGGCTCAAAACAAACAAGCCCAGTACAAACACCACCAGGAAAGTCTCCGATAAGGGGACAGATGAGGGGACAGCCGTTCAAAGTTTTACTGAAAGAGCGGGAACCAAAAGAATTCCTTTGTTCCCCTGTAACTTTCAGGCTATAAAAAGCAAACACTCGCATTGTTCAGGGCCCTCTTGTATGCTGTGGAATGGAGGGACCAGGTTCGAACTTGTAGTAAAGATCCTTGCCACTTGGCTTTGACTATGGACTCTGGTGGTCTTCTTTGGGGAACAAACGGTCTGGGCATAACAAACCCAACAAAACCAAAATGGCTACAAGAGTGACCTCTGGTCATCCTCATTGCTACACTCCCACCAGTGCCGTGAGAGCTTACAAATGCCATGGAAATGTCAGGAAGTTACTGTCAGGCCTCTGAGCCCAAACCTGCATGTATTCATCCAGATGGCCTGAAGAATCACAAAAGAAGTGAAAATGGCCTGTTCCTACCTTAACTGACAATATTACCTTGTGAAATTCCTTCTCCTGGCTCATCTTGGCTCAAAAGCTCCCCCACTGAGCACCTTGTGACCCCCACCCCTGCCAGCCAGAGAACAACCCCCTTTGACTGTAATTTTCCACTACCTACCCAAATCCTATAAAACAGCCCCACCTCTATCTCCCTTCGCTTCAGCCCACCTGCACCCAGGTGACTAAAAAGCTTTATTGCTCACACAAAGCCTGTGTGGTGGTCTCTTCACACAGACACGCATGAAAGTTACCCTATATGGTCTAAAAAAGGGGAGGCATGAATAATCCACCCCTTGTTTAGCATATAATCAAGAAATAACCATAAAAATGGGCAACCAGACAGGTGCAGTGGCTCATGCCTGTAATCCCAGCACTTTGGGAGGTCGAGGTGGGTGGGTCACCTGAGGTCAGGAGTTTGAGACCAGCTTGGCCAATATGGTGAAACCCCGTTTCTACTAAAAATACAAAAATTAGCCGGATATGATGGCATATGTGCCTGTAGTCCCAGCTACTTGGGAAGCTGAGGCAGGAGAATCGTGCCATTGCAGTCCAGCCTGGGTGACAGAGCAAGACTCTGTCTCAAAAAAAAGGGGGGGGCAACCAGCAGCCATCAGGGTTGTTCTGTCTATGGAGTAGCCATTCTTGTATTCCCTTACTTTCCTAATAAACTTGCTTTTACTTTAATCTGTGGACTTGAAAGGAGCCGGGCACATTCCTCAGCCCCGGGCTCAAAACAAACAAGCCCAGTACAAACACATCCCATCCTCCCATCCCACCACATATCGCCATATATCTCTCAAACTTCCTGAGCCCAGTACAAACACCACCAGGAAAGCCTCAGATAAGGGGACAGCCGTTCAAAGTTTTACTGAAAGAGCGGGAACCAAAAGAATTCCTTTGTTCCCCTGTAACTTTCAGGCTATAAAAAGCAAACACTCGCATTGTTCAGGGCCCTCTTGTATGCTGTGAAATGGAGGGACCAGGTTCGAACTTGTAGTAAAGATCCTTGCCGCTTGGCTTTGACTCTGGACTCTGGTGGTCTTCTTTGGGGAACTAACGGTCTGGGCATAACAGACTCACCCTGAATTCTTTCCTGTGTGGAGTCCAAGAACCCTCTCTTGGGGTCTGGATCGGGACCCCTTTCCTGTAACACTGAGGCTGTGTGTCACAGGAAAATCCTTAACCTTGGCAAAACACACTTTCTAAATTGATTGAGATCTGTCTTTCATACTTTTGGGTTCACAACTGAAATGTGCAGTGAGACTTATTTTATACCATATTATTTTGTGTATTTTCTTTGTTTATTATCCTTTTTGTTTGCTTATTTTTCTCCTTCTATTCCTTCTGTTGAAACGTTTCCTTTCTTCCTTCTTCCTTCTGCTTGTTTACAGTAATTTCATTGTTTTTCTGTTCTTTCAGTGACTTCCCTCAAATGTCAACATACATTACTTTTTTTTTTCTTTCGAGACAGAGTCTTCCTCTGTCACCCAGGCTGGAGTGCAGTGGTGCGAACTTGGCTCACTGCAACCTCTGCCTCCCAGGTTCAAGCGATTCTCCTGCTTCAGCCTCTGGAGTAGCTGGGATTACAGGCATGTGCCTCCATGCCCGGCTAATTTTGTATTTTTTAGTAGAGACGGGGGTCTCTCCATGTTGGTCAGGCTGGTCTCGAACTCCCGACCTCAGGTGATCCACCCGCCTCGGTCTCCCAAAGTGCTGGGATTACAGGCATGAGCCACCATGCCCGGCCAACAATTTTCAACTCGTGTCAACCTTGTTTCATCTAAACCCTGTATACCCTCTCAGGTCCCATCAGGCACTGAATTATTATGATGCAGATCTGTGATATGTCATTTTATTCATAATGTTTTAATATCAACATACATTCAAAACCTTTTTTCCCAACAAAGTCTAATCCATATCTCTGACATCCTTCCAATCAAGAAAAGGATCTTACAAGAAAATGCCTTAACTACAGGTTCCCTACCCCAGATAAACACCTACTGCCTGATTGATTGATTGAGACAGAGTTTTCTGCTCTTGTTGCCCAGGCTGGAGTGCAGTGGTGCAATCTTGGCTCACTGCAACCTCTGCCTCCCGGGTTCAAGCAATTCTCCTGCCTCAGCCTCCTGCGTAGCTTGGATTACAGGCATGTGTCACCACGCCCAGCTAATTTTTTGTATTTAGTAGAGACGGGATTTTACCATGTTGGTCAGGCTGGTCTCGAACTCTTGACCTCAGGGGATCCACCCGCCTCAGCCTCCCAAAGTGCTGGGATTACAGGTGTGAGCCACTGCACCCAGCCTATTTGTTATTTTTATCAATAAGTTTAGACCCATCTTTTAAAAGCAAAAAGAGCTCATTACGGCTGTTTCCAGTCAAGAATTGTTTAATTTACTGGCATTTTTATCACATTTCTGTATTCACCATTTTTCTTGCATCCCACACTTTTTCTTTCAATGAGGGGCTATAGGTGTTAAATTCTCTGATTGTGGGTGTATCTGATATATCTTTATTCCACCCTCAATCTCGAACTATGGTTCCAGGAATTGCCAGATTCTACTCATTAATGGATATTTAACAAATTCTGCAATATTCTCTTTACCATCAGCCTTGGCTCCAAACTGCTTTAACTTGGAAAGATATCCAGTCTCTTTACCCTCACTTCTTCCAAACTTCCACAATTCTCTTGCTCTCTTTCCTTAGAGAAGTGCAAGAACTCAATGCAGAACCTATCAATGTATAGACTTTAAGATGAGGCGGCACAGAAGAACAATAAGGGGGGATAGTTTCACATTAAATACAGATAAGTAGAGCTTAAGCAGGAGTTTTGGAAAACAGAGACAATGCTAGAGTAACAGGTTTAGTTGCCAAAGATTTCTCTCTACCCATCTCAGCAAGAGAGAATCAGGTCTCCTGAGATTAATTGGTTTTATTTAATTAATTTATTTTTTAAGATGGAGTCTCAGTCTGTCACCCAGGCTGGAGTGCAGTGGTGCGATCTCGGCTCACTGCAATCTCCGCCTCCCAGGTTCAGGTGATCCTGCCTTAGCCTCCTGAGTAGCTGGGACTACAGGCACACACACCACCACACCTGGCTAATTTTTGTATTTTTTTAGTGGAGTCGGGGTTTCACCATGTTGTCCAGGCTCCTCTTGAACCCCTGACCTCAAGTGATCTGCTTGCCTCTGCCTCCCCAAAGTGCTGGGATTACAGGTGTGAGCCACCGTGCTTAATAAGTTTTAACTAAGTATTCCAGGCACAAAAAGTAGAGAGAGAAAGAGATAACAGTCAAATTAATCACCTCTAATTCTGAAATTCACACCTGATCTAGCTCTCATAGAGAAATGCTGGTCCTCAACCCTGGTCACGTATCAGAATCATCTGGGAAATATTTAAAACACAAAAATGTTTTGAACAAATTCAATAATAAATCTCTTTAACTATAGGCCTCATGGAACCTATCACTTCTTCCTTTTGCTATTTTAATAAAAGCTCTCAGTTTTAGAAACAATTCAGGGGTCGATTTTGGCTGTATTTGGACATTCCAAAAGTTAAAGTAATTGGTCTAGGGACATCTGAATAAGGACATCCTTTTATATTATAAAAGAACATTCTTTGGTAGTATAAGGACATCCTTGTATAATCTACCTAGGATATTCATTCAGTAATGAAGAATTTTTGACTTTTGGCCTGGCCTGTGCTGGAGTTGACCACCTTAAACTGTTAACAAAATGCAGATCCCATCAGTGAGGGTCCTGTGACTGCAAGCAAGTGTGTCGGGGGAATAAATTGCAGGAAAGATACAGGTTGATTCACAGAAAGAAAAGAATATCAGATTTTCTTTGCGATGCTCCCACTGGAATGACTTAATATGCCAATCTTTGAAACAATAATTGTGCTAGGGAAGGGGCTAATGTGATTAACATTCCCAACTACCCCAAAGTAAGGAAAGAAATGCAAAACAGGCAAAATTAACAGGTGTGTATGCCGGGCACGGTGGCTCATGCCTGTAATCCCAGCACTTTGGGAGGCCGAAGTGGGTGGATCACCTGAGGTTGGGAGTTCGAGACCAGCCTGACCAACATGGAGAAACCCCATCTCTACTAAAAAATGCAAAATTACCTGGGCGTGGTGGCACATACCTGTAATCCCAGCTACTCCGGAGGCTGAGGCAGGAGAATCACTTGAACCCAGGAGGTGGAGGTTGCAGTGAGCTGAGATCGCACCATTGCACTCCAGCCGGGGTAACAAGAGCGTAACTCCCTCTCAAAAATAAAACAAACAAACAAACAAAAAACAGGTAGTGCTATGTAAATGCTTAAACAGTTGGGGTAAGTTATTGCCACACTAGGCTGGCTGGTGGACTGATCCGGTAATTCTCCCTATTAAGTGACATGTTACTGAATAGGCCAGAGCAAAGGTGATTTGGCATCCTCTGTCGTTATTTGGAAACTTGGATCTCAGTTCAGGAGCTAAGACCATGTACTTGGGTCAGGCAGCAAGCATGAGCCCGCCTGACTCTAAGTTCTTGGCTGCCACCTGGTGGTAATGTTGAAGGAACACACCACTCCCATCAACAGATTAATGTGGATGGAAAGGACTCCACTCAATACTTCATCTGGTTGCTGACACAGGAACTGAAAATATAAATGATGATTTTTAAGGGGCACTGCTCTAGAAATATGTGTAGTTCCCTTGCTAATGAAGAAAGAGAAACTCTACTCCATCATCAAGAGGCGTCCTCTGGGCCCTTCCAGCATTTATCTACATCCCGTGTGCAGCTGGTTGAACTGGGTCCCCCACCCCAAGAGATGTCTACATCCTAGAATCTGTGAATGTGACCTTATTTGGAAAAAAGGATCGGCCAGGCACGGTGGCTCATGCCTGCTGTAATCACAGCATTTTGGGAGGCCAAGGCAGGAGGATTGCTTGTGCCCAGGAGTTTGAGACCAGCAATATAGCGAGACTCCATTTCTTAAAAAAAATAAAAATTAGCCAGGCATGGTGGCCGACACCTGTAGTCCCAGCTACTCAGGAGGCTGAGTTGGGAGGATCACCTGAGTCCAGGAGATTGAGGCTCCATGAGCTATGATCATACCACACTGTACTCCAGCCTGGGCGATAGAGTGAGACTCTGCTTAAAAAAGAAGAGGGGAGGGGAGGGGAGGGAAGGAGAGGGGAAGGGAGGGGAGGGGAGGAAGGGGAGGGGAGGGGATCTTCGCAGATGTAATTAAGAATCTCCAGATGAGATCATCTTGGATGATCTCAGCCCAAATTAAATGACAAGTGTCCTGATAAGAGACACACAGAGATGAGACAGAGAAGAAATGCAATGTGAAGACAGAGGTGGAGATTGGAACAATGCAGCCAAAAGCCAGGGAATGCCTGGAGCCACCAGGGGCTAGAAGAAGCAAGGATGAGTTCTCCATGAGGGCCTCCAGAGGGGGCATAGTCCTGTGGACACTTCAGCCTCCAGAATGGCAAGAAAAATGATTTCTGTTGTGTTAAGTCACCAAGTTTATACTATTTTTTTTTTTTTGAGATAGAGTCTCACTCTGTTGCCCAGGCTAGAGTACAGTGGTGCGATCTCGGCTCACTCCAACCTCTGCCTCCGGGGTTCAAGTGATTCTCCTGCCTCGGCCTCCCGAGTAACTGAAATTACAGGTGTGTGCCACCATGCTTGGCTAATTTTTGTATTTTTAGTAGAGACGGGGTTTTGCCATGTTGGCCAAGCTGGTCTCGAATTCCTGACATCAGGTCAACCGCCCACCTCAGCCTCCCAAAGTGCTGGGATTACAGGCATGAGCCACCACGCTTGGCCATTTATAGTAATTTGTTAGAGCAGCCCTAGCCTGACTAATACATCCCGTCTCCACTGGGAGCCATGGTTTGTTCAAAGAAATGATACCAGGCCCTCACCCCATATGCCATGGAGGTGGGTTCCCCTGCATACTCTTAGACACCCACATTTGCTGGGAAACGTTTTACCCACCAATAAGGAAGCTGCAAAGCCCTCCATCAATCCCCTGAAGAGCTCTTACCACAATCAGATGTGCCCAGCATCATGAAAGCAGAGAGGCCTTATCCTGAATTGTCAGATGGCAGTCAAGGTTGCAAAAGCAGAGACAGACTAACGATCTTACATATTACCCATGACCACAAATCCAGGATGACAGACTGGAAGAACTGAACTGAACGTAGAGAAAAAAAAGAGGACGGGTGCGGTGGCTCATGCCTGTAATCCCAACACTTTGGGAGGTGGAGGCGGGTGGATCATTCGAGGTCAGGAGTGTGAGACCAGCCTGGCCAACATGGTGAAACCCTGTCTCTACTAAAAATTCAAAAATTAGCTGGGTGTGCTGGCGGTTGCCTGTAAGGAGCCTGAGGCAGGAGAATTGCTTGAACCTAGGAGGCAGAGGTTGCAGTGAGCACTCCAGCCTAGGCGATACAGCAAGAGTCCATCTCAAAAAAAAAAAAAAAAAAAGAGAGACAGAGAAATAGCCCTATAAGGAAGACAAATATAATCCTTTCAGTTCCTGCCTTTCACCCTCATGAGACTTTGGGAGGAGGGGTGTGTATCTACCTTGATTTTCTATTGGTGTTGAAGGGGATCAGAATACATTACCCCAAAAGAGTCCACTTCAGCATAAGGATTATTGTGAGCTGAGGGCAACCGAGAAACTGCAGACAAAAAGAGCTCTCTACCCACTCCCTTTCTGCCTAAAAGCAGGGAAATTCCCCATGTAAAGATGTTTCTCTATACCAAGGCAGGGTGACTGGCACAGAGATGAGTTGGCATGACAAACATTACTAAACAACCCTTACCCACCACTTCCTAGTCATCTTTCCACAACTTACTAGCCCTAGGAACCCAAACTCTCCCTCCCTCCCTCTCTCTTTCTCAGATTCTCTGTCACCTAGGCTAGAGTGCAGTGACACAATCATGGCTCACTGCAGCCTCCAACTCTTGGGCTCAAGAGATCCCCCCACTTCAGCCTCCTGAGTATCTGGAACTACAGGCACACACCACCACTCCTGGGTAATTTAAAAAACAAAATTGCTTTTTTTGATCATGCACAGTGGCTCACGCCTCTAATCCCAGCACTTTGGGAGGCCAAGGCAGGCAGATCACCTGAGGTCAGGAGTTCGAGACCAGCCTGGCCAACATGGTAAAACTCAGTCTCTACTAAAAATACAAAAAATTAGCCAGGCGTGGTGGCTTGTGCCTGTAGTTCCAGCTACTTGGGAGGCAGAGGCAGGAGAATTGCTTGAATCCAGAAGGCGGAGGTTGCAGTGAACCAAGATCATGCCATTGCACTCCAGCCTGGGTGACAGGGTAAGACTCCATCTGAAAAAAAAAAAAAGGAAAATGGTATATAAGCCCCCAAGTCTAAACACTGCTTTGCATTTTTGCTCCTTTTATGTGAAGCCCCATGCATGTAAAAATATTAAAATTTGCATGTCTTTCCTCCTGTTCATCTACCTGTTGTCAGTTTAACTTACAGACTCCAGTCACAGAATCTAACAGGATAAATGAAGTTTTTCCTCTCCTGCAATTGAACTACGAGTGGTGGGACTGTGTCAGGGGAAGAACCCTCTCTACTGGAATCCAAACATCCAAACACACAGGCAAAGTCTAAAAAGACAGTAACCACAGGAGTTATGACAGATTTGCTACTTAGATAGTGGGAAAGGACAAAAATTAATTAAAATACAAATACTGGTCAACAAGCAAGGCCCTTTCATATAAACAATGAAACAACCATCCATTCTATACCAGGATACAATATTTTTCTGAAGTCTCTTTGAAAGAAACAATTTCCCATAATTTTGATACTAGGGTATGTGGGTGGTTTGTGAGGTGGGCAACCATTTGTCAATGCCATTAAGTTATTTATTTATTTTTTTCAGACGGAGTCTCACTCTGTCGCCCAGGCTGGAATGCAGTGGCACAATCTTGGCTCACTGCAACCGCTGCCTCCCAGGTTCAAGCGATTCTCATGCCTCAGGCTCCTGAGTAGCTGGGACTACAGGCACATGCCACCATGCCTGGCTAATTTTTGTACTTTTTCAGTAGAGACAGGGTTTTACCATGTTGGCCAGGCTAGTGTCGAACTCCTGACCTCAAGTGATCCATCCACCTCAGCTTCCCAAAGTGCTGGTTTTACAGGCATGAGCCACCGCACTTGAATGAAGTAAACTTCTTTAAAGATGACAGTAAGTTTGATCTATATACTGATATCAAGGCACATATCAACAGATGCTGTGATCACTGGGGCAAGGACACACCTGGACATTCTTTTTTCTTACTCTGATGGAGGTAAATGCTGTCTGATCTATGAAAACAATCTTTCTACACCCAAGATTCAATAAAACTGTTTATGATTTGTGGGAACAGAATATCATAAATGCCATTGAAGAAGCTGGGATTGACTGGATTTAGCCAAGACAACACAAAAGCCAGATGGTATTTGATTTTTGCAACACAGAGGTTTAACTATTCAGATTCAGGAAAGTATTGAGCTTCCACGGGGAATTCCTAATGAGCTGAATAATCTGCAGGATTGATGTTCCAGATGCCTCTGAAGGGAGGACATGGGTCAGCACAGGAGACTCCCTAATCACAGCCAATGATCAATTCAAACTCATCTGACCACTATCGCAACAACGCATGATGGTAATTCTTTAGGATCATGGGGCATTCTCTGGACTACCCACAAATTACCCTAATCATCACTCCACAGCTTGAAATCAGTTCCCACTGGGCTAATTCTACTTATCTACCCCTTATCTCCTTATGAAAAAAAAAATGTCCCATGAGCCAGGGACACTCACCTACCACTTGCTTGCAAATTGGAACCCATGAGTAGCAAGCAGAGAGATATTTGGGATACTTAAGTAGTAGGGTTGGAGGCCTTCTTTCAGGCTACTGGGTTCTGTATAAATCTAATCTGGTACAGCTATGGGCAGGAGTTACTTCTTGCAGCAAGATAGAGGCCAAACTTGGGTAGGTTGATTGTAACCCAAGACACAGAAGAAATTATTAGCAGTTGAACTAAGAGGTTTACCATATGGTAAAGGTTTGGAACATGCCACTCAGGCAACTCAAAACTGTTTTCACCTATTTGTTAAATTTTCATTCATCAGGGAACTATCGACCAATATGCCGGACAGTGTACCAGGCACTATCATGAATAGCACGACCAGACAGATTCCCTGCCTTCTTGCAGCTGACCTTGTAGTGGGGGACACAGGAGGTTAACAAGTGAAAAGTACACACACGAGATTTCCAGAGAGCAGTGTGATACAGTTCACAAGGACACGGGCAAGGAGACATGAACTTTCATCTGGCCAAACCAGGTTGCTTTCATTTATAAAGGCCTTAATTGGAAACAGAAAGGTACAGATCCCAGGTCAAGGGGAAGGAAATAAGACCCAACTGCTGCTGGGGCTGGAATGTTTGTGTGTTCAACCTAGATTCAACAACCCGAATTTCACCCCTAAAAGACCTGAACAAACAATTTGGATAAATGCCCACCAGGTGGCAGGAGTGCCTCTTCCCTTCATTTCTGCAATTGAAATTAAACATGCACCTTATCCTTTTAAAAAAAAAAACCGTTTTGTTTTCATAAGCTATTTTTATCCTTTTCAATGTTGAAACCAGTTGATTTCACAATACTACTAAATAACATACTTATAGTGCCAACGTAGCAAGTCTCTAAGCTAGTATCTAGGTAAAATATGGCCCTTACCTTCCAGGCCTCCACGTTGATCTCAGTTGCTTTTGATTCTTAACTTGATTCACCAGTCTTACCTGGAATTGCCTTACAAGTCAGTCAGCTTCTTTAAACTCAGAGTCCAAAGCTTTTCCTTGGCTGTGTTCTTAATTCCAGAGCTTCAATTCTGCTTAGAGCTCAACATCCTTGCTGGCGGATTTTCTCATCAAGCAAAATGTTCCCTACTCTTTTCCGTCGTGCGTTCGTCCTTTTATAAAATTGGAATTGAATGACGTCGATTAAACTAAATTAGTTTAAGCTGAAAATCCAACACAAGTGGAAAAGTGTTCAAATCTCAATGAAACCATAGAAGCCATGTAGTCTATGTAGTCAACGATGACAAAGCTTATCTGACGGACTAAGTTGAATGTGGCCAAATAAATCACATAGGAAACCTCAACTCTTTTCTGCTCCCTTTGAAAATATAAAACAGGACGAAGGTTTCCAGAGCATTGCATCAGGATGCAGTCATGGAATAAGAGAGAAAACCTTCAGCTAGGTGTGGTGGCTCACACCTGTAATCCCAGCCTTTGAAAGGCGGAGGCGGGAGGATCACTTGAGGTCAGGAATTTGAGACCAGCCTGGCCAACATGGTGAAACATCGTCTCTCCTAAAAATACAAAAAATATTAGCCAGGCGTGGTGATATGCACCTGTAGTCCCAGCTACTAGGGAGGCTGAGGCACAAGAATAGTTTGAACCCGGGAGGCAGAGGTTGCAGTGAGCCGAGGTTGTGCCACTGTACTCCAGCCTGGGTGACAGAGTGAGACTCCATCTCAAAAAAAAAAAAAAAAAAAAGGAGAGAAAACCTTCAGAAAACTCAGAGTTGCTGAGAGCACCAGAACTTAATCAGGAGAGGGGCTGGGGGAAGCACATGGGGTAACCCCCAGAATCTTGCTCTGGGCTAGAGAAGGCTCAACACACAGCAAGGAGAAAATCAGAGAAGAGGCTGAAGGGGAGACTTGATAGGAGACAGGTGCTGGAGGAATCAAGACCAACTGGGTTTCCATCCTTGTGGCATCCCACTGGGGAGCCCAGGAGAGGCTCCGAAAGAGGAAGTTGATTGGCCTGGCTTGGGTCATATGCTACAAATCACTTTGATTGACCTCTACAAGACATTGCCCACAGGGAGGCAGAGAGAGCTCTCCAGAAAGAATGCGGGGTGTTGATGTAGTTTGTATATTTGTCCCCACCCAAATCTCACATTGAATTTTGCTCCCCAGTGTTGGAGGTAGGGCCTGGTTGGAGGTGATTGGATCATGGAGGTGGTTTCCCATGAATGGTTCAGTGCCATCCACTTAGTGCTGTCCTTGTGATAGTGAGTTCTTGTGAGATCTGGTCATTTAAAACTGTGTGGTGGCTGGGCGGGGTGGCTCACGCCTGTAATCCCAGCACTTTGGGAGGCTGAGGGAGCAGATCACCTGAGGTCGGGAGTACAAGACCAGCCTGGCCAAGATGGTGAAACCCCGTCTCTACTAAAAATACAAAATTAGCTGGGGGTGTTGGCACCTGCCTGTAATCCCAGCTACTCAGGAGGCTGAGGCAGGAGAATCACTTGAACCTGGGAGGTGGAGGTTGCAGTGAGCCGAGATCGCACCATTGCACTCCAGCCTGGGCAAAAAGAGTGAAATTCTGTCTCAAAAATAAATAAATAAAATAAAAATGTGTGGCACCCCCACCCTTGCTCCTGCCCTGGCCATGTGACATGCCTCCTTCCCCTTTGCCTTCCACCATGACTGTAAGCTTCCTGAGGCCTCCCCAGAAGCTGAGCACATGTCAGCATCATGCTTCCCATAAAGCCTGAAGAACCATGAGCCAATTAAACCTCCTTTTTTTTTTTTTTTTTTTTTTTGAGACAGAGTCTCTCTCTGTTGCCCAGGCTAGAGTGCAGTGGAGCAATGGCGGCTCACTGCAACCTCCGCCTCCTGAATTCAAGAGATTCTCCTACCTCAGCCTCCCGAGTAGCTGGGACTATAGGCGCCTGCCACCATACCTGGCTAGTTTTTGTATTTTTAGTAGAGACAGGGTTTCACCATATTGGTCAGGCTGGTCTCAAACTTCTGACCTTGTAATCTGCCTGCCTCAGCCTCCCAAAGTGGTGGGATTACAGGCGTCAGCCACCATGCCCGGCCTTAAACCTCTTTTCTTTATAAATTACCCAATCTCAGATGTTTCTTTTTTTCTTCTTCTTCTTTTTTTTATTTTGAGACAGAGTCAGCCTCTGTCACCCAGGGTGGAGTGCAGTGGTGTGATCTTGGCTCACTGCAACCCCCGCCTCCTGGGTTCAAACAATTCTCCTGTCTCAGCCTCCCAAGTAGCTGCGACTACAGGCGCCCGCCACCACACCTAGCTAATTTTTGTATTTTTGGTAGAGACGGGGTTTTGCGGTGTTGGCCAGGCTGGTCTTGAACTCCTGACCTTAAGTGATCCGCCCGCCTTGGCCTCGCAAAGTGCTGGGATTACATGTGTGAGCCACCGCGCCCGGCCTGTTATTACATTTTCAAGACACCTCTTAGGGCCACTGTGTTTATTGTGCTTAGAGAGGGAAAGAAGAGAACTGACAGGGAAGAAGGAAGCTCCGATGCTCTGGGTCATAACCACCTCCTAAACTGAGCTAATTGGCCTAGTTTACAGAATCAAGCATCCCACAAAGTATTCCCAATTGCAATCGCCAACGTTCCTCAATCCAAATCCCTGGAGAGCCTGTCAAAATGGCAGATCCCAGGGCCCCGGCCCTTGAGGTTCTGACTCAGCAAGTCTGGTGCGCAGCCCAGGAATCTGCAATCTCAAGATGTTCCCCATGGATTCTAAGGCAGAGCATCCATAAACCTTTCTTTAAGCAACTATTTTCCCAGCCAGCAAATTATAAAGACTTTTTTCAAGTACAACGAGACAGAAAGCCAAGTGAAACTTAAAATTAGCTGACTTGCTGGCTAAATCTGCTAAGTGGGCACTTGCCCCATATCACCCTCTGGCTCTCTGCTTCCTCTGCCAGGGAACGAGCTCAGCAGATGAGGCTGGAGCATAGAGGGCGGAGTCGCCTGTCCTTTAGCAGGTGCTCTGGTTACTGGGTCAACTCACACATGGGGCAGGGAGGCGGAGCCTGCAGGTCCCACCTTGCCATTGAGTGGAGGCAACTCTTTTTTGTGTGTGAATATTCTTTTTTGTTTTGTTTTGTTTTGTTTTGTTTTGAGACAGAGTCACTGTGTCACCCAGGCTGGAGTGCAGTGGTGCAATCTCGGCTCACTGCAAACTCTGCCTCCTGGTTTCAAGGGATTCTCCTGCCTCAGCCTCCGAGTAGCTGGGATTACAGGCGCCTGCCACCATATCTGGCTAATTTTTGTGTTTTTAGTAGAGATGGGGTTTCACCATGTTGGCCAGGCTGGTCTTGAACTCCTGACCTCTGGTGATTTGCCCGCCTCAGCCTCCCAAAGTGCCAGGATTACAGGTGTGAGCCACCATGCCTGGCCTGGAGGCAACTCTTGAGGTTGGGATGTCTGCAGTTCAGACTGAAGGCTCCTAATCCTGCTTGGAACTCCCAGCAACCTGCCTCACGTTCATCCCATAGGAAAACCTACAGGATAAGCCAGCAGCTGCTCCACGTGCTGACTGCACACCTTCCTGCTCTTCCCCAACTCCTCTCATCTCCCGAGGACAAGATCAGCCACCGCCTGCTCTAGATGACCCTTCTGATTCAGTCCTGCTGTTGCAGCCTCCCCACTTTAGCGGCTTCAGCACTTCTCTAACCATGTTTCAGGTGACACTGTTTTTTTCTTTTCCTTCCTTCCTCCCTTCCTCCCTCCCTCTCTTCCTCCCTCCCTCCCTTTCTTCCTTCCTTCCTTCCTCTCTTCATCCCTCCTTCCCTCCCTCCCTCTCTTCTTCCCTCCCTTTCTTTCTTTCTTCCTTCCTCCCTCCCTCCCTCTCTTCTTTCCTTCCATTTCTCCCTCCCTCCCTTGATTCCTCTCTCCCTCCCTCCCCCTCTTCCTTCCTTCCTCCCTCCCCCTTCCTTCCTTCCTCCTTCCCTCCCTCCCTTCCTTCCTCTCTTCTTCCCTCCCTCCCTCCCTTTCTCCCTCCTTCCCTTTCTTTCTTCCTTCCTTCCTCCCTCCCTCCCTTTCTTCTTTCCTTCCTTCCTTTTTCCCTCCCTCCCTTGCTTCCTCCCTCCATCCCTTCCTCCCCCTCTTCCTTCCTCCTTCCCTCCCTCCCTCCCTTCCTTCCTTCCTTCCTTCCTTGAGATAGAGTCCCATTCTGTTGCCCAGTCTGGATGGAGTTCAGCGGCATGGTCTCAGCTCACTGCAGCCTCAAACTCCTGGGCTCAAGGGATCCCCTTGCCTCAGCCTTCTGAGTAGCTGGAACTACAAGTGCACACCAACCACACTCAGCCAATTTTAAAACTTTTGTAGAGATGGGGCCTCCCTATGTTGCCCAGGCTGGTCTCGAACTCCTGGCCTCAAACAACCCTCCCACCTCAGCCTCCCAAAGGGCTCCCCTCGCTTCCCTCCCCTCCATTCCCTCCCTTCCCCTCCCCTCCCTCCTCTCCCTCCCCCTCTCCTCTCTCCTCTCCCTCCCCCTCCCCTCCCTTCCCCTCCCTTCCCGTTCCCCTTCCCCTTCCCCCCTCCCCTCCCCTCCCTTACCTTCCCTTCCCCTTCCCCTCTCTTCCCTTCCCCTCTCTTCCCTTCCCCTTCCCCTTTCTTCCTTTCCCCTTCCCCTCCCCTCCCTTCCCCTCCCCTCCCCTCCCTTCTCTTCCCCTTCCTTCCCCTTCTCTCCCCCTTCCTTCCCCTTCCTTCCCCTTCCTTCCCCTTCCTTCCCCTTCCTTCCTCTTCCTTCCCCTTCCTTCCCCTTCTCTTCCCCTTCCTTCCTCTTCCTTCCCCTTCTCTCCCCCTTCCTTCCCCTTCCTTCCTCTTCCTTCCCCTTCCTTCCCCTTCTCTTCCCCTTCCTTCCCCTTCCTTCCCCTTCCTTCCCCTTCCTTCCTCTTCCTTCCCCTTCTCTTCCCCTTCCTTCCTCTTCCTTCCCCTTCTCTTCCCCTTCCTTCCCCTTCTCTTCCCCTTCCTTCCCCTTCTCTCCCCCTTCCTTCCCCTTCTCTCCCCCTTCCTTCCCCTTCCTTCCTTTTCCTTCCTCTTCCTTCCCCTTCTCTTCCCCTTCCTTCCCCTCCCCTCCCCTCCTCTCCCTTCTCTTCCCCTTCCTTCTCCTCCCCTCCCCTCCCTTCCCTTCCCTTCTCTTCCCCTCCCTTGTCCTCCCCTCCCCTCCCTTCCCCTTCCCTTCCCCCCGTTTTTTTTTTTGTTTTTTTCAGATGGAGTCTCACTCTGTCACCCAAGCTGGAGTGTAATGCCATGATCTCAGCTCACTGCAACCTCCGCCTCCCGGGTTAAAGTGATTCCCCGCCTCAGCCTCCAAGTAGCTGGGACTATAGGCACACGCCACCATGCCTGGCTAATTTTTTTGTATTTTTAGTAGAGACAGGGTTTTACCATGTCGGTTAGGCTGGTCTCAAACTCCTGACCTCAAGTGATCTGCCTGCCTTGGCTCCCAAAGTGCTGGGATTGCAGGCCACCGCACCCAGCCTCCTTTCCTTTCTGAGACAGTGTCTTCCTCTCTTGCTGGAGTGCAGTGGCACAGTCACAGCTCACTTCAGCCTCAATCTCCTGGGCTCAAGCGATCCTCCCACCTCAGCCTGCTGAGTAGTTGGGGCGACAAGTGTGCCACCTCACCTAGCTAATTTTTAAAATTTTTTGTAGAGACAAGGTCGCACTACATTGCCCAAGCTGGTCTTGAACTCCTGAGCTCAGGTAATCCTCCTACCTCAGTCCCGCAAAGTGCCAGGCTTACAAGCTTAAGCCACCACATCTGGCTTGCCATCATTTCTTTCTGGATGGGGCAATGGCAGACCACAGCAATTGAACTTCCCTTCCTGGCCAAAAAAATAAAAAATAAGCACAAAAAATCTGTGCTTTAAAGTAACCCTGTGCCAAGGTGAAGTAACACCTCTCTTCCCTTACATGTGTTCAAGACCCTGGTGAAATTACACTATTGTCCTTCTACAAACACAGAGAAGCCGTTTCTTCCTGGTTCCTCTGGTCTGTTTGTTTTAGCTGATGACAAATATTGAGCAAATGTGCCATTTCAGCTTTGGGATGGGGAACATCCCGTGCTGTTCTCCTGTGTGTTCAGAGAGACAACAAGGGCCCTGTTGGGGGAGACTGTCATTGGCTTTCCTTCCAAATGGGTGTGAGCTACTCTAGGCCAACCACCTTCGCTGGCAATTTCCAACAGCCCCTAAGTAGCCCCACCATCATGGTTGCCAATCACCGTATTTCCTGGTGTATACAGGACCCAACAGCAGTGGCTCTCCCTTGGAGGCAATTTTGTCCCTACCCCTTGTAGAGGGCATTTGGCAATGTCTGGAGATATCTTTGGTTGTCACAGCAGTGGTGGGGGGTGGGGTGCACTGTTGACATCTAGTGGGTAGAGGCCAGGGATGCTGCCACACATCCTACGGTGTACGGGACAGTCCCCACCAATAATTCTGCAGCCCAAATGTCAATTGTACTGATGCTGCAAAACTCTGCCCTACAGGTATACAATATGGAGTTCTTACAAGAAAAACTTTACAAAGAAAGAAACTTTTGAAAGAAAACACTCACAGAGACTTTTCATAATACACCTATTTAAAATGAGTTCAAGGACGGGTGTGGTAGCTCATGCCTGTAATCCCAGCACTTTGGGAGTCTGAGACAGGGGCATCACTTGAGCCCAGAAGTTCAAGACCAGCCTGGGCAACATGGCGAAATCCTGTCTCTACAAAAAATACAAAAATTAGCCCGGCGTGGTGGCATGTGCCTGTGATCCTCCCACCTACTCGGGAGCTGAGGTGGGAGGATCATTTGAGCCCAGGAGGCAAAGGTTGCAGTGAGCTGAGATCTCACTACGGCACTCCAGCTTGGGCGACAGAGCAGGACCCTGTCTCAAAAATAAATAATTAATGAATGAATAAAGAGTTCATAATAGGTTTGTACTGAAAATATGTTCTTTTTCTCATGCAAGTATAGTCAATTCTACACAGACATTCCGTTGCAAACTGTAAATCTGTCTCAATGTAGTAATATACTACTAACAAAAGTACAAAAATCACATGGCTAATCCCATGGCTATATATTAATAAATTGAGATAAATGAAAATAGGTACATAGCCATGTTCTAGCAGTAACAGATTTAATTCTAAATTAATCAGGATTTGTACACATTAGCTTTTATCAACTGCATTGGGTTTGGCTAAGTTGGATGTGCAACTGGTATCTTTGTGTCAATGTTTTATTGCTGTACCGTGTTGTCACATGCCACCACTAGGGGGTGGTAGTAGTACCCGCTCTTCCACTTTCTGGACGCTTGGCTTCCCCTGGCCACGAAGCAAATGCATTGGAAGCAGGAAATTTTTGAGATACATGTTATGAGGGAGGAGTAGAGATTCATTCTACATGTTGACATGTAAAACACTTTGGGTCTGGGCATGGTGGCTCATGCCTGTAATCCCAACACTTTGGGAGGCTGAGATGGGCAGATCATTTCAGGTGAGGAGTTTGAAACCACCCTGGCCAACATGGTGAAACCCCGTTTCTACTAAAAATACAAAAATTAGCTGGGGGTGGGTTGGGCGTGGTGGCTTACGCCTGTAATCTCAGCACTTTGGGAGGCCGAGGCAGCCAGATCATGAGGTCAGGAGTTCGAGACCAGCCTGACCAACATTGTGAAACCCTGTCTCTACTAAAAATATGAAAATTAGCTGGAAGTGGTGGGGGTGCCTATAATCTCAGCTACTCAGGAGGCTGACACAGGAGAATCGCTTGAACCTGGGAGGCAGAGGTTGCAGTGAGCCGAGATCGCGCCACTGCACTCCAGCCTGGGCGACAGAGCGAGACTCTGTCTCAAAAAAAAAAAAACAAAACAAAAATTAGCTGGAGATGATGGCACATGCCTGTAATCCCAGCTACTCAGGAGACTCAGGCAGGAGAATTGCTTGAACCTGGGAGGTGAAGGTTGCAATTAGCCAAGATCATGCCACTGCACTCCAGTCTGAGTGACAGAGTGAGACTCCGTCTCAAAAAAAAAAAAACAGGAAACAAACTTTGGGAGACCAAGGTGGAAGCTCGCTTGAGCCCAGGAATTCCAGATTGCCTGGGAAACATAGTAAGACCCTATCTCTACAAAAATAAAAATTAAAAATTAGCCTGGTGTGGTGGTGCACGCCCATGGTCCCTGCTACTTGGGAGGCTTAGATGGGAAGATTACTTGAGCCCAGGAGGTTGAAGCTGCAGTGAGCTATGATTTTGTCACCGCACTCCAGCTTGGGTGACAGAGTGAGACCCTGTCTCAAAAAAAAAAAAAAAAAAAAAACTAAGTATGTAACAACAGTGCAGACTGTACATAACATAGCAAAGAATATGTAGGTGAGATATGGATGAATATAGTTTGAAATTAGCTATGGGTAGACAGGGAACTGGGCTTCTGATAGGATTTAGTAGACATTTGATATTTTGTTTGCCCCCAACATCTGAACTTCCTTCCTACGTTGGGGAATTCCTTTCCTTCTGAGTCTTGGTGGGTTGCAGAACTAACCACCATGATGTAAACTGAAGATGGCTGCTCATCATTTCCCAGCCTTCCCTGCAGCCAGGACATGGTCATGTGATCCAGGCTTCACCAGTCAGAGGCACCATGCCAGGCTCCCAATCCACAGAAGGAGGGATAGCACAGGTGCAAATATTGGCTGCAAACCATACCATCTTGTGGTGATGGCAGTGGTTTTCTTTTTTTGTTTGTTTTTTGTTTTTTGAGACAGAGTCTCACTCTGCCATCAGGCTGGAGTACAGTGGTGCCATCTCAGCTCACTGCAACCTCCGCCTCCCGGGTTCAAGCGATTCTGTTGCCTCAGCTTCAAAAGTAGCTGGGAGTACAGGCATGCACACCCATGTCCAGCTAATTTTTGTATTTTTAGTAGAGACGGGGTTTCACCATGTTGGCCAAGATGGTCTTGATCTCTTGACCTGGTGATCCGCCCACCTTGGTCTCCCAAAGTGCTGGGATTACAGGCGTGAGCCACTGTGCCCGGCCCTGACAGCAGTGGTTTTCTTACCAAATTGTTCTGTGGAACGATCTGAGGCAACTAGGGGGGATTTGGCACATGCTGTCAAGCCTGGGCACTACTACCTTTCCCTTTAGTAAATTTCTTTTCTGTTTAAATCAGCCAGAGTCACTATTGCTTGCAACTAAGAACCTTGACTAATACTAAGTTTGGTAGCTTGTGTTAGTGCTGCAAGCAACAGACACTCTCACATGGAATTGGCTGAATGGCAGTGTCAGGTCAGAGGGCAGTGGAGATACTGTTATTCAGGCTGGGAAGCTATTACTCTTGTCACGCTATGGCAAAACATTTGGTTTGACAAACTTTTTCTGGAAAGAGCCAGATAGTAAATATTTCAGACTTTGTGGTCTATATGGTCTCTATTGGAACTACCCAACTCTGCTTTGGAAAGCATCCCTGAACACTATGTAAATGAGTGGGTGTGGCTGTGTCCCAATAAAATTTAATTTACAAAATCAGGTGGTGGGCTGGATGTGGCCCACGGGCCATAGTTGAAGCCTGGTTCAAACTGTCACCTATTTTACACCAACCATGAACCTGTGGATGCTGTAGTATCAGGAGAAACTGTAGAAATATATCAGGATGTTGGCAAGTTCAACTGCTTAGAGTCTTCAGTAAGATCCAACAAGAAAAAGTAAATCTTGGGTCAAACATGGTCCAATGGCAAAATGGAAGAAAATGCAGCTTTGCTAAGATTCCTTCTGCCTGAAGCCTGCAATCTACAGTGATGGAGAATCCAAAGATTTAGAGAGTTATAGAAATAGACAAGTGCAAGACCAGGAGTTGACAAACTTTCTCTGTGAAGTGCCAATAGTACATATTTCAGGCGTTGCAGGCCACGTGAGGTTTGTTTTTTTTTTTTTTTTGAGACAGAGTTTCGCTCTTGTCACCCAGGCTGGAGTGCAGTGGCGTGATCTCGGCTCACTGCAACCTCTGCCTCCCAGGTTCAAGCGATTCTCCTGCCTCAGCCTCCCTACTAGCTGGGATTACAGGTGCCCGCCACCACACCTGGCTAGTTTTTTGTATTTTTAGTAGAGATGGGATTTCATCATGTTGGCTAGGCTAGTCTCAAACTCCTGACCTCAGGTGATTCACCCACCTGGGCCTCCCAGAGTGCAGAGATTACAGGCATGAGCCACCACGCCCAGCCCGAATAAAGTCTGTTGTATATTCTTCTTTGCATTATTTTACAATTTTTTTTTTTTTAAAGGCGGAGTGTTGCTCTGTTGCCCAGGCTGGAGTGCAGTGGTGTGATCTCAGCTCACTGCAACCTCCACCTCCCTGGTTCAAACGATTCTCCTGCCTCAGCCTCCCAAGTAGCTGGGATTACAGGCACCTGCCACCACACCTGGCTAATTTTTGTATTTTTAGTAGAGATGAGGTTTCACCATGTTGGCCAGGCTGGTATCAAACTCCTGACCTCAACTGACCCACCCACCTCGGCCTCCCAAAATGCTGGGATTACAGGTGTGGGCCACTTGCCCCAGCCTAAAACATTTTTTTCCTTTTTGATGAAACAGAGTCTCACTCTGTTGCCCAGGCTGGAGTACAGCAGCAAGATCACGGCTCACTGCAGCCTTCACCTCCCAAGCTCAAGCAATCTTCCTGTCTAAGCCTTTCAAGTAGCTGGGACCACAGGCCTGCGCCACCATTCACAGCATTTTTTTTTTTTTTTTTTTTGGTAGAAACAGTGTCTTGCTATGTGGCCCAGGCTGGTCTCAAACTCCTGGGCTCAAGCGATCCTCCCGTCTCACTCTCCCAAAGTGCTGGGATTACTGGTATGAGTCACCGTGCCCAACCATTTTCACAACTTTTTAAGAACACAAATTCTCAGCTTGTAAACCATATAAAAGCAAGTAATCTGCTAAGCCCTGCTATAAATGAAGGATCAATAGTGTGGCGGCAAAAAGCTAAGCAGAAGATAAGATGTATGGGATTCCAGCAAAAGATATGTTAGATCCTTTAGCATTTTTCATCAGACAGAGGGACAGGCATAGAGAGATAGCTCAGATTAGAAGGGCTTTGCAGTTATTGCCTCAAGGCTGCAGTAAAGCTCAGAGGCATGGGGCCAGGAATTCTGAGGCTCAAATTATTAGGCCCATCACATAAAAGCCATAGGCAGAACTACCTAGATAAGCCACTACTGGATTCCTGACTGTCAAAATCTCTGTGATAATAAATGTTTTGTGCTTTGAAAAAAAAACTTGAAGAAATTGGGTCGAGACAAGATCTTGCATGGCCAAAGGAACCCCATCTGTGACTGAGAAGAGCCTGTAACTATACAACCCTGAAAATTACCTCTGAGACACTAGGCCTCACACCCAGAGGAAGAAAGAAAGTTTCCGGCCAATGCACGCTTCGTTTGGCCGGGCGCGGTGGCTCACGCCTGTAATCCTAGCACTTTGGGAGGCAGAGGCGGGCGGATCACGAGGTCAGGAGATCGAGACCATCCTGGCGAACACGGTGAAACACCATCTCCACTAACAATACAAAAAAAAAAAAAAAATTAGCCGGGCGTGGTGGCGGCCGCCTGTAGTCCCAGCTACTCGGGAGGATGAGGCAGGAGAATGGCGTGAACCCGGGGGGCGGAGCTTGCAGTGAGCCGAGATCGCGCCATTGCACTGCAGCCTGGGAGACAGTGAGACTCCGTCTCAAAAAAAAAAAAGAAAGAAAGGGCCTGCTCCACACTACCCATCTTAAATCTGACCACAGGGGACAGTGGATGAGGGAGATGGTTCCACTAAGCAGAACCAAGAGCAACGGATTGAGCAGCCACCAATCTCCCTCCCGCCAGGGAAGGGGCTTCCTGGTATTTGTGACCAATAATGAACCTGTGGCCACTGGACATTGGTTCTCTGCCTGTCCCTTTTCCAAGGGGACAATTCATGGTGACATCCTGTGCCTTTGTCTCCACTACATACTAGGGGCTTTTGAGAGGACATGATTGAACCTTTAGCCACCCATTACCAGGCCATAAGGAGCCCCAACTGGACCCGACTGAGATACAGCACATCACCCATCGCCCTGGAGTGGGAGCTGGAAGTGGAAACCGGTTGAGACTTCAGGTTAGATCCCTCTTGGGAAGGGGTTAGTTCATTTCACGAATGTATAAGAATTTTTATTTTTTGAAACAGAGTTTCTGTTACCCAGGCTAGAGTGCAGTGGAGTCATCACAGCTCACTGCAGCCTGGACCTCCCAAGCTCAAGCGATTCTCCACCTCAGCCTCCTGAGAAGCTGGGACTACAGGAGCACACCACCATGCCTAGCTAATTTTTTAGTTTTTATAGAGATGGGGTCTCGCTGTGCTGCCCACGCTGATCTCAGACTCCTGGCATCAAGTGATCCTTCTGCCTTCACTTCCCAAAGTGCTGGGATTACAGGCATCAGCCACTGCACCGCGACCCTCATGTTTGCATACTTTGATCTCACTCCTGACTCCAGCCAAGTACTGGGGCAATGATGAGTGAGTGTGTTACCCAAGACAGACTCATCAGAATCTAGCCCTGGAAACTTGAAACTGAGACTAATATTATCTAGATCAAGGCAGGGACTGAGTTCATCAAGGCGGCTCCCACTCCAGGGCGATGGGTGATGTGTTGTGATCTCAGTTGTGTCCAGCTGGGGCTCCTCATGGCCTGGTAATGGGTGGTAAAGGTTCAATCATGTCCTTCCAAAAGTTCCTAGTATGTAATGGAGACAAAGGCACAGGATGTCACCATAACACCTAGCACAATGCTTGTACCATTACAGCTACGCAAATATTTGGTGAATGAATGAATGAGAGGCTGATTTCCTGAATGGAAGAAATATGAAATTGAGTGTTCTGGGGTGATCACCATCCCCCAGCCATATGGACAAAAAAAAAAAAATCCAATCTAGAAACACAAAGAAGGCAGACAGTAGCCTCTGAAGATTTTAGTTTGTAAACCCTGTGTGACAGTATGGAAATGAGTGTTCTCAAGATACAAAGATAGTTTTTGCTATCTTTGGCATTCCTTAGATAAAAGCTAAAGGGATCTGTCTGTCTCTCTCTCTCTCTCCTTCTCTGTCTGAATTTTTCAGTTTTCAGCAGAATATGTGGTAGAAGATAGTCTCATTCCATCATGACCTCATCCTTTAAAGCAGAGGTCTTTATTAAATACAAATGAAATGAAAGAACACGATCTAGTAACAATGAACAGGAAGATTAAAAAAACAAACAGGATCAGTCATTTGTGGGGATCCCTGAGAAGTGAAAATATGGGGCTGCTTGTTCAAATATGAAGAACTTTAAAGCCGGGCGCAGTGGCTCCCACCTGCAATCTCAATGCTTTTGGGAGCCAAGGTGGGAGGATCACATGAGCCCAGGAGTTCAAAACCAGCATAGGCAACAGACCCCCCGCCCCATAAAAGAATGAATGAATGGATGGATGAATGAACGAATACATACATTTTAGGAGCGTTCTTCTCCATGACTACGAAATATTTATTTCTTGTAAGAATGTTCTACTTTATGCCGGACACAGTGAGTGGCTCACACCTGCAATCCCAGCAGTTTGGGAGGCCGAGGCAGGAGGATCGCTTGAGGCCAGGAGTTCTAGACCAGTGTAGGCAACACAGCGAGACTCTGTCTCTACAAGAAATACATATAAAATAATTTAAAATGGCACTAGCAGATCATTCTCCCAAGCATGGGGGCCTTGGATGCATGGAATTGTGTGCGACTACCCAGGCTGCAGGGCTGCAAAGCTGGCCCCATTAAAGAAGCAGAGGGAGATTGTCCAGTGATAAATTGTCCATTTATCAATTGCTTAGTGTAAAAACCATACATTATTATCTTGATGAGAAATCAGCTGACCCCCTGCCCCTCAAAATGGCAGCATTCTGCCCTAGATGTCATCACCGTTGGGAACATTAGAGTCTTGCTCTGGGCAATCTGGTTTTAAACTTTATTTTCCATGTACAGTTTCAGATTATACAAAACATAGAAAATGGACTATTTTAAAGGTACATTAAGTAGAAAGTTTCTAACTACCCTAAAATCACAAACCAAGATTCAAAATGAACCTCTAGGCCTTGCCCTAACATTTCCCCAACACCACAAAATTGTCCAACTTGCTCTATTGTAAGTAACCTTTAAACTATTAGCGAGTTTAGTAACATCCTGCAAGGCAGATTTTAAACTACGATACAGTTTCTATCTAGGCCACTGTGTTTAGTGTGTTTACAAACAGGCTTGGAGTTCTAGGTTTCTTCATCATCAGTGAACACAGAGCGTCCTAGAGCGCCAGCCTGTTCATGAGGGGTGTGCACAAAAGCACGCAAACTATAGCAGAGTGTGTGGGAGTGAGTAGGTCTCCGATGTTCCTGTATTCAGGTATATATATATACACATTCACACAGACCAACAAGTCAAGCATTCTCCAAACTCATTTGAACAGAGGCCCAAAATCATTTTAATGCAAATAACAAAATGAGTTAGTCTGTCTCCATCACATAGCCCCTCAATGAAAGAATTACAGTACTTTATAAAAATGTCATAAAATGCGCAAACTACAGTTCCTTCAAATACAGTTGATGCTGTCTTTGGTCCTAATATGTGCTTCTTGGATGTCTACTAATTTTGTTGTTGTTATTGTTCTTGAATAACTGGTAATAAGCACCAAGTGAGGGCTGATTCTATCTACAGGTAAGAAGCTTGGATGTTTTCTCCCTGATTTTGTCATTTCTTTCCAATTTCCCCAATGCATGTCATACAGCAGGGAAGAGGCATCTCTCATGTCTCAAAAAAGCTTAATGGCACAGGTGGATGTGGGCACTGAATGTTGTACTGTAGTGGCAACCAGCCGGGAAAATCCATAGGATCATTTCAGACCGCATTCAACACAGATACTCATGTAGCCCCGACGTTTCTTGTGAAGGGAATTGATGTATTGCTTGAGGGGGTCGATCTCTGGTTCTAAGGTGTTTTGTTTCTTTCCAATGTGACTACCAGAAAATTATAGAAGGCCAGACGCAGTGGCTCATGCCTGTAATCCCAGCACTTTGGAAGGCTGAGGTGGGCGGATCACCTGAGGTTGGGAGTTCGAAACCAGCCTGACCAACATGGAGAAACCCCATCTCTACTAAAAATACAAAAATTAGCTGGGCATGGTGGGACATGCCTGTAATCCCAGCTACTCGGGAGGCTGAGGCAGGAGAATCACTTGAACCCAGGAGGCAGAGGTTGCGGTGAGCCAAGATGGTGCCACTGCACTCCAGCCTGGGCAACAAGAGCAAAACTCAGTCTCAAAAAAAAAAAAAGAAAGAAAAAGAAAAAAGAAAATTATAGAAAAGCCACCAAGGTAGAAAGTTTCAAGGGAACTTAAGATTCAACTTCCTCCATGAGCTTGGGTAGCATCCTGTTAACTCTAGGGGTGTAAGCCACATTCTTGCCCACAATATGACTAGTGACAGTATCTCATGGAGGCAGGAGGTGACATTTGTCCTGTCTCTGGCCCCAGGTCACCCTGTACTGCATTGGTGGCTTCTCCATAGGGAGGGGGTCCTATCTCATAGACTCCAAACTTCATGATGGCAGGGAGGATATCTGGATTTGCTCACCCCTGTATTTTCAGAGCCTCACACAGTGCCTGGAACATGGTAAACATTTAATACTATCTGTCAAAAACAAATGAATGAAAGAGTAGATGGAAAGAGCCAATCCTGCATTGAAGAGATATCCATGGTGGCCCTAAAACTACTCAAACCAGATGTCTCTTCAGCTCCACTGGAACTGAGCTGATGGCAAACCACCACTCCACTCAGCAGAAGGTCAAGTGCAAAAGTATTTAAATAGCACGAGGTCCCACACCCCATCCCAGGACAGCCCCCAGCATCCTGCTCCAACATAAGCAGAAAAAGACAATGAGGTGCAAAGAGCTTATCTCCTGGGATGGTTCCTGGGTGGTCTGCATTGCCACACAGCACATCATGCTTTGATCCTGAAGGACAAGGCCCCAAAAGCCCTATTTCTCAGCACAGTCTTAAAAGCACCTGGAAATCCTTCACCCAGACCCTCTGAATCAGCCTGTCCCAAGCGGCACGGGAACCCCTAAAGCTTGAAAACTCCAGCTCTATGGGACCCTCTCACCGCATTTACTGTTGGGACCATGGGCCCCTCCACAGACATGTTTTCTGGGTGTTACACAGACAGGTACTGCCCAATAACTGTCATCTGCACGAACTGAATGGAGCTATATTTAGACTGATCTAAATGCCTAAATGCCTCCAGGAGCATTTAATAATAGGCACGCGTAAAGCAGCCTCCCTCCCATGCCACAGGCCTCGATTTTGAATCGTTTTATTTTTGAGATGGAGTCTCAGACTGTCGCCTGGGCTGGAGTGCAGTGGTGAATCTCGGCTCACTGCAACCTCCGCCTCCCAGGTTCAAGCGATTCTCCTGCCTCAGCCTCCCAAGTAGCTGGGATTACAGGCACCTGCCACCACGCCTGGCTAATTTTGTTGTATTTTCAGTAGAGACAGGGTTTCACCATGTTGGCCAGGCTGGTCTTGAACTCCTGACCTTGTGATCCACCTGCCTCAGCCTCCCAAAGTGCTGGGATTACAGGTGTGAGCCACCGCACCCAGCGGATTTTGAATTCTTAGTGATGTTCTTTGCAGCCTCCATCACAGTGTGTAATTAGTTTCTTTTCTTTTTTTTCTTTTTTTGAGATGGAGTCTCACTCTGTCACCCAGGCTGGAGTGCAGTGGCACGGTCTCGGCTCACTGCAACCTCCGCCTCCCAGTTCAAGTGATTCTCCTGCCTCAGCCACCTGACAGCTGGGATTACAGGCATGCACCACCATGCCCAGCTCATTTTTGTATTTTTAGTAGAGACAGGTTTCACCATTTTGGCCAGGCTGGTCTTGAACTCCTGACCTCAGGTGATCCACCCGCCTCAGCCTCCCAAAGTGCTGGGATTACAAGCATGAGCCACTGTACCCAGCCAGTTTTTCTAATTAAGTTTTAATCTGTCTCCTCCACTAGGCCATGAGCCCTAGGAGGAGATTGTCTCGAGAGGGTATCCCCTGTGCCTGGCACATGCATGCAAGTTATGATTTATGTTGATGAATGAATGAATGAATGAATGAATGGTGGATGGGTCCTCTGAGGCTCTAGAAATAGGGGTGAGAGGCCAGCCAGGTATAGCATAAAGGGCTGGACAAGAAGGGAGAGGCCTTCTAGGATAAGATGGGAAGGAGGCTGTACCCCACACCCTGAAGGTGTCTATGAGTTCACATGGCTCAGGAATGGAGTTTGGGGGCCCTAGATGTAGACAGCTGTGGCGATGGAGGCCAAGGTTTTGGCCTGCTGTGGGGGTTACATTCACCTCCCCATCTCCACATGATGACATCCTAGCATTTATGAGGCAGCTCTGCTGACCTGGCCCAGGCACCGTGGTCCCCAACTTCAACGCATCTGAAGTGTTACCCAGGGAGCGCATTAGAAATGCAGATTCCCTGGCCCCATCCCTTGAAGACTCTGATTCTGTAGGTCTGGGGTGAGGGGGGGCGCTGTAGGTTTTCCTAAAGATGAATCTAAATCTGGCACGCAGGTAAAGGATCACCATTCCTAAGGCAAGCAGGTGACACTGTCGGCAAATTGAGGTGAGACTTTTTCTGACCCACCCCAATACCAGAGGGTTGGTTGGGCTCTGGTTTGGACACAGACAGAATGCCAGGGACTACACCTGCTTCTCACTTGGAACTTGGGTGAAACCTCTCAGGAAGCTGTCATTCTTCTCCTATACCCCACCTCACCCTCTTCCACCCACCACTGGCAGAGAGATTCGGGAGGGGCTCGGGCCAGCTGAAACCCATAGGAAGCACGTCCCCAGAGACCCAGCTTTCCCAGCCTCTCATCTCCTCCCATCACAGCCCCATGGTTAAGAAATGTCCTGCCGAGTGCTTTTGGATTTGAGCATTGCTGGATTTTTGCTTGTGTCTTGTTGAGACTTTTGAGTGGGCAGCAGTTCTGAATACCAGCCTTCATAGTCTATTCTCTGATCTCAAGAATGCAAAAACTCTTCTGTCTTTTGGATTTTTTTTTCTTTTTTCTTTTTCTTTTTTTTTTTTTTTTTTTTTTTGGCTTTTAAAGGAAACAATACGTTTGCTAGAAAAACCTCAAAAAATAATGATTATATACAAAATGGTTATCTGAAAGTGGATTCTGTACTGCAGCAGAAGCAACCCAGCTCCGGAACTCTATTTGCGCTTCCTCAGTATCAGGTACATCATGCCGCTGATGAAGGTGCAGGCGAAGGCCACCCACGCCAGGATGTAGGAGTAGCCGTAGCTGCCTTCTCTGGTCACGGGATAGAATTTCGCATTTTTGTGGTGAATGTCTTCACGCCTGTCTGTATAAATGGAGGCCGCAATCATGACACACAGACCTGTCAGGAAGAAAGGTGAATTTTCAATAAATCATGGACCACAGTGCACCCTGGGTAGCCCAGGGGCATACGGCCAGAGTTGAAGACAAACTTCAGCTTTTATTCTTTGTTTATTATTATTTTGTTGTAGAGACAGGATTTTGCCATGTCACCCAGGCTGGTCTTGAACTCCTGAGCTCAAGCAATCCTCCTGCCTCGGCCTCCCAAACTGCTGGGATTACAGACGTGAGCCACCGCGTGCAGCCTTAAGCTCTTATTATTAATAGGTATTTATTTTAGTCTATTGGAAAAATTACAACTGATATTTTGTGGAAGGATATTGTCACCTACCCTGTAGCTATTTTGCTTCCCATTCTGGCTAACTAAACCCAGTTTTGTTTGGGCAGCCACATCACCAACCCAGAGGGTGAACATAATTTGTCTAAGCCAGAGGTCCACAGACGTACCCTGTAAAGGGCCAGACAGTAAGCAGTTTAGGTTTTCTGTGGGCCATGGTCACACAAGTCTGCCACAGTAGCATGACATCACCTATAGACAATACAAAAATGAATAATAGTGGCAGTGTTACAATAAGATTTTATTTACAAAAACATGTGGCACGCCAGATTTGACCTATGGGCCATAGTTTGCCAACCTTCTTCTTGGCAATCTGGTTCCTGTTTACTTGTTATAGCTGATGGGTCAGTATGTATCCCAGTTCTGACCACAGAAAACCTTCAGTGAAAAATATGACTCCCTGGGCCGGACACGGTGACTCATGCCTGTAATCCCAGCACTTTGTGAGGCCAAGGTAGGTGGGTCACCTGAGGTCAGTAGTTCCAGACCAGCCTGGCCAACATGGTGAAACCCCGTCTCTACTAAAAATACAAAAAATTAGCCGGGTGTGGTGGTAGGTGCCTGTAATCCCAGCTACTAGGGAGGCTGAGGCAGGAGAATCGCTTTAACTCACGAGGCAGA
Organism: Pan troglodytes; assembly: GCF_028858775.2. Classification (NCBI taxonomy): domain Eukaryota; kingdom Metazoa; phylum Chordata; class Mammalia; order Primates; family Hominidae; genus Pan; species Pan troglodytes. Next base: position 13,177,421 of record NC_072416.2, read on the forward strand.
GGTTGCAGTGAGCCAAGATCGCACCACTGCACTCCAGCCCGCACAACAGCAAAAACTTCCTCTCAAAAAAAAAAGAAAAATATGACTGCCTGAAAAGAGAGCGATGAGGGAGGAGAAACCTTTTTTAAATTGCTCTCCTTTCTCTTGCTGACTGCTTTAAATATTGTCGGGGCAGGATGAAATATCTGGAGTTGCAGCAAACTTTTTGGAGCCACGAAGGGGTCAACACCAACACTAAAGATGACAGAATAGAAGGATGGAGTGAGCGGAAGTGCTTGACGCAGATGCTGCTAAATCAGCTCTAGAAACTTTTCTACCTCCAGAGTACTTGTTATGTAAAAATAGTAACTATCTTTGTGGCTGAAATCACAGTTAATTCGATTTTCTCTCACATAAGGCCAAAAGCACCCTAATTTTAGTACTTGTCGTCCTTGGCTGGGTGCGTTGGATCATGCCTGTAATCCCACCACTTTGGGAGGTTGAAGCGGGCAGATCACTTGAGCCCAGGAGTTCGAGACCAGCCTGGCCAACATAGCAAAACCTCACCTCTACTAAAAACACAAAAATTAGCTGGGTGTGATGGTGCACACCTGTAGTCCCAGCTACTTGGGAGGCTGCGGCACGAGAATCGCCTGAACCCGGAAGGCGGAGGTTGCAGCGAGCCATTGCACTCCAGCTTGGGTGACAGAGCGAAACCCTATCTCAAAAAATAAAAAAAGAAATACTTGCTGTCCCAATATTTACAGACATTAGAGCTAAGATGAGGTTAGGTTCTGTGGTTTTCCTTGGGGGACCTATCTGTCTCCTGGCCAGGCAGTTTTGGTGGGACTATCCTTCAAGATGCTCAGACATTCTCTGGCCAGGGGCCAAGCGCGTAGACAATCTCCGCCAATCAGACTCTCACTCCTGGAAACCTGAGTCTAAACAGTGACCCTGTCAGGGTTCCTTGATTCTGACAGCACCTCCCTGGAGCCGCTGCCTATCAGTTGCTGGTGCCTGGATCTTCTTTCCAACACCTGGTTTTTCAGCTTTTCCTTTGATTCTTGCAGGCTACCCCCAGAATCCCATCTCTCACATGAGTTAGAGTATCTGCTGCTTGCGTCTAAAGATCCCTGCCTGATACAGCATTAAACACTCTGCAGTTTGAAGCAGAACAGGGAGGGCCAGGTCTTTGGACCAGAAAATGGCCATAGGAGTTGGGGAGAATGGGATGCTATGCAAGGAAAATGGGAAGACGTGACTTTCATATTAAAATACGGGGGAATTTTCATATATGTGAAAATTTATATATATAAAATTCCTAAATACATATATTAGGGTAATCAATTTTGACTAAGTAGCCTTACAGATCAACAGACAAACACAGACAATAACAGAAAATAAACTTCAGAAGCTGGGTGCGGTGGCTCATGCTCGGAATCCCAACACTTTGAGAGGCTGATGCTGGCAGATTGCGAGACCAGCCTGCACAACATAGTGAAACCCCATCTCTACAAAAATTAGCCAGGCATAATGGCACATGTCTGTAGTCCCAGTTCCTTGGGAGGCTGAGATAGGAGCATTGCTTGAGCCCTGGAGGCCGAGGCTGCAGTGAGCCATGATCACGCCACTGTACTTCAGCCTGGGCAACAGAGTAACCACCCAAGTCCCCCCACCCCAAGTTAAATGACAGGATTCAACTGCCTTTAATGGGGTCGGTGAGGGTGGGGGGTCCATGCCTCTAACTGGCAGATACAGAGACAGTAAAGGAGGGGGATCAGACACCTCCTGACTACCTCGCCCAGGGTCCTTGGGAAGAACACATTCTCCCTTTAGGCCTCATTTGTTCTGGCTTGTTGCTCTCCAACGCTTGGCTCAGGGACAGGAGTACAAATCCCCAGGCTCTAACCCAGCAGAGGCTGATTCAAGAGGGCAGGCTGGGGCCTTGGGAGTCTGCACTTTAGAAAGGTCCCCGGAAGGACTGTGGTGGACTTGGGGGGTTCTCAAGATCAAGTGACCCTCCGGAGTCTTTTGCACTTGAAAACACTCTCATTCTCCGCCTGTACCTAGAAGGGGTGGCACCTGGCTGTCCAGTAAAAGTGCGCCAAGGGGAGGGGACGCTGAGTGTGACCAACCACCCCACTTTGCCCTGGACTGGGGTTTCCTAGGATGCGGGACTTTCAGTGTTTTTATTTTATATTGTATTATATTTTATTCTACTCTATTTGTTTTATTATTTTTTCAAGGAAGAGTCTCACTGTATCCCTCGGGCTGGAGTACAGTGGTGCTATGGTTTGGCTGTGTCCCCACCCAAATCTCACCTTGAATTGTAATAATCCCCACATGTCAAGGACGGGGCTAGGTGGAGATCATTGAATCATGGGGGCGGTTCCCCCATACTGTTCTTGTGGTAGTAAGTCTCACAAGATATGATGGTTTTATAAATGGGAGTTCCCCTGCACACGCTCTCTTTCCCGCTGCCATGTAAGCCCTTTTGTTCTTCCTTTGTCTTCCGCCATGACTGTGAGGCCTCCCCAGCCATGTGGAACTGTAAGTCCATTAAGCCTCTTTCCTTTACAAATTACCCAGTCTCGGGTATGTCTTTATTAGCAGCATGAGAATGGACTAATACAAGTGGTACAGCACCCCACAGCCCACTGCAGCCTTTACCTCTCAGGCTCAAATGATCTTCCACTCCAGCCTCCCAAGTAGCTGGGACTACAGGTGTGCTCCGCCATGCTTGGCTAATTTTTTTTCTTTTTGTATAGAGGAGGTCTCACTACGTTGCCCAGGCTGGTCTTGAACTCCTGGGCTCAAGCAGTCCTCCTGCATGGGCCTCCCAAAGTGCTCCTGCACCTGATCGGGACTTTCAGTTTTAAAACAGAGGATGGTCCCAGGCAAACTAGAACAAGTTGTCACTGCACTGCACTGATGACACGTCTCAGGGTCATCCTGAGGGCATGGCAGGTTTGGACTTGACCCTGGCCCGGGAGGTGGAGGGCTGGAAGGAGGTGGTAGTTAGAGTGGTTAGGGCCAAGCAGCCTAAGTTGGCTCCCACACCCAGATTTCTTGCCTTCATCAAGCCACTCATTAACTCCTGATTGGAAAGCACCCTAGAAGGGACTTCTGTATTTTGTCATCAGAAAGCTTTAAATCGTCACTGAGAAACAACAAATGATCATGGTGTGGCTTCTGACTTCTGATCTGACTTAAGCCTTGCTAAAATTCCTAAGTAGAAAAAAATGCTCTGAGACCTCTGCTTCCTCCAAGTTCCTCCAGGACTGAGGCTGTGCCTTGTTCATCTCTTGAGCCCCTGCAGCCAGCACAGGCCTGGTGCAACGTGGGCACCTCTGTCACCCACCAGCTTGAAACCTGTTGATGGCTTCCCATCAGCTTAGAACAAAGACCCCAAATCCTTTCTATGGCCTGCAAGACTCCATGGGGCGTGGCCCTGCCTGCCCTGCTGGTTCACTTCCCACTGCACTCCAGCCCCACTGGGCAGCTCTCCGTCCCTCCTATCACAGGGCTTCCATCATGCCGTTCCCTCTACCCAGGACACTGTTCCCTCCTCTCTCTATTGAGACACAACACTGTCGACAGCGACTCCTACTCACCCTCCAGATCCTCTGGCTTCATGTCTCCAGGATGCCTTCCCTGGACTCCCAACTCAATCCAAACTCCCAAATATAAACGTCCCACTGTGGTACAGCATGCATGCGCCCACACACACACACACACGCAAACACACACTGGCACACAGCACCGCGCAGCTGCCAATTTCTCCTTTCCAAATTCTCCCTCCTCCTGGCTTCCCTCCTGGCGGCTGGGAAGGGAGTGCTTATTCCAGAAAGCCCCTTGTTAGGGAAGCCCGTTGATGTACTTACATGACATTAGCTGGATGATGGAGGTTAGGACAAACCTCTCTCCCTGCTTCAGGCGGAAGAGCTGGAGCACGAAGATGAAGAAGGCGATGCAGCAGAGAATGGTGGAGAGGATCATGGTGGCCTGGACTGCCTGCAGCGTGGAGTACTCTGCGGGAAAAGGGCAGGGGCGCAGGACTGAGGACCTTGGCCAGCCGGCACTGCGGGGTACACAGTGACCGCAGCAGCTCCAGAGTAGGGGTGACAGGAGGCAAACGGGAAGGGGTTCAGGCAGTCGTCTACATGGTCTGAGCACAAGGGCAGCCAAGGAGTCTTCCAGACCCCCTGCCCTTCACCTCCAGTGTCCATTTGACTGGACAATCCTCGACCCCCTTATCTGGAAGACGAGGCAAGAACCACCTGCTCTGCATTCTTCCTGGTCTGGGTCACAGATCCCACATGCTTGGCTCATGGACAGGGGAATCTTTTGAAGGACAAACCTCAGGTTCCAACATGGTAGATTGTGACTCAAGAAATCAGGATGGGGTCTTGGGGGTCTCCATTTTAGAGAGGGATTCCCATGGACTCAGGGCTCATGGGACTGTGACCTTGTGAAGTGCTCTGTGGACGCCATAGTAGCCTGTAGGTATCGGAGGCTGATCTTCACGGTCACTACTTACAAAGAGGAGGAAAGCTCCTTTCTTTTCAGGTCAGCCTTAACAGAGACTGGGGTATGAAGGTTTGGGGCTCAGTACAGAGAAGTTTCAGTGGAGAAGGGAGGCCTAGGGTGGAGGGTGTCACATGGGGGCAGGTCACAGTGAGGCTATGTGTAGAAAGCTATGTGGCCATAGGGAAGGCATCCTGCACATGGGTTACCTTTGTGGGCCTCAGTTTCCTCACCTGTAAAATGGGGATATAGATATATTTTTTGAGACAGGGTCTCACTCTGACATCCAGGCTGGAGTGTAGTGGCACAACCGTAGCTCACTGCAGCCTTGAACTCTTGGGCCCAAGTGATCCTCCTGCCTCAGCCTCCTGTGTAGCTGGGACTACAGGCATGTCTGGCTAATTTTTAAAAAATTTTTGTAGGGATGGAGTCTCGCTATGTTGCTCACGGTGGTCTTGAACTCTAAAATGGGGATACTAATAGCTCCTTCCTCATCGGGCTGGGAAGGGAGAGTAAACTCCTACATAAGGGGGTTTGGAGGGTGCAGGCAAGGTGGGAGTCCTGTGTAAGAGCTGAATGCTGAATGTTACCACCAGGATGAGGCCAAAAGATAAGATGAGGGGACAGCGTCCACGCTGCACAGAAAATCTAAGGACACACCTTCCTTTTCTTTTTCTTTCTGTCTTTTTTTTCCTTCGATTTTGCAGTTTTGCCTGAAAACTCACTGGAGTGAATATAATTGGTAAGTACTTAATGAAACGTCTAGAGCTGTGGATTTAATCCATTCTGGCTACAGATTATGGTTACTTGGAGAGCATCTAGCCTTTCCCCCAGTTCCTTATGGGGAGCGAAAGGAGTCAGACTGGCTCCCCCACTATGACACACACCACATGACCCCATTCCCATGAGGCCCAGGAACAGGTGGAAGTGAGTTATAGTGACAGAAGTCAGAAGTGGTTGCCCTCGGGGCAGAAAGCGGTAGCAACTGTGTGGAAGGGGGCCCGAGGAACTTTCTGGAGAGTTGGCAATGTTCTCTGTCTTCTTTTGGATGGTGGTTACATGGGTGTTTATACAATTGTCAAAACCCACCAAATTGAGCCCTTAAGAAGCCTGCGTTTCCTAGTTTGTAAATTATAACTCCATTAAAAAAAGAAAAAGAAAAAGAAAACCCAGCAGGCTCTACTGAGATGAAATAAATCACAACGTCGGGCATTGAGAGTGGGCACGAGGGCTTCGTAAAGCCACCGAGGGAATTCCAATATGGAGCCCAAGTGGTGACCCTCTGGCTTACAGCAGTACTTCCCAAATCTGCCCAATCCCAGGGATCACCTGGGATTGCTTATTAAAAATACAGATTCTTAGGCCTCTCCCCCTGGAGATTCTGCTACCATTGTCCTGGAGTGGGCACCAGGAATCTGTATTTTCAGCAACAAGTGACCCATGATGGGGCAAATGGGGAAAACATGCCTTTGGGGGAAAGGATGAATAGATGCTCCTAGAACAGGGTTTCTCAAAGCTGGAAGGGGGTGCAGGATGTGCCTGCCAGGCAGCCCCTGAGATGGGTGTATGTGGAACCCAATGAGGACGGGAAACTACACAAATTCACGGAATGAGAGGGATGCTCACTTTGCTCAGTTTAAATTCCTCTAAGGGCTGGGCATGGTGACTCAACGCCTGTAATCCCAGCACTATGGGAGGCAGAGGCAGGTGGATCACCTGAGGTCAGGAGTTTGAGACCAGCCTGGCCAATATGGCAAAACCCTGTCTCTACTAAAAATACAAAAATTAGCTGGGTGTGGTGGCACACACCTGTAATCCCAGCTACTTGGGAGTTTGAGGCAGGAGGATGGCTTGAACCCAGAAGGCGGGGACTGCAGCGAACAGAGATTGCGCCACTGCACTCCAGCCTGGGTGACAGAGCGAGACTCTGTCTCAAAAATAAATAAATAAATAAATAAATAAATAAATAGATTTCTCTAAGGACCTCAAGGAGGAGTTCTCTACCAGCTGCTTTTGTGCTTTAAAAACACCCACTAATATCTGGGTGTTTGGGGTTGTTTGTTTTTTAACATGAAAAGGACCAGAAACAGGCTTAGAGGCTTCAGGAGGGAAGTGTGTCTGCCCAGACTTTGATAACATCATTGGGCTTTCCATCTAGTATTTTCAGAAAGCTTCCCTTCTTTTATGGCAAGTGATACTAGTTTATATGAGTGATAACACTCATGGGAGGGATGTGACATTCTCTTTAACATAGACTTATGGTTTGGGAGGCCATAGTGGGTGAAGTGGGAGAATCGCTTGAGCTCAGGAGTTCAAGACCAGCATGGGCAACATGGTAAAACCCTGTCTCTACAGAAAATACAAAAATTAGCCAGGTGTGGTGGCACACATCCATAATCCCAGCTACTGGGGAGGCTGAGGTGGGAGGATCACTTGAACCTGGGGGGCAGAGGTTACAGTGAGCTGTGATTGCACCACTGCACTCCAGCCAGAGTGACAAAGCGAGACCCTGATTCAAACGGAAAAAAAAAAAAAAGAAAATAGATTTATGGGTGAGTGCAGAGGCTCATGCCTATAAACCCCAGCACTTTGGGAGGCCAAGGTGGGAGGATCACTTGAAGCCAGGCATGAAAAACCAGCCTGGGCAACATAGCAAGACCCTGTCTCCACTAAATAAATACAGGAGATTTATGTACAGAAAAGTGGGCTATTTTAAAAGTAAACTTTTTAAAGTAAAAAAAGTTGGCAAACTTTTTCAGTAGAGGGACAGACAGTGAATATTTTAGGTTTTGTGAACCATATGGTCTCTTGTCAAATGTTCGTTTTGTTTTTAGCGGGGTGTGTGTGTGTGTGTGTGTGTGTGTGTGTGTGTAAACAACTTTTAGAAATGTAAAAACTGTTCTTAGCTCCCCGGCCAAACAAAAACAGGCCTTGGACTGAATTTGGCCAGCGGTTCGCCAACCCCTGTTTTAAAGAAAAATAAGTGAATAATCCCATGTGGAGGATTCAGAAAAACAGCCACAGAGCACAGCAAGCCCTCCCAGCTGGCCTTGCACACTGGCGACAGCTGGGGCTTGCAGAGCTCAGGGAAGGAGGGCTGTTCCCAGGGCCAGAGGTTAGCATGACAGAATAACAGACGAGATGGAAAGGAGCACCGATGGTGTTCCGTGGTTAAGAGCACTGGCTTTAGAGCTGGTCACACCTAGACTGGAATCCTGCCGCCATCATTCGCTCCTGGCTATGTGGCCTTGGGTAACTTAACTGCTCTCTGCCTCAGTTTCCCCATCTTAAAATGGGGCCTATGGTCCCTGCCTGATGGGGCTATGAGATCACCTATGTAAAGGACTTAGACCCATGCCTCACAGTAAACTTTAAGTAAATGGTGCCTCTACTGGTATTTTTGCTGCTTTTATGATGAATATGGATATTGTTACTGAGTGTGGTGAGAATCTGGGACCCAGGGAGTAGGCTCCTTTGCTCCCTAATAGGATTGTCAGATTTGGCAAACAAACCAAAACAAACACAAAGACAGGATGCCCAGTACATGAATATCCGATGGACAACAAATAAATTTTAGGAGAGGCATGGTGGCTCCTCCTCCTCCTTTAGGCTGAGGTGGGCAGATCTCTGGAGCCCAGGAGTTCGAGACCAGCCTGGGCAACATGGTGAAACTCCATCTCTACAAAAATTACAAAAATTAGCTGGGCATGGTGGTGAGTACCTGTAGTCCCAGCTACTTGAGAGACTGAGATGGGAGGATCACTTGAGCCCGGGAGGTCAAGGCTGCAGTGAGTCGTGATTGCACCACTGCACTCCAGCCTGGGTGACAGAGTGAGACCCTGTCTCAAAAACAAACAAACAAACAAAAACCAAAAAACTAAACGCTCCCCCCCCCACCAACAAAACCAAATATTTTTTAGCATAAGTATGTCCCATGTTATATTAATATTTGGGCCATAGTCATACTAAAAAAAAGTACTTATTGTTTATCTGAAATCTCTAATTTAACCGGGTATACTGTATTTTATCAGGCAACTGGGATCCCAAAGTATCTATTTCATCAGTTCCATGAGGAAAAACAGAACCATTCACTTCATAATGAAAAACAGTGGTTAGCATGTTTTTGAATGGGATTTTCTGTATTTTAAAGCCTTTTCATGTATTTTAGCTCATTGAAGAGGTGGGCACAGCAAAGGCATCATTATTACTTCTGTTCTACAGCTGAGGATGTTGAAATTGACATGCCCAATGCAAGGCTACACAGCTTGTCTAGGAACGGAAGCCAGATCTTGGATTTTTGTTTGTTTTTGAGACAGGGTCTCACTCTGTCACCCAGGGTGGAGCGCAGTGGCGTGATCTCGGCTCACCGCAACCTCCGCCTCCTGGATTCAAGCAATTCTCTTGCTTCAGCCTCCTCAGTGGCTGGGATTACAGGCGTGCACCACCACGCCCAGCTAATTTTTGTATTTTTAGTAGAGATGGGGTTTCGCCATATTGACCAGGCTGGTCTCAAACTCCTGACCTCAAGTGATCCATCCGCCTCTGCCTCCCAAAGTGCTGGGATTACAGGCATGAGCCACTGAGCCCCGCCAGATCTCGGATTTCTTACTGCTGGACAGGGAAAAGTGACTGGAGAGTAAATTATGGTCTCTGAGCCCATTTAGAGGCGAGGCTTGGATAAAAAAAGAAGGGAAGAGAAAATTCTAGATGAGAGCTGAAGCTGGAGAAAGGATGAGAACGGGAAACTCGGCTGTGCCAAGAGGCAGAGAAGAGAAGGCATGAGGTCCAACTTAGCTGGAGTTGGTCTCCCTCCAGCCTCCGGCTTCTCCACACCCCTGGCATCTCCAGCTTGTGCTGTCCTCCGCTCCAGCACACACTGAGCAAACGCGGCCAGGCCCACCGGAGTATGCAGTGAGTGGAGGAGAGGGTACGGAGTCGGGGAACCCGAAGCCTCACTCCTGACCGTTCCTTCCTCCCTCAGTGCTTCTCAGTCAGCTTCCTTCATTCGCACTTACCTTGAAAGCTGTCATTGATGACTGTGCAATTCGTGTTGTTGGTACATATTCTCCAGACATCTGCAAAAAACTCATCTCCTACCCACCAGGCCTGTAACACAAAATGGAAATAGAGAAAGGCCATCCGTTCATGATGCAAACACTGACTGCTAATTAGGCACGAGGCATGGTGGGCTTCCGGGATTCTCAAACTGCAACACATGTGAGAATTGCCTGAGGAGCTTATTCTAATGCAGACTGACTCAGGAGGTCTGGGGTGGGGACTGGGACTCTGCATTTCTTTCTTTTCTATTTATTTATTTTTTTGAGACAGGGTCTTGCTCTGTCATCCAGGCTGGAGGGCAGTGGCACAGTCTTGGCTCACTGCAGCCTCCATCTCTTGGGCTCGAGCAATCCTCCCACCTCAGCCTCCTGAGTATCTGGGACTACAGGTGCACATCACCACACCTACTTTTTGTATTTTTTGTAGAGTCAGGGTTTACTATGTTGTCAGGCTAGTCTTGAACTCCTGACCTCAGGTGATCCACCCACCTCAGCCTCCCACAGTGCTGGGATTACAAGCATGAGCCACTGTGCCCAGCCGGGATTCTACATTTCTTTTTTTTTTCTTTTTTTGTTTTTTTTGAGACGGAGTTTCACTCTTGTTGCCCAGGCTGGAGTGCGATGCATGATCTTGGCTCACTGCAACCTCCCATACAGGGTTCAAGCAATTCTCCTGCCTCGGTCTCACGAGTAGCTGGGATTTAGAGGCATGAACCACCACACCTGGCTCATTTTTGTATTTTTAGTAGAGACAGGGTTTCGCCATGTTGGTCAGGCTAGTCTCAAACTTCTGACCTCAGGTGATCCACCTGCCTTGGCCTCCCAAAGTGCTGGGATTACAGGCATGAGCCACCACGCCTGGCCAGGATTCTGCATTTCTAACCGGCTCCAGGTGATGCCCTGCTACTTTCTCCCAAAGGATAAGAGGTGGTCCAGGCCCTCAGAGAGTATGGGAGAAAAGATGAGGCTGAGTTGGTGGAAATAATAGCAATCAGGGGTGGGCACAGTGGCTCATGCCTATAATTTCAGCACTTTGGGAGGCCGAGGTGGGAGGATTGCTTGAGCCCAGGAGTTTGAGACCAGCCAGGGCAACCCATCTCTACAAAAAAATACAAAAAATTAGTCAGGCATGGTGGTGTGTGACTGTAGTCCCAGCTACTCAGGAGTCTGAGGTGGGAGGATCGCTTGAGCCTGGGCAGTAGAGGCTGCAGTGAGCCGTGATCGCAACATTACACTCCAGCCTGGGTGACAGAGAGAGACCCTGTCACAAACAAACAAACAAACATTGCAATGGATGGGATGACCAGACAAGATTCTCCTGTCTTCAGCCAAAAGCATTCATTTCCCTCTGTGCTTTGGTGGCTGCTGCCCTTCCCCCACTGCCCAAGATGGCCTTCCTTCTACTTTCCAGTTGCCAAGCACAATTCCAAATGCATAATGAACACCCTCAGACTCACCGATGGACAAAAAGTCCATCTGCGTCTTCTTAGTATGTGCCATGATAATATACCCTGGGGGTGCTGGATACGATTCACTAAGGCTGATGGTTTTCCTGCCCCTAATGTCTGTCTATCCTTTTCACTAAGTCTGGGACCTTTTCAGGATCCCAAAGGACTAGATGGGAAGAAATAGAAAAAGGAGATTCTAAAAGAACATTCGGTCCCATTTATTTCACAGTGAGCTCCTGGAATGGTGGGTCCAAATACTATAATCTAGGATTCCCCAACCCATGGGCCATGGACTGGTACCTGTCTGTAGCCTGTTAGGAACCAGGCCACGCAGCAGGAGGTGAGCAGCCAGTGAAGGCAGCTTCATCTGTATTTACAGCTGCTCCCCATCACTCACATTACTGCCTGAGCTCTGCCTCCTGTCAGGTCACCAGGGGCATTAGATTCTTATCGGAGTGTCAACCTTATTGTGAACTGTGCATGCCAGGGATCTAGGCTGCACGCTCCTTATGAGACTCTAATGCCTGATGATCTGTCACTGTCTCCCATCACCCCCAGATGGGACCGTCTAGTCCAGAACAACAAGCTCAGGGCTCCCACTGATTCCACATTATGACGAGTTATATAATTATTTCATTATATATTACAATGTAATAATAATAAAGTGCACAATAAATGTAATGCACTTGAATCATTCTGAAACCATCCCCCTGCAATGCCCCCTCCCCAGTCTGTAGAAAAATTATCTTCCATGAAACCGGTCCCTGGTGCCAAAAAGGTTGGAGACCACTGCTATAATCCATAGCATCAATGTGGTCCCTGCCCAGGCCACTCACAGCAGCTCAGCAAGAAGCTCCAGAACCCAAATGCGATTATTGTGCTCATCTCCCCTGACAGGCTCTAGGACCAGGAGCCTCTGGAATGGCTCAAATCCTGGCTCTGCTGCTTACTGCACTGTAAACTCTGCCAAGTGCCCGAATGGCGCTGAGGCTCAGTTCCTTCACCTGTAACCCGGTGCAAGGAGATGTCGGTGCCCTACCTGGTACAGCTGGGGTGGGGATCACATGAGATGACACGCATAAAAGGGCCACAGTAATCGCTAAGTGACAGGCATTATAGTTTATGTTATTATTGTCATGATGATCCATCAACGGGAGCCGTATATGTAGGCAGAGTTGGTGGCCACTCGTATGGTGTACTTTTTGGCTTTCTGAGCAATGTTTCTGCCCTTTAATTATCTCTGCAGTCTAAAATGAGCAGGATGGAAGCCAGGCCTTTGGAACAGTGTATAGGCTGTTAAGAAGCTTCCCTGATGTCACTCCCTGTTTGGAGGGATATTAATCTATGCCAAGAGGTTATTTATCCAATACATTCCTGCCATATGGCTGCAAGCTGGATACTAAAGGGAAACATTAAATTTTTCATAGGGGCATAGGTAGAGTCTGCAAAGTTCCATGCATGAGCTCTGCTGGGGAGGACATGGCCGGGTGGGCTAGCAACAAGGGACCCTGGTTGATAAGGAGGTGTCAGGGGTTGGGGGCGGAGGTCACCTGGGATGGGTCACATGGAAGATCTAGAGCAGTGGTCCTCAACAGAGGGTGATTTTGTTCTCCATGGGACATTTGACAATGTCTGAAGATATTTTGGATTGTCATAACCAGGGGTGGGGGTGCTACTGCATCTAGCAGATAAGGCCAGACACGTTGCTGAACTTCCTACAATGCACAGGGAGGCCCCCACAACAAAGGATTATCCAGCCCAAAATGACAATAGTGGCAAGGTCGAGAACTCTGATCTAGAGGAAAGCTGAAGTCACACAACATCCTCAAAGGGCTTCCTAGAGCCAGGCTCTATGAAAGAATCATGGATGGGAGGACAAACGTCCCTGCCTGCCAGGACCTGCTACCAAAACCTGAACATGGGACGGCCTGAACCTTCACATTTAGGCCAAGAGTCCTCAGCCCTTGGGTCAGAAGATGGGTGTGCCTTCGCAGGGAGGACAACCCCGAATCGTGGTTGAACCTTGGCAGGTTCAACGTTGAGAACTTTGGCAGGGTTCTCAACCTGTGATATGGTTTGGCTGTGTCCCCACCCAAATCTCGAATTGTATTCCCATAATTCCCACATGTCGTGGGAGGGACCCGGTGGGAGGTAACTGAATCATGGGGGCAAGTTTATCCCGTACTGTTCTTGTGGTAGTGTATAAGTCTCACGAGATCTGACGGTTTTATAAAGGGCAGTTCCCCTGCACACGCTCTCTTGCCTGCCGCCATGTAAGATGTGGCTTTGCTCCTCCTTTGCCTTCTGCAGAGGCCTCCCAGACATGTGGAATTGTGAGTCCATTAGACCTCATTTTCCTTATAAATTACCTAGTCTCTGGTATGCCTTTATCAGCAGCATGAGAACAGACCAATACAACCCACTTCTATTGACTCCAGGACCCAGGTTTCTGTGTGAGTGGCAGGAAAGGAAACTTACATTGTCGATGGTGGCAATGAACAGCAAGGCTGCAGAGGTGATGTGGAAGGCGATGATGAAAGCAAGAAGCACCAACATTTTCACAGGGCAGGGCGAGTCGAGGTGAGGGGTCACGTTTAAAGCCCAGAGCGGGATGTGCTGAAGAGGGTAAGAAAGAGAAATTCAAAATCTGTCAATGACAAAACAAAATTACAATAAAAAATAAACACCTTTTAGCTGGGCGTGGTGGCTCATGCCTATAATCCTGGAACTTTGGGAGAAGGCAGGAAGATCATTTGAGCCCAGGAGATTGAGACCAGCCCGGGCAACATAGTAAGACACTGTCTATAAAAACAATAAAAGAAAATTAGCTGGGCGTGGTCATCATACCTGCAGTCCCAGCTACTTAGGAGGCTGAGGCAGGAAGATCGCTTGAGACTGGGAGGTTGAGGACGCAGTGAGCCATAATTGCGCCACTGCACTCCAGCCTGGGCAACAAAGCAAGGCTCTGTCTGTTAAAAAGAAAAGGCAACATTTCATGGGGTCTTAGAAAAGCAAAAACAGTGCTCCCCATCTTTACTCGCCTGGAGACTTTACTGGACAAAAGTCTGGCATGAGAGGGGCTGTCTGCTGTTGCATCCAGACGCCAAATATTCCTTGTGGAGGAGGAGGGTGAGGACCCATTAGAATCCCTAATTGAGAAAAGCATCACGCCTCTTGGGCAGGAAGGAGTGGCTCTGTGTGTGCTAAGATGCTGTTCCTGATTCCCCATGCTCAGAAGCTCATTTTCTGAGGATTCCTGATCAGAGCCCCTACTTCATAACAAAGCAAAAGTGATCACAATACAGAAATATTTCCTAACGATCTGACCATTTATAAAATTAATCCCCAGCTGGGCATGGTGGCTCACGCCTGTAATCTCACCACTTTGGGAGGCCAAGGCAAGAGGATGTTAATTAAGCCCAGGAGTTTGAGACCAGCTTGGGCAACAGAGCAAAACTCCATCTCTACAAAACATTTGGAAAACTAGCCTAGTGTTATGGCAGGTGCCTGTGGTCCCACCTACTTGGTAAACTAAGACAGAAGGATTGCTTGAGCCCAGGAGGTGGAGGCTGCAATAAACCATGATCTCATCACTGCACACTAGCCTGGGTGACACACCAAGACCACATCTCAAAGAAATAAAAATAAAAATAAAATAAAATAAAATAAATACCCACTCAGACACCATTCTTCTTAATATATATTCCCATTTGAACAACACTGGACCCCAAAAAAATACAACAAGTGGCAGACAGCTGCCATTTCATTTTCCCCTCTCTGATCACACAGGAAGACTATATTTCCTGGACTCCCTTGCAGCTAGATGGGGAACTCATTACTAATAGGCCAGAACTTCATGACATGGCCATTTCCAGGCTGTTGAAGAGGGCAGCAGGTACTTGTGACTAATTCAAACCAATGGGCCAGAACTGCATGACATGGCCATTTCCGGGCTGATGCAGAAGACAGCAGGTATGAGTTCTCCATGCTCCCTCTCCCTAAGGAGGTAGCTGGGGATGGTGCAGCCATAGTAGGTTGAAGCCTCACACCTTGGACAGATATTATGATTGGGGAATTAATAAACCTCTGGATGTTAAACCACTGAGATTTCAGGGTAATGCTTTACTTTGGCAGGACAGTTTGAGTGACATACAAGAGGAAGCAATTGCAAAGTAAAATTGGAAGTCTTACAACAGAACTACAGTTGTCCAAAGTTGATAAAAATGTCATGGGAGATCAGATGAAAAGCCACTGAGGGCATGAATACATGAGGACTTGTCTGAGCTGGAGAAGTTCCCAATAAACGAGGAAAAAGCATTCAAAAGAATGCTTTAACTATCAAACAATTAAAAGTCACACTGGGAAAAATTGATAAAATCTTTGAGTATTTTATAACCATCATCTTGGTCAACAAAACTCAAATGTCAAAGGAAGATGTCACATCAAATGATCTGGTTGGAAGATGCAGCCTCCTAATATCAACACTTGGTTCATTCTTCTTTTATTCCAACAATTTGTGACGAGATAGTTACTACATTTTTTTGGAAAATTAATTTGTAGTTTCATGTTTTGAAGTACAGTGCAAATCAGACCTTCTGTTCACTGGGATGAAATTGTAGCCCCAGTTTTAAATGGATTAATGCACGCGCGCACACACACACACACACACACACACACTCTCTCTCTCTCTTTCTGAACCACTTGAGAGTAAGTTGCCTAAACCATACAACTAAGTGCTTTAGTGTGTATTTCTGAAAAACCAAGGACATTTTCTTTCTTTTCTTTTCTTTTCTTTTTTTTTTTTTTTTGAGACAGAGTCTCACTCTGTTGCCCAGGCTGGAGTACAGTGGTGCGATCTCAGCTCACTGCATCCTCTGCCTCCCAGGTTCAAGTGATTCTCCTGCCTCAGCCTTCTGAGTAGCTGGGACTACAGGCACATGTCACCACGCCCAGCTAATTTTTGTATTTTTAGTACAGACAGGGTTTCACTATGTTGGCCAGGCTGGTCTCGAACTCCTGACCTCAGGTGATCCGCCTGCCTCGGCCTCCCAAAGTGCTGGGATTACAGGCATGCGCCACCGCACCTGGTTGCGCATTTTCTTACATAACCACACTATGATGATCACAATGGAGAAATTTAACGTGATACAATATAACTATCATATCTACAGTCCATAGTCAAATTTCCCCAATTATCCCAATAATGTTCTACATGGCTTTCTTTTTCCTGCCCCAGGATCCAATCCAAGCTGATACACTGCATTTTAGTTTCAGGTCTCTTTAGTCCCCTTTAATCTGGAATACTTCCTCAGGTCTGTCTTTGTTTTTCATAACATTGATATTATTTAAGAATATTGACCACTTATTTTGTAGAATGTCCCTCAAATTTGTGTTCGATGTTTCCTGATGATTCGATCCAGATTATATTTTTTAAGCAGGAATGGCATATGAGCCATGTGTCCTCAATGGATCCCACCAGGAGGTGCAGTATGCCAGTTTGTCCCATCATTGGTGATGCTAACTTTGATCACTGGGTTGTGTTCTGCCAGATTCTTTCACTGTACATTTCCCCTTTGTCATTAAAAAATACTTTGTAAGGCTGGGCATGGTGCCTCATGCTTGTAATCCCGGCACTTTGGGAGGCCGAGGTGGGTGGATCACCTGAGGTCTGGAGTTCGAGACCAGCCTGGCCAACATAGTGAAACCCTGTCTCTACTAAAAACACAAAAATTAGCCGGGTGTGGTGGTGGGCACCTGTAATTCCAGGTACTCAGGAGGCTGAGGCAGGAGAATCACTTGAACCCAGAAGGCAGAGGTTGCATTGAGCCAAGAACGCGCCACTGCACTCCAGCCTGGGTGACAGAGAGAGATTCCATCTCAAAAAAAAAAAAAAAAAAAATTGTAGAAGTGATATTTGATAAAATACACATAAAATTTACTATTAGTGTAAATGAGACACATTACATTCCCAATATTGTATATCCATCACCACTATCCAGTTCTAGAACGTTTCATCACCCCCAAAGTAAATTGTGTACTCACTAAGCAGTTATTCCCTATTCTCCCTTCCCCCTAACCCCCAGCAACAAATAATATACTTTCTGTTTCTATGGATTTGTCTATTTTAGATATTTCATATCGTTGGACTCATACAATAGTGTGGCCTTTTGTGTCTGTCTTCTTTCATTTAGCACAGTGTTTCAAAGGTCCATCCATGATGTGGCATGTGTGGGAAGGTATTTTGAGATAATGTAAAGATCCTCTCTCAAGAAACTTTCACTCAGAGTTTAAGCATTCACTGATATTTCTGAAATAGGATTTTCGTTTGTTTGTTTTTGAGACAGAGTCTTGCTCTGCTGCCCAGGCTGGAGTGCAGTGGCACAATCTCGGCTCACTGCAACCTCTGCCTCCCGGGTTCAAGCGATTCTCCTGCCTCAGCCTCCCCAGTAGCTGGGACTACAGGCACGTGCTACTACGCCTGGCTAATTTTTGCATTTTTAGTAGAGACAGAGTTTCACTGTGTTGGCCAGGCTGGTCTCAAACCCTTGACCTCATGTGATCTGCCTGCCTTGGTCTCCCGAAGTGCTGGGGTTACAGATGTGAGCAACCATCCCCAGCGCAAAATAGGATCATTTTAAAAGGCCTTTTTCTGGTACCAACTATTCCCCCTCCTCTAGTGGACATGCACTGACTGCACAAACCCTCCACCTTTTCACTGCCAGCTCTCCTCTCCAACTACGCTCATTCTCATCCCCATTATCCCCCCACGGAATGGATCAAGGCTCATGGGCTCGTACAGGGTCCACTCCTTGAGACCCAGGACGCACTAACAATGAGCCAGGAGCTGTATGGCTGCAGAACTCAGTCTGAGAGGTCCTGGCTGTGATTCTGTGCATCACCAATTAGAAGGACCCAATGAACCAGCTTAGAGATTCTTCTAATTCTTTCAAAAAAGACAAATTCCCCTTTGTTTAGGCCTGCGTCATTCTTAGCTGCCATCATATGCTGCTGCCTCCAAAATGATGCATTCCTTTTTTTTTTTTAATAGATGCATTTCTGACCCTGGGGGGGAAAAGGGCTCATGTACCACGCTGAATGCCCTGTTACTTTAACATCAGCAGGAATGCCCAAATGCCAACTTCACCAGGGCCATTAACTCCAGGGCGATAATAGCTTCATATGTTCTCCAGCTAGGATGACACAAATGCATATGGACATGTAACTAAAACTTTCTAGAAAATAATAATTAAAAAGAAAAAAGGTTTTAACCCATTCTTTCCCAAAGGATGGAATTAAAATGTTATAAGGCATGATTTTGGACAGTGCATTGATAGGGCATTAAGCAACATTGAACCACATGGTGAAAAAGTTCCCATTCCAATCCTACTGAGTTCACCAAGGAAAAGACCCAGTTTGGTGCTAGTCAGTCTCCAATACTTGCTAATTTCTTTTTGACAAAAAGAGAAAGCAGATCTTTGGTTAAAATGTATTTGTAGCTAGAATTTAATAACATCATTCTGAGTTTATTGTATTCATTTTTAACGTTCTTTCTTTTTATAAGGAAGAAACACCACGTATAGTAGTGATATAAAGTATTTTAAAGCCAAGTTATTGAAGCTTTAAAAGTGAACAATTTAGGGAAAATGTTATGTAAGTAAAGGACAGGTGGTCCTCAGTGTCAGTAGAAATCCTCAGGGTGGTTGTCAAATGCTGATGTCTGGGAAGTACTGCTTTAAGCTCTGGGAATGGTTTCAGTTGGACATTTCAGACATCAGGAACAAGCTTCTACAGAGAAAGGGATACGTTTTCACGAGAAGTCAAGTAAGGTTTCTAGTACAGTGTAAGGGAAATGGCAGTTAGAGGTTGGTTTCAACCATTAGGCACTCCGAAAAATAACAGAGAAGTAAAGGTCTCCTATGACATCTGGAATTCAGATCTCCAGTAAAAACCAAAATGGGGTAGCTCAATTTTAGGACTTGTGAACCCAGGACATTGCTGGTGACTTCACCCGAGGCTTTGGAGGAAGTTATTCACAAGTAGCGGAAATCCCCCGAATGTTTAAGAGGGAATAAAAATAACCCTTTACTCCTGCATCTCTATACCAAAATAAGTCTCCCTTCTGCGCCACTATTCCCGACGCCAGTCAGCCACTGCCCTCTTAGAGGCAACCACGCTTCTCAGTTTCCTCTGCCTCCTTCCAGAGATATTTATTGCGAGAACACTTATTCTTCACTCCACGTTTCCGTGTGGCGGTAGCCGTACCAGAGTAACACTCTCTGCCTCGTCCCGCCCCTCACTCATCTCTTCACACCTGATTGGAGGAAACGCCACTGTCCGCTTTCTGGATTGGTGGAGTGCATTTATTCAGGCCCCGGTGCAGTGCTTTGCCCTTCCCGGCACCTTCTCCTGGGCATGGCTGCTCCCACCAAGCCCCAGTCAACTTTCTTTGGCTGGAGGGGCCGAAGGCTAGTAGGGCACAAGAGCGTGGAGCTGGGAGCTCCAGCAAGCTCCTTTGGCCACAAGTCTAAGCCCCATCCTCCAACCTAGCTTTTCTAATAATATCCCTCAGAGAACATTCTTTCCCTGTGCCTACGAATCCACCTCATTCCTTGAATGGCTGCCTGGTGTTTTGTTGTGCGGCTACACCACAATTTACTTAACTGGTTCCCTATTGGTAGCCATTTAGGTCGCTTCCAGACTTTCTGCGGCTCCATACGGCACTGCCAACGAGCAACCTTCCACTTATTTCTTTGCACACATTGCATTGATACATTTAAAGATAGATTCCTAATAGTGAAGGCGTTGAATCAAAGAGTATGTGCATTTATTTTACTTGTGATTTAAACAATTTAATTTACTGCCATGTATACTGGACACTGTTCATACTGTGTCAGCCCTGATCTTCAGACAGTATCAAAACCTTTTTTTTCTTTCTTTCTTTCTTTCTTTTTTTTTTTTTTTTTTTGAGACGGAGTCTCGCTCTGTCACCCAGGCTGGAGTGCAGTGACGTGATATCGGCTCACTGCAACCTCCACCTCCCGAGTTCAAGCGATTCTCCTGCCTCAGCCTCCTGAGTAGCTGGGATTACAGGCATGCGCCACCATGCCCAGCTAATTTTTGTATTTTTAGTAAAGACAGGGTTTCACTATGTTGGCCAGGCTCGTCTCGACGTCCTAACCCCAGGTGATCCACCAGCCTTGGCCTCCCAGAGCACTAGGATTACAGGTGTGAGCCACCATGCCCGACCAAGCACTGGATCAACTCTTAAGCATTTATGTGAGTGGGTGGAGAAGCCTTGATGTTATGTCTTTGGCTCCTGACATAAGTTGCCCCGAAGAAATATAATTCTGGTCCCTAGAGACCAGCTTCCCCAGGGCTTTTCCAAGTGGTGCTGTCTCCTTGCCACTACATACACCCATGTTGCATCCTGCCCTCTCTGATGACACGAAAGAACAAACAAACAGTTCCCAGGGCTGTGTGTTGGATGAAGGCTGGTCCACCAAGCCCAAGGTGGCATCAGAATTAATCCTTGCCATTCACAAAAAGTTATTTTCCCTTCGAAAAATGTAACAGTAAATACAGATCCATCTCCTTCCCCCACCACACCCCAACCCCTATACCTGCCCTTGTGCCTGCAGGCTTCAGTGCTCTGCTGCTTTAGGGGAACTAGTCTTGTCTCAGTTCCCCTGAACACGGTTCCCTGGAGCGGTCTCTCCGTTTCACCCTCAGCTGGCTCTCTGGCATTGTCTAGGTCTTAATTCAAACATCATCTCCCCAGAAAAGCACCCCTGAGCATACCGTGTAAAGTAACCACGCCCCCTCCAGCATAATCTAGCCCATCCCCCTAGTTTATTTTCTTTGGAGGATTGCATGGTCTGAAAGCATCTTATTCGTTCAGTTGTTTATTGTCTCTCCCCCTCTGACAGCTATTTGCTATCATTGTCCAGTTCTAGAAATGTAGAGCTGTAAAGGCCCTTGGAAAACTCAAAGCCCTATTGTCCAGAGGTATTAACAGAAACGAAGGAAGGCCAAGACTTGCTCCATCTCACAGCAAAGCAGGAACAAGGTCAGGACTAGACCAGGGTCTCCTGGCTACTACTCCAATCACCCTATCTCAGTGGGAGACTCCTCAGAATGCCCAAGACAATCTTTCAAGAGTCAGTGATGTTCCCCAAAAGCCTCTGCCACTTTGAAGCATAACTTTCTCTGTGGAATACAAACTGCTTTTTTCCTTCTTCAATTTCTTTAGGGGCCAAGCAGAACATTCTAAAAGGCCACCTGAGTTTGGGCGCTTACCCACCTGAAGGTAGGAGACTGCACTAGATGAAGTGTTCAAGTTTCTGTGTAGAAATCAAAGTCCTATGATTTGCAGAACTTCTCTTTTAAAAAATGTTTTGATCTACATAAAATGATGATTTTTAAAAGAAGATAACAGAACCAAAAGGCATATGGTGAAAAACAGTCTTCTGTCATACCCCTGTCCTACAACCTGGAAGCAGTCACTTTTTTTTTTTTTTTTTTTTTGAGATGCAGTTTTGTTTTTTTTCCCAGGCTGGAGTACAATGGAGCGATCTCAGCTCACCACAACCTCTGCCTCCTGAGTCCAAGCAATTCTCATGCCTCAGCCTCCCAAGTAGCTGGGATTACAGGCATGCGCCACCACGCCTGGCTAATTCTGTATTTTTAGTAGAGATGGGGTTTCTCCATGTTAGTCAGGCTGGTCTTGAACTCCCAATCTCAGGTGATCCACCTGCCTCGGCCTCCCAAAGTGCTGAGATTACAGGCATGAGCCACGACACCTCACCAAAGCAATCACTTTTAATCTTTTCAGCTGTTTCTACTCTACTTCCCGTCTCCATATTTCCAAACAATACTCATGCACTTCTATTTCTTGGTTAACTTCATTATTAACTTCCTGCTTAGGGAAAAATGTCTCTTTTTCACCATCATTTGCACCCCATCTCCTTCCTTCCATCATCTCAATACAGTCTACATTTAGA
The DNA here is from genome assembly GCF_028858775.2 of Pan troglodytes. NCBI lineage: Eukaryota > Metazoa > Chordata > Mammalia > Primates > Hominidae > Pan > Pan troglodytes. The sequence continues at coordinate 13,199,432 of NC_072416.2, forward strand.
TCAATAATTGTCATTTACATGATTGCTATATAAATATTGTACTCTACAGAGCCAAATAGTGTACTATGATTGCACTTTTCCTTGAAAAACTCCTTTTCCCCTAGTATTTCCAGTTTCCTTCCTTCTTTTCTTCCTTCCATCTTTCCTTCCTTCTTGTCTGTGGTTCCATCTATTTTCCATATTGCTTCAGTTCCTTCCAATTTTTTTAAAAATCATTTCAAGTCTTCTGTTGCAGAACCCCAAATGCAACAAATGTATGGTTTTGGTTACAAGCCTGTGGTTGGCCTGATTCTTTGCAGTGCACATTCTCCAGCCAGTCTCTCTCCTGACTCTGCCTTTCCCTGCTGCCTGCCAGGTGCAGCCTCAGCAACTGCTGCTGTCACAGGACAAGTAGGACAAGCAATCCATGTGTGGCACTTTTCAGGGAAGATAGCAAATTCACTTCTAACTGTGGGCAGGATACAGGGGTTCAACATAACCCCAAGATAAGTAGGCAATAAGGCAGATCCCTGGGGAAGGGGTGCCCACAGGGGTCATGCCACATGAAAACGAGACTCCTCATGACTAAAGGTCAAGCTTCAGCTTACACAGCACATCCTGCACAGGATTTTCATGTCAATCTTATGATGCTGGCAGAGCAAGGTATCATTATCCCCATTTTACAGATGAGAAACCAAGAGTCCTAATGGCTCTGGGTGATTTGCCAAAATTCACAGGACTGGAACTCACTAGTTTTCCAGTTCCAAATACAGGGCATTTTTCTAAGACTCTCTTTCCTCTCACATGCTTAGGGCCTGGTGAAAACCACGCAGCAGCCTAATTAAGATCAGCAGAGAGGGCACAAGGCAGTATCAAATCATCTTTGTGTCCACTGAGCTTTGTACCAGGCAGGGGGAATCTGTGAAGGTAACCTCTCTCTGCGCTGGCCCATTCGCTAACGTTGAGGGATGACTGGGCTAATCGTGCTTTAGGCTGGGTTCAGTGGCTCATGGCTATAATCCCAGCACTTTGGGAGGCTGAGGCGGGCAGATCGCTTGAGGCCAGAAGTTCGAGACCAGCCTGGCCAACATGGCAAAACGCTGTCTCTACTAAAAATACAAATATTATCCAGGCACGGTGGCAGATGCCTATCGTCCCAGCTACTTGGGAGGCTGAGGCATGAGAATCGCCTGAACCCAGGAGGTGGAGGTTGCATTGAGCCGAGATCCCACCACTGCACTCCAGCCTGGGTGACAGAGTGAGACTCCATCTCAAAAAAAAAAACCCAGAAAACAAACAAAAAAACCCTATGCTTTAGGCTGCATAGGGTTGGCTGCATTTTTCATCCTGTTAGCTCACCGGCCAAGCTGAAGCGCTTGCTGTCTTTTTTGATCTAACTTTGAGACTGGTTTGGATTATGGATAAAGTTTTTCCTTGATATCTAAAAGGAACTAAGCACATGTGGTAGAATGGGTTCAATTCTCTTTTCAAAATTAACTTCTAAATGAATCACTTTTTCTGAGTATCCAGAAACTCGGTGAGGTGGATCTCACTGTGTACACTAAATGGCCTGGATGCCTCAACCTTGACTCGATGCATTGTAGGTACCATGGTGAGCTGTCTTCAGATTCAAGGCCTGAATACTCCCCATTCTGTGAAATACCCATAAAAATAATCACATAAAATAATATAAAACACAGGAAATTACAACTTCAGACATAAGTTTCTTTTTAAGGGAAAAAGAACCCATAACCAGGGTAGAAGAACAGCAAATGGGTTTTTCAAGCAGCAACAAGAAACCTCCGGGCATCAGAACTGGAGAGAGTGGGGCTGTGGAGGAGGAACAAGAGGGAGGAGAAAGGGGTGAGACACTGGGAACTGTGGGTGGCGTTATGGAAATTCTGCACACAAAGTGGAACATTTGTGGCTCAGTGAGTTTCAAGTTTTGTTTTTTTTTTTTAAACAGGATCTCTCTCTGTTGCCCAGGCCGGAGTGCAGTGGCTCAAACATTGCTTACGGCAACCTCGAACTCTTGGGCTCAAGCGATCCTCCTGCCTCAGCCTCCCCAGTAGCTGGGACTACAGCTGTGCACCACCATGCCCGCCTAATTTTATTTTTTGTAGAAATGGAGTCTTGCTGTGTTGCCCAGGCTGGTCTCAAACTCCTGGCCTCAAGCCATCCTCCCACCTTGGCCTCCCAAAGTGCTGGGATCACAGGCATGAGCCAAGGTGCCCAGCTGGAGTTTCAAGTTCTACAGTTTGACAGGAAGAAGGATAGTGCTCCCAGAAATGTCCATCCTGACCCCAGATAACAAAGAGAATTGACATCTCCTCGCTGTTTCCTAAGTAGAGGTGCCGTCCAGCTATGCCTTAGTCCAATGTTTGCTTAAAGTGTGTGTGTGTGTGTGTGTCTGTGCGCGCGCACGCGTGTGTATGTGTGTGTCGCACGTCTAGCTCTGGGTGTTGAGAAACACAAACAACCTTCTGGAGGCTCACTGGCCCTCCCTCTTCCAGAAGCAACATTTGGTTTGCTGTTGCTCGTGGAAAGTCACCATGAGGTTCTCATGGATAAACAAAAGTCTGTGGGATCTGCCCACGGACAGGGTAAGGGTCCACTGCTGTCCTCTTCTTCATAATAACCACGAATCTCCACCCGTGAGCCCCATCCCCTGCTTGCTGTTGCCAAAGGAAGTCACTTTGGCACATGCTCCCTTACGTGCCAGGGAACAAGAGTCAGAGAGCCCAGCTGGCTTCCCGCGGAGGGAGAACGTGCTGTTAAGATGACCGCTCCGTCCGCCCAACTCCATTCCCACCCTCGGGAGTTCTTCCTACTATTTAAACCACAGCCGATTCCCAGTCTGAGTTGGAGCCTTTTCCCGGAACTGTAGGCAAGAGGACAATCCCGAGGTGTGGAACCTTTCAATACGGACCTGAGATGTTTGGCGTCTGGAGGTCCGAGGCAATCTCCCAATTCAGAAGTGTTCCACCCACAGCTCCCGCTCCAACGGCCAGGGAGGCTCTGGCCCAGAACCCTGGGGAGGGCCGGGCTGGTGAGCAGTCACCCAGGCCACCCTGCAAGGACTCCCAGGCCTGCTCCGGGGCTGGTGGTTCAACCTCAGGCTGGCCAGAACCCAGGCCCCTCCCACTGCCCAGAGCACTCCGAGGGGACGGTGGCTTTGGCCTCTGTTTTCAGGAAGGCAGAGGTCAGCCCAGCCTCCTGCCCTAGTATCTGGACACCAGCCAGCCAGGAGTATTCAGGCGTCTGAGATGCCATGGGGAAGGAGGAAGTCCATTTACCCTGGGCCGCCCAGCTCCATGCTCACTGTGGCTGGAGCTCTGGGCACAAAGTCAGCATTTGGCTCTCTCCGGAAATGGCAACAGGCGGGACACTGGAATTTGGCAGTGCCCCAGGACAGAAGCCACTGAGGATCATTCTGTCTGTGCAGCCCTGGGTCTTCCAATCTCTTGGAATAATAACAACCACAATTTCAACAATAATGATAGCCAACATTAGTTGTCTAGTGTGTCCCAGGCACTGTTCCAAGCCCTTTTGCCTGGATTAATTTATTCATTACTCACCAACTCTGATGAAGGTTTTTAAATTAGCCTTGCTTTATTTTTATTTTTTTGAGACAGAGTCTCGCTGTGTTGCCCAGGCTAGAGTGCCATGGTGCGATCTCAGCTCACTGTAACCTCCATCTTCCAGGTTCAAGCAATTCTCCTGCCTCAACCTCCCAAGTAGCTGGGATTACAGGCACCTGCCACCATGCCTGGCTAGTTTTTGTATTTTTAGTAAAGACGGAGTGTCACCATGTTGGCCAGGCTGGTCTTGAACTCCTGACCTCATGTGATCTGCCTGCCTCAGCGTCCCAAAGTGCTGGGATTACAGGTGTGAGCCACCGTGCCCAGCAGCCTTGTTTTACAGGTAAAGAAAATAAGGCCCAGAGAGGTTAGACAACTTCCCCAATGTCACACAGCTAGTAAAAGCTGGAGCTGGCATCTGAACCCAAGCAGCGTGGCACCAGAGAAACCATTATCTAGCCCACTTAAATCTGAATTTCCCTTCCCTTTTGGGGTCCTGTTACTTTAAGAGCTGATCAGGGATCTAGCAAAAGTCCTAGGCTCACGCACATAGCTTCAGATGCTGGCCACTGCTAAGTTATTCCTCCAGGTCCCACATCCTGGGAACATGCTTTGCAAAGCACAGTGGGGACAAGGGAAGCAGAGAACACAGGTCATCCCCGAGTCCTCCAGGCTGACGGCTCTTCCCACCGCTGCACGCAGGGTAGTACCTGTCAGTGAGGGGACAGTCCTGTCAGAAGGACAGGCAAGGACTGTGATCCACTTTGTGGGTGAGAAATCAAAGTTAAGGAGTTTGTTCACATCATCCAATTTGCAGGTGGCAGGCTTCCGATCACTGTCTCATTGCCCGTTCTTTAAAAATGAAGCAGTTATTCACCCAGCATTTATTGAGCACCTGCTATGTACTGGGCATGAGTAAGGCATGCTCTGTGTGCCCTGGGGCTGCCGGGTCCCTAAAGGGCAAGGGTGTGTAAACGGACGGACATGACGTGATGGCACGTGATGGGAGACACTTGTGGTGTGATTGGCCCTGTGTTGGGGTGGGAGCAGCATCAGAAGCTTCATGGAAGAAGCAACACCTGAGCTGGGTCTCTAAGGATGGGCGGAGTGGTGGGGAGAGGGTGTCACAGGCAAGGAGTTCGGGATGCCCCACAGTGCAGAGTGGCACACTTAGGAGAGCACGTGCCGGGCTGGGCCCCAAGATGGACCAGGGTTCTCCACTGACCAAGAAGCTTAAGGGCCTTGGAGACCACACAAAGGAGAGCAAATGTTATCCTGGAGGCCAAGGCGGCTGGGGAAGCTTTGTAAGCAGAGAAGGCATGATCTGCTTCTAGAAGAAAACCATTCCACAGTCAGAAGGATGGAGTAGCAGGAGGCAAATGTGGGGAAGCTGTTGGAGCAGCCCTGTTGAGAAATGATGAGGGTCTCAAATGAGTTGGGAACAGAGGGTGGACAGAAGGGAGGGGGCCAAGAGAGCTTCCAGAAGCAGAAGCAACAGGACTTGATGATGGGCTGGGGAACGGGACACATGATTCTAGTGCCATGGTCTGCACTGGGACGGGAAGCAGAAGTAGCATGTTTGAAGGATGAGGGAAACAGTTCATTTGGTTTTAGAAATTGGTGACATGGTAGAAATGCATTCAGGTAGTTGGAAATATAGTCAGGACTGTCACTCAGGAGAAAACGGGCTAGAACCAGGAATCCTGGTGTCATGGGTACACAGGTGGCAGACAAAGCCACTGGTAGATGAGAAATCCTGCTCAGGGAGAAAGCATTAAGGGAGAAGAAAGGATGGAAGAGAGAAGGCCAGGAAAGGAGACGGAGGAGTGGGCACAGAGGTGGGAGGGCAACCAAGAGCATATGGTGGGACCCAGAAGCCAAGAGAGAAAAGACTAGAAAAATGGGACAAGGAGGGAGAATTAGCTCATTGGCCGAATTGGCAACCACAGTTTTAGGGAAGGGAACTAAAGCCCTTCATTTTTCTTCCTGTAGCATCTCTCAGGGCCTGATGTTGCCTTGTAGTTGTTTACTTGGATATTACATATCTGCCTGCTACAGTGTCAGGTGCCTGGCATGTTTTTGAAGGACAGTATTCACAGCACTTGGAGCACGTCTTCCTTATAGATGGTGCTCAGTGAATATGTGTTGAATGAATGACTAAAGAAGCCAGATTTCAAGGAGCTAAAGGGCTAATAACAAGTAAAAAATGAAGCTAGACTTTTCTTTAAAATCTGGCAATAAAAGGAGAAAAAAAGGGTTTATCCAGGGCCTGGAGTCTCTTCTCATAGAGGAAACTCCAGGCCCAGATGGCTTCATGGGTGAATTCTGGCAAACACTTAAGGAAGAATAATACCAATTCTAAACAAACTGTTCCAGGAAATTGAAGAGAAGGGGACACCCCACCTCATTCTGTGAGGCCAGCATTGCCTTGATTCCAAAACCAGACAAAGACATTACACAAGAAAGGAAAGACAGACCAATATCCCACATGTGCATGAGTGAAAAAAAAATTAAACAAAATTTTAGCAGATCAAATCCTCCTATCAAGAGGTACAATCCAATCTATTTCTCCACCTGCTGACGCCCAGCTGGCCTTGTGATTTTTTTTATCAATAAAAGGTGGCAGAAGTGTGACATTGTGCCAATTCTGGGCCAAAGCCTCAAGAAGCCTCATGCATGTCCACTCTCTCTCTCTCTCTCTGCCCAGTAACTGTGTGAACAAGCCCAGGCTGGCCTGCTGGAAGATAAGATACCACTTGGAAGACAGACAAGGTTTACCAGTGAAGGATACCCTAGACCAGCCAGCCCCCAGCTGACCCACTAGCTGACCACAGACACATGAATGAGCCCAGCTGAAATCAGAAAAACCACCCACCTGAGCTCAGCCCAAATTCCCCACCTACAGAATCATGAACAAAATCAGTGTTTTCTATTTTAAGCCATTACATTCTGGGGTGGTTTGTTACCCAGCAAGAGCTAACTGATACAGTGGAGATACTGCTGTATTAGATTTAGAGTTCCTCAAGTACAGAAACCATGACTCACTGACCTTCCCCAGTGCCCAAGGTTGCTCAGCAAATACTTGTTAAATGTTTGCTAGTTTGTGCAGCTTTCACAGAGCAGCTAATAACTGCCATCCTGCCAATGACTGCTGCCTGACCCTGTCAATTAAAGAGCTCACTGCTGGCTGCTGTCATCCAAGGAGCTCCTATAATTATGCTACCCAGTAAAACCACACTGCAGCCCAGAGAGGGTTAATGATATACCTACAGGCACACAGCATGTCAGCATGAGAGTGAGGTTGATGTGGATTACGTTGCTCGGGGTGAGGCAGGTGTCAAATGCAGGGTGTTCCCCAGCCTCACACCCATTAGTTTAGGAATATTCTTTCCTTCACAGAGCACCTTGTCTTGGTGACTTTCAAGTAATCCCCAGGCCCATCAGTCACTCTTGGTTTAACAGCTTTTCCTCTTTATTATTATTATTATTATTATTATTATTATTTTGAAATGGAGTCTCACTCTGTCACCTAGGCTGGAGTGCAGTGGCACGATCTCAGCTCACTGCAACCTCTGTCTCCTGCATTCAAGTGATTCTCCTGCCTCAGTCTCCCAAGTAGCTGGAACTACAGGCACGCACCACCACATCCAGCTAATTTTTGTATTTTCAGTACAGATGGGGTTTCACCATGTTGGCCAGGCTGTTCTCAAACTCCTGACCTCAAATGATCCACCCGCCTTGGTCTCCCAAAGTGCTGGGACTATAGGCATGAGCCACTGCACCCAGCTACTTTTTCCTCTTTCATAAGTGACAAGACCTATCATTTTTATAGATGGATCTTTGCTGGCGAGTTAAAGACTGTACATCACTGTCGACAACTCAGCCAGGCCCAAGGAGTCTCAAGACTAGGAAACCAGGGCCCCACCTGGTTAACCTGGAAGTTAACATAGGAAGGGGTCACAGGGTAGAAGATGAGCAGGAAGTAATTTGAGTGAAATGAGGTAAGGGCACAGACTTGAGCCAGACTGACTGGACTGTAGACTAACAACCACTCAGTGTCCCTATTTCTCCACTCTAAAGTGGGGATAACATTGGTATCCCTACCCCTTGGACTGTTGGGAGATAATGAAGTGAAAGTAGTTAGAACAGCATCTGGCATGTAGCAAATGCTATGAAGTGTTACTGACACAGGGCAGGCGAGCCCCCAAATTGGGGCTTCACCCAGGAGGGTTCTTGGCTTCACCCAGTAAAGAATTCAAGGGTGAACCAGTGGTGTTAGCAACTTTTCTTGAAGTGGCAATGTACAACAGCAGCAGAGGGACTGCTCCTTGGGGAGCAGGGCTACCCCATAGGCAGTATGCCTGGAGGTAGTTCACCACTTTTAAGTATATGCAAATTAGGGAGTGGGTTATGCATAAATTTCTAGGAAAAGTGAGGCATCAGGCAGTTGCCGTGGAAAGGTGCAGTCACTTCTGTGTGGACATGTCTTATGGAAAGGTAATTCTGGCCAGGCACAGTGGCTCACGCCTGTAATCCCAACGTTTTGGTAGGTCGAGGTGGGTGGATCACCTGAGGTCAGGAGTTCAAGACCAGCCTGGCCAACATGGTGAAACCCTGTCTCTCCTAAAAATATAAAAATTAGCTGGGTGTGGTGACAGGCACCTGTAATCCCAGCTACTTGGGAGGCTGAGGCAGGAGAATTGCTTGAACCTGGGAGGTGGAGGTTGCAGTGAGCTGAGATTGCGCCACTGCACTCCAGCCTCAGCGACAGAGTGAGACTCTGTCTCAAAAAAAAAAAAAAAAAAAAAAAAAAAGGTAATTCTGCCCTGTCCCTATTTTAGCTAGTTTGGTGGTCTGATGTGTGGGCCCTACCTCCCAGTCCCACCTCCTACCTCATTATCAATCATCACCAGCATTGTAGTCAAGGAATCTGTCATAGAATAGATACCCCCAGGCCTTTTTCTTCCCCAGAAAGCCAGTGTTCTCTCCTCCCATCCACCACCACCATTCTCAGAAAGGAAGCCACCAAATGGAAATAAACCACCAGGGCAGCCTCCAGGAGGGAAGGAAATGCAAACAGGCAGCTCGGGGCATGTGGACAAGTAGGAGACATTTCAGGCACTGTCCCAGCAACGCTTATGTCGACATTTCCCCAAATCTGCCATTCCTGTTTAGCTTACTCACTTTTTAAACTTATATTTTTATAAAAGGCAACCTTATATCGCAACTGAGATGGAAAGTCAGCATCACCTGCCATAAATAGAAGGTGCTGGAAAAAATAAACAATGAAAACAAAACATTGTTATTAAATTCCAGCTCCAAGCTCTTGCTGCTCAAAACCTCCAAGTCCAAGGCTGGGTTTCTATTTCTTTGCTAAAACAAGATGTCACTCATGTTTGGGAAGTTTTAAAGTCATATTTGCACAAAACTGAGATTTCCTCTTGGAAGAGGTAAAAGAGAATTTAAAAGGGAGTGATTTGAAAAGGATTCTATGTTACTTAATGCTATGTGTCTGGTCCAACGAAAGCATCTCAGATAGTTCACTTAATGCGTCAACTTGTCTGGGTCACAGTGTTTCTGTGAAGGTGCATTGGGATGAGATTCACATTTGAATCAGTGGACTCTGAGTCAAGCAGATTGCCCTCCCTAACGGGCTATGCCTCATCCAATCAGTTGAAGGCCTGGTAGAACAAAAGGCTGACTTCCTCCGAACAAGAAGGAATTCTGCCAGCAAATGACCTTCAGACTTGAACTACATCATCAGCTCATCCACGGATCTCCAAGCCTGCTGGCCCGCCCTGCAGATTTTGAACTTGCCAGCCTCCATAATCCCATGAGCAAATTCCCTAAAACAAACTCTCTCTCTAAATATATATGCACCCCTTTGGTTTCTCTGCAGAACCCTAATATAGCATCACTCTCTCAGGGTACCCAGCCCATATGGACTCACCAACCTCAGAGCTGGAAGGTTGAGCCCCTTAACCAGGGACTTGAGGTGGGGAGGGATCCAACAGGAAGTGGTATCACCATGAAAAATTTAGCACTAGGGCAGATGCTGAGCCAGCACCATGGGAACCCATTCCAATGCACTTGGAATCCCACAGTAACATTTCCCTACCAGCATGCCTAGGGGGCTATGAGGTGGCCATGCTGGAAAGAAAGACAACCTCCCAACCCCTTGCCTGTCCCATTGGAGTGCTTCTGATGATATTGCATCTGCTCAATGACATTGTGCAGCTGTGCAACTGGGAAACTCACTCAACACAATGGGAATCACGCACTCATGCAGTCTCAGCTGAAAGGCGCTGGTGTGACCATGAGAACACCCCACCCCCAGCCTCTGCCTGGATTATTTTTCTAGCATCCAGTTTCCATCTGAACATGCCCCGGGACTGGGGACCTCACCATTGCCAAGACCACATCTGATTACCGGACCCTAAGCTTCAGAACAAGGGTTCCCAAACTTCAGTCATTTGTCTACCACCTTCTCGAGTACAGCTGAAAGATTTTCCTTCATAATTGTCCTTAACCCACTTTCTAACATAAATAAATGTATTTTAAAAAGAAATCTTTTGGCTCCCTGGGAATGGAAAATCAGCATCATTTGCCATAAATAGAAATTAATTGTGAAAATAAATACCCCCTGCCCCCAAAGTTCACAAATTCTGGTTCAAGGCTGTTGCCTGCCATAGGAACTAAGCTGCAGACCTGCTCTAAGTTAAAGAGGGGAAACTAGAGTTAAAGAGGCACTAAACACCTTAGCCTCAGCTAAGATTCCCCCCTTCATGGAATCAGAAGAACTGAAAGAGAACTGAAAAGGGAATCGCTTTCCCACCAGTGATTTAAGGTCATGTGATGACAGAGCCATCTAAAATCACCCCAGCATCATGAATCCCACTGTGCAGAAAACAGCATTAAACAGGGATCTCTCTTCTATTGATTCCAGTTCTGTCTTCAGTGGTCTCCAACCAGGAAGCCAGTTCTCCACTTCTCTGAATGCCCCAAGAGGTGGGGCGTGTGTGTCACCATTTTCACAGGTGACTACCTGTCCATCAGTGTGTTCGCTGAGTACACAGAGCATGCGAGGCTCTTTGCAGGCACTGTGGGAGGACAGAAAGACATGGACCACAAGGTGGCGGCCCTCACAGAGAGCGAAAAAAAAAACTGTCAGGTTGGTTTCATGCCTCAAACCAGAGCCCCTTCTTTCTCCCCAACAAACCAAGCTCACCTCCCACCCCTCAGAGTAGTGGACCTTTGCATGTGCGTATCCCTCTTTCTGGAATGTTCTTAGATCTTGGTGTAACTGACTTCTTGTCTTCATTCAGCCCCAACTCCTAAGTCAGCAGAGAAGCCTCCCCCACTTTTCTGGTCTACGTGATCCGCCTGCCTTCAGCTCTTGAAGCACTAAACATTATCTGCCATTTTCTTATGTATCGCTGTGCACTTCTTTTTTGTGTCTTGCTGTCTGGAATGGAAGCTCCCAGCGGGCAGGGATTTATGTCTGTCTCATCACTGCTCTGTCCCCGTGCCCAGCACAGTGCCTGGCCCACAGCAGATATTAAGTCATTATCAGTGGAGTGAGGGATGCTGTTTTCAAGAGTGTTCTCCTCCCCACTCCAGGTCTCGCCAAGAAGCCTCAAGCCTTGAGATGACAATATAGCATTCTCTTCCCCTTGGCAGCCCCACGGCCTCCAGCTCTCTGACTCCTCTGAGGGCAGGGAGCATGAATAGTTCCATGGCTCATGATCTGCTTGCAAACTGTGGGAAAAACACAATGAGGATGCTTGGGGCGGGGGGAGCAGGGGCTTAGACCAGGCTCTGGAACACACCAGGGTGGGTGAGCCAGGCATTCGCTCCACAGCCCAGGGAGGGCCAGGAAGCTCAAGGTAAGGCCAGGTGTGGAGGGTCAAGTCCAAGGTGGGGCTTTAGCAGGATGGGACACTGGTTCTCGAGGAGCCCTAAGACCCCCTGAGGAAAAGGCAAAGTGGAGAGACTCGGGTTTCCCCAAAGAGGACTGCCAGGGCCGTAACACCCTCATACAGCAAACCAAAGCTCTCCTTGATTCACATCCTCCCAGGGTTGTACATGGACTCCCGCTGTGCGCAGCATGAAATACCACAAAAGCAAGAGGGAAATGGAAGAATTGAGGCATTGGAGAGAGTCTCCACCAGAATATTGTCTGCTTGGGTTCACTGCAATCCCCATTTTATAGATGAGAAAACGGAGGGGTAGCGAGGTTAGGTAGCTTGTCAAAGGTCACACCCCCAGTAAGTGGCAGAGCTGGGAGTGGAACACTCATACCCTTCACCACCGTCTTGCCTCAGGAAGCCCAGAGCTATAGAATAAAGGAAGACAGACACAGAAAACACAGCAAAGGCTTAGGCATGATCAATTTACAGCAATACCAGGGCTGCAGAAAAATCAGGCTGCAGGAAGTAGAAGGGCACAGCATTGGGGCTTTACTCTAAACCAATTAAATCAGAACCTCTGGGGACAGCCCCCACCAATAGGTGCTAAAAGATGCCCAGTGATTCCAATAAACAGCAAGGTTTGCAAACCACTTCCCTTGGTCCTTAAATGAAAACATTCAAAGCACCAGCTGCCTCACGTTCCTGGTGAATTGAGGTCAAGTATAGCATATACACCAATATATGTATTTTATATATGTATATATTTATGTATTATTATATATTTACATGTGTATTCACAGGTGCCTCTCAGATTGCTTGGTTCCAGAGAGAGAACTAAATGCTTTTTTCACGATGCCTCCTGGGAAAAAGAACAGACTTACTTTCCCAACACCAAGACCCTGCTGCTAGAGTGGCAAATCCGGTCCCACTAACACACCAGTGAGTGAAGAAAAGTCGTTGGTGCATCTTTATCTTTTGTTTCCTCCAACTGGCCCTGCCAGGGTGTCACAGGGTAACCTGGGGCAAGTGGCACCTGCTCACTGGGCCCACAGTTCCTCCGACAGAGACCAAGAGGACGGTCGGATTAAAGCTGCATTCCCTGAGCATCACTGCCTTAGGTCCAGTTACCTAGAAGCAAAGGGAGGGGTGTGGATTCTTGTGCTAGGATTTTCTTTTTTCTTTTTTTTTTTTTTTGAGATGGAATTTCACTCTTGTCACCCAAGCTGGAGTACAGTGGCGCAATGTCGGCTCACTGCAAGCTCTGCCTCCCGGGTTCAAGCAATTCTTCTGCCTCAGCCTCCTGAGTAGCTGGGATTACATGCGCCTGCCACCACGCCAGGCTAATTTTTTGTATTTTTAGTAGAGATGGGGTTTCGCCATGTTGGCCAGGCTGTTCTAGAACTCCTGACCTCAGGTGATCCACCCACCTTGGCCTCCCAAAGGGTTGGGATTACAGGCGTGAGCCACCGCGCCCAGCTGTGCTAGGAATTTTCTAAGGTATACTCTTGGGTGAAACCAAGAAGAAATTCATTCGAAGCCTGCACTCATGACAGCTGGAGGTGAGGAGTACATGATCCAGCAAATGGGACCTGGGTGGGCCCTCAGTGTCAATCACACCACTGTGATCATTTCTGTGGGTGCACCACCTGTTCTACTCACTATTCAACAGCTTTCCTTAAAACACATTAAGCTTAAATTGATTCATTTTTAAAATATTTATTCTGTTTTGTTTTTTGTTTTTAAAACAGGGTCTCGCTCTGCTGCCCAGGCTGGAATGCAGTGGCATGATCACAGCTTGCTGCAGCCTTGACCTCCTGGGCTCAGGTGATCCTTTTGCCTCAGCCTCCTACAGGTGCATGCCACCATACCTGGGTAACTTTTTTATTTTTTGTAGAGATGGGGGTCTCCCTATGTTCCTTGAACTGGTCTTGAACTCCTGGGCTCAAGTGATCCTCTCACCTCAACCTCCCAAAGTGCTGAGTTTACAGGCATGAGCCACCACACCCAGCCCGATTCATTTTTAAACATGCATTACGCTGTAAATGGAAAATCAGCATCACTTGCCAAGGGACATTTAAGTAATACACCGAAATGAACACGAGCATAATACAGTCTTTAACATCGCCTGTATGCTACAGGAGTCATTTCCAAATGCCTGCGGGCGTGCAGACCCCATTCTGGGTGTGTCGATGATTAAGCCTCTCTCAGGCTCTGGTCTGGGAAGAATGTGGCCCCATGTCACACTGGTATAAACAGATGCTGATCACGCCACGCGGGCCTGATGTGGCTCCAGACAGAGCCAACTGCAGGAGGGAGAGGGAGCAGCTGCCCTGACCCTAGTGACTTCTCAGGGCTTCCAAACCCCCTGCCCTTGCAGCCTCCCCTTCAATGCTCACCCAAGCCTCCCTTCTCCCACTCCTCCCCTGGGTCTGCTGAGACGCTGGGGATACATCGCGATGGTTACTGGGGTGCCCTGGTGAACTATCAGATAGGAAGCGATGGTCCCTGTGCCTGCCAGCTCTTGCTGGGCTTAAACAAATGCCATCAGAACTAATGGCAGAGGAGAAAACCTGACTTAACTTAGGGCTAGAAAGTGTCCCTGAAAAAATGGTGGCTTTTTTTTTTTTTTTTTTTTAAAGACAGAGTCTCACTCTGTCACCCAGGCTGGAGTGCAGTGGTGCAATCACAGCTCACTGTAGCCTTGAATTCCTAGCCTCAAGCAATCCTCCCACCTTAGCCTCTGGAGTACCTAGGACGACAGGTGCACACCGCCACACCCAGCTAATGTTTATTTCATTTTATTTTTTGAGACAGAGTCTTGCCCCGTCACCCAGAGCTTGAATGCAGTGGCGTGATCTCAACTCACTGTCACCTCTGCCTCTTGAATTCAAGCAATTCCCCTGCCTCAGCCTCCCGAGTAGCTGGGACTACAGGCATGTGCCACCACACCTGGCTAATTTTTGTATTTTCAGTAGAAACAGGGTTTCTTTACGTTGGCCAGGCTGGTCTTGAACTCCTAACCTCAAGTGATCCACCCACCTCGGCCTCCCAAAGTGCTGGGATTACAGGCATGAGCTACCACATCTGGCTGGCTAATTTTTATTTTATTTTTTTGTAGAGATGGGGTCTCACTATGTTGCCCAGGCTGGTCTCAAACTCCTGGCCTGAAGGATCCTCCTGCCTCGGCCTTCCGAAGTGCTGGGATTATAGGCATGAGCCACCATGCCTGGCCTGGTATGAGTCTTAAAGGTCTTAAAGGATAAAGAATTAGCTGGACAGAAAGAGGAAGGCAATGTGGAAGAAGAAGAAGGGCGAGGGAAAGAGCAGGTAGAAGCAGTGGTGAGAGAGGATTAAGAGTTGCAGGAACTGGCAGGGTCCGGTGGCTCATGCCTGTAATCCCAGCACTTTGGGAGGCTGAGGCGGGTGGATCATGAGGTCAAGAGATAGAAACCAGCCTGGCCAACACGGTGAAACCCTGCCTCTACTAAAAATACAAAAATTAGCTGGGCGTGGTGGTGTGCACCTGTAGTCCCAGCTACTTTGGAGGCTGAGGCAGGAGAATCGCTTGAACCAGGGAGTCGGCAGCTGCAGTGAGCTGAGATCACGCCACTGCACTCCAGCCTGGTGACAGAGCAAGACTCGGTCTCAAAAAAAAAAAAAAAAAAAAAAAAAGAGTTGCAGGAACTAAGAAAAAAGAGTGGGCTAGAGGAGAAAGCAACAGGGGAGAGTGATGAGTCCAGAGAAGGGGTTAGACCAGTACGTCTCACCACCAACCACACTGGGGGCACCTTAAACCCCTGTGCCCTGGCCCCTGCCTCCAGAGATTCTGATATCATTACTTTCAGGTGGGGACAGGAAATCAGCATTCTATCCAGATTCCTGAGGAGATTCTGAAGGGCAGTCAGCCAAGGACCTCTGAGTCAGATCATGTAAGGCCTGGTTTTTGCTTAGGAGCAGTTGAAACTACTGAAGAATTTTAAGTGGGGCAGGGGAAGAGTGACTTGGTCAGCTTTGTCTCTCTATCAGATCCTTCTGGATACATATGGGAAACGGACTGCAAGGCCATAGTGGCTGCGGGGACACAGGTCATGGAGCTTGTGCAATTGTCAAGGCAAAAGATGGCAGCGGTCTGGGCCAAGATAGAAGCCACTGAGATGAAGAGAGGGGATGGATTCCAGAAGGACTGAAGGTTTGCATGAAGAGACAGAGGACTGCTCCAGGCTTCCACTGTAAGCCAGTGATGGGTGGTGGTGGTGTATACTGAGAGGCCACCACTGTTGGCTCAAACACCAGCCTGGTCCACTGCTGTCAGCCTCTCCTGGGCTCTAGGCCCTGGGCTTTAGGGCTCATGACCATCCATCTGAATTTCAAGACACTTTCCACATTAATAACAGAGAGGACTCAAGGCTCCCTGGCCACATTTTACTCAAAACATCATATCACCTGATGATCTAAATATATTCAAAAAAGTCAATGAGGGAGCAGGAGAAAGAGGGGATTTTTCATTTTTCTTCTGTACCCTAGACAGACAAGGGCAAAGACCCTTAAAAGATTTAGGTTGCAGCTGGGCACAGTGGTTCACACCTGTAATCCCAGCACTTTGGGAGGCTGAGGAGGGAGGATCACTTGAGGCCAGGAATTTGAGAGCTGCCTGGGTGACAAAGCGAGACCCCAGTCTCTACAAAAAATTTAAAAATTAGCTGGGTGCACCTGTGGTCCCAGCTACTCAGGAGGCTGAGGACAGAGGATCACTTGAGCCCAGGTGTTCGCGGCTGCCGTGAGCTGTGACTGCACCACTACACTCCAGCCTGGGTGACCCAGCGAGATCCTGTCTCAAAAAAAAAAAAAAGATTTAGGTTTCTCTTGACCCTCCCGTAGATGATCTTCCATCCATTGCTAGATAAATTCCATTACAGGGGCCGAGTCCATTTTTGTTCACTACCCGGCACATAGTAAGCAGCCAATAAATATTAGAATGAACACGTGAGGAATAAATCAGAATAGATGACCTGTCACAGAACTCCCAAGTTCAGGAATTAAGGATTATCTCCAGAATAAATGTCACAGCCTGGGAGTTAGTTTCCAAATAGCACCCCCTCGACCCTCCACATGTCTGTACACAGCCCCCCTGTAGCACCCCGCAATCCAATTCTCTGATCCCACTGGCATCTGCCTACTGTCTTCAGAATGCACCTGTCACCCCTCAGCAGACACCATGTTATTCATGCCACAGTTACTAAGCACTCATTCTGGGACGGATGAGGACCTCAAGGCTGGAAAACTGTGATGAGTTAGAGAAACTCCCATCCCCACTCCAAAGACAAATGTCCACTATAAGACAACTGAGACTCCAAAGCATCTCCTCCATCAGTTCTATGAGAGAAACAGAACCCTCACTTCACAGTGAAAGGGAGTGGTCAGCATGGGTTTATTTTGTTTTGTTTTTGTTTTTGTTTTAAGAGATGGGGTCTTGCTCTGTCACCCAGGCTAGGGTGCAGTGGCACAAACTCAGCTCACTGCAGCCTCAAACTCCTGGACTCAAGCGATTCTCCCGCCTCAGCCTTCAGAGCAGCTGGGGCTACAGGTGCGTGTCACCATGCCTGGCTAATTTTGGTATTTTTTTGTAGAGACAGGGTCTCATTATGTTGCCCAGGCTGGTCTCAAAACTCCTGTGCTCAAGCAATTCTCCTGCCTAACCCTCCCAAAATTCTAAAATTACAGGCCTGAGCCACCACACCTGGCCACGGTTAACCCCCGTGAACAGCACCCAGACTGGAAACACATTATGTTCATTGGCATCTGCAATGTGATGTTCCAAGGGGGATGCTCCATGTGGACTGGATGACACCTGCTCACACTGGTCACCATTTCCTTGTCTCTGGATTTTCAAAACAGTCCCTAACTGGTCCATCCATGGAGTCTCTGACCCCCCACAGCCAAAGGCATCATCTCTCCCCATCCTCACACCTGCACAACCTCCATTGCTTACCAAGCTCAGGGAAAATGAGGGCATTATTATTGAAGTCAGTAATTCCTGAAGATACTCTCTTGGTTACAGATAAGGCTTGAGATAAGATTGTATCCTTTCAATCCAGTTCCTTCCCTACCATCCCATCAGAGACAACCACATGGACCTACTCCGATGTCTCCTTCCAGACATTGTTCCTCGTATAAACATGTGAGGCCACAGAAAATACAACAAGAATTTCTGTTTATGTTTATATGAATAATACACTTTTCCACATATACTTCTCCTGGTTGTTCTTTTTTTAAACTCAGTAATGCCATAAAGCTCTTTCCATATGGGTACAATGGATAAACCTTTTTTTTTTTTTTTTTTTTTTTTTTTTTTTTTGAGACAGAGTCTGGCTCTGTCACCCAGGCTGGAGTGCAGTGGCATGATCTCGGCTCACTGCCACCCCCATCTCCTGGGTTCAAGCGATTCTTGTGCCTCAGCCTCCCAAGTAGCTGGGATTACAGGTGCACACCACCACGCCCAACTAATTTTTGTATTTTTGGTAGCGATGGGGTTTCACTATACTAGCCAGGCTGATCTTGAACTCCTGAACTCAAGTGATCTGCCTGCCTTGGCCTCCCAAAGTGCTGGGATTAGAGGCTTGAGCTACTGCGCCCGGCCCCTTGTTCTTTTTAACTGCTGTAAAATATTCTGCAAAATGGCTGATGGATATTTAGGTTGCTTCCACTTTTCCTTTTCTTTATTTCTTACCTATCATTGGATATTCTATTCCAGTAATGCTCCGTGAGCATCCTCACGCCTGCTTCCTTAGCCAGGTTCCTGGGGATGTGGAAGGGAAGCCCACTTCACACTGTGGCCCCCCTCATCCCTCCCTGCTCCATCTCCCTCCCTTCATACACTCAGCACTAAAGACAAACCAGGCACCCACTGCTCCTCCAGCAGGGTCCCTGCTCGCAATCACTGCCTTTTCTTTTTAAAAATTATACTTTTTTTTTTTTTGAGATGGAGTCTCGCTCTGTCACCCAGGCTGGAGTGCAGTGGCACAATCTCGGCTCACTGCAAGCTCTGGGTTCACACCATTCTCCTGCCTCAGCCTCCCAAGTAGCTGGGACTACAGGTGCGTGCCACCATGCCAGCTAATTTTTTGTATTTTTAGTAGAGACAGGGTTTCACCATGTTAGCCAGGATGGTCTCGATCTCCTGACCTCACCATCCGCCCACCTCAGCCTCCCAAAGTGCTGGGATTATAGGCGTGAGCCACCATGCCCGGCCCGTATATGTATTTTTTTTAATTTAAGAGATGGGTTTCACTGTGTCTCCCAGGCTGGAGTATGTGGAACAATCATAGCTCACTGCATCCTCAAAGTGGCCGCAGACTTGAAGTGGCAGCCTCGAAGCCCTGGGCTCAAGCAATCCTCCCGCCTCAGCCTCCTGAGTAGCTGGGAATACAGGTGTGTGCCACCACATCCAGCTAACCTCTGCCTACTCTCTCACTGTTCCTTGTTGCCTGACCTTTCTGAAACCATCACTGCTTGGGGAATTTGAAATATCCTCCCAAGCCCATCTCCAACACTACAGGCTTAAGGAAACCTTTGCACACCACATATGGTGGGCTTCCCTGAAACCACATCTGGTGGCCTTGGTCCTGGAGCTTGCATTCTTTTTTTTTTTTTTTTTTTTTTTTTTTTTTTGAGACAGAGTCTCGCTCTGTCGCCCAGGCTGGAGCGCAGTGGCGTGATCTTGGCTCACTGCAAGCTCCGCCTCCCAGGTTCACGCCATTTTCCTGCCTCAGCCTCCCAAGTAGCTGGGACTACAGGCGCCTGCCACCACACCGGGCTAATTTTTTTGTATTTTTAGTAGAGACAGGGCTTCATCGTGTTAGCCAGGATGGTCTCGATCTCCTGACCTCGTGATCCACCTGCCTCGGCCTCCCAAAGTGCTGGGATTACAGGCGTGAGGAGCTTGCATTCTTGGACTTGTCACCCCCATCGCTAGATGATAACCTCCTCTGAAGACAGGAAAATTCCCCATTGTATTGCCAAAGCCTGCAGCGGCTCACTGCACAGAGTTGCTTAATAATAACCCATCAAGATTAAAGTGAGGAAGCCAGCCTCTCCCTCAGCCTTCCTTTGGTTCAAGCAAACCACAAACAAATCAAGCCACTTCCATGTGCATCAATATATCATCTCTTATGATCCACAGACAACTGGCAAAGGTCATCAGAGTGGAATCATGACCCTCATTAAAGATGAAGGGACTCCCCTGGAAGCTAAGTGGCAGGTCTCGGTCTGAAGCTGAACATAGGGGCCTCTTTGCAAAAGAGGGGCTTGGTCTGGAAGCTCTCAGATATTTCAGGATGAGTCATGTTTCCAAAAAGTGTGACACGTCCATCCCAGCCCCTCTTATAAAACCATCTCCCCAAAAGCAGGCACTCTAGTACTCAGATTTTTGCCAAAAGCAAGGACCACTGTGCTTATTAACTAAATTCTTTGAGTATCTTAAAACGTTTTAAAGTTTACAGGATCAACTTTTGTTTCAACCCAAGCAGAAGTATCTGTGAAACCATGGGTTTGTGTGCTACTTACATTTTTTCCCCCAATACCAATTAAGAAGAAGACACAATTATTCTTTTCTGTTTTTATGCCATGGGCCTTTGAGAATTATCTTGTGTGCCGCCAGTGGTAGCACATTTTGGAAAACATTCATAAGATCAACAAAAAAACTTTGGTTCTTATTTATTCACTGCAAATTTCTTAAATTCATTGCATTTTGAGGAAAGACAGTTCAGAGAAGTTTGTGATCAGGTCATCAAAAGAGAAATCTTCAAAGTGCACGACTTTGCTATTGGGAAAAACTTGCTTGATCTTAGAACATGAGCGGTGTGCACTGAGACGCTTGGCTTGTCTGTCTGTATATCCTGCATGGTGATGGCGATTTTGCATCCTAGATTTCTCAGGACAATCATGGTGTCAAATATCACCCTGGTGACCCCTCCCTCAGCTCTGGACCCAGAGTTCCAGGAAGCTTCTAGAAGCTGATGTCATCTAGCCTGTCCCTAAAGAGCAGGAACTGGAGAAGTCTCTTCTTCATCCTCAGTCCCTTTTAGATCAACAGAAGGCCAGCTTGCCAAGG
Source organism: Pan troglodytes (assembly GCF_028858775.2). Taxonomy (NCBI): domain Eukaryota; kingdom Metazoa; phylum Chordata; class Mammalia; order Primates; family Hominidae; genus Pan; species Pan troglodytes. Next base: position 13,220,011 of record NC_072416.2, read on the forward strand.
AAGATGAGGGCCCCAGGAATTCAATTATTCACTTTAGCAACTACTCATTAAGCACCGGAGATACTGCATGAACAAAACCAACAGTGTCTCTGCACAGGAAGGAGGGAGAGACTCATTTGGCCAGTTCTCCTCCAGCCTCCTTCCTCCTTATATCCTGCCCCAAGATGGGCCAGCATTCCCAGGGTTCAACAGCTTTGCCCGGGAGCGACCCAGTGCTCAGTGGGAAGTGACCTACTGCCTGAGCGGAGCTCTTGCTCACCATTGTCCCATCAGCACGGGAGCACGGAAATCCAGCATCCTGGACAGATGACACGTGCTATAAGGGTCCCAGGCCCCGGGGACCTGGGCCTGGAATCCCACTGAACTCCCCTCAGCTGTGGCCTAGATCTAGTCCTGGGTCGGCTGCCAAATTGCTGTGTGACCTGGGCAAGTCACTCCACCTCTCTGAGTGTCCCTAGCTGTCAGTGTCATACTGGGACTTCTAAGGTCCTTATGCCCTGAAATTCTCCAATCTTAGCCCAGGGCTGTCCCGAATGCAGTGAGCTCTCACCCTTTCAGGCACCTGAAGGAGCATGAGTACCTCTGGAGCCGTGCAGGACGGGTGCCCTCATCACCACCACCAGCCTCTGCTCAGGTGTCAGGTTACCAGCCCGGCACTCTCTCGCTGGGTGGCAGCTCTGCCTCTGATATTTTTAGACTCCCCCCTGGCCTGTCCCTAACAAGAGCCAGATGCATCTGATTCCTGCCACAGTGCTGCTGAAATTGCATTCTTTGGCTAACTTCTGCAGGGAGCCAGGCTTCACCACTCCTGGGGTGAGAAGGGGAGACTGCTTTGCCTGTCACCACCACACCAATCCCCATTCCTTCCCTGCACATGCTGAGGCCATCGTCCAAGAGTCAGGCCTCCATCCCTTCTATGATGCCAACTGCCCTCTTCCTTCATTCCAGCTGCTGCTGCCAATCACCTGCCCTCCTGAGACACCCCGACACACACACACACACACCCCTCCTGCACAGGCCTCCCGAGGCTGGCCTTTAACTCTCTCCTCTGGGAGAGATCTGCTCCCTTAATCCCAGTGCCTGGGCCCCACCCCACCTTTGGGTAAGTAACATCACCGCCTCCCCTCTGGAACTCCCGTGGCTGGAGAGCCCCGCCCTGTCCCCACCTTAGCCCCTGTAGCCTGTGTCAGAGTCCCCACTTGGCCACAGAGCTGGGAAGCAGCCAATGTTGCCCCCCCCCACCCCCCCCCACACAATTATCTGACCCCCTACCCCGGCAAAAGGAGGGAGGCTGGACTTCTGCTTCCCAAACAAACCTCGCCAAGCAGCCAGCAGTCCAGCGCCAGCCCATCTGGCCTGGAAGGACATTTATATATTTTCATCTCGACAGACTTCCCTTCCTGGTCCCGTCTGGCGGAGTTTACTATGACAAAGAAGTGGCCTTTGCTGTGCCCTCACTGACCTGGAAGGCTGTATATCAGAGGCGAGGGCAGGAGAGTGTCACTCTATGCCTAGGGTGAAAAATGGGCTGGTTGATCCTCCCTGTTAATTACCTGTTGCTGGAAAATAGGGAGTCTGTGCACATATGCATGTGGTTTTAGCTCCTACTACGAAGATATGTGAGAGGCAGAGAAAAGAAACTGAGGTGAAACATTCACTTCCATTCCAGGAAGAAAGGATTTAAGTGCCATTACTGGGGTAGGGGTGGAGAAGCAGGGACGGGTTGCTAAATGGATATGCTCCATAGCCACAATAAAATGCCACCAAGCCCTTTTAGCCCCTCATTAGCTAGACCCTAATCTGGGGTGGTGCCAGCCAGAGCAGGTGCACCCCCTCCTCCGGCCCGAGGTGGGGCAGTGTCAGCCCCAAGCCTCACCCTCCTCACAGGGACGCTTCCGCCTGGCCCTGCCCTCACCCACTCAGCTGGTCGACTCCGTGGTTTCCAACACAAACACATTCTCTGGATTTCAGGCGCACCTCAATCTCTCCACTTGAGGGGCAGAGGAGGCTCCAGGCTATGTGGCCAGCCCTCTGCCTCCTACTCGACTCCCTGGTTCCCCATGGGATGGAGGTGGTGAGATCCAAAAACCCTCAGTGGGAAAACAGGTTCTGCACCTTCCTGCCACCTCCACGCCTCTCCCTGGGCTGTGGTCTTGGCATTTGCCAAGGCCCCCGTGGGCATCCACGCCCTGTTTTCCCAAGAAGGGTCTCCCCTCATTCCCTGCAAACCAGCAGGGCATCTCCAGGTGGAAAGAAGGGGAGGGCTTGGGAGGCAGATGGAGGTTCAAGGTCTAGTTCTTTGCATTTACCAGCTCAGTGGCCTTGAGCAAACCGACTTAGATCTCTAGCCTGTTTCCCTACTTGCAACAGGAGAGTGTGCTGGAAACAGCTCAGGGGTGAGGCTCCCAGGGAGAAACGGAGATGGAGGGCGAGCACCAGCCAACTGCAAACCTCCAGCAGCTCAGGTCGCCATCCTTCCCCTTGTGTGACTCCTGGGAAACCAGGACCCCGTCCCTTCCTCGTCCTCTTTAAGCTTTCTTAACTGAAGGCCGAATTCCAGGAAGAGGTGCCCAGCAATAATGTGTCGGTTCTTAGATTTCTCTCTGATTCAGACTGGAGTGCAGAGGTGGCTAAAGGTGGCTTTTAAAATTTTTTATGATAAAATATGCATAACATCATAATCATCATTTTAACCGATGATAAGCATACAACTCAGTGGCATGAAATACCTTCACGATACTGTGTAACCATTGCCACTATGTATACCCAAAACTTCTTCATCCTCCCCAACAAAAACTCTGTCCCATTAAACAGTAACTCCCGGTTCCCAGGTACCCCCAGCCCCTGGCAACCATCATTCTACTTTCTGTCTATAAAATTTGCCTATTGTAGGTGTCTCATAAAAGTGGAATCACACTGTATTTGAACTGGAGGCTTCTTAAGTCCCTCTCCAAGCCCCTTATTTAGACACAGCTGAATTATAAGATCAAGGTGCACACACACACACACACACACACACACACCCCCTCAAAGCTTGGGAGGGGCAGTGCTCCCTTCCCCAAAACTGAAGCTGGCCTGGAGGGAGAGCTTTGCCCTGTGGTGTCTTCGGAGTCCCCATGTCCAGCCCCACATCTTCACCTAAAAGACCTCCCTGGAGCGTGCTCAGATCTCTGGATTTGGGGAGGGCGTAGAATACACACTACGAGCTGCAGCCACTCCTCCCTCTGGAACCCATGGGTGTGGTCTCGCCTCTTTAAAGCCCCCCAAGCCCTACTAGAGTTGGCAGGGAGAGAGGTGTCATCCCAGCAGCGCTTCCCGGCTCCTCCACCGTTCCTGACCCCCAAGAAGTCGCTCCTCGCCGCTCGGGGGCGCGACGGAGCAGCGGCGGGGGCCTAGAGGGGTACGCAGCCCAGGAGGACCCGCTGGCCCGGCCTGGCGCACCAGTCCTGCCCGCGAGGCGAGTCTGGGGACGTTGCCCGGGAATCCCTCACGCGACCTGGGGATCTCCCTGGACTCCGAGAGCCCCGGGTGTAAGTCCGGCGGGGCGAGGGGAGGCGCCCTGACTCCTCCCCAAACTTTTCCCGCCTGCTTCGGCTCAAAAGGCGTGGGAAGCTGTCCCGGGATGGCGAAGTGGAATTCTGGGGCCGGAGCGAGCGTGGCGCAGACCAGAGGTCGGCGGCATGGGTGGCACCTCGGCCCTCCCGTTACTGTCACCAATTCCGGGGGCTGCTCCCGGTCCAGTAAGTGGAGGGGTCGCGTCCCTGCTGCCCGGGCGTACACGATCCCGGGGCCCCCCGATGTCGCCCCGCGCCCTGGGTGCGCCCACAACTCACCCGGCGCTGGCGGCTGCGCTGGCGGCTGGATCGACGGACTGGCTGGGGGTGCGAGGCGAGGCCGCCGGGCTGTTTTGAAGCTCTGGGCTGGGACTGCGCGCCCTCCCTCCACCCTCTAGGCGGCGGGGCCCCTCCTTCCCCGATCCCGCCTCCCGGGCCGTGACGCCAGGAGCCAGGAGAGCCGAGTGGGAGGGGCCGCCGGCGAAAGGAGGGGGCCCTGGAGGGAAAGGCCGAGGCCGGGAGCGCCCTGGCGCCCCCCCACCACCGTCCCCGCCCGCCTCCCTGCGGCTCTGTGGCCAACTTTGGGGCGGAGCCGGTGGCACGGGCCCGGGGGAAAAGGGAGAAAGGGAGGCTCCTGGGAGCAAGGGGCTTCCCTTCTCTGCAGGTTTCCACATCCCTCTCGTTCTCTTTCCTCTCCTCTTCTCCCCTTTTCTTCCTCTTCGCTAAGGAGTTTTGGAATCCGGGCTCCCTGCTCTAGAACCCCTTCTGTGGCCTTTTATGAACTTCCTGAGCTCGTCCATAATCTCCCCTGTCTCAGTTTCCTCTTCTGGGAATGGGAGTGATTATAGGTCGGAAGGTGATAATACGTCCACAATGTTTGGCTCATGGTACCTGCTCCGTAGACGTCAGCCATTGTTATTTTTATCATCTCACCTGGAGTCCTGGCCTTGGTGCGAGATGCCCAGCAACCAGTCTTCAGACTCTTCCAGGACCCCCCGTTCACTCCCCCCACCCCACCAGTACACACACACACACACACACACACACACACACACTCACACAAAGCACTCCCCACAGCCTTTCAACCCACAGTCCTGGTATTTAGTGTCCCTGGAAATGACATCAAAGGAACTGCCTTTCTTTCCAGCCTCAGTTTCCCCATCTGGAAACTGGGAGGGCTGATCTGCTCTAGGGGCTCTTGGGAGGATGGGGGAGGAGACCAGAGGCGCCTGAGCCCCATCGTGTGTGTGTGGAAGGAGGGAGTGGGAGTCAGTGTATTTTTACAAATTGAAGAAATTCCAAAACAGGGTCACAACATATAACAGTATATTTTAAACTTTTAATTTAACAAGTTCATGTTACTTGCACATACCCCAGAATACAAGGCAATTGACTTGTGCTACTGACAAGAGAATGAGAAACCCTTTTAAGAAATGTTAATTTATTGTGCAATCCTGTGCTCTGGTTGGACTCCATGTTTGTATTTTCTGTTGAGCATCTTTTTTTAATCCTGCTGAGGAGCTCTGTCACGAGAGGGCCTTGTTGGCTCTAAATTAGAGATCCTTGGGGGATTTGAGATCCCCTCTAAAGGGCCACCCCCTCCCCCAGGCCTTGAGCTTCCCAAGTTGGCCTAGGGTCTGACCTGCCAAATCTCCTTTAATTCTACAGTTAACCAAGACTCCCATCCCCCAAGATAATTGTGTGTGTGTATGTGTGTGTGTGTGTGTGTGTATGTGTGTGTGTGTGTGTGTGTTTGGAGCTGGAGAGGGGACAGGAAGGCACTAATATGAACTGAGTCCTCTTCCTCCATAAAAGGGGAGGAGGGTGAGGTCTGGTTGCTATAGAGGAGGACCAGGAAGGGCCCACCTACCTGCCTATGGCCACGTGGAGGACAGAGAAAACTCCAGAGTCTCCCAGAATGGAAAGGCCAGGTAGGGGATGGAGCAGGCAGGTTTCTGCATTTGCTGAGGGCTTAGTGTGTGCCGGTTACTTTACAAACATAACCTTCAATAGAACACGGCAGCCCTGCAAAACAAGTTACCCTCATTTTATCCATGAAGAAACTAAGGCTCAGAGAAGCTACACCAGTAACTTACCCAAAGTCTCTATGCAGTTGATAAAGTTTGGATTTGAACCCAGACTCACTGCAGCAAACCCCATTCTCCTCTTTCCACTCTATCACTATTTACCAAATGCTAACCACACTCAAGCTCTAATTTTTGCCATATCCACCTTCCACCTGAACTGGTATTCACTTAATTGTTTTCTTTAAATTAACTCCGTTGATTTTAATATGTTTATTTGAAAAGAAAGCCCTATATTGCCATGGTAAACAGGAAACCAGTGCCATCTGCCAAAAATAGAAGACAAACTTATGAATATAAACACTATTGAAATAAAACAGTGTTAGTAAATTGTAGCCAGATACTGTTGCCTGAAAGAGTCCATGAGTCTGAGGTTTAGGGTCTATTAAAAAGGGAGCCAGGTGCGGTGGTGCTTACCTGTAATCCCAGCTGCTCGGGAGGCTGAGGTTGGAGGATCGCTTGAGCCTGAGAGTTCCGAGGCAGCCTAGGCAACATAGCAAGACCCTGTCTCTTAAAAAAACAGTGGGGGTGATCAGTAAGATGTTAAAAGCATGCTAACACAGAGAAGTCTTTCTTCTGTTATCAGAACTATTGCAAGATCATTGGAAAAGACAGTCATGTTCTCACTCTGATTCAGAGCCAGGAGATGCCTCCTCCCTGTACTGTCTCCCAAGCCACCAGCTGGTGGGGTGTGTCCCAACCTGAAAGAACCCGTCCAGACCCCCAAGATCCCTCTCCAAGACCCAGAGAAAAAAACAGGACAATTGCTCCTCTCCCTTGTTTCTAAACCCTCTCCAGAGCCCAACCTGTCTGTCCCATTCACCTGCTACTTGCTATTCTTTGTTTTCTGTCTTTAAATATACTCCTGTCCCTCTAGGAAGATGGGAGACAGAAACCTGCCTCATACGTGCTTGTATTCCTGCTTCTGGTGTTTCCATAATGAACTTGGTGTGGGGGAAAGTAAGAGTGTTTTTGATGGAGTTCTGGTCCCAGTCCTTCAGCCCCTTATACTAATAGTATACATCCTGACCCTGGCCATAGCCTTGTGATGAGAGGAATATATTCCTCAATTTGATCTTGAGCTTGGCCATGTGACTTGCTTTGCCCAATGAGATATTAGCAAAGATGACACACACAAAGAAAGAAAGGGTGCCTGGGTGGTAGGATTTGCCCTCTCTCTCTTTTGCCATTTCCATGAGCATAGTATACCGCTGGCAGCTTAGTGGTCCCAGAAAATGAAAGACATGTGAAGTAGAGCTACCCTAGAGGACCTACAGAACTTCTGTCAGAGACACAGAGCTACTCCAGTCAAGCCACAGACATGTAAATGAGAAATGCATGCTAATTGTTGCATGCCACTGCAGCTCATGGTTGTTTGTTTCACAGCAGTAGCTGGTCTATATGGAGAGAGAGAAAGAACTGTAAGGAAGGCATTTGAAGGTATGGAAAGTCATCAAGGATGGGGGCTTGGTTCAGGGTGGGATAGAAGATAATTGATTATGCAGTGATCTCTCATGTGTCTTTCCTGGCTTGAACATTTTAGGGTTCTGCAGTCTCTTGTACCTGGATCCTGTTCACTCTTTCTTGTTCTTAGAAGGAATGACTAGGGGTGCCCATGCCTGGGTGCAAATCTGATCCCCAACCTTAAGAAAGCCAAACAGAACTCAACGTTGTAGCAGCATAGGTCATGGAGAAGACAACGTGGACTCTTGTTAAGAAGGATGGAGATATTTTCAAAGAGCCACAAACTCCTGATGGGAATAGATTGAATATGAATGTGATTCAACCATCATAACCCACTTTTAGTTGGTGGGTTAGCTGAATCTTAACAGATGCCAGGGGTTTTACTAACTTCCATTCAGTGGCTGCTTCCACTGAAAACAAACTGTTCATAGGCTGCTAAGATAACCCCCATGCCCCTGCCTCCTGGTATTCATGCCTTTGTGTAATTCTCTCCCCTTGAGAGTGGGCTGCACCTAATGACTTGCTTCTTTTTTTTTTCCTTTTTTTTGAGACAGAGTCTTGCTCTCTCGCCCAGGCTGGAGTGCAGTGGCACAGTCTCGGCTCACTGCAACCTCAGCCTCCTAGGTTCAAGCAATTCTCCTGCCTCAGCCTCCCGAGTAGCTGGGATTACAGGCACCTACCACCATGCCTGGCTAATTTTTGTATTTTTAGTAGAGACGGGGGTTTCACCATGTTGGCCGGGCTGGTCTCGAACTCCTGACCTCAGGTGATCCACCCACCTCGGCCTCCCAAAGTACTGGGGTTATAGGTGTGAGCCAGCGCGCCCAGCCACAAAGGCACTTCTAAGTGTGGCTCAGCTGGCTGCCATCTTGGTGTGAGACAGATGGTTGGGTAGCCCCCAAGTCCTTACTGTATGAAGAGTCAGGAAATCTGAATTCCTTAGAGTGGGACCTGAGAAACATGCTTTCTTGAGGCCATTTCCTCCCTGCCGCCCACCTCCACTGACTGGGTTGGGGGAAGGATGGGGATAATGATTTCAAGCCCTAGTATCGTCCAACTTAAAGCTCAGAGCTCTGGGTCTCATAGCTTCTCACCAGGAGTCAGGGGGTAAAGCCATACCTTTTGAGTCTGACCTTTCCTGCTTCCTTTTGTCTCTGATTTCTGTCACAGAAATACCTACAAACTGCTGTCATAAAACATCCTGCAAATGCAATAAGAATGAACAGTACAAATAGTGTCCGTTTGACTTATGACAAAGGTTTGACTAAGCACCAAAGGCAACAACCACAGAATTTCCAAACTTCTGGAGAAACAGCCCCAAACCATGCTGTTTTAGGCTGTTTCGTGTCTCCTAAAGCCATCACATGAAATGAATGCAAATGTCTGTGAGTAGAACAAAGGTAAGTGGCTGTGCCCGGGTTTTTCCCATTATAGAAACATCTGGCTGCTTGACTCTGGTTCTGTTTTCATCAGGAGGTTTGGCACCACAGGAATGGAGCTTCAGAGCTCTCCCAGATTTGAATTTCCCTGAAATACGGTCAGAAAGGATAACAGGAAGCAGGGGGTGGGGGTTGTGCTCCATCACCAGAGTCATTACTACCCAAACGTCTGGAACCCAGCATGGCTCATGGGATGTTCTTGGCAAGTCACAGAAGAAAGTCCCCAGGTGTCCCCAGAGTGGCAAGGAGGATGGAGGCCAGCTCTCTTGGCCTGTCTTCTGAAAAGAACAGTTTGGCACTAAAAAGTTTTGCAAAGAAGAAGAAAAAAAGATGTTTCTGTTGTTAATAATGTCCCAGGAGTGGGCTGTCATTTTCCCAGGATCCCAAGTACAGTCATAAAAGCGATCCCTCAGTCTATGAGAGCATCCTTGTACTTTTCTTTTCTTTCTTACACAGAATCCCACTCGTTTGCCCAGGCTGGAGACAGTGGCATGATCCCAGGTCACTGCAACTTCCACCTCCCAGGTTCAAGCAATTCTTGTGCCTCAGCCTCCTGAGTAGCTGGGATTACAGGCACCTGCCACCACACCCGGCTAATTTTTACATTTTTGTTAGAAACGAGATTTCACTATGTTGCTCAGGCTGGTCTCGAACTCCTGAGCTCAGGCAGTCCCCACATCTCAGCCTCTCAAAGTGCTAGGATTACATGCATGAGCCACTGCGCCATCCTTGTACTTTTCTAAATATATTTTTTTAATTTTACAAAAAAATTATTTCCCTTCTGCCAAAAAGGTGATTTTTTTCCAATTATTCACTCAATGTATACATACTTTGAATCTCCCATGTGCCAGACATTATTGGAGACTTTGGGAATATAGCAGTGAGTGAAACAACTTGTCCCCAAAACCCCTTGATCTGATGGAACTCACTATCCAACCCTGGTCAGTTCTGCTCATTATCCTTCTTCATACCGATATGTGTTTTATTTTTCTTTCCAAGATTGCCGGGTATCTTTTTGTGAGGTGTCTCTTAGGCTATAAAACCATGGAAATATCTTCCTAATCCAAGTGACCTCAGTTGCCTACCCCGCCGCAGGCAACTTCAACCTTAGGACTCTGGCCAGACTCTCGCATCCTTACAAATCTTTGGATCTGGGGAAGTGAGGATGCCTTCCATTTCTACCCTACTGCCCCATGCATGGTCCAACAGTTCAAAATTCAAAGAATGACGTGGCGGGAGGAGGCCTAGGAATTCCTCCCCATTCTCTCCTCCTGGCAGGAAGGTATGTAAACTATTCTGGATGAATGAGATTCTTGATTTTAAAGGCCTTATATGTTGACATTCTGGAATTCCCTCGTAATGTGGGATTAAAATCCTCTTGGACACAGGCTATGTCTGTTTGCTCTTGTTCGTTCCTCCGTTGTTTGATGTCCTCTGAGAGGTGGGGGTCCAAGATAAGGCAGCCTCAGCCTCCAGACTCCAGCCTCTGCCTTCAGCAACCAGCACAGTGGAGATGCTCACGTGAGGGGCTTTTCTTCCATAATGCTGTTTCCAATCTGTAATTAGATTTGTATTTTTTTCAAGTGTGTGCTTTCTTGCTTATTGTCTTCATTCCCCAATAGAACACAAGCTTACCGAGAGCAGAGGTTTCATCTATCTTACCCGTGGCTTTTCCACCAATGTCTTCACACAGTGGGTGAACAACCAGTGTTCCTATTAGTCTTTTAAATTTTAATTTAATTTTTATTTTATTTTATTTAGAAATGGAGGTCTCGCTCTGCGGCTCAGGCTGGAATGCAGTGGTGAGATCATAGCTCACCACAGCCTCAAATTCCTGGGCTCAAGTGATCCTCCTGCCTCAGCCACCTGAGTAGCTGGGACTACAGGTGTGTGCCACCATGTTCGGCTAATTTTCTTATTTTATGCAGAGACGAAGTCTCACTATTTTGCCCAGGCTGGTCTCGAACTCCTGGGCTCAAGTGACCCTCCTGCCTCGGCCTCCCAAAGTGCTGGGATTACAGGTGCGAGCCACTGCACCCAGCCCCACTAATCTTTACAGTGCCTATATGACAATTAGAAAAATGTGCCTCTTCTGAGCCAATGATTTAGAAAATAGTAACCTCTCAGGGCAGGTAGCTTGACAAATAGCACCTCGGTGCAAAGAGAAAAAAATGCCCCTTCCTCTAGGCAGACACAACCCCAAGCCAGGCATATGGTTTGGTGAAGAGTCTGTAGGCTGCATTTCACCCTCTAATCTCCAGGCTGGGAATCCTTGTGCAGGGCACAAATTATACAAGAGGAAGGGGCATGAGAACCAATAAATATTTGATGAATGAGTTAACGAATGAAAGGCACATCCTTGGGGGATGTGTGGTGGTTTTTAAAAATGTCTGCAAATTCTGTGACAGCCCATTGAGAGCTTTGGACCCATTGATTGGTGTCCAGTCAATCAACAGTATATGGTGCAAGCAAGTATGTGGCTTCCAAGGCCAGGTCATAAAAGACCATGCATGCTCAGCCTGGTTCTCTGGAGGACCTACTTACTGAGCACCTACTTATTGGCATTGAGCCAGGCACTGGGACTACAATGATGAGCAGAAACAAATACAGCTCAATGCCTCATGAAGTTTACAGTCTGGTGGGATGCACTACTATTAGGATGGCCACAACATGTATCATCCAAAGTAGGACACTTCTGAGAGTGAAAAGGGTGCTATTAGTAATTGCAGTGGGACAGTAAGCATACCTAGAACTATCCCAGGGTGACAAGGGTGTGCAATTGCCCTAACTATAATCAACTAAGTAATCCCTCAACTAAATGTGAATGTATCAGCATGACAATGTGCTATGAAGGAAGAGAAACCCAGTGCTCTGCAAATCTAGCGTAAGGGGATTGATCCGAGCAGAGATATCAAGAGGGCTTCCCTGAGGAAGGGTGCTGGAGCTTAGGCCGGAGATCCAAATGGTAAGTAGGAGTTGCTTCGCAGAAAGCAATGGGAGACAGCACCAAGTGGAGGTGGCAGCTTGTGCAAAGGCCTCGTGGATGGGAACATGAAAGTCAGGAGGGCCTGAAAGAAGCCATTGCAGCTAGAAAGGCCAGAGTGAGGATGAGGCTTGAAAGATGGTAGGGCTATGGTAAGGCTGGGGAATTCGTTCTAGGAGCAATGGAACACCATTGAAGGATTTTTCTCTTTTTTTTCCCCCCCTTTTTTTGAGATGGAGTCTCACTCTGTCACCCAGGCAGGAGTGCAGTGACGTGATCTCAGCTCACTGCAACCTCCACCTTTTGGGTTAAAGTGATTCTCCTGCCTCAGCCTCCTGAGTAGCTGGGATTACAGGTGCCTGCTGCCACACCTGGCTAATTTTTGTATTTTTAGTAGAGACGGGGTTTCTCCATGTTGGCCAGGCTGGTTTCGAACTCCTGACCTCAAATTATCTGCCCGCCTCAGCCTCCCAAAGTGCTGGGATTACAGGGGTGAGCCACTGTGCCCAGCTGAAGGTTTTAAGTCAGTAGCAACATGATCTGATTGACTGCTCTGTGGAGAAATTTGGGGAGGGAAAGTGTGGACTCAGGTGGAGAAATAACAAGATGAGAAATGATAGTAACTTGAAAATCAAGATTTCATTCATACTGCAGAATGATGCTGGGTCTAGGAGAAGAATAATCCAAAGGGGATTCCGAGGTTCTTTTGGGGAGATGTCTAGAGAAAATCATGTTATTTATAGGACTGAAGAGTCTGGGGGTCGGATGAAATGGACAATTCTCTGGGGGCCATATGTGAAGGGTTTGGCTCGGTGCCTTGGAGTGTCTGATGGTGCAGATGTTTCTTAAAGTGCTGGGGACACACTGAACTCTGGGGATAGGATGGTCTAACTCAGGTAATAAGGAATAATTCACTGGGCAGCTTCTATGTGAGCTGCATTTTGATGATGGAGTGGTTGGCCAGAGAGCAGGGGGCAGGGGCGGTTCCCGAGGATGCCTGGTCACAAATGAAGCTTCATGTATTTACCCGTCTGGCTTCCAAAGGGAAGCTTAGGGCAGCTTACCATCAAAGACACAGACACAATAGAGCTGACACAAAAGGAATACAAACTACACAGATGGAGGAGGAAGCAAATACATGAGCCCAGAGATTTGAAAGATGAATGCACCTATGAGTCACCGAGGAACACAGTAACTATGTAAATTTCTAGACCCCACTTCTTAAGCTGCTGGTACAGTAGATCTGGGGTGAAAGCCCAGGGATCTGCATATTTAACAAGCCTCCCTCCCCTGCAAAGTGATTCTGACATAGGTGATGAATGGACCACATTTCAAGAAACACCGCTTTAATCCTTTCAGCAAATGCAGTCATAGTAAGTGAGTATCAGATTTAACGCTGGAGCCCCTGACACCCTAGGCACGATGGTGAGCTGACATCCTATTGAGAAAGGTTTTCTTGGCTGATGGAGAGCCGCCTTATATTCCCACAGAGGTGGCCCATAGGAGAGCATCACTGGCTCAGTTGAACTACCTTGACCTTCAGTTGCATCTCTCTGTTACTAGAGAGGGCTTTGTGTGAATCCTTGGCTAGGGTAGGAGTCGGATTTTGCCACCAAGGCACCATGGCACAAACAGCACTGGAATAACCAGCCTAAGTGTGTAAACTGCTGGAATATGCATGGTCAACTTGGCATTGAGAATGACGATGAGCTGGTAAGATAAGGGTTAACATTTCCAGCCCTGGAACAGCCACTCTCCCTCCTGGGAGTGATTCTGGGCAGACAAGGTGGGACCATGTTTGCTCAGCCTCCAGGACCAGACAAAGTGGACAGTGTAGCGATGTGATGCTTTTGAAAATCTAGTGTGTGTGCTGTCCTCAGCTAAGCTTCCAGAGCATCTTTGATTCTGTGCTCCTTGCAATTTCTCCTACTTCTTTATTAATCCTTTCTTAGGTTTCAGTAGCCCTTTCCTTGCTTCTGAAAAGCTTGAAACCTCTCCCCAGGCATTGAGCAATGGGAGGGAGACTTAGATGGTGGGGTGGCTGACTGATGAGGACAGACTTTATCTAGGACATTGCTACTTAAAGTGTGGTCCATGGACCAGCAGCATCAGCGTCCCTGGGAACTTGTGAAAAATGCAGACTCTGAGGTCCCACCCAGCCTTGGTGGCTCAGAATCTATATTTTCACAAAATCTCTAGGTGAGTCACCTGCGTGTTAAAGTTTGAGAAGTGCTGCTGTACTTATTCCTTCATCCCACAACTATTTTTTGAGGGCTTCCCAAGGGCCAGACTCTGTCCCAGTGCTGGGGCACAGTGACAAATGAAAATGACATAGTCCCTGACTCAGTGAAGGGAACAGACTAGTGAGGGGGCTATGAGATATTAATAAATACCCAAGCAAACAAACATTCCATTACAAGTTGTAGCAGCTGAAATTCAAGAAGGAAAAAAAGATCCAAGTGATAAAGTATAAAAAAAGTTGTGGCCGGATGCGGTGGCTCATGCCTGTAATCCCAGCACTTTGGGAGGCCGAGGCGGGCAGCTCACATGAGGTCGGGAGTTCAAGACCAGCCTGTCCAACATGGAGAAACCCCATCTCTACTAAAAGTACAAAATTAGCCAGGCGTGTTTCTGCATGCCTGCAATCCCAACTACTCGGGAGGCTGAGGCAGGAGAATCACTTGAACCCGGGAGGCGGAGGTTGCAGTGAGACAAGATCATGCCACTGCACTCTAGCCTGGGCAACAAGAGCGAAACTCCATCTCAAAAAAAAAAAAAAAAAAAAAAAGTCATAAGACAAACAGCAGACTTGGAGAGGGATTTGTGGCAGACAGAATAGACACAGAGTTAAAAGGAGGGGAAGGACCAAGGACAGCCAGGGCCAGGGAAGGCCTCTCTGAAGACGTGTCTTTTAAGCATGGAAAGTGGGTGGTCCTTGAAGGAGTTGGAAGATTCTAGAATGGATGCCCAGGTCTTGTCCTGGATCATGCAAGTGAATTAGAACCTCAAATGTCAGAGCTCAGATTGTAAGATTCCTGGAGAAGCAGCTAGCGCTGACCATACACGGTTATAAGTTCATCCCGTCCATCTGCGCCCATGGGATCCTCTTCAACCCAGCCCTATTCAGCCTGGTGCTGAAGCATGGAGGCTGAGGATGCCCGGGCTCATTCCTTGCTCCAGGATTGTAAAAGCCTGTTAGACACCAGTCCTAGTGCTTGGAAACTGTTATTCTAGGGCCTCCTTCTTCTAGGGTGGATCCGAGGTTTTGTGGCCAGAAAACTGGCAAATCAGCCTTTGCCTAAAGATTAGGGAAGGAGATGTTTTGTTCTGTTTTTCCTGAAATGGTTTCTAAATGTTCCCCCTCCCAAGGGTACTAATCACCTCTCCAACCAGCCAGTTCCTATGGCATGACAGGAGCCTACAGCATAAGTCTCCACATGGTCACCCCCTCCCGTGGCAGCACTCCAGACTCCCCTAACCAGAGAGAGGAGGCATCAGGTGGGACGGGGTGCTCAGAGCTGAAAAAATACTGGGAAGCTGGAGAAATGACGGAGGGAACCACAAAGACTTTTTCCCAACCTAATACAATGGAGGTGATCCCCCGGGCGGGGGTGGATTGGGCGGGAGGGGAGTGTTTGCTAAAAATTTACATCACTGGGTCCATCATCCAAACCCACTGAATCAGAATCTCCAGGGGAAGGGACTGAGAATTATCATTTTTAGAAGTAAGGGGTGGAGCACTAGGCGACTGTATGTCCAGGCGAGTTGGAAAATCTGATGTGGAAGGAACAAGCTCAGAGAGGACTTGACTTGCTCAAGGGCACATGGCAGGTCAGGAGACAACACAAGATGTTGGTCAAGAAAACAAGAAGAAAACCAAGCTCCTGGTCCAGTGGATTTTCCCCTAATTTGGTTGGTTTCAACCATTTTTTTTTTTAAAGAGATGGGGTCTCACTTTGTTGCCCAGACTGGTCTCAAATTCCTGGGCTCAAGTGATCCTCCCATCTTGGCCTCCCAAAGTGCTGGGATTACAGATGTGAGCCACCGTGCCTGGTCTCAACCTTTTAAGAATCAGAATCTTTTATCTTTTTGTTCAAATGAAATATTGTGGGGAACAGAATGTATAAATCAGACCTAAAGGAGTGGGGGGTAAGGGATCATGGCACATAGTAGGTGCTCAACAAATACCTGTCGAATGAATGAAAGAATAATATCTCTCCTAAAGAAAGAGCACACAGGCCTCAACTCAGAAGTTTGGTTAGGCAACAGCCTCCAGGTAGAATTGAAAATCATTGTTTTGCTTTGGCTCATTTTTCTAATTTCCTTCCATTCAGGCTTGAGATTGTGATTTTCTGTTTATGGTAGTGGTAAAAAAAATTCATTTTAAAATAAATTTAAGTCAAAAACATAAGTTGATTTTTTTTAAATGAAGTAAAATCAAAGGTCACGAAACTTTTTCTGTAAAGGGCCAGATAGCAAATATTTTTAACTTTTGCAGGCCATTCATCTCAACTATAAATGGGTGGGCCTGGCTGTGTTCCAATAAAACTTTATTTACAAAGGCAGACTTGGGATCATATTTGGCCCACAGGCTGCAATTGAACAAACTCTGAAATAATAATATAGGTAGGAGGTACTGAAAAGGCAGTAACTGTGAAGGTGGTATTGGGATGACCAAATTCAGAACTCTGTTCCAGCATAAATCTAGGAAATCAAGGACAATAACACAGAGAAGTAGAGAGTGAATCTTGGGGCCTCTTCCCCACGTGCAGCCCCCAGACCTTTCATGGCACATCTATCGATCCTGCCCTTTTGCATCCCCCAAAGGGGATGTTAAGGGATCCCCCCAGAAACGTTCTAAGGGCTTTAATTCCTGTCTTTCCTCTTTGCAGTTGTATCCAGTGCCCATCCATTTAATAAACTGGGGCTGGGTCTAAGGACACTTAGCAGACATAGGAGGGCCAAGGAAGCGCCCTTCAACCCAAATCACCCTCTCGTATCCCCTTCTCTGTGCCAGGCTCTGCAGAGAATGTTCCTTTGGCTTCTCGAGATGTCATTGGGTAAAATTCTTAGATGGGAAGCCCCGTGAAGCCATTGTCAGTCATTATCCCATTAGCTACACATCAACTGTTAGCACCGTAGCTAGAGCACGAGCAACCAGCTTTGCGAAGTGACAGAACAGAATATAGAGTGGAAAGAGTCCAGAGAGGTGGGGCCCATCCCGGCATTTTCTAGGAAGGGAAAGTAAAACTTAGGTGAGAGAGAAAGGAGACATAGCAAGTGATGACAGACACCAGACTGTCCTCAGTATCGCCCATCTAAGCTTCTCTTCCTTACTCCCACCTTATTGAACACCTAAGTGCCGAACACTTTTTACGTGCCCTGGCTTCATCTAATCCTCACCACACTAGAAAGTAGGTGCTGTGACCCTTGTTTTACAGATGAGGGAGCAGAGGCTCAGACAGGTTAATTAAGTAGGTGGCAAGAGCCAAGACTCAAAGCTCTGCGGAACTCCAAATTTTTTTTTTTGAAACTTAGTTTCGCTCTTGTTGTCCAGGCTGGAATGCAATGGCGTGATCTCAACTCAGTGCAACCTCCACCTCCTGGGTTCAAGTGATTTCCCTGCCTCAGCCTCCTGAGTAGCTGAGATTACAGGCATGTGCCACCACACCCAGCTAATATATATATATATATTTTTTTTTGTATTTTTAGTAGAGACGGGGTTTTGCCATGTTGGTGAGGCTGTTCTCGAACTCCTGACCTCAGGTGATCCGCCTGCCTTGGCCTCCCAAAGTTCTGGGATTACAGGCATGAGCCACCAGGCCCAGCCTCCAAATTCTTTAAAAATATATATATATTATTATTGCTACTATTTTTAGAGACAGGGTCTCACTATGTTGCCCAGACTGGTCTTGAACTCCTGGGCTCAAGTGATCCTCCCACCTTGGCCTCCCAAAGTGCTGGGAATACAGGCTTGAGCCACCATGCACGGCCAAAATTATTTTTTTCATTTAAGTTCATGTATTTATTTTTAGTGATATATTAGATATACATATTTTTAGGGTACATGTAATAATTTGACACACTCATATAATCAAATCAGGATAATTGGAATATCCAAGGATCTCCAAATTCTTAATGACCACACTCAACTGTCTTGTGTCCCCCTCAAGCTTTCTCTCCTTAGTGGCCTCTTCATGCATTTATCTTGACCCAATCTCCATTTCATTTCCAGCCCCGGAATACTTCCTCCTTTCCCTCCACCAGGAGGTGAGATGCTCTCAGGAAGCCTGACTCAAGTGACCTTGTGCCCAGCACATCCTCGTTCCTGGAAGGATGCCAGGGAACCTCTGGGTCCTTTGAGTTGATGGTCTCAAACCCAGAGTCAGTGGAGACTGGGGCTGCTCTGAGGAAGGGAGACCAGGTGCCTCCCCATCTGCAGGGCAGGAGTGTCACAGTTCACTGGCTGGCACCCTCACCAGCCCACACCCTATACTCACCCAACCAGTTGGGCCACACCACCCACATGCCAGGCGGATCCGTTTGGACGGGCTCACAGCATGACCCAGCTTGTCTGCCACCTGTCCTCGGCTGCTGGGTTCCTCCCATCCTCCCACCTCCCAGGTGCCCCAGGTCCAGGTGTTCAAGGGCTCCTCCGTGCACATGCCCCTCCTCCATGAGAACGCTTTGTGTGTCTCACAAAGAAGAGAAACCGATCGTTTCCTGGAAGCTCAGGGAAGATCACTGCTGGGGATTCCCTGCCCCTGGGTGCCGGGCTCCCCTTTGTGGGAAGTGATTCTGACGCCCAAGTATTCCTGTATGGAGGGAGGTTGGAGAAGTTCTTCCCCAAGGGGATGGAAGGCCAGGTTGGCGTTCTGATATTGGCTTCCTTGTCTCTTGCCTGGCCTCAGTTTTCCCATTTGAAAACAGGACAAAGAATTCCCTCATTGTAACTCTCTGAAGTATTCCATGGGAGGATTACTTGGCATTACACACACTCCATTGCCCCCTTAATTAATTTATTCTTTTATTCAAATATTTTTAGATTTTGTATTTTAAAATTTTGTATTTTTATTTTTTGAGACAGAATCTCACTCTGTTGCCCAGGCTGGAGTGCAGTGGTGCCATCTCGGCTCACTACAAGCTTTGCCTCCCAGGTTCAAGTGATTCTCCTGCCTCAGCCTCCTGAGTAGCTGACACTACAGAAGCCTGCCACCACCATGCCCGGCTAATGTTTGTATTTTTAGTAGAGATGGGGTTTCACCATGTTGGCCACGCTGGTCTCAAACTCCTGATCTCAAGTGATCCACCCGCCTCGGCCTCCCAAAGTGCTGAGATTACAGGCATAAGCCACAGTGCTCAGCCTCAAATATCATTTTTCTGAAACGCTGGCCAAGTTCCAGGGGCTCTGCCTGGCCCAGGAAGGTAGGAGGAGGCACAACACTCACAGAAGGGGCTTACACCAAACAGGGGAGGCCGACAAAAGCAAATCAACATATAAGGCAGCAAAGCAACCTCAGCTCACGATATGTGCCCTGAGGAAAATATAGCTGGAGGACGTGGTAGACACTGACCACAGAGGCAGGGCAGGGCCTGAGGACACCGCGGATAGAGGCTGAAACAACCAGAAGGAACCACCGTGAGAAGGAAGGTCTGCCGCTGAATGTTCTGAGCGAGGAAGCAGCAAGTGCAAGTGCCCTGGGGTGACTAGGAGCTTGCCCTGTCTGAGGCATAATCAGTGACAGTGTTGCTGAAACATGGCGCACGATGGGGAAAGTGGCAGGAATGAGGTCAGAGGGAAAGGCTGGGGCGGGAGCCTGTGGGGAGCCCTCTGAGGATTCTGCGTGCAGCAAGAGCCTCCCCAGCCACAGGAGATACAAGATCTTGCATGACTTGGGAGGAGCCTAGAAGTGGGTACCACCTTCCTCCCTCACCCCTGGTTCCCTGGGGCTGGGACTCCTATTTGGAGAGAGGATCTGATCAGCTTAGCTTGGGTTATATGTCCACCCCCATGGCCATGGGGAAGCCAGAACCCCTTATTAGACACCCCCGTCCCCCAGATCTGCACAGCATGGCCAAAGGGTAGTTCCCAAAAGGGAATGCATGCAGCTAGCAGAGAAAGGAGGACTGGGCACTGGGCAAACAGAAGCCACAGCTGTATGCTCCTTTCCACCTGACTCCCACTTCCGACCTAGATTTTGATGCCTCTCTCTGCTGTCTGAGCCCCACTCGCCACCATTTCCTACCCACCCCAGGAGTTTCTGGGATACTGGGTGGCACCCATTTGTCACTTAATAGAATCATAAAACTGAGAGAAATGCCCAGGACCATCGTGTCACTGTTGCACTTTGGAGATAGGGAAACAGTCTGGCATGGTGAGAAGCCATGGGTCCTAGAACTTTGTGCTTCTGATTTACCCACCATGGAATTCTGCTGCTTCTTTTAGGATTCCTGAAGGAATTCCTTGTCCCCCGCTCCCACCTTCAGCAGCTTCATTTCACCCATGTGGGTGTGGCCACAATGTAAGGAGATGGTTTTTCTTTTCCTTGTGCAACCCAGCTAAGAAGTTTGCATCACACCTCATGTTTCCCCATAGACATACTACAGCTTAGGGAGCTGGCTATGCCTGGGTTTGACTGACTGTGTGACATTACACAGTCATTTAACCTCTCCGTGCCTTCATTTTCTCACCTGTAAAATGGGACTACTACTACTACTACTACTCCCTACCTCCTAGGATTGCGGAAAGGTTGAGTTCGAATACGCAAAGCACTTAGAATAACCCTTCGGGTATATTACCTTCAGAGTGGTGATGTGTAATTTGTAAGCCCCTACAATGACTTGCACACACTTCATGCTTTGAAACTCTTTGTGAATTTCTTTTGTTCCTTCATTCAACTAACACCTTTTGGGCATTTGCCAGGCCCAGGCACTCACAGTGAACAGGCCAGACAAGGTCCCCACCCTCTCTAGGGGTAGAGATAGACCATGGGGGGAAAAAAATCAATCAGTCAATAAGCAAGAAAACAAGACACTTTCAATAGTGACAAGTGCTAGGAAGAAATGAAACAGGGTGACAGAGAGAGAGAGTGGTGAGGGCGCTGTTGAGGCAGTGATCTGGGAAGATCTCTCTGAAGGGTGACAGTTAGACTAGAAGAGTAACCAGCCATGGAACAAAAACTTCTTGTAGAGGACATAAACAGCAGGTGCAAAGTCCCTGGGGTAGGGAAGAGTCACGTGCGTGTGATGGAAAGGAGGAAGTTGCTATGGCTGGAATGAGTTGGGGGAATGAGAGATAAGGAGAAACCAGAGAGGCAGGCAGGGGCCACATTAAGCAGCTCTCCTTGAACATGGTAGGAATTTGAATTTGATCCTAAGGATGGTGGAAGCCTGTGAACAGCTGAAGCAGTGGAGTGAATGAGCCAATTCATGTTTTCTGGCTACTGTGGGAGAAATGGATTGGAAAGGACAAGATTAGAAAAGGAGAGACCAGTCATGAGGCTGTTGAGAAATGGTGAGACATATCCTTGGGTCCCTACAGAGCACTTAGCCAGGCACCTGGGGCACCTCATCAAAGAGCACTGCTCACAGCCTGCAGGTGGTCCCTGCTTGTGAGGCTTCATCACTCCACGAATGAAAGAGGATAACTCCATACAACCTGGGGTGCCCTGGGCAGAGAACTGGAGATGTGTCCCTGCCTGGAACCTGCTCCAGGATCAATCTTTTTTTTTTTTATGAGACGGAGTCTTGCTCTGTCGCCCAGGCTGGAGTGCAGTGGTGCAATCTCAGCTCACTGCAACCTTCGCCTCCTGGGCTCAAGCGATTCTCCTGCCTCAGCCTCCTGAGTACCTGGGATTACGGGCACCCGTCACCACACTAGGCTAATTTTTATGTTTTTAGTAGAGACAGGGTTTCACCACTTTGGCCAGGCAGGTCTTGAACTCCTGACCTCAAGTGATCCACCTGCCTAAGCCTCCCAAAGTGCTGGGATTACAGGCGTGAACCACTGCACCCGGCCAGGAATCAGTCTTGTTCCAGCAGCCCTGCTAGGGCCCTGGCTCTGGCCTCTTTCCAACCTCCGGGGAGTGCCCAGGGCAGAAATCCGGCCCTGCCCACCCTGGGCTGCACACCGATAACCTCCCCAAAGGGAAGCCGTTTGTTTGGAAGGAAATGGTGCAGAATGAGCAGTGGCCACGCTTAAAATAGGGCTGGAGCCTGGTTTCCAGGGCTAAGCTGGGAGCGCTGGAGCTGAGATTTCAGTGGCTGAGACGTTCGGTGGCCTTTCCCGGGGCTGTGGAGATCAGATTCCGTTCGGCACCCTTTGCCTTGCCCCAAGGAGCTTCCAAGAGTTTTCTTGTAATGCCATTCTTGGGGCAATGCGCTAAGCATTCAGGGGCATAATCACTTTTTTTTTTTTTTTTTTTTGAGATGGAGTTTTGCTCTTGTCACCCAGGCTGGAGTGCAGTGGTGCCATCTCGGATCACTGCAACCGCCGCCTCCCAGGTTCAAGCGATTCTCCTGTCTCGGCCTCCTGAGTAGCTGGGATTACAGGCACTTGCCACCACACCTGGCTAATTTTTGTATTTTTAATAGAGACGGGGTTTCACCATGTTGGGCAGGCTGGTCTCGAACTCCTCACCTCAAGTGAAGGGGCATGATCACTTTTAATCCTCAGTCCTGGGAAGTGGGGGCATAATAAGCCCTCGTTTCAAAGAGCAGAGCACAGAGGTGTTGATGGGTTTAAAGTCCTGTCCCAGAGCGAGCTCCTCTCAATGCCTTGGGGGGATCCAGAGGAAGATGACAGTTCCACAGAGGGGTCTTTGGGGCTGACCCATGACGCTTCACTCTCCCTGTCTCTACTTCCTCCTTCATTCTGGCATTTTCTTGTCCCCATCTCACCCCATGATGAGGAAGAGGGTTGGAAGTTGGGAATTATAATCACCTGGCTGCACCCTGGTAACACCTGGGGAACTTTTAAAAGATGCTGCTGCCAACACCCCACCTCTGACCAATTCAGTCAGGTACTGGGGTGGGGCCCTGGCACCGGTCTTTAAAAAAAAAAAAAAAAAAGATTTCCCCGGGGAATCCTAACATGCAGCCAAGGTTGACAGCCACTGCTTTAAAGCCTTTCCAATTCCAATCCTGCAGTTCCCCGCCTTGACGGATTGTCGCAAATCACCTGGGTAGATGTTATTATGAACTCACATCTGAGCTGCACCCCAGGCCAATTAAGCTAGGATCCCTGAGGATGGGGCCTGGGCACTATATTTTTGAAGAGCTCTCGCAGGTGATTCCCAAGGGCAGGCAAGGTGGGGAAGCTCTGTGAGTCCAGTCTCGTAGGTGTACAGATAGGGAAACTGAGGCCCAGAGGAAGGTGGCAACTTGTCCAGGGTCACACAGCAGCTAGTGGAGTTCAAACCCAACACCCTAGACCCCCCAGGCTAGCACAGCCCTAATGCAGGAGGTCTAGGGGCCTACGGCCTGCTGTGATCGTAACCATCAGCCCTCGTGACCCTCACCCTTCTGTAATTCTCCCTTTGAGGATGGGTGGACCTGAGAATATACCGAGCTGTCGCTCCTGTGACTATATTACCTTTATTACCTTACTTAGCAAAAGGGATTTATCGGTTGAGTTTGAGTTCCTCAAAAGGGACTTATCTAGGTGGGCCTAATCTAAGCACATAAGCCTTATAGAAGCAGAGTATGGCCAGGTGCAGTGGTTCATGCCTGGAATCCCGAGCTGGGCAGATCGCTTGAGTCCTGGAATTCGAGAGCAGCCTGGGCAACATGGCAAAGCCCCATCTCTACAAAAAAGTACAAAAATTAGTTGGGCATGTTGGCACACACTTATAGCTCTAGCCTTTCAGGAGGCTGAGGATGGGAGGATTGCTTGAGCCTAGGGGGTTGAACTGCAGTGAGCTGAGATTGCACCACTGCACTCCAGCCTGGGCGCCAGAGTGAGACTCCATCTCAAAACAAACAAAAAAAACCCCACCACCCTTTCTGGTGGGTGGCCCATGGTCCCCTCCTGTGGCCAGGTAAGTATAGGCAAATGCAGCAAGGTTACTGCACCCAGTCTCCCCAACAAAGGCGTGACCCACCTTCTGAGGCTCTTAAAAAGACAGCTTTGCCCACTCACTCCCTTCCTTTATTCAAAAGTCCCAGAGACTTTCCCTGACCCCAGTCCACACGTGATATACTGCACCCCACCAAGCCCACCTTCCTTGATCCCTTTTTGCATCATCCTGTTGTACTTCCCCACAGCGCCACCTGAAATCATCTGCTTCATTTACTCATGTGTTCATTGTCTGCACTCATCCCCAACCCATAGCCACAAGAACCCAAACCCAGAAAGACAGGGACCTTGTCCATCTGGAGCCTAATGCAGTGCACCAGCCAGATCTGTGGGACTAGTGAGGGGGCAGCAGGGAGAGGGTTGGGTTGAGAGGGAGGGGAGGGGCCCGGGGCAAAGAGTTGACGCTGAGCCAGCTGCCTTATGCATCCCACCCCAGGATCCTGGGATCCGCTGAAGGATTCCTGGGTCCTCCAGACTTCAGCCAGGCTGTGCGCACTCCGTGCCTTTCAGAGAAGCCCTGGCAGGTCCCCTGGAAGTTCCTGGAGGGTCCGAGCTCAGAGACATGGAGGGAAGGAGGTGAGGCAGGGTGATCCCGACAGCTGCCAGGGGAAACTCCCTGCTCTCTTCCTGCAGGTCCCTTAGCTCGGTGTTTTTCAAACGATTTGTGGTGAAGGACCAGTCTGTGCATCTGTTTTCAGTTGCTGATTCATCACACACCAATACTTTCACAATTTACTATAAAAATCCCCCTGTGCCTACATGTCGCAGCAATGGCTAATTGCTATGTAGGTTTCCAAACCCTTACTCTGGGAACTGCACTCAGCTCTTCGGGAACAGATAACTGTTTGTGAACGGCTTGCAGGCCACACTTTGAGCTGTACAGATCTGGATACGCCAAGGCCCAGGATGGGTGAGTGGGTGTTGGCAGCTACAAGGGCCCTGACACCCGCCCAGAGGCTGGGCGTTGGAGGGATGAAGGGCGGCCGGTGAGGCGGGGACCTGATGCGCAAGCCTGTGTCCCCCAGCAGTAAAGAGTCAGGGCTGGGAAGTAGGAAAAGGAATCTCCTCTGTCCTCAAACCACAGGAGACAGGCAGGTAGGAGTGGGGAACTCCTCCAGCTCCGTCCATGCCTCCTGGTCCTTCTCACAGTTCAGGGGAAACTTCTTTGCGGGAGGGAGCAGTTTTGCCCCACTCCGTACTTGTCATCGCCATGCCACTTTGGCCCGGAGTCATTAAACTCCTCTCGAGATGTTTGCCTCGTACCTTCTAGTGCAGATTCCAGTCCAGGAGGAATGCGTGCTCATGACATGAAGGCAGTGTCAGAGGACCTTGCAACTCTCTGCACCCAGCCTGGGGACAGCTGGCTTCCATCAGCCAGACGTCAGGCTGTTGACAGGGGTGGGGTGGTGATACCATCCCAGCCCAGCATTCAGGGAGCTGGCATCTCAGATTGCCCCACCCTGCCCCTCCCTGGCCCTCAAGGAGCCGAGAGGAGAGTGAGATCGAAACTCCACTCCATCAAGAGTGGGCTGACCCAGCCCCCTCAATATCTGGGTGGGGTCCCAGGAATGCCTCACCCCCGTGTTGCACACAGTAGGCACTTAGAGTATTTGCTAAGCACATGCAGGGTCCTCCTCAGCTGGCCTGGAGGGAGCCCCAGCCCAGTGGCCTTCCCCAGGGTTACCTCAGTAGCCTTCAGGCCCTGGCTGCATTGTTCCAATTCCTGCAGGTTTGGAATGTCTCTGTTTACCATCAATGTCAATATGACTGGGAGAACATCCAGTTCCCACAGGCCTTCTGGGGCCTGGTGGGGGACACAAGGCTGAGAGATGGGAGCAGGCCACACCTGGGCCCCCCAGCTCCCTTCAGGATCCCCTATGTTACAAACCCCAATCCAGGCACATTGTCACTCTGGGTCCTGGAATTGCATAAGCAGATGGGTGGCAGCCAGCAGGAGTTCCACAGGGCCTCATACCTCTACCCACGCCTTCCAGCCCCTCCCTCCTTGCCCTTTTATTTGGCAGGATATGGGGAGCAATGGCTCCTTCTGCAAGGAGCTGCCCCTCCTCCTATGCCTTTGATCAGAGTCCCTCCACCTCCCACCTCCACCTGTCCAAACCCTCTCCGACTCATAGATCTCAGCTCTGTATCTAGATGGCTTGGATTCAAATCTCCCCTCCACCATTTCTAGCTATGTTGCCTGGGCAAGTTACTCAACCTTTCTGTGCCTGTTTTCTCACCGTAGAGTGGCATGTTGGGGGCATTTCTTCTATTTCTGGCTGCCTATCATCTTGGAATCCCCTTTCTGTAACTGGAGATTTCTCCACTTGCCCATAGTGTGAGTCTGTACTCATTAATGTAGAAGTCAGAATTCAATTCTCCAACCCCTGTTTGATCATCAATCTGGTACAATCACATAGGACTTCCATGGAGAGAGAGATCATTAGCTCAAGCACTATCTTTTCTTTGGTGAACATGGTGGCAGGAACAACTGGATCTTTGGGGACATCAATGGCTGAACTCTTGTGTCTGAAGAAGCAGTTGCACATTTGCTAAAGCATCCCCCGTAGAGTGGTTGGGTGTTCTCTCTCGCTACCTACCACCCAGACCCAGTTTTCTGTCTCCTTACCCTGAATGCAGAGAGCTGCCTACTCTTAAAAAGCCTTTGCTGCTTAAATTAGCTAAAATTCTGTTATTTGCAACCAAGACCCTTAACAAAGTCATAGGGACAATAAAAATATCTGCCTCGTGGTGGTGTTGTGAAGATCAAACCCTCCTACAGGCTTGGTGGGAAGTCAAGAGGAAGCCAGCCCAGCTCTTTGAATATCTTCCTTGTATCTGGGGTGCCCCGCTTTATGGTTTGGGGACGGTGTCCTCTGCCTGTGTCCCAGAACACAGCCTCACTTGCAGGCAAGCTGCTTTTCTGAGCCTTCCCTCTCCTTTAAGAAGCACGAGAACCCCAGGGTTGCACGAGGTCCCAGGGTCAGTCACTCACCTCCCCGAAATAAAACCAGGACATCTGACCCATATGTCAAAGAGCTCCATTCTCTGAGTGCAGGATCTGAAACAAGACCTGTTTGCTACAGGAGATGCTATGGCAGCCGGGGCTCTGCAGCTGGGAGCAGCCCCTTTCCCCTTGGGAAGTTCAGTGGAGACCAAGAAGCATTGAGGCTCTTGACACAGGGACACATCCCCAGTCCCAGAAATACCTAACTGGAGTAGACCTGGGATTTCTAGGTCCCTGCTAGTTAGTGACACAGCCAGACCTTGCACGTGGCTCCTATATTCTTGCCACTTCCCTGGGGCAGCCATGGTGAGCTTGACTGGGTGGATCTTAGAATCCACTGCCTTGCGACCCCAGAACTGACATCTTCCCTTAGTATCCCAACTTTCTGTATACGGAGACATGCCCCCACACAGCCACTCTGGGGCACGTCTGGCCTCCCAGGCATCCTGAGAGTGACCCATCAGTCACTGAGAGAATCAGTGCCAACCCTTGTCCACTGGTGGTGCCCAAGACACGGCCTCTTTCCATTTGCCTCTTATTCCCCACAACAGGTCGCCTTGGAGAAGACCTTCGGTGTCCCACTCAAGTAGGTCTCTGTACTTGGTTGAATGGTGTCCCCCCAAAACTCACATATACTTGGAACTTCAGGAAATTACCTTATTTGGAAATAGGGGTCTTTGCAGATACGATTAGTAATTAAGAAGAAGTCATACTGGATTAAGGTGGGCCCCAATCCAATGATTAGTGTCCTTATAAGACAAGGGAAATTTGGACACAAACACACAGGAGAGAAGACCTCGTGACGATGGAGGCAGAGGTTGGAGGGATGCAGCTATAAGCCAAGGATTGCTGGCAAACGCCAGGAGCTGGGATCAGATTCTCCCCCAGCCCTTCCTGCAGGAACCAGCCCTGCCAACACCTTGATGTTGGACTACTGGCCTCCGAACAGTGAGAGGACGCATATTGGTTGTTTTAAGCCTCCTAGGTTGTGGTAACTGGTTACAGCAGCCCCGGGAGATGAATGCAGTTTCCTTTTAATTAATCTTGTTATGAACAGCAAAGACAGGATTGTGGGAAGGAGTGAGTGCCAGTGATACTTTTCAGACTTGGGTTCTGTAGGCAAATAAAGATGAATTGCCCATCTTTTCCTCGCTGTGATGTTTAATTGTAATTTAAACATAATTGTAACTGTGATGTGTAATTTAAAGGTGGCGACAACCGGTCGTGGTGGCTCATGCCTGAAATTCCAGCATTTTGGGAAGCTGAGGCGGGTGGATCGCTTGAGGTCAGGAGTTTGAGAACACCCTGGCCAACAAGATGAAACCCCGTCTCCACTAAAAATACAAAAATTAGCCAGGCATGGTGGCACGTGCCTGTAATCCCAGCTACTCTGGAGGCTGAGGTGGGAGAATCGCTTGAATCCGGGAGGCAGAGGTTGCAGTGAGCTGAGATTGCGCCACTGCACTCTAGCCTTGGCGACACAGCAAGACACCATCTCAAAAAAAAAAAAAAAAAGAAAAAAAAAAGAAAGAAAAAGAAAAACAAGGTGATGAGGATTTCAGTTAGAAAATTTTGCGCAAGGAGCTCATGGGCCTTTGGCAAAGGAAGCAATTGAGACACTGTCCCCAATCTATGGGTCAGGGATTGTCCAAACCCTTCCCAACCAATAGATGTCAACTCTGTATCCAGGCAGCTTGGATTCAAATCTTACCTCCACCATTTCTAGCTGTGTTGCTTGGGCAAGTTACTCAACCTCTCTGTGCCTATGTTTTCTCACCTGTAGAGTGGTGTGCTGGGGGCCTTTCTCCTATTTCTGCCTGCCCATCATCTCTGAACCACCTTTCTTTAACTGGAGATTTCTCCATTTGCCCATAGTGTGAGTCTCTACTCATTAATGTAGAAGTGAGCTCAATAGAAATACAGTAAGAGGCCGGTAGCTCACGCCTGTAATCCCAGCACTTTGGGAGGCTGAGGCGGGTGGATCACCTGAGGTCAGGAGTTCGAGACCAGCCTGGCCAACATGGTGAAACCCCATCTCTACTAAAAATAAGGCTGGGTGCGGTGGCTCACGCCTGTAATCCCAGCACTTTGGGAGGCTAAGATGGGCAGATCACGAGGTCAGGAGATCAAGACCATCCTGGCTAACACGGTGAAACCCCGTCTCTACTAAAAATAAGAAAATTAGCTGGGCGTGGTAGCATGCGCCTGTAGTCCCAGCTACTCAGTAGCTGAGGCAGGAGAATCGCTTGAACCCGGGAGGCTGAGGTTGCGGTGAGCTGAGATTGCGCCATTGCACTCCAGCCTGGGTGACAGAGCGAAACTCTAATGTCTCAAAAAAAAAAAAAAAAAAAAAAAAAACTCAATTTATTTTGTTTTAATGTATTAATTTTTCCAGAAACAGGGTCCTGCTCCCTGCTCTGTAACCCAGGCTGGAGTGCAGTGGTGCAATCACAGCTCACTGCAGCCTCAAACCCCTGGGCTCAAGTGATACTCCCACCTCAGCCTCTCAAGTAGCTGCAACTACAGGTGCACGCCACCATGACTAGCGAATTTTTTGTAGAGATGGAGTCTTGCTGTGTTGCCCAGGCTGGCCTCAAACTCCTGACCTCAAGCGAATCCTCCCTCTGCAGCCTCCCAATGGACTGGGATTACAGATGTGAGAAACTATTCCCTACCCAAATATCTCAATTTAAACAGTAGCATCTAATTTTTAAGCTTTGTGTGGAAAAACTGAAGATGCCAGTTTGCACTAATTTTTATGAAACAATTGGCCAAAAACTGATGGTGTAACTATCTCCAAGCTGTAGATAGATTTCATCTTCTATCTCAGCAAAAGACTCCCATTATCCTTTATTTGAGTAGTTCAACCAGTGACTTTCGGAAAGTGGCTTAGCGGCTTCATGCCTCAGTTTCTTCATTTGTAAAAGAGATAATAGTTCCTACTGCACAGGGTTGCTATGAAGATTAAATGAATTAATTTTGTAATTCACTTATACAAAATAAGTGCTCAGTACGTATTGGCTGTTATTACTATTATTGTTAGCCAAAGCAGCTTAAAGGGGGGAAGTTCTGTGTTACAGGATGTTCTCAACTGAGCCCGCTCTGAGCCTCCTGCAGGCTTCCTACTGCATTCTTGGGTTCTCTCCCTGCCTATGGAGACTCAGCCAGAGGAGACCCTTCCTCCCGACCCACCCCCACCAGTAAGTGGGGGTCCCAAGAAGGCACACACAGTCTTTGTAAAGACAGAGATTACATACTGGTTTTGGTGTGTTTGGGACGTAGCCTCCTGAGCACCGTGCCTCCAAATCATGTTTGCCAAGTGATTGTTCAAGACCAATGGTTGGGAAGCTGAATGGCTCAGGATCTTGGCTGAACAATAGATGAGAGGGGGCCCCTGGCTTCCCAGAGGAAGGCGAAGAAAGGGATGTGAGTGAGTTAGCAGCATGGCAGGGAACAGAGAGCAAGCGGGTAATAGCTTGGGCTCTGGCAGCTGACCCACCCACCTGGGGCAACCCCCACACTGCATCACAAAGCTCCTGCTCACGATAAATCCCCAGGCTGCACTCCCACGCCTGACAGCATCCCTAGCTCCTAAGCACATTCCTTAGCATTCAAGACCTTCCTGGTTTCCCCTGCTGGCTGCCACCTTCTTCCCAGCTTTGAACTTGATGCTGCCTGGAGCCCCTTTCACAGAACACACTCTCTCATGCCCATCAGCTATTCCTTCTGCTCAGAAAGCTCTCTCGCCTTGCTGGATTCTTGTCCTCCTATGAAACTGCCTCCAGGAAGCCTCCTGACTCCTCAGTGGGGTCATGCTCTTCCAGGATGAGGAGGACATTTCTGTTCACTTAACCATTTCCCTCATCGAGGCTGGCAGCACCACAAAAGGGCAGGGGGGGGTTCTGAGCCCCCAGCTGCATACTATGAGGTGGACCTGGGAACCCTGAGGAGGACCCCTTAACCTTAGGTCCTCCCCTGCCCCCCCACTCAAACTTTATTTTTACCAAAGATCATCTAAG
The DNA here is from genome assembly GCF_028858775.2 of Pan troglodytes. Lineage (NCBI taxonomy): Eukaryota > Metazoa > Chordata > Mammalia > Primates > Hominidae > Pan > Pan troglodytes. The sequence goes on from NC_072416.2 coordinate 13,250,637, forward strand.
GATCTCTATTGTACGCCCACCCAGTTCCGCAAGGGGTGCGGGGGAAGGAGGAGGCTCTCCCTACCTTAGGGAGGTATTATGGGGTGAATTATATCACTCCCAAGATGCATATGCTGAAGTCCTGACCCCAGTAGCTCAGAATGTGACTGTATTTGGAGATAGTGTCTTTAAAGAGTTAAGTTAAAGTAAGGCCACTCAAGTGGGCTGTAACCCAATATGACCAGTGTCCTTATGAGAAGAGGAAATCTGGACACAGACATGTACAGGGGGAAGACAATGTATAGACACAGGGAGAAGAAGGCCATCAACTAGCTAAGGAGAGAAGGAACCATCCCTGCTGACACCTTGATCTTGGACTTCTGGCCTCCAGAACTGTGAGAAAATACATTTCTGTGGTTTAAGCCAGGGTCTCCAACTCCCCAGGGGACCAGTTAGGAACTGGGCCACACAGCAGGAGGTGAGTGATGGGCAGGCAAGCAAAGCTTCATCTGTATTTACAGCCACTCCTCATCACTTCCATTACCACCTGAGCTCCACCTCCTGTCAGATCAGCAGCAGCATTAAATTCTTATAGGAGCTGGCCGGGCCTGGTGGCTCACACCTGTAATCCCAGCACTTTGGGAGGTCAAGGCAGGCAGATCACCTGAGGTCAGGAGTTTAAGGCCAGCCTGACCAACATGGCAAAACCCCGTCTCTACTAAACATACAAAAATTAGCTGGCAGTGGTGGTGGGCACCTGTAATTCCAGCTACTTGGGAGGCTGAGGTGGGAGAATCACTTGAACCTGGGAGGTGGAGATTATAGTGAGCCGAGATCACCCACCGCACTCCAGTCTGGGTGACAGAGCAAGACTCTGTCTCAAAAAAATAAAAATAAAAAATAAAAAATAAAAAAAATTATTATCAGAGCGTGAACCCTACTGTAAACCACACATTCGAGGGATCTAGGTTGCGTGCTCCTTATGAGAATCCAATGCCTGATGATCTGTCACTGTCCCCCATCGCCCCCAGATGGGACCATCTAGTTGCAGGAAAACAAGCTCAGGGCTCGCATTAATTCTAGCTCCTAAGCACATTCCTTAGCATTCAAGACCTTCCTGGTTTCCCCTGCTGGCTGCCACCTTCTTCCCAGCTTTGAACTTGATGCTGCCTGGAGCCCCTTTCACAGAAGACACTCTCTCATGCCCATCAGCTATTCCTTCTGCTCAGAAAGCTCTCTCGCCTTGCTGGATTCTTGTCCTCCTATGAAACTGCTTTCCAGCTTTGCATCTGCTTCGCTACTTACTCTAAAGGGCCTCTCCACACCCAGGCAGCCAAGAGCTTCCCTCGTGTGGGAGCTCTGCCCAGGACGTGCAGCTGAGCAGACAGCCATGAGGGGTCCTCCCTCTGCACACTATCTGGGAGCAGGAGAAAATGGGGGCCTCATGGAGCTGACCCTGGAGCTGGGCTAAGCCACAAGGGCACAGAAGGCAGGCAGGGTCCGGTTCTCATTCTGCCAATCCTTGCCCCCCTGAACCAACAGTAGTTCATGCTGGATTGCTGTTAAGAAGAGATGACTCCTGCTGTGTGGAATGAGAGCTGCTTTCTAGGCCACTTCCAGGAAGACGATGAGCTGCTCTCTAGCTATGCACTTAGCTGTGGTCCCAGAAGCCCCTACACATCAAGGAGACCCAGGAGCTGAAGAAATCTACGGGTTCTCAACTCTGATGTCATCACGTGCTGTCCCTGCTTCCCAATCATCCAACCTCGGCTTGAAACGCTCTCAGGACAGGGAACTCACTACTCCACAAACCATTCTATCCCATTGTAACAGAGGTTTTAATCAGTGCTACCCAACAGAAATATAATGTAAACATGTTAACATTACTTTTTAAAGTATATTTAAAAAGTAAAAAGAAACAAGTCAAATTAATTTTAATATTTTCTTTTTCCCAATAGATCTAAAATACGATCATTTCAACATGTATTCAATATTCAGAAATTTAGGCCAGGCACGGTGGCTTACACCTGTCATCTGAGCACTTTGGGAGGCCAAGATGAGGGGATCACCTGAGGTCAGGAGTTCGAGACCAGCCTGACCAATGTTGTGAAACCCTATCTTTACTAAAGATACAAAAATTAGCTGGGCGTGGTAGCATATGCCTGTAATCCCAGCTACTCAGGATGCTGAGGCAGGAGAATTGCTTGAACGTGGGGGGTGGAGGTTTCATTGAGCTGAGATCATGCCACTGCACTCCAGCCTGGGTGACAGAGCAAGACTCAGTCTCAAAAAAAAAAGTTAGAAATTTAATGGGATGTTTTACATTGTTTTACATTCATATGTATTGTACTAAATCTTAGAAATCTGGTGTGTATTTTACATGTCACCACTTCTCAATCAGACTAGCTAGATCAGTGCTCAGTGGTCACTTGGGGCTGATGGCTACTGTTTTGGATAGTACAAACGTAAATTATAGTTTTTTCTTGTGTTGAATTAAAATCTAACTCCCTGCTATTTTTACCTGTTGATCTGTCTTTTTGTCCACTGTGCTTAGCAGGCTTAACTCCTTTTCTATATACTAGCTATTTGGTTGTTGTTTGTTTGTTTGTTTTGGTTTTTTTGAGACAGTCTTGCTCTGTCGCCCAGGCTGGATTGCAGTGGTGTGGTCACAGCCCACTACAGCTTCAACCCCCAGGGCTCAAGCGATCCTTCCGCCTCAGCCTCTAGAGTAGCTGGGACAACAGGTATGCACCACCACACCCAGCTAATTTTTGTTTTATTTTGTTTTGTTTTGTTTTGTTTAGAGATAGGGTTTTGCCATGTTTCCCAGGCTGGTCTCGAAATCCTGGGCTCAAGCAATCTGTCTGCCTTGGCCTCTCAAAGTGCTAGGATTACAGGCGTGAGCCACCACGCCCGGCCCCTGACATTATCTTTTTATTGGACTGTGTTGCGCTAACCCGTTTCCTTCCATGCTAAATATTCTCCATTCCTTCAACAGTTCTGTGTGTGACATCACTTCTAATCCCTTCCCCCGGATACTTCTTTTGATCAGTGTTCCTAGGAGTGAACAACGATCTATTTTTCTGTAACTTTGGAGCTCATGTCCTTTGCCCAATGTGAGCATAAGCGGTATTTCCTTTTGTCCTATCGATGTTCAATTCAGTTATTTCTGTACTTAGGAGTATCTACCTTTGTTGTAATGTTGTAAATCTTTTCTCCCAGTCATTGTTGGCCTTTCAACTTTTTCTATGCTATCTTTGGCTATACAGGTTTCTGTTTTCAGGAAGTCAATCTGCAAATATTTTCCATTTGTAGCTTCTGGACTTTGCGGCATGCTAAGGAAAGTCTTGCCCACTCTCATGTGTATGAAAAAGCATTATCCTGCATTTTCTTTCACTGTGTCCACTTTTTAATACTTCCTTCATCTAACTGGAATTGTTTTGTGATACAAGGAAGGGGTCTAACTTAATTTCCACCCCCTCCAAATGTGTAGCCAGTTGTTCTATTTTGTGAATAATCCATTCTTTCCCCACTCATTTAAAATGCCATTTAAAATATCAGTTTTAGGGCTGGGCATGGTGGCTCACTCCTGTAATCCTAGTACTTTGGGAGGCCGAGGTGGGCAGATCACCTGAGGTCAGGAGTTCGAGACCAGCCTGGCCAACGTGGTGAAACCCCGTCTCTACTAAAAATACAATAATTAGGCATGGCAGCGTGGACCTGCAGTCCCAGCTACTTGGGAGGCTGAGGCAGGAGAATCGCTTGAGCCCCAGGAGGCAGAGGTTGCAGTGAGCCAAAATTGTGCCATTGCACTCCAGCCTGGGTGAGAGAGCCAGACTCCATCTCAAACAAACAAACAAACAACAATTAATTAATTAAAAAATAAAGAAATAAATAAAAATTAAAAATCATCTTTAGGGTCTACGTTCTCTTTGTCAGCAGAGAAGCAAGACTCTAGCAGCTCCAGGGTTGCATCTGATCAGCTCAACAAACTCAGCAAAAGGAGATTTCCTCTTCCCTAATGGTCTCAGCAAAAGAGTCCTAGGACTGACTCCCACTGGACAGGCTAGACCAACATAGAACCAATGGGAGAATAGAATCTGCTGATTGGCCATGTCTGATCCCCCTGTCTCCCTCAGGAGCAGAGGGGAAGAATCACTTGAGAAAGGTGGAAGCGTAGATACTCAAGGGGAAATGAGGATGCTGTCGACAGAAAGAACAAATGCTGTTCAATCAAAATGCTGCCTACCACAATGCAGCTGCCCTCTTAGCCTGACACTGGGTGCCCCACAGCCCCAGCTCTGTAGGCATCTGGGGAGTCCAGATCGCCTCTGCCCTATCTAGGCTTCCCTCTCAAAGATCAGCTAGAGTTGTGTCTGCCCCAAAAACGCAGATCTGAGGCTGGGCATGGTGGCTCACACCTGTAATCCCAGCACTTTGAGAAGCCAAGGTGGGCAGATCACTGGAGGTCAGGAGTTCGAGATCAGCCTGGCCAACACGACGAAACCCCATCTCCACTAAAAACACAAAAATTAGCCGGGTATGGTGACGTGTGCCTTTAATCCCAGCTACTCAGGAGGCTGAGGCAGGAGAATTGTTTGAACCCAGGGGTGCAGGTTGCAGTGAGCCGAGAATGTGCCACTGCACTCCAGCCTGGGCGACAGAGTGAGACTCTGTTTCAAAAAAAAAAAAAGAAAAAGGAAAAGAAAAAAAAGAAAAAAAAAAGAAATTCAGGTCTGATTCCAGATGCCTTTTCAGGGGGATCCCACTAGCCTAGAAAATCAGCCCAGCGAGGTTGGGTAGGACACTCGTGCCCCCTCCTGCCCCAGGACCTTGTCCACATTGCTTCTCTCTGCCAAAAAGAGCAGAGTTCAGGAAGGCCAGGAGGAAGGAAGGATGCCAGCAGGATGTGGATGCTGTTTACAAACAGAAAGTGACTCCTTTCTGCCCATCTCCAGGAGCGGTGCTGCCTTGCTCAGCTACTGCAGGGAGGGTCCCTGGAATGCCCCTTCTGGCCTCTTGCCAAAGACCCACAGCCAATCCCTGGGTCACCAGGGGACAGTCTCAGAATACAGAGATCAGGCTTTCTAGAGAAAGGTTTGCAGGCCAGACTGCAGACCCAGAGTGTTGACCTGAGAGAACAGATGGCTGTGTTTCTACACGGGGATGCCCCAGCCCTTGATGCCTCATGCCACAAGGTGGGCACGGTGAGCCCCTCCCTCTCACTCTTGAGCCCTCAGGACATCAGGATGTGATTTGGGAGGAGTCAGTGGATGAGGTCAGAGCCCCAATTTTTTTGGTTGCCCCCTCCATCTCCATCAGCCCCTACAAAGGCCCCATAATAATAATATGCTAAGCAGAACAATACTAAGTGAAAACGACATAGAAAATGGAAATTAAAACTCTCTTTAGGCCAGGTGCAGTGGCTCATGCCTGTAATCCCAGCACTTTGGGACGCCGAGGTGGGCAGATCACGTGAGGTGAGGAGTTTGAGACCAGCCTGGCCAACATGGTGAAACACCATACCTACAATAATAATAATAATAATAATAATAATAATAATTAGCTGGGTATGGTGGCAGGTGCCTGTAATCCAAGCTACTCAGGAGGCTGAGGCAGGAGAATTGCTTGAACCTGGGAGGTGGAGGTTGCAGTGAGCAGAGATTGCACCACTGCCCTCCAGCCTGGGTGACGGAGTGAGACTCTGCCTCAAAATAAAAGCGGCAGAGGAATAAAAACTCTCTTTAGTAAAGTTTGCTCTGTTGGAAGACAGGTAGCATTTCAACTAAACAAAAGCAGGCTGCTTGCCTGCAGTGTGAGGGATGCCTGAGTTCAAAGCTTAGCCCTGCCACTCGCTGACTGTGACCCAGTGACTTGCAGAAACTTCCTGTGGCTCCACAGACCCCTGTGACATGAGGCTGAGGACTGTCTCCACCTTATAAGATTGTTGTGAGGATTCAAGACGTGAGTAACTGCAGTAAACCAACAATAACAGGAACAATGTGTTAGGTGGTTATGGGTGATGACAGCGTTTGCAGAAGTGAAATGAATGGCAGCAACATTATAAAGCAGGGGAGGGAGGAATTGCAGATACTCAGTGAAGCCCTAGAGCGTTATTTGAAAGTGAACTCAGGGCTAGGTGCGGTGGCTCATACCTGTAATCCCAGCACTTTCGGAGGCTGAGGCAGGAGGATCACTTGAGGTGAGGAGTTCAAGACCAGCCTGGCCAACAGGGTAAAACCCAGTTTCTATTAAAATTACAAAAAGTAGCTGGGTGTGGTGGCGAGCACCTGTAATCCTGCTACTCCTCCTGCGGGAGGCTGAGGTGGGAGGATTGCTTGAACCCCAGAGGCGGAGGTTGCAGTGAGCTGAGATTGTGCCACTGCACTCCAGCCTGGAAAAAAAAAAAAAAAAAACAATCCACAAAACAAAACAAACAAGAAAGTGGACTCAGATTACTTGTAAATGTATATTACAAAACCTCTAGGACAACCACCAGTAAGTTGCTTAAAAGAAGTATAATTGATATGCTAAGAAAGGAGAGAATATGGAATCACATAAAACACTCAAAACCAGAGAAGGCAGAAAAAGAGAAGATTTTTTAAAAGTAAAAACAAGTGTACTGAATGCAAAGTAGTTACAAATGTGGTAGGTATTAATCCAACTACATCAACAATCACTTTAAATGTGAATGGTCTAAATACACCAATTAAAGACAGAGACCTCAGAATGGATTAGAAAAATCAAGAACTAACTATGTGTTGTCCACAAGAAACCCACTTTAAATACAAACAGGAGGGCTAGCAGAGGGTGAAGGGTGGTGGAGCCAAACTGCCCAGGATTTATTGGGCCACTTCTTTAACTCCTTTCCTCCTTCCTTCTTTCCTTCTTTCCTTCCTTCCTTCCTTCCCTCCTTCCTTCCTTCCTCCATCCCTCCCTCCCTCCTTCCCTCCCTTCCTTCTTCCCTCCCTCCCTTCCTCCCTTCCTCTCTTTCTTTCTTTTTTTGAGGCAGTGTCTTGCTTTGTCACCCAGGCTGGAGTGCAGCAGTGCAATCACAGCTCACTGCAACCTTGACCTCCTGGGCTCAAGCAATCGTTCTGCCTCAGCCTCCTAAGTAGCTGAGACTACAGGTGCACAGGTGCACGCCACCATGCCTGGATGATTTTTTGATTTTTTGTAGAGACAGGGTCTCACTCTGCTGTCCAGGCTGGTCTCAAACTCCTGGACTCGAGTAATCCTCCCATCTCAGTCTCCCAAAGTGCTGAGATTACAGGCATGAAACACCACACCTGGCCACTTCTTTAGTTTTAATAAGCCTCAGTTTCCTTTTCTATAAAATCGGAATAGTAGTAGTTCTGATGAAAAATAGTATAATTGATATGCTAAGGAAGGAGATTAAATGGGCTAACTCATATAAAGCATTTATTTATTTGAGAAGGAATCTCACTCTGTTGCCCAGGCTGGAGTGCAGTGGCACAATCTCGGCTCACTGCAACCTCCACCTCCTGGATTCAAGCGATTCTCCTGCCTCAGCCTCAGAGTAGCTGGGATTATGGGCACCCACCACCACATCTGGCTAATTTTTGTATTTTTAGTAGAGATGGGGTTTTTCACCATGTTGGCCAGGCTGGTCTCTAACTCTTGACCTCAAGTATCTGCCCCCCTCAGCCTCCCATAGTGCTGGGATAACAGGTTTGAGCCACCGCAGCTGGCCCCACATAAAGCATTTAGAAGAGTGACTGGTACCTAATAAGTGCTATAAGAATATGCTGCTTTTGTTATTGTTATCATTATTATCCAAGTGCAGCTTCAGAATAAATTGCCTAGATCTCACTCCTAATGAGCCTTTTACTTCAAAGCTTCTCCTAAATAGAAATTTTAGAGCCACTAATTTTTCCTTGAGGTTTTGTTTTGTTTTGTTTTTTAAGACGGAGTCTCACTCTGTCACCCAGGTGGGAGTGCAGTGGCGCGATCTCGACTCACTGCAACCTCCACCTCCCGGGTTCAAGTGATGCTCCTGTCTCAGCCTCCCAAGTAGCTGGGACAACAGGTGCATGCCACCACGCCCAGCTAATTTTTGTATTTTTAGTAGAGACAGGGTTTTACCATATCGGTCAGTCTGGTTTCGAACTCCTGACCTCAGGTGATCCACCTGCCTTGACCTCCCAAAGTGCTGGGATTACAGGTGTGAGCCACTGCACCCGGCCCCTTGTGTTTTAAGACCAGGATCGGCTACATAATTTTCAGGGCTCAGTGCAAAATGAAAACACAGAGTTCCTTGTTCAATATTACAAGGAATTTTAAGATGGCACTTCTGTGTGATTGTACAGGTAGAATGTCCATGAAGCCAGCCGTAAATAAGACCATAGATTAAGAGAGCAAAGTCAGAATCCAAGATGCCAACTACCCAGTCTGTTCCACCCTACCTGAGTCAGGAGGGCTGTGACCTCCTGGCTGTGAACACATCTCACCACTCTGCCCCCAGGGAATCCCAGCCAAGGCGCACATTTTGAGAAAAAAAAAAAAAAAAAAAAGAACTTCAGCAAATGCTCTGTGGAGCCCTAATGCTCGCTGTCTTGTGAAATCCTGGATCCAGGATTTCCGGGGAGCTGGGGGCTCCTTTCTGGGCCCCATGTGAGCTGGAGGCCAGTCTTCAAGAAAGGAAGGGCAGAGCTCAGACTGCTTCTGTGAAATGCACTCAGGAATGGGCTGAGGATTTTTGATTTCCCGGGACGCCTGCTCCAGGGAGCCCGCAGCAGCAGGAGCGAGTCCTGGCCTGTCCAATGCTCTCACCCTTCACCCTCAAGTCACCCAGTTGGCCACACTCTCCTGGGGGGGCGGAGGTGGAGGTTGGCAGAGTCTTCAGAGCCTTTTATTAAAACCTTTTGGGTGCTTTGTTCACGAGGCCTGGCAAAGTCCAGGGCTCTGGCTTACCCTGGTCTCTCCCTGTCCTGCCCCAAAGGTCACCACCGAGAATCCCAGTCCCTTGTCCTTTGGGGCACTCTCAGAGCTGCCCCTCTGGGGAGGGGGAGCCGATGGGCACAGGCCTCCTGTTAGCGGCAACCTCCGCCTGGGGTGCCTGGCCACACAGGCGATTCCCAGAGAGTGTGGGCGGCAGACAAACAAGCGTTCAGTGTCAGCACAGCCCACCCAGCTCTGAAATGCGTCCTTTCTGTCTCCCGGGGGTGGGGCCTGACAGTAACCCCTGGGGCCCAGTGACAGCAGGGGCCACCCACTCCCTAGCGCCCCTACCTCCCACTCCTCCTACTTTGCAGATTCAGCCCTCCCCTCCCATCAAGGGGCAGGGACAAGGCCAGCTCTGCAGGGTGTGGGCCAGTTGGTTTTTGATCTCAAAGATACTGTTCATCCCAGCCTGGGCAGGGCACTGGGAAAGCCTGTGGCTCCTCCCGCCCTCTCTTTCCATTTCCTGCCCCCTCAGGCGCCCTGCCAAGCTAGAAATCCTGAAATGCAGGCTGCAGCCTCTTGTGGGTGCTGGCCTGGCTGCAGGGTAGGAAGCCAAGAGGCAGGAGAGCTGGGGAAAGAGGCTGGCTCCTTCTGCTACCCCCAGTCCCTCCTCCCTTCACCCCTACACTCTCACAGCAGATGGAGGAGCCCCACCACCACACCTGACCTCCAGAGCAGAGGCGATGTTCACAGAACCTGAAATTAACAAATACAGACGGAGAGGGGCTCCAATGGAGAGATTGGCAGGGAGAGAGGAGCTGTTTGAAATCCAGGACATACCGTCGTGAAAGGAATACTTCAATTCCAAGTTTAACACTTCGAGGAACTGGAAGGGGAGGGAAAAGAGAGGAAAGCGGTGCATGGCAGGATCTGGAGAGGGAGAGGGAGCAAGGGAGCAGGTGCAGCTACTAGAATGCATGACCTGAAGTGCAAAATGCTCAAAGCAGTTGCCTAGCAATATCCGGATGCCCAAAAGGCACATCTTCATTGCTGTCATTGTTACCCTGTCCTGTCTGGGTCATCAGTTCCCCAACAGGTGTAACCGATTCTCTGCCTCCGCCTGACTTTGGGGAGAGATGCCCTCCCAGCAGGAGGTGGGTCCAGCTACATCAGGCTGGGTACTTGTGTCCTCTTCCCATACTCGCCTCAATCCTGGACCCCATTTGGGTTTTATTAACATCCTGTTCACTCTCTCTCAGCTCTGATTCCCAGCGCCCACATCATCCACCTTGGCATTCTTCTTGTGGGCTAGTCTTGTGTAGGCCAGGTAAGAAGTACAGTATGCTCAGAATTGAATCACAGTTAGTTACTGTGACTAATTTCATTCACTCTATAGCCATCCATCCACTTAATAAAAATGTCTTGAGCCAGATCCCATGCCAGACACTGTGCTGGAGGTGGGGTTGCAACGATAAAGAAATGGCGGTGCCCACTTCCTGGTGCTTAGAACCTAGGGTAGGGGCGTCCCTCTGCTGCCAGCCCGTGGTGGTGGTTCAACATCACCCATCTCCCTCTCTCCGAGCTTCTGACTCTAGGGATAGGAAAGGGTCAAGCAATCTGTATTTTTAAAACATATATATTTCACATGACTCTATTTTCAAGGCAGTTTGGGAAACTGCATTCTAAGGAAAGGAAATCTACTGGACTGGGGAAAAAAAGAAGCTGACAGGACCCATCAGCGAGATCCAGTAAGGCTTTCCTGGGAAACTGACTGACAGCTGTGACCTCAAGCACAAGGCTGTGAACTGGGGGAAGAAGGGAGGGACACGGACCAATGTTCAGGGAGGAGGGAACAGCACGCGCGAAGACCCTGATGTGGGAAAGTGCAGCTCGGGGGTAATGGGGAGCTGGAGAAGTGGCAGTGAGTTGAAGTCGCAGATGGGGTGTCCTAGGAGCCCTGGGGAGCCCTGGGAGCGTTTTGTGCAAGAGGCCTGCTGTGATCGTTGTTTTGAAAAGGTTTCTCATTCAGCAGATGCCTGTACTGAGCCATACAGGCCCCGTGACAGGTTCTGGCAGAATCAGGCTTCTCTCCCAATTCCCTCTTCCTATCGGGCCCTGGCTAGCCCGGCTTCTGCAGGCCTTGGCAGAGGGAGGAGGGGAAGCCCAAGTGGCCTGGAGGCCCCAGCTCCGCTCCTCTCCTTGTCTTGGCAGACAGAAAGCTGTAGACTGGGTTTTGGCATCTCCCACCGGCTGTGTCTGCCTCAGCATCCCCCCAGACCCAGCGGTGGGTGGGCACCCCCTAGGGAACCTGTTGGTCCTGCTGCCAAAAACCCCTTTGCTCTCCAGAAGGTGATGTCAGGTCTACCCCCCATCCCCCGACACACATTCCACCCACCTCCTCCAGCCCAGAAGGGGTCACCTGCCAAGACGCTAACTGATGGGCCGCAGGGAGCTCAGAGGCGCAGGCATGCGGCCCCTCGGGCAGAGTCCTCATCCCTGCACCTGACTCAGCCCCGCGCTCCTACCACCACCTCATATGCTCCAAAGTCTTGAGGAGGAAACGGGGAGCAGGGGGATCCCCAGCGGCTTCTCAATCCCGCAGAAGCTGGTGGGTAGGACGCAGTGGCAGTGGGGGGAGCAGGTGGGCAGTGCCCACGGTGGGCTGGGCTGGGTTGGAACAGAGCTGGCCAGATGCCCGAGGTCTGCGCAGGGGTGTGGCGGGTGTCGTGCGCGTCAAAGGGCGGGGCTGCAGAGTGGCTTCATTTGCATGCAACCGTCATGGCCCCGCCCCTGCCGCCTACCATAATTCTTGATCTGCGATCTCCCCACCTCCGCAGCAGCCAGACTTTCCCCCACCCAGCCTCGTTATCTCCTCTTTTATTAGATTTTATGCTCCTAAACCAAATTGCTGGAATCCAGGGAAGACAGATGGGGGTTAGGGACAGAATGAACCCTGCCCTGCAAACTGATGATACTGCTCCCTATTCCATTTCTGGGAAAAAAATCAAGTCCACTGGGATTTCTGAGAAACCAGTATGGAGAGGTGCGACAGGGAGGGTGTCATATCCCAACAGCGTGTTCTGCATCCTTCCATTCCAAGGGTCATTTACTCTCTTCCCCAGCTTCCTGGGGTCCTCAAACTCTCTCCTCCTCCTTCTCTTATTCCAGAGGCAGCGGTGAGTGAGAAGCCCCCTTCACCCAGCAGGCACCACTGTCTTGCTAAATCTGAGTGCAAGTCAGCGAGTCCTAGGTGGGCAAGGCCCCTGCAGGGTCTCCTACCTGCCAGGTAGCTCTCCGTTTTGAAGCAGGGTGTCCCTAACAGCTCCTAGGCCAGCAGGACCAGCTAGTGAGCGCCTGCTGTGTGCCAGTCTCTGTGGCCCCGACCTCATATACATTCACTCAAATAACCCTTGCTAAGTAAGCCCTTATGAGTAGAGACTATTGTCATTGTCCCCATTTTACAGATGAGAAAACCAAGGCTTGGAGCGTGTAAGTGAGTGGCAGAGGCACCCAGAGGGGGAGCTGAAGAACTCGGATTTAAATCCAGGCAGAGGGGCTTCAGACGTAAGAGTGGGTGCTTTAAACTCAAGCGCTGACCCATAAAAAGGGTGAAAAGCTGTCATCTGTGCTGGGACGGACATAGGGTGACAGGATGCAAAAGCACAGAACACCCTTAAGAGGTGACAGGGGCCTGAGTCGGGACTAAGGTGAGCCAAGGGAGGCGTACAATGTGATGAGGTCCCTGGGTTTGTACCAATGCAGACCCTATAGTTGAAGGGCCATGAGAGCAGGTCCTCCTTATGTGTATATAGATTGATTTATTACATAAATTTTCAAGATATTTTCCAAATTTTTAATCACTAAGTTTTCTTGTATCTAATGGAAATTTCCATGCAGAAATTTCCTTAGAAAGGTCCAAGAATAAGGTTGGAGGAAGGAAGAGAATGGGCTGCACCAGCCATAACTGACCCTTTCTCTTTCTTAAAAAATCAAGGTGAAGGCCGGGCGCGGTGGCTCACGCCTGGAATCCCAGCACTTTGGGAGGCCGAGGCAGGCAGATCACGAGGTCAAGAAGTTCGAGACCAGTCTGACTAACATGGTGAAACCCCGTCTCTACCAAAAATACAAAAATTAGCTGGGCATGGTGGCGGGCGCCTGTAATCAGAAGGCTGAGGCAGGGGAATCGCTTGAACCTGGGAGGCGGAGGTTGCAGTGAGCTGAGATCGCACCACTGCCCTCCAGCCTGGGCGACAGAGAGAGACTCTGTCTCAACAAAAAACAAACAAACAAACAAATCATGATGAAATAGAAACTATTTTAAAGCATTCAGGAGTATTCACAGTGAATTCACAATGTTCATCAGCTCTATCTAGTTCTAAAACATTTTCATTGCCAACCAGAGACCATGTACCCTTGGGCAGTTGCTCCCCAGTGCCTTCCCCCAGATCATCAAGAGTGAAGTGAGGCCAGGCATCATGGCTCACACCTGTAATCCCAGCACTTCAGGAGGCTCTTTAGGAGGATCGCTTGAGGCCAGGAGTTGCAGACCAGCTTAGGCAACACAGTGAGACCCTGCCTCTACAAGAAATAAACAAAATTAGTTGGATAGGGTGGTGTGTGCCTGTAGCCCTGTAGTCCCAGCTACTCTGGAGGCTGAGAACAGGGAATTGCTTGAGTCCAGGAGTTGGAGGCTGCAGTGAGCCATGATCACACCACTGCACTCTAGCCTGGGTGACACAGTGAGACCCTGTCTGGGGAAAAAAAAAAAAAAAAAAAAGGCCAGGCTCAGTGGCTCACACCTGTAATCCCAGCACTTTGGGAGTCCGAGGCAGGTGGATCACTTGATCTCAGGAGTTCAAAGACCAGCCTAGGCAACATGGTGAAACCCTGTCTCTACAAAGAATACAAAAATTAGCCGGGTGTGGTAGCATGGGCCTGTAGTCCCAGATACTTGGGAGGCTGAGGCATGAGAATCGCTTGAACCTGGGAGGCAGAGGTTGCAGTGAGCCGAGATCACGCCACCACACTCCAGCCTGGGGGACAGAGTAAAACCCTGTCTCAAAAAATAAAAATAAAGTAAGAAAAGAAAAAAAAAAAAACTTGAAGTGACCCAAAGTGAAGACTTCTTAGATTTTGCACTCCCAGTGTCCTGCCTGCCTTGCCTCACCCTGGTCCTCCCTGATCTGCCGTTCAATTCGTGGATAAGGACAGCCTCTTATCTGCTCTCAGCTCCTAGATAAAGGCGGCCCCTTATCAGGAGAGGAGGCCCACACCCCTGGGGAAGGCAGGTCTCTCTCATTCACACCCTCAGCTGATGGGTCTCCCTTATCTTCCGAGACCACCACCAACAGCCCAGGGCCCAGCAGGGGCGGCTGCAGACACCCACTCCCAGCACACACACACACACTGCCAGGTGCTGACCTACCAGGCATGGGGCCTGGGCCAGCTGCCCCTCGGATATCCCCAACTCAGGCTGTCCAGGATTCTGCGGCCCATGGGTGCCCACACCCATGCCTGCCCCCGGAGGAGCGCCAGGAATCCCAAGCAGCCTTGCTGGGTGGGGGTGGGGAGGGAGGGGCCAGCTGTCTCGGAGACACAGAGAATTCCACCGGGGAGCTAGTCTGGGGTCACATGGGATGGGAGAAGGTGTGGCAAGAGGCTTATGGCCCAGCCCCCTGTGCCATATGGAGACCAAGAATGTTCTGCATGTGGAATAAGACTCCATATCGCCCCTTAGGAATTTTAATTGTGTGCTTTAAACCTGTCTCCCATTCCTGCTCCGCCCCCCACCCCTCACCCTGGGAGCAGGGACACTTGTTTAGAGTGCCTTGGGAATCACAGGCGCGAACAGCCAGGACTTTGTGTGACAGTGACGCACTGACATTTCTGGACCAGGCAAAAAATGCAGCCGCCTCCCTCCCAGGCAGTGCCTTGTCACTGACACTGGCTGGGAGCAGAGAAGCGGGGGCAGAAGCACCAGTGGGGGGCCACCTGGGTGGTGGGTGCATAAGCGCTGAAGGCCAGGGCCAACCCATCCTAGCTGTGTAACTGTGGGCAAGGAACCTAGACTCGCTGTGCCTCAGTTTCCTTATCTGTAAAGCAGGGTTGAGCGTGGGGATTAGATAGAGCACTTGGCATCTATCTCCCAAGCATTCAAGCTGTTAGCACCAGTTGTTGTTGTTGTTGTTGTTTGTTTTTTTTTTTAGAAATAGGGTCTTGCTCAGTCTTCCAGGCTGGAGTGCAGTGGCACCAACCTGGCTCATTGCAGCCTTGAACTCCTGGACTCAAGTGATTCTCCTGCCTCAGCCTCCCAACTAACTGGGACCACAGGTGCACACCACCGTGCCCAGTGAATTTTTTTTGTAGAGATGGGGTCTTGCTATGTTGTCCAGGCTGGTCTCGAAGTCCTGGCCTCAAGCAATCCTCCCACCTTGGCCTACAATTGTTATTGTTATCATTACTCTCTTCTCCAGAGAATGGAGACATGTTTAATCAAATCAGCCCCTCTGAGAGCAAGACTGTGGGGTCCTCTGCTCTTTTAGATGCCCCTGTGGGGCTTGGCCTTTGCCTGACCCTTTTTGGTCTGTGGGTCCACCCTAAACAATAGTTTTTTCTTTATTTGGGAAGCTGTGGTCAGTAGTAGTTCAGACCTTGGATTCTCATAAGTGGACTTAAATCCTGTATCAGTCCTTTATTATTTGCAAATCCTCACTTAGGGGGACCATTATATAGATAAGGAGACTGTATGGCTATGGGTAAGTTTCTTAACCTCTCTGTGCCTTAATTTCCATTTCCATGTTTCAGGGCTGAGTGATGATTAAAATGAGATGGTACTTTTAAAATTGCCTGGCACAGAGCAAATCCTCAATAAATATGAGCTGTTATTCTTAATATATTACTGAATACCGCTTAGATATGGGAGGTATTAGTTCTATCATCCAAACTTAGTCCTCACAGTCACCCATGAACGGGAGAAATGAATATTGGCCCCCTCTGACAGATAGGGAAACTGAGTTCAGTGACTCAGTGACTTTCCCAGGGCAACACAGCTAGTGAGGAGTGGAGTCGAATTAGATCTAGTGTTAAGTTCTGCTCATGCCAGGATCAGTGGCTAGCACCTGACATCCCAGTGCTTTGGGAGACTGAGGCGGGAGGATCTCTTGAGGCCAGGAGTTCAAGACGAGCTTAGGCAACATGGCAAAACCCTGTCTCAAGAACAAAGAAAGGAAGGAAGGAAGGGTGGGTCCTGCTCTTGACCATGGTGGGAAGGAAGGAAGGAAAGAAAGAAGGAAGGAAGGAAGGAAGGAAGGAAGGAAGGAAAGGAGGGAGGGAGGGAGGGAGGGAGGGTTCTGCTCTTGACCATGGTGTCATCCCACCACCTCTTTTAAATAACGACAGAAGAGGAGAGATTAAGATAGAAGGAGGCCACCTGATCTCTCTCCACATGAGATTAGGTGGCCTCCTTCTTTATATTTTCAGGATTTGTCAAAGAAAATCTATAACAACAGAAGGCCAGTATCAATTCAATAATGTATTGGTTGAACCCAATGGCATCCATGAACATTTCAATAATAGCTTAAAAAGTGTTGGAGATCTATTATTTTTTTCTACCCACATTTTGGTGTTCAGATGGGCTCAAGCATTCTGTCCCAATAATGCTGAGGTTTTCCTAGACATCCTCACGGTGGGGGAGCCACTATACAGACAAGGTGACTGAGCCTCACTGAAGTGCAGGAACCTTCCCAACTCAAGTGCCTGACTTCAAACTTGATTTTTCCTGAAAGATCACTGACCCCCGTCTGCCCAAATATAGCTGCATCTGGTGGTGTATAGGCCCTGTGACTCCTAGTAGCACCTGTAAGCGCCTGGGGGGTCACAGTCCAAGTTGACTCATCTTCATTCCCCACTGTACCTGTTGCCCACGTTGCCCAGGAGACATAATAGGTGCTTATCTCAGATGGTAACAGAAGAGAAGGCGAGCAGTGGCCAATTTCAGGAAAGATTAGGAAGGTAGTATGCACATGACTTGCTGATGAATTAAATGTGGGGTGTGGGAGAAACAGAGGAATCAAGGATGACTTCAAGGTTGAGAATCGGCTGGTGGGGCATTTACTTATGGAGGATCAGAGGGTGGCCTGGAGCCGGGCGGGTAAAGCTAGAAATGTCGTCAGGAGCTGAGTTCAGGAGCCTGGATTTAGAAGCCAGAAATTTGGGAGTCAGTGGGGGGATGAATGGGATTAGAAGGAGGGGAAGGCACGCTGGGCTCACGCCTGTAATCCCAGCACTTTAGGAGGCCGAGGTGGGCAGATCGCCTGAGATCAGGAGTTCGAGACCAGCCTGGCCAACATGGTGAAACCCTGTCTCTGCTAAAAACACAAAAAATTAGCTGGGCACAGTGGTGTGCGCCTGTAGTTCCAGCTACTCGGGAGGCTGAGGCAGGAGAATCGCTTGAACCCAGGGAGGCAAAGCTTGCAGTGAGTCGAGATTATGCCATTGCACTCCAGCCTGGGTGACAAGAATGAAACTCCATCTCAAAAAAGAAGAAAAAAAAAAAAGAGGGGAAGGAGTGAAATCCCCTACGGAAGAGGTATATTAAGAAACAGAGGCCTGGCTGGGTGCAGTGGCTCATGGCTGTAATCTAGCATTTTGGGAGGCCGAGGCAAGCGGATCTTGAGGTCAGCAGATCGAGACCATCCTGGCTAACACAGTGAAACCCTGTCTCTACTAAAAATACAAAAAATTAGTCAGGCGTGGTGGCGGGCACCTGTAGTCCCAGCTACTTGGGAGGCTGAGGCAGGAGAATGGCTTGAACCTAGGAGGTGGAGATTGCAGTGAGCCAAGATCGCACCACTGCACTGCAGCCTGGCTGGAGTGCAACAATTCTATGTCATTTAGTCACAATGTTGTGCACCACCTCTCTCTAGTTCCAAAACATCTTCATCACTCCAAAGGAAAACCCTGCACACACTAAGCAGTCACGCCCATTACCCTCTCCCAGCAATCACATCTATTTCTTTGGATTTGCCTATTCTGGACATTTCATATAAATGGAATCATACACTATGTGGGATTTGTGTCTGGCTTTTTTCACTTAGCATCCTGTTTTCAAGGTTCATCCACGTTGTACCATGGATCAGTGCTTCATTCCGTTTTATGGCTGAATCAGACTCCGTTGTACGGATTCAGCACATTTCGTTTTCCCATCCATCCATGGATAGACATTTGGGTCATTCCACCCTTTGACTAATGTGATCAGTGCTGCTCTGAACATTCGTGTATGAGTATTTGAGGATCGTTTTCACTTCTCTTGGGTAAACATCTAGGAGTGAAATTGCTGAGTCATAGGGCAGTTTTATGTGTAACTACTTTTTGAGGAGTGCAGTGGCATAATCTTGCCTCACTGAAACCTCCGTCTCCCAGGTTCAAGCGATTCTCCCACCTTAGCCTCCCCAGTAGCTGGGATTACAGGTTTGCACTAACACACCTGGCAAATTTTGGATTTTTAGTAGAGATGTGGTTTCCCCACGTTGGCCAGGCTGGTCTAGAACTCCTGGCCTCAAGTGATCCTCCCACCTCGGCCTCCCAAAGTGCTGGAATTACAGGCATGAGCCACCGCACCTGGCCTCCCATAGCTATTTCTCTTTTTTCTTTTTTTTTTTTTTTTAAGACGGAGTCTCACTCTGTCGCCCAGGCTGGAGTGCAATGGCACAATCTCAGCTCACTGCAAGCTTTGCCTCCCAGGTTCACTCCATTCTCCTGCCTCAGCCTCCCAAGTAACTGGGACTACAGACACCTGCCACCACACCCGGCTAATATTTTGTATTTTTAGTACAGATGGGGTTTCACCGTGTTAGCCAGGATGGTCTCGATCTCCTGACCTCGTGATCCGCCCACCTCGGCCTCCCAAACTGCTGGGATTACAGGCGTGAGCCACCACACCTGGCCTCCCATAGCTATTTCTAAAACACTCCATCAGCCAGACGCGGTGGCTCATGCCTGTAGTCCCAGCACTTTGGGAGGCCGAGATGGGTGGGTCGCCTGAAGTCAGGAGTTTGAGATCAGCCTGGTCAACATGGTGAAAACCTATCTCTCTACTAAAAATACAAAAATTAGCCAGGCGTGGTGGCAGGTGCATGTCATCCCAGCTAGTGAGGCAGGGAAACCGCTTGAACCCAGGAGGTGGAGGTCAGTGAGCCAAGATTGCACCATTGCACTCCCGCCTGGGTGACAGAGCAAAACTCCATCTCAAATAAATAAATAAATACTCCATCTACCAAGGCTGGCATTCAAATCTAGAACTTCTGATTGCAAATCCTGGTTATTTTTGTTTTTTTTTTTTTCTCTGCCCCACACTGCTGACAGTCCCCTGCACCTCGGACTACCCTCATTCCATAGATGAGGACCACACGTTAGAAGCTTGTTCGAGGCCACACAGCTCCTAAGTGACAGAGCTGGGCTCTAGACTTTGAGCTGCCAAGTCTAATCTTAACACACCATGGTTTACACTGTGCCCCTAAGGTGACAAACAGGTGATAGAGAGAGAGAGAGAGAAAAGAAAGGAAAGAAAGAAAAAGGAAGCAAGAAAAGAAAGAGAAAGAAAGAAAGGCAGGAAGAGAAGAAACAGATAAGAAAAAAAGAAAGTCGGCCCTTTCAAACAAAATACTGTTTTACTTTGTTTCTCAGCCTTTTCCAATTTTACGCCAGCGCGGAATGAGGCGCCAGGGGCGGTGCTCAGGTGTAGCCCACCAGGCGCGGGGTGCAGGGGAAGGTCTTACGCATGCCCATGCACTTCTCCTTGTCGATGCAGAGGGTGTTGGCCTTGATGGCAAGCTCGTGCTCCAGCCGGCACTTGGTCATGACCAGCAGCTGCAGCGTGTCCTGTGTCTCCCTTAGCCGCAGCTTGAGGGTCTGCAGGGTGTCGTCGATGGTGAACACCTCGTTCACCAGCCTGGGGTGAGGGCAGAGGAGAAGACACAGGTTATTCATTTATTTTTATTTGTTTATTTTTTTGAGACAGAGTCTCACTCTGTCACCCAGGCTGGAGTGCAGTGGCACAATCTCGGCTCACTGCAACCTCTGCCTCCCGGGTTCAAGTAATTCTGCCTCAGCCTCCCGAGTAGCTGGGATTACGGGCACGCACCACAACACCCAGCTAATTTTTGTATTTTTTTTTTTTTATTAGAGGCAGGGTTTCACCATGCTGGTCAAGCTGGTCAAGAACTCCTGACCTCAGTTGATCCACTTGCCTTGGCCTCCCAAAGTGCTGGGATTACAAGCGTGAGCTACGGTGCCTGACCTAGCACAGGTTATTCGGTTCAAGGTAGATGCACTCACTGTGCACTGGGAACTGTGCCTGGCACTGAGAGACAGCAGCAAGCAAGACAGGCAAGGCTCAGCCCTCCAGGGGAAGGCAGAGGCAGAACAGGTAGACAAGTAAATACACAAGAGAACTGTCAAGGGTAATGTACACAAAGGAAGAAATAAGACAGGATGGTAAAACACGACAGGAGACCAATCTGGAGATTCCTCGATAAGTCAGACATAGACTTACCACACAGTCCAGCAGTTCTGCTCCTGGGTATATACCCAAAAGAACAGAAAACAGGCGTTCAAACCAAAATGTGTACATGAATCTTCACAGCAGCCCTATTCACGATAACCAAAAGGTGGAAGCAGCTCAAATGTCTGTGGATGGATGGATGAGTGGATAAGCACAATGTAATTGAGCCACAAAATGGGAGATTATTCAGCTATAATAAAAAGGAATGAAATACAGCTGGGTATGGTGGCTCACGCCTGTAATCCCAGCACTTTGGGAGGCTGAGACAGGTGGATCACCTGAGGTCAGGAGTTCAGGACCAGCCTGGCCAACATGGTGAAACCCCATTTCTACTAAAAATACAAAAAGTTAGCCAGGCATGATGGTGGGTGCCTGTAATCCCAGCTACTCGAGAGGCTGAGGTGGGAGAAGCTCTTGAACCCGGGAGTTGGAGGTTGCAGTGAGCTGAGATCACACCGTTGCACTCCAGCCTGGGAGCCTGAGTGAAACTCCGTCTCAAAAAAAAAAAAAAGGAATGAAATACTAATACCTGCAACAACATGAATGAACCTTGAAAAACATGATGCTAAACAAAGGAAACCGACACAAAAGGACAAATATTGCGTGACTGCATTCACAGGAAATGTCCAGAAGAGGCAAAGCCCTATGGACAGAAAGTTAACTGGTGGCTTCCAGAGGTCAGGCGGTGGGGAGAATGTAGAAGATTGCTTAATGGGTACGGGGTTTCCTTTTGGGTTGATGAAAACATCATAGAACTAGAGAGTGGTGAGGGTTGCACAACATCGTGAATGTACCAAATGTCACTGATGGTAAATTTTGTGTTACGTGTATTTTATCACAATTTTTTTATTTGAGATGGAGTCTCACCCTGTCGTCCAGGCTGGAGTGCAGTGGTGCAATCTCGGCTCACGGCAACCTCCGCCTCCCGGGTTCAAGCAATTCTCTTGCCTCAGCGTCCCAAGTAGCTGGGATTACAGGCGCGTGCCGCCACACCCAGCTAATTTTTCGTGTTTTAGTAGAGACAGGGTTTCACCGTGTTGCCCAGGCTGGTCTCGAACTCCTAAGCTCAGGCAATCCGCCAGTCTCAGCCTCCCAAAGTGCTGGGATTACAGGCATGAGCCACCACGCCTGGCCCTATAATTTTTTAATAAACAGGATAACAGGGCCAGCCTTGTCTAGATAAGAGCCTCACTCAGGTCTTCCTTACTGGCCAGGGCACCATCCCCGGCTGCTACGAGTGAGTGTTGGCTGCTAATGGCCCACAGGTCCGCACTTCTCCAGACAATTATGTTGCTCAGCCAATCGGAGCTATCTCACCTGGGAGGAGAGTCCCTGCCAGCGGCCACAGACAATGGCTGGCTGACTCAGGTACAAAGGGCCTCTGGTACAGACATCTGTGATGCACTTCAAGGTCTGGCGCCCCTTGCAGGATCAACTGGGACTGGGCTGCCCCATACTACTTCCTCACCCCCTCCTTCTTTTTTTTTTTTTTTTAATTAAATTCTGTTTTCATTATTATTACACTTTTAAGTTTTAGGGTACATGTGCACATTGTGCAGGTTAGTTACATATGTATACATGTGCCATGCTGGTGTGCTGCACCCACTAACTCGTCATCTAGCATTAGGTATATCTCCCAATGCTATCCCTCCCCCCTCCCCCCACCCCACAACAGTCCCCAGAGTGTGATATTCCCCTTCCTGTGTCCATGTGATCTCATTGTTCAATTCCCACCTATGAGTGAGAATATGCGGTGTTTGGTTTTTTGTTCTTGCGATAGTTTACTGAGAATGATGATTTCCAATTTCATCCATGTCCCTACAAAGGACATGAACTCATCATTTTTTATGGCTGCATAGTATTCCATGGTGTATATGTGCCACATTTTCTTAATCCAGTCTATCATTGTTGGACATTTGGGTTGGTTCCAAGTCTTTGCTATCGTGAATAATGCCACAATAAACATACGTGTGCATGTGTCTTTATAGCAGCATGATTTATAGTCCTTTGGGTATATACCCAGTAATGGGATGGCTGGGTCAAATGGTATTTCTAGTTCTAGATCCCTGAGGAATCGCAACACTGACTTCCACAATGGTTGAACTAGTTTACAGTCCCACCAACAGTGTAAAAGTGTTCCTATTTCTCCACATCCTCTCCAGCACCTGTTGTTTCCTGACTTTTTAATGATTGCCATTCTAACTGGTGTGAGATGGTATCTCATTGTGGTTTTGATTTGCATTTCTCTGATGGCCAGTGATGGTGAGCATTTTTTCATGTGTTTTTTGGCTGCATAAATGTCTTCTTTTGCTACCAATGCCTTTCTTCACAGAATTGGAAAAAACTACTTTAAAGTTCATATGGAACCAAAAAAGAGCCCGCATCGCCAAGTCAATCCTAAGCCAAAAGAACAAAGCTGGAGGCATCACACTACCTGACTTCAAACTATACTACAAGGCTACAGTAACCAAAACAGCATGGTACTGGTACCAAAACAGAGATATAGATCAATGGAACAGAACAGAGCCCTCAGAAATAACGCCACATATCTACAACTATCTGATCTTTGACAAACCTGAGAAAAACAAGCAATGGGGAAAGGATTCCCTATTTAATAAATGGTGCTGGGAAAACTGGCTAGCCATATATAGAAGGCTGAAACTGGATCCCTTCCTTACACCTTATACAAAAATCAATTCAAGATGGATTAAAGACTTAAACGTTAGACCTAAAACCATAAAAACCCTAGAAGAAAACCTAGGCATGACCATTCAGGACATAGGCATGGGCAAGGACTTCATGTCTAAAACACCAAAAGCAATGGCAACAAAAGACAAAATTGACAAATGGGATCTAATTAAACTAAAGAGCTTCTGCACAGCAAAAGAAACTACCATCAGAGTCAACAGGCAACCTACAAAATGGGAGAAAATTTTTACAACCTACTCATCTGACAAAGGGCTAATATCCAGAATCTACAATGAACTCAAACAAATTTACAAGAAAAAAACAAACAACCCCATCAAAAAGTGGGCGAAGGACATGAACAGACCCCTCTCCTTTTTAGGCTTTGCTTATCTAGAACTTTCCGAGGAGAGGACTTTTTTTTTCTTTTTTGTTTTTGAGACAGAGTTTCACTCTGTCTAGGCCAGAGTGCAGTGGTGCAGTCATGGCTCACTGCAGCCTCAACTTCCTTGGCTTAAGCGTTCCTCCAGCCTCAGCCTCCCAAGTACCTGGGTCTACAGGCATGCAAAACTGCACTAGGCTAATTTTAATGTTTTGTAGAGACAAGGTTTCACCATGTTGCCCAGGCTGGTCTCAAACTCCCGGGCTCAAGTAATCTGCCCAACTCAGCCTCCCAAAATGCTGAGATTACAGGCATGAGCCACCACACCCAGCTGATTTTAATTTTTTTTTTTTTTTAGACCAGGTCTCCCTCTGTCACCTAGGCTGGAGTGTAGTGGTGCCACCATAGCTTACTGCAGCCTCAAACCTCTGGGTTCAAGAGATCCTCCTGTCTCAGCCTCCCAAATAGCTGAGGCTACAGGCAGGCACCACCACACCTGGCTAATTAAAAAAAAAGTTTTTATAGAGATGGGGTTTCTTTTTTTGCCTCCAGGTTGGTCTCAAACTCCTGGGCTTAAGTGATCCTCCTCCCTCCACCTCCCAGGAGAGGACTTTGAGCAGAGAAGAAAGATAAGACTTAGCTGGACATGTTGAAGGCCAAGAGGGAAAGTATGTTGCAGCAGCGCCGTGGAGTAGAACTTTCTGCAAAAATGGAAAGATCTATATCTGCATCATCAAATATGGTACCCACCAGCCCCACGGGGCTAATGAACACTTGAATGTGGCCACGCAATTGAGAACCTGAATTTTAGCTGTATTAATTTAAAACTTAAATTTTGGCTAGGCGTGGTGACTCACGCTTGTAATCCCAGCACTTTGGGAGGCTGAGGCGGGCAGATCACTTGAGGTCAGGGGTTCGAGACCAGCCTGGTCAACATGGTGGCAAAATGCCGTCTCCACTAAAAATAGAAAAAAATTAGCCAGGTGTCATGGTGCACACCTGTAATCACAGCTACTTGGGAGGCTGACCCAGGAGGTAGAGGTTGCAGCCTGTCATCCCAGCATTTTGGGAGGCTGAAGTGGCAGATCACTTGAGGTAGAGAGTTTGAGACCAGCCTGGCCAACATGGTGAAACGCGGTCCCTACTAAAAATATATCTATATCTATGTCCATATATATATATATATATATATACACACACAAAAAAAAAATTAGCGAAGTGTGGTGGCAGGTGCCTGTAATCCCAGATACTCGGGAGGTTGAGGCAGGAGAATTGCTTGAACCCGGGAGGCAGAGGTCGCAGTGGGATGAGATCACACCATTACACTCCAGCCTGGACAATAGAGCAAGACTCCATCTCAAAAAAAAAAAAAAAAAAAAAGAGAGAGAGAGAGAAAAGCACATGCAAAATTAAAGGGCTTGGGTTTGTTCTCAGTGCTGTGGGAAGCCATGGGGTGGGGGCGGGGGGGTTGAAACAGGGGAATGGCATGCTGACTCGAGTTTCGGGATAACCTCCAGGCTGCTGTGTAAGATGAGATTGGAAGGGGGCAAGAGTAGAGGCAGGAGAAAGGTTAGGAGAAAGGTTATTGTGAATCCACATGGAGCGGATTGGATGGTGTTCCTCAGAAAGATATGTTCAAGTCCTAAGCCCTGGCGCATGTAATGTTATTAGGAAACAGGGTCTTTGCAGCTGTAATGAAGTTTAGGATCTTAAGATGAGATCATCCTGGATTTAGGGTGACACCTAAATCCAATGACTGATCTCCTGATAAGAGAAAGGAGAGGGAGGTTTGAGACATGGAGACATGCAGGAGAGAAGGCCATATGGAGACGAAGGCAGAGATGGGAGTGATGCGGCTACAAGCTGAGGGCCGCCAAGGATTGCTGACAGCCCCCCGGAGCTGGTAGAGTGGCAGGGAACAGAGCCTCTCTCAGAGCCTCCAGGAACAGCAACCTTGATTTGGGACTTCTGGCCCCCAAAGCTGTGAGGGAATAAACTTCCGTTGTCTGTAGCCACCCCGTTTGTAGTAATTTGTGATAGCAGCCCTGGGAAATGAATGCGGCAAGGTGAGCTGTGACGGTGGCTTGGTTGTGGGACTGTGCTGGGGGTCCCACCTCTGGGGAGAAGAGACAGTGAAACTGTGCTCAGGACCAGAGGACCTGAAGCTGGGTGAACTTCCCCATGGGAAGCCTGGGCTAGAGAGAAGCAAAGAGAAGTGACAGAAGCAGCCTGGAAAGTTCCACCAGCACTGTCCAATAGAACTTTCTAGAGCAAGGGAGATATTCTGTGCTATGTTGTCTGATATGGTGGACCCTAGCCACATGTGGATACTGAGCCCTTGAAATGTGGTTATTGTGAATAAGGAATTGAATTTTTCACTTTATTTAATTTTAATTAAAATTCAGTTTTTGGTTTTTTGACAGGGTGTTGCATTGTTCCCCAGGATGGAGTACAGTGGCATGATTATAGCTCACTGCAGCCTCCAACTTCTGTGCTTAAGCAATCCTCCTGCTTTAGCCTCCTAAGTAGCTTGGACTGTAGGCATGCCATCATGCCTGGCTAATTTTTGTATTTTTTGTAGAAATGGGGTCTTGCTGTGTTGTCCAGGCTGGTCTCGAACTCCTGGCCTCATGCGATCCTCCCACCTCAGCCTCCCAAAGTGCTGGGGTTACAGGTCTGAACCACCACACCTAGCCTTTAAAGTTCAATTTTAAATGGACTTTCTTTCTGGGGGATGGGCATGGATGGGACCCTAGTGATTGGAGTAGGTCAGGAGAAGACAGACCACTTGTAGGAGGAAAAGGAAAAAGATGGCCCAAAAGCAGGAATGGAGAGGACGGGGACAAGGAAGATCATGCACAGATGGGACAATTTAGCCACTGGAGAAGGGAGACAGCCTGAGTCCTATCATCCGCTCAATTCCCAAGACAGCCATGCATACAAACCAAAACACAACATACACAGATGCAGACACACACACACACACACACACACACACACACACACACACGGCCCGGCTCCTGAACCAAACATGCTCCACCTCCTTGCTCTCTGTCTGTCCTCCTCAGTGGTATGACTGTTCAACGGGAAACGGGAAGGCAGAGAGCTTGCCCCAAAGCAGTAGGTCCTCCAGGCAACTCCCCCAGAAGCCCTGTTCTGTAGAAGTCCCCTGGTGGGGCCGTGCACAGTGGCTCATGCCTGTAATCCCAGCACTTTGGGAGGCCGAGGTGGCTGGATCACTTGAGGTTAGGAGTTCGAGACCAGCCTGGCCAACATGGTGAAGCCCTGCCTCTACTAAAAATACAAAAATTAGCCGAGCATGATGGCAGGCGAGTGTAATCCCAGCTACTGGGAAGGCCGAGGCAGGAGAATCTCTTGAACCCGGGAGGTGGAGGTTGCAGTGAGCCAAGATTGTGCCACTGCACTCCAGCCTGGGCAACAGAGCAAGACTCAATTTAAAAAAAAGTCTCGTTGGGGAGGCAAAGGGATCACCTGAGCCCTCCACTCCAGGAGGTACTGGGGTTCAGCCTGAGCATCGAAGAAGCAGGGGCAGATGGAAGAGAGGTCAGCAGAGCCCAGCCCCCACTCTCCTGCACCCAGGACCTAGACCCTATCCATCTCACTTCCAGGGCTGAAGACCTAGCAAGCCAGCAGCAGGTCTGCTGGGTGTTGCTCTGTTGCCCAGGATGGAGTGCAATGGCGCAATCATAGCTCACTGCAGCCTCCAACTCCTGGGCTTAAGCAATCCTTCTGCCTCAGCCTCCTGAGTAGCTGGGACTACAGGTACATGCCACGATGCCTGGCTAAATTTTGTATTTTTTTTTTTAGAGATAGTGTCTTGCTGTGTGGTCCAGGCTGGTCTCAAACTCCTGGCCTCAAGTGATCTTCCTGCCTCGGCCTTCCAAAGTGGGAGGGACCCCAGACCCTCAAGTTCAAAGCCTTGGATCAATGTGCCTGCCCCTCCACCCCACCCCAACACATACCCTGCTTTTTCCATTTCCTAAATGGTTACTTAGGCGGTAACTGAGGCTGTGCAAAAATCATCGCTTGGGCACCACCCAACACTTTTTCTTGATTATCTATCCTCCTTCTCCTAACTGATACCTCTCTTCTTGACATCTTTTCACATCTAGCAGTGGGGTCTCCACACCAGGATGGAGGGAGCAGGGTCCATCGCTGGACCAAGACCTGCGCTCCCTGCCCAGTGAAGCCCTGGCTTAGTGCTGTGTGACTGGGACAGCTTTTTCAACCTCTCTGGACCTCAATTTATCTTCCCATTTGACAACAGTAGGAGTAACTGACTTCCCAACTCCCCTAGGAGTAAGACTAAAGGGGATAGAACTCAAAAGAAGCTCAAGGGATTGCAGTTAGCCATCAGGGTGAACTTCCCTTGCTGTAGGCTAGGGCTGAAACAATATGCCCAAGGAAGCCTGAGGATGGTCCTTTCCATCTTTTTCTCTTGGGGGATATCAACTCAGTATCTTGTCAAAAGAAGTACTGCTATGAAACCTGGTGAGCACAGCCCTGGGCACAGTGAATGCAGAATAAGGTTTATGGAGCAAATGAGCAGCTGAAATGGGGCCGAACTCAGTCTCTTCCCACTCCACCAGAAACCCTGTTAGTGCCCATAGGAGGATGTTCCAAGGATGACCCTCAATGATCTCCACCTCCTGGCTTCACATCCTTGAGTGTGGACCTAGAGATGCTTCTAAAGAAGAGCATGCAGAAAGAGTGATGGACTGTCACTTCCATGGTTAGGTTACAAAAGACTGTGACATCCTTGCTGCTGGTACTGTCATTGTCCTTCTGGTTTGCATGCTTTGTTGAAGCAAGCCACCATGCTGGAGAGACCCATGGGTGAATGAGGGTGGCTGCCAGCCAACAGCCAGCAAAGAACTGAGTTCTACCAACAAGCATGGGAGTGAGCTTGGATGTGGAACCTTCCCCAGTCCAGCCTTGAGATAAGACCACAGCCCCAGCTGACAGCTTGATTGCAACCTGCGGAAGACCCTGACATGTGCAACATAGCAAGGAACCTACTAGCCCAATTCCTAACCCACGGAAACTGAGATAACAAATGTGGTTCTTTCAAGTCACTACCTTTTGGGGTACTTTATTACACAGCAATAGACAACTAAGATAATGCCCCTAGCACGGGGAGAACAGAGTGGCCAAGTGGTTTGCCCCAAGTCATACAGCACGTTCATGGGAAATAATCCCCATATCTGATGACCTGTTCCTTCTTGGCCTGGCCATCATCCTATTACAATCCCCACCCCCCGCCCCCCACAAACCTCCTTTCTGGGCTGGCATGAGCTTTTGACCCCTGTCCTGTGAGAAAGCCCTTCGTCAACAGACACCAGCCTCTTTAGCACAGCAGGATGGGTGGGATCCATCAGCCAGGAGCTCATGAGGCTCTTCCAGGGCTTCATGGTAAGAACTTTACAAAAAGGGAGGTGGGAAATGAGTGAGGAATGGGTGCCTCTTTCATGGAAGCCTGGAGAGAGAAGGTAAAGCCACCAACTGGGAGGCGACCATTCATTGCCTTGGCTTTCAAGGGAAACAAGAGGGTTTCTAGAGCACAACGGAGTTACACAACCACCCCTAGTTTAGGCAAGTGAGAAGGCCACAGTGCACAGGTGGGGCTCCCAGTGATGAGAAAGCCACGCAGTGGTACAGCCCGAGCTGCATCTCAGAACTCCACCCACACCCTGCACTCTACTGAGTTGTGGGACTGCATGTCCTGATTGAGGGAGGGTCCATTTTTCAGACCCAGTGCACCTAGAAGCTCCTGAGACTCACCCCTTCCCATTCCTGGATTCCCAGGGGTTCTCCTGCCTCCTCTGGCCTCCCTCACTTACTTGAACTGCGGGATGTCCCTGCACAGCTCCATGTTGGGGCGCCGGGTCCGGCACTCCAGCCTTGTCTGGGCCACCTTCAGCGGGCCCTCCTTGGCTATGATGGACCTTTCCAGCAGCATGATGGTGTTCTCGGCCTGGAAGATCTCCTGCAGCGTCTGCGAGGGAACACACAGCTGTCACCACCCACCAGGCCCTTCTGACCTCCTCTGACTGGGGGCCTGGGGGGAGCTCAAGTCAACTAGGTCAGCCTCCAGCCAGGCACTTAAGATACCCCTTCCCCGGCCTTGAGCACCTTTAGGGCAGGAAGCTCACCCTTCCTAAGAAACCTTGAGGCTGGGCGCGGTGGCTCATGCCTGTAATCCCAGCACTCTGAGAGGCCGAGATGGGTGGATCACCTGAGGTCAGGGGTTCTAGATCAGCCTGGCCAACATGGTGAAACCCCGTCTCTACTAAAAAAACAAAAATTAGCCGGGCGTGGTGGCAGGCGCCTGTAATCCCAGCTACTCAGGGGACCGAGGCAGGAGAATCGCTTGAACTCGGGAGGTGGAGGTTGCAGTGAGCTGAGATCGTGCCACCGCACTCCAGCCTGGGGTACAAGAGCGAGACTTTGTCTCAAAAAAAAAAAAAAGGGTTAGAAACCCTGAGAAGCCGCTTCAGGTACCCTCTTGTCACCGGGGCACTGTGGACATGGAAGACGGGCCAGTACCATGGTTGGTTTTGTTCTGAACCTCCAATAGCCATTAGAGTTGCCAATCAGTGCTCAGCAGGAAGAAAGCAAAGTAAGGGAGTGAGGGAGAAGAAGAGGGAAAGGAAGGGAAGGAGGAAGGCAGGCCTTTCAGATTGACAGAGACTGTTAATCTGAAATAATCTCTAAGCCAATCTCTAAGCCAGTTTCACTTCATCTGGGTTTTTTCATATATACATACATACATACGTGTGTGTGTGTGTGTGTATTCAAACAGACTCAGAGTTTACCTTCTTAGTAATTACCTTCTTAATTACTAAGAAAGTAAACTCTGGATCTGTATGTATTTTCCATTATTATTATTATTATTATTATTATTATTATTATTATTATTATTTTGACATGGAGTCTCGCTCTGTCGCCCAGGCTGGAGTGCAGTGCTGTGATCTGGGCTCACTGCAAACTCCGCCCCCCAAGTTCAAGTGATTCTCCTGCCTCAGTCTCCCAAGTAGCTGGGATTACAGGCACCTGCTGCCTCACCTGGCTGATTTTTTTTTTTTTTTTTTTGATGGAGTCTCGCTCTGTCACCAGGGCTGGAGTGCAGTGGTGCGATTTCGGCTCACTGCAAACTCCGCCTCCCGGGTTCACGCCATTCTCCTGCCTCAGCCTCCAGAGTAGCTGGGATTACAGGCGCCTGCCACCATGCCTGGCTAATTTTTTTAAATATTTTTAGTAGAGACGGGGTTTCACCGTGTTAGCCAGGATTGATTTTTGTATTTTTAGTACAGATGGGGTTTCGCCATGTTGGCCAGGCTTGTCTCAAACTCCTGACCTCAAGGGATCCACCTGCCTCGGCCTCCCAAAGTGCTGGGATTATAGGCATGAGCCACCACACCCAGCCTGCTTTAAAAAAAAAAAAAAATCCAGAGTTTACCCTCTTAGTAACTAGATCAGTGACTAAAGAAGGAAGAAGGGAAGGAAATAAGAATGCAAGAAGGGAGGGAGGGGAGGAGGAAGAAGGAGGGGAGAGGGGAGAGGAAGGGAGGGAGAAAGGAAGGCAGGAAGGCAAGAAGGAAGACAAAACTTTTTATCTGTCAAGATATTTTTCCCAATATGATGTCACCATTGTACCCTACAATTTATGAAAGTGCCGATCTCAGGGAGGGGCAGGCAAGAGCCTGCTAAGGTCTGAGAATGTTCTACATCTTGATCTGAAGGTTTCACAGATATAAACATAGATGAAAATTCATCTTCAAAATCCATCAAGCTGTGAGCTTTACTGACTGTGATGCCTCAACAGAAAATACAATGAAAATCAGAAAAAGTCAAATCCAAGGCACGATTGGTGAAATGTCAACATTTGTGTTGGGTACATGAAAGTCTTTCATTTATTTCACTTTTTTGAGACAGGTTCTTGCTCTGTCACTCAGGATGCAGTGCAGTTGCGCAATCGCAGCTCACCACAGCCTCGACCTCCGGGGCTCAAATGATCTTCCCGCCTCAGCCTTGCAAGTAGCAGGGATTACAGTCACACACCACCACACCTGGCTAATTGTTTAATTTTTTTCAAGAGATTAGGGCTTGCTATGTTGCTCAGACTGGTCTCAAACTCCTGGGCTCAAGCAACCATCATGCCTCAACCTCCCAAAGTGCTGGGATTACAGGTGTGACCCACAGCACCTGGTGGGAGTCTTTTATATGATTCTCTCTACTTCTGTGTGTTTGAAACTTTCCACAACAAAAAATAAAAGAATGAGAGAATGAACAAAGAATGGGCTCAAAAGCCTATGCATTTATTCCAGAAGGAAGCTGTCCTTGCACTTGGCCAACCACAAACACACCCGGAACTGAGACACTGGCACTAAACGATGTCACCTCACCGTGACTGAAACATCCACTCTCTACCCTATTGTCACCCAGTGGCCCTTGACCTGTGAGCAGTTCTGCTGGTCACGGTGTCCCTCTTCTGTGACAAGGCCCTTTGAGGACAGGCTGTCTTGACACCCCTTCCCAGACTCAGCAGGACACAGTGGCGAGGTTGCATGTGCTCAGTCCCTGAGAAGCCTAGAAATGACGCAGTGATGTCCTGCCATGATGGCCTTCAATGATCAGAAGGATGTGCCAGTGCAACTCATGATCATGAAGAGTTCGATTTCATTTGCCTAGAGACTCTATAGCACCTAAAGAAGCTATTCATCAGCTCCACCAGGAACATCTTCATGGGGTCACCTGCTAGAGATGCAGCTGCTCTTCCATACAAGGGCATCTGCTTTGTGAATGTGACTGCTACCTTGATACAAGACCACAGTGAGTCAACATCTTTGACCATTTCTACCCTGTTCATCGTAATTAATGAAGAAGATAATTCAAAGAAACAACCAGTGAAGGCTTACTTGAAAGGTTCATCATCAAAACCATGGAGGTCTGGGGAAAGAGACAGACAAGACTATGATGTAAAACAAGAAGTACTATCTGCAAGTGATGGGGATAATTAATTCAACATTTGTTCAATACCGTTTACCTTTTCCATTTTAGACTAGTAATAAGTGACAATGATTTACAACAGAAGGGTCCCAAAGGCACCTTCAAATCATACTCAAGTTCGGGTGCAGTGGCTCACACCTGTAATCCCAACATTTTGGGAGGCCAACATGGCAGAATCACTTGAGCCCAGGAGTTTGAGACCAGCCTGGGCAACAGAGCAAGACCTTATCTCTATAAAATAATTTTAAAAGTTAGCCAGGCATGGTGGTGCACGTCTGTAGTCCCAGCTACTTGGGAGGCTGAGGCTGGAGAACTGTTTGAGCCCAGGAGTTCAAGGTTGCATTGAGCTATGATCGCACCACTGCACTCCAGCCCGGGTGACACAGCAAGACCCTATCTCTAAAAAACAAAAAACAAAAAACCCAAACAGTTGTACATTCCAATATATTCTCCATCCACACACCCACACACCAGAGACAGACTGGGAATTATAGGAGTGCTGAATTGGAAATTAGACCACCAGGGGCCAAATCTTGTTATCACCACTATACCTATAAGACCTATACCTATAAGACCTTGGGCATCCATGTCCTTAAATGGAGGTGATAAAAGTGCCCGCCCAGCAAGTGTGTGACAAGAATAAAATGGAATACTGCACGTGCAGCTTTCCAAGAGTCCCTAGCACATACTAAGTGCTCATCAGAGGTCAGCTATTCCAGTGATCACACTCTATTTTTCAAATAAGAGACCAATACATTGAAATACCATTGTTTCCAAGAAGCCTCATCCCATCCTCCTAATTGAAACAAATCACATCTCTGGCATAAGCAAAGGTTTGTGTCTCCACTAACACACGTCAGACAGACTGGTTCACAGCAGGGTAGGTTGGGTCCCCCAGTCAGAGTGTGAGCCACTCCTCAGGAGGGTCCAGGCCCACCTGTCCCCTTCTGTGTCCCCTCTGCATCTGCATCCTAGCGACTGCTCCCAGATCGGCCTTGGGATTGGAGGCTGGCACTGCCTCACAGTGTGATCTCCCACCAGCCCACCCCTAAAGCTTATGCATGCTGCTTCTTTCTTCTTTTTCTTCCTCCTCTTCCTCCTTCTCAGTCTTTCTCTTCCCCTTCTCCTTCTTTCTCCTCCTCCTCCTCCTCCGTGGGACAGGGTCTCTGTTGCTCAGATTGAAGAGCAGTGGCGGGGTCATGGCTCACTGCAACCTCTGCCTCCCGGGCTCCAGTGATGCTCTCACCTCAGCTTCCTCAGTAGCTGGGACTACAGGTGCCTGCCACCACACTCAGCTAACTTTCTGTTGCCCAGGCTGGTCTCAAACTCCTGACCTAAAGTGATCCTGCCACCTCAACCTCTTGAAGCACTGAGAATACAGGCATGTGAGCCACCATGACTGGTCTGTACCTGACTTTTTAAAAAATAGATTTTTTAAAGCTTTACAGCTTTGTTGAGGCATAGTTGATATACAATAAATTACACATGTTTAATGTTTACAATTAGCTGAGGTTTGACTTATGTATATACCCATGAAATCATCACCATAATCAAGATAGTGAATGAATCCATCACTCCCAAAGGTTTCTGTATACCGCTTTACAATCCGTCTCTCCTGCCTCCGCCTACCCTAGGCAACCACTGATCATAGATAAACACTTCTGTCATGGTGCATTAGTTTGCCTTTCTAGCATCAGAATCTGACAGTATATATATATTTGTTTTTGGAGGGCGGGGGGGGGTCTGGCTTCTTCACTCAGCATAATTATTTTGAGAATTATTCATGTTGTTGTGTGTATCAATGATCTGTTTCATTTCATTGCACAATATTCCACCATATAGCTAGACCACAGTTTTCATCTAGCCACCTGTTCATGGACATGGGGGTTGTTTCCACTTTGGGGCTATTACAAATAAGAGCTGCTATGAATATTTGTATCTGAGTCTTTGGGGAGATGTATACTTTATTTCTTTTGGGTAAATGCCTAGGAGTGGAATAGCTGGATCATAGAATGGGTCAATGTTTCACTTTTTTAGAAACTGTCAAAGTTTTCCCCCAGGTTTCTAGTTTTCATTCCCACCAGCAGTATTCACGACTGTCAGTTGCTCCCCACCTTCGTCAACACTTAGTGTGGTCAGTCTTTTTAATTTCAGCCATTCTCGTGAACATGTAGTGGTATATTATGGTTTTAATTTGCATTGTGCTTGTCTCTTTGAAGAGCAAGTCTTCAGAGAAGCATGTGGATTAGCCCAGGTGGTACAGGTGGGCAGGCGGGTTGCGGTGGGGCCTGAGGGGTGAGCATCAGAGATGATATTAACCGAAAGAGGCTCCTATCCCCACACTCTCCTCCCATGGTCCCCAAGCACCAGCCACTGAGACGTTACAGCCAAGAGGGGCCTGGTATTTCCAAGGGAGAGGAAAATACCACTCCTCATCTCCCAATACACTTAGGTGATTATAAGCAGGCACTAGAAACCCCTAAATTCCCCAGACCCTACCATGTTTGGAGTTGGGCATTAATATCACATAGAGGCCTGGCGTGGTAGCTCATGCCTATAATTGCAGCACTTTGGGAGGATGAGGTGGGAGGATCACTTGAGTCCAGGAGTTTGAGACCAGACTGGGGCAACATAGTGAGACCTTGTCTCCATGAAAAATAGACAAAATTAGCCAGGCATGGTGATGCGCGCCTGTAGTCCCAGCTACAAGGGAGGCTGAGGCAGGAGCATCACCTGAGCATGAGAGGTTGAGGCTACAGTGAACTGAGATCATGCCACTGCACCCCAGCCTGGGTGACAGAGTGAGACACTGTCTAATAAATAAATAATCACATGAAAGGAGGAGAAAGGGATCCTGTCCCTTGAACATCTCAACTGGAATTAGGCAAAGCCTTCACAACTTCTAGCACGAGACTAGCTCCAAAGAACAGTCGCAGAGAGCGACAAGCTCTGAAGAAGCTCGGTTCAGGCAATTCCTTGAAATCTCTCTTCCTGTTAAAAGCTAAGGGGCTGGCCGCAGGCTGGCAGGGCTGAGACATGACAGAGCTACTGATATTCACCCAAACCAATCTGGATTGCTGTGCCGTGCCCCTGGCCAAATCTCTTGCAGTATGAGTACATGACACATGTCTTATCTTTTGTGTTCTAGAGCTTTGATATCTGAGGCCTTGCTGACCCTAGAGGCACTGGCCCTCCCAGGGTTAGCCAGTGATAACCTAGCGATAAGCAGACAAGTCACCCTGGAGCACACTCTTCAAATGCAAAGCAACCAACCTAGAGCCCATAGTCCAACCACCTCCTTTACTGGGCATTCACTGTCCACCAGGCCACAATACACCTGCTCTAATCACCCCAGGCCAGGTACTATTCAACTAGGGACAGTCCCTATCCCCCAGAGCCCACTGAAATGATCCTAATTAGCCATTCCTAAGCCTCTTACCCTGCCCCACCCTGTCCTTCCCACGGAAACCATAACAAAGGCTCCTGCCCACATTTCTCCCCCTCCCTCCCTCCTTCCTGAGCCACCCCAGTGCTCCCCCTGTGGACCCCTGTGGTGTGGAATGCCC
The DNA here is from genome assembly GCF_028858775.2 of Pan troglodytes. Lineage (NCBI taxonomy): Eukaryota > Metazoa > Chordata > Mammalia > Primates > Hominidae > Pan > Pan troglodytes. Next base: position 13,286,743 of record NC_072416.2, read on the forward strand.
CCTCTTCTTGGGAACTATCTTTCTGATGGTGATCATCTGTTGATCTGTTGCCCTTAGTCTGGCTTCTTTTACTTAGCCTATTGTAAGAATCATTCACATTGTTGTGTCACTGGTCTGTTTCACTTTACTGTTCAACATTCCACCTTAGAAGTAAACCAGGGACAGAAAGTTAAACACCACATGCTCTCACTCATATGCAGAAGCTAAAGTGTTGATCTCATAGAAGTAAACAGTAGAACAGAGGATACTACAGGCTGGGAAGGGAAAGGGAAAGGGCAGGGTATAGAGAGTGAGTGCTTAAAGGATACAAAGTTACAGCGAGGTGGGAGGAGTAAGTTCCAGTGTTTTATGCCACTGTAGGATGACTAAAACATAAGTTCCAAATAGCTAGAAGGCGGATAGTGGATGTTCCCAACACAAAGAAATGATGTTTGAGATGACGGAAATGCAAGTTACCCTGATCACTACACATGGTGTGCGTCAAAACATACGCACAATTACTGTGTCAATTTAAAAAATAAAACAAAGGCTGGGCACGGTGGCTCATGCCTGTAATCCCAGCACTTTGGGATGCCGAGGCAGGAGAATCACTTGACGCCAGGAGTTTGAGACCAGCCTGGGTAACATAGTGAGACCCCATCTCTAAAAAAAAAAAAAATTATCTGGGCCTGGTAGCTCATGTCTATAGTCCTAGCTAGTCAGAAGGCTGAGGTGAGAGGATGGCTTGAGCCTATGAGTTTGGGGCTCTACTGAGCTGTGATGGCACCATTACACTGCAGGCTGGGCGACAGAGTGAGACTCCGTCTCTTAAAAAAAAAAAAAAAGTAAAAGTAAAATACAAATATAAAAAAAAATTACTGTATGATTATACCTCAAAATTTCCACTAATACACTGTGTTTTAAAACAATGAGGCCAGCTCTTCACATAATATTCATGCTATAGCCTGTGCTGTCCAACATGAGGCCGAGGGCCACATATGGCTGTTAAGCCCTTGAATGTGGCTAGTGCAAATTGAGATGAGCCATAAGTAAGCACGTAACATGCACCAGATTTTGAAGACTTAGCACAAGAAAAATGTTATAAAGTATCTCTGTAATAATTTTTATATTGACAACATGTAAAAATAACACTTCGGTATATTATTACCAAAGTATTACGCATTACATAAAACATATTATTAAAATCAATTTCATGCCTGGCAGGGTGGCTCACACCTGTTTTACCAGCACTTTGGGAGGCCAAGACGGGTGGATCACCTGAGGTCAGAAGTTCCAGACCAGCCTGGGCCACATAGTGAGACCCCGTCTCTACTAAAAATAGAAAAAAATTAGCCAGATGTGGTGGCGGGCGCCTGTAATCCCAACTACTCGGGAGGCTGAGGCAGGAGAATTGCTTGAACCCGGCAGGAGGAGGTTGCAGTGAACCGAGGTCGCACCATCGCACTCCAGACTGGGCAACAAGAGCAAAACTCTGCTTCAAAAAATAAATAAAATAACATAAAATCAATTTCACATTTTTCGCTTTTTCAAGCAGCTACTAGACACTTTAAAGTTACACAAGGGGCTTGCACTGTATTTCTAATGGACGGCGCTAGTCGAGACCCTGCTGAGCGTTTTTCAGTTTACAAAGTCCTTTCCCATCTTTTACATCATTTGATACCCACAACAGCCCTGTGAGAAAGTGAGTCAGTGACTACTATTCCCATTGCACATATGAAGTCAACTGAGGTCCAGAGAGGAGCTGTAAACAGCTAAGTGCATCATCAGAGGTGGACATGAGGCTTGAAACCCTAAAGTCATTTTTCTCAAAGTGGCGTTCGCAGATCCCCACATCGGATTCTTCCAGAATGGCTTATTATCTGTGCAGATCCTTGAGCCCTACACACTTACTGCATCCAAATCTCACCTCTCCAGGTCCTTGCTTAAATGTCACCTCCAAAGAAAGAGCTTCCCTGTCTACTCTATTCAAAATGGACAGCCACCTCCATCACTCCACCCCTCACCTGGCTTCCCCCTTCCTTCCTGGATCTATTTGTCTGCATGAATCAATTTGTCTCCAGACCCTATGGGGGCACCAGGAAATGGCTTCCTCACTAGAACATAAGCTATCAGAAATCAGGGGCTGTGTTTTGTTCACGCTGTTCTCCCATCGCCTATAACAGTGTTTGGTGCGGCATTAGGGTTACCAGTTAAACTACAGGACTCCCAGTTAAATTTGAATTTCATATAAACAACAAAGCACTTTCTCGTGTATGTTCTGTAATGGACTGCCTGAATGTTTGTGTTCCCCCAAAATTCCTATATTGAAAGCTTAATCTGTCCCAGTGTGTTGGAGGTGGGGCCTCTGAGAGGCGATTAGGTGATGAGGTGGAGCTCTCGTGAATGGGATTAGTGCCTTTATAAGAGACTACTTTACTCTCTTTCTGCCAGGTGAAGAAAAAACAAAGGCTGTCTACAACCCAGAAGAGGGCCCTCACCAGAACCCGATCATGCTGGCACCCTGACCTTGGACTTTCAGCCTCCAGAACTGTGAGAAATAAATTTTGTTGTTTACAAGCCACCTAGCCTATGGTGGTACTTGGTTATAGTAGCATGAATGCACGGAGGCAAGCCCCCCCAGTTATTGCATGAGACATACTGATGTTAAAACATGATTTGTAGGTCAGGCACAGTGGCTCACACCTATAATCCTAAACACTTTGGGAGGCTGAGGTGGGAGGATTGCTCGAGCCCAGGAGTTCGAGACCAGCCTGGGCAACATAGTGAAAACCCATCTCTACAAAAAATACAAAAAAATTAGTCAGGTGTGGTGGTTTGCACCTGTGGTCCCAGCTACTCAGGAGGCTGAGGTGGGAGGATTGCCTGATCCCAGGAGGTGAAGGCTGCAGTGAGCCGTGATGCACCACTGCACTCCAGCCTGGGCAGCAGAGCAAGATCCTATATAATAATAATTTGGCCAGGCACAGTGGCTCACGCCTGTAATCCCAGCACTTTGGGAGGCCAAAGCAGGCAGATCACCTGAGGAGAGGAGTTCAAAACCAGCCTGACCAACATGGTAAAATTCCATTTCTACTAAAAATACAAAAATTGGCCAGACATGGTGGCAAGCACCTGTAATTCCAGCTACTGGGAGGCTGAGACAGGAAAATCGCTTGAACCTGGGAGGCGGAGGTTGCAGGGAGCCAAGATCACACCATTGCACTGGGCTGCAAGACTGGGCAACAAGAGTGAAACTCTGTCTCAAAAACTAAATAAAATTTTAAAAATATAATAATTTGTTGGCTGGCCATAGTGTCTTAGTGCCTGTAATTCCAGCACTTTGCGGGGCACTGAGGTGGGAGGATAGCTTGAGCCCAGGAGTTTGAGACCAGCCTGGGCAATATAGTGGGACCCCATCTCTACAAAAAAAAAAAAAAAAAAGAAAAATTGGCCAGGCATATAGTGCACATCTGTAATCCCAGCTACTTGGGAGGTTGAGGAAGGATTGCTTGAGCCCAGAAGGTCAAGGTCGCACTCAGCTATGATCACAACACTGTACTGCATTCTAGCCTGGCCAACAGAGTAAGACTCTGTCTCAAAAAAAAAAAAAAAATTTGTTGATCTGACATTCAAGTTTAAATGGACATCCTGTATTTGTCTTTGCTAAATCTGGAAACCCTACTTATGGTAGTAGCTCAATAAACATCAATTGAATGAATGAATCACAGTGGGATCTGGAAGTCTAGATTTTTAACCAGCTTCCCCCCAGTGACTCTTGTGCACACTCAAATTTGGGAACAACCTGCCCTACAAATTATAGAATCCTGCCCATCTTGGATTTTAAGATAGGGGAAAACTGATTACACAGTAAATTGCTCCTGAATGAGGTGGGATTGCAAGTATAACACCCAGTCCCTGCCTTCAAGGATTTTACAATCACTTTGTTTTTTTTCCTTTCTCATAAGCTGTAAAACATTCACACATCTTAATATGCAAGGAATGACTATTTGAGTGAGGTTGGGCCCATACCCTATGGGCACCAAGAAATTGCTTAAAACAGAATTTTTTCAAAGAATCAGTCCTGGCTTCTGTATTAGCTTAAGAAAAAATCCAGGAAAAATAGACAGCAGTTTGCTTCCTAAAGAGGACAAAAGGATGCCTGTTTCCTACTGGTGGAGTCAAGACAAGAAGCTGGGTTATGGGAGGGCAAGAAGGCCCAGCCTCCTCCAGAGCCCACCTAGGAAGGAGGCCAGCCCCTCACCTGGTCCTCCGTGAGCCACAGCAACTCAGCCCACACGCTGGTTAAACATTATCCCATAAGAATGTTCTGTGCCCAGCATGTGAGTGGCATATAAACACTCAATGGGGGAACACCTCTCTTGGAAGCCCTGGGGATTTTCTTCAGAAACCTCCCCTTTGTGGGGGCAGTGGGTGGGATGTACAACCCTTAGAATGCACCACTTCAGCCCAGCGCAGAAGAAAATAAAGCCTTATATAGATGAAAAATGCTTCTTGGTGCCACTTTGCCCAGTGTTTGCCCTGTCATGGAAAACAGCCCCTACCATCTAGGCGTACCTACTTGAACAGCCTATTGCTGGGGTGGAGGGGACATTACTGAGGGTTCAGCGGGTGATAAGAAGCTGCCAGTGGGCTGGGCGCGGTGGCTGACAACTGTGGTCCCAGCACTTTGGGAGGCTGAGGCAGGCAGATTGCTTGAGCCCAGGAATTCTACCAGCTTGGGTAGCATGGTGAGACCCTGTCTCTACAAAAAATTAAAAAAAAAATAAGCCGGGCGTGGTGGTGCACACCGGTAGTCCCAGCTACTCAGGAGGCTGAGGCAGGAGGATCGCTTAAGCCTGGGATGTCGAGGCTGCAGTGAGCTATGATGACGCCACTGCACTCCAGCCTGGGTGACAGACTGGGACCCTGTCTCAAAAAAAAAAAAAAAAAAAAAAGCAGCAGCCACCTGTGGTACGCGCCTTCCCCGCCCCACCCTGAGGCCATCCAGGGCAGCTCCCAGGATGCTCCTCTCCACCAGTAGGCGCTGTTGCTAGGGAAATCTAGAGATGCCTCAGGCCAGAGACCTGAGCCCACCTTGTCTCTTTATTTGTTCACTTTCTCCATTTCCTGGTCACCATGCTTAGGGCTTAGTCAGCCTGTGATGGGGACCTGAAACTTTACAAAAGGCCTGTCTCCTGGGTCTGGGAAAGGAAGAGCTAATACTCATTCATAAGCTCAATCCTTTCTTCATTCATTCATTCATCCACAGAGTCATTGATTCATGTGTCAGTGCAACAAATGTTCGCTGAGCACCTACTTAGTGCCAAGCACTGTTCTAGGCGGTGGATCCGAGTAAGCACAACAGCTGGAAAACCCTGTCCTTGTGGAGTGGACATTCTGCTGGACTTTACACTCAGTTGTTTGCTTTTTTACACAACAATCACTTGTTGAGCACATACGAGTACTGGCTACAAGTGAGACAAATGGTCACTGTCAGCATCACAGAACTCAAGTCCCTCCCACCTCCTGTTAAAAATATTTATTAAATGCCTTTGATGTACAGCACATGGGTGGGGGACAGGGCCACAAAAAAAGGCACCATGTCAGTTCTCCTGGAATTCCTGTGTAAGCAGAGGAACAAGGGCACAGGCGCACACAACCATTTATCAAACGTTTACTCCAGGCCAGGTCCTGCGCCAAGACTCTTACATGAATCATCTCATTATAGAACCAAACCAATCCTATGCAGAAGGTTCTAGCAACATTCCCTGGCTTTTATTTTTATTTATCTTTTTTTTTTTTGAGACAGAGTCTTACTGTGTTACCCAGGCTGGAATGCAGTGGAGTGATCTCGGCTCACTGCAACCTCCGCCTCCCAGGGTCAAGTGATTCTCCTGCCTCAGCCTCCTGAGTAGCTGGGCCACAGGCATGTGCTACCACATCTGGCTAATTTTTGTATTTATTTATTTATTTTTGTTAGTAGAGACAGGGTTTTGCCATGTTGGCCAGGCGGGTCTCGAACTCCCGGCCTCAAGTGATCCACCTATCTCGGCCTCCCAAAGTGCTGGGATTACAGGCATGAGCCACCACGCCCTGCCTGCATTCCCTGGTTTTTAGATGAGAGAAATGAGACAGTTACCTCCTTGTCAATTCTCTTTCAAACCTGCTGACCATTTCCAGGCATGAGGCCCCACGTGGTGCCAGCCTATCTTTGTCTCTCTAGCCCTTGGCCATCTTGCATGGTTCACAAAGAGCAGCTTCAGCATTCAGCAGTTTCTGCAGGCCACAGGCTCAGACTGCATTTGAATGGTTGGCTCTGCTTCCCTTACATTTATTTTCTAGCTACCCTCTGCTTACAGCAAGTGCTGATGGTTTTCCATTTATTGAAGAGACCTGAAGTTTCTCTTTTATTTTCATTTTTAATTTTATTTTTAGAGACAAGTTCTCTCTCTGTTGCCCAGGCTGGAGTGCAATGGCATGATCATGGCTCACTGCAACCTTAAACTCCTGGGATCAAGTGATCCTTCTGCCTCAGCCACCTGAGTAACTGGTACTACAGGTGCATGCCACCATACCTGGCTATTTATTTTTATTTTTATTTTGTTTGTAGAAATTGGATCTCACTATGTTGCCTAGGCTGGAGTGCAGTGGCACTATCATATCTCACTGCAGCCTAGAACTCCTGGGCTCAGGTGATGTTCCCAACCCAGTCTCCTATGTAGCTGGCATTACAAGTGTGTGCCACCATGCCTGGCTAATTTTTTGTAGAGATGGGGTCTTGCTATGTTGCCCAGGCTGGTCTTGAACTCCTAGCCTCAAGCCATCCTCCTGCCTCAGCCTCCCAAAGTTCTGGGATTATAGGCATGAGCCAATGCACTCCGCTGTGTCTCTTTTAAATTATTATTTTTTAAATTTTCTTTTTCTTTTTAACACAGGTTGTCTGTCACCCAGGCTGGAGTGCAGTGGCTCAATTTCTCCTCACTGCAGCCTCAACCTTCCAGGCCTCAAGTGATCCTCCCACCTCAGCCTCCTGAGTAGCTAGGACTACAGACATACACCACCATGCTCAGCTAGTTTTTGTATTTTTTTTGTAGAGACTAGGTCTCCCCATGTTGCCCAGGCTAGTCTTGAACTCTGGGGCTCAAGTGATCCTCCCACACTGGCCTCCTAAAGTGCCGGGATTACAAGTATGAGCCACCGCACTCGGCCTATTTTTTGAAATTTTTAGGTGACTCAATTTAAATAGAAATACAAAATCAGTAATGGTCCAGGTGGCACACGAATATGGTAAAATTGAGAACATGGCATTCCTGTGCTTGGTACATAGATAATGCAAGTGAGAGAGAATTGAAGCAAAGCTAGGAGGAGGACACTGAGGGGCAGGGACCACTATGGAGCCTGTTCCTACCCCATATCCTTCCCAGGTTGGAGACTGGAACTGACAGCTGCCTGTTTCTCCACCACCCCCAACCCCGTTCCACTTTCTTCCTCCCCCTGGTCTCCTCCCACTCCCCCTGCCATTTCTTTTTTTATTTTTATTTTTTTTATTATTTTTTGAGACGAAGTCTTGCTCTATTGCCCACGCTGGAGTGCAGTGGCGCAATCTCGACTCACTGCAACCTCCGCTTCCTGGGTTCAAGCAATTCTCCTGCCTCTGGGATTACAGGTGTGTGCGACAAGTAGCTGGGATTACAGTAGCTGGGATTACAGGTGTGTGCGACAAGGCCCGGCTGAGTTTTGTATTTTTAGTGGAGACAGGGTTTCACCATATTGGCCAAGCAGGTCTCGAACTCCTGACCTCAGGTGATCTGCCCACCTTGGCCTCCCAAAGTGCTGGGATTACAGGTGTGAGCCACTGTGCCCGGTCCCCCTCCCATATCTTTACGCGGCCTGTCTGCAGCTTTTCCAGAATTGGCTTCCCTAGAACTTATCGATGACTCACACCCAAGGCAAATCTGCCCATGTGGGTGTGCACTCTACCAAAAAACACGCCCCTTAACATCTTGTCCAGACTCTGTCACTCAAGGCCAGGGTCATCTTCATTAGAAGGGAGGAAAAAAGCCACATCTGGCCAGGTGGGGTGGCTCACGCCTGTAATCCCAGCACTTTGGGATGCCAAGGCAGGCGGATCACCTGAGGTCAGGAGTTCGAGACCAGCCTGGCCAACGTGGTGACACCCCGTCTCTACTAAAAATACAAAAAATCAGCCAGGCGTGGTGGTGTGTGCCTGTAATCCCAGCTACTCAGGAGGCTGAGGCACAAGAATCACTTGAACCTGGGAGGCGCAGGTTACAGTGAGCAGATTGTGGCATTGCATTTCAGCCTGGGTGACAGAGTAAGACTCCATCTAAAAAAAAAAAAAAAAAAAGCCACACCCACTGTGTCTGGGGGGCAGCCCCTGCTTGTGCACTAGAAACACTGCGGCACCATGACAGCTTCCAGAAGTTTGAGGAATGGGACTCCCAATACCAGAGAGGCAGACGGCTGCATGGGCTGGCCAGGGGCAGGGGCTGGAGACAGAGCAGCCTGAAGCTTCATGCTGAGGAGGAAGCCCAGGGGACCGTCATCCTGAGCAGGAGGGACAGTTTAGTGACACGGTCTTTCTGCAGGGCAATCCAATGCAACAAGATCAAATTGGGAAGTTGCCGATTCACCTGGGATGCACCTCCCCAGGTATCCACATGCCTCATTCTCTCACCTCCTTCAGGCTATGGCTAAAAAGCCAAGAAGGCCTTCCCTGACCATCCCAGTTTAAACTGCAGCCCTAACCAGCCAGCACCCCCAATCGCCTGCTTCTCTGCTTCATTTTCTCTCTAGCCCTTATCCCTGGCATACTGTATGTTTTACTCATTAATTTTGTTGTTAATTCCCCTAACCCAAAAGCAAGCTTTTCCTTTGGGAGGGGTTTTGGTCTGTTTTGCTCCCTTCTGAATTCCCAGTGCCTACACAGGATCAATGTCTGGAGCATAGTAAATAATAATGATGATGATAATAATAATATGTAACACTTGGCATACTGCTATTGTGTGCCAGGCACTTTTCCAAGGGCTTTGCATATATTAGTCAATTAGTGGGTGCTCAGCAAACACTGGCTCCCTGGATGGATAAATATACACCATGGGGTGTGCGTTAAAGACAAGAGTACACAGCCGGGTGTGGTGGCTCTCACCTGTAATCCCAGCACTTTGGGAGGCCGAGGTGGGAGGATCACCTGAGATCAGGGGTTCAAGACTAGCCTGACAAACATGGAGAAACCCCGTCTCTACTAAAAATACACAAAAATTAGCCAGGTGTGGTGGCAGGTGCCTGTAATCCAAGCTACTTGAGAGGTTGAGACAGAAGAATCACTTGAACCCGGGAGGCAGAGGTTGCAGTGAGCCAAGATGGCACTACTGCACTCCAGCCTGGGCAACAGAGCAAGACTCCATCTCAAAAAAATTAAAAAGACAAGAGGATAAGCATTGGCACCAGACTATCTAAATCCCAGCTGCAGCACATCCAAGCTGGGGGGCCTTGGGCCAATCTCCTAACCTCTCTGAGCCGTTCCACTACAGCAGGGATCATAATCATTCCTAGGCCATGGGCTGGAGGTGAGGTTTAGTGAGACAATCCAGCAATGCGATTAGCACAGCGTCTGGGAGACGGAACTCTCGAAAACCTTAGCAAGTATGGAACCCCTTCACTGCCTCGGCACACAGAGCTGGCAGACGCAGACACCTTTCTGGTCACAGAGCAAAGGTGGCATGCCCAGCTCTTCCCACAGTTCATGCTTTTCTCCCACACATTCTGAAAAATACCAAAGGAAAGTCCTGCTCCTCTCCCCACCTGCCCTCCCACTCTCTCCAGGCCAGGTAGAACTATCCCTTATATACTCAGGCAAAAACACACACAAACACACACCCTCCAGGCCAGGTAGAGCAATCCCTTATATACACAGGCAGACACACACACACACCCCCTCCAGGCCAGGTAGAATGATCCCTTATATACACAGGCAGACACACACACACACACACACACACCCTCCAGGCCAGGTAGAACAATCCCTTATATACACAGGCAGACACACACACACACACACACACACACAGACACACACCCTCCAGGCCACGTAGAATGATCCCTTATATACACAGGCAGACACACACACACACACACACACACCCTCCAGGCCAGGTAGAGCGATCCCTTATATAAACAGGCAGACACACACACACACACACACACACACACACACACACACACCCTCCAGGCCAGGTAGAGCGACCCCTTATATACACAGGCAGACACACACACACACACACACACACACACCCTCCAGGCCAGGAAGAATGATCCCTTATATACACAGGCAGACACACACACACACACACACACACCCCCACCCTCCAGGCCAGGTAGAGCGATCCCTTACACAGGCAGAGACACACACACACACACACACACCCTCCAGGCCAGGTAGAGTGATCCCTTATATACACAGGCAAACACACACACACACACACACACACACGCCCTCCAGGCCAGGTAGAACGATCCCTTATATACACAGGCAGACACAGACACACACACACACACACACACACACACACACCCTCCAGGCCAGGTAGAATGATCCCTTATATACACAGGCAGACACACACACACACCCTCCAGGCCAGGTAGAGCAATCCCTTATATACACAGGCAGACACACACACACACACACACACACACAGACACACACCCTCCAGGCCAGGTAGAATGATCCCTTATATACATACACAGGCAGACACACACACACAGACACACGCACACCCTCCAGGCCAGGTAGAGCGATCCCTTATATACACAGGCAGACACACACACACACACACACACCCTCCAGGCCAGGTAGAGCGATCCCTTATATACACAGGCAAACACACACACACACACACCCTCCAGGCCAGGTAGAACGATTCCTTATATACACAGGCAGACACACACACACACACACACACACACACACACACACACACCTTCCAGGTCAGGTAGAGCGATCCCTTATATACACAGGCAGAGACATACACACACACACCCTCCAGGCCAGGTAGACCGATGCCTTATATACACAGGCAGACACACACACACACGCACCCTCCAGGCCAGGTAGAACGATCCCTTATATACACAGGCAGACACACACACACACACACACACACCCTCCAGGTCAGGTAGAGCGATCCCTTATATACACAGGCAGATGCAGACACACACACACACACACACACACACACACCCTCCAGGCCGGGTAGAACGATCCCTTATATACACAGGCAGACACACACATACACATCCCCTCCAGGCCAGGTAGAATGATCCCTTATATACACAGGCAGACACACACACACACACACACACACACACCCTCCAGGCCAGGTAGAGCGATACCTTATATACACAGGCAGACACACACACACACACACACACACCCTCCAGGCCAGGTAGAATGATCCCTTATATACACAGGCAGACACACACACACACCCTCCAGGTCAGGTAGAATGATCCCTTATACACACAGGCAGACACACACATACACACACACACACACACACCCTCCAGGTCAGGTAGAGCGATCCCTTATATACACAGGCAGACACACACACACCCTCCAGGCCAGGTAGAGCAATCCCTTATATACACAGGCAGACACACACACACCCTCCAGGTCAGGTAGAGCGATCCCTTATATACACACGCAGAGACATACACACACACACCCTCCAGGTCAGGTAGAGCGATCCCTTATATACACAGGCAGAGACACACACACACATACAAACACACACCCTCCAGGCCAGGTAGAGCGATCCCTTATATACACAGGCAGACACACACACACACCCCATCCTCTCCAGGTCAGGTAGAATGATCCCTTTTACACACAGGCAGAGACACACACACACACACCCTCCCTCTCCAGGCCAGGTAGAACAATCCCTTATACACACAGGCAGAGAGACACACACACCCCCACCCTCTCCAGGTCAAGTAGAACAATCTCTTATACACACAGGCAGAGACGCACACATGCACAGGCAGAGCTGGCATCTCTCTGCCCAACCCCCAAGCTCTGAGGGGCTTCCCCACAGTCCCCACTGCAGGTCCCCTCCCCAGGGATGTTAACCTTCCTGTTCCCATGAAGTTGGAGGAATCTGGGGGAAAGAGGCTTCTGGGGCACACCCTGGCATATCCTAGTGGCTGGGCGAGGCTGCTGGGGATTGGCTCAGGGGGTCACCCCATGGGAGGAGTCCTGGCATCCTGGGTCTGGCAGCCAGCCCTGCCTTCCCTGCCCAGCCCTGCCTGGGAGCTGGAACTCTGGTGGGAAGAGGGTGGTGGCGTAGAGGGCTCACCTCACTCCCTTTCCCGCCCAAACTCTGTGCTTTGCATACAGTAGGCTGCCTGCCAGTGGAGATGAGGCAAGACTGGGGAGCAGGAGTCCTAAGCCTCCCATGTGCTGTACACCTGGGGACAGGTTACTTCACCTTCCTGAGCCTCTCTACAGTTGCACAGATGTAGGTTCAATTCCACCTCCTGCTGTGTGACCTTGCATGGATCACAACCTCTCTGTGCCTCATGCAATATGCACTCAACATCGATTGAGCCCTTTCTAGCTGCCAGACACTGTGTAGGACACTTGTTCTTTTGTCTGTAAAAACAGGCTTAATAATAACTTGCCCGGCCAGGTGTGGTGGCCCACGCTTGTAATCCAAACACTTTGGGAGGCCAAGGTGGGGAGATCTCCTGAGGTCAGGAGTTCGAGACCAGCCTGGCCAACATGGTGAAACCCCGTCTCTACTAAAAACACAAAAATTAGCCAGGTATGGTGGCAGGAGCCTGTAATCTCAGCTATTTGGGAGGCTGAGGCAGGAGAGTCACTTGAACCTGGGAGGCAAAATTTGCAGTGAGCCGAGACCAAGCCATCCAGCCTGGGCAATAAGAGTGAAACTCTGTCTCAAAACAAAAACAAAAACAAAAACAAGAAAAACACTTGCCCACAAGGTTACTGGGGGGACTAAGTAAAATTGTGTGTGTGTGAACGTGTGTGTGTGTGTGCATGTGTGTGTGTGTGCACGTGTGTGTGTGGTGGCTGCTCTATCATTTTTTTGAGAGAGGTTCTCACCCTGTTGTCCAGGCTGAAGTGCAGTGGCACTATTATGGCTCACTGCAGCCTCAACATCCCAGGCTCAAGGGATCCTCCCACTTCAGACTCCCGAGTTGCTGGAACTACAGGCACATGCTACCACATCCAGCTAATTTTTGTGTTTTTCACAGAGATGAGGTTTTCCCGCATTGGCCAGGCTGATCTCAAACTCCTGGTCTCAAGCAATCCATCCACCTCAGCCTCCCAAAGTGCTAGGATTACAGATGTGAGCCACTGCACCCAGCCAGTGGTTAATTTTATATGTCAATTTGACTGGCTTGACTGGGTTAATTGTACATGTTAATTTAAAGGGACAGCCAGATAGCTGGTAAACCATTATTTTGAGGTGTGTCTGTGAAGGTGTTTCTGGAAGAAACTAACGTTTGAATTGATGAACTCAGCGGTCATGTCCAACGTAGGCAGGCATCACCCAACCCACTGAGGGTCCGAATAGAACAAAAAGGCAGAGGAAGGGCGAATTCGCTCTCTCTGCTTTAGCTGGGACATCCATCTTCTCCTACCCTTGGACATCAGAGTTGCTGGTTCAGACTCAGACGGAAGCTTACAGCCTCAGCCCCTGACTCTTAGACCTTAGGACTGGAACTCAATTACACCACCAGGTTTCCTGGGTCTCCAGCATGCAGACCACAGGTTGTGGGACTTCTCAGCCTCCATAACCTCACAAGCCAATTCCTACAACAAATCTCCTCTCAGATACATTTCTATATATCCTATTGCTTCTGTTTCTCTGGAGACCCTTAAAACAGAGTGTAAATTGCTTATTCCAGTGTCTGCCACCATGCCATGGACTGTCCTGTCTCCCCACCCTCCCCTCCCCCCCCCCCCCAGTCTGTGATGAGATTTTTCACTTGGGATCATTGTGTTTTTTGTTTTTTTGTTTTTTAATGTAAGACAATAGGAAATTCAGATTCGCTTGAAAGAATTTGTCTTTGCAGACAACTTAAATTCTGTAAGGCAGGGAGAGAGACTTATTGCTGGAGAAAAAACTGCCTTTCCTAAAAAAACAATTGAGGACTACATTTATCCTTCAAGAATTGTTATCTCTTTTACATACACACACATGCTGAACGGGTAACTCAAAAGCCAATTACATAAAGCATGTTGCCTTTACAAACAGCCTCCAAGCATATTTACACATTCTTATTGCTCCCAATCTAAACGGAGGGAGTGTAGTCCATTAGGAAAAGTAGGACTTCAGAACCCACCGGAACTCCTGGTTCCAATCCCAGTTCCACTACTTACCCCCTATTCAACCTTGTACAAATTACCTGATCTCTCTAAACCTCAGTATTTTTTTAAAATTATGAAATAATATTTTTAAGGCCTGCCATATAGGATTATTGTGAGGGTTATGTAAGATTATGTATGTTTATATGTTTGTGGCATTGTGGCTACTTGACACATAGAAAGGGCAATATTGATACCCACTTCCTCTTAACCTGTGGAACACTATAAGACTACATTTTCCAGGCTCCCTTGTAGCTCCAGGCCATGTGACTAATTCTAGCCAGTGGAAAGGAATCAAAATGTTGTTTGGGACTCTTGGGAAGTCTCTTTTAAAAGGGGGTAGTTGTACCCTTCTCTTTCTCGGGTATCTTCCTGCTAGCTCAAACTTAAGATGTGATGGTGGAGCTCCAGCAGCCTCCTTGGACCATGAGGTCTAAGTGTGAAAAATAAATGCCTGGATGGTGAAGCAGAAAAATAGCAGCCTGGGCATCTGATGATACCATGAAGCCATCTTGCAACCCAAGATTTATTTTATGTGAGAGGAAAGTAGACTTCTAACTTACTTAAACTGGTGTTATTTGGGGTCTTCTATTACATGTGGCTGAACCTAATCCCAAATGAGTTGTCATATATGACCAAAGAGTTCATAGCAAATCATCCGTGATGAGGGTATCTTGACCTCAGCACTACTGACATTTTGATAGACTCTTTGATAAAATTTGTGGAGGAGACCTGTGCATTGAAGGATGTTTAGTTAGCAGCCTCCCTGGTCTCTACCCACTAGATGCCAGTAGCACCCACTTCCAGTGTGACAACCAAAATTATCTCCAGACATTGCCAACTACCCCCTAGAGGAAAAAATTGCCCCAGGTTGAGAACCACTGCTCTTGATTTATTTATTTTTATTTTTATTTTTTTGAGAGTCTTGCTCATCACCTAGGCTGGAGTGCAGTGGCGTGATCTCAGCTCCCTGCAATCTATGCCTCCTGGGCTCAAGCGATTCTCCCACCTCAGCCTCCTGAGTACCTGGGACTACAGGCGTGTGCCACCACACCCAGCTAATTATTTTTATTTTTCTTAGAGACAGGGTCTCACCATGTTACCCAGGCTGGCCTCAAACTCCTGGGCTCAAGTGATCCACCTGCCTTGGCCTCCCAAAGTGCTGGGATGACAGGTGTGAGCCACCATGTCCAGCCATCTTGATTTATTTGTTGAGAAATTTGGAAGCCAAAGAGGTAAGGCCTATAGAAGTGAACCCCTAGAAATGAATACAAACAACTGAGATATAATAAACTGATGTCAAGAGGAAAAGATAAACAAAGGCACAAACATTTGGGTTGTACTAATCTCTCCAGAAAAGTATTCAACTGGGTACATGCAAACTATTTTTTGTTTTGTTTTTGAAACAGGGTCTTGCTTTGTTGCCCAGGCTGGAGTGCAATGGTGCAATCACTCCTCACCACAGCTTTGATCTCCTGGGCTCAAGTGACCCTCCCGCCTCCACCTCCTGAGTAGCTGGGACTACAGATGTACACCACCATGCCTGGCTTATTTATTATTTTGTGTAGAGATGGGGTCTGCTAGATTGCCCAAGCTGGTCTTGAACTCCTGGGCTTAAGTGATCCTCCCACCTCAGCCTCTCAAACTGCTGGGATTACAGGTATGAGGCATTGGTTCCAGCCTATATTTTTGACTTGAAATTCAAGCCTAGACTCAGATTGATGGACAATTAGTTGTATATAAAGCCAAAAATTAGGTCTGCCTTTTTTTTTTTTTTTTTTTTTTGAGACAGAGTTTCACTCTTGTTGCCCAGGCTGGAGTGCAATGGTGTGATCTTGGTTCACTGCAACCCCCGTTTGCCAGGTTCAAGCGATTCTCCTGACTCAGCCTTCTGAGTAGCTGGGATTACAGGCATGCACCACCATGCCCAGCTAATTTTTTTGTGTATTTAGTAGAAACAGGGTTTCACCATGCTGGCCAGGCTGGTCTCGAACTCCCAACCTCAGGTGATCCACCCGCCTCGGCCTTCCAAAGTGCTAGGATTACAGGCGTGAGCCACCATGCCCGCCCTAGAGCTGCTTTTAAACAACTGTATTTAGGATAGGAATCAAGAGGATAAGACAGTAGAGAAATAGGAGTGAATCCAATGCTATAACCAATGACTTCCAAAGTGATTTTAAGTGGTAAATAACATTAAGTCACATTGTAGAAAAGTCATTCCCCTTTCAATTTTTTTTTTTTCCCCTGAGATGGAGTCTCGCTCAGTCACCCAGGCTGGAGTGCAGTGGCGCAATCTCGGCTCACTGCAAGCTCCACCTCCCGGGTTCATGCCATTCTCCTGCCTCAGCCTCCTGAGTAGCTGGGACTACAGGCGCCCACCATTACGCCAAGCTAATTTTTTTTTTTTTTTGTATTTTTAGTAGAGACAGGGTTTTACCGTGTTAGCCAGGATGGTCTCGATCTCCTGACCTCGTGATCCGCCCGTCTCGGCCTCCCAAAGTGCCGGGATTACAAGCATGAACCACCGCGCCCGGCCTCCCCTTTCAATTTTTTCCAACATCTTTATTGAGATACAATTTACCACAAAGTTCACCCACTTAAAATGTACTGTGGTTTTCAGTATAGTTACAGTTGTCCAGTCATCACTATAATCTAATTTAGAACACTTTCATTACTCACCCACAAAAGAAACTTTGTATCCCCTGTCTTTGAATGTGATTATTGACTTGTAATCTAAATGAAACAGATGACAATTCTAAGTGTTGACTAGGATGCAGAGAAACTGGACCACTTATGTGCGGCTGGTGGAAGTCAATATTTGTCAACCTCTGAAAAGCCGTTTGACAGAACCTACTGAAGCTGAAGATACACCCACTCTATGAGCCAGGGATTCCGTTCCTGGGAATGCCCATGAGAAAGAGTCCATATGTCCACCAAAAGACTTGCGCAAGAATGTTCAAGAATGTTCATAACAACTTAAACATCTATCAACAGGAGGATGGATCAATTGTGGAATAGTCCCACAACAGACCACTATCCAGCAGTAAAAAACAACTTCTAACACACACACACCAATACAATGGATGAACCTCACCAATACTATATTGAGTGGAAGCAGCCAAGCACAAGAACATACTGCATGATTCTATCAATATGAATTTCAAGACCAGGCAAATCTAACAGCTGGTGATAGAAGTAAGAATGATAGTTCCTTTGGGGAGGGGGTGTAGACTGAGAGTTGGTATGAGGGGGGCTCCTGGAACTAGAAATGTCCTAGCCTTTGATCTGGAACAGGGTTTCCCAACCTCATCACCTATTGACATTCAGTGACATTTAGGACTAGATATTTCTTTTTCTTTTTTTTTTTTTTTTTTTTTTTTTTTTTTTTTTTGAGACAGAGTCTCACTCTGTCACCCAGGCTGGAGTGCAGTGGTGCCATCTCAGCTCACTGCAACCTCTGCCTCCTGGGTTCAAGCAATTCTCGTACCTCAGTCCCCTGAGTACCTGGGATTACAGGCATGCGCCACCACACCCGGTTAATTTTTGTATTTTTAGTAGAGATGGGGTTTCACCATGTTGGTCAGGCTGGTCTCGAACTCCTGGCCTCAAGTGATCCACCCACCTCAGTCTCCCAAAGTGCTAGGATTACAGATGTGAGCCACGGTGCGCGGTCTGGGACCAGATCATTCTGTGTGTGGTATCTGTCCTGGGCATTGAAGGATGTTTAGTAGCATCCCTGGTCTCTACCCACTAAATGCCAGTAGCATCCACCCCGCAAGCTGTGACAACCACATTGCGAAATATCCCCTGAGGGGCATAATCACCCCATGACTGAGAGCCACTGAACTAGGTACTGGTCACATATGTGCGCACGCACGTAAAAATCAAATTCAAACTGTACCCAGATTAATGCAGTCAAATATCACATGTACCTGACGAATATGTACAACTATTATGTCTCCATAATGACTAACCATTTTTTAAAATTTGAAGATTAATACAGTTGTGTTCTTTGCTGTGTTATACCTTATTTATTTATTTATTTATTTATTTATTTTGAGATGGAGTCTCGCTTTGTCACACAGGCTGGAGTGCAGTGGTGCAATCTCGGCTCACTGCAAGCTCCGCCTCCCGAGTTCACACCATTCTCCTGCCTCAGCCTCCCGAGTAGCTGGGACTACAGGAGCCCGCCACCACACTTGGCTAATTTTTTGTATTTTTAGTAGAGATGGGGTTTCACCATGTTAGCCTGACCTTGTGATCTGCCCGCCTCAACCTCCCAAAGTGCTGGGATTACAGGCGTGAGCCACCGCACCTGGCAACACCTCACTTTAAAAAAAGTTTTAATAAGGCAACTGCAGAGAAAACAAATCAATGTATTCACATTCAAAATAAGAAAACCATGAAAGGCCTGTACGCTCATTATTAGTGTTACGATAGCTTAAAGGTGAAAGGTGAATGGGTAAAGTTTGGGGAGGATAGATTTCAGTGGGCAAAGGGTTTTGTTTTGGGGTGACGGAAATGGAACTGGGTAGAGGTGGTGGTTGTACAATATTATCAATATTAAATGGCAGTGAATTGTTCACTTTAAAGTAGTTAATTTTATGTTATGCGAATTTCACCTTAATAAAGGAAAAAACTCATTTTTGTCTCCACCACTCTCAATACGTATTACTATTTTAATTTAAAAGGAATCCACCTTCAGAAGCATTTAATCCAATTTCCTGGATATCACAGGCAACATTCTGAGACATTAGGCAACGTGATGAGGTCACAGCTGGAGAGAGGCAGATCCCCAGATCTCCAGTATGGGACCCAATTTAACATCCCCCACCCTAGCCCAGCCTCCCTCAACTCACTTATTCCAGTGTAAGGGGTCAAGATGGGGGTTGCCTGTGTAATAGAAAAGGGCTCTCCTCAGTCTTTGGAATGTGGCTCAGAAAAAGAGCCTGCCCAAGGCAGGTGGCAGGTGGCTCTTTGGGCCACATGCCCCCACCTTTGGCTGACCAAAGGGTTTCATGTTAAGTAACTCCCCCCACCCCACCCCCACCTGCTGGCAGAATTCTGTGCAGGGTGTCCTGGAGGTAGAAACCCTAGATAGGAAGTCAGGAGGCCCAGGTTCCCATCTCAGCCCTAACACAAACCAACTGTGGGGCCCAGACTCCCACTCAGAACCCCTGACTCCTCTGAGCCGCTATCTCCTCATCCGGGAAACAGAGACTGGCCAGGTAATGTTCTCTATGAATTCCACCTTCAAACTCCCACACATGCCCGGAGCCACTTCCTTCAAAAGCCCGTCTGAGAATGTTATCAGCAGGAGTACAAGGCTGTGTGTGTGTGTGTGTGTGTGTGTGTGTGTGTGTGTGTTATTTATTTGAAGACAGAATCTTGCTCTGTTGCCCAGGCTGGAGTGCAGTGGCATGATCTCAGCTCACTATAACCTCCACCTCCTGGGTTCAAGAGATTCTCCTTCCTCAGCCTCCTGAGTAGCTGGGATTACAGGCCCACACCACCATGCACGGCTAATTTTTGTATTTTTAGTTGAGATGTGGTTTCGCCATGTTGGCCAGGCTGGTCTCGAACTCCTGACCTCAAGTGATCTGCCCACCTTGGCCTCCCAAAGTGTTGGGATACAGACGTGAGCCACCGCGCCCGGCTGTGTTTTGTTTTTCCTTCTTCAAGTCCATCCTCTTTAAATTGCTGCAAGTCTCAATATACAGCTTTATGATCTCTGTTGAAACTACTCAACCTGACCACTGTAGCACAAAAGCAGCCGCAGACAACATGAAAATATATTGGGCATGGCTGTGCTCCAATAAAACTATTTACAAAAATAGGCGGAGGGGCGGGGATTTGGCCCTTGGGGCTGTGAGTTTGCAACCCCTGTTATAAACTATTCCAGGGGAAATCACAATCCCCCAAAGCTGTCCATCTCATATAAGTCTGCTGCTCCTCTGGGGTTTCTGTGTTCAGAGAACAATTTCTCCAGCGCCTCGCTACTCAAAGTGTGGTCCCTGGACCAGCATCTTTGGACTTGAAGAGCTCGTTAGAAACCCAGGCCCCACCCCAGATCTCAGCACAGAATCTACATTTTTACAAACTCCCAAGCTATTCATATGCATATTAAAGCTTTAAAGCAAGAGAAAGCCATGATTATGTTTGTAGTTTCATGCAGATCTCTCTGGCTGCCATTTGGAGGATAGCCAGAGGGGACAATCTGGACAAGCTGAGAGACAGGAGGACTCACACCCAGGCAGTATGGACAATTGCTAAAGAAACGAGGTCACCAAAGTATCCAAAAGATGAAGTAGGAAGGACTTGAGAACTTATGGAATGTGCGGAGTGAGGAGAGGCCAGTGGTATTCGGATTCCAGTGTGCCCACCTCACTACAATCCAGAGGAACCTTCTAGAAGAGAGGTTGGGGAGCCACCAGCCACTGCCAAGCGTGTGGCCTTGGCAAATCACCAAACCTCTCTGAGCCTCAGTTTTCCCATGTGTATAAAGAAGATGATAATAGCATCTATCCTAGAAGGTGACTTCCAGGATGGATTTAGGTAACCCGTGTAATGTGTTCAGCACTGTGGCCAGCACACAGTAAGCCCTCCAGAGCCCTGGGTCCCTCAGCCTCCACACTATCTATCCTACCATCTGCCTAGCCATCTACCTATCTACTATCTTTTTACCTTTCTCTCTTTTTAAATTAAACCTTAATGCTAGCAGATCAGGGTTTCTTAGCCTTGGCACTATTGACATTTGAGGCTGGGTAATTCTCCATGGTGGGGGGTGGGGACTGTCCTGTGCATTGTGGGATGTTTGGCAGCATCCCTGGTCCCTACTCAATGGATGCCAATCATCAGTAGCACGCACCCCCATCTGTGACAACTAAATGTCTTCAGACATTGCCAAATGCCCCTGGGGGAAATGGGGGCAAAATCACCTTGTTTGAGAACTGCTGCTTTAGATGGTGACCTACTACTGTTGTCATAAGGCTGGGTGGAGGTGGGGGAAGTGTCCCTATTAACCTGAAGCTCAGAATCTAGAGCAGGACTTGTGGAGTCCTAATAAGTCAGCAACAACGAGGAGGGGGCCCCAGGTTGGGGAGAACAATTGTTCTGAGAGACGGTTAACCACAAACAACTCACTTGCACAGCATTCTGTTCCCAAATACTTTGTTCTGCACATAGCCCCGGCACCACCACCCTATAAAACTTCCTTCCAGCTCCTGCCTCTTTGCAGGCAGCCCCTTCTGTGCTGTGCTGCCCATTGCTTTCTTGCAACGTATCCTTGTACTTTCTCCAATACATCTGTCTTTCTTTACCCATGACTATCTTGGCAAATTCTTTTACCATCCACAACACTGGCCCCAGCCAGTTGCACCCATGACAGGACCACCTGGAGTAAAATCACAGCTCTGCCATTTCCTAGCTGGAGTGGTTAGCGGTGGGGACTTTAGGCAAATCACTTTTGTAATGAGTCCTCAGTTTCCTCATCTGTAAAACAGGTCTAATAATAGCCCCTTCTTCATGGGAGGGAAAGATAAGCTCACCTAAGTAAAGCTCTCAGTAAGGCTAATATGTCTTTCGTTGTTACAGTAAGTTATTATGTTCTTTCTCCTTCGGCTTGCAGCAGGATGGAAAACTCAATTATGATCACCCACTCTCACCCCCTGCAGAGGAGAAGCCGGAAGCAAATCTCCACTCCACCCACCCACTCACCCTCAACCCTGCACCCAGAATGTGGAAAGGGTTGAGGTCAGCACTGGGAATGGTCTCTGGCCATGCATGGGGTGTGAAAGGTAATTATCAGGTCTGCCTCAGATAAAACCAACCTCGGCTCAGTGGAAAAGTGTGCTGATATTCCTGGCTGGACTAGAAATCCACCCAACAGCTCTGAAAGCAGAGATATGTTTGGCAGGGTTGTTCACCATGTAAAACTATCTGCCTGTGTCTTGTGACAGTGGAGAAAGCCTCTAAGGCCAAGAAATTATTTTTGATGTGGAAGGAAAAAAATGGATTTAGTAGTTCCAGCCAGCTTTAGGCTTCTGGATGTTTTGTGCAACCTTGCAACTTTATTGTTTTCCAAATTGCATGAAGCCAAGGAGTTTCCAAGGAGATGCTTGGCTCAGTGCAGATCCCCAGCTCAGGAAAGGGGAAGGCAGCTTGAAATCCTTTTCTGGTCAAATGGTGGAAGATTTTCAAGTTCAGCCAAATTCAGGAGCAAGGAGAGAGAGAAAGAGGAGAGGAGCGCTCCGGAGGGACCCGGTCAGGGATTCAGAACATGAACACCCCAGAGCTGGGACTCTCAACCCTTGGCACTCTTGACATTTGAGCCCAGATATATCTCAGCTGTAGGGGCTGTCCTGTGCATTGGGGGCTGTTTAGCACAGCATCCGTGGTCTCTACCCACTAGATGTTAGTAGCATTCTCCACCCCCAGCCATTTCAACAACCAAAAATGTCTCCAGACATTGGCAAATGCCAGTGGGGTGCAAA
Source organism: Pan troglodytes (assembly GCF_028858775.2). Classification (NCBI taxonomy): domain Eukaryota; kingdom Metazoa; phylum Chordata; class Mammalia; order Primates; family Hominidae; genus Pan; species Pan troglodytes. Next base: position 13,309,630 of record NC_072416.2, read on the forward strand.
TTCACCCTGGTTGGGAACCACTACTCCAGGAGATAAATGTTGAGCAGGTCCTGCTCACAGCCGTTTCTCTCAAGTGGTAGCCCAGCTGCTTTCGGAATATGTCAGGCCAGCACATGCATCAGCTGTTGAGAGGCTGTCTGAGGTCAGAGGTCCTGAAAGTCCTGAATGGGGTTAGAAACGGGTAGAAGCTTTCTTGCCTGAAAGACCAATATGCTCTTAAAAAAATTCATGATAATTCATCATCTCAGGCCTTTGAGGGCCTCCTTCTTAACACTTATTACCACTTTTAATTAATTGTGTGTTTGCTTATTTTTTTAACTCTATTTCCCCCTCTAGAAAGTAAGCCCCCTGAGGGCAGAGATCTTGTCTGTTGTTCACTGTTGAATCCCCAGCGCCTAACTCAGTCTAGCACATAGAATGGGCTAAGTACATATCTGCTGCAGGGAGGGAAGGAAGAGGGAGGGAGGGAACAACAGATAATTGTTGCATGTCTACACCTGGAAGATATACCTAGAGGGCTTGTTAAAACTCAGATCGCTAGACCCCACTTGCAGACTTTCTGATTCAGTGGGTCCTGGATGGAGCCTGAGAACGTGCATTTCTAACAAATTCCCAGGTAATGCTGATGCTGATGGTCCAAGGACCACACTTTAAGAACCACTGGTCTGAAGACCTAACTTTTGGTCCTCAGTCCTGGGCTGTGCATTAGAGTCACCTGGGGAGCTTTAAAAAGATCTGCTGCAGGCCAGACCCTGGCCAATTAAATCAGAATCCCTAAAGTGAGGCCCAGGCATCTGGGCAATTCCAATGTGGCACTAAGGCTGAGAGCGGCTCACCTGCACCTTCTCACTTGTTCCTCACAGCTGGTAGGATTGTTCCTTTCTTATAGATTAGGAAACAGATTCAGAAGGGTTAGTTACTTCCTCAAGACCCCTTAGTCATACCAAAATTCAAACCAGGTGCCAGGTTATTTCAGTTACTTTGTCATCCCTCCCACATCAGCAGATCAGAAAGCAGACCATAGCTTTGTACTATTTTTATAGCTAATAGTCATTATCACTAAGGGATGGGCACAGCTGCTGTTATTCTCACAACTGCTTGTCAATCATCATTACTCCCATTTGACAGAGGAAAAAACTGAAGCACAGAGAGGTAGGGCAACCTGACTTTGGCCACACAGCCAGGAAGTGCTGGAGCCAGAAATGAGCCCAGCACTCTGCAATACACTATGGGTCTTACCTGTCGGGACACAGAAGGTGGAGATGGAAGGGGAGGCTGGACCAAGGAGGAGGCCAGCAGATGTCAAAGCTGGAGCATAGGTGAGGCTAGCCAGTAGGTCCCATGCTAGCAAGCAGACAAAGACACAAAGGTGGATGAGTCATCACTTGGAAAAAATTAGGGGACTGCTGGGGCGTAACACTACCCGGGAGATGCCACCGCAACCCTCTGCCTTGGCCAGGCTGCACCTTATACTCTTCTCATCTCACCAGGAACCAATCCCAGTGATTGCCCTGCCCAGGGCTTCCAGGCAAAGCATATGATTGGCTGTCACCATTTGAAGCCAGCCATGGGAGGAAGGAAGTACTAGCGTTCCTGAGCATAGGTGGTGTTCACAAAATGAGCTAGAAACAGTCTCATTTGTGCTGCCCTCTCCCATGTTCGTTCTCTCCATCTCCTGCATGGTCCCTCCAACTGCCTGCATCTGTCGCCTACCTCCCCAGCTCTGGACCTTGGCTCCACCTTCCTGATTCCAGCAGCTCCTCTCCCATTTGGCATAGTGTTCCCATGAACTGATAAGCTGTGACACAGTCGCCCTGACCAGCCCACCTTTTGGTACAGCTCTCAGAATTTCCCATGTCTGAACTCCCAGGGACCCCTCATGCTGGGTCCATCCAGGCACACACCACCCACGTACTATGATGAGACCTGAGCCCACATGACACTGGAAGGGCTTTTGATTCCTCCTGGTGCTAAGGTGGGCATCAGGTAGAGACCTACCTATGCATGCATATGGCCCTGAGCCTTTTCCTGAGAGCTACAGCCTGAGATAGCTGGAAACCCACAGATAGCAGAGCCTCTGAAAGCCACATTCACACCAAGCCCAGCACCTACAGGAACGCAGTCTTCAACAGAACAGGGGCTGGGCGCGGTGGCTCAGGCCTGTAATCCCAGCACTTTGGGAGGCCGAGGCTGGTGGACTTCGGAGTTTGAGACCAGCCTGGCCAACATGGTGACACCTTGTCTCTACTAAAAATACAAAAATTAGCCGGGCATGGTGGTGTGCACCCATATAGGGGTGTGGATGCCCTGAAGAACCACCCTGTTTACCAAGCCACGGGGAGTAGGCACAGTCCAGGTTTTATACACCCAGCTTCTTCCTATCTTCTGGAATCCTGTAGTTTATAAGAGGGCAATTGGCCTGTTCAGGCAACAGTTCATGAGTTCAGGACTCACGCAGATCTGAAGAATTCTGGAGGTCTTCTACCTCCTCAAACCCTCCCCTCCTGTTCCTCGGTGGTGCCTGGAATTCCTTTAAAACAAGGTTTCTCAGCCTCAGCACTACTGACATTCAGGCCCAATCATTCTTTGCTGTGGGGGGCTGCCCTGCGCGTGTGGGATGTTTAGCAGTATCCCTGGCCTCTGCGCAGTAGATGCCAGCAGCACCCCCTCACCAAACTATAGCAACCAAAAATGCCTCTGAACATTTCAAGTGTCCTCTGGGGGACACAACTGGCTTCAGCTGACAACCACTGCATTGAAGAATTACTCAGGCCACAACTTCTAAGAAAATGCAGACTGCAGAGAGAGGGAACGCCTGCACAGGAATGAACAGCAGCCGTTGATTACCGAGTGTCTGCATGGGTGGATCATCTTATGAAGCCAGGGATGGGGTGTTGTTCTGAAGTCAATACAAGGCGTGAGAACTGTGTCTCGTCAAAAGTGTCCTTGAAACCTGGTCATCCCTCCATCAGGACATACGGCTGTTTCCTTATTTGAATACTGATGCGGGTGTGTTTTCCTAAAACATGGCAGTCACTTTCATGGCACAGTTGCCCATATGAACTATCTACACTGATGCAGGGGTAACTATTCTGCCAGGGATTCCGATGAAATGAACTAAACTTCATTCAGCCTAACAATGGCTCCTTACTTTTTTTTTTTTTTTTTGAGACAGGGTCTCACTCTGTTGCACAGGCTGGAGTGCAGTGGCACAATCACAGCTCACTGAAGCCTCGGCCTCCTGGGCTCAAGTGATCCTCCCACTTCAGCCTCCCAAGTAGCTGGGAATACAGGCGCATGCAACCATGCCCAGCTAATTTTTATGTTTTTTGTAGAGACGAGATCTTACTCTGTTGCCCAGGCTGGTCTCCAACTCCTGGGCTCAAGTGATCCTCCCACTTCAGCCTCCCAAGTAGCTGGGACTACAGGCGCATGCAACCATGCCCAGCTAATTTTTATGTTTTTTGTAGAGACGAGATCTTACTCTGTTGCCCAGGCTGGTCTCCAACTCCTGGGCTCAAGCTATCCTCCCACCTTAGCCTCCAAAAGTGCTGGGATTACAGGAATGAGCCACCACGCCTGGCTTCCTTCCTTACATATCTTAAAGGTCTCTCCCGTACACAGTAAACTGTAACCTAACTGGATGTGTGAACAGCCTGGAACCGACTCCTGTACCAATCACAGAATTTTAGCCAATCGCAGGCAGCCAACTGTTCAAATCACGTTCAAATAAGGCAAACAAACAATGAGCAGTAACCAATCTGGCTGTTTCTGTACCTGACTTCCGCCTTCTGTGCGTCACTTTCCTTTTTCTGTCTGTAAATATCATCCGACCACGTGGCAGCTTTGGGGTTGCTCTGAATCCATTCTGGTTCAGGGGGCTGCCCAATTCACGAATCATTCTTCGCTCAATTAAATTCTGTTAAATTTAATCTGCTTTAAGTTTTTCTTTTAACATTCCCAAATTTCAGGTACTGGGCAGCATTGTCATCATATTTCCCATATCCACATACCATCTACATAATCATTTAATATTTTTCTTCAAATCAGCCTGTTTCAGCCTTTAACATATGTATTTGAAATGAAATCTTTAAATTATTTCCACAAGTGGAAAACTACTATTGCTTTCCACAAATAGAGGGTACCATAACAATAGGCAAAATGGGAAAAATTAGTTAATAATTTTTTTTTTTTGAGATGGAGACTCGCTCTGTCGCCCAGGCTGCAGTGCAGTGGCATGATCTTGGCTCACTGCAACCTCCACCTCCCAGGTTCAAGTCATTCTCCTGCCTCAGCCTCCCAAGTAGCTGGAACTACAGGCATGCGCCACCACGCCCAGCTAATTTTTGTATTTTTAGTAGAAATGGAGGTTTCACCATGTTGGCCAGGCTTATCTGGAACTCTTGACCTCAGGTGATATGCTTGCCTCGGCTTCCCAAAGTGCTGGGATTACAGATGTGAGCCACCACACCTAGCTGGAAAAAGAAGTCAATAATTATATCTAGGTTCTATTGCTTTCCAAAGCTTCTAAACCTGAGGCCTGATGCCTTTGTTAGAAAGGCAGATGGGCAAAGGAAGGATAGGTGTTAAAGAGAGGTCGGCATCATGATGAGTCTTCCTCCGTGACACCATCAGAAAAGAGAGAAACTTTCTCCCTGGGATGCAGTGGTGTCTCATGAGGAGGGTAGCACAGGGCCAGGCTGCCAGCTCCACTTCCCCAGGGCTGGGCCAGTTTTAGAAACCAGCCGTCAGTAGCTTGGCTGCAGGCTCCGGTGCTGGAAGGAATCGGCTGCAAAGCACAAAAGCATTTCCCACTGCACAATGGGTTCCAGACCTCCCTGGACAAACAGAGGGGTTGGCAGTAGACACGCAGGGCCTCAGATCACCAGCAGGGGCCCTCACCCCTCAGACGCCAGGCCTTCCTGCCCAGGCCTTCCTGGGAAGGGGTGGTTTTGCTGATGCTAACAATGGCTGCTTGGGTGTCAAAACCCCAAAGAAACTTCAGAATGAAACCAAAGCCCTTCAAGGTTAAAATTCATAGCCCCTCTCTGTTCTGTTCAACCTCTTCCTATGCCTGGATGTTTTGTTTATCTGCCTGTCTGAGTTTCCTCTGATATATAAAGCAGAGTGCACAAATACAGGGCTACAGGATCAAGTAAATAATGCAAATGAGGGAAGTGTGCTGTAATAGGGAGTGGTGGGGTCTGAGGCTAACTGGAGCACCTGACCCAAAGAGAGGCAGCAGCCACTCAACCCTTACCCACTGTTCCCTTGTAGAAACATGAGCTCTGAATTGCTAGAGCTACTAATTTTTCAAGAGATGCTGGAAATCTGAAATTTTTTTTATGTGAAATTCCCATTTTTTACCAAATATTTTTTGAACTCTGTGAGAGTGCATACAAATATGTGTACATGAGTGTTCACAGCAGCTTTATTTGTAACAGCCCCAAACTGGAAACAACTGAAATGCTTATCAACAGGTGAGGCCACGCACGGTAGCTCACACCTGTAATCCTAGCACTTTGGGAGGCCGAGGCCGGTGGATCACCTGAAGACCAACCTGGCCAACATGGTTAAACCCTATCTCTACTAAATATACAAAAAAAATTAGCTGGGCAAGGTGGTGCATGCCTGTAATCCCAGCTTCTCGGAAAGCTGAGGCAGGAGAATCACTTGAACCTGGCAGGCGGAGGTTGCAGTGAGCCGAGATCGTGCCACTGCACTCCAGCCTGGGCAACAAAGAGAGACCCTGTCTCCAAAAAAAAATTATAAAAGGGAGATTGGCAGGTGTTAAAAGAGGTAAGGAAGGCATTCTAGCACTTTTGAGATGGTCAGAAGCAATGAAGAAGGAATAACCTTCTATGATTCAGTGATATTAATGCTATATCCATGTAACACATCTAATATTTCACCTGCCAGGGTCTAGTTCCTACAACGTCAGAATAAGCACTTTCTCCATAGAAGTATTCCTGACCCCACACATCCTACCCCCAAAAACCATATTTGTGCATCTTTTCCCCCCACACATTAAGAGATCCCCCACTCAAATGCACATTCACTTGGGTAATTGCATGTAAATGAGGGGTTGTTTTTCTGGAAGTTTCCAGGGCCCGGGGTCTCAGAGGAATCAGCACTCAAAGGCAGCAACCCACTCTGTGGCCACCAACTTCTTTAGTCCAGAGAAGTCACCAGCTCCTTTGCTAGCAGTGGTCAATATGACACAGTGATACCTGGAGCCTCAAAGTGCAAGGATGAGGCCCCGGGGCAAGCTACGAGGCTTGGGGTGTGGCCAAGGCGACAGAACTCTAGCATCCCAGTGAACAGATGAGGCTGTCTGCACAGCCCCAAACCACTGTCTGCATGTGGAGCCGTGTAGATTTGGTCTTACAAGGTGGATTCCTATGACCACTTGGGAAATAACTGCCTTGCAGCATAGGTAAGGATGGGCACTTGGAATTTTCCAGAAATGCCTTTTGCCAAGGAGAATCAGGCTAAGCTCAACTAATAACAGTTACATTTTTAAGGAGTATTTCAGTCCGGGCACAGTGGCTCAAGCCTGTAATCCCAGCACTTTGGCAGGCCAAGGCGGATGGATCACCTGGGACCAGGAGTTTGAGATCAGCCTGGTCAACATGGTGAAACCTCATCTCTACTAAAAATACAAAAATTAGCTGAGCATGGTGGCAGCCGCCCAGCTACTCAGGAGGCTGAGGCAGGAGAATCACTTGAACCTGGAAGGCAGAGGTTGCAGTAAGCCAAGATCTCGTCACTGCACTCCAGCCTGCGCGACAGAGTGAGACTCCATCTCAAAAAAAGAGAGCATTTCAAATCCTCTAGCCAAAGTAAACTGTTGAAAAGTGAATTGATTGCTATATATTTATCTTCATTGCATCAAATTCCTTTATTATTTTAGAATAACACCATGTGAAATTCACCAACTGGAAGACAAATCCTTGCTCAGGAAAATGTCAATAGTGTAGGGTTGGAGTTTGGTGCATTTCAGTTGGGTGCTAGCTTATTTGCAGAACAGCTGGTGATTAAATTATGACTATTAATAAAAATCCATGAGGTTGCAAAAACCCTCCAGTCTGCAGTGATGAAGTTGTTAGTAATAATTCAAAACTCCCCTGGAGGAATTTTTATTTTTATTTATTTATTTATTTATTTCAACTTATTTTAATTTTAATTTTTTAGAGACAAGGTCTTGCTCTGTCACCCAGGCTGGAGTGCAGTGCCACGATCATAGCTCACTGCAGCATCAAACTCCTGGGCTCAAGGGATCCTCACTAGAGGAATTTGGAAAGCAAAAAGGTTTTGCTCTCCCCACCTCCATTCAAAAGATCCTTTCTCTCTCCATCAGTAATTATATTAATACTTACAGTTACCTTTTACTAAGTGTTTATCATTTGTCAAGCACTGTTTTAAGAGCTCCAGAGATTACCTCATTAATACAGTAATGTTACCATGTAGAAATTCTTATCCCTGTTTCACAGGTGAGAAACCAGGTACCAATAGCCCACTAAAAGAGCCTTCCCAAGTCATCCCCAGACCACAAACTTCAGACAATGAAACATGACAATGAACTACATTTGATTCACCATATGAGATTCCTCATTAAAAGAAGATGCACAAGAGCCAAAAGATGGACGCCACCAAGTCTCCATAAATGGATGAATGGATAAAGAAAATGTAGTATAGACAGACAATGGAATATTACTCTGACTTGAAAAAGAAGGAAATTCTGACACATGCTACAACATGGATGAGCCTTGACGACATTATGTCAAGTGAAATTAACCAGTCACAGGAGGACAACTACTGTATGATTCCACTTATATGAAGTCCATAGAGTAGTCAAATTCTCAGAGACGGAAAGCAGAATGGTAGTTACTTGTATTTGTCTGTTCTAATGCTGCTGCTAATAAAGACATACCCAAGACTGGGATATTTATAGAGAAAAAGAGATTTAATGGACTCACAGTTCCACATGACTAGGAAGGCCTCACAATCATGGTGGAAGGCAGAGGAGGAGCAAAGGCACGTCTAACATGGCAGCAGGCAAAAGAGAATGTGCAGGGGAACTCCCTTTTATAGAACCACCAGGTCTCACGAGACTTATTCACTGTCACGAGAACAGCACGGGAAAAACCTGCCCCCATGATTCAATTACCTCCCACCGAGTCCCTCCCACTGACACATGGGGTTTATGGGAGCTATAATTCAAGATGAGATCTGGGTGGAAACACAGCCAAACGATATTACCATGGATATGGGGGGAGATGGAAAAGGGGAGGGACTGTTTAATGGGTGCAGAGTTTCAGATTGGGAAGATGGAAAAGTTCTGGAGATGGATTGTGGTGATGGATGCACAATGTATGAATGTACTTAATGCCACAGAACTGTACACTTAAGAGTGGTTAAAATGCTAAGTTTTATGTTATGTGTATTTTACCATAATAAAAATGGGTCTTTGCATGAAAAAAAGAAAAAGAGACATTTAAAGCATTCATTCATGCATGCTTCATTCTTTAAAAAAAACCTCAGTACAAAACTCAACATTGCAGGCTGGGCATGGTGGCTCGCACATGTAATTCCAGCACTTTGGGAGGCAGAGGCAGTCAGATCACTTGAGCCCAGGGGACTTGGGCCCGGAAGTTCAAGACCAGCCTGGGCAATATGGCAAAACCCCGTCTCTACAAAAAATACAAAAATTAGCCGGGGCGTGGTGGGGGGGGGGGTGTCTGTAATCCCAGCTACTCAGGAGGCTGAGGCAGGAGAATCGCTTGAACCAGGGAGGCAGAGGTTGCAGTGAGCCGAGATTGCGCCACTGCACTCCAGACTGGGTTACAGAGCAAGACTGTCTCAAAAAAACCACCTCAACATTGTAGATTCCTTCCATTCATTGCAGAAAGATGTAAGGAGTACCAGGCAGTTATTAAGCAGTAGGGGGACAAGGTTAAATCAGGAGCAGTGCTCTGAAAACATATAGGCAAGTAAATCAACTAGTGCAGTAAGATCACAGCCACTAGCACAAACATGGTGCCTACTACGTGCCCACACTCCTTCAGGTGTTATACCTGCATTAACTCAATCCTCACGGCAGTTATTTTTGGTTTTTTTTTTTTTTTTTTTTTTTTTTTGAGACAAGATCTTGCTCTGTTGTCCAGGTTGGATGGAGTGCAGTGGTGCAATCACAACTCACTGCAGCCTCCACCTCCCAGGTTCAAGCGATCCTCCTTGCCTCAGCCTCCTGTGACAGTAATTCTTATCCTCATTCTACAAACAAGGAGACTGAGGCTCAGAGAAGTTAAGAAAGTTGTCCAAGTTTATAGAGGATTCATCATACCCATGCAGTCTGGCTCAGGGTCAGTGCTTCTAGCCCAAAGATATGAGATGGAAGAAGCAATGAAAACACAGTCTCAGAACGCAGTGGCCACCCAGAGATGGTGAGTGCAAATAAACCGTGGAGTTTAGGAAGGATTCCTGGAGGAAGCGACTTTTGAGCTAAGTTCCAGAGCAGGGGTTGTCAAAACTACAACCTGTGGACCAAATCCAGCCCACTGTCTAGTTTTGTGAAGTTTTATTGGAACACAGCCACACTCATTTTTGTACAGATTGTCCACGGCTGCTTTTGCAGTATAGAGGCAGAAACCATATTGCCTGCAAAGCTGAAAACAGTTATCATCTAGCCTTTGACAGGAAAAGTTTGCCAACCCTGTCCTAGAGGATTAGTAGGAAAATAGTTCATGAAAGATAAAGGGAAGGTGCACAGGCCAACTCGATGCCCACTTTGCCTTCTCCAGGTATCTCACCCTTTTCTGGTCCTTCTTCCACTTGATGTCACCACGACAGCACAGGCAGCCTTCCCCCCTCCCTGGGCCTCCTCTGGAGCCTCCTAACCACTGCATCCATTCTATTTTTTTTTTTTTCTTTTGAGACAGATTCTCACTCTGTCACCCAAGCTGGAGTGCAGTGGTGAGATCTCGGCTCACTGCAACCTCTGCCTCTTGAGTTCAAATGATTCTCCCGCCTCAGCCTCCCGAGTAGCTGGAATTACAGGTGCATGCCACTATGCCCAGCTGATTTTTTATATTTTTAGTAGAGATGGAGTTTCACTATGTTGGCCAGGCTGGTCTCGAACTCCTGACCTCAAGTAATCCTCCTGCCTCTGCCTTCCAAAGTGCTGGGATTACAGCCATGAACCACCACGCCCGGCCGCTGCATCCATTCTTAACCTCTGCATCCCTTCTGCCACCCAGGCAGAAAAGAAATCAACAAAAGGACAAGCTTGGATCCAAACACTGTCCTGCTTAAAATCTTCAAAGTCTCTCCATTGTTCTTAGGTAGGAATCCAAACCCTTCACCAAGCCTAACCAGACCCACCTGCCCCTTCCTCCAGCTTCGTCCCGGACGCTTCCTTTGCCCTTGCTGCTCTCTCCGGAATCCTCTTCCCACCAACTTTTGGCCGCTCAACTCCCTGCTGATCTGTTCTTGGTGGCAATGTCCCCTGCTTCTCTGCTCCACCCAGTGTGGGTCCCATGAGAATCTCTGGCTCACCCACCCTTGCTCCCTCGCTATAAAAATGTTGCAATGATTTCATGGAAACTCCTGTTTCGAGGCCAGTCGTGGTGGCTCATGCCTGTAATCCTAACACTTTGGGAGGCTGAGGTGGGAGGACTGCTTGAGCCCAGGAGTTTGAGACTAGCCTAAGCAACATAGCAAAACCCTGTCTCTACAAAAAACTAAAAACCTTAGCCAGCTGTGGTGGCACGCACACGTAGTCTCAGCTACTTGGGTCGCTTGAGCCCAGGAGTTCAAGGCTGCAGTGAGCCGTGATTGTGCCACTGTGCCCCAGCCTGGGCAACAGAGCAAGATCATCTCAGAAAAAAAAAAAGAGAGAGAGAGAAGAAAAGAAAAATAAACTTTATTTATTTATTTTATTGTCTCTTTTGGAGTACCAGATCAACGGGTGGCAGATGTAGGTGGGCTGAAACTACCACTGTAATTTCCATCAAACTCTGCCTGCAGCCCACTAATCCCCCCAAAGATAGAGACACAATAAGAAAGGGCACAGTTCTTCTTCTTCTTATTTTTTTGATACGGGGTCTCGCTGTCACCCAGGTTGGAGTGCAGTGGTGTGATCTTGGCTCACTGCAACCTCTGCCTCCCAAGTTCAAGCGAGTTCTCCCACCTCAACCTCCCCAAGTAGCTGGGATTACAGGCAAGCACCACCACACCTGGCTAATTTTTTGTATTTTTTGTAGAGACAGGGTTTCACCATGTTGGCCAGGCTGGTCTCAAATTCCTGGCCTCAAGTGATCTGCCCGCCTCAGCCTCCCAAAGTGCTGGGATTACAGGTGTGAGCCACTGTGCTTGGCCTTAAAAAGGGGTACTGTTCTGCAAACACAAATTCAAGGCTAGTTCCCTCTGACTTGACTATCATCTAAGTTCTTTCTGTGTATAAATTTCACAGCCACCACTGTTCTTCCAGGAGAATGTCAAGTCCCCAGAGGCCAGCGCCCATGTTTATACGGCTCCTCATTTTATTCCTAGTGCCTAGCGCAGCATCTGGCACCCAGTGGGAATCTAAATTTGCATTGAGCAGGGACTATAAATTCCATCCAAAGAGGACTCCAAGAGCCAACCCGGAGGTGTGAAACAGCATGACGCAAAACGCCTAAAGGGCACACTGGTGTAGGCATAGCACGCAGATGACAGAATCGGGCAGTGCTGCAGACTCCTCAGATCCAAAAAGCACCCCACCCCTCAGCAGGGAACCTTTAGACTGTTACGGTACCGTTCAGGCCTTTGGAAGTCAAAGATTACACTTCCAAAGATGCTGCTGTGGGCGGAGAAGATGTGCAGGAGTGGCAGAGACTATGGTGTGCTGGGCTCCGTTCTCTGCACCTGTCGCGCTCGGGTCTTAGATGGAAAATAAGGGTTCCTGGGAGCGTCACAGCCTCTTGAGGACAGCTAGGCCAAGCTCCAGGCTCCATCCTCCAGCGAGCAAGACAGGATGGACTATGGATGCTTAAATCCCCCCAGGAAGCTCAGCCCTTGGCCCCTTTTAGAAAGAACAAGACCACAGACCTTGGGAGGGAAGGTACTGGTTTGGCACCAGGGGCAGGGCCAGCTTGGCCCAGATAACACTCAGATTCACGGGAGAAGGGTGAGGGCTTGGCAGAGAAGGCAGGGGTCCTGGGAGGATCTGCTCACCTTCGCCAGCTGCGTCTGCAGCTTATTCTTCACATCCGTCACCTCAGAGATGCGGGCATTGAAGGCCAGGTTGGTGTCTGTGAACTGCCTCCACATCTGATCCGACAAGGTCTCAAAGAGGTGCTCCGCCTCCTCCCGCAGCCGGACGGAGTTGGCCCGCATGTTCTGAGAGTGTTTGATGTTGTCGTTACTGAACTTGGCCCAGGTCTCAGGTACGGAGATCCTGCAAAGGCACAAGCGTGAGTTGCAGCAGTCCTGGGAGACCTCAGAATCTGCGGTTTCTCCGCCTTGGCAGTCTTGGCCTCTGGGTCGGGATTATTCTCTGTCCTGTGCATTGTGGGATGTTTGGGATGTTTAGCAGCATCCCTGGCCTCTACCCACTAGAGGCCAGTAGCTCCCCAACCGCCCCATTGTGACAACCAAAAAATGGCTCCAGACATTGCCAAATGACCCTGCCAAATGGGAGGGTGCAGTCACCCCTTGTTGAGAACCACTGTCCTGATCCAATACCCTCATTTTACAAGGGAAGCAAGAGAACCCTAAAGAGAGCAGCTGGTTGGCAGAAGGGCACTCAGTGAGTGGGTCAAAGAGAGGGGCTCCCGCAGAGAGCTCTTTTCCCTAACGCCCACACCACCACCACCAGAAACACAACGTGGACAAGCCAAGAAGCAGGCATTGGGCCTTCTCCTTCACTGGGGTCCCTGAACCCCCCAACTCTGTGATGAGAATGTGGCCACGCTACTTTCACTGCCATTCATTCATGGAATATTTCTTCAACTTCTACCACATGCCAAGCATTGTTCCAGGCAGTTAGGAGAGAGCCATGAACAAGAACGGCAACATCCGTGTCCTCATGGCGGTTAAGTGCCAGAGGAGGGAGATTGACAGTGAGTGAGGAGATAGTTACACAGTGTGTTATGTGTGGGAAGAGATTTAGAAACTGGAGGGCTGGGCCAGCCATGCCTCTAATCCCAGCACACTGGGAGGCCGAGGCAGGCAGATCAGTTGAGTCCAGGAGTTCAAGATCAGCCTGGGCAATGTGGTGAAACCCACATCTCTATAAAAAATGTCAAAAAAAAGTACCTACATGTGGTGGTGCATGCCTGTGGTCCCAGCTACTTGGGAGGCTGAGGTGGGAGGATCGCTTGAGCCCAGGAGTTCGGGGCTGCAGTGAGCCAGGATCGCACCACTGCACTCCAGCCTGGGCAACACAACAAGACCCTGTCTCAAAAGCAGCAGCAGCAGCAGGAGGATGAAAGAGACAAATGGAGTGGTGTCATTATGTGTTGGTCAGGGTTGTAAACGGGAATAGATGGAATACTCGGAAGGGTGTTCAGATCGTCTGGGATTAGAAAATGTATGAAGTGCTGAATGCGATGGCTCATGGCTGTAATCCCAGCACTTTGGGAGCCCCCACGTAGGTAGGGGGGCTCCTACGTAGCCTCCCATGTAGCTAGGACTACAGGCGAGTGCCACCACACTTGGCTAATTTTTGTATTTTTAGTAGAGACGGGGTTTCACCATGTTGGCCAGGATGGTCTGGATCTCTTGACCTCGTGATTCGCCCACCTCGACCTCCCAAAGTGCCGGAATTACGGGTCTGAGCCACCGCGCCCAGCCTCTTTTCAGACATTTTAAAGCACACTTAGGTTGCATGGTGCATAGAAAGTTTTAAAAATCATATAGCGTGTGTGATTGTTTTGCTTGGCTTTTGCAGGAGTTAAAAATCAAGCAATAAACAGGCATCTCGGGCTTCTGGAGATAGGAGTGGCACTAAGTCAGGTTCAGAGCTTTCATCCAACCAAGACCTGAGGCTCAGAGAGTGAAGCATCTTGTTCAAGGCCGCACAACAACGCCCCATCCCAGGACACTGAGGAAAGAGGAGACAATAAGGACAGCAGAGAGAAACATGCAGATTTACTTTGAGTGTCTCTGTTGCCTCTGAATGGGGGGACAGTGTCAGTGTCATAAACAGCAACCTCTAAGCCCTTGTCCTCCCCTGCAGCAGAGAGCTGAGCCCCCCAGAGAAAATAACCCACTTAATCACATTCTGCCTGGGGAGGAATTTGCCAAAGACAGTCTGCCTCCTCAGCAGGCAGTGTGTCTCAGTAGGAGGAAGTGCCTTCTGGAGTCTTTGTCCTCTAAAGATGGAGAGGACAGCTGGCTTTGCTGGAGAGGCAGGAAGGCACCATTGGTAAAACACACAGGCTCAGTATTCAATGTAGATTCAGAATCACAGCTCTGCCATTTGCTGTGTGAGCTTGAGCCAATCGATTCACCTCTCTGAGCCTTAGTTTCCTCATTGTAAAAGGGAGATAATAATGGTACCCACTCCCAGGGTTGCTGAGTGTTTAAATGTGAAGTCCTTGTCATGGCACTGGACAGAGTAAGCACCCAAAAAATGTTTATTATTCATGAGATGTTGCATATGAAGCTGTCAGCACAATGTCTAGCACATAGCAAACACCAGGTAAAAGGTGTCTCTTCCTGGCCAACATGGTGAAACCCTGTCGCTACTAAAAATACAAAAATTAGCTGGGCGTGGTGGCATGTGCCTACAGTCCCAGCTACTCGGGAGGCTGAGGCAGGAGAATCACTTGAACCTGGGAGGCAGAGGTTGCAGTGAGCCGAGATTGTGCCACTGCACTCTGGCCTGGTGACAGAGCGAGACTCTGTCTAAAAAAAAAAAAAAAGGTGTCTACTGCCATCTTCATCATCATTGTTAATCCATGGTAACGAGAACTGCAGTAAATAGAGATACCGCAATTCAGACAGTCACCAAACGTCCTCTTTCATCCGCCCAGACATAGCCCTGCTTTAAGAAAACCCCAAGGCCAGGCGTGGTGGCTCACACCTGTAATCCCAGCAGGTTTGGGAGGCCGAGGCGGGCAGATCACCTAAGGTCAGGAGTTTGAGACCAGCCTGACCAACATGCAGGAACCCCATCTCTACTAAAAACACAAAAAATTTAGCTGGACGTGGTGGCACATGCCTGTAATCCCAGCTACTCGGGAGGCTGAGGCAGGAGCATCGCTTGAACCCAGGAGATGGAGGCTGTGGTGAGCCGAGATCGCACCATTGCCCTCCAGCCTGGGCAACAAGAGCGAAACTCCATCTCAAATAAATAAATAAATAAATAAGAAAACCACAAATACAAAGCCCCAAGCTAGCACATCTAGGGAGCAATTAGTTGCCACAAACGGCAACTCTCTTCTCCACATGGAGTCTCTAGATGGGGGACTTTAAGTAGCAGGTCCCTCCTGAGTGTGGAAATTGGAGGCTCTGGGGCTGCCAGGTTTCTAGAGAGGAATCTGTTTGGGAAGAGAGACCCTCTGGACTCCCTGTGCAGATGAGGGGGACCAAGCCCCCAAAGTCCTGCTCACCTTGCCAGTGCCATGGAGGAGAGCACCTTGTCAGGAAGAGGAGGAAAGTCCCCAGGAGTTGTCATTACCCAAAGTCCCAAAGGGTCACCTCAGCACTTCGACATTTGTAAGATCCAGAATGTGACCCCAGGCTTGGGCCAAGGAGACTGCCAAGGAACACCTTCCTTCTCGCTTCCCTTCCTCCCTTCCTGTGGTTCTTCTTTCCCTCCCTTCCTCCTTCATTCATTCTTCTATTCAATAAAAATTTATTGCATACCAACATGTGCCAAGCACAATTCTATGTGCTAGGGATTTTTTTTTTTTAACAGAAGAAAGCGGAACTAAGATAGACCCCACCCTCTTTCTCATCCTGAGCATCTCTCAGACCTCAGACTACCAACTGGGAAGCATGTTTTCATTCTGCATAAAATCTCACAATGCTGTGATATGCCCACGATCATGACAGGCTCACAGAAGGCACCACCTCATAGCTGCTGTGACGAGAAAATGAGGTCACACAGTAAGCACTTGATAAATGTTGGCTGTGATTATTCTATACTAGGTTCTGTGCTTAAAACTTCACACACCCACCTTTTTCATACTCACAGCAGCCCTGGGAAGTGGGTACTAATTTTCTCCCAGTGGTATAGATTCAGAAATGGCCCAAAGAAATGAAGTGACTTGCTCAGTGTTAGCGTAGAGGCTGGGATTTGAAGCCAGGCAGCCTGGCTCCAGATTCCACTCTCTCTCTCTCTCTCTCTCTCTCTCTCTCTCTCTCTCTCTCTCTGGCTGGTCTGGAAAACTCCTGGAACTCCTGGCTTCAGGCAATCCTCCAGCCTTGGCCTCCCAAAGGGCTGGGATTACAGGGGTAAGCAACCAACACTGGCCAGGCAAGAATTCACTCTGTTAAACCACTACCGACACCAGCCGACCCCACTTGGCCCCCCTGCCGAGGTTGTCACTTGCTTTGGAATTTTTTTTTTTTTTTTTTTTGGTGAAACTGCTGAGTGGCAGTGGCTGTGCGACCCTCACTAAGCCAATGGCATGCTCTCTCTTCCTGAAATTTGGATCTTGAACAGTGGGGCAAGGATGGAAAGATGAAGGCGCTCTGACCACACAGCTCCCACTGCCAGAATCTTTCCCTCCAGCCTTCCCCTTGAGTTCGTGGCTCCCCCTTAGCTCCTCCGGTAAATTCCATTTTGTCTTAAGCTAATCTGACCTGGATTCTGCCGCCTGCGCTAGAGGATCCCCGTTCAACCACGCCACTTCCCACTTAACTGGTGCACGATGCCCCTTCGCCATTCGTTGGCAGGAGCAGAAGCCCTCACTCCAGTTGGACACGCCAGGGATGGGGAGGGGGAGTCTGATACTTACGTGCCGTCAATTTTCTCCATGCCGTGGAAGAAGCTGATGCAGTCTGACGTATTTCTCAGGTTAAAGCACTTCTCATCGATGCACTGGGCCGAGCTTTTGTCCTCGAGGTCCCTCTCCAGCGCGTGCTGAGCATCCCGGTTATCGCTGCAGGGAGGGAGGAGTCATTCCTGGACCATGCACCTGCGCAGAGTTCCCAGCCTGGGCCACACAGCGGGTGTGTGTTGCAAGCCCTGGACTCCCAGGAAGCCACCCAGTAGCTTCTCAGTCCTCTTCCCACCTCCATGCCCCACCACATACCCAGAGGCTCCCCCCAATCCAAACAGATTTGTCCTTTATTCTTTTTTTTTTTTTCCAGACAGAGTCTCACTCTGTCACCCAGGTTGGAGTGCAGTGGTGCAGTCATGGCTCACTACAGCCTTGACCTCCCAGGCTCAAGCACTCTTCCCACCTCAGCCTCCTGAGTAGCTGGGACTACAGGCATGGGCCATCAAGCCCGACTAACTTTTTAAATATTTTTGTAGACATGGTCTTGCTGTGTTGCGCAGGCTGGTCTTGAACTCCTAGGCTCAAGTGATCCTCCTGCCTCAGTTTCCCAAAGGGTTGAGATTACAGGCATAAGCCACCACACCTGGCCCCTGTTGTCCTTTAGAAGAAGGATGGGTAAGCACTTACCTTAAAGGGTTACATGATAAATAGTTTAGGCTTTGTGGGTCATATGGTCTCCATTGCAACTACTCAACTGTGCACGAGAGCAGTCGCACATATGTAAAAATCCATGTGGCTTCATCTCAATAAAACTTTATTTACAAAAACAGATGGCGGGCCAGATTTGTCCCTCCAGCTGTAGCTTGCTGACCTAATTTTGAAGACATCAATCCACACTTTGGACAAAGCCTGATGCAAGTCAAATCACTTTGTAAATCAATCATTGTGTCTGACCCTATGCTGGGCACCGAGGGATGAGACGCAAATAAGACGACCCAGTCACTGCCTTCAGGTTGCTCACAGATTTGTGTGAACAAATATAAAATATATGTATATATATACAAAACAGAATGGTAAGGGCATTGTGCAGGTTTGAAAATATGAAACAACACAGAGGAGGAAACCATTAACTGAGGGTGAGAGGGTGGTCAGGGAAGGCTTTCCAAGGAGGTGTCTGAGCTGGGTTTTCACAATAAATAGGAGTAGACCTTATGGGGGAATGAGAATTCTAAGCCAACAACATCACACGTGCCAACACAGAGAAGCTAGAAACACCAGATGTTTAGGGACCTCAGGATCAGGAACTGGGTGGAGTCAGGGGCTAGGTGAGGACAGGGATTGGGTGGGGTCAGGGCCTAGGTGGAGTCAGGGACTAGGTGAAGACAGGGATTGGGTGGGTTCAGGGACTGGGCGGGGTCGGGAGCTAGTTGAAGACAGGAATTGGGTAGGGTTGGGGCTGGGTGGGATCAGAGACTGGGCTGAGGTAAAGAGAGGACAATGGATCAGGGCCAGGGCTTAAGCCAGGAGGGCTGGTTGGTATCTCGGCTAAGAAGCTTAGACTTAAAGATTACTGCCAAATTCCAGACATTTGAGAATCACTTCCACGATTCTTGTCAAATACCAAACTCTACTATTTACTTATTTTTCCTTTTTAAAATCACTTTTATTTAATTAATTAATTTTTTTGAGATGGAGTTTTCCTTTTGTCGCTTAGGCTGGAGTGCAGTGGCACGATCTCAGCTCACTGCAACTTCCGCCTCCTGGGTTCAAGGGGTTCTCCTACCTCAGTCTCCCTAGTAGCTGGGATTACAGGCACCCGCCACCACTCCTGGCTGATTTTTGTGTTTTTTTAGTAGAGATGGGGTTTCATCATGTTAGCCAGGCTGGTCTTGAACTCCTGACCTCAGGCGATCCGCCTGCCTTGGCTTCCCAAAGTGCTGGGATTATAGGCGTAAGCCACCACACCTGGCCTAAAATCACTTTAAAAATGTAAATAAATGTATGATAAAAGGAAAATTTACATCCCTGTCTTTAAAGAAAAACCCATCACCCTTTCCATTAATAGAAGATCACCTCAGACCTAAATATTAATACTACGTAGGCACTCGCTAAATCCTAGCTAGAATCTATTTCCTCCAGAAGGTTCTAAGCCTGGACCTTTTTCTGTTTCCTTGTTGGCTGAAAAAAAAGAGATCAGTTGATGGTACAGACACACAAGCAGCAGCTGAAACTTTTGCCTTGAAGTGTTTAGAAGAATTGTAAGAGTAGAGAAGGGAGTAACTTCCATTAAGTGAGGGTATGTCAGACACCAGCTAAACCGAGTGTATCTGTTCTCTGTCTGTCTCTCTGCCTTTCTCTCTCCCTCCCTTCTTGTGTCTATGTCTCTGTCTCTCTAACCTTTGTCTCTTTCTTGGTTTCTCTCTGTCTGAGCCTCTGTGGGTCTCTGTGGGTCTCTCCCTCCCTCCCCTCCATCTATATCTTTTTTTTTTTTTTCCTGCTGTGGATGTTGGTTGCAGGTGAGGGGTTCCCAGCAGGCCAGGAGCCAGGAAGTGAAATCCTCACAGTGGTGGCGGTTCCCACCTATCAGGAAGCTCGGGTCATGTCAGAGCAGGAGGAACCCCAGTCCCGGGGCCCTTGGGGTTTCCAAATTGGCAGAGTCCTGGAGAAATGAGGCCCTGTCCTGCCTAATGAGCTGGAATGTGAAGCGAGGCCAGGATGTGGAAAGCAAACATGTTAGAGAATTAGAGGGAAACCTGGGGGCCTCAGAGTCCAGCGTGTCCAGCTGCCTGGCCCTTGTCATGAGGCCTAGGGAAAGAGGAGGCAGTCCTGTCCTCCCTACTCGGCCCGCAACCAAGGGCCAGACCAATGCCAAGCTCACCCTGCTGTCAGCCCACCAGGAAAAGCCCAAACGTGGCTCCTTCTCTATGAGGAAGAGCCTTTTCTCACCTGGTGCAGCAAGGACCCCACCCTGCCCAGATGCGGGCCTCAGGCTTCGCAGAAAACCATGAGCCAAGAGCCTGGTGTTGGCCACCTGAGCAGGTCAGCGGCAGAGCTTCCCCAAGGGGGTGAGGACACACCAGACTCTGCCTGGCTAATGAGGCTCTGGCTGGCTCTCGGTTAATTAGTATAATCCCAATCCCTCTGGCAGCACAAGCTGTGAGATGGCAGGAGTTATCTGACACACAGCCACTGCCCAGCGACAAACAGCCTCCATCTGGCGTGGCTCGGCCTCCAGTCTCCACAAAGTGAAATGCTGCCCTGACCTGCTCTCATCCTCTTCCTCACTCACTCTGTGCTTGCTTTCTCTCTCTCCTGCTGTCTGCCTCAGTTGCTCTCATCTCTCTCGGTCTCTATCCAAGCTCAAGCATCTCCCTCTCTCTTTCTCTCTCTCTCTCTTTTTTTGAGACAATCTTGCTCTGTGGCCCGGGCTGGAGTGCAGTGGCACGATCTTGGCTCACTACAACCTCCGCCTCTTGGGTTCAAGCGATTCTCCTGCCTCAGCCCCCTGAGTAGCTGGGATTGGAGACATGTGTCACCACCCAGCTAATTTTGTGTTTTTAGTAGAGACGGGGTTTCACCATTTTGGCCAGACGGGTCTGGAACTCCTGACCGCAAGTGATCCACCCACCTCAGCCTCCCAAAGTGCTGGGATTACAGGCATGAGCCTCCGCACCCAGCCTCTTTTCCTCTTTCTCCATATCTGTCTCTCTCCTTCTCTTTGCCTTTCTCTGTCTCTATCTCATCTCTTGCCAGATACTTCTGGTATATCTGACTCTGTGCCTCTCTGTCCATCTGTCTCCCTACTCCCCACCCCTGTCTCTGTTTATCTCTTCATGTCTCTCTGTCTCTTTTGATGTCAGTGCTCATCTCTCTCTCTGTGTCTCTCAGTCTCTGGGACTGTCTCCATCTGTCTCAGTCTTCCTGGTTCTCCCAGATCCCCCCACCTCTGGTTGCATCATCTGGGGTTGCACAAGCGGCCTCCTGATCCCAGTCTCAGGATTTCTCCTCTGAGGTCCAGCTCCCCACTTCAAGTCTGGGATTGGTTCACTCTGCCGGCTCAAACTATCCCCCTTCCCAAACATCAGCCCTCCTGTCCCCACCAGCGCCACGGTTTTTCACATCCCATGGCAGCTACAAATGGAAAACCATTCTCTCTTGCCATAAATAGAAGATCACAAAAATAACTGGAAGAAAGAACAGAATAGAGAGCCCAGAAATAAATCCAGGCATTTACAGTCAATTGATTTTCAGCAAAGATGCCAAGAACATACAGTGGAGAAAGGACAGCTTCTTCAACTGTGGAAACGTACATGCCGAAGAATAAGTTAGAGCCCTATCTCACACTGTAGATAAAAATCAACTCAAAATAGATTAAAGATTAGCTGGGCATGGTGGCAGGCACATGTAACCCCTGCTACTCAGGAGGCCGAAGCAGGAGAATCACTTGAACCCAGGAGGAGGAGGTTGCAGTGAGCCGAGATTGCACCACTGCACTCCAGCCTGGGTGACAGAGGGAGACTCCATCTCAAAAAAAAAAAAAAAAAAAAAAGATTAAAGACTAAAATGTAACACCTGAAACTGTAAAACTACTAGAAGAAAACATAGGGGAAAAGTTCCATGACATTGGTCTGGACAATGACCCCAATAGCACAGGAAATCAAAGCAAAAATAGACAAATGAGATTACATCAAACGAAAAAGCTTCTGCACAGCAAACGAAACAATCAAGAGACTGAAGAGACAACCTCAGAAATGGGAGAAAATATTTGCAAACTACACCTCTGATAAGGGGTTACTATCCAAAATATGTAAAGAACTCAGACAACTCAATAGCAAGAAAACAACCCAGTTTTAAAATGGACAAAGTTATTGCGGCACAATTTACGATAGCCAAGATATGAAATCAACTTAAGTATCTCTTAACAGATGAATGGATAAAGAAAAGGTGGCATGTATACACAACAGAATACTACTCAGCCTTAAAAAAAGAAGAAAATCCTGTCATTTGTGACAACATGGATAAGCCTATAGGATATAATGTAAAGTAAAATAAGTCAGGCACAGAAAGACAAATATCTCATGATCACACATGTATGTGGAATCTAAAACAAGCGAACAAACAAAAGCACAGAGCAGAATGGTGGTTACCAGAGGCTGAGGGTGGGGTATTGGGGAGATGTTGGTCAAAGGGTACCAATTTCAGTTCGTCAGGAGGAATAAGTTCCAGAGACATGGTGACCATAGTTAACAACAATGTACTGTGTTCTTGAAAATCACTGAGCTTTTAAGTGTTCTCATCACAAAAAATAAGTATGTGAGGTAACATATATGTTAATTAGTTCCAATTAGTTCAATGTTTTGAAATATACACGTAATTTCAAAACATCATGTTTTATATCTACAGCATATACCACTTTTGTCAATTAAAAATGAATAAGTCATTAAAAAAATAAGTGTAAGAAAAATGCAATAAAACAAAGACACTGGCCTGTCCCAATTCTCCCTTTGTTAAAATTTGCCTGTTTAAATAAGAGTATTTAGACCAGGTGCAGTGACTAACGCCTATAATCTCAGCACTCAGCACTGTGGGAGCCTGAGGTGGGCAGATCACCTGAGGTCAGGAGTTTGAGACCAGCCTGGCAAAACACTGTCTCTACTAAAAATACAAAAAATAGCTGAGTGTGGTGGCATGGGCCTGTAATCCCAGCTACTCGGGAGGCTGAGGCAGGAGAAACGCATGAATCTGGGAGGTGGAGGTTGCAGTGAGCTGAGCCCGTACCACTGCACTCCAGTCTGGGCAGCAGAGTGAGACTTCGTCTCAAACAAATAAATAAACAAATAAATATGAACATTTAAGGGATTTTGTTTACTGAATTGATTATTTTATTTTATTTTTTAAGCCTTTACGGGTACATAGTAGGTGTATATATTTGTGGGGTACCTGAGATATTTTGATACAGGCATGCAATTTGTAACAATCACATCAGGGTAACTGGGGTATCCATCCCCTCCAGCATTTATCATTTCTTTGTGTTACAAACATTCCCATTTATACTCTTTTAGTTATTTTTAAATGTGCAATAAATTATTGTTGACTTTAGTCACCCTGTTGTGCTTAAGGTTTTTTTAAGTGAATCAATTTATAGACAAACTATAGGTAACAACAGTCCCGGTGACAGGTGGAATTGTGAGAAATTAGAACAGGGGCACACAAATTATTGAACTTCAACTCTGTGTCCTTTCAGCCATCATCCCTCCTGCTATATTTGCATCTTCTCTGTACATCTCCACCCCGATGTCTTTGTAGGGGTCTCCAATGTGTCTGTCCGTGACCAAGCTCTTTGCTCTATGGGTAGCTTGCCTGCGATGTCTTTCTCCCTAACACCCAGAACTAACCCCTTCGGGGGATCCAAGGGCTCCTGGAGGAGGAGGTGGGTTCTGGGGCACAGCAAACCAAGATGTGTGCTCCCAGGGCTGATTTGGAAGGTGCCCGGCCCCCCTGCATCCACGCCAACTGCCCATGTGCACCAGGCAGTGGGAGGGACAGCCATTGCCAGGTTGCCAGCCTGTCCCGTGCTTTCTGTGTCTCTGTGTCAAGAGTGAATGAAGTGGAAAAACCAGCAGAGCAGCGTGCCCTGAAAGAGTCAAAGGTGAGTGCCAGCTGCAGGTGGAGGTGAGCCGGCTGCTTTCAGGCGGAGCTGGTGCCAAGGGCTTCACTATGGGCCCCAAGCCCCGTAAAACTTAAGTCTCCCTTTAATTATGAGAGGGGCCCCCAGGCTTGTCGGGATACTGGTTACATAATCTTGTAAGAACAAAAAGCTGATTTTGTTTGAAGACTTCTGGCTCAATGCGTCCACCAGCTCCCTTGTGAAGGTGCCCAGCCCCTGGCCTTGCTACCTAATACCACCCACCCTCTGTCATCTCCCAAGGTTCAGAACTCAAATGGGGAAGCCACAGGCTAAGAGGGGCCTCAGGGAGGCCAGTTGCCTCTTGCCAGGGCTCTCGCTGTAAACAAGAGAAACCAGTGACGCATGGGTTGTCAGAGTCAATTGTGCACTTCTCAGTGACATCATATTAGCAGCTTAAAATCAGCCATTGTGGTAACATTTACACCAGCGAAACTGGCAGACACTATGATCAGGACTCTTTTTTTTTTTTTCCTAGAAGGCTGGTTGTTGAACATTTACCAGCACACCACTGACCAAAAGAACCACCCAGAGACAAGTGGGCCCATCTGGCTTGTCCCCCAGAAACCTGAGAGTCCTAAAACAAACCCCAAGGAGAGGGAATTTAAAAAAAAAAAGCCCTTACCGCATCTGGATATCAATTATTTGAGCTAATTTTCTCATCTGTTCTTGGCAACATTTTAGCAAATCCACTTCCTGAAATGAAAAATGTCAGAAAGAGCAGTGCCTCCTAGAACCTCACAGTCTTGTCTCCCAGGCCAGAGCCCTCAGCTCTCCCCTCCCGTCTCACTGACCACCCTCGACCCCAGGAGGTGAAATGTCAGCGTGGGGCCCCTGCCTCAATCCACGTGACCCCAGGGCCAGGCAGGTAAGGGTTGATTGTGGAGGCTCCACCATTTTTTTTTTTTTGCCCTACTTTCTTTTTATAGACTCCCAGAATAAAAGAAAATTTAGCACCTACCATGTGCCAAGCACTCACTTATAGATTATCATTACATTAAATAATGCATATGATATGGTACAGCCTATCACATATAGTAGGTGCTCAATAAACGCTAGCTTTTATTATTGTTATTGGTATATTATTATCATGCCCATTTTGGAGATGAAAAGACTGAGGGTCAAATAACTCCATTACTCCCTGTTCCTAAATTGCAAACTAGGCCTCCACCCATGCTTCCTGAGCCCTCACTTTCCACACGGTGACACGTGTGGCTTCTGCTCCTGACAGGTAGCTCAGTAATTTCTCTGACCTGCTGGCCTTCCCTCCTCCTTCAGGGGGCTGGGCAGAACCAGCAGACACCTTACCCGGATAAGGTTTTTCTCCACATTGTCATGGACCAAATCAATCCCAATCCTCTTCTCTCGATGGTACAGACACTCCAAGGCCACCTGTGGGAAGCAGCAGAAAGAATGTATTCTTCCTGTAGCTGTATGTAGACCCTGAGCAGAAGGGACTCACATCCACCCTTGCCACAATCTGTTCCTTTCTCCCGGAAACCTGGGTGCTTCATGTGACCTCACTACTGGGCATTGGATGGGCTTCTGCCTCCCCTTCTCCCCGGATGAGAGCTGTGGGTTGTCATATGACCAAGGCATCCAGAGATGCAAGGCCCATGTAGAGAAAACAGGATAAAGTAGCATCCCGAGAACCAATTTTGATTCCCATAATTGCATCAGCAGCCCCAAGCCTTCCCACAATACAATAATACATAGAATAAAACTTCATAATAATTTCAGATAAGACGGTGTTGGCTGCCATCTTCCATGTAGCTTCTCTTCTGACTTCAGTCGGGGCTTGACCACTTCCTATTGTGTGCATTTGGGCAAACTGCTTAACCTCTCTGCTGGTTTCCTCCTCTGCAGATGGGTGCCATATTGGTGCCTATCTCACAGGTTCATTGTGCAGGTGAAGTCGGCTTGACAAGTGTAAATCACTGAGAACATTGCCCATAAATATTACCTGTGAATATGCATGAAAACCCCTCTTTGCAGATCTCCCAGTGGAGGGACAGTTTGGGGAAGTGGTCAGGACAACCCTGCCACCTAGCCCTGGGCCTTACAACTCTCATGCAGACCTGGGCAGAGCAGAAGAGAGGACAGGACAAGGGGCTTTTCAGGGGCGCTCTATGATGGGAAGCTGACAAAACAGCAGTGATTGGCAAACCAGCCCGTGATGTCACAAAGGGCCCAGGAGCAGAAGGAAGCAGGATGTCAAGGTCTGGATGTCAGGATGCAAATGTATGTGAGAACTCAGAAATGGGAGGGGGTCACTGACCCGT
Organism: Pan troglodytes; assembly: GCF_028858775.2. Lineage (NCBI taxonomy): Eukaryota > Metazoa > Chordata > Mammalia > Primates > Hominidae > Pan > Pan troglodytes. Next base: position 13,335,534 of record NC_072416.2, read on the forward strand.
GCCACAAGGATTTCCAGAGCCCCTTCTGTGAGACATGCTCTGCTGAGGTGCTGGGGATAACACAATGAACCAGGCTGAGAGTCCCTGCTCTCACACAGCCTGTGTTCTACTAGGGGAGAGAACACCCATAAGAAACTCAGTCAGGCTGGGCACAGTGCCTCCCTCATGCCTGTAATCTCAACACTTTGGGAAGCCAAGGTGGGAGGATTACTTAAGCTCAGCCTGGGCAGCATAGTGAGACCCCATCTCTACAAAAAATTTTAAAATTAGCCAGCCATGGTGGTGCATGCCTATAGTCCCAGCTCCTCAGGAGGCTGAGGTCGGAGGATCTCTTAACTCCAGGAGGTCAACTAATGAGCCAAAATCATGCCACTGCACTCCAGCCTGAGCAACAGAGAAAGACCCTGTCTCAAACAACATCAACAAACCAGGAACTCAATCATTTCCAACTGTGTGAAGGGCCAAGAGGAAAATATTCAGGGTGAAGTGAGTGGGTGAGGAGTAACCAGTGGAGTGGTCAGGTAGGAATTCTCTAAGGAGGAGAAGGACTGTGTCATGAGAAGCAGAGATGCAGAGCTGGGTAGGAATGCACCAGAAGGGAAAACAGCAGGTGCAAAGGCCCTGAGGTCAGCAGAGAAACAGACAGGAAGCCACTGGCACTGGAATAGAGGAAGCGAGGCTACAGCAATAGTGGGGACAGGGGTTATGGGGAGGGGTGGAGGAATTCGGGAATTAAGATGTTAATTTCTGGGGGACCGGACACGGTGGCTAATGCCTGTAATCCCAGCACTTTGGGAGGCTGAAGTGGGCAGATCACGAGGTCAAGAGATCAAGACCATCCTGGCTAACACGGTGAACCCTGTCTCTACTAAAACTACAAAAGATTAGCCGGGCATAGTGGCAGGCGCCTGTAGTCCCAGCTACTCGGGAGGCTGAGGCAGGAGAATGGCGTGGACCCGGGAGGTGGAGCTTGCAGTGAGCCGAGATCGCACCACTGCACTCCAGCCTGGGCAACAGAGCGAGACTCCATCTCAAAAAAAAAAAAAGGGGTTGTTAATTTCTGGGAGGCCATCAAGGGAACCAGTGGCTGCTGTAAGGACAATGGATTGGAAGGGAGCAGGAACTGGGAGACCAGGTGGCTTACATTGCGCAGGGAGAGGCTGCCTGGATTGTGGGGGCAGCCTGGGAGATAAAATTGAGATGTCGATGGTCCCCCTGCCACCACATGGCTGATCAGAGAAAGCCAAATGTGACCAGGCAAAGCTGGACTTTCCAGACAGGATGGGGGAGTGAGAAGAGAATGGGAGGGAGAGCAGTAGGTCTGGGATACTGCTGTAGGGGTCTGAAAAGCTGCCCTGCCCATCATTCTTCCCAGGGAGAATCTGGGGTTGTATAGAATCTGCTCCCTGCATTCCATGGATTTGGACATCCTAGAGTGATAGAAACCTATGCCATGTCTCCCAGGGAGATCCGGAGGCAGGATCTCTCCTACGGAAGCCCCTGTAGCTGCAGGAGGCTTCCAGGCAAGAGGTCGTGAGTTCTCCAGGGAGCAGCCGATCATCTTCCTATGTGGCCAAAGTCAGTTCCCATAGGTGCTGCTGGTTCCTTACCCAGTGTCCACTCAACCCCTTCCATGATTTTCTCCTGGATGTGGTGAGAAACATTCACTTATCCAGACCGCTTTGCATCCAGAGTCCATGTGAGTGCTGGCTAATAGGCTAAAAATGGAAACACACGACGGACCTTCCAGAAAAGACATTCCCTGATAAAAAGCAATGGTGCCTATTGATGCGTCTGCTCTTTGTTCTACCCTTGCCTTCCTGCCTCGAATGAGAATATCAAGAGGCCCCTGGCATGCAGGAACTTGCAGTATAAAATACGAAACCTCCTTGGGAACAGGAGGACACAAACCACATGCTGTGGGTGGCAGAACAGAAAGAGAGGAGCCTGGGTCCCTTCTGGCACCAAGTTGAGGCTGCAGCCACCTGATCTGTCTCCCTCTGGAATTTTCCTTATGACAGAAAAATAAATTCCTGTTTGGCTAAACCACTATCGTGGAGTATTTGTTACATGCGGCTAAAAGCTATCCTAACTGAGCAGGGAGACAACTGGAGGCTAGGAGACCAAGGAAGTGTTAGGAATGTCCACATTTAGTTTTTGTTTGTTTGTTTGTTTTGTTTTTTGAGATGGAGTCTTGCTTTGTGGCACAGGCTGGAGTGCAGTGGCGTGATCTCAGCTCACTGCAACCTCCACCTCCTGGGTTCAGGAGATTCTTATGCTTCCGCCTCCCAAGTAGCTGGGATTACAGGCATGTGCCACCATACCCAGCTAATTTTGTATTTTTATTAGAAATGGGGTTTCATCATGTTGACCAGGCTGGTCTCGAACTCCTGACCTCAGGTGATCCACCTGCCCTGGCCTCACAAAGTGCTGGGATTACAGGTGTAAGCCACTGTGCCCAGTCACATTTAGATATTTACTCATTTATTCAGCATGTATTTATTGAATGCCTACTCTGTGCTTCGCCCTGTCCTAGACTGGGAATACATTCAAAACATTAGTGTAAACAACACCAGTCAGCACCGACATTGGTCACTACGGACCCACACAGACATACAGGTGCCCTGCATTGAATAGCAGTCTTGAATACATCAGTGACAAAGCAGGCAAAAATCTCTACCTTGATGGAGACTATACTGTATTCTAATATTCAATCAAGTATAGAGCATGTTAAATGATAAGTATTACGGGGAACAATAAGGCAGTTATGGGCCAGGCACGGTGGCTCATGCCTGCAATCCCAGCACTCTAGGAGGTCAAGGCGGGAAGATCAGATCGAGACCAGCCTGGCCAACATAGCGAAACCCTGTCTTTACTAAAAATACAAAAATTAGCTGGCCATGGTGGCGGGCGCCTGTAATCCCAGCTCCTCAGGAGGCTGAGGCACGAGAGTCGCTTGAACCCAGGAAGCAGAAGTCGTGGTGAGCCAAGATCGAGCCACTGCACTCCAGCTTGGGTGACAGAAGGAGACTCTGTGTAAAAAATAAATAAATAAGTCAGTTATTTTAAGCATGTGCTTTAAGGACCAGAATACACACATGCTCAGGCATGCATAAGTATGCACACAATATTTTCATGAAACCCCTGCAACTCTGATGTAGCTTCAAGGAGAAAAGGAAATTCTATTCAGTCCAAGAAACCCTGATTTGACTGGGATTATCCTGAATTGACTAAGATTGTATTACTGATCGTATTCGATGATGCAGCTCAAACCGACCTGCAAGGTGCCTGCCACCTTCATCTTCAGTCAAGGGAAGCAGAATGAGCGTGCAGTATCCCCATGACACAGCCACAGCCCTGTCCCCACCCCTGTACTCGCCTGCAATGGGCAGTTCACCTCATTGGCCGCGCACTCCAGCCGCCTCTTGACTGTCTCCAAGTTCTGGTTCTCAGTCAGAAGCCTGTCCAGCTCATAGCTCAGCTCTGACTTCCAGAAGCCAATGTCCGACAGCCTCTGGCCCAGGTTCCGGGAGGTGCCCTCCTGCATCTGGTGCGTCAGCTGGTCCTTGTCCTGCAAGAGCCTCATGGAGTCATCCGTCAGCCGGCTGGCCCACAGCCGGGAGGCCTCGGCCCCACGCACCTGCAGCTGGTTGGACTGGTCCCAGTCGTGGGGGCTATAGCGAGAGAAGAGTGCTGAGCGCAGTGCGGGCAGGATGGTGGGCGGCCGCAGGGTACTGGTGCTCTCGTCCGGGCAGGTCTGGACGTTGGCTATCTTGTAGAAGAGGCTAGGCCTCCATGAATTGAGGTAGCGATACCCGGGCAGGTAGTAGGGCTGATAGCACTCCTGGGTCACTGGCACCTGTACAGCTGGCAGTGAGGTCAAGCCACAGCATTTCTTGGGACCACAGTAACTGGCGGTCTGAGTGGTCCCAAGAAACTCCATCCTCCCTCATGAGCCCCACTCGGGCAAAACTCTGCTCAAGGAGCCAAAGGCATCACCAGGAAAGGTGAAAGTGCTTCTCTTGGGGACTAGCAGAACCTCTATGACTCAGCACTGGTGTCATAAAGCCTGGGGAGAGGGACTCTTAGCGGGGCCTTTGCTCACTTACAGGCCAGCTGCAGCCATATTGTCCAAAACAAAAAGACAAAAACAATAATCAGCAAACTGAATGTGAGTTTCATAATCCACAGATTCGGTTGCAAGAAGTGACATTTTATCTTCCTATTACAACTGGGCGGGAGGAAAATTAATGTAGTTTACCCAGTGAATTCAATCAGCTCAGGGACAATTTGGTCAAAGCGAGTTGTTTTCTTTCTTTCTTTGTCCCCAACATGGCATCAAAATGGTCCATCTGAGGTGAGACATGGTAGCTCATGCCTGTCATTTCAGCACTTTGGAAGGCTGTGGCCAGAGGATCACTCAAGTACAGGAGTTACTACTATAGGAGACTAGCCTGGGCAACTTATTGAGACCCCATCTCTACAAAAGAATTTTAAAACGAGCTGGGCACAGTGGCTGGCACCTGCGGTCCCAGCTACTCAGGAGGCTGAGGCAGGAGGATGGCTTGAGTCCAGGAGGTGGAGGCTGCAGTGAGCTGTGATCGCACCACTGCACTCCAGCCTGGGTGGCAGAGCAAGACTGTCTCCAATAAAAAAAGAAGGTTCATTGGTACCATGGAATACCACTCAGCAATACTACTCAAAACAGCACAAATGAATCTCAAATTTGAAGCTATGTGGAAGCAGCTAGGCTCAAAAGATGACACTGTGTATTAGTCCATGTATATGACATTCTGGAAAAGACAAATCCATACGGACAGAGGACAGATCAGTGGTTGCCAGGGTCTAGAGGTTGGGGGAGAGTTGTTGACTCCAAAGGAGCACAAGAAAATTGGGAGGGGCGAGACAGTATGTTCTAGATCTTAATTGTGTTGGTTACACATTTAGTGGAAACCTATAGAAGTTTCCACTAAAAAGAGTAAAATTTACTGTACATCAATTATACTTCAATAAACCTGATTTTTAAAAATAGAGGGAGGGATCTTGAGCATCAGGAGGCAGAGACCATGTCTATTTTGCTCACCATTAAATTCCTGGCATCCAGCACACTATTGAATGAGTGAATGAATGGGTATCTAAAATGAGAGCTTTCTTGTTCCAGAAAAGTTATTAACTCTATATTCTATAACAATTTTTTGTTTTCAGAGAGACAGTCTTGCTCTGTTGCCCAGGCTGGAGTGCAGTTGCATGATAGTAGCTCACTGCAGCCTGAAACCCTTGGGCTCAAGTGATCCTCCTGCCTCAGCCTCCCGAGTAACTGGGACTAAAGATGCATGCCATCATGCCTGGCTGATTTTTTTTTTTTTTTTTTTGTAGAGATGGGGGTCTCACTATGTTGCCCAGCCTGGTCTCAAACTCCTGGCCTCAAGCGATCCTCCCGTCTTGGCCTCCCAAAGTGCTGGGATTACAGGCATGAGCCCCCCACCCCCACCCTACCACCACCACCCAGCCTATAACAATATTTTAATTACACCAAGAAATTCTCCTCCCTCTTTGGCTGGTGAGAGTAGCAACAAAGTGACAAGGTACAGAACAAGAGGAGTGCTTGATTTGTGGGGCTTCTTTCTGCTGTTGAACTGGGAAAGAGATGAATCTAACTCTCAAATGGTCTTTGTTAGTAGAGTATGATGTTCAACAGCAATTTTCCCCCAATCACCTAAAATCAAGAGTGGGTATGAGAGGACCAAGGCAGCAAAAGTGAAGATAAATAACATTTAGTAAGCACCTTCAATGTTCTTGTGCTTTACATAGACTCATTTATTTCATTTCCACAGAAAACCTTTAAGGAAGGCGTCACACCCACATCTTCTAGCGTGGGATCAGAAAAGCAAGTGGGCCCTGGTCCTCCCGACATTCACAACCCTTACCTCTCAGGATCTTCTAAGATGGGACGTCACATACAGGAGGGGACTACACACAGAAGGCAGCCAAGAAATAGACGAAAAAGATTCGGGTATTTTTTTAAGCACTAAATGGTTATGGTAAAATATTATTTTGGAGGAAGTGTAGGGGGAGGCGAGGGGAAAAAAGGGTTTTTGTGTAACATCGACAAGTATAAAGTGAAATTTAAGGTTTCTCACCATCCTTGGCTTCTTGTAGCCTCCTCAGATATAACTAATATTATCAGATTTTTCCAGAGATAATTCATACATATATAGCATATATCTAGATAATGTCATATATAACACACTATGATATTAATAAAATATCCAAAATATTTATAATAATATCAAGTGTTAACACACAGTGTTACCACACTATGATGTTAACAAATAGCTATGATATTTATAATATCTAGTGTTAACACAATGTGATATTAGTAAACTAACACAGCTACAAATTCTAGTGTTAACACACTGTGATATTAATAAAATCTCTATATTTATAATATCTAGTGCTAACACATGGTGTTAACACACAATGATATTAATAAAATCTCTATATTTATAATATCTAGTGTTAACACACTATATCAATAAAATATCTATGATATTTATAATATCTAGTGTTAACACACTGTGATATTAACAAACTATGACATTTATAATATCTAGTGTTTACAGTGTTAACACACTATGATATTAAGAAAATATCTTTATATTTATCATATCTAGTCATAACACACTATGATATTAAGAAAATATATATGTTTACACAACCTTGTGTTAACATACAGTGTAAACACACTATGATATTCATAAAATAGCTATGATAAATATAATATCTAGTGCTAACACACAGGGTTAATACATTATGATATTAATAAAATATCTATGATATTTATAATATCTAAAGTTAGCACACTGTTAACACTATAATATTCATAAAATATCTATAATATTTATAACTAATGTAAACACAGATTAATAAAGTTCTGATATTTATAATATCTAGTGTTAACACACAGTGTTAACACTATTATATAAAAAATCTATGATATTGAAAATATCTAGTGTTAAAACATTAAGATATTAATAAAATAGCTATGATATTTATAGTAGCTAGTGTTAATATACACTGTTAACACACTGATATTAATAAAATATCCATGATATTTATAATATATAGTCTTAACACACAGGGTTAACACGCTATGCTATTAATAAAATATCTATGACTTTTATAGTATTTAGTGTTAACACAGTATGATATTAATAAAATATACATGGCATTTATAATATCAAATGTTAACACAGTATGCTATTAATAAAATATCTATGACTTTTATAGTATTTAGTGTTAACACAGTATGATATTAATAAAATATACATGGCATTTATAATATCAAATGTTAACACACTATGCTATTAATAAAATATTCATGATATTTATAATATCTAGTGTAAAAACACAATGATATTAATAAAATATGCATAATATAATATTCAGGAATTAATATCATGGATATTAATAAGATAGCCATGATAATTATAATATCTACAGGTAACACAGTATGATATTAATAAACTATCCAAGACGTTTATAATATCTAGTGCTAAAACACTATAATATTAATAAATTATCTATGGCATTTGTAATATTTAGTGTTAACACATTATGATATTAATAAAATACCTATGATATGTATAATATCTATGATATGTATAATATCTAGTGTTAAAATGCTACATTAATAAAATATGACATTTATAATATCTACTGTTTACACAGTGTTAACACACTATGACATTAATAAAATTTCCATGATATTTATAATATCTAGTGTTAACACACTATGGTATTAATAAAGTATCCATGATATTTATACTATCTAGTATTAACACATGTGATACTAATAATATATCTATGATATTCATAATATCTAATGTTATCACAGGGTGCTAACACACTATGCCACTAAGAAAGTACCCATGATATTTATAATATCTAGTGTTAACACACTAGGATATTAATGAAATATCCATAATATCGCACCCCCTGTGACATTAGGAGTAATATCTCCCTAGGATATTATGAATAATATCACAGGGTGTCCACATATGATGTACATCTCTGTGACATTAGAAGTAATGTCTCCCTTGGATATTACGAATAATGTCACAGAGTGTCCACACACGGTGTACACCTCCTGTGACATTAGGAGTAACATCTCACTAGGATATTAGGAATAATGTCACAGGGTGTACACACATGGTGTAAACCCCCTGTGACATTAGCAGTGATATCTCCCTAGGATATTAGGAATAATATCACAGGGTGTACACACGGTGTACACTTTCTGTGACATTAGGAGTAATATCTCCCTAGGATATTCCGAATAATATCAAAGGGTGGACACACATGGTGTACACCCTCTGTGACATTAGGAGTAATATCTCCATAGGATATTACAAATAATATCACAGGGTGTACATCCCCTGTGAAGTTAGAAGTAATATCCCCCTAGAATACTACAAGTGATATCACAGTGTGTACACCCCCTGTGATATTAGGATTAATATCCTTCTAAGATATTATCAATAATATCACAAGGTGTATACCCAGTGTGACATTAGGAGTAATATCTTCCTAGTATATTATGAAATATATCACAGGGTGTACACCCACTGTGACATTAGGAGTAATATCCCCCCTAATATATTAAAAATGATATCACAGGCTGGGGCGTGGTAGCTCACGCCTGTAATCCCAGCACTTTGGGAGGCTAAGTGGGCGGATTATGAGGTCAGGAGATCGATACCATCCTGGCTAACATGGTGAAACCCCGTCTCTACTAAAAATACAAAAAAATTAGCCAGGCATGGTGGTGGGCGCCTGTAATCCCTGCTACTCGAGAGGCTGAGGCAGGAGAATGGTGTGAACCTGGGAGGTGGAACTTGCAGTGAGCTGAGATTGTGCCACTGCACCCCAGCCTGGGTAACAGAGCGAGATGCCATCTCAAAATAAAAAATAAATAATAATAATAATAATAATAATATCACAGGATGTACATCCATTGTGAAATCAGGAGTAACATCCCCCTAAGATATTATGAATAATATCACATGGTGTACTCCCACTGTGACAAGAGAAGTAATATTACCCTAGGATATTATGAATACTATCACAAGAAGTACACACGTGGTAAACACCCACTGTGACATTAGAAGTAACATCCCCCTAGGGCATGACGAATAATATCACAAGCTGTACACACATGGTGTACAACCACTGTGACATTAGGGGTAACATTTCTCTAGAATATGATCAATAATATCACAGAGTGTACATCCTGTGAGTAACATCCTAGGAGTAAAATCCCCAGAGGATATTAGCAATAATATCACAGGGAATGTACACACATGGTGTACACCCACTGTGACATTAGGTGTAACATCTTCCAAGGATAAGACGAATAATATCACAGGGTGTACATACATGGTGGACACCCCCTGTCACATTAGGAATACATCTCTTTAGAATATTAGGAATAATACCACAGGGTGTACATCCCCTGTGACATTAGAATTAACATCCCCCTAAGACATTAAGAATAATATCACAGGTTTACATGCCCTGTGACATTAGGAGTAACATCCCCCTAGGAGATTACAAATAATATCACAGGGTGTACACCCTCTGTAATATTAGGATTAAAATTCCCCTATAATATTATGAATAATATCACAGGGTATACACCCCCTGTGATATTAGGAGTAACATCACCCTAAAATATTACAAATAATATAACAGGGTATACACACCCTGTGACATTAGGAGTAACATCCCCCTGGGATATTAAGAATAATATCAAAGGGTGTACACCCCCGGTGACATTAGGAGTAACATATCCCTAAAATGTTACTGATAGTATCAAAAAGGGGTACATAACCTGTGACATTAGAAATAACATCCTCCTAGGATATTACAAATAATATCACAGTAGATATTACTCCTAATGTCACAGTGGGTGACCACACATGGTGCGCACCCACTGTGATATTAGGAGAAATATCTCCCCAGAATATAATGAATAATGTCCCAGAGTGTACACACACGATGAAAACCCACTGTGAAATTAGGAGTACTATCTCCCTGGGGAATTACGGGTAATGTCCTAGGGTGTAAACACAGGGTGTACACCCACTGTGATATTAGGAGTAGTATCTCCCCAGGTTATTATAAATAACTTCCCAGGGTGTACACACATGGTGTACACCACTATAATATTAGCAGTAATATCTCCCAAAAATATTACAAATAATGTCCTGAGGTGTACACACATGGTGTACACCCACTCTGATATTAAACGTTATATTTTTCTGGGTATCACAAATAATGTCCCAGCATGTACACATGGTATACATCCACTGGGATATTAAGAGTAATATCTCCCCAGGATATTACAAATAATGTCTCAGGATGTACACACAGGATGTTCATTCAATGTGATATTAGAAGTAATATCTCCCTAGTGTATTACGAATCATGTCCTAGGGTGTACACACACAGTGTACACTCACTATGATATTAATGATAATATCTCCCCATGATATTACAAATAATGTCCCAGAGTGCACACACACGGTGTACACCCACTGTGATATTTGGAGTAATATCTCCTTAGGATATTACGAATAATGTCCCAGGGTGTACACATGGCATATACCCAAGGTGATATTAAGAGTAATGTCTCCCTATGATATTACAAATAATTTCCCAGAGTGTACACCCACTGTGATATTAGAAGAAATACCTCTTCAGGATATTTCAAATAATATCCCAGAGTGTACACACATGGTATACACTCACTGTGATGTTAAGAGTAGTATCTTTCCAGGATATTACTAATAATATCCCAGTGTGTGCACACATGGTGTACACTCACTGTAATATTAAAAATAATATCTCCTCAGAATATTACAAATACTATTTCAGAGTTTACACTCATGTTGTACACCCACTGTGATATTAGGAGTAATATCTTCCCTGAATATTGTGAATTCCAGGGTGTACACCCACTGTGATATTAGGAGTAATATTTCCCTAAGATATTACGAATACTATACCAGGGTGTACACACATGGTGTACACCTACTATGTTATTAGATGTAATATCTCCCCAAGCTATTACGAATACTATCTCAGGGTGAACACACATCCTGCACACCCACAGTGATATTAGGAGCAATATCTGCTCTGGATATTACAAGTAATATGCCAAACAGTACACACATGGTGTACACCCACTGTCATATTAAGATTAAGGCTGGGTGCGGTGGCTCACGCCTGTAATCCCAGCACTTTGGGAGGCCGAGGTGGGTGGATCACGAGGTCAGGAGATCGAGACCATCCTGGCTAACATGGCGAAACCCCGTCTCTACTAAAAATATAAAAAAATTAGCTGGGCGTGGCGGCGGGCGCCTGTAGTCCCAGCTACTCGGGAGGCTGAGGCAGGAGAATGGCATGAACCCAGGAGACAGAGCTTGCAGTGAGCCCAGTTCGTGACACTGCACTCCAGCCTGGGTGATAGAGCGAGACTCTGTCTCAAAAAAAAAAAAAAAATTAATATCCCCCAGAATATTACAAATACTATACCAGCATGTACACACACGGTGTACACTCCCTGTCATATTATAAGTAGTATCTCCATAGGATATTATGAAGACTATACAAGGGTGTACATGCATGGTGTACACCCACTGTGATATTAGGAGTAATATCTCCCCAGAATATTACTAATAATATCTCAGGGTGTACACACACAGTGTACCCCCGCTGTGATATTAGAAGTAATATCTTCTCAGGATATTACAAATAATGTCCCAGGGTGAACACACATGGTGTACACCCACTGTGATATTAGCAGTAATATCTTTTCAGGATATTATCAGTAATGTCCCAGGGTGTACACACATCGTATACACCAACTGTGATATTAGAAGTAATATCTCCCCAGAATATTACAAATAATTTCCCGTGGTGTACACACTTGATGTACACCCCCTGTGATACTAGGAGTAATATCTCTCCAGGATATTGTGAATATTGTCCCAGGGTGTACACACATGGTGTGCACCCACTGTGATATTAGGAGTAATATCTCCCCAGGATATTATGAATAGTGTTCTAGGGTGTACACACATGGTGTACACTCTGCTGTGATATTAAGAGTAATATCTCTGCAGGATACTACAAATAATATCCCAGGATGTCCATCCACTGTGATATTAGAAATAATATATCCCCAGGATATTACAAATAATATCCCAGTGTGTTCACACATGGTGTACACCATCTGTGATATTAAAGGTAATATCTCCCTGGAAATTATGAATACTTTCTCAGGGTATACACATATGGTATACACCCACTGTGATATTAGGAGTAATATATTGCCAGGATATTGCTAATACTATTCCAGGGTGTACACACATGGTGTAAAAGCATTGTGATATTAGGAGTAATACCTCCCCAAGATATTACAAATGCTATACCAGTGTATACACACATGGTGTACACACACTATGATATTAAAAGTAGTATCTCCCAAGGATATTAATAATAGTATCCCAGGGTGTACACACATCATGTACACCCACTGTAATATTAGGAGTAATATCTCCCCTGGATATTACAAATACTATCCTAGAGTGTACACACATAGTGAACACCCACTGTGATATTAAGAGTAATATTCCCCAGGATATTACGAATACTATACCAGTGTGTACACACATGGTGTACACCAACTGTGATATTATAAGTAGTATCTCCCCAGGATATTATGATTACTATCCCAGGGTGCAGACACATGGTGTACACTCTTTGTGATATTAGGAGTAATATCACCCCAGATATTACTAATAATATACCAGGGTATACACACATGGTGCACCTACCCCCACTTTGATATTAGGAGTAATATCTTCCCAGGATATTACAATAATGTCCTAGGGTGTACAGACATGGGGTACACCCACTGTGATATTAGGAGTAATATCTCCCCAGGATATTACAAATAATGTCCCAGGGTGTACACACGTGGTGCACAACAACTGTGATATTAGGAGTAATATCTTTTTAGGATATTATGAATAATGTCCCAGGGTGTACACACATCATGTAAACCAACTGTGATATCAGGAGAAATATCTGCCCAGCATATTACAAATAATGTATACACCATGTGTGTACACCCACTGAGATATTAGGAGTAATATCTCCCCAGGATACTACTAATACTATCCTAGGGTGTACACACATGGTGTACACCCACTGTGATATTAAGTGTAATATCTTCCCAGGATATTATGAATACTCTCCCAGGGTGTACCCACCTGGTGTACAGCCACAGTGATATTTGGAGTAATATCTCCCAAGGATATTACGAATACTATTACAGGGTGTAGACACATGGTGTACACCCACTGTGATATTAGGAGTAGTATCTCTCGAGGACATTTTGAGTACTATTCAACACATCGTGTACACCCATCATGATATTAGGAGTAATATCTTACCAGGATATTATGAATAGTATATGAGGGTGTACAGGGTGTACACACATGATGTATACCCACTGTGATATTAGGAGGACTATCTCCCCAAAATATTACAGATACTAAAACAGGGTGTACACACATGGTGTACAACTACTGTGATATTAGGAGTAATAGCTCCCCAGGATATTATGAATACTATCCCTGGTGTACACATATAGTGTCATATTAGAAGAAACAATAGGCACACATAGTGTCATATTAGAAGAAATATCACCCAAGAATACTATGAATACTACCTGAGGTTGTACACACATAGCATACACCCACTGTGATATTATGAGTAATATATCCCCAGAATATTATGAACACTATCCCGGGGTGTACACACCTTGTGTACACCCACTGTGATATTAGGAGTAATATCTTTCCAGGATATTATGTATACTATCCCAGGGTGCACACACATGGTTTACACCCACCATAATATTAGGGGTAATATCCGTTTAGGATATTATGGATACTGTCACAGGGTGTACACCACGTATGTGATATTAGGAGTATATTTCCTCAGAATATTATGAATACTATCTCAGGATGTACACACATATTGCACAGCTACTGTGATATCACCAGTAATACCACCCAATGTCATTACGAATGCTATACCAGGCTCTACACATATGGTGCACAACCACTGTGATATTACAAGTAATATCTTTTCAGTATATTAAAAACACTATCCAGTGGTGTACACACATGATGTACACCCACCGTGACATTAGAAGTAATAGCTCCTCAGGATATTACAAATACTATACTATCCCAGGGTGTACATATATGGTATACACTCACTGTGATTTTAGTAGAAATATCGCTCCAGGATATTACAAACACTTCCCGAGGGTGTACACACATGGTGTACACACACTGTGATATTAGGACCACTATCTCCACAGGATATTATGAATGCTATCTCAGGGTTTGAACACATGGTGTACATCCACAGTGACATTAGGAGCAATATCTCCCCAGTATTTTATGAATAATATTCCATGATATTAAAAGTAATATCTCCCAAAATATTACAAATACTATCCCAGGGTGTGCACATATGGTGTACACCCACAGTGATATTAACAGCAATATCTCCCCAGGATATTATGAATACTATCCTAGGTGTACACACATGGTGTACAACCACTGTGATATTAGGAGTAATATCTCAACAAGATATTATGAATAATATCCCAGGGTGTACACACATGGTGTACACCCACTGTGATATTAAGAGTAGTAACTCCAGAAAATATTACAAATACTATCCCACACATTGTGTACACCCACTGTGATATTAGGAGAAATATCTTCTTAGGATATTATGAATATTATCACAGGGTGTACATAAATGGTGTAACCACTGTGATATTTAGAGTAATATCTCCCCAAAATATTAAGAATACAATAACAGGATATATACACATGGTGTACACCCACTGTGATATTAAGGGTAATATCCCCCAGGATGTTATGAATACTATACCAGTGTGTACACACATGGAGTATACTCACTGTGATATTAGGAGTAATATCTCCCCAAGTCACTGTGATATTAGGAGTAATATTTTCCAGGATATTACCAATGCTATCCCATGGTGTACACACATGCTGTACACCCACTGTGATACTATAAGGAGTATCTCTGCATCATATTACGAATTCAATCCCGGGGGTATACACAGGTTGAACACACACTTTGGTATTAGGAGTAATATCTTTCAAGGATATTACAAATAGTATCCCAGGGTGTACACACTTGGTGTATGCCCACTGCGATATTAGGAATAACATCTCCCAAGAATATTATGAATAATAGAGCAGAGTGTACACACATGGTGTACACCCACTGTGATATTAAAAGAAATATCTCCCGAGGATATCACAAATAATATCTCAGAGTGTACACACATGGTGTACATCCATTTTGCTATTTGGAGTAATATCTTTGGAGGATAATATGAATAATATCGCAGAGTGTACACACATGGTGTACACCCACTGTGATATAAAAGTAATATCTCCAGAGGATATTACAAATAATATCACAAGGTGTACACTCACTGTGATATTAGAAGCAATATATTCGAAAGATATTATGAATAATATCACAGGGTGTACACTCGATGAGATATTAGGAGTAATATCTCCCTAGGATATTACAAATATTATCACAAGGGGTGAACACACTGTGCTATTAGGAGAAATATCTCTCTAGGATATTACAAATAATATCACAGGCTGCACACACATGGTGTACACACACTGTGCTATTAGGAGTAATATTTCCCTAGGATATTATTAATATCACAGGGTGTACACACATGGTGTACATTTACTGTGATATTAGCTGTAATATCTCCCTACAATATTACGAATAATATCTCCCTCGGATAATATCTCCCTCTGATATTATAATATCAGAGGGTGCACACACGTGGTGTACACCCACTGTGATTTTCAAAGAGAAATATTTCCCCAGGATATCATGAATAATATCCCAGGTTGGGCAAACATGGCATACACTCACTGTGATATTAGAAGTGTAATATTTCCTCAGGATATTACAAATATAATCTTAAGGTGTACACATATGGTGTACACCCACTAAGTTATTAGGAGAGTAATATCTCCTTAGGATATTATGGATAATATTTCCGGGTGTACACACGGTGTGTACACCCATTGTGATATTAGGAAAATATTTCCCTGTGATATGGGGTGTAACATCATCCTTTTCCCCGCTGGATATTAGGGACTATATACAGCCCCTGCGATATGGGAAGTAACATTATCCTTTCTTCACCTGGATACTCCAACAATATCTCAGGGGAGTGTACAACCCCTGCGATATGCAGAGTAATATCATCCACTCACCCCCTGGATATTATGAACAATATCATAGGGGGGTGTTCACCTACTGTGATATGGGGAGTAATATAATCTTCTGTCTTCCTGGATATTGCAAACAATATCACAGGGGGGTGTACATCCCCTGCGATACTGGGAGTAATATCATCCTCTCCCTCCCTGGATATTATGAAAAACAAAATGGGGGGGTGCTCGCCCCCTACGGTAGGGGGAGTAATATCATCTTCTTCCTCCCTGGATATTATGAAATATGTCACAGAAAGGTGTATACTTCCTGCAATATTGGGTGTAATACCATCCTCTCCCTCCCTGGATGTTATGAACAATAGCACAGGGAGGTGTACACTCCCTGTGGTATGGGGAGTAATATCATTCTCTTCACTCTTGGATATTATGAAATATAGCACAAGGGGGTTTATACTTTCTGTGATATTGGGAGTAATATCATTCTCTTCCACCCTGGATATTACAGACAATATCACAGGGGGGTGTACACCTCCTACGATATGGTGAGTAACATCACCCTCTGTTTCCGGGATGTTAAGGATAATATCGCAGGATTTTGTAAACCCACTGCAATGTGGGGAGTAACATCATCCTCTCCACCCCTGAATATTACCGACAATATCGCAAGGAGGTTACACCCCCTGTAATATGTGTAGCAACATCATCCTCTCCACCCCTGAATACTACCGACAATATCGCAAGGAGGTTACACCCCCTGTAATATGGGTAGCAACATCATCCTCTCCACCCCTGGATATTATGAACAATATCATATGAAGGTGGACACCATGAGGTATGGTGAGAAATATCATCCACAACCCCTCTGAATATTAAAAAACCATATCACAGGACGTTTTATACCCCCAGCGATATGGAGAGCAATAGTATCGTCTCTCATCCCGGATATTACGAACAACATCATAAAAAAGTGTACACCCCCCGCTATACGGGTAGTAAATACCACCTCCCCGCTTCTGTATGTGACGAACCCTATGGCAGGTGAATGTACACCCCCCGCTATATGGGTAGTAAATATCACCATCTCCCTCTCTGGATGTCACAAACCATAACACGGGTGAATGATACGGGGAGTACTATCACTAATTCCCCACCGGATATTACGAACAATGTCACAGAAAAGGTGTACACACCGTGCGATATGAGTAGTATTATACATTTTCCTCTTGGATATTCAGAACCACATCACAGAGGATGGAACACCCACCGTGATATAAAAAGTAGTATCACCCTATCCAACCCCGGAAATTATAAATTATATCACAGTGGGGTGAACACCGCCAGCGATATGGGGAATAACATCACCAAATCCAAATCGAATATTACGAATCATATCACAAGGACGGTGTACACCCCACGCGACATAAAGAGTAATATTATACAATTTCTTCTTGGATATTACAAACCACATCTCAGAGGGGTGAACGACCCCCGCGATATGGGGACTAACAGCACCCTCCTATCCCGCCCTGACTGTTAGGAGCTATGGCTGTTCGCCCCTCTCGTTCGCCGTGTTTCCGACATTGGAAGAAATATCATTTCCATATGATGGAGGAGTCTGCACCCCATGCAATATAAAGAGAAATATCATTCTCTCCTTTCCGGATATTAGGAAGAATAACACAGGGATTTGTACACCAGCTGAGATATTAGGAGTAATATCACCCTCTTCTTTCCTGGATATTAGTAGCAATATCACAGGGGAGTATATACCTCTTGCGATATTGGGTTTAATATCATCTTTCCCTCACTGGATATTATGAACAATATCACCAGGAGGGGGTTTAGACCCTCTGAGATAATGGAAATAATATCTTTTTTTCCACTCTTGGATATTAGGAACCACATCACAGATAGGTATACACTTCCTGCAATTTTGACAGTCATATCACCTTCTCCTCCCCTGGAAATCAGGAACAATATCACAGAAGTGCTGTACACTTCCTGGGATATTGGTTGTAATATCTTCCTCTCCACCCTGGACCTTATGAACAATATCACAGGCATGTGTACACGCCCTGCGATTTTGAGAGTAATATCATCCTTTCCTTCTTTGCATATTAGGAACCACATCACAGGGGATGTACACACTTGCTGCAATATTGACAGTAATATCACCTTCCTCTCCCCCCTGGAAATTAGGAACCATGTCACAGGAGGGGTGTACATGTCCTGCAATATTGTGAGTAATATCCTCTCCCTTCCTGGATATAGGAAGAATATCACGGGCAGCTCTACACTCCCTGTGATGTGGGAAGTAATACCATATTCTCCTTTCCTGGATATTGAGAACAATATCACAGGGGAGGTGTACAACCCCTGCGATATTGGGAGTAATGTTATTCTCTCCACCTTTGGATATTAGGAACTATATCACAGAAATGCTGCACACTTCCTGCGATATTGGTGGTAGTATCTTCCTATTTACACTGGATATTACGAATAATGTCACAGGGGTGTGTACACAGCCTGCGATATTGGGAGTAATATCATCCTTTCCCCCCCTGGATATTAGGAACAATATCACAGAAGGGGTGTACATTCTCCCTGCAATATTGGGACTAATATCATCCACTCACCTCTGGATATGAGAAACAATATCACGGGGGGGGGGGGGGTGTACACCCTTCTGAGATATTGAAAGTAACAATATCCTCTTCCCCTCTGGATATTAGAAACATATTACGGAGGGGTGTACACCTCCTGAAATATTGGGAATACTATGATCCTCTACCCTTCTAAATATTACGAACAATATCACAGAGAGTGTACACCCCCTGCAATATTAAAAGTAATACCATTTTCTCCCCTTCTGGATATTACGAACCGTATCACAGGGGGGTGTACACCCCATGCGATATTTTGAAAAATATCATTTTCTCTCCCCTGAATATTACGAACAATATCACAGAGGGGAGTACACCCCCTACGATAGTGGGAGTCACATCATCCTCTCTCCCCCTGGATATTACATACAGCATAACAGGCGGTCGTACAACTCCTTCTATCTTGGGAGCAATATCATCTTCATTTCCTTGGATATTAAAAATAATATTACAGAGGGGTGTACACTTTCTGTGATATTCAAAGTAGTATCCTCTCACCCACTGAATATCACAATAATAATAATGGGTTATTATTATGAACAATATCACAGGGGAGTGTACAACGCCAGCGATATTGGGCATAATATTATTCTCTCCATCCCTGGATTTTATGAACAATATCACGGGGGGGTGTACACATCCTGCAATATTAAGAGTAATATCATCCTCTCCCACCCCTGAATGTTAGGAACAATATCACAGGGAGGGTATACACCTCCACCGATTTGGGGAGTAATATCACCCTCTCATATCTTTGGATATTATAAACAATATCACAGAGTGTGTGCACACCCCTTATGGTATTAGGAGACATATCATCCTCCCCCCCACTGGATATGAGTGACAATATCACACGGGGGTGTACAGCCTCTGTGATATTGGGAGTAATATCATCCTCTTTTTCCCTGGATATTAGGAACAATATCAAAGGGAGGGTGTGTACACCCTCTATGATACTGGGAGTAATATTATCCCTTTCCTCCCTGGATATTAGAAACTATATCACGGGGAGGGGGGTGTACACCCCCTGCGATATTGAAAGTAATATTATCCTCTCCCTCCCCGCCTAGATATTAGGAACAATGTCTCAGGAAAGATGTACACCAGTTGCGATGTTGGAAGTCATATCATCTTCTCCCCCCTCTGGATATTAAGAACAATATCGGCCGGGCGTGGTGGCTCACGCCTGTAATCCCAGCACTTTGGCAGGCTGAGGTGGGCGGATCACGAGGTCAGGAGATCGAGACCATCCTGGCTAACACGGTGAAACCGCGTCACTACTAAAACAAACAAACAAACAAAAAATTAACCAGGCGTGGTGGCAGGCGTCTGTAGTCCCAGCTACTCGGGAGGCTGAGGCAGGGGAATGGCGTGAACCCAGGAGGCGGAGCTTGCAGTGAGCCGAGATCGTGCCACTGCACTCCAGCCTGGGCGACAGAGCGAGACTCTGTCTCAAACAAAACAAAACAAAACAAAACAAAACAAAACAAACAAAACAAACAAACAAAAAAATCACAGGGGGGTGTATACACCCTGCAGTATTGGGAGTAATATCATCCTCTTTTCAACTGCATATTAGGATATTACAATATCACAGAGGGAGTGTACACCCCCTGCGATATTAGAGGTAATATCATCCTCTCCCCCCCTGGATATTATAAACAATATCAAAGGGGGAGGGTGTACACGTGCTGTGATATTGGGAGTAATATCACCCTCCCTTCCTGGATATTAGGAACAATGACACGGGGGTGTACATTCCTTGCGGTATTGGGAGTAATATTATCCTCTCTCCCTTGGATATTAAGAACAGTATCGCAGCAGGGGCATACACCCACTGCGATATTGGGAGTAATATCATCCTCTGCTCCCCTGGATATAAGAAACAATATCACCGGGGAGGTCTACACCCCCTGCGATATTCAGAGTAATATCATCCTTTCCTCCCATGGATATTAATAATAATATCACAGAAAATGTGAACATCCTCCAGCAAAATGGGAAGTAATATCACCCTCTCGCCCCCTAAATATTATAAACAATATCACAGGGGCTGTGTGCACTATCTGTGAAATTGGGAGTAATAACATCCTCTCCCCACGCCTAGATATTAGAAACAATATTACAAAGGCGGGTGTACACCCCCTGCGATATTGGGAGTAAGTCATACTCTCTGCCACTGGATATGAGAAATAATATCATCAGGGGGCGTATACCCCGTCCAATATTGACAGTAATATCTTCTCTCCCCGTGGATATTAGGACCAATATCACAGAAGGGGTGTACACCCCCTGCAATACTGTGAGTAATAACATCCTCTCCCTCCCTGGATATTCGGAACAATATCAAGGGAAGGTGTACGCTCTCTGCGATATTGTAAGTAACATCATCCTCTTTCTCCCTGAATATTATGAACAATATTACAGGTAAAGTGTATACTCCCTGCCATATTGGGAGTAATATCATCTTCTCTCCCCTTGAATATAAATAATATCACAGGGGGAGTGTACACCCCCTGTGATATTACAAGTAATATCATCCTCTCCTTACTAGATATTATGAACAATATTACAGGGAAAGTGTACACCCCCTGTGATATTGGGAGTAAGTTCAGCCTCTCTCCTTTAAATATTAGGAAGAATATCACAGGGGGGTGTACGCCCTCTGCCATATTGGGAATAATATTATCCTCTTCACCTTTGAATATTAGGAACAATATCACAGAAGTGGTGTACACCCACTGTGATATTAGGAGTAATATCTACCTAAAATATTACAAGTAATGTCAAAGGGTGTACAGTCACTGTGATATTAGGAGTAATATCTTTCTTAGATACAACAAATAATATCACAGGGTGTACACCCACTGTGAAATCAGGAGTAATATCTCCTTAGGATATTACTAATAGTACCCTAATATTCGTAATAATATTATGAATAATATCACAGGGTGTACACCCACTGTGATATGAAGAGTAATATCTCCCTAGGATATTACAAATAATGACACAGGGTGTACAGCCATTGTGACATAAGGAGTAATATGTTTCTTAGATACTACAAATAATATCCCAGGCTGCACATCCACTGTGATATTACAAGTACTTTCTCCCTTAGATATTAGGAATAATATCACAGGCTGTACACCAACAGTGATATTAGGAGTAATATCTTTCTAAGATACTATGAATAATATCACAGGCTGTCTACCCACTGTGATATTAAGAACAATATCCTTCTAAGGTACTATGAATACTATCACAGGGTGTATACCCACTGTAATATTAGGAGTAATATCTCCCTAACGTACTATGAATATCACAGGGTGTACATGCACTGTGATATTAGGAGTAATATCTCCCTAAGATACTACAAATAATATCACAAGGTGTACACCCACTGTGATATTAGAAGTAATATCTCCCTAAGACACTATGAATAATATCACAGGGTGTACACCCACTTCGATATTAGGAGTAATATCCCCCCATGATACTATGAATAATATCAGGGTGTACACCCACTATGACATGAGTAGTAATATCTCTCTAAGCTACTACGAATAATATCACAGGGTGTACACCCACTGTCATATTAGGTGTAATGTCTCCCTAACATATTACGAATAATATCACTGGTGTACACACATTGCGTTCACCCACTGTGATAGTAAGAGTATAATCTCCCTAAGACGTTGTGAATAATATCACAGGGTGATAATGTACACTCACTGTGACATTAGGAGTAATATTTTCCTAAGATATTATGAATGGTATTACAGGGTGTACACACACGGCGTACACCTACTGTGATATTAGTCATAATATATCTCTAAGATATCATGAATATTACAGGGTAAACATCCACTGTGATATTAGGAGTAATATCTCTCTAAGATATTACGAACAATATTACAAGGTGTACACCCACTGTAAAATTCAAAGTAATATGTGCCTAAGGTATCACAAATAATATCACTAGGTGTACACTCACAGTGATATTAAGTGTAATATCTCCCTCAGATATCAAGAATAATATCACAGGGATTAAACCCATCATGGTATTAGCAGTAATATATCCTTAAGATATCACTAATCTTTTCAAAGGGTGTACACCCCCTGTGATATTAGGAGTAATATCTTCCTAAGATAGCACGAATAATATGATGGGGTGTACACTCACTGTGATATTCATAGTAATATCTCCCTAAGATATCACAAGTAATGTAAAAGGGTGTACACTCACTATGATGTTAAAAGTAATATCCCTCTAAGATACCATGAATAATATCACAGGTTTACACCCAATGTAATATTAGGAGTAATGCCTTTCTAAGGTATAACAAATTATATCACAGAATGTACACTCACTGTGATCGTAGAAATTACATATCCCTGAGATATCACGAATAATATCACAGGCTGTACATCTACTGTAATATTAGGAGTAATATCTGCCCAAGATATGATGAATAACATTTCCCTAGGATATTACAAATAATATCACAGAGGGTGTATACCCTGTGTGATATTACGATTAACATCTGCCTAAGATATTATGAATAATATCAAAGAATGTACACCCACCATGATACTAGGAGTAATAGCTCCCTAGGATAATACAAATAATATTATCACAGGCTGTCCACATACTGTAATATTAGGAGTAATATCTCCCTAGGATATTATTAATAATATCACAGGGTGTTCACACATGGTGTACACCCACTGTGATATTAGGAGTAATATCTGCCTAGGATATTATGAATAATATCACAGGATGTACACCAACTGTGCTATTAGGAGTAAGATCTTCCTAGTATATTATAAATAATATCGCTGGGTGTACACACGTGTTGTACACACACTGTGATATTAGGAGTAATATCACCCTAGGATGTTACCAGTAATATCACAGGGTGTAAACACATGGTGTACACCCACTGTGCTATTAAAGGAAAGATCTCCCTAGGATATTACAAATAATATCCCAGGGTGTACAACCACAGTGATAATAGGAGTAATATTTCCCTTGGATATTACGATCAGTATCACAGGGTGTACACCCACTGGGATATTAGGAGTAATATCTCGTTAGGATATTATGAATAATATCACACATTTTACACCCACTTTGATATTAGGAGTAATATCTTTCTAGGATATTATAAATAATATCACAAAGTGTACACCTACTGTCCTATTAGGAGTAATATCTCCCTAGGATATTACAAATAATATCACAGGGTGTACACACATGTTGCACACCCACTTTGATAATAAGAGTAATATCACCCTAGGATATTACAAATAATATCACAGGGTGTACACAATGTGTGTACACCCACTGTAACATTAAAAGTAATATCTTCTGAGGATATTATGAATAATATTAAAGAGTGTACAAATATGGTGTACATCCACTGTGATATTAGGGGTAATATCTCCTTAGGATACTATGAAGAATATCACAGGGTGTACACTCATTGTGATATTAGAAGTAATATCTCCTGAGGATATTATCGATAATATCACAGGCTTTTCACACATAGTGTACACTCACTATGATATTAGGAGTAATATCATCTCCCGACGATATTAGGAGTAGTGTCATCTCCCGACGATATTAGGAGTAGTGTCATCTCCCGACGATATTAGGAGTAGTGTCATCTCCCGACGATATTAGGAGTAGTGTCATCTCCCGACGATATTAGGAGTAGTGTCATCTCCCGACGATATTAGGAGTAGTGTCATCTCCCGACGATATTAGGAGTAGTGTCATCTCCCGACGATATTAGGAGTAGTGTCATCTCCCGATGATATTACGCGTAGTGTCATCTCCCGACGATATTACGAGCAGTATCATCTCCCGACGATATTACGAGTAATATCACAGTGTGCACACACATGGTATACACCCACTGTGATATTTGGAGTAATATCTTTGGAGGATATTATGAATTATATCGCAGAGTGTACACACATGGTGTACACCCATTGTGATATTTAAAGAAATATCTCCCAAGGATATTACAAATAATATCACAGAGTGTACACATACACTGTGTACACTTACTTTTATATTTAGAGTAATATCTCCACAGGATATCATGAATAATATCACAGAGCATACACACATGGTGTACACCCACTGTGATATTAAAAGTAATATCTCCTGAGGATATTATGAATAATATCACAGGGTATACACTCATGGTGATATTAGAAGTAATATATCACCATATATTGTGAATACTATGAATAATATCAGAGGGTGTACACCCACTGAGAAATTAGGAGTAATATCTCCCTAGGATATTACAAATATTATCACAGGGTGTGCACCCACTGTGATATTTGGAGTAATATCTTTGGAGGATATTATGAATTATATTGCAGAGTATACATACATGGTGTACACCTACTGTCCTATTAGGAGTAATATCACCCTAGGATATTACAAATAATATCACAGGGTGTACACACATGATGTACATTTACTGTGATATTAGGAGTAATATCTCCCTAGGATTTTACTCCTAATATCACAGGATGTACACACATGGTGTACACCAACTGTGATATTAGCAGTAATATCTCTCAGATATTATGAATAATATCACAGTGAGTGTACACAGGATATTACGAATTTCCTCAGGATATTTCCTCAGGACATTACGAATAAAATCCCAAGGTGTATACACATAGTGTACACCCCCTGTGTTATTAGGAGAGTAATATCTCCCCAGAATATTACAAATAATATTTCGGGGTGTACACATGGTATGTACATCCACTGTGATATGAGGAGAACAGTATTTCCCTGCGATATGGGGAGTAACATCATCCTTTTCCTTGCTGGCTATGCTGGCTATTAGGGACTACATCGCAGACACCCCTTGCGAAATGGGGAGTAACATTATCCTTTTTTCACCTGGATACTATGGATAATATCGCTAAGGGTGTACATCCCCTACGATATGTAGAGTAATATCATCCACTCAACCCCTGGATATTATGAACAATATCACGGGGGGTGTTCACCTACTGCAATATGGGGAATAATATAATCTTCTCCCTTCCTGGATTTTACGAACAATATCACAGGGGGGTGTACATCCCCTGCGATATTGGGAGTAATATTATCCTCTTTCTCCCTTGATATCATGAAAAATAACACAGGAGAGTGTACACCCCCTGCGGTATGGGGAGTAATATCATTCTCTTCACCTCTGGATATTATGAAATATATCACAGCAAGGTGTATACTTTCTGCGATATTGGGTGTAATATCATCCTCTCCCTCCCTGGACGTTATGAACAATAGCACAGGGGGGTGTATGTCCCCTGCAGTATGGGGAGTAATATCATCCTCTTCACCCCTGGATATTACGAAATATGTCACAAGGGGGTGTATACATTCTGCAATACATTCTTCCGCCCTGGATATTACGGACAATATTGCAGGGGACTGTACACCTACTGCGATATGGAGAGTAACATCATCCTCTTCCTTCCTGAATATTACGGACAATATTGCGAGGGGGGTACAACCCCTATGGTATGAGTAGCAACTCATATCACTCCCCGTAATATTAAGGGTTTTTCCACATGGGTGAATATTCGTGTTGGCTAGACTTTATTGTACAGTTAATAATAGTATATGTTCCATAGTTGATTAAGAAATTTTGATACGTGCTTATATGTATGTGGGCTAACTTTGATAACCCTGGATATTATGAACCATATCACATGAAAGTGTACACCCTGCGCTATGGTAAGAAATATCATCCCCTCCCCCTCTGGATATTAAAAACCATATCTCAAGACGTTGTACATCCCCGGCAATATGGGGAGTAATATTATCATCTCTCATCCTGGATACTACGAACATCACAAGAAGGTATACGCCCCCTGCTATATGGGGAGTAATATCACCCTCTCCCTCCCTGAATATTACGAACCATATCACACATCCCGGGCGATATAAGGAGTAATATTACACTCTTTCCTCCTGGATATTACAAACCATATCATGGGGAATTGTACAAGCCCTCCATAGGGAAAGTAATATCACCCTATCCCCCTTTGGATATTGCAAACCATATCACAGGGGGATTTACACCCCCATCGATATGGGGAGTAATATCACCCTCTCTTCCCCTGGATATTACGAACCATATCACACTCCCCGCGATATATGGAGTAATATCACCGCCCCTTCCCCCTGTATATTACAAACCACATTGCAGTGGCATCAACACGCCCCGCGATATGGGGAGTAATATCACTGCCCTCTCCCCGCCTCAGATATTAGCAACCACATCGCAGAGGGGTGAACACTTTCTGCGAAGTGGGGAGTAATATCACCCCCCTCTCCCTCCCTGGATATTTCAAACCATATCACATCCCCCATGATGTAGACAGTAACATCACCCTCCTCTCCCCACCCCTGGACATTATGAAACATATCACACCCCCTGCGATATGGGGAGTAATATCATCCCCCCTCCCCACTGGATATTACAAACCATATCGTGGGGCGATGATCACCCTCCTGCGATACGGGGAGTAATATCACTCCACCTCCCCCTCTGGATATTACGAACCATATTGTGGGTGGGTGAACACCTCCCCCGATATGAGGAGTAATATCACCCCCTCTTCCCTCCTGGATATTGCAAACCATATCGTGGAGTAACATTCCTATGTAATATTAAGGGTTTTCCGTATGGGTGAATATTCGTGTTGGATAGATTTTATTGTACAGTTAATAATAGTATATGTTCTATAGTTGATTAAGAAATTTTGATACGTGCTTATATGTATGTGGGCTAACTTTTTATGTACTTTAATATATGAATGTACTATGTGCGATTAAGCATATATAGTACAATATATTATTCTTGGGGACTAACAGTAATGCCCGAAGTACATAGAAGAACTAATGTATTAGTGCTAGTTTATTAATACTGACATGGTAGTTAAAATGTGTGCTGAGAAAAGTACATGGAATAGTTTAATTAGAATTTCAGTTTTGGGTGTTGACGGTGAAGTGGGAAGGCTTTTTGCCTGAGTTGTCCTGGGAAGGGAATTCTCCATTTCTGGTTTACAAGACCAGAGTATTGAATTATACTACAAGGGTAGTTTAATTTAAATAGCTTATTTTCCATCAGGGCAGTGAGTGGCATAAGGGTGAGGAGAGTGGAGAAATACACAATGGATGCTGTTTGTCCAGTAATAATGAACTGGTAGTTGACGGGCTGTCCTCTGATTCATGTAAGTGTGAGCAGGTCAGCTATTAAGATTCAGAATAGGCATTGACTTAATGGACAGAATATTATGCTTTATTGTTTAGACGTATGAAGTATGGGATAATTGCTGGAATGAGAAAGGAGGATATAAGGGCTAGTACACCTCCTGGTTTGTTAGGGATGGATCGCTGAATTGCATATGCAAACAAAAAGTATCACTCTGGCTTAATGTGGGGTGGAATATTTAGTGGGCTGGCCAAAGTGTAATTATCTGGGTCGCTTAGAAGGTCAGGTGAAAATAGTGTTAGAATTATTAGGAGGAGGAGGAGAAAAATTAAACCTAGAATATCTTTGATCGTGCAGTAGGGGTGGAAAGTGATTTTGTCTGGGTCTGATGAGACTCCTGAAGGGTTGTTAGATCCTGTTTCATGTAAGAATAAATGGTAAACAGTTGCTAGAGCTGTAATGATGAAATGGAAGGTGAAAAATCGTGTAATGGTGGCTTTGTCAACTGAGAATCCACCTCAGATTCATTGTAGAAGGAGTTCCAATATATGAAATGGCTGATATTAGGTTTGTAATTACTGTAGCACCTCAGAATAATATTTGGCCTCATGGAAGTACATAGCTTAGAAATGCTGTTGCTATGGTGGTAAGTAGGAGGATAATACCAATATTTCAGGTTTCTAGAAATATAAATGACCCGTAGTATAAGCCTCGGCCAATGTGTAGGAAGAGGCAGATGAAGAATATTGAGGTGCTGTTAGCATGAAAATGCAGATTATTCGGCCACAATTTACATCTGAGCTGATGTGGGCGACTGAAGAGAAAGCTGTTGAGGTATCTGATGTATACTGTATGGCTAGAAATAATCCCGTGATAATCTGGAGAATTAGGCAGGCACCAAGAAGTGAGCCGAAGTTTCATCATGTGTAAATGTTGGATGGTGTGGGGAAATCAATGAATGAATGGTTAATAATTTTTATTAGTGGGTGCGTTTTGTGTATTTTGGTCATTAGCCTTCTTATAGATGAAGTGCAATGACGGATTTTCATACCATTGGTCATCATTATAGTCCATGTAGGAATAATGGCATATGCTTTATTTTCATTAAGTATTCTTTTGGTTATAGGGTTTGCAGGTTTTTCTTTGAAATCTCCTATTTATGGGGGTTTAGGGTTGTTAGTGGTACTGTAGGTTGTCATATTGTGTTGAACTTTCATGGGGCTTTCGTGGGGTTAATAGTGTTTTCAATTTATTTGGGTAGTTACATCTAGTGCTGTCAGTTTTAGGTGATGCGGTAAAATCGTCTGGGGGAATGAAGTAGGAATAATACTGTTGGTGATAAGGAATCCAGCGAAGACACTGCCAATTATCAGGCATTTAACTGAGTTAATTAGGAAGGGGTTATTTTCGTTACTAATGATCAGGTTTGAAAAGCGGGGTTGTCCTATCAGAGCGAAGAAAATAATTCGGATACTATAGACAGCTGCTAGGGAGTTTGCAATAAGAGTAATAGAGAGGGCTCAGCCGTTGGTATATGATGTGTTTGCGGTTTTGGTAATAAGATCTTTAGAATAAAAGCCTGTGAGGAAAGGCATACCTGTCAGTGTGAGGCTACCAATAATTAGGGAGGAGGAAGTGAGGAGTAAAGTCTGGAATAGATCTGTTTTTCGGATGTCTTGTTCATCATTGAGGTTATGGATCACGGATCCCGAACATATAAATAATGCAGCTTTAAAAAAAAGGCATGGGTGCAGATGTGAAGAAATGCTAGGTATGGTTGATTAATGCCAACTGTGACTATTATAAAGCCTAGTTGGCTTGAGGTGGAGAACGCTACGATTTTTTTGATGCCATTTTGTGTTGGAGCACAGATTGCTGTAAATAAGGTGGTCATAGCCCCTAAGCATAATGTGAAGGTTTGCACTAATAGTTTATTTTCTATTAAAGGGTAGAAGCGGATGAGCAGGGAAACTCCTGCTACACTATAGTGCTGGAGTGCATTAGGGCTGAGAGTGGGG
Source organism: Pan troglodytes (assembly GCF_028858775.2). Taxonomy (NCBI): domain Eukaryota; kingdom Metazoa; phylum Chordata; class Mammalia; order Primates; family Hominidae; genus Pan; species Pan troglodytes. Next base: position 13,365,872 of record NC_072416.2, read on the forward strand.
TTGGGCCTTCCATGGTGGAAGGAAGTCACGGATGAAGGCCGAATTGAGCTGACTTTCCTACTGCTGCTAGGAGAAGACTAATTAACGGAAGGGAATTGGAGGCAGAATCTATAATAAATGCCTGCTGAAGCTCCCATGTGTGGGAGGACAAGAGGAATCATGCTAGAGCTAAAATGAAGCCAATGTCACCGATGTGATTATACAGAACCGCTTGGAGGGTTGCTGTATTAGCATCTCCTTGGCCATATCATCAGCCAATTAATAAGAAGGACATGATTCCTATACCTTATCATCCGATAAAAAGTTGAAAGAGGTTATTGGCAGTAACTAGAATTAATATTGTGATGAGGAAAATGAGTAGGTATTTGAAAAATTGATTAATGTTAGGGTCTGAGTTTATCATATTGAGAATTTTACAACAGATCAAGTAACAAATAGTGCTACTGGGAGAAATATTGTGGAGAAGTAATCTAGTTTGAAGCTTAGTGAGAGTTTAAGAGTTTGGATTGTTATTCAATGTCAGTTTGAGATAATTACTTGTTGGTCTGTATATATAAATATTGCCGCAGGGATGAGGCTAACGATGAAGGTGCACGCAATAGATATTTTTACATAGTATGGGTATGAATCTTTTTTGCAGGAGTTGGCTAAGGTAATAATAATTGGTAAGATTAAGGGAATTAGAATTGTTATAGTAGTGGAAAAGTACATGTTTATTACTTTTATTTGGAGTTGCACCAATGTTTTTGGTTCCTGAGACCAATGGATAACTCTTATCCTTTAAAAGTTGAGAAAGCAATGTTGTGAGACACAGGGGCATGACTTAGCAGTTCTTGCATACTTTCTCGGTAGGTAAGAAGTTGCGGGCTTCTATTGTTAGATTCATAGTCTAACGTTTTGGTTAAACTATATTTACAGCATGCAAATCCCACAATAATTTTAGAGTTTAAGGATAATGGGAAAATAGGTGCAACGTGTGTAAGTATTAGTGTATTTTCTCATGTAAAGGAGGGTTTAATACTGTTAATGTAATACGCAAGTGTTCCTCATTGTATCGTGGTTAGCATACACAGGGAGTAAAAGTGCTGTGATTAGCATATTAAGTCCTATAAGCATAATGGTGGTGTTTGATCAGGAGAATGAAACCACAGTGATGAAGAGTTCTCCTACTAGATTAATAGTAGGGGGTAAGGCAAGGTTAGTAAGATTTGCTAGAAGTCATCAGGAGGCTATTAGTGGAAGCAATGTTTGAAGGCCTTGGAGAAGTAGTATAATTCGGCTATGGACTCGTTCATAGTTCCAATTTGCTAGGCAGAATAGTAAGGATGAAGTGAGTCCATGGTCAATTATGAGGGTGACTGCGCCTGTAAAGCTTCAAGAGGTTTGAATGAGGATAGCCACAATAACAAGTGCTATATGGCTTACAGAGGAGTAAGCGATTAGTGATTTTAAATCGGTTTGTGGTAGACAAATTGAGTTTGTCATGACTATCCCTCACAAGGATAATATGAGGAAAGGGTAGGCTATGTATTCTGTTAGGGAGCTGAGGATAAGGGTAAGCCGTATGATACTGTAGCCGCCTAGTTTTAGGAGTACCGCTACAAGTACTACTGAGCCGGCAATAGGAGCTTCTGCGTGGGCTTTGGGAAGTCATAGGTGAAGTCCATATAGAGGTATTTCTACTATAAAAGCCAAGACACATGCTAGTCATATAATGTTATTAGATCAGGCATTTAATAGTTCTTCGGTGGTAAACGTCATTATTAGCATACTTAGTGAACCTGAGACATTTTGAGTATAGATAAGTGTGACAAGTAGGGGAAGGGATCCCACTAGTGTATAGAATAAGAAATATGAGCTTGCATTGAGGTGTTCTGTTTGGTTACCTCAGCAGGTGATGATAATTAGGGTAGGAATAAGTATAGTTTCAAAGGGGACATAAAATATAATTAGTTCAGCGGCTGTGAATGCTATAATTAAAAAATTTATAGGGAAATTAATATGGAAATGAGTTTTTTTCATAGAAGTGATTCATTGGACAGGTGATATTGGCTTGCTAGAATTATAAGAGGTAGTAGTCAGGCTGTTAAGATTAGAAGGGGCGACGTTAGCGGGTCAGGAGAGAAGGTTAATGAGAAGTTAGATGAATTATCATTTAACTGGTTAAAAAATAGTAGAGTAATGAGGCCAATGAATATGCTGTGAATAGTTATGTTAATTCAGATTATAGAGTTTTTTGAGAGTCATGTTATTGGTAACAGTATAATTGTTGGAATAATAACTTTTAGCATTAGAGTAAATTTAAATTTTGTACATAATCTAGGCCGTATGTGTTGGAGATTGAAACTAGTAAGGCAAGGCCCACAGCAGCTTCGCAAGCAGCAAATACTAGGAGGATAATGGGCATTATGGATGCTAGAATAAAATGTATATTTAAAGTTACAAGAGTACTTATGATAAATATTGATAATATTATGCCTTCTAAGCATAATAACAATGATATTAAGTGGGATCAATAGATTAATATTCCCAGCAGTGCTATGGTATATGCTAACATGTTAATATAAATAAAGGGCATTTAGTAAATATGGTCTATCATAATCTAATGAGTCAAAATCATTTATTTTAACTTAAACTATTTATCAATTCAACTCAATCTAATCCTTTTTGGGTTCATTCATAAATTAAGCCTAGGATTAAAATGTTAACTAATATAAGGGCTGTACTAATTATTAGTGTTAGGTTGTTTGTTTGAAGGGCTCAATGGCAGGGCTAGTAGTAGAGCAATGTCTAAGTCGAACAGGAGAAATGTGATGGCTACTAGGAAGAATTTTATGGAGAAGGGGAGGCGGGAAGAGGTTAGTGGATCAAATCCACATTCATAAGGGCTGGATTTTTCTACATAAATATTAAGTTGTGAGAGTCAAAATGTAACTATTATTAGTAATAGGGCCAGTAAAGTGTTGGTTGCTAGGGCTAGTGTTAGGTTATTTACTCTTTTTCAGATCTTATCGAAACTAATTGATTGAAAGTCAATGCTTATACTAAAAGAGTAGGGCCCTCATCAGTAGATAGAGACATATAAGAATAATCAGACTACATCTACGAAGTATCAATATCAGGCGGCGGCTTTAAAGCCAAAGTGGTGGTTGGATGTAAAGTGATATTTTAATTGGCGGAGGAGGTAGATAGTGAGAAATGTTGATCCAATAATAACATGAAGTCCGTGGAAGCCTGTGGCTATAAAGAATGTTGAGTCATAAATTCCATCCGAGATAGTAAAAGGGGTCTTGAAATATTCTGAGATTTGTAGAAGAGTGAAGCAGATACCTAAGGTAATCATGATGGATAATGCTTGAATTATTTGCCTTCGACTACCTTCTATCAGTCTGTGCTGAACTCAAGTAATTGAAACTTCTGATGCAAGTAACACAGACGTATTGAGGAGAGGTACTTCTAAAGGGTTATGGGAAAGAATGCCTGTTGGAGGTCAATGTCCCCCTAATTCTGGAGTTGGCGCTAAGCTCTAGAGTGGTAGAATGCCCAGAAGAAACCGGTAAAGAAAAACACCTCTGAGATAATAAACAGAAGCATTTCATATCAGAGACCTTTTTGGACAATTGTCATATGGTGGCCTTGAAATGTACTTTCTCGGACAATATCACATCATCATTGATATATAGTTAGTGTGTTGGTTACTAGGCTTAGGGTTAAAAGAATTATAGAATTAAAGTGAAATTGTATGGCCAGGCCAGATGTTATTAGGAGAGCCGAGAGAGCTCCTGTTAGCGGTCAGGGGCTGGGATTAACTATATTGTAGGCATGTGTTTGGTGGGTCATTACGTGTTATCATATAAATAAAGGCTTACTAATAGTGTGAAGACATAAGCCTGAATAAGAGCTATGGTGAATTCGAGAATACTCAGTAGGATTAAAATAATGAGAGATATTGAAGCTGTGGGGATACTAACAGTTGACAGTACTAGTGTGGCATCTCCTATTAAGTGTATTAGTAGGTGACCAGCTGTGATGTCGGCTGTTAATCGCACAGCCAACGCTTTGGGTTGAATAAATAGGCTAATAGTTTCAATGAAGACTAATACAGCGATAAGTGGCATAGGTGTGCCTTGTGGTAAAAAGCGAGCTGAGGATATTTTGGTTTTAAAGCGAAAGCCTGTGATTACTCTTCCTGCTCATAAGGGGATTGCTATACCTAGATTTATTGATAGCTGTGTAGTTGGTGTAAATGAATGGGGAAGAAGTCTGAGGAGATTGGTTAAAGCAATAAAAAGAATTAGGGATATCAGCATAAGGGATCAGGTTTGTCCTTTAATGTTATGGGTGATTATTATTTGTTTTAGTACAAGTTGAACTAATCATTGTTGGATGGAAATCAATCGATTACTGATTAGGTGATTTGAGGTAGGAAACGGCATGGTGGGAAATAAAATAATTAATCTAGTACGAGTAGACCTAGGATTGTTGGGGTAGTAAAAAAGGTGAATAGATTTTCATTCATTTTAATTCTCAGGGGGGTTTATGCTTTTGCGTTTTGATAGTAATAGAATATCATCTCTATGATATTTATAATACCTCTAGTGTTAACACACAACGGTATTAATAGAATATCATCTCTATGATATTTATAATATCCCTAATGTTGTTAACACACTGTGACATGAAGAATATCATCTATTATATCTGCATGTGTATATATATATATATATATAAAATAAATGGTTAATACCATACAAACCATTTTCCACATAACAAATGCTCTTGGAGACCATACCACTTCGAGTTATAAACATCACTCTCTTCCTTTTTAGTAGTTGTGTAGTACTCTATTGTACAGATATACCATTATTTATTTGACCATTCTCTATGGCTGGGCATTTGAGTTATTCCCTGACTTCTGCTACCACAAGCATTGCTGCAATAAATATCTTTCCACGTGCAACTTTTTTAAGTCAAGTTTATCGAGGTGCAATGTTCACGCAGTGAAATTCTCCTCCTTCAGCACACAGCTCCTGAGTCCTGAATAAGTCATGCAGGCGTGGCCCCACTCACAGCCAAGATCAGAGCATTTCCATCACCCGAGGAAGTCTCCTTGTCCCTTCCCCCTGCCACCAATAGGGCCCTTGATCCCCATAAATGTCACATAAAAGGAATAATATAAGATGCAGTCCTTTGAGTCTAGCACTCTCACTTAGCATAATGTTAAAAGCAATAAATATCCTTCCATATACGCTTCTGGGCATATGTGAGATAACTTCAGAAGAAGCTGCAGGATTGAAGAGCGTGTGTATTTTTTACTTGCTATATATATATTTTTTCAAACAGAATCTCACTCTGTCGCCCAGGCTGGAGTGCAGTGGTGCGATCTCGGCTCACTGCAACCTCCGCCTCCTGGGTTCAAGCAATTCTCCTACCTCAGCTTCCCAAGTAGCTAGGACTACAGGTGCATGCCACTACACCCGGCTAATTTTTGTATTCTTTGTAGAGACGGGGTATCCCCATGTTGCCCAGGCTGGTCTCGAACTCCTAGCCTCAAGTGATCCACCACCCTCAGCCTCCCAAAGTGCTAGGATAACAGGCATGAGCCACCGCGCCCGGCCCCCATTATATATCATCTTGATGATTTCTCGCTCCTGTGGACCTCTTGTTATACACTTTATTACTAAGTACTTTTTACGTGCATATATTCTGTTCTAAGGGTCTCTGCGGGGAGCATACAGGGTTTTCCTTGGGCCCTGGCTCAGATGCCAACAGATCCCATTCAGGCGTGGCAGCTCCTGCCTGTTTGAGTGGGTTGGGATCCTGGTGCTCGGGTGCAGGGGAGCTCAGGAGTGAACACCAAGGCCAGAAAGGGGCTTCCCAAGATTCCCCCAAACTGATGCCAGTTACAGGGGCTGCTATAGAGGGGAAGGCAGAGCTTTAGAAAAGGACAGCAAGAGGCCAAAAAATGTCCCTTGGTGATTTCCAGGGTGGACTGCTCTCTGCAGGCTGGAGGTGTCTGGGACCTTGCTCATCTGGGCACCAGGTCAGCTGCTTGAGTGATTTGGGGAATTGAGTGAGGACAGACCCCATGAAAATCTGCCATCCACTTGGGGCTCTTGCTTGATCTTCCTAAGCAAGGTGGGGCTCCTTGAAGGAAAGAATTAATCTCAAATTTCTGATATTTGACTTTGCATATATAATATATATGGACAAAATATGATCTCTGCTTCAGTGTGTGCATGTGTGTATAACCCGTGTGCATTTTTCCCTGCTGCAAAGAAAGATAAGAATCTATGTCAAGAGTCCAACAGTAAAGCAGAGTACAGCCTGCAAGGTGTAATATTTTTGTTTGGAACATGACATTTTTAGTTCCTCCATGAAATCTTTTACTGATTCCAAACAATGTCTTTAACATTGGCCAGGCGGCCGGGCGCGGTGGCTCACGCCTGTAATCCCAGCACTTTGGGAGGCCGAGGCGGGCAGATCATGAGGTCAGGAGATCAAGACCATCCTGGCTAACACAGTGAAACTCCGTCTCTACTAAAAAAATAGAAAAAATTAGCCGGGTGTAGTGGCTGGCACCTGTAGTCTCCGCTACTCGGGAGGCTGAGGCAGGAGAATGGCGTGAACCCGGGAGGCGGAGCTTGCAGTGAGCCGAGATCGTGCCCCTGCCCTCCATCCTGGGCAACAGAGCAAGACTCCATCTCAAAAAAAAAAAAAAAAAAAAAACATTGGCCAGGCATAGTGGCTCAGACCTGTAATCCCAGCACTTTGGGAGGCTGAGGAGAGGAGGATCGCTTGAGCCCAGGAGTTCCAGACCAGCCTGGGCAACGTGGCGAGACCCCATCTATTAAAAAAAAAAAAAATTAATTAGCCAGGCATGGTGGCGTGTGCCTGTAGTCCCAGATATTTGGGGAGTCTGAGGTGAGAGGATCATTTGAGCCCAGGAGGTTGAGGCTCTGATGAGCCATAATCACACCACTGCACTCCAGCCTGGATGACAGAGCAAGACCCTGTCTCAAAAAAAAAAAAAGAAAGGAAAATTGAACTATATTCTCCTTTTATTTAATTGTTACAAAACCATAAAACTAACCAAAAACATAACTATTACTGAAAATGTTGTACAGTGGAGGAAAGTGTTTTTAAAAAAATGATCTACTCCAATGCAAATACCCTACCTACACCACTGCTTAGAGGCCTCTCGTCCATCACCAAAAGATTGTTTTCAATCTCTCTTAAACTGTATTTATTCATGGGAAACACATTCTCTTTCTGAAATGCCAGATGGCCGGCAGAATCCTACCCTGTGTGGGCAGTGGAGAAGGAGGGTCAGGGAGATGGGAGAGGCAGAGACCTCACTGTCCCTAGGAGCAGGATTCCTGATCCTGCTCCCCCACCTGGGCCTCCCACACTTTGGACGCTCCAGGTCAAGGTTGCCGGGCCATTTTCCTGCCATCTCTGCCTGGAACCTGCCCAGATTGTTTTGAGACAGCTGCTTGAGCTCCACGGGCTGGAAAGAAACCGCGCTGCATCTGTGAACCTGATGTGAAACCCATCTGCCTGCCGAAAGAACGCATTGGAGACCGTCTTAGGTGACAGCTGGCACAGCGCTGTCTGACAGAAGTTTCTGTAGCAATGGAAATGTACTGTTCTGCGCTAACCACATGTGGCTACTGAGCACTTGAAATGTGGTTAGCCAACTCTTAATTGAAATTTAAATCGCCACATGTGGCCAGTGGCTATCATATTGGACAGCACGGGGCTAGAAAATCTATGTGTGCTAATGTGGAGTAACCGTGCAGAGGGATACATGAGGTGCAGGGAGAGGCCAGGGTCCAATCTGCTGTCATTTGGCTGAAAACGGGGGTGGAGGGTGGTGTTTGCAGAGGCACACAACCCGCCAGAAGGACCAAGGAAGAGGACAGGAGAGGAGCTGGCAGAGGGCAAGAGGGAGAGTTTCCAGGTGTGCTCTTTTGTACATTTTGTATTTTGAACCATGGTAATGTATTACTGATTCCAAATATTGACCCATTGAAAGGTATTGCTAAATGGCTGCAGGGGAGGAGCAGAATATTGCTGGGTATTATTATAGCATATGGGTATATTATATGCTATATGGGCATATTATAACATTTATTATATGTCTTGGGTCAGGGGATGTGGCTACAGTGTGCAGGCAGATAGCTGTGAAAGAATGGGTGTGTGAATGTGAGTGCACGTGTGTTGAGTGTATAAGAACGGGAGTGAGAATGAGTGTGTGTGCGTGAGTGAATATGACTGTGTGCATATGCAAATGCAAATTGTGTGTGTGCGTAGGTTAGAGGATAGGTGTGTGAGAGGATAGTGTGTGTGTAAATGTGTGAGTGTGGATGCGTGAGTCTGTAAAAGAATCAGTGGGAGAATGTGCAGTGAGTGTGAGAAACAGCAAATGTGAGTGTGTGAATGTGTGTGTGTGGCTGAGTATGGATGTGAGTGGGGGTAGGTGTGACAGTGTAAGAGTACGTGTGTGCAAGTGTATATGTAAGCGTGAGAGTGAACGAGTTCTGTGTGTGACAGTGAGCCTGGAGAGGTGTGAGGCTGTGTGTCAGTGTGGGTGCATGTGTGTGTGCACTGTGTGTGAGATCAGGCATGGGAGTCATCGAAGAAGAAAAACACAGATGAGACACAAACCCCGACCTTGGAGGGCTCAGCCTGATGTGGGAGGCGGAGAGGAAACCCCTAAGTGAGAACCACACAATAGGATGGTGGAAATTTAATTTGCTGGCATTTGACTCAGGGGGGCTGGCTGTGCTTGGGGAAATGTTTCCCAAGGGTTTGGCATAGAAGGTGGTAGCAGCAGCAATGGCATCTGTTGGGTTTGGAGCCCCTGTCATGGCAGAGCCTCCTGAGTTGAGAACTTCATGTTGTCATCTCCCGGCCACGTCCCCACCCAGCCCCAACTCAGGGCCTGCTCACAGCGGGCACCTAGCACCCTCCAACCCACCCAGGAGCAGCTACACAGCCTCACTCATCCCTGTTCACCCAGCCCCAGATCCCTGCAAGCACGGGAGGCAACGTGATATTCTGAGGAGGAGGAGGAGGGGAAGAAAGGGAGAATCCCTCAGATCAAATGAGTCATCAGTGCCACTCCAGCCAACAGGCGTTCCACTGGCGCACCCTATGGCAGGCAGGAATCTTGTCTAACCTTTGCCTTCCTTGAAGCCAAAATTTGTGACTGGAGGTGGCTCTAAGCAGTGCTTAGGAAACAGGGAAATGGGGACACACACACACACACACACACGAGACAGAGAAAACCCAAAAAGAACCTGCTCTGCTTACAATTCAGCATCCATCTCAATTTTTATCATTCAACTTTTTTTTTTTTTTTTTTTTTTAGACAGTCTCGTTCTGTCACCCAGGCTGGAGTGCAGTGGTGCAATCTCGGCTCACTGCAACCTCTGCCTCCCGGGTTCAAGCGATTCTCCTGCCTCGGCTTCCCCAGTAGCTGGGACTACAGGTGCCCACGACCACGCCCGGCTATCATTTTGTACCCTTCAAAACCTAAAATGTATTTTATAGCAAAGCATTTTGTTTTTCATTTTCAGTTTCAGAAGAAATCTTTCTGGTGTTTAGAGAACTGGCCCTGGTTGGCATCCAGTGATCCAATAATCTTTCAGGAAATCTACCTGCAGACACACGCACATGTGCTAAAAACACACGCAGAACTATGTTCATTACTGCACTGACCGCAAGCAGCGAAAAAAGTAGAACTGACCAAATATCCCCAAGTAAGGGCAGCTAAATAAAATATAGAACACCCATTCTATAGAAAGTTCAGCAACACAGAAAGAGTAAGGCAGACCAGTATTGGCTGATAAGGAAAGCGTTCATATTAAGTGGCCGGGCACAGTGGCTCACGCCTGTAATCCAGCACTTTGGAAGGCCGACGTGGGTGGATCACTTGAGGCCAGGAGATCGAGACCATCCTGGCTAACACAGTGAAACCCCCGTCTCTACTAAAAAATAGAAAAAATTAGCCTGGCGTGGTGGCTGGCACCTGTAGTCCCCGCTACTCGGGAGGCTGAGGCAGGAGAATGGAGTGAACCTGGGAGGCGGAGCTTGCAGTGGGCCGAGATCGTGCCACTGCACTCCATCCTGGGCGACAAAGCCAGCCTCCATCTCAAAACAAAAAACAAAAAAAACAAGAAAACAAAAAAAAACAGTAAGTCAGACCGGTATTGGCTGATAAGGAAAGATTTTGTATTAGGTGGCTGGGCACAGTGGCTCACGCACTTTGGGAGGCTGAGGTGGAAGGATCACTTGAGGCCAAAATGAGACAATATAGTGAGACTCTACCTCTACAAAAAATAAAAAATTTAGCCAGGCATGGTGGCTCACACCTATAGTCCTAACTACTTGGGAGACTGAGGTAGGAGGATCACTTGGGCCCAGAAAGTGGAGGCTGCAAAGGAAGTGGAGGCTACAGTGAGCCATGATCATACCACTGCACTCCAGCCCAGGTGACAAACCAAGACTTTGTCTCAAAAAAAAATAATAAAAGGGTATATTAAGTGAAGAAACCAAGGTATAAAACAGCAAATATAGTGTGATACCACTTAAGCAGATACATATGGAATTGTACACACAAACACTTCTGGGAGGATACACAGGAAACAGTGCCAAAGTGAGAAATCTTTGGGGGCCGGGCAGGTGTGGAGTAGGGGAATGGGGTACAGAAGAAGACTTTTACTTTTCAGTCAAGCCCTTCCATACCATTATTTATATATTTATTCCTCAAAAACATAAAAGCAAACATATATATAACATATATATGTGTTTAAATATATACATATATATAACATATATATGTATTTAAATATAAATATACATACATATAACATATATATGTATTTAAATATAAATATACATATATATGTGTATCAATAAAAATCTAATAGATTTCACCTTCTAGACAAGATTGAGTAAACAAGGATTGATCTTACCCTCCTACCTGAAATGACTCCAAAAACACTCAAAATCCATAAAGCAATGGTGTTCCAGACACCGGCCATCAGGTCTTGAAGGATGGCGATCCCCGTGCTGTGGGAAAGAGATGAAGTGTGTCCTATAATTGCCCAGCTGACTGCCTGGGGAAAGTTTCCAGGCGTTGGCACACGAACAGTCCGCCAAAGGGAGTCCATTGACCTTCAAGAGACGGAGCTGGGAAGGAGGAGTGCCGATGTGGCTAGGGTGTGAAGGATGGAGCAGAGGCAGCAGAGGGCCATGCAGAGAATGCCCTGAGACGGGCAGAGGGCTCCCCTAAGTCTTCAGTTGAGCAGGTGCATGCAAGCAAACAACCCCAGGCTGGGGAAAGAACCACCCCGGCCTTAAAGGGAACAATTCCCAGAGCTCATGCAAGGCTGAGTAGTTCCTGATCCCAACAACTGCAATAGAAAATGTCATAATTCATGTAGCATCAAGTCAGATCCCAGAAGGGTTTTACCTCAGTATTAAGGCAAAATGAGCTCTGGACTTATACGACTCTGGTCCCATCTAACAAAACTTTTTTTTTTTAATTTTTCCTTTGAGACAGGGACTCACTCTGTTGCCCAGGCTGCAGTGCAGTGTCTTGATCTCGGCTCACTGCAACCTCCACCTCCTGGGTTCAAGCAATTCTCCCAAGTCAACCTCCCAAGTAGCTGCGATTACAGGCATGTGCCACCACACCTGGCTGATTTTTGTATTTATAGTAGAGACAGGGTTTTCACCATGTTGTCCAGGTTGGTCTCAAACTCCTGGCCTCAAGTGATCCACCCACCTCAGCCTCCCAAAGTGCTGGGATTACAGGTGTGAGCCACGGATTACAGATGTGAGCCACCGCACCCGGCCCCATCTAGCAAAGCTTAAAAGGAAGTCTCAAAATGATAAAAATGTTTCCAAGTAAATTATCTGTGTCCTGGAAAAAAAAAGATCAAGAATATTTGTAAAAGCACAAACATTTTTAGCACTCTGGCATGCAATTTAAAAAAAAAAAAAGGCAGTATCCAAGCAAAGAGACAAGAAAATATGACCCAAAATGAGGGGAGGAAATCAATCAATTGAAACCAAACCAGAAATAACACAGATAATGGAATTAGTAGATTAGGATATCTTAGGTTATTATAACTGTATTCTATGTGTTCAAGAAACTAGAAAAAAGATTCAGCACATGCAGTCTTAAAAATGAATGATACTTAAAAACAAACAAACAAACAACAACAACAAAAAAACCTAAGCTGAACTTCTAGAGATGAAAACTATAATGTCTGAGACGCAAAATATTGATCCCATCTTGATGCAAGATGGGATTAAGAACATGTCTTAGCTCAGGCTGCCATAACAAAATAATAGTCTGGGGGGCTTAAACAACAGACACTTACTTTCTCACAGTTCTGGAGGCTGGAAGTCCAAGACCAGGCGCCAGCATGCTTGCGTTCTGGTGAGGACTATCTTCCTGGCTTGCAGACTGGCTTCTTGCTCTGCCCTCACATGGCCTTTTCTTGGTGTGTGCCTATGGAGAGAGAGAAGGCACAAGCTCTCTGGTGTCTGTTCTTATAAAGACACAAAGTTCACTATGAAGACCCCATCCTCATGACCTCATCTAGCTTTAATTACCTCCCAAAGTCCCCATTCCAAATATCATCACATTGGTATTTGGTTTGGGCTTCAACATATGAATCTGGGGGAGGGGGACACAAGCATTCCATTCATAACAATGCAAATTAGACCCTGTAGAAGAAAATATTAGTGAAGTTGAAGACATGGCAATAGAAAGTATCCAAAATAAAACAAAGAGAAAAAAAAAAGACTGGGGATAAAACTACTAACTGTTGCTGAGAGAAATTTTAAAATAGATAAAATAAAATAGAAATTTAAATAGAAAGATATGTCATACGTGTGGACCAGAAGGCTTCATATTGTTATGATGTCAATTCTTCCTAAATTGATGGACAGACTTAACACAATCCCATTCAAAATCCTAGTAGGCTTTTTTGGTACAAATTAATAAACTAATTGTAATATTTGTATGAAAATGCAAAGACCTAGAATAGCCGAAAACAACTTTGGAAAGAAAAAGTTGGAGGATTTAGGCTCTCTGACTTCAAGCCTTATATATTTTTATTTTTATTTATTTATTTATTTTTGAGACAGAGTCTTACTCTGTTGCCCAGGCTGTAGTGCAGTGGTATGATCACGGTCAAGTCTTATTATAAAACTACCATATGGTATTGGCATAAAGATAGACAAATAGATCAATGGACAGAATAAAGACTCCAGGCCAGGCGAAGGGGCTCACACTTGTAATCCCAGAACTTCAGGAGGCTGAAGCAGGCTGACTGCTTGAGTCTAAAAGTTCAAGACCAGCCTGGGCAACATAGTGAGACTTTGGCTCAATATATATATGTGTGTGTATATATATGTGTGTATATACATATGTGTATATATGTATGTGTATATATGTGTATATATGTATGTGTATATATATGTGTATATGTGTGTATAGATAGATAGACAGAGAGAGAGAGTCCAGAAATGGTCCATTGATTTTTCAATGAAGGTACAAAGTTAATTTTGTGGAGAAAGGCTAGCCTTTTCAACCAATGATGTTGGAACAATTGGATATCCAAACAGAAAAAAATGAATTTCAACCCATATTTCACACTACATACCAAAATTACCTACAAAAATTTACTCCAAATGGATCAGAGACCTCAATGTAAAGTCTAAAACTATAATATGTCTAGAAGGAAAAACAGGAGAAAATCTTTGTGGCATTGCATTCGGTTAACTCTTTCTTAGATATAATATCAAAAATACAATACATAAAAAAAAGAACAAATAAAACCTCATCAAAATTAAGAATGGCTCTTCAAAAGACACTTTTAAGAGAATAAAAGGACAAGCTACAGTCTAGAAAAAACATTTGCCAAACACATTATTGATAAAGGACTTCCAGCTGGGCACAGTGGCTCACGTCTGTAACCCCAGCACTTTGGGAGGCCGAGGCAGGCAGATCACCTGAGGTCAGGAGTTCGAGACTAGCCTGGCCAACACAGCGAAACCCCATCTCTACTAAAAATACAAACACTAGCCAGGCGTGGTGGCATGCATTTGTGGTCCCAGCTGCTTGGAAGGGCGAGGCAGTCGAGTTGCTTGAACCCAGGAGGCGGAGATTGCAGTGAGCCGAGATCATGCCATTGCACTCCAGCCTGGGCAACAGAGTGAGACTCTGTCTCAAAAAAAAAAAAAAAAAAAAAAGACTTCCATCCAGAATATATACATAATATCAAAATTCAATAATAAAACAAATTACCAAATTTTATAAAGTGGGCTTGAAGATTTGAATGAACACTCTCAACAAAAAATAAGTAATGTCAAGTGAGCACATGAAAAGATGTTCAGGCCGGGCCTGGTGGCTCACACCTGTAACCCAGCACTTTGGGAGGCCGAGGTGGGCAGATCACTTGAGGTCAGGAGTTTGAGACCAGCCTTGCCAACACAGTGAAACCCCATCTCTACTAAAAAACAAAAATTAGCCCGGTGTGGTGGCACATGCCTGTAATCCCAGCTACTCGGGAGGCTGACACAGGAGAATCGCTTGAACCTGGGAGGCAGAGTTTGCAGTGAGCAGAGATTGGGCCACTGCACTCCACCCTGGGACAGAGTGAGACTCTGTCTCAAAATAAATAAATAAATAAATAAATAAATAAATAAATAGGAAAAGATGTTTGCCACAGTCATTAAAATAATGCAGATTAAAACTACAATAATACAGCAGTATGCATCTATTGAAATATTTAAAATCCAAGGTTGTCTGTACCCTATGCATCTGTTGAAATATTTAAAATCCAAGGTTGTGTGTACCCACTGCTGGCAAGAATATGGAGCAGTTAAAAGTCTCATATCCTGCAGGTGAATATGCATAATCACTATGGAAAACAGTTTCGTAGTTTCTTTTTTTTTTTTTTTTTTTTTTTTTTTGAGACAGAGTCTCGCTCCATTGCCCAGGCTGGAGTGCAGTGGTGCGATCTCGGCTCACTGCAAGCTCAGCCTCCTGGGTTCAAGCGATTCTCCCACCTCAGCCTCCTGAGTAGCTGGGACTACAGGCCACCATGCCCGGCTAATTTTTTGTATTTTTAGTAGATATGGGGGTTTCACTGAGTCAGCCAGGATGGTCTCGCTCTCCTGACCTCGTGATCCACCCGCCTTGGCCTCCAAAGTGCTGGGATTACAAGCACGAGCCACCGTGCCGGCCTCGCAGTTGCTTAAAAGTTAAATGCACATCTACCATTCCACTCCTAGGTATTTAAGCAAGAGAAATGAAGATACACGTCACTATGAAGACCTGCACAAAAATGCTCACGGCAGCTTTATTTGTAACACCCCAAAACTGGAAACAGCCAAATGTCCATTAACAGATAAACAAACTAGTATAATCATACAATGGAATACCACATAGCAACCAGAGGAAACGAGCTTCATACACGCAACAATGTGGATGAAACGAAAATAAATATGCTGAGTGAAAGAAGCTGAATTAAAAAGCGTGCATGCTGTATGATTACATTTATATAAAATTCTAGAAAATCCAAACTAATCTACAGTGAAAGAAAACAGGTCAATGATTGCTAAAGAACAAGAACGGACCACAAGGAAACCTTTGGGTACATACATATGTCAAAACTTGGCAATTGTATACTTACAATATGTGCAGTTTGTTGTATATCAGGTATACCTCAACAAAGCAGCTTAAGAAATAAACCGGCCGGGAGTGGTGGCTCACGGCTGTAATCCCAGCACTTTGGGAGGCCAAGGCGGGTGGATCACCTCATGTCAGGAATTCGAGACCAGCCTGGCCAACACGGTGAAACTCCGTCTCTACTAAAAATACAAAAATTAGCCGGGCGTGGTGCCAGGCACCTGTAATCCCAGCTACTCAGGAGGCTGAGGAAGGAGAATCGCTTGAACCTGGGAGGCGGAGGTTGCAGCGAGCCGCGATTGTGCCACTGCACTCCAGCCTGGGAGACAGAGCGAGACTCTGTCTCATTAAAAAAAGAAATAAACTGATAATTACTAACACCTATATAGGGCTTGAATGTGCCAGACACTCTAAAAAACTGTTTTACTCATTAACTTGTTTAATCTTCCCAACAATAATTCCTTGAATATTATTGTTGACATTTTTCAGAGACGGAAACTGAGACAGGGAGCCTGAATGCAAACACCTGGCATTCAAGGATCCACGTCCTTTCCAGTTTCTCTCTATATAATGCATCTGAGCCTTGTTTTTCGACTCAATTATGTGTTGAGCACCTGGTGTGTATATAGCCCCTTGTTATATCTGCCGGATCCCAGGGAAGAAGTAGAAAATTTTCTACACCTAAACTTAATTTTGTTTCCATTGCCTGAGTACCTTGATCATAGATGGGGGGAGCACTCCACCTGCTGGTATAACTAAGGAACCGCAGGCACTTCCTGTGTTTTCTAAGGGTGTTCGCTGACCCTGTTTGAATATTTAAAGTGCCCCTGTCTGGCTGAAATTTTTAGCCGCTCTAACCAGGTTTTAGTCTTCTTTCATCCACTAATCTTTTTTTTTTTTTTTGGTAAGGCAGATTCTCGCTGTGTTGCCCAGGCTGGAGGGCAGTGGTGAGATCGCCTGCCAGGCTCAAGCGATTTTCCTGCCTTGCAGCCTTCCGAGTAGCTGGAACTACAGGCGCACACCACCACATCCGGCTAATTTTTATATTTTTAGTAGATACAGGGTTTCACCATGTTTGCCAGGCCGGTCTCAAACTCATGACCTCAGGTGATCCACCCACCTCCGCCTCCCAAAGCGCTGAGATTACAGGCATGAGGCACCACGCCTGGCCAGTTTCCCCCATTTTTAACATCTTGCATTAGTGTGGTACATTTGTCACAGTTGATGAACCAATATTGACACATTATTATTAAATAAAGCCCATGGTTTATATTAGGACTCACTCTTGGTGTCGTACGTTCTATGGGATTTGACGAATGCATAATGACATGCATCCACCATTACACAGTCACACAGAGCAGCTTCCCTGCCCTAAAAGTTCCCTGGGCTCCCGTTTACCCCTTATCCCCTCCCACCCGCTGAACTCCTAGCAACCCTGATCTTCGGACTCTATAGTTTTACTAATTTATTTTTAAAATTATTTTGAAGTCTATTTAAATCCTTGGCACTTACTTAGCTTTGTAAATTTAACTTTCATTTTTAGTCATTATTCACCATCTTCAGTCAGAGGAACTGAAATTAAAAAATTTAAATTTAAATTTAAAATCTAGTCTTTCAAAATCACAGAACTAAGTAAGTGTAAAGGAAAATTACACAAAATTTCAAATGGTAATTTTTGTTAAGTTTATGGCATTCATACTTCGGAAGTTGTTAGAATGGAAAACCGTGCTCAGACTTCTGGAACGCAGTGTGTTCAGTTCCGCAGGCCAGGAATGGCCTCCATGGGGAGATGCTGCTGAGACTTGGCCTGTCACAGAGGACTGGGCCACAGCCAGATAGGCGAGAGACAGGCAATGGCCTTTCCTGGCAGAAGGGCCTGTGTGAGTGACAGCAATGAACTAGGGTGCCAGGCAAAGGCCAGCTGTTTAGTGAATAGACTCGATATTCTCAGTGACACTCAGGCTGGAAGGGTCAAAATGAGTCATGGAGGCTACCGAACACCATGTGAAAACTGGGCCTTATCCTGTGGGCCATAGGGAGCCACTGACGGTTTATGAGCAGCAGAGTGACTTGGTCAGATTTGCATGGGGAAAGAATGTTAAGACTGAGAAACAATTCAGGGCACTGTGGGAAACATCACTGTGATCCTGGATATCTGGTTTTCCTCCACTTCCAGTCATATAAAACTGTACTTCCTATACTTTTTTAGGCATGACCATGTGACTTCTTTTTTTTTTTTTTTTTTTTTTTTTGAGACAGAGTTTTGCTCTTGTTGCCCAGGCTGGAGTGCAGTGGTGTGATTTCGGGTCACTGCAACCTCTGCCTCCCAGGTTCAAGCAATTCTCTTGCCTCAGCCTCCCAAGTAGCTGGGATTACAGGCATGCGCCTCTGTGCCTGGCTAATTTTTGGTATTTTTAGTAGAGACGGAGTTTCACACTATTAGTCATGCTGGTCTTGAACCCCTGACCTCTGGTGATCCAACCGCCTCAGCCTCCCAAAGTGCTGGGTTACAGGCATGAGTCATCATGCCCAACCTTTTTTTTTTTTCTGAGACAGAGTCTCATTCTGTCACTCAGGCTGGAGTGCAGTGGCACAATCTTGGCTCACTGCAACCTCTGCCTCCCGGGTTCATGCAATTCTCCTGCCTCAGCCTCCTGAGTAGCTGGGATTATAGGCGCACACCACCACACCCAGCTGATTTTTTGTGTATTTTTAGTAGAGACAGGGTTTCGCTATGTTGGCCAGACTGGTCTTGAACACCTGACCTGGTGATCCACCCGCCTCGGCCTCCCAAAGTGCTGGGATTACAGGCGTGAGCCATCGCACCTGGCCTTTTTTTTTTTTTTTTTTTTTTTAGACAAGGTGTCACTCTGCTGCCCAGGCTGGAGGGCAGTAGTGTGATAACAGCTCGTTGCAGCCTCCAACTCCAGCAATCCTCCTGCCTTGGCCTCCCAAGTAGCTGGGACTACAGGCATGCACCACCTTGCCCAGTTAATTTTTAAATTTTTTGTAGAGACAGGGTCTCACTATGCTGTTCTCCAACTCCTGGCCTCAAGCAATCCTCCTGCCTTGGCCTCCTAAAATGCTGGGATTACAGGTGTGAGCCACTGCACCTGACGTGTGTGACTAATTGTAGCCAATGAAAAGTGGGCAGATAGGTGTCATTTCTATTGGAAGCATTTCAGAATCAGGGTACAATTCCCCTGGCTTGTGTCCTCTGTGTTCAAAAGGGGCCACAGGAGACGGTGGAGCTTCAGTCTGTGTCCCTGAGGAACCACAGGGAGCAGGAACCTCTGTCCATGAAGTTACATATGGAGCAAGTGCCAAAATAAACTTGATTGCCTTGAGCCACTTCAGTTTGGGGATGTCTGTTTTGGCAGCGCAGACTAGCCTATCCTGGCTGAAACAGACACTGTTGCAGGACCAGGAGGAGGAGGGGGCCTGAGCTGAGGCAGGAGGGATGCTGGAAGGCATGGAGTGTCAGTTGTCTATAGCTACCCCAAACTCAGCAGTGTCAAACCATCAGCATTTAGCTAGTTCATCAGCCTGTGCATTGGCCAGGTGGTTCTTCAGGACTCACGCATCTATGGCCAGTTGTGGGTCTGGATGGGTGGATCTGTGGGTCTGGATGGGTGGGTCTGTGTGTCTGGATGTGTGGATCGGTGGGTCTGGATGGGTGGATCTGTGTGTCCGGATGTGTGGATCGGTGGGTCTGGATGGGTGGATCGGTGGGTCTGGATGGGTGGATCGGTGGGTCTGGATGGGTGGATCTGTGGGTCTGGGTGGGTGGATCTGTGGGTCTGGGTGGGTGGATCTGTGGGTCTGGATGGGTGGATCTGTGTGTCTGGATGGGTGGATCTGTGGGTCTGGGTGGGTGGATCGGTGGGTCTGGATGGGTGGATCGGTGGGTCTGGATGGGTGGATCTGTGGGTCTGGATGGGTGGATCTGTGGGTCTGGATGGGTGGATCTGTGGGTCTGGGTGGGTGGATCTGCAGCTCTTGGCTGGACTCTTCTCATGTGTCTCGGGCCGCTGGTTTAGGAGGCCTTCACTGAGAGCACAGGGGTGGCTCAGCTCAGTTCCAGGTGTTTCACCTCCCATGGGCGAGCCCAGACCTTCTCCTAGCCTGTGTACCTTTAAGTGGCAGGGGAGCTGGAGAGGGATTAAAACAGGCAAAAGCCCCATTACAAGCTTTTGCTTGAATCACATTTGCTAAAATAAGTCACATGCCTGAGCACAGAGTCAAGGGGTAGGATGGAACCCCCTCCCCGCACGTGGGAGGGCACTGCAAAGTTCAGCAGCCAAGGGCACAGATCCAGACGGGGAGAGAAGTGGGGTCATGTGTGCTACCAGCCTACCACCTAGGGGTGCAGCTGCTGACCTGATGTCTGATTGGATGCAGGGGGTGCTGTGGGCGTCTCTATGGACAACATTGACCCCCATCCCTGTATAGGTACGCCACCCCACTCATCAACAGGAGGAGTCTGTGTCTGTGACACTTTGACCGAGAGAACATGGTGAAAGTGACTGCCACTTCCCAGCTTTGTCATTCCCAGCTGCCATTTAAATGGACACAGGCTAGACCACTGAAAAATGAGAGAGGGAGGCCACGAGGGGGGAATCAAGGCCAGTGTGAGAGTGAAGCCATTTGAGACCTTCCAGCCAACTCCCAGCTGAATGAAGCCACATTAAGGGAGCCCAGGTGAAACCAGAAGAGTCACAGGAAGCAATAAACCACAGTGGGTTTAAACCACTACATATTGGGGTGACTTGTCACACAGCACTTGATCACTGATGGAGATGGAGAAAACTAAACAAGGCTGATACTCAGATTTACAGCTTGAGTTCTTAGCCCAGGGGTCATGCCCTGTCCAGGTATAACAAATCCAGAGGCAGGAACCGCCTTGAGAAGAAGTTGTAGACGTTTATTTGTTACGCTTGTGGGATGTCCATGCAATAAAATCCAATAGGCACAAGGTAGGATGCACAGATCCGAACTCACGGAGCAAGAGGTGTGGGAGCTGGAGACAGAAGATGGATAGCGTCAGGGCTGTCAGTTGCTTGCCCAGGAGGAAGTGGGAAGTGGGACTGGAAGTGGCCCAAGAACAGAGTCTTGGGGAGCACTCACCTTAAGAAGCGGCCCTGGCCAGGCGCGGTGGCTCACACCTATAATCCTAGCACTTTGGTAGGCCGAGGCGGGTGGATCACCTGAGGTCAGGAGTTCGAGACCAGCCAGGCCTACATGGTAAAACCCCGTCTCTACCAAAAATACAAAAAATTAGCCAGGCGTGGTGGTGGGCACCTGTAGTCCCAGCTACTCAGGAGGCTGACACAGGAGAATTGCTTGAACCCGGGAGGTGGAGGTTGCAGTAAGCCAAGATCACACCACTGCACTCCAGCATGAGCAACAGAGTGAGATTCCATCCCAAAAAAATAAAAATAAAAAGGAGAATAACTTGCATCCTGCCCTCTAATATGCAGTATAGTGATTAATAGCAAAGGCCCTGTATCAGACTTTGTTAAAAACCCAGTTCTGCTCTTTCTGCCTCTCAGACTGTGGACAAGTAAATCTTTGCAGCCATCTTATCACCTGTAAAACGGAAATGACAACAGTCCCTACCTGATAGGTGACTTCCTCTCTGCTCTCCAGGCCTTTGCTGATGCCCCATCACTCTGGTCCTCTTCTCCCGACCAGACTGTGCTCCAGATGGCAGGGTCCAGGTTACTCTGGAATCATTGGCATCTAGCCCAGTGCTGGCTGGGACCATGTGTTACTAAGTGCAGGCTCTGCAGCCAGACAGACCAAGTTTATCACCCTGGTTCCCCTGCTACCAGTCATGCGACCTCAGGAAAGTAGTTTACTTTAAGCCTCAGTTTCCTTATCCAAAAATGGAGACAGTAGGACTATGAAAGGACATAAATTAGGTAATTCACATGAAAGCACAAAGATGACAGCTGCCAAACGGTAAGTATTCTACAAAATGCTGGCTATAATTAGTGGTAGTGACAGGCAGCTGATACACTGCTGTTTAATAAATGTTTCCGAGGCCGGGTGCGGTGGCTCATGCCTGTAATCCCAACACTTTGGGAGGCCAAGGCGGGCAGATCACGAGGTCAGGAGATCGAGACCATTCTGGCTAACATGGTGAAACCCTGTCTCTACTAAAAATACAAAAAATTAGCCGGGCGTGGTGGCCTGTAGTCCCAGCTACTCGGGTGGCTGAGGCAGGAGAATGACGTGAACCCAGAAGGTGGAGCTTGCAGTGAGCCGAGATCCCACCACTGCACTCCAGCCTGGGTGACAGGGCGAGAATCCGCCTCAAAAATAAATAAATAAATCAACAAACGTTTCCATATTCTTAGTGTCTGGGGCTAGGTAAAGTTTGTTCACTCATTAATATTCCAGGTGCCAAACCTGTGAGCAATGACACTCCAGTAGCAATGAGCATTTGTGGCATCCACATCTTGGTTTCTGAACTGTTGTCTGCTAAAAAGTAACCAAGGCTCCCTGAAGAAATGACTGCAGCAGGGAGAAGGGATGACTGAAACATCTTGTATCAGAAAAGCAAGAAAATGCTCAAAGAAGCTGGATTAGTGCCCAAAGAACACAAGAACTGTCTTGAAGGGGCTTCACTGGCCACATCTGGGGGAAAAAAAATCGACCAGAAAGAATAATAATTGATTATAAAAGACAATTTTTAAAAATCCAGGAATCCATAGTGAGTCTTCAAAAAAAAAGAAAAAAAGAGAGGGTATAAAACTGATATATATTTATCATATATATAATCTATAGTTTTATATATATATATACTAATGCTGCTAAAATCACTGAGTGAAAGGCTGATAGAGAAGAAGATGGTCCCAGAGAGTACCTGTTAATTACAAATGGAAGAAGGAAACATTAAATGGAGAAATGGGGCAGACACCACCTTTAGCAAGCGATCAAGCTTCACATTACCAAAAACGGGACAAACTGACATTATCCAAGTGTGTTCTGCAGGAAAAAAGAAAAATTAACCTTTATCTAATTACAAGGCAAGAGGGAGGGGAGGATTAGACAAATCAAGAATATGGGATATTCTATTAGACAACTGGTCTGGACCCGTCAAAATTATCAAGGTGATGAGACTCCCCCTAAAAAAAGAAGGACTGATCTGAATTAAAGGAGACCGAAGAGAAATAACTCCAGGCAGTGAGTGAATCCAGCAGGGGAGAGGGTCTAACAACTGAAATTGAAATATAAACTGTCTATTGGCTAATACTGCATTGGCTAGTACTGCATCGATATTAAATCTCTTGGGTATGAAAATGGCACTGAGGTCATGAAGAATGCCTTTGTTCTTAGGAGATGCACTGCAGAAGTATTTATGATAGGAAATCTCTGAAAAGGAACAGACGTGAGTCCCAGTCTTTCGGCCCAAGGTTCGCGCGTGCGCACAGCCCCCTCTTTCCGAGACTTATTTCGCGCGGCCGGAGAATCAGATTGTGCCCACAAGGCGGAAATGTACGACAGCGGGTTCCGGTGACCACGAAGGCGGCAAAGGCGACGGAATGGAGGAGGTGCCTCACGGTGAGCTCGCGGAGGGGGCGTGGGTCGCGGGGCGAAAGTGTCGCGAGCTGCTCTAACTGTGGTCTTGTCTCTGCGCAGACTGTCCAGGGGCCGACAGCGCCCAGGCGGGCAGAGGGGCTTCATGTCAGGGATGCCCCAACCAGCGGCTGTGCGCTTCTGGAGCGGGGGCCACTCCGGACCCGGGTGAGAAAAGGGCAAGGCCTCAACGGGAACTTAGAGGCGCAGGCCCGGAAAAGGCGGGGCGTGGGAGGGAGGGGGCGGGATCTGCAGAATGACTGACAGGGGCGGGCTAGAAGGTATTGTATTCGGAGAGGGGTGGGGCCCAGAAGGGGCGGGGCGTGGAAAGTGGGCAGGGTGACGGCGGAGCTTGGAATGACTGACAGGAACGAGGCCTTTAGAAGGCGAGCGCGAAGGACCTGGCGCGGATGGAGGGTGGAGACTGACCGGCGCGGAGTCGAAAGGGACATTAATTAAGAGGGTCGGGGGCAGAGGTTTGAGTGACAATAACCGACCGCAGAGAAAAACGGGATAAGCTTCGAAGTCGGGGAGTCTTCGGACTTACATCCTGGCTCTGCCAGCTACTTTCTTGACACAATTTTCTTCCTTTTGAGGAGTGATTCTCCCGCTCATTCAGCAGAAATGTGTTGATCGCCTCGTAGGTTTGGTGCTGTCCTGGGGACACAGCTGGGGATCAGGCGTGGTCACTGCTCTAGTGGAGTTTAGCTTTACAGGGGAAACAAACACGTGAGCTAGCAACTAAACCACCGCAGCTTTAAGTGCTGTGAAGCACAGATTCCAGGATGAGAGGACCCAGGGAGCCTGCTCAGAAGGACCTTAAAAAGCAGGAGGCAGGAGGACAATATTTTTTTTCTTTTTTCCCCCCTCTTTTTTTTTAGACAGAGTCTTGCCGTGTAGCCCAGACCGGAGTGCAGTGGTGTGATCTCGGCTCACTGCAACTTTCACCTCTCAGGTTCAAGCGATTCTCGTGCCTCAGTCTCCCGAGTACCTGGGACTACAGGCGCCTGCCACCACGGCTGGCTAATTTTTATATTTTTAGTAGAACCAGAGTTTCACCATGTTGACCAGGTTGGTCTCGAACTCCTGACCTCAAGTGATGCATCTGCCTGGGCCTCCCAAAGTGCTGGGATTACAGGCGTGAGCCACTGCACCTGGCCAAGGGGGAGAATCTTGAAGGAGTTCAGAGAGAGACTTGGATTTGATTCTTGGATCCATGCGGTGTGACCTTCAGCAATAGTCCTAACCTCTCTGAGCTTCTGGTTCCTCATCAAAAATGGAGACAGGCCAGGTGCAGTGGCTCACGCCTGTAATCCCAGCACTTTGGGAGGCCGAGGCGGGTGGATGGATCACTTGAGGTCAGGAGTTCGAGACCAGCCTGGCCAACATGGTGAAACCTGTCTCTACTAAAAATACAAAAATTAGCCAGCATGGTGGTGCATGCCCGCTCTCGAGGCTGAGGTGGGAGGATCACTTGAACCTGGGAGGTGGAGGTTGCAGTGAGCTGAGATCGTGCCACTGCACTCCAGCTTGGGTGACAGAGTGAGACCCTGTCTCAAAGAAAAAAAAAAAATGAAGAGAAAAAAAGTTACCTCTGTCAATGCAATGGAGAGACTGAACTGAGCCTCAGTGGAGGTTTATTGGGCCAGAGCTTGAGGGCGTGCCCTGGAAAATACAAGTGACAGAAACATCTGTGGCCTGTGCTCGATGGAGTGGTTCCAGAAGGCTTGTGTTTATATATTTCATTAAAAGGGGAAAAAGCATGCAGGAAAAAGTGCAGTAGGCCTTGTGGCAGGTAGTTACATTCTTGTGAGGTTTTAATTCGTGCCCAGTTTATCTACACTATACAGAAAATAAAGTAAACATTCAAAAGAGGGAATAAAGGAAGAATTAATTAGACAGACGTCTCAGGGTAGGAGAGGAAGGACTATCTCATCCCATCTTTGTTTGGCATGTGGGAGGATAAGCTTGTAATGGACATGGTCAGTGTGGCGTTTAACAGACATCAGTAATAGGGAAGGAGTTAGACTGAGGTTACAGTCCTAAAATTACAGTTGGCATGTCTTTGTTTATGGGAGGATACTCATCTTCAAAGATTTAGGGGCCAGCAAAGGAGTTCCTTAGGAGCAACTTGTGAGGGCAGTCATCCCACGATGGAGTTGCATGGGGCCTTTGGCCTTTTGGAGGGGTCTGGTTAATGTAGAATGCTTTGACACAAGGTTGGGAAGTAGCAGCTGTCTGTTGATGGGGAGGAGGACAGCAGTGTTGGGAGGTTTCCAGGCTTAACTTTCACTTGAGTTTGGCCAGTCATGAGACTTTTTAATTTCCTTTATACCTCGTGTATTGTTTTAAGGATTTGAAATAAGATAGTTTCATTGGCAGATACTTAGTATGTGCCTGCTGTCTATCAGAGTTTCTCAACCTCAGCACTGTTGACATTTGGGGCAGGATCACTCTTTGTTGTGGGGGGCTGTCCTGTGCATTGTAGGACATTTAGCACAATCCCTGGGCTGTACCCATTAAATGCCAGCAGTACCTCTCCTGTGACAATGAAAAGTGTCTCCAGGCTGAGCATGGTGGCTCACGCCTGTAATTCCAACACTTTGGGAGGCCAAGGTGGGTGGATCACTTGAGGTTGGAAATTCGAGACTAGCCTGGCCAACATAGAGAAACACCGTCTCTATTAAAAATACAAAAATTAGCCAGGCATGGTGGCAGGCACCTGTAATCCCAGCTACTTGGGAGGCTGAGGCAGGAGAATCGCTTGAACCCAGGAGGCAGTGTTGCAGTGAGCCGAGATCACGCCACTGCACTCCATCCTGGGCGACAGAGCAACACTCTGTCTCAAAAAAAAAAAAAGAAAGAAAGAAAGAACAGTGTCTCCAGACATTACCAAATGTCTCTGGGGGATTTTGTCCCCAAGTTGGTGACCATTGCTGTTTGCAAAGTTCTCTTCTGGAGCTGGGAATACAGCACTGAAAGCTTCAGACAGTTCCTACCTTTGTGGAGAGTATGTTCTAGTTGGGGGAGACAAACGTGTAAACCAATAAATGAGACCCCTTCAAGTGTGATAATAGCCTTATTTTCTTCCTAGCACTTATTTCTACCATTGTCTGAGAGGTATTTCAGAGGATCGTTTTAAACAGCCCCAGGACTAGTACTAGGACTAGGACTTAGCTCTTTCTAGTTGACTGGAAGCGTGACATTCGAGGTTTGGTGTGGGACCTCATCCCCTGAACTTTGGTTTTCTTTGCAGCTATAGGGGAAATCAAAGAGAAAATGAAGACCGTAAAACACAAAATCTTGGTATTGTCTGGGAAAGGCGGTGTTGGGAAAAGCACATTCAGCGCCCACCTTGCCCATGGCCTAGCAGAGGATGAAAACACACAGGTGAGACCTCAGGAACCACTGGGAGATGCTCATTTTGTCTGAGGGTCGTGATGGCTACTAAATAACTGATTCCTAGGCCAGGCGCAGTGGTTCATGCCTGTAATCCCAGCACTTTGGGAGGCCAAGGCGGGCAGATCACTTGAGGCCAGGAGTTTGAGATCAGCCTGGCCAACATGGCAAAACCTTGTCTCTACTAAAAATACAAAATATTAGCTGGGCGTGGTAGCGCAGGCTTGTAATCTCAGCTTTTCGCGAGGATGAGCCATGAGAATCGCTTGAGCCGAGGAGGCAGAGGTTGCAGTGAGTCAAGATTGTACCAGTGTACTCCAGCCTGGGCGGCAGAATGAGACTGTCCAAGAAGAAAAAAAAATGATTCCTTAGACTAAGTTGAATTGGCCTCTTTGGAATCTCAATCCTGCAGAGAGCAAAGAAATGCCCAGTAGTCAAATGAAGCATTTCACTGGATTCCCTAGCCAAGAAAACGGCTAGCAGATGTACATCTGTCCTTGCATGTAGATAGTTTATTACATTACGTTCACGCTTCTTTTTCCTCTTTATTAACCCCTTTTAGCTTTTCTCTAAGCCAGGGACCTGCAAACTATAGCCAGTGGGCCAAATCCAGCCCATCTCCTGCCTTATGGCCTTTGAACTAAGAATGTTCACATTTTTGAAATGTTTTTTGTTTGTTTGAGACAGGATCTCACTCTGTCGCTCAGGCTGAAGTGCATTGCTATGATCAGGACTCATTGCAACCTCTACTTCCTGGGCTCATCAAGCTGTCCTCCCACCTCAGCCTCTCAAGTACCTGGGACTACGGGTGCTTGCCACCATGCCCGGCTAATTTTTGGGTTTTTTGTAGAGATGGGGTTTTGCCATGTTGCCCAGGCTAGTCTTGAACTTCTGAACTCAAGGCGTCCCCCTGCCTCGGCCTCCCAAAGTGCTGAGATTATAGGCATGAGCCACCGCGCCTGGCCTAAAATTGCAATTTTTAAATTAGTACCTGAGTACCTACATATGATCCTTGATTTTGCCCACAAAGCCTAATAATATATTTTCTGTTGGCCCTTGTGGAAAATTTTTGCTGGCCTTTACACGAGTTTATTCATTTCCACCCATGTATACAGACGAGCATGAAAACTCAGATTACCCACTGCTGCCCTCTGGATCTCAACTTTAATAAAAGGGGTTGTGGGTCGCTAAGAGCACACACTCTGGAGTCAGACAGCCCAAACTCAGGTCCCAGCTCCATCTACACCACTGCTGTGACGTTGGGCAAGTTACCAGGCTTACTCTGCCTCCGTTTTCTCATCTATAAAATGGGACTCCGAGGACTGAGTGAGATGGCACAGTAAAGCACTTAGCACGGGGCCTGACGAATAGTCAATGCTCAGTAAAGGTCTGTGATGGCCACCATTTTTATTACTTTATTTCACTCTCTGGATATGAAGGGATGATGATTACATCTGCCTTAGAGATGAGTTTGTAGCCTACCCAAGGTATAGTACTGGGCAGATTCAAAATACACTTGTTGGGCAGGGCATGGTGGCTTACACCTGTAATCACAGCACTTTGGGAGGCTGAGGCAGGCGGATCACTTGAGGTCAGGAGTTTGAGACCAGCCTGGCCAACATGGTGAAACCCTGTCTCCACTAAAAAATACAAAAATTAGCTGGGCATGGTGGTACGCGCCTGTAGTCTTAGCTACTCGGGAGGCCGAGGCATGAGAATCGTTTGAACCCAGGAGGTGGAGGTCGCGGTGGGCCAAGATTGCCCCACTGCACTCCAGCCTGGGTGACAGACCAAGACTCCGTTTAAAAAAAAAAGGATATAGATAGATACACAGACACACACACACACACACACACACACACACACACACACACGTTGATTCGTCATTCTGTGAGTCAGCGATCTCTTGCCATTTGAGGGTCAAATCTGTATTGGCCTAGTGGGCTGGCCAAGAAATCTGCTTTCTCAGATTGTCTGTATCGTTTAGAAGAATCTTTGCTTTTCGAAGCTGTCAGGAATATTCCTAAATAGCTCACTGGAGATGGGCTTTCATCTCACCACTTGCAAGTAACCACTTGTGAGTAGACAACTGTTTACATCCTTCACTTTCATTTAATTACGTTCTGAAGTCTTTGCTGCATGCCTGTCTAGACTTTGCAATATACAGAAGGAAAGCACACCATTCAGTGTGGAAATATGGCTAGATCAGCTGTATTTTTTTATGCAGTGGTGGTTTAAAAAAAAAAGAAGTCAGCATTTAGGAAAGTGTGTTTTCCCCAGGCAGACCTACTCATGACAGTGACATCACTATCTGCAAAGTGTCAACACATGGAAAATGCTGAATATGTCTTGATTAAAGTCAAGCAGCACAGATTTCTCCCTGCCCTAAATCCAGCAGGGTGGTGGGACATGCCCTGACCTTTTTCTGCCTGCCATCTGGTGGAAGCTTGGCTCTAACTCTATGCAAGACCATTCCATGTTAGCGCTTGAGGCAGGCAGGCGCCTGTCATCTCATTGGCACAAAGGGCCTTGGATCAAGAGAGAGCAGAGTTAGAAAACACCCCTGACGAGTCACAGGCTGCCCAGGGAGTGTGTAAGTTGTGGTGAAGGCAGAAGGAGCCTCTGTAGCATAAGCCTGAGCCATGAGACAGCCAAGAGTCACACACTGTCTTCCACTGCAAAAGTCACCGACTCCCAGCCTGGGCTCCAAAGTGAGACCCCTGTCTCTACAAAAAATAAAACATAAAAAAAGTTAGCCAGGTGTGGTGGTAAGCACCTGTAGTCCCAGCTACTCAGGAGACTGAGGTAGGAGGATCACTTGAGCCTGGGAAGTCAAGGCTGCAGTGAGCCGTGATTATGCCACTGCACTCCAGCCTGGGCAACACAGTGAGACTCTACCTCAAAAACAATGAATAAATAACAAGTCACCAACTTCAATAAATTAAACTTTTTTGTTTGTTTTTTTGAGACGGAGTATCATTCTTTTGCCCAGGCTGGAGTGCAGTGGTATGATCTCAGCTCACTGCAACCTCCACCTCCCGGGCTCAAGCAGTTCTGCCTCAGCCTCCAGAGTACCTGGGATTACAGGCGTGTGCCACCACACCCAGCTAATTTTTGTATTTTCAGTACAGACAGGGTTTCACTATGTTTGCCAGGCTAGTCTCGAACTCCTGACCTCAGGTGATCCGCCTGCCTCAACCTCCCAAAGTTCTGAGATTATAGGCATGAGCCACCGCACCCAGCCACCATAAATTAAACATTTATGATCTTTGTGATCTGAAAGGCAAACTGTCATAACAAGGTCAGCACTAGGTGTTTCAGGACTGAGTGTGGAGGCCCTCCTCTGGGTCCTGGGACTGCAGAGCTGGGAGGGGCCTTGATGACCCCGGAGCACTTGTCTCACAGATCAGAAGCCCAGACAGCCAAGGCTTCGAAAGCAGAAGCAACTTGTGCAAGGACTAAAAGTTAAGACTAAATCCCTCTTCCCCTACCCTCCTCATCAGGGGCAGTTTGGGGTGCTGAGTAAAGGAGACGCTTTGGGTTCCGACAGCCCTGCAGCGTCTCCACCTTCTGCAGCAAACGCGGCCTCTTCCCATCAGCTGCAAACACAGGCCCAGAGGTCCTGCTGGGAGGAATGCAGGCGCATTGCTCTCAGCTTTGCTTTCCTGGCCTAACCTAAGCAAAATTAAATGGACAGATTTTGGGGTAGTAATAAGATCAACAGGAAGTCTGAACAGACAGGACCCAGGGCCGTCCTGGCCATCTGGGTAGCAGGAGCTTGTCAACAGCCTCTCGGGCCTGCCAGGGGAGTGAGAGAGTGCGCTGGATCTGCTTTTCATATCCTTACATCATTTCGCTCAAGATTCACTCCCCAAGGGAGTGAAATTCCTCTAAAGGGAATTGATTAAATTGTTCCCTGAAGGAAGGGCATGGAGACAGAGTCGCTAGAAACCTGAGAGTATCGAGGAAAGTCTCTGTCACAGTCATAGTGATAGTGTCATTTCCCCGTGGATCATTGACACATCAGTCCCAAGTATCAAGGTCCGGAGAGAGCAAGTCAGGTTTTCCAATGATGTTGCTCTGCTGTTCTCCCCAGATGGCGCCATAGAGGGCGCCTGAGGCCAGCGCTGGTCTGTGGATGGCGTTTTCCCGTGCACAAGTTTGAGACAGCGCTGGGTGCTGAGGAAGTAGGAGGCTGGGTTTGTTGAGAGGATTGAAGAGGGCGGCAAGAAACTAATTCAGGGCAAGTTAAAAAGTGACGCGGAGGTGCAGCACTTTGGATCCGAGTCATTGCAGCTTTCAAGATGAATACTAGCCCTGTTCTCAGAAGGTTCCTGAAGGCTGTCTCAGACCTCCTGTATCAGAGGGGAAGGCTTGGGGTGGAAGGGGTCGCCTGAAGCTGCACCTGAGTCACAACTAAAGAGCTTTTCCAGGTTTCCATCTTACTTTAAGTTTCTGTTCTGTAAGTTTAGCCTAAACCATCATTCACCTTCAGGATCAAAGGAAAACAGGGCTTGGTCAGGGTTCAGCTAGAGGCTCCACTCTGGTCCTCCACGGCAGGCCCATGGTGTACTGGAAAGAGCCCCAGTTGGGGCCGAAAGACCTCAGTTTATGTCCCAGCTCTGTTCCCTGCTTATTGAACTGGTCCCCTCTGAACCTCAGTTTCCTCCTCTGTAAACCAGAGATAATCATACTTACCTTCTAGGCACATGGCCACCTCAGCCTCCCAAAGAGCTGGGATTACAGGCGTGAGCCACTGCGCCCAGCCCCCAATATTTTTTAATACATTCATATTCTGCTTAAATAGTCTAGATTTGGCTTGTATCTGAGACTCCTGAACAAGATAGGATGAGTTTGAGAAAAATTTAAGATGCAGAGACCAAGACTTGGTGAGGGGGTGAGCAAAAGAGAGCTGTTTAGAGTGGCTCCAACACTGCTGTCTCTTGGCTGTTCCATCCATTCTGTCACACAAGCCAAAAAGGCGCTAGGCCCCTTTCCCCATCTCCTCCAACCAGGGCTCAGTAAACAGGGTCTGAGCCTGAGCCTCCAAGTGACCTGACAGCCAGGTCTGTAAGATCACCCTTGAGGAGCTCAGCCAGGCTGAGAGGTAGGGGAATGGGGGCATCAGTGTTTATGAACCTTGAGATCAGCGTTAGGACTCTCCCTCAGGAGAATCTGATGGCTCCAAGTTTAACCCAGTTTCTGTCTTCTCCCCTGTCCTTTTCCTCTAACCCCGCTCCCCTCCCAGTTGTGTGTATCTGGGGTGTGTGCATTCAGTTATATAACCGCTTTGGTCTCTTCTTGTCCCCAGATTGCTCTTCTAGACATCGATATATGTGGGCCATCGATTCCCAAGATAATGGGATTGGAAGGAGAGCAGGTAATAGCCGGTTACAGAACTCAGGAAATTATTCTCTTAAGGCAAACTCTGTAGCACTGAACTGTCAAACCTCAACAAAGAGGCATGCGGAGCCCATAAATGTTTTTTTGTTGTTGTTGTTTTGTTTTGTTGTTTTTGAGACAGGGTCTCACTCTTGTCGCCTGGGCTGGAGTGCAGTGTTGCAACCTCAGCTCACTGCAACCTCCACCTCCTGGGTTCAAGCGATTCTTGTGCTCAGCCTCCCGAGTAGCTGGGACTACAGTGGTGTGCCATCATGCCCAGCTAATTTTTGTATTTTTGGTAGAGACAAGGTTTCACTATGTTGGCCAGGCTGGGCTCCACCTCCTGACCTCTAGTGATCACCTGCCTCAGCCTCCCAAAGTGCTAGGATTACAGGCGTGAGCCACCGCACCTGGCCTGTAAATGTTTATGTGGACATGAGGAGCTCCGATTCATGCTCAGTAGTCCATCTGTCTACTTTTAACAACAACTGTGATTCTTGGCGGGGGACGGGCGGGATTGTATATGAAGTCTGTCTACACCATTGCAGAAGCATTGGTTTCGATGCCTCCTCAGAGGGGAAGGGAAACAGCCAGTGAAATGCAGAAGTAAGACACGGAAATTTAGCTCTGACTGGGAACATTAGACCAGGGCTTGCTATGGGTCTGTACCCTGGAAGCAAGGGAATATTTCTGCCCTTGTGGTCTCCCCTGGGGAACTGAGACTGCAGGGCGGGTGAGCGATGTGGGCTGGGGGCAGGGCTGTAGCAGTCTATGTAGTTGCTGGCCTCTTCTTGCTAGCAAGAAGCTCTCCAAGAGAGGATTCCCCCAAGGGCAGTGCATGGAAGCTGGGGCTGGGGGTGCTGGGATGTCCCGAGAGTCTCAAGATTGGTTCTTTCTTTAATTAGTGCCAGGAATGCATTAATCCTGTTTTGGGGATGCAGTGGTGAACAAGGTCCATGAAGACCCCTGTCTGGGTGGGAGAAGGCAGATGCTAGATAATGTGAAACCAACCTAGAGTGAGGGGATAGAGAGTAGGGCAGAGTCAGAGGGGCTGAGGGGTGGTCAAAGGTGCCCTCACTGAGGGATGGCATTTGAGCAGAGGATGACGGGAGGGGAGAGCTGGGGGAAGGGCATTCTGGGCTAAGGGAGCAACTGCATGGGCCGCTGACACAAGGTGTCCTTGTGTCCTCAGTGGAGTGACCGGAGGGGCTGGAGGGTGGCCCGAAGCAGATGGGGCCGGCCTTGCAGGCACTTCTAAGGCCTTGGGGTTTGCTTCCAAGGGAGTAGGGAAGGAGAGCGATGTCACCCCGTGAGGCTTGGTCACATACCCCAATGGATTTGGTAGCACACGCCGCAGTGAAGGTATAAGCTACTGTCATCACACGTAATTATTTCATAGAAACAGAAAATTTTAAAATAAAATAGAAGTTTCCCTATTTTCTTCTCCTGCACTATTGGATCATCCTGTTTACCCCTCTTTTAAGACAAATGGACTTAGCAAACGAGTATAAATAGGAATGAATGGTTTTGTGGGGTTTATTTTATTTTATTTTATTTTATTTATTTTATTGAGACAGAGTTTCACTCTTGTTGCCCAGGCTGGAGTGCAGTGTCGCCATCTCGGCTCACCGCAACCTCCGCCTCCCGGGCTCAAGCAGTTCTCCTGCCTCAGCCTCCTGAATAGCTGGCGTTACAGACACGCGCCACCACATCCAGCTATTTTTTGTATTTTTAGTAGAGTCGGGGTTTCACCATGTTGACCAGGCTGGTCTCGAACTCCTGACCTCAGGTGATCCTCCCGCCTCAGCCTCCCGCAGTGTTTGGATTACAGGTGTGAGCCACTGTGCCTGGCTGGGTGTCTTTTAATAGAACTTCGAAGTCAGTCACAGAGGACCGCATGTTGTGTGATTCCACTTAGATGAAATGTGCAGAATAGGTCAGTCCACAGTGAGAGAAAGTGGATTAGGGGTCCTGTAAGGCTGGGAGGATGTGAGACAGACTGTAGGGGGTGGTGACAGCTGAGGGGTATAGGGATTCTTCTTAAGAGTCAGGCAAATGTTCTAAAATTGTGGTGACTGGGTACAGTGGCTCACACCTGCAATCCCAACACTTTGGGAGGCCAAAGCGGGTGGATCACTTGAGGTCAGGAGTTTGAGACCAGGCTGGCCAACATGGTGAAACCCCGTCTCTACAAAAAATACAAAAATTAGCTGGGCATGGTGGCGGGCACCTATAATCTCAGCTACCTGGGAGGCTAAGGCAGGAGAATCACTTGAACCTGGGAGGTGGAGGTTGCAGTGAGTCAGGATCACGCCACTGCACTCCAGCCTGGTCGACAGGGCAAGACCCCATCTCAAAAATAAAAATAAAAAATAAAATTGTGGTGATGGCTGCACGCTTGTGACTGTACAGAAAGCCACTCATTCAATGGGTGAGTCATATTGTCTATGAATCATGTCTCAGTAAATCTGTTGAGAAAAGTAAGGCTTCATCAAGAAAATTAAACTTTCAGTGTGCGCTTTGTGTGCTGCTGGACACCTGCTGGGGGGAAGAGGTCTGAATCTTGTTGCCCCAGGAAGCTCCCCTTTGTGGCTGGAGCTGATTGGGGACAGGTTCTGAATCAACTGTTTCATGAGAGCTCATTCCCTTCACTCCTGTGCTTTTACAAAAGCCACTTCATTGCTCCACAGGTACCTGCATTTTCTCATCAGTCCCCAGCCGATTTTTATGACTCTTTTAAGATACCTTAGACACAACATCATATTTGAACTTGAGTAACTTTGGTTCCCTATCTAGACACCCAAGTAGAGTTTCCAAATAACCCAGCTTAGGGCACAAAGGGAGTTGAGTTGCATCTTTATTACCCACGCCCTAGCTGTTCACCTCCTTTTAGGAATTTCGTGGTACCATGTAAGACAATGAATTATATTTTAAAAAACCATTGTCTTACTTTGTACAATTTGTCTGTGCATGAAATGTGACCAGGGTACATGATTTCTACTAATGAACATCGGTGCTTATGTTCACACAGGTTCACCAGAGTGGCTCAGGCTGGTCTCCAGTGGTGAGTTTTCACCTCTTTGCCCTATTTTCACAGTAGTGTGTGGTTGTGTGTACATAATGGGTTTGTGGTTTGTTGGTCAATAGGTATTTATTAGGGTACTTTTCGAGGCACAGAGGATGTGATTAAAACCAGTGATTGGCAGGCTTTTTCTGTAAAGTGTGGGACGGTAAAGATTTTCAGCATGTGGGCCTACATTCCTTGCTGTTGTAGCACAAAAGTAGTAATATGTAACTGAACAACCAGGAC
Source organism: Pan troglodytes (assembly GCF_028858775.2). NCBI lineage: Eukaryota > Metazoa > Chordata > Mammalia > Primates > Hominidae > Pan > Pan troglodytes. Next base: position 13,401,265 of record NC_072416.2, read on the forward strand.
AGTATTCCAATAAAAGTTTATTTACAAACACAGATGGTGGGCCAGATTTGGCCCTGAAGGCCATAGTTTGTAAATCTCTGGTTAAGAGAGTTAAGGAGGCAGGGTGCAGTGGCTCACACCTGTGATCCCAGCACTTTAGGGGGCCAAGCCAGGCAGATCACTTGAGGCCAGGAGTTCGAGACCAGCCTGGCCAACATGGCGAAATCCCATCTCTACTAAAGATACAAAAATTAGCCGAGCATGGTGGCACACGCCTGTAACACTGGCTACTCGGGAGGCTGAGGCAGGAGAATTGCTTGAACCCGGGAGGCAGAGGCTGCAGCAAGCTGAGATTGCACCATGCACTCCAGCCTGGGCAACAGAGCCAGACTTCATCTCAAAAAAATGAAAAATAAAAAAATAAAAGAGTTAAGGAGATGACATTTACTTATTTTAGCTGAGTTCCCTGTCATTGCTGTCACTGCAGCCCATGGACATACAGTGCCTCTTTCAAATCCCCCAACATGGTACCCTTTTTTTTTTTTCCAAAAATGATTTAGGAGCAAAGAGTGAATATGCTCATAGGTCACATGGTAGTTTTGTCCTGAAAATGTTTTTTCCAGTCAGAGCTCAAACAGAAGACCTGGGGGAGGGCCTCACTGTGTGGTTTTGAGTAAAGCGTGTCTTGCCCTCACCCTGTTCCCTCTGCAGTACGTGGAAGACAACCTGGGGGTGATGTCAGTGGGCTTCCTGCTCAGCAGTCCTGATGATGCTGTCATCTGGAGGGGACCCAAGAAAAACGGTTTGCCACTCTGCCTTTTTTTGTCTCTCACATTCTTCCACGAGCGTTGTGGCTCTTGGCTTTATCTGCTCCCTGTCCTGCCAGTCTCAGCCTGCTGGACTTCGCAGTGTATTATTTTTAACCATCCAGTGCCTCTTTCTTCACTGGTTGAAAAGAGCTAATAGAAATACCAGTTTCCATTACATAATTATAAATATCTGCTGTGAGTTTTTCTCTCCTTAAAAGCTGTAGAACCCTGGTCGGGTGTGGTAGCTCACGCCTGTAATCCCAGCACTTTGGGAGGCCGAGGCAGATGGATCACCTGAGGTCAGGAGTTCAAGACCAGCCTCGCCGACATGGTGAAACCCTGTCTCTACCAAAAACATAAAAAATTAGCCGAGCATGGTGGCACGTACCTGTAATCCCAGCTACTCGAGAGGCTGAGGCAGGAGAACCCAGGAGGCGGAGGTTGCAGTGAGCCAAGATCATGCCACTGCACTCCAGCCTGTGTGACAGAGCGAGACTTTTTCTCAAAAAAAAAAAGCTACGGAACCCTGAAATTATTTTTATCATGGTTTTATAGTGGCTTATTTGGGTCAGAGAGGTGAGATCAACAGCAGGTTGATCTGGTACTGAGACTTAAGGTAATAATGTGAAAGTGTTATCAGGGCAAGCTTTAGCCTCAGCACTATTGATATTTTGAGCCAGGTAAGTCTTTGTTGGGGGAGGAGTAGACCGTGTTATACATCATAGGGTGTTAAACAGTGTCCCTGGCCTTTACCCACAAGATGCCAGTAGCACCCCCTACTCTATTTGTGACAACCCAGAATGTCTCCAGACATTGCAATTCACTCCCAGTTGAGAGCCACTGATTTACAGCATAGACCAAAGGCACAAAAAGATCAGATCATGCTTCTCCATGAGCTGGGCACAGTGGCACACACCTGTAGTCCTAGTTACTTGGGAGGCTGAGGTGGGAGGATTGCTTGAGCCTCAGAGTTCAGAGCCAACCTGGGCAACATAGCAAGACCCCATCCTTTAAAAAAAAAGAGGGAGTTGAAAGTACAGAAAAGAAAGGAAAAGTAAGCATCCCCTGTGGATTCCTCTTTCTAGGCATGATCAAGCAGTTCCTCCGAGATGTGGACTGGGGAGAGGTCGACTACCTCATTGTGGACACCCCACCTGGGACGTCGGATGAACACCTCTCGGTCGTCCAGTACCTGGCCGCAGCACACATCGATGGAGCAGTGATCATCACCACTCCCCAGGTGAGCGAGCTGCCAGCTGGAGCTGGGTCCAAACTGTGCTCCACACTGTGAGATTTCTTTCCTACCTGGCTGTGATACTCTGGTCTCACCAAGGCTCTTCCCAGTGTGTGTTCCGCAGCTGCATCCGATGTGGATCTGCAGAAACCTCTTGTTAAAAACTTCAGCCAGCACAGTGATTCACACCTGTAATCCCAGGACTTTGGGAGGCTGAGATGGGAGGATCACTTGAGCCCACGAGTTCGGGACCAGCCTGAAAAACATAGCAAAACCCCATCTCTACAAAAAATATTTTAAAATTAGCCAGGCATGGTGGCTCGTGCCTGTAGTTCCAGCTACTTGGGAGGCTGAGGTAGGAGGATCATTTGAGCCTGGGGAAAGGAGGGTTGCAGTGAGCCATGATCACACCAGTGCAGTCCAGCCAGCGCAAGCGAGTGAGGCCTTGTCTCAAAAGATAAAAATAAGAAAAACTTCATCTTTGGTCTAGACATTTGCAGCTGACAACCATTCAATGACTTGTTTTTTTTTTAGTCCATGGATTAAACAATAGTGGGTCAAGAATGCTTTTTGAACTTTCCTTGAGGAAACTAGGGAAACCACCAGTGCAGTTATAATTCATACTGTGCTGCCTGGCCCCGTCAGCCTTGCCGCGTCCATGTGTCAGGTCCCCCAGCCTACAGTGGATTTTCCGTTTACATCCCAGAATGATTTAGGAAATCTCTCCAGTTTTCAACAGAACCAGCTGGGTGCAGATAGGGATTTCGGGATAAGCCACTGGGTGCCTTTGCTTCTTCCGTAGTGACATCCAGTAACCCTCTGTAGCAGTCACCTAGTGGCTGTGCTCCAAGGCCCATGGTGAGCCCGAGCTGAGAGGAGAGCGATAGGAAGTTTCCTCTCTGTAAGCCCTGCAGAGAGCAACTGCAGGCAGGACCATGGTGCTATCCATCTCAGGGGCCCGAGAAACCGAGGGCTCTTCTCCATCTCCACAGTTACGCCTGACTTCTCTTCATGACGTTCTCCTCCACACTTAAGAAAGCCCAGCAAAGGAGGTCTGATTTGATCTCACTGGCCAGAATCAGTCAGGACGACCCATAGTCTCACCTCATCCAGCACTCACTGAGCTCTGACTCTGACATGCCGGGCACCAGGGCAGTAAAAAGGCCTGGCTCTCCCTGGTGGCCCCTGTGGCTCCCTGAGGAACACAGGTGCTGGACACAGGGATGAGGGTACAGCCAATGGAGTGGCAGGCCCAGCGGCCCTGGGAAGGGTGTCTGGGTCAGAAAATGGTGCAAGATTCATGTCCACCCTGGCATCCTGCAGAGAGGGGACATGGGGACGCACGGAGGAGCAGGACACCAGCTGGGACCCTGGACAGGAGGGAGGATGGCCTGGCCCGGGTGATGGCAGTGGAGAGAAAGTGGATTTGTCCTTAGGAATGTTTTCTGTCCCATTTTTAAAAAGTGGTTGGTGCTGGGCACACTGGCTCATGTCTGTAATCCCAGCACTTTGGGAGGCCAAGGCAGACAGATTACTTGAGGTCAGGAGTTCGAGACCAGACTGGCCAACATGGCAAAACCCTGTCTCTACCAAAAAAATACAAAAATTAGCCAGGCGTGGTGGTGGGCACCTGTAATCCCAGCTACTTGGGAGGCTGAGGCGGGAGAATTGCTTGAATCCGGGAGACAGAGGTTGCAGTAAGCCGAGATCGCGCCACTGCACTCCAGCCTGGGCGACAGAGCAAGACTCTGTCTCAAAAAAAGAAAGAAATGAGAGACTGAGTCGCAGCCCATTGACCTTCTAGCTGAACGCCCCTTCCTCCGCATCCCAGCCTCAGTGTCAAGAGCCAAACAGGCATCTCAGGAAAAGAACAGGCCCAAAGCTGCGAGCCTTTCGGGCTCATGTGAGTGGTGAAGCCCCAGGTGCTAAGGAGTCACTACACCTGACAGTGACAAGCCACAGCAGGACTTGGGTACAGGGATCTGTGATAACATAAACTGAGGAAAATAGGGAGTTACTGAGCGGTGTTTATACACAGTAATCACACTGGAAAAACTCAGAGTTGAGAAGGAAATGCAAAGTTGTCCACATTGGGCAGTATTCCTTATTTCCTTTTAGTCAGTTGTTTGTGTTTATAATTATCTAGAGCAGGGATTGGCAAACTTTTCTGTAAAGGGCCAGATAGGAAGTAGGCGTTGCGGACCCCACGGTCCCTGTCCCAGCCCCTTAGCCATGCCACTGTGGCATGAAGCAGCCACAGACAGTGCCTAGAGGGATGGGCATGGCTGGTTCCAGAGGAACTTTATTTATAAAACCAGCCAGATTCAGCCCCCAGGCTGGGGTTTGCCAAGCTCTGGTCTAGAAAACAGTGCACACACTGGCTTAATATAGTATAGTATAGGGACATGGAGCATGTAGATGTGTTAAAAGGTCATTTTCAGATAGGCACAGTGGCTCACGCCTCTAACCCTAACACTCTGGGAGGCCAAGGCAGGAAGATCACTTCACACCAGGAGCTTAAGACCAGTCTGGGCAACAACCATCTCTATAAAAAATTAAAAAGTTAGCCAGGCGGAGTAGCACATGCCTGTAGTCCCAGCTACTCCGGAGGCTGAGGCAGGAGGATTGCCTGAGCCCAGGAGGTCGAGGCTGCAGTGAGCAATGATTATGCCACTGCACTCCAGACTGGGCAGCAGTGAGATCCTGTCTCTAAAAAAAAAAAGTCATTTTCTTTTAGGTTGATTTCTTGCTATTTGGCTGTGTGGGAAGTAAATAGCACCTCGAACAAACAGGGCTTAGCACTAGTAGGCACTAAATAAATATGGATTTGGCAGAGGGCATATATTAGTTCATTTTCACACTGCTGTAAAGAACTGCCTGAGACTGGGTAACCTATAAGGGAAAGAGGTTTCATTGATTCACAGTTCTGCATGGCTGGGAAGGCCCCAGGAAACTTAACAATCATGGTGGAAGGCAAAGCAGGCACATGTTACACAGTGGCAGCAGTGAGAGAGAGAGTGTGTAGGAGGAACTGTCAAACACTTACAAAACCATCAGATCTCCTGAAAACTCACTATGGAGAACAGCATGGGGGAAACTGCCCCCATGATCCAATCACCTCCCACCAGGAACTGCCTGTTCCTGTAGGGATGTAGGGATGGTGGGGATTACAGTTCGAGCTGAGATTTGGATGGGGACACGGAGCCCAACCCTATCAGGGCAGAAACCTCTAAGGCTTTATGATCGCAGATCCACTGCATTGCAGCCATCCCCTCGGTTGCACAGACATTCCCTTTCTCGCACTTTGATGCTGGAATCACTGGTCTTTTCACCTTCGTAGGAGGTGTCACTCCAGGATGTCCGGAAAGAAATCAACTTCTGCCGCAAGGTGAAGCTGCCCATCATCGGGGTGGTGGAGAACATGAGTGGCTTCATCTGTCCTAAGTGCAAGGTGAGGGCGCGTGGGGCTGCCAGGCGAGCCCAACAAGATCTTGCTCTCATGGTTGAGGAAATGATCGGAAGGCTGCTCTGCAAACTATTTCTGCTTTCCCCGTCATTTTGGGAAGTGGAATCACAATTAAAATCCCTTTCTGCTGACTAAAGGAAAGTTCTTTAGGTGTTAAGGGTTCCACATTCAAACTAAGCCTTTTTTTTTTTTTTAAGTTACTTTAAAATGTGGTCCATCCTTGTGATTCTGCAAAAAAATTATGTTTCCTCCCCTTTGAATTTGCCTTGCAGAAAGAATCTCAGATATTCCCTCCCACGACCGGGGGTGCGGAGCTCATGTGCCAGGACTTGGAGGTCCCTCTCCTCGGCAGAGTGCCCCTGGATCCACTCATAGGTGGGTGACCCCAGTGTGGGGCGGGACCTCACTCCTCGCAGCCCCACAGGCATGGGTCTGGCACAACAGGGGGCGACTATGGAGAGGGGCAATGGAAGGAGGAGGGTCAATGGGGCGCTGGAGCCAGACCCACCCTCCAGCTGGCACCCCAAGAGGCCACCGGGAGAGAGGCCGAGACCCCTGCGGGCAGGTAGCGGGAGCAAGCAGGCCTCAGGCAGAGGGGTGAGGCCTGGAAGAATGGGGTAGAAGTTGGTGAGGGTGGTGGTGGCAGGGGACTGAGGAGGGCACCCGATAGAGGGGCGGCTCCAGGGGATGCACATGGCGTCCAGGTTACAGAGGAAGGCGGCCTGAGGTGAAAATCCCTTAGGAAGGGGCCGGGCCTCCTGTGCCCGGAGAAGCCAGCACGGCACAGATGAGGCCCCTTTGCCTCCAGCACCGGGACAGACCGGAACGCGGATCACTGGCCTGCGAGCAGGGGCCAAGTTCCCAGAAAATGCTCTTCTTAAGTACGTGGGTCTCCCAGGATCCCAAGAGATGCCCACTCCCTGAGTGGCCCTGAGGCTGAAGGAGGGACGGGGTTTCACGTCTCCACCCACACGCCCGCCGGGCGCCCACTCGCCGCGGGGCGCTGGGCAGGGACTACACTCGAAGCTGCTCCCCCAGGAGGCTACTGTACCCCAGGACGGCGGAGCTGGGCGGGCCTCCGTTACTGGGGCCCTGCAGTGGGGCTCCTGCGGGGCGTCCAGCACTCGCCTTTAGGTCTGAGGGGAGAACAGAGAGAGAAGGCTGGAGGGGAGGCCGGGATCCAGCAGTGCCGGCTGCACCCATGCCTCGGAACTTCCACTCCATTTGTCAGGGAACCAAGGCCAGTGCGAGGTGTCTGTGCGGGGACAGGAGAGAGGGGCCGGGCGGGTGAAGTATGGCCTGGCCAGGAGAGGGTGGGGGCCGCGTGCTTGGGGAGAGGGCGGGGCCCGTGGAGAGCCTGGAGGCGGGGAGGGCGGAGGCCACATGGGGAGCCTTGGGGAAGGGCTGCATGGGGAGAATGGGAGCCTGTGGGAAACGACTGTCAGTGTCAGTGAGTGTCAGTGTCATGTGCCTGGGAACAGGAGGCTCAGGAGTGGCTGCCCTGGGATAGGGGTTCAGGATGAGGCCCTGGGTTCCAGCGTTGGTGTAGAAAGGAAGGGACACACACAAGAGAGAAAGTGACGGCATCTGAGGGTCAAGGTTGTCCCTGCTGCCAGTACAAGTCACCTGGAGGAGGGTCTGTCCCTCAGAGACAGTGAAGCAGGGGTGGTAGAGGGAGGCCGGGCCCTCTGGGGTGCTGCGGCTAAGGGGCTCGGGGGCTCAGGTTGTCAGCAGGTTCTGGGGTCCGTCAGGAGAAGGTGGTTCATGTCTGTGCAGTTGAGTTTTGAAGCCACAGGACATGGACAGGATTGCCAAGGGGCCGTGCAGAAAGCGGGAGCCAGGAGGACAGTGTTGGGGGACGGCTGCCTCAAGGAAGTGGTGGGGGGGTAGGGTGCGAGGGCCACTCTGAAGATGGGAACAGCCCGGGAGAACGCCAGAGACCCCATGTGCCCAGGAGGCTGTGTCCCCAAATCCTTTTTCCCTTATTCCCACATCCCACAATACTTCTCTGGCATGTGATTTCCCCAACAACATGCAGAAAAGTACAGCTGCTTTCTCAACCTTCCCCAGCATCATAAAACACTCACCAGGCAGCTTTTGCAGTGGCCGGAAGTGGTGATGAGAGCTGCCCTCTGAGGCCCCTGGAGGCAGTTGGGCTGCATGAATGGATGTGACTGGGGACAGGAGCTTGCAGCAGCCCAGGGCACATCCATTCCTGCCAGCCTGCACCTCTGCCACAGTTCAGCTCTGCCGAGATGGGATTGGTGGGCAGGACGTTTGTCAGGGGAAACATCTGTGGGAGAAAATGACAAGGGAGAGCGTTAGCCCACGATGAAGGAGCGGGGGAAGGAACATATCAGCCCGAAAGAGCATCACGGCCCATAGGAGTATCTCAGCCCTCAAGAGCATCTCAGCCCATGGGAGCATCCCAGCCCAAGGGAGTATCTCAGCCCACAGGAGTATCTCAGGCCACGGGAGCATCCCAACTCAAAGGAGCATCTCAGCCCACAGGAGTACCTCAGCCCACGGGAGCATCCCAGCCCAAAGGAGCATCTCAGCCCACTGGAGCATCTCAGCCCATGGGAGCATCTTAGCCTGCTGGAGCACCTCAGTGTACTTTGCTTTTTAGCATCTCAGTCTGCTGGAGTATTTGTCTATTGGAGCATCTCAGTCTGCTGGAGTGTGGCAGTCTATTGGAGCATCTCATTCTGCTGGAGTATGCCAGTCTGTTGGAGCATCTCAGTCTGCTGGAGTATGTCAGTCTATTGGAGCATCTCAGTCTGCTGGAGTATTTGTCTATTGGAGAATCTCAGTCTGCTGGAGTATTTGTCTATTGGAGCATCTCAGTCTGCTGGAGTATTTGTCTATTGGAGCATCTCAGTCTGCTGGAGTATGTCAGTCTATTGGAGCATCTCAGTCTGCTGGAGTATGTCAGTCTGTTGGAGCATCTCAGTCTGCTGGAGTATGTCAGTCTATTGGAGCATCTCAGTCTGCTGGAGTATGTCAGTCTGTTGGAGCATCTGTCTGCTGGAGTGTCTTGGCTGCTGTCGAGGAAAGCTGGGCACAGCCACCAGGGCATTCCTGAGCCCACTTACCCATCAGAGGGGCTGCATCTCCCAGAAGCGTGCCTGCCCGAGTGCCATGCTCGTCTCAGTCACTAGCTAGGAGCAGCCTGGGAGTGGCATTGCCTCAACACAAACGTGGTGGTGGATTTTGGAGCATGGCAGCTGCTGCCAGAGATCCAAGAGGTGTGTCCTTATGGCCATCACAATTGCCACATTTTCCAAGGTTTAATGAAGAGCTAGAAATCTATATCCTTACCCAAAGTCTCCTGATTACTAAATGATAGCAACTAACTCCATTAAGTACACACACACACACACACACGCACACACACACACACAACCATGCTCTAGCCTGGGCAACACAGGAAGATACCTCATCTCTAAAAAAAAAAAAAAAAAAAAAAAAAAAAAGGAAAAAATTCACCCAGTGTGGTGGCGTGTGCCTGTGGTCCCAGCTACTCAGGAGGCTGAGTTAGCAGGATCACTTGAGCCCAGGGAGGTTGAGGTTGCAGTGAGCCCTGATCACACCACTGCACTCCAGCCTGGGCAACAGAGCAAGAACCTGTCTCCAAAAAAAATTTTAAAATGGCATGCTTGCTGACCCACCCAAATATGTCCACGGGCCCAGCCACAGGCCTGCCCTTGCCATTGTCTGACAGATCAGGAAGTGACCTTGGGCTATTAGATCCTGATACGGCTTTTCTTCCAAAGAGCCAGCAACCTCCATCTTCCCACCTCCCTCACGCCAAGCCCTGGCATTGGCCCTGGTCTTTCCTTTCAGGGCCACTTTTCACAAAGAAACAAAGTTCCAGGTGGTTCACAAGAGCTCATTTCAAAGCAGAGGAGCCACCAGTGACAGCTGCGAGGCTCATTCTGAGCTGAGAACATTAAGTGCCTTCTAGTGGGCATGGTCCTGTGTGTCAAATGGCACATTGCAGAAGCTCACCTTGAGGGGAAGCCACAGATAGCAAGGCCAGGGAGTGCCAGAAAGGAAGGGGTGGTTAACACTGCCACACACCCAAGAGGGTGAAGCATGAGGGCCAAGTGACAGACACGCATCTGGCAAGGTCACTGGGGACAGAGTGGGGGCAAACCCACCTTCCTAGGAACAGACAGGAAGGCATGAGGACAGCACTTCAGTCTCCTCTGGGGACATGGTGGCAAAGAGTTACAGATGCCAGCGCTCTGGTGCTATGGGTCCTGGCCCCGGTGTGCTGAGGATCACAGGAAGGGCTGGCCTCAGAGCCCTGCTCCGCCACCACTAGCTGTGGGACTTGGGCTAGTCATTTCCGCTCTCAGCCTCGATGGCCCCGTGTGTAAAATGCAGGTGACAGTGGTGCCTAGTGAGAGGGATCTGCCAGGGTGGGGTGAGAGGATGCCTGGGATCTCTTGGAACAGGGCTGTGCTCACACCAGCTGTTCTAATAATGCTGCCCGTTCTTGGAGAGGTGGGAGCCCGGGGGAAATGCAGTTAGGAAGGGAAAACACTAGAGCATATATGTGTGTTGGGGGCTGGGGAGCCCTCTGGGGAAGGGAGACCTGGGTGAAAGTCAGGGACAGAAAGTAGCCCCAGCATGACAATTCTGGGATCCCCAACCTCCCAGGTCTGGCCCAGCGAACGTGCACTCGGGGGCCTCCCTAGCGAGTTCCACATGGTCTCACGGGCCCAGCGTTAACGGCGGAGGCTGTCCAGGTTCTTGGTGTCTGGAACAAAAAACTGGACAAAATGCACAAAGAAAGGAAGGAAGGAAGGGATTTATTGAAAATGAAAGTCAGCTCCACGGTGTGGGAAGAGAACGGGCCTGAGAATAGGGGCTCAAAGGCCCCATTACAGAGTTTTTGTGTTTAAATACCCTCTACTTGAGGTACGCCCTATATAAACGAAAAGGATGAAGTAAAGTTACAAAGTCATTTACGGCATACGTCCTATGGAGACGACATTTCCTATTATGGCTCCAGTGCGAATTGGCCTTATGTTCCCTGCCTCTGGACCCTATTTTCCTGACTCACTGGGCCATATGGGCTCCCCATCTCCCACCAACCCCTCCCACAGGCTTCTTCCCCGACTTGGACTTCCCTGTCCCACAGGGCGACACAGTAGTGAAGTTGAGGAAATGATGAGTGCTAGGTAGGAACCCCTCCTGGGGTTCACCTGAGGCTGGTGACCGGCCATGGGCAGTGCAGTCACTTGCCTGTTTCGCCAGCAGCTCAGGGCTGGGGAGTGGGCAGAGCAAGCTGATGGCAGGTCCACCCACGACTGGGGGCTGGCAGGGCAGACTGGAGGCGAGAACACCCCCATTGACCCCAAGCCCCTTGTGTCCTGTCCACCTGGCTCTGGGATAACATGGTCCTAGAGAAACCTGGGTGTGCATAGGAGGGGACTGGAACAATGGCCACATGGCAGGGAAAGACTAGCAGACTGATAGACACCAGCACAGATGACCTGGAAGATAAAATTATACACAGACAAAGCAGCAGGCAGAATGTGTGTGTCATGTGCTCCCATTCGTATTTTAGGTATATGAGAGTGTGTGTATGTGTGTGTGCACACATGCGAGCGTGCACATTTATATGCGCATAATCTTTCTGGAAAGACACCTAGAACACTAGTAGCCCTTTTCGGACTTGGCCTTTTATGCCATATCCTTTTGCATTCTGTACTTTTTTTAACCATGTGCATTCATGATCCTTTCACTCAAAAGCTAATCTCTTAAAATGCAGACTCCTGGGCCCATGTGGAAGCTGCTGAATCAGTTCTCTGTAGGGCCCTGGAACCTGCATTTTCTGTGCACCACCTGATTATTTAGCCACGCTGAAATGCTGGCTGGGGACCCTGCTGGAAGGAAGGTCCCTGAGGCCCCACTGGTCTTTTCTACTTTGTTCTTCATTACGAGTGGAGTGGGCTCAAGATCTTCCCATTGTCACCAGCACGGAAAGAGCCCCAAGATCTTGTGGCCACTCTGTTTTCCTCTTGGACTGAATTGTCTTCCGTTTGTTTCTTTTTTAAGGTAAGAATTGTGACAAAGGCCAGTCTTTTTTCATTGACGCCCCAGATTCCCCAGCCACGTTAGCCTACAGAAGTATAATTCAGAGTAAGTATTTCCATGAGTACTAAACGCAGATGCCTGTGGGGCAGGAAGCAACATAAAGGAGCCAGGGGTGTGGAAGGACAGGTGGGTGGTGGGGTCTGTGATGACCACAGAGTGGCCCCCATAGCCGAGGAAGCCAGGAGTCCATGAGAAATCTCTCAATGTGTGAGTATTGTGAATTAATTCATAGTTTAAAAAACATGGTGAGGGTGAAATTTATGGCTTAGGAAATACATCCCAATAAAGGGATAAAGTAATTCATTTTTAAAAGTAACTGATAAAAAAAAAAAAAAAAGGCCAGGTGCAGTGGCTCACACCTGGAATCCCAGCACTTTGGGTGAAGGAGGCAGGCAGATCACTTGAGGCTGGTCAGGAGTTCAAGACCAGCCTGGCTAACATGGAGAAACACTGTCTCTACTAAAAATATGAAAATTAGCCGGGTGTGGTGGCGCGTGCCTGTAGTCCCAGCTACTCAGGAGGCTGAGGCAGGAGAATCGCTTGAACCTGGGAGGCGGAGGCTGCAGTGAGCCGAGATCGCGCCACTGCACTCCAGCCTGGGCAACAGCGTGAGACCATGTCTCAAAAAAATAAAAAATAAAAATAAAAACTTTGTTGAGCCAGACCAAACCCACGTGCAGGCCACATTCAGCCAGTGGCAGCCATCAGAGGCTCCAGAGTTAGGGCAGAGGTGTCAGTGTTTGTTAAAGCTGTGGTCTCTGAGTTTGTGGCTGGGTTTTACTTGCCTAGAAGAATGATGTCAAGGGTAAGGAAACAGCATTCCCAGAATCCTCCATCTATAGATGGTCCGAGGAAGGCCGCAGCCATTGGTTATGAGCAAGATGGGTAGTGTGAGGTATTCCGGTCACTTTCAAAGACTCAGGGCATCACAGACACAGGTCTTTTTATGGAACTAGCCAGAGGATTCCACCCCTGTCAAAATACAGCCCTCCCCAGCACAGGACAGGGCTGTCAAGGGGTAGACAAGCCATTAGCACTCTATGCCTGTCGTCTTGTTTTCCAGGAATCCAAGAGTTTTGTAATCTCCATCAGTCAAAAGAAGAGAACCTCATCAGTTCCTGAAACGAGAGAATGTTCAGGACCAAGCAGTTACCGAGCGAGGCACTCACTGGGCAGCACATCCAGCCAGACCCGACCAGCTCCAGGATGGGGTGGGTCACAGCAAAAAGGGACCAGATGCTAGTGTGGTCCGAAGCCACTTTCTCAGAGACACTTTAATCATTGAGTATTTGTACACTTTTCTTTAGAACATATATAAAGGGCATTCTCTACAAATGTGCCGTTTTAAGAATAAAACCCCCTCAAATCTCTCCCCCGAGGCCTGTTTCACGTAAAAAACAAATGGGTTGTGGGATCGTGGGATTCTGCTGTGTTGGAAGCTTAGTCGATTGTAGAAACTCCTGTTTAAGCCATTTCTGCCTGTGAAGATAAGAAAGCCTAGAAAAGAACCAAAGGGGTGAGTGTGCAGCTTCACTGCAGAACACACAGGCTTGTTTTCAAACACCACAGTCCAAACGCTTTTCTTCAGATTGAGGAAAAATCTAAAAGCAACAGAGCTCACGCTGGGCTTCGTTCTAAAATCACTGCATATGACGCAGCTGGGTCAAATCAAAAAGCCCTTGAAGAGTCCTTGAATCACCCAGTAAGACAGAATGTGGGGTCTGTGTAAATTCCCTGTGTAGTAATATGTGCACAGTATATCCAGTAATGTCCAGTGTCATGCAAACCAACTTTCAGGTTTTTTAATTATATAAAAAAGAGGGACAGATGTAAACTCTACGATCATCCTCTTTGCCATGAGGTGCTTGCTCTGTTTGAGACACACAGGATCTGAGACCACGTGGGAGAAGAGTAAATTCCTGTTTTCCCTCCACTCTGGGGCATAAAAGTGGGTGGGTGGGAAACAAGAACAAATCCCCTTGTCTCTTCCCTCCCCGCCCTTCCCTAGGACCGTACATATGATCAGATTTGCACATGTTCAGTGTGAGGAAGGTGTGACCTCGCCCCCCCACCCCCAGCTCCTCACGCCAAGAGCAATGAGGCTGCAAAGCCCAGGGCAGGCCCATTGCCCAGTCTGCTTCCTGCCTGGTCACGTGCCTGGCCACCCCAGGGAACAGGGGAAGCCCACCCAGACCCCGGGCCCCTGTGCCCCAAGAGCTGCATTTTTCAGAATTCCCCAGTTCCTCCACACGGGTGCCATGATCCATTTCTCACCTAATGCTGGTGAATCTCCAGCCCCTTGAGGCCAGGCTTCTGAAAGTCACCTGGGCAGGCCTGCAAGGGGAAAAGTCAACCATGGTTTTCTGTCCTTACACTTGAGTGGGGCGATCCTGTGGATGGAAGGCCAGAGAAAACCCACAAAGTACAGAAAACCTGCGGAATTGGTTGCTTGATGTCTTGGCATAAAGCAGCGCTGTTCAAATTTAAGACGGTTCAACCCATTTCAGGATGAACCTGGTCAAATTTCAAAGACTTCTGTCTCTCACTTTTAGAAATATCTATTAAGTTAAAAAAAAAAACAAAACAAAAACAAGCTGGGCACGGTAGCTCCCGCCTGTAATCCCAGCACTTTGGGAGGCCAAGGCTGGCGGATCACTTGAGGCAAGGAGTTGGAGACCAGCCTGGTCAACATGGAGAGACCCCGTCTACTATAAATACAAAAATTAGCCAGGCATGGTGTTATGCACCTGTAATCCCAGCTACTTGGGAGGCTGAGGCAGGAGAATCACTTGAACCCGGAGCCGGAGGTTGCAGTGAGCCAAGACATGCCATTGCACTCCAGCCTGGGAGCAGAGTGAGACTCCCATCTCAAAAAAAAAAAAAAAACTGAAAAATCATTTGTGACTCTTTCCTTAATGCTATACTTTTAAAAATCACTGAAAACTAACAATGGCAGTCATAAAAGGATAAAAACTATAATTGCACTTATAGGAGGTCCCTAGGGCTGTCAAACCAATAGATACAGAAAGCAGAATGCTGGTTGCTAGGGCTAGGAGGCGAGGAGGAGGGGGAGTTAATGTTTTGTGGATACTGAGCTTAAGTTTTGCAAGATGAAAGCAGTTCTGGAGCTGGGTGGGGTGAAGGTTGCACAATAAAGTGGTTATACTTAATGCCACAGAACTATACATTTTTAAATGGTTACAATGGTACATTTTATGTAAATCTTACAATTAAAAAACAAAACTGCCAGGCACAGTGGCTCACTCATGGCTGTAATCCCAGCACTTTGGGAGGCCAAGGCAGGCGGGCTGCTTGAGCTCAGGAGTTCTAGAGCAGCCTGGGCAACATGGCAAAACTTCGTCTCTACAAAAAAAAAAGGCCAGGCATGGTGGTACACACCTGTAGTCCCAACTGCGCCAGAAGCTGAGGTGGGAGGATCGCTTGAGCCCAAGAGATGGAGGTTGCAATAGGCCGCAATCACACCATTGCACTCTAGCCTGGGTGACAGAGCGAGATCCTGTCTCCCAAAAAATAAACAAACAATAAAACATTGGCAGCCTGGCTGATATGTTACATTACAAACCGCAGTTGCCAGCAGGCCACCTTGACTTTGACTACCTGGAGAGGAGTGGTCCAAGAGTCAGACCTCAGTTACTCACCGTCTGGAACACTGTCTGGGACAGGAAAGTGGCTGTGACCTTGCTAATGTCACTGTTGCCTCCCATCTTACAAAGGATGTAGCCATACAGGTTTGCAGCTTGGAGAGAGATCCCAGCAACCACCAGAGCCTGCACTCAGACAAAGAAAGCAAAGGTCACTTTTTTTTGAGACAGAGTTTCGCTCTGTCGCCCAGGCTGGGGTGCAGAGGCACGATCTCAGCTCACTGCAAGTTCCGCCTCCCGGGTTCACACCATTCTCCTGCCTCAGCCTCCCGAGTAGCTGGGACTACAGGCGTCCGCCACCAGGCCCGGCTAATTTTTTTGTATTTTTAGTAGAGACAGTGTTTCACCGTGTTAGCCAGGATGGTCTCGATCTCCTGACGCAAAGGTCACTTTCTAAGAGCATTTACAGAAATGCACCTCTCAAGCCACGTAGAAATGCTCTAGCCTGCACCTAAGAATAGTAACAGCCAACATTTACTGAGCATTTGCAAATACCCACGGACACCTCAGAATCATTACAACTGGAGAGGTTGCCACCATCATCATCCCATTTTACAAAGAGGAAACTGAGGCTCAGGAAGACGAAAGCTGCCCAAGGTCACAGAACTGGAGCGTGGTCGAGCCGGGATCCAAATTCCAGGGCCCGCACTTTCATTAAATGACACTGTTGTTTTACTATCTACAAATATTTTGTTTTCTCTATTTACTGATTTTTTTTAAGACGGAGTCTCACTCTGTCACCCAGGCTGAAGTGCAGTGGCACGATCTTGGCTCACTGCAACCTCCGCCTCCTGGGTTCAAGCGATTCTCCTGCCTCAGCCTCCCAAGTAGCTGAGATTACAGGCGTGTGCCACTACGCCCAGCTAATTTTGGTATCTATAGTACAGACAGGGTTTTGCCATGTTGGCCAGGCTGGTCTCAAACTCCTGACCTCAGGTGATTCACCTGCCACAGCCTCCCAAAGTTCTGGGATTACAGATGTGAGGTACTGTGCCAGCCTGTGTGAGTCCATTTATATGAAATGCCCAGAATAGGCAAATCCACAGAAACAGAAAAATTAATAGGTGCCAGGGCTTGGAGGAACAGAAGCACAGGGAAGCAATGTCAAAAGGGCGCAAGGCTTCTTCTTCAGGTGATGAAAATTTCCTAACATTGATGGTGGTTTTGGCTGTACAACTCTGTGACTGCACTAGAAGCCACTGAATTCCACACTTAGTATTTATTTTATTTTTTGGAGACAGGGTCTCACTCTAGCACCCAGGCTGGAGTGCAGTGGCACAATCTTGGCTCACTGCAACCTTTGCTTCCCGGGCTCAAGCGTGCACACCATCATGCCTGGGTAATTTTTGCATTTTTTGCAGAGATGGGGTTTTGCTATGTTGCCCAGGCTGGTCTCGAACTCCTGAGCTCAAGCAATCCTTCCGCCTTGGCCTCCCAAAGGCCTGGGATTATAGGCGTAAGCCACCATGCCAAGCCCCTAATTGTATACTTTAAATGGGTAAATTGTATGGAATGTGTATTATATCTCAATAAACTTGTTATAATTGATCAATCAATCAATAACAAATAACAACAAAAGCCTAGTGGTGCAAACACTTTTTTTGCAGAGACATCAAAGCAATGTGGAAGTCAAGATCTGGCCTTACCAGCCATTTTAGCTTCAAGGAAAATAAGGTGCTAAAAAAAAACACAATCCATATCATGGGGCAGATTATGAGGCCCAGCCAGAAGATTCGTGCTTCAGCTTCTGTGGCAGCAATGCTATTCGGAGAGACCTGTTAAAGGAAAGTAATTCAAATGTCAAAACAAGTGGAAATGGTTGCAAACGAGCGTGCTCACATTTTCATTTATTTTATTTTGCAGATGCTTTTGTTGCTGTGGGATTTTTTGTTGTTGATGTTGTTTTGTTTTGTTTTTGAGACAAAGTCTCATTGTGTCACCCAGGCTGGAGTGCAGTGGCGTGATCTTGGCTCACTGGAACCTCCGCCTCCTGGGTTCAAGTGATTCTCGTGCCTCAGCCTCCCGAGTAGCTGGGAATACAGGTGCCTGCCACCACGCCCAGCTAATTTTTGTATTTTTAGTAGAGACAGGGTTTCACCATGTTGCCCAGGCTAGTCTCAAACTCCTAACCTCAAGTGATCCACCCACCTCCGCCTCCCAAAGTGCTGGGATTGCGGGCGTGAGCCACCACGCCCGGTCTATTTTGGAGACACTTTTGCCACACCCATGTTTCACCAGAGCACCTTGGCAATGGTGGCTTTTGTGTAGGGCAGGAATCAGATATGCACAAAACTCCAAAGGAACCCACAGAAACTTTCCACACCCATTATCCCCGCTCTGGTTAGTTCAACTCGTCATGGAGAATACCTTCCTGGCTTCAAAGATCCAGTGGCTCTTCCCATCTTCATCTATCTGGTTCCACCATCGAAGGCCCACCAGGAGTCTTCCGGTTACATTCTGAGGACAATAGACAAAGGACTCTGAGCAGGTCACAGGCAAAGAGTCTTATTCACTGTATTGATAAATAAAAGTTCCTTGATTCATTTCAGACTTGTACTGGAAGCAGGAAGAAAAAAGGCCTTGAATTGTAGTGGATTCTCAGATGTCAAGACTTCTAGTTTTCAACTAAGCTCACTTTTAAAAGTTACACACTCCCCCCACAAAACATATATAATTTATATGTTCATATTATATATGTTTTAAATATATGTATTAATTCATATACAAGTGATATGGTTTGGCTGTCTCCCCACTCAAACCTCATCTTGAATTGTCGCTTCCATAATTCCCACGTGTTGTGGGGGAGACCGGGTGGGAGATAATTGAATCATAGAGGCAGTTTCCCCCACACTGTTCTCATGGTAGTGAATAAGTGCCACGAGATCTGATGGTTTTTATAAGGGAAACCCCTCTCACTTGGCTTTCATTCTCTCTCTCTTTTTTTTTTTTTTTTTTCTGAGATGGAGTTTGGCTCTTGTCACCCAGGCTGGAGTGCAATGGCACAACCTCGGCTCACTGCAACCTCCGCCTCCCGGGTTCAAGTGATTCTTCTGCCTCAGCCTCCCAAGTAGCTGGGATTACAGGCACACACCACCGTGCCCAGCTAATTTTTGTATTTTTAGTAGAGACGGGGTTTCTCCATTCCCCTTACTTTTAAGTGACACTGCTCAGCACTCTTAAGCATGTCTCAGGAGTCTAAACCAAAGTACCTCTTGGTACCACGCACACAGGGGACAAGCCTCGTGTTTCGGAAGTGATGACATCACACAAAAGGGCCTCACCTTCACAGACCAGAAGTCCAGGGACAGGAGGAGCAGCACCGTGACAAAACAGCCCACAAAGCTCTTGCTGAACCAGTCGCAGCTCACGTAGGTGACGATGGCACTCACTCGGAAAAACAGGTGGAAAAAGGTGGCCAAGGGGTGTCTAGGAAAGGACCCAGAAGGCGCCCTCACTCCAAGAGCCAAGCGGATGGTCACTGAACTCCCTTTACCACTTCAGACTTTGCTGGGGGTGTTAGCGTGGCTCAATGGAATGTTCTCCCTGGTGCATATGACGCAGAAACTCAGGCTGTAGCCCTGGGGACACATCATTAGGTCAGCAGTCCCCAGACAGTCATGCTGACACTGTTTTTTTTCCTCCCCTTCGAAGAATCCAGTACTTTCCCGCCACTTGACTCCAAATATCACTTGCCCTCTTCGAAACACGGTCATCTTTGAAGTGAAACGTGACAGCAGTCACTGCCTTCCCGCCTAGCAGAGATGACGGCCAGTTCCCTAAAGGTAAAGGTTGGGTTTTTCCACCAGTCACTGAGCTCCAAGCTCACACGCAGCCCACGGGGCAGGTGTCTCATGTCATCGGGGAATGCGTGTTCCTGGACATAGGGAAACATGTGGCCTGTGAATGGCAGGTCTAACTCATCATACTTGCTCAGTGGTGAATGGCACGTGAATCCTGGCATTTAATCTAGGGGAAGGTGGTTCTTGTTCACTGTGCCTTTAGACACAAACCTGGCCAGAAAGAAGAGAGGGAGCCAAGGGGAACATGCTCATCCTGTGTAAATTGCTTTTCTTTTTTTTTTTTTTTTTTTTGAGATGGAGTCTTGCTCTGTCCCCTAGGCTGGAGTGCAGTGGCGTGATCTCGGTTCACAGCAACCTCCACCTCCTGGGTTCAAGCAATTCTCCTGCCTCAGCCTCCCAAGTAGCTGAGATTACAGGCGCCTACCACCACGCCCAGCTAATTTTTGTACTTTGAGTAGAAACAGGATTTCAACATGTTGGCCAGGCTGGTTTCGAACTCCTGACCTCAAGTGATCTGTCCACTTTGGCTTCCCAAAGTGCTGGGATTACAGGCATAAGCAACCACACCTGGCCTTATTTTTTTTATTATTATTATTTTTTAATGTAAGTCTGATATAGGCCAGGCACGGTGGCTCACACCTGTAATGCCAGCACATTGGGAGGCCGAGGCGGGCAGATCACCTGAGGTCAGGAGTTCAAGACCAGCCTGGCCAACATGGTGAAACCCCATTTCTACTCAAAATACAAAAATTAGCTGGGCATGGTGGTGGCTGCCTGTAACCCCAGCTACTCGGAAGGCTGAGGCAGGAGAATCACTAGAACCTGGGAGGCGGAGGTTGCAGTGAGCCAAGATCACGCCACTGCACTGCAGCCTGGGTGAGAAAGTTAGACTCCAACTCAAAAAATAAAAAAATAAAAACAAGAAAAGAAAGGTTACCAAATTGTATAGAGCAGGTGATGGCAGTGGGTGATGTGGGCCAGACTGAAGACACTTGTGGGTTTCTGTTTCTTTCTGTGGTTTCCCAGTTTAAATAGAGCACACAGGTAGAGAACGATACTCAACTATGATCAGGAAATCAATGGCACGAGCCCAGTTGTTATACCAGAAAGGGTTTCAGATCCAGACCCCAAGAGAGGGTTCTTGGATCTCACCCAAGAAAGAATTCAGGGCAAGTCCATTGAGTAAAGTGAAAGCAAGTTTATTTGGAAAGTAAAGGAATAAAGAATGGCTAGTCTATAGATAGAGCAGTCCTAAGGGCTGCTGGTTGCCCATTTTTATGGCTATTTCTTGATGATATGCTAAAGAAGGGGTGGATTATTCATGCCTCCCCTTTTTCGACCATATAGGGCAACTTCCAGACGTTGCCATGACATCTGTGAACTGTCATGGTGCTGGTGGGAGTGTAGCAGTGGGGACGACCAGAGGTCACTCTCATGGCCATCTTGGTTTTGGTGGGTTTTAGCCGGCTTTTTTACTGCAACCTGTTTTATCAGCAAGGTCTTTATGACCTGTATCCTGTGCGACCTCCTATCTCATCCTGTGACTTAGAATGCCTTAACCGTCCAGGAATGCAGCCCAGTAGGTCTCAGCCTCATTTTACCCAGCCCCTATTCAAGATGGAGTTGCTCTGGTTCACACGCCTCTGACACAGTGATGGATGAGAATGAAACCCGCACCTCAGGGCAGGGGAGGAAAAGGGAGGGATGAAAGGGACTCTTCCCAGCACCAGGCAGCTGTGCAAACCAGACCCAGTACCGCCAGAGCCAAGATTTTCATGAGAAGTCAGAAATCCAGACTTGCAATGGGAAATCTGATTTTAAATGATGGCCACTAATTCTTTTACTGAAATATCAGTCTATGTTTCTCACTGGCCTGCGAGCAGTGAGCTTGCAACCTCTGGATTAGGTTACAAAATGTTGTGGGCTTTGGAAAGTGAGAGGCAGAATGGGGTGGTCACAGAGGTCCACACAGAACTGCAGGGGAAAGAGCCTGCTCATTCTCCCCAAGAAGAAATGGAGTCCGAGTCAACAAACCATAGGTGCCTATAAAACTGTGGGGTTTCCGACTCCCAGGGGAATGTTAAGATTCAGAAGCAGACTTCACAGTGACTTTCTGCATAGCAAAGCACCAACTATTCACCAGGATGGGTCTCATCTGAGCCTCTCAGGCTCTTGGCTCTCCTGGTGACCTGAATGAAAACCAACCCAGGAAGTGCACCCGGCTTTTAAGAATTAGACAGGATCAAGCCGGGCATGGTGGCTCACACCTGTAATCCCAGCACTTTGGGAGGCTGAGGCAGGTGGATCACGAGGTCAAGAGATTGAGACCATCCCTGGCCAACATGGTGAAACCCCGTCTCTACTAAAAATACAAAAATTAGCTGAGCGTGGTGGTGGGCGCCTGTAGTCCCAGCTACTCGGGACGCTGAGGCAGGAGAATTGCTTGAATCTGGGAGGCGGAGGTTGCAGTGAGTTGAGATCGTACTACTGCACTCCGGCCTGGTGACAGAGCGAGACTCCGTCTCAAAAAAAATAAAAAATAAAAATAAAAGAAGAATTAGACAGGATCACCAGGCGTGGTGGCTCACACCTGTAATCCTAGCTCTTTGGGAGGCCGAGGCAGGCAGATCAGTTGAAGTCAGGAATTCAAGACCAGCGTGGCCAACATGGTAAAACTCCGTCTCTACTAAAAATACAAAAATTAGCCAATTGTGGTGGCAGGTGCCTGTAATCCCAGCTACTCAGGAGGCTGAGGCAGGAGAATCGCTTGAACCTGGGAGGTGGAGGTTGCCGTGAGTCGAGATGATGCCACTGCACTCCAGCTTGGGCAACAGAGCAAATCGCTGTCTCAAAGAAGAGTTAGACAGGATCACATAGAACTTAAAAACTTCCTGGAGTGTTCCAGAAGATAAGACTCTTGGGTGTCTCTTTTTGCTGTAAACCTCATTGAGAATTTCCTAACTGAATAAAATTTTGTCCCTTGCCCCTGGAGATAAATAAATGCTCTTTCAATAACTGAAAGTTCTTTGAGGGCACAGACCATGTTTAACACATTTTTATATCCCCCAAAGCACCCAGTATTTAAGATTCTCCGCAAACATATTTGTTATGTTGAACCTTGTAATCGACTCAGTTAGAATCACTGGAAACATCTGTCCTCTTTGTAGAACAATACAAATGTAAAAAAAAAAAAAAAAGATAGAGGGTCGGGCGCGGTGGCCCATGCCTATAATCCCAGCACTTTGGGAGGCTGAGGCGGCTGGATCACTTGAAGTCAGGAGTTCGAGACCAGCCTGGCCAACATGGTGAAACCCTATCTCTACTAAAACTACAAAAATTAGCCAGGCCTGATGGCAGGTGCCTGTAATCCCAGCTACTTGGGAGGCTGAGGCAGGAGAATTGCTTGAACCTGGGAGGCAGAGGTTGCAGTGAGCTGAGATTGCACCACTGCACTACGGAGCAAGACTCCATCTCAAAACAACAAAACATACAGATCTCAAAAAAATGTCAGAGTGTGAGCCAAGTGTGCGCTGACCCATGGTAAAATGTGGAAGTAAATGCATTCGAATAAATCCCCTGCCCACCCGCTTCTTTCTTTTTTCTTTTTGGCTGTGGCTCTCCTAAAATAAAATGCAGAAAAATTTCCAGTTGTTGATAGCTTCCACTTAGCTGGGCCCTGATTAACTCAATGGAAAGTGGTGTTACTCAAACAGAGTTCAAAGCCCAAAGCAAGTAGAAGAGGACGCCTGTTGCCCTTTTAAATGTTGCTTTAATCCTATTTTATGCAGGTTGCTCCAACAGCATCCTCCAAGTCCTCATTCAGTCCCTATCTGGAGTTTGCCCAGCCTGTGCCTCTAGCTAATACTGTGTGATCTCAGACCAGTTTTCCAGAGTTTTGAGAGTCATGGCTTAAGTCCTGTCCACTCGTCTCTGCCATCGGGTCCTCCATCCTCCTGCTCCCCAGCAACATGGAGCACACACACACACACCACCAATCACCTCCAGTTCCCAGTGCCATTGCTCTCTAACTCCGCCCTCCCAGGCATCAACCTGGGAGGTTGCCCCTTGAGAGGCAAACAGCACAGGGGCATGGCACCAGCTGCGTGTGTTCCCGGACCAACTGAGAATCAGGCGGCATATTCTTGTGGCCCAAAAACGAGATGCAGATGAACTGGGAGAGGAAGTTTTTATTTCTGTAGCCAGTTACAGGGAGAAGACCTAGAAAATATCGCCAGGCCAACTTAAAATTACCAAGTTTTCCAGAGCTTATATACCTTCTGAGCTATATGTCATGGATAAGTTTGCATTCATCTAAAATAAGTGATTGGCCGGGGGCGGTGGCTCACGCCTGTAATCCCCAGCCCTTTGGGAAGCTGAGGCAGGCAGATCACTTGAGGTCAGGAGTTCGAGACCAGCCTGGCCAACATGGCAAAACTCCGGCTCTAATAAAAATACAAAAATTAGCGGGTGTGGTGGTGCACGCCTATAATTCCAGCTACTCGGGAGGCTGAGGCAGGGGAACTGCTTGAACCCAGGAGGCAAAGTTTGCAGTGAGCCAAGATCGTGCCACTGGACTCCAACCTGGAGTCAGAGTGAGACTCCATCTCAAAATGAATGAATGAATGAATGAATGAATGAATAAAATAAAATAAAATAAAGATTAACTTCTTTTAATCTATAACTAATATCTGAGTCCTGAAGACCTTCCTCTGGAGCCTCAGTAAATTTACTTAATCTAAATGGGTCCAGGTGCTGGGGTGATTACCCTTATCTTGTCTCCTGCTAAATCATGGAGGTTTGGGGAGTCTCTTCAGACCCCTAATAAACTTGTTTGTGGAGGCCTGGGGAGTTTCTTTGGACCTCCCAATAAACTTATTTCATCCTAAATGGGTCCTTTGTTATCTTGTCATACTTCAAGGACCAGGAAAGACCTGGGCACAACTCTGGGTGGGCTTTTGTCACATTCCAGCCTTTGTATAAGGGCACTGGCTCTCTCAGCTTTTAATATTTAACTTCACCACTCATTCAGTGCTGAGATAGCTGTTATGGAGGCCTATGTTAGTGAGAACTGGCCTGCCACCCATGGGCTTGGGCGCTAGACCACCAGCATTCCAATCCTGGCTCTAATCTCTGAGTAGCTCTGTGGTCTTCCCTAAGCTACTTAACTCTGTGATCCCTCCATCTCCTCTTCTGCAAAATGGGAATGCCAACAGGATCCACTTCCTAAGACACTGAAAACATCGGGTGAGGGTGGTACATATAAAGTGCCTGAAACACACACCACGCTCAAAAATAGGTGACAGCCATTACCATCTCAGTCCTCCGTGTCATTCGAAACAACGGTTCCACCACCAAGAGCCAAACTGTGAAATTCCCCCTCTGACCACAACTTTCTCTCACTCCTGAGGGGACTACTTTTTGTCTTTGCAGGGATCTCCCAAGACTCCTGGGCCCCTCACATTCCCCCAGATGAACCTTCATCATGTTCAACTTGAACAGGTGCTATTTCCACACAGTATCCAACATCCCCAACCCCAGCCACATAGAAACCCATTGTTTCAAGAAGAGGAGACTCGGTGCTAACGCCTATAATCCCAGCACTTTGGGAGGCAGAGGTGGGCAGATTACTTGAGGTCAGGAGTTCAAGACCAGCCTGGACAACATGATGAACCCCCATCTCTACTAAAAATACAAAAATTAGCCGGGGATGGTGGCAGATGCCTGTAGTCCCAGCTGCTCAGGAGGCTGAGACAGGAGGATCGCTTGAACCTGGGAGGTGTAGGTTGCAGTGAGCCAAGATCACATCACTGCACTCCAGCCTGGGTGACAGAGTGAGACTCCATCTCAAAAAAAAAAAGAAAAAAGAAGAGGTGAGAAAATGACACAGTGACGAAAGGGGGAAAGGGATTACTCAAGTAAAGTGTTGTCAAGGCAGGGAGAGTCCTGATGGGGGCTTCTGTTCAACTTTCCTCTCTTTCTAGATCCACTTATGCAACTCTGGGCCCTTGTCACCCATTGTCTTCCTCCCCGGAGGGAAGCACAGTAGATTCTCAACCTGGAATGTGCGTGAAAGCCACCTGAGGAGGTCTCACGTTGTGCACAGGATACAAGGATTCAGATTTCAGGTGGGACCTGGACACATGAATTTCACAAAGAAAAAGCACAGCTCTACCCGGGTTCAGCAAACTACAACCTAAGGGCCAAATCTGGCCATGGCCTGCTTTTGTAAATGAAGTGTGGAGTCTTAATTAGGGAGAGTCAGGTTGGCAGAAATGAGGGAAAACAAAAAGAAAAGGCAGATAAGCTATAAATCTCCCTCTGTTCACGGTCCAGAACACACAGCCCTCCTTCACAACTAACACAATCTTTTTTTTTTTTTTTTTTTTTTTGAGACAGAGTCTCACTCTGTTGCCCAGGCTGGAGTGCAGTGGTATGATCTCGGCTCACTGCAGCCTCCGCCTCCCGGGTTCAAGTAATTCTCCTGCCTCAACCTCCTGAGTAGCTGGGATTGCAGGTGCATGCCACCACACCTGGCTAATTTTTGTATTTTTAGTAGAGATGGGGTTTTACCATGTTGGCCGGGCTGGTCTCGAACTCCTGACCTCAGGTGATCCACCTGCCTCAGTCTCCCAAAGTGCCAGGATTATAGGTGTGAGCTACTGTACCTGGCCAAATAACACAACCTTCCCGCACCCAGCTGTCATCAGACCCTCAGCTGATACAAAAATCACAAGTGAACTCACTGCAACCTTGGCATTATCAGTACTTCCCAAAGCCCTCTTCAGCACACAGCACAAGCACTATCCTAGAAAATCCCCAGCAAGCCTTTGTTTCCTGGCAGTCAGCTCCTCTCTTGCTGGCCTGCCCCTTGCTCCTTTGAAATGTACTTCCACACTTTCTCTTTACCTATAACTGTCTTGGTAAATTCTTCTTAAACCTGTGCCACCAGCCCCAGGTAGTTGCTGCTCACCTGTGTCATGAAGTTTTGTTGGTTTTGTTTTCATTTTTGTTTGTTTTGTTTGTTTTTAAGACAGGGTCTCACTCTGTCTCCCAGGCTGGAGTGCAGTGGCGTGATCAAGGCTCACTGCAGCCTCGACCTCCCAGGCTCAAGCATTCCTCCCATGTCAGCCTTCCAAGTAGCTGTGAATACAGGCAGACACCACCACACCTGGCTAATTTTTAAAATTTTTTGTAGAGATGGGATCTTACTATTTTGCCCAGGCTGGTCTCAAATTCCTGGGCTCAAGCTATCCTCCCATCTTAGCCTCTCAAAGTGCTACAATTACAGGTGTGAGCCACTGCGCCCAGCCTGTAAATCAAGTTTTATTGGAACACAGTCACACCCACTCATTCGCTGGACTACCAAGCCCAAAATACCCAGAGAGTGTGCCAACCCCTGCTCCAGACCAGCAAGAACAACTTGGTGATGACATTAGGCTCCCTTCGAAACAACCCAAAATGAAGCAAACTGCCCCTACCTGCTCCCCAAACCCACACTCCAAAAAAATCTACTTTCAAAAGCTGTTGGGTGGTTGCTGCCTGACTGGCACAATCCCAAGGGGTTGTGTTCTTTCTTGGAGTGGGTGAGGGGGGTAGTGATTGGGAAGGGATATGAGGGAGACTTCTGGATGCTGGGATGTTCTGTATCTTTATCTAATGAGTACATGTGTGTAAAAATTCACTGAACCATACGAATCTCCTGTTGGAAGCCGCTGACCAAAGCCAACCTTTGCAAGTCACTCTGAACATTTTACATGTGATACAATCCAGCAACCACAATCCCCAGGGTTTACCGAAGTGAGCTAAAAACTTACGTCTGCACAAAAAGCAACACACAAATATTTATAGCAGCTTCATTCATAATTGCCAAAACTCAGAAGCAACTAAGATGTCCTTCAATTGGCCAGGTGTGGTGGCTCATACCTGTAATCGCAGCATTTTGGGAGGCTGAGGTGGGCGGATCACTTGAGACCAAGAGTTCGAGACCAGCCTGGCCAACATGGCGAAAACCCATCTCTACTAAAAATACAAAATTTAGCCGGGCGTGGTGGCACGTACCTGTAGTCCCAGCTGCCGGAGAGGCTGAGGCATGAGAATCACTTGAACCCAAGAAGCAGAGGTTGCAGTGAGCCAAGATCGCACCACTGCACTCCAGCCTGGGTGACAGAGTGAGACTCTGTCTCAAAAAACAAACAAATAAAATGTCCTTCAATAGCAGAATGGATAAACTGTGGTACATCCAGACAACAGAATGCTATTCAGTGCTAAAAAGAAATGAGCTATCAGACCTCAAAAAGGCATACAGGAACCTTAAACGTGTATTGCTTAGTGAAAGAGGTTAATCTGAAAAGGCTGTGTATGGACAACTTCCACTATACAATGTTCTGGAAAAAGCAAAACTCTAGAGACAGTAAAAAGATCAGTGGTTGCCAGGAGTTACAGAGTGTGGGGAGGGATGCATAGGTGGAGCAGAGGGGACTTTTAGAGCTGGGAAACTACTCTATATGATGTTCTGATGGAGGACTTTTGACATTACACATTTGCCAAAACTCATAGAATGGGCTAGGCGTGGTGGCTCATGCCTGCCTACAATCCCAGCACTTTGGGAGGCCTAGGGGGCAGATAGCTTGAGCCCAGGAGTTCAAGACCAGCCTGGCCAACATGGTGAAACCCTGTCTCTACTAAAAATACAAACATTAGCCAGGTGGTGCACACCTGTAATCCAAGCTACTAGGGAGGATGAGGAAGGAGAATTGCCTGAACCCAGGAGGCGGAGGTTGCAGTGAGCCGAGATCTCACCACTGCACTCCCACCTAGGCGACAGAGCAAGACTCTGTCTCAAAAAAAAGAAAAAATATCAACCTGGGCAACATGGTAAAACCCAATCTCTACCAAAAAAAGAAAAAAAAAAAAAAAGAAAGAAAATTAGCCAGGCATGGTGGCACACGCCTACAGTCTCAGCTACTTGGAGTGCTAAGGTGTGAGGATGGCTTGAGCCTGGAAGGCAGAGGTTGCAGTGATCCGAGATCACACCAATGCATTCCAGCCTGGGCAACAGAGCAAGACCTTGTCTCAAAAAAAAAAAAAAAAAAAAGAAAGAAACAAAGAAAAAAAAAAAAACCTCATAAAATGTACAACACCAAGAGTAAACCCTGATATAAACTATGGATTTTAGTTAATAATAACGTATTGGTTCATCAAGTGTAACACATATACCACACTAATGCAAGATGTTTAAAATGGAGAAATTGGGGGAGAAGGGGAGTATATAAAAATTATATGAACTTTCTCCTCAAACTTTGCTACAAAACTGAAACTGCTCTAAAAACAGAGCCAGGTCCAGGTGTGGTGGCTCACACCTGTAATCCCAGCACTTTGGGAGGCCGAGACAGGTGGATCACCTGAGGTCAGGAATTCAAGACCAGCCTGACCAACATGGTGAAACCCCATCTCTAAAATACAAAAAGTAGCTGAATGTGGTGGCGGGCGCCTGTAATCCCAGCTACCTGGGAAACTGAGGCAGGAGAATCCCTTGAATCCGGGAGGCGGTGGTTGCAGTGTGCTGAGATCACAACACTACACTCCAGCCTGGGTGACAAAGAGAGACTCCGTCTCAAAAAAAAAAAATAGAGCCAGGCCGGGCATGGTGGCTCACGCCTATAATCCCAGCACTTTGGGAGGTCAAGGCGGGTGGATCACCTGAGGTCAGGAGCTCAAGACCAGCCTGGCCAACATGGTGAAACCCGCCTCTATTAAAAATACAAAAATTAGCCAGGTTTGGTGGCGGAAGCCTGTAATCCCAGCTACTCGGGAGGCTGAGGCACGAGAATCGCTTGAACTGGGGAGGTGGAGGTTGCAGTGAGCAGAGATCGCACCACTGCACTCCAGCCTGGGTGACAGAGCAAGACTCCATCTCAAAAAAAAAAGAGCCAGAATTTATAAAGGTGGGTGGACATAGGTATGAGGCTCTGTCTAGACAGAGTACACAGAGAAACTGGGAGGAGGCACAAACATCACTGTCCCACAACTTCTAAAGCAGGTCTGATTTGGGGGTGTAAACTCTGAATATCTGAGACAGGTCTCAGTTATTTTAGAAAGTTATTTTCCCAAGGTTGAGAACACACTCAGGAGATCCTGACAACATGTGTCCAAGGTGATCAGAGCACAGCTTGGTTTTGTACATTTCAGGGAGACAGGAGACAACAACCAACTTATGTAAGATGAACATTGGTTGGGTGTGGAAAGGCGGAACACCTTTCCAGACATCTGCTTCTCAGATCTATGTGATTGTACTCAATAAACAGTGTGGAGACCAGAACTCTGAGCCCTTTGCAGCCTCTGATTTGCTCTGGCCCCCTGGCTCCCACATTTATGAACCCTTAACCTGTCTCTTCTCATTCCTTTGTCACCACCGGACTTTGGGTACCCTACAGGTGGTGCTGAGGCTGGTCCCCAACAGAGACCAGCCTGACCAACATGAGGAAACCCCGTCTCTACTAAAAATACAAACAATTAGCTGGGAGGGGTCTTCCAGGGCATAGGTAGATTAGAGAAAAATGGTTGTGTTCTTTTAAGTTTCTGATGAGTGTCTCCAAAGGAGGCAATCAGATATGCATTTATCTCAGTGAGCAGGGGAGTGACTTTGAATAGAATGGGAGGCAGGTTGGCCTTAAGCATTTCCCAGTTTGACTTTTCCCTTTAGCTTAGTGATATGGGGGCCCCAAGATTTATTTTCCATCCACAGGGGAAGGTGAGTTAATCCTAAATTCGGCAGCGATCTAACAATGTCTTTAAAAGTTGTCCTGTGGCCAGGTGCAGTGGCTTAGGCCTGTAATCTCAGCACTTTGGGAGGCTGAGGCAGGAGGATCACCTGAGGCCAGGAGTTTGAGGCTGCACTGAGCTATGATCACACCACTGCACTGCAGCCTGGGGACAGAGGGAGAACTTGTCAAAAAAAAAAAAATACCCTTTACTTTGAAAACTGTACTCCTTTTTTTAAGCCCATCTCCAACTAGAATTCCTCATGAAACATCACATTTTAAATTCTGTGTCCTCTTTCAGACACTCTGGAAACCTTCCTGCTTCTCAGTATGGCAGGCCTGAAGAAAGGCATTCTCTTCCCTTCTTGGTTTGCTTTGCTCTGTGATGATGTCTAGAATTTGCTTAAAAATAACCTGAGTGTGCGGGGGTGGGAGGGGGTGAAGATGAAACGGGCCACATCCTGGTGATGACTGGGGATGGGCAATGGGAAAGTCAGGTTCATTGTTCTCTGTACTTTTACGTAAATTTGAATTTAAAAGTAGAAGAAGAAAGAAATCGGCAGAAGCAGCCCTGACTTTGCATTGAGGCCAGATGCCTTTTGGGATAAACCAAGCTCATGGGCTGATATTCTGGGTACCTAGATGGCCCAGCTGTGGTCCAAAAAAAAAAAAAATTTACACCTAAAAACCCCCCATTGAGTAATGGACTGTTACAGCTGGATACATGAAGAAAATTCCAGAAAGCAGGTCCTTTCTTCTGGGCTTACCAGTTCCTCTACAAAAAAAGAGGCCACCCCTCTCTGAAGTACACATGCCCAACCCTCCCTGTACCTGGCCAGCGTGGTGCAGGGAAAGCCAGAGGGTCCAGCCCCATGCTCCTGCTCCATGCTTGCTGGGTATGCAGTCCTGAACAAAGTACTAAACCCTTTTTGATATAGGAGTTAAGAAGAAATTATTTAGGCAGATAGTGAGGATATGAGAGTCCTCCGTAAGGTTTTCCTTTTAATGAAAAGCAGCCCCAAAATTATTTTCTTTCCTAACAAAGAGCAGCCTGTAAAATCCAGCTGCAGACAAGCAAGCTGGAAGCTTGCACAGGTGAAGGCCACCAGCAGTGCCAATAGGAAAAGGCTACCTGGGACTAGGTATGTTCAAAATGGCGGCTCCATCTTCCCGTCTCCTTTCCAGTCACGTGTACACTAAGGGGCAGGCAACATGGCACCGGCCAAGTGGAAAGCTCATTTGCATAATAAGATTAGGGTGGGGTGGGGGGGCCAGCCTTCCGTGAGCGCTATGTGAATGTCACCCCGGTCCAACCAATCTGTGGGCTCTATGTAAATCAGACACCACCTCCTTAAGCCTGTCTATAAAATCTGGTACAGTCTGCAGTGGGCTGGTTTCTTCCCTTTCAGAAGCCCCTCTCTCTCACAGGAGAGAGAGCTGTTCTCCTTTCTCTTTCTTTTGCCTATTAAACCTCCCCTCCTAAATTCACTCCTCATATGTGTCAGTGTCCGTGATCTTCTTGACATGAGATGACAAACCCAGGGTATTTACCCCAGACAACAATGCCGCTTCACTTTGAGCCTCACGTTATCCATCCATAAAATGAGGCAGTAACATTTGCGTCAGAT
Organism: Pan troglodytes; assembly: GCF_028858775.2. NCBI lineage: Eukaryota > Metazoa > Chordata > Mammalia > Primates > Hominidae > Pan > Pan troglodytes. The sequence goes on from NC_072416.2 coordinate 13,432,714, forward strand.
GCCGGAGGCTTTCAACTAATAGAGTCAAACTCTGTAAAATATTTAAAGAGATTAATCCTGAGCCAAATATGAGAACCGTGACCCATGACACAGCCCCATGGGGTCCTGAGAACATGTGCCCAAGGTTGTCGGGCTACAACCTGGCTTCATACATTTTAGGGAGACAAAGGCATCAATCAATACATGCAAGATGTACACTGGTTTGGTCTGGAAAGGCAAGACAACTCAAACAGGGAGGGCGCTTCTGGGTCATAGGTAAATTCAAAGATTTTCTGATTGGCAATTGGTTGAGTTATTATCTAAAGACCTGGAATCAAGAGAAAGGAGTGTCTGGGTTAAGATGAGGGGTTGTGAGCAAGGTTTTTTTTGGGTTTTTTTTTTTGAGATGGAGTCTTGCTCTGTCGCCCAGCTTGGAGTGCAGTGGTGCGATCTCAGCTCACTACAACCTCCACCTCCCAGATTCAAGCGATTCTCCTGCCTCAGCCTCCTGAGCAGCTGGGACTACAGGCGCCCGCCACCACACCCGGCTAATCGTTTGTATTTTTAGTAGAGACGGGGTTTCATCATGTTGGTCAGGCTGGTCTCTGTTGGGGACCAGCCTCACCACCACCCGTAAGGTACCCAAAGTCCAGTGGTGACAAAGGAATGAGAATAGACAGGTTAAGAGTTCATAAAGGTGGGAACCAGGGGGCCAGAGCAAATCAGAGGCTGCAAAGGGCTCAGTGTTCTGGTCTCCACACTATTTATTGAGTACAGTCACTTAGATCTGAGAAGCAGATGTTCAGGGGTGAAACGGGGAAAGGGAGACAGTATGTCATACTGTAGTAGTAGCGGTTTAAATGAATCTCCTTTGTGCTCAAACAGCGTATTTTTAACTTAACGGAGAGTAGCTAGTGGGAGTGGGCTTAACTAGGAGCCTGCACGTCTCTCCACATTCCAGTGCCTCAAAGGAGTGTCTTTCTCCTTGAACACAGTGTTTGCAGATAAGAGAGCAGGTCTCACTCTGAGCATGGGAACATGATGGCAATTAAGAGGCTTTCCTCCTCAGTGGCCTCTTGTGGCTTTCCACAACTTATTGTCCCATATTTTTATGGCCAGTTTATGCAGGCACCCCACAAGCCTTTTTCCAAACAGATCTCGAACTCCTGACCTTGTGATCCACCTGCCTCGGCCTCCCAAATTGCTGGGGTTACAGGCATGAGCCACTGCACCAGGACAAGAGCAAGGTTTTTATATCACAGATGATGCCCTCCTGGTAGCCAGCTTCAGAGAGAACGGATGGCAGATGTTTTTTACCAGCCTTAAAAAGGCACCACTCTTAGTGAATTCTCTCCTGGATCAGGGGAAGCACCTGGAAAGGGAAGGGGGTTCTCAACAGAGTGCAGATTTCCCCCCCAAGAGACAGTTCTGTAGGCTCTTTCAAAATACGGCAAAAAAATGTGTTGATGAAAAGAGTCAAACTCTCTAAAACATTTGATGAGATTTATTCTGAGCCAAATATGAGTGACCGTAGCCCATGACATAGCCTTCAGGAGATCCTGAGAACATGTGCCCAAGGTGGTTGGGGTACAGCCTGGTTTTATATATTTTTGGGAGATATGAGACATCAATCAAATACATTCAAGATATACATTGGGGCTGGGTGTGGTGATTCACACCTGTAATCTCAGCACTTTGGGAGGCTGAGGCTGGTGGATCACCTGAGGTCAGGAGTTCAAGACCAGTCTGGTCAACACGTGAAACCCCATCTCTACTTAAAAAAAAAAAAAAAAAAGCCAGGCATGGTGGCAGGTGCCTGCAATCCCAGCTACTTGGGAGGCTGAGGCAAAAGGCTTGAAGCCAAGAGGTAGAGGTTGCAGTGAACTAAGATTGTGCCACTGCACTCCAGCCTGGATGACAGAGTGAGACTCTGTCTCAAAAAAAAAAAAAAGGTACAATGGTACATTTGTTTGTTTCAGAAAGGCGGGACAACTCAAAGAGGGGCAGGAGGAGGGGGCTGGTTGGTAGGGACCTTCTAGGCTATAGATAAATTTTAAAATTTTCTGGTTGACAATTGGTTGAGTCTAAAGACCTGGGATCAATAGAAAGGGAATGTTCAGGTGAAGATAAAAGATTGTGGAGACCAAGGTTCTTTTGAAGTCTTATAATGGCAGCCCTTAGAGACAATAGAAGACAAATGTTTCCTATTCAGACCTTTAAAAGGTGCTAGGTTCTCAGTTAATCTCTTCAGCATTGGGAGGGCCTGGAAGAAAAAATCTAGCTATGTTAATAGAGATTCTTTACAGATGTAAATTTTCCCCCACAAAGAATGGCTTTGCAGGACCATTTCAAAATATGACAAAGAAACATGTCTTGGGGTAAAATTTTTTTTTTTTTTTTTGAGACGGAGTCTCGCACTGTCGCCCAGGCTGGAGTGCAGTGGCGTGATCTCGGCTCACTACAACCTCCGCCTTCCAGGTTGATGCCATTCTCCTGCCTCAGCCTCCTGAGTAGCTGGGACTACAGGCGCCCGCCACCATGCCTGGCTAATTTTTTGCATTTTTTAGTAGAGACAGGGTTTCACCGTGTTAGCCAGGATGGTCTCGATCTCCTGACCTTGTGATCCGCCCGCCTCGGCCTCCCAAAGTGCTGGGATTACAGGTGTGAGCCACTGCACCCGACCGTCTTGGGGTAAAATATTTTGATTTTCTTCTTTGTCATGTAATGTTACACCAGAATCAGATTGGAAAGTAAGTCATGATATATAGGGTTAAATAAAACCTATCTGATGAAAATTTATGGTTTGTAGGGGTCCTATCCAGACCCCTTAGATAGGAATTTGGGCAAGATAGGAAAAAAATTAGAGTTTAGTCCTCAAATGTAGTTTGGGGTAAAATACTTCAATTTCTTTCAGGGCCTGCTATCTGTGCTGTTGGGATGTTATTGCTAAAAACAATCTGTTTGTCCAGTATTAAGGTCCCTGTGTTAATGTTAATGCTGGTCAGCTCTGCCTGGATTCCAATGGGAGGAGGGTAGAACGAGGCATGTCTGACCCCCACCTCTTCCCATCATGGCCTGAACTAGTTCTTAAGGTTAACTTTGGAATGCCCTTGGCCAAGAGGAGGGGTCCATTCAGTTGGTTGAGGGGCTTAGACTTTTATTTTTGGTTTACAGGCTTCTGGGAGATAAAAAACTACCATGCCAGATCAGAGAGAGCCCTCCAGCAGCTGTGGTTCCTATCCCTCTACTTATTGCTTGACTCATTAATAGTCAACATTTTTGAGAATGGAAGAAAGAGGAAAAAACCATGACCAGTAACGCTCTTTTTGGACATCCTTTGTCAGACGAATGTTTTTCCCCATTGTTAAAAATAAGTAGGGTGTTGCTATTTCTTTCTTTAGCCCCGACACCCACTTACACTCAGGTGGCTTCTCTGCTACTGATGTAGTTCAGAAGAAACTACTTAGGCAAATAGGGTATGGGAGTACCAACTAAGGTTTTCCTTTTAATGAAAATCAGCCCCCAAATTATTTTCTTTTCTAACAAAGAGCAGCCTGTAAAATCCAGCTGCAGACATAGACAAGCAAGCTGGAAGCTTCCAGGGTGAATGCCAGCAGTTGTGCCAATAGGAAAAGGCCAAGTTGTGCCAATAGGAAAAGGCTACCTGGGACCAGGCATGTCCAACATGGAGGCTCCATCTTCCCTTCTCTCTTATTTTTTTGAGACAGAGTCTTGCTCTGTTGCCCAGGCTGGAGTGCAGTGGCACAATCTCGGCTCACTGCAACCTCCGCCTCCTGGGTTCAAGCGATTCTCCTGCCTCAGCCTCCCGAGTAGCTGGGACTACAGGCACGTGCCACCATGCCCGGCTAATTTTTTTTTAATTTGTATTTGTAGTAGAGACAGGGTTTCACCGTGTTAGCCAGGATGGTCTCAATCTCCTGACCTCATGATCCGCCCGCCTCGGCCTCCCAAAGTGCTGGGATTACAGGTGTGAGCATCTTCCCTTCTCTTTGCCAGCCATGTGTACAGTAAGAAGCAAACAACATGGCATGGGCCAAGTCAAAAGCCCATTTGTGTAATAAGATTAGGGTGGGGTGGCCAGCCTTCCCTGAGTGCTACATAAACGTCACACCTGATCCAACCAATCTGTGTGCCCTATGTAAATCAGACACCACCTCCTCAAACCTGCCTATAAAATCTGCTGTGGTCCACCTCCGGCTGGATTTTTCCCTTCGGAAGCCCTTCTCTCTCACTAGGAAGAAAGCTGTTCTCCTTTCTCTTTCTTTTGCCTATTAAACCTCTGCTTCTAAACTCATTCCTTATGTGTGTCCATGTCCTTAATCTTCTTGGCACGAGACAATGAACCCCAAGTATTTACCACAGACAACACTGCTTCACTAGCAGTGGCATGCCACCATGAAGATGCTGGGTTCAAGGAACCCCCAGGTGCCAGGGGAGGCAGCTAAAATGATGTTTGCCCAGGAAGAAGTACATTCTCAGCCACTTCTCCATCCACTAGTTCCACCATACCTCCTGGGAGTTACGAAATGCAGGACCCACAACCCCACCCCCAGGCCTCCTGAGCTAGAATCTGCACTTTAACAAGTCTCCCGAGTGATTCTTCTGTGTGGGACATTGAAGTGCTCTCTTCTCTTCCATTTGCAAGATGAACTCAGTTTCAGCAACAAAGCAGAAAGGACTTAAGAAACCCAAGCCTAAAAAAGCAAAGGTCCCTATAAACCCTTCAGGAACGCTGTGGGGCCTGCACTAACCCAGGGGATGAAGCATCTGGGCTGATCTGATTTTTCTTTTCCAAAGTGACCTAGATGCAATGTTAGCTCCATCATCCTTCTGAAACCGGCTTCTTAATTCAAAAGACAGCACATCCTCTTACTCCCCCAACATCTGAGCCAGGAGGTCAGGGTTTGGGACTGTTGGGATATCTGAGCAGAGGCTGATTGCCAAGTGCTCAGTTTCCATTCAAAGGTCAGCACAATAGAGGTTTATGTGTAGAAGTGAGTAAAAGAACAAACTTCCCTCTGGTTGCCACAGTTTTTTCCTCTTGTTTCTGTTCTTTATTTCTTTTTAAAGAGACATACCCAGCAGGGCATGGTGGCTCCTGCCTGTAATCCCAGCACTCTGGGAGGCCGAGGTGGGTGGATCACTTGAGGCTGGGAGTTAAAGACCAACCTGGGCAACATAGCGAAACCCTGTCTCTACTCAAAATACAAAAATTAGCCGGGCGTCGTGGCACGCACCTGTAATCCTATGTACTCGGGAAGCTGAGGCAGGGGAATCGCTTGGAGGTTATAGTGAGCCAAGATCGCACCACTGCTCTCCAGCCTGGGCGACACAGCAAGACTCTATCTCAAAAAAATAAAAAAAATAAAGAGACATATCGACTCTAGAGTCTGGGTATGCTCAGCATCAAAATGAAAGTGTGAGCCCCAGGGACAAGTTGGGGGGGTGCCTCTGGATGCTGGGCCCAGGCTGGGCCCTGTGTGTGGCTTCTCACCCTTCACCCTCCACCTCTGGGCACTACTTGGCTTGTAGTGGCATCATTCTAATCTCTGCCACATTTTCAGGTACTTGTTATAGCAACACTCCACTTCTCTGGTACCAATTTCTAACTTGGCCCATTTCGTGCTGCTGTAACAGAATATCATCAACCAAGTAATTTACAAACAACAGAAATTTTTATTTGGCTAGGTACGGTGGCTCACGTCTGTAATCCCAGCATTTGGGAGGCCAAGGTGGGAGGATCACTTGAGCTCAGAAGTTTGAGACCAGCTTGGGAAACAAAGGGAGACCCTGTCTCTACAAAATAAAAAAAATAAACCTAGCTGGGCATGGTGGCACACACCTATGGTCCAACCTATGTGGGAGGCTGAAGTGTGAGGACTGATTGGGCCCAGGAGATTGTGGCTTCAGTGAGCTCTGATCACACCACTGCATTCCAGCCTGGGTGACAGAGTGAGACCCTGTCTCACCAAAAAAAAAAAAGTATTTTTCACAGTTTTGGAGGCTGGGAAGTCCAAGATCAAGGTGCCAGCACACTCGGTATCTGGTGAGGGTCCAGTCTCTGCTCCCAAGGTGATGCATTGAATGCTGCACCCCCAGGAGGGGAGGAACACTGTCTTCACATGACAGAAGGGCAGAAGAGCCCTGAGACAGGACTCACTCCCACCAGCCCCTTTATAAAGGTATGAAACCCACTCATGAGGCATAGCCCTCACGGCCGCATCATCACTTAAAGGTCCCAGCTCTTAACAGTGTTAGAATAGCAATCAAATCTCAACATGCATTTTACAGGGGACAAATATTCAAACCATAACAGTGGCAATTCTTGGCATGGCTTGTCTTGTAGCCACATCATTCCAATCTCTGCCTCTCCCTGTGTCTCTATCCTCACATGTCCTTATAAAGACCCCAGTCATACTGGATTAGGGGCCTGCCCTACTCCAGTATGACCTCATGTTAACTAATTACACCTGCAAAGACACTAGTTCCAAGTAAGGTTCAGTATTTGAGGGAGTTAGGATGTCAACATATCCTTTTGGGAAGACCCAGCTCAACCTATAACATCTGCCTTAGGTCGAATGAGCCCAAAGAAAATAAGTGAGGTAGGAAGAGGACATTGTGCTATTTTACAGATGAGGACACTGGTGCTCAGAAAGGTGACATGAGCTTCCCCGAGTGGGAGTAAAGAATCAGTTAGGTATGCAGGTGGTGCACAGGGTGAGGGCGCTTGGCTGAGATGGGGGTTGGGGGCAAGTGCTGAAATCTGCCCGTGCTCTACTCCCCAGCTAGGTACCTGGTAGGGGTCTGTGTCTGTCTGAGAGGGGGCCACCTGTCCTGGTTTTCAGGGTAACATCCTCTGGGCTAGCAGCTGCTCTGAGTGGCAGAATCAGCAGGAGGTCCTAGGTCCCCACTCACTCTCAGCCCAGGGTTTCCAGGCTGCCCCTGGAACCCTCAGATTAGCAGGCTTAACCACGGAGAGCTAGTAAGACAGGCGACCCGAGGCAATGGCCTCTGAACTCCAATCTCCACTCAGAGGAGCCTGGGCTCCCTGGAGAAATGGCAGATTCCAGGTACAGATGGAGAAATGCACACAATGGGGCAGGGACATTGGAACACCCCAGAGAGCAAGGAAGATGCCAGATGCCATGAGAGTCAGGTTAAGGAAGTCGCTTGAGCCCAGGAGTTTGAGACCAACCTGGGCAACATGGTGAAAACTAACTGGAAGAGGCTCCCACTGGCCAACAGTGGGACAATTTGAGTAGCAGTAACAATATGTCTGCATCCATGAGTTTATATGATACTTTTTTTTTTTTTTTAAAGACAGAGTCTCGCTCTGTTGCCCAGACTGGAGTGCAGTGGCATGATCTTGGCTAACTGCAACCTCCACCTCCCGGGTTCAAGTGATTCTCCTGCCTCAGCCTCCCGAGTAGCTGGGATTACAGGCGTGCACTACCACGCCTGGCTAATTTTTGCATTTTTGGAAGAAATGGGGTTTCACCATGTTGGCCAGGCTGGTCTCGAACTCCTGACCTCAGGTGATCTGCCTGCCTTGGCCTCCTCAAGTGCTGGGATTACAGGTGTGAGCCACCGTGCCCGGCCTATCTGACACTTAAGAAAAACCCTCATTGCTCACCTCATGGAAGACGCAGGGGACCGAACTCATTACTTTGAAAACTGAGCAGCGAAGGACAAGTTTCAAGCATGCATTATGCCTTTTCTCTACAAAGTGTACCATGCAAGGACCACACATTCGATGAGGGGAGTTTCTCCTTCTGGATCACTTCAGCTCACAAATGAAATGATAGAGTCAGAATGCCACCGCCCTGTCACAATCCCTGAAGAATTCAAGGATGGAGGACTGAGCACCAACGGTTCCTGAGAGACCGCCAGGCGCTGGGAGCCTCCTGATGGAAGAACATACCCCCTCCTTTGAAGACCACATGCCGAAAACACTCGGATCTGGATCACATCAGGACTGTAGCTCTCACTACTCATTTACAAGAAATACAGAGAACCGAGGAAAATATTAAAGGATGCAACAGGATGCAACCAGCAAGCCTCACAGAACAACAATTCACCTGCAAAGCAAAAAAAATTAAAAAATTTAAAAGATGGGCTGGGCACGGTGGCTCATGCCTGTAATCTCAGCACTTAGGGAGGCTGAGGCAAGAGGATCGCTTGAGCCCAGGAGTTTGAGACCAACCTGGGCAACATGGTGAAACCTCATCTCTACAAAAAAAAAAAATAATAATATAAAAAGTAGCCAGGCGTGGTGGTGTGTGCCACTTGGGAGGCTGAGGTGAGAGCCTCACTAGAGCCCAGGAGTTCAAGGCTGCAGTGAGATGTGATCATGCCACGTGCACTCCAGCCTGGGCAACAGAGCAAGACCCTGTCTCAAAAAAAGAACAATTTAAAAGATAAGAAAGAGAGAGCGAGAGAGAGGAGAGGGTGAGAAGCCTATGTAGTAAAAGGGATTTTATTTTATTTTATTTTATTTTATTTTTTGAGATGGAGTCTGGCACTGTTGCCCAGGCTGGAGTGCAGTGGCACGGTCTCAGCTCAAGGCAAGCTCCGCCTCCTGGGTTCACACCATTCTCCTGCCTCAGCCTCCCAAGTAGCTGGGACTACAGGCACCCACGACCATGCCCAGCTAATATTTTTTTTTGTATTTTTAGTAGAGACAGGGTTTCACCGTGTTGGCCAGGATGGTCTTGATCTCCTGACCTTGTGATCAGCCCGCCTCAGACTCCCAAAGTGCTGGGATTACAGGCGTGAGCCACCACGCCCAGCCCATAAAAGGGATTTTATATAGCAACCAACTGTAATATTGCGATGTGTGGATGTTATTTCAGTTACGACTCAAATGAATAAGGTGTAAAAATAAAGTTATGAGACAATCAAGGATAGGGACACTGGCTAAATATTTCATTCCATTTGAGTACTGTGAATTACTTTAAAGTTTAGAAAACTGGAGTCTGGGCACGGTGGCTCATGAACCTTGGGAGGCTGAGGCAGGAAGGTGACTTGAGCCCAAGAATTCGAGAACAGCCTGGGCAACATAGTGAGAGCTCATCTCTACAAAAAATCAAACAATTAGCCAGGCGTGGTGGCATGCACCTGTGGTCTCAGCTACTCAGGAGGCTGAAGTGGGAGGCTCACTTGAGCAGGGGAGGTCGAGGCTGTAATGAGCCCTGATCACACCACTGTACTCCAGACTGGGTGACAGAACAAGACCCTGTAGAAAAAAAAAAGATTGAAAGTTCAGAAAATTCTATTGTAGTTTTATTTTTAAAAATGATTCTTGGCCAGGCGCAGTGGTTCATGGCCTTTGGGAGCCACTTTGGGAGGCCGAGACAGGCGGATCACCTGAGGTCGGTAGTTCGAGACCAGCCTTACCAACATGGAGAAACCTCATCTCTAATAAAAATGAAAAAATAAATAAAAGAATAGCCGGTCATGGTGGCACATGCCTATAATCCCAGCTACTCGGGAGGCTGAGACAGGAGAATCGCTTGAACCTGGGAGGCAGAGGTTGTGGTGAGCTGAGATCACGCCATTGCACTCCAGCCTAGGTAACAAGAGAGAAACTTCATCTCAAAAAAAAAAAAAAAATGATTCTTGTCGAAAATTAGCCAGGCGTGGTAGTGCGCACCTATAATCTCAACTACTTGGGAGACTGAGGATTGAACCTGGGTGGTGGAGGTTGCAGTGAGCTAAGATCATGCCGCTGAACTCCAACCTTGATGAGAAAGTGAGACATTGTCTGTAAAAAAAAAAAATCATTTTTGTCTCTTAGGGATATCAAAATATGTATATTTGAATTGATGTGATCTCTGTGGTTTGCTTCAAAATGATCGGGGGAAGGTGAAAAGCTGGGATAGAAATGCGAAATGATTGGTCATGAATTGGGCATCATTGAATGAGGGTGATAGGGACATGGGATTCACTGTATTATTCTATTTTGTATGTTTGGAATTCTCTATAGTAAATCTTTTTTTTTTCTTTTTCTTTTTTTTTTTTTTTTTGAGACGGAGTCTTGCTCTGTCACCCAGGCTGGAGTGCAGTGGCGCCATCTCAGCTTACTGCAAGCTCCGCCTCCCGGGTTCAAGTAATTCCCCTGCCTCAGCCTCCCGAGTAGTTGGGACTACAGGCACCTGCCACCATGCCCAGCTAATTTTTTGTATTTTTTTTTTTTAGTAGAGACGGGTTTCACCGTGTTAGCCAGGATGGTCTCGATCTCCTGACCTTGTTATCTGCCCGCCTTGGCCTCCCATAGTACTGGGTTTACAGGTGTTAGCCACCGCGCCCGGCCTTTTTTTTCTTTTTTTAAGTAATCAGGGAAGCAGACTACTTCCTTTCAAATTACAGTTCTGCCATTTACTTGTGTGACCTTGAGCAAGTAAGTCAACCTTTCTGGGCCTATTTCCTCACCTGCAAAATGGAGATAATCACATCTACCTAACATCAAGGCCTGGAGCACAGTGGACACGGTAGATACCCATGCGTTTGTTCCTTCTTTGGGATGGGACCTGTGGTAGCCAGCCTCTGAGATGGCCACCGGTGATCCTGACTGCCTGGTGGTCATACCCTTGTGTAGTCACGTCTCACAATGAAGCAGGGGTCCTGGTCATCAGAGTGGCCAATAAAATATATCAGAAGTGATTGTATGTCACTTTTGAGATTAGGTTATCAATGACATGGCAGCTTATGTTTTGTTTTTGTTTTTGTTTTTGTTTTTGAGATGGCGTCTCACTCTGTCGCCAGGCTGCAGTGCAATGGTGCGATCTTGGCTCACTGCAACCTCCACCTCCCAGGTTCAAGTGATTCTCCTGCCTCAGCCTCTCAAGTAGCTGAGATTACAGGCACACACCACCACACCCAGCTAATTTTTGTATTTTTAGAAGAGATGGGGTTTCACCATGTTGGCCAGGATGGTCTCGATCTCCTGACCTCATGATCTGCCTGCCTTGGCCTTCCAACGTTCTGGGATTACAGGTGTGAGCCACCAAGCCCAGGTGACTCTGTTTCTGTCTTGATCACTCTCTCCTTCATTCTCCCTAGGGCAAGCCAGCTGCCATGTTGGGAGCAGCCCTATGTTGAGAGGCCCACATGGCAAGGAAATGAGGCCTCCAGCCAACAGCCATGGGAGGACGCCATCTTGGACACAGCTCCTCCTGCCCCAGTCAAGCCTTCAGATGACTGCAGCTCTGAGCAACCTCTGACTACAACCTCTGGAGACCCTGAGCCAGAACCACCCAGCCGAGCTGCTCCAATTCCTGAACTTCAGGTATAAGATAATAAATGTTTGTTATCTGTAGCTGCTAAGTTGGGGGAAATCTGTCATGCATCAAAAGCTCCCTGCTACAGGCTCTAATGTTGAAGAAGTTCTTTTTGTTTCTGTTTGTTTGAGACAGAGCCTCACTCTGTTGCCCAGGCTGGAGTATAGTGGTGGGATCTTGGCTCACTGCAACCTCCGACTCCCAGGTTCAAATGATTCTACTGCCTCAGCCTCCCGAGTAGCTGGGATTACAGGTGCCTACTACCACGCCTGACTAATTTTTGTATTTTTAGTAGAGACAGGGTTTGGCCATGTTGGTCAGGCTGGTCTCAAACTCCTGACCTCAGGTGATCCTCCCATCTCTGCCTCCCAAAGCGCTGGAATTATAGGCGTGAGCCTACGTGCCCAGCCTGTTGAAGAATTTTAACTCTGCATAAGGCATGTTGTTGTGTTAGGTGGTTTCAAGGGGCAGGAAAGACAAGGAGAGTGAGGTTCCTCTTAGAAGCAGATGGTGAAATGAGGGGTCCCAGGCTTACTTGAGGAGAGTTGGGGGTGAGTGGATGAGACCATGAGGACAGCTGTACTCACATTCACCTTTTCAAAACAGGGGACTCGGAGTTATTAACTGATGGACAGAAAAGAGCAGAGAGGCCCGAGACTGACTTTCCAGAAGTCTGGAGCAGAAACCAGCCAGCCAGAAGGCATGAAAAGAGGGAGTGGCTCACAGAGATTGCAGAAGTTATGGAGCCTTTATTCTTGTTTTTGTTTTCACCCTGAGTGGGGTTCTTTTTTTTTTTTTTTTTCGCACTGGCAGTAAAAAGTAGTATTCCCCCAGTTATATGCTTTTCATTTTCTTTTCTTTAATTGAAAACAATTTTTTTTTTTTTAGAAACAGGGTCTTGCTATATTGTCCAGGGTAGTCTCAAACTCCTGGGCCAAGCCTGCCTTGGCCTCCCAAAGTGTTGGGATTATAGGTGTCAGCCACTGTGCCTGGCCTTGTGCTTTTTCTTCTGAAGAGCTTCTAGATTCTGCTAGAAACTGGACAAGATCTGAAGGCAGCAAATACTCACTTGTGTCTGCTACCTGGCTCTTGGGAACTTCAGTTTCCTCATCTGCAAAATGGAGAAAGAATCTTGTCTTCCCTTGCCTTTTTATTTTTGACCATTTTAATATTTCTGGAACCAGGATGTGTCTACTAATGGTTGCAAATATTTAATATGGTGTTTATGTCCCACCTCTACTTCTTAAAAGCTATAACCAAACCAATGTACCCTAAAATGTATGGCATTCTAGAAACTACGGCCATCAGTGGTAAACCCTAACTCAGTGGTTATTTAATGGGAGAATTGAGTGGTCATATTAACTCCTTCAGCAAATACTGAATCACTACTGCAACCTGGCCTGTGGGAGGCTCTTTAGTTTATTTATTCTTTTTGAACAGCCTATAACTTTTTAAAAAGCATTTTTGGCCAGGCAAAAATCACAGGTGGCTCACACCTGTAATCCCAGCACTTTGGGAGGCTGAGGTGGGTGGATCGCTTGAGCTCAGGGGTTCAAGACCAGCCTGGGCAACATGGCAAAACCCCATCTCTACTAAAAATAATTTTTTAAAAACTTAGCCAGCCATGGTGGTGCACACCTGTGGTCTCAGCTATTTGGGAGGCTGAGGTGGGAGGATCACTTGAGCCTGGAAGGCGGAGGATGCAGTGAGCCAAGATTGCGCCACTGTACTGCAGCCTGGGCAACAGAGCAAGACCCTGTCTCAAAAAATATACTTTGTTAAAAAAACAGTATTCCTGCTTTTTGTCAACAAAAGGATGTCCCAGATCCAGTCTGACTGGTTTCTGCCTCAAGACCTAGAATCAGCTCCTTTCTAAGGAGTCCTGGGTTCTTTGAGTGGCAAAGATAATGAAAGACCAAGATCTGGGGCCTGGGATTGTAGGTAAGAGGTAGCGGATGACGAAAGAAAAAAAAAATGCGATTTCTGGGCCATCTTTAGTAGTGGCACAGCTCAAAAAAAGAAAATGTCCTTTTATCCTAACATCATTTCTGCAGTATCTCTGCCAAGAAGCATAACCTGGATATAATCAGGAGAAGCATTAGACAGACCCAAATTAAAGTGTATTTCTCAAAATTGCTGCCCTTTTATTCTCCAAAAATGTCCATGTCATGAGAAATAAAGAAAGACTCGGAATAGTTCCAGAATAACTAAATGCAATGGAGATCCTGGATTGAGTCTTCTTTTTTTTTTTTTCTGAGTCTCGCTCTGTCACCCAGGCTGGAGTGCATTGGCGCGATGTCAGCTCACTGCAACCTTCACCTCCTGGGTTCAAGCGATTCTCATCCCTCAGCCTCCTGAGTAGCTGGGATTAGAGGCACATGCTACCATGCCTGGATAATTTTTGTATTTTAGTAGAGATGGGGTTTCACTATGTTTCCCAGACCGGTCTCAAACTCCTGAGCTCAGGCGATCCTCCCATCTCAGCCTCCCAAAAGATTACAGGCATGAGCCACCGCCCAGCCTCTGGATTGAATCTCGAACTGAGAGAAAAAATTACTCTAAAGGACAATGGAATATGAACTACAGATTAGATAGTCTCTTAGTTTCCATAATCGCACTCTGCTTACATAAGAGAATGTCCTTTTCTTACAGTACACATTGATGGCTGGACACAGTGGCTTAGGCCTGTAATCCCAGCACTCCGAAAGGCCAAGGCAGGAGGATCGCTTGAGCCTAGGAGCCCTGGCGCAATATAGCGAGATCTTGTTTCTACAAAAAATAAAAAATAAATTTAAAAAGTGCACATTGAAGTATTTAGGGGCAAGTGGGCATGATGTGTTACTTACTCTCTAACAGTTTAGAGAACAAATACACATACACACACACACACATACACACACACACAACTAGGAAGACTCAGAAGCCAACTGGAAGAGGCTCCTACTGGTCAACAATGGGACAATTTGAGTAACAATAAGAGTATGTCTGCATCCATGAGTTTATATGATACGTGTGTGTGTGTGTGTGTGTGTGTGTGTGTGTGTGTGTGTCAGAGTCTCATTCTGTCACCCAGGCTGGAATGCAGTGGTGTGATCTCGGCTCACTGCAACCTCTGCCTCCTGGGTTCAAGTGATCCTCCTGCCTCAGCCTCCAGGGTAGCTGGGATTACAAGCATGTGCCATCATGCCAGGCTAATTTTTGTATTTTTAGTAGAGACGGGGTTTTGCCATGTTGGCCAGGCTGGTCTCCAACTCCTGAGCTCAAGCGATCCTCTCGCCTTGGCCTCCCAAATTGCTGGGGTTACAGGTGTGAGCCAGTGCACTCGTCCAATTAGTGAATCTTCGTAAAATGTACCCATCAGTTCTTTGTACTATTCTTGCTACCTTCCCGTAAGTCTGATATTATTTCAAAGTAAAAAGTTTTTTTAAGTTATTTTAAGGACACTAACTCAAAATATCATTTTCCAATTCAACATATCTTGCTGCTGTATTTTACATATTTATTTTATTTGCGGTTTCATTAACCACTAAAAAATCCCCACCACTCTGTAAACAGTAAGTTTTGTCATTGCTGTGTGTATTTTAGGTTCCATGTTTATTTGGTGCTCCACATAATCACGAATGCTAAATTTGAGATGTCATTTAAATTGCGCAAGGATACAGAATTAAGTTTATGGTCAACACATAAACGTTTTTAATTGATTTTCAACACTGCTTAAGAAACATTGAGTTTAATAAATTGAGCTGAGAGGCTGGACGCAGTGGCTCATGCCTGTAATCCCGCACTTTGGGAGGCTGAGGTGGATGGATCACCTGAGGTCAGGAGTTCAAGACCAGCCTGGCCAATGTAGCAAAATCCCGTCTCTACTAAAAATACAAAAATTAGCTGGGCATGGTGGCGGGTGCCTGTAATGCCAGCTACTGAGGAGGCTGAGGCAGGAGAATCACTTGAACCCAGGAGGCGGAGGTTGCAGTGAGCCGAGATCGCGCCACTGTGTGTGTGTGTGTGTGTGTGTGTGTGTCAGAGTCTGGGCGACAGAGCAAGACTCCGTCTCAAAACAACAACAACAAAAACACATAAATTGAGCTTAGAGCAACAACAACACATGTGTGGAGAACCTCCCATCTACCAGGTGGAGGGCCAGGTCAGAGGGCAGTGAACAGGCTGGACAAAGTTCTGCCCTCCCAGATGTTACTCATCTCTAGCAGGGAGGGAAAGGAGCTCAGGAGTGGTTTCGACCCAGTGTGCACAGTGTCATTAATGGGTAAACAGAGTCACAATCAAAATATTCAACAACTGATATGGGATGACCACTGTCTAATGAGAATGGCCAACGGTGCAGGGTCCCATCAGCTGGTCCTGGTGTTCGGGGTTCTGACCCTTTAGTTGTGGGAGCTTGTCCCAGCAGGGTATCCATGAGGCTCTTGGTTCTTTATTGACATTTTAACCAACACAAGGACCCAAGAGGTGGACACAACAGCTGACCATCAGGGCTGGGTAGACATTGGGGTTGTGGGAGCTAAGGAGAGATGCCTCGTTACAGAACACTGCTTAGCAGTGATGTAGATTAGGATCTACAGGACATGGGGTTTTTTGGGGTAATGAAAATGTTTGGAAATTAGACAGTGGTGATGGGTGCACAACCTTGTAAATATACTAAAAACCAATGAATTAAATACTTTAAAGGGGTGAATTTTGAATTCATGATATATGAAATCTATCTCAATTAAAAAATTTATTTTAAATTTTGTTTTAAAGATCTAAGGACAAATTTAGGAAACAAGAGAGCAGCATATACAAAGGCCAGGGGCTGAACAGGAACATGGGGCTCTGGGTGAGTGGCCTTGGATGGCCTCAGATGTCCATATGCACAGCCTGACCATGGGGCTGGCCTATCCACACAGGCCCCTCAGGCCCCTGTAGGTGGCTTCAAGAGGTTTAGGGAGAAAACCACGGCATCAGGGAGGAATTCCAACTCAAGGCCTCTTGGGCCCCTGGAAAATGCTTTCCTTGGGATAATATTTTCTCACCACTGTTTTCAGGGCTGGGGTTGGGGGCTGCAACCTCAGGTGCTCATAGGGCCAGGCAAAGCTGGGAAATCAGTCAACTGAGTGGGTGAGGGCCGAAGCTCACCCACAGGCAACTCCTGGCAACTCCAGACCATTCTTCTGGCTCTAACAGATTTCCAAAAGAAGCCAGCAGGCCGGGCACAGTAGCTCATGCCTGCAATCCCAGCACCTTGGGAGGCCAAGGCAAGAGGATTGCCTGAGGCCAGGAGTCTGAGACCAGCCTAGGCAACTAGAGAGACCCTATCTCTACAAAGAACAAAAACATTAGCCGGTGTGGTGGTACATGCCTGCAGTCCCAGCTACTCAGGAGGCTGAGGGGGGAGGATCGCTTGAGCCCAGGAGCTCGAGGCTGCTGAGGGCTGTGATCATGCCACTGCACTCCAGCCTGGGCCACAGAGCTAGACATTGTCTTTAAAACAAACAAACAAAAAAGCCAGCAATCATATTTTTAAAAACCAATTTAGTGAAGTGAAATTCACATCCCACAAAATTAACCATTTTAAAGTATACACTCCAGTGGCATGAAGGGAACAATTCATACTGTTGTCCCAAACATTTCCATCACTCCAAAGCAAAACCCTGTACCTCTTGGGCAGTTTCTCCCCATTCTCCCCACTCCTCCCAGATCCCGACAGCCACCAATCTGCCTCTGTCTCGGTGTGTTCATCTATTCTGAGCAATCCAGATTTTTAATGTAATCTTTTCTTTTTCTTTCTTTTTTTCAGACAGAGTCTCGCTCTGTCGCCCAGACTGGAGTGCAGTGGTGTGATCTTGGCTCACTGCAACCTGCTGGGTTCAAGCGATTCTTGTGCCTCAGCCTCCCAAGTAGTGGGGATTACAGGTGCATGCCACCACGCCTGATTAATTTTTGTATTTTTAGTAGAGACAGGGTTTCACCATGTTGGCTAGGCTGGTCTTGAACTCCTAACCTCAAGTGATCTGCCCACCTCAGCCTCCCAAAGTGCTGGGATTACAGGTGTGAGTCACTGCACCCAGCCTAATGTGATCTTTTCTAATTTTAAATTTTAAATTCAAATTAATGTAAAATATCTCCCTGGCCGACAAGAGCATACCGGAGGCTTGGAGTCAGTTGGCTGACTGTCACTTTGCAACTTTTATTCTAAAGTATCTTAAAGTCCAGGGGAGAGATACATCTGTACTTTAATGCAGGGAATCCATGAACATGATTTGTGGCTGTCTCTGAGTCATCTCGGAAGCCGGCTTGCTCCTGTCACGAGTGAAGGGTTAGCAGGGGGCCATGGAACCCCCGAGGCTGGGCTCCACGTGAAGAGGACTCCTCAGGGCTGAAGAAAGGCCCCTGGACGCTTTTTTTTATCACATTCCGCTTTACTCTCTCAAGTTACTTTGTTTTAATCATTGCTTATATGTTTATTGTCTTCTCCCTAAGTAAAATGTCAGCTCCAGGAAGGCAGGGACCAAGCCTATCTGGTTTTCTCTGTGGCCCCTAGAACTGTGCTTGGCACACAAAGGTCCTTGAAAATGTTTGTTGGTTTAATGAATAAATGAATGAGCAAAAGAATAAGCCAGTGGTTCTCAAAGAGGTGGGCGATCTGGAGTGTCCCCCAGCAATGTCTGGAGACATTTTGGTTGTCACAGTGGGGGCTGCTACCAGCATCTGCAAAACTCCTATGATACACAGGGCAGATAATGACCTGGCCCCAAATGGCAAAAGTGCCAACCTTGAAATAAATGAATGATTAAATATTCGGCCGGATGCGGTGGCTCACGCCCTTAATCCCTAGCACTTTGGGAGGCTGAGGCGGATGGATTGCTGGAGGTCAGGAGTTCGAGACCAGCCTGGCCAACACAGTGACTCCTCGTCTCTACTAAAAATACAAAATGTAGCCAGGCATGGTGATACATGCCTGTAATCCCAGCTACTCAGAAGACTGAAGCAGAAGAATCACTTGAATCTGTGAGGTGGAGGTTGCAGTGAGCCAAGGTTGTACCAATGTACTCCAGCCTGGGTGACAGAGCAAGACTCTGTCTCAAAAAGAAAAAAAGAAAAGAACTAAATACTCTAGGTCCATGCAGTCAAGCTGCCGTCCAAGATAAAACATCAAAGAACCTGGCCAATGTCCTCTCCCAAATGCCTTCCCAGATTATGTGGGTCACAGGTCAGCAGAAATCACACTTCAGATTTTATTGTTTTTTATTTTATTTTATTTTGACAGAGTTTCATTTTGTCACCCAGGCTGGAGTGCAGTGGCACAATCTCAGCTCACTGCAACCTTTACCTCCCGGGTACAAGCAATTCTCGTGCCTCAACCGCCTGAATAGCGGGGATTACAGGCGCCTGCCATCACGTCCAGCTGATTTTTTGTATTTTAGTAGAGACAGGGTTTCACCATGTTGCCTAGGCTGGTCTCGAACTCCTGAGCTCAGGCAACCCACCCGCCTCAGCCTTCCAAAGTGCATGGATTACAGACATGAGCCACCACACCTGGCCCTTCAGTGATTTTGTTGTGGACACAGCTTATGCAATAATTTCATGTGAACAAGAAATATAAATAAGAGGAAGTTAAGCTGCCTTAGATGTAAGGAGTTAATTTCAAAATATGTAATTCCGTGCCCTAATCAAAGAGAACTGAAATTTGTCTAGTTCCGTGATTCTGTGGCTTATTTTCCTTGGTAATCATGGACCTTCCTTAAAATTAAACAATCAGCTCTTGATGGGACCTGCTTATGTGTCATATTTCTATAATTTCAAAATAGATTTTAGAGAGCCGGTGACAATATAACTTTGTTCCCCAAAAGCTCAGGGGACAGGGGTCTGGATAAGGGGTCCTCACTCACTGAGGTGAGCAGAACTCCTGGAAAATCAACAAAGAAAAACTAAAAATCTTCTCCTTAGTGTGTGGGAGCATGATGTGTGTGCATGTCTGTGCGTGGGTACCAATTAGAGATGTGCTATTGTTGATTTCAGAGGATGAGTGCCCACCAAGGTGTCATCAATACTGTCACCTGTGCCCTCTCCTTCCTTGCCCCCCACACCTCCGGCTTCTCTTGGGTCAATGTCACACACAGAAGTATTAAGAGGTGCTTTGAGTTCCCTCAAATACAAATTTCACTTATCCAAATCCAAACCCCAGACAGAGAGGGGATAATCTAAATCAGAGATCTCAACCAGGGGCAATCTGGCTGTGAGGGGACACTTGGCCACATCAGGAGACATTTTTCATTGTCACAGCTGAGGGGTTGGAAGCTACTGGCATGTAGTGGGTGGGGGCTGGGGTGCTGCCCAGCATCCTATGATACGTAGGACAGCCTCCACCACATAGAATGATCTGCCTCAAATATCCATAGTGCCAAGGCTGTGAAGCTGCTTTAAAGAGTGGGATCAATTCTGCATCAGCATTTACAGGAGGAACATATAAAGTACTCCCCAGGGTAAGCCTAAGATGGAAGCCCTGAATCTGCTGTTCTCACAGCAAAGCTCACGCTGAGTGTCTCGCCCTGTGAGTATCTGCGCACAATGTAATGTAAGATATGGAGTCTAGAGCCCGATTCCAAGGGTTCAAATCTCCTCTGTTTTTTCTTTTTAGAGGTGGGTTCTTGCTATGTTGTCCAGGCTGGACTCGAACTCCTGGACTGAAGCCATCCTCTCACCTCAGCCTCCCTAGTAACTGGGATTACAGGTGCATGCCACCGTGTCAGGCTCAAATCCCTTCCTTGAAGTGAACAGGTGTGTGACATTGAGCAAGTCACTCAGCTCTCTCTGTTAGCCTCAGTCTTTTTAATCTTGACTCTGAGAAAATAATAGTGCCTAGGTTTGTAATGAAGATGAAATGAATTATGCTAAATAAAAAACCTGGAATAGTGCTTGCATATAGTAAGTGCTGGGGAAGTGTTTGCTATTGTTATTTTTCACTCAGCATAAGTTCCCCCAAACAGCAGCCAACAACTTCAAGCGGGGCTCATGTTCAGGACTGCTTTTGTATCCAATGGCAGATAAAGTGATTGCTAAAGACTTCTTGAAAGACAAAAGTTACTTGATTGGCTAGTTAGGGATTTTCAGGAGTGATTTTTACTTCACATGTTTGCCTGAAGACCTGAGCCCACTAACATGTGACTTCCTGTAGTGTCTGAGACCACAGGACAATGATCTTCTCAATATGACATTCACTTGGCTGAACAAGGATCAACCAAGAAATAATAAGCAGGCTGGGTGCAGTGGCTCATACCTTTAATCCCAGCACTTTGGGAGGCCAAGGCAGGAGGATCACTGAGGCTAGGAGTTTTGAGACCCGGTCTCTACAAAAAATAAAAATAAAATCAGCAGGGTGTAGTAGTGCATGCTTGTATTCCCAGCTACTGAGGAGGCTGAGAAGGGAGGACTGCTTGAGCTCAGGGGGTTGAGGCTGCAGTGAGCCATGATGACACCACTGCACTCCAGCCTGGGCAACAGAACAAGATCTTATCCCCCCACAACTCCCCAAAAGAAAAAGAAACACTGGTCAAACCCCACAAACAAAACCAGCTCTGACAGCTGAGACCAAAATTAGATCTAAGAAATCTGTCTGTGGCAGGAAGAGACTTTCCTACTTTGGGTGGAAATTCGTGGGAGCCCATGACCTTTGGGTTTGGAGGAATTCTGTGAAAACGGTGCCTTGAAAGCATAACATAACTTTCCACAGGAAGACAGTTTCCAACTCCAGGAGAACTCCAGTGTGATGGGGTGAGCTGAGAACATGCCTCCGCACAGCCCAGGATGTGGAAGTCACACTCGTGATCAGAATAACAGGTGCCACTTCTGAAGCCCACAAGGGGCATCAGGAGCCCTGCCAGGTCCCCTAAACACATTGTGCACCTAATTTAATCATCTTTTTACAACCTTATAATACAGCCAACATCATCCCCATTTTACAGAAGAGAAAACTGGGGACCCAGAAGGTGTCGTGGTCACTGTTCAAGTTCAAGGTCACTGTGAGTCAAGGGTTAACATCGGGCCTGGGCTGATGGGGGCCTGCCTGGGAATGACCCTGGCCTCCCGTAGCACAGAGGCTCCACGAGGACTGTTGTATCTGCCACCCACTGCCCCTGCACTGGAGGGACTGAGTTGGCCAGCAGGCCTTGGGTCTGGGTAAACAGAGTCATAGAAAAGGTTGGTGGGAAACGGAGGCTACAGCTTCTATGATTCAAGGTAACCCATAGCGCTTTGGCTCTCGCCTGTGGCAGCCAGACATAATTCTTGCAGTAGTAGAGCAAAAGGAGCTATGTGGGTGCAGGGGCTAGATCTCCCAATGAGCTGAAGATGCCCTACCTCTGTCTTCCTATAGAGCCGAGGAAACATAGTTTTATATCAAAGCCTAGTTGCACCTGCCAGCTTGGGCCCAGAACTGTACTGTGGGGGTGCAGTCACTTGGATAGGGAGTGGTAGAATCAAGATCCAGGTCTGTCTGACCTAAAGCCCAGGCTCCTCCTGCATCCCAAGGCAGCTGGAAACCCACAACACTCACTCACAGCTGGTCTGCAACACAGCACGCCTAAAACAGAGTTACCATGTGGCCCAGCAATTCCACTCCTAGGTATGTGCCCAAAAGAACCACAAATGTATGCCCCGAAAAAAGCATGTCCATAAACATTCATAGCAACATTATTCACAACAACACAAAAGCAGAAACAACTCAAATGCCCATCAATGTATGAATGGATAAACAGAATGTGGTATGTCCACACAATGGGTGATTATTTGACCATCAAAAGGAATGAAATAATGATAAACACCTAAACCGGGATGAACCTGGAAAATATGCTGAGTGAAAGAAGCCAGACAAAAAGCCACATATTGTACAAAACATGTGTCACCTAGACTGGGCTAAGGGATACCCAGATCACATCTGGGTCTGTGAAGGTGTTTCTGGGAAAAAAAAAAATTAGCATTTGAATTGGTGGACGGAGAAAAGAAGATCCACCCTCATGCAGTGGCTCATGGCTGTAATCCCAGCACTTTGAGAGGCCAAGGTGGGAGGATCACTTGAGCTCTGGAGCTCAAGACCAGCCTGGGCAACATAGTGAGACCCCGTCTCTACAAAAAATAGAAAAATTAGCCAGGCGTGGTGGTGCATGCCTGTAGTCCCAGCTACTCAGGAGGCTGAGGCAGGAGGATCAATTGAGCCCGGGAGGTGGAGGCTGCAGTGAGTTGAGATCACACCATGGTATTCCAGCCTACGTGACAGAGCAAGACCCTGTCTCAAAAAAAAAAAAAAAAAAAAAAAAAAAAAAAAAAAAAAGAAAAGAAGAAAGAAGGCCCTCCCTTCCCAATCTGGATGGGCATTATCCAAACCTTTGAGGGCCTGAATACAACAACAAAGAAAGGAAGAGGGAATTTCCTCTCCCTGTTTGAGCTGGGATGGCTGTCCTCATCTCCTCTCAGACATCATACCTCCTGGTTTTGGGGCCTTTGGAGTCAGACTAGGCCTTACATGTCGGCCCCTCTGTTCTGGGGCTTTCAGATTCAGACTGAGACACTGTAGCCTCCCCTGGTTCCCAGGCCTTCGGGCTAGGATGGGTTTTATGCCACCGGCGTTCCTGGGCCTGCTGCTTGTGGATGGCAGATCGTGGGACTTCTCAGTCTCCAAAATTGCATGAATGAATTCCTCATAATAAATCTCTTTCTACATACTTACAGATATCCTATTGGTTTTGTTTCTTTGGAGATCTGTGACTAACCCAGATTTCATTTACATGAAATGTCCGGAACAGGCAAATTCATAGGAACAGAAAGTAGACTAGTGGTTCCCAGGGGCTTGGGGAAGGGGAAAATGGGTAGGGACTGACTAATGGGTACAGGGCTCCCATTTGGCGCAGTGAAAAACTTCTGGAACTACATAGTAGTGATGGATGTACAACCTTGTGAATGTATCAAAATCAAAACTGAATCATACACTTTTAAAGAATAAATTGGTGGAATATGAATTATATTTCTTTTTATTTATTTTGTTTTTTGAGACAGGATCTTGCTCTGTCACCCAGGCTAGAGTGCAGTGGTGTGATAATGGCTCACTGCAGCCTTGACCTCCCAGGCTCAAGCAATCTTCCTACCTCAGCCTCCCAAGTACCTGGGACTACAGGTGTGTGCCACCACGTCTGGCTACTTTTTTGTATTTTCTGTAGATAACGGGGTTTTGCCATGTTGCCCAGGCTGGTCTCAAACTCCTGGCCTCAAGCAATCCACCTGACTCAGCCTCCCAAAGTACTGGAACTACAGGCATGAGCCACAGTTCCTGGCCATGAATTAATTATATTATATTAAATTAAACACACACACACACACATACACTGACACTAAAAGCAAAGGAAACAAAAAGTACAAATAGGCCACTTTAGGAGGCTGAGGTGGGCGGATCACGAGGTCAGGAGATCGAGACCATCCTGGCTAACATGGTGAAACCCTGTCTCTACTAAAAATACAAAAAATTAGCCGGGCATGGTGGCTGGCACCTGTAGTCCCATCTACCCGGCAGGCTGAGGCAGGAGAATGGCGTGAACCCGGGAGGTGGAGCTTGCAGTGAGCCAAGATCACGCCACTGCACTCCAGCCTGGGGGACAGAGCAAGACTCCATCTCAAAAAAAAAAAAAAAAAAAAAAAGCACAAAAAGGCAAATGGAATTACATTAAACCTAAAAACTTTTGTGCATCAGAAGACACAACCAACAGAATGAAAAGGCAGCCTATAGAATAAGAGAAAATATTAATATCCAGAATAAAGACCTCAACAACAAAAATCCGATAACTGATTAAAGAAACGGGCAAGAGACTTGAATAGACATTTCTCCAAAGGTGATATACAAATGGACACATAGCACATGAAAAAATGCTCAGCATCATTAACCATTAGGGATATGCCAATCTACACCACAATGAAATAACATGGTTATCACACCCATGAGGTGGTTACTATCAAAAACACAGTCAATAACAATGTTGGCAAGGATGCGGAGAAACTGGGACCCTTGTACAGTGTTGATGGGATTGTAAAATGGTGCAACTGATGTGGAAAACAGCATGGTAGTTCCTCAAAAAATTAAAAATAGAACTACCATAGGATCCAGCAATCCCACTTTTGGGTATATGGCCAAAAGAATTGAAAGCAGAATCTCAAAAAGAGATTTGCATACCCACGTTCATTGCAGTACCGTTCTCAACAGCAAGAGGTACAAGTGTACCCAAGTGGATGAATGGGTCAACAAAACATAGTTTATTCATATCATGGAACTATTATCCAGCCTTAAAAAAGGAAGGGAATTCTGGCACATTTTATAACATGGATGAAACTTGAGGACGTTATGCTAAGTGAAGTAAGCCAGTCAAAAAAGGACAAATACTGTATGACCCTTTTATGGGGTCCCTAGAGTAGTCAAATGCATACAGACAGAAAGGAGAATGGTATTTACCAGGGGCTGGGGGAAGGAGAGTTGTTAAACGGTACAAAGTTTCAGTTTTGCAAGATGAAAACACTCTGTTTCACAACGTGACTATACTTAAACTACTAAACTGTATAATTTAAAATGACTAAGATGGAATTTTACGCTGTGGGTTTTTTTTAATCACAGTTTTTTAAAGTTGAAAAAAAAAGTAAAAGAAATAAAAAGTTTGCCCACCAGGGAAAAACACACACAGCATGGCTAACATTTCCTCTCTGTGCCCAGCTCTGCTGTGGAATCCCACCCTCCACTGATCCTGCAAGATGTGATGTACTTCCCAGGACCCCCGCCGCAACACTGCACCTCACTGACCTGGAACCAGGGACAGAAAGAGCAGAGACCAGAGCTCCATCCCCAGGGCTTAGCCCAGCACCTGCCCCTGGCAGATGTTGAATAAATATTTAGTAAATAAACTGTATAGTAACCACGTGGTGAAGTCAGGCTGATACAATTATCCCCATTTTACCGACTGGCCAATGGAGGCCCAGCAAAGCAAGGTGACCTGTCCAAAAATCACAAAGCCAGAAAGTGATAAAGGAAGAGATGAACCCAATGTCCCAGACTCCTGTGACAGGCCCCCTTCCACAGCATCACCTCCTTTCGATGTCAGCCTGGAATCCATTTCAACAAGGGATTTACAAATAACTGTTTTCACTCTATACTAGCGATTCTTAACTTTTTTGGATCATGGGCCCATTTGATAATCCAATTAATGTTTGGATCCTTTGGGAGCACTTTGGGAGGATGAGGCAGAGAGATCACTTGAGTCCAGGAGTTTGAGATCAGCATGGGCAACATAGCAAGACTCCGTCTCATAAACAAACAAATAAACAAATAAATAAATAAAGTTTGGATCCTTTTTCTAAAACAACACACATATGAAACTTAGATAATCGTTTTCAGAGGTTTCCTGAACCCCTGAAGCCCATCTGTAGACCTCAGTTAAGAATCCCCTTTCTAGGCCGGGCATGGTGGCTCACGCCTGTAATCCCAGCACTTTGGGAGGCCAAGGCACTAGGATCACGCAAGATCAGGAGTTCAAGACCAGCCTGGCCAACATGATGAAACCCTGTCTCTACTAAAAATACAGAATTAGCCAGCGTGGTGGCACGCACCTGTAATCCCAGCTACTCAGGAGGCTGAGGCAGGAGAATCACTTGAACCCGGGAGGCAGAGGTTGCAGTGAGCCAAGATTGCACCACTGCACTCCAGCCTGGGCAAAAAGAGTGAAACTCCATCTCAAAAAAAAAAAAAAAAAAAATTCCCTTTCTACACTGCAATCTGGGTAAATTCATTTGTTCTCAGGATCTTAGAGCCATCTCTACATTCCTACACGTCAGAATCAATG
Organism: Pan troglodytes; assembly: GCF_028858775.2. Lineage (NCBI taxonomy): Eukaryota > Metazoa > Chordata > Mammalia > Primates > Hominidae > Pan > Pan troglodytes. The sequence goes on from NC_072416.2 coordinate 13,458,857, forward strand.
GGGTGCTATTTTAAATTCATGTTCCTAGGCCCATCCCCTGTGAATCTGGTTAAATAAGTCCAGGGCCAGACCCAGGAATCTGCATTAGGCACACCGAGGATTCTGGGATGGGTGGCTCTCAAACATACCCACCTGGATACATGAGCTGCTGCCTCCCAGATCTCTGATTGCAGCCCTGGTGACTTCTCGAGCTCCTGGCCTCTCCTCCCAGCTATCCACTGGCTACTAGAATGTTCCAACACAGACTAACAAGGACCACTCTGAGTTCAACATCTTTCCCCCAGAAGTGCTTCTTCACCTGAGTCACCAGACCACCAGCCTGAGTGTCACCCTGATGATCCCTGTCCCCACCCCACATCTTGACCACCAGCAAGGCGGGCCGATTCTACCTCCCCTGTGCCTCTGGGCCCCTTTCCTCCATCATCCCTGCCAGTGCCTTGGTCTGATCTCCTATCCTCCTTCCACCCCAACAACCCAGCCTCCATCCCGCAATCCTCACATCACTGCCCTGAGCAAAATCCTTCCATGGTGACCGAACTCTGGAACTGCCCTGCCCAATGCCACAGCCACATGTGGCTATTTACGTTCAAATTAATTAAATAATATCAAAACATTTGTCCCTCAGGCGCCCTGGTCACATTTCAGATATTTAATCACCACAGGTGGCTGGGGCCACCGTGCTGCACAGCACAGATAAAGGCACAGCCCCATCCTCATAGAAGGTTCAGTGGACAATGCACCTCCAGAGCTTGGAGCTTGGTTGCTAAGTGCTGCAGGGTCTGGCCCCGATCTCCACGCAGGCCACTTCCCAGCACCTGGGTCTTGAGCCACATGGAACCACCCTAAATTCATGACCTTACCTCCAAGCCTCCCCATGGTATATCTACCCTTCCCAGCCTAACCAACTCCTACCCTACCTGTGGGTCCCAGCTTAGCTGGTACCTCCTTCTCTGGCCAGGATAAGAGCCCCAGCTTCTGCCTATCCCAGCGTTTAAAATACTGAGTTCTGGCCGGGCACAGTGGCTCACACCTATAATCTCAGCACTGTGGGAAGCTGAAGTAGGTAGATCACCTGAGATCAGGAGTTTGAGACCAGCCTGGCCAACATGGCGAAACTCCATCTCTACTAAAACAAAACAAAACAAAAAACATAAAAATCAGCCAAGCGTGGTGGCGTGCACCTGCAGTCCCAGCTACTTGGGAGACTGAAGCAGGAGAATTGCTTGAACCCAAGAGGCAGAGGTTGTAGTGAACCGAGATTGCACCACTGTGCTCCAGCGTGGGTGACAGTGAGACTCCATCTCAAAAACAAAAACAAAAACAAAACAAAACAAAAATACTGAGTTGTAACAGCCACTGGTATGCCTACTCCCACCCTGCAAACCAATGGTTTTCAACCGGGGGCAAGTTTGCCCCACAGAGGATATTTGGCAATGCCTGAGAGTTTATGGATGGGCTGCTACTGGCATCTGGTGAATAGAGGCCAGGGATGCTGCTAAACATCCCACGGTGCACAGGACATTCCTTACAGCAAAGAAGTATCTGGCCTAAAATGTGAGGAGTGCTAAGATTAAGCAAACCTGCCCTAGATTGGGCAATCTGTAAAGGCAGGAGTGGAGTCCTGAACACTGCATTTCCCCAGCCACTAGCCCAGAGTTGAGCATACAGTAGATACTCAATAGAAATTGAACACATATGAGTTCAGATGTTCTAGAAGATTCTTTACCCAGGATTCCAGTTCTTTTGGAATCTTCATTTGCAGTGTCTTCCCTTAAAGATAATCATTGGCCATTATGGTGGGATGAATAATAGCCTCCGAAAATATCCAGGTCCTGGATGGGTGCAGTGGCTCATGCCTGTAATCCCAAGGCTTTAAGAGGCTGACACGGGAAGAGTACTTGAGGCCGGAAGTTCCAGATCAGCCTGGACAACATACCAAGACCCCATCTCTACAAAATTAAATTTTTAAAAAATTAGCCTGGCATGGTGGCAAAACCTATAGTCCTAGCTACTTGGGAGGCTGAGGCAGGAGGATCTCTTGAACCCAAAAGTTTGAGGTTCCAGTGAGCCATAATTGTACTACTGCACTATAGCCTTGGCAACAGAGCAAAACCCTGTCTCAAAAAAAAAAAAAAAAAAAAAAAAGAAATCCAGGTTCTAATCCCCAGAAATTGTGACAGCCACCATATATGATGAAAGGGACTTTGCAGATGTAATTTAATTATTTAATTAAGAATTTTTTTTTTGAGACAGGGTCTCACTCTGTCGCCCAGACTGGAGTGTAGTGGTGTGATCTCAGCCCACTGCAGCCTCTACCTCCCAGGTTCAAGTGATTCTCCTTCCCCAGCCTCCTGAGTGGCTGAGATTACAGGTGCATGCCACTACACCCAGCTAATTTTTGTATTTTTTGTAGAAACAGTGTTTCACCATGTTGGCCAGGCTGGTCACAAACTTCTGACCTCAAGTGATCTGCCCGCCTTGGCCTCCCAAAGTGCTGAGATTACTTACAGGTGTGAGCCACTGCACTCAGCCTATAATTAAGGATCTTGAGACGCAAAGGTTATCCTAGATTATCTGGGTGGACCCTAAATGCCAACACAATAGTCCTTATAAGAAAGAGGCACGGGGGGGAGTGGGGAGGGATAGCATTAGGTGATATACCTAATGCTAAATGACGAGTTAATGGGTGCAGCACACCAACATGGCACATGTATACATATGTAACGAACCTGCACGTTGTGCACATGTACCCTAAAACTTAAAGTACAATAATAATAAAAAATAAATAAAATAAAAAAAAGAAAGAGGCACAGGGAAACTTCACACACACACAAACACACACACACACACATCACCTGACCATGGAACGGAGAGAGATGTGAACATGCTATAACACTGGCCTTGAAGACAGAGGAACAGGCCACAAGCCACAGAATGCCAGCAGTCACCAAAAGCTGGAAAAGGCAAAGAATGGATTTTCCCCTAATTCTTCCGAAGGGAGTGTGGCACTGCTGCCACCTTGGTTTCAGCCCAGGAACACTGACTGTGGACTTCTGGCCTCCAGAACTGCAGGAGAATAAACTTCTTTTGTCTTAAGCCAAGATGATAATGGTAATTTGTTCTAGCGGCCATAGGAAACTAATACAGTCTATTACTTTCTGGGGTTTATTAGGTTTGAATCAGAGAGTTTGATTTTAAAAACAGAGACTTTACAAGGAATGGCATTTGGGTGCCAGGGCTCGTCTCATGCCTACTGGCTCTGATAGCTGGAAGCAGAACTGGGTGGGTGAGTGAGGCTGAGCTGTGGGTGTTTCTAGAAGTGGCTGCCGCCTGGGCCATCGGCAACCACGTTCACAGGTCATCCCTCATGCCTTGGTCATGCCACCTTCTGGGATGCTAGAGGTCTCAGGCAGTTAAGTGACTTGACCCAGGACAAGTCTGTCTAGCTAGACTCGGCAGGGATTAGAATAAAACTCCAAGCTCTCTTCCACTTGTCCAGCCCACTGCCAAGCTTGCTCCCCTCTGGCCTCAGTGGCTTTCTCTGATCTTACAACATAGCCCCAGGGCCTTTGCGCTTGCTGTTCCTTCAGCTTGGAACACTCTCCCTCTGGAGTCTCCCATGGCTGGCTGCTTCTCATCATTCTGGTCTCAGCTCAAATGCCACCTCCTCAGAGAGGCCCTCCATGGCTGCACTAAGGCAAGTGGCCTTCTCTAGTTACCTTCTCTTTCATCACAGGGCTGATTTTCTTCTCATATTCAATTATCTCATTAATCTCCTTGCCTGTTCAACATCAACTCCACCCCTTCTTCCTCCCTCTCCCAGTGCAGGCTCCAGGAGGGCAGGGACCTTGTCTGATGTGTCCACAGATATGTCCCCAGCCCCAGACCTGGCACACAGTAGGTGCTCAATATATTTTGAATGAATGAGTGAGTAAATGAATGAATTTGCAGCTTTGGGGAACGCCTGACCCAAGCTCCATCCCAACACACCTGATCTTGGCTTTCCTAAAGGCCAGCTCCTCCTCGTTTCCAAAGTCCAGGGACACATCCTCGGTATCGTCCACCAGGGCCTGGGAGGAGAGCAAGGGCAGGTGGCAGGCCCAAGCACGGCGCACACCCCAACCCCACCCGCCCTGTCCTCCTAGGCTTGGACTCCACTTGCACCCCCTGGGTTCCCAAGTGGACCCTCCGAGCTGGCGGGGCCCCTCCGCTGCGGCTGCAGTGCAAAGCCCTCTCCACCCTCCCGACCACCGGGTGCAGCCCAGCCCCAGGCCCCGGCGCATCCCTCCTCCTCCCGGCTTCTCCAGCGCTCCCGCAGGCTCCCCTCGTCCCGCCCCGCCTCCAGCCCCAGCATCCCGAGGCCCTACCTGCTTCATCACCCTCCCAGGAGCCCACCTGGCGTCCGAGCCCGGGGCTCCAGCTCCGCCCGTCGCCGCTGAAGGGGTCGGACGCCGGGCGGGCGGATGTAGGCAGCAGACGGTGGACGCTGAGGGTCGGGGCCTGCGCCCTGTGGGGCAGCCTCAGCGCAGGTTCTCGGGTGGGGCGGGGCGCTCGGGGCCTAAGGCGCAGTCGCAGGCTGGGGAGGGGGCTCGGCTCGCCGGGGACGCGCCCAGGAGAGAAAGCGGCGGCAGGGAGGCAACGGCCTGGGGAACTGCGGACAGAGATAGTGGGAGGAATGGGAGTCGGGGGGCGGGGGGCGGCTGCGTCAGCGAATGGTGTGGACGGCGCATAAACGTGGATGTAGTGAATGATAAGGCAATGAATGAATGTCAGTGGTGGGCAGCCGCATTCAGGGTTGGGAGAAGGTCAGTGTTTCCCAACAGTCTCTGCGCGCAAGAAATTCCCAGGAACCTTGTGAAAAGCAGATTCTCAGGCCCGGCCCGGGGGATGTGGGAGTCCTGGAGTGGGGCCCTAGAATCTGCCTTCCCCGCGCCGCCCCCCGCCCCCCCACGACAAAATGCAGTTAGGATGGGCCCTGCTGTGTTCTTTTTGGGGGGGTGGGGTGGGGAAGGCAGATTCTAGGGCCCCACTCCAGGCCTTCCACATCCCCTGGGCCGGGCCTGAGAATCTGCTTTTCACAAGGTTCCTGGGAATTTCTTGCGTGCAGAGATTGTTGGGAACAGTCTCTGCACCTAGGCTGGAGAGCACTGGTGCCATCATAGCTCACTGTGGCCTCAAACTCCTGGGCTCAAGCAGTCCTCCCGCCTCAGCCTCCCGAAAAGCTGGGACCACAGGCTACACCACCACACCTAGCTAAATTTTTATTTTTGTAGAGAGGAGGGTCTCACTATGTTGCCCAGGCTAGTCTTGAACACCGAGGTTCAAGCCATCCTCCTGCCTCAGCCTCCCAAAGTGTTGGGATTACAGGAGTGAGCCACCACACCCGGCCTCACCTGCCTTTTAAGGGGTGATGCTGCTACAGCCACAGCTTCAAAACCACAGTGAGATCTGCGTGCATCGCCGTGCCAGGCACTTATTAAGCACAAAGTTATTAGTAGTATTAATACTATTATTGACAGTAACAGTAGTGTTTCTTGAAGTGAAAGTCTTCCTGGGTACCTCCCAGGAAAGAAAACTTGTCACCTGAGGGTCTTTCCTGGCCCAGGACACAGTGACTCTCCTCTCCTGCGTGCCCTCTCCCTGTCCTGATCCCCCACCCACGGACAGAGGGCTGAGCATCGAGATGCCAAAGCCAGTGACCCTGCCCTTTGCCCTCCCACCATGGACAATAGGTACGTGTCCCCTGCCCCTGGTGACCCCAAAGAGGGCTCCTGGGCCACAAGCCCCTGACACATTTTCCCCACTGCTGGTCTCCATGGGCAGAGGTGGAGGCAGGAGCTGTCTCATCTCTGATCCTGGGCCTGGGTTCCAGGCTTTCTGCCCTCCGCCCCCACCCCAATTCCCTAAGCTGACCCCACAAGGGCCTGCCAGGTGTGTGTGGAGGGAAAGTGCTTTCTCCTATGCCATTTCTCTTTTTTTTTTTTTTTTTCTTTTTTTGAGATGGAGTTTCCCTCTTGTCACCCAGGCTGGAGTGCAATGGTGCGATCTCGGCTCACTGCAACCCCTGCCTCCCGGGTTCCTGCAATTCTTCTGCCTCAGCCTCCCAGGTAGCTGGTATTACAGGCGCCTGACACCAACCCGGGTAATTTTTGTATTTTGTATTTTTAGTAGAGAGGGGGTTTCACCATGTTGGCCAGGCTGGTCTCCAACTCCTGTCCGCAGGTGATCCACCCACCTTGGCATCCCAAAGAGCTGGGATTACAGGCATGAACCACTGCACCCAGCCTCTACTATGCCATCTTCAGGAACCAAGATTTATATATATACAATGTGTATATATGTGTGTGTGTGTGTGTGTGTGTGTGTATATGTATATGTATATATATTTGCCAAACTCTGCTGCAATTTGGATAGCTTCTAAAAGACACACTGCCCAGATTGTGTTATGGACCAATTAAATCAGGCTCTCTGGGGATGGGACCCTATACCAGTGCTTTTAAAGCTCCCAGGTGTTGGGCTGCAAGGTAAAGAACCAGGGATTTAAATGAGTGCTTCTGACCCCTCAATCTGCAAATGAATCTCCTGGGGTTGGCTTAGAAGCTGGATGCTGACTCAGCGTTCTGGGGGTCTGGGGGTCTGGGCAGGGGCTGAGATTCTTTCTTTCTTCCTTTCTTTCCTTCCTTTATTTTCTTTTCTCCTTCCTTCCTTCCTTTCTTTCTTTCTTGAGATGGAGTCAGTGGCTAGATCTCAGCTCACTGCAACCTCCACCTCCTGGGTTCAAGTGATTCTTGTGCCTCAGCCCCTTAAGTAGCTGGGACTACAGGAACATACCACCATGCCTGGCTAATTTTTGTGTTTTTAGTAGAGACAGGGTTTCACCATGTTGGCCAGGCTGGTCTCGAACTCCTGACCTCAAGTGATCTGCCTGCTTCAGCCTCCCAAAAGGCTGGAATTACAGCCGTGAGCCACCACATCCGGCTGAGATCCTGCATTTCTGAGAGCCCGTGGGAGAAGCTGATGCTGCTGCTCCCTGGACCACCCTTTGAATTGTAAAGATCTAAACCACCAAGGCCTGGTTTTCTAGAAAGGCCTGTGAGCTCTTCCTGCCCAGAAGGGTGAACGGAGAGGCCCACTCCCAGCGGGGCCCCAGCAGCCTGGGAGGGGATATTGGGAGGAAGGAGGTAGGAGGGCAGCTGGAGGGAAGAAGCCGTTGCAGAACATTTAGGGGCTTTTTCTCTGACCCTAAGAATCACCAGCTGTTGGTGTCTGTTGAGTTGGGGTTCCTGGAGTCATGGGAAAACCCCCTTGGAATCCCCAGTCAGGACCAACTGTCATTCTCAGCCACTGGGTTGGAGGTTCCTCCAGAAATATCCTCAGCTCCTGCCATCTGGAGGTGGCTCTATAAATACAGGGTCACTTCCATCCCTCCTGACCTGTCCACATGGGGCAGAGGGCTGAGGATACAGATGCTGGGGCCACATATGAAGCCCTATTATTCCCTCTTTGGAAGAAAGCACCCTCCCTCTACACATGGCCCAGACGGCCCTCTGTGGGGTCAGCTTCCTGAATCTGAGGGGTGGGCAGAGGGCCTGAGGGTTGCACAGAGAACTCATCTTGGTTTTAAAACTGGCTGCGGCAGAGACACCTGGTTGAAAGGTAGATTTTAGGCCGGGCACAGTGGCTCACACCTGTAATCCCAGCACTTTGGGAGGCCGAGGTGGGTAGATCACTTGAAGTCAGGAGTTTGAGATCAGCCTGGCCAATATGGCGAAACCCCATCTCTACTAAAAATACAAAAAATTAGCCGGGCATGGTGGTGCAAGCCTGTAATCTCAGCTACTCAGGAGGCTGAGGCAGAATCGCTTGAACCCGGGAGGTGGAGCTTGTGGTGAGCTGTGATTGCGCCACTGCACTCCAGCCTGGGCCACACAGTGAGATTCAGTCTCGGAAAAAAAACAACAAACAAACAAACAAAAGGGTAGATTTTAGGATCTCACTCTAGGTTTTCTGAACCTCCAGGGTTGCGGCTTGGAGATCTGCCTTAATAAGAGCCGCAGAGAGGGCTTGGAAGCCCGACTTTTGGGAAACACTGGCCCTCTCCCCTCCCCCTACCCGCACTGGTCTTGGCCCCTGAAGGATTTGGGGCGCAGACCTGTGAGAAGCAACCCCATCTCTGATCCCTGCAGCTGGGCTTGGGACCCTGAAGCCAGAACAACCCCAGGGAAGGAGGTCCAGGCTCAGGTAGCCACTGGCCTCTGGATGACCTTGGAGGTCAACATCTGGAGTCTGCAGGCTTTGTTGGGGAGGGGACAGGTTGCATTAGGCAGGGGACTTCACCTCTCTGGCCTCAGTCTCCACATCTGTAAAGTGGCGCCATACTTTCCCCCTACCTGGCAAGGATGAGGGTCTCGGGTCAGGAGCCCCCATGAGCCAGCAGCACACAGGACAGGAGCCTCGTGTCAGGGGCCTCTGCTGGGGATATCTGTCTTCCCAGCAGAACAGGGCTGGCCTTTCCTGAGTGGCTCCTGTTGGCCTCACACTGCGTGCCCCCGGGACATAGGGCACCTGGACAGAGGTACACACACAGTCATTCTCTCCAGTGACCCCAGGAGTCCTGGACCAGGAGGCAGAGGCTTGGGTGTGAATTCTGGCAAACACAGGTCAGGGTGCTGGAACCCAGAGGCTGGAGGAGAACATTCGGCCAGGGGAGGAAGGACACCTCAGTCTGGCAGGACCATGGCAGGCTGTAAGTCACGCAGAGTGTTTGACTCTTTAGCTGTGAGCAAAGGGCAGTTGGCATAGATGGTCAGTGGGGAGTGGAAAGAGTTTGACTACATCTGGGGCTTGAAAAGGCCCAAGATGCACTCCGTGTCCCCACCAGGCAGGATGGAAGTGGCAGCCCCCAAACCTGTCACACCAAAGCCAGCAGCTGCTCATCACCCTCAGCCCAGCATTCCTATGAGTGGCACTCCCTACGATCCCCCTGGCCCCTAAGATCTGCACCCCACTCCCTGGCATCTAACGACGATCCTGTCATTTCTCCCCAGGTAGGGTTGCCAGATCTAGCAAATAAAAATAAGGGAACTCAGGCAGAGCATGGTGGCTCACGCCTGTAATTCCAACACTTTGGGGGAGGCCAAGGCAGCCCGTTCATTTGAGGTCAGGAGTTTAAGACCAGCCTGGCCAACATGGTGAAACCCCATCCTGATTAAAAATACAAAAATTAGCCGTACGTGGTGGTGTGTGCCTGTAATCCCAGCTACAAGGAAGGCTGAGGCAGGAGAATTGCTTAAACCTGGGGGACAGAGGTTGCAGTGAGCCAAGATTGCCCCACTGCACTCCAGCCTGAGCGACAGAGTGAGACCCTGTCTCAAAAAATAAAAAAATAAAGAAACTGAGCTAAATTAGAATTTGAAATAAATGACAATTTTTTTAGTGCAAGTATGTTCCATGCAATATTTGGGACATAATTATACTTAAAAATGATCACTTGTGGCCAGGCATGGTGGCTCATGCCTGTAATCCCAGTACTTTGGGAGGCTGAGGCGGGCAGATCACGAGGTCAGGAGATCGAGACTATCCTGGCTAACAAGGTGAAACCCCATCTCTACTAAAAATACAAAAAATTAGCCAAGCTTGGTGGCACGCGACTGTAGTCCTAGCTATTCAGGATCAGGATGCTGAGGCAGGAGAATCACTTGAACCAGGGAGGTGGAGGTTGCAGTAAGCCAAGATTGTGCCACTGCACTCCAGCCTGGGTGACAGAGCAAGACTCCGTCTCAAAAAAAAAAAGATCACTTGTTTATTTCCAGTTCAAATGTATCTGGGTGGCCCCTATTTTCTGGCAGTCCTATTGTAACCATACACAGGCTCGGCTGCTGATCACTTACAAAGCCAATAACAAGGACAAGATGCAGTGAAAGGAAAGTGACTTTATTCCAGGGCTAGTGGTGGGGAAATGGCCCAGGCTTGTGCTTTACAGGAACCATTTCTAACTTTAGCCTGGGGAGAGGGACTTAAAAAAAGGGCACTTGGAAGGTTGGGCATAGCGGTGGCTCACACATGTCATTCCAGCACTTTGGGCGGCCAAGGCGGGAGGATCATTTGAGCCCAGGACTTCGAGTCTAGCCTAGGCAACATGGCGAGGCCCTGTCTCTACAAAAATAAAAAAATTAGCCAGCCACAGTGGCACACACCTGTACTCCCAACTACTCTGGAGGCTGAGGCAGGAGGATCACTTGAGCCCAGGAGGTTAAGGCTGCAGTAAGGTGTATTTGTGCTACTACACTCCAGCCTGGGCGACAGAGCTAGACCCTGTCTCAAAAAATAAAATATTTTTAAAAGGGAACCTAGAACGGGAGTGATGCCGGGTACAAAGCCAGTTTGTCTTGTTCCAGCGGCTATCTCGAGCCTTGCTCCACCTGAAGCATAGCCTGGCATCATCCCAACCATGGCCAGGTTGTTGACAAACCACCTAGAGATAATCTCTGGAATTTTGCAGCTGGGTCTCCAAGACTGATCTGTTTCAAGGTTAGCTCCTGGAACTTCTAAGTGAACACATAATTAATACAAGCATACAGCCAGATAAATGTGCATGGGATAAGGGAGAGAGACAGAGTTTGAAAGTACAGTTCAAGGCTGTATTTTAAGACTAAGGAGGGAGGCCGAGGGGGAGGATCACAAGGTCAGGAGTTCGAGACCAGCCTGGCCAGTATGATGAAACCCCGTCTCTACTAAAAATACAAAAAATTAGCCGGGCATGGTGGTGCACACCTGTAATCCCAGCTATTTTGGAGGCTGAGTCAGGATAATCACTTGAACCCAGGAGGTGGAGGTTGCAGTGAGCCGAGATCATGCCACTGCACTCCAGGCTGGGCAATAGAGTGAGACTCTGTCCCAAAAAAAAGACTAAGGAGGGAAAAAAAGGTTTCTGCAGTTTGTTTTGACGTTACATCTTGAGACTAAGGAGAAAAGAGAAAAAGGGAAAAAAGTGTAAAATGCGTTTTGAGGCCTGGCACAGTGGCTCATGCCTGTAATCCCAGCACTTTGGGAGGCCCAGGCCAGGTGGATCACTTGACGTCAGGAGTTTGAGACCAGCATGGCCAACACCATGAAACACCATCTCTGCTAAAAATACAAAAATTAGCTGGGCGTGGTGGTGGGTGCCTGTAATTCCAGTTACTTGGGAGGCTGAGGTAGGAGAATCACTTGAACCTGGGAGGCGGAGGTTGCAGTGAGCCGAGATTGTGCCACTGCACTCCAGCCTGGGGAACAGAACAAAAAATAAAGCATTTTGAAGCCAAGCTACTCAGTTACACTATGACTCCAGGCCAGGGGACATCCAGGCCCACGAGGTTGGGGGGCTCCCACCCTCCTGTTTGTATGGCTGCCCCTGTGACTGTCACACTGCTGCCTGTTTCACAGAGGCTCCTTTCAGGTGACCTGGTCCAGTCCTTCTTCAGGCTGGCAGCCAGTGCAGGTTACCCAGGAGGGCAGAGCAGAGGGCCAAGGGAAGAAGGAGGGTCCCCTCCCGTGGGCTGCCTTCAGGGCCCCATCCACCTTGTCAGGCGCAGGGAGTGGTACATGGAAATAGCCCTGGATTTCTACCCAGACAGACCTGGGTGCAAATCCTGACACCAGCTGTGCCCAGCACGCTGGTGTGGACATGGACGCAGCTCTTAGCAAGAGATATAAGCTGCTGATTGCTGACCCTCTTTAGGCCAACATTCTAGTTACAGACAAATAAATACAGCCAAGTGAAAAAACAACAAACTAGAGCTTGTCAAAAGTGCACTAAATGCCCCCATGCAAAGCTGTGCTGTCTAATCCAGGAGCCACAAGTCATTAGTGAGCCCTTGAAATGGGGTAAGGCTGGATGGAGATGGGCTATCAGGGCAAAGTACACACCAGAGACTGAAGACTTGTTAGGAATAAAAGGCCGGGCGTGGTGGCTCACGCCTGTAATCCCAGCACTTTAGGAGGCCGAGGCAGGTGGATCACCTGAGGTCAGGAGTTCGATACCAGCCTGACCAATATGATGAAACCCCATCTCTACTAAAAATACAAAAATTAGCCAGGTGTGGTGGCGGGCACCTGTAGTTCCACCTACTTGGGAAGATGAGACAGGAGAATTGCTTGAACCCAGGAGGCAGAGGTTCCAGTGAGCCGAGATCGTGCCATTGTACTCCAGCGTGGGCAACAGAGTGAGACTCTGTCTCAAAAAAAAAAAAAAAGAAAAGAAAAAAGACTTGGTAGGAATAAAAGAATGTAAAATAATAATATTGAAATCATGTTTTAATTGTTTACATGCTGTAATGATAATCTTTTAGACATAGTGGGTTAAAAAGAATGTATTATTATAATTAACAGCCTGGGCAACATAGTGAGACTCTGTCTCTACACAAAAATAATAATTAAAAAAAAAATTAGCCTGGCGTGGTGGTGCATGCCTGTAGTCCCAGCTATTCACGGGCTGAGGTGGGAGGATCACTTGAGCTGGGGAGTTAGAGACAAGCCTGGACAACATAGCAAAACCCTGTTTCTATAAGAAATACAAAAATTAGCCCGGCATGGTGGTGTGCGCCTGTAGTCTCAGCTACTGAAGAGCTGAGGAGGGAGGATTATTTGAGCCCAGGAGGTCAAGGCTACAATGAGCCGTGATTGCACCACTGCACTTCAGTCTGGATGATAGCGAAAGCCTGTCAAAATTAAAATAAACGTCCAGGCACTGTGGCTCATGCCTGTAATCCCAGCACTTTGGGAGGCCGAGGTGGGCAGATCACTTGAGATCAGGAGTTCGAGACCAGCCTAGCCAACATGGTGAAACCCCGTCTCTACTAAAAAATACAAAAATTAGCCAGGTGTGGTGGTGCACACCTGTAATCCCAGCTACTCTGGAGGCTGAGGCAGGACAGTCGCTTGAACCCAGGAGGTGAAGGCGTCAGTGAGCCAAGATCACACCACTGCACTCCAGCCTGGGGGACAAAGCAAATAAATTTTACCTTTTTTTTTTTTTGAGTTGGGGTCTCACTATGTTGCCCAGGCTGGTCTCAAAATCCTGGGCTCAAGTGATCCTCCCACCTCAGCCTCCTGTATAGTTGGGACCATAGGCACATGCCCACTATGCCTAGCTTATTTTATTTTATTTATTTATTTATCTATTTTGAGACAGAGTCTTGCTCTGTCACCCAGGCTGGAGTGCAATGGCACCATCTCAGCTCACTGCAACATCCGCCTCCTGAGTTCAAGCAATTTCCTGCCTCAGCCTCCTGAGTAGCTGGGATTACAGGCGCCCGCCACCACGCCCAGCTAACTTTTGTATTTTTAATAGAGATGGGGTTTCGCCACATTAGCCAGGCTGGTCTGGAACTCCTGACCTCAAGTGATCCTCCTGTCTCGGGCTCCCAAAATGTTGGGATTACAGGCATAAGCCATCGCACCCGGCCTGCTAATTTTATTTTTTGTAGAGACAGGATGCCAGAAGCACAGAGAGGGGAAATTCCAGACCAGGGAACAAAAGGGACAGCCAAGTTTTGATGTGGCCCGCCTGGCCTCCCGAGCAACACACCCTCTCGCCAGGGCCGTGGAGAAGTCAGCAAACAGGCCAAAGAAGGCCTCTTGTCACTCAAGGGCCTGGACAAGAGACAGAAATGTCAGGTCAACAGGGCCTTCTCTGCGGCCAGCCGGGATGGGGGACAGTGGCTGTGACCCCAGTGGACAGGATGGGCCCTGGACCTCTGCCTCGTGTTGGAGCAGCCAGAGGTTGGCAGGCCCCTCCCATGGAGGCAGGGCTGGGGAGGTCATGACACTGGTCGCTCCCTTAGCAGCCGGGGGGTCTGAAGCTTGTCCCTACTAGAGAAAGTGACCTAGCCAGGCCCTGCTTGGTCAGGAACTGCGGATCTTTCCCACTTCTCCCTGCACCACTCATCATGCTCTGACCACAATGGCCAGATTCCAAGATTTTCAGAAACTTCCAAGCCTCTTCCTGGCTCAGGGCCTTCGCTCCTGCTGACTCCCTGGCCAGGAAAGCCCTTCTCCTCCTGATTTTCTCAGGGCTGAAAATACGAGGTCTCCCCGCAAGGGGCCTTCCCTGAAGCCCAGCTCATGTCCCACCCAGTTTCTCAGTCCCTCTTGAGGGTCTGGGATCTAGACTGTGGCCTGACATGTTTGTTCCCTTTCTAGCACTTTCTACGATCTCTAATTCTCTCGTTTTCTTATTGGTTTAGTAACATTCCCCTCCCCATGCCTCCACTAGGGTACTGTCTCCATAAAGGCAGGCGTCTCTTATGTTCATAGAGCATGGGGCCAGGTACACAGCTGGCATTCCACAAGCCGGCCAGAGAGTGGGTGAACAAAGGGATGAGCGACTCAGAACACACGCCTGGCAGCGAATCTCTGCAGAGTCCCCTGATGAGGACCTTACAATTCAGGGGACACAGAGACCTGGATTATTGCCTCCCGGGGGGTCTGGTCTCAATCTAGTTCTCTCTTTCTCACACACACACACACACACACACACACACACACACACACACACACGCCACCTTTCAGCACAGGCCCACCTGTCCCCATCCCTCCCAAAACGCCCTGCCCTGCATGTCAACATGGAGGACGCATTTAAGCTATGAGGCGGGGAGCCCAGAGTAGCCGCTGCAGCATGCCTGGCCCTCCGCCGCAGGGAGGTTGGGTTGGGGCGGGCAGCGGGACTTAGATTACCCAGGACCCGATTTGGGAGCCCTGGGGGCCTCTTGCAGGAGGAGCCCAAGCAATGGCTGGCTGCCTGCCCTAGCAGGTCTGCGAGCCAGCAGGCAGGCTGCCACCACTTACGGGAAATGCTCCATTGAGGAGAAAGAGTGGTAGGTTGTTTAGCCCAGCCCTGGCCCCTGTCCAGACTGGGTCAGGAAGCTTTGCCCTGTGCCAGCGTCGCCCACGCAGGCTCAGTTCCTCCCCAGACGGCTTGTCCAGAGACCCACAAGGCAAGCCGGGGAGTCACTGCCCATCTCTCTCCTTCCTGTGTATCCAAAGCAACAACAACAAAAACCAAAACAGCAGTTTGTGGACTCAGACACTTTGCAGTCAGCGTGCTTTGAAGCTCAGCTCTGCCTCTTATCAGCCGGGAAATAAATAGCTTGGACAAGTTACTAAACCTCTCTGAACCTCAGTTTCCTTCAGTGTGAAATGAGAATCATGACCTGTTTTAAGGGCTGTGAAGGGGTGGCCTGCCCCTCCACACCTGTGGGTATTTCTAGTCGGATGGGACAAGAGACTGAGAAAAGAAATAAGACACAGAGACAAAGTATAGAGAAACAACAGTGGGCCCAGGGGACCCGCGCTCAGCATACCAAGGACCTGCACTGGGCACCGGCACCGGTCTCTGAGTTTCCTCAGTTTTTATTGATTATTATCTTCATTATTTCAGCAAAAAGGAATGCAGTAGGAGGGCAGGGTGATAATAAGGAGAAGGTCAGCAATAAACATGTGAGCAATAGAATCTATGTCATAATTAAGTTCAAGGGAAGGTACTAAGACTGGACGTGCACGTAAGCCAGATTTATGTTTCTCTCCACCCAAACATCTCAGTGGAGTAAAGAATAACAAGGCAGCATTGCTGCAAACATGTCTCGCCTCCCACCATAGGGCGGTATTTCTCTCATCTCAGAATTGAACAAATGTACGATCAGGTTTTATACCGAGACATTCGGTTCCCAGGGGCAGGCAGGAGACAGTGGCCTTCCTCTATCTCAACTGCTAGAGGCTTTCCTCTTTTACTAGTCCACCTCAGCACAGACCCTTTACGGGTGTCGGGCTGGGGGACGGTCAGGTCTTTCTCATCCCACGAGACCATATTTCAGACTATCACATGGGGAGAAACCTTGGACAATACCCAGCTTTCAAGGGCAGAGGTCCCTGTGGCTTTCCATAGTGCATTGTGCCCCTGGTTTATTGAGACTAGAGAATGGCAACAACTTTTACCAAGTATACTGCTTGTAAACATTTTGTTAACAAGGCAGGTCCTGCACAGCCCTAGATCCCTTAAACCTTGATTTCATACAACACATGTTTTTGTGAGCTCCAGGTTGGGTCAAAGTGGCTGGGGCAAAGTGGCTGGGGCAAAGCTACAAATTAACAACATCTCAGCAAAGCAATTGTTTAAAGTACAGGTCTTTTTCAAAATGGAGTCTCTTATGTCTTTCCTTTCTACATAGACACAGTAACAGTCTGATCTCTCTTTCTTTTCCCTACAGGGCTGTTGGATAGAATGCAGGAGCTAATTTGTTTTTTTTCTTTTTTTTTTAAATGGGGGTCTCACTGTCACCCAGGCTGGAGTGCAGTGCTGCAATCATAAGCCTCTACAGCCTCCAATTCCTGGGCTCAGGCAATCCTCCTGCCTTAGCCTCCCTAGTAGCTGGGACTACAGGTGCACACCCCACACCCAGCTAATTTTTTATTTCTCATAGAGACAAGGTCTTGCTATGCAGCCCAGGGTGGTCTGGAATAGACTCAAGTGATCCTCCTGCCTCAGCCTCCCAAAGTGCTAGGAGTACAGGCATGAGCCCCTGTGTCTGGCTAGGAGTTAATGTTTTATCACATACTCAGCACATTGCATGCACATAGTAAGTGTTTGCTAAATAAATTATGTCAAGCCACCTTTAGTTTCACTCCAGGAGGTAAAGTGCATGGCATGATACCCATTTTACAGATCAGGTGATTGAGGCTCAGAGAGGTTTTGAAGCAGGTGCATACAGCAAACCAGTGGTAGACCCATGAGTAGATATCAGGTCTCCACCTGCTCCCTGCTCATAGCTTTTCCCATCACACAAAACTGGGGTGCACAGTCCCTGCCAAACCTTTAACCCAAGGTTGCAAAGTGCCTGCCCAAGGGTCAACTCTGGGCTCCAGACATGTTTGGGTTGGACCTGCATAGTTAAAAAAAAAAAAATAGGCAGCATTCATGGAGTTAATGGCCAGTATTGGAAAATTGGGGCCAAGTGTGGTAGCTCACGCCAGTAATTCCAGCACTTTGGGAGGCCAAGGCAGGAGGATCTCTTGAAGCCAGTTCAAGACCAGCCTGGGCAACAAAGCGAGACCTCATATCTATTTATAAAAAATAAAAATACTAACCAGGCGGGGCATGGTGGCCTGTGCCTGCAGTCCCTGCTACTTGGGAGGCTGTGGTGGGATCGCTTGAGCCCTGGAGTTCAAGCCTGCAGTGAGCTGTGATCACATCACTGCTCTCCAGCCTGGGTGATAGAGTGAGACCCTGTCTCTTAAAAAAAAAAAGGAAAGAAAAGAAAAGAAAAATCAGATGTCACTTTTTTTTGAAGTCTGTATTTCTGTTTTTTCTTAAGGAAGCTCAGGTGACATGGAGCCTGAATTCCCTGTGGTGGGAGCTGAGTGGTGCTATCCCCCCTTAGATGGGGTTGCAGAGTCGAGCTCACCACCCCCAGACACCAGTGTGCTCACTTCATTCTCTGCCGCTGGCGAGTTTGCCATTGCTCCTGAAAACCTACTGTTGTAACCTGGGCATGGTGGCTCATGCCTGTAATCCCAGCACTTTGGGAGGCCAAGACACACAGATTATCTGAGGTCAGGAGTTTGAGACCAGCCTGGCCAACATGGTAAAACCCTGTCTCTACTAAAAATATAAAAATTAGCTGGTTGTGGCGGCACATGCCTGTAATCCCAGCTACTGGGGAGGCTGAGGCAGCAGAATCACTTGAACTTGGGAGGCAGAGGTTGCAGTGAGCTGAGATTGTGCCATTGCCCTCCAGCTTGGGCGACAAAGCGAGACTCTGTTTCAAAAACAAACAACAACAACAACAAAAAAAACCCGCTGTCAGGTGGGATTCCCCAGAAGCAGACCATACCCACATGAGGGTTCATGAGCACCTTAGGGATTAGGCAGGGCCCTGGGGAGGGTCGGAGAGATGGGCTGAGAGGCAGGGAGGCCACACAGGGGTGTGACAGCAGACAAAGGCCCTCAAAGGTGTATCAAAAAGTACCAAAAACTGAGTGGCTTAAAAATCAGAAATTCATTGTCTCCCAGTTCTGGAGCCTGGAAGTCTGAGATTAATGTGTCTACAGAGCCCTGCTCCCTCTGCAGGCACTAGGGAAGCATCTGTCCCCAGCATCTCTCCTAGTTTCTGGTATTTTCTAGGCTGTGGCTGCATAATCCAATCTTCACATGATGTTCTCTCTGTATGCGTGTCTGTGTCCAAATTTCCCCTTTTTATAAAGACACCGGTCATATTGGATTAGGGATCCAGCCTACTCCAGTGTGACCTCATCTTTCTAATGATGTCTGCAATGACTCTATCCCCAAGTAGGGTCACATTTTAAGGTACAGGAAGTTAGGACTTCAATATAGGAATTTTGAGATGAAGGACATAGTCAACCCTTAACAGAAGGTAACTGTGGCTCACCCCACAGGGGGTTCTCAGAGTCTCCAGTGGGAGGGGGGAGCTGGGGTATTTATACTCTCCTGTCCATCTTGCCCTTGCCCCATTGGCTCTAGGAAAACACACAGGCAAAGCAGGTTCCAACATCATGAGGAGTGTCTCTAGCTAAGAGGTGCAGGGGCTGCTGTTGGAAGTGAAAGCTCACCAGGACCTGGTGGGAATGAAGATGGTGACAGGATCCGAGGGACTGTGGGCTCCTGCCAACCACCATCATGGAGACACAGAGGAAAGAGTCTTTACTCCACCTCTGTCATCCACTACCTTGGTGGGAATTGACCAGTAGGGTGGCCCTAAATGAGTCACTGGCCTCTCTGCCTTACTTTCTCCACATACAGTCCACACCAGCTGGGACCAGAGCTGCTAGGAAAAAGAATGGATGACGCCCACTCACCTCCATCCATGTGCACCCCAACCCAGCTGGCGCTTGGGGAGTGTCAGCAGGTGGAGGTGGTAGAGCCCTCATACCTATCAGCATCAACTCACTTACAGAGGGACTGAGGAGCCCCTGGGAGAAACAGGACCCCCAAATCAGATAGCCCTCCCCATGAGTGAGCTCAGGATATTCAAACACAGGTCTTGAAATGCGGCACCTGGGCCAGGTGCAGTGGCTCATTTCTGTAATCCCAGCACTTTGGGAGGCCAAGGCGAGTGGATCACTTGAGGTCAGGAGTTCAAGATCAGCCTGACCAACATGGTGAAACCCCATCTCTACTAAAATTACAAAAATTAGCTGGACATGGTGGCACACATCTCTAATCCCAGCTACTTGGGAGGCTGAGGCAGGAGAATCGCTTGAACCTGGGAGGTGGAGGTTGCAGTGAGCCGAGATCGTGCCACTGCACTCCAGCCTGGGCAACCGAACGAGACTCTGTCTCACAAAAAAAAAAAAAAAGGAAAAAAAAAGAAAAGAAAAAAGAAATGTGGCTTCTGTGTGCAGCAATGGGTGCCAGAAATGAGGCCACCTAGGAGGGGAAGAGGGTCCTAGTCTGGTAGGTTATACTCAGCTACGAAGCCTGGGACCAGGAAGGAGTGAGGGCTCCAGGCTCGGCATTTAGCAGTGTTAACACCAGTCCCCGCTCCAGCTGCCTGGCACTTCAGTGCTGTGTGCACTGAACCTGGGGACTCAGGCAGCCCTGCTGGGAGGCCCTGCTAGTAGCATCACACAAACAGGGAGGTGGCAAGGCTGCCCAGGAGAGCACGCAGACTTCTTCCCCAGGAGAGGGAACCGGTGGCCTGGAGGTGATGACAGCCTCATCCTGCAAGAGCTAGAAGTCCCAGCTTGTCCAGCAATAACAGCAGGGACATCTGTGTCCTGTCTAGAGGCATAGATTGTAGCATCAGTGGGATGGCCCGGGCTGCACTCTTTGCAGCAGCAATGGTGGCTCTGAACCCTTCACAATAGAGCCACCAGAAGTTTAGGGAGGCTGAAGCCAGCAGAAGTTGGGGAGTGGGCTGGGCACAGTGGCTCACACCTGTAATCCCAGCACTTTGGGAGGCCAAGGTGAGCGGATCACCTGAGTTCAGAAGTTCGAGACCAGCCTGGCCAACATGGTGAACCTGGCCAACATGGTGAAAACCTGCCTGTAATAAAAATACAAAATTAACTGGGCATGGTGGCACATACCTGTAGTCCAGCTACTCGGGAGGCTGAGGCAGAAGAATCACTTGAATCCCGGAGGTGGAGGTTGCAGTGAGCCAAGATCGTGCCAGTACACTCCAGCCTGGGCGATAGAGCAAGACTCTGTCTCAAAAAAGAAGAAGTAGGGGAATGGAGGTGCTGGGGGCATTGGTGCTCGTGGAACAGTAGCCTCAGGCGGCACTCATGCTTCCAGGCCTGCTGCAAGAGAGAACCCCCAGGCCATACACACAGCACCCCAGAGTTGAGACTCCCAGAGCCCAAAAAACTGGGTGTACGTCCTGGCTCTGCCCCAACTCTGGGCATCATGAATTAGCCTAGGCTAGGCCCTGTTGCAAACACACCTTGCCTTTTCAAACATAATGGAAACTTGTTTATTGCAACAGTCCTGGGTTGGCGTTCCAGGTGGCAGGGCGGTTGTTCTCCACTTGGAAAAGCCCGACTTTTTCTAGCTTGGGGATCCACTCTACCCCAGGACCCACTGACCTCCATATCCAGAAGGTAGAATAGAAAAGACCATGGAGGAGGTAGATCACTCGCTTAAAGGACCAGGAGAGGCACAGATGCCACTGGAGAGAACGTAGTCACCTGCCCACACCAAATTCAAGGGGTGCTGGGAAATGTAGTCCAGTTATGTGCTTGACTACAATCCTTTTTTTTTTTCTTTTTTTCTAGAGACAGGGTTTCTGTCTGTCATCCAAGTTGGAGTACAGTGGCACCATCATAGCTTACTGAAGCCTTGACCTCCCGGGCTCAAGCGATCCTCCCACCTCAGCCTCCCGAGTAGCTGGGACTACAGGTGCACACCACCACACCCAGATAATTTTAAAAAAATTTTTTGTAGAGACAGGGTCTCAGTTTGTTGCTCAGACTGGTCTCCAACTCCTGGCCTCAAGCAATCCTCCCACCTTGGCCTCCCAAAGTGCTGGGATTACAGGCATGAACCACCATGCCCGGCCCTTATTCTTATTTATTCTTTTTTATTTTTTTTGAGACAGGATCTCACTCTGTCACCCAGGCTGGAGTGCAGTGGCACCATCATAGCTCACTGCAGCCTCAAACTCCTGGACTCAAGCAGTCCTCCCACCTTAGCCTCCTAAGTAGCTGGGATTACAGACAAGCACCACCATGCCCTGAATTCTATTTTTACAGAGGATGGAGAAAATTGATTTCAATGACTACCTACTAGTGGCTCCCATGAGGTGAATTCATGTTGCTGGATTTCCATCGCTTTGACTCTCAAATGGGAATGGTACCAGTCCTTCCTCATATTAAGCGCTTAGCACAGTGCCTGGCAGGCAGTGAACCTGTGATAAATGGATATTCAGTGTTAGTAAATCTCCGTGGCCACCGTTGAGGTTCTAGAATATACATATGGAGGGGAACTGTGAATGGGGCTGAGCTTCTTGGCAGCCAAATAGAAAAGATCTGAATACACTAAGATTTGGGACCTTCACTTAGATGTAATTACTCTTGGATTCTGTCTGGGGAAATCCAAGCGTCTGCAACTCTGCCCTTCTCTCAGAATTCAGTCCAGCTCCCTTCGTGTTCAGCATGAATGTGGAGTTGGTGCTATGCCGCCAGGAATTGTCAGCCACACTTCCTGCGTCCCAGAGTCCAGAGTGAGATGACCAGCCAGCCCCAGGGCTGCTTGGCCAAGGTACCTCGAGGACTGGATTTTCATTTCTCAGCCTCACTTGGCCTTTATACCTCCGAGACGCTGCATTCACCATTCATAATTTTAGCTCAGTTCACTTGGAAAAACCCAACCACAAAGCAGAGAACTTGAGAAAGGCCCCAGTCTGCATTTGGTGGGTCCAGGCATGGCCACTTCTACCCAAAGGGTGGTGTCAAGCCCCCTCCCTGTGTTCTGCCACAGCCAGGAGACTTTCATCCAACTGTAGCCAGGGGACTTCCGCTCATGGGAGTCACCAAACACCCTTCTTTTATTTTTTATTTTTTTAGAGACAGAGCCTCACTCTGTTATCCGGGCTGGAGTGCAGTGGCACAATCAAAGCTCACTGCAGCCTCGACCTCCTGGGCTCATGCGATCCTCCTGCCTTAGCCTCTCAAGTAGCTGGGACTACACAGGTGTACGCCACCAAGCCCAGCTAATTAAAAAAAATTTCTTTTTTTAGAAACAGGGTCTTGCTATGCTGCCCAAGCTGGTCTCAAACTCCTGGACTCAAATGATCCTCCCACCTTGGCCTCCCAAAATGCTGAGACTATAGGCATGAGCCACTGTGCACAGCTGAAATGCCCCTCTGAAGCACATGGGGCGGGGCTTCTTGGCCTCGTTTTCCAGATAAGTGGCTGAATCTCAGAGAAGAAAAGGGACTGGCCAAGGCCACCCAGGGGGGTGAGACCATCTCTCCTCTTTCCTCTTGTGCCCTTCCCTACAATCCCGTCTCCAGACCACATGCAAAGTGACCTTGTTGCCCAGCAGTAACTGGATCCCGTAGACGCCTGCTCAAAACTTTCTTGAGGCTTCCCTGCGTACACAGTTGAATCTCAGCGCCACATGGCCTGGCCCTGTTGACTTCTCCCCGACTCTCAGCCCCTGCCACTCTGTCTTCCTCTCCAGCCCGGGCCGCACTGCCCACCGTCCTTGGTAGCTGCTCTTGGAATGCACCAAACTTGACTTGGGGACTATGCTCTCGCCGTCTCCCTTGCCTGGCACACCCTCCACACGCCTTGGGGACTATGCCCTTGCCATCTCCCTTACCTGGCACACTCTCCACACGCTTTGGGGACTATGCCCTCGCCATCCCCCTTGCCTGGCATGCCCTCCACATGCCCTGGCATGCTCATCACACGGCCAGCTCTTCCATGTCCTTCAGGTTGCAGCTCAGAGGTCACTTTCTGGAGGAGCCACGGTTGGTGCCACACTAGGACCTTATGACACTCACTCTCTGGCAAACACCTGGGACTCTGCCTGGGGGCTGTCTCTGTCTTCTAGAAGCCTCAGGACCCAACAGTCAAGGCCAAAGATCTGGAGTGGTGAAGCCCCCAGATGCTGCACCCAACCATTGACTTTCAGGAGCTGATGTGCCCCCATTCGTCCAACACATCACTCCATCAAGTTCCTTCCCATCTTCATCTGGAAGTATCCAGGTGACTTGCTTGTTGACTATGTGTTTCCCCAACTCGAATGTGAGCTTCTTGAAAACAGGTTCATGATCACCCTCTTCCCCCAGTCCATGTCCCCAGCCCCAGGACAGCTCCTGACTGATAGCAGGTCCCCTGTACATAATTGATGAATGAATGAATGAATGAATGAATGAGTGGGTGATGGAATGAGTCAATGAACCCCAATCCAGTGCTCCTTCTCCACTCTTCCTCAGCTCTCACTGGAGCTAGAAAACAAAAATCTACCTTCAACCATCTCCTGGCTCAGCCCCATCCCCAAGGAGGGGCTCACACCCTGGCTCCACCTTGAATCCCCTGGGAGATTTTTTTGTTTTTGTTTTTGTTTTTGTTTTTACAAGATCTACACCCAGCCTCAACCCTGAACTCTGAATGAATTCGTCTGGCAGGGGGACCCAGGCAGCAGCGTTCTTAAAAAACTGCCCAGGAGGTGCCAATGTGCAGCCAGGGTGGAGAACCACTGGTTTAGAAGTTGGGGAGTAGGGGAGGACCCAGACAGAATTCAAGGTTCTAGGGTGGCCAACTCTCCTAGTTTCCCCAGACCAAGGGGATTCTCAGGAGGCAGGCTCTGCAGTGCTAAAACTGGGATAGTCCAAGCAAACCAGGATGAGTGGGTCACTCTACGTGTTCCCCATGCCACCTGGATAACAGACCAGCCAGCCACACCCCTGCCCTGGCCACTTCTAGAGGTCCAAGTCTCTTGAGATCCCCGCTGCCTTGAGGAGAGGGCCATGAATCCTGCTCTAGACCTTGAACATCAGAGGAGGGGAAAGGGCCACAGACGGACAGCATGGGGGTGAGATTGGAACCACGGCTCAGGCAACTGATGCTGATGAAGATCAGGCCATCCTTCCTCCTTTCCTCACCCCCACCCCACCCCAGGCAGGTGTGATTCTAACAGAGGGAGCTGGGCTTTCCCATGTGGCTTGTGGGCAGTGCCTATTCATTGTGAGAGTCTTTTGGGGTCAGGCTGGATTTGTTTCCGCTTCATTATCCCCTAGTCAGGCCTGGCACATATTAGGTGCTCAGTAAACAGAGGCACAATACTAAAGGCATGCAAGAAATTGATCACCATGTCAGCTGGGAACGACCTAGCTTTTTCACCCACTTTCCTCACTGCACACACCCAGTGTCTGCTATAGTGTCAGACACAATGGAGATGCTCAATGCCTGTTTGTTGACTGAACAAAAGAAAACATTGACAGCTTTTCCAAACAGGCTTCTGTCTCACTCCAGCCTCTTGCCCATTACTCTGTTGGGGATTTGGGGGCCTTTTCCTCACACCCCTTGGTCTGAGTATTCATCCAACCACATGAATAAAATTAAACTTTTATCTGTTCTGTTATGTAGGGCAAAACTACCAGCTGACCCTAATATCTTCTTACATCAGATGAGGATTTTTGGCTGGCTCATGGTCCTATCAGCTAAAGATCACCCTTCTTGGCCTCCCCTGCAAGGAGTATTGGCATGTAAAGTAAAGCTAATAAAGTAAGTTGTGCCACTTTGGGATTATATTTTCCCTCTGACAGAATGCAGTTGTGATGGTAGGAGCTGGAGCAGCCATGTTGAATCATGAGGTGGGAGCCATGAATAAAGATTGGGAAACCAAGAAAGAGAGGGAAGCTGAGACCCTGCCCTATAGAGCCTCCTTATCTGTTCTGAATAGCTGATACTTGGACTGTTACCCAAGAAAGAAATACATTTGTCTCTGATTGGCCTTTGTCACAGCAGCCATACCTATATCTTACCTTATTTTGAATCATGCAAAAAATGGGTAGATGGATATTTGTCCACTGTGGTGTCGTGTTTGAGATCTTTTGGCTTAAGACACTGGCTCCATGACTCATGCATGGGGAAGCCCCCTAAAGAGATAAGCACTTACCCAGGGTACAGAGGAGTAGAAACTAAGCATGAAGAGAGGCTCTCAGGACTGCCAGTGGGAAAAGGGTGCTATGGCTTGGATATTTGTTCCCTACAAACCTCATGTTGAAATTTGATCCCCATTGTTGGAGGTGGGGCCAAATGGGAGGTGTTTAGGGCATGCGGCATGGGGATGGATCTCTCCCTCCCATGGGGTGAGTTCTTGTTCTGTTAGTTTCCAAGAGAGCTGGTTGTTAAAAAGAGCCTGGCACCTGCCCCTACTCTTGCTTCTTCTCTGTCCATGTGATCTCTGCACACGTGGACTTGTCTTCACCTCCCACCACAAGTGGAAGCAGTCTGAGGCCCTCACTGGATGCCCAGTCTTGAACTTCCAGCCAGCAGAATCATGAGCCAAATAAACCTCTTTTCTTTGTAAATTACCCAGCATCAGTTATTCCTTTATAGCAACATGAAATGGACCAAGACAAAGGGACTTCAGTATTAAGATACTAAGCATAAAAAATGGCAGTTTCCATAGGTGCCCCAGTGTAAGAGCTACATGGGCAGACACCCCAAAACACAAGTGCTACTTTGCACTGTGCTGCTTCTCCCAGGGCCCAGAGAGGTTAAGCAACTTGACCAAGGTCCCACTGGTAAGTGGCAGAGCTAGGACTTAAGTCCAGCTGTGATATGATTTGGATTTGTGTCCCACCCAAATTTCATGTTGAACTGTAATCCCCAATGTTGGAGGTGGGGCTTGGTGGGAGGTGATTGGATCGGGGGGCAGTTTCTCATGAATGGGTGCTCATGAACAGCATCCCCTGGGTGCTGTCCTTCTGATAGTGAGTGAGTGAGTTATTGCAAGATCTGTTTGTTTAAAAGTGTGTAGTACCTCCCCCCTTTGGAGCAACAGGAATTCTCATTCATTGTTGGTGGGGATGCAATAATGGTGAAGCCACTCTGGAAGACAGCTTGGCAGTTTTTAACAAAATAAACATACTCCTACCATACAACCCAGGAATCAGGCCCATTGGCATTTACCCAAATGAGCTAGAAACTCATGTCTACACAAAAAACTACACATGGATGTTTATAGCAGCTTTATGCATGATTGTCAGATCTTGGAATCAACCAAGATGTCCCTCAGCAGGTGAATGGATAAAAACCGAGGTACATCCAGACAATGGAATATTATTCACTGCTAAAAAGAAATGAGCTATCAAGCCACAAAAATACATGGAGGAAACTTACATGCATGTTAGTAAGTGAAAGAAGCCAATCTGAAAAAGCTATACTCTGTATGATTCCAACTCTATGACATTCTGGAAAATCTATGGAGACAGCAAAAAATCAGTGGTTGCCAGGGGTTGAGGGGAGACAGGAATAAATGGGTGGAGCACAGGGGATTTTTAGAGCAGTGCAAACTCTGTATGGCACAGTAATGGTGGATTCATGTCATTACCCATTGGCCCAGCCTCACGGAATGTACCTCGAGCACATTCATCCACCCTAATGTAAACCATGGACTTGGGGTGATGATGTGTCAATAGAGATTCATCAGTTGTAACAAATGTTCCACTCTGGAGAGGGATGTTGAGAATGGGACAAGCTGTGCATGTTTGGGGGGAGGGCGTACAAGGGAAACCTCTATCTTCTGTTCAATTTTGCTGTGAACCTAAAACTACTCTAAAAAGTAGAATCTATTTTTAAAAATCTGAGGGTTTGGGTTGAGGACTGAGGACTTATAGGGCTGTCTCCAGGCCTTTAGGATGGTCCTGGCTTCTGCTCCCAGAGCTCATGAGGGGTATCCCAGTGTTGTACAGGAGAACCAGGAGAGGCTTACAGCAGATTTGGAGCCAGGGAGCCCAGGCTCGTCTGCTTCTGAGGGGCAGCCTGGGGCCCTCAGTGGTACAGGAGCAGTGGCCCCTGACTGGCATGAGGTTGGCATAAGCCTTCCCTGGGATATACTCAGAGCTTGGCATGTTCAACTTGAAAATCATTCTTAGAATTTCTCGGCCGGGCGCGGTAGCTCACACCTGTAATCCCAGCACTTTGGGAGGCTGCGGTGGGTGGATCCTAGCCCAGGTTTCTCAGCTGAGGCACTGCTGACATTTTGGGTTGGATAACTCTATGTTGTGAAATTCTGTCCTGTGCACTGTAGGATTCAGCATCTGTGGTCTCCACCCACTAGATACCAGACACACCTTCCCTCCCTGTTGTAACAATGCAGAATGTCTCCAGACATGGCCAAATGCCCCATTGAGAACACTGCTCTCATCACCTTCACTTTCCAGATAGGGAAAACTGAGGCCTGTGGGGGCCAGGACTTACCCAGGGTTTCACAGCACCTGAGAGCTGCTCAGACAAGGTGGATTTGGAGCTGCCCTGCCCAATTCCTTGGCACTCGAAAATCCAGCACATGCCCAATGTCCCAGGCAAGCTGTGGCTCTGCACCTGTGGGCTCCATCCACCGGGGCCAGGGTGAGAAGGAGGCAGTGAATGCCCCAGGAGCAGCCCCCCGTAGTGATGGTCTGGGTGGAGGGTAAATGCCCCATCTCCCTCACCCCAAAGTGGAATTGAGCCTCAGTTGCTCATCACCTATTCTGACTTCGTTTCCTTCCTGGATCCCTCCCCAAATAAACTATTCCCACCCGCATCCTTATCTCAGGTCTGTTTCTAGGGAACCCAAGGATTGCATTGTATCTTGCCTGTACTTCCTGCCTTCAAGATTCTCTGCACCAGGTTATGATCTGGAGTATTCCTGAGCCTGGGAAGCCAACAGACTGTCTATGTTTGTCCGGTGGCTGGAGCCCAGCTGGTAGGCAACGGTGCAGCCCTGTGGGTGGGGCCATCTGTCCAGCATTCATTCGGCTTGGTCTGGTATTCTTTCTAATGCTGATGCCCTGCTGAATTTCTTTCTTTCTTTCTTTCTTTTTGTTGTTTTTTTCACCAAAATGATTTTTATTTCCATTGTTTAATTGGGTATTGGTTTGGTTTCATTAAGTTTGGATTCATTAGGTTTGGATTCATTGGTTTCATTAGGTTTGGATTCATTAAGTCCTTATGCAGAATTATATTCTTCTTGATAAAGAAGCCCGTTCCATCCAGGATCCACTATCTACACACCTATGTTACAACATTTCTATCAAATCTGGTATCTGCAGAAAAGATACACATTTAATATGTTCATTTAAGTTAAGTATTTTGCAGAAAGATTAAAAATTCAAGTCACGCAAAACTCAAAAACTGTATCAAAAGTTTGAATATAAAACTCAGATCCACCTGGAATGACTAAAGAATTGAAGTTCTGTATCCACCTGTGTTAAAACTGGTAAATGTAATGAAATTTGTTACCGATAAAACACATTCAGTTATTCAACGTAAGTTATCTAATTTTAACAATAGGGCACCTTGAAAACCAAACGTATTTTTATGATGAGGCACTTCTGTTTGTGATGAAACCAAAAGAACAAATTTGCTGCACACTAATGCCGGCGATTTTCTTCAGTGACTTGGGGTATATGCTATGTAGTAAGTTGCAACAAATGCCTCGCTCATTTGTATATGACTATCCGATATATTTTTAAATATATATATATGTTCTTCTGGCTGTAGCAATGCACTGTAAAGCTATTTTACAGTGCAAAATGATGAAACCAGCCCAAATGAAGGCTGCATAATAACAATTCTGGTACAAGAAAATATTGACAGAGTTGCTGGAATGTGTAACAGTAGCTTTTTACTTGCTAGAGTAGACATACCCCCAGTTTAAAGACAGGGATGAAATTGTGATTGATTGCCTGAGGTTTCAGACAGTTTATGAGGTTGGGCATTTGCTGCAGAACTAGCATTTTTGCTCACGTTCTGGAAGCTTTCTCCGTTTATTTGGTCAGGTGACTGCGGTGGTATGGAAAGAAGGGGCCTGTTCGTTGAAGCCAAGGTGCTGGAAGAACTGCCTGTGTCGTACTGACAAGCCAAAGGTGTGTCGGTCGTGGCTATTTCTCGTGTCCTTGGGTTCTCTGCCTGGGGATCTCCGCTTTCTCCGCTGCTAAGGTCAGAGGTACTAGTGTGTAGGCAATTCCCGGCCAGCCAGTCTGAGATGGAAACGTCCTGGGCTGAGCATTTTGGTTTTAACCGGTTTACAGCTGAAAGTTCAGATTCTCTCTCCCAACTCCGCTCATGTGCTTTCCAAAAATTCCAAACGCTGATTTCAGTAGCATCCCCGGCCCTCCTAGCGTATGTCTGCGCCGGGTGCTTTTCCTTTTAGCAGTCGCGGCATTCGCTTTGTGATTCCCTACTCCAAACAAGTCATCCGCAGGGGCTCTGGGTCTCAGTTTTAGCTGATCTGCTTTTTTCGTTTTCCACGTGGGTTCCTGTTTTTCGGATTCACCTCTGGTGGGTGTCAGTAAACTCACAGTTGACTTTCCTTTTTTCATAACATCAAACACTTTAGTTAATGAAGGTGTTTCTTTCTCGTTCTTGGCATCTCCTAGACTTCCACTGTCTGACTTGAATCTCGCTGATTTTTTCCTGGAGAGAATATCACATTCGATGAGTTTATGGGAACTGAAGAGCTGTCTCCGGCTATGTAAACTTGATGTTAAACTTCCCTCGGTGCAACTTACTTCACTTCATTCAGAATTTCTCCGGCTGCTCTTAGTCACTTTTTGCAGTTTTCCTCGGAAAAGCCTCTCTGAAGTCAAAGCTGTAGGGAAAATGGGAAACTCGTTCTCGCTGTCGGTTTCCACAGGCCGCCCTTCAAGGATCAGTTCGCTTTTCTGGTCGTCTGCCTCGTCCCCCTTGCTCTCTGCCACGACTGCACCTCAGGGCTCAGTCTACTGGAGTCCAGGCTAGTCAAGTATGTAGCAGACGATGTGGTGGAATAATCTGAGGTGATGGTGCTGACGTTGGCCAAAAATTCACTATGTTTCGTTTCTATGCCCCGCTGAATTTCTTATAACAGTTTTATTGAGGTATAATTCCCATACCATACAACTCATCCATTAAGAGTGTACAATTCAATGGCTTTTTTTCTTTTCTTTCTTTTTTTGGAGACAGTCTCACTCTATCACCCAGGCTGGAGTGCAGCAGCACGATCTCGGCTCACTGCAACCTCCGCCTCCTGGGTTCAAGCAGTTCTCCCACCTCACCTCCGAGTAGACCACCATGTCTGCTAACTTTTCGAATTTGTTTATAGCGATGAGGTCTCCCTGTGTTGCCCAGACTGGTCTCGAACTCCTGGGCTCAAGTCATCATTTCACCTCAGCCTCCCAAAGTGCTGGGATTACAGGTGTGAGCCACTGTGCCCAGCCATTGGCTTTTAGTATACAAACAAAGTTGTCCAAGCTTCACCACAGTCAATTTTAGAACACCTTTCTTTTTTACTTTTTCTTTTTAGAGAGAGAGGGTCTCACTTTGTGGCCCAGGCTAGAGTACAGTGGTGGGATCACAGCTCACTGCAGCCTCCAACTCCTGGGCTCCTGCCTCAGCCTCCTGAGTAGCTGGGACTGCAGGAATGCGCTACCATGCTCAGCTAATTTTATATTTGTAGAGATGGGGGTCTCATTATGTTGCCCAGGCTGATCTCCAACTCCTGGTCTCAAGTGATCCTCCTGCCTCAGCCTCCCAAAGCACTGAGATTACAGGTGTGAGTCACCATGCCCACCTCCCTTTGTAACTTTTGAGAAACTGGCAGGCTATTTTCCAAAGCTTCACTCTATCAAAAAATATATATACTTTTTTAAACAATAGCATAACATATATAAAGTGCAAAATCATAAATGTACAACTTAATGCATTTTCAGAAACTGAACACTCCCGGAGATCCAGCATCCAGACCAAGAAACAGGATGTTTGCAGCCCCCAGAAGCCCCTGTGGGGGTCGGTCGCTTCCAGCCACTCCCCTGCCAGAGGAACCATTGTCCTGCCTCCTAATAGCACAGTTTCTGTTTCCTTTCTGGATTTTAAATATTCTCCAGTTTAGGCATGGTGCCTCACACCTGTAATCCCAGCATGTTGGGAGGCCAAATTGGGAAGATTGCTTGAGCCCATGAGTTTGAAACCAGCCTGGGCAACAGAGTGAGACCTCGTCTCTAAAAAAAATTTAAAAATTAGCTGAGCTTGGTGGTACATGTCTATAGTCCCAGCTACTTGGGAGGCTGAGACAGGAGGCTCATTTGAGCCCAGGAGTTCGAGGCTATAGTGAGCTATGATTATGTCACTACACTCCAGCCTGGGTGACAAAGTGAGATGCTGTCTGTAAAAATAAATAATATAATAAATATATAAATATAATAAATAAATAAATAAAATATAATAAATGAGTATTCTCCATTCCTGGTGAGGGGTGGAGGCTGGCAGGAGGGCCAGGCTGAGGATGTCAGAAGAGAAACCTTACTCCCAGATCCTAGAAGGAGAGAGGCACCCCAGCGAGGCGTGGGGACTGGGGCCTTTGAGGCTTCCTCCTCACAGCCCCTTGCACCTTCCCACCTGCTGGGAGTTTTAGGGGGTTTCCAGAGGCTGCAGAACCAGGAAAATATTTTCTAGAGTCCTTGAGTTTGGTGTGACCACAGGCAGCCTGAAACCGAAAGCCAGGCCTTGGGACTGGGCGGCTGCTTCCCTTGGCTGGGATTTAAGCACAGGCCAGACACACATGAGGCCTTCAGAGCCATCCTGCCAGCCATGTGACCCAACAGGCAGGGTCATGCATGTCTTTATCTGACATCAGAACCCACCTGGAGAGCCCCTGTGTCTTAGGTGTGTCCTGAGACCAAAGCTGGAAGTTCAGAGCACATTGCCCAGAAGAAGTGAGACATTTTCAATTTTTTTTTTTAAATTTGGACACAGGGTCTTGCTGTGTCACCCAGGCTGGAGTGCAGTGGCGCAATCTTGGCTCACTGCAGCCTTGACCTCCTGGGCTCAAGCGATCCTTCCACTTCTCAGTCCCGCGAGTAGCTGGGACTACGGTGTACACCACCACATCCAGCTAATTTTTGTATTTTTTGTAGAGATGGGATTTTGCCAAGTTTCCCAGGGTGGTCTCAAACTCCTGGGCTCAAGTGATCCGCCCACCTCAGCCTCCTAAAGTGCTGGGATTATAGGCATCAGCCATCGCACCTGGCCTCGGAATGTTTTAAGGGACAGTCATGATAAGACTGTTGCTGATGCCACGAGAAGCGCCCAGGAAGCAGGGTGTGCTGGCTAGCTTCTGTTGCCTCCAGAGGGATTCCCCTCCCTTCTCTTCCCTTCCCCACCTGCCGTCTGCACAGGTGCTGACCATAAGAGCCCCACTCAGCAGGCAGCTGTGGTGCCCACCACCCACAGGCTCCCATTGGCCAATGCAGGGCCCAGACATGAGATTGGAAGGTGGAGGAGAATGAGCACACTGTTTTTATACCTCTGGCTCTGTCCATCAAAGATAAACAGAGCCCACCACTAGCTAATGCACTGAAGAAGATTTCATTCAGTAAAACCATTGCAACAGGGAAGAGGGACCAGCATGAACCAAACCCAATTTCCCCAAAATAAAATGCTGGAGACTTGTTATTTTTTTTGAAACAGGGTCTCTCTGTCACCCATGCTGAAGTGTAGTGGCATGATCATAGCCCACTGCAGCCTCCACCTCTCAGGCTCAAGTGATCCGCAGCCACCAGAGTAGCTGGGACTACAGACGCAGACCACCATGTCTGCTAATTTTTAGAACTTTTTTTGTAGAGACAAGGTCTCTCTGTGTTGCCCAGGCTGGTATGGAACTCCTGGACTCAAGCCATCCTCTCACCTCGGCCTCCCAAAGTGCTGGGGCTGCAGGTGTGAGCCACCACCCCTGGGCGTCCCTGCTTCCATCTTCACCTGGCCTTCTCCTCTCTCTCCTGTGTCTCAAATCTCCCTCTACTTTCTTTATAGGGACACAAGTCTTTGGATTTTGACCTGTGTCAAACCTATATCAAGGATGATCTCATCTTGAGATTCTTAATGAAATCTGCAAAGATCCTATTTCGAATTAAGTTTGCTCATGTATGGAGAGTTAGGACTTGAACATTTTTTTTTTTTTTTAAGGTAGAAATCAGGGCTCTTTATGTTGCCCAGGTGGGTCTTGAACTCCTGGGCTCAAGCCATCCTCCGACCTCCGCCTTTCAAAGTGCTGGGATTACAGGCGTGAGCCACTGTACCTGGCCACGGACATTTTTTTTCTTTTCTTTTCTTTTCTTTCCTTTCCTTTCTTTTCCTTTCTTTTCTTTTCTTCTTTCCTTTTTTGGAGATGGAGTCTCGCTCTGTCTTCCAGGCTGGAGTGCAGTGGTGCCATCTCAGCTTACTGCAACCTCTGCCTCCCAGGTTCAAGTGATTCTTCTGCCTCAGCCTCAGTAGCTGGGATTACAGGCTTGCACTACCGTGTCCAGTTAATTTTTGTACTTTTGTATTTCAGTATTTTTGCATTTTGTAATTTTGTATTTTAGTAGAGACGGGGTTTCACCATGTTGGCCAGGCTGGTCTGGAACTCCTAACCTCAAGTGATCCACCCGCCTCAGCCTCCCAAAGTGCTGGGGTTACAGGCATGAGCCACCACGCCCAGCTATACCATACAAGTAGCCTTTTAGTAGGTATAAACTCACACACCGTCAGGAGAATTGAGGCAATGTTGATGAGTAAAGCAGGCATGTGCAAGGCGATGAGGAGTGGAAATTGTGTCCAACAATGGACACAATCCGTGATGTAAAAGGACGTTCCCTTTGCATCAGTCTGCTCAGCCTGCCATATTAAAGAACCATGGACTGGGTGGCTTCGGCAATAAAAAGGTTTATTTTCTGGCTGGGCGCAGCGGCTCATGCCTGTAATCCAAGAGTTTGGAAGGCTGAAGCGGGAGGATCACTTGAGGCCAGGAGTTCAAGACTAGCCTGGGCAACATAGCATGACCTCCATCTTTATTTTACTTCTTTTGAGACAGAGTCTAACTGTGTTGCCCACGCTGAAGTACAGTGGCGTGATCTCACCTCACCGCAACCTCCACCTCCCCGATTGAAGAGATTCTCCTGCCTCAGCCTCCCGAGTAGCTGGGACTACAGACGCCTGCCACCCACCACACCCGGCTAATTTTTGTATTTTTAGTAGAGACGGGGTTTTACCATGTGGCCAGGATGGACTCTGTCTCTTGACCTCATGATCTGCCTGCGTCGGCCTCCCAAAGTGCTGGGATAACAGGCGTGAGCTACCGCGCCTGGCCCCTAATGACTTCATTTTAACCCGATGTCCTTGTTGAAGAGTTGGTCTCCAATTACAGTCACATTCTGAGGCGCTAGGTTTTAGGACTTCACCATATGAATAGGGGTGGGGGACTCAATTCAGCCCCTAACACCTTCTGTGAAGACATTTCCCTTCACATTAAGAATAATTCATGTTGAGCCTGGGCAACATAGCAAGACCCTATCTCTACGAAAATTTTTTTAAAAATTAGCTGGGTGTGGTGGTACATGCCTGTAGTCCCAGCTACTCAGGAAGCGGCAGGATCGATCGAGCCTAGGAGTTCAAGACTGCAGTGAGCTATAATCATGCCACTGCACTCCAGCCTAGTTGACAGAGTGAGACCCTGTTCCGAATAAATAAATAAATAAAAATACTTCATTTTGCATGCCAACCACTCTTGTCCACCCTCCCACCCCACCACTCACACACACACACACACACACACACAGAGAATGGCAGTTTGTAGGCTCTTAGCAACACGTTCGTTGATTGAAGAATGGTGGACATTGGTTGAAGTTGGTTCCCGCATGGGCGGAATCTGGCTTTGCAGGAGTTCGGGGAATCTGTCCCCTGCACAGTTCAAATTTGGAGAAGCAGATTAATGTACTTAATTGGAAAAGAGAACTTACCCCTGTGGTTTCTCTGTCTTGGGAGGAAGTTCCATGAATAAACAACCAACTTGTTTTTGAAATACTTTCTACCCAAGTACTTTGAATACTTAGAATGATCCCCTAGGTGATGCTTGAGCTGGGGACACAATTTCCAGAGCTGGGTCAGCCTAAGGCAGCCGCTCAACCCACTCGCCTTTCTTGGGTCTTCCTTGGGGTCTGCAGATGATCATGGTGCACACTGTTACCCTCTCTGGAGGGGGCAGCTCCCTATAAGCATTCATTGAGTGTCTGCTGAATGCAGAATCTTTTGGTGGTAGGAGAGAGGGGGAAAGAGAAGGCATATGAGTTTGTGGTAGGCTGGAAGGTGAACCCTGGCTTAGCCCTTGAATTGTAACAATGGTTTTTGCCATTTTGTGCTGTGAGATCATGAACAAGTGACTTTGCCACTCTGATTCTCAGTTTTCCTGTCTGCAAAATGAGGATGTGCCTGCCCACATTGTGGGACGTGCCTTCCCCATATTGCAGGATTACTGGGTGATTCAAGTGTGAAATCCTACATGAGCATGCTTGCAAAAGTCACAAAGGCCTGGGAAGCAGAGTATTGTCATTGCTGTTGGGTGAAACCAGAAATCGGAGAATGATTCAAAATTCACATGTAAGATCAATGCCATTGGCTGTAAAGTGGAATATTAGAAAAGGAATCTCTAAAAGATGTGGGGAAGTAAAACAGAATGGGAGGAAATGTGGCTTGATTTCCTGCTGGCTACTGTGAGCTGCACAAATTGTTCTAGTCTTGTGCGCTTTGGGCTCCTCGTAGTAAGATGGAGATCAAAACGTCTACCTTGCCAGGTCATTTCCAGATAATAATAGTAATAAATTGGCCAGGTGCAGTGGCTCTCACCTGTAATCCCAGCATTTTGGGAGGCTGAGGCGGGTGAATCCCTTGAGCCCAGGGGCTTAAGACCAGACCAGACAACATAGCAAGACCTCATGTGTACCAAAAATGCAAAAATTATCCAGGTATGGTGGCATGTGCCTGTAGTCCCAGCTACTTGGGAGGCTGAGGTGGTAGGATCACTTGAGCTCAGGAGGCGGAGGCTGCAGTAAGGGGAGATCACACTACTGTACTCCAGCCTGGGTGACACAGTGAGACTCTGCCTCAAAAAATATATATATAGTAATAAATACTAATATGTAGTGGACACTTACTGTGTACTGGGCACTGGTGTTTCATAGACCATGTCTCCTTTGGGTGCCACAGAAATCCTAAGAAGTAGGAGTTTATTTCTACTTCCATTTCACAGATATGGGCTCAGAGAAGTCAACTAACTTGCCCAAGGTAACGCAATTTTTGAGAGGCTCCCCAATATGTGCTATTTGATCTGTGAAAACTCTTGCAAGATGTCAAGCTTCCAGTGAAGCTTCAACGTTGTCAGCAACTGCAAATGCTGGGGACAAGGAGAATACAAAACTGGTGAGCAGTGGGTGGATTAATCTGAGAAGCCTTCCGGGAAGAAGCAGATGTAAAGTTGGGTTGTGAAGTGGATTAGGATTATTGAGTTCCTGGAGGAGGTCTAGAACGGTGACTGGCGTGTGTAAGTCAAGGGCATACAGATGGTATTTAAAGATGTGGGGCTGGATGGATTGCCCAAGAAGTGAATGTGGCTAGAAAAGAGAAGAGAAGCCTGGGTGAAGTGGCTCACGCCTGTAATCCCAGCACTTTGGGAGGCCGAGGTGAGAGGATCGCTTGAGCCCAGGAGTTTGAGACCAGCCTGGCCAACACAGTGAAACCCCGTCTCTACTAAAGATACAAAAATTAGCCAGGTGTGGTGGCACATGCCTGTAAGCCCAGCTACTCGGGAGGCTGACACAGGAGAATCACTTGAACCCAGGAGACAGTTTGCTCGAAATACTCATTTGCTTGATATTGGGCCACTGCAGACCAGTGTAACCAACATGGAGAAACCCCATCTGTACTAAAAATACAAAATTAGCTGGGCTTGGTGGCACATGCCTGTAATCCCAGCTACTCAGGAGGCTGCGGCAGGAGAATCGCTTGAATCCAGGAGGCGGAGGTTGCAGTGAGCTGAGATCGTGCCATTATACTCCAGCCTGGGCAACAAGAGCAAAAATCCAGCTCAAAGAAAAAGAGAGAGAAGAGGTTGAGAATAGAGCTTTGGTGTGCTCTAATTTGAGAAGTGGAGGTGATGAGGGGGAAATACAGGAGGAGAAGCAACCCCAAATTGGAAAAACATTTCAAGCAGCGAGTGGTAGACCATGGCAAATGCTGATGGTTTTTCATGTTAGATGTGGCAACAGCAACCTTGACGAGAGCTATTTGGGAGAGAGGCAGGAGTAAAAGCCTGATTGGAGGAGGTTTAACAGAATGGGACTAAGCACAGTGGCTCATGCCTGTAATCCCAGCATTTTGAGAGGCTGAGGCAGAAGGATCACTTCAGCCCAGGAGTTTAAGACCAGCCTGAGCAACATAGGGAGACCTTATCTCTAAAAAATAAAAATAAATTAGCCAGGCAAGACCTTACCTCTAAATAGGGAGACCTAAATAAATAGATGTGTGCCACTGTGCCTGGCTAATTTATTTTTATTTTTTTACAGATAAGGTCTCCCTATTTATTTAGGTCTCCAGTGAGACCTTATGGCTAAAAAATAAAAATAAATTAGCCAGGCATGGTGGCACATACCTGTGGTCCCAGTTACGTGGGAGACTGAAGTGAGACTGCTTGAATGTGGGAGGTCAAGGTTGCAGTGAGCCATAATTGTGCCAGTGTACTCCAGCCTGGGCAACAGAACAAGACACTGTTTCAGAAAAAAAAAAAAAAAAAAAAAAAAAAAGGAAGGAAGGAAAGAAAGAAAAAAAGAGAAAAGAGAAGAATCCGAGACAGAGGAGTATAGGTAATGCTTTCAAGGAGTCTGGCTCTAAAGGTAGCAAAAAACTGGAGCTGGGCTGGAGAAGAATGTGCAGGAACCTAATCCCCCAGAGAGGTGCCTTCTCCTGTTGGCCGTCTCTAGCACCCTGGCCTACCCTCTACATGGTATCCTGCATGGGCTTGACACCAAATATTTGCATAATGAGTAGTGATTATAATAGCCATATCACTCATCATTCTCCTCATCCCTGCAAGGTTGCTAGGAGGCTGAAAGTAAAACAAAAAATAGCTAAGAAAGCTCCCTGTAAAGTGAGGTTCATTCTTCCTTTGCACGCTAATCATCATCCTCATTGCTAATGCGATTTCTTTTTGTTTCAAGAGATTTGGCTTCATGGTCACATGCTATAGCTGGGAGTGTGAAAGCAGGTACAACCTTTTGGGTGGATGTGTTAGCCCGTTTTGTGCTACTCTAACAGAATACCCAAGATTGGGAAATTTACAAAGAAAAGAAGTTCATTTAGCTTGTGGTTCTGCAGGCTGGGATGTTCAAGGGCACGACACTAGCTTCTGGCAAGAGTTTTTATGCTGCATCATATCATGGCAGAGAAGGTCAAATGGGAAACAGACACATGCAAAGAGGCAAAACCCAGAGGTGTCCTGGCTTTATAACAACCCACTTTTAAAGGAACTAATCCATTCCCATGAGAATTAAACCCAGAATACCTGATACTGGGTAATTAACAAAGAAAAAAACTTTATTTAGCTTGGGGTTCTGCAGGCTGGGAAGTCCAAGGGCACAACACCAGCTTCTGGCGAGGGCTTTCATTCTGCATCATATCATGGCAGAGAAGGTCAAATGGGAAACAGACCCACACAAAGAGGCAAAACCCAGAGGTGTCCTGGCTTTATAACAACCCACTCTCAAAGGAACTAATTCATTCCCATGAGAATTAATCCAGTCTCGGAGAGCCCACTCATTACTGCATTACTAGCACCAAGCCATTCGTGGGGGATCCAGCCCCATGACCCAAACACCTCCCACTCGGCCCCACCTCCCAACAACGCCACATTGGAGGTCAAATTTCAACATGAGTTCTGGTGAAGACAAACACACCATATCCAAACCATAGCAGTGGGCAAGTTGGCAAGCGATGTCAACAGCTAGGAAGTCAAATGTATATGACCATTGCAACATACTTTGTAACAAAACAGATCAATGTCAACGTCCACCATTAAAAGGACTTGGTTAGATAAGCAATGATATATTCATTCTGTACAATATTGTAGAGCCATTAAAAGGAATGAAGCAAGTAAATACACAAAACAAAAAAAGGAATGAAGCAGATTTGCATGCACTGACATAGAAAGGGGTCCAAAATACATTACACGAAACATTTGAGAGTCAAGTTGCATAACAGCATTATTACAGAATGATATTTAAAGATTTCCATAGATTGCCTCTAGAAAGAGAGACTATGTATGGACAGCTGGATTTATTTCTTATAAGTTTCAGGGAGAAGAAAGGAAGAAAGGACAGTGTAGGGAATAATATTCTCACTTTGAAGATGGAGTTGTTCTTTTCCAGGGGAACAAAGCCAACTCTGAAACCCCCTCCTAGACTCTGAGGCTGAGCAGCATGGGGAAGAGTTTATTCTTTTTTTTTTTTCTGAGACAGAGTCTCTCTCTGTTGCCCAGGCTGGAGTGCAAGGGCATGATCTCGGCTCACTGCAACCTCTGCCTCCTGGGTTCAAGCAATTCTCCTACCTCAGCCTCCCAAGTAGCTGGGATTACAGGCATGTGCCACCATGCCCAGCTAACTTTTTGTATTTTTAGTAGAGACAGGGTTTCACCATGTTGGCCAGCCTGGTCTCGAACTCCTGACCTCAGGTGATCTGCCCTGGCCTCCCAAAGGGCTGGGATTACAGGCAGGAGCCACCGCATCCAGCCTCTACAGGAAGAATTGATTCTTATCTACAGGTCACTTTCCAGGTGCCCATGGAGGTGATTTCACCCAAAACTGCATTTTCCCAAACATACCACTCCTGAAATTCCCCAAGCCCTCCTCGATGATTCAGGGGGTAGGAGAGGTAGGTGGACAAACACCATCTGCTTAGAGAAGGCAGAATCATAGCAGGTAAATCCTTCCAGCGGGGTTTCCATAACCTGTAGCAACTGTTGTTACCATGGAAACCCAAACAATAGCCACCATTACAGGAGAAGCCATAGGCACTGTTTTTCCCAGGGTTTAACTAGGCCAAGACCAAATCAGAGGCTTCGTTCATTCATTGATTCATTACTAGGGGTTTAAATCTAATGCCAGCCCCTATGATGGGCATTGGGAACATGAAGGTCAATAAGACCCATTCCCACCTATTAAGAAGCTCACAGTCCCAAGAGGCGAAGACAGGCAGTTAAATAAGTAATTATAATTCCATGAAAGGACTTAGTGAAAATCCAAGTATTCATTATCTGGCCCCCACCCTTCATCCATAATAAATTTTAATAATGTTTTAATAAAGTATCTGGTCATAGGTAAGTTTAATTTCCAAGTTTAGGTCTTATGCATTTCATTTCCACCTTTCCTTAGGCCCTTCTTGACTGTGAGTTATTGTTATAATATTTTTAACTTTTTGTTTTGAAATAACTATAGACTCACGTGACCTTGCAAAAAGAGTGTCAAGTGATATTGTGTATCTTTCACCCAGCTCTTCCCAACTGGAACATCTCCCATAACTACATTGCATTACTAGCACCAGGAAATTGACATCAGTCCAATAGAATTAACTAGACTCCAGACCAGCAGAACCTTCCTTTTTGAACCCTAGTCTGGCTCTGACCATCGTATCAACACCCTCTTTTAGTCTGTCTGTCTCTGAGTGTATGCAATCATTTGCAAAATGCAGCTGCCATCCTTGCCAAGTTACAGAATTTCCTGAAGTCAATGTAAATGATGCACCCACAAAGATATCAACAAATGAGCATCTGGTAGACTTAGGCTAAGAAAAAACTGAGGAAGAGGAAATTGACAAGAAGACTGGACAGGCGCTTAAAACAGATAATTTCATTATGAAAAGACAAAGAAAGACCCGTTGGGAAACTAGTGGTACTTTCTAACGTTTTTGCAAAAATGACTTCCTTTCTGTGTGATCATGGCATGAAACATGCAGAAAACGGTCATATCATGTGTTCCAACAAATTTTTTATCAGAAAATTATGCCTAAAAGAAAAAATATACATCACTCCTGCCTTCATACTCTGTTCGTTCTAAAAATTTGTACAGTTTTGCAATTATAATTTCATTAGCTAAAGACAGAATAATGTCTACAAATTTTAGTTTCATTTTTAAGGTAGAGTCTCAATAAAATAATCAAATCCTTTTTCCCCTCAATATTTACTATGAAATTTTAGTCCCATTCTGACTAGATTTGCTTTTACCTGTCTTTCTCTGGCACTAATGATCCTCGAAGATAAAAAAATCCCCTGCCAAGGTATTATAGGGCAAAGGACACAATAACCAGTTCTGCAGGAAGGTGAGCGAAGCCTTCCACTAAGTAACATTTGGGCTGGGTATTGAAAGATGTGTAGGAGTTCACCAAGGGAAAATGAAGGAGAAATCTGTGCAGTTAGAGAATAGTGTGTCAGAGTCTGAGAAGGACAGGAGAACATGGCTTCCTTTCTGATGTCATGTTTGGGCTGTGGTGAGGTTGCAGGCAGAGTGAATGGAATGAAGTAGGAACAATTTCCTGTGATAGGGGATGAGCCTGTGTGGGTGAAAAGAGCCGTCCTGAAGAGCTGACGCTTCATCCAAGGCAGTGGGAAGCGTTGCTGGAGGGTTTTGCGATACGGAGGGACATGACCAGTGGTGCAGTTTAGAAAGATCCCTGTAGCTGCCACGGAGGATGATGGTGAAGGCAGGAAAACAAATATTATTATTATTATTATTACTATTACTATTATTTGAGACAGAGTCTTGCTCTGTCACCCAGGCTGGAGTGCAGTGGTGTGATCTTGGCTCACTGCAACCTCCACCTCCCAGGTTCAAGCAATTCTTGTACCTCAGCCTTCTGAGTAGCTGGGACTACAGGCACGCCCCACCACACCCAGCTAATTCTTGTA
Organism: Pan troglodytes; assembly: GCF_028858775.2. Taxonomy (NCBI): domain Eukaryota; kingdom Metazoa; phylum Chordata; class Mammalia; order Primates; family Hominidae; genus Pan; species Pan troglodytes. The sequence continues at coordinate 13,500,810 of NC_072416.2, forward strand.
TTTTCAGTAGAGACAGGGTTTCGCCATGTTGGCCAGGCTGGTCTGGAACTCCTGACCTCAAGTGATCCGCCCACCTTGGCCTCCCAAAGTGCTGGGATTACAGGTGTGAGCCACCATGCCCAGCCAAACTTTCAAGAGTGGTGGTTATGATAGAGACTCTAGATGAGACCACTGTGTGGAGTCAGGCTCCACCACTGACTAGCCTGAGACCCTCACTTAAGCTTGATGAGCCTCAGCTTCTTCATCTGTAAAATGGGAATGATGATTGTACCTACCACATAGGATTGCTGGGAGGACTAACTGTGAAGTCATGTGCTTAGACCATGTAGGGAGCCAGGTTCAGATGAGAAGTGATGAAGAGAACTTAAATTACAGATGATAGGCCGGGCACCGTGGCTCATGCCTATAATCCCAGCACTTTGGGAGGCCGAAGGGGGCAGATCACCTGAGGTCAGGAGTTCCAGACCAGCCTGGACAACACGATGAAACCCCGTCTCTACTAAAAATACAAAAATTGGCTGGGCGCAGTGGCTCACGCCTGTAATCCCAGCACTTTGGGAGGCCGAGGCGGGCGGATCACGAAGTCAGGAGATCGAGACCATCCTGGCTAACACAGTGAAACCCCATCTCTACTAAAAAATACAAAACAATGAGCCGGGCGTGGTGGCGGGCGCCTGTAGTCCCAGCTACTCGGGAGGCTGAGGCAGGAGAATGGCGTGAACCCGGGAGGCGGAGGTTGCAGTGAGCCGAGATCGCACCACTGCACTCCAGCCCAGGTGACAGAGCAAGACTCCGTCTCAAAAAAAAAAAAAAAAATTAGCTGGGTTTGGTGGTGCACACCTGTAATCCCAGCTTCTTGGGAGGCCGAGGCAGGAGAATCTCTTGAATGCAGGAGACAGAGGCTGCAGTGAGCTGAGACAGCACCACTGCACTCCAGCTTGGGCAACAGAGTGAGACTTCGTCTCAAACAAAACAAAACAAAACAAAAATTACAGATGATAATTAAAGCTGGGTGAGGATGAAGGATGGAGGTGAACAAGAGACTCCAGAAATCCCAAGAACACACCACCGAGTGACCTGGGAACAGATTGCATGGTGTGGGAGGTCATGGTAAAGGTGGAAGATGATTCCGGGTCTCCCGCCTGGCTGTCCCGGGAGCGGGCGGGAAGGAATATCATTCACTGACTCAGGGAACAAAGGCAGATGAGCAGGTCTTGAGTTCAGAGCCAGTGGATTTGTTTTGGAGCATGTGTAGAAGGACAGAAGCCACATCGCCACATCATAGTTAATTCGCTTTATCTTTATGTGAGAAGTGTTTCTTTTTTGAGATGAGTTTCACTCTGTTACCCAGGCTACAGTGCAATGGTGCAGTCTCTGCTCACTGCAACCTCCATCTCCCAGGTTAAAGCGATTCTCCTGCCTCAGCCTCCCAAGTAGCTGGGATTACAGGTGCAGGCCACCACACCCAACTAATTTTTCGTATTTTTAGTAGAGACTGGGTTTCACCATGTTGGCCAGGCTGGTCTCGAACTCCTGACCTCAGGCGATCCACCCGCCTCAGTCTCCCAAAGTGCTGGGATTACAAGCATGAGCCACCATGCCGGGCCGAGAAGTCCTTTTATTTAATGCATGTTTATCATAAACAGTTTCAGAAGGACCTATGGCAACTATAGCAGCTATCTCAACTCCTAGAAATTATGCCTTTTAGAGTGTGAGGACAATAGAGGGCTCGAGGAGGAAAAGGACTGAGAAAATAGTGTAGTAAATTTCATGCACCTTGACGTCATTTATATATTAAAGGTAATGGACTTCTAGTTCTGCCACTGTGGAGGATTAGATACTTTCATGACTCTCTCTGCCCACTGAAACAACTAAACTGCTGGATAAAATATTTTAAAACATCCTTTTAGGCCAGGTGCAGGGGCTCATGCCTGTAATCCCACCACTTTGGGAGTCCAAGGTGAGAGGATTGCTTGAGCCCAGGAGTTGGAGGCTGCAGTGAGCTATGATCACATCACTGCACCCAAGCATGGGCAATAGAGCAAGACTCTATCTCAAAACAAAGACAAAAACAAAACCATTTTAAAACACATTGGTGGGCCAGGCATGGTGGTTCATGCCTGTAATCCCAGCACTTTGGGAGGCCAAAGCAGGCAGATCACTTGAGGCCGAAAGTTTGAGACCAGCCAGGCAAAATCCCACCACTACTAAAAATACAAAAAAATTAGCTGGGTGTGATGGCGCATGCCTGTAGTACCAGCTACTCGGGAGGCTAAGGCAGGAGAATTGCTTGAACCGGGGAGTCAGAGGTTGCAGTGAGCCGAGATTGTGCCACTGCACTCCAGCCTGGGCAACACAGCAAGACTCTGTCTCAAAAAATATATACATAAATATATAAAAATAAAACACATTGCTGGTCTGGCACAAAGATAAGGCTCCTTAGATCCCACAAATGGCATGAAGTTAAGAATGCTGGTGAGCACTCAGTAAAGGTGTTTTTTTTTTTTTTCCTGAAGGTTCCTATCAAACTCCAGAGAACCTGAGCTTCCTCCTTTGAAAGCTGTAGAGCATACTAGGAGAACTCAGGTGAGAATTTTTGTTTTGCTTCTGTTTTTTTGAGACAGGGTCTCACTCTATCACCCAGGCTGGAGTGCAGTGGTGCATTCACATTCACTGCAGCCTCACCCTGCTGGGCTCAAGTGATCCTCCCTCCTCAGCCTCCCAAGTAGCTGGGACTACAGGCACCACCAAGCCTCGCTAACTTTTTTGTATTTTTTGTAGAGACAGGGTTTCGCCATGTTACCCAGGCTGGTCTCCATCTCCTGAGATCAAGCGATCTGCCTGCCTCGGTGTCCCAAAGTGCTGGGATTATAGTCATGAGCCACCGCACCTGGCCACAGGTAGATTTAATGGTAGATTTCTGCATACAGCAGAACCCTAATGGAGTACACTGTCACTGTAAGAATGAGCAAGAGCTAAACCCTACCAGAGAAACAGCTTTGAAATTTGCCTGTCCCAATCTTAGGGTTGAATGTAGGAAAAGAAAAATATCTTACCTGAGAACTTGTCATTACAAAGGGGTCCTTACTCAGGTTTGTGACCTGAATTCATGCTATCTAGTAATAATAATAATAATAACCTAAAGATGTTATGAACTGGAAGTAGGGTGCTTTAAGATTAGCAGAGGTGGAGTCAACTCCTCTCTAATGGAATTTAACTTTATTCCAGGATTCAAAGGTCACCTACAATAAAGTTCTAAAGAAATGAAGAGCTCACATTAAAAAAAAAAAAATTACACACACAGGCAAAGAAGCATAGCATCTTGAGTGGAAGTAAATAGAAACCATAGACAGTAAACACAGAGGCCAGGCCCGGTGGCTCCCTCCCACTTTGGGAGGTCAAGGTGGAAGGATCAATTTAGGCCAGCAGTTCAAGACCAGCCTGGGCAAAATAGTGAGGCCCCATCTTTACAAAAAAGTTTAAAAATTAGCCGAGCATGGTTGCACGCGCCTATAATCCTAGCTACTTTGGAGGCTGAGGCAGGAGGATTACTTGAGCTCAGGAATTCAAGGATTCGAATTGAGGAATTCATTGAGCAGTGGTCACACCAGCCTGGGCAGCAGAGTCTCTAAAAGACAAATAAACAAACCCAGAGACTTCGGATACCCGAATAGAGATACAAATGTGTAAAATCAAAGGTGTGCTTAAGCCAGCTGGCGGAGCTCAGGAGAGCTGATTGTGGGCATCTCTTCCCAACTCCACGTGCAGCAATATCACATTGGTAGCCTGACATTGTCCATGGTGGGAATATTTACACCACGGAGGTTGGCAAACTCTAAATTACGGCTTCTATTTTTTTTAAAAAAAGAGACAGTGATACAGTTGTTTAACATTTACTAGAAGACTGCTGAATATATTTATTTTATTTATTTATTTATTTTCAAATACCAACTCAAATCAGATGCTGAATTTATTTGAAGATTAACAGAGAAGCTTTAAAAAAAATCAGGGAACAGGGACTATAAAGAACAACTGGGCAGGACACTTTGGTTCACGCCTGTAATTCCAACACTTTGGGAGGCCGCCCAAGAGTTTGAGACCAGCCTGGGCAACATAGGGAGACCCCATGTTTACAGAAAAATTTAAAAAATTAGCCAGACATGGTGGTGCATGCTTGTAGTCCAGCTACTTGGGAGGCTGAGGTGGGAGAATTGCTCGAGCCCAGGAGGTTGAGGCTGCAGTGAGCTATGATTGCGCCACTGCACTCCAGCCTGGGCAACAGCGCAAGACTTTGTCAAAAAATAAAAATTAAATGACTAAATTTTACAAAGAACAAAATAAGACTTCTAGATATGAAAAATATAACTAAAAATGAAAACTTAGTACACAAATTAAATGGTAAATTAGTAGATTTTCTGATTCACTAATTCTGAAGAAGAAAGATGTAAGAGATATGTTAAAAGACATAGAAGACAGGTGGAACAAAAAACAAATTGGAGTTTCAGAAGTAAATAACAGAGAAAATGGGAAAGGTAATACTTAATGATAGGTGTATGTCTTTGTATATATGCATCTCTATTCAAGAGAACATTTATCTTGAATGTGCTCTTGATAAGACTTCAAAGGAAAGAAAAAATGCACTCTGACCTGGAAATTTTGATCTTAGTTTACTAAACGTAATTTGTCTGCATTGACTATTTAGTCTACGTCTTCTAAAACTTCAGAGCAGGCCAGGCGTGGTGGCTCACGCCCATAATCCCAGGACTTTGGAAGGCCGAGGAAGGAGGATCACTGAGATGTTAGGATTACAGGTGTGAGTCACCACACCTGGCCCAGATTTACCTTTAACTAATAAGACTGTAAGCTGCATAAGACTGGCAATTTTCTTTTTTTTTCTTTGATTTTTTGTTTATGATTGTTTTCCCTGTTTCTGTTAGTGCCCCACTGGGGTTGATTCATTTATTCAATAAATGAATGAGTTTGTTAGATGGCTACTACACGCCAGGCCTAGTCTAACATATGACGAACATCATTTCCCAGTTGAGGAAACTAAGACATAGCGCTATAAGGGGGCATGTTCAAGCTTATATGTAATAAAGCAGGGATTCAAATCCACTTATACTAACAACATGGCCAGGCGCGGTGGCCGACACCTGTAATTGCAGCACTTTGGGAGGTCGAGGCGGGTGGATTACATGAGGCCAGGAGTTTGAAACCAGCCTGGCCAACATGGTGAAACCCTGTCTCTACTAAAAATACAAAAATTAGCAGAGTGTGATGGCGCACGCCTGTAATCCCAGCTACTCAGAAGGCTAAGGCAGGAGAATCGCTTGAACCGGGAGGCAGAGGTTGCAGTGAGCTGAGATCATGCCACTGCACTCCAGCCTGGGTGACAGACCAAGACTCTGTCTCAGAAAAACAGAAGAATACTGATGGAGGTGGCAGGAATGGTGGTGGTGATGATGGTGGTGATGACAGTGGTGGTGATGATGATGGTGGTGATGATGGTGGTGGTGATGGTGGTGGTGATGGTGGTGGTGGTGGTGATGGTGGTGGTGGTGATGGTGTTGGTGATGATGATGGTCATGATGGTGGTACTGATGGTGGTGATGGCGGTGATGGTGGTGGTGATAATGATGGTGGTGATGGTGGTGGTGATGGTAGCGATGTTGGTGGTGATGTTGATGGTGGTGGTGTTGGTGGTGGAGATGGTGGTGGTGGTGATGGTGGTGGTGGTGATGGTGGTGGTGGTGATGGTGGTGGTGGTAGTGTTGGTGGTGGTGATGATGATGGTGGTGGTGATGGTGGTGGTGATGATGGTGATGATGGTGGTGATGGTGGTGATGATGGTGATGATGATGGTGGTGGTGGTGGTGGTGGTGGTGATGGTGGTGGTGGTGGTGATGGTGGTGATGGTGGTGGTGTTCATGATGGTGATGGTGGTGACGATAGCGGTGGTGATGGTGGTGGTGATGATGATGGTGGTGATGATGGTGGTGGTGGTGGTGGTGATGGTGGTGGTGATGGTGGTGGTGGTGGTGATGGTGGTGGTGGTGATGGTGTTGGTGATGATGATGGTCATGATGGTGGTACTGATGGTGGTGATGGCGGTGATGGTGGTGGTGATAATGATGGTGGTGATGGTGGTGATGATGGTGGTGGTGATGGTAGTGATGTTGGTGGTGATGTTGATGGTGGTGGTGTTGGTGGTGGAGATGGTGGTGGTGGTGATGGTGGTGGTGGTGATGGTGGTGGTGGTGATGGTGGTGGTGGTGGTGGTGGTGGTAGTGTTGGTGGTGGTGATGATGATGGTGGTGCTGATGGTGGTGGTGATGATGGTGATGATGGTGGTGATGGTGGTGATGATGGTGATGATGATGGTGGTGTTGGTGGTGGTGGTGGTGATGGTGGTGGTGGTGGTGATGGTGGTGATGGTGGTGGTGTTCATGATGGTGATGGTGGTGACAATAGCGGTGGTGATGGTGGTGGTGATGATGATGGTGGTGATGATGGTGGTGGTGGTGATGATGGTGATGGTGGTGGTGACGATAGTGGTGGTGATGATGCTGACAGTGATGATGGTGGTGGTGATGATGGAGGTGCTGATGACGGAGGTGGTGACGTCATCCTGTAGACGACACGCCACCCACTCTCCCCACTGCTTTCAGTCATAAGCCAGGAGTGAACTCCATATGTCTTGCAGGGAAACCCAAAAAGCAAAGGTAGCAGTCCACAGCCCTGAGCAGCGGCCAAGGTGACTCAGGCTGAGATGCAACAACCTGGTCTGTGGGCAGACAGGCAGCAGCCACAGGGGCCAGCCTGGACATGCCCATAGATCCAGGGAGCTGATCTCCTCTGCCTCTCAAGGGGAAGTAGCCACTCCAGCAGATGCTGTGTTCTCAGCCCTCTTCTCCTTTTCAAAATCTGCAGCCCAGTGTTCCTCCCAGGAACGCAGGGTCTGGCCCAGGTTCTGTAACTTACACCTTAGCTGCATCCATAGAGTAAGATGATTGATGCTTTCCTTGAATTATTTTTGGTGATGATAAGACCATATACAGAAAGCATCTAACTCCCCAATATTCTCACTTAAGAAATCATATCTGAATTTTAAAAATTGTTATCATCATTGATTTCCAGCTGGAGGAGCAGGAGCTAGAGAAGCCAGTTGCCCCCCACCCAACAGGTAGGTGACGTCAAGGACCACCTAAGCCCCAAGCCTTGAACTGGGGAAATAGAGCCTGAGCATTTTACATGTAACCAACTTCACTGCCCCTCTCAACAGATCCCTCAGCACCCTCTCTTTTCCCTGCTTTCAGCCTCAGGCCCCAAGCTTCTCATCCCCAGGATGTCTTGAGAATCAAGACCCAGATCTTGATTGGTAACAGAACCATGACACCAAGCACTAAACTGGTGTTTCCCAAAGTGTGGTTTCTGTGTCACCCTTCTGGCAGGCAAATACCTAAGGGAAAAGGGGTTCACCCATAGGTGTTAAATAACAACCAATCACTTAGTAAGAAAGCCCCCTCTCCATCATCATCATCTTCATCCTTATATTAGGTTACACCATATGAAACAGCAATTTTTATGAATCTAAAACAAACAAATATCAGCAGTTTTATATGACTCAATCTAATAGGATACTTTAGACATATAAAAACTTATAAAGAATAAAGGCCAGATGCAGTGGCTCACGCCTGTCATCCCCGTACTTTGGGAGACCGAGGCAGGCGGATCAGGAGTTTGAGATCAGCCTGGCTAAAATGGTGAAACCCTGTCTCTACTAAAAATACAAAATTAGCTAGGCATGGTGGCACGTGCCTGTAATCCCAGCTACTCCAGAGGCTGAGGCAGGATAATCACTTGAACCCAGGAGGCGGAGGTTGCAGCGAGCCGAGATCATGCCATTGCACTCCAGCCTGGGCAAAAAGAGCGAAACTCCGTCTCAACAACAACAACAAAAAACTTATAAAGAATAATGGCTAGGCTGAGTGCGGTGGCTCTCACCTGTAATCCCAGTCCTTTGGGAGGCTGAGGCAGGAGAATCGCTTGAAGCCAGGAATTCGAGACCAACCTGGGCAACGTTGTGAGACCCTATTTCTACACAAAATTTAAAAATTACCCAAGCATGGTGGCACACTCCCAGCTACACGGGAAGAGGCTGAGGTGGGAGGATCACTTGAGCTCAGAAGGTTGAGGTTACAATGAACCATGATCGCACCACTGCATTCCAGCCTGGACAACGGAGTGAGATCCTGAATCAGAAAGAAAGAAAAAAAAAGATGAACAGTATTTTCTTTAAAATGACTAGTTTTTTGTGGAAGAGCAGTCACAGAGAGCCCTGATGGCAAATAACTTATGATGATTCTGGAAGGAATTACAGGTTGGTAATCATAGATGACCAATGCTACCATTGGTGTGGAGATTGTACTAGCAGCTGAGCTCATGAGGAGAAGACTCTAGAATACCTATATCTGAATGTTGTACCTTTAGCAACCTGTGTTAAGGGTCTCTTCTTAGAAATGTAGCAGTCCCAGGTCATAGCTTATGGATTCACTTTTACATGTAACACTATACTATGATGAAACAGAAGGAGAGAAGATGATAAAAGATTCGACTATTAAACCTTTAAAACTCACTCACTGTCCCAATGTGTAATTTATTTGAATAACTTTATTTTTAACAAACATCAACTTCCTACACTTTGATTAAGTCTATTAAGTTTAATTGGTTAAAGGCATACGAACTCCAGAATGTTTATAAGACATTTCTATTTATTCTTACGGTGATTTTTATTTCTTTCTCTTTTTTTTTTCTAGCACAAACAAACCTGCTTTGTGTGTCATAATGCCCATGTGTAAGAATTTTTCTGGCATATATACTGAAGAGTGGAAATCCTGAGTATTATTTAATGATTTTGTAGGCATTACCAAATTACTACCCTAAGCAATTACACCATTCTACATGCTCTCCAACAAAGCAGAATTCCCATTTTTCTATACCCTTAACATTTTTACTTATCTGCCAATGCAAGAGAGCTTTAGCTTGGTGCTACTCTATCTTTAATACCTTTCTAACACTTGCTAACTACCTTTTGTCACAAAAGGAGATAGGTCCCCAGGATCAGAAACTCGAGGAAACTGAAATCTACACTTTCATATTATCATTTTCCATTCTGCGTGGGTTTTTTTGTTACAGTTGCCTACTATTCTTGCACAAGGGATACTGGCTTTCCAATTGTGATAAAGATAGAAAATTTCCTTTTAAAAGAAATTAAATCAGTAAGACAGAGTAAAACAAAATATTAGGTAAATAATAGTACAGATTGCATGTGATTTGGAGGAGAAAAAAATTATGCAGGGAGCTCTGAATAAGTAAAGATGGGAGAAGTAATACACTGGTGATTAATTGCAGGGGAATATTGTTGAGCTCAAGACCAGTGGGTTCTGCAAGTAGGTAACACCTCCCTGGAAACTGTAGTATTTCAGAAGTGAAAAATCCTGGGGATCATGTAATCCAACCTATGTGTTTCATGGGTGACGACATTGTGGTCCAGAGAGAGGAAGTTTCTTGCCAGGCACAGTGAGTCAGTGGCCAAGTGGAGGCTGGCACCCAGGTTTTCTTGACTAAGCACATGGCAAGTGGCCACTGGATTGATAGGAACAATCAAAGCAGACTTATTAAGTGATTACGACAGCAGATCCTTATCCCTGGCTCTGTGCACCCACTGTTGGTTGTTTCGTCATCTTGTAATGCAGATCTCCTGCAACCTATCCTTTTAGTTTTCTTTTATCTGAAAATGTCTGTTTCTGTCTGCGTTCTTGAGGGATATTTGCACTGAATGTAGAACTCAGGATGAACATATTTTAAAATCTTATCTCTTCTAAGATATTCTTCCACAGTCTTCCAGCCGCCATGGTTTCAAACAAGAAGTCGGTCATCATTCAGGTGTTCTCCTATGTGTACTGTGTTATTTTGAACTGGCTGCTTTCACGAGTATCTTTTTAGCTTTGATTTTCAACAGTTTGGCTATTATGTGCCTAGGTGTGGTTTTCTTGTATTTATCCTACTTAGATTTGCTAAGCTTCTCAAATCTGTATTCCTTGGCTATTTTTCTTTTTTCTTTTCTTTTCTTTTTTTTTTTTTTTTTTTTTGCTTAAAACAACACTAATTTATTTTCTTACCATTACTGTATAAGTCTTACATGGGTATCAATGGGCTAAAATCAAGGTGAATTTGATTCCCTTCCAAAGGTTGTAGGAGAGAATCTATTTCTGCGGTTTTTCAAGCTTCTAGAAGCTACTCACATACCTTGGCTTGTGACTTCCTTCCTTCATCTCTGAAGCCAGTAACATTGTATCTCTTTGACTAGTCTTCCACAGTCACACCATATCTTTTGTCCCCATTTTCTACTTTTTAAAATTTCAATAGTTTTGGGGGAAACAGGTGGTTTTTAATTAAATGGGTAAGTTCTTTAGTGGTGACTTCTGAGATTTTGGTGCACCCACCACCCGAGCAGTGTACACTGTACCCAATGTGTAATCTTTTATCCCTCCCCCACCCCAACCCTTCCCCCAGTCCGCTAAGTCCATTATATCATTCTTATGCCTTTGCATCCTCATAATTTAGCTCCCACTTACAAGTGAGAACATACGATATTTGGTTTTGATGAGCATATTTTCCTTTACATCTTAGATGTCTTTTTCCTCCATGGTTATAATCACAGCTTTAAAAATCATTGTCTTCTAATTTCAACATCAGCATCATCTTGAGGCCAGTTTTCATTGATTGTCTTTTTCTCTTGAAAATGTTACCTTTTTCCTGTTCCTTTATATGTCAACTAATTTTGTTTTTATTTATTTATTTATTTATTTATTTTTGAGATGGAGTCTTGCTCTGTCACCCAGGCTGGAGTGCAGTGGTGCAATCTCGGCTCACTGCAACTTCTGCCCCCTGGGTTCAAGCAATTCTCTGCCTCAGCCTCCCAAGTAGCTGGGATTACAGGCACCTGCAACCATGCCTGTCTAATTTTTGTATTTTTAGTAGAGATGGGGTTTCACCATGTTGACCAGGCTGGTCCTGAACTCCTGACCTCGTGATCCACCCGCCTTGGCCTCCCAAAGTGCTGGGATTACAGGCATGAGCCACCGCGCCCGGCCTATGTCAAGTAATTTTGTATTGAACACAGGACATTAGGGATAAGTTGTAAACACTCTGGATTCTGTTATAATCTGAACAGCATTAATATTTTTGGGTTTTATTTCAGTAGGGATATAACTTGGCTGGAATCAAATGCAAAATCTCCTACCCCTACACCCATTGCAGCTCAAATCTTAGTTCAGCTTATTTAGCCTTAGCTGAGCTGCTTGGAGTCTGACCTACGAATATATACATGGTCCAGAAGCCAGCCAGATATTTAGACAATTATATGCAGAATTTGGGCTACTCCTTTCTCCTTCTCTGTCTGGGATTTCTACTTTCCAGTAGGTATTTTTGCCCCCAAATTCTATCCTCTGATTATAAAGGGCAGTAAACCTTTCTCTTTTTTTTTTTTTTTTTTTTTTGAGATAGAGTCTGACTCTGTTGCCCAGGCTAAAGTGCAGTGGCACTATCACAGCCTACTGCAACCTCAACCTCTCCAGGCTCAAGCGCTCCTCCCACCTCACCCTTCCAAGTAGCTGGGACCACAGGCATGTGCCACCACACCCAGCTAACTCTTGTAATAGCAGAGATGGGGTTTCTCCATGTTGCCCAGGCTGGTCACAAATTCCTAGGCTCAAACAATCTTCCCGCCTTGGCCTCCCAAAGTTCTGGGATTATAGGCGTGAGCCACCATGCCCAGCCTTTTTTTTTTTTTTCTTTATTAAATAAAAGTCTTAACTGCCCTGCACAGCACTGATTGGAACTTGCCTTCAGACTAAACTCATGAACTGGGAAATTCACCTGTGAAGTTCTCATTTTCCATATATTGACTCCCTTCCAGTATCTGCCTGGCCTGTCACTCTCCAGTGCCTTCGGATAGTTGTTTTTTATATTCTCCCCCGGGTTTATAGTTGTTACCTGTGGTAGCGTTGATTATATGGGAGCTGGTCAGCCACACTGGAAATGGAAATCCTTTGTCTCATTTAAATGAATAATGCAAATGGCCCCATCTGAGAGATGGTAATCCTGAGTCTGGAAGGAAACAAAGTCACGGCATGTTACAGAATGGGCAGGAGAACAGTCGCCTATGGTTCTTTAAAACTGGGTTGGGGATTTTTAGAATCATAAACCAGACTGGCTTCTATGCAAATCCTCTGTTTTGTGCATTAGTAAGTTGGGGATAGTATTAACAAATAGTCAGTGTTCGTTAAGTGCTTACTAGGTCCAGTGTTGAGACCCTCAAATGCATATGAGCTCGGATTGCTTTTAGCGGGAAATTTTGCAGAGGAGGAGACTGAGGATTTGTGAGGTTAAACTCAAGCTGATAGTAGTTTGCATGATTAATCAATAATAATGATGGCTCATATTTATTGTATTATTATCATGTTGTAGATAATGCACTAGGGACTCTATTTATGTTATCTCATTTAATCCTCCCAACAACCCTATAATGTAAGTACTGTTAACAAACAGAGACTAAAAATGCTAAGTAAGGCAGGCGTGGTGGCTCACACTTGTAATCCCAGTACTTTGGGAGACTGAGGCAAGAGGATCACTTGAGCCTAGGAATTCAAGACCAGCCTGGGAAACAGATTGAGACCCTGTCTCTACTAAAAATAAAAAAATAAAAAATTAGCGGGGCATGATGGTGTGAGTCTGTAGTCCCAGCTACTGGGAAACAGAGATGGGAGGTTTGTTTGAGCCTGGGAAGTTGAGGCTGCAGTGAGTTATGATCACGCCACTGCACATCAGCCTGGGCAACAGAGCAAGACCCCGTCAAAAAAAAAAAAAAAAGGCTACGTAACACGCCCAAAGTCACATAATTGGCAAGGAGCAGCAGATCTGGGACTTGAACATAGGCAGATTAACTCCAAGCCTATTTGCTTAACCTCTATACCGCAATGCCTTCTTGCTATGGTAAAACATCTGAAAAGACCTATTACCCTATAGGTCCTCCAAGGAGGCATGTCACCTTCCTCTTAGCAATACTAGATTGGCTCCAACAGAAGGCTGTGGGCTTCTCTGGCACATGCACCTGGGTGGGACCCAGAGAATATCTGTGGAGTCTGAATCAACCCAAAAGCCAATATCCATCCGTTCATCAGGAACCCCAGCCTACAACGCAAAAGAGGAAATCTTCCTAAGTAGAAATAAACTGTAATAAATTGCAGAGGTTCCCTCGTCCTGGTTTTCACTTCATGTTTTGGATGCTGCATGCTGGGTGAGCGGAGATTCCAGGCACTGGCCAGGGCAGCTGCCCTGACTCCAAGGGCTGCCATGAACAACTTCCAGGCCATCCTGACTCAGGTGAGAATGCTGCTCTCCAGCCATCAGCCCAGCCTGGTGCAGGCCCTCTTGGACAACCTGCTGAAAGAGGAGCTCCTCTCCAGGGAATACCACTGCACTCTGCTCCATGAGCCTGATAGTGAGGCTCTGGCCAGGAAGATCTCTTTGACCCTACTAGAGAAAGGAGACCTGGACTTGGCCCTCCTGGGGTGGGCCCGGAGTGGGCTGCAGCCCCCAGCAGCCGAGAGGGGCCCCGGCCACAGTGACCATGGTGGTAAGTTGGCATCACTTTTAATCAAGGAGAAATGACAGACTGTAGACAGCTCAAGGATTTTCCCTCCTCTCTGAAAGGGAAGTCAATGGGAAGGCAGACTGGTGAGAAATCCAAGTGTCTAGTGAGCTGGCAGGAGCAGTGAAAACTTGGAGCACTGTCTCTGTTGCTGGGTGTGCTGGAGCGAACGGCGTGCTTCCCACTCTGCTGGAAGGAACCATCCCAGGGGCATGCAGCCAAATGCCTGCTTGGGTTCACTCCCTGAGCCCTGATGATACACCAACATTAATGGGGCATGGATGGACAGATCAGCTCCTGCCTTCAAAGGGGTCTGCTCTCTAGTGGGGAAGATGGATGCAGGCACAATCAGTGTGAGTCAAAATGAGAAAAATGGGGCCGGGCGCACTGGCTCATGCCTGTAATCCCAGCATTTTGGGAGGCCAAGGCAGGTGGATCACCTGAGATCAGTTCGACACCAGCCTGGCCAACATGGCAAAACCCTGTCTCTACTAAAAAATACAAAAAACAGCCAGACATCCTGGTGGGTGCCTGTAGTCCCAGCTACTCAGGAGGCTGAGGCAGGAGAATTGCTTGAACTCGGAAGGCAGAGGTTGCAATGAGCCGAGATCACGCTACTGCACTCCAGTCTGGGCAACAGAGCAAGACTCCATCTCAAAAAAAAAAAAAATAGAGAAATGGGGTGCAGAGAAAGGAGGAGCCAGAGAAAAAGCTGAAAGCAGAGCCCACTGTGTGTGTGGGGGGGGGGGCATGTGTGCGTTTGCATGCATTTGCTTATGTGTGCATGTGTGTGTCTGTGTGACACACAGAGACAGAAACCAAAAGACAGAGGGAGAGCGAGAAAGGAAGGGAGAGAAAGACAGACATAGAGACAGAGAGACAGGCAGAGACAGGGAGAAAAGGGAGGGAGAGGAAGGAAGGGGGAGGCTGATGGAGGAAGAGAAAAAGGGAGAAGGTGGGGGAAAGAAAGAGAGAATAAGAACTCGCTTACGGGAGAGAGAATGAAGGCCTTATTTTTAAGAGCGTTGGTGGCACACAATCATCTCAAACCAGAAAGACAAGCCTGCACTGTACTCTTTCCACACACATCCTTGGCTCCTCCAACTGTTTACGTCTCCTACCCAGTTACAAAGAAGTTCTCCCTTCATTGTAATGTCACAACTTTCTTTCTTTTTTTGAGACGGTGTCTGTTCTCTTGCCCAGGCTGGAGTGTAGTCGCATGATCACAGCTCACTGCAGCCTCCATTTGCGGTGCTTAAGTGATCCTCCCACCTCAGCCTCCCAACTAGCTGGGACCACAGGCATGCACCACTATGCCTGGCTAATTTTTTTTTTAATTATTTTTTGTAGAGCTGAGGTTTCACTATGTTGACCAGGCTGCTCGCAAACCCCTGAGCTCAAGCGATCCTCCCACCTTGGCCTCCCAAAGTGCTGGGCTTACAGGTATGAGCCACCACACCCAACCTGGTCATAACTTTCTAAAGACGGTGTTTGTTCCATCTCCTTCTGCAATACAAGTCTTGAGAGAATAACAGTGATTGACATTGATTGAGTATTTAGTGTGCCAGAAACAGCCTAAGCACAATCTAGAACCCTCTTACTTCTCCCTTGACCTTGAGCCCTTTGATCCCCATCCTTATTTAACACTTAAAGAAGAAAACAGACTCTGCCCAGGGGTGACGCAACTTGCCCAGGTCCCCCAGGTGGGAAGCGGTGAAGACTGGATTTGAAGACAGACAAGCTTGGATCTTCAACTTAGCCTTCAGGGCATCAAATGCATTTTGGTGGCCTTATCTTGGGCACCAGGGCAGTGTTGTTTACCAGCTTTCCTGCCAAGACATACATTTCTACAGGGCTGACTCTTCTTGTCGTCAAATTCTCACCCAAGTGGTTTCCATCGTCTATTGGACTCCTCTTTAATTCTCTTCCTCCTAACAGACACCTAGGCAAAGGGGCATCTTTACCCCCCAAACATTCTCCCTTGGCTTCTCAACAGGGGCGCAGAGAACCAGTGTGGTCTTGATGGTGGCACAGATGCCAACTGGGGGAGAAGCCAGAACCTTCCTCTCTCCCTGGCTGCAGCCCCTCCTGCCCCAGCCACATGTGCCTTCACTGCCGGACACTTCAGCCCCTCCCACCCCCTCTTTCCGAGAGTGCTGGTTCCTGTTATTTAACTCTGTTTCCTCCCTCGGGAGGTAATATATTTATTTCTGATCCCACGTGACTCCAGAAAGTGGAACTGCACTCGGGGCCCAGTGTGGTCTTCGGGGAGCTGGGAGGGGTGCAGGGCAAGTTGCTCTTTTCCTGCTTTCTCTTTCTGCCCTCCAGCCAGCTTCCCTCCAGGGCTGCCAGGCTTGACCTGCGACAGTGGGCAGGTGTGCTGCTGCTGGGCAGCTCTCAGAGGGGAAGAAAGAGGACAGGGCAAGAGAATTGCATGGTTTGTAAACAAAGGGCACTGACTTTCATTTTGATGGGGGTTTGGAAAAGGAAATCATCCATGTGGGGTTTTTGTGACCCTCCCTCTCAACCACTCTATAATGACCTTGGCCCTCTGCTGTGCTAAACGCTGCACTGGCTCCCATGTTACTCAGAGAAAAAGCTAAATCTGGACAATGGCCCACAAGGCCTTTCCTACCTCATCAGCTCCCTGCTCTCATCCCCTACTCCTGTCTGCCTTGTTCATCTACTCCAGCCATGTTGGCACCCTCGCTGTTCCTAAGACACGCTCAGCACACTGTCTGCCTCAGAACCTTTGCACATGCCGTTCCCTCTGCCTGGAGCACTGTTCTCTAAGCATTCTCTTGGTCAACCTCCTAAATTCCTTCTATTCTTTGCACCTTATCAATGAGGCCTGCCCTGACCAAGCCATTTAGAATTGCAACTCCTCCCTCCACACTCTGAGCCCCCTCCCCAGGTTGATTTTTTCCCCACTTTTTTTTTTTTTTTTTTTTTTTTGATACAGAGTCTTGCTCTATTGCCCAGCCTGGAGTGCAGTGGTGAGATCTCAGCTCACTGCAACTTCCATCTCCCGGGTTCAAGCAGTTCTCATGCCTCAGCTTCCCAAATAGCTGGGATTACAGGTGTGTGCCACTATGCTTGGCTAATTTTTGTATTTTTAGAGACAGGGTTTCTCCAAGTTGGCCAGGCTGGTCTTGAACTCCTGACATCAAGTGATCCGCCCACCCCACAAAGTACTGGGATTACAGGCATGAGCCACTGCGCCTGGCCCCCCACCTTCTGTATATCTTACTTTTGTATTGCGTGTGTGTTGTTTATTGTTTGATCCTCCCACTGGAAAATAAACTCCACATGGACATGGATCTATGTTTTGATCACAATATGTCCCAAATACCTAGCACAGGGCCTGAGCACAGGGTAGGTATGCAATATATATTTGTTGAATGTTCAGTGGATGGATGGGTTGATGAGTGGGTAGATGGATGAATGGATAGTTCATGTAATGCCATTATTCCTACTTTACCAATGAGTAAACTGAGGCACAGAGAAGTTAAGTGATTTGCCTCTGGTCATGACCTGAGGAGGGAGACTATGGGGTCTCATGAGTCCTGGCCAATTGCAGTACTTCCTGCAAAAAAAAAAAAAAAAAGTACTGCTTTAGCTTCCTCTTCTAAACAACCCAAGGGGCTACCGTAAATCTACCCCAAATAGGTTCGCAGTCTTCACACTGAAACCAGCCTGATGATTCAGAAGTCCCCTTCAGATATTGCAGTGCCTTAGGTGCAATTGTGCAGAAAGCCCAGTTCTGGAGATGGGAGCTTAAGGGTTTCGCTCTGTGCTACACTGAGCAACCTGTGTGCATCCAGCCCCAGGAAAGTTCCAGTGAGTCCCAAGAGTCAAAGTCCTTGCCCTGGAGGAACTCAGGTGCCTCAGTGGGAAGTTAAAGCAAACATTTAGGCAGTCCCTGGTCAACAGTGGGTCATGACATCTGAACAACATCTATCAGAGGCCAAAGAAGGGGGAGCTAGGATGGGTGATGATGGAAAAAGAACCAGGCTGGAGGCTGGACAGCTGGACAGCTCTGGATCTGAAGCCATGTTCTGCTCCTTACGTACCATGTGACCTTGGCCACATGACTAGACCACTCGGAATCTCAGTTTCTTCATCTCTGAAATGGGAGCAATGATACGAATCTCCCAGGGCTCTAGTGAGGGTTAAATGAGATGGTAGGTAGAAACCTTCCAAGGCAGTGCTTGGCATTATGTCGCACTGTATAAATATCAGACCACTCTGAGTCTAACAGCAAGGAGAATGGAACAAGAAGAAGATAAACCAGGGGTTTGAGGCACCAAGAAAAATAATTACTGCAGTCTGGGGGCCCCAGACAATATCTAGACACCTACCCCATGCAAAATGCAGTGCTGAGTGCTTGGGTACTGTGCATATTTGAGAAACAAATCAATGTGGCCCCTGCCCTCGAGTTGAACTGGCACATGGGCCATGTCCTCAGACAGCCTGAGTGCCTGTCCTGCCCTCCCAATTCCAAGAGGTATGACTTTGAGCACTTCCCGGGCACCCCGCCTCAGTTTCCCCATCTATAAAGTGGAGATGATAATAGCATTCAGAGTCATTGATCTAAGGGCTCAGGGACACCATTCCGTGTAAGCCCCATACACTCCCTGCAAGAGGAAGCTGGTTCTGACTCAGCCCTGAGGCTGGCGTCTGAGGCAACCACAAGCCCAACGTGGATGGTGGAAAGATGACTCTAAGTGGGGGCAACCTCAGCTGGCCTTGGGTTTGACCATGGAATGCGAGGCACAAAGGGGCCCATTTTGCATACTTTCTCAGAGGCTGTAGGGCACCTGCCAGGGTCTTACATTTTATTGATTCCTCTGACTCTACTTTGTTGCTTGTTTTTGTTGTTCTGATTTCATTGTGTGATATTTTTGCCCATGAGGTCTCAGTTCCAGGAATGACAGAACAAAGTCTCCCTCTGGGAAGTCGCCTGATTTATTGGAAAGGGAGGAACACCCCACAGATCGCTAAGCTCCCTTCCTCCAGCTTCCTTCCCCATCTGGCCCTTAGGATGTGAGAAACCAGAGCTGTGACACACCAGAGAGGAGAGAGGCTGTGCCCTCCCACCTTCCGGGCTTACTTTCCTGAGAACCAGCCCCTGTTCTGATCTTGGGAGTCTCCTTTGCCTCAGGGAAAGGGATGTGTTGGCGAGGAAGACTCGTGCCTTTCATCTTGGACTGCTTCTCTGGCCCTCTACCCCAGGAACCACAGAAGGAGACACACCTGCACCCGGAAGCTGGCATTTCCCCATGGGTTTTCCCAGGCCAGCCTGTTCCAAACACAGCTTGCCCCCAAGCCTGGCACTTCTCCAACCAGGCACGGTTTCTGTTCTCTGTTGCTATGACCTTGAGCGGTTCACCTGCATTCCTTACTGTCTACTTTCCCATCCACCTACCTGCCTGCCCTCCAACTTTCCTGATCTGTCTACCTACCTTCCTATATCTACTTCTTTTTATTATTATTATCATTATTCTCACCCTGTCTTTTTTTAATTTAATTTTTTTTGGGGGGGGGGCACACAGTCTTGCTTTGTAGCCCAGGCTGGAATGCAGTGGCGTGATCTCAGCTCATTATAACCTCTGCCTCCCAGATTCAAGCAATTCTCCTGCCTCAGCCTCCCGAGTAGCTAGGATTACAGGCGCCTGCCACCATGCCGAGCTAATTTTTATATTTTTAGTAGAGACAGGGTTTCATCATGTTGGCCAGGCTGGTCTCAAACTCCTGACCTCAAGCAATCCACCCATCTCAGCTTCCCAAAATGCTGGGATTATAGGCGTGAGCCACTGTGCCCAGCCTCTCGCCCTGTCTTATGGTGGTAATCTACTTCTCAATTTATCTATTTATATCTACTGTCTACATACTTATACACTTATTTACTCATGTCTACTTATCAGTTAATCCATTTCTCTACCTACCTAATCACCCATATATTTCCCATATATTTACATGTCAAAGTATTTCCCTGCGTTCCTACCAGCTAAGCCCCCTATACAACAATCCATCAGCAGGTCCAGGTTCTCATACACCCTCCCATGTCCCTCCCTAATTTGGATACATAGCAGTTGTATTCTGCTCACCTATCTCCCTATTCACCGATCTCTTTCTCTCCCTTTCTTGCCTCCTTTCTTTCCTTCTCCTGAATCATTTATTTAGCACCTGCTAGAAATTATGGTGGACTCCCCACCCAGTGCTCTTTCACCAAAAAAGCATGAGATGAAGAAGCACTTTTAACCTAGTAGGGGAGGAATCTTCATCCATTTGGAACTGCCTTGATCATTCAAATCTAAAACTCCATTCATTCCTTCAAATGGTCTTAGAATAGTGTATCTTTTATTTTATTATTTTATTTTATTTTTTGAGACAGGGTCTTGCTCTGTCGCCAAGGCTGGAGTGCAGTGGCACAATCACAGCTCACTACAGCCTCAATCTCCTGGGCTCAAGCCATCCTCCCACCTCAGCCTCCCAAGTAGCTGGGACTACAGGCAGGCACCACTATGCCCGGCTAATTTTTTTATTTGTTGTAGGGATGAGGTCTCGCTGTGTTGCCCATGGCTGGTCTCAAACTTCTGGGCTCAAGCGACATACCTGCCTTAGCCTCCCAAAGTGCAGTGTGCCACTGCACCTCGCCTGATAATGTGTCTTTCAAATGCTCAGTTCTGTGTAGGTATTGGGGTAAGTGTAGAAAATTAAAGACCTGATCGTAGACATTAACAGATGTATGATCTAATCAGAGGTAGCAGGGATGATGCTTATGAACTTGAAAGTTAAAGTTGTATTGCCAAAAAATGTTGCAGCAAGTTTTGTAAAACACAGCAAAGCAAGAAAATTATAGTTAGCTGGAAGCGCGATGAAGGTGGGAACTCGAGCTTTGCAGGATGGCTAAAATATAGACCAAAAGGGAGAAGGCAGGAGAGCAGCACCGGGAGGGAGCAAGTTCCCAGCATTCTTCCTTGGCTTGCAGGGAACCAAGGTGCGAAGGTAGGACTGAGCAGAATCTGTTTTGGGAGACTGCAGCAAGGACCGGCAATTTTTCCAGAACAACTGTTCTTTACTTGGAAGACCTAGTTAACTCCCCATCTCTCCCTGGGACTTGCCAGGGGACCCCAGCATGGCAACCTTAATGATGGTTCTGCTGGGTGCTAGTGGTTGCTGGCATGCTAGTTTCTGACTCGAGACAAATAAATTCAGATCCCTAGGGTAAGACCGGCTTCAGCAGCACCTCTCCTGACAGGGTTCCCGTCTCAGGAGAGAACTGACTTTGTCCCAAGCAGACCTGGGCTCGGGGAATCCTCATCACCTCTGCAAGAGTTTTTTGTTGTTGCTGTTGTTGTGTTTTGTTTTGTTTTGTTTTTGTTTTTGATTTTTTGAGATAGAGTCTCACTCTGAAGCCCAGGCTGGAGTGCAGTGGTGTGATCTCGGCTCACTTGCAACCTCCACCTCCCAGGTTCAAGCAATTCTCCTGCCTCAGCCTCCCAAGTAACTGGGATTACAGGCGTGCACCACCACACCTGGATAATTTTTCTATTTTTAGTAGAGACAGGGTTTCACCATGTTGGCCAGGCTGGTTTCGAATTCCTGACCTCAGGTGATCCGCCCGCCTCAGTCTCCTAAAGTGTTGAGATTACAGGCGTGAGCCACCACGCCCGGCCTGCAGGAGTCTTTAAGAGGCAGGAACAAGGATGCAGGTGTTTCAACAGAGAGGAAGCCTGGGGTGGGCTTCATTCCTCCTCGTGCTCTTTGCCCCCATTCACTTAGTGCTAGAGGTTGTCATTCTGCCTCTGAGACATCCGGCCCCCTCCCTCTCCATCCCCACACCCTCACCTGCCACTGCTGAAATCCAGGTGCGCCTCAGCTCCTGGCTGGGTACCACTGCCACTCATCTGTAGACTCTCTACCCTGGTGCCTTCAGGTGCCAAAGTGCATCCTCTGCCATCAGTCAAACACACAGGTTGACGGATGTCACTTGCTCTGCTCAGAGACCTGCACCGACACAGGCATGGTCATGTTCAGGTCTTGTGGACAAGAACTGGGTCTGGAGGAGTCAGGGAAGATGTAGATGAGGAAGGGGTACTGAAACGAACCTCTGGTACAGGGAAGATGTACCAGGCAGCTGCAGTCACCCAGGTGAGAGATGGTAGTCCTGGCTGGCCCATTCTAAGTTCCAAAGCTGCCTTGGCCATCGGTCTGAGGGTGGGATAGGGGGACATCAGAACCAGCTGTCTCTGAGAACATAAAGGGACCCCCATATGGGACCTCAAGACAGCTGAGCAGTCAGAGGCGCCTCTCCCATGGCACCAGGTCATAGGATAATGAGACTTCTTAGAATTTCTTTCTTTTTTTTTCTTTTTTTTGAGACTGAGTCTCACTCTGCCACCCAGGCTTGAGTGCAGTGGCACGATCTAAGCTCACTGCAACCTCCACCTCCCGGGTTCATGTGATTCTCATCCCTCAGCCTCCCGAGTAGCACACGCACCATCACGCCCAGGCTAATTTTTGTATTTTTAGTAGAGACAGGATTTTGCCACGTTGGCCAGGCTGGTCTTCAACTCCTGACCTCAAATGATCTGCCCACCTCAGCCTCCCAAAGGACTAGGATTACAGGCATGAGCCACTGTGCCTGGTCCTTCTTAGAATTTCTGACATTCACCATGTCCGTTTGTTAGCCCCACTAAGCAAGGCTGTTTCAAATTGACTCAGCATTTCTTATTTGTCAATTTCTACCCCACTCCTCACCCGGGGACTTCTGAAAACAATGAAGGCTTCAAAGTAATCACCTTACAAAGAAGGGCATCATCCTCATTTCACACATGGGGAAACTGAGGACCACAGAGAGGAAGTAAAGAGGCCAAGGTCACACACCTGCTACTAAGTTCCCCATCCAGTGCTCTTTCAGCAAAAATGCATGAGGCACACAAGTCATGTTTCCAAACCTTCATTTCAGTACCACCTTCATCATTTTTGTGTTTTCTACATAACACTTTACTATTATTTATGACAGGGTTTTTTTTAACCACTCACCTTTTTTACTTATCTTTCTTTTCTTTTTCTTTAGGAGAGGCAGGATCTCACTCTGTTGCCCAGGCTGGAGTGTATGTCATGATCATAGCTCACTGCAGCCTCCAACTCCTGGGCACACTCGATCCTCCCACTTCAGCCTCCAGAGTAGCTGGGACTATAGTTGTGCACCATCATACATGGCTAATTTTTAAAAAATCATTTGTAGAAAAATTAGCTGGATGTAGGAGAATGGCGTGAACCCAGGAGGCAGAGCTTGCAGTGAGCCAAGATAGCGCCACTGCAGTCCAGCCTGGGCGAAAGAGCGCGACTCCGTCTCAAAAAAAGAAAAAAAGAAAAGAAAAGAAAAATTAGCTGGACATAGTGGCAGGTGCCTGTAATCCCAGCTGCTTGGGAGGCTGAGGCAGGAGAATCAGTTGAACCCAGAACCCGGGAGGCGGAGGTTGCAGCGAGCCAAGATCATGCCATTGCACTCTAGCCTGGCAATAAGAGTGAAACTCCCGTCTAAAAAAAAACAAAAACAAACAAAAAAAACCCCAACAATTTGTAGACATAGGGTGTCACTATGTTGCCCAGGCTAGCCTCCAACTCCCGGCTTCAAGCAATCCTCCTGCTTCGGCCTCCCAAAATGTTGGAATTACAGGCACAAGCCACCTGGCCCAGCCATCTACTTTATATTCAAATAAAACTTTATGTCCCATTATAAAGGGGAAAAAATGGCAAAAACAGGAGGTAACCATTTAACAAGAAAGCAGAGTGATGTTAGATTATAGCAAGATACTGTTGACTGTAGAAGGCTCTGAGGCTAGAGAGCTGCTTTCTATAAAACGGAGTGATCATATATTAGAAGAGGTGTTAAAGACATGTTCACACCAAGCTGAGACTTCCTCCTTGATACCACCAGGAGGATGGGCAGAGACTGGAAAAGACACTAACTTTCTCCCTATGGGAGTCAGTATTATTTAGCATCACTTTGGCGGGTCACCCCAAACCATCTGACTACAAGGGTACCATATTTGGGTTAACACTCTTTTAGGTATAATTTATGTTTTAGTCCAATGTCTTGGGATGAAAATGACAGGTGGGCCACTTATGATCTCCAGAGAAATTCAGGGCAATTTGGTGTGGGAGTAGGCATGGTAGAGGAGAGCAGCATCTAAGAAGTCCCCAGCAGAGGCTCTCAGCTTGTCTTGAGGCATCTGGGCGGAGGGCTATGATACTGGCCCCATCCTGCAGAAGGTGGCAGATATTGGCAGCTGGCACCAGTGCGGTTCCATTGCGATCATCATTTCTGAACGTCAGACTGTTGAAGGTTCCCCCAACAGATTTTCTGTGCAACTTTCTGTCTTCACCAAATTCAATCCACAGTAAGGAAGTGAAATTAATTTCAGAGGTGTGGGGAGGGCTTAAGGGAGTGTGGTAAAATTAGAGGGTGTTCAGAAACAGAAATCTGACCGCTTGGGGCCACCTTGCAGGGAGAGTTTTTTTGATGATCCCTCACTTGTTTCTTTGCATGTTGGCTTAGCTTGGCGGGCTCCCAACTGGTGACTGGTTAGTGATGAGGCTAGTGATGAGGCTGTGTGCTTCTGAGCTGGGCATCCGAAGGCATCCTTGGGGAAGCTGAGGGCACGAGGAGGGGCTGCCAGACTCCGGGAGCTGCTGCCTGGCTGGGATTCCTACACAATGCGTTGCCTGGCTCCACGCCCTGCTGGGTCCTACCTGTCAGAGCCCCAAGGTAAAAAGGCCGGGAAAGCATCTTAATTTAGCGTGCAGTCTCAGCTGGTCCTGCCATTCCAGATAAACAGAGAAACCATTCTGAATTGGGGATGGGGGTGAGGATGGGAACAGGAGTCTGTGTCCTGCTGGGGCAGGCCATTGGAAGATGTGAAAGAGTTGTCTATTTCCTTCCACCGGAGGGAAACTTCAGGTCAGCCAGGTGTCTGGAGTATGAACCATGTATCAGCACCGAAAGGTTCTAGAAGTCAGACTTTCGGGCAGTGTGTCACTAACTCTCAGCATGCTGGCCTGGCTTGGCCCACAGCAAGGTCTTCTCGCCTCCCTTTGGGTAAATACTGAGGGGTGCCTCTGCAGGACGGGACCTCTGCCAGACTCTACTCCATACCCAGAGAAGCAGGGAAACCAAAATTGGAGTCAGCCTTGAGGTGTAGCTGTTGAGCCCTCAGCAGCTGGGGAGAGCTGGCGGATGCCGCCCTCCCCCCAGTTTCCAAATGGTGTTGTTTAAAAAGGGTCAGGGGACGGGGGAACAGATGGTGGGAAGAGCACAGTGCAGACACCTGGCACCGGCTCTGAAGGCAGCATGGCAGCTACACCGTTGGCTGGGAAGGGTGTGCCCCTGAAGAAGTCATTTACATTCTCGAGTCACTTTTCCTGGAGTGTACAATGGACCTGTGGGAAAGCCTGTATGAAAGGGTAATGATGAGGGACCTAGCACAGTGTCCAGTATTTTATAGGAACTGGAATTGAGCTCATAGGAGCTCAATTTTATTGGCATTGCTGTTGTTGGATGGTTAAAGGGGTGGTATCCCTTTTCTCAGACTCCCCTGAAATGTATGGTTTGCTTTGAACCCAGAGACTGATGACAGGTCTGCCGGTGTGGTTGGGTGCAGCCTTAAGTTGCTACGGGAAAGTGTTGGAGGGGGAGAAGTCAGAGGTAACCTTGCCCCCTCCCTCAATTCCAGATGAGGAAATTCAGGCCTGAAAAGGGAAAGTGACCACCTCAAGGTCTCCTGCCCTGGAGGACCCAGCAGGAATCCAAGACCTCTGAAAAGGACGGGCAGGGCTCTTGCCACGGCTGGGGGTGTGGTCATGGGAACACAGGTTTTCCATCCATGGAAGGTACCTGAGGGATTTTCTCTTCCTCCCTAGGGCCAGCATCAGAGGAGTGAATAGCTCAGTTAGCTCATCTCAGGGGCCATGTGCCCTCAGAGGTGGTTTGCCACTTTCACGGTTGGACTGAGTTGGAGAGAAACAGAGACCCACCCAGGGGTGGGGACAAGCTCCCTGCAAATCAGGACTTGCAGATCACTTGCCCAAGTGGCTCCCTAGCTCCTGGCTCCTGGCCCGGGGCCTGGGACTCTCCCCGAAGTGGGGCTGGCCACTGTGAGGAACCGACTGGAGGCAGGGACCTCTTGGATGGCCCAGGCAGTTGGGATGCCACTTCTGATAAAGCACGTGGTGGCCACAGTAGGTGCTTGGTTGCTCCACAGCCTGGCCCGAGCTCAGCGCTGTAGAAAGAAAGTGAAAGGGAAAAAGAACTGCGGGGAGGCGGGGAGGTAGGATGACCAGCGGACGAGCTGCCACAGACTTGCCGCGGCCCCAGAGCTGGCGGGAGGGAGAGGCCACCAGCAGCGCGCGCGGGAGCCCGGGGAACAGCGGTAGGTGACCAAAGTCTCCTCTGTAACCCCTAAGGTCGGGCTGAGAATCGAGGCTCCGAGACTGTCAGCTACTTGCTCAAGGTCACACAGCAAGTCTGGGAGGATGGGGGGATGGAATATGCAAAATGTAGGGCCGGGAAACACCTCGTTTCCAGCATCCCTGCAACGACTCTGCGCGGGAACCAGGAGCCGGGAACCCGGAGCTTGGCTTGCTGTGCCCAGAGCTCCGGGGCCGTGGGCGGGTGGCAGGAAAGCCTGGCGGCAGCTTCTGCAGAGAAGCCGGAGCGCAGACTGGGAGCGCGGAGCAGACACACTCCCCCGGCCACCCTTGGCCGACTCCGCGCGCCCGGGATCCTGCAGAGGTACGCGCCCTTCTTGTACGCCAGACTTTGGACCAGGGCCGCCGTTCCCTGAGCTTCACTTTCCCTGTAGGGTCATATTCCATCTCTAACTCTGGAATCTTGGGTATTGGGCTCTCCAGGCGGGGGGCCCTGCGCAGGGAGGCAGTAGGGAGCCAAACCTTTAACCAGAGGATGGGAGAAGTCCTCAACTCTCGTTGAACATCTTGGCGAAGGTGTGTGCTGTTGGGAGGGGTGGGGGAGGGATCCCCCGGACTGAACCGATCTCTTGATCTCTCACTTCTCTACCTCGCTTTGGGGCCCTGAGTCACACCCTCTAAGGAGAGAGGCTAAAGCGCCCCGGAAAGCCAGCGTGCGAATGCCGGGGTGGGAGTGGGAGATTGGATCTCCCTGGGGTCCAGGAAAGCCGGAATCGGAGCCACCATGCTTAGCTTAGTCTGGAACTCTTAAAAGCCGCGGTCCTCCTGAGTCCCACAGCCCCTCTCCACCCTAGGTGGCACAGGAGAGGTGGCAAAAGCCTAGAAGTTCAAGGCATGGCTCCCTCCCCAGCCGCAGCCTGGAGTGTCTAACTTTGGCAGGAAGTCTTCCGTTTCTGCTCCCCATTCCAAAGAAAAAATAAATAAATACTTCTCCGGAGTGAGATTAAGGAAACAGGTACTACTTCCTCTTGGAGAAAGAGGAGCCAAAGGAACTTGACTCCAACAAATGATCACCTTGCAAACCCCCGGCTCCCTTAGGGGATGACCTGGTCTCCAACAATCTCAGAACGTTTGGAGGCAGGGTCTTTGGAGATGACTGAGTGGGGAATCCCAGGCTCCCCACACATGAACATCACCTGGGATGATCAACCTGTTCAGGATGTAGGTTCCCGGGCTCACCCCCAGGCCCGGTTGGCTAGGCCTGGGGTGAGGCTGAGATCCTGCAGGTTAAACCATCTATCCCAGGTGACTCCAATGTTCGTTTGTGGGGCAAAAGTCCCTCAAGTCAGAGACACTGGGAGGCGCTGATGTGGTCTCATCTCTTTACTCTCCCTGTTACAAAACCTCTATCAGAAAAGGAGTACCAGGAGGTGTTTTGTTTTGTTTTGTTTTGCTTAACGCCACATAGCAAGCAGTTTGCAGACGCAGGATTTGAACCCTGGTCTACTGAGAGCCCAGCCCAGTGCAGCAAGCAGATGTGAACCTCCACAAATGCAGGGCAGGACCCAGGCAGTCAGAGAGAAACCTGTTGATACCCAGTCTGTCTGATGGCTGGGGCTTGGTTTCATGTCCTAAGACCCAGCCTCAGATACCTTGAGAAGAGCAGAATCAGAAATTAACCCAAGGAAACTCTGGATCAGTTCCAGGCAATCAGGGAAGTGGCTGGAGGGAGGTAGGAAGCTTCTGGACTTAGCCTCAGATTTGCCTTGAGTCACACTGACAAGTGACTTCCCCTCTCTGAGGTTCATCTGTAAAATGGATAAAACATGAGAGCTTGCTTGATGACGTCTGATGTGTACAGAAAAAGCACTTTAGAAAACCACCAAAGAATATTCATGCATTGGGAATAATTATTATAGATCCTAAAGGGATTGTTTAGAAAGATCAGAGAGGGGCCGGGAGCAGTGGTTCACACCTGTAATCCTAGCACTTTGGGAGGCTGAGGCGGGTGGATTGCTTGAGGCCAGGAGTTCAAGACCAGCCTGGGCAACCTGGAGAAACCCCAACTCTACTAAAACACTTTTTTTGTGTTTTAGCCAGGCATGGTGGTGCACACCTGTAATCTCAACTACTTGGGAGGCTGAGGCACGAGAATCACTTGAACCCAAGAGGCGGAGGTTACCCGAGAGGTGGAGGTTACCCGAGAGCTGAGATTGCACCACTGCATGCCAGCCTGGGCAACAGAGCAAGACTGTCTCAGGAAAAAAAAAAGAGAGAGAGAAAAGTCAGAGAGGAAAGCATAGGCAGATGGGAGGTTTCCAAAGACCAAGACACACACAGTCAAAAGACAGTTCAGAAAGGGGCATTAGTTACCATCGATTCTCATAGGAAGGACATAGATAGTTTTCAGATTCCTTCAATCCTTCTGACATCAAGGACAAAGTCTCTGATTTTCCCTGATGTTTGACAGTGCCCTAATGCTTGCTAAGATTTCTTTTTAACAAAGTGGTAAAGAAGCTGAGATTATTTTAGTAACATTGTTTCTTTTTCAACCACAAGTGATACTGTTGGTTTGGTTTTGCTTTTCCGTTTATACATGGAAAAAAAAGTTTTCTTTTTGTAAAATCATGGTAAAATACATATAACATAAAACTTACCATTTTAACCACTTTCAAATGTACATTTCAGTGGCATTAAATATTTCAAACTGTTGTGCAACCTCCGCTACCATCCATCTCCAGAACTTTTTCATCCTCCCAAACTGAAACTCTACCCAATAAGCAATAACTCCCCACTGCCCCTTCCACCCAGCTCGTGGTAACTCCAACTTCCTGTCTGTATGTTTTGGGCTACTCTAGACACCGCCTATAAATAGAATTACGCGATATTTGTCTTTTCGTGCCTGGCTTCTTTCACTTAGCATAATGTCTTCCAGGTTCATCCATGTCGTGCCATGTGTAATTCCTTTCTATGGCGGAATAGTATTCTAATATGTGGATATCCCATATTTTGTTCATCCATTCATTTGTTGATAGACACTTGGGTTGTTCCTACCTCTTGACTATTGTGAATAATCTTGCTAGGTACATGGGTGGACAAATATCTGTCTGACTCCCTGCTTTCAACTCTAGAAAGCTTTCTTTTAAAATCGGTCTATTTAAGTTTCTTTAAAAAGTTAATTTAAGAAAAATACTAAGGTAAATTGTAGAACAGGTGATATGTCAATATGACCCCAAAAATTGTAAAGATGGAAGACGAATGCCTGCAGTTTGGGAAACCGGATGAGAGGAAAGACCTGGAAGCTATTGTAAAATCTATGCTGACGGTCTGGTAACTACTAGACCAAGGGCATGGCAGCAGAGGGCAGCTGAAAGACTTCAGGAAGGAAAGATATAAGAATTAAGAAAGGGGCCTGGTGCAGTGGCTCATGCCTGTAATTCCATCACCTTGGGAGGTCAAGGCAGGATGATGGCTTGAGACCAGGAGTTCAAGACCAGCCTGGGCAACAGAGCAAGACCTTTTTTTAGGAAAAAAATACATAAATTAATAAAAATAAATTTTTGAAAATACAGATTCCAGGCCGGGCATGGTGGCTCACACCTGTAACCCCAGCACTTTGGGAGGCTGAGGCCGGTGGATCACCTGGGATCAGGAGTTTGAGACCAGCCTGGGCAACATGGTGAAACCCCGTCTCTCCTAAAAATACAAAATTAGCCGGGTGTAGTGGTGCATGCCTGTAATCCCAGCTACTCGGTAGGCTGGTGGAGGAGAATCGCCTGAACCCGGGAGGCGGAGATTGCAGTGAGCCGAGATCACACCATTGCACTCCAGCCTGGACAACAAGAGTGAAACTCCGTCTCAAAAAAAATGAAAGAAAATACAGATTCCTGGGCCCGGCTGCAGACTCCCTGAATAGAATCACCGGGGGTGAGGCCCAGGACGCTGTGTTTTTAACACCCTTCCCAGGTAATTCTCACTCACAGCCAAGCCTGCCAATGGCTGGACTCCGTAGTCAGATCTCAGCAAGCAGGACTGGCTCGTGGTTCATCTTGGGGTCTCCAGCACCCAGCAGAGTGCTGGTGGGGGGACTGTGTTAAGTAGAGCCGGATGGGTCAGGACTGGAGTGTGGGGCCTGGCTTTGCTAACTGCAGTCACAAGATCCTCATCACTCCACCCCCTACCCCAGCACCAGGGTCAGGTTCCCTTCCAGGAAAAACTTGTTGGACTCCTTTCCAGGTCATTGACTGCAGTTAGGAGTGGCATGCAGAAGGGAGGCTATCTGGAGCTGGGACAGACCAGGCAAGCGGGGAAGGGAACTCTTATCCCAACCCTGCATTCTGGACAGGGACTGAAGGTCTCCTGGCTGCAGCTCATACAACTCATCTTCATTCTCATCCTGGGACCACCAGGCCCCTCACCCACAATAAGTTTACCCTTTACTGGCAAATGCACAAGCTGGAGATGATGGCTCGTTTGAGTTTTAAGATTTTCCAACTTGTTATGAGGTCAGTGTCCTCAATCGGGACCCAGAGAAGATAGGTGGCTTGCCTGAACTTTCAGAGGGGGCATCTGTGGTGTCTTTTGTGGGGTCCTGTAGGATTTCCAGGCCCCTCTTGGAGGAAAAATAGAAGTAAGTTGTCTCAGGTCAGATTGTCTGGGAAGCCAAGTAGGAGATGGAGATTTGCATATAGGAGGTTTACTGGGGACATTCACAGGAGGGAACACCCGAAGGAAAAGGGAAGAAAGCAGGGTTGGGAAGCAGCAGGAGTTGAGGTGCAATGCAGTCACAGCAGAGGTCTTAGCCAATCCCATAGGGAGCACTCAAGCTGGGACAGCAAGGAAGCTAGACCTTCACATCCCTCATCTACCTCCGTCCTCCCATACAGGCATAGCCTCCCCCATGATGAACACTCAGCACCAGACTGATACATTTGTTATAATCAATGAACCTACATTGATGCATCATTATTACCCAAGGTCCATGGTTTGTTTACATGAGGGTTTACTCTTGGTGGTGTAGATTCTGTGGGTTTGGACAGATACATGATGTAATGTATATGACATTATAGTATCACACAGACTCATTTCACTCCCCTAAAGATCCCCATGCTCTGTCTATTCATCCCTCCCTCTCTCTCCCATAACCCTGGGCAACCCCCGACCTTTTTATCTCCATCATTTTGCCTTTTTCAGAGAAATAGCTGGAGACATACGGTATGTAGCCTCTTCAGATTGGCTTCTTTCACTTGGTGGAGTTGTGTTTTTATTTTTTTTAATTATTTTCATGTATTTATTTATTTTTGAGACAGGGTCTCACTCTGTCACCCAGGCTGGAGTGCAGTGGCACAACCACAGCTCACTGCAGCCTTGACGACCTCTCCAGGCTCAAGTGATCCTCCCGCCTCAGCCTTCTGAGTAGCTGGGATTACAGATGCACACCACCATGCCCAGCTAATTTTTGTATTTTTTGTAGAGACGGGGTTTTGCCATGATGACCATGCTGCTCTCGAACTCCTGGGCTCAAGTGATCTGATCCACCCACCTCGGCCTCCCAAAGTCCTAGGATTACAGGCATGAGCCACCACGCCCAGGCTGAGCTGTGCTTTTAAATTGTACTCTGTACAGCTTATTTTAGGCAAGAGAGGTTTCAAGGACAGAAATGAATCCTGCCTCTCCTTGCCCCAATAACCCATCCCTTCCAAGCCATCATCTTTCCAGAAGTCAGAGCTAGAAGGGACCTGAAAAGGGCCTCTAAGCCACAGATGTCAAACCCAAGAACCAAAAAGGCCATAATGGTGAGAAATGTGTCCCAGCAGAAGGCAATAGGAAGTAATGGAGCCTCTGGCAATCCTATTTAACCACAGCGCTCTCTCTTCACCTGTTCAGGAAGTTAGGATCCATGTAAAAGTTCATCTGAAAACCACTGCTCTTGTGTGACCCTCTTATTTAACAGATGAGGGCCCTGGGGACCAGAGAGGGGAACGAGCTTGCACAAAGTCACACAGCCTCTCAGAAGCAGAGCAGTGCCCAGATCTCAGGTCTCATGACTCCTGGGTCAATTCCATCCCACCAGGCTGTTGTAAACACCGCCATTTCCATGACTGAGCTTGTCCTTCTTTCTTTAACCTGCCTCCAACTGCTGAGAAGCCCTTTGGCTAGGGATTGCAGCCAATTTTGCTTTGTTTTTCACTTTCCTGCTCTGAAGTTACTTTGTTTGCCAGAGGCTGGTTGGTTCAAACCCAAAGGGCAGGGAGCTGCAATGGAAATCCATTCAAGGGTACTGGAATTGGGATGGCAAAAAGGAGCAGCAGGCAGGTGTCAGCAGGGAGCAGCTCTTTGCATCCCACAGTTCCCAGGGAGCTTACCATTCTTTCATTCATTCATTCGTCCTTTCATTTATGAGACAAGGTCTCACTCTGTTGCCCAGGTTGGAGTGCAGTGGCACAGTCATTGCTCACTGCAGCCTCAAGCTCCTGAGCTCAAGCCATCCTCCTGCCTCAGCCTCCAAAGTAGCCGAGACTACAAGGGCACTCCACCACACCCAGCTAATTTTTGTATCTTTTATTTCTGAAGCGATGGGGTTTCACTATGTTGCCCAGGCTGGTCTCAAACTCCTGGCCTCAAGTCATCCTCCCTCCTCAGCCTCCCAAAGTGCTGGGATTACAGGTGTGATCTCAGACAGCTTACCTCTTAATCACCTTTCCATCTGAGCTGGCAGCAGAGCTGGGAAAGTGCACCCAACACCCCAGATGCTGCAACTTTAGTGCTTCCTGCTCCTTCTCTGTGTGGAACTGGCCTGTTTGGGTACCCAGGGCCAGTCCCCTCCAAGACCCTCTGTAGAAAAAGACCCTACTGTACACCTCAATTCCATTGCAGGACAGGACACAATTGAATCCTGCCTCTCCCTGCCCCAGTCACCCATCCCTCCCAAGCCATTATCTTGGGACCTGCAAGGGCCTCCAAGCCAAGGGTGGCAAATCCAAATACCAAAGGGGCCATAATGATGTAAAATGTGTCCAGGCAGAAGGCAATAGGGAGTAGTGGGGCCTCTGGTAACAATTGTGTGTACTCTATATAGAGACATTGTGATGGTGATTTACACACACACACACACACACACTTATATTGGCTTGGGAAACAAAACAAATAGGCCTATCGACTGGATTCAACTTTTGATTTTGCAGCCAAGCCCCTGTGGCACAGCTGAGGAGCTTGCAGGTCAGAAAGGGGATTTAGAGCCAACCAATAGCAATATTTCCAGACCTCTCCTGACATGAAGCTCATCTGACCTCCTGCCCCCATTACACACATATACATGCACACCCATGCATGTAGGCACATGCGCGCACGTCTTCTAGTCTCCCTGCCTTGAGGACAAATGATCAGATCCTGCAACTGTTTCCAGGCCCATAAGCCCCTGAGCATTGCAGTGTTGCTACATGCCTTAGTTTCCTCTCCATCTCCTGTGACCTCCTCGTGCCACTCCAGGAAGTGAAAGTCTTGAGTGAGACCAGTAGTTTCTCTTAAGTCCTCTCTCTGTCTCATTCTCCTGGGATATCTACACTTGGTTTGCAAACAGCAGGCTGGAGAGTGAGGGGCTTCTTCCTCTACATCCAGCTCCTCCCCCATCCTGCTCCAAGTCCAGCATGTTCCTATCTCTTCCCCAGGATCCTGGGCTCTTGGGCACAAATCAAGCCATCCCCAGACAGCCTATGGGGTGGCAAGAGCAGAGGTTTGTTTCTTTGTGAACATCTATAGGTACCAGGCTCTGTGCAGGCCCTATTGTTGGTGAGCCATAGAGGTACCAACCTCACCCCATGAATCCTCCTTTGTTTCTTTTCTTTTCAACCCTTGGGCCTTTAAACCTTTGATTAACTGCCCAGTGCAGCCCAGGTCATGGTACACTATGATCTTTGGTTCACATGAGGGTTTTCTCTTCATTAATGTCCCTATTTCCCATACTGGGTGCCCATTCTAATGCATTTCAGGTGTATCTTTCTGTTTGTATGTGCTCTTATAAAACATGTTTTGCCTTTTTTTTTTTTTTTAGATGGAGTCTCACTCTGTCACCCAGGCTGATTTTTCTATTTTTAGTAGAGATGGGGTTTTACCATCTTGGCCAGGCTGGTCTCAAATTCCTGACCTCAGGTGATCCACCCGCCTCGGCCTCCCAAAGTGCTGGAATTACAGGTGTGAGTCACCATGCCTGGCCACAGTTTCTTACTTTTGCATTCTGTACTATGTTTTAAGGATCTACTTGCCTTGCTTCTGATGCATTTGATCTTTGCTTCTAATCACGGACATTGTTCTCTATGGAGTGCAGTGGTTACTTTTCACCTGTCCATACCCCCAGTGATGGACACCTAGGTGACCTCCAACTCTCTGTCACCACAAATAACACAGCAGTAACCATCCTCAGATGGGTTCTCCTGGGGAGTTGTGGGAACATTTCTTCAGGATATATAGACCCAAGAGCTGAATTGCCAGGTGGTAGGATCTACATATCCTTAGATATTCTACATGATGCCAGGTCGTTCTCCAGAGCGGCCCCATCCATCTACATTACCACAAACCCGTGTAACCAACACTTGGCATTTCCCAGATGTCTAACTTTTGCCAGTTGTACAGTATCAAGTGTCACCTTACTGTTTTATTTTTGGAGTTTACATCTTAGTACCACTTACTCGCTAAGTCACTTTAGGCAAATCACAACAACCCAGTGAGGTAAGCACTGTGCCAACAAAATGCAGTCGATTCTGTGACTCAGAGAGGTTGAGTAACGTTTGCAAAGTCACACAGCAAGTGTGGAACTGAGATTTGAACCCAGAGCCTGCACCCTTAACCACTATGCTATTATTATGTTTTGTCTCTCTCCTAAAATATCATCTGGGTCTACATTGCAAGCCTCTTTGGCAGGGACTGTGTGGTAAACCTCTTTGGGGCCCGTAAGGAACTGAGCTCAGTGACTTTCTTACGGGGTGCTCAGTAAATCATTGTTTTACAGCTTTAGAGGGGAAAAGTGAGAGATGTTTCTTAAAGTTTATCTGGAGGACTACAGGGTGCATGAGCAAAAGCGGAACTCATTTGAGCTACTACCCCCACAAAGAAGCTGTTTGGGGTCTGGTCGTGGTAGATAGGCATTCCTAGGCCCCTGGCTTCCCAACACCATTTGGCCCCCGGAAGCAGCTTGTCATGAGGTTGGGGAGCAGGTTGGTGTTGGGGGGGCCTTGGGGGAAAGGAAAAGGAGAAGACTGCCAGGCAACGAGGAATCAGAATCTCAAAAAGACTCAATTGAAGGGGCTCCAACACTCGTTGAAACGGAGGCTCAGAGGGCTAAGGTAATGTACTCAGGATCAAAGGCAGAGCAGAAACTCAAACCATGTCTCTAGGCACACAGTTCAGAGGTCTTCCCATTATTCCTCAGGAGGAGAAGTTCATGGTCAAGAGTAGGGAAGTATTCCTTCTCAAGCTTTTTTTTTTTTTTGTCTGAGACAGAGTCTTGCTCTGTCACCGAGGCTGGAGTGCAGTGGCGTGACCTCGGCTCACCGCAACCTCCGCCTCCCAGGTTCAAGCAATTTTCCTGCCTCAGCCTCCCAAGTAGCTGGCATTATAGGCACCCACCACCACGCCCAGCTAATTTTTGTATTTTTGTAGAGACGGGGTTTCACCATGTTGGTCAGGCTGGTCTTGAACTCCTGACCTCAAGTAATCCGCCAGCCTCGGCCTCTCAAAGTGCTAGGATTATAGGCGTGAGGCACCACCCCTGGCCTCCTTCTCATGCTCTTTAATCACAGTTCAGAGCAGTGCTGGAGGCTTTTAGGGGTAGCAAAAGAGCCTCCTTCTCCCTTGCAGTGCCTCCTTAGACCCTCAAAGATAGACTCCCCGCGTCTGGGAAGAAAACATCTAATGAACTGGACGTAATCTCAGCGCCTGCGTCTGTAAAATGGCTATAATAACACCAATCTCCCAGAGTTGCCGTTAACAGTTGAAACAGAATAGTAAATGCAAGGCATCTAGCACAGCCCCAGACACAAAGAAATCTCCCCTGGTCACTCTCACAGAGGTAAGAAGCACATTAATAATAAAAATGGTCATCACACATATTGTACTCACCATGCAGAAGTTGTGCTGCCTTAAGCTACTGTTCATTGAGCACTTACTGGTCGCCAGTCCCCTTTCTAAGGGCTCCATGCAACTTAACTCCCCTAATCCTATGAGTTGCCAATTATTATCCCCCACTTTACAGATAAGGAAACTGAGGCTCCAAGTGGTTTAAAAAACGAACTTACCCAGATTGTAGTGCGTTGGTAGGTAGGGATAACCTGAAAGTTGGGAAATTTCACCCCAAAGCTCACCATCTGAGCTCCCATTCATCTCCCACCAGCTGAGATGGAACGTTATGCTGTGCACAGAAGAGATGCACGCACTGATCTTCAGATAGTTTAAGTCTGAGTTAGAACATTCTGGCGACACCTGATTTCCCTCGGGGGAGAGAGAGGTGAATTGTTATTTCAGACACCTGTTTAGCGTCTACACTTAGCCTTTCAAATCCTGCATGCAGTGTGAAGTGGGGACGAAAATAAACCCCAAAAAGGACTTTTGATGGCAAAACGATCAGGAATATTTTCTCGAGTTGGATGTGGAAGGTGGTGGCCCAGGGGGAAGCACAGTTTCAAAGAGGACCTTCTAAAAATACTGCCCATTTACCAAAAAGACACAGACCGCGCCTCTGCCCTGCCCCCACATGGCTCCTCAAAAGGAGAAATTGTCTTGCCACCCACGCCTTCCCTCGTCGGGGTGGTGGGGGGCCAAGAGCAATTCAAAAAGGCTATAGAGGGGGCTGAGGCCTTGGAGATGGGTAGTTTGGTTCAAATCTCAGCCCACTAATCTCTCTGAGCCTGTCTCTTCATCTGAAAAACAGGAATACAAATAGCTGATGTGTAAGTTAGACCAAATGGGGTAATGCCTACGAGTCATGTCATTTGGTACCTGGCACTTGCTGGACACTGTGAATTCTAGTTCTATATCATTGCCACGAATGAAGAGAGGCTGCCATACGCAGAAACATGCTGAGAGCTGGGAGAAGGTGAGCTAGAGGGATTCGGTCCCTGCCCTCAGGGAGAGCTGAAGGGCTCTGTCTCCTGCCACAGGATGATCAGGGCCATCTTTTCCCTCCATCCCGCTCTGGCAATGTGGGTTGGAGAAACAGTCCAATGAAGGGACCTTTGAAGCACTTCCTAAGCATCTATAGACATAGGAAACTTGGCTCTGGGGATAGAGGAAGGTCCCATGCCAAGATTCAAGTAGATCTTGGTGTGACTGGGAGGCAGCTGTGGCGTTGTGGGGAAATCTAGAGTCTTGGGCCTGAATTTCAGCTTTGACACCCTCTAATGTAATGGGCTTCCTTTGACTGTAGGCTTCCCACGTAGCTGGCACCCCACACAGACCTCCCCTTGGCCTTCTGATGATCCCGCAGGACAATCTTTTTGTTTTTTGTTTTTTGTTTTTTTTTTTTTGAGATGGTATCTCACTTTGTCGCCCAGGCTGGAGTGCAGTGGCACAGTCTTGGTTCACTGCAGCCTCTGCCTCCCAGGTTCAAGCGATTCTCCTGCCTCAGCCTCCCAAGTAGCTGGGATTACAGAAGCACACCACCATGCCCGGCTAATTTTGTATTTTTAGTAGAGACGGGATTTCACCACGTTGCCCGGGCTGGTCTCAAACTCCTGACCTCAAGTGATCTGCCTGCCTCGGCCTCCCAAAGTGGTGGGCTGCAAGGCAATCTTCATTCTCCGGATCTAATATTGGGAAAACTGATGTTCAGAGAGGTCAAGCGACTTGGCTAAGGCATCACAGCCAGAATTCAGATGCAAGCTCCTAAACCACGTGACCTTGGACAAGCCATTTCACTGAGGCGTGTGAACCTCCTCTAAGCTCAAATGGGCATAACACTCTACCCTGCCTTTTCCCCAGAGCTTTTTGGGAACTCAGATGGTGTGGAGGATGGAGGCAGAAGTCCACTGTGAGCTGCAAATCCTTGATCACCCAAGAGGAAGTGCTTAAGGTGCAGGCTTCGGTCTTAGGGAAGCAGGAAGTGGGGCGCTGAAATGTGTATCGGGGGCTTCTGGGAGGGGGTTTCTTCTTGTCCAGATTGAGCCAATGACGCAGATCTTAGGCCCTCTGGTGACTTTTTCCCTAGGCAACTTCTCAGTGGTGGTGATGGGGGGCGTGGCCAGACCATCCAAGCTGCCCTGCTGGCTGTGGGGGCCTTTTTTTTTTTCTGAGACAGTCTGGCTCTATCACCCAGGCTGGAGTGCAGTGGTGCAATGTCAGTTCACTGCAGCCTTGACCTCCCCAGGCTCAAGCGATCCTCCCACCTCAGCCTCCTGAGTAGCTGGTTCTACAGATGCACATCACCACGCCCGGCTAAGTTTTGTGTTATTTGTAGAGATAGGGCTTCGCCATGTCGCCCAGGCTGGTCTCAAACTCCTGGACTGAGGTGATACTCCTGCCTTGGACTCCCAAAGTGCTGGAATTTCTACAGATGTGAGCCACCATGCCCAGCCTATGGGGCCCTTCTTGTTCCTATGAAGTCTGCAGGGTCCCCTTATGTAAAAGAACAGAAAGCTCGGCTTCACAAAGTTTGACCTCAGAAGAAATGGAAGGAAAAGGGTCCCTTTGTCACTCTCACGAACGTAAGAAGCAAACTAATAATGATGGCCATCACACATATTATACTCACCATGTAGAAGCTGTGCTGCCTTAAACTTCTGTTCATTCAGCACTTACTGATTGCCAGTCCCATTGCTAAGGGCTCCGCGTGACTTAGCTCCCCTAATCCTTGTGAGTTGCCAATTATTACTCGCATTTTATAGATATGGAAACTGAGACTCCAAGTGGTTTAAAAGATGAACTTGCCCAGGTTACAGTGTGTTGGTAGGTAGGGGTAGTCTCAAAGTTGGTAAATTTTACCCCAAAGCTCACAATACTTGCCTTCTTTCCCTTCTCAATTTATTTCTCTGACTGTGTGCTTAACCACACAGCAGTGTCATCCAGAGTTTGAAGCAGAGCTCATCAATAAGTGGGGGTGGGCTAAATGTCTCCAGGCTCCTCCCTGTGGTCCCTCCCACCATCCCCCATCTGTGATACCACCTGTGTCTCTATGCTTGAGCCCAGACAGGACAAGGGTGATCATTTCATTGGGAACATTTTGACTGGGGGGAAAGAGCACCAGCCTGGGAGTCTTGGTGGGGGGAGTGGGGGAGAAGGGGCAGGGGCAGCCACCGACAGGCTATGAGGTCTTGTGCAAGTCACGTCCTTCCCGGGGTCTCAGTCTTGTCATCTGCAGAGTGAAGGAAAGAGGTCAAGCTTGAAGGTCCCTGGCAGACCCAATGCCCTGTGAGAAAACTGAGTTTGGGTAACTTATTATTTTATAGATATGGAATTATCTTATAGAAATGTTATAGATATGGAATCATTTTATAGATATGGCCCAAAGTCCAAAGTCACACAACTCATTCATGGAGTTGCTAGGATCAGTCTGGAGCTCTTGTCACGAGATCACACTGCCTCAAAGAGGAGGCAGATTGCTGCAATGTAGGTTCTTAATAAAGAGCATGGGTGGAATGGGAGGCGGGCATCAGGCAGGAGCTGGGGCAAAGGTGTCTTTTCTCACTGCTCTGAGAGAACAGATTTCGTGCCTGTGTCCCTGACCAAGGGGCTGGGAGAGGTGGAGCATCTCACCCCCAACCATCTCCCAGCTTTGGCCCTGCTCCAGGAAAAGGGCGGTGGCCCCATCTTTCAGTTCTGCTTCCTCTAGTCATGGTTGGCTGGGATCTCGCTGCAAGCCGGTTATGTTTGGGTTCCTGCAGCCCCCGCTCAACCGTCATGAACAAGTGGCCCCAGCCAGTGCCCCAGCTTGGACTGGAAAGATCATTCTCTGTGACATCCGGGGGTCTGTGCTGAGCCTCTACACAGGCAGTGAAAGCTGTGGATGCGTGAAAGAAAATGGGTCTCTGGGCCGGGTGTGGTGGCTCACACCTGTAATCCCAGCACTTTGGGAAGCCAAGGCGGGTGGATCACCTGAGGTCGGGAGTTCTAAACCAGCCTGACCAACATGGTGAAACCCCATCTTTACTAAAAATAAAAAAATTAGCCAGGCATGGTGGCGGGTGCCTGTAATGCCAGCTACTTGGGAGGTTGAAGCAGGAGAATTGCTTGACTCCGGGAGGCAGAGGTTGCAGTGAGCCAAGATTGCGCCACTGCACTCCAGCCTGGGCGACAGAGTGAGACTCTGTCTCAAAAAAAAAAAGAAAAAGAAAAAGAAAATGAGTCTCAGGAATGGGATGGCAAGTTGAGTGTGTGTTTTCTCATGAGCTTACTCTTCAATGTATTCTCTTCTGGGCCCAGAACAGGGCAGTAGGAGGCTCCCTCTGGTCTTCCAGCTTCAGGGCCAGCTCTCCTCTTACCTCCTCCAGGAAGCTCCCTCTGTTTCTTTCCAGCCTTCATCTGCATGTCATGTGTGGTGGGTTGAAAGGTGGCCCCCCAAAAGATATGTCCATATCAAATCCCTGGAACCTGTCAGTGTGACTTTATTTGGGAAAAGGGTCTTTGCAGATAGAATTAAGTTAAGGGGCTGGGTGCAGAGGCTCATGCCTGTAATCCCAGCACTTTGGGAAGCTGAGATTGGAGGATCACCTGAGGTCAGGAGTTCAAGGCCAGCGTGGCCAACATGGCAAAACCCCATTTCTACTAAAAATACAAAAATTAGCTGGTCATGGTGGTGAGCACCTGTAATCCCAGCTACTCAGGAGACTGGGGCAGGAGAATCGCTTGAACTGGGAGGTGGAGGTTGCAGTGAGCCGATATAGCGCCTCTGCATTCCAGCCTGGGCAACAGAGCAAGCCTCTGTCTCAAAAGAAGGGAAAAAAAGAATTAAAGATCTTGAAATGACATCATCCTGGATTATCTAGGTGGGTCCTAAATCCAATGACAAGTGTCTTTATAAGAGAAAGAGACTTGCTACATGAGGAGTAGGTGATGTGGCCACTAAAGCTGAGTTTAGAGTGATGCAGCCACAAGACCACAAGTCAAGGATCACCAGTAGTTCCCAGCAGCTAGAGGAGGCAAGGAAGCATTCTCCCCTCGAGCCTCCAGTGGGAGCGTGGCCCTGCTGACACCTTGGCTTCAACTTCTGGCCTCCAGAACCTTGAGAGAATAAACTGCTGTTGTTCTGAGCTACCTGGATGCTGGTACCTTGTTTCAGCAGCCCTGGGAAATGAATATACCATGGAAAGATGGACCTGAACCACGGATCCTGGCAGAGGCCTTAGAGCCACACAGATGAGCCTTCAGCTTGGCTTTCCCCAGCAAGAGCTACATGATCTTGAGGAAGCTGCTTGTCTTCTCTGGGTCTCAAGTTCTTCATCTGCCAATGGAGACAATAATGCTTACTTCCTAGGTTTTAACAGCTTTATTGAGATGTAATTCACATATACAATTTGCCCACTTAAAAAGTACAGTTCATGCCTGTAATCCCAGCACTTTGGGAGGCCGAGGAGACAGGCGGATCACTTGAGGTCAGGAGTTTGAGAACAGCCTGGCCAAAATGGTGAAACACTGTCTCTACTAAAAATGCAAAAATTAGCTGGGTGTGGTGGTGGGCGCCTGTAATCCCAGCTGCTCAGGAGGCTGAGGCAGAAGAATGGCTTGAACCTGGGAGGCAGAGGTTGCAGTGAGCCAAGATTGCACCCTGCACTCCAGCCTGGGTGACAGAGACTCCATCTTAAAAAAAAAAAAAAAAAAGTACAGTTCAGTGTTCTTTTGGGAATACTCAGAGAGTTGTGTGACCATCTCCCATCCCCACAGTCAATTTTAGCACATTTCATCACCCCCTAAAGAAACTCCAGACCCATCAGCAGTTGTTCCCCATTTCCTTCCAAAATCCCTCTCCGCCAAGCCCTAGGCAACCACTAATATGCTTTCTTTCTTAAAAAAAAAATTAATAGAGATAGGCTTTTGCTATGTTGCCCAGGCTGGTCTTGAACACCTGGGCTCAAGCGATTCTCCTGTCTCAGCCTCCCAAAGTGCTGGGATTTCAGGCATGAGCCACCATGCCCCGCCCCTTATACTTTATGTCTCCATGGATTTGCCTGTTTTGGTCATTTCAAATAAATAGAATCATACAATATGTGACCCTTTGTGTCTGGTTTCTTCACTTAGCATTTTTTTTAAGTTTCATCCATGTTCCAGCATGTATCAGTGCTTTCTCCCTTTAATGGTAGAATACTTTATTGTATAGATAAGCAACATTTTGTTTATCCATTTATTTTTTGGTGGATATTTGGGCTGTTTTTATATTTTGGCTATTTTGAATTATCCTTCTGTGAACATTCGTGTATAGGTTTTTGTGTGGATATATCTGGTTTTTCTTGTTTTCTTTTGTTTTATTAATACATAATATGATACATATTTATGGGGTACATGTGAATATTTATTACATGCATAGAAGGTATAATGATCATGTCAGGATATTTGAGGTATCCACATCTGGGATTGTTTAAAGATTAAATGAAATAGTGTTAAAAGTATTTAATATGCCCTTCAACAAATGATGAGGAAATCTTAGAATCTGCTCAGACTCCTTCAATTTACATATTAGGAAACTGAGGCACAGAAAGGAGCAGAGACTTGCTCAAGTCCACCCAAAGCAGTAGAGCAATGTGGTTAAATGCAGGGCTTCAGTCAGACTGTCTGGGTTCAAATCCTGCTTCCACTTGGACATGGTTTCCTTACATAAATCACTTCACCTCTCTGAGCCTCGGTTTTCTCATATGCAAAGTGAGGATAATAATAATACCTTCCTTACATGGTTGCTGATATGAGTATTAAATGTGCCAGCTCATGTGCCTGGCATATAGGAGGTGCTTTATAAATCTTAGCTGTTACCACTCATGGCATTGCCAAATGTGGGACGGGTCTCCTGACTCTCTGGTGTGAGATTGATGGAATCCACACTTTCCAGTTCCCTTTTCTACCTCCTGGGTATCTTCTCATATGGTTGTAAGTTCCTTGGAGGAAGGGAATGTGGCTTCCTCTCTCCACCACCCTGAGCATATAAGAGGTGCTGAATGAGCGCTTTTATTCACTCCCTCTCATCCCCAGCCCTCACCAGCTGGGAGTTGTTGTAGGTGTCAATTTTCTGCCTCTTTCCAACACCCTGTGAGGTGACTGAGCATTGTCTTCCCTCCCAGGCAGCTCACAGTGTGCCACCATGGAGTTGGGGCCCCTAGAAGGTGGCTACCTGGAGCTTCTTAACAGCGATGCTGACCCCGTGTGCCTCTACCACTTCTATGACCAGATGGACCTCGCTGGAGAAGAAGAGATTGAGCTCTACTCAGGTGGGCCCTCCTCCCTCTGGTCTCTTCCGGTATCCCCCACCACTCAGCTTGCTGTAGAGACGGCAATCAGGGGAAATTCTGGTCCCTGTGCTCCCGTCAGCACCACGGACAGCTCCCACGTCTGTGGGACGCTCTCTGCAGATGGGGATGATCTCCCAGCCCTGCCCCGCCTCTCCCTCGTTCCCCACCAGCCCTCTTTCCAGAAATTTCCTTCTTCATCCAAGGGACTTTTCCTCCCAGAACCCGACACAGACACCATCAACTGTGACCAGTTCAGCAGGCTGTTGTGTGACATGGAAGGTGATGAAGAGACCAGGGAGGCTTATGCCAATATCGGTGAGGAAGCACCTGAGCCCAGAAAAGGACAATCAAGGGCAAGAGTTCTTTGCTGCCACTTGTCAATATCACCCATTCATCATGAGCCACGTCAGGCCCCTCCCACAGAAATCATTGCAAGGGGGATGCGGAGCAATGGCTGGAGGAACGGAGACTCCAGGGAAGAGAGGGGAGATGGAGGCCAGTGGGGGAAATAGGCCCCTTCACTAATGACCACCAAGAAAACAAAATCTCATGTTTACATCCTCCACCTCCATTTCTATATGCATTTCTG
This sequence comes from Pan troglodytes, assembly GCF_028858775.2. Taxonomy (NCBI): domain Eukaryota; kingdom Metazoa; phylum Chordata; class Mammalia; order Primates; family Hominidae; genus Pan; species Pan troglodytes. The sequence continues at coordinate 13,544,971 of NC_072416.2, forward strand.
CTTCTTGCTCTTCTGTCCATCCTTTCTACAAAGCCCATACCATACACTTCTTTCCCTTTTCCTCCCAGCTCCTTAGCCAAGCTACTCTAGTATTTGTAATAACTAGCATTTACTGGATACTCATAGTATGCTCATTGCTGTCCATACATTATCATCTGGAATCCTTACAACAACAAAGGAAATACATATTATTAGTTTCTGTCTTTTACAAATGAGGAAATTGAGGTTTAGAGAGGTGAAACGACCTACCCAAGTTTGCATTAGAGATAGTAATGTGCAGATCTGAAATTCTAATCTAGGTCTTTCTCATTTCAAAGTCTCCATTTTTAACCACAAAAAAAGAAAGTGTCTGGGGTTGGAAGATTTGCTAAGGCTTAAGCAGAGAAGCTAATTTGTAGCCTTAAGAAGAGCTACAGCTTTCAGACAAGGGCAGGACTCTTGGGGAGAGGTGGTGGTGGTGTTGCTGCTAGTGGTTTGTTTTTTGGGGGAGAGACGTGGGATAGAGAATCCCTTCTCACCAGCATCACCACCACCTCATACAGAGCCTATGTTGAAATAGAAAAAAGTGGCCTTTTTCTGGAGGATGCAGCCCCTACCAGGAAGTAACTGCTTGGCCATCAAAGTACAAGCCGGAGTCCTGCCCCCATTTTCTTTGTTGGCTTGGGCACCTGTGTGCAGTGAACAACCTGCAAAACTCTTCTTAGTGGTCTTTTTCCTGGCAACCCAGGAACAGCAGCATTCAGCAGTTCTGTGCTTGATCCAAATGTGGCCAATTTTTCCCCAGAGCACAGTTTATTGAAAATCATACCAAGGAAGAAAATGGAGGAGACTAGTAATTGTTCATGTTTCAGAAATTACAGAACTGAGAGCTTGACTGCTTCCTTCCCTTCCTGGGGATTTACATGGGGGAAGCAGAAGTGATTGGGGCTGAGGACATTCACATTTCCTCACAACTGGAGGCAGTCATTAAGGATTTGGGCATGTCATAGGATTTGGGTGTTTTTTTCCCCCCTTAGTGGCATCTCCACAGGCAGTGAAAGCTGTCTAAGCAAATAGGTGAGGCAGTGCGTTAGTCCATTTTTTGTTGCTTAAAACAACATACCTGACACTGAGTAATTTATAAAGAAAAAAATTATTTCTTACAGTTGTGGAGGCTGAGAAGTCCAAGGTTAGGGGCTGCATCTGGTGAGGGCCTTCTTACTGGTGAGGACTCTCTGCAGAGTCCCAAGGCAGTGTGGGGCATCACAAGGCAAGAGGTTTCGGTGTGATAGTCTCTCTTCCTCTTCTCATAAAACCACTAGTCTTACTCCCATGACAACCCATTAATTTATTAACCTGTTTATCCACTAATCCATGAACGGATTAACCCATTCGTCAAGGAAAAGCCCCAGTCACCTCTTAAAGGCCCCACCTCTCAATACTGCCACATAGGGGATTACATTTATACATGAGTTTTGGAGAAGACAAACATTCACGTCATAACAGGCAGCTTCACCCAAGTCTGCTCCTCAAGTCTGTGGGTTTTCTCTCTGCTTCTGGAAGGTGAAGCCCAGGCCTGGGCAAGTATTCTTTTGCAGCATCCTGAAATATGACCTTAGCTTCTAAATATGTACAATGGAGATAATAATCACACCCACCATCATGGGATGGTTGTAAGACTGAATAAGTTACAATGTGTAAAGCATTTAGAAAAGGAATTTGCATAGAGTAAGCATTCAGTAGATGTTAGGTACTACCCCACAACCACCATTATCATTATTATCACCATCATTATTATCATCTTCATTTTCATCACCTTCATTATGGCCATCATTCCATTCCTCAGCTCAGAAGCCTTCTATGGCTCCACATTGCTTATAAAATCAAGTCCTAAATTTCCCCAGCATGAAACTTCTACCACCGTCACCTATCTCTCAGGGTTTCCTAAACATACTCTGAACATCTTTCCTCACTCTGCCACTGTGACCCAGAAAGCTATCTGTTCTCCTTCTCCCAGACTCTGCCTCATCTTTCAAGGCCTGGTTCCAGGATCCCTTCCTCCAGGAAGCCTTCCCTGATTGCCCTATTCCACTATAAACTTTTTTTCTCGGACCTCATGTCATGGTGCCTATATTCCAAGGGCTCTGAGCCATGTACCCCTTTATATAGTTACCACTATTTATTGAGTGCCTACTGTATACCAGCTACTGTGTTGGATGCTCTAGATGTAGAACCTCTAATTATCACCATCGATTCCTGGGTAGTAGGCATTATTTATTCATCTTTCACAGATGAGAAAATGGAGGCCCAGAGTGGTTAACTAACTAGCCCAAGATTGCACAGCTAGTAGGGCTAGTGGAAAGTAGAGGTGGAATTTGAACTCAAATCCTGCAGTAACTCTACCATTCTGCCTTGCTCTTCTTTGTAGCAGTAGATAAGTTTTCATGGATACATACCTCACCCTTTTGATTAGATTAAGGGCCCCTGGAGTGTCAGTGTTCATTCATTTGTTTGATCATTCATTCATTCAACAAACATTTCTTGAGTCCCCACTGTGTGCCAGGCCCAGAGGGTCCCCAGCCCAAGGCCTGGCACACAGTAGGCCTTCAGTTAGACCTTGTTGATTGACTGCGCTTTTCCTTGTCTGGGCAGCGGAACTGGACCAGTATGTCTTCCAGGACTCCCAGCTGGAGGGCCTGAGCAAAGACATTTTCAGTAAGTTTGTGGTGGGTGGGGAGGTCTTGGCTCAGCCTGCATTTCCTGCCTTGTTCCCTGGGGGGTGCCCTAATACCTGATGACCATTCATTGATGGGCAGTCAGACCCCTCTCCCCAAGGTGGGGACAATAGAGACTCACCTTGGGCTTTCATTGATTGTGTGAGTTGGTCTCTGGTTTTTCTCAAAGTAGAGCACATAGGACCAGATGAAGTGATCGGTGAGAGTATGGAGATGCCAGCAGAAGTTGGGCAGAAAAGTCAGAAAAGACGTGAGTGAGCCCCTCCCTGAACCAACCTAGCCTTGCTTGAGACCTGGCCTTTCCTTGACTCCAAAGCCTGCTGTGGGTCCAACTTCCTTCCCTAGCTAAGTCCTGTCTGGTTGGGAGGCCCTTTAAAAGCCAACAGGAGCCTTAAAATGTACATCTGATTATTTCATGGCCCTGATAACCCTCCAATGGCTACAAAATACATGCCACAAGGCCTGTATGGCCCTTCCACCCTCTCCAAACCCACTATGAGACACCACACTTCAGCCACCACCAGCTTCTCCACTCCTGTAACCCATGTGCCCTTTCAAGCCTCGGGGCCTTTGCAGTTGCTGTAGTCTCTATCTGGAATGCCCTTCCCCCAGTTCTTCCCATGGCTGACTCCTTTGAATCTTTCTGGTCTTGGCTAAACTGTCACCTCTTCCTGGAACCCTTCTCTGACCATCCTTCCATGTAGATTAGCCCAGTTATTCTCACCTTGTGTGTCTTTTTCCTTGCAGTTTAGCACTCATTACCATCTGGACATATTTTACGCCTTGCTCTCCCACTGTGAGGACAGGGACCTTGTCTTTCTTGCTCATGACTGTTTCCCCAGCATTTAGTGCAGTGCCTGGTATGCAGTAGCACCTCAATAGATATCTGTTGAATGAAAACATCTGTAAAATGGGTGTAACAGTTAACTGCGTACTTATTATGGGTCTGACCATGTGTAAGCCCTGTATCTATTTATTCAGTTCTTAAACAGGTGAATCGCACACAGGGTATGAGATTTTAAAAGTGCAAAGAATATTCAGTGAAGGCTGGGCACAGTGGCTCACACCTGTAATCCCAGCAGTTTGGGAGGCCAAGGGGAACGGATCACTTGAGGTCAGGAGTTTGATACCTGCCTGGCCAACATGGTGAAACCGCATCTCTACCAAAAAATACAAAAATTAGCCGGGTGTGGTGGTGCACACCTGTAATCCCAGCTACTCGGGAGGCTGAGGCAGGAGAATCGCTTGAACCCAGGAGGTGGAGATTGCAGTGAGCTAAGATCACGCCACTGCACTCCAGCCTGGGTGGCAGAGTAAGACTCTGTCTCAAACAACAACAACCAAAAGAATATTCAGTGAAAAAAAAAATCTCCCTCCCACTCCTGTTCTGTAGTCCCTCAGTTTTGCTCCTGTCTTAGTCAACCTATGTGACCAGCTTCCTTTTTGCCTTGTCAGAAATAAAGCGAGCTCCTGTATTTGCTTTAATTTTCCATGCAAATGACCACATTTTATTTACACTATTCTGCACTTTGCTTTCTTCATTTACTTCATTACTCCCTGTCTGGGAGGTCATATTCCATATTATTGAGGGAGAGGACATGGTCCTATCTTCAGCAGCTTCTTTATTTTCTTTCTTTTCTTGTTTTTCTTCTTTATGTTTTCATTTGATAAATATTTCCCCCCAAGATTTTGTTGTGAAAGTTTTCGGCCAGGCGTGGTGGCTCACATCTGTAATCCCAGCACTTTGGGAGGCCAAGGCTGGCAGATCACCTGAGGTCAAGAGTTTGAGACCAGCCTGGTCAACATGGTGAAACCCCATCTCTACTAAAAATACAAAAATTAGCCGGGCATGGTGGTGAACACCTGTAATCCCAGCTACCAGGGAGGCTAGGGCGGGAGAATCGCTTGAACCTAAGAAGCAGAGGTTGCAGTGAGCCAAGATTGCGCCAGTGCACTCCAGCCTGGGCAACAGAGCTAGACTCTGTTTCAAAAAAAAAAAAAATGTTTTCAAGATACAATAAAGGTGAAAGAATGGTACTATGAACGTCCATATACCCACCATGTACCATTTTGATTCTACAATTAATGTTGGGTTTTATTCATCTTATCACATCTCTATTCATCTGTCCATCCCTCTATCCATCCACACACCCATTCATTATATTTTTGGTACATTTCAATGTACATTTCAAATGTAAATTGCAGTTTTACACTTCCCCTCGTGTACTTCAGCATCCTTTCTTTTAAGGCCATGCGGTGTTTCGTTGGGTAGATGAACCATAATTTGTTTAAGCAGTCCCTTGCTAAGGGACACGTGGGTTTTTAATCTGTTGCTGTGAGTGCGTGATACTCACTCACTGATTTCTGGCATACTCCTGCAATGTAGGAACCACCACCCCCATTTCATAGGTGTGAGATCAAAGGTTCAGAGAAGCTGCATTGCAAAGGCACACAGCTAGCAAGCGGTTCAAAAGCAGGTTCCTTTGTTTTGTTTTGTTTTGTTTTTTGGCTCAAACCCATGTTGTGTCCGTATTTGTGACTCGGCCTCTTCTGCTGCTACACTGCCTGGTATGGTTTGAGATGGGGTTTGGGTTCAAGCCAAGGAGCTGGGGTTGGAATGGTTAGAGGAAGGGGAGGAAAATGGACCCCCAAGACCACTTCCCAGCCTTGAAGTTAAGGCCATATAGCCTGCTAGAGTCCTGAGCCCCTTCTGGCTTGGGACATCCTCTCCCTGGGGCAGCTGATCACATGTTTTCTCTGCAGCCTTCCCAGAGGAGCTTCCGGCAGACCTGAAGCACTGGAAGCCAGGTGTGCGGGGCAGGTGGGCTGGGGTTGGGAAGGGTGGATGCCTTGGGGAGGGGATGGAAGAGATTGAACTCCTGGCCCAAGTCTGATGGGGACGGTGCATGGTGCAGCCCCTGCCCTTCTTTGGGTAGAGCCTGAGAGCTTGGGGCCCCTTAGAGTCCTCTAAGGGGCTCACGACTGTTTGTGGAAGGTGGTAGGGGCTTGGAGCTAACAGATTGTTCATAGGTTCTATTCTGCCCCAGCTCTCCGTGTGGAGGCCCTAGTGTCCTGCTCAGCATAGCTCTCAGAGCCAAGTCACAAGGAGAGGACTGGGGGACTGCCTGGCACAGAGCAGTTGCTGATCAACACAGCTGCAGCCAGGGCTGAGAAGATGACAAGCATTTCCTCTGTCAGGAGAGACATCCATGCCACTCCAGGGCCCTCCCCATCCCAGGAAGGCCCCTCCAAGCACCCAGCCTCTAACACAGCCCACTTCCTCACAGCTGAACCCCCCACTGTGGTGACTGGCAGTCTCCTAGTGGGACCAGTGAGCGACTGCTCCACCCTGCCCTGCCTGCCACTGCCTGCGCTGTTCAACCAGGAGCCAGCCTCCGGCCAGATGCGCCTGGAGAAAACCGACCAGATTCCCAGTATGTTAGGGGGCTTGGAGAGGGTGGGCTTTGTCCCTCTTGGGAGGTGGATAAGGAGTTGACACTAAGGCAAGGACTGTCAGGAACTGGACCTCACCTCTCCCCAACCCTATCAGTGTCACTCACCTCTGCCCCAGCCAGTTTTATCCTTGGGGCCCCCGTCAGCTCAATCCCTGGCAGAGAACATGCCTCAGAAGGAAACACATCCGTGCGAGCATCAGGAGGGAATCTCCACCAATTAGAGCATTCATCTGCCAGCCTTATTCATTCATCAGCTCTTCATGGAGCCCCTTCTCTGTGCCAACTGCTCTGCTAGGTGCTAAGAATTCCATCAGGGCAGGACAGAAACAGCTACTGCTCTTAGGGAAATTAGGGCCCTTTAGGGGGGTCAGACATTAATCAAATAAGCAAAAGCAGAATCGCAAACACAGGTGCTATGCAAGATCCCACCTCACTGCCTTTGTCTCTTGCAGTGCCTTCCTCCAGTTCCTCGTTGAGCTGCCTGAATCTCCCTGAGGGACCCATCCAGTTTGTCCCCACCATCTCCACTCTGCCCCATGGGCTCTGGCAAATCTCTGAGGCTGGAACAGGGGTCTCCAGTATATTCATCTACCATGGTGAGTGCAGGGCCTGGCTCCCCGACCACCTCTCCCTCCTACCTGACTACTCCCTGACCTCATCCTCCCCATACTCCATGCACTTGGCAGTGGTGCCCTAGCACCTTCTCATGATCCTCCCTCCCCAGCACAACTTTCTCTGTCCCTATTTCCCAAAAATCAAAGCAGAGGAGCAGAGATTCCTGAGGTGGTCTGGGTGCATGACCAAGAGTGGTTGTGTGGCCTTCCATATGTTGCTTTCCCCTTCTGACCCTTAGTTTTTCCTTATTTTTTTAAATGTTTTTGTTTTTAAATTGCAACATCAATACATGCTCATTAATAAGCTAATGATAAGTGATGTTTACAAGAATTCACTGTCTCTCTCACTCTTTTAGTATACTGATGTGAATAGTTTGGTGTGCATCCTTGCATAGCTTTCTCTGATTTGTCTTGTTTCCTAATCAGTAAAATGGTCCCTACTGACCCACGACACTGAGGGGTTATGACTTGTCTCAGGGAAGGTGTGTTTGGGCTGTCAGGGATGAGACCAGGAGGATGCTTCCACTCAAGTCCAGAGCATCCATTCATGGTTGCATGACAGTTTCAGTATAATGCACTGGTATCTCAGAAGCAGAGAAGCAGTTCCTGATATCTAGGAAAATGAGCACTGACCACACAGCAGGAAGAGTGCAATAGTAGTACCTGCCCTAAGCTCCTTATGAGCTAATTGCACCCATTTCACAGATTGGAAAAGCAAGGTTCCAGGAGTTAGACGTAACTCCAGAGCTCTTTCTTCAGCTCTGTCCTGAAATATCTTCCTTTGGAAGTTCTACTCTCTTCTCTCCAGACTTCCTGAGCTCCACAGCCCAGTTTGGAGTAGGGGTGACCCAAGTGCATTTCTGGAATCAATACCTGGTTATTCTCACACCCCTCTCCACCCCCAATGTAGGTGAGGTGCCCCAGGCCAGCCAAGTACCCCCTCCCAGTGGATTCACTGTCCATGGCCTCCCAACATCTCCAGACCGGCCAGGCTCCACCAGCCCCTTCGCTCCATCAGCCACTGACCTGCCCAGCATGCCTGAACCTGCCCTGACTTCCCGAGCAAACATGACAGGTAAGGACCCTTAGGGCCTGTGAGAGGTACTAGAAGCAGGATCGAGGCCCTGGGGAAGGAATTGTCTCAAATAAGATCCACAAGCAAAGCTGCCTGTAGGGACAACAGGTCATGTTTAGGGGTCAGTCAGGACAGGGAGGGTCTCCAGGGAGTGGAGGCATGGTTGTGGGGGAATGGACAGCTAGAGAATCCACATCCCATCCAAATACAGCCATCAGCCTTCAGCTGCTTGTTACCCAGCAGAAAAGCCAGACAATGTGGTCAGATCTTTTGAAGTTGAAAACCCTGATTTTTACATAGATATTGTGATTTTTTAATTTTTATTTTATTATTTATTTATTGTTGAGATGGAGTCTCACTCTGTTGCCCAGGCTAGAGTGCAGTGGTGCGATCTCAGCTCACTGCAACCTCCACCCTACAGGTTCAAGTGATTCTCCTGCCTCAGCCTCCGGAGCAGCTGGAATTACAGGTGTGCACCATCACACCCAGCCAATTTTTGTAATTTCAGTAGAGACAAGTTTAACCATGTTGGCCAGGCTGGTCTCGAACTCCTGATCTCAAGTGATCCACCTGCCTCGACCTCCCAAAGTGCTGGGATTACAGGCGTGAGCCACTGCACCCAGCCTGATATTGTGATTTTCTTTTTTAAACCTGAGTGAAATTTTTAAAAGTACAGTTGGCCAAAGAAAGACATATTTGAGCTAGATACAGCCTCAGGACGCTATCTTATAACCTCCGTCTTGGGAAACTCAGCCCATGAAGGCTGTAAGGACTAAGTGGCCCAGAGGGAGGGGGGTCCCCAGGGGTAACCCTCACCCTAAATCTGGCACCTGCTTCTCCATCTCCAGAGCACAAGACGTCCCCCACCCAATGCCAGGCAGCTGGAGAGGTCTCCAACAAGCTTCCAAAATGGCCTGGTGAGTGGTGCGGGATCTCTCTGCCCTGGGTGCTGGAGATGGAAGCCCATATCTGGCTTCACATTGCTCATTCACTTGACGCTTATTCAATCCCTTCTTTGTTGGCTCACACACTCATTTATTTATTTATTCATTCATTCATTCACTTATTTGATTATGCCATCATTTCACCATTCACTCCACCACTCCCTCAAATAATATTTATTGCCCTTCAATAAGCCTGCACTGGGTGTTAACATTTCATTTTCAGGCTGAGAGAATGAATGAGGGGCAAGCGAATGATGAAGTGAGTGAGTGGAAGAAGTGAGAAGTTGATGAGGATGGGAGCAATGGAAAGTGGGAATAAACCAGTGAATAAGAGAATTACTAAATTACTAAATGCTTACTCTCACATACTGGTCTAAGCATGTTAGGTATGTTAAATCATTAACGTCTCACACAATCCCAATATTATCCCCATTTTTCAGATGAGGCTACTGAGGCATGGTAGGATGTATAGCATGCTCAGAATTGCTCCAGCAAGTGGTAGAACCGGGATTTGAACCCAGACACGTGGGCTCCACTGTCTTAACTCTTAACACTCCCTCCCATGACCTCCCCATGGTGAGTGAGTAGTGATCAAGCGAAGAAAAAGCTTAGTGAGTAAATGAAGGAATGAGAAAAGATGGCCATGCATGGTGCCTTACGCCTGTAATCCCAGCACTTTGGGAGGCCAAGGCAGGTGGATCACCTGAGGTCAGGAGTTCGAGACCAGCCTGGCCAACATAGTGAAACCCCGTCTCCATTAAAAATAGAAAAATTAGCCGGACGTGGTAGTGGGTGCCTGTAATCCCAGATACTTGGCAGGCCGAGGCAGGAGAATCGCCTAAACCCAGGAGGTGGAGGTTGCCGTGAGCTGAGATTGTGCCAGTGCACTCCAGCCTGGGGCACAGGGCAGGATCCATCTCAAAAAAAAAAAAGAGAGAAAAGGTCTAAAAGGAGTGGACACTTAAACAAGAGAGAGGATGAGTGAAGGAATGGGTGTGGAAATGAGTGAACTAATGAATGAGTGGGTGACTGAATGAAGCAGTTGATGAAGACGGTATGGGGGCCAGATGTGGTGGCTCACACCTGTAATCCCAGCACTTTGGGAGGCCAAGGCAGAACGACTGCTTGAGCCCAGGAGCTCAAGACCAGCCTGGGCAAAATAGTGAGAACTTATCTCCAAAAAAAAACAAAAAAGAAAAATTAGCCAGGCATGGCAGTGGGCGCCTGTAGTCCCAGCTACTCAGGAGGCTGAGGTGGGAGGATTGCTTGAGCCTGTGAGGTTGAAGCTGTGGTGGGCCATGATTGTGCCATTGCACGCCAGCCTGGGCGACATAGTGAGACCCCATCTCTACAAAAAAATCGAAAAATTATCTGGGCTTGGTGTCACATGTCTGTGGTCCCAGCTTCTTGGGAGGTGGAGTCAGGAGGATCGCATGAGCCCAGGAGGGTGAGGTTGCAGCGAGCTGTGATCACACCACTGCATTCCAGCCTGGGCAAAAAAGCCAGACCCTGTCTCAAAACAAAACAAAACAAACAAAAAAACTGTGTGGGGAACAGATGTAAATGATGGTGGCAGTGCTGGCCTTGTGGTGGCTGGCCCTGGCCCTGCCTCTCGCATACCCCCACCCTGACACGCCCCTGGCCTTTGCAGAGCCGGTGGAGCAGTTCTACCGCTCACTGCAGGACACGTATTGTGCCGAGCCCGCAGGCCCCGATGGCATCCTAGTGGAGGTGGATCTGGTGCAGGCCAGGCTGGAGAGGAGCAGCAGCAAGAGCCTGGAGCGGGAACTGGCCACCCCGGACTGGGCAGAACGGCAGCTGGCCCAAGGAGGCCTGGCTGAGGTGCTGTTGGCTGCCAAGGAGCACCGGCGGCCGCGTGAGACACGAGTGATTGCTGTGCTGGGCAAACCTGGTCAGGGCAAGAGCTATTGGGCTGGGGCAGTGAGCCGGGCCTGGGCTTGTGGCCGGCTTCCCCAGTACGACTTTGTCTTCTCTGTCCCCTGCCATTGCTTGAACCGTCCGGGGGATGCCTATGGCCTGCAGGATCTGCTCTTCTCCCTGGGCCCACAGCCACTCGTGGCGGCCGATGAGGTTTTCAGCCACATCTTGAAGAGACCTGACCGCGTTCTGCTCATCCTAGACGCCTTCGAGGAGCTGGAAGCGCAAGATGGCTTCCTGCACAGCACGTGCGGACCGGCACCGGCGGAGCCCTGCTCCCTCCGGGGGCTGCTGGCCGGCCTTTTCCAGAAGAAGCTGCTCCGAGGTTGCACCCTCCTCCTCACAGCCCGGCCCCGGGGCCGCCTGGTCCAGAGCCTGAGCAAGGCCGACGCCCTATTTGAGCTGTCCGGCTTCTCCATGGAGCAGGCCCAGGCCTACGTGATGCGCTACTTTGAGAGCTCAGGGATGACAGAGCACCAAGACAGAGCCCTGACGCTCCTCCGGGACCGGCCACTTCTTCTCAGTCACAGCCACAGCCCTACTTTGTGCCGGGCAGTGTGCCAGCTCTCAGAGGCCCTGCTGGAGCTTGGGGAGGACGCCAAGCTTCCCTCCACGCTCACGGGACTCTATGTCGGCCTGCTGGGCCGTGCAGCCCTCAACAGCCCCCCCGGGGCCCTGGCAGAGCTGGCCAAGCTGGCCTGGGAGCTGGGCCGCAGACATCAAAGTACCCTACAGCAGGACCAGTTCCCATCCGCAGACGTGAGGACCTGGGCGATGGCCAAAGGCTTAGTCCAACACCCACCGGGGGCCGCAGAGTCCGAGCTGGCCTTCCCCAGCTTCCTCCTGCAATGCTTCCTGGGGGCCCTGTGGCTGGCTCTGAGTGGCGAAATCAAGGACAAGGAGCTCCCGCAGTACCTAGCATTGACCCCAAGGAAGAAGAGACCCTATGACAACTGGCTGGAGGGCGTGCCACGCTTTCTGGCTGGGCTGATCTTCCAGCCTCGCGCCCGCTGCCTGGGAGCCCTAGTCGGGCCATCGGCGGCTGCCTTGGCGGACAGGAAGCAGAAGGTGCTTGCGAGGTACCTGAAGCGGCTGCAGCCGGGGACACTGCGGGCGCGGCAGCTGCTGGAACTGCTGCACTGCGCCCACGAGGCCGAGGAGGCTGGAATTTGGCAGCACGTGGTACAGGAGCTCCCCGGCCGCCTCTCTTTTCTGGGCACCCGTCTCACGCCTCCTGATGCACATGTACTGGGCAAGGCCTTGGAGGCGGCGGGCCAAGACTTCTCCCTGGACCTCCGCAGCACTGGCATTTGCCCCTCTGGATTGGGGAGCCTCGTGGGACTCAGCTGTGTCACCCGTTTCAGGTGGGGCGAGGGCCTTGGGGAAGAGGCATCCTTGTGTTGGGCATTAACTGCGGTCTTGGTGCCAAGCCCAGTGCTCTGTGGGGTCTCTTTTAGTATGCAGAGCAGCCGGGTGGGGCAGAATGGATTCTCTCCATTTTTAAGATGAGGATGTTGAGGCTCAGAGAGGGGCAGCCACTTGCCACATAGCAAGTGAGAGGCAATGGCATTCTCCCAATCAATATTTGAAGGCCCGCCATGTGCCAGTCACTGGGGTATGTCTAGAATCTGAGACTGACCTGGGCTCAAATTTGTTTTATTCTTTCCACCCCCTGAGCAAGCCACCGTTTTCTTATGCTAAGAGTAAAGCCATGGTCTCCCCTTGGACTCTATGCCTCCATTCTCTCCTCTTCCACTCCATTTTGTATTCAGCAACCAGACCAATCTTCTCAGAACTTGAATCTGATTGTATCCCATTCCTGCTTACAGTCCTTCAGGGACACTCCACCACCGTCAGGATGAAGGCTAAATTCCTTAATTTGGTTTCATTAAGTCGGTCTGCAATCTGCTTGAGCATTTCAGCTTAATCTCCAGAGGATTGCTTCCATATTTCCCCCTAAACATACTTTACCCAAGCTGTAAGGTCCTACATAATTGTGCCAATAATTTAGCAGTGAGCTTCCTGGTAGCCGAAGCAAAAAGGGAAAGAAAACCACTGTGTGAGTTGTGAGAAAGTAGGAATCAATAAAGGCTGGAGTGGTCATGGAAGGCTTTCTGGGAAAGGTAGAGGTTGAGCTAAGGAAAGAAAGTATTTTAATAGGTAAGAGGACCCTTCATGGAGCTGCCCTTCCATTAAGGTCTAGCCTGGTCACCATGCCTGGGTCTGAGGCCCTCCCTCCACAGGGCTGCCTTGAGTGACACAGTGGCGCTGTGGGAGTCCCTGCGGCAGCATGGGGAGACCAAGCTACTTCAGGCAGCAGAGGAGAAGTTCACCATCGAGCCTTTCAAAGCCAAGTCCCTGAAGGATGTGGAAGACCTGGGAAAGCTTGTGCAGACTCAGAGGTGAGGGGAGAGGCGGATGGGAGGTGGTTCACGCCATGCAGGTTGAGGACATGTAGGACCCATTCTCAAGTTTGTCATGGGCATTTCCAGTGCCCCCTGTCCTCTGGGACACCCCATGCCCTCTTTCTGGGCAATGGCTAACCAGAGTCTCTCACTGCACTCGCTGCCCAGGCGGAGCCTCCAGAATTGAAAACTTTGCTGCATTCAAAACCTGCCATCATGTGCGCAAGTCTTAGCTAAAGCCATGGAGAACCTCTCCCCTTCTAGGAGTTAACAAGGATGTCTTGTGCACCTAGTAACAGAAGTGACACCTACTGCCACCCTTTGAGGCATTTAGGACAACTGTTGTCCCACATTTATAGATGGCAGAGCTAAGGTCCAGAAGGCAGACAAAACTTGATTACAGAACAAGTTAACCGTCTTTCATTCATTCCTTCATCACACATTGTTTGAGCACCTCTTAGGTGCTGTCTGGGATAGGTACTGGTAAGTGCCTAATCTGAGGCTCATTTCCATGAAAGATACAGTCCTGAGACCTTTTATTTTTATTTTTATTATTTCTTAAAGACAGGGTCTCGCTGTGTCTACCAGGCTAGAATACAGTAGTGCGATCATAGCTTACTGTAGCTTCGGAACTCCTGAGCTCAAGCGATCCTCCTGCCTCAGCCTCCCAAGTAGCTGGGATTATAGGTGCACGTCATCACACCAGATGATTTTTTAAGTTTTTGTAGACACAGGGATCTCGCTATGTTGCCCAGGCTGGTCTTGAACTCCTGGCCTCAAGCAATCCTCCTGCCTCAGCCTCCCAAAGTGCTGGGACTACAGTCACGAGGCACCACACCCAGACAGATCTTTTTTTTTAAGAGGGGGACAACAATTGCCCCAAGGAAAGCAATCCCCCTGGGGAATTTGGGGCACTGGGGCAGCCACCATGGAACCCATGGGTAAGGGCTCAGTGACAGCAGTGCCTGCTCCCCCTAACATTGCCTGTTCTTTCCAGGACGAGAAGTTCCTCGGAAGACACAGCTGGGGAGCTCCCTGCTGTTCGGGACCTAAAGAAACTGGAGTTTGCGTAAGCAAAGGGGTGGATTGTCTTGTGGGTCTGCGCAAGGTTTCCCCTGCAACATTAGCTGGGCTTGTACCACCTGAATGGAGATGGATCTCCAGAATCATTCTTACCCTCTTGCCCACCACTTTGGAAATAGCTTCCAGCAGCTGGAAAGTGACCAGTGTGGGCAAATGCTGGAGGTTCTCAGATTTGAAGCTAATGGACCCGTTTGCTGGTTAACATGGTCATTCCCATCACTCATTCAACAGACGTATTGAGCACTTGAATGACTGAGGCTGCTGTCCTCATGAGCTGACAGTCTAATCAACTCCCCTCTGGAGGAGGTCAGGGGGACTTCCTGGAGGAGGTGATATATGCATTGAAGCTTCAGTGAGGATAAGGAATGAGCTGAGTGGGGAGAGGGGAGTAAGAAAGGCTTTCCAGGAATTGTAATTTGGCCAGGGATCAGAAAAGGCCCAATGTGTCCCCAACCTTCCATAGGAGGATGCCACTATGACTATGGAGTCCTTTTCCCTCCTGTGGCCAGGAACTGCACAACGTCCCTTGTGCCTGAGCTTGTTTACTTCCGCAGCCAAGGGATGGCCTCCCCGGGGAGAATCTTTCCCCCATTTTGAAGGATTCCCAGGAGCTTTTGACGTGCAGCTAGGATGAAAAAGCAACCCTACTTGCCTGGGACTATCCTGGTTTGAAAACTGAAAGTCTTGCATCCCAAGAAGCCCCTTAGTCCCAGGCAAACTGGGACAGTTGGTCGCTCTATGTGTGGCCAGGGCTGGGGGCCAACACCCTAGGCAGTGCTGCTGGGGTGACAGAAATGGAGACCTAGGCAAGGCTCTAGGGAGTCCAGTTGTGTCTGGGTCACTGAGGAGGGGCAGCCCACCATACATGGGCCCCAAGAAAGCACAATAATTATTATATTTAGATCTGTCAGAATATAGCTTTTCTTTCTTTCTTTCCTTTCTTTCTTTCTCTCTTTCTTTCTTTCCTTTCCCTTCCTTTTCTTTCCTTCCCTCCCTCCCTCCTTCCTTCCTTCCTTCCCTCCCTCCCTTCTTCCCCTCCTTTTTCTTCTTTTTCTTTCTCTGTTTCTTTCTTTCTCTCTCTCTTCCTTCCTCCCTCCCTATCTCTCTCTTTCTTTCTTTCCTTCTTTCCTTCTTTTCTTTCTTTCCTTTCTCTCCTTTCTCTTTCTTTCTTTCCATTCTGTTTCTTTCTCTGTCCTTCCTTCCCTTCCTTCCCTTCCTCCCTTCTTTTTCCTTTCCTTTCCTTTCCTTTTCTTTTCTTTTTTCTTTTCTTTTCTTTTCTTTCTTGAGGCAGAGTCTTACTCTGTCCCTCAGGCTGGAGTTGAGTGGCACAATCACAGCTCACCACAGCCTCAACCTCCCTAGGCTCAAGTGATCCTCCCACCTCAGCCTCCCTAGTAGCTGGGACTACAGGCATGCCCCACCTGACTAATTTTTGTATTTTTTGTAGAGACAGGATTTCACCATGTTGCCCAGTCTGGTCTCGAGCTCCTGGGCTCAAGCAATCCTCCCACCTCAGCCTCCCAAAGCGCTAGGATTACAGGTGTGAGCTCCCGCACCTGGCCAGAACAGGCTTTTAAATTTGCAACTCACCTTCCATCTCAATTATCTCAGGCCACCCTCCTCTACAGGCATTGTCATCATCTCCCCATTGTACAAATGGCAATGCTGAGAACAAGAGACTTTAAATTGTTTATCCAAAGTCATAAAAGTCAGGTCAGCCTGGCCCTAAGCTCCTTCCACAGAAAAAGCTAAATGAATGTTTGTTCCTTGGTAGGGGTGTAGATCATCTAATGATTAGGAAGGAGTTGTTATGCCTATGGTATATTCGGTGCTGTTTTTTTTTTTTTGTTTTTTTTTGTTTTTTTTTGGAGATGGGGTCTTGCTCTGTCGCCCAGGCTAGAATGCAGTGGTACGATCTTGGCTCACTGCAATCTCCACCTCCCGGTTCAAGCAATTTTCCTGCCTCAGCCTCCCGAGTAGCTGGGATTACAGGTGTACACCACTACACCTGGCTAATTTTTGTATTTTTAGTAGAGACGGGCTTTCCCCATGTTGGCCAGGCTGGTCTTGAACTCCTGGCCTCAGATGTTCCTCCCACCTCAGCCTCCCAAAGTGCTGGGATTACAGGCGTAAGCCACCATGCCCAGCCTATAATTCAGTGCATTTTATATATAATCTCATTAATCTCAAGAGCTACTGTGGAAGACAGACAGTCATCATCTTCCCCATTTTACAGATGAGGAGACTGAGGCCTGGTGAGGTTAAGTGACTTGCCCGTGGTCCCCCAGCTGGTCACCCACAAGCTATCAGCTCTCCCTGATCACTGATCCCCTGTGCCCCAGAAAAAAGCCAGTGTCTCTTGTTTGGAACAGAGACAAGGTGCTAAATTTGTCCAGAGGTAAAAATGATACTGAAAAGGGGAAATGTCTGAAAACAATAACTGAGGGCCCTTTCTGGCCTTAAATTATTTTCAGCTGAAAAAGCCCCTAGTTTAAGATCGGAACTGCGCTCTGGGGAACAGCGGCCACGGGGTGGAACAGCCTAGAGCCGGGTGATCAGCCACCTGGAGACCGGAAGCCCCCGAGGAGGTTCTGAGGAAGGAAGGAAGGAAGGAAAAGACTATTTCTGGCATTTTCTCAGGCTTCTACTGTGCCAGGCACCCTGTAGACCTCATCTGTCTGTCAAATCAGGGTTCTTAGCCACTCACAACCCTAGAGGGACTTCGTTTGTACACAGAGTCCTTCCCCAGTTCAGTCCCCACTCACCTGTTCACTCTTATCTCCTACACTCGCTGGGTGCTCTCTCCATTCCAGCCACAGAGCCTCCTTGCTGGCTTTCAACCTCCTAGGCATGCTTCTGCCTCCAGGCCTTTGCACCGGCTGTGCCCTCTGCCTGGAATACTTCTCCCCAGATATATGCATGGCTCATGCCTTCACCTCCTCTGGTCTTTACTCAGTGAGGCCTTTTCTTTTCTTTCTTTCCCTGTTTCTTTCTTTCTTTCTTTCCCTTTCTTTCTTTCTTTTTCCTTTTTTCTTTTTTCTTTTTCTTTTTTTGAGATGGAGTCTCGCTCTGTCACCCAGGCTGGAGTGCAGTGGCACAATCTCGACTCACTGCAACCTCCTCCTCCCAAGTCCAAGTGATTCTCTTGCCTCAGCCTCCCGAGTAGCTGGGACTACAGGCACATGTCACCACACCTGGCTAATTTTTTGTATTTTTAGTAGAGACGGGGTTTCACTGTGTTAGCCAGGATGGTCTCAATCTTCTGACCTCGTGATCCCCCCACCTCGGCCTCCCAAAGTGCTGGGATTACAGGCGTGAGCCACCACACCTGGCCTCAGTGAGGTCTTTTCTGACCCTCACAGTTAAAAATAAAACTCTGGCCAGGCGCAATGGCTTATGCCTGTAATCCCAGCACTTTGGGAGGCCGAGGTGGGTGGATCACAAGGCCAGGAGTTTGAGACCAGCCTGGCCAACATAGTGAAACCCCATCTCTACTAAATATACAAAACAAATTAGCTGGGCATGGTGGCAGGTGCCTGTAGTCACAGCTACTTGGGAGGCTGAGGCAGGAGAATCATTTGAAACCGGGAGGCGGAGGTTGCAGTGAGCTGAGATCGCGCCACTGCAGTCCAGCTTGGATGACAGAGTGAGACCCCATCTCAAAAATAAATAAATAAATAAATAAAACTCCATTCCCCTCATGGTTAAAAAAAAAAACTCCATCCCCCTCACCACTGTATATTTCCATATGATTCATTGTCTCAGACATCAGCTTGCTTTCCGATTTCTTTGATTATCTGTCTATCTTCCCCCCTGGAATGTCAGCACCCAGAAGGCAGGGATTTTCGTCTGTTTGGCCCACAACTTTCCTCCCTGGGCCTGGCACATAGTAGGCAAGCGGTCAATATTTAACAACGAATGCCTTAATCCAAGAACCCCCATAAGATTGGGGTGAAATATTTGAGGAGATCAAGACTTAAGGGTGAAGGGATTTGCCAAGGCCTTTAGCAGGGAGCCAAATGCCAGATCCTGGAGTCAAACTCTGATCCTGTGGCCTTTTGCTGAGGCCAGTGTTCTCAGACTTCGGGATTTCAGAGGCCGAGAACATTTCAGAATGAATTCGAGTGACCGTGCGCGGTTACTGTTTTTTAATGTTTATCAAGGATGCTCATTCAAACAAACAAATAACAACAAAATACCCACTGCTGGCACCATAATTTTACCAAAGAATGATCATTCTAATATTGAAAAAGTTCAAAGGACATAATTGCCGAATAAAAGACAGCTCTTTATATGGAATGCATTTAACCATATTTTTAAACTAAACGGCCCTTCGTTGTCCTTATTTTTCTCATCCCCTTGAAGTCTGGTCTCAATGTTGATCCAGGCTGTGTGACCCTGTGTGAGCTATTTGATCGCCTAGTGCCTCAGTTTCCCTATATGTAAAATGGAGATAAGAGCCCATAGCTCAGAGTCTTGAGGAGTAAATGAGATCTAGGCCTAGGGAAGGGCCTAGCATGCCCCTGGCTTATAATAAATGCTCAACAAATGGTTCCTTTTGTTATTAAAATGCAAAGGCATATTAGTCATCCACCTGGTTTACCACTGGCAGTGGTCGTCAGCTGGCATTTCAGGACCCCTTCCCCAGGCTGCGGCGGGAGAAGGGTATCTGTGGATGTTGGGAAGAGTAAGAACTGGCTCCCTACTTAGAGACAAAAGCTGGGGAGCCCCAAGCTGGGAGCCCAACTTACCTCTTTTTCTTTTCTTTTTTTGTTTTTTTTGTTTTTTGAGACAGGGTCTCACTGTTACCCAGGCTGGAGTGCAGTGGTGTGATCATGGCTCACTGCATCCTCCACCTCCTGGGCTCAAGCGTTGCTTCCACCTCAGCCTCCTAAGAAGCTGAGGCCACAGGACACACCATCACACTCGGCTAATTATTGTGTTTTTTGTAGAGACTGAGTCTCACTATGTTGCCCAAGCTGGTCTTGAACTCCTGGGCTCAAGCAGTCCTCTTACCTTGGCCTCCCAAAATGCTGGAATTACAGACATGAGCCACTGTTCCCAGCCTCAACTGGCCTCTTATGGGGGGCTATGAAATCTACCCCAAGCAGAAAAGATTGGGGTCCTACGTGGAAGGGTTGCAGGGACCTAAGAGGCTGGGGTGGAAGGGAAGAGGAGGGGCCTCAGACAGGACCTGACTTCTGTGCCTTGTCTCTGCCCCACCCTGGGGCTGAATGAGGGGCTGTGACTGTGACTGGAGGTCTTACCCTTGCTCTTTGCCTCCTAGGCTGGGCCCTGTCTCAGGCCCCCAGGCTTTCCCCAAACTGGTGCGGATCCTCACGGCCTTTTCCTCCCTGCAGCATCTGGAGTGAGTATAGACTCTGGGACCCCTTCCTCTCAACATCTGGGTGCAGTGCTGTGATCATAGTTCACTGCAGCCTCGAATTCCTGGCCTCAAGTGGTCCTCCTGCCTCAGCCTCCTGAGTAGCTGGGACCACAGGTGCATGCTACAGTGCCCAGCAACCTCTGGGTTTTGACAACCCCAAATCCTGCCCCCAAGGCACATGCAGAAAGAAAAGCCCTCACTTTGTCCCTTTTTTTCTCTCTTCCGCCTACTGCATCCTCAATGTGGCTGGCACATGAGTGATGAGATGACGCCACATCAGATGGGAATCCCCAATGACAAAAAAAATTGTAGATCCTTTCGTGACCTTTGAAACTCCTTTCCTCACAACCTCATTTGCTGCTCTCAGCAATTCAGCTGGGGAGGGATTGGGGAGCATAGTCCTACTTTACAGTGGAGGTTAAGGAAGTTGCCAAGCCTCAGGGGCTTAGTTCCTAAGAAGCTAAACAGGGATTCAAGTCCATCATGAGTTAGACTTTGCCCTCTGGCTGCCTGGTTGGAGCCCCCAGGTGATGAAGTCCTCGTCTGAAAAGCTCAGGAATGTGCCGGCTGCCTATGGTGTATTAGAGCTGGGGGGTGGGAAGGGCAGGTGCCAGGGCTGAGGAGGCCCTCACTGGGATGGGAAGGGTCAGATGGCCCCAGGACGCTAGCTGATGGCCCCCATCTGATTCCACCTGCAGCCTGGATGCACTGAGTGAGAACAAGATCGGGGACGAGGGTGTCTCACAGCTCTCAGCCACCTTCCCCCAGCTGAAGTCCTTGGAAACCCTCAAGTGAGTGAGCTGGGCCTGCCCTTCCTGCTGAATCGGGCCCCCAAAGTCCAGCTGACTTTTTCAAAATTAATTTAAATTTGTTTTTTTAGACAAGGGCTCGCTGTGTCACCCAGGCTAGAATATAGTGCTATGATCATATCTCTGCAGCCTTGAACTCCTGGCCTCAAGGAATCTCCTCACCTCCACTTCCCAAAGTGCTGGGATTATACCATGCCCAGCCCCAGTGGATTCATCCATTCACTCATTCACCTATTCAATCAGCCATTCATCCTTCCATTCAATGATTCATCCATTCACTCATGCAGTCATTTCTTTACTCCCTCATCCAACCACTCACTCAATCATTTCTTTATTTAATTATCCAACCATTTATTAATTTAATCAACAAATATTTAAGGAGGACCTACTATGTGCAGGCACCTTTCTAGGCCCTGGAGACCCAGCTTTAAACAAAACAAATAAATCCCCTGACCTCAGGAATCTTAAATTCTAGTGAGGAGACACAATGAACAAGTAAACAAGTCGGTAATTATAAAGTATACAGTAATGAAAATAATGTTTGGTGACAGAAAATTATACTGGGGGGTGAAATAGGAGAGATAGATTAGGATTTATCAATAAAGCATTATTATCAAAACAGTAAAATTTTTAAAAACTGTTCTGGGCTCTGGGAAGTTGGAGATGGATAAGATACAGGAGGATCAATGTGATTTTTTTTCTTTTTTTCAGACAAGGTCTCGCTCTGTCACCCAGGGTGGAGTGTGGTGGTGTAATCATGGCTCACTGCAGCCTCAATCTCCTAGGCTCAAGCAATCCTCCCATCTCAACCTTCTGAGTAGCTGGGACAGGTGCATGCCACCACGTCCCGCTAATTTTTGTATTTTTTTGTAGAGACGTGGTTTCACCACGTTGCCCAGGCTGGTCTTGAACTTCTGAGCTCAAGCCATCCTCCTGCCTCTGCCTCCCAAGTACTGGGATTACAGGCATGAGTCACTGTGCCTGGTTCAATGGGATTTTTTTTTTTTTTTTTTTTGACACGGAGTCTCGCTCTGTAGCCCAGGCTGGAGTGCAGTGGTACGATCTATTTATTGCAAACTTCACCTCCTGGGTTCAAGCAATTCTCACACCTCAGCCTCCCAAGTAGCTGGAATTACAGGCATGCACCACCACACCCAACTAATTTTTGTATTTTTAGTAGAGACGGGGTTTCACCAGGTTGGCCAGGCTGGTCTTGAACTCCTGACCTCAAGTGATCCGCCCACCTCAGCCTCCCAAAGTGCTGGGATTACCCGCATGAGCCACCATGCCCAGTTCAACATGATTTTTCACTGAACCTAGAGGATATCAAAATCTTCCCACACTCCCCCTCACAACCAAGGTCTTAGGATGGCCAAATAATTTACCGGAATTTACTTAGCAATTTCCTTAATTGTAGGACCGTGGGACTTCTCCAGTAATTTCTAGTGTCCTAGGTAACACTGTAAGCTAGATTTCTTCTCCTTAGTCCTTCCCTCCCCCTCTTTCTTACCCGCCACCCCACTTAAGTATTTATTGAGCACCTACTATGTGTCTGGCAGTGCTCTAGGCACAGGGATACAGTAATGAGCAAAACAGACACAGCCCTGCTCCATGTGAAGCCCACAACCCGGCAGAAAGGATTACACAGCCATTAAACAAATAATGCCAACACTTATTTCATTATAGTGCTGAAAAGTGGCGCAGAGGGAAAAGAGGGGATGTTGTAAAATCATGGGACAGGTGGGGGCAGGAGGGTGCACTCTCCCTCCCATCCACCTCCTCATCCCTGCCCTTCCACTTGGCCACAGGACCTAACAGTATCCTCCTATTTACCGAGAGGTAGCTTAAATCTGTCGACAGCGCCATTCATAGCCTATGACCCAGAACTCTCCTTGAGGTCAAAGTGAGGCATGCAAGTTTGGTTCTGAGCCCTCCCCCTCACTGTGTCCCCGCAGTCTGTCCCAGAACAACATCACTGACCTGGGTGCCTACAAACTCGCCGAGGCCCTGCCTTCACTCGCTGCATCCCTGCTCAGGCTAAGGTGAGTGGGGCCCCGGATACTGGTCAGGTGCTGAGCTGGGGGGCTGCAGAGAGCAGGGAACCCACATCGTGCTGGCTGCAGGGGACACTGAGACCCTAGAAGCAATCACCACAGCCCTGAACAAAAGGATTAGCGGGACGTGGTGGAAGAAACTCTGAGCAACTCACTTATTCATTCCTAGCCCCTGTTTTCTTACCTGGAAAATGGGAACCATCCTAATGGTCTATGTAAGCACTTGTCACAATGCCAGGTTCTGTTATGCAATAAATATTGGTCCTTTTCCCCCAGGGATGGCGGGACCAGGCTTTTTCTGGAACCTAGGGGTGGTGGCTTCTGGAAGGCTAACCACGCACGTCAGCTTTTGCTGGCCTTGTCACTTACATGCCGGTCAGTGTTTCACTGCCACCTTCTGGTAGGCCTTGGCATAGCACCTCTTGCTTTTGAGTGACTTCCATCCAGGCCCTGGTGTGGTCCCAGAGGTAATGAGAGGACTGAGCTTGGACCAGAGCCCCAGTCATCCAACTCAGCATTACCAGCTCTTCTCACTCGCCAGACTGAGAGAAACTGCTCTCCTCTTCGCCAGAGCTCTTCACTTACTGAGGACAACCAGAGTCAGATTCCCAGGAAAGATGGCATTTGGTCCCTTATTATTTATTTTTAATTTTTTTCATTTCTGTTTTTGAGATGGAGTCTCGCTCTGTCACCCAGGCTGGAGTGAAGTGGTGTGATCTCAGCTCACTGCAACTTCTGCCCCCCAGGTTCAAGCGATTCGCCTGCCTCAGTGTTCCTAGTAGCTGGGATTATAGGCGCCCACCACCACGTCCAGCTAGTTTTTATATTTTTAGTAGAGACAGGGTTTCGCCATGTTGGCCAGGCTGGTCTCAAACTCCTGATCTCAGGTGATCCACCTGCCTCGGCCTCCCAAAGTGAGTACTAGGATTACAGGCGTGAGCCGCCATGCCCAGCCAACTTATTTATTTATTTATTTATTTATTTATTTATTTATTTATTTGGAGATGGGGTCTCACCCAGGTTGTAGAGCAGGGGTGCAATGATGGCTCACTACAGCCTCGACTACCTGGACTGAAGCGAACCTCCCACCTCAGCCTTCCAAGTAGCTGGGTCCTATACCCTCCTGAGCCTTGTTAATTTCTTCCCAGCATGATCACTGTTTTACAATATTTTATTTATGTAGGTGCTTACTTCTTGCTATGCAAAGAAACTCAGAAGCAAAAATAGAATCTATCTGGTTCATAATTGTGCTAAAAACTAGAGATACAAGTATGAACTAGAGAGATGTCGTTCTTGCTTTTGAGTTTCTTTGCGTAGTAGGAATTAGGCACATACATAAATAAAATATTGTAAAACAGTGATTCATGCTGGGAAGGAAACTAACAAGCCCCAGCAGGGTACAGGACCTCTGGGGAGATGATTCTTCCGTGGGAAGCTCTAGGGGAAAAGGACTCTAGGAAGAAAGAACAGCAGGTGCAAAGGCCCTAAATGGGAAAAGGGGCTGTGTTTTGAGGGTCAGAAGGGCCACTGTGGCTGTGTGTAGTGAATGAGGGACAGAGGCTGGGTAATGGTGGAAGTAGGGGAGGTCAGGGGAATCCAGATCACACAGGGAGGCCCTTGTGGGTCACAAGAGGTATTTGCAGTTTTTCAGTGTGAATGGAAAAGTAGGTGGGCCTGGGAAGGTGACACTTGATCTGATTTACACTTTTCTTTTTTCTTTTCTTTTCTTTTTGAGACCAAGTCTCGCTTTATTGCCCAGGCTAAGGTGCAGTGGCATGATCTCAGCTCACTGCAAGCACTGCCTCCTGGGTTCAAGTGATTCTCATGCCTCAGTCTCCCAAGTAGCTGGGATTACAGATGCCCGCCACCACACCAGGCTATTTTTGTGTTTTCAGTAGAGACAGGGCTTCGCCATGTGGCCCAGACTGGTCTTGAAATCCTGGGCCCAAGCGATCCACCCACCTCAGCCTTCCAAAGTGCTGGGATTACGGGTGTGAGCCACCATGCCCAGCCTGATTTACCCTTTAAGAAACATCATATTTCATGGAATCTAAGATGCCATCCATTGTAAGACCCCAATATGAGGCCAAAATGCAAACTGTGACACGCTATTGGTTATAAGACACATCCTGATCTCAATGATATTCAAATGGTGACATATATGTCTTGGCATCGATGAAATATGGTCAGATTACTCTCCCTGTGGGGTGGAGGAAGGGTCTCCAGGGTTCAGAGATTGCAAAATCCCCATCTAGTTTCTGCACTGGTACCGGCCGACCCGTGATGTGAGTTGATTTAGCCTGAATCCACTTGGCAGCAGTGTAAACCTGCTGCTTTTATTTATTTTTTTTTTCTTTTTTTTCGAGATAGAGTTTCGCTCTTGTTGCCAAGGCTGGAGTGCATGCAGTCTCAGTTCACTGCAACTCCACCTCCCGAGTTCAAGCAATTCTCCTGCCTCAGCCTCCCAAGTAGCTGGGAGTATAGGCATGTGCCATCACACCCGGCTAATTTTGTATTTTTAGTAGAGACAGGGTTTCTCCATGTTGGTCAGGCTGGTCTCAAACTCCCGACCTTAGGTGATCCACCCGCCTCGGCCTCCCAAAGTGTTAGGATTACAGGCGTGAGCCACTGCACCTGCTGCTTTTATATGCAGCCCTGCAAGGGAGTTCTGAGGCTGAATCATGGCAAAGTCATGGCCCTGAAATCATACCCGCAGCAGCACCTGACCTGTTAAAAGGCTGCTTGGTGTCGAGTAAACAGCTGAAGTTGGCATCAGTGACACTCATCATGCTATTTTCACTGCTACTGATGCTGGTTGTGAATACGCTGCAGAAACTGGAGCTGGTCCAGTGACTGGCTTTTTCTCTTCCTGCCCCCAGTGCTGGTCACACCCTCTATGTTAACTCATGCGACCCTCACCAATGTTCCTGTGAGGTAGTCAGAACCATAGCTAACGTTTAGTTCATTCTAGGCACCAAGGCATATTCTAAATGTTATACCAGCATTGATTCATTTACTCTTCCCCACAATGACTCTATCATGCCCATTTTACAGATGGGTAAACTGAGTCTCAGAAGAGTTGAGTAGCTTGCCCAAGGTCACATAGGCAGTAAGAGGCATAGCTGGGATTTGAACTTGGGAAGTTGTTCTGACAGTTTCCACACAGTAAGGCAAGAAATGACTTCCTTTTAGTCCTGCTGTTTTCCTGGGCTCACTGTTTGACCACAGAGAAGTGGTCTCAACTCTCTGGGTCTTGGTTTGCCTGTCTTTAAAATAGGGCAGTAATCCCAGTAGGTGGTGACTCCCACGGGGCTGACCACCAGGCTGCAGGGGACACTGAGACCCTAGAAGCAATCACCACAGCCCTGAACAAGAGAACTAGTGGGACCTGGGGAAAGAAACTCTGAGCAAGTCACTTATTCATTCCTAGCCTCTATTTTCATATCTAGAAAATGGGAACCATCCCAATGGCCTATGTAAGTACTTGGCACAATGCCAGGCTCTGTTGTGCAATAAATATTGGTTCCTTCCCCCAGGGATAGTGGGACCAGGCTTTTTCTGGAATCTAGGGATGGTGGCTTCTGGAAGGCTGACCATGCACGGGCCTCCAATCCCTCCCCCTGGCCTCTGTTTCCGACAGCTTGTACAATAACTGCATCTGCGACGTGGGAGCCGAGAGCTTGGCTCGTGTGCTTCCAGACATGGTGTCCCTCCGGGTGATGGAGTGAGTGTGGGAGTCTGGGCGGTGGGTGGCTCAGCCCGGGGTGGGAGACACTGAAGTCTCTCCCTGGTGTCCTGGAAGAGCTGGATGTGGGGGTGGCCTTGGTCTGGAGCTGGAGAGTCCCAAGGGCCAGGCCCCAAGGTGAGTTTCTCTTGCCAGCGTCCAGTACAACAAGTTCACGGCTGCCGGAGCCCAGCAGCTCGCTGCCAGCCTTCGGAGGTGTCCTCATGTGGAGACGCTGGCGTAAGTCCAGGCAACCCTGGTGGGTGGAGAACAACTCACTCCCCAGGTGTGTGGCCCAGTGTGACCCCAGAGCTCAAATCATGCTCTTCCCTTCACCAACCTGCAACCCTGGGTGAGCAGACACTTCCCCCTCTGGCTTCAGCTTCTTCATCTGTAAAGTGGGGATGGTAATAATATCCACCCAAGAGGTTTTGTGAGGCTTAAACTAATCAAGCCCTACAAAGCTCTTATAACAACAGTAGCTGGCACACAAAAATGCCAATAAATGCTATATTAGGCTGAACCATATGAAATTGCTGACATCCACCCATTTTTGACCTGTAAAATTGGCAATTTCATATGGTTCAGGTTTATCTTTTATTAAGTCACCATGATGTCCAATACTGGTTACTTTATATTCTTTCAAAGCACTTTTATCTCCACAATCACTCACCTCTTCTCTTCTAAGATGCACAGGGTGGGTCTTACAAGACCCATTTTACAGATGAGGAAAATAAAGCACAGAGCAGTTAACTAACCTTTCTGGGGTCACACAGCAAGTCAGCTGCAGAACCATAAAGGAATCTCGGGCCTCCTAGGCTTCTCGTTTTCCCCATGACCCACACCGGTCGGTATCTTGCCAGGGGAAAAGTCCCCAACGTTCTAGGCTGGGTGGAAGGAGGGATTTGGGGGCAGCTGTCACTGGGGCCCCAGGCCGCCCTCTCTCCTCTAACCTGGCTCTGAGTCCCATCCCCCCTTGCAGGATGTGGACGCCCACCATCCCATTCAGTGTCCAGGAACACCTGCAACAACAGGATTCACGGATCAGCCTGAGATGATCCCAGCTGTGCTCTGGACAGGGTAACCAGGGTGGGCTTGGGAGGGGAGAGCCGCAGTGGGTTGGGGGCAGTGTCCTTGTGAAGGTGGCATTCATAAAATGTGGGCGGGACACAGGTGGGGCTAGGCCACCACCCTTGGACGCATGCGTCATCAGAGACATCCCCTCATCTCCACCCTGGGCTCGGTGGAGCTGTCCTCCAGGCTTTGCGAGCTTGGTCCCTGTGGTCAGGCTTAGAGATCAGGGGACAGGAAAGTTGGCCATCCACATCCCACAGCCTCAGTGCTTGGAAGAGCTTCCTTTGGGGACTCCAAGCCTTCCCAGCTGCTGTTTCGGCTTGGTGGCTGCCCTGATGCTCCGGGTTTGTCTCAGATGAACTTGCTTGACAAGTCTCCTGCCCCTCATTATGAAGATCACTGTCCCCCAGCCCTGTGCTCCCCTCCCTGTGCTGCATGTCCACCTCCATTCCACTGCCCCTCCCATCCCCTCATCTTGATAGCACCCTTCCCAGGTGTCAAGCTGCCCCTCCTAGAGTGTCCTGCCTAAACCCCCTCTCCTGGCTCCTCCCCCTACAGCATGTTCTCTGAGGACACTAACCACGCTGGACCTTGAACTGGGTACTTGTGGACACAGCTCTTCTCCAGGCTGTATCCCATGAGCCTCAGCATCCTGGCACCTGGCCCCTGCTGGTTCAGGGTTGGCCCCTGCCCGGCTGCGGAATGAACCACATCTTGCTCTGCTGACAGACACAGGCCCGGCTCCAGGCTCCTTTAGCGCCCAGTTGGGTGGATGCCTGGTGGCAGCTGCGGTCCACCCAGGAGCCCTGAGGCCTTCTCTGAAGGACATTGTGGACAGCCACGGCCAGGCCAGAGGGAGTGACAGAGGCAGCCCCATTCTGCCCGCCCAGGCCCCTGCCACCCTGGGGAGAAAGTACTTCTTTTTTTTTATTTTTAGACAGAGTCTCACTGTTGCCCAGGCTGGCGTGCAGTGGTGCGATCTGGGTTCACTGCAACCTCCGCCTCTTGGGTTCAAGCGATTCTTCTGCTTCAGCCTCCCGAGTAGCTGGGACTACAGGCACCCACCATCATGTCTGGCTAATTTTTTATTTTTAGTAGAGACAGGGTTTTGCCATGTTGGCCAGGCTGGTCTCAAACTCTTGACCTCAGGTGATCCACCCACCTCAGCCTCCCAAAGTGGTGGGATTACAAGCGTGAGCCACTGCACCGGGCCACAGAGAAAGTACTTCTCCACCCTGCTCTCCGACCAGACACCTTGACAGGGCACACCGGGCACTCAGAAGACACTGATGGGCAACCCCCAGCCTGCTAATTCCCCAGATTGCAACAGGCTGGGCTTCAGTGGCAGCTGCTTTTGTCTATGGGACTCAATGCACTGACGTTGTTGGCCAAAGCCAAAGCTAGGCCTGGCCAGATGCACCAGCCCTTAGCAGGGAAACAGCTAATGGGACACTAATGGGGCGGTGAGAGGGGAACAGACTGGAAGCACAGCTTCATTTCCTGTGTCTTTTTTCACTACATTATAAATGTCTCTTTAATGTCACAGGCAGGTCCAGGGTTTGAGTTCATACCCTGTTACCATTTTGGGGTACCCACTGCTCTGGTTATCTAATACGTATCAAGCCACCCCAAATCATAGTGGCTTAAAACAACACTCACATTTATTCTGCTCACATATTTGTCATTTGAGCAGGGCTCAGCGGGGACGGCTCCTTCTGTCCTACTCTGTGTCAGGTGGGGCAGCTTGAGGGTTGGGCTGGGGTCACCTGAAGACTCATTCTTCTGTACGTCTGACAGGCAATGCTGGCTGTTGGCTGGGGGCCTCAGTGCCACTACGGAATAGTTGGCTAGGACCCCTCCATGTGGGCTAGTTGGGCTTCCTCATAGTATGGTGGCTGGGTTGGAGGGTGTCCCAAAAAGAGAGGAGGGGATAGAGAGAGACCACTTTTCATAACCTAGCCTTAGAAGTCACACAGTATTACTTCTGCTACATATATATGTTTTAAGAGGCAGGGTCTCGCTCTGTCGCCCAGTCTGGAATGCAGTGGTATGATCACGGCTCACTGCAGCCTCAACCTCCTGGGCTAAGTGATCCTCCCACCTCAGCCTCCCGAATAGCTGGGACTACAGGTGTGAGTCACCAAGCCCAGTTAATCTTTAGTTTTATTTTTGTAGAGCCAGGGTCTCACTATGTTGCCCAGGCAGGTCTTGAACTCCTGGCCTCAAGTGATTCTCCTGCCTCAGCCTCCCAAAGTGCTGGGATTACAGGTGTGAACCACCACACCCAGCCCACTTCTGCCATATTCTGTTGGCCAGTGTGACAAGGATTGCTACTGTCCTACCCACCCTCCTTTCACCACATGTGCACATGCACGTGTGTTCACGTACACACACATACACACACACGCGTGCACACACCAGAGCCCACCTTGGCTCAAGTCCTCTTTTCTGAGAGGACTTTTCTTTGTGGCTTCCTAAAATTCAGTGGAAAATTCATTGTTTGGGGATGAGAAAGGTTGAAGCACCAAAAGCTTACCAAGGGGAATGTTTGCCTCTGCCTCTGACACACAGCTCTGTCCTGGGAGTGAGCTGGTTTTTAGCGGAGATGGAGTCCCACCTTGGCTGCAGTGAGTCTGAAAGGGACTTGGCAGCTCCGCTTTCTACCCAGCGAGCTGCCGGCACGACTGTTGCTTTTCACTCGGGCATAGTCTGCTCAGAAGCCCCAATTCAAGACATCTTAGCTTACTCCTGGTGGCAGTGGGAGCTGACTGTTCAGCTCCAGTTCACCAGCCCCAGTGCCCACAGGATCAGCCTGATTCCCAAGCTCTGCTCCTCTCCCCAGCAAGTGAGAGCTGGGTGTCAAGAGGGTCTGAGGAATCCAGACCCGGCTGCATGGTTGATGATCTTTGCAGACAGGCAAGCACCTCCTGCCTCCAACTGGCTGCAAAGGGTATCAGGTGCTGCCATCCAGGTTCAGCTTGTAAATAGCTCAGGTGTCACCCTGCAAGGGATCCCTGCACTTGCAGACTCTACAGGGGCCATGGGCCTCCTGTGTGTGCAGCTACAGGAGTGTGCACTGAGGTGTGCTCTGATCATCCACTGTGCCATATGCCAGGTTTTTGGTCTGACCCACGCTTTTGGTCTGTGTGATGATGAAATGAGGTCAGAGCCTGCAGTTATTCACACTAACGATTTGTTAATGATAGCTACTGTTTATTATTTTATTTAATTTTTTTGAGACAGAGTTTTCACTCTTATTGCCCACGCTGGACTGCAGTGGCATGATCTCGGCTCACTGCAACCTCTGCCTCCAGGGTTCAAGCAATTCTCCCACCTCAGCCTCCCAAGTAGCTGGGATTACAGGCATGCACCACCACGCCTGGCTAATTTTTGTATTTTTAGTAGAGATGGAGTTTCACCATGTTGGCCAGGCTGGTAATCTGCCTGCCTTGGCCTCCCAAAGTGCTGGGATTACAGGGGTGAGCCACCGCACCCGGCCACTACTGTTTATTTAATGAGCAGATACATGCAAAGCCCTTATCTCAGTGCAAGGGAGATTCAAAGCGCTCAGAAAGTATTAGCTCAATAAGTGATGACTGTGTGCCAGACACTGTGCTAAACTCCTACTCAAGAGGGATAAGAGTCTAGGGGCGAGTGGCAGAGACTCTAGAATGAGATTGCCTGGGCTCAACGCCCACCTCACCACTTACTTATGCAAGCTAGTTCTCTGTGCCTCAGTCTCCTCATTTGTAAAATGGGCATAACCACAGCACCTTCTTTATAGGATTATGTGAAGGTGTGGTGAGCTAATACGTTAAGAATTGGAGCTCAATAACATGTTGGCTGTCATTATTACATATATCTGTGTTTCATTCTTGCCTCTGGCTGGAATGTTCTTCCCAGCTCTCCATATGGCTGATTTCTCATCCTTCAGGACTTGCCCCATTCTCCATCTCCATCACTAGTTTTATCTTTTTCACTTATTTATGCAGTCTGCTCTTGTCCTAGGACATGAGCTCCAGGAGGGCGGGAAACATCTTGCTTTGTACACTGCTGTGCCCTCTGTACCCAGCAAGGCGCCTGTGTATAATAGGTGCTCAATAACATAAAATGAACAAATAATCCTCACCTAACGGTTTCATTCATTCTACAAATACATACTGACAGCACAGTCATGAATAAGATGTTCCTGCCCTGGTGAGTCTTATATTTTAGCAAATTAAAAAAACTCTTTGGACAGGGCTGCCAGGTGAGGTTGGCCAGTCTGTACACTGCACAAAGGCACCTGGGACAAGGGGGAACATGGGGGCTGCAAACCAGTCTGGGTTCTGCTTGCCAAACTGGGAGTCCTGGTGTGGAGCCTTTTAACCCAGAGGGGGACCTTTTTGTAGTTAACGCACAGTCATCGTAAGATGTGGATAAATTACTGTCCCCGTGTCACAGACCTAAGTGATACTTATAGTCACACTCCTATAAAGGAATGGACTTCTGACTTCTTTGGAGGACCTCTCTGCAGGGACAGGCACAGTGTGCCGGAAGTGCCCCTGAACCCCATTTGTCAGGTGGTAAAGCGCTGCTCGGAGGAATCAGGGCATGATGGTGCAATTCCATGTCCAGTGGATTGTAAGTCCACGCACCTTCCAAATGGTCACTCTTCCTCGCAGGCCTCTCTCTGCATGCAAATGTCTCCCTCCTGATGCTCACCTTTTTCCCTGGGGCTCTCAAATGTCTTCTTTTCAGATTTCGTAGCTTTTCTTTCTTTAGCATCACATGAGGGCAAGTGGTGCTCCAACTGTCTCCCCCCAGAGTTCTGCCGCCTGTACTCTCCCACACCTCAGTCTCCTCGCCTGTAGAAAGGGGTCAATCGTTTGAACCCTGCTTCGCTTGGTGTGTATGTGAAGGTGCTTTGAAATCAAGTGCTCTGCAAACTGGAGAGAATTACTGCTAGTATTCCGTGAAACTACAAGCTGCCAATTCCACTCATTTAATCCCTCTCTTGCTCTGTTGCCCAGGCTGGAATGCAGTGGCGTGATCTCAACTCACTGCAACCTCTGCCTCCCTGGTTTCAAGCAATTCTCCTGCCTCAGCCTCCCGAGTAGCTGGGACTATAAGTGTGCGCCACTACGCCTGGCTAATTTTTTTGTATTTTTAGTAGAGATGGGGTTTCACCATGGTGGCCAGGCTGGTCTTGAACTCCTAACCTCAAGTGATCTGCCCGCCTCGGCCTTCCAAAGTGCTGGGATTACAGGCATGAGCCACCATGCCAAGCACTTCCCCCCTATCTTTAATGAAGGTCTACCATGTGTCTGACACAGGGGATACCCACCCCCACTTCTATGGGATTCAGGCCTGGTTTCCAGCTTGGCCTTCAGGCTTTTCCCACCACACCCCAAATGCTGTCCCTGGCTTGTGGAGTGGGGCAGGGGGCCAGCCTGGGACTTTCACGCCAGCCCGACTGGGGCAGACTCTCTGAACCCCACTGGATCTCCAACTTGGGAGGCCCTGATCTTCTGCTGTTTGTCAGCCACAAGGTTCTGCCTAGAACTCCTTTCCCGAATCTCAAAGTTAAAAAAAAAGGCAGGGCCCCAGGGGTTGGAGTTGCATACATTTTTTTAATCCAAAGAAGTAAGCCTCCTAAGTATTGCTTAGACAGGTTTATCAGAATTAAGTAGGCACAACACTCATACTTTCAGAAAAGCATTTCCAGCCAGGGGAGTAACGTGGCACTCACCAGCATGATGTCTGTTTTGCCAACTTGCTGAAGAACGAGTAACCTGAAATGAAGAAGCAAAAATCCCACCCTCAGCCCCCCAACAGCTTCCTCAGCTTCTTTTTCTTCTGAGTCACTCCCTGAAACAGTCGCTGCATCTAAGACCAGCCTCGGGCTAAACCCAGCTGGGCTGAAGGCTCAACTCACATCAAACGGAGCTGGGAGTCGCTTTTGCGTGTGTCCGCAGTTTGAAGTGTCCTCTCCGAAGGTGAAGTGGGGGAAGCAGGTGCGCTCCGGGATGAAGTGCAGGGAGGCAAACTCTGGCTGGGTTCCTGTAAACATCCATCGCAGCTGCAAATAATCAGAAGCCAAGGCCAGGCCATCGATTTGACACTGCAGGCAGATGAGGTCTTGGGATGCCCCTTGCGTTCCCCCTTCTGTGGGAGCAGGTGCCTTCCCAACCTCAGCACTCAGTCCCAATCTCTCTTCCACTCTCCTGGGTTCAAACAGGAACCTCTCTGTTGGCACGAAGCTTTTGAGGGGAGCAGGTCTAACAAGAAGGAAAAAGGGGGGTTATTAGCACGGAAGCCCCACCCTGCCACCAGGTTGGCTGGGAACAGGGACCAATCCACCAGGCTCGGGAGGCTTGGGGTGGGGCAGGGAAGTCTTCCTCCATCCCTCAAATTTAGGGAACCACTGGGAGCCCCAGACTCAGGCTGAAAATGTCTTTCTGCAAATATAAAACTCTTTTTAATGAGTTTGTCTAATTTCTCAGAGACCCTTGGCTGGAGAACCAGTGCAATGTCACACGGGAGAGGAAGGACTGTCCTGTTTATTGGGAGGGAGGAGAGGGATGCTGGTGCAGCCTGCTCAGGAGTCACCCAGGGTCTGAGGGCTGACTTGCAGCTCTGGGCCAGCTGAGCCAGCGCTGGGTAGTGGGCAGGGCTTGGCAACACCTCCCACCTTGCCCGGAAAAATGCTTTGCAACCTACAGGAAGGCACTAGCCACAGCCAAGTTACTCAGCAGCCCCACTTGGCTCTTTCTCCCAGGATGCAGCATCATCTCCATGGCCTGGCCCCCTGGCACGTCCCCGTTTCCCACTGCCTTCTCTGTGTGCCTAGCTGGGTGCCAGTGTCTCTGTAGCACCTCGTGTTCCCATGCCCAACCCCTCTGCAGCCCCCTCAAGCCCTGCTCTGATTCCAAGCCTCATCTCCCAGCTCACTATCCTTTCCGCAAACTTCACTGAACATCTCGCAGAACTTGTATGTTAAACATGTGACATGTATTGTTGTTTGACAGGGTGCTATTGACATTTGGGGTAGGACGATTCTTGGAGGTGGGGTGGCTGTTCTGGGCACTGAGTATTTAGCAGCATCCCTGGCTCCAGGCCACTAAATGCCAGTAGCACCCCTGGCCACTGGAACAACTAAAAATGCCCTCCTACCCTATTTCCAAGGTCGACCTAAGGGGGCGGAACTGTTTCCATTGAGACCCATGCATCGTATAGGATAAGAAACTGAGGTTCTTATCATTTAATAGGATAAGAAATTGAGGTTCAGAGAAGCCAAGTAACCTGCCTAAAGATGCACAGCTATAAGAGGCAAAGCTGGCACTGGCTTGGTAATAACAATGGAAACGGTCTGAATGAGAGCAGGTACCATTTCCTGAGCTCTTAGCAGACGCTGAGGACCCTGCTAAGTGCCATGAGACCTTAGCAGAGGCTGTGGGTGCCCCGCCCCATTCCCTCCACTCACTCTTCCTTGCAGGTCGACCTGCCCTTCTTTGCTGAGGCCTTTCTCTGCCTCCAGAGCCTGCTTGGTCCTCAGGCTGTAAGTGCAGGCAGAGCTAATGTCTCTCCATAGCTGCCCTCCACCAGCCTGCTCCTGAGACACCTGCTGGCCAGCAGCCTGAAGCAGAATCCTTTACTCAGATTCAGCCGCACAGATGCTCGCTGCAGAGATCTCCAAGGCCTGTGGTCATCCTTGAGCCCATCTCAGATTTGTGTGGATAGGGTGTTAGAGAACATGGAATCAGCTGGATAGAGTGGTTCATGCTTGTAATCCCAGCACTTTGGGAGGCTGGGGTGGGAGGATCACTTGAGGCCAGGAGTTTGAGACCAGCCTGGGCAACACAGTGAGACTCTGTCTCTATAAAAAATTTAAAAATTAGCCAGGCATAGTGTAGTCTCAGCTACTTGGAAGGCTGAGGCAGGAGGATTGCGTGAGCCCAGCAGTTCAAGGCTGCAGTGAACTATGACTGTGCCCCTGCACCCAGCCTGGGTGACAGAGACCCTGTCTCAAAAAAAAGAGAAGATGGAATCACTCGGTGAGGACCTCACTCCTCTCCCAGTCCTGTGACCACAAACCGCATCCCCGACAGTCCCAGCCAGGCGCTAGTCTGGCTGTAGCTGCCCTCTTTGTGCAGATCTCCAGTCTGAATGGGCTACACGTGGAATTTACTAACACTCCGGTTTTCATTGTGTTTATCTGTAGGGTTACCTTCTATTTATAGCAAGTGATGCCAAGTTTCCATTTCTGGTAGTAATATAGTTTTTCTTTTCAAAGTCGCTCACACCTGTAATCCCAACACTTTGGGAGGCTAAGGTGGGTGGATCAGTTGAGGTCAGGAGTTTGAGGCCAGCCTGGCCAACATGGCGAATTGAGATCAGGAGTTTGAGACCAGCCTGGCCAACATGGCGAAATGAGGTCGAGACTAGCCTGGCCAACATGGCGAAACCGCGTCTCTGCTAAAAACAAACAAACGAAAATACAAAATTCGCTGGGCATGGTGGCAGGTGCCTGAGGTCCCAGCTACTCGGGAGGCTGAGGCAGGAGAATCGCTTGAGCTAGGGAGGCAGAGGTTGCAGTGAGCTGAGATCACGCCACTGCACTACAGCCTAGGTGACAGAGTGAGACTCTGTCTCAAAAAAACACAAAAGTTTCTCTTTTCAAAACATTTTACTTTAAAAGGAGCCAATTTAAAGAAAACTGTTAATAGTTCAGGTAACAGGCAGATACAGGAAAAGCTGCTGACAGTGTTGTATGAGGTTTGAGGATTTTGATCCAAGCTGGTCCCACTCAGTCCATAGCAGAGAATGAAAGGGCCCAGAGAGGGTGGTGACCTCTGCCTGAAGTCACACAGTGAGTCGAGGACAGGGAGGTGACCCCAGGCTTCTATGTGTAGGGCTGGAGGATGTTCTGGGACACAGTTCAATTCTCATTTGTCACCCACTTTGGCTATTAGAGATCAACAACCCCTTCGCTCCTGTGTCTTGCAATGGCAGCCTTGGCAAACGCTAAATGAAAATCGTGACAACACTTGTGTTATGAAGCATTTACTTTGTGTTCACCTTGTACTACTCGAACTCATGTCTTAACTCACTTATCCCTCAAAAACAACTCTAGGAGGTAGGGCCAAGTAGGACCATCATCCCTGCATTTCACATGGAGCTCAGCCGTGCAAGGCCACACAGCTCATAAATGGCAGAGCCAGGATTTGAACCCCCGTGGCCTGACCCCAAAGCCGAAACCACTCGGCACTGCAGGTTCGTCCCTTTTCTCTGAGACGGGGTATCCAATCTTTTGGCTTCCCTGGGCCACAGTGGAAGAACTGTCTGGGGCCACATATAAAATACATAATGATAGCTCATGAGCTAAAAAATAAAACAAAATCACACACACACACAAAAAAACACAAACCAAAAAAAAATTCTTTTTTTTTTTTTTTGAGACAGGGTCTTGCTTTGTCACCCACGCTGGAGGGCAGTGGCATGATCTTGGCTCACTGCAGTTCCAGGTTCAAGCAATTCTCGTGCCTCAGCCTCCTGAGTAGCTGGGACTACAGGCGCATGTCACCATGCCTGGCTAATTGATGTATTTTTTAGTAGAGATGGGGTTTCACCATGTTGGCCAGGCTAAAATCTCATAACGTTTTAAGAAAGTTTATGAATCTGTGTTGGGCCACAGTCAAAGCCGTCCTGAGCTGTATGCAGCCTACAGGCCGCACCACGGATTGAACAAGTTTCCTCTAAGGCATCAAGAGCCCCAGGCTGAAAAGCACTCCAGAGCTGCAGCTTATAGAACCCAGGGCAGCAGGTTCTCCAACCTTCTGACATCATTAGAGCACAGCAGACAAGTTATCAACCACTAGATTTTTTTCCCCCTTTCTGAAACTGTAACCTTTCATTCCAGCCATTCCCCAGAGCTGGACAGAGGACGTGGCTGGCTGGCTGGTTTCCGTAGTCAGAATGACAGTTGGGTGCTAGATCCCCTTCGTGAAGCAATGTCTTAGCTCAGTAACTCTGCAGAGAAGCTGCCTGGTTCAGGATGTGGCTTAAGTAAGAAGATGGGCCTGGCGTTTTACGGGCACTGGTGGGTGAGGCTCTGAAAGTGGTAGAAGGGAATTCTTTCCTAGAGTTCAGCTGCCTGCTGTCCTGCTCCTCAGGGCAAATGCTGTGAGATCTGCATTTAGCCTGTCTGTGCTGATTGTGGTTCTGCCCCTTCCTGGCTGTGTGACCTCAGAGAAGTCACCCACCCTCTCTGGGCCAGTTTCCTCATCTGGAAAAGGGAACAGTGCCCACCACATTGGGCTGTTTGTGTCCATGGAGTGCCTGACAATACCCAACACACATGAGGCATCAGTATGTGGTGGTTCCTTCCCTCCTTAGCCCCACCTGTTCCCAGGTAGAAACCAATACCGGCAGGGAACCTTCTCAAGGCTAGGGGCCTTCTGAAAGCAGCAGCACTTTTCCTCCTTCAAAGACCTTGCCTTCTAGAAACCCATTGCTCATTCCTTTCTCCATGTACCAAACAATCAATTAAAGTGGCTAAAGACAGATGTCACCCTCCCCTACTCACGCAGCCATTCTGATCCTCCACGCTGGTGACAGGCTATGTGGCAGGAGGGTCTCTACCTTATCTCAGAATGAAGGCATGGCTGGGGTCTGGCTGTCTCCTGGTGGCCGGAAGGAGACAGATGGCAAAGGAGAAGCTGCCTGTCTCTGCACAGGTCCATGTCCCTGAGGAAAGCCAACGTCACAGAGAAATGATGACCACTTTCTCAAACCTGGCTTCGGATTTGCACGTTGGCTGCCAAAGCTGATCAGCAGCGGGCTTTGTGAAGATGCCTGGTCTACCACCTGCCTCCAGCTGGTCACGCCCAAGACTCCCTGAGGCCTCTGGAAGGGCAGCACTTGCCCAGTGCCTCCCTCCAGGTCCTGCCACATCCAAGAACCACCTGGACTATTATTTACTTAGTATTTTAAACCAATGTACTTTTTAAATTCCAATTTTTTAATAAGATCATTTATGTCACCATATAACACCCAAAGCAGTAGAATTTGTCATACACAGAAGGCAATGCTAAAAATACAATGAAAATGGAACCAGGAAGTCTAGCTTGATACCCTTGGCCTGTATAACTGAGCCTTGTGCCAGTTAAAAGGGCAAAGCAGTAGGTGCTCAGGGGGTGTCGGGGCCCTGAAAGCCGATCTGATCCGCTGCTGCGTATTCACTGCCACCCTGGGACGCCTCCAGCAGACCACCTCACTGGGGGAAGCATCAGGACAGTGTGGCCAGGAGCCCAATGCTGCCACCTCATAGATGGGTATCTGAGATGAGTCATCGAACTTCTGCAAGCCTCAGTTTCCTCCCTTGTCTAATGGAACCCTCCTTGGCGGCTTCACAGGGTGATGCTTGGGGCAAGTGATGGAGATGTGGGAGAGGCAGTTATTTTTAACCACCCAGCCGAGCCCCTTGCCAGGAGGGACTCCCAGGAATGAAGCCTTACCCTTGAGGGAGTTCCCCGCCACTCCAAGCTTGGGGCCTGGGATGGCAGCTGTGAGGGCACCAGCACCATCTGGGGACTCGCTGGGTACCAATTATCACCACCCTTGGGCTACTTCAAAGGCTGCCCACACAGACACACCCTCCTTGGTAACCAGTCCTCAGGAGGAAGGGCACCCAAGGAAAGGGGGAAGGCTTCCTGGGCTAGAGCCCCTTCAGGGTCTGACACGCCATTGACACTGACCACGTCATTCATTAAGCAAGCACCAACTATACATCATTCACTATCCCAATCTAATTTGCACAAGCCCTTAGGCAGGTGCTACTATTATCCCTGTTTTACAGAGAAGGAAACCGAGGCTTAGGAGATGAAGTCTGAGGTGTTGGTGGAGCTGGGATTTAAACCAAAATATGTCCAACTGCAAAGCATGTAAGTAACAATTTTAGAGGGTATATGGAGGTGACCCTAAGTAACAAGGAATCACATATAGTGAGCAAGCAATTTGCTTTTCAGTTTTTGGTCAATCCTTATGATTATTTAGAGGAGAAAGTTCAGTTTGGTGCTGGTATATCTTATGTTTATCACCTGACAGTTGTTATTCTCTTTTTAACAAAGAATACAGGCCAAGGCCCTGTGTCTTTAGCTGGCTTTGGTATTTGGCCAAAAGTTAATGACTTTGGCAGTTAGTGTTTTTATCCAATGCCAAGTGATGATGATTTTCTCTTTAGTGACAGACATTTTTTAAAAAATTAATTCACATACAAAAGTAGTTTTACAGATGAAGCACTAAAACTAGTGCATTTCATCTTAAACTGCAAATTATAAAGGGAATAATAGTAACTTGACAGCGGAGAGACCTGGCAGACACCACGTTCACCAACTGATCAAAGTTAACATCGTCAGAAAGGGGACAGACGGCATGTGCCTCTCGATAAGATGCACTGAAGACACACACTCACTTCTGCAATATTCCTGCCAAGAATGCCTCATCTGAATCTAATCTGGAGTATAACCATCAGACAAACCCAAATTGAGAGACAGTTTACAAAACACCAGCCTTGTACTCTGCTAATATGTCAATGTCACGAGAGAGAAAGACAGACTGAGGAGCTGATCCAGACTGAAGAAGGCTCGAGATTAATGCAAAAGCTGATCTGGGATTGCATCTTGGACCTCAACTCTCCCCTTTTTATTGTTAAGGGACACTATTGGGACAATTTTTTTTTTTTCTTTTTGAGACAGGGTCTCGCTCAGTCACCCAGGCTGGAGTGCAGTGGTGCAATAATAACTCACTGCAGCCTTGAACTCCCG
The DNA here is from genome assembly GCF_028858775.2 of Pan troglodytes. Taxonomy (NCBI): domain Eukaryota; kingdom Metazoa; phylum Chordata; class Mammalia; order Primates; family Hominidae; genus Pan; species Pan troglodytes. The sequence goes on from NC_072416.2 coordinate 13,585,052, forward strand.
GACTCAAGCGATCCTCCTGCCTGAGCCTTCCGAGTAACTGGGACTATGGGCGTGTACCACAACACCTCGCTATTTTTTTTTTTCCTACTTTTTTAGAGACGGGGTCTCACTATGTTGCCCAGGCTGGTTTCAAACTCAAGTGATCCTTCCACCTCAGCCTCCATAAAATTTGAATAAAGTTGTAGATGAGATTGGTCATGGGATTGTATAGTGTATCAATATTAGATTTGCTGATTTTGACAACCCTACTGTGGTTATGCAAATTTGTCCTTGTTCTAAGGAAATAAATACGGAATTATTTAGGAGTAAAGGTGCATAATGAACCCATTTTCAAATGCTTATGAAAATTACATATATACACGTGTGCATATACACAGGCATGCATATACAAACAGAGGTTAGAGCATGTACGTGTACATGAGCAAAGTGCTAACTGGTGCAACTGGTGAGTTTGGGTGGGCATTCTTTGTGCTCTTGCAACTTTTCTGTAAGTGTGAAATTACTTCATAACAGAGGTTTTTGTTTGTTTGTTTGTTTGTTTGTTTTTAATTCAGGAAAAAGTTGGAAGAGTGCGTATGAAACAGGCCTGGCAGAAAATATGAGCTGGTGTTCCAAGGTCGGGGATGGGGAGCCCTCACTGGAGGCACCCCTCAAGCCCTCGGTGCTGTGGCCAGGGAACCGGGCTGGCAGTCTTAGTTGGCTTTGTTCCCTCGGCCTCCACTTCCCCATTCTGTGCCTCCATTTATTTGTGAGACAGGGATAAAGAGGTCTGCCACTTTTATTGTGATCTTAGGTTTCCCAAAAGCAGAGTATGCTTTCAGAAGTTCTGGGAGGAAAGCTAGCAGATAAACCAGAAATATGAATATCCAAATTGAGAGAAGCCCTCACTTTCTTAGTTCGGCAAAACAGACACATGAGCTGTAAGTGGGGCAGACCCTGCCTGTTTCTTGGCTGAAATCTCCCGTTTGTGTAATTCAGGGCTAAGAGAGCAGGACTCTTGACATCTCACTGTCTTGAGACACATACTGGGGTTTTCTCCTGTCTGAAGACACAGCCGGCACCAATGTACCCTGTGGCCAAGGACCTTCTGGGTGAGCCTCATGTCAGGAGCAGAGCTGGAGAGGTGGCCAGGCCTGGGGGTATACTTGCCTCCCTGTGTCACCATTGTCTGTCTCTTGCTTAGATGACAGCCACAGCTTCCTGGCCTGGTTTCCTGCATCCGCCCTGACCCCTGGCTGTGGGATCTCCCATAACTCGAATCTGACTGTGTCCCTGCGGAAGGTTTGGGTTTCTGACCTGGGCAGCTCTATGTCCGGCACAGGGGTTCTGCTGATAGCACAGGCCACAGATTGGCAAGGAGGGACCAGGTTAGGAAGGAGCAGCTGTGGTTCCTAGTTGGGAGATAACCAAAGCCTAGGAAATCCTGGAATAAGATAGACCAATGCGTCGATAACCCTCAGCTCCAAATCTGAGCTGTACCAGGACAAGCTGACTCTGGTGGCAACGTTCTCCAGTCTCTGCATTTTCAGCTCGCTGTGTGCCAAGAGAGGGCTGGCAGGTACCAGCAGCTTTCACTTTCATTAGGAACCGGGACGAATAATCCAACTGAGCTGCCTCTGCACCAGAACTGCTGGGACGTGAGGACTCTCCCTGGCTCCCAGGCCAGCCACTGCGGCCCTTTCTCCTGGGAAGGAGGGAGCTCCCGATTCCCCATTCCCTGCTCCTGGGCAACAATTAACACTCTAGGAAAACCACAGAGCTGGCTCTCCAGGGTTCTGGTGCCCTGGGGACCACAGGGCAGCAAGAAAGTTCTCCTAAGGGTCCTGGGGCTGGGAAGGCAGAGTGGGAAGTCTCCCCCAGCTAGGCTAGACCTGGACCTCCCTGGCACTCAGGCAGCCTATCCTCTTCTGCTCACAGGATATAAATATTCATGCATGAGTATAGGTGCAGGTTTGTACATTTGCAAGGGCATGGGTATAACACACTTTCCATTGTATCCGACTATGACTATGAGTGGTTAATATTAATACATCTCTTACTATATACAAGGAGGTCTAAGTGCTTTATGTAGATCTCACCTAATCCTCACAACAAGGGAGATTTTCATTATTTCCATCTTCTAGAAGAGGAAACCAAAGTACAGGGAGGTTAAGCAGCATGCCCAAGGTCACAGCTACCCTGGGATGTGAACCCAGGGCCCTGGCTCTTAAGCATGACCCTAATACTGCCTCCTCAAGTAGGTGCTCAGCAAATGTTTGAGGAACTGAATTATGTGGGTCCACACATAAGAGAAAAAAAAAAAAAGAGGGAGCAAAAGTAGGTGCACCTGTTCATCTTGAGATTCATCCTGGGCCCCACTGTGTGACATGCTCCACACCCTTAGTCACCGTTTCCTGGATTGGCGTGTGGGGAACACATGTGACCACATGAGAATGGCTGAGAAAGAGCAGGACTGACTACCGGCGTTCCCCTGCTTATGGAAAGGGGCCTGGAGATGAGGCTCGGTCAGATCATCTTGAGGTCTTTCCTGGCGGCTTCCCTGCTGCTAGCCACCCCTCTCATACCCTGGGGTTCTGAGCTTCCTTGGCACTTGGGGGCAAGGCCTCCTTGGCTTGGATTTGAGGGTGGGAGGAGGGAAGGCTGTGCATGGCTTCCACCACTTCTCCAGGCCTCCCCACTTCCCAGGGTCAGGCCCTGACACCCCGAGAGCTTTGCAAGGGTGTCCCTGAGAGATATTTCCTGGTGTTTCTGCTTAAACAGCGTTTGCTGCAAAATATGTCGAAGCATTTGGGATTCAGTTTTTAGTTCAGAATATGCCAATGTTTTCACTTGGAAGGGGAAGTGTTTCTGTTGATGTGGTAAAGAGATAAAATAAGACGTTCCTCACCAAGTTACACTGCTTCAAAGTCAAAAGCTTGGCTTGGCGACAGGGATTTATCTTGGGATCACAGGCCCTTAGCACATGGCCTGGCAGAAGAGCAGGCAGGGTCAAAGTCTGTTGAATGAGTGAGTGCATATGCAAAGGGCCTAGACCCAGGAGTGCGATACAATCAATGCTCAGTACAGATTTTGAATGGATTCCATAGGTTCTACTTTTGAGAGTTGTTCTCAGTCTGTTCATGTTTCTCTATCTTCACTAAACTCCCCTCATCCAAGCCTCTGTCACCTCTGGCCTGGACAACTAACAGCATCCGAGGTGGTGGCCCTGCTTCCCCTCTTACCCCTCAGCTCATTCTGTCCACAATTGCCAGAGTCATTTTTGCAAAATAGGAATGGGATTGTGTCATCTCCTGCCTAGAACCTTCCAATGGCTTTCCACTGCTCTTGGCTATGGCCTTCCAGGTCCTCCATGGTATGGCTCCCACCCACCTCACTGACCTTTCCTGGGGCTGTTCTCCAGCCACATGGGCCTCCTTTTGGTTGCGGAAAAACCAACTCTCTCTCACCTGAAGGCCTTGGCACCACTGGTTCCCTCAGCCTGGACTGCTTTTCTCCAGATCCTTCTATCAAATTAAGGCTCAGCTCAAAAGCATCATCTCCTTAGAGAGGCTTTCTCTGACCCCTCAGCTAAAGCAGCCCACCATCTCTATTCTACCGTTTCACTTCTGTTTCACTCCATGTCTACACCTACAGAGACCATCTACTAGATGCCAGGCACAGTTTTAAGTGTTGAGGACATGGCAGTGAACACAACAGGGAAGCTCATGTCCTTCTTGCCTGCCTTCATAGTTCCGAAAAAATCTGATTCTCTTGTTTGGATTCCTACTAGTCTTCCTCACCAAGCGCCAAAGGGCCAAGGCTTGGTCTGTCTTGTTCACTGTGTTCAATCACCAGGCACTGTACTGAACCAACAAGCATTCATTCTGTAAAAGAACGGACGGATGGATGGCTGGCAGGCAGGCAGGCAGGCAGGCAGGCTGGGGAGGTGTGCAGAGCACCTGGCACACTCTCCCCCTGGCACTTGGTTCTTGCTAAGATCTTACTGAGCTCAACTGAAGCTTTCTTCAAAGAAAACTCACTGTGAACCCATTAGGAGAGCCCTCTGCCCCCAGCTATGCTGTCAGTAGGTCCTACCCCACCCTGTACCACCATCTGCAACAGACTCAATGTTTGTGTCTCCTCAAACTTCATATGTTGAAACTCTGATCCCAAATGATGGTATTGCGGGGTGAGGCCTTAGGGAGGTGATTAGGTCATGAAGGCAGAGCCTTCATGGATGGGATTAATGCCCTTATAAGAACAGTAAGAGATAAATGTTTAAGTCCCCCAGCCTATGGTGTTCTGTTATAGCAGACTGAACTAAGACACCCTCTGCCTGTGGTTGTCTTGGCAAAGCCAGGTAATGCAGGAGAGGGGTGGACTCAGCCTGCTTGCGGTGAATGGCATTAGTGTCCATTTTCCTAAAGGAGCCCTTGCCGACCATATCTCAGCATCCCCTCTTCATTGCCACTTAGACCCTGTGCCCAGTGACACTCCAGTACTGTCCAGTCTCAGGGGCTGAGCCAAGGCGTTCCTGCCTGCCCTGTGACCCTCACCAGACCTGGCAGCTGCCTGACAGCTTGTCTGGCTCATGTGTTCTCTCTAATTGAGTCTAGCTGCCTCTCTTCCTTGTGACTATGACCAAGTCTTACTCCTTCCTGGACCTTCATTTCCCTACCTCTCACATACACAGTGGGCTGGATGCTGGATGCAAAGCTCCCTCGTCGCAGCCCCAAAGACAGGACTTGACCATCTCAGTGCAATGACCCTGTGGTGCCTTCTCCCGAGGACCTAAGAGCCCCCTGAGCGCTTGCAAACACTGCAGACAAAGCGAGCCCTAGCACCAGCTCCCTGCCTGCCTGTTCTGTGAAGGGAGCCTACAAAACTGGCAGCCCCTGCAGTTCTGAGCTGCAGAACTGATGAGCTGGGGCACCCTGAAACCTGACTCCAAAATAGCAGCAAACCCAAGGCCAAAAGGAAGTACGGGCTTCTTTGCTTGCGATTTCTCCTCTCACAGCCTTGGCCTGGAGCCCCTGCACTTAATCCGCACCCAGCTACCCCAAGGGCCACAGTACAAAGGTGATTCGTGCCTGGCTCCCTGTGTCTTCTGACACCCCTAAATCTTTATCCTTCTAGGACGAGCGAGAATCCCCCAAAAGCCAAGGTCATCATCAAGCCAGGATGAGGACTGGGGGAGGAGCTGACAGCTCTGCCTCAAATGGATTTGGGAGCGAAGGCTTTTTCCATAAGCTTTGGGGGGTAAGTCACAGAGCTACCCCACATGTAACTTAGTCTCGGGGTCTCCTTCCTTTTCACCAGCTGTCCCCTTTGCTGGAGGAAGCTTTCCAGCCCAAACGAAGGGCTTAAGAGGAGTCTGGCCATTCCTGGCATCCAGTTAGACCTGGAGGAGGTGAACGGAGGAGAAGCCTGAGGGAGGGGTGTGTATCCGGCCTGGGAGTTCCTCCCTCTCCCTTGCTAGCGCCCCAACCCGCCCTCATCCTGTTCAGAGAGGGCACTTACAGGCCTCGGAGGCAGGGGAGGGTCTCCTCCTGGGGAACCATCCCCGTCCAGATGGTGCCCCCAACCAGCTGCGGCGGCATGATCTGGGCGGCTGGTCCAGGGCGTGGGTTGCGGATCGTGTAGGGAAGAGGGGAACAGCAGTCGAGACCCTACTCCAAGTACGCATCAAAGACGTCGAGCTCCGAGTCAGCATCGTAAAGGCCCGAGCCGGGGTCGGAGAGCACGCCGAGGTCCACGAGCGCCTGGTCCATGTCCTCGGGCAGGAAGACGAGGCCCACGTTGAGGACGATGTACTCCATGAGGAAGGCGTAGTACAGGATCAGCACATTGACGAAGAACAGGCCCACGTAGAACATAGAGGGCAGCAGCGGCGGCGGCACGTAGGGGACCAGGGGGCCCAGTGCGTCCAGGTGGGCCGCGACCCGGGCGCCGAGCATGCAGCGGGTGGCAAGGGCGGCGGCCCGGCGATCCCGGCGAACTCAGCCGCTGCGGCGCCCGGGCGGCCGGCGAGGGCACAGCGCAGCCATCCAGGGGTACCCTGGAGCCCGACAGAAGCAGGGCCGGGCTCCAGATGTCCCCTGGCAAATGCGCCCCGACCCCCGAAATGCGCCGGGCGGGTCACCGCACCCCGAGATGTGCCCCCAAGGCTCTCTCCACCGCCCGGGCGGCGAGGCGGGCCCCCCTGAAGTGGCCGGCGGCTGCCCGGCTCCCTCGAGGCGCCTCCCTGGCGCTCGCAGGGCCTCGCAGAGCCGGTGGGGATCCCACCGCGGCTCAGTGTCTAGGGCCGGTCCCGGCAGCCTTCTCTCCCGCCCCGCCCCGCAGGTCCTCGCGCACCCCCCGCGCCCCCGCAGGCCCAGCACCCATGGCTGCGGCCGCCGCGTAGCCCTCCCGGTCGCTCTCGGAGCTCCGCCTCCCGAGCGGCCCAGAGCTCATTGGCAGGCCGCCCCCTGCACCCGCTAATTGGCCGGCTCAACGCCCGCGCTGATTGGCTTCGGCCGCCAGGGGGCGGGTACCGCTTCGCTCCGCCCCTCGGGGCGCTCGCGTCTGAGTTGTTTCCCTGGTTCGGGTCTGCCCTCAGATCTCAAATCGAATTCGCTCTGCGTATGGAATAGGGGAAGGGAAAAGAGACTGAACACAGTTCAAACCTAGACATAATGCTAAGGCCGCAAAAGCCGAAAGAAACCCGGGCTTCCGCTGCACCTTGCTGCATGCCTCTTTGGGACTCTGTTTCTCCTTTAAAAGGAGGCGGGGTCGGGGAGGGGCGACGGACGGTTGCCCTGGAAATTTTGGACATTCCCAAAGCGCCAATTTTCATGGTGGAGATCCACCAGTGTCCCCTTCGCTTCTCCAAACTCTGGTTGCTGGAAGGTCCGCCCACTACGGAACCTGCATCCTAGAGTTAAGGAACACCTGAATAAAGAGATTCCGAGGTAGTTCAGATCTTCAACCATAAGGATGCTTTTCGTTTCTTTTTACTTTGTGAATCATGTTTAAAAGCAATAAGACACATGGCTAAACATTCAAACAACCGTGAAGTACACAGAAAAGTGAGTCTCTCCCACCCACTGGTTCCCCTTCTCTTGGGTAACCATTGCATGTCTTTCAGGAAAACATGATCTCGCCCAAAGAGCCTTCCAAAGCAGTTCAAGAAACCTTTAAATCTCAGGCCACACTGAGCTGAGTATTTTACATGCATCGCTTAATCGGAGGTATACAAGGCAGTGTAGTATGTATGTGCGTACTTTTTACAGATGAAAAATACGAGCCCAGGGATCCTACATTTCTGAGCCTGGGTGTGTTTCTTTGGAGGCCAGATCCTGTTCTTTTTTGCTCCATGACTTTGTCTTGCTCCACTCTATATGAATTACAGGACAAACCATTAAGCCTCCACTCTTACCCATTTCTCCAACTGCTGAAGGTGAAGCAAACCTTTACTCATTCATGCACTCTACCAATATTTGTTAAACACCTGCTATGTGCCAAACCTTGTGCTAGGCACTGGGGAGAACATTGGCCTCTGGCCCAGTTCTTTCTTGAGCAGAGTTAATGGGACACGGTGGACCTTTAATAAGGTTGATATATAGAAGTGACTGAATGAATGAATGGATGGTAAACTTGAGAAGTCTTGCCCACACTGAACTTACCACTTCTAATCCAGGGTAGAAGTTAGATATATTCTGGCTCATGCAGAAAGTTGGGTGTTTCCTTTCTCATTTTAACGTGGTACTTTGGGAAATAGCATGGATTCTGGGTGAAGACCAGAGGAATCCTCTGGAAGTACAAAATGTTCAGTTTGGTGCATTGTTGCTTCCAGCCTTTTCCAACACACACACACACACACACACACACACACACACACACACACTTAATTGAAGTGGAAAAAGAAAAAGGCTGTCAGGACAAATAAGGTTGTTATCTAGTGCCGTTTTGGTTTATAAAGGGAATGAAAAATAAGGGTGCGTGCGTGGTTATGAACCCTGGTTTTGCCACTTATTAACTGCATGATCTTGGGTAAGTCAACCTCTCAGTGACTCCGTTTCCGTGATGATAAAATAGGTTTGATAATAGTACCCAATTCATAGGATGGTTGTGAAAATTAAATACCTTAATATGTAAAGCCCTTAGGATAGTGGCTTTGCATAGTATACACCATCCAATACTATTCTTATTCTTATTATAAATCTAGTAATTGTTACTACAGTGGTGACTTTCCTTGACCCATCTACGCCGATTCCCTCTCCGGGACTGCGCCCAAAGCTTCCAATTCCCGCCCACCCGGACGATTCTGCGGTCGCTCCTCCTCTCGCCCCGCCTTTTCTGGATGGCCGTAGGCCCGCGGTTGCGCGATGCATGCCGGGCCTTGTAGTCCGTTCGCGGAGTCCTGCCGCCGAAGGCCTCGCGGGTGAACTGCATTTCCCAGCGCCCCACGCGGCGGCGGCCGTAAAGCGCGGCGGTCGAACGGCCGGTTCCGGCTGAATGTCAGTGCTGGGCTGTGGGCCGGGGAGGAAGGCGGCTCGCGGTTCGTCCACCGCCTCCGCCGCCGCATCCTCCGCTTGTGCTACCGCCGCGGGCGCTGGGCCGCTCTGCTGGTCCGGCATGAGACCGTGAGACGAGAGACGGGTCGGGGCCGCCGACATGTTTGGCCGCTCGCGGAGCTGGGTGGGCGGGGGCCATGGCAAGTCTTCCCGCAACATCCACTCCTTGGACCACCTCAAGTGAGTGTGGGGGGCGTAGCGGGAGGCCGCGGGGCTGGACAGGGGGACGGGGCGCCGAGCTCCGGGTCGGGGCTCTAGGAGGCGTGAGAGCGGCGGCGAAGGGCGCCCGGGGAAGCCCGTGTGGTGGTTAAGAGCGAGGGCTCGGGAGTCAGGGCGCCTGGGTTCGAACCCTGACCCCGTCGCTCTTGGCTGTGTGACCTTGGACAAGTCGCTTAATTTCTCAGAGTCTCCGTATCCCCACCTGTAAAGCGAGAGGATGCGATTTCAGTTTATGGACACAGACTTTGTTCTTGACGGTGTCCACCAAGTTTCCTGGCGGAGTACTTCTTAAACTGAACAGCTTAGGGGGTCAAAGGCCTGGGTCCTGGAGTCGGGCAGATCTGGGTCCGAATCTATCTGTGTGAATGTAGGCCTCAGGTTCCCCACTTGTAAAAAGAGTAGAGTGACAGCACCTGCTTCCTGCCATTGTGTTGAGGGTTGGTTGGATAAGAGAATGAACGTTAAGCTCAGAACACGTACAATTGCTCATTAAACGGCATTAATTATTATAAAAGAACAGATTATTTTCCGAGGGGAGTCTAAGCTGGGGGCATGCACGCTGAGACCCAGGATTTTGGGGCGATTGGGGAGGATGATGAAAAATAGAGACCTCTGAGGAGGGAATGACTCTACAGCTCTGGGGGAGGACAGGTGGCAGATAGGGTCTTGGGACCAGGAGGGCAGAAATTAAGTGGCTGGCTTTGCAGCCACACCTGCGTTCAAATCCTGAAACCACCATTAACTGGCTGTGTGACCTTGGGCAAATTACTTCACCTCTCTGAGTCTCCAGATTCCCATTTGCAAATGGGGATCGTGAACATTGTAATGGAAATGGAAGGTGACTGACCCAGTAGGTACATAGTAGGTGGCCAGTAGTGGTAGCTGTGTTTATTATCAGCTCAGCGAGGCCTTCCCAGACCACCCTACCTAACGTGCTCCCCCCATCCCAGTTCCTATCCATCACATCTTTCTCTTGCTTTCATTGAGTGCTTCTCCACTCTCTGCAATTATTCTTTATTTTTTATTTATACTTATTTTCTGTCTCCTGTTAAACTGGCACTTCACGAGGGCACAGACTGCTTGGTTTGTTCACAGTTGTATTCCCAGCATCTAGTACTGCTCTCTGCTTACTTAAAGAGTGGAAAAATGAATGATTGAATTGGGGAGAGGTGAAGAGCATGCAGGCCAGGACCCAGGATTTGGGGGCAGGTGTGGAGGATGATGAAAAATAGAGATCTGTTTGAAGGGAAAGGCTTTAGGGAGGGAAATGGCGGGGATGCTGAAGAGGGGAGTAGACAAACCTTCAGTGTCAAGAAATAGGCAGGTTTCCAGAAGGAGATCCTGAGACTACTAATGGGAAAGGAGGAGGATAGGGTTAGGGATATGGTGGGAAGCAGTGGAAGGGAGACGGGGCTGTGGAAAGGATTGGTGGGAGGGAACTAGATAGGGACTTCTCATGTGTCCCCGGGAGTGGGGTAGGGGTAGTGGCAGGGCCGCAGTTCTCAGCTGTGACCTTTCTAGCATGGAGCAGCATTTAGTAAACGTTTGTGAGTCTTGAAGAGTAGGGAGCAGGAGGGTTCACTATGTGGTAAGGGGCACTTTTAGAGCAGGAGGTGGTGAGAGAAGACAAGGGGAGGAAAGAGGCCCAGGACAAGTCTGGGGTGGGTAGGGAGGCGGGGATCTTAGATGGGAGGGCAGCTGGCCGGGAAAGGGAGTGGTTGAAGGATTTCAGGAATTTATCGAGTGGGTGGAGGTGGCTGAGGAGGGGAGGGGAGTTATCCAAAGGAGGTTGGGCCTCCTGCCGGCACCCAGGTACCTCCAGGTTCTCACCTAACTCTGCTTAACTCTAGCCCTTTTAAATTACCTTAATTTATTAATTTATCGAATGCATTATTCTGTACCAGGTATTTGCTAAGGACTGCCTGTGTGTTATTTCCCTTAGTCCTCACAAGTCTGAGTTACAGGAACCATTATTGTTTCCATTTTACGGAAGTGGAAACTAAGGTTCAAGGGGCTTCAGTGACTTGCCCCAAGGTGTCAGCAGCTGAAGGGTACCAGAGGCAGGATTTGATTCCTGAGCTTGTGTTCATTATACTGTCTTTCTGAATAAAACTTCCCAATAAGTCTGTTTGAGAACACTTGACTTGGCTGAGTCTCATCGCCAATGGGGCATCTTTGCCAGCCAGCAGGGAATGGTAAACGGTCTCTGGTTCCTTTGCAGTATCCTGGGAACTGCCTGGGTTCATTGTTTAGATCACATGTCTATCGGATGCTTCTTTGGAAACCCGAGTTGCCTGCCCTGAATCAGGCAGATCAGCTTAATCCATATTACAGCCCCAAGAACCTGAGATTTGTGTATTGGTGGGGGGGTTAGAAGATCCCCCAGTGACTTGGAAAAGAGTTTTGTAAACAGCCGGTGCCCACCCTGGGGCTTGTGCCACTCTGCATTTGGCTCTGTTAGTAAACATCTTGGGTCTTGGGTACAGAACAGCTCGTTCCCTGAGGGAGTTTGCAGGCTGGTGGGGGAGACAGCTGTAGAGCCAGTGACTGTACAGTGTGACAAGTGCTGAGATCGCCATGGACCCAGGGTTCTGTGGGAACCCTTATTGGGAGCTTTCTGGAGGAGACAACACCAGCACGGGTTCTCCAAGAACGAACAGAAGCCACCATGGGGGGGGCAGCAGGGGCGGGAGGCGGAGCACTGTGACCAGGACCCTGGGGGTTTTGTGGCATGTCCAGGTGGGGGCTGATAGCTGTGGGAAACAAGGCTGGAAGTAGGAAGGGGCTTGGGATTTATCTGACACTTCGGGTGACCAACCGTCCTGGTTTGCCTGGGCTGAGGGGTTTCCCAGGATATGGGACTTTCAGTGCTAAAACTGGGAAAGTCCTGGACAAACTAGTATAAACTGGTCACCCTACCAGTGACAAGTGACAGTTCTTAATACACTCTTGCCTTGATCTAGAGCAGTATGGATGGAGAGGGAAAGTTTAAGATAGTTAAAAGAATTATTTATTTATTATTATTATTTTTTAAATACACAAGGCATCTGGAAACCCTCTTCTTTTTTTTTTTTTGAGATAGAGTCTCGCTCTGTTGCCCAGGCTGGAGTGCAGTGGCACGATCTTGGCTCACTGCAAGCTCCGCCTCCTGGGTTCACGCCATTCTCCTGCCTCAGCCTCCGGAGTAGCTGGGACTACAGGTGCCCGCCACCACGCCCGGCTAATTTTTTGTATTTTTAGTAGAGATGGGGTTTCACCGTGTTAGCCAGGATGGTCTCGATCTCCTGACCTTGTGATCTGCCCTCCTTGACCTCCCAAAGTGCTGGGATTACAGGCATGAGCCACTGCACCCGGCCTAGACTTTACTTTTTTAGAACAGTTTGAGATTTACAGAAAGATTGAGAAGATAGCACAGAGAGCTGGAAACTGTTTTTAGCTTCATTATTCTTTGTAACACTCCCAGCTTGCAAACTGGTAAGGAATTTTCCTGTTAGGGTTTTACTTTTGCTAAATGGTAGAAAACTTCATACCTGTGGTCTCTGTCTACTGAACTGAGTTAGTGATTTAGCTCAGGCAGATTGAAGTAGTCAAGAGGTTATTTGCTACACACCATGGGTGGTTTATTGTCCAGATTAGTGGCAAGGCTGTGACATTGACTGACAAATGTCCACCACCAAGCGGAAGCCTGAGTGATGGAATCGTATGATTGCTACTGAAACATCATCTTTACCAGGGACTGCAAGTCTGCGGCTGGTAGAAATTGGTCGTTTTTGTATTGTGGCCTTCATTCTGGTCCACTTTGTGTGGGGGTCAAGATTTTTGGTTCCAGTTACAGAAACCCAGCTAGAATTGCCTTAAGCCTCAAATGGATTGAATAGCTCCTGTCACTGAATGGTCTGTCCCCGCTAAACCATGGCTGAATCCAGGTGTTTGGAGCCATCAGAAATCGGCCTTTTTCCACCTTTCAGTTCTACCTTTTTCCTGTTGGTGTCATTTTCAGGCAGGCTGCAGGCTTACATCATATCAGCTTAGCATTCCTGAGGAAAAAGAGAGCTTCTTTTCTCAATATTGCCAGCAGAAGTGCAGAATTGAGATTGAGTATCCCTGGACCAGCAAGGTCTCATGCCACCCCTGAACTGTCACTCTGGCCAAAGGTATAGGGGGATCTGATTGGCCATTCCTCACTCATATTCCCTTCCCTGGAGCAAGAGTGGGATTAGCTCCACTCAAGCTAGTGGAAAAGAATGAGAGAAAAGGGTGGTTCCCCATGGGAGAATCAGGGGTTATTGCCCAAAGAAGGCGGGGAATGGATCCATGGCAGGTAGACAGACGCACACCTACTCTTGGTGCTTTCAAGTTTTGGCTAAGGTGGCACTGACAGTGTTAGAGCTTGGGGTACAATATTGCCATGTTGATTTTCTTAAAATATCGTCTTCACCATGCCACACATTATGGGTCCTAGGCTCCCACTATGTCACGTCTAAGTTCTTCCAGGCCTTCCCACCATCTAGTTTGGGAGCACAGGGAGTTAGGAACATCCTTGGTAGGCAGACGCTGTTTAAATGGAGACCAACGGGGTGAGTAGTTGTTACCAGGCAGCGGGGTGTCAGGTGGAAGGAAGGATGTTTCAGGCAGAGGAAAAGGCATTTGAGAAAGCCTAGTGGGGCAAGGGGAGCAGTGCACATTGGCAGAACTCACGTGGTTCAGCAGGGGAGTGTTCACTGGGTGAAGAGGAAGTGAGGACCCAAGCTCAGAGCCATGCTTGGGAGAGTCTCCAGAGGCCAGGTCCCCTGGGGCCCTGTAAATCACTTTAAGGAATTCAGACTATGAGTGAGAACAGTAGGGAGCCACTGAAGGTTTTTTAACTACAGAAAGGCTGTGGTCTGGCTGAAGCTGGCAGAATGGATTGGACGACGGGCAGACTGGAGGTGGGCCTCCACATGTGTTGGTGGGGCGGGGAGCAGGGGCGCTGCTGCCGTCCCCTGGTGAGTTACGGTAGCAGCTGCTGTCATCCAGGTGTATCTCCTGTGGGTGGTCCACTCACACACATACCTCGCCTGCCCACTTGAGCTCCCCTGCTCTTTTCCTCCTGCCCATCCAAATCCCTAGCTCTATCCCGAAAATGCCACTTCTTCCCTAAAAATTGCCCTGGTGACTTCAGCCAACAAGAGTTTTGCTATCTTCTCTAACTTCTCCTGTGCCTGTTCACACTGTCCCACACAGTTAACACATTATTATGTACTTCTCATCGCCAAAGAGTGGGTCGGCTGTTAGCTCCTCTGCGTTCTTAAAGTTTCATCTCGGCCTTGAGTTAGACCCTCAGGAAGCTGGCCGGGGTTCCTGTACTTTGGCTATCAGACATTGTCTTCCTTTGTTACATATCTTTTTGTTGTTTTCTCCCAATTTGAACATAAGAATCATGAAAGCCTGTATGGCTTGTTCAGCTGGGTACTGGTATGCCAGCACAGGACGTGGCAGATAGTAAGCAATCAACAAATATTTGTCACAGGATGAACGAGAGGCAGACCTCTGTTTTCAGAAAAGGTCAGTCTTTTCCCAACAACTGCTTGTTCTCCCCAGTTTAGTCACAGCACCTATGCCAGAGCCATGACTTTCTCTAGGGCTAAAGCCCTAAAGAAAGGTAGGGTATAGCCCTGCCTATACCCTACACATCCCCGGCCCAGCCTCACTTGCCGGCCCTGTTTGACATCTTTAGGGGATGATTCACCAGGGGAAGCACAGCCTGTGAACACCTTCTCTAATCCTCTAGCCTGATTCCACCCTCCGTGAAGCTTCTCCTCATCCTGCTGGCCAGAAGGCTGAACACTGACCAGATGGTGGTTTTCAGGGCACAGAGTGGGACACACTGGGGAATGTCTGCAGGGCCTCTGCCCAAGTGCTGAATGGGCCAGACAGATACAGGCTCTGTGTCTCCCATCCCTCTACCACACCTGAGACATTGTTATTTGAAGCTGTGTGGATATTGGGGGGTAAATTTCTAACCCCCAGACCTCCTATCATTCTGCTTATCCTTTCTCATGCCCCACCTTGCAAATGTACATTTCAAAATCTTGAAGGAGGAGCATCCTAATAAGCTCATTATGGTGCAAGGCATAGCATGTGCAGAAAATGCTGTCACTGAAATGAACTTGGACCTAGTATTCCTGTCTCTGAAATGGACTGAATTGCTAATTTTTGAAGGATATGGGGCTTTATTAACTGTAGTGGTTTAACCTGTGAAATTAGTGACTCTTGAGAAAGCAGAGGCTATTGAGGCGAGATTTGTTTACGTCTGTCATCCTTGGTGATGCACCTCGAGTGTGTTGGTTACAGTTTCTCTTCTCCAGGCATTTCAAACTCTGAAGCTCATCTGTCGGTGGAGAGTTAGCTAACAGGCAAAGCTCGGATATTGAGACTGCATCTGCAGAGCTCCTGCTGGGGATATGAGAATACTGGCTCTTTTCCAGACAAATGGGAGTTAGAGCCTTTTATAAGGACTTTCCATAAGATCTGATAGTATTTTCATGCCTTTTTGGTTTATCTATTTGGTGTTTTTAAAATTTATTTTATTTTTTGTGTGTTAGGCATTCATAACCTCATGTAAATTCTTGGCCAATAAAATTGTTGCTTACTTCATTGTTTGCATTTCTGTAGTCCTAGAAGGGTTATAATCACGGGGTCTGGAGTTCAGTCTGCCTGGTTCTAACCTAGGCACCTCCTGTGCTGCACCAGGGCCCTGGGCAGATGCCTTAGCTCCCAGAGCATCATCCCCAAAGGGTCGATTGTTTCTGGGATTAAACGAAGCACTCAGACAGAGACTGGCAGTAATAGGAAGCTTCATCTGTTTTACTGAGGTACATACATAGTTTGAGAAAACACGTTGTCATTCTAACAGTGGTTATCATTGTAAGAGAAACATTTTAATTTGCTGCCAGTAAGTAGCAAGGTAATTATTCTGTCCTTTGAAACTTTTCTGAGATAAAGACACAGCTTTGCATACAAAGATGGTCATAGCAACATTGTTATCACTCACACAATTAGGAATCTTAATGCCCTTCAAAAGAGTTGCTACTGTGCTTGTCCTTTCAATGTCATACTGTGTAGCCATTACAGATATTTGCAAACAGTTGTTAATAACCAAAAAAAGTATTTTTGTTTTAGCTGAGGTGGGAAATAAGATTGGCACTGAAATGGATAATGCAACATGACCTCAACTATGTAAATATCCATAGCAAAGAAAAAGACCCGAGGAAATAGATTGCAACTCCAGCAGCAGTCATCTCTAGGCACCACGGTTGCCGTTTCTCTTTCATTGTTGTCAAAGTTTCCTACTTCTCTAAAGTGAATGTTACATTTATAATCAGAAGGTTTTATTAAAATGGGCCGGGTGAGTTGGCTCACACCTGTAATCCCAGCACTTTGGGAAGCCGAGGCAGGCAGATCACTTGAGGTCTGGAGTTCAAGACCAGCCTGGCCAACATGGCTAAACCCCATCTCTACTAAAAGTACAAAAATTAGCTGGGCATGGTGGCCTGTGCCTATAAACTCAGCTACCTGGGAAGCTGAGGTAGGAGAATCGCTTGAACCTAAGAGGCGGAGGCCGCGGTGAGCCAAGATCATGCCACTGCACTCCAGCCTGATGACAGAGCAAGACTCCATCTCAGAAAATGACAACAACAACAAAAAGTTATTAAAATGTTTATATCTCTGAGGTGGTTGAATTACCTAATCTTCCAAAGCCCTGGAGTTAGATACACCATTAAAACATTAAATCTTAATCCATTCAGCCTTTCCCCCCATTACATTCAAGCAAATGTATATTGAGCATCTCTTCCTAAAACACTGTGTAAAACGGTGTGCTAGGGCATTGTGGGACAGAAAGACGAGCAAGGTAAAGGTGTAACCCCCATTGGGCTTTGGAGCTTGCAGTCTACTGAGTATTTCTGTATACCAGCAAAAGACATTTAGAAAATGAATATTTGAAACAATATCATTTACAATAGCATAAAAAAAAATCGACTACCTAGCAGCAACTCTAACAATAGATCTGCAAGACTCCTGTCAAGTGAGCGTGGAAACAAATGCTGTAAATATCAGAATGTTACACTATTGTAAATATGTCAGTTCTCTCCAAATTTAGCCGTAGATGTAGGGCAAGTCTAAGAAAATTTTAGCACGTATTTTTGTGGAAATGAAGAAGGTGATTTTAAAATGTATATGGAGATTAAAAGGGCCAAGAATAGGCAATATTGAAAAACAGAAGGAAAGAAGTTGGAAGACTTAATTACCATATGGCAAGATTTACTGTAAAACTGCAGTAATCAGACAGTATGGTCTTGATACAAGGATAGACAAATAGATCAATGAAACTGGAGTATCCAGAATGAGACCCACATGGGTAGTCACCTGATTAATGACAATGGTGGCGCTGGAGTGCAGTAGAGAAGTGAGGGCCTTTTCTGTAAATGGTGCTGGGTCAAGTAGATTTCCATATAGAAAAACTTAATTTTGGCCAGTACCTCATATCATACACAGAAATCAGTTCCAGATGTACTCAAAGTCAGAATGCGAAGAGTAAAACAGTAACTTTGTTAGAAGTAAAAAGCATTTCCTTATAACCTTGGGGTAGGTAAGAACCTCTTAAGCTTGATACAAGAAACACCATCCAAGGGAAAGATTAATAAATTGAACTACATTAAAATTAAGAACCTCTACTCATCTAAAGACCCAGTATAAAGGGAACGAAAAGGTAAGCCACCATCAGAGAAAGTATTTGCAATATTTATCTCCAGTAAAGGGTTTGTGGTCAGAGTATATAAAGAACTCTACCAAACAAGCAAGAAAAAGCCACACAGCCTAATTTTAAAAATGGGCAGGCTAGGCGCGGTGGCTCACGCCTGTAATCCCAACACTTTGGGAGGCTGAGGTACGTGGATCACGAGGTCAGGAGATCGAGACCATCCTGGCTAATATGGTGAAACCCCATGTCTACTAAAAATACAAAACAATTAGCCGAGCGTGCTGGCGGGCGCCTGTAGTCCCAGCTATTCGGAAGGCTGAGGCAGGGAAATGGCGTGAACCCAGGAGGCAGAGCTTGCAGTGAGTGGAGATCGCACCACTGCACTCCAGCCTGGGCGACAGAGCAAGACTCCGTCTCAAAAAAAAAAAAATGGGCAAAAGACTTGCACAGGCACCTCACAAAAGAAGATATTCAAACAGTCCATAAACATATATGAACAGGCACCCAGTTTCACTACTGCAAGAAAGCCCCCACGCAATATCACTGCATACCCAGCAGATGGCGCCACCGACCAGGGCAAAGAACACCAAGTATTGAGAGGCCAAGAAACAAATGGAGTTCTCAGACCTTTCTTCCTGGCCACAGGTCTGTGGGCGAGCTACTGAAGGTCGCCAAACCTCACTTGCTGTCTTATCCTGTGCAGTGGCAACAGTGTGCACATCTTCAGGTTACTGTGAGTCTGTAGGTCACATGAAGCCCTCGCAGAGAACCAGGCACATGGGGGCTCCTAGAATCTTTTTTTCAGGACTTACTGCCCTGCCCTCTCTGCCTATAAGGGCCTTCTGGTAGTTACTAGGACTTTTCCCCCCAGAAATTATTTAATAAGGGCAACAATAACAATAGCTAGCACTTGTATCATACATAGTAACTGCCGAGTTAGTTATCTGTTATCTCCCAACCCCACCAAAATAGGTAGATACTAAAGTATTCAGGTACCATTGCTGTTTACATTTTACAGGTGAGACAACTGAGGTGCACAGAGGGAAAGTAACCTGCTCAGGATCACCCAGCTAATAAGTGATGGAGGTGTGCTCAGATCCAGGCATTCCAGTGTCTGTGATTAACCCTATGTTCTAATTATACCAGTGTTTGTAATTAACCATATACTCTAGTGCCTCTCAGGAAATACCAGACTTTCTCTACTTCCTGCTCTGGTTTCGCTGAACCTTCCCATCACGACTCCTGCCCTGAAGCCCTCTTTCCCTGTTTGAATCTAGCCTGATCTCTTTTCTACCTTCCTGGAATATTCCTTAGATAATGTAGTAATAATGTGAATAACGGCCCCCACCACAATGACCATAATCTAATCACCATGGCAGCCAAGCCTGCTTCTGTTGAGCCCTTGCTCTGTGCCAGGCGCTGTGCTTGGCTCTTTCTGTGCATGGTCACGTTGCCTCTCTGGAACAACCCAGTGAGGAAGCCTTGACTGTTCCCACCACTGTGTAGAATCTGAGCTGCAGAGAGGTGAAGCGCCTTGTCCAAGGCCACAGTTAGGAGGTGGCAGGGCCAAAGGTCAAGCCCAAGTCTGTCTGCCAGACTCCGAAGCCTGGCCTCTTCACCAGAGCTCTGCGCTGTCACTTGCCGTGTCTGGCGTTTGGATCCCTGGCTATGTTCAGTCGTGTATGCTTTGATCTAAGTTATGTTTACAAAGATCATCCCCTGCCCCATTCAGCATTTATTGAACACCTGCTGTGTATCAGACATTTGGAGTGTATTGGGGTCACCAAGATCAATAAGGTGATGGTGCTGACCTTGAGGAGCTCAGGTCTAGTATGGGAGGCAGATCTTTGCAAATGAGGGTGGGCTGTGCAGTAGCAAATATGTGTGGGTACAGAGGTGCCAATGAGGAGGGAACAATTAAATCCACCTGGGAGGGGGGCATGGGGAACGCTTTACCAAGAGATGCCCGAGCTGGGTTTTGAAATGTAAGTAAGAGTTTGCTGGTTGACAAGGACAGCAAGGGCATTCTAAGCAGAAAGCCCCATCAATTGAAGTCATGTGGTCCTAAAGAATTTAAAATTTCCTCTTCTTGTTGGGGATCTTCAGAGCAGACCCACCCACCTAAGCCACCGTCTCCCATTGACCAGGAGTATGATGTGTGATGCTAATAGATGTACACAGAAGAGAGGAGGGAGAATCTGCCCTTCTTCCATATTGCCAACAATGTCTTGTCACTGGCAGGGTGTCAGGCACATGGGGGCCTGTGTGGAGAGTGTCACTGATGGCCACAGCTGGAGTGGTGCGGTGACTGTCAGACTTCAGTGGGATTGGGGCCCTGCACCAAAAGTCCAATTCAATGGGTCTGGGACAACTTACAAAGGTGATTCTGATGCAGGATGCCTGGGAACTGCAGTTTGGAAAACTCTGCCGTTTGAAACTCTTGGGGAAGATGCACTTGAGGCAAGATGAAGATGTAGATTTGGGAGTGGGTCCTCCAATGATTCATCCCAGGGTGGTTCAAGTGCTGTTTGAGTTACCTAATTATAGAGGGAAACTGGGCCCATGCCCCCTCCCGCAGCCTTTTGGTAGATTTGGGTACAAGTGGTTGAGGATTTGTGTTTTTTGAGGGCTCTTCTAATTACTGCATGTTAAAAATTACATGCAATTTCTAATAAATTAATTAAATGCTTGATTATACTAGGTCTTTAAAGCATAACAAACAGTAACAGTATTCATAAATAAACCCTAGCCCCTTTAAATAGCAGATTGTTCTTTATTGTTTCATCTTCAAGCTGCTTCCTCTTTATGTCTTACCCATTTTTAGAGATTGTAGATGGGACAATCCTATCTAGACCTTTCCTTCCTTGCTCTCACCAGACCCCCAGCCCTGAAAACTGAAGTTAGCCATAAAAGAAATCAGGAGAGGAGGGCACTTTTCCTGAGTCACTTCCTCTTGGTGTCTGCTTTTCCTTCTCAAGCCTGAGCTCCCTTGACAGGTGAAGTTACCTGGGGCTGTGGGCCCTGGAGAAGCCATCTGAAAAGCCGTACCCGGTGGCACTCCCAGGGCATCCAGCTAGGCTTCTGGTCCCCACGCTGTTCAGGACTGGCCTCGGTGATTCTTTTGGTCTCCCCCACCAGCAAAGAGGCCTTGAGGACTGGAAGGTGTCTACCTGTCTCTGCTCCAGCACCTGGCATTCAGGCCTGTTTGGGTAGATGAAGTACAGCACCATAGCCTCTCCAGCCCTTATTTATTTATTTATTTAGAGTCTCGCTCTGTCACCCAGGCTGGAGTGCAATGGTGTGATCTCGGCTCACTGCAACCTCCACCTCCCAGGTTCAAGCAATTCTCCCTGCCTCAGCTTCCAGAGTAGCTGGGATTACAGACTTCCGCCACCACACCCAGCTAATGTTTGTATTTTTAGTAGAGACAGGGTTTCGCCATGTTGACCAGGCTGGTCTTGAGCTCCTGACCTCAGGTGATCCACCCACCTTGGCCTCCCAAAGTGCTGGGATTACAGGCATGAGCCACCGCTCCCAGCCAGCCCATTTAACTCAGTGAATTTAACAATCTGTTCTCAGCAAATAAGACCATTGCCCTTGGGCTGCAAACCACCCAGATCATTTGAGCCATAAGTTCTGATGGGCTCACTGCACTTGAGATGGATTGTGGGCATTCCAAGGGGAATTGCATGTGATTTTTCTCCCAGCAACTGCTGTGGGACCCAGCCTTCCTAAGCTGTGGCTCCATCTCTCTAAACCTCAACATTAGCCTGGCTGCAGGTCCCGTGTTAGGCATCCAGCCTGAGCTGTATGTCCCCACTTGCTCTGAAGGCATCAACATCATGGGAAGCATATGAAACAGGTGGCTACTTGCTCTTCTGTCAGTCCTGCTGAATCTGAATTTCCGAGGGGGCTCCAGGAGCCCCCACTTGATTCAGTTCTCCGGGTGATTCTCTTGCACACTGCAGTTTGAGAGTAGTTAACTTCAAGGGTTTGACGATTTTCTTGTCTCCGTCTGGGTTGGTGTGTCCTTGGTTTAACCCTTCAAAGCATTGTCTGCTATTTTTCTTGGGTTGTGAGTTACATCTAATCTGAATGGGAAATTGCATTACCCAAACCTGAAAAAGCAGTGCTGTATTGTCTCCAAAATATTGCTAATGGTCATGGAACTTGGCTTGCATTTCAGTTGGTAACCTTTAATTTCCTTTTCTCTCATTTCTCTCAGGTATCTGTACCACGTTTTGACCAAAAACACCACAGTCACAGAACAGAACCGGAACCTGCTAGTGGAGACCATCCGTTCCATCACTGAGATCCTGATCTGGGGAGATCAAAATGACAGCTCTGTATTTGAGTAAGGGTTTCTAATGATTGCTGTTCTTTGATTATTCTTCTTTGAATGTTTTTCTAAATGTATACTATGAGTCATTCTGGATGATTTCAGGATTTGACGCTAATTTGATCTTGCCTAGATATCTATCTCTGTCTAGCTGTAAAAAAAAAAAAAAAAAAAAAAATGCCCCTGAAGCACTATAGAAATGCAAGCCAAAAATGGGGAAGTTATGGAAATGAGTGTCTCTAGAAAACCTGAAAATGTCATGGGTAATTTTCCTCCAGGTTGTGTCTGATTATTTTCCCAAAGGAAGGAGAACATGTCTGGTGGTTAGATTTGACATGAACAGAAGGCCTGTGCCCTGGGGGAGTCCCTGAGGGCTCCCAGTTACCATGTTTACTGATGACCAGGCACAGGGCTGAGCTCCTGATGAGACGGTCCACCTAAGTTTCCCACCCACCCCGTGGTAGAGGCCCTGTTGGTGTCCCCTTTTTTGCTCAAGGTCACATAGCTGGTAAGCGGTGGAAAAGTGACACACCCAGAATCAGTGAGGGGTCTCGCAACTCACCACTTCCTAGGTGAGCAGTCCTCAGCCAGGCTCTTCATCTCCCTAAGCCTCAGTTTCTTTACCTTTAAAAGAGAGAGAAAAAGTTCTCTTTGTCTAGTGCCTGGTACAGGAATAAATGATAGCAAATGATAAAGACAGACGTGCCTCACTGGACAGTTAAAAAGCAAGGGCCGCCAGGCGCGGTGGCTCACACCTGTAATCCCAGCGCTTTGGGAGGCTGAGGCAGGAGGATCGCTTGAGCCCAGGAGTTTGAGACCAGCCTGGGCAACATACAGAGACCTTGTCTCTACGTATAATTAAAAAATTAGTCATGCATGGTTGTGTGTGCCTGTGTTCCCAGCTACTCAGAAGGTTGAGGTGGGAGGATTGCCTGAGCCCAGGAGGTCCAGGCTGCAATGAGCCACGATCTTGCCACTGCACTCCAGCCTGGGTGACAGAGTGAGACCATGTCTCAAAAAAAAAAAAGCAAGGGCTGTTAACTGTGAACTACCTCCCTAATAGATGTGCCTTGATGTCTTAGTGCAGAAGGATTTGGGGCTGGGTTATGACAACCACCAAACACGGGTGTGTGTGTGTGTGCGTGTGTGTGTGTGTGTGTGTGTGTGTGTGTGTGTCTGTATTATAAATATTGAGGCCACTTTTAAAACTCATTTTTGAAAAGTAAAGGTGTTCTATTTTTAACCTGGTTTCTTATTAGATATCCAAATAAGAAGGATATTACCTTTTCATGGATTCAGACAGAATTAGGCAGCACTGAGCAAGTTCCTGAATATAGGTTCAGGGTAGCTTTATATTTTCATCAGCAAGGTTATCCAATAAAGCTACTTGTGGAAATGCAGACTCTTTAAAATGCAAACCTGTAAACACTGGCTATGATCTCCAAAGCAGAACATGTGAGTCATGAATTTGTGTTTATATACAGACCTAGTTCCTTTAAGGATCCATGGGGAATTTTGTTTTTTTTGTTTTGTGAGATGGAGTCTTGCTGTGTCATCCAGGCTGGAGTGCATTGGCGGGATCCCGGCTCACCGCAACCTCTGCCTCCCAGGTTCAAGCAATTCTCCTACCTCAGCCTCTGGAGTAGTTGGGATTACAGGCATGCACCACCACGTGGGGCTAATTTTTGTATTTTTAGTAGAGACGGTGTTTCGCCATATTGGCCAGGCTGGTCTCAAACTCCTGACCTCAGGTGATCCACCAGCCTCAGGTTCCCTAAGTGCTGGGATTACAGGCATGAGCCACCGTGCCCAGCTGGAATTTTTTTTTTAATATCTTTTTGGAAATCAAAAAGACCCTTGGGTTAAAGATTAGAAACTGTGTCCCCCTTGACTAGAATGAACTTATTTTTTTTTTTAGAGACAGGGTCTTGCTGTGTTGCCAGGGCTGGTCTCAAACTCCTGAGCTCAAACGTTTCTTCCTCCTCAGCCTCCCAACATGGTGGGATTACAGGCATGAGCTACTGCACCCTGCCTAGAACGGACCTGTCATTCTAGGTCCCAAGATGACACCCTGTCCATCTGTCATCTTAGAAAAGCTGCTGAGCTCTTAGGGTCTCCATGATTCTTAAACAGTTATCCAACAAAGTCCCTAAGAAAATTTTGTTTTTACTACATTTTAAAATTTTGGAATAATTTTAGATTTATAAAATAGTTTCGAAGATAGTATAGAACGTTCCCATTGTAAGTGTCTTACATTACTGGGGTGAACTGGGCAAAACTAAGAAACTGACATTGGTACAGTATTATTGAGTCAACTTCAGTCCCCATTTGGATTTTGCCAGTTTTTCATTAATATCTCCTTTCTGTCCTAGGATCCCATCCATGTTCCCATAGTACATTTGGTTGTCGTATATCCCCAGCCTCTGATCTGTGACTCTTTTTTAGTCTTCCGTTGTTTTTGCCACCCTGAAAGTTTTGAGAAATGCTAGCCAGGTCTCCTGTGGAATGTCCCCCAATCTGGGTTTGTCTCATGTTTTTCTCATGATTAAACTGGCAGTTAAGGGGAAGAAAGCTATAGGAGTAAAGTTCCCCTCTCTTGCCATCATCACAAGGCATTCACGATATCCACATGACATCCTGGTGATGTTACCTTTATCACCTGGTTAAGGTGTTGTCTGCCAGGTTTCTCTACTATAAAGCTACTGTCTTCTCCTTTCCCCACACTGTTCTTTAGAAGAGAGTCACCAAGTCTACCCCACCTTTTCATGATGAGAGGGTGGGGGTTAAGGTCTACCTTCTAGAAGGGGGCAGTATCTACATGTATTATTTGAAATTCTTCTGCATGGAAGATTTATCTCTTCTCTCTCATTTATTTATGCAGTCATTTGCTTATATTAATATGGACTCATGGATATTTATTTATACTTTGGGCTATAATTCAGTATGTTGTTATTTTATTGCTCAAGTTGTTTCAGCTTTGGCTATTGGGAGCTCTTTCAGTCTGGTTCTTGTATCCCCTTGATATGCTCTCTTCCTTTTGTTTTTTGAGCACTTCTTACTTCCTGGTACTGTAAAATGCTCCAGTCCTACAATCACCCTTTTTTCCCAACGAATTGCCCACTCCCCTATGGAGTTTTAAAAAATCTAGGTTCATGGATTTTATGCTAGACCTACCCTGTCAATCCCTGGGGCAAGATCTAGGTACAGGCATTTTAACAAGTTCCCAAGTTGGTCACAGTGTGGCAGTGAGTTTGCTGGTGGCCCTTAGGAGTCACTGATTTATGCAACTTGAACTGAAGGTAGACAAAAATAGGCCAAATGACAGAAATACTCTGGAGGTCAACATGAATGGCATTTACAGGCAGATGGGCCTCCGAGTTGGAGAAGATTGTAAGGGTCTTTTTTAGGCCATTTAAATTTTTTCATCTATCCGTTCATGGATTCAGACAGAATCAGGCAGCACTGAGTAAGTTCCAGGCCCATGACCTCACCACTGTGGAGATGCCAGACGAGGACAGAGAGGCACCCACAACTGAGTCAGCCCGCAGGCACACCTCATTTCTTCCAAGTGTCCCAGATGCAAGATTATCTGGTGTTAGCTTGAGTACAGAGAACACATAACTAGAAACGTCATTCTCTTCCTTTAGAGAAAGGCACTGGATGGTCTGTTTGCTTTTCAAGACTGAAAGAGCCAACGTGTACCCCCAGAAGCCAGTGCCGCTAGGCTGTGTACAGACAAGTATCCTATCCACAAGGAGAAAGGCAGAAACAGACCTGGGGATGGGTTAGTAGGGTTTCTCCACCACATCAGTACCTGTGTATTTCTTTCTAGTTATTTTCCCCTAGAACTTGACAATTTGGGAGCCACAGTACATTTGGTTGTCATATCTCCCCAGCCTCCTGTGTTCCGTGACTCTTTTTTAGTCTTCTGTTGTTTTTACGACCCTGAAAGTTTTGAGAAATGCTGGCCAGGTCTTCTGTGGAATGTCCCCCAAAATGGGTTTGTCTCACTTTTCTCATGATTAAACTGGCAGTTAAGGGAAAGAAAACTGTAGGGGTAAAGCTTTTTGGGAACTTTTTTTTCTTTTTTCTTTTTTTTTTTTTGGCTCTGTCACCCAGGCTGGAGTGCAGTGGCCTGATCATATCTCACTGCAGCCTTGAACTCCTGGGCTCAAGCGGTCCTCCCACCTTAGCCTCCTGAGTAGCTGGCACTTCAGGCATGCACCACCACCTAATTTTTTTTTCTTCTCTGTAGAGGTAGGGGTCTTGTTATTTTGCCCAGGCTGGGTCTTGAACTGGCCTCAAGCGATCATCCTGCCTCAGCCTCCCAAAGTACTGGGATTGCAGGCATGAGCCACTGTGCCCAGCTCTAAAACTCATTTAATACTCATAATTATCTTATTCCTTTGCTGGGAATTCCAGTTGTGGCAGGTGACAATGGGTGGCATGACCTGTGCAGATGCCTTGGGGGAGAGGGGTGAATCTAATACTTGTGTTGTGAATGAAACCAGATAATAATTTCTGTTTCCACATGTGGAAGCAAGCCACTGATGCTTTTCCATTCTCTCCCCAGCTTCTTCCTGGAGAAGAATATGTTTGTTTTCTTCTTGAACATCTTGCGGCAAAAGTCGGGCCGTTACGTGTGCGTTCAGCTGCTGCAGACCTTGAACATCCTCTTTGAGAACATCAGTCACGAGACCTCACTTTGTAAGGACATTCCTTGGTATTTGCCTCTGTGCTGCTGTGCATGTAGCAGGGTGAAGTTGAGCGTGGTTTTCTGTGTCTGCGCTTACTATTCGTCGGCTCAGGCTATCCTAACAAAATACCATAGACTGAGTGGGTTAAACAATAGAGATTTGTTTTCTCACTGTTCTGGAGCATTGAAGTCCAAGATTGGCCAGGCATGGTATCTCATCCCTGTAACCCCAGCACTTAGGAGGCCAAGGTGGGCAGATCACTTGAGCTCAGGAGTTTGAGAACAGCCTGGACAACAAGGTGAAACCCCGTCTCTACAAAAAACCACAAAAATTAGCTGGGTGTGGTGGTCTGCACATGTAGTCCCAGCTACTCAGGAGGCTGAGGCAGGAAGATTGCTTGTCAAGGAAGTCGAGGTTGCAGTGAGCCGTGATTGTGCCACTGCACTCCAGCCTGGGTGACAGAGCAAGACCTTGTCTCCAACAAAAAGAAAAAGTTCAAGATCAGGTTGCCAGCAGGGTTGGTTTCTAGTGAGGGCTCTCTTCCTGGCTTGCAGACGGCCACCCTCTTGCTGTGCATGGCCTTTCATCTGTGTGTGAGTGGAGAGAAATTGAGAGAGTGCTAGCTGGTGTCTCTTCCTCCTTCTATGGGGACGCCAGTCCTATTGGATGAGAGCCCCCACCCTTATGACCTCATTAACCTTAATTACCTCGCCAAAGGCCCTGTCTTCAAATACAGCCACAATGGGGGTTAGAGCTTCAATGTAGGAACCTGAGGGGGACATAGTTCAGTCCCTAAGCCTGTGTTTGTTTCTGTGTGGTGGGTACTATGAGAGGGTTCCCCTCTGCTGATGATGCTGGGGGTGTTTGCAGTTCTTCTTTATGACTTGCTATTAAAGAGTTGGGGTCGCTGAATCATCAGCCAATGGAATAAGCACTGGAAGAAGTAAGACAAGGAAGACCTCTGCCAGAGGGCAGGCAAGGGTGTGTGCATTGGTGCCAACCCTCCTGCTTCAGTCCCTCCACCCAGCTAGTGAGTGTGTGACTCCGAACTTCTTACCTGCCCTCACTAAGCCTCAGTTTCGTCATCCGTAATAACCACCCCTGAGAGGCAGGTGCCGTCAGTGCTTTCATTTTAACCCCCAGGCGCCAGCTCTAGCAAAGCCAGAATAGAGAAGGGGTTTCATCCCAGGCGATTAGCTCAGTGGCCTTCAGTGAGGGGACATTTGGCATCATCTAAAAACATTCTTGGGGGTGCTGCTGACATCTAGTGGGTAGAGGGTAGGGGTGCTGCTAAGGACAGGCCCCCCACAACAGGGAATTACCCGGCCCAAATTGTCCCCAGTGCTGAGGCTGAGAAACCCTGGTTTGGTTCCTAATCCTCCACGCTAGACTGCTAGCTTTGTTATTCCAAGGTGACTTCACCAAGCCCTGGCCCTGCCCGCCAGAAGTGGGGGACAAGTGGCCAAATGTCTATATCAGAGACAGGCTCTAAGTCCCCAGGACAGGTCTGAAAAAAGTCTGCAGTGGGCAGAAAGAGGTAGAGATGGTGGCATTCCTCTGGCCAAGAGGGAGAGGTGAAAGGGCTGCTGAGTGATGGCTCTCGCAGCCACCGCTAGGTGGTGCTGCTGCCTCAGAGATGCCTTATGCTTCCCAGTGACCGCAAGTTGACAAATGTGGGCCGACTCCTGTCTCCCTAAATGGTTTCCCTTGTTACCAGCGCCTGTTTCACTGGATGTGAAATGACTGCGGTTTCTAAAAGCTCTGAGGGGAAGATCCAGCTCAGTGGCACAGGCCCTTGACTCAGACTGAACCAAGTCCCAGGCCCAGTTCTGCCCCACACTCCCTCCCTGCACGTGCCTGGACAGTGAAGGCTCCGAGCTGCTGTTTATGCATCTGTCAAGAGGAGAGCACAGTGGCTGCAGCATAGAGTGGCTGGGCGTGAGCGTGAGAGCAGGTGTTCAGAGCGAGGCACAGGGTCTGGCAGATAGGACATGGCCATGGTGTCGGTTTTGTCCTTTAAGGCAACATCACCCTCAGTGTCCCTGCCCTGGGAAGCCTCTCAAAGTCCAGCTAGGCACGGGGTGACTGGATTGAGATGGGGGTGGGGCAATCACAACTTACGGCTTTTAGAGTGTTTCTCTGAATTATATGGCTTTTAAAAATTGTATATATTTAATGTGTACAACTTGATTTAATATATACATATACACAAAAAATGTGTACATTGTAAAATAATCACGGCAATCAAGTGAATTAACATATCCATCACCTCACTTTTGTGTGTGTGGGTGGGGGTTGTGTGTGCACATTGTGTGATGAAAATATGCAGTAGATCTGTTAGCAGATTTCAAGTCTATAACACAGTAGGATGACCTGTAGTCACTGTGCTGTACATGAGAGCTCCGGAACTTACTCATCGTGCATGGTACCCTTTGATCAGCGTCTCCCCATTTCCCTCCTCCCCAGTCCCTGGTAACCACCCTTTGACTCTCTGCTTCTATGAATTTGACTGTCTTAGATTCTCCCTGTAAGTGAGATCATGCAGTATGCGTGGCTTTTCTTGTCCTGGCACCGAAAAGGGTGCCCTGCTGTGGGAAACCCAGGCAGATGCCCCTGGCTTTATAGCCCCTTCACCACAGTGCTTTTATAAGCCCTGCAAAAGGGGTAGAAATCATTGCACGTTTACAGAACTTGGATTTGTAAGGGGTGAGGAGGTTAGAAGACCTTTGCTTTTATTTTTATTTTCTAATCACAGAAGAAAAAATGTCCTCATTGTTAAATAACGAAAAGCCAAATGTTAGAAAAATGTAAAGTCAAGTTTCTGCAGAATTTAACCCTAACAATCCATTGTGCACCAGCCATTCTGCTGTTTGCTTTTCTTTTTCCCACCTTCCCAGTGTATCTTAGATCTCATTGTCCCGTTCTGTAACCCTGCCTGGTTTGGTTTAGGAGTGGCAGCTTGTTGTGCTATTATCTGTTTAACCTGACCACGGGCATTTAGGTGGTTTCCAGCTTTTCACTATTACAAGCTACCATTTCACAAATGCACCTGTTGCCTGTTGGGGTTAGTGACCTAAGTGACAGAGTCCCGAGAGACTGAGATTACGTACAGGCTCCCGGGTTTATTAGAAAAGGATACCACAGAAAGTCAGCCACATAGTGAGGGGGTAGTAGAAAAATCCCAGCCTGATAATAGAGGCACCTCCAACTGTCCTTTGGTGGCCCCCAACCACCCACAGAGTCATCTCTTGGAGGCCCTGGAAAAGTCCCTGCTGGGGAGTGGAGGGAGCCTGTCGCTGTTCCAGCTCCAGGGTACAGCTGAGAGACTCACAGTTGCACATCTGAAGCTCCCAGTATGGTGTCTGTGCTGCTGGTGGTCTGGAAGCCACTAACCAGTCACAGCAGGGCTCAGTAAGACACCCCAACACTCCTTATCCTGCCAGCCCATTACCCCTCCCTACTTCTCGCCCAGCAAGAGCCAGAATGACACAGAAAGAAAAAGAAGTGCTCTGGGTATCAGAATCACCTGGGTGACACGATACCCATGTTAGACTCCAGGTGGATAAATAAACTGTGGACTATTCAGAGAATGTACTACTATATAGCAAAAAAGAAAAGAAAATGGAAAAGGAAAGAAGGAATGAACTACTACCATTGCATACACAGCAACCTGGAAAGCCCTCAGATGTGGTAATAAGCGAAAGGGGCCAGACATAGGAAGTGTGCGTACTGTCTGCTTCCATTAGATAAGGCTCATGGACAGGCAAAACGAGTCTGATGTGCTAGAAGCAGAATAAGGGTTGCATTGGGGTAGCGGGTACTGACTGGGCAGGGGCATGAGGAGGCCTTCTGGAGAGCTGGGAACGTCAGATTTGGGATCTGGATGGTGCTTACACCGTGTGTATATGTAAAAATTCATCATGCTGGGCACTTAGGGTTATGTATCTATGTGTTTTATACATAGATATACCCGAGGCTGGGTACTTTATAAGGGAAAGAGGTTTAATTGACTTACAGCTCAGCACTGCTGGGGACGCCTCAGGAAACTTACAATCATGGCAGAAGGGGAAGCAAACACATCCTTCTTCACATGGCAGCAGCAAGGAGAAGAATGAGTGCTCAGCAAAGGGGGAAGCCCCTTACAAAACCATCACATCTCGTGAGAACTCACTATCACGAGAACAGGATGGGGGAAAGTACCCCCATGATTCAATTATCTCCACCTGATCCCTCCCACAACACGTGGGGATTATGGGAACTACAATTCAAGATGAGACTTAGTTGGGGACATAACCATACCATATCATACATGTATGTGTGTGTATATTTCCACATATGTCAAGCTGTCCACTTAGGATTTGTGATATACATAACCCCATCTCTAAAAACATTAAGATTCCTAAGATTCTGCCTTAGACCCATTGACTCCTTGCTTGGAGGGATCCCCAAGCACTGCCTCAGTAGTGTGATGAGCAGGCGATTTTGAAAACTGCTCTTCTAAGACTACAGACCGCACAGCCTGTCTGCCATGCCCGCTCAGAGTGCATAGTGGCTTTTCTGAATGCAGTGGCTTTCCCGGAGAACTGACTTCCAAGGAGTACCACGCCACAGGCCCACACTGTGGCTTCCGTCACAATCCCGGGCTCCCAGATTCCTCTTTGTGGTGTTTTTGATGATTCCCAACAGACTGTTGAGTTTGACTTTGATCGACCTCAGTTAGGTACCTCGACGGCTCCAAATAACTTAATGGTTTATTTCCTCTTCACCCAAGAGGAACTGTTTTCATTCCTGGAATATGGTAGAGATTTTCTTTGTTTGTTTTGTTTTTAGAGACAGGTCTCACCCTGTCGCCTAGGCTAGTCTCCAGTGATACGATCATGGCTCACTGCAGCCTTGAACTCCTGGCCTCAAGCTGGGACCACAGGTGCACACCATCACACCTGGCTAAAGCTGAGATTTTGAATCTCCGAATAATAGTAATAATAAGAAGAAGAATGGCAGTTAACATTATCAAGTGCTTGCATTGCGGCCCATGCTGTCCATTCACACAGCCAGTGAATCAGTGACTACTACTACTGTCCTGAGTGCTTTCTGTGCATTTTCTCCATTAACCCTTACCACTACTTCAAGAGGAAGTTTTGGCTTCATGAAACTGGGGCGTGGGGAGGGTCAGCAGTTTGCCCAAGGTCACAGCACAGCTAGGAAGTGGCAGGGGCGAGATGTGGACACAAGCAGGCCAGTCCAAGTCCACGATTGAACCCAGAGCTTCCCAAACACGAGCACGCATGGGGAGCCCTGCACACTTCTCACATGCAGAGTGCTGGGCCCACCCCTGGAGATTCTGACTCCGTGGCGCAGGGCCGGGGCCCAAGATCCTACAGGTCTGACAAGCTCCAGGGTTGCTGTGCTCCCCATCTGAGGACAAGACTCTGAGTAGCGAGGCTCCAAACCATGCCCCCAGCAGGTGTCAATCGTGTTCTGCCTTTAGCTGTCCTGGGGGCCGGGCAGGTGAGCTGGTGCAGCGCTCACACAACATTCCAAAGGACAGGCGATGGGACAGCAGTGCCTGCCTTGCAGGGTGGCTGGTAAGAACACAGAGGGAAATATGCCTGGCAAGGGCCCAACACTGAGATATCAAACTGCAGGCCATAGGCTGCAGCTGGCTGGTAGACATGTTTTTGCCGGCCAGCACAGCTTTAAAAGCTAGTTGATTTCAGTGGCAAACATGTCAGGATCAGGAGATGCAGTGTTGGAATCTGGTTTTGCCTCTCTTCACTGTTGAAAGCCCTCGCCATACTGGCCTGCATTTCTGCAGGGCCAGGCGCTGGGAGCTGGGGAATGGGGTTGCTCTTCAGTTGACCCCAGTGCCCTTGGGCCCTCATCACCCAGTTTTCATAGTTGGGCCCCCATGATGCATGACAAACTCTGACATCAGACCTAAGTTTGAATCCCTTCTCTGTGACTGTCTCTGTGCACGGGTAAGTTAACATCTCCGAGATGTTTTTGCTTATCTGCAAAATGGGAAGAATGAGCAGGATCATGTGATGGTTAATGGTCATGTAAAGCACTCAGCCTAGTGGCCGGCATGTAGTAGGGATTCAGCAGAAAGGGACCTTTATGAAATCATGTTGCTATATAAGGAGGAAAAAAACCCTAGTGTGGCCTGTTGTGGCCTTCAGAGTTGATGATGTGATTTGTGATGGCAGAAGGGGGCAGCTTTTTACCCTCATTCATGGGTGGTTTGTGAAAATGCCCACACACCAGCTAATTTCCCCCTACTCCCAGCTCTTTGTTACACTTTGCCATCAATGAAAAGAAAATGTTGGAGTGTCTTTTTTTTATTTGGTGTGGGAGGGCGGGGAAGGGCTGTTCTCTGGTGATGCATTTGAACTTCCTGGTGACTGTACATCGAAGATGATCTCTTTGCTGGTTAAAAGTTAAGCTCTTCCCAGTTAGTGTGTTTAATCCCAGCAACCCAGAGGCTTACCTGATTCAAGTACATTAACGTGGTCATCTGCTTGTTACCTGGCTTATCTTTCCTCCAGCATGAGTTAACCTGTTTTGTTTTTTCTCCCTCTAGATTATTTGCTCTCAAATAACTACGTAAATTCTATCATCGTTCATAAATTTGACTTTTCTGATGAGGAGATTATGGCCTATTATATATCGTTCCTGAAAACACTTTCGTTAAAACTCAACAACCACACTGTCCATTTCTTTTATAATGAGGTAAGTAATTGCCAGAGGGGCACATGTGGGTGTAAAGCCACACGTGGCTTTTTTTTTTTTTTTTAACGGCAGCGCCTTATATCTGGATGGTCTTGTGTCTGTTTACAAAGCTCTTATATGCTTGTTATGATTTTCATGGCAACACTTTTGACTTTGGCATGTTTAAAAAATTTTTGTAATTAAATAAGTTACCTTTCTATTTAAAAAATGTAATTTTTTGTAGAGACAGGGTCTTACTATGTTTCCCAGGTTGGCCTTGAACTTCCGGGGCACAAGCAATCCTCCTACCTTGGCCTCCCAAAGTGTTAGGATTACAGGCGTGAGCCACAGCACCTGGCCAGCCTTTCCATTGTTAATGTAAAATTCAGTTTGTTCTGAGAGCTTTATACTTGGTAGAGAGGAGACATGCCCAGATGTTGTCTTGGGGAAGTGTTGCCCTGTGGGAAAAACAGGAACTCCAGTCAGGGCTGGTTTTGTCACTTCCCTGCTGTGTCACCTTAAGGAAGTCCCAGTCCCTTTCTGAACCTCAGTTTCCTTATCTGAGAAATGGGGTTAAGAATATACATCTTGTAGGGTTATTAGGGGTTGAATTAAATGAGATGATGTCTTCAAAGTGCCAGTATGTACATAGCTCCCTAAAATCATAGACGTTGCTATTGTTGATAAGATAATGTCCCTGACATTCTTTGGGAGAATTATTAAAATGAACAACTTAAATAAATAAATTGCTCCTGTCCTCACACCTAAAAGGGGTTTGAACAATAGGGTCAATGTATCACCCATACCAAAAGGTCTAGGCACTGGTCGTGCTGGGGCTGGTTCATCCTGTGGTTCAACAATATCAGCGAGGACCCAGGCTTTCCCATCTTGCTGCTCTGCTGACTGTACAGCTGGCATCCATCCTCAGGTTCAACCCCTCATGGTCACAGGGTGGCTGCCACTGCCAAAATGCCTGATGAGATCACTTCCCTTCTTGTGTCCCTTTTTAACTTCCAAAGAAAACTTTCTCGGAAGGTTCCCACCAGCCTTCCCCTCATGTTTCCCTGCATCCCACTGAGTACTTCTTAGGTATCAGGTGCTGGGATAAGCACAAGACCAGAAATGATCTCATTTAATCTGGAAACCATAAAGTAGATGTTATTATCCCCATGTTATAGATGTAGAAACAGAGGTTTAGAAATACTGCATTGCACAGGTTAGAAGTGGTAGAATGGGTAATGAACCCAGGTCTGACATTATCTGGACTCATTTTCTTTTTAATTATAATTTTCGAAGTAGAGATGAGGTCTCGTCACATTGCCCAGGCTGGTCTCAAAACTCCTGACCTCAAGCAATCCTCCTTCCTTGGCCTCCCAAAGTGCTGGGATTCTGGGCATGAGCCACCACTCCCAGCCAATCAATCAGTGATTACTACTACTACCACTACTACTGCTCTTTTTTCTTTTTTCTTTTTTTGAGACAGGGTCTTGCTCTGTTGCCCAGCCTGGCGTGCAGTGGCACGATCACATCTCACTGCAGCCTCCAACTCCTGGGCTCAAGCCAACCTCCCACCTCAGCCTCTCCCAAGTAGCTGGTACTATGGGTGTGCACCACCACACGGACTTGGACTCTTCTGTTTCTTCCATGGCTTTGCCTTCCTGTCCCTTTCTACATGCCCCATTGGGAATGAACCACTGACTTACGGTTCACATTGGCAACTTTTTTTTTTTTTTTGTCTTTTTCTGAAGTCTCTGATGGAATTCAGAGAGTTGGGGTGGGGCCAGGCCTGGCTTATGGGCTTATAATTTGTTTTCGTTATTTCTTTTGTTTTAGCACACCAATGACTTTGCCCTGTACACAGAAGCCATCAAGTTTTTCAACCACCCTGAAAGCATGGTTAGAATTGCTGTAAGAACCATAACTTTGAATGTCTATAAAGGTAAGTGTCCTCATGGGCTTGCGTCTCGGCTGATTTCTGACTTGGCAGCAAGTGCTCACTCCCGTGTGTGTGCGTACAGTTCTTCGATTGTCACGAGGGAGCACATTGATGATGAGCCGTGGCAGCTTCTCTCATGAAAAACTTGGAATCCCCTAGCATTTAGCTGGCCGCTCATGGAAATCCTTGCCTTCTCCAGTCATGTCGAAGTCTTGCTCATGCTGCTACATAGAAGTAGGATGTCCTGAGAGGCACGTGTGGGATTCAGAGTGGCTATGTTTTAGAATTTGAGAAAGCAAAGTTGTCTTTTTAATGTGTCATTTAAATTTTTGTGTCTTGGCTTGTGAAATGTACTTTAATACAGCTAAGGGGTAATTTGACTTTTAAGTAATATGTAAAAGCATGTCACATTGTGAACAGCAGGGGGCAATGTTGTATTCCCAACAGGCTGCAAAGCCCAGCACTAACAATTCCTCCTTTCCCTCAAGATGTTCTTAATGCCCAAAACATTGCCCCAGGGAAAAAGCCATTCCCCCACTCTCCGCTGCACTGACACAAAGGCTGCCTGGCCACAAGTTTCCTGAACTGGAATTGCCCTTCCAAGGCGATGCTTGGAAGTTCTCTGCCCAATTCCTGGGTTATTTTCCCCGGAGTCACCACAGTGGAGATGGGACTATTTTCTCAGGGATGAAAGGGCTTTGACTTTCATGAGCCAAAATGTTATTACTCCCTAATGAGGGTGGGGGCTTCTCAGGGACTCACTCCAGCCTAGCACTGGGCTTACATTAAATTTAAGAACCTTTCTAAGAGCCCAACTGGACCCACCCAGGGGTCGCAAACTGAGGACCTGTGGGCCATATCCAGCCATCAGACATGTTTTAACTGGCTTAGTTTTTGAAAAAATGTGTAGTTGCCAGTATTTAAAAATTGG
This sequence comes from Pan troglodytes, assembly GCF_028858775.2. Lineage (NCBI taxonomy): Eukaryota > Metazoa > Chordata > Mammalia > Primates > Hominidae > Pan > Pan troglodytes. The sequence continues at coordinate 13,621,156 of NC_072416.2, forward strand.
GAGATCTTCCATGATAATCTGGATTTGCACCTTGAAGATGTAGATTTGGCTAGTCAAGGCCCACAGTCCTGCAGTTGGGGGGGTCAGCTGGCACAGAAGCAGCTGCCCCTTTGGGGTCAAGGCCCGTGCTCCCAGGTCACACGCTGGACCTCTGGCAACTAGCCAACGTGGCAGGCTTGTAAGATTGTGACCCTGGTCCAAGCCACAGTTGGTTCTGCTGCCTCCTGCTCTGTTTTCTCCTGTCTCCTTCTAACCTTATCTCTCTGTGCAGATGCCTCCCGCCCTAGTCTCTCTCCCTCTGAGCAGCTCTCTCACCTTCCCAGGTCCTAACCCTGTTAACTGTTGTCTGTTTTTTGCTTTTCCTTCAATGACGATTCCTGTGTTCCTTATTCCAGTGTCATGTAAGTTATTAACCTCTGGTTTTCTGCTTTCTTAATCTACCCTTATATGTAAATACCTTGCTTGAGAATGGTGTAATTCTCAGTGTAACTAGCTCAGTCTGCTACTGATAAGTAGGCTCTCCCATGCACCATTAATGTTTAGCCCAACTGATTTATTTTTAAGTATAAAATATCATAAGAACTGCCTTGATGACTATAGTTTTATGAATAAGATAAACATTTTTAAGTATTTCCAGGAAAGACAGACAATTTCAGATTATAGCAGAGGGCTTTTTCATTGTGGTTTTTGGGTTTTGCTTTGTTTTTGTTTTTTTTTTAATCTTCCCCAAGTTATTTTTGGTAGCTTGACTTTTTTTTTCTTCTGTGAATTTTCTCAGTGGATAACCAGGCCATGCTGCACTACATCCGAGATAAAACTGCTGTTCCTTACTTCTCCAATTTGGTCTGGTTCATTGGGAGCCATGTGATCGAACTCGATGACTGCGTGCAGACTGATGAGGAGTAAGTGACACCCCCAGGGCCACTCAGTAGATAGACAGGGTGGTTAGGGGAGAATTCTGTTTTCATCAAGGAAAAATAAACACAAGAACCGCACTTCCCTACCTCTGTGTAGGGAGAGCATGGACTTCCGTACTGTAAAAGGTCCTGCTCACCTATTTGTAATAATGAAATGCTGGAAACAACTCAGACGCCTCCCAGAGCAGGCGGGGTAAATCAATTCAGTACAGCCATAGATGGGGATGCTACGCAGCTGGTGAGAAGGTCAAGGGGCTCTGTGAGCTGATGAATGCATTAACAAAATGTAGTCTGTCTGTACGATGGAATAGTGTTTGGCGATAAAAAGGAATGAAGTGCTGACACTTGGTGTGGCGTAGATGAACCTCAAAAGCATTATGCCTAGTGAAATGCCCAGAATAGGTGAATCTATAGGGGCAGAAAGTAGATTCCTGGTTTCCTAGGGCTAGGATGTTGTGTGGGGACATAGGAAGCAACTGCTAATGAGTATAGGGCTTTTTTTTCTTTTTTGAGACAGAGTATTGCTCTGTCACCCAGGCTGGAGAGCAGTGGGGTGATCATGGCTCACTGCAGCCTTGACCTCCTAGGTTTAAGCATTCCTCCTGCCTCAGCCTCCCAGGTAGCTAAGACCACCAGGCCTGTGCCACCATGCCCAGCTAATTTTTTTGATTTTTAGTAGAGATGGGGTTTCGTCATGTTGCCCAGGCCAATCTTGCATTCCTGGGCTCAAGCAATCCTCCTGTCTCGGCCTCCCAAAGTGCTAGGATTACAGGTATGAGCCACACATCCGGCCAAGTAGGGGCTGCTTGCTTTTTTTTTTTTTTTTTTTGAGACAGAGTCTTGCTCTGTCTCCCAGGCTGGAGTGCAGTGGTGCAATCTTGGCTCACTGCACCTCTGCCTCCTGGATTCAAGTGATTCTTCTGCCTCAGCCTCTGGAGTAGCTGGGATTACAGGCATGCACCACCACGCCTGGCTAATTTTTGTATTTTTAGTAGAGACAGGGTTTCACCGTGTTGGCTAGGCTAGTCTTGAACTCCTGACCTCATGATCCACCCACCTGGGCCTCCCAGAAGTGCTAGGATTACAGGTGTGAGCCACTGTACCCAGCCATAAGGTGCTTTTTTTTGCAGGGGGGATAACAGTGTTCTAAAATTGACTGTGATCATGGTCAGGCAACTCTGTGACTCTACCAAAAACCATTACATTTTGTACTTTAAATAATTGAATGTTATGGAATGTGAATTATACTTCAATAAATCTCTTTTAAAAAAGAGATTAGGATGGTGGTTTTGTCCTCAAAGGGATGATTAGAACTTCCAGAGCAGGATTTCTTTCCCTTGGCTCTATTGACCTCTTGAACTGGGTACCATTGTTGGGGGGGCTGTCCTGTGCGTTGTAGGATTTTTAGCAACATCGCCAGCCTCTCTACCTGCTAGATGCCAGTAGCACCCCTCCCCAGTCGTACCAACCAAAAATGTCCCCAGACATTGCCAAATGTCCCCTTTAAGGCAAATTCACCCTCACTTGAGAACCACTGCTCCAGGGTGACAGCTTTGCCCAGGCCTAGTGAGAGGTGCTCCTAGATGGGGTAAGGATGCTAAAGGGACCAGGGCAGACCCATTGGAGCAATTGGGAAAGCTAGAAGCCTTATGGATTTAAACAGTCATGGATGCGAGACATAATGAGACACTTAACTATAGAAAGAACAAAGTTATACAAGCAAGGAAATGAAATCATAGTCCTCTATTTGGCTCCACAGCGAATGTTATGACATCAACCCCAATTACTGATAACTACTTGTGGGGAAGGGGCAGAGAGAATGGAAGAGTTCTGTCATAACAGGAGGTCAATAGATAATACCTAAAATGGCTCAATTGCAAAATTGGAGTCCATGCAGATTTTCTAGAAATATGGGAGGAACTATCTGCAGAAACAAGTAACTGCCTCTGGACAGTGAGGAGAAGTAGAGGAGGGCTGGGTGCGGTGGCTCACACCTGTAATCCCAGCACTTTGGGAGGCTGAGGTGGGCAGATCACTTGAGGCCAGGAGTTGAAGACCAGCCTGGCCCCATCTCTACTAAAAATACAAAAATTAGCCAGACATAGTAGTGCACCCCTGTAATCCCAGCTACTAGGGAGGTCAAGGCAAGAGAATTGCTTGAACCTAGGAGGTGGAGGTTGCAGTGAGCTGAGATCGCACCACTGCACTCCAGCCTGGGTGACAGAGCAAGACACTGTCTCAAAGAAAAGAAAAAAACAGTGGAGGAGGCGAGCCTGGGCCAGGAGCTGCTCTTTTTCATTATCAGCTTATCAATGCTATTTGAGTTTTAAACCTAGCTGCATATATTACTTTGATATTTTTTAAACCAAAGTATTAAAAAGTGAGGCACTTTAAATATACCATTAGAGAAAATGTTCCAAAGTATCTTATTAAGTGGGAGAAAAGTGCAAAACATTGTGCATAAATGTTCTAGGTCTCAGGCGCACGGTGGGTTCATAGACATTCATTATACTGTTAGGCTTTACAACATGTATTTGCTATAAATATTTACCAAATATCTTTTTTCTTTTCTTTTTTGAGATGGAGTCTTGCTCTGTCGCCCAGGCTGGAGTGCAATAGTGCAATCTTGGCTCACTGCAACCCATCTCCCAGATTCAAGTGATTCTCGTGCCTCGGCCTCCTGAATAGCTGGGACTACAGGTGCATGCCACCACCCCTGGCTAATTTTTTTTTTAATATTTTTAGTAGAGACGGGTTTCACCATGTTGGCCAGGCTGGTCTCGAACTCCTGACCTAAAGCAATCTGCCTGCCTTGGCCTCCCAAAGTGCTGGGATTACAGACATGAGCCACTGCACCCAGCTGAAATATCTTGTTGAAGTATAAGAAATAATTGGTTGGGCATAGTGGTTCATGCCTGTAATCCTACCACTTTGGGAGGCCGAGGCAGAAGGATCACTTGAGTCCAGGAGTTTGAGACCAGCGTGGGCAACATGATGAGACCCCTCCACCCTCTATGAAAAATTTTTAAAAATAGTTGGGCATGGTAGCAGGTGCCTGTAATCTGAGATGCTTTGGAGGCTGAGGTGGGAGGATCCCTTGAACCTGGGAGGTTGAGGCTATAATGAGCTGTGCTCATGCCACAGCACTCCAGCCTAGGTAACAAAACAAGACCCTATCTCAAAAAATAATAATAAATAAATAAAAGGAATAATTATCCAGAATTATGTAAAAGAAGCAGAATTGATCTTGTTTTTACTTTTTTTTTTTTTTGAAGTATATACAGTTAGACGGATAGAAATGTGACATCTATATTTTAGATGTGACTACTACTAGGAGAGGTAAAAATGTAGAAAAAACAGACATTAGGGTTATAAGTCCCAAAATGTTAATAGTGGATATTTGTTAGTGGTGGGTTTGAGACTTTGAATTCTATTTGCTTTTATATTTTAATTTGCTGTTGTCAAAAATGATCATCTATCAGTTGGGTAATAACAACAATACAAACAAAATGCCTAGCTAGCATTTGCTGCATACTCCTTGGGGGTGGTTAAAGCATCCTCACCAGCTGTTTCTGGTGTGTGAGACTGACTCCACCCAAGAGACATTACCCCCTGGCCCCCCATCCCCAGCATGCTGTTGCTAACTGCTGGGAGACGGAGACCTCCAGGGCAGGGGCCTGGGGGAGGGGTGTCATGTCTTTGCTCTATGTCTGCATGTCGTCAGGGCCACTGGGGTGGCCACGGCTGTGGAGGCCTGCTTTTCTCTTTAGAACTCCTCTGGAGCATTTTAATTACAGTGGATTTATTGCTCCATTAGTGCTGCTTATCTGGGGAGCCAGGGGATCTTGCCACAGTGGCTAGTAGCTGTGCTTACGCAGTGGCTTGCTGGAAGAGTTTAGCAGCATTTTGCTTTGTTTACCTTATTCTGGGAGACCCCAGCAGTCCCCTGAAATTGATTGCAGTAAACCTGCCCATTTTCCCTTGTATATCTCCCCAGTAGGGGCCAGGATAAGTGTCTCTTGAGACTAACTCAAATATGTGGATGAACTCACAGTGACCTAAGTCTCAGGCCATTGATGTTAGGCTCAAAGGCTCCTAGTGTTGGCCTCCAGGCTGAGGTGGTCATTTCTCCTGGCAGGCATCGGAATCGGGGTAAACTGAGTGATCTGGTGGCAGAGCACCTAGACCACCTGCACTATCTCAATGACATCCTGATCATCAACTGTGAGTTCCTCAACGATGTGCTCACTGACCACCTGCTCAACAGGCTCTTCCTGCCCCTCTACGTGTACTCACTGGAGAACCAGGACAAGGTGGGTCCAGCCCCGTGGCTCCTGCTGGCTGAAGGCCATCAGAAGTGGGGAAGAACAGTCCCCAGTCCCCTGGAATGGGGCTGAGCATTGCAAATCAGGACTGAGGTTTTTTTTTGTTTGTTTATTTTTAAAAGACGGAGTTTTGCTCTTTTACCCAGGCTGGAGTGCAGTGGTGCGATCTTGGCTCACTGCAACCTCCGCCTCCTGAATTCAAGTAATTCTCCTGCCTCAGCCTCCCGAGTAGCTGGGATTACAGGTGCATGCCACCACGCCTGACTAATTTTTGTACTTTTTGGAAGAGACGGCGGCATTTCACCATGTTGGTCAGGCTGGTCTCAAACTCCTGACCTCAGGTGATACACCTGCCTGGGCCTTCCAAAGTGCTGGGATTATGGCCAGAACTGAGGTTTTGAGCCCAAGGGAGATTCCTTTCAAAGCACACTGGCTTTCCTTTCCTTTCCTTTCCTCTTATTTCCTGAGACAGAGACAGAGTGTGTGTGTGAGAAGACTATAAAAGTGAATGGGAAAAGATTACCGACATCAGGAGGAAACAGGAAACATCTACAAATGTAGGGTTTTGGTTTCTGTGCATCCTTCCCTGAAGTGTTCTCCTCCCCAGTAACTTTTCCTGGTAGTTGCCAGAACCCACTGATTTGGAGAAGATACAGACAGCGACAGAACTTGCGCAGCATGGAGGGAAGGGATGGAGCACACTCAGGGAACGGTCCCAGGGTGGTGACTGTCCACTGTTAGCAGGCCCCAGAGGCCTGTGGGGATGACGGCTGGTAACATGCAGGGCCTCAGGACCAGGAATCTGCATGTCTCACCTATCCCTCAGGTGATTCTGATTCTGTGCTGCTGGTTCTCAGGGCCCCCCTGTGAGGAATGCTGCTTCTGGAGGGGAGGCCTCTGTGCAGTTCCTCCGGAGGTAAAAGGGCCTCAGCAGGAGGCAGGACAGAGCCAGCTGGTCACCATGCAGAGGTGCTCCAAGGGGATGGAGTTTTCAGGATTCTCACTACAGATGAGTAAATAAAATAAAGTGTATTTTTAGTAGAAACGGGGTTTCACCATGTTGGCCGGGCTGGTCTCAAACTCCTGATCTCAGGTGATACGCCTGCCTCGGCCTCCCAAAGTGCTGGGATTACAGGCATGAGCCACCGTGCCCGGCCAGGACTGAGGCTTTGAGCCGGAGGGAGATTCCTTTCAAAGCACGCTGCTTTTCCTTTCCTTTCCTCTTATTTCCTGAGAGAGACAGAGACAGAGTGTGTGTGTGAGAAGACTATAAAAGTGAATAAGCGCCTTAGCTTTACCAGAGGCAGCTCTGGGAGGCAGAGACAAAGTATGAGAATTGGAGTTTTCAGACCTGCATTCAAATTCTGCCTCTTCCCTTTCCTAACTCTGTGACCTAAAGCAGTTAACCTGAGCCCGTTTCTTCGGCTGCAAAATGAGGGCCTAACGATTCTTCTCTAACAGGGTGGGTGTGAAATGGAGCATCTTGAAATTCAGTATAAACGAGGGGCTTTTCCAAGGCCAGAGTGCCCTAAACCTCCTCCCCCATGCTTTGAAAATAACTTCCCAAGAACAGGCCTCCTGGAGGCCTCTCCTGCCAGGGCGTCCAGTGCCCCAGCTGGTACAAATGAACGTGCTTGGTAACTTAAGGAGCAAGTTCTCGTGGGTCAGCCTCTCATCCGTGAGTAACGGTGAAAGGTTTCTCAGATGGAAAAATAGTGTCCTTGCAAACAGTATTGAGTGGGATTTTGCGGAGTGGACTTTTGAGTAGCACCAAGAAAGGACAGCCCTAGGGCCGTGGAGGAAGTCAGTGGGACAGGACGCCTTTGTTCACACAGAAGGCTTTTGGCTTTGTGTATTTTGTGCTGCTTGCTTGTGTGACCTGATCTCTCTCTCTCTCTCCTGCCACCCCGCACTAGGGAGGAGAACGGCCGAAAATTAGCCTGCCGGTGTCTCTTTATCTTCTGTCACAGGTATGCTTGATCATTCACCAATGTCCCCACTACATTTGGGGTCCCTTGGCGTGCCACTGCCTTGAAGAAAATCCCCAGGCCTTATCACCCCATCTTCTCTGTCCCCCCCATGCTGGAGTAAAATAACAGCAAAACAGAAGGGGCTTTCTGTTTTCCAGGTACTAAATAGAGGTAGTGTGTATCTTTTTCATGGTAGGAGATGGAAATCCAAAGAGAAATGAAAAATAAACCAAACCTAACTTGTGTAGTTGATTTTTACCATGAAGACTGAGGTTTCCAAAACAACTGAGGAGTGCTTGAAATGCCCTGGAAATGTGGGCTGCATCGCTTTTACTCTTGCAGCTTTGAATGAAGCCCCACACTGCAGAACCCACAGCGTGCATACACACAGCAACCTTGGTGTAACAAACTTCCTGAAATGAGTCTATTGTTAAAGGGCTTTATCGCGGTTCTAGTTCCCAGATTACCGTGTGGAAGGAATCTTGTAGCAACCTTAGCTCTCAGATTTGTGTCTTGAGCCAATTTTTCTCCCTCCCCTCCTTCAACAAGTGTGTTTCCTTCATGTAATTACGTAATATTTACAAGAAGGGAAAAACTCCATGGCGACCCAGTTACATAACTTTAAAAATATTTTTATTACAAGCAGTCCAGACTCTCAGGGCATCTCATTAGACTATTAAGTAGTCCAGCATTTACCCAGAACTCTGTTTCCGCTTTTGCAATGGCACAGGTATTTATTTGCTTTGATGAGGAACTGTCCTTCTGACTTGATCCCCAGCTGTTTTGAATTTGGGGCGGGGCTTTGTCTTTTTGGCCCAAGAGGAGAGGTTCAGAGGCCACCTCCTCCCCGGCAGGTAGGCCAATCCGGACATGTCCTGACCATCACTCACAGCCCAGAGTCCTATTCTGGGGCTGTTTGCTCAGAGCTCTGCATGGGGCCAAGTTTGTCTGAATGCCGCTCTGTACGACGGCGCTGAGCACAAACCCCAGCCTCTCCTGGCAGCTTTTTTCTGCTGCCTCTTTCCAAGTCTGCCGGCATCTCCTGCTTGGGATTCTGAGAGTCCAACAGGACCCAAGCAAGCCAGTTCTCAGCCCCAGGAATCATATGGAAAGCATCCTCAGGACCCTTCAGCTGTTGGAGCATTGCCCGGGCAGGGTCTCCTCCAGAGAGCATGGCCGCCAACTGCCCACAGCGGGAACGTCAGTGGAGAGAGTTAGGCCTTTTCTCTGAGACTCCTCCCTCACCGGTTTGCTTTGTAAAGGACCAGTAGCCCATGCACCCAATTACTTGTTTCAGTATCTCACAGAAAACATAGCTTGTAATTCATTGTTCCTCAAACTTGAGTAATACATCCCTTTTAAAGATAAACAACCTGAAGCCCTGTTTCCCCCTGCATTTTCATTTAGCTTAATGAAAATGTGACCTAAATGTGTGAAAAACCTAAAATCAGGTATAAATCCTGTGTCCTGAAAGCCCCTACCTCAATATAAAATCATTGCATACTTGCAAATTATTTTACAAGCATAGCTAGAAAACCATGAAAATTTTTATGGATGACGTTAATTTGGTGTGACAGGTGATGCTGTCCTCCTAAAACCATACTGCTAACAGAGTGTGGTGTAGGCAGCTGGGCCCAGCTTTTTGAGTCTGGCCTGCACGTGCTTCCACGTACCTTACAGTTACTCACCCTCCCTCTTTTTTGGGTTCAGAGCCAGGGAAATGAGCACTGTGTGTGTCCACAGGCAGGAATTGGTTGCTTTGTTCAGGGGGGCCTTTGTAGGTGCTCACTGAATGCTTGTGGACTGAAAAGAAGGAATAAATGATCAGTTAAGGCCGCATTCATTCAAGGTACGTAACAGATATTTGAGAATGAATGACCACAGTGATTGGTGTTTTGTGTTGTTGGTAGAGTGATGTGTGGCAGTAATTCGGCCATAAGGAAGGTGAGAAAAATCATCATTGCTAACATTTAAGGGCCTGCCAAGCCTTGGACATGGGTTAACTCATTGAATCATACTATGTGTTCTCTGTGATAGAAAAGGTTCCCAGTATTTTTTTAAAAGATGCAATTTTTTATAGGGAGGTGCCACATGGCCATTCTGCCTGTACCTTTTATCTAATTTGAATTCTATGTATTTGTTAGAATAATATATTCCCCTTGTTCAAACAGTACAAAACATGGCATGTGAAAAGTCTCTCTCTCACTCTATACCCTGAGCACCCAACTGCACTCCCCAGAGGCAGCCTGTGTTGATTTTTGCCTTCACTTTTTAAAAAATAATTTTTTTTTAAACAACGTTTTTTAAAGTTAAAAAGTTCAAACATGTAAAAACCGGGTTTCTGTTCTAGTTTTGTTCAGGCTCCTGACTTCTATCCCCAGAGACAATTAGGGTTACAGGGTTCTCGTATGTCCTAACAGAGACTTCTGTCAGGGGTTCTCAACTAGGGGCGATTTTGCCCCTCAGGGGATACCTGGCAATGTCTGGGGAGATGCATTCAGTTGTCATGACTGAGGCTGGGGTGCTACTGACATCTAGTGGGTAGAGGTCAGGGATGCTGCTAACCAGCCTGCAGTGTCTGGGACAGCCTCCCTCCATACTCAGTTACAGCCCAAAGTGTCAGCAGTGCCAAGATTGAGAAACCCTGGCCTATGCATGTGTAAATAAGCAAATACAAACATGCACACGCTTTTATATGCAAATGGTAGATAAGCCACACCCTGTGCTACACCCTCTTGCCTTTACATTTTAAAACAAAATAGCAGGCATGTCTAGGCCAGCTTTGCAAGACAGTTTTGAATACCCTGATTCTTAAAGCTGGTCCTCTGAACATTGGGCAACAGATGTGGGAGCAGGGCCAGCTTAGCCCAGAGCCAGCCCTCTGATTTTGCATCCTGGCCCACCTGGGTTTGCCTCTGTCTCGTGTGATTTTCAGCCCCGTAGTTCACATACCTCCTGACGATGCTGTGGAATCCCCGTGTGCTAAAACCCACCACAGGGTCAGAGCTCCTTCCCGTGATGGAATCTCTGTGTAGCCAACCCTCTGCCAAGTCCTTGATTGGAACAAAACTCTCCGGCCCCTTCTTCTTGTATCACTAAAGTATTGGGACAGTGCCTTCTAGTCTTCTCATAATCAAATTTGACACTAAAATGCCCATGGAAAGGAAGGAGTATGCTGGTTTGGCTGTTCTTTCCCGCATTGCTCCACTTCAGCCGGATTTGGCTTCACCCAGCCATGAGGGACAGTCTCGCATTAATGCACTTCCTTCCGAGGAAGAGCAGCCAGCCAAATAGGCAACAGTCTGAAGGAGAGACTGACCTTACAAGAGTGGAACCGAGTCCTGCTTCCTGTGGCTCATTCTTTGAATTTTGCATCGTAGGAATTGCTGCTTAATACAGGACTTAGGTAGCCCAGCCTGGTCGCTTCTGATCCAGGAATCAAGAGGTTGAAAATACCGCACACTTTCATGCAAATCCCGTTTCTTTTTTTTCCGCCAGGTCTTCTTAATTATACATCATGCACCGCTGGTGAACTCGTTAGCTGAAGTCATTCTGAATGGTGATCTGTCTGAGATGTACGCTAAGACTGAACAGGATATTCAGAGAAGTTCTGTAAGTCATTAGCTTCGGGACTGACCTAAATAGGAAACCATTGCTCATTTTGCTAATCTGTGTGTTTCTCTAAAATCAGAAACTAACATTCTGAATATATAGCAGTGATGATGCATAAGCTGGTCCGGGATTCAGTGAACCTAATCAGAGTCTTGATTGCATACCCAAGAGAAGCTGGGATCAGGTACCACCTGGATTTGATTGATTGTGTGTTCTTAAACGTGGAATTGTACCACTCCGGGCCTTAGGTTGCATATCTGTGAGACACTGTTATCGGGACACAGTGAGAAAATGCCTTATCAGAGGAACTAATGTCTACAGAAGTTGGGCGATGAACATCCATGAATGACTCAGGCCCCAGGTGAGGGCAGTAGAGAGTGGCGAGGGGTGTGGCAAATTGGAGAGTGTATGCCACCTTGGCGAGCAGCTCCTGTTCTACCCCAGGCTGCTGCTGTTCTGCAGGAATATGGATGTAGGATTACTAGGTTTTTTCATGTTTCTAGAGAAGCGGGAAAAACGCATTGTTACGTGTAATCTCTAGTTTTAAATGATCATCAAGCTTTGGACTAAGTAGCATGTTTGTGGTCTGCAGGAAGGAGCCTTGGCGTTCCATTTGGTACACTGCTGAGGGAAAACACCTGATGGCCAGTGTTGTGACTTCTCTTGAAGCTTTCCCATCTTGTCCTCTGTATATCTCTGCTGTCATCTCTCAGATCCTGCTCACATGTCCTCAGCTCCAGCTGCCTTAATCCTGGTCTGACTTGCTTTTCCCCCAGCACGTCCAGCATTTGTGCCTTTGAACCTGCGCCTTTACCGTACCTACAGCCTGGTTCCTGATGCACCTGGTTCCCTCTTTTCAAAGGTCTTACCCACTCTAAGCTCCTTATGGCAGGGATCTCACCTGTCACTGAATCAGCTGCAGTCTGGGCTGCACAAATGCTCATCTCACTTATGCGGAGCCCAGGCTGCAGCTGATTCAGTGACAGGTGAGATCCCTGCCATAAGGAGCTTAGAGTGGGTAAGTGAGATGAGCATAGTGCGTTTTATACAAGGGCTGTTTCGTAAAGGTTTCCTCTCTGCAGCCAGGTGCTCAGGCAGTGGCCAGGCTGGTGAAAGGGCCAGCTCGCCCTGGGGTAGTAGATTTGCTGCCCCACCTACATGAATGGGTGGAATGTGACCCTGTGGATGAAAGGCCACCACTGCATGGAGTACAATTACAAGAGGCCCCTGCCCTTCCACTGGTTTTGGTGTATGATGGTCTGGCCAGGTCATTTTGTTATTCAGGGGAGCATTAGCGCCTCTGAAAAGCTTCCCAGAAACTCTGTCCTTGTTAGTGGTGGTGGCATTAGTGAATTGATTGGGGCCTTTTCATGGCCCCTGTCTGGCCTATCCCTTTCTTGATTCATTCAGCAGTGTTGATGGAGCTCTTTCTTTGGGCCAAGTATCATGCTAGTTCTGGGGATACACAATGTCATAAAGAGTCTGTGCCATATTCGAGCTTTACAGTACAGTAGAGAGGTGGACATGGATCAGATATGCAAATAACTCACTGTCTTAACTCTTATAAGTGCTCTAAAGGGAAGAAGTGTTTGGTGAGAGGCTTTGGCCTAGAGGTGACAGGGGTGATGTGTTAAAGATTTTCCTAGTGGTCCATCTCATGACAACACACAGTCTGGCAAATGTACAGCTGACTCAGAGTTTATGGGGCCCTAGATATTTCTCTGCAACTTTCTTAAACTAGCGTTTGCTAAATGAATGTAAGTCACGGAAGGCTGAGTCAGCAGAATCAGCAGGGCCTCCAGTTAGAGGTGCCGAGTGCCCCGCCAGCCTAATGGGTTGTTTCACTCCATTTAGAAAACAGGCAGCGCAAGCCCTGCTCTAGAGAGCTGATGGAGATGGGGGCAAAATATAAAGTGCCCGCTGGGCACGGTGGCTCACCCCTGTAACCCCAGCACTTTGGGAGGCCGAGGTGGGTGGATCACCAGGTCAGGAGATCGAGACCATCCTGGCTAACACGGTGAAACCCCGTCTCTACTAAAAATACAAAAAAAATTGGCCGGGCATGGTGGCAGGCGCCTGCAGTCTCAGCTACTCGGGAGGCTGAGGCAGGAGAATGGCGTGAACCCAGGAGGCGGAGCTTGCAGTGAGCCGAGATTGCGCCACTGCAGTCCAGCCTGGGCGACAGAGCAAGACTCCATCTCAAAAAAAAAAAAAAATATATATATATATATATATATATAGTGCCCATCAACTGCCTGCTGGGTTGCAAACTGGCCACCAGACTCATTTGGTTTGGTCTTTGCAGTGTTTAAAAGAAAATTTTCTGAATTGCCAACATTAAAATTTAGGAAGAAAAGTCCAGATTTTTGGAATCTTCTCCAACAGTCAGAAGATCTGGTCCCCATCAATGCACGTTTCTACGGGAAGCTTCGCAGAGCCTGCCCCCCATCAGATGAGGTGTGTTTACCGTGAAACCTGCCCACTGCTAACTGGGACTACATTGATGTTAATATGTTAATAGCAACTGGAGATGTACTGGGTCCCTCGGGAATTTTTTTTTTTTTTTTTAGTTGCATGATTTCCAAGCCTGAAGATAGCTGCCGTGGCTTCATCTCAGATTGTCTTACTGTAAGATACCCTCTGCAGTGCTGAAGGCTAGACTTGTCGTTCTAAGAGATGAAACCAGAGATTGCTGGGCTCTGGGGTTTGCAGCATTGTTTATTTATTTTTATTTATTTATTTATTTTGAGATGGAGTCTCTGTCGCCCAGGCTGGAGTGCAGTGGCGTGATCTCGGCTCACTGCAGCCTCTGCCTCTGGGTTCAAGCGTCAGCCTCCCAAGTAGCTGGGATTACAGGCATGTGCCACCACGCCCAGCTAATTTTTGTATTTTTAGTAGAGATGGGGTTTCACCATGTTGGCCAGGCTGCTCTTGAACTCCTGAGCTCAACTGATCTGCCTGCCTTGGCCTCCCAAAGTGTTGGGATTACAAGTGTGAGACACTGCACCTGGCCTGCAGAATTTTTTTTTTTTTTTTTTTTTTTTTTTTTTTTTTTGAGACTGAGTCTCGCTCTGTCGCCCAGGCTGGAGTACAGCGGCACGATCTCAGCTCACTGCAAGCTCCGCCTCCCGGGTTCACGCCATTCTCCTGCCTCAGCCTCCCAAGTAGCTGGGACTACAGGCGCCTGCCCCCACACCTGGCTCATTTTTTGTATTTTTAGTAGAGACGGGGTTTCACTGTGTTAGCCAGGATGGTCTCAATCTCCTGACCTCATGATCCACCCGCCTCAGCCTCCCAAAGTGCTGAGATTACAGGCATGAGCCGGCCTGCTGCATTTTTAGAGTTGTGATAAGAACACAACATGAGATCTACCCTTTTAACACATTTTTATTTGTATAGTTAACATTATTGTTGAGTGTAGGCACAGCATCATTCAGCAGATTTCTAGATCTCATTTATCTTGCATACTGAAACTTCAGAAGTACAATATGCTATCCATTGCTCTGTGGAGTCACCTGCATGACTGATACTTCATACCCACTGGACAACAACTCTCCATCCCCCCAGCCCCAGCAATCACCATTCTCCTCTCTGCATGAGTTTGACAATTTTAGATACCTCATATAAGTAGAATCGTGCAGCATTTGTCTTTGTCACTGGCTCATTTCACTTAATGTAATGTCCTCGAGATTCATCCATGTTGTCGCATATATCAGAATTTATTTCTTTAAGGCTGAATGTGTGTGTGTGTGTGTGTGTGTGTGTGTGTACCAAGAAATATACCACATTTTCTTTTTCTTTTTTTATCCATTTATCCATCATTATGCAGTTTTAGTTTTTTTGATTTTTTTTGGTGTGTTTTGTTTTGTTTTGTTTTGTTTTTGACAGAGTCTGGCTCTGTCGCCCAGGCTGGAGTACAGTAGCGTGATCTCGGCTCACTGCAACCTCTGTCTCCAGGGTTCAAGTGATTCTCGTGCCTCAGCCTCCGAATAGCTGGGACTACAGGCATGCACCACCACACCCAGCTAATTTTGTTTGTATTTTTAGTAGAGATGGGATTTTACCATGTTGGCCAGGCTGGTCTTGAACTTCTGGCCTCAAGTGATCTGCCCGTCTTAGCCTCCCAATGTGCTGGGATTACAGGTGTGAGCCACTGCACCCGGCTTTTATGCAGTTTTTTTTTTTAATTGAAATTTTTTACTGAGATAATTATAGATTTGCGTGCAGTTGTAACAAATAATACAGAGAGATCTTCCTCAGTTTCCCCCAGTGGTAACATCTTGCAAAACTCTAGTACACCCTCACAAGCAGGATATTGACAGTGATACATAGGATTTATGTTTGAGCAAAAGCAAATTGCAGGTTACTGGCAACCTCTCAGTTTAGGACACTGGCTGTAGCTGAACCATTTAGTCAGGGGAAGTGTTTAGGAGATCTGTCCTCTCTCCTGATATGGCCTCTTCTTAGGATGAAGGTCTCACCTCCCCTGTGAGAGACACACAAACTGCCTTTGGGATGTAAGAGCCAGTTGTGGTGGACACCTGAACTGAAAATGAGACTCTGTAGCGTGGAGGGAATTGCCAGCCCACATGTGTCGGCTTTCTGCTTCCAGTTACTACCTTTCTCTCAGTGTGAAGTTGAAGTTGGTTGTAATCTGATGACTATCGTTCAGGTTTGGGAAGAGCACAGGCTGAATTCCTTCTGTGACTTGTTTGATAATAGTCCTGGTACGATTTACCTTCCTTCCCTATGAGCGAGAACAGACTCCTATTGTTTCCTGCCCAACTCGGATGTGGTTTGATTATACTTGTTTTAAGTTTCTTGGTCTTTTTTAACCTACTTTCTCCTTCCCGTAATTTGTAGATAAGTTACTGGTATTGCCTCATTTTTACCAGCAGACCTTTCACAAAACCAAACCAAAATTGAAGAGAGAGAAGCAGAGGGGAGATCACAGTTATTTGAAAGGACTGTAATTTAGGGTTAAATGGAAAACACATCAGCATGGTTAGATGAATGTCTAATTGAAATTCATCTGTGCGTTAAAATCATATGGTTCCTGCTAAAGGCTAATTCTTGCTATAATTCGAATGCAGAGCAGATAGTGTTTCTTGTGTGGGGAAATCGAGTAGGACAACACTAATTCTGAAACTGCTAACATCTCGTTGTTTTTGCAGAATGAACATATAGATTAGAATTTGGGATATGCATCATTACTTGTAGGTACTTTTTTTAAAGGACTTTTTTTCCTCTTGGGTTTCTGTGGAATGGTGTCCTTCATTTTTGCATTCGTTCATTTATTCATCTATTCATCCATTCCTTCAGCAGCCATCTGTTGTGTACTTGTGCTGAGAGATGAGGGATGTGGTGGTGCACTGGAACGACCTGACCCCTGCCCTCCCTGGGCTTCCGTCCTCCCATGAGGACAGGGACCATGTCTCGGAGATGCCTGTTCCACCTGTGCCATCATGGGGCTTGCCAGAGATGCCCAGGAGGTGTTCGGTGCAGGAATGAATGACTCAGTGGGTGAAGTGGTAGCAGAGTCACAAGGGCTCTCGTGACATTCTTGTAATGACTCTCAGAGCAGAAGTCACTTCCTAGCCTGCCCCTTGAATGCCGCCTTCTCTTTGCCTCAGTGGCTGGGTTTGCAGTGGGCTGCTTTTGGTGCTGTTCCATGTTCCACCTCCAGAGGCAGCCTTGTGGAGTGGGTGCTGAAACCAGTTTCCCTGGGCTCCTCAAATTGTGGTCCCTGCTTTTACTAGGTGTTCCCGGGCCTCAGTTTCTTACCTCTCCAGTGAGAATAGCAAACATGGGTTTATGATGAGAATTAAGTGCCGTGTAAAGTGCTTACTCCAAAGCCTTTTTATGTACACAGCAAGTGCATAAATATTAGATGTTATCATTATAATGACCTTAGTTCCTAAGGCTGCGCAGTGACCTTCCACCTCCTAGCTGGGACCTTCTTCCCTGGGCTTACGAGCTGTCTCTGGACTGATGAATGTGGAAACAGACACCATGCGCCCTTCAAGGGGGTGGCTTTTGAGCAGACACCAAGGCACAGAGGGAGAAGTGTTAGTAATAACAGTGATGATGAAACACCAATGTTAGCCATTGCCATTGAGTGATGGTAGGTGAAGCCCTCTGTGTGTATACTGTGTGTATACTGTGCTCTCCATTCAGCCAGACCCAGATTTAATTTCTGGAAAGTGCAAATACTGTTGTCGTTGTTGTTTTTTTTTTTTGAGACAGGATCTCGCGTTGTTGCCCAGTCTGGAGAGCAGTGGTGTGATCCTAGCTCACTGCAGCCTCAGCCTCCCCAGGTCAAACGAGCCTCCCACCTCAGCCTCCTGAGTAGCTGGGACTAAAAGCACATGCCACCATGCCCAGATAACTTTTGTTTTTTTTTGTTTTTTTGTTTTGTGGAGATGGGGTTTCGCCGTGTTACCCAAGCTGGTCTCGAACTCCTGGGCTCAAACAATTCACCCACCTTGGCCTCGCAAAGTGCTGGGATTACAGGCATGAGCCATCACACCCAGCTGGAAAGTATAAATACTTAACTGCTAATGTGGGTTCATATGGTTGGCTGGTTGTGAAGTCAGGGTCTGAGGATTCTGGGGCAGAATAGGCTTGCTTATCTCCACATAAGGACATTGACAGTCTGTCTGTAGATACCAGTTTAGCAGTTAGGATGGTTTCCAGATGAATCTCTGGACACCTGTCACTTCTAGTAGCAGGACTCTCTGCCCAGCCGGATACTCCCCCAGGATATGGTGTGTGGAGCCAGTGGCTAGGAAAGTAGCAGCCTTGCTTCTCTGGGTTGTGTGTTTGCAGATTCAGAGCATTAATCATTGACTTAGCTCCCCTGGTCGCTGCTGCAGGGCTTTCTTTACAACTCAAACTTGTATCCGATGTCAGCCGAGTCTCCCGTGTGCTGAATGCATCAGGCAGGATAGCACCCCTTCCGGCCAGGATTAGAGTTCCTGAGTCTTTTAGTGACCCTGACTGTACTCATGATCCCCCAGCTAATCAGTGCTGGTTCCAAGGCGCACACATTCTTCTTCCTGAAAATGCTAATAGGCTTCTGGGAGAAGGTTGATTGTGAATATCAAAGGGTAAAGATAGACTTCTATAAATTAAGGGCCTTAATTGACCCATCGTAGACATTCCCACAAGGGAATTAGAGCTTGGTGTATATTCTCCCTTTTGGCTTTGCCATTGAGGTCTATCCCCTAATCCCTCACTGCAGTTACGGCTCTGAGGTGCCATTCTTGCCCACCGAAGTATTGAATGTGGCAGCTCTGGTCTATGTTTAAGAGGATTTGATATAATCAAAATCCAGAGTGCAACATGAGGTCCAGTACTAAGGAGCGTATCGTTGTCTGAGAAACAGTTGTGTCTCCCTGTTTCCTGGGGCAGAAGGTGGGCTGGACAACTGAGGAGGGTCTCAATGTCCCTTAGTACTTGAGAAGGGAGCAGGCTTTAGCCAGGGCCGCGGGCGACTGTGACCAAAGGCCCGGGGTTTTCGCCTTGGGCCAGCTAGCCAGAGAAGGGGCAGGTGCCTTCATTGCTACATCCTGGAGAAGCCAACTGGTAACAATGGAGTGGGCACAGTGGGCAGGGATGGGAGCAGGAGGCAGATGGGGAAGAAGCCTTGTGACTTAGACCCTAGCTGGCTTTTCTATATCTGTCCTGCAGTGTGTGACACAGAATGGGCTTGGGGCAGCCACAAGGCTGGAGGCAGCTCCATGTAGAATGGGGACCTTTTCTGATTGCATTGGGCCATTGATGACTTCTTCTGGGTTTTAATTAAAATCAGAAAATTGAGGGTGAGGACAGACAAATGAGGTACGTGCCACCTCTGGCCTCTGTCCCCTGTGGCATTGTTAGTTTTCATGAGTGGGCTAGCCTCTTCGGATATTTGTGATTTTTAACCTGATTTTGAGTTACCTGAAGCCAGGTCAGTATTATTTATTCAGATATTCAGCAGATAATTATTGGGTATCTGCCGTATGCCAGGCACTGTTCTAGGCCCTGGAGATATATACCCAGTGAGCAAAACAAAAACCTTGACCTCCAGGAACTTGGGTCTCATGCAGAGAGACAGAGGAACAATAAAGCAAATAGTAACATCAGGGCACGTTAGATGTGAGAAGCCCTGGGAAAACAGTAGTGAAGCAGAGGATGGACATGGGCAATGCTCGGAGGCTGGAGTGTTACAGTTCTCAGTAAGGTGGCTGGGGTTGGCCTTGTTGGGAAGGTGAGGTGGAAGCACAGACTCAAAGGAAGCAAGAGAGTGAGTCATGTTGGTATCTGGAGGAAGAGCATTTTGGTCATAAAGAACATCGTGAACCAGGGAGGCGGAGCTTGCAGTGAGCCGAGATCATGCCACTACACTCCAGCCTGGGCGACAGAGCAAGACTCCATCTCAAAAAAAAAAAAAAAAAAAAAAAGAACAGCCAGTGCAAAGGCCCTGCGGTGGGATGGTGCCTAGTGTGTTGGAGGAACAGCAAAGGGCAATGTGGCAAGGGGATGGGAAGTAGGAGATGAGGTTGGAGAGAACAAGTGTCCAAGGCACATGGCACCTATGTGCCATTGGAGGACTCAGGAGTTGCTGTGGAAGGAGACTGGAACCTCTTCGTCTTTGTGTCCCCATGTCTAGCATGGTTCCTGCAGTCAACGTTGATTGTCTTGATGTGACAAGTCTCGGTACGGGAATCAAACACATATCTCTAATGAGCGGTGGACATCCAGTCTTGGGCAGTGTGAGAGTCCGCAGGCAGGTGCTGTGAATGAACAAGACATCTGTCCCTTCCCTGATGATCTATTTGTTGGGGGATAGACAGTAAGCCAGCTCATCCTCACAAATTTAAGATTTGGATATGGGAAGGAAATAGAAGCAACTTTGGGAGGTATGATGAGGGAAGCCCTCTAAGGAGGGAGCCTAATATTGAGAACTGAGGTCAGGGAGCTAGGCCTGCTGAGAGTTGAGGGGTTGGGTCGGGGGGCGTGGCCAAAACATGAGAAATGGTGAGTCAGAGGCCTCTGTGGGAAGGAGTTGGGTGTATATGGGATCAGAAGAGAGGCCAGTATTCAAGAAATATCCTGGGTTGGTGGAGGAGAGGGACGGTTTTCGTTTTATAGAAGATGAACCTGGCTGGGCTTGGTGGTTCATGCCTGTAATCCCAGCACTTTGGGAGGCCGGTGTGGGCAGATCACTTGAGGCCAGCCTAGACAACATGGTAAGACCCTGTCTCTTCAAAAAAATACAAAAATTAACCGGGTGTGGTGATGCGTACCTGTGATCCCAGCTACTCAGGAGGCTGAGGTGGGACCATCTCTTGAGCCTTGGAGGCGGTGGTTGCAGTGAGCCATGATCACACCACTGCACTCCAGCCTGGGCAATAGAGTGAGACTGTCTAAAAAAGAAAGAAAAGAAGTCAAGCTTACTTGTTTGTCTCATTGAACATCTCATTTCACGCCCATAATGAAAGAGAGCGAGGTGGTGTTATTGTCACACGCTCCCCAGAAGGAAGCCAAGGTTCCGTGATTGTTCCTTTGGGATTGCAGGTGACTAGCCCCAAATCGCACACTGTTTCTATTCCAAGTCTTTTTATCACCACTTGCAATTATGTTTTCCAGTTTGGCATGAGATGTCAGGGCAGTGTAGCATTTTGGGCTGTTTCGAGTAACAGAATAACCAGTGTTTCACAGTTCATCTTTTTCAAAGTATAGTAAAATACTCTTTCCAAAGAAATACCAAGTAAGTGCTTGGTTCGTCATTGTTTAGTAAGGGAGTGTGAGATGGCTCATTTTGTGTGATTGAAGAGGCCTGTTCAGTGCTCGTGATGATCTTGCAATTAATTCATCCCACAAGCATTCCCTCTTGATTGAATGCCAGAGACAGTGCCAGACATGCTGCTTGGCATTGAGAGGGACAGAGAAGGTGACCTGGGATGGGGAAGGCAAGGGAGAGGAGGCTGGCCCCCTACAGACTTAGTGACACGCCAGAGGTCACTTTCCAAGAAGAAATTGCAGCACCATCTTGACGTTAGCTGCTCCTCATCTCAGCGTCGAGTGCTGAGCACGCGGCTGCAAGAGGCCTGTTAGTGCTGTGAGTCTGTTCCAATTCCCGAGAGATGGACATTTCCTTGCTTTATGCCTCTGCAGCTGCAACACTTGATAACTGGTAATTCATGGAGAAGAATGCCGTGTTCTCCTTGTTAATGAAAGCGGCCTGCTACCTTTGCATGTTCCCCACTCCGTAGCATTCATTTTCTCCTTTACATTTCGGCAGTGCCATCAAATCGCCTCACTGATGTTGCAGCTGTGCATTCTTCATGCATGTTGGGCTTTGGTTCCACAGCTCCACGCAGCTCCTGGATTGGCGAGTAAGGCATATGTCTATACATCACCCTGGGGTACATCACCCATCTGGTGCTTGCTTGCCAATCACCTCCTTCTGGATGAGAACAGGTTCACTCTGCTGCACTCATCACCTGGCTTCCTTTTTCAGCCAATGGCCAAGCCATGTGCTACAGTGCTGTTGGTTACAGTGGGTGTGACCTCCTGTGACTTTTTGTCTCTGTGTTTATCAGATAAAAATGTGAAAAGATGTGTATGTCTGTGGTCCCAGCTACATGGGAGGCTGAGGCTGGAGTATCACTTGAACCCGGGAGACGGAGGTTGCAGTGAGCTAAGATCACACCACTGCACTCCAGCCTGGGTGACAAAGTAAGACCCTGTCTCAAAAAAAAAAGTGAAAAGAGTCACATTATAGACAACCATATAATTGTCAGGCTAGAGGACCACCTGTTGAGTGATGCATAAACTGTCACTGCATTTTT
Organism: Pan troglodytes; assembly: GCF_028858775.2. NCBI lineage: Eukaryota > Metazoa > Chordata > Mammalia > Primates > Hominidae > Pan > Pan troglodytes. Next base: position 13,642,821 of record NC_072416.2, read on the forward strand.
GTTGCAAAGAGCTACTGTTTCTCTGATTAGTGTGACGTCAGCATGGCCTAGTCTTTACATCAGTGCTCCCGGGAGGCTGGCCCAGCGTTGGGAGGTGCAGCAAATGCATATGGAAGGGAATCGTGTTTGAGCCATGTGGCAGGAAGGTTATGCACCTGGGCACTGGAGCTAGATTCTTCCTGGGTTCAAATCCTGCCTCTGCCTCTCACTAGTGGGTGACCTTGGGCAAGATCCTCACCTGTGTAGTTCCTTGCCCCATTTGGTTATTTGTAGGATAAAGCAAGACAATGTATATAAAGTGTTCAGAGCCATGCTGGGCACATTTTAAGTGTTCACTGAGTATTCAGGATGGCTGTTATTACCTGGAAAGAGTAACAAGAGTGTGCCATCTCTTGGCACCTCTCAGCAGCACTGTTGGGGAGATGCTAATATGATGCCCATTGATGGCTGTGGCAACTGAGACCTATAGAGGAGAAGGTAGGAAGCAGTGGAGCCAGGACTGAAACCACGGTGGATGGGACTCTGGGCCTCTGAATCCCACCCTGGCTTTGTACCTTGCTGTGTACCTTGCCAGTCCTGGCGCCTGAGGCCGGAGATGGGGAAGGTTAGCCAGGGGCCCAGGAGCATGTTGGGGAGGCTGAGTCTAGCCCACTAACAAAGCAGAAGGCCAGCGAGCAGTAAGTTGCTGGGAGCTTGGGAGTCAAGTTTAAAGCATAGAACCTGACTGTTCCTTAAAAGCCCCTCCCCTGCCCTCTCTTCCATCCTCGTGATCTATTTGCCAGGGGGTTGAAGGGCAATGAAAATTTCTCTGGTGCCCCCTTGTACCAGGCATTTTGCCTGTTGGATCCCACACTACCCCCATGGTGGCGTGTGATGATATGGAACTACTCTTGTCTCTGTTTTACAGATGAGGAACTGAGGCTCCTGTGGTCAGGGTCGCTTGGCTAGTAGAAAGTGGGTCTCAGACTTGGGGCCAGGTCTGCCTGGGCATGTTTTTTGTTAGTCACCATGGCCTGTCTCCTTTCTTAAGGGGAAAAACCTTTCTCCTACTTCTCAAATCGCTTAGCAGAGCTGTTTGAGGAAGCATCCTCAGAGGGTGAGTAGGCTCGGCCTGGGAGAGCCTGGAAGGGTCTTCTTAGCTTGATTATCACAACAGCTTTGATAGATTCAGACAGAATCTCAGGCCCTGGGATCTCTCCTTCCTTTACCTGATGCCTCTGGCCACCGGTCTCTCTTTCCTTCGTGCTCAACCAAGATTCTTCCCTGGGCAGGCTGCCTGGTGCCCTTACATCCCCTTTCCTGGTCACTCGCAAACAACTGCTTTCTCCCCTCCCTGCTGCACCACTGAATAGATGCTGAGAAACCCACTCAACTCGTTGCATCTATAGGGCATTGAGTCAAGGTATTTGATATCTCTTCTGAGGCTGTGAGCGTGAAGAACCCCTTTGTGAGCAGCACGGGCTAGTGCCTGACTGAGAGGCTACTGGCTGGCCCGGGACCACTGCCCTGACTTCCTGCAAAGTCCAGCGGCTGTGCATCTGCCCCTACCTGGGGAGCTGGCCGAGCACCTTGGGTCCAAGGGTACCACCACTGTCACCAAGCACCAGCCCCAGGTGACCTAGGCCTCAGCAGAAATAAAAGGTGAGTGGCTTCTGGGCACACCTAGCGAGCTGGCTCCTCCTGGGCTCTGAGCTGGCTTTCCTACTATTCTTTCCTTCCTGAGCATGCTGCTGAAGTCCTGTTGACATCCAAGACTTGTATCAGTCATTTCCTCCTCTATCAAGCCGTCCTAAGCTCCCCCTATGCCTCCCAGCCCTGGCGCATTTTCCCTCCCTTCCTCTGCGGCCCCATCACTCTTGTGTGAACCTCTTCTCTTCCAGCGTCTGCATGGGCCATGTGGCAATAAATGCAGGATTCACCAGGATTCACCTGTCTGGGGTGGACTATGGGCTCTGAGAGGGGTGGACTGTGGGCTCTGAGAGGCGTGGACTGTGGGCTCTGAGAGGCGTGGCCTGTGGCTTCCTGCGCTTGCCTGAGTCCCCCTCGTTTCATCAGTGATCAGTGAATCCAGCTCTCCCGCCTGTTCGCTTTGTCCTACCTTGTATTTAGGGCATTACAGCAATCCGACTTCATTGAAAATCCTCTTGGTAAACTTTTTGGTGTTTTTTGTTTCTTTGTTTTTGAGACAGGGTCTTGCTGTGTCACCCAGGCTGGAGTGCAGTGGCACGACCACAGCTCACTGCAGCCTCAACCTTCTGGGCTCAAGTGATCTTCCTGCCTCAGCCTCCCAAGTAGCTGGGACTGCAGGCATGCACCACCATACCCAGCTAAATTTTGTATTTTTTGTAGAGACAAGGTCTCACCATGCTTCCTGTGCTCATCTTGAACTTCTGGGCTCAAGTGATCCTCCTGCCTTAGCCTCCCCAGATCTTGGGATTACAGGCATGAGCCACTGCGCCCAGCCTGGGAAACTTTTTAAATTGAGGAATCACATAAATACAATAAAGTACATAAAAGTTTAGTAATCTTAGATGTACTGCTTGATGATTTTGTACACATGATTATATTCATGTATAATTCGAGTGAAGATGGAAAACATTTCTGGTATTCCCATAAAGCCCCTCCTCAGTTTGTAACCCATACCTCCACCCCACCCAAGAGAATCACCATCCTAACTTCTAAACTTGCCTTTTCAAAGTTTTTTTAATTGTGATAAAATAAACATAAAATTCACTCTCAACTATTCTTAAGTGTTTAGTTCAGTGGCATTAATGCGTTTTGTAAAGATGTTCTTTACGTTTAAATAGTGCTGGTAATAAAAGTTTCTAGTGCTGGTAATATCTAAATAGTGCTGGTAATAAAACAATTGAGTGATGTAGACGCAGGTAGAGCAGAAAGTGAAAGTTCCTCCAACCTCAGTATCTTCCTCAGAGGGAACCACTGTTCTCAGTTTGTATATTCTTCCAGACCTTTCGCTGTGTATTTTCATGTAAGTATCAACCCAGGAATACATGATATACACGTATGTTTCAGCCCTATAGTTTTGGTTTTATTTTAACCATAAACTGAATCATTAACTGTTGATTGATTGCAACTTGCTTTTTCCTGTGCAGCCTGTGTCCAGGTCTTTGTAAGCTGCTGTACCCACACCTGGTGGAACATGTTTGTTTGACATCTGTCTTCTCAGCCATGTGTCTCCTCTCGTTCACTCAGGCACCCAGTCTTTGGTTGTTTCCATCCTCCCTCCCATCCCGTTGCTGCCCTTTGCAGTTTCTGCACACAGATTCCTCCATTCCATGAAAGATTGATCCCTGGGGATTCACCTTTCCCAAAGTGTTTGACTTTTGAAAAAGCAAGGACCAAAGCCTCAGGTGAAGGGGTTCAAGACTGATGGAAGACATCATTAACCAGCAGGCAGGTGCAGACGCTTAGGGAGTAGTTAGGCCCCGGGGCACCTCTAAAATGTCGTTGCTGACTGTTAGCTGGCCCTCACCCCAGAAGCCAGCCCAAATATTCAGCTGCAGAGCTCAGGGCTCCCTTGTGTTTCACTGCAGTCAGCAAAGAGGCTCCTTCCCTTCATGCTCCTCCTGCAGCCCAGCCTCAGGCACCTGGGAGATGAGCGCGTGGTGAAACCTAAACCTGTGGCATTTGGGACATGTAGACCTTCTTTGCAGAATACTTTTCCCTGGGGCATGTGTTGTGTACTTTCTTTATGAGAAAATCAACCCAAACGCCTTGTGATTTCTTACTCTGAAGTGGGCTTTTCCACTTCTGGTTAGTTTGGGTGAGCTTGCTCTTTCATTGTGCTACGTTTAGCTCCTGAGAATGTTTGGCTTTTTTTCCCCTTCTTTCCCTCCCTTCTCCTTCTTCTCCTTTTTTCATCATTCTGTCTTGCCCTTTGGGTACAGCCTGGTACAAACATTCATTCCTATAGCCATGAGCTCACTCAGCAGCAGCCTGTCCGCCCCTGCTCTGGTCCAGGCACCGTGGGGTAGAGATGAGAGCACAGTGGCGAGAGGAGGGACAGGAGCCCTTCTCCTAGGGGCTTCAGACTGGAGCATCCTTGGAGGCTGGCAGCCAGAAGGAGGGTGACCGGAGCAACAGAAATGGTCACAAATCTCTGCCCACATTTCCCAGCCAAATTCTACCAGCCTCTGCATGCTAACTGTGATGTTTTGGTGTTAGCTTTAAGAAAAAACAAACAAACAAAAAACAGGTTTTTAAAATATAGAATAAAAGGGAGCAAAAATAGTCCTTAGTCCCAATGTCCAAATGACCCCTGCTGAATTTGTATTATGTATCTATTTATATGTATATGTTTAGAGACAGGGTCTCACTGTGTAGCCCCGGCTGGTCTTGAACTACTGGGCTCAAGTAATCCTCCCATCTCAGCCTCCCAAAGTGCTGGGATTACAGACATGAGCTCCACACCCAGCTGAATGTTTAAAATAAAGTTAATATATGTTCATGATTAGAAATCTCAAACCAAAAGGTATAAAATAAAAAAAGTGTGCTTGTGTGGGTGTGTACACAGTGCCACTGCTTTTTTTAATTCCCCCAAGATGCCAATACATTCTTAGGCATCTTTCCAGGAAAAGGCGCGTTTACACCATCACGTATAGCCTTTGAAAAGCTTTACTTGAAAGGGACCCTACTGCGTACTTGGTTCCTGCATTTTCATCCTGGTGCTGAGTCTGCATCAGTTTATTTAGGAATAAAAAGGCCCCAGTCTTCTTAGATTCCCACCCTTTGGACAAACAGATCATAATTACCTAACAACTCCCCTCTCGATGGACATTTAGGTTATTTCCAGTTGTTTACTGGAAGGTCGTGTTATAAAGGTTTGAAATTTCCCCAGTAAGCATGCCCTCCCACACCAGACACCTGATCACTGAGAAAAGTAGATCCCTTTGGAAAGTTTTAAAATTCATTCTTGCAGCTGATTTTTTTTTCTTTTTTTAGATGTAAGCAGGAAAAGAAGGTAATGTTTTGTGTTGGATGTTCACCGTTTCGGCACTCTCTGAAGGAACTTTATTACTTACTTATTTATTTTGAGACGGAGTGTCACTCTGTTGTGCCCAGGCTGGAGTGCAGTGCTTTAATCTTGCTTTACTTCAACCTCCCCCTCCCAGGTTCGATCGATCCTCTTGCCTCAGCCTCCCGAGTAGTTGGGACTACAAGCGCCCGCCACCACACCTGGCTAATTTTTTGTATGTTTAGTAGAAGCGGAGTTTCACTATATTGGCCAGGCTGGTCTTGAATACCTGACCTCAGGTGATCCACCTGCCTGGGCCTCCCAAAGTGCTGGGATTACAGGCGTGAGCCACCACACCCGGCCTCTGAATGAACTTTATATCCATGGGTTCCTTTGGTTCTAGGGGGCCAGAATTACTCTCCGTGTTTTAGAACAGGAACCTGAGGCCTAGGACAGGCCAGCTGGGTTGGGTTTCAGACCACTCTGGCCAGCCCCAGGCGCTGAGCACTTTATTTCACTTCGTCAGTTCTGCCAGTTTGTTCTGTATGTCTGAGTCCACACAGAGCTTAGGGAGGGGTTCTATATCTGTCTGTGTGAATTTCTGCTCTTAATTTCAAACTAGGGGACATTTTGCCCTGCGCTTGGTCTCTATTTTCTGTTTCTGAAAGCTTTGATTGCTGTGTGGCCGGCTCTGAAATTCACTAGGAGTTGGCAGTGATGGGAGGAAGCTAACTTCCTGGGTTTGGATGCTTCAGGAGAAGATGAGAGGGCGACTAGGCTGCATTCGATCACCCGGCATCCTAAGTGGGCTCTGATGGATGCTGTCTGTCAAGCAGTGCATTCTCAGAACGCTCCCATCTGGGGGCCCTCGGTTATTGGTGTCTGTAATACGCTATCTGGGTTTCCTGGACAGTAGAATCATGCAGCAATTTATGTGTCATTTTTTTGTGGTTGAATAATCCACAGTGGGCAAATAAAAATTAATGTTTGTATTTGGATGCTAATTCACCTTTCAGTTAGGTTTTGTTTTGAGCGTTATTGAAATTAATCTGTGTTCCTTGAGCACATTTCCATTTATTGGCAAGGTACGGTGTCCCCCAGCATATAATTGGTGGTCGTTTGGGGTAAATTCAGATGGATAATCTATATCAAGATAATGGAAAAGTTTATTTTGAAACTTTTTTTAAATGACAAAATGATATCTGAACATTATTCAGACTCTGGTAAGAGAAAAACACTTAAATCAAAATCCCGCCCTAAACAAATCAATTTTCTTCTGTCTTTTGTGCCTTTCTAGTCTGTTTGCATGTCTATACCCTTTTTTTTTTTTCTCTTTTCTTTTTTGAGACATCTCACTCGGTCTCCCGGGCTAGAGTGCAGTGGCGCCATGTTGGCGCTCTGCCTCCTGGGCTCGAGCGATCCTTCTACCTCAGCCTCTGAAGTAGCTGGGACTACATGGGCATGCCACCATGCCCAGCTAATTTTTCTATTTTTTGTAGAGATGGGGTTTTGCCATGTTGCCCAGGCTGGTCTTGAAATCCTTGGCTCAAGTGATCCTCCCAGCTTGGTCTCCCAAATTGCTGGGATTACAGGTGTGAGCCATGTGCCTGGCCTTCCTCTTTAAAGAGCATTAAATGTAGAATTAAGTTTTAGCTCCTGGTGAAACACTGTTCTTTTAGGAAGAGTGTGAGCTTTGGAATTGGCAAGCCCCAATAAGCCCCAATTCAAATTCTGACTCCAACTCAGTAGCTGTGTGACATTGGGCAAGTTATTTAACCTTTCTGCTCCTCTATTTTCTCAACGATAAAAATGGGACTGATAATTCCTATATATTATGGTTGTTATAAAGACTGAGATATACTAATATGAAGCATGAACCACAGTTGACACTAGCCTCATTCTGTCGCCCAGGCTGGATGGAGTGTAGTGGCACGATCTCGCTCACTGAAGCCTTGACCTCCCAGCCTCAAGCAATCCCTCCCACCTCAGCCCCGCAAAGTGCTGGGATTAGAGAGGTGAGCCACCACACCCGGCCATCTCTGACTTTTTAAAGGAAGAACTTCGTCCTTTGGGGCGAGCTGATCTTTGACTTATTGCTGATACTTACTAGGCTTCCTTTCTAATGAGAGCCAGAATTTGACAACACCCACTACACTTGGCTTTTTCTTTCTGGTTATTTATCTTTAATATAATAGCAAGGCACGCTAGTGTTCCATTGCCTGTAGTGATAGTTTTGTTTAAAATGAACTTATTTGGGTTAAAATTAATAATAATATCAGTGGGCTGTAGCTAAGACACAGCTTGTGTGGCTGGTACATGGTTTTGAATCCCGGCTCTGCCACCTCCTGGCTGTGTGACCTCGGGCAGATCCTTTTCTGTCTCTGTGCTTCAGTTTCTTCACCTGTAAAATGAGGATGACACAGTAATATCTCATGCAGTTGCTATAAAGTTCAAGTGAGATCATATAGTCAGAGCCTGAGAACAGCATCTGACACATAAGAAAGTACCACAGAAGTGTTCATCAGAATTTCTCCTTACACAAACAGCTAATATTTGGGGAGTGTAGAGCTGCTGCTGGTAAAGTGCACCATTTCTGACTTAGGGCAGTAGACAGTAAATGGTAGCTGGCACTGTTGTTTTGATTATTTGATGATGATGTTAATAATGGGCATAATAATAGATCTGGAGGTGGCATTTGTTTTGGAGATTAATTTCTCTTTATTAAAATATGTTTTTATTGTCTGTGTTCATGGGGTAAAATGGCAGTGTTGCCACATTGATGTATTGCATTTGTGGTGAAGTCAGGACCTTCATTGCATCCATCACTGGAGTAATGCGCACTGGACCCACCAAACACCCTCCCATCATCCACCCCCTCCAAGTCCACCACCCCTCCCAGTCTCATTGTCCATCATCCCACACTCTGCTGCCATGTGCACATGTTATTTAGCTCCTGCTTATGAGAATATGCAGTAAGTGTCTGAGTTATTTCACTTAAGATAATCGTCCCCATGTTGCTGCAAAAGACATGATTTCCTTCTTTTTTAGAGCTGAATACTATTCCATCGTGTGTATACATGTCATTTTCTTTATCTAGTCCTCTGTTGGTGGACACTTAGGCTGATTCCATGTCTTTGCTATTATGAATAGTCCCGCAGTAAGCATGCGAGTGCAGCTATCTTATGATATAATGGTTTCTTTTGGAGATGAGTTTCTTAGGACAGAAACTTTTGGGCAACTTGATAGCATCCAGCGGGATTCTAGTGTTCGAATTCACCTGTTGCCTTCGTTGGACTTTCCTAGGCCAAGCCCAGCATTCGGTGCTTCATTAAACCCACCGAGACACTCGAGCGGTCCCTTGAGATGAACAAGCACAAGGGCAAGAGGCGGGTGCAAAAGAGACCCAACTACAAAAACGTTGGGGAAGAAGAAGATGAGGAGAAAGGGCCCACCGAGGATGCCCAAGAAGACGCCGAGAAGGCTAAAGGTACAGAGGGTGGTTCAAAAGGCATCAAGACGAGTGGGGAGAGTGAAGGTGAGTGTCCCCATGAACGCCGCCCTGCGCCTGCGCCGCCAGCCAGCCCACCAGCGAGGCTGCCACCTGTGCCCTCTCCACCCCGACTTCTGCTCCCCACAGTGTCCAGCCAGTGATTCGATTCCTTCCTCACACTGGCGTACCTCATTCTATACAGCCCTGCCACTCGGAGGCTGCTGTAGGTGTATGTCATATGCAGGTCCAGGGCAAGTCCCGCCCTCATGGGATGGGTGACCTGGGGCCAGTTTTCCTCACCTATTAAAGGAGGGTAACAAATAGTACCTACTTTGTAGTGTTCATACAAGAATTAAATGAGTGAATATATGCAATGTGCTCCAAACAGTGCCTGGCCCATTCTAAATGCTACAAAGGCTTCGATGCTGCAGAAGTGTTTGTCATTATTATGACAGTAGGAGCAGCATGGAATTATTATTATCTTTATCCTTATTACTGATATAATTATTCCCAATAACCTGGGGTTATGATTTGCATCCTGTGCACTGCGGGAAGAAAGAGGATTTGTGTTTAATGAAATGATATGCTTGTAGGCCGAGTGCAGTGGCTCACACCTTAATCCCAGCACTTTGGGAAGCCAAGGTGGGAGGATCGCATGAGCCCAGGAGCTTGAGACCAGCCTCACCAACATGACGAGACCCTGTCTCTACAAAAAAAAAAAAAAAAAAAAAAAAAAAAAATTTAGTATTTTTAAAATACTGAAAAATCAAATATAACTCTCTCAATTCTTACGTTAAGGTTTTTTAAGTCCTGTCTGTTTAGAATGAGGTGCACTCGTGTGTAGTACGTATGTGCTCTGTAAGCAAAATCATTCATTCCTCGTTTTGCCCTTTTTGGGAATTCTGGTCGATTTTTCACCTCCCTCTCGTTGAGATGCTAAAACCTTCTTGAATTGGAGATCATTTACTCTGGGATTAAGCAGAATGGAACTGCCCTATTGCTTGTGTCATGGGCCAGGCTCACAGCCACACAGCTGGGGTCTCTGCCCGTGGTCCTGGGCACTGGGGCTGGGGACAGCGGGAAGTGATGGGGAGCTTGATACTTGGTAGAAGTGGAGCTGGGGCTCTTCTCAGGAAGGTCTGGCCACACTTTCTGGAATGAACTTGGCATCTCCTCAGCAGTCTGGTTGCAGTCTCTGTGGGTGTGGGGAACACTTCCTGTGAGCCGTCCTCCTGGGCCTTGGGCTCACAGTGGCTGCTCTGAAACCAGCTCTGCAGAGCCCTGTCAGCAAGGACTGCGTGAGCTTCCCAGTCCAGGGCATCTGAAGCTGTAACACAGAGCCACTCGTTCAGTGACTGGGAGCTCATTTGCTTTTGGGAGTTGCCTGAGATTCTGCAGCCAAAGAATGCCTCCGCCACCACCTTGCTTGCTCCATCATGACTTTCTTGGCAGTTGTCAGTGAATACCATGATCACATATCAACAAGTGTAACCAAAATGTCTCTCTGGTGCCACCGAGACCTCTTTTTATGGTTGAGATCTCCAGCCTCCTCTTATTTCTGTTTAAAGTGTGCAGTAGGTGTTTTGGTTTAGGAATTCATTTTTGGCCTGGGAAGCCTTTGCCAATAAATATCACTGTGGTGGGGAGGGGAGGGCCAAACACAAGGTAAGCCATGCTAATTTGCTTATTGGGGTCATTCTGATTATTTTGTTGTTAATGCAGAAGAAAAATGTCTGCCTAATCCCTAGGTTTAGTTGTTCTGTTGCCACACTGGGGGAGAAATGGACATCTTCACCTCATTTTGTGCATTGTGTTCTCATCGATTTTGTTTTGGAAAGATGCTACCTCTTTCATTCCAGTCCTTTTAAGGATGCTCTCTAACCAGGCCTCAGCTGTGACTAACAGTGGTGTGGATCAGACAGGCTTAGCCCCAAAATCACAATCAAATTAGTCAGCCAGCCAGCCCAGTCCTGGCACACAGGGGCTTCAGGCCAGTTCTGCAGGCTGCTGTTTCAGCTTGAACTGCTTGAATTAGAGTAGGGGCTCCTGGAAGCTGTGCCCGGCTGCCCTGGGCAGGGTACAAGGGAACGAATTTCTGCCACCTCCAAAAGCCTGTTTTCCAGGTGGTTACTTAGCCAGATCGTGCCACACAGGACCCAGGAATCTCCCCAGAGGCTTTGCTTGAACAGTTGGTGCTTCAGGGCTCAGTCACACATGGCTCTCAATGACCTGTGCAATTTTGATGCCCTCCTAATTTCTTGAGCACATTAGTCATTTCAAAATATGATGGATCTGTCATTTTGTCACTCAGCTCACCATAAATACATACAACTTTCATAGACCGGTCCTGCCAGGCAACAGCACTTGTATTCTGGAGCTTTCTGAATTATATATTTGCTCTCTTGATTATTTGTAAATGTGAAGGTGCAGTTGGTGGGTGTTCTCTCCTTAGACGGTATCTGTGTTTGGATGAAACTGCACAGCTGTTAATTCCTGTGAGTCGGAAGGGTGTCAGGCACATTTCTTCATTCACATTGCATACCAGAGAACAGTGTAGATGCTGGGCAGTGCCTAGAAGATGCGAGATCTGACTCGCGGTCATGTCTCAGCATCTAGGTTTATTGTGTGTCTTGGATGGCCTCTTGAAGCTCTGGACCTCATTGTTCCTGTCTGGAAATTTCTGAATATAGAAAATATAATTCACATGATGACTTTTTTTTTTTAAGTGAAGATACATTGATATTTGTGATTGCAAGATTTAGAAATCCAACTCAGACTGGCTTAAGCAAAGAGGGTGTTTATTGTTCATGTTCCTGGGAAGCTTGGACAGGGCTGGGCCCAGGTGCGCTCACATCCTCCCAGCTTGGCCAGCAAGTGGAGAGGGGGCTTCTCCTTCCCAGTGGCTGCCACTGAAGTCCTGGGGCCAATGCTTGTGGGTACTGTGGGCCTGACTTGGGTCCACTTCCCACCCCCAGAGATATTCTGGACCGATTGGCCTGGCCCACATGACAAATCTATGCTACAGTGGCTCCCTCAGTGAAAAATGAGATGCGTTTATCAGAAGCAAGGGGCATGGATGCTGGGCCAGCAGAAATAGCAGATTTCCCCCTAGAAAGTCACACTGTATTTCTGGGTACTCCCCTTCTCTCTCAAGGCCATCTTCTGCCATCCTATTTTGAGATAGACATGCGGCTCTTTTCTCTTCCACATTATTTCTTCTCTAGAAGCTCCTTTCATTGTCCCTAGATCCACGGACTTGTCGACAGATGGACATGGTGACTCTTAAGGAAAGAGATGCTGACACTCTGCCTCTGCATACCCTGCCAATCCCATTTTAGTAGTGAAATTTTGACTTTAAAAGACAGGGGGAAAATACAGGAGTAAAAAAGGCATGTGGTCACGAGGCACAGTTTTGCCATGACCCGATTTGGATATGGCATTAGTGTGTGTTGTTTTGTTGTTGTTGTTTTTATTTTTTATAAATGCAGCACCCAGAATTCACACCTCCTCCAGATTTAAGCTCAAACAAGGAAGTTGTGTGAAATGAATGTGCACCCCTAACCCATCCACTCCCTTCCCCAGTCTACAGAGGAATTTGCTCTGCCTCAGGTCCCAAGTAATGGGTGACTCATTCTGCAACCAAGAAATCACAGGGCCCCTAAATTTGCAGAAATTAAATACTAAAAAAGGAAGGATATCATCGTCCCTGTAGGCAAAGAAGCATTCACTCTGCCCAGGAAGGCAGACTTCCTAGGGTACGTGCTTGTTTTTTAGCTTGCCCTTGAGTCTGAAAGGACAGTTATCTCTTTTGGAATTTACTTAGAGCAGTAACTTAATAAGCATATCCTAGGGACTGAATCCTTCAAACTCCTCATGTAAAAATAGGGCTGGACTACTGTTTTTTTGCCTATGGAAAAAGTAATTGCCCGGCCTGACCTTCAAAGCCTACTCATTTGTTGAAATTCCAGCAAGGGCATGGAGTACAGATGATAGGCCTTTGAACCTGCCAGGTTAGCTGGGTTTGAGAGGGTACCTGGGAGTTTAGAGACCCATCTTTGCCTTTTTCTTTTTCTTTTGGAAGTCTCTACTGAAATGGGATGAAACCTGGCCTCATTTCCAGCTCCTCTTTCAAAATTAGAGCCAGCCCCAGGCCTGGCAGTGTCTTGGTTGGGGCAAGCCAGGGACTGACTATCGGAGAGTTGAGATCTGAATCCCAGCTCTGCCCCTGAACAGCTGTGTGGCTCTGGGCAAGTAATTGCCCTCTCTGCACTTCTCCACCTATAGAGGGGACTTCCTAATGCCTGGGCCTCAGATTGTCATAAGTGAGAACATCAACACTCTAGCGTTCAGCATGTGACACAGGAGCTTTCTACGAACCCTGGCCAAGGTGGAGGGCAGAGTGAGGCGCTCAAACAGCAATTTGAGTGTGGTTGCATGACCTCCGCTTGGGCACCAAGCACGTTTCTGTGGGACCCGTTTCTCTGTTAATTTCTACAGCTAGTAAGTGAGCTTAGTGAGTGTGCAGGTGAGTATGTGTGTGAGAGTGAGTGTGTTTGTGTGTATGTGTGTGTGTAATGGTGGGAAGAGAGGGAGAAGAAGGATCAGCAGGCCCAGGCGCTGCAGTAGAGAGATGTTGTGGGGCTGTCAGGTTTTCAGATGGGCTTAACTGGGATAAGGAGGAGAATTAGAGGTGAATTAGGACAAAGCCTCTGAAGAGCAACTTCCCGAAAACAGTTCTCAACTCAATCTCCTGCTGGGCAGTAGAAGATAATAAAAAAACAAAGGAAGGGCTGCCCCCAGTACTTAGAGCACTTAGAGCACACACTCTCGGTCATTGTCAGGGGCTGTTTGCTTCTTGAAATTCTGCTAAAAAGCCAGCCAATTACATGCAGGCTGTCCCTTATATCCTAGGTAACCAGCCAGGCATCTTTCCCCTTAGCCTTCCTTTGAAGGTCTTATTCCCCTCTTGCCATCTTTTTTCAGTCTGTCCTTGCTGTGATCGCTGGAATATGGAACACAGAGGGCAACTGAGAAAATCCTTGAATTTGTGAAGTCAAAGACTATTGGGAGGCCATGCCTGCCATTTCCCTGAAAAGCACTTCATTTACCAAATACTAATCAGATTCGAATGGACATCACCCCGGGCGAGTTGTTAAATTATTGCTGTAATTTGAAAAATGAGTGTGTCAGAGTATCGGGGAAGCTCAAGAATCTGGCCAGAGCTGTCATTTGGAGAGGCAGAAGTGGACGTCCTTGGGTGCTGAGGTCCCTCAGGACTCTCCTGGCCCACACCAGTGCCTCCCCACATAGGCACTAGTTGGACAACAAGTGGAAAGATGTGGCCTTCCCTGCTCCCTTTTTTTTTCCTTTTTTTAAACTTATGGTAAAATACGTATAACATAAAATTTACCATCTGAATCATTTCTAAGTGCACATTTCAGTAGTGTTAAGTACATTCAGCTGGGTGTGGTGGTTCACGCCTGTAATCCCAGTACTTTGGGAGGCCGAGGTGGGCAGATCACAAGGTCAGGAGATCGAGACCCTCCTGGCCGACACAGTGAAACCCCGTCTCTACTAAAAAAAAAAAAAAAAAAAAAAAAAAACTAGCCAGGCGCGGTGGCGGGCGCCTGTAGTCCCAGCTACTCGGGAGGCTGAGGCAGGAGAATGGCGTGAACCCGGGAGGCGGAGCTTGCAGTGAGCCGAGATCGCGCCACTGCACTCCAGCCTGGGCAGCAGCGCAAGACTCTGTCTCAAAAAAAATAAAACAGTACATTCACGTTGTATAACCATCACCACCATCTGTCTTCAGAACGCTTTTCATTTTTCATCTTGTAAAACCAAAACTGTGCCCATTTAATAACTCCCCACCCCACCCTTTGATGTTCTGTCTTTATGGGTTTGACTGCTCTAGGTCGTTTATTCAAATGGAATCATACAGTATTGTCTTTTGTGCCTGGCTTGCATCACTTAGCGTAAAGTCTTCAAGGTTCATTCATGTTGTAGCATGTGCTGGGGATTTCCTTCTCTTTCTTTTTTTTAGGCTGAATAATAATTCCATTACATGGCTGGACTACATTTCTTTATCCACTCCTTTGTTGATGGACACTTGGATTGCTTCCACTTTTGGCTATTGGGAATAATGCCGCTATAAACATGGGTATACAAATCCATTCCTGCCTTTGAGGCTTTTGTAGAATTGATAGAGGCTGCAGAGGGCCTGGGTGGTATTGGCCAAAGCAAAATGAGTTGGAGGTTTGAGTTCCTGCTCCCAGCTTTGCAGCCTCATGAGCTGTGGGATGGTAATCACATTACTCAGCTCCTAGAGGCTGGAAACTTCAGTTGTGTGATGGGGCCGTACCACCTACAAGGCTAGGCGCTGGAGTGTTGGACATGATGGGCCATGCTGCCTGGCATGGGAACTGATACTGTGCAGGCACTCATTTCCACAACTCAAGGGGGCAGTGCAAAGGAAAGAGCCCACAGTAGCCTGGGGCAGAGACTAATGCCTTGGTACTTCAGTTTCCCCTGCCTTAACATGCAGAGTTGAGGGTACATAAGTATTTCTACCACTGCAGAATATAGAGATGGTTTTAGATGGTACAGGGAGAGCCTTAAAGAATATGGTGGCCAGGCGCAGTGGCTCACACCTGTAATCCCAGCACTTCGGGAGGCCAACACAAGAGGATCACCTGAGCCCAGAAGTTCAAGACCAGCCAGGCAACATAGGGAGACCCCTGTCTGTACAAAAAATAAAAAACTAGCCAGTCACAGTGGTGTGTGCCTGTAGTCCCAGCTACGCTGGAGGCTGAGGTGGAAGGATCCCTTGAGCCCAGGAGGTTGAAGCTACAGTGAACTGTGATCGTGCCACAACTCCAGCCGGGGTGACAGAGTGAGACCTTGTTTCTTAAAAAAAAGAAGATGATGCAAGAGCTCTAATTCTAAATGATTATCTCCATGGCAGGGGATAGGGTGGGTGGGGGGAGTCTGCATATTTGCTGTGACAGGTATTTAGTACTTGAATACCTCATTCATAAACATGAATCTCCCTTTCATCTCCCTTTCTCAATGCACACAACAGGCCCTAGCACCTTTTTGTTTATTCATCATGTACATTTTTGTAGTTGCTTTCTATTTATACTGGTTTTATGCTTATGGTAATTTTCCCAAACTTTTTATTTGAAAATAATTTCAAATTTACAAAAGGTGCAAAGCCAAAAATAGTATAAAGAACACCTGTTTACCCTTTACCCAGTTTACCCCTGTAACATTTCATACCATTTACTTTCCTATTGTATTTTCTCTGTCTGCACACCCGCCCCACACACCCCACGCACATTCATCGTGCCCCTTTCCTCCTGAAGCATCATGAGCATTTGCTAAGATTAAGGTGTTCTCATTCATGAGCACAGCACAGCTGTCAAATTCATAGTATTCTCCTGCTGTGTTCTTGTTGTATTGGCCTAATAATGTCTTTCTAGCATATTCTCTCCTCCAGTGCAAGGTCCAATCCAGAGGCGGGTGGTGCCTTCCGTTGTCACGCCTCCAGCCTCCTTTACTCCGGAACATTTCCACGATCTCTTTCTCTTTTGCGACATTGACTTTTTTTTGAGGAATACAGAACCTCCTCCTTTTTTTGTTCTAATAAAACGTCCTTCATTTTGTCTTTGTGTGATGTGTCCTTGTGATTAGACTGAGATTATGCGTTCTTGGCTGGAACACGGCATGGGTGATGTCATGCACTTCTCAGGGTGTCACATCTGGAGGCACATGATGTCCTTCTGTCCCTCTTGGGTGATGTTCGTTTTGGTCACATGACTAAGGTGTTGCCCAGTTTCTGTATTGTGTAATGACCTTCCTTTTCTTCCCAACTAATAAGCAGTCCACAGGGAGACACTTTGGGATCATACAGATATTCAGCCCCTTGTTAAAATTCCCCCTTAGATTTGGCATTTGTTGATGATTCTTGCCTGGTTCAGTCACTGTCGTAATGGGCAGGAAAAGATGATTTTCCACGTTCAACATTCTCTCTGTGTTTAAAAGTCAGCCCTTGGCATTCTGTTGTAAGCAAGACCTTTCCCTTCTTCTCATTTATTTATTTATCTCTTATTGGTGTGGACTCATGGATTCCAATTTTCTAATGGTTTATAGTGCATTACTGTATTTAATTATTTTGGTGCTTAAATTGTCCCAGAGTTGGCCTGCAGGAACCCTTTCAAGCTGGCTGTCATGTGCTTGCCTGGTGATTTTTTGAGCAGTCCCTTACACTTTCTGGCATAACATGGTGTTCTGTGTTCATCTAGTACCTCCTCTGCCTGTCCTTGGAATTAACCATTTCTCTGGCTCCTGTCCATGGGCAGGGGTATTAGAGGCCAAGATTTGGGCACTGGATGTGCTCATCGCTACTGAGGTATCTTTGCAGTTTGGCCCTTTCAGTGGAGAAAGCTAGGAAATCTATGTATGTACATATACAAAGTGTACATTTATATGTGCCTACATATACATACATATAAGCATGCGTACACACACGTATTTTAGAAATCATATGTTCATACCAGTACCCCCAATTCCAGTGCATTTACAGGTTTTTTTTTTTCTTGTCCTCTCCCATCTTAGATTTGTATGTTTCTTCTTGTACACTGAGAGCCCTGACTCCTAACAACATCTACTCACTGATTCGCCCAATCTTATAATGCATCTAAAAGCTTCAGAATTGCTTCACTTAGAGTTGTTTATTGCTTAAAAAACAGTTCAGGATGTTTTTGCAATTTTCCCTCCCCCATGCCCACCCCAATACTTTACTTATCCCCATATAGAGGATATATAGCTGAGCACATTAAGTCCTCACTTAACGTCAAGGATAGGTTCTTAGAAACTGTGACCTTAAGGGAAATGATGTATAAAGAAACCAATTTTACCATAGGTGAGTTGATATCAACAGGAGTTAAGTTCATGTGGCATACTTCTGGTCACGAAAACATATCTAACTTCTAAATAAAGGCCCAAAATACTTCTAGCATTAAACATTGAAATAAATGTGAGCTGTACATACTCTTAAGAAAGATTTATGGGCCGGGCACGGTGGCTTACGCCTGTAATCCCAGCGCTTTGGGAGGCCGAGGCGGGCGGATCATGAGGTCAGGAGATCGAGAGGATCCTGGCTAATATGGTGAAACCCTGTCTCTACTAAAACTACAAAAAATTAACCAGGCGGAATGGCACGTGCCTGTAGTCCCAGCTACTCGGGAGGCTGAGGCAGGAGAATGGCGTGAACCCGGGAGGCGGAGCTTGTGGTGAGCCGAGATCACGCCACTGCACTCCAGCCTGGGCGATAGAGTGAGACTCCATCTCAAAAAAAAAAAAAAAAGAAAGAAAGAAAGATTTATGAAAACATGTAAGATAATTACCCGATTTTTGGTGAATTAATGAATGAACAGCAGTCATGGTGGTGGTGGGTTAAATCAAGGAATAAATGTTTGCAAAGTGAAAAATCATAAGGAGCACCTCCTTCCTGCACGAGGTTCAAAAACCATCACAAATCTGGTAGGCTTGTTGAATGCTTTCATACCACATCATTTATTGTCGTGCATTTGTATTATTGTCTACTTTATGAATTGTTATTTGACAATCATTTGTATTCATTTATTTTCCAACTCGCATATTTCCAGTTTAAGATCTTCTATGACCGGTGCCTGGGTACTTCAGGACGCCAGGTGGGAGCCAACTCTGGACAGGGCACCATCCTGTCACAGGGCAAACTCACACGCCCCCACACTCACTCAGACTGCGCCTGTGTGGACATGCCAGGGAACCTAACATGTACATCTCTGGGATGAGGGAGGAAACCAGAATATGTGGCAAAAACCCATGCAGACATGGCGAGAACATGCAGACTCCACATAGACGGTGGCCGGGACTGGGAATCAGTTTTTTTCTTTTTATCCTCATCCATGTTATAATGCAACAATGTTGAATGAAATGATGTTATTCAAAGATCTGCTGTATTGTGTTTATAAGCTACTTGGATTAATCTGAGCATCCTTCCTTTCCCCATTCAGAGTGGATTTGGTATTCATTTAAAATAAATTTGGATTCAGGCTAGGCATGGTGGCTCACACCTGTAATCCCACCACTTTGGGAGGCTGAGATGGGCGGATCATTTGAAATCAGGAGTTTGAGACCAGCCTGGCCAACATGGTGAAACCCCATCTCTGCTAAAAATACAAAAATGAGGCCAGGTGTGCTGGCTCACACCTGTAATCCCAGAACTTTGGGAGGCCAAGGCAGGCAGATCATTTGAGGTCAGGAGTTGGAGACCAACCTGACCAACGTGGTGGAGCCCTGTCTGTACTAAAAATACAAAAAAATTAGCCAGGCATGGTGATGTGTACCTGTAGTCCCAGCTATTCGGGGAGGCTGAGGCTGGAGAATCCCGTTAGACTGGGAGGCGGAGGTTGCAGTGAGCCAAGAGCACGTCACCGCACTCCAGCCTAGGCGATGGAGTGAGACTCTGTCTCAAAAATAAATAAATAAATAAAAATACAAAAATGAGCCGGGCATGGTGGTGCACACCTGTAATCGTAGCTACTCGGGAGGCTGAGGCAGGAGAATTGCTTGAACTTGGGAGGCAGAAGTTGTAGTGAGCTGAGATCATGCCACTGCACTCCAGCCTGGGCAACAGAGTGAGACTCTGTCTCAAAAAAAAAAAAAAGAAGAAGAAGAATAAGAAATTTGGATTCTTTTTTAAAATTTCCAGTTTAGGCTTCTTCTTTCTCATTCTCATTGATTTAATTTTCATTTTAAAAATTCATGGAATATTAGCAAACTGAAGTATCCTTCCTCCCTTCCACATCCCTTTCATTTAATTCCTGTCATCTCTTATAGATAACCAACTTGATTGTGTACTGAAGAAGTCTCCTTCCTGTGTTTCTTTCTGTAAAAATAAGCAGATTTGTGTATGTTTTCTTCTTTTCCTTTCTTACATACAGGGTAGCATATGTGTTCCTTCCACTTAGCAATGTCTCCGGAAATTACTCCATATCATTTCTCAGATCTTCTTCATTCCTTTTCACAGCTGTGCTGTGTGTATGTACCATAGTTGATTCCATTGGTCTGTTATGCCTGGGCATTTAGGTAGTTTCCAGTATTTTGCAATTACAAAGAATACTACAGTAAATATCCTTGTGCATGTGCAGTTGCATACTTCCAGAGGTGTGTCTTGCGGAGAAAGACCTACAAGTGGGCTGCTAGGTTGTAGAGTATAACGGTGATTTAAACTTTCCTTTTAAGCTGTATTTAAGTGAAAAAAAAAGTAATAGTTCAAATAAAATGAAAAATAGTACAGGTAACACAGAGACGTGACAGAAATCATAAAAGCAAGCAAATAACTGAAGTTTGAGCAAAATGGGCTAAACTATTGCTTCAGTCCCTTCAAACTCCAAATAGTATCATAACTGAGGTTCAGTCAGAGCCCCCTGGGAATCCAGCCTCAGTGCCTCAGTCCCGGCCTTGGGGACCATAGGTGGAACTCTGTATTCACATAGCCTATTGAGCTGCTTTCCTTGGTGGCAGCAGTGTGGCGCCCGCACCTTGGGAGGGAGGCTGGCCAGTGACAACAGGGATGATTGGAGTTGGGGTCCGGAGTGGCACAGAACCGTGCCAACTTCAGGTGTAGCACTATGAGGAGGTTCCCTGTGACCCTGATCATCAGGGGAGGTCAGGTCCTCTTTGATAACCTCTTCTAAAGATGATACTCACTTTAGAGCAGTGAGAATCTGGGGAGCCCTTTCCCCCAAAAACCTGCTACCAACTGGTCCCATGCCCACACAGCACTTTGCATAGAGCTTCAGGGAATTGGCAGACCTATAAGGGTTGTTTCAGTACCTATAAGGGTTGTTTGGATAAAACTATCAAAAAGAAGAGCAAGAAACCTTTCCTTGACATTTGAAGATCTGATCCGCATTCATCTAGAAAATTAAGTGGAGCCACTCACTCTACAGCTGTGCTAGCTGGATGAGGACTGTGAGGTGCAGCTGTGCGCACAGGTGTCACAGCCAGGGTGTGGAAATCCCATTTTGTGTGGAGAGGCCCATGTGGGTCTGGTTCTGCGTCAAGATGTGACACGGGGGTTGGGGGTGAGGAAGGGGGAGCGGTCCTGGCTTTGCTGCTGCATTTCCAGCTGTGTTAAGAATCACTGCACTTGTGGGTTTCTGTGCACTCATACTCAATATCCAGGGTTGGACCAGACGGTGGTTTTCAAGCAGTTTTGTGTGAAGCCGTAGAATTCCAGAAAGGGGCCTCATGGAGTGCACGAGGGAGCCCACGGCAGTCAGAGGCATTTGATGCCCACCACCCTTTCCTGGAGCAGCTCTGCGCTCATCTGCTGACTGTGGTGGGATGCCCTGGAAAATTGTCCTGCAAATTAGTATTCAGCTGCTTAAAAAAAAAGTTGGATGAGCTTGGTGCTGAATTGTCTTCACCCTCTTCTCTGCTCCGGAATTCTGCTGGTGTCCAACGAGATTAAGCCAGAAAGGGGACAACTACGTCACAAAGCTTGGCCTCCAGGCCAGGGTGCTAGGGCTTGGCCCTGTAACCTTAGGAAGTACTTGGAGCTGAGTTCCCACTGTGTCAACCAAGCAGGGCAGAGCTGAGCCTGGGGAAGGAGAACTTGCAGCTGGAGGGGAGGTGGGCCTATGCCACGTCCTCTGCCTCATGGGGCAGAGGCCAGAGGCTGGGAGACGAGGAGGAGGCTAGCCTCACAGGCTTGCTTGGGAGTCTTCAGATGTGTGATGGCAAGCCTTGTTAGTAAACACAAGCAAACATATACATATGACATTTAAGCATACATCTCCCAAATATGTGTAAAAATTTATGTATTATCAATTATATATAATATGATCATGCTAGTATTATGGACAGTATAAAACAAAATAGATTTTAAAAGATGAGAAGCGTTAAAAGACCTACTGCCTAGGGAATCATCTTGCATGCCCACTGAGGTCCATACCCACTTTGGAGATGACCAGGGTAGTTGGTGGGCACTAGGTGCCTGAAGGAGGCTGGTGAAGGTGAAAATGGCAGAAAGGAAAGAGTAATGTTTCCCCGACAGCAGTCTGCACCACGTTCGAACTCTTTTTTTTCTTTTCTTTTTTTTTTTTTTTTTTTTTGAAACAGAGTCTCACTCTGTCACCCAGGCTGGAGTGCAGTGGCCCAATCTTGGCTCACTGCAACCCCCACCCCCTGGGTTCAAGCGATTCTCATGCCTCAGCCTCCCCAGTAGTTGGGATTACAGGCGCCCGCCACCACACCCAGCTAATGTTTGTGACAGGTTTCACCATGTTGGCCAGGCTGATCTCAAACTCCTGACCTCAAGGGATCCTCTTGCCTCAGCCTCCCAAAATGCTAGGATTACAGGCATGAGCCTCCACGCCCAGCCCACATTCCAGCTCTTGGCCATATCTGTGTACTGTTTGCTCTGCTGTTTACGGGATAGCTTTCTTTGAATTGACTCACTTGTTTTTTTCCCAAAATTTAGCCTTATTCTAAGCACTAATATCCACAGAAGGCTTTCTGTGCAGCTAGAATTTTCTTCCAATGCACAATGAAATAAGTACAAAACTATGCAAACAAAGCATTTGTCCACACACCACTTAGAAAGCACTGTTGGCTCCCACCTGTGTGATGGGACTCGCCCTGTGGGAGACTCTGATCTTTGACATCTGACTTCAGATCAGATGGGAGGGAAGGGGGATGGTGAGAGTGAACCTCACATAGGGCCGGGGCCCATGTGAATATCGGGGCGGGGGGGGGTGCTCCTCCATGCCAAGGGGTGCCTGCAGGTACAGTCATGCCTAACAGTCTGGGGAGAGTCTCGTGGGGTATGAGATATCTCCCCACGAGAACACTTTGTGACCACATTGATCACAGACTTTGTCGGGGAGTGGCCCACCCCGCCTCAGATCACAGCTACCATGAATCATTGCCACCCGTGCCCGCTGCCAAAACATCTCGTGTTGGGCTAGACCAGTCATTCATTTATCACTTCAAGAGATACTTATTGTGTGCCTACTCTGTGCCAGACACTGGATTAGACAGTGGAGAACAAGACACATAAGACAGCTACAAAACCCCTGTTCTAGTGGAGGAAGGCAGACAGTAAAGAAGCAGAACAATAGAGAATGTAAGAGCCAAGTCACAATAAATGCTATTATTATTAAGTAAAATCAAGATAAGGGGGAGGAAGGACAAATCTCCTCTACAGAAGAATGCCAAATAATTTATGGAGATATGCGAAGACGTTTCAGAACCTAATGCCCCATTCTCTTAAGTGTGGCCTGTGTTTACTGACTTTCTTCCACAGAGTATGGTATGGAAGGAGGAGGAAAAGTGACTTCACAGTGGCGAAAGCTGATGAACATTAGCTTGGCCAAGTATTGGAGATTAACATCAACAGTCATAAGTCATACTGATAGTATGTGCCCTGATAGGATGTGATGAGCAGGGTACTTCCCCTCTGTGGTCCTCCTCCTCAAAACCTGTAACCCCAGTCTAAATAGCAGAAAGACATTGCACAAACCCAGAGTGAGGGACTCTCAAGAATGCCTGACCAGTACTCCTCAAAATGTCCAGGTCATCACAAGCAAGGACAGTCTGAGAAACGTCACATCCAGAGGAACCTAAGAATGAGGACTCAATGTAAAAGGGATCCTGGAACAGAAAAAAGACATTGGGAAAAACTAATGAAATCTGCCCAAAGTGTAGAGTTTAGTTTAGTTAATAACAATTTTTAAAGAGGTATTAAAAAAAAAAAAAAGGCAGGTGAAGGCCGGTGTGGTGGCTCACGCCTATAATCCCAGCACTTTGGGAGGCCAAGGTGGGAGGATCATTTGAGCTCAGAAGTTTGAAACCAGCCTGGGCAACATAGTGAGACCCCACCTCTACAAATACTAAAAAATTAGCTGGGTGTGCTGGCATGTACCTGTGTTCCTAGCTACTCGGGAGCCCAGGTGGTCAAGGCTACAGTGAGCCATGATCACACCACTGCACTCTAGCCTAGGTGTCAGAGCAAGACCCTGTCTCAAAAAAGAAAAAAAAAAAAAACAGGTGAAGAGGGGGTCCAGGAAGATGTCTCCGTGGAGGCGACATGTGAACTGAGCCTTGAATGATGCACCCCAGTCACACCTGGCTAGGAGAGACCTGGTGTGAGAGCCTTCCAGGCAGAGGAAATTACTGTGTAAAGATCCTTGGATAGAAACAAGCTTGGGCCAGGCGCGGTAGCTCACACCTGTAATCCCAGCACTTTGGGAGGCCGAGACAGGCAGATCATGAGGTCAGGAGATGGAGACCATCCTGGCCAACACGGTGAAACCCTGTCTGTAATAAAAATACAAAAGATTAGCTGGGCGTGGTGGCGGGTGCCTGTAGTCCCAGCTACTCAGGAGGCTGAGGCAGGAGAATGGCTTGAACCTGGGAGGCGGAGCTTGCAGTGAGCCGAGATCATGCTACTGCACTCCAGCCTGGGCGACAGAGCGAGACTCCATCTCAAAAAAAAAAAAAAAAAAAAAAATGGAGACAAGCTTGGGATGTTCAAGAGATAGTGAGAAGCCCAGCACAGCTGGAGCAGCATGAGCCAGCCAGGCAGGGATGGCCGGGAGGTAAGGTCAGAGGTGGACTGGGGCCAGGCCGTGTGTTTGGATTTCATCTTGAGAGTGATGAGTAGGCACTGGGAGTTTTGAACAGAGGAGTGACATGAGCTAATTTCATTAAAATCACTTGGGTTTGTGTGGAGAATACATTAGGGTGGCAGAAGAGGTGGCAGACGTCCCTGCATGAGCCAGGGGGAGGGAGACCATGGCAGAGGCGGTGTCTGAGCCCAAGGTATGTGTTCACATCCCTCTGGAAACAGAATTGCAGGTTCACATTTTATCATCTCTTTTAACCCCCTGTATGTCTCCCGAAGGTGGGGAAAAAGATGTGAACTCTGAGTGCCAAGGGCTGACTGTTTGAAAGTCCACGCCTGCACAGCCAAGAACTCTGATGGGGACACCATAAAGCCCAACCCTCATCCATCTTTAATTCAAGATGTTTTCTTTGGTGGTTCATAACTTTTTCTGAAAAATAAAAATGCACACCATGCTTAAGCTGATTGCTGCAGGTTACCCTTGTTTAATGGGGAGAAAAAATGAGGTTCCTAATCTCTCTCTGCCTTCTGGAAGTTGTAAGTAAAAAAGGAAAACAAAAGGCTTCAGTCACATCAGAGCTTTCTATTAAAAATGTAAGCAGCTTTAGGCCAGACATGGTGGCTGACGCCTGTAATCCCAACACTTTGGGAGGCCGAGGTGGGTGGATCACCTGAGGTCAGGAATTCGAGAGCAGCCTGGCCAACATGGCGAAACTCTGTCTCTACTAAAAATACAAAAATTAGCTGGGTGTGGTGGCAAGCGCCTGTAATCCCAGCTACTCAGGAGGCTGAGACAGGAGAATCACTTGAACCCTGGAGGCGGAGGTAGCAGTGAGCTGAGATTGCGCCACTGCCCTCCAGCCTGGGTGACAAGAGCGAGACTCCGTCTCAAAAAAAAAAAAAAAAAAAATGTAAGGAGCTTTAGAATATTGTCAGTGAGGTTGATTATGTTTATCAACCACATGTCATATCTTCTCAGCTGCCTGAAATCCTTTGGGAAGGAAATGTGGTATCAATAAAGTAAAAAAGACGATTTTAAACTCTCGAAATAGAATAAATGATTGCAATTTGTGTTTTGTTGTCAAAGACAGGAACACGTTTCTTGGTGTTGCCGTGATGAATGGAAAGAGAGGCTTCGGCCTCTGTCTTATTTCCACCCCAGTGTGTCTCTGGTGTTCAGGTCACTGCTGTCGGACATGTGCTTGATGTGTTTGGAGTCATTTATGCATATTTATTCTCCAACATGAGCATGTGTATAAATCTAGGGCTGAAAAGCTGTCTGGACTCATCCCAGTCTCCATTTTGGCTTCCAGAGATCGAGATGGTGATCATGGAGCGTAGCAAGCTCTCAGAGCTGGCCGCCAGCACCTCCGTGCAGGAGCAGAACACCACGGACGAGGAGAAAAGCGCTGCCGCCACCTGCTCTGAGAGCGCGCAATGGAGCAGGTAGCTGCCCGAGAGGTCGATGCTGAGTGCTCTCTCAGGGAAGAGGAGAGGGCTCAGTGGGGCGGTTGAGCCCTAGGGCCAGAGCCTCTTCTGTCCCTCAGCCCGACCATGCTGCCTCCCTTTCTTTCCCTGCTTCTCCAGCTCTGGCCACCCAGAGGCATGGAGACGGAGCCATCACTCAACACTGTAATGCTCACTCCTTTGCAAAGAGATTCGCCAGGATAGCGCAACTCTCCCTGCCCTGCTCCTGGCACTTTGGAGCTTGGCTCTGTCTAAAGGACATGGGTTGCTTCACATTGGCTGCTCCTAGAAATGCTCTGCTGCTCCGAGGAAGGATCCCCTCAGTAGCTGGGCTTGGATCTCCCTGCCTGGTTCATTCCCTGCCCTGCACACACAAACACATACCCCATCTATAGGGCCTGCCCTCTTGACTTGGCCGCATGAGTTGGTGCTGCCATCCACCTTTGACTTTTTGCCTGATTGTTCATTTCATCGATGGCCATCTGTAGCTACATCTTCTTAAACCTGGGTGACCCCAGATTTCCTGGAACCTTGCCATAGCACCAGCCCCTCCACAATGAGATTGGAGGGAAGGCTACTCCCAGCGTATGCTGGTAGCTGGTAGCAGGGCTTCATTTCAGAGTTATTTCCTTATCTCGCAGCCCCACTGCACAGACCCCTGCAACAGCCTCCTGATTAGCACTACCTTCCTGTTCATAAATGCACCACACCAGGATTTCTCTGTCAGCCTGCGAGGCATTCACTTCCTCAGCCCCTAGGGAGGGGTGGTGGAAATACACACGGCCCCCCATCCTCTTTAGTAATCCAACTTCAAGTGAAGATGTGAAGTCCACTAATTTTTTTCCTCCACATCTTATTTGTCTCTTTGCTTGGCAAATGTTTCATTGACTTAACAGATGGGATTAATTTTTATCAGATGTGCAAGGGAGCCATTTTTAGTTTTTGCTAAATAAAAAAATAGTGGAGTACAAAGACCTTTTAGATTTTGCTTCACAGCAAAAAATGTAACTCCCAAAGCTCTGAAAAATAAGTAATTCTAAACACAGACGGTTGGGGACAACCCTGGCACAGCATTCTTTAGACTATAAATAATTAGAAGAGCCCCAAATAACCAGTAGTGGGGTGTTGCTTAAGCAAAGGAAGAGGTATCTGCTTAATGGAGGATTAGGCCAGGCATGGTTGTTCACACCTGAAATCCTAGCGCTTTGGGAGGCCAAGGCGGGAGGATCACTTGAACCCAGGAGTTTGTGACTGGCCTAGTCACATAGTGAGACCCCATCTTTACGAAAAAATTAAAAAATTAGCCGGGCATGGTGGCAGGTGCCTGTAGTCCTGGCTACTTGAGAGGCTGAGGTGGGAGATTGCTTGAGGCAGAGAGGTCAAGGCTGCAATGCACTATGATTGCACCACTGCACTCCAGCCTGGGCAACAGAATGAGACTCTCGCTCAAAGAATATCTGCGGCTGCTTTTAGGTGAATACTGTCATGATGTGTTCAGTTCCTTAGGATTTGATAAATGGAAACAGAGAACATACTTTTCGTAGTATGGTAATACTGTGGCTTTGCTAATGGAAGAGAAACACCCATGTATTTCTCCCGCCACCAAAAAAAGGGTTAAAAAAACAGACCAAAATGTTATGTTTGAATATTGGGGTTGATGACTTCTTTTTTTCTGAATTTTGGTGGAGAGAAGGGTTTTCTTAGAGTTGATTGAGATTGTTTCTTAACTTTGGGCATCTTGAAGCACATGGCTTCTAATGGAAGCTGATTCAGTTGCCTTGAGTTAGGCCGCATGCAGTCCTGGGAACCTCCAGGCCAGATTTCTGCTAGACTGTGAGACTGAATGCCGGGTTAGAGACTGGCCCAGGTGGAGAGCAGCTTTCTCCTTTGTCAAGGTATCGAGTTGCAGCTTGTAAGAAACTGCCACTGCCCTCTGTCCCCCCACTTCTTGGCAGGGAGTGGGAAGGAAGGTGGCTGTTTGTTCTCTAGGCTGTGAATTGGATCTTGGCGTTGGTCCACTTGCCCCAAGAAACAGCGTGGTAAAAAACAGACTGTTTTTATATTCCCCATATATTATGGGCTCTATCTGCACTGGGGGTTAAATATAGGCCTAAGAGGCCAGGTGCAGTGGCTCACGCCTGTAATCACAGCACTTTGGGAGGCCAAGGTGGGCAGATCATGAGGTCAGGAGATCGAGACCATCCTGGCTAACACTGTGAAACCGCGTCGCTACTAAAAATACAAAAAATTAGCTGGGCGTGGTGGCGAGCGCTTGTGGTCCCAGGTACTCAGGAGGCTGAGGCAGGAGAATAGCGTGAACCCAGGAGGCAGAGCTTGCAGTGAGCCGAGATCACACCACTGCACTCCAGCCTGGGCAACAGAGCGAGATTCCATCTCAAAAAAAAAAAAAAATATATATATATATATATATATGTATACATAGGCCTAAGAAACTTAAAGCTTTCAAAACATTGTTTCTTTTCTTAAAAAAAAAAGTTTAAAATTATGAAAGTATGCAAAATGTTAAAAAGCATAAAGGGGGAAAAAAGTCTTCATTGCTAACATTCAGAATCAGGGGGACTACCATTTTGGTTATTTTTTTTTACCAGTTTTTTTTTTTTTTTTTTTTTTTCCTATGTGAACTTTCTGGGAATTTCACCCTCCCTTCTCCCAGAAGCTTGGACCGTATTGTGTCTATAATTTTGTATTCTTTTTTTCCATCTAATATCAACTCCCAAGCAAACTTTTCACCTTATTCTACCCTGTGTAAACAAAACGCTTAATGGTTTTATGATACTTCATCTCATAAAAGATGGTACCCACCCAGCTATTGGCATTTCGTTATTCATATTATTCCCAAATGAAAATATAATCCAAATTTCAAGCAGCTGATTTACAAGAAAATGTTATCCTACTCCTAAGTCTGGAAGTGTTATTGCTGGAGGCTTTCAAAACCCAAATCTACACATGGCAAAACTATTAACACATCTGAAAGGTGGTGCCCCATCTGGGGCTGTGGAGAAATGGGGATGGAACATAAATGTCCCCTTTAAGATTTTCATTTTTTTTTTAGTTTTTGTGTGTCACATGTGTGTTTGAAATGTTATGACAAGTACATTTTTCCTACTTTTTTTTTTTTGCATTTTTCAATGAAATATTTTGTATCAGAGATACATGTATAGAGTCAAAAATTCAAAACTGTGTCAAAGGTTATATAGTGAACACTCCCTGTTTCTCCCCAGTCCCCTTTCACTCCCCGTAGGCATCCAATGTTCATTGGAGCTTGGGTGTCCTTCCAGAAATTAAATGTGCCCTTGGTCACTCATGAAGGTGCTCTGTTCTCTTGGCCTCAGCCTGGCATTCAGAGGGGGCAGCCACAGACAGTGGGAGGATCAGAGCCTCTGGCCTGTGGGCCAGACGTGTGCATATTCTATTCTCCTGGTGTTGAAGAGTATTTTTCTGTGAGGCCCTTCACCTGGAAAGGCAGCATTTGGGATGTGCCATTTCCGATTCTTGCAGCCTCTCTACAGATCTCACCCACAAAGCATCAGAGGTGAGAGACCTCACTATCGACTCTTCGCAGTCAGAGAAAGTCAGCCTGAGAAATTGCTGGGTCAGGACCCTGCCAAAGTGAAATCATGAAGTAGTGCCCTTGGTATATTAAAAATAGAAATCAAATAGCAGCTCCCATGCATTGGCACCGTCCACAGTGCCTGACCCTGTGCTAAATGCTTTTCAGTCTTCATTGTGCTTGAATCCTCACAATAATCCTGCAAGGTTGGACTCCACCTCATACAGATGGGGAAATAGGTTTTATGTGACTTGCCCAAGGGTTTGCTGAATAAAAAGCTAAGAAGAGGCAGAATCAGAATTTGAACCCAGACAGTCTGGCACTAGGGCTCATGTTCTTGAACTTGTTTGGATTGTTGTTTGTGCCTTGTGTGACATCACACTGTCCTGTTTTCTTCATTGGCTTGTGACACACATCACTTTGTATTGATGTCTGATTGTTCTGTGTCTACCAGCTGACACGGGAGCTTTGGTGTGGGGAGTTTGTATAATTGATTCCCTGTGTCTGGAATACCTGGTGAATGATTGTTGTGTGACTAAGCAAGCAGTCTGTTCCTTGGTCAGGTTCCCCTCTGGATAGCATCTTCCCCAGGCAGAGCCTGTCTCTCATTTGTCTGTGTCCTCAGTGCGTGGTGCTGGACCAGGCACACAGTTGTGGCCTAAAGAGCTGTGTCAAAGGCAGCTAGCACCCCATGTGCAGGTTAGAGAGGGGAGGTGTTCACCCTTGTGCACCATGAGGCTCATACATGCCCCTCCTCTTTTCCAGACCCTTCCTGGATATGGTGTACCACGCGCTGGACAGCCCGGATGATGATTACCATGCCCTGTTCGTGCTCTGCCTCCTCTATGCCATGTCTCATAATAAAGGTAAGAACCCTTGCCTTGCCTGACTTCCTTGCTGGGCCCTGCATACCCATAGCATCCTTCCCCTCTGCTGCATGGAGGACAAAGAAAGGTGCTTTCTGTACAGAATTTCCTTTCTGGTTTTGGTGGTCCTTTTTGGTTTTGACTCCCGTTCCTCTTTAGCTTCTTTAGAATTTCTCAGGTGTTTTTCTACCAACTGAAGCCACAGGAATTGGTTACTCAGGCAATATGGAGGAAGGTGACTTGAGTGCCTAACCCAGGATGACTATATTCACCCTGTGGTTTTCTTTTGACCCCTTGATTTACAACTTACTTAGCATCTGACCTCTTTCCTAACATCAGAACTGAAATCAGTCAAATTGTAATCTTGGTTTTGCTATTTATAACACTTGGTGTTCTTATGCTGGGTTCAGAGCTGAAATAGACCCTGGGTGGACTTGGTGGAAGCGTAGGTTTCCTTTCTGAAGAAAGGTGTGGTTCTCTGGCTTCCCCTATTAAGGCTACTTGGCCAGGATCCCACTCCCATGGGGTTGACAGGTTTTGTTGGGATTCATTCATTCACCGCCTTGCTGCCGACCCCTGGGAATAGTTACTGTTGTTTGCCCCACCTGGCTTGACATGGGCACGTTCTGAAACCTCCACATCAGAATCTCTTCAAAGAAGAATTCAGGAATATTCCTTCTAACCCCTGCCAAGAGCTAGGCTTGGCATAGTAAAAAAAATCAAGTGATATTTTAGTAGGTTTTTTATAAGCTTATTGGGGAGTAGATAGAGTTGGGTTTTACTAAGACAGCCTATGGCTAGAGGCATTAGAACATACATGATATAACTAAGTTTATGTGTTCTTAAATCATTAATCATGATAAATAAGTTGATTGGTGGCAGAAGGGTATATAGGGAAAAAGTTTCCCACCTTTGACCCCAGCTCTCCTCTTCAAAGGCAGTTCCTGCTACCGGTTTCTCTTGTGTCTTTTTAAAGATAGCCAAACAAACCCAAGTAGGAGTATATATGGTTTTATTTGTATGACTGCCCACTTAGCTGTAAATGGAGATACCCATATTGTGCTTTCTACCTTGCTCTGCTCGCATCATCATATTTCAGCACATGGGTTCACATCCATAGAGAACTGCCATTCTTTTTTATCAATGTGTGAGCAAATCATAGATATTAAGGATTTTTGCATCTATGTTCATGACTGATACTGGTCTGTAGTCTTCTTGTAATTCTCTTGTCTGGTTTTGCTATCAGGGTTATGCTCACCTTATAGAATGAATTGAGAAATATTCTCTTCTCCTTGATTTTCTGGAGGAATTTTTGTAGTATTATTTCTTCCATAAATATTCCTTTAACCAGTGAAGCCATCTGAATATGGAGTTGTCTTTGGTGGAAGGTTTTTAACCACTCAATTTCTTCAGTAGGCATAGGGCTTTTTAAGGTTACATATTTCTTCTTGAGTGAGCTTTGGTAACCTGTGTCTTTTAAGGAATTTGTCATTTCATCTGAACTGTCAAATTTATTGGCATAAACTTTATGATTTTCCTTTATTATCTTTTTAATGTCTGTAGGATCTGTAGTGATGTTCCCTCTCTGATTGATGGTATTGATAATTTAGGTCTTCATTTTTTTTCCTAATCATTTTGGCTAGAGGATTATTAATTTTATTGCTACCCTCTATTGTTCTGCTGTTTTTTATTTTGTTGATTTCTGTTCTTATGTTTGTTTGGGGTTTTTTTTTTTTTTTTTTTTTTTTTTTTGCCTTCTGCTGCTTCCAATTTAATTTACTTTTTGTTTTATAACTTCTTATAAAGACGCTTTAGGCATTGTGGGAAGCACTTTATTGTCCACAGCCAAGCTGCTTGTGATGAAACTGTAACTTACAAGAAAAGGGCTGGGTTTTAAAAATGACACAGGCTCTAAAAACCCTGGAAGCGGTGCAACTTTTGGCAGGAATCGGGGTTAGCAGGACCTCAACGGCTCACTGTGGCTAAGTGAACGCTGACTGGGTCCTCCAGCGTGAGCTAGAACAGACGTCTCTATGGTCAAGTAAACAGCACGCGTGCTGTCTTCCCCATGTGGTGGGGTTGCGCATGATCAGTAGCTGCACCACTAGAAAGATGGCGGAGGAAGAGCAAAGAAAAATCCCTTTGGTTCCAGAAAATCTCCTGAAAAAGAGGAAGGCTTATCAAGCACTCAAAGCCACCCAGGCAAAGCAGGAACTTTTGGCAAAGAAGGAGCAGAAGAAAGGAAAAGGGCTCAGGTTTAAGCGACTGGAATCATTCCTACATGATTCCTGGCGGCAGAAACGTGACAAGGTGCATCTCAGACGACTAGAAGTGAAACCTCATGCCGTGGAATTGCCAGATAAACATTCCTTGGCCTTTGTTGTACGCATCGAAAGGATTGATGGCGTGAGTTTACTGGTGCAGAGAACCATTGCAAGACTTCGCCTAAAGAAAATTTTTAGTGGTGTCTTTGTAAAAGTCACCCCCCAGAATCTAAAAATCCTGCGTACAGTGGAACCTTATGTGACCTGGGGATTTCCAAATCTGAAGTTTGTCCGAGAACTCATTTTGAAACGTGGACAAGCCAAAGTCAAGAGTAAGACCATCCCTCTGACAGACAACACAGTGATTGAGGAGCACCTGGGGAAGTTTGGCATCATTTGCTTGGAAGACCTCATTCATGAAATTGCATTCCCAGGGAAGCATTTCCAGGAGATCTCATGGTTCTTGCGCCCTTTCCACCTCTCAGTGGCCCATCATGCTACCAAAAATAGAGTGGGCTTCCTCAAGGAGATGGGCACACTTGGCTATCGGGGTGAACGCATCAATCATCTCACCCGCCAGCTGAACTAGACCCAGGTGCCAAACTGCAGTATATTTTTGATCAATGAAGTGGAAGCATGTGTTTTGTTGTTTTGGGAATTTTTATCAAGTGTCTTCAGAGAAGATTATTTCCTGCTCTATCTTCAAAAACTGGAAAGGAAGGGTCAAAGAAAAGACAGTAGCTGGCTGGGCGTTGTGGCTCATGCCCGTAATCCCAACACTTTGGGAGGCTGAGGTGGGCAGATCACTTGAGGTTGGGAGTTCGAGACCAGCCTGACCAACATGGAGAAATGCCATCTCTACTAAAAATACAAAAATTAGCCGGGCATGGTGGCGCATGCCTGTAATCCCAGCTACTCAGGAGGCTGAGGCAGGAGAATCGCTCAAACGTGGGAGGCGGAAGTTGCAGTGAGCCGAGATCACGCCATTGCACTCCAGCCTGGGCAACGAGCGAAACTCCGTCTCAACAAAAAGAAAAGACAGTAGCTTATGTTCATGTCAAGCACCTCTCATCAGAGTCTAGTTCCAAGGAAAAATTCTAGCGTTTTCTACATTGGGTGCTGCGTCGTCTGAAATCGGCACATTCCATGGAGGAAGGAGTCCTGCTTTGTTGCATCTATCCTAGGGTTTAATGTTGGTAAATGAGTCACTCTAGCATTTGTACAAGGCTCCCTAAGACTCCTGCAGCAGTCGACCAAGCCCAAGGACATAATTGAATCTGGAGAGTCCTGGAGCCTTGTTTTGAAAAAGACTTGAAATACACATAGGAAGAAAGGCATAAAAATAAAGGTTCACTTGTCTCTGCTGTGAAAAAAAAAAAAAAAAAGAAGCTCTAATTATTGATTTTAATAGTAGGAAGGTTTGATCATTGATTTTTTAAGCAAATCAGCTTATTTTTTTAAATTAACATACCATAAAATTAACTCATTTTTGTATTTAATTCTGTGAATTTTGGGACATGTATGGATAGGTGTGAACACCACATAATCAGGAGATAGTACAGTTTCATTATCAGAAAAATATCCCTCAGGCTATTCCCTTTCCAGTCGTTGATTTTTAAACCTTTCTTCTCTATGACTTTAATGCTGTTAATTTCCCTGTAAGCACTGCTTTACCTGCATCCAGTAAATTTTAACATATGAGGTTCATTCAGCTTAAAATTTTATACAATTTCCCTTTTGATTTCTTGTGTTTTGTCATGTGTATAATTTCTAGCTGTGTTTCTCTTATTGATTTTTCTCCTGCTTTTGGATTCCTTCCCCCATTTTTTGCATGCCTGGTCATTTTTGATTGGTTGACAGTTACTGTGGTTTTTACACAGTTGGATGCTGGATTCTTCCTGTAAATATTTTTGGGCTGATGGTTCAGTTAATTGGAGTTGGTTTGATCCTTTTTTGAGGCTTGCTTTTAAGCTCTGTGAGAGCTGGTCCAGACAGCCTTCAGTTTAGGGCTCACTTCGCCCTATTACTGAGACATTACCCTTCTGAGACTCTACTGTGTCCCATGGTGAGGTGGTCTCTCCACACTGGCCCCCCCAGTGTGAGCTCCAGGAATTGTTCCACAGGCTTCATTCTGGCAGGTCTTTCCCTTTCTTCATGTGCATTCACAGACCAGAACACAGCAAGGTTCTAAAGGAACCCTCTGCACATGTCTGAGCTCTCTCTCTGC
Organism: Pan troglodytes; assembly: GCF_028858775.2. Lineage (NCBI taxonomy): Eukaryota > Metazoa > Chordata > Mammalia > Primates > Hominidae > Pan > Pan troglodytes. Next base: position 13,677,357 of record NC_072416.2, read on the forward strand.
AGCTCTCTCTTCATTTCTCTTGTCCACGAATTTTAACCCCTTGATCTCCCTGAACTCCAGACTCTGCCTTCTCTGAGAGAACCACAGTCTTTGGGTTTTCTATCCCTTTGCTGAGGCCCAGATACTCTCACTGGACAGCAAGCTGGAGCAATCACTGGGCCACCGCCTTTGTGCTTCTCCCTCTCAGGGATCTCTCTCTTATGCTGCCTGTTCATCCAGAGTCTATAACCATTGTTTTGTATATATTGTCTTGCTTTCTAAGTTGCCTGAATTAGTAGAATAAATTCAGTCCATCTTGGCCAGAAGCATAGCACCTTTAAAGAAAAAGTTTGATTGAAGTCTAATTGATATGCAATAAACTGAACATATTTAAGGTGCACAATTTAATATTTTGACATATGTAAATACCCATGAAATCATCACCATGATCAAGACGGTGTATAATCCAGCATCCCAAACATTTCCTCATTCCCCTCCCTTGCTTCCCACACCCCTCTCCCCAAGTAACACCAATCTGCTTCCTGTCATTCTAGATTAGTTTTGCACTTTCTAAAATTTTGTATAAACAGAGTCATGCAACATGTACTCCTCTTCATGTGGCTTCTTTCAATCCACATAATTATTTTGAGATCCATCATGATGTTGTGTGTATCTGTAGTTCATTTCTTCTTGCTGAGTAACATTCCATTATATGAACATACCACAGTTTATTCATTCATCTGTTAATGGAAATTTGGGTTGTTTCCAGTTTTGGACTATTACCAACAAAGCTGCTGTGAGCATTTGTGTGGCCCCATACAATGTATGCCCATACAGAGAGTTGTATGAGCATATACATTCTTTTCTCTTGGATAAATACCTAGGAATGGAATGGCTGAATCATATTTCCCATATAATTATGGGAGATATGTGTATGTTTGCTTTTATTTTAAGATACTGCCAAACTGTTTTCCAAGATGCCTATATAATTTTATATCCCATCACCAGTGTACAAGAGTTCTAGTTCCTTTACCTCCTTTCCAACATTTGGTGTGGTCACCTTTTTAGTTTTCACCATTCTAATAGGTTTGCAGTGGTATCTTATGATCTTAATTTGCATATCCCTAATGACATTGAACATCTTTTCATGTGTTTCTTTTGCCATACATGTCTTTGTTAGTGAAGAGTCTTTTCGAATCCTTAGCCCATTTTTTAAATTGAATTGAGTAAAAAAAAATTGTGTTTCAAGACTTTTGGGTTTTTTTGTTTTGTTTCTTTTAAGACGGAGTCTCACTCTGTTGCCCAGGCCAGAATGCAATGGTGCAATCTTGGCTCGCTGCAACTCCGCCTCCCAGGTTCAAGCAATTCTCCTGCCTCAGCCTCCAGAGTAGCTGGGACTACAGGTGTGCGCCACCACGCCCGGCTGATTTTTGTATTTTTAGTAGTGACAGGGTTTCGCCATGTTGGCCAGGCTGGTCTCGAACTCCTGACCTCAAGTGATACACCCGCCTCAGCCTCGAGAGTTCTTTATGTATTTTGAATGCAAGTCCTTTATCAGAGGCATTTAGCAATGATTTCCCCCAAGTCTGTGGCATGTCTTTTCATTTTCATAACAACATCTTGGGAAGACCAGATGTTTTTTAATCTCCATGAGGTTCCTGTGGCACTTTTTAATACCGCCTTTTCTCTGTATTTTTTCTCTCCCATTCTGGACTGCTAGGCCTTGGAAGGCAGAAACCATGTGCTCCCTGCAGTACCTAGCCTACCGCCTGGCACTCAGTCAGTGCTCAGCCAGAGTTTGCTGATTGGTTGCTGCTCAGCTATGTGGCACGTCCCCAAGGCCATCTCTTCTTGGCAGCTTGTAGCTCAGGGCTTCAGCAAAGAAGGTGCTGTCTGTGTGGTGTAGATGCCAGGCTCCATGGGACAGTGGGCAAGCTCCTCATCTTGGTGACTGGTGTTCTCCATGGGCTTCCTTCCTGCAGCCCTGACCTGTACGGGGAGCAGAGACGTCATGGCTTACTGGGTGTGCTGCTGTGCACCTTCATCCATCTTATGCGCTGGAGAGACCACTCACCTGTGTTCCCGCCTGGGCATCCTACCTCTTTTTCTTGGGAATTTCTTCTTGGAAGAGTAGAACTGTATATTCAAGGAAATTGAATTCCTTCTCCCATTTTCTGCTAATGCTATGCATGTATTGATTCATTCATTCTTCCAACAAATATTTTGGAAGCCCCTGTCAGATGCCAGGCACTGGGATCAGTATTGGGGATGCAGTGGTGAACCAAACAAATGCTTTCATGGAATCTGGATTCTCTTAGAGGAGACAGACAGTAAACTAGTAACCAAGTAAAATAATCCCATGTAGCGAGAAGTGCAACAGTGAAAGTAAAACTAGGTAATGTGGTGGGGCAGGCTGAGGGTAGAGGGTACTACATCCGCCTGAGCAATCAGGAGAGGCCTCTTGGAGGCTTAAGTGATCAGGAGGAATAGCCTTGCAGTTTCTGATGAATTTCCTCATGTAATTAGTTATTCAGCAAATGCATGTGGAGCACCGGCCGTGTGCCAGGCAGTGTGCTCAACATGGGGACTACAAACTCCAGGCAGACCAACCCAGGCCCTTGCCCAAGAAAGCATCAGTCATTCTTCGACAGAAAAGTCCTACGAGGAGGCTGTCAGCACAATAGTGGGTCACTTGCCTGGTGGTGAGCATGGACTCTGCCCGCAGGAGTGAGGACCCGTTTCCTGAGGACACCTGGGCTATGGTAGAGGGCAGAGCAAGAAGGGGCATGAGAGCCTGTGGCATATCCGTCAGATCACTGCCCGTTCCCTAGGGTGAGCGGCAGCATGTCCGAGGCAGCGGGTGCCCCAAGAGGCAGGCATCTGGAGCCAGTCTGCAGGGGGTGGCACAGGCAGTGACTGAACTGTGTTCCTATGAGCCGTGTGGGGCTGCTGGGGGGCAGTTGGTCAGTTAGTGAGCTGACCCACTCTGCACCTCTCAGAATGGGTTTGCAGTAATTCAGCCAGCGGGTGGGAGGGATGAGAGGTGAAACTGAGAGGCTTTCTTATCATTCAGCAGATACTTGCTGAGCGCTTGCCAGGGCAAGGCCCCGTCATAGGCACTCAAACAAGCCCAGATGAGTCTCACTGAAGTGAACAAGAAGATTAATTGTGACTGTGACAAATGGTAGAAGGAAATGAACAGGGTGGAGTGATGAGGAAGCCTAGTGGTTGTGCTGCAGGGGTTACTAGGTGCTAGTCAGGGTGGTCAGGGAGGGCTCCTCTGAGGAAGGACCAGCAGAGCCACAGCCCAGAGAGTGAGAAGGAGCCAGCTCTGCAAAGACCTGGGGCAAGAGTCCTCCAGGTGAAGGGAGCAGCATGTACAGAGGCCCCAGGGTGGGAAGGAGCAGAAAGTGGGCCAAGGTGAGGCTAGCCAGGCGGGCAGGGGCCAGGTCATGAAGGGCCTTGAAGGCCCTGAAGAGGAATTGCCATTTTTTTTCCAAGTGCAATGGGAAACCCCTACCGAATTTTTAAGTAGGACAGTGATGTGGTCAGATGGAAGTTTTTAAAAGAAATGTTGGCTACCAGACGGAAAGTAGATGACTAGGGGTGGGGATGAGTTGCAGGAGGGAACACCGAGAGACTTGCTAAGAAGCTGTTGCAGTCGTCCAGGCGAGATAATGTGGATTGGATTAGGCTGCTGGCTGGGGAGTGGAGGAAACTGGAAGGACTTGTGATTATTTCAGCACTAGAGCCAGGACGTGCTGATGGATTGGATGTAGGGGTCGAGTGAAAGGGACGAGTCAGATGACTCCTGCGATTTGGCTTGAGCAACAGTGGGGGTGCATTTACTAGGATGAGGAGACAAGGAGAGTCACTAGGCTAGGGGTGAGGGGTTCTGGTTGATTTGAAAGGAGGGGGCATGAAGGGAGGAGCCTTGGTAAGGCTCAGGTTCCTGACTCCTTTCCCTGTGTGACCAATAGTGCCATTTCCAGAACTAACAAGCATGGGCCTTGGAGTAGGTTTGGAGAAGAAACGGAAAAGTTCAAGTCCGGTGCCCTGAGGCCCAGGTGCCTGGGGAAGCTGCCTCGTGGGGGAGCTGCCACCTGGTTTATGCTCAGTCCTGGCCTGTGAGCACAGAGTCTGCATTTGGTGGGGCTTTGCTGGTGGAGGTTGGTTGAGTGATTGGTTTTTGGTTATGCAGCAGCTGATCAGGCTGCACTTGACCTTCAGCCTCACTTTTCCAGATCCTTACCCCCCAAATCAGGTCCCAAGTGACCTGGTCGCTTTCTCATAGATTTTTTCCTCATAGACAATTTTAACATAAAAGCCACTTTAATAAAAACCAAATGTGAGCTCAGGCCTTCCAGTAATCATAATAGATTAGATGCTGCACCGAAATGAATATCCCACGGTGGAAAGGGTTGACCGGTTGGCGGAAGGCGCTTGTTGTGATTCAGTTGGGCCACATAATGAATTCTGGTTTGTTTCTGTAATAGAAAATGCAGCCTTCGCTCTTCTATCAAGTCCGCTGAGTCCTGGGCCAGAGGTGGAGGGATGGGGGTGAGTTTTACAGCTTTTGTATCTTGAAGGTTCCCCAGTTCAGTGACCAACCTTCTACTCCTGCCACTCCATTTGTCATTGTTTACCCAGGAAGAAGGAGTCTTGGGCTCTTTGTGTTTTGTGTTTTGTTTTGCTGAGAAGTTAATGGAACATGGATGAGCGATATGGAAAAGGTTGAAAGGTAATAGGCTAAAGGGAAGCTTTTGCCATGCGGAGAACTTGCACAACGTCAGTTTGGATCTTGGCTGACACATAACCAGAATTGGAAGTACATTGGAAATCGGCCCAACATCTGGTTAGCTTTCGAAATCTTTGGTCTATAGTCTTCCAAAGCTGGTAATACTTGTGTGACTGCAGCCAAGGAGACTTTGCGTGGTCAACAGACGTTTTTAAAAAGTTTGAGCATGGTTTACCTGGTGTTCTCGTGATCTCTTTATCCAGATCTGTCTAATTATTCTTATGCATCTTTGGTCTGGGTCTTTTACCTCTCTACCCTAAATGGGGGCTACTACTAAGGGGGAAGAATCCAGATATCAGAACTGAGAGGGAAGCTTAGTAAGAGTTACTGACACTGTGGGGCCACACCCTTCCCTTCTGTTTTGGATTCTTTGAATGAGTTAGTTGAGAGTTCCGCCCTCCACCCCTGTGGACAGGGGACACCCGTTCTGACTCGGTGGGCAGCTCAGGCTCTGACCCCTAAGGCAGGGCTGTGGGCGGGGCAGGGAACATGTGGTCTGCTGGAAGCCAGAATGAGCTAGTGCTCCCGTGAAGTGCAGCAGGGTTTCTTTGGAATTTGTCTGTCACAAAGCACTTAAGAGTTGAAGCAAATAGGATAATATATTATCCACAGTGTTTATTTCTGTCAGAGGGAAATGACTGGCAAAGAAGCTATTGGGTTTGCAGCAAAACCTGCCTTTCTGTGACCAAAAACCACGCGGTATGCATGCGTGTGTGAATGAGTGTCTGTGTGTGTATGAGTGTGTGTGTGTGTTTGTGTGTATGTCCTTGCACACAGGAGCCGTCTTACCTTTCACATGCATGCCCCTGTTACAGGGTGACATTGACCTTAGCCACTCAGAACCATCAGCCACCAGGTTGTTTCAGGCAGGAGGCTTAAACCTAAATCTAATGTTCGCCACAAATTAAATGCCATCCTAAGTACAGTGATGGTCATGCAATGATTGTTATAGAAAACAAAAATGAGAATAAGTTGCTTTTATAGTACCACCTTAAAATAACCAACTGCTGACAGTGTCGTATTTCTTTCTAGCATGTTTTCTGTGTGGGTGATGGTTGGGCTTTTTTGCACAGCTGTCGTATGGTGGCTTCTATTTTACGTATGTTTCCCCTTCATTTTGAGATTTGTCTAATCTTCTGCCCGAAATTTGATCAAAACTACTTAACTTTTTAAAAAATTAATTCAGCAAAAATGTATGGACTGTTGTGTTTGTGCCAAGATCACCGCTAGATCACATGACATACATAGCTTGGGAAGGTGGAGGGAAAGAGCGTTAACCAGCAGGGATCATGGTACACGGCAGAGAGGAGGGAGGTAAGAGCCACATGGCTGCATTCAGGGCTGGGCTTTCCACTCTCCACATGACCCCAGGCAAGCTTCATGTCTTTTTTGAGCCTCAGCTTCCTCGTCTATAAAATGCAAATATTATTAGCCACTTCATGGAATGTCATGAGGATGAAATGAAGCATTCTACGTCATATGCCTGGCTGATGGTCACCATTTCTTCAGGGCTTACCATGCGAAGGCAATCTTGTCATCTTAGCAGAATCCTCTCCTCCTTCCTTCCAAAGACGCTCTGTCCTTCCCCAGAGAGACTGGTGATTTTGTTGTTGTTTGTTTGTTTTGACTGAGTATTTTGGTAAATGATAAGGCCTCCTTGAAAACACTTGATAGTTCGGAGTCAAAGAGAGGATTTTAAAGGCCATGGTGGGAAAAAGAGCTGGGAGAGAGAATGGGGCCCCTGGCCCAGAAGGAGCTTTGGGGAAAGAAGGGAGATGTTCAGAGGGGTTTCTGTTATATAGTTTTGCCGTGTGCTGTGTGGAATCACCTCTGCTCTCTGCCTCCCAGGGCTGGTGGTAAAATCTACCTCACATGGACTGCATGGCACTAGTAGGTCAGTTTGGGGGAAAGGGCCGGAAGCATGGAGACCACTTGGAACAGTCAGGGGAATGGAACCACCCCAGTCAGCCAGGGCACAACCAGATTATGTTATGGCCCGCTAGCTGCCTCTCCTGGGCCCCTCCACTGCATCACCCTCCAGGGTCCTGGCACGAAGCCTTGCCTGTCCCTTCCCCCATCCTCCACCTCATCACCCCCTCCCCGGCTCTCTCCCACCCAGACCTCTCTGGGTCTGCTCCACTCCCTGCAGTCCCACCTTGGTTTGGCAAGTCCTGGCCCTCCCTGTCCAGTTCAAGGCAAACTCCTGTTCATCCTTTAGGATCCAACCTGAGCAGCTCGCCCCCTGAGAGGGGCCCCCAGCAGCTCAGCATGCCTCTTTTGGCTGTCTGTAACTTGATTTAGCTCTTGTTAGCTTTTATCCTTTTGTTCTTTTGTTCTAATTTTCCTTTTTTTTTTTTTGAGACAAAAGTCTCGCTCTGTCACCCAGGCTGGACTGCAGTGGTGCAGTCTCAGCCCACTGCAACCTCCGCCTCCTGGGTTCAAGCAATTCTCATTTCTGAGCCTCTCGAGTAGCTGGTACTACAGGCATGTGCACTACACCCAGCTAATTTTTGTATTTTTAGTAGAGACGGGGTTTCACCACATTGGCCAGGCTGATCTCAAACTCCTGACCTCAGGCGATCTGCCCACCTCGGCCTCCCAAAGTGCTGGGATTAAAAACGTGAGCCACCGTGCCCGGCCTAACTTTCCTTTTATAACACGAATGATAAGGGAACACATCAAGTCATGCTCAAACTAAAAATTCTCATCCATGCATTAAGCAGTGCTCAAACTAAAAATTCCCATTTGTGCATAATAATGAGAGATAAAGTTGTTGGCCTGTGACAGTGCTTTTTCTCTTTTGATCCTGACAGCAGTCGTGGGGCGGGTAGTTACCATAATTATTCCCACTTCACAGGTGAGGAAACTGAGGTTCAAAGAGGTAAAGTATCAAAACAAACTTCCTCCCTCACCCCACCGCTAGGCTTCTCATTCCTGCTGTACCCAGCTGTCCCCCTAAGAGAGGGTGAGCCCAGGGACACAGAGGGGTGGCTTTTGTCAGCCCAAGAGGACGGGCCCCCTGTGTGCTCCTGGTGGGCTGGCTGTGTGGGTGCTGCCACCCTTTCCCATTTGGACCCCACCCACCTTCGGGATCACCTGAAAGTGGTTTGAGCTGTGTCTCTGACTTGCTCTGTGACCTTGGGGAAACAACATAACAACTCTGGGCCTTAACTTCCTCATGAAAGGAAAAGGCTGGACTTGGAACCTGGTACAGAGAGAAGTGTTTCTATCCTCTGGGACCTTCCCTTCATGGAGAGTTGAGAAAAGTCGAGATCATCTTGGGACGTTTTTCTTCCTGTCAAGAAAAGAGCTTGCCCCAGATTTCCTCACTGTCCACAAATTCTAAGGAGACGGAGGGGCAATGATAGGAAAGAAACAAAATGGACCTCTCTCTGGAAATTCAAGGCCTGGTCCTAGTTTGCCTCTTTCCATGGTTCTGTGGCCACTGCCCCATTCTAGAAGGAGCGAGCAGCCAGGCCCTTTCTGCTGTCCTCTCGGAAGTGGAGTGACTGCTGATGGGTTATAAAGTTGGGCAATGCACCTGGGACACAGAGGAGCTTTTATTCCCCACCCCCACCCCCAGAACCACTGACTGGCAGTTCTCAAAGGGCCAGAAATTAACGAGTAGAGAGATGTTAGGACAGTGTTAACATCTCTGGAAAAAACAAATGCCAGAAAGATTCAGTTGACATTCTTCTTGCCGTTCAATAAGCCAGAATCCTTCAGAGTTACACATTTAGCATTAACATGGGATACAGAAGCCACAAATTAAATTTTCACTGCAATCAAATTTTTTGAGGAAACCCACATTTGTGGGGCGTTTTGGGGCATGAGAGAGACTACTACCCTACTCAAGTCTTGAGGCCGTCCCTCACCCAGGTCATCTCCTTGGTATGACTTAGCCTCTTTCTGGGAGCTGGAAGGAATTCAGAAAAGCAAGATATATTGTTACTTCTTATTACATCAATGTGCATGTGCAGGAGTTACTTAGAATCCAGACAATCAGCTCTTCAATGCTATCTTCCACTATTTTGTCAAGGTTCTAAATGAAGCGTCATCTGGTACTCAAGGGACCGTATTTTAAGAGTTCCGAGAAGTGCCACCTTTCCCCCTTTTGTAGAGTAACAGGAAAAGACGTGGTACAAGCGCAAATAATCCATTCAGTTCTCCAAGCTTGGATCAAGCAAAATATTTGTTTCTGTAAGTGTATTTCTCAAGAGCCACGTCAGTTGAGCAGATAAGGAGTTTGAAGACCTCTTACTCCAGGCAGGAACTGTTCTAGTAGCCCTAACAGGTCTTCTGTCACTGCAGGTCCTGTGTGCTTCTTTAGGAGAAATGACAACAGGGCTCAAAGTCACACACTTGCCTGTTCTTCTTTCCTTTCCCACTTACCTTCCCCACCCCCATCTAATATTTTATCTTTCAAATGCTGTTAGTTTTGGCAGGAAGAATTGTTGAATTTTCACTGGAGGAAAAATGATTCCCTTGCCTCTTAATGATAGATCTCTGCTGTATTGGTGTCATTGTATTAGGTTGGCACAAAAGTAATTGCGGTTTTCCAATTGCTTTTAATGGCAAAAACTGCAATTACTTTTGTGCCAACCTAATATGTGCACCTTTCTGTAAGAAAGGCTTAGCTTAGTGTCTTTCTGCTAATGTCACCCTCAGGGGCAGGCGTGGCCTCTGCCTCACCTGGCTCAGAACTTGATTCCTCCTACATGTGTTGAGGGTGGGGCTCAGCTTTTGAGTTTGTCATTAAAAGCTTGAGGGCACAATTGTTGGGGATGACTGTATTTCCTTCGTGTCTAGTCTCTCTTTCTCTAGGCCTGGGTTTCCCCAAGCGTAGAAGGTGCGTAATACGGGAGTGGCCTCAGGTGGCCCTCAGACCTGGCACACAGTGGCAGTGAATTGTGCTATGGGATGGTGTCCCCTTTTTCTACTCCCTTCCCTGTGTCTAGGAGAATGCCACCATTTGGGGCTAGCTTCTCTCCAACACTATTAAGTACCTGCCAACCTCCCTTTTTAACAAAGATCAGGTCTTGGGCCACCATGAGTAGGCAGTCAAAAGTCATTGGCTAGCATGCAAAAACATTTTTTGATTTTTAAAATATTATTACTGGCAATTATTGCATCAATCCTGATTTCCTAGTTATAAGAAATAGAAAATGTATGTTTTAATACATTTATGTAAGTTCAGTTTATGGAGAGCTCTGCGATAAGTTATGGCACCAACAGCAACCAGTCATGACAGCAGTTGCCAAGAGGGGACAGGCGCAGTGGCTCACAACAGTAATCCCAGCAATTTGGGAGGCCCAGCACTTGGGGAAGCCCAGGAGTTCAAGTCCAGCCTGGGAAACATGACAAAATCCTGTCTCTATTAAAAACTAAAAAAAAGAAAAGAAAAAGGAAAAGAAATCACCAAGAGGGAACATATGTGGCTGAAGTTGAGGAAACCCCACTCTACAGGACCTTTCGGTATGAGGAGGTCAGGTAGTCAGGAGGCCTCCACTTACATCCTTCTCCTCTGTTCCAGGCATGGATCCTGAAAAATTAGAGCGAATCCAGCTCCCCGTGCCAAATGCGGCCGAGAAGACCACCTACAACCACCCGCTGGCTGAAAGACTCATCAGGATCATGAACAACGCTGCCCAGCCAGGTGCCCACTTGGGGTGTTGTCTGTCCACAGGGCCACGCAGTTGTAGGAAGCAGACCCCACTGGGAGCCTGAGCCCTGGGTGCTAGGCCTGAGCCTTCTGAGAATCTGGGCCCATCCCAACCTCTCCCTCTGCCTCTCAACCCCTGCATCCTGGGCCAGCCCTCCTGCCTGCTGGGACTGTGTCTTTAGCTCTGGGTCTCCTTTTGCCATCCCATCCCCTGCCACTTGGTAACCATCTTTCTTCTTCCACACCCCGCACTTCTTTTGCTGAGATTGTCAATGTTTGTCGCCCCCACCCCGCTATGTCTGGGTGGCCCAAGGTAATATTATGAGAAAGAACTAGGCTGACAGTGGAGTGAGGGGAGAACATTCGAAGGTTTAACGGGCCAGTAGACGTAGGAGACAGAGTTTTGTTACCAGCAACAGTTGTGGGTAGGTATGGAAACAGGTAGGAGTGAGAATGCGCTTGGAGAAAAACTCACTTGGACTAGGCAGCTGAAGAGAGGTTACGCTAGTGCTGGGGCTGAGTGGGGTGGGGCCAGGAGAGCCGATGGAGCCGAGACCACCCAGTCCCTGGTCATCCCTGGGGCTTGTATTATGTTTGGGAAGACCTATTTTTTGTGATAGCGCTTTTTCTTTTCTTTTTCTTTTTCTTTTTTTTTGAGATGGAGTCTTGCACTGTCACCTGGGCTGGAGTGTAATGGAGTGATCTCTGCTCACGGCAACCTCCGCCTCCCAGGTTCACGCGATTCTCCTGCCTCAGCCTTCTGAGTAGCTGGGATTACAGGTGCACACTACCACACCCAGCTATTTTTTTGTATTTTTAGTTGAGACAGGGTTTCACTATGTTGGCCAGACTGGTCTCGAACTCCTGACCTCATGATCCACCCACCTCGGCCTCCCAAAGTGCTGGGATTACAAGCTTGGGCCACTGCGCCCAGCCTGCTGTTTCATTTTTTAGGCAGATCCCCTTTTCTCACTTATTTTCACCTGACTTACAATACATTAACAAAGGGACAGGCAGGGAGGTGGGCAGAGGGGTGTATCTGCCTTTTGTTTTTTCCCAGTGACCTATCGTGGTCTCTGATGTTTCCAAGGCCTTAGAGGCATAGCCTGAAGGCCTCCTCCTCTCCGCAGTGGGACCTTTCACCAGAAATAAACTTGAAAGACCCACAGAGGAGTTTGCATAAGAGCAGTTGTCCTTCAGTCAGTCAGTTACAGATGCTTCTAGGAGAGATGCCAGATGCGGGTTTTGGCTTTCTGAGCACCTGCAGTCTACCACTACCCAGCTATGAGACCTTGGACAAGTCACTTCACTTTTCTAAGCCTCAATCTTTCGAGCACTCATTTCAATAGGTTTTTATAGAGATTCCTTCAGGAGCTATATAAAGTGTTTGGCACTGTGCCTCGTTCACAGTAGTAAGTAAGTAATAGCATAGTAAGTAAGCTGTGTTAGAGCTCTCTTGGTCTTGACAGAAACCCGACTCACTCTGGCTTAAACAATACAAGCAGACAAAGTTGTGCTAGCTTATAAAGACTGCTGAGGCCTAGCTTCAGGCAAAGCTGGATCCAGGGGCTCAAACAGTATTTTTCTACCTTTGGCCTCTGCCACCTTCTGGGTTGACGAGATAAATGCCAGCCCCTCCAGCTAGCCCTTTCTCCACTGAGACTCTAGACTTACTCTACGGGAGACACTTAGATTTGAACAGTCTAGTTGGAAGAGAGATCTTGAAGTGATATTTGTAGAATACTTTACAAAGATTAAAAATGCTGGCAAGGGTGAGGAGGTGGCCGATATAGATTATAATGCTTGTGCCCCTCAGGGCGTCACCACGGTCCTCTGCTCAGCCCGGCACAAGGAGAATTTCTCTTAACCCAGCAGTTCCAGCAGATTGTGAGGTTGAGCCTTACTGGCTCTGACTGGCTCCCTTGCCTGGTTCTTACCTAGTCACTGGGACCAAGGGAATATGGAGCACCCCAACTGGCCAGGTGATGTGCCCAACCCTGGAAGGGGGAAGGAGGATCAGCTCCACCCAAATCACATGACCCAGAGTGGGACTGGCGGCTCTCTAAAGGAAGTGGGGGTGCAGGGCCACTTTCCAGGCCTCAACAGTGTTTAGTCACCCTCTTTTTCCTGCACCCTGTCAGTAAAGGGACTTCAGGGAAGTATTTGGTATAGGTAGTTTTGATGGAGAACATTGAATTCTAACTGATGGGGAATGGTTTGGGCATGGGGGGTTCTCACTGTGTCCCCACTGGATGTTGGGAGCCATGAGCAGTTGGTCTATCATCTGACCTGCTAGCCTCAACGTGGATAGGCAGGAGTCTTGGGTTTAAGGGCGCCCCACCCTGGGTGTGCAAGGCTTACCCTGGTGTGCTCTGCAGATGGGAAGATCCGGCTGGCGACGCTGGAGCTGAGCTGCCTGCTTCTGAAGCAGCAAGTCCTGATGAGTGCTGGCTGCATCATGAAGGACGTGCACCTGGCCTGCCTGGAGGTAACGCCCTCTCCCCTCCTCCTTCCTGTGGGCCAAGGGAGAGGGACAGGAGGGCAGGAGGGAAGCTGCTGGCATCCAGATAGGAGCCCTGGCCCGTGGTGTCATCGGTCACCAGCTAGAAGCAGCAGGGGAAAAAAACTCTTGAGACCCCACTCCAACCTACTTATTCAGCAGGGACTTCCTTTCGGCCGAGACTCGCTGAAGAGTCCACTTAATTGAGTTTTAGTAGTTTCTGTTGCAATTATTTGGTTCTGTATTTGTCCTCAGGATTTCTGAATTTTTTCTTTGGTATTACAAAAGTTTTTTTGCACATACAAACACATCAACACACATACACACATTGATTATGGTTTTTGTGTTTAAAATATACGTTAAATTTTCAGTGGCTTTTATGGTACCTCTTATTTTCTATGTTTATTTTAGAAAATTTAGGAAGTAGAAAGGTAAAAGTAACAACTATAGTTGACATTTTGGCTGTGTCTATGCACACACACACACATATTATATATGTAAATAATATATTTAAGTATTATATGAGCAAATAATTATATACATAAAGAAGTATATTTACATATACAATATGTAAATATACACTACGTATATTTACATATGTAATATGTAAATATGTACACGGGAATATATGTAAATGAAACATCTATTTACATATGTAAATGAAAATTCATTTATAAGTGTGTATATATGTTTGTGTATATATATAGACACACACACAGACATGCTTACAAATGAATTTTTTGTCTTATACAAATGTAGTTGGGCCAAGTGCAGTGGCTCATGCATGTAATTCCAACATTTTGGGAAGCTGAGGTGAGAGGATCACTTGAGGCCAAGAAGTTGAGACTAGTCTGGACAACATAGTGAGACCCTATCTCTAAAAAAACAAAAAAGATTAGCCAGGACATGCCTGTAACCCCAGCTACTCAGAAGGCTGAGGCTGGAAGATTGCCTGAACCCAGGAGTTTGAGACTGCAGTGAGCTATGATTGTACCACCGCACTCCAGCCTGGGCCACAGATTGAGACTGTCTTGGAAAAGTAAAATAAAAAAGGAGTCATGATGGCCATATTTTATAACCCATTTTCCCCCAATTAACTGTATATTAACAGCTTCTCATGCCATTACAATTGAATTACCTATCCTTTCCCCATTTTCATTTTGAGCTCTGTCTCCTTTCCTCTCTCTCTCATTAAGAACTATTTTATAGGCCAGGCATGGTGGCTCATGCCTGTAATCCCAGCACTTTGGGAGGCCGAGGCGGGCAGATCACCTGAGGTCAGGAGTTCGAGACCAGCCTGGCCAACATGGTGAAACCCCATCTCTACTAAAAATACAAAAATTATCCAGGCATGGTGATGGGTGCCTGTAATACCAGCTACTCGGGAGGTTGAGACAGGAGAATCACTTGAACCTGGGAGGCAGAGGTTGCACTGAGCCAAGATCACACCACTGCACTCCATGCACTCCAGCCTGGGTGACAGAACAAGACTCCATCTCAAGAAAAGGGGAAAAAAAAAAACACCATTTTATACATTAAGGATATTAGTCCAGATCTGTTTTATACACACTCATGTTTTAGAATTCGTAGTTTGTCCGAGTTGCTCACCTATATGAGACCTGCCTCCTTCACACCTTCCTTCTCTTTTAACAGGGTGCAAGAGAAGAAAGTGTTCACCTTGTACGACATTTTTATAAGGTAATTGGCAGAGCACAGATGGACAGCAGCATGGTGTGTATTGTAGAAGCAGGAGTGTGGTGTCTGGTTCTATGCAGATAAATGTTATATGTCTTCATTTATTTTTTATGCCTATAATTACTGAATAAAAATGCTCAATTTCATAGTCCCTAGAGTAGCAATATCTAAACTTTTCTGTCCATGCTGTCTTATCAGTAAAATTTTTGAGGACTCAGCCCCAGTATATGATCATTTGTTTCTCAGTAATACATAGATTTGGTTATTTGGGAATAATTATATGTAAATTATGAACTACGTACGTATAAACACATATAAATAAATTATATATGATGCACTTATGTTCATAAGTTATATATGCTTACACATATAAAATTACTTATGAATTACATATGAATTTATGAACCATATACATGTATATTATTTATATTCATATGTGCTAAGAAACCTTATACAGGCTTCTAAACCTTTATTACGTTTATTGAGATTTTGTAAAGTGCCACCATGACTTTCAGTATCTGAAGAATTTGCAGAGCTTTGTCTTCAGGTTCCAGATGGTTTTATAAATATCTAATTGCCGCCAGGCATGGTGGCTCATGCCTGTAATCCCAGCACTTTGGGAGGCCGAGGCAGGTGGATCACCTGAGGTCGGGAGTTTAAGACCAGCCTGACCAACATGGAGAAACCCCGTCTCTACTAAAAATACAAAATTAGGCATGGTGGCGCATGCGTGTAATTGCAGCTACTCGGGAGGCTGAGGCAAGAGAATCACTTGAACCCAGGAGGCAGAGATTGCGGTGAGCCAAGATAGCGCCGTTGCCCTCCATCCTAGGCAACAAGAGCGAAAACTCCATCTCAAAAAAAAAAAAAAAAAATCTAGTTGCCATGGTTTTGTTTTAGCTTTTAAGGCATATGTTTTAGTCCATTTGGGATGCTAAAACAAAACACCATAAACTGGGTAGCTTATAAACAATAGACATTTACTTCTGGGCCGGGCATGGTGGCTCATGCCTATAATCAATCCCAGCACTTTGGGAGGCTGCGGCGGTCGGATCACAAGGGTCAGGAGATCAAGACCATTCTGGCTAACATGGTGAAACCCTGTCTTTACTAAAAAATACAAAAAAAATTAGCCTGGCATGGTGGCAGGCGCCTATAGTCCCAGCTCCTCGGGAGGCTGAGGTGGGAGGATGGCATGAACTGGGGAGGCAAAGCTTGCAGTGAGCTGAGATCGCGCCACTGCACTCCAGCCTGGGTGATAGGTGAGACTCCATCTCAAAAAAAGAAGAAAAAGAAATTTACTTCTGTCAGTTTTGGAGGCTGGGAAGTCTAAGATCAAGGCAGATTTGATATCTTGTGAAGGCTCACTTTCTCATAGATGGCACCATCTTACTGGATGACCTCATTACCTCCCAAAGGCCCTACCTACTAATCCCATCACCTTGGGAATTAGGATTTCAACATATGAATTTGGGTGGTGGGGGGTGGTGGGGAGCAGAAACACTCAGGCCTTGCCAGCCTCGTGTGTCTTTCAGGGAAGGCTCATCACTCGTCAGCCATGGTGGATTAATCCATAGGTCAAATAGTCATTTTCTAGTTTGCTGGCCTCCGGATCAGGTCTCTGCAGATCCTGCGAGTGATGGTTTCCCCTCTTATCGTGGCTGATGAAGATCCTCCTACAGGGGGAAGGTGGCAACACTGCCATTTCCTTGTCCCCTGTACTTTCATTATTCAAGCCCTCTTTAAGCTGCTGTTTCTTTGCAGGAATCGTTTTAAGCGACTCCATTATTGTCAGTGTTTGTTGAGATAAAATGAAGTTATATGATTTGGAGATCGACCTTGCCAGGCTCAGATGACCCCATCCAGCTGCAGCAGTGGACATACCCAGACAAGGGTGGCACCGTGGTGGGCCCCTACACACTGAGGTGGAAATCCCACTTTCCCCTTAGAACATCCCAAACCGCACTTGGCCTCCAAGTGAGGATACACCCCCACTAGCAAAGCCCACGAGAAAGCAGAAACCTCAGGGTTGCATTAGTCATCTTTGAACCTCTTTCCAGTATAACTGCCCTAAGTTTATGTCCTCTAGAAAGCTTTTGGATTGCAAAAACAGAAAGACATATAGGTAGGCATTTTCCCAGAGGGTTATTCTTTATTATTAACAAAAGGAGAGCTTTATTTAAATTCTGGATCCCTTCTCCCAACCCAGATTTTTCTTACTTTTATCCCATAACATTTATTATACCCTAAGTATAATTTCTTAGCAGCTTTTAGATGTTTTCAGGAATTGTCTTTCCTGGTGGTGGTAGTTATGTCACACAAGAATATTCAAATTTAGTTGTAGTTCTGACAACTGAAAAAACCTAAAAAGGATCTATTCCCTTTCCCACCCCAAGTGTGGGGGTGTGTGTGTGTGTGTGTGTGTGTGTGTGTGTGTGTGTCTCACTCAGAACTTGTGAGAGAGATGCAGCAGTTCTAAGGGTCATTGTCCAGTAGAGATTATCATGACAGTGAGTGCTCACACTGACCCAACCCTGAATGAGTGCCTCCTCGCATTTCATGTGCATTAACTCATTTCATCTTCACAATACCCTAGACAGACATGCCATTCATGCAGTGGAACAAGGAGGCGAGAGGTGTAAAGCTGGATTTGGTTATGTGTATCAGAACCAAGATTATGCCCACCGTGCTGTTCTGAAGGGGCCCTCCCAGGCAGTCATGACCCTGAGGAACAACATAACCCCGAAAGCACTCCTCAAAAGCAAATAGAACAAGCCATGTAATTGTAATGTTTAACTTATTTAATTATACTCTTCCTTCCAGAGGTGTGGAGCCTTGTATCTTTAATGTGGTAACTTAAACAGGATTGTCCATTTCTCCAGCCGTTCTCGACAAAATAGATAATGTTAAACACTTGAAATATTAGCCTTTTCTATATTTTAATCCTACATAGTAGTTTTTTTTTTAATTAACTGCTTTGACAGAAGAATTCTAACTCCATATACTTAAAAAGGAAGGAGAAAATTTTGAATAGTGCAATTTGATATTTGGTCTGTCATTTGAGCATGTGTGTTTGTGTTCACGTGTGCATTTTACTTCCTGGTGATTTACGAGAACTCACTAATGAGAAACAGATGGCCTCTAAAGCCACAAACTAGAGTTTATAATACTCTGTTGTTTATGGAAAAAAATATGAATAATCTCCTCTTCCCTCCCTTCCTTTCTTTTTAGGGAGAAGACATTTTTTTGGACATGTTTGAAGATGAGTATAGGAGCATGACAGTAAGTGAGGGGCTGGGACACACTTGGGCTGGCGTGCGCCTGTGTCCCTGCCAAGCTCCCCCCTGCCCATCCCAGAGGGAGTTTTTTGACTTAGGGCTTTGTGACCAAATAGCACAGATTGATGGGGAAGCAGATTTAGAATGGTGTCTTGTGATCCCCACCACTGTTAAAATTTCAGACTATATTCTCTCCCTCTAACATGGGAGGTGTCCGATGAATCAGGATGATTCTCTGCTATGAATAGTAATTTTGGGGACAGTATCATTTTATTGAGGACTTACTCTGTGCTGGATGTATATAGCATGCTGTACAGATTATATCTCTTCATCCTCACACCAACCAACGGTAATAGCTACTGCCATTGTCCCTTTCTTGCTGAATTAGTCTCTTCTCGTACTGCTATGCAGAAATACCCAAGACTGGGTAATTTATAAAGAAAAGAGGTTCAATTGACTCACAGTTCCACATTGCTGGAGAGGCCTCAGGAAACTTACGATCATGGTGGAAGGCACCTCTTCACAGGGTGACAGGAGAGAGAATTAGTGCAAGGAGAAAAGATGCCAGATGCTTAGAAAACCATCAGATTTCATGAGAACTTACTCACTATCATGAGAACAGTATAAGGGAAACTGCCCCCATGATTCAGTTACCGCCACATGGTTCTGCCCTTGACACGTGGGGATTCTCATGTGTCTCACCATTCAAGGTGCGATTTGGGTGGGGACACAGAGCCAAACCATATCACTTGCTAATGAGGAAACTGAGTCAGAGAGGTCTAGTGATGTACCCAAGTCTGCCTGGCCGGTGAGTGGCAGAGCCACGCTTCTAGAGGAGGACAGCCCAGCCCCCCATCCCCCGTGCTTCTCCATGTATTATGTCCCTGCCTCCCTGTTTGCTGCTCCACTGGAATGTTTCACCATGCAGCTCTCCCTCCAGTCTGTAGTGCCAGCACATGGGCTTCCTTCCTCCTCCCGCAGGCAGAATCGCGGGAAGCCATAGGTTCAGAAGATCCCAGCTTTCTCTGCTTTGCGCGTTTGTCTCTGTTATCCCAGCACCTGCCCTTGGCTAGGTACTCCATAAGTACGTGATAAGTGATCCTTCTTGTGGATATTACCCACCAAAGCATGTGTGATTTGGGAAGTTTATAATAAACCTAAGTGTTTTAAGTGTCAAAAAGAAAAAGGCAGCGTGCACTAATTGGCTCCTTGGCTTCGCAGCCCATTCCCTAGGAATCGGGACAGCCGGGCCCTCACCACGTCCTTTGTCACTGCATGTCTGAGGCTGCCGTGGAGCCTTTTCAGGGGAAAGGTGTAAATTGGCATAAGTCATCTCCAGAAACACCCCAGCAGCACCCTGTGCCAGGCCCCCGTGGGCTGCGCATCCACAGCCCCTCATCATTCCTCCAGCCCCTTCGAGAGAGGCTCAGTCTTCCACCCTTCAGACCATTCATTAGAGTGGAAGGGATTCAGTTGTCATTTGTCATTTCCTCTTACCCCCGAGACATCCCCCTGCAATGTCATTCCCTACAGTTTGGTTTCCTGTTTGGAAATGTCAGGCTTCTATGGCACTTGACCATGTGGGAAAGCTTGAGCTCTTAAACCCTTGCTCAGTGTCTGCTTTTGACAATGCAACCTTGAGTGCATTGCTGAAATTCTGAGCCTTGATTTTTTTCTTTTTTTTTTCGAACAGAGTTTTGCTCTGTCGCCCAGGCTGGAGTGCAGTAGTGCGTTCTCGGCTCACTGCAACCTCTGCCTCTTGGGTTCAAGCAATTCTCCTGCCTCAGCCTCCCGAGTAGCTGGGATTACAGGCGCCCACTACTACGCCCAGCTAATTTTTGTATTTGTAGTAGAGACGGGGTTTCACCATGCTGGCCAGGCTGGTCTCAAACCCCTGACCTCGTGATCCGCCCGCCTCGGCCTCCCAAAGTGCTGGAATTACAGGCGTGAGCTACCGCACCTGGCAATTTTTTTTTTTTTTTTAATCCGTAAGGTGGGGGATCCCTACCTCAGAGCCACCCGGCTGTGTATGAAATAGCCAACAAGAGGCCTCATGGGTCCATACACAACAACAAATACTCATGGGTCTATACACAACAAATACTTCCTCCCCCTCCCACCATGGGGAGCTTCCCAGGTTTTTTTGTTTGTTTGTTTTAATCAAACATGTATTGTGTGTCCTATACAATCAATGCCTGGCATTCCAGAGAAATACAAAGGTGCCACGCCCTTGCTCTGTATCTGAAAATCAGTCCTCAGCCTTCAGGAATGCAGCTTCTGAGTGGAAGGGGGTGGGGACAGGCCCTCCAAGGCCAGCTGCTGTACCAAAGTCAGACCATGACTTGTGACCTTTCCTTCATTTCCCTTATTGCCTCTGGTTTAATGCAAAAGGTTCAGTGAGGTGATGGCCTAGCTCTGCCCCCAGCAGGCCTGAGGGGTTCACTGGGAAGGTTGTAGGGGGCAGCAGGAGTAGAGGGGAAGGGAGCTGCAAGTGAATGAGTGAGGCAGGAACTGCCACCCCTGCGGGGTTAGAGGATTTGAAGTGGGGGACCTCAGGCTTCTGGAGGAAGGTACTTAAAGTGTCCAAAAGAAGAAGGCAAGCAGCATGCACCAAGTGGCTCCTTGGCCCCCTGGCCCGTTCACCGGGTGTCTCAGTATGTTTTCTGCAGCTATAACAGAATACCACAGACTTAATTTATAAAAAAAAGAAATTTCTTACAGTTCTAGAGGCTGGGAAGTCCAATATCAGGTGCCAGCATTTGGTGACGGCCTTCTTGCCACATCATCCCATGGTGGAATGCAAAAGGGCAAGACAGAGCAAGAGGGAACAGAACTCACTCTTATAACAAAGTCACTCTCACCATCATTGAGCCACACCTGCGATAACAACATTACTCCATTCATGAGACCTAATCCCGTCTTGTTAGGCCCTACCTCTCAGCACTGTCACACTGGGGTTTAAGTTTCCAACACATGAACTATGGGGGACACGTTCAAACCATAGCACCAGGTATCTGGGCCACTGGGCCCTCCCTACATCCCTGCCCTATGTAGTCAGCTTTACCTAGCAGGAGGGGGAAAGTGGTATGTTTGAAGCCCACTTTCTGAAAAGAGAAGACACAAGGAAAGCTTGTGATGTTTGAAAGAGTAAAATGAATTCTGCAGAAAGCTTACCCTTCCTCTGTGAAGCCAGGGAAATGAAGTGTTAGTGTTCAACAACACGTGTGCATTGATTACTACTACTGATGCAGCAGAGATCTGGGAGAGGTGGCAGGGAGGGGATGTCACCCTGTGTCTTAGTCATCAAAGAAGGCTTCGCAGAGGTGGTGTGGAAAGAGGCCGTCAGCTCTGGCCCAGTGGCCGTGGGCATGCGCCTTTCCTCCTCTGAGCTCAGTGTCCCTTTTATGATGGGCCCACCAGCACCTGCCGTCCAGCAGGAGGTGATCCCAGCACGTGCCTGGCACTTAATAGATGCTCCAATAATGATTGTGTTATATTATCCCAGGTAAGATGTGAAGGGGACAAGGAAGGAAGGGGAAACATTGGTCCTAGGGTGGGAATCACAGAGGCCCTGGAGCAAGACAGGCCTGGGCTCATGTCTCGGCTCTGCCACCCACCAGCTGAGCGACCTTGGATCCATTTTTCTGCTTCTCTGAGGCTGTGTTCCCTCATCAGCAAAGTGGGAAGCAGCTCCTCAAAAGCCCTTAGGTCACAGCTTGCAGCGGAATCAGCTCTCGTTAAACGGAAGCTGCCATCGCCATAGCTGTTATCATCACTGGAAGGACAGAGAGGAGGAAGCAGGTGGCAGACGGGCTTGCACCCACAGGGATAAAGCATACCTGGCCTCCTGCTGAGAATCCCTGTCCCTGCTGAGGTGGAGAGAGAATGCGAAGAGGAGCAAGCTTTTCACAGCAAGGATGCAACTTCTCAAGAGTCTGAGCTGCTGCTTCAATTAAAGGAAAAATCTGCAATTTAGAAAACCAAAAGGCATATTGCTCCCTTATCTGGCTGCCTCTGTGCTTTACTTCAATCTAAATCCAGGGTTTAGATCACTCATTTACATTTACTAAATGCGGGTGAAGGCGAGGGGCCTGTGTAACCTCCCCCGGCACCTTCCTCCTTCC
Organism: Pan troglodytes; assembly: GCF_028858775.2. NCBI lineage: Eukaryota > Metazoa > Chordata > Mammalia > Primates > Hominidae > Pan > Pan troglodytes. The sequence goes on from NC_072416.2 coordinate 13,699,393, forward strand.
AAGTAAGGAATCTGCTTTGAGGTTTCCTGTAATGTCTCTTCTAGATGAAGCCCATGAACGTGGAATATCTCATGATGGACGCCTCCATCCTGCTGCCCCCAACAGGCACGCCACTGACGGGCATTGACTTCGTGAAGCGGCTGCCGTGTGGCGATGTGGAGAAGACCCGGCGGGTGAGTGAGCACAGGACCTGTCATCTCCTGGGCCACTGTTCTCCAGAACCACTCCCAGACCAGGGAGGAAAGGGCTTCTTTGTCAAAGTCAAGAGCCTGCCCTCAACACAGCTTAGACAGTGGATAGAGAGTACCCACTTGCCCCCAGGCATGACTTTCCAAGGCATGTTTTTACCCTTTGGGAAATAGGGTTTGGCATTCCGTTGCATCTGGCACCCAGTGTTGGCTGCAGAGAGGTAGCCTTCACCAGTGCAGACAGACAAGCCCTGAGCTCAGGAGTGGAAGGCAATGGGGCCAGTTTTCTGTGAACCGTCGGGGGTGAGCACGGTACATCCAGTGCAGGTGAGGTTGGTGTGAAATCGTAGCCCAGCGGTCTCAGGACCCCCAGAGATAGTGCGATGTTAAGGCATCTACTCGCTCTTGGGACACAGTCAAGTTAAATGTGAATCTCACCAGCCTGCAGGACAGATATGTGTGAAAAGATTAGTTCTCAGAACCAGCTGCAGTGTGTGCTTCCGTTATCAGCCCTTTTTTTCCGAAGCAGGTACTCTAGGAAGCAGTGTCCTCAGGGGTGTTCATGGTATTTTATCTCCCGGGTAAGATCAGAGTTTCTTAGAAAGCACCATCACCCTTTCCTAGAAAATCATTCCCTGGAGACATGAGTATTTGTGTATAGTTTAGAGGAATTCATTGCACAGAGCTCCCCTTGTCAGTCTTTATCATCTGAGTTAATTCGTGTGTGACAGAGGTGTTTCACTTTTGGATTTTGCAAAACAGGAATGACTTGTCATTTGCACCTCAGACACGAGGAGTCTGAACCTTCCTCCCTGCAGCTGGTGGTTCTACCTCGGAAGCCTGGGGGTGCAGAGGAAGTGGGACCCATGTGTCTTGAGTCAATCCACATTTCCAACTGTCTGACCAAACCCACAAGCCTCACCGCAGGACCCACCCTGTCCGGGCCACTGACGCCTTCCTTCCATGTCCTCCCTGCCAGGCACACGATTCTGTTTGTGGGTGGCAGTGTTTGCACTGGACGTCCTGGCATCAGCTTTCACTGGAGGACTGGTTCTGACAGATGTGTATGTGTTGCTTCATGATGCTGACGTGCTCACCCCCAGCCAGGGCTACAGCATCCTGTGCCAAGAAGGCCCCACCTGGGAGATCCCCCCGCACCCCTGAGCCAGAAGGTCCAGAGGACTGAACGCTGAGCACTGCTGCTCTGGATTCCACTTTGCCTTTTTGTTGTTGTTGTTGTTGTTTTGGAGGCTGCAGTGAGCTGTGATCCATCCTGGAGTGCAGTGGTGCGATCATAGCTCACTGCAGCCTCAAACTCCTGGGCTCCAGCCATCCTCCCACCTCAGCGTCGGTAGCTGGAACTACAGGCACAAGCTACCACACCTAGCTAATTTTTAAATGTTTTATAGAGATGAAGTCTTGCTAAGTTACCCAAGTTAGCCTTGAACTCCTGGCCTCAAGCCATCCTCCTGCCTTGGCCTCCCAAAGTGCTGAAATTACAGACATGTACCACCACACCCAGCCCACACTCTACCTTCTTTTGGTTCACAGTTCATCAGGGTTTTTCTTACCACTTCTATGAACACATAGCCTCTGTTATGAAGTAGATCAATTCAAATCAGTTCTTTATTTGGATTTCCTCATTAAATTCTATAACCATCCTAGGAGATTGGCACTATTATTATCCCCATTTTACAGAGGAAGAATTTTTTTTTTTTTTAGACAGGGTCCTGCTCTGTCACCCAGGTTGGAGTGCAGTGGTGCCATCTTGGCTCACTACAACACACTCTGCCCCCTGGGGTCAAGCGATCCTCCCACCTCAGCCTCCTGGGTAGCTGGGATTACAGGTGTGTGCCACCACACTCGGCTAATTTTTGTATTTTTTGTAGAAATGGGGTTTTGCCATGTTACCCAGGCTGGTCTTGAACTCCTGGACTCAAGCGATCCGCCCACCTCGGCCTCTCAAAGTGCTGGGATTACAGATGTGAACCACCACGCCCTGTCCACAGGGGAAGAAATTGATGCATGGAGAGGTCTGGTGATTTGCTCAAGGTCACCCAGCTAGTGAGTAGCTGAGCCACAAGTCAGCCCAGGCAATGTGGCCCCCAGAACCTAGACTCTTAGGCATTCTGATCCACTGCTTCCCACACTGCCTTCTTGAGATCTGCTGGCTCTGCTCAGGACACTGGGACAGCAAAAACACAGCCCCAGTCCTGAAGAAATCAGAGCCTTAGTGGTCAAAGTGGGAAGAGACAGTGGCAGGTCATGTGGCTAAGGCCATTATTCAAGCAGCATTAGGTCACTAATCCCACCTGGAGCAGGAAGTGGGACAGGCATCAGATAGGGAGGCATAGGCCCAGAGACAGGTGGCACATTCTGGCACCAACACGGCAGTGATTGCAGCTGGAGCCCACAGGAGGATGTGATGAGGCTGGGGGTGCTGGCAGGAGCCAGATCACGGGAGCCTTGGAGCCCCTTGAGAACCTTGGCTGTCACCTCTTAACACAGTTTCATGACCTCATGCCCTGCTGGGCTGGGGCAGATGGTCCTGATCCACAGGCGAGAGATGGGAGAAATGCGGGGGCCAGTTTGTCAGGCATGTGGCAGAAGGGAGGTTGCTTCTTGTCTACTCTGAGCTGCTGTCTCCATCTGTCAAGTAAAATGTGCCTGCCTTTCCAGAGTTATTGTGAGGACTCAGCAGCAAGCCAATGGCAGGTCTCGATGATAGTCTTTTTGCCCCTCACATGTCACAGAGTTGCAGGTTCCCAGGGCTGTGCTGCCCACCTCCCTTGTCCTGGATAGGATGCACAGCCCGAGTGGCTGGCTGAAGCACAGATAGAGAATATCTCAGCTTCTCTAGAGTCTCTTTGCCTGTCTGACAAGTTTCCAAAAGCAACTCTCAAGTCCTCCCAGGGTCCCTGGGTAACAGAATGATATAAAAGAGGCCAGGCTACCTCAAAGCCAAGGCATCCACTTTAGAAAAGCTTCCTTTGTGACTTTAATAATTTCTTTCTGAAGGGTAGCTTTGGCCACTCATCTCACTACGGTTCCTGTTGCAAGGGAGCCATCTAGAATCATCCAGAAGCTTAGCTCCTCAAGCCCACTTCAGAAATCAGAACACACCAATGTGCTTTGAATCTGAGCTAAAGGAAGTTACATGGTTTAGCAAGCAATTGAGGGCTTATGTGGTTCGTTTCAAGTTTTTTGCTTGTATCCAGAGAACATTCCAAGCTACCCCTTTGGATTCAAAGGTTTTCTTTCTTTCTTTTTTTTTTTTCCACCAAGTAGACTTTTTAAAGGAGGCTGATCCTTTTTAGAAACTCCATCCTTTATTTTCCTTAAGGACTTGTCAAAGAGGTTCAAACAATTCTCCTGGCAAATCATTCCTAAATATTCATAGATTCATCAAAGAGCTGCTAGATTCTTGCTATGTGCCAAATACTGCATTAGCCTTGGGGGTGAAGAAATGAGTGAGCACACATCCCTGCCTTCTGGACCGCTCTTTTTACCTAGTGAGGTAAAGTTTATTAACAAGTAAGAGAATAGCAGGTTTGGTATCAACTCACAGTCAGAGCTCTGGAGGAAAGAAACAGCATGCCATAGCCAGGGGCTGAGGAGCGCTCCTCCTGCAGATAGAGTGATCGGAAGAGCTGCTCTGCAGAGTTGACATCTGAGCTGAAACCTGGAGCACGAGGAGGAGCCGGGAAGGTTAAAGTGATAAAGGAGGCACTTTCCAAACAGGGAACAGCACACATCCAGTCCCTGAGATGCCACCAAGCGTGGCATGTTCAAGGAGCATAGTTAAGTGAGGGAGGGGCAGGAGCACAGCTACAGGAGAGGATGGTGGCAGCGCTTTGCAGGCCGTGGGGAGGCATCTCACGATAACGCCGTTTTCCCTCTTGCTTTTTTTTTTTTTTTTTTTTGAGACGAGTCTCAGTCTGTCACCCATGCTGGAGTGCAGTGGCATGATCTCAGCTCACTGCAACCGGCTCCTCCTAGGTTCAAGTGATTCTCCTGCCTCAGCCTCTACAGTAGCATGAGCCACCACGTCCAGCTGATTTTTTAATTTTTTTTGTATTTTTAGTAGAGACTGGGTTTCCCCAGTCTGTTGGCCAGGCTGCTCCCAAACTCCTGAACTCAGGTGATCCACCTGCCTCAGCCTCCCATAGTGCTGGGATTACAGGCGTGAGCCACCATGCCCAGCCCCCTCTTGCATTTTAAAAACCACATCACTTATTCTTTCTTTCAACATAGTTGTTGAACATATTCTAGGTGTCAGGCTCTGAGTAAGATGCAAGACAAGAATGGTGAGCAAATAATATAAAATAAGACCAAAACAGCAAGGGGTCCACTGAGCCATGCCAGCTGAGAAGGGAAATTCATGTTGAAATGAAGGTCATTGGAGCTGTTGGGGTCCAGTGAGAACATTGGAGCAGAACTTTGGGCTTAGGCTGGATCCATCCCACATGTAGGGGGACCTGAGAGAAGCAGTGAAGAAGGAAAACAGTGGTGTCAGTCAGACCAACCACGGGTCAAATCCCAACTCCAGCTGCATGACCTTGAGCGAGCCACTCACCCTCCCGGAACCTCAGGTCCCTCGTGGGTCTTGCCTCTCAGCTGTTGCCCAGAGTAGACGAGTGTGGCTGTGAAGTGACAAGCCCAGGGCCTGGCAGACAGTAAGTGCTCAGGAAGCATTGTCTGAACAGAAATGGAGCAGTCTAGTATGTAAGGTGGGAAAGAAATAGGGTCTTTCATGATCTAAATCTACCGAAGCTTAATGCCAGAGAAAAGAGAGTTAGGAATAGGATTTTTTGGTGAATATCAAAATCCAAGTTTAAGCCACTAGCCATCTGTATATAGTCATCTTGGAAGCGGTTATGAAACACCCATATTTGCACGAGGTTTTATTTGTCCCCACATTGTTTCCCTGTTCCTTTGTAAAACCACAAGCAGTTTTTGTGTTTATCACTATTGGCCTTGAGGAAATAGAATATTTTGCTTTATTTTTTCGATGTGTATTATACATTAAAGAAAATACGATAACATCTCATACAATTTCAAAAGTAAAGGGAACAGTGTTTCCCATGATTTCATCACCCTAAACAAACAATACTTAGACATCTTTTGTGCTCCTCCTATCTTTGTCTGTAAAAAGAGTGTACCGTGGTCTTGCTTTCATCCCTTCTTTTTCTTTCTTTTCGTCGTAGCACAAGAAGTTTTTCATGTTGTCATAGTTTAAATAAGTCTCATTTCTTATGGCCTCATAAAGGTTCATCTGGCATTTTCTTGCAAGTAGACATTTTGGTTGCTTCCAGTATTACATTATTTTCAACTAAACTATAATGAGCAGCTTCATGAATACAGTGTTTTTCTTTCTTTTGAATTATTTCTTTAGGATAAGTTCCCAGAAGCGGAATTTCTGGTTCAAAGGGTATGAATGTGTTTTTTTCATGATCCTCTGCATATTGCCAAATTGCTTTCCCGATGGTTTGTGCCCACATTAAACTGCTTCAGCCCTCTTTTAAGAATGACTGACTTTCACAGCTACATGGCCTCAGTGGGCTTCTAACTTGAGTGACTGTCGCCTAAACTAGGCAGCTTGCACATGCAGCAAGGAAGGAGGAGGGTGAAAACCGAGCCTTTGTTCCAGGCCAGCTCCTGGGCTCAGCACATCACCGGTGCCATCCTGTTGTACCTGCATGGTGGGTGCCCCATTTCCAGAACACAAGCCTGGGCTTGGGCACGTCACGTGATTACCAAGCCCCAGCTTGAGCCACAGTGTGTCTGACTACAGAGCCACCCACCTTCCCCTGCTCATTGGACTGATTCCCCAGTGACATTGAGTTTGCCAGAATTTGCTTCCAGACTCATTGAAGCAAAGAAACTGGAGAAATCTCTTTATATTTGAGCTTGGTCAGCTGTCATCCTTTTCAAAATCTAACCTGTTCTTCCTGGGTCAGTCCTTCTTGATATTCTATGGAAGAATCTGAAAGAATAATAATTTATTTTTCCTTTTTAATAATACTTTTAAATTTGCGTCTTTATTTAGCAAAGAAAAGCGCTCAATAAAACCCTGGGTCCCAAGCCTTAAATCTTTTGGAGGTCAAGGAGTGTGGTTGGAAGAACACAGAGCTTGGAATCTAGTTATTCACTAACTGACCTTGGGCAGGCTGCCTGTCATTGCTCAGCTTTGATTTCCCCATCTGTAAAATAGGAACCATGCAGAGTCATTAAAAGCTTAGATGAGACAACCCCGTACAGCTGGCATAGTATGCGGCAGGCCATGGGGAATCAGAGAGTGCTTATTGTTTTGGGTGTGGTGGGTTGAATTTTATGGCTCTTATGCTCATATTTTAGCTTTCTTTTGTGAATTTACAGAGTTGTGGGGCTGCCCAATGTGCCTACCAGGCCCTTATAACCCCCCTACCCCCATGGGAGCCCAGGTTTTGCCTCGAGTGGAGCTCCCCGCCCTGTGGGAATCGGCCCTCCTCACATTCATGGACATGGCTTCTCATGTGTCCTTCCTTCTCTTAGGAGTTGGGGCAGGAACCAGGAAAAACATTGAGGGATTTTATTATACAGTCATCCCTCGGTATCCATGGGGGATTGGTTCTAGGACTCCTCCAAGGATACCAAAATCCACAGATGCTCAAGTCCCTTATATAAACGGCGTAGTGTTTGCATATAACCTATGCACATCCTCCTGTAGACTTTAAATCGTCTCTAGATTACTTATGATACTGAGTACAATGTAAATGCTATGTAAATAGTTTGTTATACTGTATTGATTAGGGAATAATAAGGGGAAAAGTCTGTACAAGTTGAGTACAGATGCAACCCTTTTTTTTTTTTTTAATATTTTTGATCTACAGTTGGTTGAATCCACAGATATGGAACCCATGGATACAGAGAGCTGACTGTATGTGTATTATATTCTATTTTATATTTATGATGATGATTGTTATTATCCATGTGTTGTTTGCAAGGCAAAAGCAGATATTGGCCTATATTGGGAGCCAAATTCTGAACTTTTAAAGTATTTATTGAAAGGTTACAGTTTTTCAGAGTGGTGAGCTGCAGAAAGCCACACGTTTCTGTTTTCTCACCCACCTGCTCTGGTCCTGCATGAGTTATTTGCCTTCAAAACCCCGAGAGGAACAGGCATTTGGGCACAGAAATGAGCGTCTCCTTGACTTGGACCTGGCTGTGATGGGCCGTTTCCTTTCTTTCTCATCCTCATGGTCATGACTCCTTATTTGAGAGCTCAAGCTGCCAAATATTTCAAGTGACCACCCACGTCTTGGGCTTTCTGTACTTGGACTGCCATGGATGTTTAAGTTTCCTGGTGCACTTGGTTAAGTGACACACATGTCATACATTCCTGAGTTCACACCCAGCTCAGCCACTTAGCAGGTGTGTGAGCTGAAATAACTCTGCCCCTCTCAGCTCTGTTTCTTCCTCCATAAAATCTTCAAGTTACAATAAGGTGCCCACAGTTCCTGCCACCCCGTAAGTGCTTAAAAAATAGAAGTTCTTTCGAATTTTTTAATGGAACTACACTTCTTTTTCTCCCAATTGTTAGAGATGTCTTTATGAAGACTGTACTTTTAAAAACTGTTGACAATCAGATACGAATGCTACCACCACCATCATCATCATTATAACTTAAGAGCTGATCTTTCTCCAGTGCTTTCTGGTTTACAGAGGACTGCACTACCTTAGCATAGGGCCAGGAGATAGGATTGCTCTTCCAGTTCCAACATTAGGAAGTTGCTCCAAGGTCTCCCGCTGGTTAGGGCGCAAGGCAGCACTGGGTGTAAGCAGGCTGACCAGCTCCTCATTGCCTGGGGTATGAGGAGGCAGTGTGAGTGCACCTCTTTGCAGACAGTAATTTGGCCCCTTTCTAGTTTTGGGAGGCACACTGCTGTATAGAGGGCACCTCCCCTCACCTAGGTCCAGACTGCAGCCTTCAGAGCCATAAACAAGAAGACCCAAAGGCGCACTGGGATTCGCCTTTGCAGCTCCCTAGTGGTGACAGTGGTTTGTCCCCCCAACCCCACTGTGCTGGCTGCTTTCCCTCCTGCGTTATCTCAGAACCTCCTAGCAGGCATGCGAGCTATCATGCCCATTTTACAGATGAGGAAAAGGAAGCTCACAGAAGTCAGGGGACTTGCCCAGCCTAGTGGAACTGGGAATCTGATGTAGACCTCATGTGTCTGACTCTGGAGCTGTCCCCATCGGGCACTGCACCCTCAGTCAGGCCCAGCAGCTGTGCCTCAGGGAGAGAGGCCTGCAGGTGGCCTTTTCTGTGGACTGCCCCTCTGCTTCCTTGCTCTGGTTGGTGGGCAAGCCTGTCCTGGGGCTGGAGGCTGCTTTCTGCACACACGGCTCCGACTGCTGGGACTCTGCTTTGTTTCTGCTCTCTGAAAGTACCTGGTGGCCACACAATTCTGACCAGACACCACTTCTATGGGCCAGGAATCCCTGTGCTGGTGGATCCGCCTGTGCCCCTGGTCTGCTGGCAGGGAAAGCCTGAGGGGCATTCAGGGAACCAAGGTCACTGCCCACCTGCTAGGTGCGAGGTCTCTGCCCTGTCAGCAGCACGTGCCCTGTCGTAAGACCAAGGGATCGGGAGTTGAAGAGACTCACCCAGGAGTAGGATTTTCCTCAGGTCTCAGGCCCTGCAGCCCACAGGCATTTCATTTCACCCTCTTCTGTCTGCCCCACCCCCGTATTCAGTAGGTAGTACCTTGAAATGCTTTTGGAGTGATTGGGTTTTCCAGAGCCCATGCTGGTTTGGTTGGGACAGACTCAGGGTCTAGCCCTTGCTAGAAGTATGGCCTGGGCAGGTCACTTCACCTTCTTAGGTCTCAGCTGCCCGGTCTGTGAAATGGGGCTGACTGCTGGGCAGGGATTATTATGAAGGTCACCTGATACTTGGGGACAAGGTCCTGGCAGATGACAGGTGCTCAGTTCAGGTAAAGTAACCCAAACCTGAACCTGTGAATAACTGAAAACAGGCTACTCCCCCTTTGATTTTTTTTTTTTTTTCTGTCTTGTTGTAAAAGCACGTACCAGAATCACAACACCCGAAGAGGTGGGCTTTATTGCGTTTCTTTCTTTTTTAATAGAGAGTCATTGTGTCATTTTTGGGTGTGGGGCATCTCACTGAAATGACTCTGCAATCTCACTCTTCTCTGCTCTCTGAACTGTTGGTCCAGGCCATCCGGGTATTCTTCATGCTGCGTTCCCTGTCACTGCAATTGCGAGGAGAGCCTGAGACACAGTTGCCGCTGACTCGGGAGGAGGACCTGATCAAGACTGATGATGTCCTGGATCTGAGTGAGTTGGCTGCTCTGAGTCACAGCAGGGGGCTGGGGGACATGGGACATGGGACACCACTCTGCTGATTCACACGCCACTGGGAGGGTCAGTGTGCAACCTACGTTTTGTACTATTATTGAGCTGTGACCTTGAGCCAGCGGTGTGCATGTCCCATGCAGGTTTTGAAGAAAAGGCCCCTGGGTTCTCTGAGATCAGTTTGAGGGTTCTGCTTTCACACAGCTGGTTCTCTAAAAAGTCTCTGCAGAGCAACTGGAGGCTCAAGCAAGGGTGAACAAACTCCAGGGTTCCTGTCCTCCCTATAAACATAGTGGCATCGGTTTGGTTGGTTTTATATATTAAGCATTTTCTATATGATTCCAATGATAAAAGGGTTCTGCTGCTAAAGAAAGAAACTTGTAAAAAGCAAAACACCAGTGTTTAGGTAAGGATGAAGGCTTTGGAGGCTGGAGAACCACGTGCTAAGCCCATAACCTTGAGCTACTTGTTCCGCTGTGTAGTGCCTCATTGTTCTTATCTGCAGCATGAGGCTCAGCTTTAGAGAAGACAATGGGCATAAAGCCTGACCATGTTCCTGGAACCCCTCTCGTATTTGTATAGCTTTCTCTTTCCTCCATTTGCTACAGGGCACAGGCACACTAATGAGCAGCATGGTTTTCTGTTTCTTAACGGCATTGTGGTATATTAGGAGTCTTTGGTTATAAGAGACAGAAAACTCACCTTAGACCAGCTTAAGGAAAAGAAAGGGAAATTGGCTGATGTCACTGGGAAGTCCAGGAGTAGGCTACCTTCAGGCATGGCTGGATCTGGGTGCTCAGACACTGTCATCAGGAAGCTGCCTTCCTCCATCTCCCAACTCTGCTTTCCTCTGTTCATCCTCAGGAGGGCTCTCACCAGGTAGTGGCAAGATGGCCTTTAGCAGCCCCAAGATTTGTTGAGCCAGCTACACAGCCCTGATGGAAAGAGAAGCTTCTCTTTCCCTTTAATTCTCTAAAGTCTGGGGTAGAGGTGTTATTGGCCTAGCTTGGGGCACATGACCATCCCTGAACCAGCCAGTGGTCAGAGGAATGTGACTCACTGATTGTCTAAGCTGGGGTCGTATGTCCAGCCTTGGAGCTGGGAGGGAGGGCCAGTTCCTTTTGAACCCCATCACCTGAGAGAGGGAAGAGGTGACCCTCAAAGGAAAGCCACCAAAGAAGGGATGGTGGCTGGATGGGCAGAAACAGCACAGGGCCACTCTCTGTAGCACTGTTGTTGCTGTTTTAAATCAGCTTTATTAAGATATAATTTATATACAAAAAAACTCCCCAAGGGTTAGTGTATAATTCAATGAGTTTTGACAAAACTATAGAGTTGTGATCTAGACCCTGCTTTGTATTCCCTTGAACAAATGACAGGACCCCCACAGCCTCCGTTTCGTCTCCTGTAAAACGAGATGGTCTTTCTTAAAGTACAGAGTTGTTTTCAGGATTGAATGAAATAGAATATGAAATATCACGTGACCAAGCATAGTGCCTACCGTGTAACTGTACTCAGCAAACTGTAGTCAGTATTACAGGAGGTCATGCGTGTGAAGAGCATAGCATGCCGCCTGACACGTAGAGGTTCTCAGTGAATGAGTATTGTGTGTTACCTGGTTGTCTGGTTTCTTTTTCTGGCCTTATTTATGTTTTATCTTTCCCTTTCTTGGAAGAATAAAGCAGCTGTGACGCCTCTCTGCCTGCTGCCCAACTCCTTTGGCCCTTTTGCCCTTGAGAAATGGCCACAGGAATTTCTCTAAGGGTTTAAATTGATCAAGTTGGCTGCAAAGAATCATAAACCAGTCTTTCTCTGATTTGATTCAAGGAGAGAAAGAGCTTGCTTTGGGGGGGTGGGAGAGGGCAGTGGGGAGGGGGCACTTCATCAGGGCAGCAAGAATGTTTGCATCCGTGAAATGGAATTAAATTTTATGCTGGGAATTCACATTCCTTCTCTCCTCCCCCTAGGAATGGCCTGCTGGAATAAAGGTTCAAAGTTTTTCACTTATCAATTTTAATTGATTAGATTGCTAGTTGAGATCACTTAACTGAGCCTTTTTGGGTAGTTGGCCATTAAGAAAGTAATGGCTGTTTGTCTTTGCCCAGCCTGATTGCAAATTATGTCTTTTGCTAAGGAGGGCAACTTTCAGAAAATAGGGATTATGGAAGCACGTGGTACTAGGATAAGATATGCCTGTATTGTTGGTTTATTTGGTTTTTTTCTTCTTTCCTTTTTTTTTTTTTTTTTTTTTTTTTGAGGGAGGGATTGTAAATGCTGGAGCTTCTCCTCACCTTCCATTGCGGGGGAAAATCACCCTACTGTGAAATCTGACCAAACGCCTTCTGTATACAAAATACAGGTGAAGGATAGGTGAAGCCATTCTTGCTTGCTGCATGACTGGAAGCTGGGCATGTTTTTGTCTCCCTGATGAACTTGAGAAAGCTGACTCGGGGAGAAATGTTAGGGACTGCTCACCATTTTCCTGACTCCATGTGGTCTGCTAGGCTTAAAGGAGTGCTGTCTCCAAACAGCAGGAAGAGGTGGCGTAAAGTGTATTCACTGCCCCTTGTCACACTTCAGTAAGAAACAACAGCGTAAAGGATATTCCCCAGAAGCCACCCCAAGTGCTTGCTGACCAGCAGCAGGTCTCTCGGCCGGGTGTGACAGCAGAGCTCCGGCTGTCATAAAAGGTGGCTTCTCATGGGGAGCATTAAAGATGTGGTCACCACTCAGCAAAGAGGCAAACTGGTCATGCTTAAAGTGAAGCCTGTTTTGTTTTTCACTAGAGAGGAGAGTGGCAGAGGGCAGAGGTCAGGAACTGGCAGCCATGTGTGCCACATCTGCTGGAGTGATGGGGGGCTGGGGTGGGAAGGAAGAGAGAGAGGAAGGGAGGGAGGGAAGTGGAAGGAAGTTGAAGGGAAGGAGGGATTGGAGGAAGAAAGGGGAAGGGAGGGAAGGGAAGAGGGGAGGAACTAGATAAAACAGTGGATTTCTAGAGAAAATAGCATCATGAATCTCCATATACCCAGCCCTCAGCTTCAACAGTTTTTACCATTTAGCTAAGTTTTATTTTATCTGCCCTTTCATCTGTCTATTTAAAATACGCCACCCACCCACACAGTGTATTAAAGCAAATGGAAGACATCATATTATTACATCTAGAAATACCTCTCTCTAACAGAGAAGGACTTTGTATTGTTCCTTTTAATGGAATTGATTGCCACCATTTGCAAACCGAGTGCCTCCCCAGCCCCAGCTGCTGCTTTGGAATGGAGGCCAGGGTGCAGGGGCCTGTAGACAGGGCCTGTGCTCACCCGTGTGCTGCCGCCCGGGTCTTGTTGACATTTGATTTTGCAGCCACTGGCATCATTGGAGTAATCATCTTTGTAATCTTCCCCAGAGTCTTCATGCCTGTGAGGCTCAGTAGCCTTACCTTTGAAATGGTTCTAGGGCTGGATGTGGTGACTCACACCTGTAATCTCAGCACTTTAGGAGTCTGAAGTGGGAAGATCACTTGAGCTAAAGAGTTCAAGACCAGCCTGAGCAACATAGTGAGACCTTGTCTCTACTAAAATCCAAAAAAATAGCCAGTTGTGGTGGCAGATACCTGTAGTCCCAGATACTTGAGGGGCTGAGGTGGGAGGATCTCTTGAACCCGGGAAGTCGAGGCTGCAGTGAACCCTGATCATGCCACTGCACTCCAGCCTGGGGGACAGAGTGAGACCCTCTTTCAAAAAAATAAAAACAAAACCAAAACAGGGTTCTAAAAGACTTTCCAAGGAGCTCAAATGAGATCACATGTAAAGCTCACAGCACCATGCTTGGCACTTAGTAGGTGCCCAGTGAGTGGGAGTTGGCTGCTTCCCTGCTGCAGCTGCTGAATACGCAAGCTGAAACTCATCCTGCTGGGCTCCATGGGGCTGGCATTTTCTGCTTAAGCAACACTCTGAGAACAGTATCCTGAGACATTCAGGTCATTGCTCAGATGACGGCACTGTTTTGAGGGGTAAGAAAGATATAGCTCTGGCTGCTTTGGCCAGAGGAAGGGAGCTGTATCCCGTCTAGGCTGTGAGACTCACTCACTCCAGTGTGCCTCCTGAACAAGGACAAGCAGGCTTTGAGGAGAAACCACAGATTCCTTGGAATTGACCTCAGAGCCTCCTTAAAGGATTCTTGCCTGTTTCCAAATATCATGAGCAACCACAATAGGGGAGAAATCTGTCCATTATCCATACACCCCAAAGAGACACCTGGCAACCAGGTGTGTTCAGTGTCCAGTTTCCTTGCAGCCTGTTCATGTGGGCACCTAACATTCACATAGTTGCAGCCATAGCATGTGCTACATGTATCTAACTTGTATTCTGATTTCTAAAATCAGTTCGTGAAGCCCATTCAATGAAGACCCATTCATGCATTCAGCTATTTATTGAGCACCTGCTGTATGCCAGGCACAGTGCTAGGAGCTGAGATGTGAGAGTGAGCAAAAGCCAGACTTCACTTCGGTTCTTGAGGTGTTTCCAGTTGTGGAGGGAGCAACCACTAACAGGTAGGTTAAGCAAATGCATGATCACAGACTGATTGGGATGGCTCCGTAGAGGTGATGAGCAGGGTCCATGCTAGAGAATAACCAGGAGGAAAATCCTCATGGGCTGGTTAGGGAAGGCCTCTCTGAAGAGGTGCTGTGCCAGGAGGGACCAGAAGCTTCTACGAGAAAGCACAGAAATGAGGACTGCCTTTTAAGGATGGCAGAGGTGAGGCTGAGGTGGGAGAGAGGGTGCTGTGTTCCAGGGTCCTCACAGAAACTGGGGTGGCTGGCACACAAGTAGCAAGAGTGGGTCAGTGGCTGGGAAGAGCCAGATCTCAACTACAGGGCTTTCTCACAGGGACATCTGTCCCAAACGGACACTTCTAGAGCTGGCACTGCCTGGTCAGATGGTCCCAGAAGGGGCCTTCGAGCTGCACTGGGGGCTAGAAAGGCCTGCAGCAGGGCGGCGAGGAGCATGGACTCAGGGGCCAGACTGTGCCTGGATGGAAGTCCCAGCTTTGCTGCTTTCTGCTTGCCAGCTGTATTACCTTAAGGGAACTGAGTCTCCCGGCACTTCAGTTTCCACAGCTGTGAAATAGGACTTGCTGGGAGGAGTAGATGAGCATTATCTGTGCTGTGCCTAGAACAGTGCCTGACAGAATTGCAGAGAGGCCATTTAGGAGGCTGTGGCAGGGACCAGGGTTCAGTGCTAGTGGGCAAAGAGGGACAGGACAGTCTGGGTACAGCATTTTGTGACAGTTTGCAGTGGCGATGCCAGAGAGCTCGGTTAACTCTGGGGTTCTGAGCTTGGGGCAGTCCAGGGGGCAGGGGCTGGGAGGATGGTGATTCTGTCATCAGCAGGGCTGATCCTGGAGGAGGAGCTGGTTCCAAGCAGAAGGTGGTGAAGTTGGTCGGGCGGCCAGGTGAGACGTGCCATGAGGGAGCTCGGCCAGGATGTCCGGGGGGTGGGGGAGCAGTCTGGAAGCCTCCTCGCTACTTCATAGATGCAGAACTCTTGTGTTTAGTAGCCTGCATGATATTCTGTTGTCTGAGACTTCTGACGTAACCATGGTGCAATTTTGGGTCATTTTTACTCTTGCCTGGCATAACCTAGCTGGCTGTTCCTCAAAAGATCCTCGCGACAGTGTGTTAGATCATGTGGTGTGTAAGGGAAGTCCTGAAACCTGCAGAGAAACGTCTGTGAATAAGCAGACCGCTGTACACTGGGTGTGAGTGCTCTCCCAGGCTTGAACATACTTCCCAGGGTCTGGGGGCCTGGAAAATATTCATCAAGTACAGAACAGTAGGTCCCAGCCCTTAGGATTTCATAGCCCAGAAAAGCATCAAAACAAAAATAAAAAACAAAGCTTTTGGGGACGGATCGCCAACTTTTGTTTGTTTACCGAGTAGTCATTTTTAAAAAAAGCATTTATGAACAATCATTCCATAAAAGAAAAGACATTGTTAATATTGAGTAGGTAACACATTATTTCAGAACGAGGGTAGTCTTTCCAAGAAACAGTAGTGGCAACTGTATACCCACATACTGTGCTTTAATGGGGAGTGGGTTTGTTGTTGTTGTGGGGGTTTTTTTGTTTGTTTGTTTTTTTGTTTGTTTTTGTTTTTGTTTTTTTTTAAAAAAAGCAAGTGCAGACCAATTACTCTAGCAAAAGCCAGTGTCTCTGTCTTTCCAGGCTTATGGGGAAGGCAAACCCCAATCACGGCAGCACAGATCAAACTCAGATGGCCACCGTGTTTCCTGTTCTAAGAGCAGGTGACGGGGTTAACCTGGCTGGAGGTCAGGGAGGCTTCTGAAGGAGGGGCCCATTTGAGGGCTGCAGGGGGGGTGTGGGTGCCGAGAAGTGGTGCAGAAGAAGCAAAGGCCCTGGGGCCGATGGGGATTTGGGGAAGATGAGAGACAGCAGTGTGGCCACAGAGTCGGGGAGTGGGAGGGTGAAGGTGGTTGGCAAGATGAGGCTGGGTAGGAAGCCATGCAGGCCCTGTGGGCATATCAAGTGTTCAGGGTTCTATCTTAAAAACAGTGAGAAAAGTTTTTACCTGGCTGATGTGATCAGATTTGTATCTCAAAAGGCCCTCTCTGGCCTCAGTGGAAGAGATTTATGGGTCAGGGCAGCATTACAGCAGGGAGCCCCATGGGGAGGCCAGGCCTACAAGGCATGAATTAAGAGGTGGTGTCCACAAGCTGGCATCCACACCAGGCTCGGACAGTCTGGTTTGCCCCAGAGACTTGTCTTGAATGCTGCTCTGTCCACTCTGTGGCCTAGGTACAGGGGCTTTTATTGCACAGAGGTCCATCCAGTTGGATCCGGCGTGTTCTCCAAACCGTCGTACCTTTGAAGCTAATTATTAACAACAACCCAACTATTTGGGTTGTATTCACCTCCTGGCAAGGCAGGCTGCTGTGGACCTTCCCTTTGCTCTCCTTCTGGCTGTTTCCAGGCCAGGACTTGCCTGTTTAAAAGTCAGGCTGCAGTTATGGAGGAAGCCTTGGGTCCTAGACAAATGCAGACTGAATCTCAGCCATGCTTCTTCCTAGCCATGTGACTTTGGACAAATCTATTCCCCTCTCTGTGCTTTAGTTCCCTCATTGATCAAATGAGAACAGCGATGCCCAACTTTGCAGGGTTATTGTAAGGCAGAACAATAAGGTGGATATAGAGGTTGCAAACAGCTGGTCCTCAGGAAGGTGGGCCCACAGATGTAGCTTCATGGCTAGTAAAGCATTTGCAAGCGAATTTTATGTTGCTAACGTTTTAAAATCAGGATATTTTATCGTAAAAACCTAGCTATCACCTTGACTATGAGACAGTGACAGTCTGTCCACGCAGAGCCTGCATCCCCACAGGCAGCAGTCAGTTGCTCCTCTTCATGGGAGTGAACCCTTCTCCCAGCTGCTAGAGTCTCTGCTGAACTCCAGACCTGTGTACTCAGCTACCTGCCCAACATTTCTTGGTTACCACAAACACAAGATGTGAGCTTTCCCACAAAACCTGTCTCCCTGCAGGCTTCCAGACAGTTGATGGCAGTTCCATGCTGGTGGCAAAAACCACAGGCTCATCCCTGACTCCGCTTTCTCTCAAGCTCAACTTCCAGTTGGTCAGCAGACCTATTCAGCCTCTGCCGCAAAATACAGTCAGCCCTATGTGTCCTCAGGTTCTGCATCTGAAGATTCAACCAACCACAGATTGAAAACATTTCTATTTTTCTTTAATTTTTAAAATTTATTTATTTTTTGAGACAGAGTCTCGCTCTTTCATCTAGGCTGGAGTGCAGAGGCACAATCTCGGCTCACTGCAAGCTCCACCTCCCAGATTCAAGCAATTCTCATGTGTCAGCCTCCCGAGTAGCTGGGATTACAGGTGCATGCCACCAAGCCCGGCTAATTTTTTTTTTTTTTTTTTTTTTGTATTTTTAGTAGACATGGGGTTACACCATGTTGGCCATGCTGGTCTCAAACTCCTGGCCTCAAGTAGTCCGCCTGCCTTGGTATCCCAAAGTGCTGGGATTACAGGCATGAGCCATTGTGCCTGGCCATTTATTTATTTTGAGACAGGGTTTCACTCTGTTGCCCAGGATGAAGTACAGTGGTATAATCACGGCTCAGTGCAGCCCCAACTTCCCAGGCTAGGGTGATTCTCCCACCTCAGCTTCCCAAGTAACTGGGACTACAGGCATGCACCACCACACCCGGCTGAGATTTTGTATATTTTGTAGAGACAGGGTTTCACTATGTTGCCCAGGCTGGTCTCAAACTCCTCGGCTCAAGCAGTCCACCCACCTTGGCCTCCCAAAGTATTGGGATTATAGGCATGAGTCACTGTGTCTGGCCTATTATTATTACTATTTTTTTTTTTTATACAAGGTCTCGCTCTGTCGTCCAAGCTGGAATACAATGGTGCAATCATAGCTCATTGCCGCCTCCAATTCCCAGGCTCAAGCAATCCTACTCAGGAGGCCTCAGCCTCCTGAGTAACTGAGATCACAGTTTCGTGCCACCATGTCCAGCTGATTTTTTTTTTAATCTTTTGTAGAGACAGGGTCTCACTATGTTGCCCAGGCTGGTCTCAAATTCCTGAGCTTAAGCGATCCTCCCGCCTCAGCTTCCCAAAGTGCCAGGATTATAGGCATGAGCCACCATACCCAGACTGAAAATATTTTTAAAAAACAACAACAAAAAAATACAACCATGCAAAATGAGCAGATTTTAAAAACAGTACAGCATAACAACTATTTACATAGCCATCTCATTGTATGAGTTATTATAAGTAATCTAGAGATGGTTTAAAGTGTGTGGTAGGATGTGCATAGGTTATATGCAAATACGACACCATTTTATATCAAGGACTTGAGCATCTGTGGATTCTGGTGTCCTCTGAGGGGTTCTGGAACCAGTCCCCATGGATATGGAGGGACGACTGTATTGTCAGGATGTTACCTTCT
The DNA here is from genome assembly GCF_028858775.2 of Pan troglodytes. Classification (NCBI taxonomy): domain Eukaryota; kingdom Metazoa; phylum Chordata; class Mammalia; order Primates; family Hominidae; genus Pan; species Pan troglodytes. Next base: position 13,717,927 of record NC_072416.2, read on the forward strand.
CTCCCAGCTTCTCCCAGCACCTTGTTTGAACTGCCACCTTTTTTTTTTTTTTGAGACGGAATCTCACCCTGTTGCCCAGGCTGGAGTGCAGTGGCGCAATCTCCACTCACTGCAAGCTCCGCCTCCCGGGTTCACACCATTTTCCTGCCTCAGCCTCCCGAGTAGCTGGGACTACAGGTGCGTGCCACCACGCCCAGCTAATTTTTTTGTATTTTTAGTAGAGACAGGGTTTCACTGTGTAGCCAGGATGGTCACGATCTCCTGACCTCGTGATCTGCCCGCCTCGGCCTCCCAAAGTGTTGAGATTACAGGCGTGAGCCACTGCACCCGGCCTTTTTTTTTTTTTTAAGCTAGAGATGGGATCTCACTATGTTGCCCAGGCTGGTCTCAAACTCCTGTGCTCAAGCATTCCTCTTATCTTGGCCTCCCAAGGTGCTGGGATTACATTCATGAGCCATTGCACCCAGCTGTGCCATTATCTTTTACCTGAATTATTGCAGTAGTCTCTTGCCCAGTCACTTGCTTCTGTTTTGTCCCCTAGAGTTTATTCTCAGCAGCATGAACTGTCTTCCTTTTAAACGAGAAGCCAGATCGTGTTCTTCATTTGTTCAGAGTGGGCTCCCATGCCAGTCTGAATAAAAAACAGAGACCTTTACCCCTGAGGCTTATTATCTGACACCACCTCCCTGTCTCTGCTTCCTTGCTCTTCTTCAAACACACCTGGCATGTACCCACCTCAGAGTCTTTCCTCTGACTGTGCCTTCTTACCAACCCCAACCTGCAAACCATTTGTTCCCTAGCACAAGTACACTGGAGGGCACCACAAGGCCCATGAAAGCTCACACACGAAAACCGTACCCCAAATTCTTGCTCCATGTTTGAAATCCTGACCACATCGCCCTGTTTGTTTATTCTTCATTTGCGGATGAATGTGAATATCATAAAGATTCTGCAGGATCCAACTTCCTAGCATTCTGCGTGCTTCGCCCCAGCTTCTTTGCAGACAAGAGCTTTTAGGCAGAGTGGAAGTCCCTGGCTATTTTCATCGGATTGCCTGGAGATTCGTTTCCAGCAAAAGTATTATGAAGCTCCCCAAGCAAGTATGTGGTTTGACTGTCAGTCCGTGAAAATGTGAGCTCATTGATTTCTTTCTCTTGTAAAACCAGTACTAGTTTTGTGGTCCTGTCAGTTCTGGAAAATTCTCTGTGTTGGCTTATTTTGCTGATTACCCAGGCATTGTCATGTGCCTCTCATCCTAGTGAAAATGAGTGGCATAAATGAGAAAGACAATGAAAAACAAATCCAGAATACGGAACATTCTAGAAGACAGCCGACCTGAGTTTTTCAAGAATGTAAATGTTGTGGAAGACCAAAAAACAGGGGGACGAAGGTAGAGGGGTACTGTTTCTAGATAATTGAAACAAAGTGACATGACAGTTGTCAGCCTGGATTGATCTTGGATTGAGGGGGAAAAGTAGCCTTAAAGGACATTTTTCTGCAAACTGAAGACATTTGCATATGGATTGTGATTGAGTAATATAATTGAGGTCAATATTACGTTTCTTTTTTTTTTTTTTTTTTTTTTAAGAGATGGGATCTTGCTGTGTTACCCAGGCTGGAGTGCAGTATTGCAACCTGAAACTCCTGGGCTCAAGTGATCATCCCACCTTAGCCTCTTGAGTAGCTGGGACTACAGATGTGCACCACCACACCTGGCTGATTTTTTTTTTTTTTAAGATGAGGTTTCGCTGTGTTGCCCAGGCTGGTCTTGAACCCCTGGGCTCAAGCAGTCCTACTTCAGCCTCCTAAGTAGCTGGGACTACAGGCAGAACCCCTGGCCTGGCTAATATTATCTTTCTTGAGTGTGATAATGCCATTGTGGTTCTGTGGGAGTATGTTCTTGTTCTTAGGAAGTATGGGCTGAAGTGTGTAGGGGTAAAGTGTCTGATGCCTATAATGTTGGACTGATTCAGAAGATAAAACTGTGTGTGTGTGCGGGTATAATGAGAGAGCAGACAAATGCAGCCCACTGTCAACAAGTGATGAATCAAGGTGAAGGGTACATGTTTGTCTGTTACACTGTTGTTTCTTTTTGAGACAGGATCTCGTTCTGTCCCCTAGGCTGGAGTGCAGTGGCACAGTCTTGGCTCACTGCAGCCTCGAACTCCTGGCCTCAAGTGATCCTCCCACCTCAGCCTGTAGTATCTGGGACTACTGGCATGTGCCACCATGCCTGCCTGTTTTTTTTATTTTTTGTGGAGATGGGGTCTCTCTATGTTGCCCAGGCTGGTCTCCAACTCCTGGCCTCAAGTGATCCTCCTGCTTCGGCTTCCCAATGTGCTGGGATTACAGGTGTGAGCTACCACAGCTGGCCTATTCTATTCTTTAAACTTTTATGAGAATTTGAAAATCTTCAAAATAAAAAAGAAGGGACGAGAGAGAGAGAGATAATCCAGTCCTTGAAAATCCAACATTTAATAGATGGGGAGTATAATGTTTAGGAACTGGAGCCCCAGATTTAGAAAAGCCTGGGTTTTAACTCCTGCTGTGTAACCTTGGACAAATTAGTTAACCTCTCTGAGCCTTTCTTCCTCATCTGTAAAGTGGGTCTAATAGTGCCTACCTCAGGACTGTTCTGTTGATTAAAAGAGAAAAGTCCATCAGAAATACTCAGCATCACACTAAGTGTACACAAGTGTTTGTGATAGAAACAGTCATTACAGTTCTTCCTCTTGACTGCATATTGGGCACTGAAATATGTCTGTTCTCTTTGGAGGGTTCTTTGTAGGAATCCTAACAAAGCACAGCCTCGTGACTGCTTCTGTCCAGGGGACACATTGAAAAGCAGAGGAGGTAACACAGGCTTGTTAACTAGATAATAAGGTTCTTGGAAAGATGACTTTCAGGAAAGTGGGTGCCGTCTGATTGAAGAGCTGAAACCACAGGATGGGGTGGGAACTTGAATCAGACCCAGATGGCTCCTTGGGGGCAATTTAGTTCAAGCATCCAGGCATGGGCCCTGGAGAAGCGGTTTGCTTAGTGCTGACTCTGAAGTGGACTAATGTTAACATGAAACCCAAGAGGCAAGTATGTACATGGCATTCAAAGAGTTGGATTGCAAGGCGAGTGTGGTTTTGTGGCACTTTGGCCTGTTCTCTGCCCCCACCCCCGGGGTCCCGTGTTTTGTCTTTAAAGGAAGCACAGTCCTCAGTCCTCATGGGGTCGCTCCACAGGTAGACATTTAATGGAGCAGCTGCTCATCACCCGACCTGCTGACTTGGAATCACTCCCAACCCTCCTCCAACCTCACGATCGGGGGATCATCAGCTCCCTGGACTCCACAGCTCTGCCCCATCCCTGGTCTGGCCTCTCCACACCTCTCCCCTGCCCAGTATCTCCCCCATTCTACCCCAGCCGATGGCCTTGCGCCACGCTGCTTCATCCATCCTGATGCCCAGTATGTAAAAGGCGCCTAACCCGCCATCATGTCCCTGCTTGTAAACTCTCAGATCCTCGCAGTGCAGCGGCCCAAGCTACCCACGACACTCCTCTTCTGCCATATGTCTTGCTGCATCTGCCCACACAGTGCCCAGGCTGCTCACAGGCTCCTGGACACAGCCTGCCTGCCCTTGTCGCCCCTGCCTGGATGGCCCTCCCAGCCTCCTTCCTCCTGCTCCACGTGCCTTGTGCACATTTCAGACGTGCACTTACCGCTCTGTATATCCCTAGGGCCTGGCACAGGGCCTGGCACATAGTAGACACTCAAGGCTTCTTGGATTGAACTGATTAAAGCTTTAGCAGTCACTGTAATTATTCATAAACACTGAAGGACTTTCATTAACATAGAAATAGCATTTCCAAATCTCATCTTGAGTAATTTCAGGCAGTTGGATTGTGAGTTAGAAAAATGATGTTTGTTCATCATTAACATACATTTGAATAGTCAGGTTCCCACTGCAGACTTTTGTCCCCCTCTAATGACATATACCAAGTATCTTAAACCCATCTTGGCATTTTCTAAAAATGTAGATTGTTTTGATTTCAACGTTTGAGCTACCCCAAATTATTTAACCTCTCTAAGGGCTAAAATGCTTCCTCTTTTCTTCTCTTTTTTCTTTTTCCTTACCCCACTTTGAGGCAGGCACCCTGAACTTGACAGATTGGGAAAAAAATCAAGTTTCAGTTAAACCACCAATGCTCTAAGGAAATGGAAAACATGGAATTCACAATGTTTCCCCTCTCTATGAATTAAACTTCTTCCCTGTGTACTTGATGAATAATGTTGCTGGCCACTTTTCAGAAATGAAGTAGAAATATGGAGAAATGAAATGTGTGTCCTATAAACTGACTGGAAATGTGATTATAATAGAGCTGTCAGTTTTGTTCAAGTGGAAAATTTTTAAGTAAATCCAATTGCAGTATTATTTGGTTCTTTTAAAGGAGAGGGTGATGTAGCTGTTTCCTGTGTATTGATTATTTGATTGGTACCTGTCTGCTGGACCTATTTTTTTTTTCTCAGTAGCATTCATTGATGTGGTTTAATGTATATTCCTGTAATCTTTCCCTGTTTTATAAACTTACAATCATAATTGAGCCACATTAGAGAGACATGTTCTGCTGAGATCACAAGGTCACCTAATGACTGTGCCCTCTTTTGTTGTTGATGTATTGAAGTGGCTCTAGGACAGTTCTTCTGAAAAACACACACACACAAATTATTCTTTTTTCCTTTACAAAGCAGGATTTCTAGATTCAATTCTATGCATTAGAGAAATGAGGCATTTGAGTAGTAGAGACTGTTTGAGCTTTTTTTGCCTATTAACATTATTGTTTTTAAGCCAGGCACAGTGGATCATGCCTATAATCCCAGCACTTTGGGAGGCTGAGGTGGGAGGATTGCTTGAGCCCAGGAGTTGGAGACCAGCCTGGGCAGCATAGTGAGACCCTGTCTCTACAAAAATTTTTTTAAAAATTAGCAGTGAGTAATGATTGCACCACTGCACTCCAGCCTGGGCAATCGAGCAAGACCCTATCTCAAGAAAAAATATCTATATTGTTTCTGCTGAAGGCACTCTACAGTTGAAATACTTTTTCAAAATACCAGTCCTTCCCACACATTTGGAAATGGGACCATGGTTTTGATTTCTCACAAAGGAAGGGACTTAGTGGCTTAGATTTGCTCAAAAAGCAGTAACTTCCGAGGCACACCAACCCTTGGGATGTGGACAGCTTCTGGGTGCAGCTGCACCAGAGGGCTTCCAGGGAGGGGCAGGGGTCCTGCTGGCGGTTGAGTCCCAGCCCAGCACTGTGACCTTGGATATGTCTCTGTGTGTGTGTGTGTGTGTGTGTATGTGTATGTGTGTGTGTGTGTGTGTGTTTTGAGACATGGTGTCACTTTGTTGCTTTGGCTGGAGTGCGTGGCATAATCATAGCTCTCTGCAACCTTGAAGCCGGGGGCTCAAGGGCTCCTCCCACCTTAGCCTCTAGAGTAGCTGGGACCACAGGCATGTGCTACCATGTCCAGCTAATTTTTAAATGTTTTATAGAGATGGAGTCTTGCTATGTTGCCCTGGCTGGTCTCAAACTCCTGGGCTCAAGCGGTCCTCTTGCCTCAGCCTCCCGAAGTGCTGGGATTACAGGTGTGAGCCCCTGCGCCTGGCCTTGGCATGTTTTTTGACCAAGGGGAGGATGAGGTGCTTGGGAGGATGAGATGGCAGGAGCATGAGACGCTGCCTATCAGTGTTTAGCACGGTGCCTGGCGTCTTGATAGAGCCCAGTTGACGAGGGCTGGCAAAGAAGCTGGTTTTTGGGTTTCTCATCCAAACCCCACTACTCCTCTGTCAAGAAATGATCACTCTAGTTATTCAGCCAAACCTTGGAATATCCTTGTTTCTTCTCATCCCTGTGACCAAGTTCTTAGCAAATCCTGCCAGCTTAAGCATCACATAGATAGAGAACCCAGCTCCGTCTCACTGCCTTTAGCTCCCCCGCAGCTGGTGGGGACTCTAGAAACTGGGACTAGGGGGTCAGCTTCCTCCTCTGCCCTTTCCACACCAACAGCCAGTAGAATCCTTTTAAATAGACGTCAGACCCTTCAGTGGTCCTGGCTTCCCATTGTGGTGTCAGCTCACTGTGCCATGTGTGCCCCCCATCTGCTCCTCACTGTGCTAGCCCAGTCATACGGAGCTCAAGAGATTTCCCCCTTGGGCCACCGGCTTCAGGGTGCCCCAAAACCCCCACTCTGCCCCGCAGGGCTGCCAAAGCCAGCCTCCTTGACAACATCTGGCTGACGGGGAGGGGAGGGCAGTAAGAGCCGCCACAGAAAACAGGAATTCGTAGGGGGAGTGGGGTTGAGGATTAACGTTGAGTTTCAAGACATCCCTCGCTCCAGCCCACTCTGTGAGCTGTCTGGGGCTCCGCCTACACACAGCTCCTCACCCTGAAGCTGCTGGGTTCCCCTGCATCACACGCCCACCTTCCCCAGTGAACCCAGCCACCAGATTTGACACAGGATCCGGTGACTGCTCAGGCCTCAGGAGGGGAGGGTTGCCTTCTGGCCCTGATATCTGATCAACCACAGAACACCCAAAACAAATCTCTGAACCAGTGACAGACAGCGCGACCTTTAAGGAAGGTGTAAGTCAGGAGAAGGCCATCTCTCCTATACATCACCTCTCCCAGCCCAGGAAGCTGGCCTGCCAATTGCCCCAGAGTCTGGCCCAGCCACTGACCAGGTCCACCCTGCCCTCAGCCAATGCACACTCTGCAGCCCACCCCAGGGCCTGCTGGGGAGATCAGGAATCGAAGAATAGAGCAGCACTTCCTCCTACCCTCTTGTAGGAGGGAGATGGGTTCTATTCAGATTAGGCAGAAACGCTGAAAAGTATTGTCACCTTGAATCCTAAATCCCCGTTAAAGTTGAGGCTTAGGAAGCACCTGAAATCACAAGGACTGATCATTAGAATCTCTTTATTTAAAAACAAAGAGCAGGGCCGGGCACAGTGGCTTAGGCCTGTAATCCCAGGACTTTGGGAGGCTGAGGCGGGAGGATCACTTGAGCCTAGGAGTTCAAGACCAGCCGAGGCAACATGGAGAGACCTTTTCTCTACTAAAAAGATCAGGCGTGGTGGCTCATTCCTGTAATCCCAGCACTTTGGGAGGCTGAGGCGAGCGGATTGCCTGAAGTCAGGAGTTGGAGACCAATCTGACCGACATGGTGAAACCCTGTCTCTCCTAAAAATACAAAAAAATTAGCCGGATGTGGTGGCATGCGCCTGTAATCCCAGTTACTCCGGAGACTGAGGCAGGGGAATTGCTTGAACCAGGGAGGTGGAGGTTACAGTGAGCCAAGATTGTGCCACTGCACTCCAGCCTGAGTGACAGAGTGAGACTCTGTCTCAAAAAAAAAAAGAAAGAAAGAAAGAAAAAACATTAGCCAGGCGTAGTGGCGTGTGCCTGTAGTTTCAGCTACTTGGGAGGTTGAGGCGGGAGGATCACTTGAAACCTGGGGAGATTGAGGCTGTAGTGAGCTGTGATCGAGCCACTGCACTTCAGCCTAGGGGACAACGTGAGACCCTGTCAAAAACAAAAAGAGCAAAATCCTGATTTAAGACTTAAGAACTCTGGTGGAGGATGTGAGGGGTCTCTGTATTGCTGGTGACCAGCACAATGCGTGGTGCTGCAGGCGGCCTGGACAGATTTTTCAAATGAATGTCAAATGTTGTTCATACTTCTAAACTTTTAAGAAATGTACAGAATATGGCTAGGCGCGGTGGCTCATGCCGGTAATCCCAGCACTTTGGGAGGCCGAGGCAGGCGGATCACTTGAGGCTAGGAGTTAAGACTAGCCTGGCCAACATGGTGAAACTCCATCTCTACAAAAAAAAATGTGTGTGTGTGTGTGTGTGTGTGTTTAGAGAAATGTACAGAATACTGAGCTTGGGACATGTAAAAGCATAAATTTTCATTTTTACTTTGACCTGCCTGAAAATAGAAGTGAAAATGTGTTTGCCACAGGGGAACCGCTCTAGGGGCATCTGATTTGCTCCTAGGCCAGGCCAGGACAGAGCTGTGACCAAGCGTGAGGGTGGGTGGTGCGAAGGCCTGTGGTTTCTGGCCCAGCAGGACTTTGAAAACAATCTGTACCCAGACCCCACTCCAGAAGGTTCTGAGTCACTGGCTCCGGGGTGGGGCCCTGGTATCTATATTTTCAAATGCTCCCTAAAGGATTCCATTGCATAGCCAGTGTTGAGAACCATGGGGTTAGACAGAGTGACGAATGTTCTGGAACTCAGCACTCAGTGTCTGCTTTGCTGCTTTCCATGAATTCTAGTTCCCTCTAGGAACTCTCCTTGCCCACCTGCTAATCAGCCAGAGGCCATCAGGAATGCTGGCTTTGGTAGCATGGTACAGCAGTCACATCTCTCTAAGTTCCAAAGTCAGTTTCTCAGGTGGAAACCACCTGCCGTCCCAGTCACCCTCACAGATCCCTCATGGGAGAATGACATTTCTCAATGAGGAGTGGGTCTGGCACAGCCAGTCTGAACTGCAGGGCTGCAGTAGACCCTGTCGTTGAGCAGGTTTTAGAGGAAGAGGTTGGCCATGTCAGATGAAATCCTGGTTTCTTTACCAGGGAGAATCATGCTGGGCACTTTGAGGGGCGCTCAAGGGATAGGCAGGAAGAGCCAAGCCCATGAGGGAGGCAGATTCCCATCTGCCCCTAAGGTTCCCTCATGGGTCTGGCAGCCCGAGAGGCCTGTGGTATTTAAGCTGTTTACACTTCTCTCCCTCTCCTCTCCACTTTCCTGAATCCGTGTAGTTGAGTTTGTGGAAGTTAAGCTTGCATACAGTGTGCCTCTACCTGACTTGAAGACAAATCACTTGCCCTCTCGAGCCTTGGGCACCTGTCTTGAGAGGAAGGGCCTGCGTAATAGGTTGGGCCTCCTAGATGGTCCCCAGCCCTGCAGCCCTGCAGCCCCACACACAGCTACATGTGTGCTCAGAAGGTAGCTGAACCCATTCTGTGCTTGGCCTTGTGTATAATCACTTGCATGGGCTAGGCAGGAGATTCCCTTGCAGAACTTGAAACTCCCTGCAGCACCGAAACTCCAGCCATCCCTATCTCTTGTGGTTGTTCTGAACCAGTGCCAGTCTTGGAAATGGCCTGTTTTGTTTCAGGCAGTCATAAAAATGCCTTAGGAGTAGAGACTGTCCAGGCCAGAGTCAGCCAGCCAGACCATGGAGGCTCAGAAGTTGTTGGGGCTGAGCTGGCCTCCCCTAGTCCTCACAACTTTTTAGTCATTTGCTAATAATTAAGAGCTAAAAGTTCTCATCCCATCTTCCCTCCAGCCTTTGGACTGACTGGGATGCCACCATTTTTTATACAAGGTTCAAGGTGAGATAGACTTTCTTTCCTTTTCCTTCCAAATTCTCATGTAGAAAAGCCGCATGCAACTTCCTGGTTTTTCAACTTGGCACATCCACATTATCTTTTTGCATTTATCTTTTTTTTACTACCTATACCCTGGCCTTTGAATTTTATAATACACTTTGCATTTTTCTAAATGCAGTTGGGGTTTTCCAGAGCTGTGCAAAGCCAGGAAATATGCATGTCATTTAAATGACTCCGGTTAACCTTTAGCCTTTAACTGGTTTCTCATAAAACTCGACTCTCTCCCAGCTATGGTTTGCATTCTCCAGAGCAGCAAAACTGATGAACATCTACAGCTTTCACTGTTCTCTGCTGGGCCCCCTTCCCTTTGCTGCCTCCAGTCTGATGAGCCATGCTGGCAGACTCTGGGAAATGTGAGTCCCAAGCAGTGTCTAGCAGAAGGTTCCAGACTAGATTGATGCAGCCCCTGTTGCCACTTCCGGAGGTCTCCCAGGGCCCCTGGCTTCAGCGGCTTCCCTTCCTATCATGGCATCTTGTTCCTATCATAGCACAGTAACCATAATAGATCCCATCTATTTCCCACCAGAAACACAAGATCCAGACTGCAGATTGCACACTTGACTGTAGACAGGGATTCTGAGTGTTTCCTCACCCACTCCCGTGCACGTCCATCCATCATTTGCTGAATGGTAGGCACTGTGCTAGCCACCAGAAACACAAGGACAGGACAGAGCCCTCCTCCCTTCAGGCATCTAGCACAGTGATGCACTTCAGCAGGTGGGTGCAGGTGCTCTGCTGGAAACTGCAGGATCAAGAAGAATACAGAGTAGTTGGGCCCTTGCTGGGGGTGGGTGGGTAAACAGGGACAAGAATTGCTTCTGGGCGTCCGAGCCTTTGAGCCAAGGGTTGTTCTGAGCCAGTGTGAAGCAGCAGACAACCTGGGGAAGGGCCTTCCAGGCAGAGGGGGCATCTGCAGTGAAGACACACAGGTATGTTTGGCTACCAGGTCAGTAGCCCATCTCTGGAACATTGGGCGGTCCATTCGTTTCCTATGGCTCCTGCTACACGTTTCTACAACACCCAGTTATTCTCTTACAGCTCTGGAGGTTAGAAGTCTGCCACGGGTCTCACTGGGCTAAAGTCTAGGTGTTGGTCCTTCGTGAAAGCTCTGGGGAGAATCTGTTTTCTTGCCTTTTCTGGATTCTAAAGGTCACCTGTGCTTTGGCTTATGGCCCCTCCCTGCATTCTCAAAGCCAGCAGTGGCAGGATGAGTCCTTCTCACACTGCATCACTCTCACCTCCTCATCTGCCTCACTCTTTCACTTTTAGAACCCCTTCTGATTAGATTGGGCCTGTCCAGGTAATCCAAGATAAGCTCCCCCAGCTCAGGCTCTTTGATTCAGTCACACCCATGAAATCCCTTTTGTAAGGTAGCATGTTCACAGGTTCCAGGGATTAGGTCATGGGCATCTTTGGGGGCTATTACAGCCCACCCCAGGTGGGATGCAGAAACTGGCAGCAGATGGGGCTGGAAGGGTAGGCAGAGGCTCTGCGGGACACGCTGCAATTGAGGAGGCCTGGAGAACTAAGCAGATGAACAGGCAGGCAGGAGACAGCTACCCCTCAAATGCTCTTCAGTTGTATGGCCTGGGCCCCACCTCCTGCCCTGTCCTTGGCAGATCCCTCTGACCTTGCAGCCCCAGTGCAGGGTGGAGGCATGCCCAGTGGGCCCCTGGGTCTCAGAAACAGCAACCTTTTGTCCTTTTGTCTGGACAAAAGAGCCCCACTTTGTTGGTACAAGTTAAAATTCTTCCCTCAGCCCCCTCTCCACTCTAGTCCCATCTCTAGGATGCCCCTGGTCTGAGCCCGCTGATGTTCCCAGGTTGCCTCCTCTGTCCTGGGCACCCAGCCACATCCTGCCCTGCTTGCCCGTCTTCTCCATTCGCCCATGTCCTTGTTGCTGTGGCGCCTCCAGGTAGGGCTCCTCCAGGTAGCCCTGGCTCACGTCTCCCCAAGCTCTCCTTTCCTTTTTGCCCTAAAAGGCTCAAAAATCCTCCTCCATGGCCATCTGACCCTTCCACTCCCCTCCCCACCTAGTCACAAGGTACCCACTCCCTGGATTCCTCAAGCCATAGGGCCCTATCATTTCTTACAGGACAGCAGTTCCAAGCCAGGAGAGCATAGGGGTTCTCTCCAGCCAATTTGAGCCAGGAGGAATTTTAACCAAAAGCCCAAGTTGGCTTTTGAAAGAGGCCTTTCTCCAGGAAAGGATTAGAGAGTTCCAGTCATTAAATGGTCTGCTGCAGAATGCTAGTTCTTGACTAAAGTGGTTGGTTTTTAAATGAAATGAAATAAATGTGCCTTTTTGTTTTTTCAATAAATGAGAACAAAAGTAGCCAGGTGTGGTGGCATGCACCTGTAGTCCCAGCTACTTGGGAGGTTGAGGTGGGAGGATCGCTTGAGCTTGGGAGGCAGAGGTTGCAGTGAGCCCAGATGGCACTACTGCACTCCAGCCTGGGCGACAGAGTGAGAATCCGTCTAAAAATAATAATAATATTGTCGACTGTGATGGGAAAACATTCTGATTCAGGCCTCAAGTATATGGATGAGAATTGAAGTTCTGTGAAGGTTCGTGCGTGTCTCCCTTGATTTTGATGGCTCTTGTTAAAAAACAAACCCAAAATAACCTTAGAAACTGTGTGCACACGTGAGTGTGTGCATGTGTGTATGTACACCAGTACACGTGGGAAATCGCGACGGCGTGCTCTGTACAAGTGCAGATCTGCTCGTGGACAGTTTCTCACCCCTGCAGGGCCAGGGCCCTAGGGCTCCCAGGTGGCTGCCACTTCCCCATTGAGGCTGTTCCTTGCCAGAAGACCTAGGGTCCGGTCTTTCAATTCTCTTCCTGCTGTGAGGAAAGTGTTTCTCTTGAAAACAGGAGCCAGCCCACCCCAAATCTTGATGTTGGGTGACACCAAAGACAGCAACTCTTTTGGGTTAAAATTTGGGGCTACAGGTAAGACTTGATGAGGCTTATATCCCAGTGGGTTTACTGGTGAATTGGGAATGAGTGGTGTGTAAAGGCAGCCGGAGCGGCTGTGCATTCGTTCAGCAGCCGTTTATGGAGGCCCTGCTGCATCCTGGGCCAGCTCAGCCCTGGCGATCAAGCTAAGCTGGTGCTCCCTCTCCTCCACCTCTCTCTTCTGGAAGGAAAGGAACGCTTTCTTCCTTTAAGGCCTAAGACTCACAGCTGGCTTGAGGTAGAAGTCCTGCCTGCCCTGAATATAAAATTTTAAAACTTCCATATTTGGCAAATCTGTACCCTAGTTTTGTTTAGTTGTGTGTGGGCGTGGGGTTATATTCAGCACTGGAAATTGTGGGAGCCCAGCTGTGCATCAACAGCTTCTCCATCCAGTTAGGGAGAGTGGGAGCTCCCCATCTAAGTTTAAGGTTGCAGCTCTTCCTCCCATAGATCTGTGGTTTACCCTCAGCCCCAGCCCCTGCAACAACACTGACCCCTGGAGAGCCCAGACAAAGGCTCTGAGAAGTCCTGCAGACCCACAGCCAGCCAAGGAGGTTTGCTTAGTAAGAGCTGCCCCTCATCAGCAGCTCACCATGTAGGGGGATTGAGGTTTTGTTTGTTTTGTTGTTGTTGTTGTTTGTTTGTTTGTTTGTTTGTTGTTGTTTGAGACAGGGTCTTGCTCTGTTGCCCAGGCTGGAGTGCAGTGGCACAAACGTGGCTCACTACAGCATCAAACTCCTGGGCTCAAGCAATCCTCCCACCTCACCTTGCCAAGTAGCTGGGCCTATAGGTGGCCACCACCACGCCTGGATAATTTTTTTGATTTTTTGTAGAGACACTATTTTGCCATTTTGCCCAGGCTAGTCTTAAACTCCTGGGCTCAAGCTATCCTTCCACCTGGCCTCCCAAAGTGCTAGGATTACTGGAGGGAGCCACTGTGCCTGGCCAAGGCAGCTCATCATGTGCCAGGCACTAAGGATTTATGTGTGGAGGCCCCATGTGGGAGGGGCCCAGGTAGCACCTGACCCCAGGGCCACTCAGCTCCAGAGCCCTCGGTCTCCTCCGAAGCTTCACCTCCTCTCACTCCATCCTAGCATCACCCAACCATTTTTCTTTCCTTCCTAAGCCCATGTAATAATATCTGCCAGTTTCCTCCAACACTGATTTGGGCTAAAGGAGCCCAGAATAAACAGGTGGCCCTGGCCCTAAGCCCCAGTCCTCTCCTGAACTGGGGCAAGCCCTCCACTTCCAGCCTCCTGCTGCCTGTGGCGCTCCCCTGTCCGCTGGGAGGCAGGGAGGCTGGCCCAGGGGGACCTGACATGAAGAGTCTGTCTTACAGGGCTCAAGGGGATGGCTGTGGTCTCCCCTTGCCTGTGTGTGTTCTACCCGGAATGGAAACCAGCTTTTCACCTTGTCCAGGAGGTTGGGGACCTGAGGGAACACAGCACTGCCTCTGTCCCAGCCCCCCATTGCTGGTTTTCTCTCCACCAGCAGAATCCAAGCCCAAGCCGTATGGGCCCCAGCAGGACCACACTGAGCCCTCTCTCCAGCCCCGCGGCCTGGCTCTGGGATGTACCCATACCACCCCTTTTAGTCCCCTGCTTGCTGAGTGTGTCCCCTCCAGCTCTGGGCCTTCATACAGGCCCATCCCTCTGCTTGGGATGCTTATTCCTGCCACCATGGTCCCCTGTGTTTGGCCAACTCCCTGACACCTTCAACTCTGCAGACAGCTTACTTCCTAGCAAAATCTTCCCTGACCACCAGATCTCTCTCTGTTCATGGCATTTCCCACTGTGTGTGATTTTCTATTTTTATGTGGTTCTTTGGTTCATGTGGGTACCAAGCTGCTTGGGGGCAGAAACCCCAATTCTTGTTCAAAGTTGGATCCCAGGGCCCACAGTGTAGCAGGTACTCAGTGAAGACAGGCCAGATATGAATGAATGGAAATGCGAGTGGGTTAGGGTCCGAGCCCACAAATGAGGACATTGGCCTTGTTTTCCAAAAATAGACCATGACTCCAGGGCCCTAGAGGAAGCCTGTAAACCTCCTGGTCTGACAGACATCTGACACACTTTGCGTGGGTCTCTTTCTCCACAGAGAAGTTGGAATAAGATCAAGACTTAATTCGCAGGCCCAGCATTAGTCTTCTGAACTCGCCGGCTATATGAGTCATCTCCACTGTGGAGGGAGGCAATTTTAAACTGGAAAGGTCAATCGATATGTCAGAATATCTAGTAAATCATTCGCGTTCCACCTGGTGCCCCTTCCATTCCCCTGAAAAAGCCTGCCCTTGTTCAGTGCCTCTCGAAGACACTGTGGAGAAAGAGGTAGCCGGGGCTGGGTGGTGATTTACCTCGAGGAAAATTAATATGGTGCCATCAATTCTGAAGGCAGAAAGGGCCCATGGCCAGAAAGGGCCCATGGGCCAGTTATTCCAGGCTGGAATAACTCACGGCCCATGAGGGCCCTGAGTTTGGGGAGGCCTCTCCTTGGCCCTGGATATAAATCAGCAGCCCTTTTGCAGAGAGAGAGTCGGAGTTTTGTCAGGCCTGGGGGAAGGGAGCCAGCACCAGAAGCCCCTCTTCCCCAGGAGCCTGTCGTTGTCTGAAGGGTTGAAAGGCACCTCTGTGCCACCCTTCTCGGCCAGCACCAAGCACTGGACTCATTTACAGACGAGGCCATGAAGCCCCCACCCTGGGTTCCAGGAGGATCACGGGAAGGGGGCTTTCAGCCTGGCTGTCAGAGAAGAATGTGACAGGCCAATTTTCACTCCACAGGCCTTAATTGGATGGTCAGAGGGCACATCTGTGGCTTATAAGAAACAGATGGCGGGATGGGTTAGTGAAGGAGAAAGCACGCTTGCTTCAGGTTGAGTGCCCGTGGAGGTGCTGGGGCAGCACGCTGGCAAGCAGGCAGACTCGGCCAAGACCCAGCTTTGTCACGTGCGTGAGGCCTTGGCTGTCCTCTTCATCTTTCTGAGTGTCTGTTTCTTCAGCTGTAAAATGGAGATGGTAAGGCCCAACAACATAACGTAGGAGGATTTGGTGAGAAAATGCATTTGAAATGGCTGAAGACAGTGCCGTGTGTTATAAGTGCTTGGCAGTTGTTATTGTCCTGTGGTAGCCTTGGGTCTCTAGAGCCAAGAACAGCCTCCTGTCTGGATCTGAGTGGCTTCATCCCACTGTGTGGGACTCTGGTGCCAAGTGTTGTATGTGAGTAGCTGGGACCACAGGTGTGCGCCACCACACCCAGCTCATTTTTGTATTTTTTGTAGAGAAAGGGTTTCATCTTGTTGCCCAGGCTAGTCTCAAACCCCTGGGCTTAAGTGACCCTCCCACCTCAGCCTCCCAGAGAGCTGGGATTACAGGCGTGAGCCACTGTGCCTGGCCGGGAATCCCATTTCAACCTGAGATTGGGCGGGGACAAACATCCAAACCATATCAGTACCTGTGGGAAGTGACTTGGAGGCCTCTTGGGTCTTCAGCTAGTCCTCTGGGAAGTAGGGAGAATCCTAAGTAATAGCCGCTTCACAGGGAGTCAGTGAGGATGAAGTGTGTGGAGCGCAGAGCCACTGTTTGTTGAAAGTGCATTGTTACTGTTATTGCCTTTGTTTTGGTAGTTAGGCTTGTTTTGATTATTCTTTCCAGGGAACTTTGGCTTCCTTGGCTTCTGGGGTGTGCACACAAGCACTGGACCAAGGATGAGGCTCAAGGAGGGCCCTGGGCTCATGCCCTGGGCTGACAGTGGAGGCCATGGGGCTGGTGGGGAGGAGCACAGGCCTGAGGCCACCCCACCTGGCTCAAGATCCCCACTCGCTACCTCTGTGACCTGGACAAATTCCTCCACCTCATCTGTAAAATGGGGCTAGGAACTGTTTCCCCCTTACTGTGGGATTATTATGAGGATTCAGTGATGCGATCCATGTTGTTTTAACAGTGCTTTGCTATATGGTAAGGCTTCGGATAGTACCTCACTGGTGGGTAATTTCCTGTTAAGGACAGCCAAAGTGGAATTCAGATGGGGATGGTGAGAGCCGAGACATTATTTTGTTTGTTTGTTTGTTTGTTTGTTTGTTTGTTTTGAGACGGAGTTTTGCTCTTGTTGCCCAGGCTGGAGTGCAGTGTCGCTATCTCTGCTCACTGCAACCTCCGCCTCCCAGGTTCAAGCGATTCTCCTGCCTCAGCCTCCCAAGTGGCTGGGATTACAGGCGCCTGCCACCACGCCTGGCTAATTTTTATATTTTTAGTAGAGATGGTGTTTCACCATGTTGTCCAGGCTGGTCTCAAACTCCTGACCCCAGGTGACTGAGAGCCGAGACATTTATGCCCAGTTCCTGCCTTTCCAGAGCCTAGTGTCATCTTTTAAGTCAGCGCTACCCCATCTCCTTCAATTCAGTTCATGTCACCTCAGCTCGACAGAGGCAGTTCTGTGTCTGGGCACCAGGAATCCTCAGGGGGAGGCCCTCCAGCACCACCTGAGATGTTTGCCGTGTCAGAGAACCAACCTTGTGATCACTTACTTAGTAATTTTCTTTGAATCTACTCACAGTTTATCCCTGTCAGGGCAAGATGGAGTAAGTTAAGCTAGTCCAAACCTAAACCCGTGAAATCAGGAGATCCATAAACTAAATATGTATTTTCTCACAACATCTGAAGCTAAATAGAGGATGAGATAAAATTAGAAACCATTCACATAGGTGCCATCTAAAACCATCTTAGGTCCCTGTCCCCACCCCCATCCCCTACCTGCTGCCCCCTATAGTCTGCACACAAGGTGGACTTGTCAAGGCTCCCCTGGGACCCCTGCCTGCCCACAGAGCCTCACCTGGACCCGGTCCCAAGAGCCAGGCCCACTCTCACGTCCAGGAGGAAGCCCTGCCTCCCCAGGTGTTAGACTGGACTTTTCGTCATACAGCACAGGGAGAGTGAAGCAGTTAACAAACCACATTTAATATGCAGTATTGTAATTTTAAATTTGTGGAACAAACCTAAACTACTACTTGTTTTTTAATGCTACCTATAGATATTAAATGTGGACAGATTTTGCTTGGCAGACCATTGGTTTAGAAGGCTGGGTTAAGCCCTGTGTTTGAGTAAAAGTAGTATTCAAGTAAAAGTGGGATTCAACCCCAGGTTCTTTTTGGCCCCAGGCAAGGAAGTTCTATATCTGCCTCACCAACACTTCTTCTAGGAGGGTGGAGAATCAGATATGAATTATTTCTCACAGTCACCAGGAATGGCTGCAGCTCTGCTGGACAGATTCTGCATCTGTTCCCAAGCTCATCGGTCAGCTTTTACATGGGTACACCGAGGCCCAGAGAGGAGGACGGGGCTTGCCCAGGTCGCTGGCCAGGTCACTGTGCTGCTTCCACACAAGGTGGCTGGGAGGGGAGGCCTAGCCAGTTTGAGGCAGGAAGTGTCCGAGAAGCTGGTCAGAGCTCCCCCGCTGTGCAGCCGCCCTGGGCTCCTCCACCTGGGAGCTCTTGGGACAAGTCTGAGAGCCTTTGAAGCCTCTGCAGCCTGAGAGTTTCAGAGCTCTTGCTACCTTCAGATCCTCTTTCCATACAGAACACCCTGTTAGAGCTTTCTCTCAGCTGGGGGCTCTCTGTCTCGAAAGGGGCCTCTGTGCTGACAGCCCCAGTCCCTCAGTGCGGATCACACATGTGGCCTTGCCCTGTGCCGGGTGCTTGACTGGGCCCTTGCTGAATCAGATGAAAGAAATCCTCTGGAATCCTCCTGCACTTCTGCAGCAGCTAACAACTTTGTTTCATGCTTTTGAGGCCAGAGGCTCTGAGAGGTCACATGACCAGCCCAAGCATCCACAGCTAGGACTCCGCAGAACCAGCTCATCCTTGCCAGGTGGGAGGCAGTCTGTCCCCCACCAGGGTATCTGAAATGTTTCTGCTTCAGGTGCTGTGGCTGATGCTTCCGGGCCATTATCCGTGTACCATCTTCAGCTGGGTGTGGGTGAAAGCCTCGTTGGGGATGGGCCCAGAAAGACCTTGGTGTATTTCTCACACCCAAAGAAGGCCGCCAAGGAAGGCCCATGGTGACCCCTGGGTAGGAAGCTTGGTGCTCTCAGGGAGTGGGATTTGTGCCATCTGGTGCACAGCCTCGGGCGGGAAGTGCACCAGGCCCCCAGCCATGCGCAGAGAGCTTCTCCAGAGAGGGCTGTGATGTGCAGCTAGAGGCAGTGCTTGGCACCCCTGCTCCTTTCACAGGACCCAGAAGTTTGCCAGATCAAAACCTTAGCATTGGCTGGAAAATTGGCTTACTTATTGCCATCTGTACCCATCACTTACCCATGGAGTGGGCGCCGTCCTGGGCTGAGTCGGGTGGGGGTCCTGCCGTTGAGTTAGTAATTTCGGGTTTTCCTTTTGTTGTTTAAAGGCATACTTGTTAGGCTACCAAGTAATATAGAAACATATTCACATTGTAAAAGGCTCAAACAATGCAGTTTGTAGAGTAAAAAGTGAAAGTGCCCTGCCATTTCCCCAGCCACCCACAGTACCCCCCTTCCCCCCAGGCCACCTGCTTCTCCAGCAGGAACTCCCAGCCTCCGTTCAGGGGAGGGGGAGGGTGTCCTTCTGGACCAAGCTCTTCCCACCTGCACACATACGTATTCCTCTGGGTGGATAGCCTCGGGCTGTCTTGTTCACCACGGTCACTCCAGCCCAGCCACAGGCCTGGCACTTAGTAGACACCCACTAAATTTTTACTAAATGAATGACAGTAGCAGTAGTTTTTACATGAATGGGACCGTGGACATCTTGTTCTGCACTTGGTTTTGGCACTTTAAAGTGGGGTTTTCCTGCGTCGGGGCATCAGGGTATGAGGGTGGGCTTATCTGCCGTCATTGCATTAAATGGAAGCACCCGAGGGACCATCCCTTGTGCATCACCCTTGTTGATATGCATTGGCTGTGTCCAATTGTCCATGTTACAGAACGCTGAGGGGTCAGCCTTTTAGCAACTCAGTTCACAAACACAGCACTTTGTCAGGAGGGAGTCCTAGCTGTGAAACTGCTCAAATTGCCCTCCATAAAAGAAGCTGCCCATCAAACCTCCTGCCAACAGCGCAGGGAAATGCCTGTTCCTCCCCTCTGTCCCACACTGGCCCCTGTTGGTCTTTGTCATCTGTGCCAGCATGACGAGCAGAAGCTTACCCATCTGCTGAGCATGTCCACCTGGTCGCCTGGTCACCTGGTCAGAAGTGGCTATGGGAATTCCTCCCATATATCCCAGGTGGCCAGGGAAGGGCCCGACTCAGGAAATGGCATCTGTAAGAATGACAGGGCAGCCTACTGAGGGGTGCTGGGCATGACTCGCAGCATGGGCTGGCCCACCCAGCCACCGCCAGGCACCGGTCCAAACCAATCAACCCTGTGCTCTGCTCCGTTTTTTCCATCCCTGCCTTTGCTCATCAAAGAGGTGCCAGAAAAGGCTTCCAGCGGTTGGAATTCCTGCCTCCTTCATGTGTGTTTGGAGGCCACACAGCTGTGTTCTGTCAAACCTCCACCATCCTTTACACTCAGAATATCTGTTTAGACATTCCTAACTCTGCTTGGTCGTTGTTTATTTTAAAATAGTCCCAGAAATACGCTTGCTTATTTAGTTCTCCACCAAACACTCCATTGCGGAGAATCATGCATCCCCTGCATTCTGGTTCCCTGGAAGAACCGCAGAAGGGGGACCTGCCTCATACGACCAGGCTGCGTCAGTCATGGGAGTGAGCTGTCAGACATTCACTTTTTTAAAAAATAGAAACAGGGACTCGCTATGTTGCCCAGTCTGGTCTCGAACTCTGGACCTCAAGTGTGGTCAGAATTTCACTTTGAAATTCTTGGGTTGAAGAAGAGCTTAAGAATGGGCTGTTACTTTCCTGTGTTTGTGGATTCATGGAATGATTCTTAGGGGCCATTGTCAGGAAAGGGACCACGGACAACCCAGCTGGAGTTCTTCCATACCAGATGTCCTCAGGCAGCGGAGTGATGTTGATGGCTGTCTGCAGCATTGCCGGGGAGCCTGTGTGTGAAGCCTTCACGGTGGACCACTTTCCTATTACATTTCTCCGCAACTCCCCGCTTACCTAACATCCTGCCTGGAGGTCCAGAGAATCTACAGTCCAGTGTTTTAGGAGGCTCTCTGGATTTTTGTTTCTATTTTATTTTATTTAGTTAGTTTTTGAGAGAGAGTCTCGCTCTGTTGTTCAGGCTGGAGTGCAGTGGTGTGATCTTGGCTCACTGCAACCTCTCCCTCCCTGGTTCAAGTGATTCTCCTGCCTCAGCCTCCCAAGTAGCTGGGATTACAGGCATGCACTACCATACCCAGCTAATTTTTTTTTTTTTTTTTTTTTTTTTTTTTTTGGTATTTTTAGTAGAGAGAGGGTTTCTTGCCTTGTTGGCCAGGCTCGTCTTGAACTCCTGACCTCAAGTAACCCACCCGCCTCAGCCTCCCAAAGTGCTGGGATTACAGGCATGAGCCACGGTGCCCAGCCTATTTTAATTTTTTGAGATGAGGTCTCACTACGTTGCCCAGGCTAGTCTTAAACTTCTGGGCTCAAGCGCCCCGCCCACCTTGGCCTCCCAAGGTGTTGGGATTACAGGCGTGAGCCACCAAGCCTAGCCAGGATTTTGCCTTTAAAGCGCCTAATCTCCTTTCTCCATAAAGACGTGAGGTAAGCAATTTTCCCTCCTGTGTTTATATCTACCCCAACTCACACCATGAGCTGCTTTTATTAAAAGACACAGGAGATGGATAACTGGTGTTGAAAATGATATCACTTATTTCAAAGGGTAAAAGGGAAGTTGTGTGTGGCTTTCAGTAAAAGCTCACAGGCCTATTCAGTATCGGCCACTTGATGAAGAAGCCTTACTTTGTGGTGGATGCCCCCGGGTCTGGCCCCATTGGCGCCTGAGAGGCAGCAGGTAGAGGCAAGAGCATGCTCTGAAGGCTGTGATTCACCTCTTAGGGTGGGTGGGGCTGTGTGCCCTGGCAGCCTTCTGTACCTACTGAGTCTCAGGCCTCCCCCACCTCTGCAGGGCTGTCCTGAGGGGCTGGCACTGCACAGGGAAGGGCGCTGGCTCGGAGATGGGTAGAGTTAGCGGGTAAATGGGTACTCCCCAGAGTCTGACCGCCAGCATTCAAGCTACCTCTGCTGCTTGCCAACCAGGTGACCTCAGCACATGGCTTAACCTGAGCCTCAGGTTTCCTTCATCTGAAAAATGAGGAAAATTGTCAGGAAAGCTTTGAGCACGATGCCTGAAACACAGCAGGCTTCTGATAGGTGTAAGCTCAAGTTCCATGACTCAGGCTGCAGATGATCTGCTAGGCTTTCTGGTAACCCACGGGTAGCTGAACTTGATGCCTGAGCTCCCCCTCGTAAGTTACCCCACTTTTCTTTGCAGGAAAGGTGTGCTTAAGTAACAGGTACTCAGCAGGGGTGTTCTGACACCCTGGGACTGCCATGGGTTTGCTTCCTCAGAAGGCTTCCCCGTCGGTTGCCCTCTCTCACTGTAGGGTCTGCTTGGACTCAGTGTGCAGGAGCCCTCCATTATCGACAGAAAACAAGCTCCTTAAAAACACACTTAGGCCAAGCACAGTGGCTCACGCCTGTAATTTATCCAGCACTTTGGGAGGCAGGTGGACAGATCACTTGAGGTCAGGAGTTCGAGACCAGCCTGGGCAACATGGCAAAACTCCATCTCTACAAAAACAAAAAACTAGCCACGTGTGGTGGTATGCACCTGTAGTCCAAGCTGCTTGGGAAGCTGAGGTGGGAGGATCGCTTGAGCCCAGCAGGTCAAGACTGAAGTGAGCCAAGATCACACCACTGCACTCCAGTCTGGGCGATAGAGTAAGACCTGTCTCAAAAAACAAACAAAAACACACACACACACACACACAAACATGCCAGGTGTGGTGGTGGGAGCCTGTAGTCCCAGCTACTCGGGACTACTTGGGAGGCTGAGGCGGGAGGATCACAGCCTCCCGGGAGGTTCCCGTGAGCCAAGATCATACCACTGCACTCCAGCCTGGCTCTGTCTCAAAAACAAAAACACACACACACACACACAAAAGCCCATGCTTAAACCAATCCCTGGCTTGCAGGCATTTCCAGCATTTCCTTGAATGTTTTTGCAAATACAGGTTTGAACATAACTGAGTTCAGTTCCTGTCCCCAAAACTTTTGGTTCCTTCCTTCCTTTTGTTCGTGGCACAATGGTGAGAGTAGGTGCTCTGGAGTCAGAATCTATCAGGGTTTGAGGACTGGGTCTGTTGTCTATGAGCTGTATGACTTCGGCCGAGCTTCTGCAACTCTGTGGGCCTCGGTTTCCTCTTCTATAAAACACGGTGGTCGTGACAATTAAATATACTAACAAGCGTTTGATCCATAATAGAATCCCCAATGCATGGTGACTGTCATTATCCTCATCATCATGACTGTCCCCAGTCTAGTGGGAGACAGGCCAGGAGGCAGGAAGCTCCCCCTACCCCAGTGTCGAGGCCCCATGGAGCAGGGAGGAGCTGGGATGAGGAGCATCTTTACCTGGGCAATCTGTCCAGACCCATCTCAGGGATCTCCTCCTCCTGTACCCCCCACCCCCTCCACTTCCCTGCTGGCTCCTACAGCCTTTGCACCCCCTTCTCATGGTGCTTTTGGGGCATCACATGGTATGCACCCTCATCTCTTATGAATTCAGCTAGACCTGCTCAGCACAGCAGAGCGAGAGAGAGAAGGGCACTAGGCTTCACTGGAGTGGCCCATCCCTGCCATCCCTCACAGTGAGCCTGGGCCCTGGAGTTGGGACATTTGGAGAACAAAGCCACTTTTCCTCAGCCAGTGCGGTTACCATGGCCATACTCGTCCCAGTGAGTATGAGTCTAGGACTCAAAAAGTGCTTCAAGGCCTCCTAAACCCTAGCTGACACTTCCTGTGGCACTCAGGCAAAGGAACAAACAGGCTTCCAGTGTACAGGCCGGGAGCATGCCCTGCTGGACACTTCAGTGATTCTGCCCGGACTCAAGGGTTGGAAGGTGGGCAGTGACTGGTCACCTTTCTCTTCATATCTATACTGCCTGGCACTGAGGAGTCACCAAATGAATCTGTCTTAAAGCAAAGTGGGCGTATTTTTGAAGAAGTAAATATCAGCCAGGCGCCGAGGGTGGGCAGATGCACCCTGGGCACAGCACAGGTGGAAGAGGGCAGGGCGTGTACAAGACTGAGCAAGAGGAGGTAGAAGGCGAGCCAGGATATGAGGGTGTGGCAGTGCAGAGAAGGGGCTCTGCTGAAGGACAGGAAAGTGGGCTGGGAGCAGCTCCAGGAAGCCCACTTCCATGGCACAGTTAGCAGGGATGAGGTAGCAAGAATGGAGGCGGCAGCTGGTGAAACATGCCTCTCTCATTCACCCCAGGTGAGAGGACAGTGACCCAAGCCACGGTGCGTTCAGGGATGGGGCAGGCTTGGTTAGAAGGGAGGACCCACAGGCTTCCTAGCCTGTTGGGGTGGAGGGGTGACGAGGGCCTTTGGACGACAGGCAGGTCCTATCATGTGCTTGTAGAAGCCATGGTGGTTAATTTCTGCCTTCTTTTTTAACTGTGGCATTAGGAAGCAGGACTGACCCCATTCCTCTAAATCATGCCCTGGTCTCAACCTTTCCTCCAGAGTACTTCCTCTTTTGTACAGGGCCCCTTCCCAGCCTGTGGCTGTCCTAATGAACCACCTTGCTGTGTCACCTTCAGGTGACCAAAGATGAAGGCTCCAGGGGCTCAAAGGGGAAACTGAAGGGTAACATGAGTCAGGGGTTCCAGAGGCTTGACTCAGAAGCTCTGCGCCTGTCCTGGGCAGGCCGAGCCTGATAAGTTTCCAGCCCTAAGGTGTGATTGCAGTAAACCTTCTGGAAGCCAGAGCCGGCTTCATCTACAGACGTGAGGTTTGTGGGAGGAGGCAGAAGTGCTCTTGTGGCTTAACGGGCCCTCTTGGCTCCAGCTGCTCAGAGGAGGGGCAGCTGAGAGCCACACAAGGCCTTGCCTCTGAAGTTTGAAGCATTTACAGGCACCACCTCCCCCCTACAACTTTTTCCAGGCCACATCAGGCAAGCTCCTTTCTTAAGAACTGACCTTGTGTGTCTCTTTTTGCATCTGAGTTCTTTAGAAAAATCTCTCCCTTTTTTCCTGTGGGGCCCTGCATGCCTGCCTTGGCCCCACTGCCCAAATATGCCTTCTCTCATTTCCCTCCTGCCTCTGCCGTGTAGTTTCTAATGTAGCTCAAATGTGAAAAATTAGGTTTGCATGGTTGCCATGAATTTTACATGGATCACATTTAAATCAATAAAGCCTGTAGAATGAATCAAGTTATTGTTATTATGAAGTAGTAGGGGGCTATTTAAAGGGGCTGTGGGCCTTTAAGCACATAATGGAAAAAGTTTCCTACTGCTGGATGATCCCCGATAAAGCACTTAACCTTTTGCAGCTCTGGGCTCCCTCAGTACCCGAGATGCGTTTGAAGTTTCTACTTTCTTCTTAGCAGGTGTGATCAAGCAGAACTAGAATGAAAGTCACATTTTCCATGACTTGTTTCTTATTTGAACAGTTGCTAATCTTTTTTTTTTCTTTTTTTTTTTTTTTAAGTGGGTAGTCTTTTAAATGACATTCTGTTTCAAATGTGTGAGCTTGGGATCTTTGATGTAAATAGCAGGAAAAAGTGGGCGGTAATGTTATGGAACGTGGAAAGCCTGCCTTTTCTAGGTCGTGCTTTTAGAGCAAGAACCAGAGAGAAGAAAGAAAGGAAAGAGAAGATGAAAAAGAAAAAAGCCTGTGCAGGGGTCACGGCTGGAAAGGCCCTCATAGCAGCCTGGCACATCATGTTCTGACTCTGGGTGCAGGGCTCCCCCCACCTCCCCATTTTCACCTTGATCAGTCCTGACATTCTCTCCACGGGCCAGCTCTGGTCTGTGTGTTGGGAATGACCACTCCAGGAACAGAGTCCAGGCAGTCAGCATAGCTGAGGGTTTGCCACAGTGCTCTGGACAGTTGAGTAAGACAGGAGCTACAGCCGGGCACGATGGCTCACGCCTGTAATCCCAACACTTTGGGAGGCCGAGGCAGGCAGATCACCTGAGATCAGGAGTTCGAAACCAGCCTGGCCAACATGGTAAAACCCCATCTCTACTAAAAATACAAAAATTAGCCGGGCGTGGTGGCAGGCTCCTGTAATCCCAGCTACCTGGGAGCCTGAGGCAAGAGAATCACTTGAACCCAGGAGGCAGAGGTTGCTATGAGCCGAGATCGTACCACTGCACTCTACCCTGGGTGACATAGCGAAACTCTGTCTCAGAAAGAAAAAAAAAAAGGGAGCTAGAAGCATAGCTGTAGCGTAAGATTGGCACCAAATGAGACCTTCACTTTGGAAGTTAATGGACTCAAACTCCTGGGTTCAAGCAGTCTTCCCACTTCAGCCTCCCAAGTAGCTAGGACTGCAGGTGCACACCATCACACCCAGCCATTACCTTTTAATTACACAAATACTGTGCAAATACCTTGTCCTTGTAAGAAAACAAAACTAAGGCCAGATACCATGGCTCACGCATGTAATCCCAGTTACTTTGGGAGGCTGAGGCGAGGGTTGTGGGGGATCACTTGAGCCCAGGAGTTGGAGACCAGACTGGGCAACATAGCAAGACCCCATCTCTAAAAAAAAAAAATTTTTATGTAGCTGGGTGTTGTGGTATTCATCTATAGTCCCAGCTGCTCAGGAGGCTGAGGTGGGAGGATCATTTGAGTCCGGGAAGTCAAGCCTATAGTGAGCTGTGATGGCATCACCGCACTCCATCCTGGGTGACAGAGTGAGACCCTGTCTCAGAAAGTAAAATAAAATAAAAACTAAGTAATTTCCACCCCCCTCATCCCACTTCCCTGGATAACCACAGTCACAGTGGGTATGTTTTCTTCCAGACCTGTGTCCCAAGAAGCACACAGAGACCCACGGGAGGAATACAGACCATTGAAAGTTTTCTAAATTTATTTCCTGATTATAAAAGTATTATCTATTCACTGTAGAAAATTAAGAGAAACAAGCGTTTAAAAAACACTTGTAACCATACCATACCCCAAAGATAACCACATGAGTTCATTTTACAAAAATGAGGTCACCCTGTGCACGCTGTTCGATAACCTTAATTTTTCACTCCAGGCCTTGGGGGGGTGCCTTGTCCCTGCATCACCAAGCAGTGTGTCTCATCAAGACTTTTCCAGAGGTGGTGCCTGAGGCAATTCTTGGTTGGCAAATGTAGGAATATTTTGTCCATGTACGTAATTATGTCTTCTATGAAAGACGATGCTGATTTTGCGTTGATGTAAATGAAATTTTCCTTATAAATTTCAATACAAAGGGAGGGACATAATCTAAAGAAAACATCACATAAACGGTACAGGTGGTACAACTAGGAAAAAATCCTTAGGATGGTCAGGAAATGACTAAAGTTTAGGAACCACCATTTTAACAGCATTTTTAAAAAACTGACTGTATAACATGCCACCATGAGGGCCTGCCAAGATTTAGTTTCCCTGTATCTGTGAATTTTTCCCTTTTTAAGTCCTACCACCCCAAGTTTGAACTTCCCTGTAGCTGAATCTCTACATCCAACCATGAGAACGGCCGTAACCTAAAATTCTAGAACAGGTTCAAGGACATGCCCAGCTGAAAGACTTCTTTGCCAATTGCCAAGTTGCCCTCCAGGAAGGCTGTCCCAGTGTGAGCAGCTGGGTGAGTAACCAGGGGCTGTTTTCCTGATGAAAATTCACAACTGTGAGTAAATGCCTCACATCCCTTACCAATTTTCTTATCTGAAAGATTTAATCAGCTCCCTCGCCCTTGACAGGTTTCTTTCTCTGTGTTTTGGGCGCCTCTGTAAGTGCCTTTTAATATTTCCATTGTGTGTGTTAATCTTTCATTAGAATTTGATGCATCAGAAATATTTTTAAAAAGCTTAGTTCAATTAATTTCCTTCCCTGCCCTATTATTTTACTTCCTTCTTTACCTGAATCATTAATGGCAAAGAGCACCGACACAGAACTGAGTTCAGGGCTGTTCTAATTAACTCCCGGGGGTGTTATGAGCAATCCATCAGTCCTGGGGTTGCATTACAGCCTCCGTATTTACTGGTGTTTTTTCAGTGAGCTTTCCCTGTGTGTGAAAAATCCAGCAGCTTTTTGGCCCCATTGGTTTACTTCTGTTTTATGAATGGCCTGAAACATCTTGCCCCAGTGTCTGAGAGTGTGATGAGGAAAAGGATTTTGTGCTTTGCTTTGTTTTTCAATTATCCATGGGCTGTGAGTTCCTTGCATTATAATAGCAGGAGCACAAACCTATGATCAGACTCCACCAACTTCAGTGTTGGCTCAGGGTATGACCTTGGGCAGGTTTGTCTCCTCAGCTGGCCCACGGGCGACGGGTGTAGGGAGGTCTGCCTCCCACAAGTGATGCCACAAGGCCAAGTGGTATGTAGACTTGGCTGTGTGGTAGAATCACTTGGAGAGCTTTAAGGCGCCCGGTGCCCAGGTCACACCCCACACCAATTAAATCAGACTGTCTGGGGGCAGGAGCCAGCATCTGTTTTCAGTGATCCCAGGTGATCCTACATGCAGTAGAGTTTGGGAGCCAGCGCTCTAGGGATTAACCGAGGCCTCTGCAGCACGCACTAGCATGGTGGCAAACAATGAGTTCTCAGTGCCCACCCCTCAACAGAAAAGCCAGAAGATGGAGACACAGAAGTCAGATCCTGCTCAGCCCCATCTCCAAGGAATGGCCATGTGAGCCTGTGTACTGAGAATGCGTGCCTGTGCACGCCGAGGATGCAGAAAGGGACAGGGGACCAAGTGGCAGGTAGCCTTTTCTTCTAAACTGCTACCAGGTATTTGCATCCCAGCCTGTTTAGTGTTGCTGCTGAGTCCCCTCCACCTTCAAGAACTGTCAGCCTCTTCAGTAAGGAGACGTGGGGTCCCAGCTGTGGCTTCCTAAGAGCTGAGCGTGAGGGCCTTAGTGTGGCCATCCATAATGGTATTTGGGATCTGACAAGTCTCCAAACCACTTGTCCATAGACCCTCCAGGGCCAGGGCCCTGCACCCTGAGAACCAGCCTGGTGGGGCTGGAGTCCTAAAATCTGCACTTTGTCCCAGAACCGGGTGCCCCAGGCTGCCAATGGGCCTCCCTTCGAGGAACCCTGGATCTCTCCCAAGACGCTGTGTGTGAGCTTCAGCCTTTCCAGTTGCCTGCACATTCTCGCCCAAGTGCTGTGTGTGGGAGTAACTTTTCAACTCCTTCGTTCAAGAGCCTTTCCCGCCCCTCCACTGGGCCCAGTCCTATGTGGGGGCCAGGACAGAGAGATCCCCAGGCAGTGAGCAGGTCAGACCCTGCTCATCCTCAGAGGCCAGGGTGGAGGGAGGCAGGTGGCCCATGAGGAATCCCTTCCAGCAGTGAGACCTGTGGCACCCCATGCCCATTGATCATACCTACTTGCTCTGTGACACGGAGAGACAGCTGTGTGGGAATGGGCTTTCTGTGTGCTCTGCAGAGAGCGTGGCGGCTAAGGTGAGGCATGGGAGTCATAACCCCCAGGCTGAGTGAGCCAAGAGCCAAGAGTGCATGTGGCCAGAGCGCCCCGTTCCTTCCAGGTCAGGGAGCTCCAAGGCCCTGGGCCAGGCTGCTTCATGCCACCCGGGTTTGCCAGGACAGGTCATTCTCATGCACGGCTCATCGGCAGACGTGGAGCAGAGCTGTTTCCCACGGTCCCACACAGTGGGCAGGGTCTGGTTTTCTTCCCTCTAACCCTTCGCTGTCCAACACAGTAGCCACTTGTGGCTGTCTAAATCTACATTAATGAAAATTAAGGTTAAATAAAATTAAACATTTCTGTTCCACTGTCACACCACATTTCAAGTGCTCAGTCGTGGATAGCAAGACAACGGAAAAAGGATATTTAATTATATTTAATTTTAATTGAAATGCAAATAGCCACATGTGTGGTGGCTCTGTACTAGACAGCATGGTCGTAGGACATTTCCATCAATGCAGAAAGTCCTTTTGGGCAGCAGCGCTGTCTAGCACGTGGGGTAAAATCAGGAAACAAGAAAGGCATGGGTTTGGAGTCTTTCAGGATCCCAGCTCCGTCACTTTCTAGTGTGTGGCTGCATGCTGTCAACTCTGCTGGGGCCCAGGCGTCCTCGTCTGGGACTGAAAGCCCAGATTTGTGTGGCTACCTCCTCACCCAGGTGCGAGGACGGGGCAAAGCGAGGATGGTAACAGTAACAGAGGTGTGGACTGGGCACTTGCTCTCTGCTTTCATTCTTCCCTGCCTGGGACCCACGTGCTGTTTTCACCCCTGTTTACAGATGGGAAAGTAGAGGCCCAGAGCCTGTGCTGTGTTTAAGTGTCCAGCATGTGGCAGGAAGCAGAGACAGTGGGGATTGTGATTCTTACCTATCTAGCCAGAGTTGTACCTGGGGTTTGGAGGCACAGCTGACTGGGTACACAGGCTCTGCACCCCTGCCAAGTGTCTGACCACGGTGGCTCTGCCTATGACACACTTATTTACTATTGGACAGCCTGACTAGCTCTTTTGTTACCTTTTGCCTAAAAAAAATTCAATCCATGGCTTCCTAGCTCTGAACTTGCCTCTGTGCATCAAGCTCAAGAAGGTGCAGGAGTTTCAGAGCCAGTCATTCCTTAACAGGGAGGTAAGACTGCGGGGGATTCAGCAATTTGGAGCCTGGGCTTTCTCACCACCTATCATGCCCTCCTACGGTCCTGCCAAAATCTCCTGTCTCTCTTTCACCTTTCCCTTTCTCCGCCTGCTGGTGGATTTCCTCTGCCAAGAAATTAGCAAGAGCAGCTGAAGGCGGTGATGCACACCGCCCGGCCAAAGTGAAGTCACCCCTGCTCCTGCTGTGAAAGCTGCTGATCTCTTTCTTAGCACAGGCAGCCAAATGTGGTTTACCCTTCTGGTCCAGATTTCACTAACTTAGTGTGGCCCAGAGAATCTTTTTACAAGATTGGGGTTTGGTTTCAAGCACATGGAGGGACTTGGACCTGACTCACTTGGGCATTTCCTGCTTGGGGTCCTGGGAATTGACCTCCCGGAAGATAACAGTAGCAGCACAACCTCAAGTCAGTTACTGACCCTCTCAGGGTCTCAGCTTTCTCATGTGTAATGTGCAGATAATGGGACTGCCTGGGCTGGGTGGTTTTGAGTGCTTAGCTCAGTGTCAGATGCTTATTAAATATTACACTGTAACTGTTAGTATCTGAAATTAGCATGGGTATATGTTTGCAAGTGGCTGGAACTTTTGAAGAGTTTATTTGCAGGGTTTGCAGATGAACTTTTAAACAAAGTCTGTAACGGGTTGAATATACCTTCCCATTGTGCTGGTACAGTTTATACTCATAGATTTCTTTCAGTTACTGCTTTATGGTCTGTCTGTTCAGACTGTGGCTGCACGAGGGCCAGACCTTCATTTTCACCCCTGCAGCCCTAGTACCTGGGACTGTGCTTGGCCCATAGTAGATACACAGTAACTGTTCGATGAATTAATAAATAAAGGAACAAATGTCATGTTATTTTTTCTTAATATGCTTAGTAAACTCTTTGTTCGTGTTATATTTTAAGTTCCAGTCCAGGTCTTCATTATAAGCTTCCAATTAAGGGCCTGAGTTACATTTCACTGAATAATGATAGGCAAAAACCTTCAGTTCTTGCAGTGATCTTCCTAGTGTCCCCAGTTCCTGGGCAACTATTTATAGTCCTAGGTGTGGCTTTAATAAGCCACCCTTGTTGATGGGTCCCCACCCTCCGCAGCCTCACCCCCAACAGTCCTCACTGCCCTCTTCCTCATATCCCAGCCCCAACAAAGGACAGGAGTTTCCCAAACTCACCATGTTCCCTCCTGCCTCTGGCCCATGGTACATGCCCCTTCCCTGCATGTCCTTGACTGTCGCACTCTGCGTGTCACACTCTGCGTGTCTTGTTCATTCTGTTTTCTCCCTACTGGGCTGTGAGGTCCTACAGAGCAGGGACTGAGCCTTTTATCTTGTCTCTCCAACACCTTGGATGTCCAAGGTAGGCATCCCTCCTCTCCACAGACGTCTAGTGAGCACATACCGTGTGCCTGGCCATGAGCAGTGAACAAAAATGACAAAAATCCTTGCCCTCATAGAACTAATGTTCTAGAAGGTACTCCATAAAAGTTTCTTGAATGAATGGAGCTCCCTTTTTTATTTTGCCCTTCATGAATTTCATAAGTAGTTCATGTACAAGTTCATTTTTTTCTTTTCTTTTCTTTTCTTTTTGAAACAGGGTATGCTTCTGTTGCCCAAGTTGGAGTGCGGTGATGCAATTATGGTCACTGTAGCTTTGACCTCCCTGGGCTCAAGTGATCCTCCCACCTCAGCCCCCCGAGTAGCTGGGACCACAGGTGCACACCACCACATCCAGATAATTTTTGCTTTTTTTTTTTTTTTTTTGTAGGGACACGGTCTTGCCATGTTGCCTAGGCTGGTCTCAAACTCTTGGGCTTGAGCAATCTGCCTACCTCAGCCTCCCAAAGTGTTGGGATTATAGGTGTGAGCCACCGCACCTAGTTCATTTTTAAAAGAATTAAAAACTCAGAGGGAAAAATAGTTTGAGAGTCTCCATTTTTACCATGGCTGAAACATAGTTTAAATAAGGCCATCTGATTGGGGGTGTGGTATTGTATTACACACAGCTGTGCTGATAAGATTGCGTTTCACTTAAATCACATGCTTCCAGAATGTTGCTCTGCTGCCCAAAGTTTATTAGTAATCAGTTTGAACACAAAAGATTAAAAACGTAAAGCAGGGAATTTGGTTTGTGAGGTATACGCTTTTGTTTAAGTCCAAAGGTACAGCTTGTCTCCACCAGAGGTCTCCTATATTTTACTGTTAATGTTTGAAGTATATTGAATTCCCACAAGCTAATTAAAAATCAGACTGCTATGCCGGTAAGCATTCACTCTGTGAACTAATTTCTGCCAAACGGCTATAAATGTGTCCCCTGGTATGAAATTTAGACATTCTTTCCCATCAGAAAAGAGGCATGTGGTTTAGTCCCAACCGCTTCATTTGAGTGACAAGGAAGCTGAGGTCCACCTGGAAAGGTCGGTTGCCCTGACTGAGGCCACACAGCCTAGTAAGTGGCCCCACTGGGCATCAGACCCAGGCCCCTTCTCCATCTCAGCTCAGTGTTCTCCCCACCAAACCCTGCTGGTTCTTGCTGGGTGGAACTCAAAGAGCTGCTGTTACTCCTAAGTGCCAGGCACTATCCTAGCACCTTACAAACATCATTGAGTTTTCATAGTAACACTACAGGGACAGTATTGTTAATATCACCTCTATTTGCTGATGAGGTACCTGAGGGCCAGAGGGGAGACGGCAACAAGCCGAGGTCCCACACTGGTAAGGGGCAGAGCTCAGTCTAAAGCAGCAGGCGGCCTGGTCCTCACTGTGCCTTCACCACAAGGCTGCCTTCACCACAAGGCTGAACCTGTCCCTGGAGGCTGAAACTCAGGGACAGACACAGAGGGAGGGCCTGAGAGATGGGCAAGCGAACGCTCCCCAGACCTTCTGGCGGAAATGATGAGGCGAAGAGCCTCAAACCCCAGAGGTTTGGTGGAAAATGGGAGGCTAGTGCTGGGCCCACAAGGGTCAGATCCAAGAATATGCTGGGGAGGAGCCAGCAGTCCCCCCAGAGAGGCCCAGTGGCGCTGCTCTCCACCTCTGCTTGGCCCATCGCTGGGCTTCTTTCAAGATCAATTTAAAACATTACCTTCTGACTGGGCACAGGGCTCACTCCTGTAATCCCAGCACTTTGGGAGGCTGAGGTGGGCGGATCACCTGAGATCAGGGGTTTGAGACCAGCCTGGCCAACATGGTGAAACCCTGTCTCTACTGAAAATACAAAAATTAGCCAGGCGTGGTGGCGCATGCCTGTTGTCCTAGCTACTCAGGTGGCTGACACAGGGGAATCACTTGAACCTGGCAGGTGGAGGTTGCAATAAGCCAGGATTGCGCCATTGCACTCCAGCCTGGGCAACACAACAAAACTCCGTCTCAAAAAAATAAAAATAAATCACCTCCTGCAAGAAGCCTTCTCTGACCCTTGGGCTGTGTCATGGCCTCTCTTCCAGCAGTCTACATCCTCCTGGTCTTCCCCTGCTGTGGCTCTTGTCCCATGGTATGTAATTGTCACTTCTTTGGGCTCCCATGCTAGACAGGAACCCCTGAGGGACAAGTCTTACCCATCTCTGTGGTCCTCTTTGCCAAGCAGAGTCCAGCACCCCCAGAAATGTTTGAATGAAAAGTCTGAGGCAGTGATGAATGGGTGTACCAGTTCCATCTATGAAGGCTTTTCTTCCCCACAACTGGCCTATGTCGGAGGAGAATCTGGGTTGGATGTTAGCAGGAGAGAATGCCTCCTTGCTTAGAAGAGCCTTGAATGCCAGGCTCAGATCCATTTGACCAGAAGAGCTCCTTGAGGTCTGGCCAGCATCTGTGGGTACCAGGATCCCCCACAGATGTGTGTGGCACCCACAGATGCCTTCTCTAGCAGTGTTAGTAATATAGATCCCAGAGGTGAGTTTTGTTTTGGGGGGTTTTTTTGAGACAAGGTCTCACTCTGTCGCCCAGGCTGGAGTACAGTGGTACAATCTCAGCTTACTGCAACCTCTGCCTCCTGGGCTCAAGCAGTCCTCCTGCCTCAGCCTTCCAAGTACCTGGGACTACAGCCATGTGCCACCATGCCCAGCTAATTTTTTTTTTTTTATTAAAACTATCTCCCTAGGAGTCATAGAGATGGGGTCTCACTATATTGCCCAGGCTGTTTTCAAACTCTGAGCTCAAGCAATCCTCCCACCTCAGCCTCCCAAAGGATGGGATTACAGGTATATGCCACCACACCCAGCATATCCCAGAGGTTTTAACATATTCTCTAGACTATGTCCTCTGCCTGGGGACCTCACCCCCTAAGGAAGGAGAATACCCTGGGCCAGGATCTGCTCTCTGGAACACCCTTGTGTACTTTTCTGATGAGGTGCCTTATAGAGGAAATCCAAGGGAAAGAGAAGATGTAGCCCCATCTTCAAGAACTTCTCTCCAGAGGGAGGAAGGAGAGGTGGGCCCACACCACAAAGGTGGAGAAAAATCACAAGCCCTCTCTGCACCCCAGCTTACTTGTTCCCAACAGCATTCCTACAAAGTAGGGGTGTCCTCATTTTTCAGATAAGGAAACAGCTTCTGAAGGGTCACCCAGTGTAAGGATGCATCTGCCTTCTTCATCCCTGTAGGCCAGTACCCGACACACAGTAGCCCCAGGCACAAATGGGGTAGAGAGACCCTGACCACATCCTGTGGAAGGTCCAGAGCAGAGCCATCACAGAGGGCTTCCGAAGACCAGGATACCCTTGTTCCCGGGCTGCCGGGCTGCTGAACAGCGGGGAAGAGGAGCTGCATGAACCTAGATTCCGTGTGACTTTATCTGGCTGCATAATGAGCTTAAGTATTCAGATCTTTTCTTGGAAATCTCAAGTATTCCATTCGGCTGCCTCACAGAGTTAGGCAACTTTATTTACTCATGCTAAACAGGGCCATTTTCAGAGAGGAAATTATGCAATGTACTATGCAAATGTGGCATTCCGAGAGCAGAGATAAGTGTGGTCACCGATGCATTGTAAGATGAGATCGTGTCTCTGGCAGCTGGGTGTCACTTGATAAGGGGATATGCCAGACTGTACTTGGAACTGCTGCTCCCTTGGACTCGGTTTCTGGTAATTGTGTTTTCACCAAGTTGTCAAGCTGTGAACTGCACGTATTGAAGAAGGGGAACAAGGAGTGAAGCTTTTGCAAGTTGCTCATCCTTAAGTAGACTTCAGCAGTCAGAGAGGCTGCCCCCATACATGTTCTGGACACATGGGAACAAGGAGGGTAAAATTCTCATCCTCCATTCTCCCAAGAAGAGTCTTAAAATTTGACACGAGGGAGAGATGAAGACACACAACTGGTTTTGGCCACTGTGAAAACCAGTCACCTCATTTTACTAGACATGGCTTGTGCCTTTCACACTGAGAGAAAGGAAGTAGCTGTGGAAAACCCCACCTTTGGAAGCAGACAGAGCTGAGCCCAAAGCTAGCACTTCCCCCAGCCTGTGGGTACCTGAGATTGAGGCACCCAGCCTCCCCAAGCCTTCAGCTCCCTGCCTGAAAATGGCACTTTCAGTTAGTTATTGCTCCTGGGCCGTGTACCAGTCACAAAGACAGCCAACCCTTCACACAGTCACTGCTCAGATAGTTGCTGAGTGAGCCAGTGACAGATTTATCCACCTCTATCTGTAAAGTGAGCATTGATAGAGTGTCCTCAGTGGCCCTGAGTGTGCTGGGAGACATGAAGATTCTGCAGAGTTAAGAGATTCTAGAAAGAGTCCTACAGAGGGCTCCATCCAAACCCTTTCCATTCAAATCCTTGCTATTCAACTTGGGAACAAAATGGATCTTCACAGTGATAGGCTCCTGTAGTCATCACACAAAAGTGATATAAAGGAGGCCAGAAAACTAATAATTTGAGTGCAGATTCTGCATACTGACCAGTCACCTTGTGTCAAATCTGTTGTAATTTGCCTGAACTTCACAACAATGCTAGGAAGTCCATTTTTCCCCAAAAAATTTTATTTTGAAACCTTCCAAGCATACAACCAAGTTGAAAGAATTGTATAGTGAACACCCTCATACTTGTCTACTTGTCTTATCACGTGTCTACTTTATCCACCAAACTTTTTTGTGGGGGAGAGTTAGAGTCTCTGTCACCCAGGCTGGAGTGCAGTGTTTTGATCATAGCTCACTGCAGCCTCGAACTCCTGGGCCCGAGTGAGCTTCCCACTTCGGCCTCCGAAGCAGCTAGGATTACAGGTGTGAGCCACCACACCCAGCCCAATTTTTTTTTTTTTTTTTTTTTTTTTTTTTTTTTTTTTTTTTTTAGATGGGGTATTGCTATGTTTCCCAGGCGAGAATAGCTCTGGCTATGTTAACCAAGCTGGAGTTTACAGGCTTAGTCTTAGTGCTGTAGCCTCAAACTCCTGGCCTCAAGCAATCCTCCTGCCTCAGCCTCCTGAGTTGTGGGACTATAGTTGCATGCCACCACACCTGGCTTCTCTTCTTTTTTTTTTTTTTTTTAAGATACTTTTCCTTAGAGGTGAGGAAGTGAATCTTTTTAAAAATTTATTTCAAAGTAAATTGCGGGCCTCAGTACCCTTCTCCCCAAATACTCCAGCTTGCATATCATGAAGTAGAGCTATAAAATTATTTTATTACCCCCCGCCTATAGATGAGACAACTGAAGCAAAGTCACATGCCCAGGGTCACCACAGCTGGAAGGTGGCAGAGTTACCACTCAACTCCAGGCACTTGGCCCAGGCCCGGCTTGGGACTGTTCCCCTGCACAGCTTCCCCTGCATTCAGACCTGTGCTTCTTGGTGGGGAAGTGGAGCTGGAATGTGTTAGGAGAACACAAGAGTTTTCTTAACAGTGCTCTGCCGGTTACTCTTGGTGGTGTGGGCAGAGGGGTGTGGAGAGGCGGCAGAGGCTCGGACATGAGTGTGGCACCTATAGCGGGACGCCCAGTGAACAGCTCAAACCTTAAAACCAAGCAGTAGGTCCCAGTTTCCCCGGGTAACTGAATTTCAACAAATACCCCATTATCTACATACCTCATTGCTGGTTTCCTTTACAAATCCCAGAAATGCCACCAGTACATTTTTTTTTCCTCTTCATGTTAGAGGGTGCGGCTTATAGGCCTGGCAGTAGAAAGGTGCCAAGACCCACTCTCTGTCCAGGAAATATCACACTTCACAACTGCCCCCTTTTCATGCTGGGAAGGAATGCTTTAGGGAGCCACAAAGAAGAAAAAGTAATTGATTGCTACTTGCAGCAAATAACCCATAAGCTGTTGCTGGGTTGATGGAGAAATGGTTACTTAATTTTCTTCAAAGGATTGATTTGACTGTCAGGAGAAGCAGCCAACCTAATTGAGTGTGCTAGTTCACACCCTCGGTGGGAACAGTCTCAGCCCTTCTTTCGTCTTGAAAGTGTCCTGGATTATGAAGTCCCCCACTGGAGTTAGTCGAGGCTCAGGAAGGTCCAGGTGTCCTACCATGCTGTTCTGCCTCTTTCAGGTGATCTGTAGAATTTACCAGGGCCCAGTTCCTTGTCACTCCAGCTCTGCTGGGCTTACACTGGAATCAGCACTGGCTTCCTTTTCAAAGCACTCAAGTTAGCTCCCAAGGAAACGTGATTTGTTTATGCCCCAGAATGGCTGCTGTTTTCAGTTTTCAGTGGATTCTGACAGGGTGGTGACCTGGGAGAGATGCATTGCACTGTCCTCCTGGGCTGTTGATTGACCCCTCGGACCACTTAGGCTTCCTCTCCCCTCCACCCCGCACTGAGCCGTGACTCACCAGGTACTCCCCAGCAGTGCAGTATGGTGGCCAAGGCCCCTCCTGCAGCTGCATTCTGTCATCAGGGAGGCATGCGAGGCTGATTTTCCCTCAAGTCACCAATGTAATTCTGTGCCACAAAGAACCGTCTCCATCCCACAGAGGCTGATGCCCCAAGTGTCCAGCAGCTTGGAAGGGCAGCCATCCTTCTGCTGGTCTGAAGCACCATGAGGGCAGGCTGCTGACTGGTCTTGCTAACTGATGGATTCTAGCATCTGAAAAGAGCCCAAGGGGCGGACACCCAGCTTCAGTCTCTCCTGCATGCCAGGAAGAGAAACTCTCAAGGGTAGAAGAGAGACAGCATTTCCTAAGCCAAAGAAGGAACTAGGTCTCCTGCTCGAAGGGGCCACCGAGTGCCCTGTGAAAGGGGGACCTTGCCAAGGCAGTCCAGGAGCATGGAGGTGGCTTCAGATCCTTGGCCACCAGGGAGTTAAACCCTCAGGGCTTGCCTGTTGAGAGCTCACATCATTTGACTGTCCCCTTGCCAGAACCAGCCAACATCTCCCACCCTCTGCAGCTAGCCCAGGTAGAGGGGGCACCAGGCTGTGAGGCAGATGAGTGCTCTCTCTGGCCTCACCCAGGGGACTGGAATGCCAGGTTTTGATCAGCTTGTTCAGGAGAGTGTGAAGTTCACATGGCCATCTGGCTGCATCCCTCAGCCACATATGTCACTCATCAGTTTGTGTCATTGGGGAAGTCACTTGGCCTGCTGCAGTTT
This sequence comes from Pan troglodytes, assembly GCF_028858775.2. Classification (NCBI taxonomy): domain Eukaryota; kingdom Metazoa; phylum Chordata; class Mammalia; order Primates; family Hominidae; genus Pan; species Pan troglodytes. The sequence goes on from NC_072416.2 coordinate 13,756,606, forward strand.
GTGGCCACCTCATAGGATCTGGGACCATGTCAAGTGGAAAGTTGGGGCTTGGCATATAAAAGCACTTTATAAAGGTTGGTCTTGGTGCCAGCAGCCATTGTCATTGATAAAACTACTGGGAGCAAGCTGGGCGCAGTGGCTCACATCTGTAATCCCAGCACTTTGGGAGGCTGAGACAGGCAGATCACGAGGTCAGGAGATCGAGACCATCCTGGCTAACATGGTGAAACCTCATCTCTACTAAAAATACAAACAAATTAGCCAGGCGTGGTGGCGGGCGCCTGTAGTCCCAGTTACTCGGGAGGCTAAGGCAGGAGAATGGCATGAACCCGGGAGGCGGAGCTTGCAGTGAGCTGAGATCGCGCCACTGCACTCCAGCCTGGGTGACAGAGTGATACTGTCTCAAAAAAAAAAAAAAAAAAAAAAACTGGGAGCAGGGGCCTTGATTCAAAACAGCCCTGACTTTTTTTATTAGATGGAGTCTCACTCTGTCACCCAGGCAGTGGTGCAGTGGTGCGATCATGACCCAGTGCAACCTGGAACTCCAGGCTCAAGCTATCCTCCCACCTCAGCCTGGGACCACAGGTGTGCACCACCACGCCCAGCTAATTTTTTTATTATTTGTAAAGACGAGGTCTTGCTCTGTTGCCCAGTCTGGTCTTGAGCTCCTGGGCTCAAGTAATCCTCCCGCCTTGGCCTCCCAAAGTAATGGGATTACAGGTATGAGCCACCTCACTCAGCCCTGATAATCTTTCAGTACATGGCTTTAGAGAACCAAAGCCTGGAATGGTGCTGCATCCCCAACTCCGGTGAAAGCCAGCAATGCTCAGTGTTTTTTGCCCTCCCTGCACCACCCACAGGCCACTGCAGTTCTCCCTCACTAATCCCTGGTACCAGCGCAGACTCTGGAATAGAAACAAGTCAGGCTGGATGGGTGTATGGAGGGGCCAAGACCACAGCCCCTCCCTCACACGTGCAGCCACGGGCCCTCCAGGTCTCCTATCAGCTGTGGGCCCTGCTCTTGGAATTCCAGGGTGAGCCTGCCTTTCCCTCAAGGGATCAGTCTTCCCTGTTCCTCAGTCCTTCCTGACCTCTGATAAACCACACGTGCTTGAAAGATTTGCTAATGTTTACTGAACTGCTAATTTAAACTCCAGCCGTGGCCTAAAACAGGCTATTGGATTTCAAAGCCTTGGAATTCTGCTGGCCTGGATATCCCCCTGTAAGGAAAAAGACTTCCATTCTAAATGCAGCTGGAGCCACCAATGCCAAGAATTAAATTATGGATTGGCATTCATATTTTATTGTGAAGGGATTATTAAAATACAGCAAAAGTCAGTCAGCCCCATTTATCGCTCAGTAATGGGCTACAGCCTGTCAGAGGGGGCTGTAGGGGAAGGCTTCAGCCCAGGAGCTAGAAGAACAGTTGATTGAGAAGTCCCTGGCCTCCAAATGGGAGCACCAAAAGACATTAGCTTCCTTCCTTCCCATCCACAAATACTTCTTCAGCACCAGCCGTTGCCCAGACCCCCTCCAGAGGGTACAGCAGCTAGTGATACCGGTCAGGACCCCTTGTTTTGGGAGCTTACAGTCTGGACAGGGATGCTTCAACACAGTCAAGAATGACAGGCACTGGGCTGGGGCTGGGGATTGGGGAAATGTAGAGAGGGACTGGGGTAGCAGCCAGGGATGAGGGGTCAGGGGAGGCCTCACTGCAGAGCCCGGGGGGCCTGTGTATCTTGCATATTCCATGACCTTACAGGAATTCTGAAAAACAACCGAAAACCATGATTCATTTTCTCCCTCTGAAGAGACTCATTTAGTCAAGAGTTTGCATTCAGAAAACATGAGTACCTTAGGCAGAAGGGTTCCAACGAGAGAGTCATGGCTCCAGAAATGTCATGGCACTTCCGAGCAATTTGACTTGTGCTGGGAGAACACTAGGACCACTTCTAACAATGACCACCATAGCTTGCCTCTGTGATGCATGCTGGGCACAGCCCCATGCCCCTCCCAGATACCCTGGGCAGTCCTGCAGGTGGTTAAGTGTTCTTCTTATAAGGCAGAAACCTGAGACTCAGAAAAGGGAGGTGATCTGCCCAGGGTCACACAGTTTAATAACTGGCAGAGCTGAGCTTTAAACCCAGTCTGCACAGTGCTAAAGCTCAAGTTGCCGTGATACTGCTCTTCATGGTAACAGCATGCTTTTTCTTTCATGCTTTTTCCTTTTCTCCTCTTCCTTCCCAGCATCTTAAAGTTGTGTTGGGAAATGGTGGTACTAGTTTCCCTTCATTCTGCTAAATACTTGCAGGATCTTCCAAGGTCCCCAAAACAGCCAATCCTGAGTTGTTTCTCTAGGCCAGTCTTCTGAGATGCAGCATGTAGCTTCTTGGTGGTACTGAAAGAATTTTAGAATTTTAGATGTGCCTGGATGTAGCACTAAATTAAATTACCATCACAATTATCTATTGCTGAGTAACCAACCACATATATTAACTTCATGGCTTAAAACAACTATGAGAATTCATTTTGCTAGCAAATGTATAATTTGCCCAGGGCTCAACGGGAATAACTCTGCTCCACATGGCATCAGCTGGCGTGTATAGACTGGGAGCTGGCTGTGGGCCTGGACCTTGGTTTCTCTCTGTGGGTGTCTCCATGGCTACTTGGGCTTCCTCACAACATGGTGGATAGGTTCCAAGAGCATTTTTATGACTTTGCCTCAGAAATCACAAAGCATCACTTCCATTGGTACTCTTTTGGTCTAGACAATCACTGAGGCCCACTCAGGTTCAAGGAGAAGGGTAGACCCCACCACCTGATGGGAGGAGAGTCAAAGTCACACTATAAGAAGAACATGTAGGTAAGAAATATTGCTGTGGCCATCTTTGGAAAGTATAGTCCGTAAGAAAATCCATTTCAGTGCCTCTCTAGTCTGTGCTGTTACACCAAGGAGAAGGTCTCAGATTCAGACTAGTTTGTCGTAGAGCCTCTGTAACTCAGATTTCCTCTTTTTATCAAAAGAGCAGGCATTAGGCTGTAATTTAATAAAAGGTCTTTTCTCCTCTAATCAGTTTTCATGTTTACCTTAATGATTGTAAGTAATTCTGTTTTTCCATTCATGGTAATGATATGAAGTTTCCTTCTGAAATTTATTTTAATAGAATACAAATGTTTTAGAAAAATTAAGCATAAGCTCTCCTTTGCTGCTATAAATTTACTCTCGCATGTGCGTATGAATAAGAATGTTCCTTTGAATGTTGTAGCAAAAGCTTCTAAACACTCCGAATGTCTGCCAGTTGGAGAGCTGTTAAATGGTGTAGAGTTCTCCCTACCGTGGGAGAGAATGCAGCTATGAAAAATCACAAGGAGTGTCTCAGTGCTGATGTGCCATCAGGAAGTGTCAAAAGCACAATGTAGGCAGTGTGGGTGGCATGCCACCATTTAAGAAAGGAAATGGAGAGGAGAACATAGCCCCATGAGTGCTTGAAAATGCACAGTGGACAGGCAACAAGAGCCCGTGCAGTGGTTGCCTCTGCAGAGGGGCACAGGAGACACTTACTATCCACTGTAAAAAGGTTTTATACCTGTTAAAATGGGAACCTAGGAATTTGTTATCTAGTGAAAGTGGTTGATAAGTTTAATATTTTCAAATAAAATAGAATGGGTCAGGTGTGGTGGCTCACGCCTATAATCCCAGCACTTTGGGAGGCCAAGGCAGGAGGACCACTTGATCCAGGAGTTTGAGACCAGGCTGGACAACATAGCAAGATCCTATCTCTAAAAAAAAAAAAAAAAAAGATTACCCAGGAATGATGGCACACCTGTAGTCCTAGCTACTTAGAAGGCTGAGGCAGGAGGATCGCTTGGGTGCAAGAGTTTGAGGCTGCAGTAAGCAATGATTGCACCATTGCAGTCCAGCCTGGGTGACAGACCTATCTCAGTCAATACATACATACATACATACACACACACATACATACGACATGCAGCAAATTTTCCCCCCTCCCCAAAGAAAAATAAAAGGTAGTGCCTGGGAGTAGGAGGGCTATGTCACCTTTCCTTGGAACAAGGTTCCGCTAGGAGGCATGCCATACCTTCAGGGTCCTGGGGAAGATGGAGACATCTGCCATCCTACCTTTTGCCTGTGGGGCCTGGTTCCTCCCCACAATGGAGGCTTGGTCTGCACAGCCTTTCATGGTCCTTAGCCTTCCACCTGGGCCCTGAACTCCTCTTGGTGGGGGCCAAGCCTCATTCTCAGTATAGGTACTTAGTGCCTAGTACAGAGCCTGGCCCCAGTAGGCACCAGACTGTGCACGTGCACATGTGAGCTGAACTGGACACCAGAGCTCTTGAACTCACAGGTCTGACTGTGAGAAGAACTCACACTTGGAAACATCCACAGCTATGTCCCAAGGGTGCTGTCAGAGAGCTCTTGGCTTCACGCCATCACCTGGTTCTCAGTGATTGTCTATCATCTGCATGATCAGGCAGAGCCCGGCTGGCCAGCAGCTTGGCCTAGTGCTGCTCCCCAACCCTGGCTGGGCCTCGTAAAGACCTGAGTCCCTTTGTGTAAAGCTGTGGAAAGAGACTCACTTATTTCTTTATTCAATTTTAAGTGTGCAAATAACATAACTATTTTCCCTTTAGAAAATCAGAGCAGTGTGTAGAAACTAAAATCGGCCTGTAATTCCAGCACTTTGGGAGGCTGAGGTGGGAGGATCCCTTGAGCCAGGAGTTCGAGTCCAGCCTGGGCAACATGGCACAACCCCATCTCTACAAAAAATAAAGAATTAGCTGGGCATGGATGGTGCATGCCTTTAGTCCCAGTAACTTGGGAGCCTGAGGTGAGAGGATCACTCGAGCCTGTGAGGCCGAGGCTGCAGTAAGCCATGATCGCTCCCCTGTACTCCAGCCTGGGTGACAGAGTGAGACCCTGTCTCAAAGAAAAAAAACAGAAAAAGAAACTAAAATCACCTTGGAGCTTCTTTTTCTACTCATCGTATGTTCTTCAGACTTGGCTCTCTTGAACTCTCTGGAGGGCGAATTCATTCCATGTCATTGCTCCTCGGTGTTACACAGAAGGAATAAACACATTTTAGTTAGGCTTTCCCTTCTTGCTGGAAAATTGACTCTTCACAGTCTCTTAGCCCACGCGTGTGAGTGTTTTTCTTGGGAAGATACCAATTGCTAGGTCATAGAATGTGAAACTTTCGGTTTTAATAAATAATGCTAATTTGTCCTTCAAAACGGCTATGCTAATTTATTCTCCCACTAGCAGCTTTTGAGAAATGCCAGTTTCTCTGCATCCTCATTACACCTGATGTTATCAGACATGTTTATTCTTGCCAATCCTATGGGCAGAAGATGGTATTTTGAGTTGTTTCCTGATTTCCCATGAGGATGGCCGTGTGTGTGTGTGTGTGTGTGTGTGTGTGTGTGTGTGTTTATTGGCAATCCCCATTCCTGGCTGCCCCCTTCCCCTCATCTGTGAATGGCCTATGCAAATCCTTCACGTTTACTACTGTATCTTTGGCCTCTTAAATCATAGGGATAATTGATCTGATCATTGTCTTCTGATAATTTTCTTAATAGATTCCTAAGCCCCACCCCTGTAGAATTGGAGATTCGATGGGCAGTGAGATCTGGGGATGGTGGATGGATGACCAGGCAGTCTCATGTCACCTATCAGCTGCACTGGCCTCTCCTTGCCATGGCCACTCCTGAGTGTCAGGCAGGGAGGCTGCCACATACCACGACAGAGCCGTCTGCCACCAAGTCCTTCCCATGGTACCTTAGCACTCAGCATACTCCTGCTGGCTCCCAAATGCACGCATGAAGCCTGCAGGCAGAGGCTTTAGAGGGTGGGCTGAGTTGGATTCCATTCAGCATTTCTCCTGGATTTCTCCTCGACCCAAGACCCCATGGCAGTCCCAAGGTGACTAGCCTGTGTCCCCCAGGGCTCCACAGCCAGGGTGTGGAGCAGCTGAGGACTGGGGCAGGGTACAGGAGTTCCCTAAAATGATACTGGCGGGACCCACAAAGCAGTCACCCAAAACCCGCAATTCCTTGATCTCCCTTGCGGATGGCATTTGCTTGTAATCTGTAGAAGCCGCTTCATTTCTCCTTAACTGCCCCACAGCCTCTGAAAAGCGAGAGCTCCCTCCCTGGGATCCTTCCTGTCTCACTGGTGTGGCCGCATTTTAGTTTTCTTATGAAATCTCTCACTGTGTTCTCACAGGGCTTTGATGTCTCAATTACATTTCTGAAAGCTGTTCCGTTCTGGGGTTTTATCCTTCCTTTTTTGTTCTTTGTGGTGGAGGTGGCAGGTCTTTCTTCCGCTGAAGCCCCTCAGGCAGCCAGGCTCTATGAGGGAGTCGCACTGCCTGGGACAAACCCCATTGACACTGACGTGTATGACTGTGTCCGTTTTCCCAGATCAAACTCTCAGATGAACTTCTTTTGTGAATGTGAAAACAGAAGGTAGTCAAGTTGTCCTGTGTAGAGTGAGGAAAGGGAAAGGAGAGGAGGGGGAAGGAGGGCAGAAAGAGAAAGAAAGGAAAGAACATGTTTATTGTTTTTGTTCTATTTTTAAAGAGTATTTTTTAAAAGATTCCCACTGAGAAAATGCTTTAAGTTTTGTTTGTTTGTTTTGAGACAGGGCTCATCACTCTGTCACCCAGACCAGAGTGCAGTGGTGTGATCACGGCTCTCTATAGCCTCAACCTCCCTGGGCTCAAGTGATCCTCCTGCCTCAGCCTCCTGAATAGCTGGGACTACAGGCACATGCCACTACAGCCAGTTGATTTTTCTACTTTTAGTAGAGGTGAGGTTTTGCCATGTTGCACAGGCTGGTGTGGAACTCCTGGGCTCAAGCGATCCACCCATCTCAGTCTTCAAAAGTGTTGGGATTATAGGCATGAGCCACCACGCCCGGGCTGTTTTAAGTATGGAGTAAAGAAAACAAAGCCTACCTACCACAAAGAAAATGTTTCTAAGAATGAATATGATGACTTCCTTTTTTAATAATGTAGAAGACTAGTCATCTAGAGAATCATCCAGTATGGAACTAAAAATTCATCATAAGATATACATACTATTGTACATTTTATGTTAATATAATATATTTCATAATATATTAAAATATACATATTATAAATTTTTTTAAAGACAGGGTCTCACTATGTTGCCCAGGATGAACTCTTGGGCTCAAGCAGTCCTCCCACCTTGGCCTCCCATAGTGCTGAGATTACAGGCATGAGCCACCGTGCCCAGCCCTAAAATATGTTTTTTAAAAAATATTTTCAAATACCCGGCTGGACTGTTGGGAAAGGAAAGAAGGTTCTTGCTGTAGATAATAAGAAAGCACAACTGGGCCAGATGTGGTAGCTCATGCCTCTAATCCCAGCACTTTGGGAGGTCAAGGCAGGCGGATCACTTGAGGCCAGGAGTTTGAGACCAGCCTGGCCAACATGGTGAAACCCTGTCTCTACCAAAAAAAAAAAAAAAAAAAAAAAAAAAAAATAGCCAGGCGTGGTGGTGTTTGCCTATAATCCTAGCTATTAGGGAGGCTGAGGCAGGAGAATCACTTGAGGCAGAGGTTGCAGTGAGCTGAGATTGTGCCACTGTACTCCAGCCTGTGCAACAGAGCAAGACTGTCTAAAAAAAAAAAGAAAAGAAAAAAAAAGGTACAAATTCAGTAAAGCCTATCTGGAGCTGGGATTTGCTATGGGGGTACCTGGCTGACTTCGGGGGTCATGTGCTGGAGAGCATAGAGGGAAACACAAGGCCTGTAAAGACCGAGAGGACCAACTGTGCGACATCCACACGAAACCAGAATCTCAGACAGGTTGCATTGTCAGAGGATTGAACCGAGGCGTATGTTGCTGGGGGTTACCCGAGAAAGGAAAGAGAAATTTACCTGTGCTTTTAGATCAGGATGAAAACTGAAAAAGGAGAGGGGGGAAGTCCTTGGAGAATGCATGAGCCCAGTTTGTTATCGTGTGTTTTGGCCAAAATTGATACCACCCATGTTACCCTTCTCCTCCCCTAATAAAGTTGAGCCAAATATCTGGTTAATGTGCTCCCAAGAGAACCTATTGGGGTGATGGAAGTATTCCACAACTGGGATGTAGTAATACATAGCCGTAAATATACTAAAACTCAGCACTATCCAAAATAGCAAACTCATGGAGTCAACCCAGGTGCCCATCAATGGTGGACTGAATGAAGAAAATGTAGTACATATACACTATGGAATACTGTGTACAGCCATAAAAAAGAACAAAGTCATGTCCTTTGAAGCAACATGGATGCAGCTGGCAGCCTAAGTGAATTAATGTGGGAACAGAAAACCAAATACCGCATGTTCTCACTTATAAGTGGGAACTCAACATTGGATACTCATGGACATAAAGATGGCAGCGATAGACACTGTGTACTGCCAAAGGCAGGGGGGTGACGGGGGTTGAAAAACTGTTGGGTACTATGCTCAAAAAAAGAAAAAAATTACTAAAACTCAAACCGTATACTTAAAATAGGTAAACTGTATACTTAAAATAGGTGAACTTTATGGCGTGTAAATTATACTTTAATAAAACTATGAAGAAACAACAAAACATCTCACCTACCCTCTTCTAATCAGAGGCTTCTGTTAATGTTTTGGCACATTTTCTCTGTACTAGTATTTCTTTGTAGGGATAGTTTTTTTTAAAACATACAAAACTCTTGGTAATAACATTTTTATCATCTTTCATTTAAAATTATAATGTTTTCCACAGTCATTGCAATTATATGTAAAACATGATTTTTAACTTGGGCTTATTATATGTGTTCGAAAGTATGTCTTGAATACTTTTCTCATTTTAAAATAATGTCCCAGTAGAGTGGGACATAGAATAAAAATGAAAGTTCTCCCCTTAATACTTCTCCCACACACACACACTCCTACCCCCAATTCTCACTTCGCTCCTCATGGGTAACCACTGTCCACAGTTTGATTAAACAATTTTTAAATGGGTATATAATTTTGCATCTGGTGGGAAAAAATTGGACTCAAATAGTTCTCCTGTTTAGGGACATTTAGGTTGTTTCCGGACTGAGCTCTCTTGTTTAAAACATAAGTGGCAGAGGATTGCATACAGCGGTAGACCATAGATCTAATGGTCCTATGTTACCCTGGTGATTTCCAAGTCAAGGGTAGGCATTAAATTAGACATTGAATTTGGGGATAACTTTCTTTTTCTTTTCTTTTCTTTTCTTTTTTTTTAGACAGGGTCTTGCTTTTGTCACCTAGGCTACAGGGCAGTGGTACACTCATGGCTCACTGCAGCCTCTACCTCCTGGGCTCAAGCAATCCTCCCGCATCAGCGTCCTAAGTAGCTGTGAGGCTAATTTTTTTTCTGCTTTTTGTAGAGACAGGGTCTCACTATGTTGCCCAGGCTGGTCTTGAACTCCTGGGCTCAAGCATTCCTCCCACCTCGGCCTTCCAAACTGTTGGGATTACAGGCACAAACCACTGCACCCAGCTGGGGACAACTTTCAAGTAAGAGAAGGAACCTAGCATATGCAGAGGACTCCTATGCACAAGACCCCATGCTTTTCCCGCCTTTTCTCATTTAACGCACCAAACAATTCAAGATAAGGGACGTAATTCTCATTTTACAAATGGGAAAACTGGTTCTGAAGGGCCAAGTGCTGTACACATCCAATGCCCATCCATGTACAACATCCAGTGCAGGGCTTGGCTTTAAATTGTCATACCCTGAGTTGAGGGCTTGGTGATTCTGTCATGGCTCAGGGGACTCTTGCTTTACTGTCTTTACTTAATTAGGTGAACTCAGTTTAACCATCACAACTGTAAACTGCCATTAGTCTTTAAAGAAGCACTGAAATGTTACTGAGGTTCTTGGTTTAAGTAAGTTCCGTTTGTCTATTTTTGGCTTTGTTGCCTGTGCTTTTGAGGTCTTAGTCATACATTCTTTGCATAGACCAATGTCCAGAGAGTTTTCCCCAGATTTTCTTCTAGGATTTTTATAGTTCTGGGTCTTACATTTAAGTCTTTAATCTATCTTGAGTTGGTTTTTGTATACAGTGAGAAAGAGGGGTCCAGTTTCATTCTTCTGCGTATGGCTGTCCGGTTTTCCCAGCACCATTTATTGAAGATGGTGTTCTTTCCCCAGCGTATGTTCTTATCAGTTTCATTGAAGATCACTTGACTGTAAATATGTGGCTTTATTTCTGGGCTCTCTATTCTGCTCTTTTGGTCCATGTGTTTTTCTTTTTGTTATTTTTTGAGACAAGGTCTTATTCTGTCACCCAGGCTGAAGTGCTGTGGTGCGATCTTGGCTCACTGCAACTTCACCTCTCAGGTTCAAGCGATTCTCCACCTCAGCCTCCCGAGTAGCTGGGACTACAGGCACACACCACCACGCTCAGCTAATTTTTTTTATTTTTTGGTAGAGACAGTGTTTCACCATGTTGGCCAAGTTGGCCTTGTAAGTCGTGACGTCAAGTGATCTGCCCACCTCGGCCTCCCAGAGTGCTGGAATTACAGGCATGAGCCACAGCACCCAGCCTATATGTCTATTTTTATACCAGTACCATGCTGTGTTGGTTATTACAGCCTTGTAATTTGAAGTCAGGTAGTGTGATGCTTCCAGCTTTGCTCTTTTTTTGTTTGTTTTGAGACCAGGTCTCTGTCATCCAGGCTGGAGTGCAGTGGCATGATCATGGCTCATTGCAGCCTTGAACCACCCTGGGCTCAAGCCATCCTCCCACCTGAGCCTCCTGAGTGGCTGAGACTACAGGTGTGGGCCACCACACTCAACTAATTTTTTGCATTTTTTGTAGAGATGGGGTTTTGCTGTGTTGCCCAGGCTAGTCTCCACCTCCTGAGCTGAAGCGATCCTCCCTCCTCGGACTCCCAAAGTGCTGGAATTACAGGTGTGAGCCATCACACCTGGCCTAGCTTTGCTCTTTTTGCTCAGGTTTGCTTTGGCTCTTTGGGCTCTTTTTTGGTGCCATATGAATTTTAGGATTTTTTTTCTAATACTGTGAAAAATGATGTTGGTATTTTGATAGGAATTGCATTGAATGTGCAGATTGCCTTGGGTAGCATGGTCACTTTAACGATATCATTTCTTCTGATCCATGAGCGTTGGATGTTTCTCCATTTGTTTGTGTCATCTTCACTTTCTTTCTTGGATTGCTGATTGTTTTGTTGTTTTGTTTTGTGTTGTGTTGTGTTGTTTTGTTTTGTTTTGTTTGAGACGGAGTTTTGCTCTTATTGCCCAGGCTGGAGTGCAGAGCGCGATCTTGGCTCACTGCAACCTCCACCTCCCAGGTACAAGCAATTCTCCTGCCTCAGCCTCCCAAGTAGCTGGGATTACAGGTGCCCACCACCACACCCAGCTAATCTTTTGTAGTTTTAATAGAGACAGGATTTCACCATGTTGGCCAGTCTGGTCTCGAACTCCTCACCTCAGGTGATCCACCTGCCTTGGCCTCCCAAAGTGCTGGGATTGCAGGCGTGAGCCACAGCACCCAGCCATGCTGGTTGTTTTTAAGCTACGGTTTGAGCACCTAACATGCAGTAAACATTGGACAGATGCTTTATGTACTTTATATGCTTTATATCAGTCCTAACTAGTAGCAGTTTGAGGGAGTGTGCATTCTCTTTATTATCCAGATGAGGGATCTGAGGTCCAGAGAGGAAAAGAAACTTTCCCGGCATAACTGTCAGAGAAGGGACTCAGACCTAGGTCTGTGTGATTCTAGGCCTGGGCTCTAACCACTGAGCTCTGCTCCTGATAGAATGAGAGTCAGCTTTGGTGTCTCCATCACCCTGGGCAGCCAGACTGTGCCTCATTCTCTTCTCACCTTCCTCCTCCCAGATAACAGCGACTTGATTGCATGTACAGTGATCACCAAGGATGGCGGCATGGTCCAGCGATTCCTGGCTGTGGATATTTACCAGATGAGTTTGGTGGAGCCTGATGTGTCCAGGCTTGGCTGGGGAGTGGTCAAGTTTGCAGGCCTATTGCAGGTAAGATGGCCAGGAGCTCTGGGATCTGTTCTCAATTGGCTACAAACACACACACACACACACACACACACACACACACACACACACCACACACACCACACACAATTGTCATCTTTATCATTAATTTCTAGTGATATTATACAAGGTGTATGTGAACAAATTGTCACCCAAAAAAAAGCTAAAATACCACATAAATGCACAGATAAGAGCAAAGTCCTCTTTGACCAAAACCCTCAATTCTTACACCTCCCCTCCACCAGAGATAATCTTCATTATCAGTGTGACCTTTCCAGATCTGTTTTTCTGCCAAAGGCATATATAAATGTAACTACATGTACTATTTTTAAAAATTATATACATATACTTGAGAGTATATGTGTGTGTTTTTTATGATATCACATTGAATATGTTCTAAACTTTGCTTTTTTCATTCAATATCAATAGTGTGTCTTGGAGAGCCAGCCACATTAGTACACGCAGACTTCCTAGTATTCTTTTTCACTGCTGTGTGACTGTAGCAAGGCATATTTAACCCATGCCATGTCGGCTATTTCCAGTTTTCTGCTATTTCAGCAGACGGTGCTGCCATGAACAGAATCACTCTTACTTCTTTATGCACTTGGGCAAGGTTTCCCTAGGCAGATACCAAGAAGCTGGGGTGTACTAATTTTAAGTGTTAGTAGACACTGCCAAATACCACTCTAAAATGATTGTTGCCACTGGCATTTTTGAGAATTCCCTTCCGCTCAACGTCACCCCAGCAGAGCTAGGCTCTAACTTGCCAAGTACCAAGCTGGGGCTTGGGTTTTGGGGATTTTTTGTTTGTTTTTTGTTTTTAATGTTTGCCAGCGTGGGCCAGACGTGGTGGCTCGTGTCTGTAATCCCAGCACTTTGAGGGGCCAAGTCAGGTGGATCACTTGAGGTCAGGAGTTCGAGACCAGCCTGGCCAACATGGTGAAACCCCGTCTCTACTAAAAATACAAAAATTAGCTGGGCATGATAGCAGGCATCTGTAATCCCAGCTACCCAGGAGGCTGAGGCACGAGAATCGCTTGAACCCAGGAGGCAGAGGATGCAGTGAGCTGAGATCGTGCCACTGCACTCCAGCCTGGGCGGCAGAGTGAGACCCTGTCTCAAAAAAAAAAAAAAAAAAAAGTTTGTCAACGTGATAGATAACTAGTACCAGCTCTTTGAGTGGATAAAGCAAAGAATCAGAAGGGTTGAAAGCAGCCTCCCAGGTCGCCCCTCTGCCATACCCCTTGTCCCTGGATGTCCAGCTGACACTTCAGGCCTGAGCTTTGCCCTACTTCAAGGCAGTCCATTTCTTTGCCAGCCAGCCCTGGTTTCTGGAAGGGCCTTGCTCAGGCCGCCCCACCTCTGCCTTGCCGCAGCCTGACCTGCTGTCTGTGTCCTGCTCTCTGCGAGAACCACCCACATACTTGAAGCTGCTGTTACAGCCTCTTCCCCAGCCTCCTCTTCTTCAGGATCTTTCTATTGTAAAAGTGTCTTTTACAAAGTGTGGTGTGAGAAACAACTATAGAAGAATCTTTCATTTAAAAAAACACTCCATGTAAGACATTGTCCATTAAGTGACTTATGCTTATCTATCTAGGCTTTATCTAGGCTTATGATTAATTTCTTTTAGAATTTAGTGTCAGGCAAGTATTTTTCTCCCCTGAAGAATTAATATGTGTCTTCCATCAGACAATGAAAGCCACATAAACCTTTTTTTTTGGCCATCTTCCAATGGGTGCTATTTGTCAGGTCTTTACTATACCAGACTCCCTGCTTTAAATGCAGAATGCCTCATCTGATCTTACTGCCGCGTTTTGATGGGGGTGTTATCTCCAAAGAGCCTGTGCCAAATGTAGTGCCTGAGAACCACAACCGTCTTCCTCTGTGAGCCTTTTCCAATGTTGTCCCCACCTCCTTTAACATTTTTGACTTTTGTGTTCATTCCCTCTCAGGCTTTTATATCAGATCACCTCAAACCTTCATGGGAGTAGATTCTCTATGCAGAGTCCGTTCTGAGGTTTTAGACTGGTTTGTCTTTATTATATTTTGCTACATGTTCATTTCTTCTCCACCTTTGAAACACAGTTTCCTTCAAATCTCTCCTCAATGACCTTCCCTATCCCTTTCTTTTTTTTTTTTTTTTTTTTTTTTTTTGAGATGGAGTCTCATTCTGTTGCCCGGGCTGGAGTGCAGTGGTTCGATCTCGGCTCACTGCAACCTCTGCCTTCCGGGTTCAAGCAATTCTCCTGCCTTAGCCTCCTGAGTAGCTGGAACTGTAAGCGCACGCCACCATGCTTGGCTAATTTTTGTGTTTTTAGTACAGACTGGGTTTCACCCTCTTGGCCAGGCTGGTCTCGAACTCCTGACCTCGTGTGCCACCCACTTCGGCCTCCCAAAGTGCTGGAATTATAGGCGTGAGCCACCGTGCCCAGCCCCTGTCCCTTTCTCAGGATTAGCTTTTCCCTTTGGGGACCAGAAGTTTCTCAAAGACATACAAATGGTTGCCAACGATGTCCCCTTCTTAGAAGAAATAAGGAAGAAATTGATGAGTAGATGAGTAACTATATCTAAGATCATGCCAGATGGTAATAGTAATTTTGGTTCATTATCTCTGGCTTCTCAGAAGTAAGAGTTTGCCTGTCGTGTTACCTGTGGCCCCTTGAAGAGGCTTGTGGGGGTAGGCTGTTATTCATGAGCCGACCCCAGTCCTCATGGAAAACAGGCACCAGCCACCACCACCAGCATCCGCTCCTTTGGGGTACTCTGTGCCTCCTCCCACACTGTCTTCTCCCACTGGGCCTGGTCTGCCTTGTGCCCATCCATGACTCTGTTGGACTTGGGAGGCTGTCGATCTTAGATCAAAAGCAGAGTTGAATTTGGAGACCTCTTTCTAGATGCCTCATGATGCCACAGCTCCTAGCCACCCTCCTCCCAAACCCAACGAATGCCTTTTCCTTTGCTTCTCACTGTGCAGGACATGCAGGTGACTGGCGTGGAGGATGACAGCCGTGCCCTGAACATCACCATCCACAAGCCTGCGTCCAGCCCCCATTCCAAGCCCTTCCCCATCCTCCAGGCCACCTTCATCTTCTCAGACCACATCCGCTGCATCATCGCCAAGCAGCGCCTGGCCAAAGGCCGCATCCAGGCAAGGCGCATGAAGATGCAGAGAATAGCTGGTGAGTGGCCGGACCCTGGCAGGGCATCCTCTGAGCACTTGGTGGGGCAGGGCTGTTTGTAGTTCTCAAACTGACCTTGAGAACCCCCATAGCATAGAAGAAGACACGTATGATTCAGGAATTGTTTTATACGAATACGAGGAAGTTCCATTTCCTGGGTGTTTGGTTTCTGGTGAGTTTGTAGGGCTGCATGGAAGAGAAGAGGAGCTCTCCCTAGCAGGCAGGAGGCCAGCAATAAGTAGACGTCAGTGTGGGAGCACTCTTCTCAGCCCTTCACACTGAAATTCTCAAGCATATGTTAACAAAGTGCTTTGACGTTACTCTACCACCTCCGATCCTTAAAACAACTCTGGAGTTCTGTAGGGCCTGCTCTGCCCATTTTACGGAGAAGGAAACAGGCTCAGGGACTTGCCCAAAGTCACACAGGCAGAACCCACAGGCAGAACTTCCTACTGTAAACTTACCCCTTCCTCCTTCCCCTTCCCAGTTCTTAGAAGAGGCAGCCCTGCTTGGTGAAAGGCTGGAACCCTTGGAAGGAAGTCATTTTACATTTCACGGGGATTGCGGTGAATTTCTGAGGAAGCCCAACACTGCCCAGTATTAGGAAGGCCAGGATTTCTTACAAGGAAAGTCACAGAAATGAGGGAGATGCGTTCATTGGGCAGGAAGGCAAGGCCTTCTCCTCGGCATGGGGGGAAGGCATGCTGTCAACTCCTAAAATGACAGTCTTTCTCAAGATACCCAGTGCCATTCAGTTCAGGCACCAGTGCTCATCCTGGTGGCTGCTGAGAGGATTTTAAGCCTACCTGGGGATGTGGGGGTGCTTTCTCAAGGGATAACTTTAAAATAAGCCCTTGACCAGGCACGGTGGTTCATGTCTGTAATGTCAGCACTTCGGGAGGCCAAGGCGGGTAACTCACTTGCGCCCAGGAATTCGAGGCCAGCCTGGGAAACATGGCAAGACCCTGTCTCTACAAAAAAATTACAAAAATGAGCCAGGCGTGGTGGCATACGCCTGTAGTCCCAGCTATTCGGGAGGCTGAGGCGGGAGGATCACTTGAGCCTGGGAGGTGGAGGTTACAGTGAGCCATGATTGGACCACTGCACTCCATCTTAGGAGACAGAGTGAGACCCTGTCTCAAAATAAACCCTCAGAGAGCCAGTTTCTGGGCGTTACCGATGCGATGATTTACTGTGCTGATTTGCACAGGCCCGCGTCCCACGTTGTCGTCCCTGTCTCATTTCTCACTTAGCTGAAACTTGGCCTACAAAATCATTACTGAAGCATTTTGTAATGTGCAAAGTGACTTAAATCATTCAGCCCTTTCTTTTAAGATTTATTTTCAGAGAGTTTTTTTTTTTTCTTCATGTAAAGCAATTTCTCACAGCTGGCATGAAGGCCAAATACTTCATTTGAAAATTGAGAATTATGCTGTAAAGTGGCTGTTAGAACTAACGCCTTGGGTATTTCTTAAATTGATTTTAAAAAGCCCCTCCGTATGGATATATTGGGAGATTTATTTATGGAAGGGAGGTTAGTGGCTGAGACAGATAAACACCCACTCAGAGTTACACATGTACATGCACATCCATATTTTCGCATGCTCCTGCACATGTGCGGATATACATACACACGTATACGTGTGAACTCTCTGGGCAGACTCGGCCCCACTCGCTTGGGGTCTGAAACAGCCTTTGTCAGGGTCCTTTACACATGGAAGCTGAGAATCCAAAGTGGAAATTGACCCAGCTTCCATTCCACTCGAGGAGCCCAGGCTCAAACCCCTTTCTCCTTGGTCTCAACCTTGGCCCGAAGCCCTCACTTGGCATCCGCTTGTGCCTTGAGCCTCAGTGGGATCTTTGATGTTCCACTGGTCTCTGCAGCTTGAGGCTGCCTGCCGCCCACTTGGCGTCTCCCAAGTGATGTGCCTGGCAGGGCCACAGCCACTACAATGTCCCCCCCCCCCAAATTCTCACCACCCCCCTCTATCCCACATGCTCAGAGTGAACCATGCTATTGTTTGACCGTAGCCCTCCTGGACCTCCCAATCCAGCCCACCACTGAAGTCCTGGGGTTTGGACTCGGCTCCTCCACCTCCACTCAGCACCTGCCTTTCCGCTTCTACGATCAGGGGCGCCGGGGCAGCAGCGACCCCACAGTGCAGCGCTCCGTGTTTGCATCGGTGGACAAGGTGCCAGGTGAGCCAGCCCCCCGCCCTGCGCCACAGCTCGTTCATCATGGTGGGCGTTCAAGGTCTTTCTCTCTGTGGAGCCTGTGTGAGCTGCCCTTCCTCTCTCAGAAGCCCCGTCGGCTGGCAGCACCAGTTTCTTAGAATTTGTCAAAGCACAGCGCAAGATTAAACACAGCCCCCAAAATAAATTTTGGCTTTCCCTTTAGAGTTTGGTTTGGTTTTCCAGAGATTTGTTGGGTATGTGGAAGAACTTCTCAGAATTGACTAAGAATTTTCTTGGAAATTTCTTGAAAACATTTAAATGATTAGTGCTGAAGTTGTGGGAGAGTAATTTCCTTCTCCATGTAAGATGACTAGAAAGAGAGAGTGTGTTTGGTTCCGGTTACAACCCCTTGAAGAAGTGAGACTTCAAAAGAAGGCCGTGCTGCCCACAGGTCAGCTGTCCGCTCCTTCCATATGAGGGCGTCTCCTCCCACTTTTGCCACAGCTCATCTCTAACCCTGCTCCTCCGCTCCTCCCAAAACAGAAACTTGAATGGAAAGTTCATTGCTGATTTGTCAGAGTGGAAAGGACCACTTCTCCAGAAGACCGAGTTCTCCCCTTCCTGTTCTGACATGTCTGCTTTAAGTAAATCTGTATGCACCCCGATCCCTCGAAAGAGAGCCTTTCTTTTGGTTGCAAAAGTTTAGAGCGCTGGCCAAGCTCTCCCTCACAACTTAACCCCTCCCCATATAGGGCTTCAAACTTAAGTTGCAAGTGTTGTGAAATGTTTTCAAAAGCAGTTATTGATTTAAGAACAAAACGCAGCCATATGAACCTGCTCAAAACCCGAGTCCTGGTTCCCCCATGTGATTTATTTTAGTTTCATTGTTTGATTTGATGAATTCATTATTTATATGTATATACCGTAGGCGTATGATTTTTTAAAATCCAGACAGGAGATGATCAAATGAAAAATAAGTCTACTTTGCTTCAGAAGTAACTATTGTTAACAGTTTCTTGCCTGTCTTTCCAGAAATATTTCTTTGTATGTCATGCATATGTTTGTTTTTTACACATGGGGTATACCGTATGTCTGATGCTGCACCTTGCTACTTCTTCCTTAATAGAAAGTGTCACACATTAACACGTATAAATCAACCTAATTCTCCTTAACTGTTACATGGTATTTTGTCATATGGATGGGCAAAAAAATCTTTTTTGCTGTTTCGTATTTGGGTCATTTCCAGTGTTTTGCTCTTACAGTGTCACAGTGAGCATCCTTAGGGTGTCTTTGTGTAATTGTGCAAATTTCGCATGTCTGTGTGATAAATTCCTAGCAGTGAATTTGCCAAAGGGGAAGTTTTTTAATCTTGATATATGTAGTCCCAACGTGAACTCTAGAAAACAGTACACCAATTCACTCTGCCACCCACAGCTTGTGATTGGTTTCTTTCTTAAATCCAGTCTCAGGGCTGGGCATGGCGGCTCATGCCAGTAATCCTAGCACTTTGGGAGGCTAAGACAGGCGGATTGCTTGAGCCCAGGAGTTCGAGACCAGCCTGGGCAACACAGTGAGACATCGTGTCTAGTATAAATGAAAAATTAGCCAGACATGGTGGTGCGCACCTGTGGTCTCAGCTACACTCAGGAGGCTGAGGTGGGAGGGTCACTTGAGCCCAGGAGGTTGACGCTGCAGTGAGCTATGATTGTACCGTTGCCCTCCAGCCTGGGCAACAGAGTGAGACCCTGTCTCAAAAAGAAAAGAAAAAAATAATCTTAGGCTGAGAGACTGATTGTGGCACCGCCTGTTTTCAGTGATGAAATGTGAGATGATTCTGCCTGTTTCAGGGTCAGGAGGATTCTTTGCTTAAAAAATTCTGCGGGTTGCTTCGTGTTCTGTAGCTATGATTGCTAAGTAAATATAAAGCGTGACTGAGTCTAAGTTAACTAAGTACAAATTGACCTGGTAAGAAATGACTTCTTTAGGGTCATTGAGGCGTCTTTCAGTTTCGGAACTTACTGGTTAAAGAGAAAAGCCCAGGCCTTATTTCTGCTCTGATCCCTTTTGGAACAAGGTAGAATGTAAATAAATAAATAGAGCCAAGCGGCCCATTCTTCAGCATCTACATGATCATTTCTCTGTTTGCAGAATGCTTTAGGATGACTTATTGCTTACCTCTTCTACCCTGCCTGGCCTTCCACCGGTGGGTGAGAACATCAAATGCCAGGAGTGTGGCCCGGCTCCAGAACCTGGTGGGCCTGCCTGCTGGGGTGGTTGGCACAGCTGGGATGCCCCATGTCCTGTTGCTGGCCCCAGGGTCAGCAAGTGTGAGGCTGTGCCACCTGGGACAACAGCAAGTCAGAGGTGGCTGCTGAAGGCAGCATCCACCCCTTGGCTGTGTCTCCCCTGACTGCCCCTGGAAGTGCCACTCAGCTATGAGGAGTGAGATGGAGACATTCTTATTTATCACACCACCCCCGCAAAGAGGGAGGCCTCGCTGCCCTCCCACCTTGGCTTGGCATCAGAGCTGTGTCCTGAAGAGCAAGTTGAAATCCCTGAGCCTTGGCATGGTGGGAGCATAGGCTGCCCCCACCCCCATCTCAGTAGTCAGGGTCCCCCACAGCAGCAGCCACTCAGCACTTTGGAATCATTCTTAAAACTTTTCACCCTGCTTCCACACCCACCAGCCTGCTTGGCCTCCAGAAAATACTGAGATCCGAGATCTCCTCTCCCAGATCTCCCAAGATTGCAACAGAAGCCTTCTCAGGATCCCTAGCTTCCATTCAGCCAGTGGGATCATTCTAGTACTTAAATCAGATTACGTCATACCCCTGCCTCCAGCTTTTTGGTAGTTTCCTGTTGCATTTAGAACAAAATCCACATCTCTCCTTCTGATCTTGGGTGGTGGCTGTGAGATCCGGCCCCAACTGGCCTCTCAGATGAAGTTCCCCCAACCCCAAGCTCACTCTAGCCCCAACCCCAGCCTTGCCAGCCCCTGCTGCTCCTCTAAGCTAGCATTTCTCAGAGTTTTAGCCTCAGCACCCACGTGTTTGTTTATCTGCTTAAAAAGTATTACAGAACTTAAAGAGCTTTCATTTAGATAGATTATATTTATAGATATTTATGACATTAGAAATTAAAACTAAGAAATGCTTTTAATATATACTTCTTGAATAAACCCATTGCATATATGCATAACTAACATAGTTTTCTATGAACAATAACTCTGTTTTCCAAAACATAGAAAAAAATTGATCTTGCACATTTCTGCAAGTCTCTTTAATGCCTGGCTTAATAGAAGACATCTGGATTCTCCTCTTTGCTTCTGTTTTCTGTCTGTTGTGATAGCATGCATTCTGTGGCCTCTGGAAAACTCCTCAGTACACCCCTGGGAATATGAACATAAAAATGTCTTACTATTTTTATGAAAACAAGGATTTCCAGACCACACTTTGAGACCCACTCCTGTAAATCACTGCGGCCTTCCCTGCCCCAGGGCCTTGCACTGGATGTCTGTACCCAGATGTTGGTGTAGCTGCCTCCCGCTAACGGCTCAAGCTTAGTCTGTGTGCCGCCTCTTCAGTGGCCTTTTCAGATCAGCTCCTGGCTAGGGTTGTCCCCTCCCTCCACTGCATTGGCCTGGTTCCTTTTTTTTTTTTTTTTTTTGAGATGGAGTCTCTCTCTGTCGCCCAGGCTGGGGTGCGGTGGCGCAGTCTTGGCTCACTGCAAGCTCCACCTCCCGGGTTCACACCATTCTCCTGCCTCAGCCTCCCTAGTAGCTGGTACTACAGGCGCCCACCACCACGCCCAGTTAATTTTTTGTATTTTTAGTAGAGATGGGGTTTCACCGTCTTAGCCAGGATGGTCTCGATCTCCTGACATTGTGATCCGCCTGTCTTGGCCTCCCAAAGTGCTGGGATTACAGGCGTGAGCCACCGCACCCAGCCTAGCCTGGTTCCGTTTATCCACAGCACTGAGGTTCCTTACCTGGCTGATGCCTTTGTGTGCCTGGTCATAGTCTTTCTCCCCTGCAGAGAGGGTTGCCTGCGTGGGAACCTTCTGTGCTGTTTACCCTGCATCTCAGCGCCTAGCTCTGTGCCCCCACTTAGTATCGTTGAGTGAAGAATGAGCCTGCATTTGTTATCTGCTCAGCCTTGGAACAGAGCCCATCAAAGGCCTCCTCCCTTCTCTGAACACGGGAAGACAAGGAAAGTCCCTCTGGGGCTCTAGATACTTGGTGGTTTAGTCCATGGAACTTTGACAAGGGAACACAAAGGAACTGAGAACCGAGAAGACCTTAAGCAGCATCCCTCGGCTAAATTTCTGTCACCAAGTGAGCAAGATGTGTGTCCAAGGACCATGTACCCAGGTGACAGATTTAGGTTGGTTGCATATCAACTGAATTTCACCACCCTCCTCCTACTCAGAGTTTTACAGAAGCCACAGAGTAGTGACAGGGGGAGCCGGGCAGCGGAGGGAGATTCGGTCATCAGAAACCTGGCCCGGGTTGGCCTCTGATACTGTGACATCTCACCATTGCCATCAAGGGCCCGTGGGTGCTGGGGCGTGACCACTTCCCACCCTCCACAATGGTGCCCCTCCCCATAGGCCGCACAGCGCATGGAGTCCTTGCTTCTGCCTGGATAATAATTCACAAGGAAGAAAACAACTCTGGCTGCTGCCTCGGGGTGGCTGCCAGACAAGGGTGTTTTATTAGGACACATCTTCCGATTTTATCTGCGGGCCCAGGTAATTGTCATAGAGCAGTTTGTCTCCCCTTTAGAAGCTATAAACGATTGTATTTGATGAAAATATGCCTTTCATTTCCTTGGAGGAGATATTAAAGTAGTGTATAAATCAGGGCTAATAGGTGACTAGCCACTTTGGTGTATTTTTCTTCTTCCATTTGGCTCAGAAAAAAAAATCACAAGTTCTATTTATTGGCTGGTTTTATGTTGATGGCTCTCACCCTCACAGAATGTTCAGCTTCACGAGGGATTGTGCGTGCGCCTGGCCAAGGAGGGGGGTCAGTGGCGGCCAGTATGTGGGGGTGGGCAGGCATGGCCAGGCCTAGACTCTAGCCTGAGCACTCTGTGGCTTTGAGGTGCCATGTTGCTGTGGTTAGTGCCTCATGGACCTGGCCCATGGCAACAGCTGCTTCTAGAGATAGAATCTGTCATGATGGGCAGGGTGTCCAAAACTCGCCTGCAAGGCCACCCTTTCCATAAACTCCAAGTGGACCAGCAGACCCCAGAGCAGAAGCTGTTCCCCAGAAATGACCCAGGGGTGTCAGGGGCTACGGCCTCCCAGAACAGCCTTGCTCCTCACTCTGGGCTCCTACTGGCCCAGAGGCTGCTTCAGGAGGCCGCAGGGAAACGGAGCTGCTTACAGGTGTTACCCTGGTGGGTTGGCGGGTGTGGGAAGGGCTGGCAGAGCACACAGCTCAGAGGAGCAGCCAGGCAGGTTGACATCTCTTGGCCCTTGCAGATGAGGGCTTAGTGACATGACAAAAAAGTGACCTGTTCCCACCTGGTTTACCATCAGCCGCTCCCCACCAGCCTGTTAACTCCGGGACAGGGACTTCTCTGCCTCTTCTGCTGCTCTCTCCTTAAAACCCACCAGCCCCTCCTGTCACCAGCCCCTCTCTGTGGCCCATGGTCCCATGCAGTCTGGCCCCTGCCCTCTTCTGGGATCAGCTCCCAGCCCTCTCTCCCCTCGGCTCTCTGCAGATGACACAATCCAGCCCTTCAGCCACACTGGCTGGCTGGCTGTGCCTCACCAGGGCCAAGTGCATCCCATTTCAGGGCCTCTGTTTTCGTGCTTCCCTCCGCCTGGAGCCCTCTGCATGGCTGGTTCCTTCTCAGCACTCAGGGCTCTGCTCCGATACCTCAAAAAGGGGCCTTCCCTGAGTGCCCAGGTCACCCTAGTTCTCTGCACGGCAGCTTGTTTTTAATTGAGGTGAAATTTAACACAACATAAAACTAACCACTTGAAAGTGAACAATTCAGTGGCATTTAGTACCTTCACAATATTGTGCCATCATCCTCTCCTCTAGTTCCAAAACATTTCCATCCCCTCAAAAGAAAACCCCATAGCCATTAAGTAGTCATCGCCCACCCACCCCCATCCAGCCCCTGGCATCCACTAATCTGCTTTCTGTCTCTATAGATTTATGTAGTCTGGGTATTTCATATCAATCATACAATCCATGGCCTTTCATGCCTGGCTTCTTTCAGTTTGCATCATCTATCCTTCTTTTAGCTGAATAATATGCATTATATGGATAGACGTTGTTTTGCTTCCACCTTCATCCATCAATGCATATTTGGGCTGTGTCTGCCTTTTGGCTATTGTTGAATGGGTTGCTGCGAACATTCATGCACAAGCTTTTGTTTGAACGCCTGTTTTGTTTTCAGTTATTTCTGGTATATACCTAGGAGTAGAAAGTAGGTCATGTGACAATCTAACTTTCTGAGGAATTGCCAGACCGTTTTCCCAAGGTCTTCATAGTCCTTAGCTTTAGCTGAAATTGCCTCTTGTATTCCTTGTTCTCTGACACTATCCTGCACTAGAATGGAAGGCACTTGGCCAGGGGGTGGGTACAGGGTTGTGGGGAACCTCGTTTGTCTTGTCCTTGACAGTGCTCATGGATGCCTATGAAGTAGTTGCTCAGTGAATACCGATGTGTGGGCGGATGGATGCATTGGTGGATGGGAGGCTGGGGGACAGAGGATGGGGCTGGAGGAATTGTTCAGTCTTGTTTTCCCAACAGACTGTAAACCCCTAAGGCCAGGGTATTTCTGTCTTACTCAGGTCTGGTACCCTGTGCCAGTTGGTGGTGGTTTGGGTGTGAGCTGGCAAGTTGGACTTCATCCCTTAAGGGCTAAGCTGGACTTTTTCACTTCCTGTCCCAGCTTCCTACTGGGTTTGGGGCTCCAGCTGTCTTGTGGTAGATATTTAACTCCCCTGTATCACCTGAGGTCAGGAGTTCGAGACCAGCCTGGCCGACATGGCGAAACCTCGTCTTTACTAAAAGTACAAAAATTAGCCCAGTGTGGTGGCGGGCACCTGTAGTCCCAGCTACTCGGGAGGCTGAGGCAGGAGAATCACTTGAACCCGGGAGGTGGAGGTTGCAGTGAGCTGAGATCTTGCCATTGCGCTCTAGCCTGGGTGACAGAGTGAGACTCTGTCTCAAAAAAAAAAAAAAAAAAAAAAAATTTTTGACTCTCCTGAGTATCTGGGCCATGCCTTGCTTTTCACCGGTGTTATCTTTATCAAAGGCGCCTAAACCGGCAGGGTCGGTCACGTGACCCAGAGCACTTAATAGTTCCGTGGAAAAGCCTCACCGGTTCCAGAGGCAGCCCTTGGCAGCTGAGTAACTTAGGAAGAATGCAGAAATGACAGTGTGCTATGAGCCAACTGAGCTGACCGCAAAGCCTCCGACCGCCATCCAAAAAGGCAAAAAGAAAATCGATGTTTCATTCATAGACATCAGTTCAGACCTCCCCTGAGGATAACGTCCTAGGTGCTAATGTCATCTCATGGTGGCATTTTCCAGGAACTAATTTTTTAGTCCTCTTATTTTTCTTGTTTCTGATTATAAAACTGGAGCCAGTTCTCTCCTTGCAGCTCCCCAAGGCAAAAGATACCCTTTCTGGAGTCACACAGGAAGAAGGACCTGGGGCTTCCTCCAGCTTCTCCAGCCTGGTCTTAACCCTTTCCCAGCCTTCAGCTCACTGCTTAGAGACTTGGGCCAGCAGGTTAGTGAGGCGGGTCCGTGAGTTATGGAAATTTGATTCCTACCCTCAGGCCTTTTATAAAGCAAAATTTATTGAGCTGCTAAGCACTTTATGCATTATTCTTATTCGAGCTTCCCAACAGCCCTCAGAAGGAAGAGGTTACCATTTTCCCTTTCGGCAGGTCAGAAAGTGGCCTACCCAAGGTCACACCAGATACCCTCCCTCCAGCGTCAGACCCTGAGTCCCACCACCATGCTGAACCAACTTTTAATTCATAGCTAATGTGAATTCCCCTTTTCTGATTTTTTTTTTTTTTTTGAAAGAAGGGCCTAACAGCAGCCACCTAAGGCCTCACTGGTACCAGGCAAAACTACGTTGTCGGCTCCAACTCTAAGCATATTTTAGACAGAAAAATTTGTATCTATTTCTGGAAGTGTGAGCTATAATTTGGAAGAATTAACCATGTTGGGCACTTTATATGCACGAATTCTATCCTCCCGACCACCCTGGAAGCTGGTATCACTTGCTCTGCCTCACAGATAGGAAACTGAGGCTCAAAGCAAGACTGCAGAGCTCACATGAGATAGGCTGAGATCTGTACCTCCCCTTCCTGCCTCTAAATCCCATTTGCTTCAAGGCTGGCATTGGTGCAGGTTGAATATTCCTTATCCAAGTTGCTTGGGACCATGAGTGTTTTGAATTTTGGATTTGGGGGAATTTTGGAATATTTGCATTATACTTACTTACCGGTTTAGCTTCACTAATGTAAAAATCCGAAATCTGAAATGCTCCGATGCGTGTTTCCTTTGAGTGTCATGTCGACACTCAAAAAGTTTTGGATTTTGGATTTTCGGATTTGGATTGCTCAACCTGCAATGACTGAGCTACTTCACATGGCAGCTCTGCCTGTCTCAGAATGTCAGAGATCAGTAGGATAGGCCCTCTCCTTAGAGAGGGGCCTCAAGGGATGCCCCTGGTCTAGACAGAATGTTCCCTACTCCCCTCTTCCGTCATCCACCCTGGCATAGGCCCACATCCTCGTGCCCCAAGACCCACTTCCAGTGTATCAAGGACAAACCTGCAAAGCAGCAATCCAGAAAGATGCTCCGTCCTGAGACCACCACTTCCAAACCAGGCTAGCGGTGCAGGGCTCGTTCCTGCACAGGTTTGTCCCTGGTGTGCATGAACAAAAAGCAGAAGGATGACTTCAAAATCCTGCCTGAACAAAAGCAGCAGGATTTGAGCCCCTTTCAAAGCTTTCCGGCAATTGCCTCTAAGAGATCAGCCTTCAAGTGGTGGGGCAGGGGTGTGGGGAACAGATCCTACTCAAAAATCAGCCCTGAGCTGAGTCCAAGGGGTCTCCTGTTTGCCAAGCCTCTTTTCAGGGCTCCAGAGCAGCTGTGGAGAGAGAGAGCCTCAGGGAATCTGGAGCTGGGCTCACACAGCCAGAGAAGGAACCGCGTTCTCGGATCCGGGCCTGCAAGGTTTCCCCACTCACAACATGCCCCCCTAAGACACTTTCCCAATAGACACAGTAGCACTTGCCATGGGGAGCCCTCTCTTGCTAAATATGGACACAGTAGGTAGGGCCAGCCATCTTGCCCAGATGCTTTTCTGGGAGGTGGAGGGAGGGGAAGAAGAGAGTTCCAAAGAACTGAGTGTTGCTTCACTCTTTGGGGTCATTACCTAACTCAGACTGCCAAAGCGACTGTATGCCCGGGAGCCTTCTGGTCATAAGAGTGTGTCAGATGGCAGGGAACACTCCCTGGTTGCTAATAGAGAAGCCCGTGCAGTAGGTGGGGGGAGAGAACAAACCCCATATGCAATCTGCCATTTGACCTGGGCCACGCCTTAGAATGTTCTGTAGGCTCGGGTGGGCCCACAGCAGGGCAGCCATACCGGCAGCACAGCACAGGCCAGTGTCAGTGGCAGAGCGGGTGGCTTGGCCGCACACCCTGTGTGCTCACCAGCACGGGCCTGGCCCCACACGTAGGATAGAGCTCTCCAGCCTCATCCTCCAGCCTCCTAGTCAAGCACATTTAGTGCATAACAGAAAAGACTGGAAGGCACCAAGAAAAGATCGAACTTACCAAATCTTCCCACCCCAGGGTGTCCATGATCAATCCCACCATCCTTTTTTTCATTGTTTTTCCTGTTCATTCACAATGGGGTTTCTTTTCCCAGCAGCAGAGTATTTGCCCAGGTGAGAAGCAGCAGAATGAAAGCACCCAGCACAAGCCAAAGAGTATGGGCCCAAGTCCCAGCCTTCCACCTCCACGGGAAAATTGTTAGGTGGCCTTGACCCATTTGGTTCACCTTGTTGGATCTCAGTTTATTCATATAAGAAACAGGGATGATGCTCAACAATGTGAGTGGACTTAAGAACTGAACTGTACTCTTACTAATGGCTCAGATGGTAGATTTTGTTATGTGTGCCACAACCGAAAAACAAAAAATGGGATACAAGTGTCAGCTCATTAGGCTCTTGTGACATAGAATGAGTTCATTCACCTAAGTGCCCAGAACAATGCCTAACACATATAAAACGTGCAGCAAAGGTTAACTGCTCTTGCCATTTTGTTGTTGTTGTTGTTGTTGTTAGTTAAGGGCTGAGGCTTGGGACCCCAGAAAATAGGTTCCTTTTCTACACATTAATCAAGTAGCACGAACAAAATTACGAATGTAGTAGTCCTTCTGCTGTCAATAACAGAGACATGCTGCAATGGCACAGAGTTGCTCTTTCACAAAGACTTTCCCTGGGTGTTGGTAAAACACCGGGGTGTAATAGAGCAGGCAGAATTTTCCTCCTCACACAGAAGAGATCCTGTAATCTGCCTGAGGCCCCACAGTTCTCAGAGGCTGAGCCAGGGCTGGAGAAGAGCACAAATTGGGCCTCCAGCCCAGCACATACCCTGTCCCCTGGGGTGCTGACTGCCATCATTGGCACTGCGCCCACCTGAGCCAGGCAGTCCCCCGGAGCCTCACAACAGCTCTGGGAAGCTAGTGTCATTCCTCAGTGTCCAGTGTTACCAGCTCACAAGTGGCCAGCCAGGGCTCCCTGGTTTCCACTCCGTGAACCCGCCATGCCCTCCGTTCTGAAGCATATTCAGAGGCAGAACACCTGGAAATCAGGTGTGCTTTGGGAACCCCACATATTCTTGCTGTATTCTACTCCATCGTGTGAACCAAGAGCACAGAAGTCATCAGAGAGCATGACTTGCATCTGTGTCTCAAGTCTGTATCTAAAGGAAAAGTCCATAAAATCACCCAAGGAAACATCCTAAGCCTTTTCTGTTGGTGTTTTTTTTCTTTGCTTCTGAATCATTTGTTTTATCAACTGCAAGTTCTCATTAACAGACAAGTGATAGCAGATGCCAAGGTGTGAAGGCCCCTTTATGGCAGAAAACCGAGAAACGAAAAATTCCTAGCCCTTAATTCTGTATGTAAGTTGGTAAAAGTCCATGTTGATTTGATTTTTGCCTTAAAATCTCTCTGACTAGCTCAAAGATAACCCCCTGGAACAAGGTTTGGGAACCACTTCCCAAGAATTAGAGTGCCTTTGGGATCCAAGAAAATGAAATGCCAGCTGGGCGTGGTGGCTCACACCTTTAATCCCAGCACTTTGGGAGGCCGAGGCGAGTGGATCACCTGAGGTCAGGAGTTCCAGAGTAGCTGGGTGACAGAGCGAGACTCCATCTAAAAAAAAAAAAAAAAAAGTGAAATGCCAACATGGTGAAATCCCATCTCTACTAAAAATACAAAAAGTAGCCGGGCGTGATGGTGTGTGCCTGTAGTCCCAGCTACTCAGGAGGCTGAGGCAGGAGAATTGCTTGAACCTGGCAGGTGGAGGTTGCAGTGAACCAAGGTCGCACCACTGCACTCCAGCCTGGGTAACAGAGCGAGACTCCCTCTCAAAAAAAAGGGAAATGCAAATAAGCAGTATTGCCGAGTGCACAGTTGGTGGGAAGGAGAGTTAGTTCGTGAGGACCCACTAAGGATGGGAAAAACCAACTGAATCAAAAGGCAGAGATGCAGCAATAATGGTGCCTCAGAGACAGGCAGAAGCCATTTGATTTTCCACGTGGCCCTTTCCTTCATGCTGCTGATGGCCTCTTCAAAGCACGGCAGCTCCTGGGGGCCAGGGTACGGGACCGCCTGGTGGAGAAGAATTGGGGTAGGGAAAGAATTGGCATTTTTTAAAGGAACTTTTACAATTCCAAGGAAGTGACAGGACAAACATGTTGACGAGGGTCAGGAAAAGGAAGGTTGGCTGAGCAAGCGTTTACTAAGGCCCTTGATGAATCAAATAAACACTGCACAGGGCTTACAGAGAAGCCTGGGGTCAGGGGGAGGGACTGTGAGCAAGTCTTGCCGGCTAGTGAGGCTCTGTGGTGCTTCTGGCTTGGCACATGCAAAGGTGTGGCTGCAGGGTAGGGATGAACAGAGAGCTGGGAAGCTCAGCAGGGCCCGATAGCAAAGCGCTTTGTGAGCTTGCCCCATGGTTCGAATTTTATCCTAGAAGCAGCAGGAAGCCATTGAAGGTTCTAAGACAGATCAGGGGACATGGGTGGCAAAATGGACTTGGGTTTTAATTGACTGGAGTTGGGAAGGACAGAGGAGAAGGGTGGAGTGGGAAGGCCACAAGACACACTCTGGCCCCTTCACTGCATGCTCACAGCTGTGCGTCAGGTGATGCCCGTGGGCGGATGAGAAAAGTCCCACAGGCTGGGGTGCGGCCTTCCTTACCTTTCTCTGGCCATTTGCCACTTACTTGTACTATAGGATTATATTGCTTTTTTCAAAAAACCTAAATGACCACTGTTTTCACTCAACAGCGTATCCTGGAGTGTTTTTCATTTTAGTTCGCAGGCGCACCCTCATTCGATTTTGACTGCTGCGATCATCTGGTCAAACCACTGTTCATTGAGCCAGTCCCCTACTGATGGATGTTTAGGTGGTGGCCAATTTTTTGTCCTTTAACAAATAATAGGCATCTCCAAGTGCCCTTGCGCAAGGATTTCCTCAGGGTAAATAACCATGAAGTGAAAACAGAAATAGCTAGGCTGAGAAACTAACAGGATTTGGTGACCAATTTGACTGAGGGAGTGGGAAGCCACAGAGCTAGCTTAAGGCAAAATCTTAAGAAGGCTTGGTTTCCCTCCCTGAATGTTCTCTGTGCATTTAGCTAGCAAGGGCATCTCGATGATCCCAACTTCTGACCCAACAGTCCTTGTGTGTCTTGTGGGTCTTGTTCTGTCCAGAAGGCCTTCGGGAGTTGTGGTGACTAGAAAGGTCCCCAGGAACTGGTGGGGGTCTCCGGGGTGGCCCACTCATAGCTTGGCTTGTCATCTCAGACAGAACCTCCAAGCTTGGCATGACGGAGACACCAGTGGGTTCTGTTCCCACCTCCTGGCACCTCTGCTGAGGTTACAGCTTTCTACACTTCTTTTCTCTCTATAACCAGAATCCCATGACTAAAATACAGTTTTCTTTATTTGCAGCCGTCCAGCCATGGCATTTAGTATAAATGTGCTTTTCTCCAAAAACACACACAGTATTATTTTTTTTTAACATCTCAAATTCCCAAAGGGCCAAAAGTCAATATTATCCCAGTGTGATAGGAATGGCTGTTTTGCAACATCTCTTCACACTTAAACAGCCTGCTTCCTGAAGCCTCAGAGTAATCACAAAAACACATTCCAAAACCCATCAGCCTGGCTGCTGGATTGTTTTACTGTCTCTGTCACTCCCTGCTGTGAGCTCAGTCCTTGAAAGTCGCCTCCTCAGTTTCCATGTTGAGGGTGAGAAATTCACAGCGTGATTTGGGGAGCAGATGCTTCAACTGTATGAACTGCAAAGTTTGGACTGTGAAGTGCAGTGACTCCTCTGAAAATATTTGCTAGCTGGTAAAATTCAGGCTCATGGCATATGTGGTCTACTTCTAGCCTTACAGACTTATTTAAGGTCCCAGGATAAAAATCCTATTTATTGAATGCCAACTATGTGCTAGGCACTGGGCTAGGTGCTTTACACAAAATAAGGAGATAAGTATGTAAATACTGTATAAAGTTATTAGTCCTACTTTTATAGCTGGGGCAAGCAAGAGTCAGAAAGCAAGGTCCCCTGCCCGGAGTCTCAAAGTTCATCCCTGGAGAGGGTGCCTGCTTCTTCTACCTCTTCTACCGGCTTCCTGAGAACAAAAGTTATCTCTTGTCCTTTGTTCTTTCTTTTCCTGCTAAGTTGATTTGAAGGCTCTGCAGAGCTTCTGGGGTAACCTACGTGCCCCTTTGTTGTGGCTTTCTGAGCGCAATGACCTCACCGGCCCACAGCTGGGTCTCCGGTGCTGGGTTCCAGGCACACTCCAGCCTCCTGGCTCACGGATGTCCTGTTGAACCTCACGGATGGCTGGGTGGCAGGAAGAGTCAGTGTGGATGGAATGAGCCTTCCTCAAAAACCCCCACCACCGCTCTTAGTAACCCGGAAAATGCTCTGAAATAGTTGACATTTACAAAGTCTTGGGCATTTGGGGAGAAAAACGTTCTTTTTTTGGCCAGATTTCCAGCATGAAGCCCAAGGGAAATGTCCATGGGCTCAGCACAGTGGTCTAGCATCTCAAAGCAGTGCTTGGCCTGGTGGAGGCCATGGCTTTCCCATCCTGCCCTCTCTCCACATCCAGCAAAGAACAAATGCAGAATCTGGCCTGTCCTCCTGTCCCCACCATGTCCCACAGAGTGGCCCTTTGTGCTGACCCAACACGAAGCACCTGAAAGGCTTGCTCAAGCTGCCGGACTTGAGCAGCTTGAAAGCCACCATCATCAGTGCACCTGCTGTGCCCAGGTGTAAGCCATTGTGTTGTTTAAACTGTGCCACAGCCCTGCCGAGGAAGCCATTGCAATCAAGAGGCTAGGGCCACACACCCTGGAGCCAGACCCCCCAGGTTCAAATCCACACCTACCCCTAGACAACTATGTGATGTCAGGAAGTTCTGTGAAGCTCCTGAGCCTCTGTGTCCCCTTCTTTCAAATGGGGCTGATGATAGGACCTGCCTCACACAGCAGGAGCTTAGCTGGGCCAGCATTTTACATGTGAGTGCTTCACATTATCGTAGTGTCATAATGGCCACAGCTGTTGAGGAGGGAGCCAGGGCTCAGAGGGATAGAGCTGCCTGCCCAAGGTCGCAAGCTCAGGGGTGGCAAGCCAGCACTCCCAGCTTCATGGCCCTGGCTGGAGTCACTTGCAGAGCAGTTGGCCTGGCTCCTCCAGGGTTTTCCATAGGGTCCTCCCAAGTATTCTAGCCAGTGCTTTTGGGCTCTGCCAGCCATATGGACAGCACCAGGCCGGTAGAGTTCTGAGCACCTGCCCTGTTGGAGCCACCATGGAAGGCACCATCTCTGGCATGGTTCCTTCTTCCAGCCAGTGCACACCAAGTGCCTCCTGCAACCCGTCCTAGGCCCCCGTGCAGAGGACAGCTCACTCACAGGAGGCAGACATGGAAAAGGATGACCATGGGGCCAGGGGGATACCTGAAGTGGTGGGGGCCTCAACAGGGCAAGTCACCCAGAGGGTTCATGCCGCCAGAGCACGGGGTGTGGGGGGCACTGGGTTGTCGGGGACCATGGGGGATCTGGAGGGGTGCAAGGAGACGTGTGAGTTTCATTCTGCGTGCTCTGGGTGGCCTCGGGGCCCCGAAGCAGGGAAGTGGCTAGACCTGATGCATGTCTGTCCAAGCTCCTTGCACGTACCGTGTGGGAAGTGGATTGGAGACAGCAGTGCGGGGCCACTGGGGTCCCACCAGAAACCAGGGCAGCTGGGTGAGGGACGGTATGGGATGTGGGAGGTGCCCTTGGCTAGCATGGTCAGTGATGGCGGTGGGGACAGCGTGCCTGGTTATGACAGATCTGCTCCTGAGAACGGCGCTGCCTCTGCACATCGTGTAGCATCTTGGGACAGGCAAAGCATTTCCCATTTGTGATCTCAGTAACCGCAGAGCGTAGTGAGATGGGAGAGGCTTGAGAGGTGAGCTGACCAGCACAGGTCACACAACAGGAAGCAGTAGTGTGCTTTGCACTTGGCCCCCGCACTGTCCTGAGGTTGAAAGGTTTAAATGACTCGGGCACTGGGGATGTCTGACAGAGCATTCTGTGAGACTCATCGAGCTGCCAGCACTGGGCTAAGTATCTCCACAGCCCAGGTTCACAGCAAGCAGGGAGGAAGGTGTGGTTACTCTCCCTACTTACCGGGAGAGGAGGCTGAGACCCAGAGAGGTGAGGTAACTTGCCCAAAGTCACTCAGTGGTAGGTGGTGTTGCTGAAACCCACTGCTAGGCCATCGGACCCCCACAGTCTGCTCAGTCCAGTGTCCAGGGATCCTCCTTAGGGCCCGGGAACCTGACAAAATTCTTGGCCTTGCCCTGGGGGAGCTGTAGTTGGAAGCTGGGGGCACTGTGATCATACCTGCAGCCTCACATGCGTGGCTCCTGGGCACGCCTGTCAGAGCGCTGTGATCAAGCAGGCCTGAAGATGCCTCTGCTTGGCCTTTGGCACTAAGCAGCTGTCTAGGCTTCATGAGCCAAGTGGCATTTGCCCGATAGGTGTGATGTGTCAACAGCTTTTTCTCCTGCTTTTCACAGCCCCGGCTGGCTCTGAGCTAGAACTCTTTTAAAAATCATAATAAGGCACTGACCTGCAGTGGTACACACTGGTGCAGCCCAGGCACAGGAGCCTCTGCAGTGGAGATTTAAGGTCTGCTGGTCAGGAGCAAATTTAGAATCTTTCTGGAAGGTTCTGGGTCTGGCCAAGAGTGTAGTTAAGCCCTTCAGTGATGTGAGTTTGGGACTTCTTTAGCTTATTGTCTTCATGGATCTACAGAGGAAGGCTTCTGAGGAAAGCAGTGGCTTGTCTTTTTATTCATTCCTTTTTCCAGTAAACTTTTTTATTTTTTTGGAGACAGAGTCTTGCTCTATCACCCAGGCTGGAGTGCAGTGGCACAATCTCAGCTCACTGCAACCTCCGCCCCCCTGGTTCAAGTGATTCTCCTGCCTCAGCCTTCCAAGTAGCTGAGATTACAGGCGCCTGCCACCACGCCTAGCTAATTTTTGTATTTGTAGTAGAAATGGAGTTTCACCATGTTGGCCAGGCTGGTCTCGAACTTCTGACTTCAGGTGATCCACCCGGCCTTGGCCTCCCAAAGTGCAGGGATTACAGGCATGACCCACTGTGCCCGGCCTATCCAGTAAACATTTACTGAGCACCTATTGTGTGCCACGCCCTGTGCTTGGGGTTGGTGACCTGGTGAGCTTGCAGTCTTGTGAGAGTGACAGACAGCATTCAACTAATCACACCCATTACTAATGCATTTATAATTCAGAGCCTGGCTGGTCTAGTAGGGATGGGGAAGACATCTTTGAGCAGGTGAGTGGGCAGATATCATGCCAGTCCTCGATTGACCTCAGTAGGGATGGCACCAGGTTCCAGAGGCTGAAGAAGAGACCTGGTGCCAGCAAATGAAACATAGGGTTCATCAAGGACTTAATGTACAGGGTCAGTCCAGTGGCAGCAGGCTGGATGGGAAAACCACAGCCGCTTGTAAAAACCATGCCACTTATATAGCAGTTTCCCTTAGCACCCTCCCCCTAGCAACCTCTACCTGGCAACCTTCATTTAACCTAAAACAAAGGGCTTAAGTGAAGCTACTGCTGTCAGCTGCATCTGCCGTCCAGCAGATCGTGGGAGTGTTCCTCAGAGCAGACAGGATAGGGAATAGCATGTGCAGGGGCGCCCAGGGTGAGAGCAGAGTAGGCTCCCCTGGGTCCCCATCGATGTGACACCTTCTGCACTTGAAGCTGTTAAAGGCATCTTCCATTCATTCATTAGCTCATCGTCAGAACCTCCCTGGGGAAAGGTAGGCATATGTTCATTTTGCAGTTGAGGTTTTCTGAGGCTCAGGGTGGTTAAGTAACTTACCTGGAGTTGCACAGCTAGTGCACAGCAAAGCCAGTGTCCTATCCTGGCTTGGCCTGACCCTGGCCTCCTGCTCTGTGTTCTCATTTTTTATTCTTATTCCCTATCCTGTGTTGTTACTGATACGGCTCAGAGGCCTGCCAGAAGGATCAGAACCCCATAATTATCAAGCCCATTGGAGGATAAT
The DNA here is from genome assembly GCF_028858775.2 of Pan troglodytes. Lineage (NCBI taxonomy): Eukaryota > Metazoa > Chordata > Mammalia > Primates > Hominidae > Pan > Pan troglodytes. The sequence goes on from NC_072416.2 coordinate 13,791,906, forward strand.
TCTAAGTCATTGACCTTAAATCTGCAAACCCAGAACCTTGCCTTGAGAGTGCCTCCTAGCCCTGTCGCTCGGCACTTTCTCAGAATACTACTAGGCTGGTCATCTCCCAAGCTACCTTATCCACCTTAGAGTGAATACATCTCTGAAACTTGGTAGGCAACTGCACCCAAATGAGCAAATCATGCTATCCCAGGAGAGCAAGGAGCTGAGTGAACATCCATCCTCCTGGGGCGTCCCTGCAGCCTGCAGCTGGACAGCGGCCTCAGTCTCCTATTGCCAGGGGTGACGAGGCCTGCTCAGCTCAGCATAGCCCTTGGGTCAGCTCTTTGCTCCTCCAGGCAGACAGCTGTGTTCATTCTCCGTCCTGTACCTCCACAACTTCTGTGGGACAGCCAACTAGATGATCAGGAAGCCACTCAACTGGAACCTCACAGTGGCAAAGAAAAGCCACCCTCCCCTCAGCTGAGAGGGACCTACAGGCAGCCCTAACAGTGCCTAGGTGCCCAGAGGCATGGTTCTTTTGGAAGTACGGAGCCCTCGTGCCTGTAGGATCTTCCCCAGCTTGAGGCCCACGCCTGAGCCAGCCCAGCCCTGTGGTCCCCGGCCCTAGCTGTGCATTTTTAAAATCACCTTGAAAGCTTTTAGAAAAGCCCAACATCCAGGCCTAACCCAGTTAAGTCACAGTGAAGAGAGGGCCGTTGGTGACATTCTCTTCTGTAGGAGCAGTGGCTCTAGCGTGCTTGGGGTAGGAGGGATTCTGGGTATAGGAGTGGGATGTTTTGTGCGCTGGGCCCAGTTTCAGGAGAGGCCAATTCCACAAAGCTTGTCATGCCTTGGGGGACGGCTGTGCTAAGAACTGGGAAATGGGTTCTGGATGGCCCTGCCCTCATGGAGTTCATGGTGTCCTGGGGCTAACTCACTTTTGTACCAGACCTAGAGCAGGGAAGGCTCTGGAAGGAAGTCTTAAAGGATGAGCTAGGTTTCACGTGGTGCATCCCGGCAGGGGGAATGAGCGGGCTGTGAAAACCACCATGTGCACATGGGTCCTGCAGGCAGCCTGAGGATAGGGGTCAGCAGGAGATAAAGCCACGTGGGAATGGCCCCTGCTCCCGATTACCTGTCCTGGACTTGGTTGGAGGGCCCAGGGAATAGCTGATGGGCTTCAAGCAGAGGGCGAAGGTCCCACTCTACTCCGACCACACACAGCCCTTGGAGCGGGAAAACAGTCACTGATGGGGCCGGCCTTAGGGCGGGCTACCCGTGGGGCCCGATGACCCACACTTAGCTGGAAGGAAGAGGCAGCCAACAACACTTCCTTGAGTCACACAGCTGGAGCCCAAATCCACCCATTAGTCCAGGACCAAAGCCAATGTCATCCGCGGCCTCTCCCACTCCTGCATCCAGTCCCTCCCCAAGCCTGTCAGCTCTGCCTGGGAGATGCAGTCATGACAAGGACCTCTCACCACCACACCTGTCTCCTGGGCAAAGGGCTGGGTAACTTCTTTAAGCAGCAGAGAGTCAGGCTTTTAGGGCCATATGGTCTCTGTCGCAACAAGCCTCTCCCATTGCAGCCAAAGCAGCTGTAGAGCATACGTTACCGAGTGGGTGGGGCTGTGCCCCCATCAGTCTTCACTGGCAGGACAGCAGGTGGCTGGATTTGGCCTGCAGGGCATTGTGTGCTGAGTCCTGACCTTGGCCAAGCCTGGGCCAGTGGCTTTAAAGTCAGCCCCACTGTTTCTCTCCTTGCCCTCTATGGTCCATTCTTAGCACCAAAGATCCTTTCAGGGTGTGAGTCGGGTCAAGTGTCTCCTCTACTTAGATTCTTCGCTGGCTCCCATCACTCAGATGAAAGCCAAAGTCCTCACAGTAGCCCCAGGTTTTACACAGTTTGGTCCCTCTGCACTTCCTGACACTAACCTCACCCCCGCCATGGTCCCCTTGGCCCACTTCAAGGCAACTTAAGGGGCCTCTCCTCAGCCTTGACCTTGCTAGGTATGCTCCTATTTGGAGGGCCCTGACCTGGGTGGCCTCTGTTTGGAGAAGTCGCCCTGGGTACCTATGTGGCTCTGTCCTTGCTTCCTTCAGATCATTCTTCAGACCTCACCATCTAAGAAGGTCTTCCCAGATATTCTATATAGTGGCAACCCTGTCCCCACTCCCAGCACTCCAGGGGTCTCTACCCTGCTCATTCCTTCAGAGCACTCAACCTCTCCTGACATTTTCTGCTCCTTCACTGGCCCTGCCCTGTCCCATCCCATTATCAAACTGTAAGCTCCAGGAAAACAGGCACTGTGTTTTGTTTACAGCTGAATTTCCAAGTCCTGGGCTATACCAGACATATAGGTAGTGCTTGGTAAGTACTGGATAAATGGATCGATGGATGGATATTTGGATATAGAGGGATGAATGAATAAATAGATGAATATAGAGGATGGATAAATGGGTAAAGGGATAGATGGATGAATGGATGTAGAGGGAGGGAGGGAGGGATGGGTGTAGAAGGGTGGATGGGTATAGAAGGATGGAGGTGGAGGGAGAGGGGATGGATGGATGTAGAGGGATTGATGGATGGGTAGAGAGGGATGGATGGGTAGGTGGATTGATTGGTGTACAGGGATAGATAGAAGCCTGGATAGATAGATGGATTGGCAGATGGGTAAATGGGTAGGTGGCTGCTGGGTGGATAGATGGATAGATGTACAGGAATGGATGGGTGGATGGACGGATGGGAGGGAGAGAGGGATGGATGGATGGTGGAGCCAACAGATCTTTAATCCCCCCTTCTGTGTGCTAAACATTGTTCACTGGGGACTCAGAGGTTAGTCAAACAAAACACATCAGCCCCTTTGGAGCTCATGGGCACTGTGGACACCTTAGATAGTCTAGAACTTCCCACCATGTTTGGTGCCCTCAGGGAACTGGCAGATGCTGAGTTAATGTCCAGTAAGGGGATCTGACCCAGACCAGGTGTCTGGGAAGGCTTCTCTGAGGAAAGGATGTTGACCTGGGAGGAGGAGGTAGAGGAAGAGCGCCGAGAACCTTGTGTCCCAGACAGGGGCTGCCATAGACAGGAGAGCATTGATGTCTCAGCCCACAGGCTGCCCAATCCCCAAGGAATGAATATGTTGCTGCCCGTGTGACACCTGGCAACAGTTTGGCTAGGCACAGAATTCCCCTTTGTCATCAGTTTCCGCCCTGGCCAGATAAGGGGAGCTGAGACCCCAGTCCTGTATCCCAGGTAGATATTCAGCCCAGCATGCCCTGCAGTGGCCCTGACTACTCACATCATTAGCACAAAAGGAGGAATTTGACCTGGGATATTTTCCTGTAATGAATTCTTTGGAAAGGGAAAGTTCTTGGACTTGGGCCTGATTTGAAGATGAAATGTTTTGAGCCACGTGCAAGAGAATGGCCGACAGAACCTGGAGGGCAAGGTTCTCTGAAGGCGAGGTTCCAGGTTGTTCTGCAGAGCAGGGTTAGGAGTAAGGTATTTGTAATCCCCTGCTGCAGGCTCTACTCAGAACTTCTTAGGTAGGGGATGAAAATGTTCTAAATTGATTGTGGAGGTGGTTGCACAACTCTATGAATACACTTAAAGTCCATGAATTGTACACTTTAAATGGATTCATTGTACAGTATGTGAATTCTATCTCAATGAAACTGTTGTATTAAAAAATACAGCTCTCAACTGGTCAGACTGTCACAAAGCTGTCATCCGACAGCACATAAAGACCAGATTATCTCATTTGTGTCCCATTTTGATCATAAAATAGTTCAATTTATGTAACATTTTCCTTAAAGCAGTCCAAATGTAAAAAAAGAAATTGGAACCTGCAACACATTCCGGAATAATTTGAAAACCCTGATGCAATCCAGGCTCACCTGGCACCCTTTCTCTTCCCTAAAACGTGCCTTTTTTCCATTTCTTTTTGACTTTGAGAAAAAAACTCTGTTCTTACTGGTAAAATAGCCTCCTGTTCCCTTTTCTTTCCTGTAAATTATGAGATAAGTTTGCATTTCATACCTTTCCAGAAATCTCTGTTGATTGTGGTCTGACCTCAGATTCATGATTTCTGGGAAAGAAAGAATTAGAATCACTGCTGTGAACATTAGAAGTGCGGTGAGTAGTTCGTGTTGTGGATTTGAGATGGAAAACAGGTGACCAGTACCTGTTTGTTGCTCCGGAACTTATTTCCTGGTGCTGCTAGATGGTATGCCGGCAACTACGTCCAACTCATGCCAATGACTTTTAAAAATGTCATCTCAAATGCCACACGTTATGTCTTGGACGTAGTTAGGGCTAGCTGTGGCCTTTTTGTATGGTAGAAACCTCCACCTCCTGGTGGAGGAGGTCTGGAGGCACTAGAACTTGACAATACAGGTACTGTTTATTGAGCAATTACTGCATATCAGACACTGTGCCAAGCAAGGTTGTGTGTACTCTTCTCACTTAATCCTCACAATGATGTATGACATAGGGATTATTTCCCCCATATTATGCCAGGGAAATGGAGGCTCAAGGCTACAATTTCCATTACACAGCCAGTCAGCATCAGGGCTGTGGCTTGAACCCATGTCTGTCTGCCCCCAAAGCCCACCCTCTTAGCTTATATTATGCGCCTCCGTTTCCCTGTCCATACCCCAGCCTTTAGACTCCCAGGCCAGTGCTCCATCCCCTGTATGGCCAGGAAAGCACAGCCATCTTGTAGGACCAGGAGCAGCTCAAATAATGAGCCAACGGCTGGCACCCTTTCTCCGAGCACAGCGATGCACCAGAGTGCTCTCCCTCCTGGGACAGGTGATGTGCGCTTCAGCTCAGGCCCAGAAGAGCCACAAAAGAGAAGCTCCAGCAGTTCTGTGTAGGAGGCAGGATGTACTTCTGTCCATAGAAGGGCTCTCATGATTATTTATTAATTGTGAAAGGGAAGAAAAAACTAATAGAGTTTCCCGGAAAGGGATAAAAGTTCAATATGATAAACTCCCAAAAAGCAATCAAAGGCCAAAGAGGGCAGAAAAATAAAGGACAGGGAGAAAGAGAGATGGTGAATCAAAGTGGCCAGTATGTTAGCAGAGGCCAGGGGAGGGGCCAGGCTTCACAGCCAGGGAGGTGTGGGGCCATCGGAGCACAAGTCACCAGTGGTGGTGAGTCAGGCAGGCAGCGGGACTTGACCCCATGGGGTCACTGAGGCCCTGGGGATGAGCTGATAACAGGAATGGATGGAACCAGTCAGCTGTTTTGCTATTACTGCAGACCCGTTGTATTAATTTTTGTGCATTAATACATGAACGTAGAATATTATAAATGAAAACCGAGAAGCTACAGGAAGAAGAAATCACAATCCTATCAACCCAGAAGAAAGCATTGTTAATGTTTCTGTTTACTTTCCACTTCTGTCTTCCCTGTTTTGTCTCTTTCTCTCATTTAAAAAAAAAAAAAATACATGAGTTAATTGTTGATTTTTGAAAAAATCAGGCTGGGCACAGTGGCTCACGCCTGTAATCTCAACACTTTGGGAGGCTGAGGCAGGCAGATTGCCTGAGCTCAAGAGTTCAAGACCAGCCTGAGCAACATGGCAAAACCCCATCTCCACTAAAAATATAAATAGCCGGGCATGATGGTGCCCACCGGTAATCCCAGCTACTTGGGAGGCTGAGACATGAGAATGGCTTGAACCTGGGAGGCAGAGGTTGCAGTGAGCCAAGATCGCACCAGTTCACTCCAGCCTGGGTGACAAAGTGAGACTATGTCTTAAAAAAAAAAAAAAAAAAAAATTGCAACATTGCAGGTGCGACTTAAGACCCCATCAGTTACCACCCTTCCTCAGTCATCATTTGCCTTATTTTTATTTTTCCAGACCCTTCTCTGTGCAGTTGCATTTCATACGTGTGCCCAGAGCTGATGAACAGAGCAGAGCCACCACCCCTTCTCTGCAATTCTGAAACCCAAACAGCTCTGAAAATCAAAATATTTTTCCTCACTCGTATGATGGCAAAACCAAAACCTCCCTTCAGGTATTTATGGGCGGGTTTATTAGAGTCATTGATGCCAGTAATTGTGAGTTTATGTTTTCGTTTATGCAAAAATTCAGTGTTTGGTTTTAGCTGTTCACGACCCAGCTGACAGTGTAACATAATACCTATGTGTGCCCTGCATGGCCTTTTACCTCCTAAAGATTCTAAATTCCAAGACATATCTGGCCACAGAGGTTTAGGATAAGGAGTTACGTATGGATCTGTAATTGTGTTAAGGTTTGGGCTTCCCTTAAATAAAATCATAATTCTGTATACCCTGCTGCACCTTGCTCTTTTCAGACACCACTGTAAATCAGGAATCTGTGTTAGCACTTACAGATTTCACACATTCCTTTTCATGGCTGCATAGTATTCCAAAGCTTGGCTACTTGCGTTTCTTTGGCTGAGTGATTCAGTCATCCTAGTCTTTTTCTATCCCAGGCAGCGTTGCAGTGGGCATCCTTGGGCACACTTCTCTCTGTGTGCATGTGCAGTACAAGAAGCAGAACTGCCGAGTCACAAGGTTTTGTTTTCACAACATTGCCATCATGTCAGAAGCACTTCCCTGTACTGTAAAATGCCTCTTCTAAACTTCATTGTTGATGACTGCATAATAGTCCATTGTCTGAGTGTTAGTTTCCTGAGGTGGCCATAACAAAGTCCCACAAACTGTGTGGCATAAACAGCAGAAATTGATTGTCTCACAGGTCTGGAGGGTAGAAGTGCAAAATCACGGTATTGGCAGGGCTGGTTTCCTCTGAGGGGTGTGAGGAGGACTCTGGTCCAGGCCTCCCTCCTTGGCTTCTGGTGTTTTGCTGGCAATCTTTTCTACTTTTTGGCTCATAGAAGTATCACCCCAGTCTTGCCTTCATCTTCACGTGATGTTCTACCCGTGTGAAAATCTGCGTCCAAATTTTCATTTTTTAGGAGACACAGACAGATTGGATTAGGACCAAACCTAATGACCTCATCTTAACTAATTGCATCTGTAAAATGACCCCATTTCCAAACGAGGTCACATTCTGAGTCTGAGGTACTAGAGGTTAGGACTTCAACCTAAGAATTTGAAGGGGACACAGTGAAACACAAAACAGTCTGAATTTGCCAGATTTTACTTAATCCGCTTATACTGGCCACTTATGTTGTTTCTACTACCTTATGAAGCACCTTATGACAAACATCCTTATTCAGAAATCTTGGTCTACATTTCCAATTATTCCTCCAGAAACCATTCCTTAGAGTCAGGGGTCTGTCCATTTGTCAGGCTCTGGGTGGCACCTTGCCAAATTGCCTTCCAGAAAGCAGAGTAGGGGGATGCCCACTTGGTCACACCTGGGCCCTTGTCTTCATTCACCTGGGCTCTCAGATGACTCCTGCCCAGTGCTCCAGGCTGAAGTCCTCTGCACGTATGTGTGCGCCTCTGCCAGCATGTGCACAGGCATTGTTTCTATCAAGTCACTTTTTTATTTCTCATTCCTGCCAAAAAGAGAGAGAGTCTACGGGTTAATAGCAGAGTAGAAACCGTAGCTCAAAATGTCTGTTTAGGGCATGTACTCTTGCATCTGTATAGATGAATAGAGATTTCAAAAATACTGGGCCCTCTGGGCCTCAGGCATTAAATCAATCAGTGCAATTTCACTCACAGGGCAGCTTGCCAAGGGAGCCCAGGAGAGAGTAGCGAGTTCTCTGATTTAGTTCAGTCCGTTAAGCTCATGGCAGCCTGCACCAGCTCACTGTTGCAAAAGGCAATCAAATAATGAGTACTCAGCCACTTTCGGGGGGCGGGGGCCGGCTGGGGAAGGGGCTCTCTGGAGCCGTTCAAATGGAGCCAACTTTTGATAGCTTTTTAGGGTAGTTCTGAGAGCTGGAGACGGGTGAGGAACCCGGGAAATGAAAGCTTAATTAACGGAACTACAGAGAATGAGGCAGCAAAGGAATCTCTCAGAGAACCAGGGGGTTTTGTGTGTGTGATGAGCAAAAGGATAGAACTAGGTGCTTGAGTACTGTCGGCTAGGAACCAGCATTGAACAGCAGATGCCTAACTCAGCACAGCAAGGGCCAGCTTAGCACAGAGACCAGAGAGCAGGATGCGCGGAAGGATAAATTTAGCCTGCATTTCAGGGGAAAACATCGATCTCAAATGTAGTGCTGTCTTTTAAAAGAAAGTGGAAGCCTTAGGCCGGTCATCTGGGACAATTTCACTTGAACAGCTAAAAGCCCAGGAAAAACGAGTGCTCATAACCAGCTCATGCTGCTAGCACACCCACAAGATCTTCCCTCTGCAGGAGGGCGGCTGGTGTCTGCATGGGTCTGACAGATGGTCCTCCCTGCTACCCTTATCTGTTCCCAAGAAAAGGTGCTGCCTTGTTTTCTGGAGAGATTTGGGGTTTCTATTTCTGATCCCAAATGTTCATCTTCATGAGGAATGACGGGGGGCCCAAGCTCTGTGTTTGCTCAGCTGCTGGTCCAGGACATTGACATCTGGTGGTTTGCACCTGTCAGAGCAGGGCCAGTGCCAATCCCCTCTGTTGTCTAGAAGCTGAGCAAAAGACATCAGTTACTGGTGTCTGTAGATAGGGTTGTTTTGTTTGTTTTTAACCAGGTCCCCTGTAGCATTCAGACAGCATCCTGAGCATTGTTTCTACCTGGTCAAAGCTAAGGGCACCACTTTGGTCCCAAATAATAGAGCACCTGTCCTAATGACGTTCCCACAATCTCGCCAGTCAGGTGGTGACGGCATCTTTCCTCCAGCCTCCCTCTGACACTGCTCCCCTGTGTCAAAGGGGAAGAAAGTCCAGTCTGTCAATATTTGGGGCACTAATCATCTGCGTTCGGGCGCCAGGGGTCATTGAAAGGCTGAGACGCTTCCAGGAATTCATGGCTCTAAAACCGTGGGGCTGACTGGAAAGGATCTCCAGCGAGGGTATGAAGAAAGAAACCCAAATCTCCAGTCCACCCCCACCCCGCAGCCTCTGAGCATTGTCCATTGTGTCTTGGGTTCTTGGGAAGAAATGAAGTCAATGCACATAGTGATGTGGGCCCAAGTTAATAATAAATGTAGAGGAAGGAGAAAGGATGTTCAATATTTAAACATTTCAGAGCGCTGTGTTTGTTTGCCAGTTACTGCCCTCTGCCTGCTTCCTGGATGGGTTCTGTAAAACGGAGCCTTCCTTCCCCAACTCTGCAATTGGCCTCTGACACCAGCGATTTACATAGAAAGGGAAATGGTGCCTTTTCTAGGTAGTCCCCGCGCCAGCAGGACTCCTTCTCGTTTTCTGTTGCCTTTCTTGAAGGAAGAGGATGACAACATAGAAACTAAGGTTTTTATGACCCCTGGAGCACTTGTGAGGAGTTGACAGCTTTAGGGTCATGTCCAGAGTTGTCTTAATTTTCCCAGATTTGCTTCTTTGAAACTGTCTCATATTTTAACATAAATGTTGTGCTTTGGTTCTTACCTCTAACAGATTAAAAAGGCTAAACAATGAAACATACAGTTGTGTTTAAGAAACGTCGCTCTAAGTATACATACTAGATACGTTCCTTAAAAGTTGCCTGTAATGCAGAATTCTGTGAATCAATTCCTTTTTTCTTCTTGACGCACATTATAGAAAAGGAAAAGCATTCCTTCTGGGGGAGGGAAAAACATCTGACCCCAAGACATAATAAAATCATGCTTAAGAATACAGTAAACTTTAAAGTCTCTTAGTTAAAGGAAATCAATACTTTTATGATGAAATATTAATAATACTAAAAAAAAAAAGTCAAAACTACAAATGCAGAATAGCCAGGGTGATTTTTAATGTTGGACACATTAGCTTAGCATTTGTAAGGAGGAACAAAGGGAAAAGAGAGCAACCTAGCCCATTTGAGAAGCCCTTCCGGTTCCTAATAAGTCCCCTTTTTGTGGGTTTTCTGTCAAGAAGACACACACCTCCCCATAAGTGCCAACCTTATTTCTAAGCATTTTGTTGAAGCTACCGATTTTGGAAATGAAAGGATGAATGTAGCTGGAGAGAGGAACACACACAGGTGTGTACACACGCACACTCCTGCACACACATGCGCAGACAGGGCAAAGAGAAATGGAGAATTGGGGAAAGCCATTTATTTGTTTGCATACACTGCTGGCTGTTCCCTCCGTCCCCATCCTCCATGAATTATTCTGGTAGGGATCTTTAAGAGGGATGGACTTAGAGTAGATTGAACCATATGAAATGGCTGTTTCTGTAGGTCAAGTTAGTTGAATATTGGCAATTGCATATGGTTCAAGCTCATCCATTCAACTCTCTATCAAAGAAATGCAAATAGAATAGTCATGTGTCTCGAATGCAATGTAACATGAGGTTTTTAAGAATCTAGATGAAAATAACTTTATTTTTCTCATAAACGATTTTCATATAAATCCCTTAAACCTAGACATTTAAAGTTCCTTTAGAAAGGCTCTCTCGTATCTCACTTTGTTAACTCCTAAAACCTTCAGTCGTAACAGCTAATGTGAGGAAGACTTTTGTTTTGTGTCGCGTTCTTTTCTCCAAAGAGCTGGGCCATTTCTTTTGCTACATACCCCTTTGTCTAAAGACACTTACGAAAATGAAAATCCCAGGACAGGCGTGGGGGCTCACATCTGTAATCCCAGCACTTTGGGAGGCTGAGGTGGGCGGATCACCTGAGGTCAGGAGTTCGAGACCAGCCTGGCCAACATGGTGAAACCCCGTTTCTACTAAAAATACAAAAAAATTAGCCAGGTGTGGTGGCAGTTGCCTATAATCCCAGCTACTTGGGAGGCTGAGGTAAGAGAATCACTTGAACCTGGGAGTCGGAGGTTGTAGTGAGCTGAGATCGTGCCATTGCACTCCAGTCTGGGTAACAGAGCGGGACTCCATCTCAAAAATAAATAAATAAATAAAACCCACCGCTACAAAAAATAGAAAAATTACCCAGGCGTGGTGGTGTGCACCTGTAGTCCCAGCTACACGGGAGGCTGAGGTGGGAGGATCACCTGAGCCTGGCGAGGTCAAGAGGCTGCAGTGAGCCGGGATCATGCCACTGCACTCCAGGCTTGGTGACAGAGTGAGACCCTGTCTCCAAAAAAAGAGAAGAAAATCCCAGTTATTGCCTCATTGGGCCCAAGTTCCAGGCACCATAAATTCCAGCCGAGGAATCAAAACAGCGAGTGCTACCTAAACATTTAGATTGCGTTAATGCTTTCATCCTCACGAACCCTGTAAGGTGTGGTGGTGTCACTCTGCTTTAGAGTGACAACAGTGCTCTAGAGGACACAGGCTCATGGGGTAAACAGGTCCCCTGCTGTCACATGCCCAGAGCCGCGGCACTCTCCTCACCACCGTATCCTGTAGCCAGAGTAAAAGTGACAGGCCTAAAGCCAAGGAGCTGCTCTTCAGGTTTCTCCCCTGCAGATAGCAGAAGGCTCGTGTCCAGCCATCCGGTTAGCCATGTCCCACAGGTCTGCCAGGGCAGACGTCAGCAGAGCCCTGTCCACTTAACAACCTCAGCTGTGGGTTTTTGAAGCTTGTTCTGTGCTGATATCCATCACGGCCTTGCTGTGGCTCCGCACATACTCCCTGATTCTATCTGACTCACATAGTTCCAGATAGTATCTTCAGTTCTTGTTGTAGATGATGTGTCATAGAACGTCATCAGCCATCGGTCTGGCCTAGCCCCAGTCTGTTAAAACACACGGTAGGAGAGACTTTGGTGAGGTGGCCCAGCTGCAGAAGTTAACCACCCCACCCTGCAAAATCGGAGTCCTGGCGAACACAAGCAAATGGAATGGGTCCACAGGCATGCTGCTCTCTACCTTGGGTGCATACTAAGTATGTGTCAACTGCACATGCCTTTTGCAGAGAATCAAGACTAATTCCCTGGCCCCTTTGTACAGTGCCACCTCCTAGAACACACGGAGCAGGCCAAACATGTCAGTGTAGGATACACACTGTACGGCCTCCCTGCTTCTGGCCAAAAAGGTCAAAATGGGGCTGATGGGATAAGAGACTTGCTGGGGAAGAATCTGGCGCTCCTAGCCGGGCATGGTGGCTCATGCCTGTAATCCCAGCACTTTGGGAGGCCAAGACGGCTGGATCACCTGAGGTCAGGAGTTTGAGACCAGCCTGGCCAACATGGTGAAACCCATCTCTACTAAAAATACAAAAACAAAAAAAATTAGTGGAGCATGGTGGCGCACACCTGCAGTCCCAGCTACTTGGGAGGCTGAGGCAGGAGAATCACTTGAATGTGGGAGGCAGAGGTTGCTCTGAGCCAGGATTGTGCCACTGCACTCCAGCCTGGGTGACAGAGTGAGACTCCATCTCAAAAAAAAAAAAAAAAAAAAAAAACACAACTAATCTGCCACTCCTTGGCCAGCCAGAACCTTGGGGGGCCATCCTTTGCAAGCAGGGCCATAGTGACCCTCCCTGCTCCTGGTGCATTCCTGATTCTGCTCCAGCTGGGGTCAGTGAGCGCCTGTGCCTGGGAGTCTCCTGGGCGCTGTCTAACCCGCCTTCCTCCTGCTGCCGTTTCAGCCCTGCTGACTGCCGCAGTAGAGAGGCAGCCCAGATGGCCGCTCCCAAGCTTGCTAGTGCCTTGGCTGACAGACTGTTGTGGAGGTCTTTGCTTGCTAATTTACAGACGGTAATACCAGTGGAAGAGGGCAGGGGCTGGGCGAGGCAGGGACTGGGTCCTTGGGAATCAAGCCCAGCCCTGGCGACCTTCAGTTCTAGAAATCCAAAGCAAGGTTGCACCACTGCGAGAGATTCCAAGATCTGGTCCACCTGTGTCCCCCATGTGCCAGCCAACCCTCTGTGGCCTGGATAGGTGCTCATGTAAGATGCATGCATTCCTCATATTCACACAGCCCAAATGCCTGCCCCGCCCCCCCACCCACCCCCTGCCGGTAGCAAAAGGGGCATTAGACTCGGCAGCCCTCACAGGCAGACCTTCACCCGACAGCAAAAACATTTCTAAGGGCACAATTAGGACAGAAATGACACAGAGAGAAAGCAAGATACTGAAAGACCATTTTTTCTTTTCTGCAGGTTTTCAAGGATAGTGTTTAAAATCTGAGAGGATTTATCCATGGATAAAGAGCTATAGGCTAAAAGACTGTGCAAGTTCCCAGCTATTTTTGTATGTTGGACATGTTATCCCTTGAAAAGCAATCAGAAATAAAAAGTCTGTAAGCGTTGTGAGGTGCAGCCTAGTCAGTGATCAGTGATGTGGGGGTCGCCCATGGTGGCAGCTCAGGCTTGGCCCAGGGAGGCCATACAAACGTCCCTTCCCCAGGTGCCTGATGTGTAGACCTGCGCCCTGGGCTGGACAGGAAGTGGCTTCTTCAGCACCAGTGCACAGGAAGAAAACCAGATATCACCATTTGGGGGCAAGTCCTTCATTGCCCCGAAAGCACAGAGTTTTGTGCACTGAAACAGTAAATCATCTGAGACTTATTAAAGGGATACTGAAAAGGGGTCTCTGTGCATATACCTGAAGCTTTCCCAAACTTCAGGATTCTAGCAGTGAGGGAGGAAACTTCTGGGGCCCCCCAAGGCTCCTGCAGGCCCTTGGAGTCACTGCCATCTGAACCCTGCCCACATGTCAGTGAATGCTTTTCTCTCTCTTTGGTTTTTGTGTAGATTCCTAAGAGGAGTCCCGGGCAAGGACCCAGGCCTCACCTGGCCCATGTGGGTGCGCTGTTGCTAGACTTGAATCTGAACCCTGCCTCCTCAGCCCCCAACACGTGCTCTTTGAGCAGCCGTGGGTAGTTTGGGCCCTGTGCCCTGTCTTCCTAAGGTGGCTTTCCTAGGGTAGCCCCCCACTGAGTAGCTCCTAGCCCCCACCTGCCCTCGGGTATTGGGGTCATCTTGCCAGGGTGTAGGATCCAGAGCTGCTTCTTGAGTCGGAAGCACGAACAAGAAGGTTCTATGTCACCTGCAGATCTTTCTAGTAAGCCGCAATCTGTCCAGAGCCACCAGCAGCTGAAGTCCCAGACTTAGTCACCTCCCAGCCCCCCATCTCTCGCCCCAGGGACCTGGCAGGCTGCACTGGGAGGTGAAAGGGCAGATCCAAGGAAGGAGCCGACAAGGGGAGAAATAAGGCCATGCACACTTGCTGTCTTCAGTTTGTGTGCGAGGTCACAGGGCCGATTCATTTTTTCTACTGTTTCCCAGCATCGTGATGGGTGGTGAGAAAATATGAACACTGCATCGTCAGAAACCTGAGCCACAGCCTCGGAATGAATTTGCTAATGAAAGGCAAGCTCAGGGCACCCACGCCTCATGGTCCTCATTCATGGCAGAGACTGTGGAAAATGCACGGGTTGCTTCTCCCGAATCAGCCCTCAGCGGGTTTTATATTATGCTTTGCAATCTGCAACAACCATAAATAAGTGTAGGTTTTTCTTAGGGCAGGCAGCTCTCCTGTCCAAATCTTAGAGCTTTTTCCTAAAAGAGGGCTATTGAAAACTGGACTTCTTTGACACACCTCTAACTGAGATTTAAATGTCTTAGTCTCATACCTCAGACTCAAAAGCCCCCCACCTCCAGAGTTTGGTCAAGGAGGCCCCAAGGTATGACAGACGCCCTGGGGTTAAAAACAGAGGCTGGAGACCGGGAGCAGTGGCTCACACCTGTAATCCCAGGACTTTGGGAGGCCGAGGGAAGAGGATCACTTTAGGTCAGGAGTTCAAGGCCAGCCTGCCCAACATGGTGACCCATCTCTACTAAAAATACAAAAGTTAGCTGGGCATGGTGGTGCATGCCTGTAGTCCCAGCTACTTGGGAGACTGAGGCAGGAGAATTGCTTGAACCTGGGAGGCGGAGGTTACAGGGAGCCAAGATCGTGCCACTGCACTCTAGCCTGGGTGACAGAGCGAGACTCCAGCTCAGGGAAAAAAAAAAAACAAAAAAAAAACAGAGGCTGGAGACCCCTCTGGTTGCATACAAACGGCTCACAAGATAGATGGCCTGGCTTCGCTGGCTTGGGGTTACGCACTTCTTAATTTTCAAAAGGAGTATGAATGAAGCTGTCAACATTTTCAAAATCAGGAGGTGTTATGTCAAAATCCAGATATCCAGCTTCTCTTGACGAACTGGAGACTGTGGCCATACTGAGGTCCATGTTCTCCTGCAGCAGCAGTTAGAAGAAGCTGGAATCTGTGCTTTCTGATTTGCCCCAGTCTCTACCAGGCCCTGCCATCTCCCTGGCACAAAAGCTGAATGTCCCATGGACTGCATGTATTAGCATGCCTGCACTGTTGTTTTAATAGAAGAGAATGGTTTCTCAGTGTGCATGTGTCTATTAAATAAAGGGAAACAGATGACAGATAGAGAGGACCATCAGTGTTTTATCTCCAGCCCCTCCTCATTACATTACCGGGCTGGCCAGCCTTGCCCTGTCTGATTTTCAAAAGTAGGATCCACAGAAGTGTCTAGAAAGGGGAGGGGAAGGCCCTCCTTGGTAAGGCACCATGCCAGCCCGAGCAGTTCCATTTTCATCTCATGTATAAATTGGAGTTTCACCATTTAGAAAAAATGTTTGAAAAGGGCTGTCATAGGGTGTTATCTTTGAGGAATGAGGTTCCATCTGCAGTCAGGCAGTTGTATCTCCCATTAAGCTGCTTTCAAAGACATGCCCCAGGAGGGTTTCATGGGACAGAAACCTTGTGGGTGAATTGGTGTGTCGTGTAGATCGCCTGTTTTTTTCCCTGTGGTCTTAGCTCCTAGGAAGCTCAGAGTTAAATGGTGACTTTAGCTTCCCATAGCTTGAAGTCTTTCTGATATAACTTTTCACCTTTTATTGTCGGGTTCTTATTTACTTTTTGTTTTAGTAGCTTTCAGTGTTTAGTATCTATGGCATTTAGGCTTGGGTTTTAAAATATAACATAAGCCATCTCAAACCCTTCCTGGAAACAGGTAGTATGTAAGGGCATCTGTAGGGAATGAGGCTGCAGGGCGAGGTTAGTGCTTTTGAGTTGAGTGGAGAATCCCCAAATTGAATTCAGAGCCAACTGGGTTCCTTCCCTTTCAGCTCCCTAAAAGGTTCCTGTGGAATCCCCTATAATCTCAGGTAGTTTTCACATCTTCCAAGGGGAGATTTTTTTTTAAGCCTGAAATACTTGCACTTTAGTCACATGGCCAGTATCCTCAGAGTAATTACCAAGTGCAAAGCGGCACCAACTCCAGGCAGGCCACAGAGGTCGGGGGGCGTCCCTGCTCATTTGGAGATTCAGAAAACTTTTGGTGCAAGCCCACTAGTTTTTGTGCCTACACACATCCAAGCCCTTCCCACCCTTTAGTCTGTCTCGGGCCTCACTCTTTCTGGGTCTTAACAATTGTGTGTAATCTCTGTGACCAGGTGTGAACCCAGACAAAAACTCGGTCCCATCTCTGGTTTCTACCCAAAAAGTCCACTTGTACCACATGGGAAAGAGTTGACCAAGTGTTTCGTAAACCCTAGGTGGCGGGTCACCTCCCCACCTCACTTGCCCCTTTCCCTCTTTCCCTTCAGCCCACCACACCTAGATTCCACCCAGCAGGTACAGGGCAGCTTTTTCTGCACCAAAAACTCTGGGAGCCAGCCCGTCCCTTGTCCCTAGGGGACTTAACTCACATCCCCGCATTAACAAAGTTTTTTCCCTAACTGTATCAGTTAAGATTAAGTTCAACTACATAGTAAAGATAAACTCAAAGGGGAAGTTAATTTCCCTCTCGGGTAAAAGAAGCCTTGTAGTCAAGAGATACACAAAGACGTCAGGGACCCAAGCTCCTTCCTTTTCAGTGCTCTGCTGTCCCTAATGTGTGATTCATCCTCATAGCTCAGGGCAGCTGCTGGAGTTCCAGCCATTGCATCCATTTTCCAGGAAGCAGAATGGAGGAGGATATACCCCCTTTCCTTTTAAAGAGCTTTCCAGGAAATCCCACATGCCACATTCATTTCTATCTCACTGGTCACAACTTAGTCACTTGGCCACGACTAGCTTCTGGGTTCTGTAACTGCAACCGAAAGGGAGAATGGTTATTGAGAGACAGCTTACAATATCAAGAACACTGTCCAAAACCCTCTTCTTTTTGCTTTTTTGTTTTAAGCCTTCCCAATAAAGTGAACAAAACCCTCTTAACCTAGAGGATTCCAGGTGCTAGCTATTAATGTAATGATAATCATCACACTAAATACCTAAACATCTTTGCAGTCAAATTTCTTATGCCCTGCTTAGGTAGGCCGACTCCTACACAGCCATCAAGGCCCCAAGGTTGGACAGAGCTGCTGCAGAAGCACAGGGGAGAGAATAGTTAACCCCATCTTATGCAAAGACTCCTCCCAGGCTAATGCTGAGCTGTGTGAGCCATGAAGAATGGGGCAGGGGTTTGTAAAGACAGAAAAGAAGCAAAAGAGAACTCCAGACCGAGGGAATGGCCTAGCAAAGGTTGAGAGCAAGTGGTTCTTGGTAGGAGGTCTGAGGACTGACCTAGGCTGCTGGAGGCAGATCGCCATATTTCCACATCCCCACTCCTCCTACGCACACCCAGTGATTCTGGGGTTGTAGGAGGGCCTTGACTCGAAAGGTCTCTGGGGGTTCCAGCTTCCCTGAGTCCTGTGGATTTGACCAACAATCTAGGCATAAAGAGCAGAGATTATCAACTCAAACGCCCACACGGCCAGGCAAGTTGCAAGAGCAGGGACCCAGCTCTGCTCATCTCTCTCCCGTTGCTGTCCTGCAGGAATGGGGCCCCATAAAGCCAGATCTTTTCATTTTTTAAGAAAGCAGAAATCCAGGTCTGTGTGTAAAAGCTCCCAACGTGTCCATGGTGGTACCTCCAACAAACACACATATAACGTAAATAAGCAAAGCGAAACTCGTGTGCAAGCCCCTAGGCGGCTGCTGGCCGGCTCTGAATCTTGAATCACATGGTTAAGTGATTATTGGTGGGGAAGGCTTAAAGACCTGTAGAAGAGGAGGAGGGGGGCATGTCCAACGTCTCGAAGTCAGTTTGGGCAGAGCTTGGACTCAAACCTGGGGTTCTGACTCCAAGCCCAGCTTTCCTTCTGTCAGTGGGCCTAAAAATAGAAGACTGACCTTTTCTTGGTATTTTTGTGCTTCACAAATGCCAGAGCGTTATTCATTAGTTCATCTTCCCGAAATAACTGGCAGAACACGGCCAGAGGGCAACAGGAAGACTCTGGGCTGCGCCCCCCACCATGAAACTGGGGGCTCCTGGGAAGTGGGGGATGTGTCTCACCATGGGCGTGGTTCCCCCCACTGTTGGAGTGGCCTGCCTGGCCCTGCTCTTGGTGAGTCCAGGGGAGAGAGCTTCAGAGGGCAGAACAGATCTCAGGAGGATGTTAGGATCGGGAGCTTGAGTCTATCCAGTTCCCAGGCAGTTTGTGTTCCCTCCATCATGCTCCCTTTTTTTTTCTCTTTCTGGTTTAAAATAAGGTTTACAATAGGAGTCTTGGAAAATTCAGACAAGCACAAAAAATAACAAAACTCACTGCAATACAACTACCTGCTTCTCTCACTGCGTCAGCTTCAAATCTCCAGCTGCCTTCTCTGCTCTGGACAAAGGGGAAAGAGAGCACGAATTTTTTGCAGGAGCGGAAACATATGGGACTTGCTTTTTCTAACCTTTTTTCATTGACTCCATCTTGAGCATTTCCCCCAACACTTAATCTTCTCTTACCAGCGTGTTGGTTGGCAGCAGGGAATTTCATCATCTAGAGGGATTAGAATTCACTTAGCCTTTCCCCAGTTCTTGGACATATCAGCTGTCTTCTGTTCTCTGTTCTACACACCAATATGCTGAATATCCTTGTAGTTCGGTATGTGGATCCACCCACAGTGTCGTCTGCAGCATGGGATGCTGCAGGTGTGGAATTGGTCAGATGGTGTGAAAGTCCATGCAGCCTCTGATACACATTTTGCAGGCTGTCCTTGAAGCATACCCAGGGAGAGCCAAGACTGTTACCACTGGAGAGGATCTCAGGGAGGCCCGTTTGCCTGCACTCCTGTCGCACGATCTCTGGCTTGTCTGTGTGTTTGCACGTACTTCGCAGCCCAAGTGTGTTTGATTCATACACAAAAGCCTCTGGCACCTCTGCCAAAGCTAGTTCATCAGGGACTGCCTGGCTGGGATGCAGCAGGAACCAGAGGACAGGGCGCTCTGGCCATAGACATTCATCCTGAATTCTCCCCAGCACCCTCCTGATTCTCTGATGTGTTGCCACTTTGATTTGGGGAAAAGCCCCTTGAAATTGCAGGTGGGGGGCCTTGGCCATCCAGCAAAATAAAGGGAAAAAAAAGCCAAAAGTCACTGTGGCTTTCTGGTCTCAGTGCCACTGGCAAAGGGAGAGAGAGTGGAAAGGAGGGAAGTGGGAGTTTTAGTAGAAGCGGGTGACGGAGAGATGTGTTCAGTAACCTCTGCTCAGCTAGACCCTGCAAATGGATGGGATCGGTAATTGGTGATTTTTTTGTTTGTTTGTTTGTTTAACTCAGTACATGCAGATTTTACTGCCAATCTATGACTTGATCCCAACCCATTCCCAAAATAAAAGAATTTAAGCATCCTGACTGCAGTGCCAGCTTCTCATCTGCTACCCTACATGTCCCACTGCAGATGTCTTTTGATAATAAACCAGGTTTATGATGCTGTAATAAACCATGGCTTTAAAGAGGGCAAGAGAAAAGACGTGTCTTCTTCAATGGGCCTGTGACCACCTTGGCAACGGCTATGTCGTTGATCCCTTCCAGCCGGGGTCATTGTCGGGAGCATACAAGGTGTAATCCCAACTCTGTTACTACACTGGCTGGCCCTCTGTTCATGGCCCTGATAAATAGGCAGCTCGGGAAAAGCCATCTTGACATTTTGATTTGTTAAGGGGTAATTCATTTTCGAGGCAAGTAAACAGCTTGTAAACTGGGGAGTTTACCGCTCTAAGTGATTAAGAAGTGAGCAGCTATAAAACTGGTTCCATGTGGCTGCGGCTGAGTGTCCCCAAGGAATCTTCCTGCCCAGTGTTTGGATTTGCCGGATGTTTGCCTTAGTTCATCTGAGTGGGCCCCCGACACACACACACAATATATCACATTGTGCCTCTTCCTGATAACTCCAGCTACATTCATCCTGCCTTTCTCTCCGCAAGCAGACCTCTGCGGTAGGTGCGGGCAGGAAATACCCTCCACGCAAGAGGAGCTGGTGCTCAGGATGACCGCCTCACTCGGAGACTCACCCTGCTTTCACTGGGCCCCATGCACTTGCCATTATAGTCAGCGCTTGTTAAGTCACCCCCAAAACCCAACTGGGGGTATAAATAGGGCCCCTGCCTTTTAAGGAGCTGATCTTTAGACGAAAACAGCTTCACATGAACCTGAGTGGAAATAGCCCCTCCTTGATGGCCAGGAGAAGAGTCCTGCTAAGCCCTAAGCTGAGCCGCAGGTCCCATCTGTAGGTGAAAGGAAGGAGGCTGAGGGACATCAGGGACTTGCCCAAGGTCCCTCAGCTGGGAAGTGAGCAGAGGAGGGTTAAATCCCAGGCTTCCCTGTGCCATAACCTGGGTGTCATCCCCTGCACCAGATGGGCACACTGCTTCTGTCCAGAGCCAGGTAACCTGGCAAAAAAGCCTTTTAGGCTTTGCAGGCCATGTGGTCGCTATGGCAACTGCTCAACTCTGCCGCTGATCGAGAAAGCAGCCATAGTCTCTGTAAACAAAGGACCGTGGCTTGTTCCAGTAGAACTTTACTTACCAAGCAGGCAGCAGGTTGCAGGATGCCAACCCCTGCTAACACCCTGCAGCCTTCCTGAGTTTCAAGAAAGGTGAGGTCAGGGCCTAGAGGGCCTTCTGGAAGTAGTGTCAGCAGAGAGCTGGACCGTGTGAAGTTCAGGCAGGGCGGGTGGCGTGAATGGGGTCCGGGGCTGGCTGTGGTGAATGCATTCGCTTGAGGAGTGGCAAGGCTTGGGGGAATGACCAAGAGGGTTGACATCCCCTCTCTCAGCTGGAAGGAGGACTCGCCCCCCATATCTCCACCGCAATTTGGGGCTGCTTCTGTGCCATGAAGCGCCATCACCATGGGTCCTGCTCGGCTCCTAGGGGCTGAAGTCGTGGCCTGCAGAAAAGCACATGTCCACCAGAAGAGGGGCTCCTGGGCCGGATAAAAGGGGCTTTGATTTATCGTAAAGAACACGTATCGCCCAGGTGTGGTGACTCACACCTCTAATCCCAGAACTTTGGGAGGCTGAAGCAGGAGGATCACTTGAGTCCAGGAGTTCAAGACCAGCCTGGGCAATACAGTGGGACCCCCATCTCTACCAAAAAAAAAAAAAAAATTAGTTGGGTATGGTGGCATATCCCTATAGTCCCAGCTGCTCGAGAGGCTGAGGCAGGAAGATCACTTGAGCCTGGGAGCTCAAGGCTGTAGTGAGCTGAGATCACACCGCTGCACTCCAGGCTGGGCAACAGAGTGAAACCCTATCGCAAAAAAACATAAAGAACAAACATGTATACTGAGCTCTCACCATGTGCCACACCCTGTTCTGGGGTGTGATAATAGTTCTTTCATTTTATTCCCACAACAGCGGGAGTATGTAGTGACACTCCAGGTTGTGGCTGGGAAAGACTCAAGAGAAACACGATAGCTGTTCATGTGTCTGGTGCTTCTGTGCGGAAAACGGGTGCACCCAGGTCTGAGTGTCTCCAAGATGAGGGGCTCGTTCATCCCCGCTGGGTCAGTTTACCAAAGAAACATGTGGGCAGACTCCACCTCCAGGTCCTGGAGATGCTGAGGGCCATTTGAGACCATCATCACTAGCTCTTTGCCAGGGCTTTCGTTGTTCCTGAACCTGACTTCCCTAGAACCTCAAGGGCAGAGCAAATTCTCTGGAAGGAGCATCCAGGGCACTGTCCTCCTGCCCGGGTGTGACTTCAGAGCGTGGGTCCCCCAGGTATGACTTCAGAGCATGGGTCCGGTGCCCTTCCTTGGGCACCATCAGCAGAAGCCTGAGACTCTACCATGAGGGCATCTAGCATCCCTGGGTGAACTTGCCACGAGGCTGCATGTCCCTCTTCAAGGGCACAGCTGGCACGCTGCTGAGCCAGTATCAGGCACTCGGATTTACGACTCATGGCCCCACACTCAGCTCTGTGGCTGTTGTACTCTGTTCCTTGAAATAAACCTGTAATAAACCTTTTCCTTGAAATAGCTTCAAAATGTGGCTGGGTCAGGGCCACGACCAGTGAGGTCAGCCTGTTCCAGGGAACAGAGCAGGACTTTCAAGGAACTGAGGTTGGGTTGTTCAGTGGAACCATGACATTGAGGCCCTCAGGCCTGCTCTTTGCTTCCACTTGGTCACCTGGTACTTTGTCTTGCAGGCTTCGCCGTGGCCCAGTGCATAAACCAGCACAGCTCCCCGTCCCTGTCCTCACAGTCGCCACCCTCCGCCAGCGGGAGCCCCAGCGGCAGCGGGAGCACCAGCCACTGCGACTCGGGAGGCACCAGCTCGTCCTCCACCCCCTCCACAGCCCAGAGTCCAGCAGGTATTGGCCACGTGACTCAGTGATATGGGGACATTTGGAGAACCCCGTGATCCCTCGCCATTACCAAAACCCCTGACCTCCAGGTCCTCCTTGTCACAGCACTTGAAGGGTGCTGCCACTCAGGTGATCTGCACGTGAAGCCTCTAGAGATTCCTCTAACTTGATGTTCCCTCCCAGGCTGGGTCAGCTCCCAGATGGGGAAGAATTGCTCCTTTTTCAGGCCGGTCCCCACCGAAGCTGTCACTGACTGCAGAGCTGATGGGCAGCAGGCGGGCTGCACCTAAACCCACCCTATCATCACCTCCACAGTCTTAGGTGTCACAAGGAAGGGTCTCCCAAGGGGATTGTTTGCAGTCTGGGAAAAGAATCGCGTTCCTGCTAATTTTTTTTTTCCTCTGTAACATACCAGTTTTGTCCTTAAATGTGGTGCGGTCCAGTTGTTCGAGTAGGCACGCACTTTGCCACTCTTTGGTAGGATGTGATGAAGTCGTATCTTGCCATCCTTCAACTTACTCCACTTCAGACATGGCACAGAGGGAACCCGGGAGTGAATGGGAGCCCCTGGAGTCAGCCTGGAATGGGACATGCCCCAGCTCCTCGTTCTCGGCTGCTGTGAGCTATTCGCTGTGTGAGATGTGGGGAAGTACAGACACCAGGCCTCTGGCACAACATGGCCCCAAATTGTAGCCAGAGGAGCAGGGACGAGCATCCATGGCCTTGAGCCAGCAGGATGTTCTGTGCCCCAGCAGCATCCCCCCGCCATGGGTCAGGGAGTCACGCCAACTGCCTGCACCTCTGACTGGAGATCCTTAGTATCCTTCACTGTTCCTGCAAGTTCCCCTCCAGAGCCCTCACTCATCATATTTCAGGGACACCTGGCCCACCTCTCGTTGAGTTCTGGATTGATTGATCATGGCAGGAGGACACAGGCTACTGCAGAGCCAGGGAGGTCGAGGGCCCTTGGTCACCATCCTCTCAGCACCAGGAGCCAAGATCTCCCTGGACACCTACACCTCTCTCGGGCACTTCCAGTTTTTGCATTTCCAGTTCATGCCTGTGGCTCAGAGCACCCCAACCCACCTGTGTCTCTCCCATCCACACACAATGTTACCTGCACTTCATATTGACTTCACAAGGCCCAGGCAGGAAAGTCATCCCACAGCCACCTCACTGAGAGATCCTCTTCCACTCGGCACCTGCTCCAGGACATGACCACCCCTTCTGAGCTATTTCTGAGCCCAATTTAAGGTTGGCTGCACATCCAAGCAGATGCCACCCCTGTTGCCAGGCTTGTAGCTGGGAAACTCCAGCAGAGCTTCTTTCAGAAACTAAGACGCACTCTCAGTAGCCCTCTTGATCCCGTTTCATGCTTGCTCAGGGGTGGGCATGCAGGGTTGTGTGTTCATGCACCCCAACGCACATATTTACCATTGCACTGGGGATGAAAGCTTCCTTGCCCTTGTAGCTGTGGTCACCTTTCTGTCATTTTTAAGGACGTACAGCCAACAGCTAAGTGAACAAACAGCCATATACTTCTTTGCCTAAAGTTAACACCAGCAAAGACCCGCAGTATCAAAAATGATCAAAAATGGGCTTCTGTATATGGATGCCTACCTGAATGTGACCCCTGAGGCTTCAACTCTACACTTTCCCAGGGCCTGGTGTCTGCAGTGTGTGCTAGTTTCTTTTTTCTTGGCCTCCCTCAGCCCCTCTGTCCCTACGCCCACCATCCCCTGCATGGTACCAGCGTAATGTCTTTTCATCTCAGAAATCCAGTGGCTATTAACTTGGCTGTCAGGTGGCCAGGCAGTTCCAGTCGATAAGTGAGAGTCAGGACCTCCGAGGTGTCTGCTTCCATTTGGTGCGTCCCCAGCAGGCCTGCGGAGACAAGTGTGTAGGTCACCATTCTTTATGCAGCATGACAGTAAAAGCCTGAGGCCCAGCCTGCCTGTCCGGCTCTGCAGACACTGAGACAACTCACCTGATGAAGGGCCGTGCCCGGTGGGCAGCCTGGGCTTTACTCTTACAGATGCCTCAGGATGCAGCTATTGATCCATGGCAGGAGAGCTCATCAGAGCCCACAAGCTCCTCCCTGTCTTGAGGCCAGACTTCTAGGCCAGCCTGCAATCTCCCTCCCAGTCCACCCAGACCAAAGCATATGGGCTTCCCATGTTCCTTGTAGGGATGGGCCTAACCAGATGGCTCCAACATCTGCCTGCTGTTCCACCAAGCCGCAGAGGAGAGAAAGCCAAGGACAGGAGAAGGGAGACAGCTTTGTTGGGATAGGAGCCCTTCTGCCAGTTGCTGGATTTGACATTGGCTCAGAGTGCGACTCAGCATTCAGGCTTCTGATGAGGGAAGGTCACCCTGCGTGGCTAGCTCACCCAACTTTCCACCCACCAGGGACCTGGCCCTGATCCACCAGAGATGATATCCTTGGAGGGCCAGCCAGGCAGCGGGGTGGACCAGGGCCTCTCCTCCAAGCTCATTCATCCTAACCGCCCACTGCCTTCAGCCTGGACAGCAGAAGACAGCTGCAGCCCCCTACAAGGGGCAGCTTGTCCTCAAAGTGGTTTTTGAGGGTACAGTGCTAAGTCAGAGGCGATCCCGTCTCTGTGATTATGGAGCCTCCCAGAGTCCGGGAAGCTCCCTCTTGCAGAGAGCGGCTGCCAGACCCTCCGAAGTCAGAACTAGGAAACCCCAGTGGCTTCTTTGCCATTGATTTGTTTTTTGTTTTGTTTTGTTTTTTTGAGACAGAGTCTTGCTCAGTTGCCCAGGCTGAAGTGCAGTGTCGCAATCTCGGCTCACTGCAACCTCCACCTCCCAGATTCAAGCAATTCTCTCACCTCAGCCTCCTGAGTAGCTGGGATTACAGGTGCGCACCACCATGCCCAACTAATTTTTGTATTTTTAGTAGAGATGGGGTTTCACCATGTTGGCCAGGCTGGTCTTGAACTGCTGACCTCCAGTGATCCACCCACCTCAGCCTCCCAAAGTGCTGGCATTACAGGCATGAGCCATCACGCCTGGCCCTCCTTTGCCATTGAAAGCACACTTTGCATGGCCAGGTGTTTGGCTGGGCAAGTACACAAGATATGCCATCCCCCAAGTGATGAGACAGGCCCAGTTTTCCATAGCTCTAGCCCACGGTTTTGAACACTTGAATTGTTCAAGGATGTTGTTAAAAGCTGGGAGTGACCTTCATGCTGTTTTGACAGTTGGTGTGGCCCAGGCACCCACCAATCAGCGTAGGCTCCTGCTGTAGCCATGGCAGGGCCTTCTCAGTGTGCACCTGCTGTGTGGCGTCCCAGTAGACACTCCTCCTGAAATTGAGCCCACCTGTGCCAGACACCATGCTTATAGGCACTTCACAGATGTCCCCTTGTTGAATCCTGCCACACTCCGCCTCACACTGTACAGTAGAAAACACAGGGGCCCAGAAAGGCTGTGCAACTTGGCCCAGAGGATGCAGCTAGCCAGCAGAGGAGCCAGGATCTGAAGCCTAGCCTTGGCAGCCCTAAAGCCCCTGCCAGCAGAATATCCGATGCGGTTTCCAAGACTGTCTCAGGCACCTCCAGGGTGTCGCAGAGACCCGGGCCCCGATCTGGATCCTGGTTGGAGGCAGCCCATGAAGTATGTTTCTCCTTCCAACGTGCATGGCTGCTCTAGGGCCCAAGTGAAAAGTCACGGCCCCACTCGTGAAGGCCTGCTAACATGTACAACCCCAGCCAGCAGAAGGCTGGGTGGTGTGAACCCCTGGGGGAGGAAGGCCTGGTGCTTTCCTAAAATCAGCAGCAAAGTGGACCCCAGGGAGCCCACGTGGGTTCATCCCACATGAGGCAGTGAAACCAGCTGATGCTCAATTGGGTTTTCCGCCTCCACTCTGCGTCCAGCTCCGGGGACCTTAGATTTCCTGCCTGAGTTTGAAAACTCTCCACATTTATCCCAAACACGTCCTCACCTTCCCGTGGGGACCTCAGCCTGGCTCCCAGGATTTAGGCTCAGGCTGTCCTCTTGGTTTTGTGGACTTGAGACCTGATCCAAGAGATCTCTCCACCCGCCCAGCCCACACGTGGCCTTCCAACCTCTTAGTGGCTCATCTCCCTGCATCTTATCTTCCCTGGGTTTGGGCACCCCACTCCCTGTCTCAGTGAATTATTGTTTTCTAAGCAAGCAGGATTAGGATAAGTCCCTACTGTGCACAGCATTCGGGATACAATGTGGCAAAAAGCATGATCTTGCAGGCAGGCGGGGTGGCTGAGGCCTACAGGTGGCCATCCAGAGGCATGTGCAGTTACAAACTGTGACAAAGGAAAGGTGCAGCAGGTTCTGACAGCCAATGCAGAACAGTGCGGGAGGCTCCCAGAGGTGGCATCGCTGGAGATGACAGCCGGGGGATGAGGGGTTGGCGAGGCCCTGGTCCATGAGGAAGGTGGCCTTTGGGTCTCACATGAGGCCACCAGGGTCCCAAACCACATCTCCTAGAGACCAGTGGATTCCTTTTGCCCATCTCCCTGGGGTCTGCCTGTACATTCTGTCTTCCCAAATGCAGACGGGCCGTGGGCGGGGGGAGGACGCTTTTGAGGAACATTCCCCATGCCCATCAGGGCCGCGGCCTATAGCCCAGCGGTAGCTTCAGGCCCAGTACAGGTGAGGGCCTCTCAGCCAGAAGGGGGAAGGGGACAGCCCCGAGGGGTCACTGACTCCCTGGTCACCCGGAGGCTCCCTCCGTGTGCAGCACCTGCCTCTGAGCCTCCTTCACACGCCAGAGGCAGAGCTATGGGTGCCCTGGAGTGGCTCTGTCAGTGCTGGCCCCAGACCAAAGGGAGAGTCAACACTGAACTCCCTGATGACCCGAGCAACTGTGCCCCAGGGCACTTTAATGGCCAGTCCTTTTGAGAAGTGTGGTGAGATCCTCCAGTGCTCTGCGGGGAGAGCCCGACACCCTCCCCACGAAGTGTCCAGGAGCCAGGCATCTTGTCGCCCACACATCCAGCAGAGCTATCCTGGCAGGCCTCAGACAGCCCCTAGTGAGAAAATTGCAGGGTTGGAATCAGCATTTTTTCCCCTTAAACATTTTATGGTTTTGAGAAGCTGAACTTGCAAAGAATATACAGCGGGAAAGTGAAAAAAGACCCAATTTTAGAACCACATGTGGGGCCACAGGAAAACGTTAGAAATATCTTCTGGTATACCACTGTGCACCCACACAGTGACTCTTCTGCATACACACAGTCACACATGCCAATGTGCATGTTCATGCAGCCACACATACAAATGTGCATGCATAGTCCCACTCCCACACATACAGTCACACACATGCCAGGGCACATACACACTCACACATACAAATGTGCATACATAGTCACACACACCAGTACACACACACACACACAAGTGTGCATGCATAGTCACACTCCCACACATACACAATCACACACATACCAGGGCATATACACTCACACTTACAAATGTGCATGCATAGTCACGCTCCCACACACACATACATGCACACTGTCACACACATGCCACTGCACATGCTCACATATACAAATGTGCATACATAGTCACACACACACAGTCACACATGCCACTGCACATGCTCACACAGTCACACATATACAAATGGACTTACATAGTCACACTCACATAAATACACAGCCACATTCACATACATGCACACACTCATACAGTCACACACATACAAATGTATATACATGGTCACACACACATACCTGCACCTACACACACACTTACACATAGATGCACACAGTCACATACACACACTCACACTCTCTGAGTGAGATGCCGATAGGAAAACCATCTCCTCAGATAAGAACTCTGACCTACAGTGAGTTCCTTAAATAGCCCACTCACACCTCTGAGCTCCAGATTAGTTGGAGTTCACATACATTCCAAGTGAACTACCTTGGGGAAGACAGAAAACTGTTTGTTCAAAAATGAGGACAGCGTGAATGTCAGCCTGCTTATTTATTTATTTTTAATTTGGGGGAGCACATAGTAGGTGTAATTAAACATTCATTTTTAAAAAACAAAAACGGCCGAGTGCAGTGGCTCATGCCTGTAATTCCAGCACTTTGGGAGGCTGAGGCGGGTGGATCATGTGAGGTCAGGAGTTCGAGACCAGCCTGGCCAACATGGTGAACCCCTATCTCTACTAAAAATACAAAAATTAGCCAGGCGTGGTGGTAGGTGTCTGTAATCCCAGCTACTCGGGAGGCTGAGGCAGAAGAATTGCTTGAACCTGGGAGGCAGAGGTTGCAGTGAGCCGAGATCATGCCACTGTACTCCAGCCTGGGCAACAGAGCGGGACTCTGTCTCAAAACAAACAAACAAACAAAACCACATTGGGTTATGAGTCATGGCCACCTCGATTGTCCCCTGAGGTTTTATAGAAAGAAAGACAGGTCTGGCTGCTGTTGACGGCCCAGTGCAGGGAGCTTCCCCGGCTTCCCTCCCATCTGGACCCACCCCTGTGCCTGTGTCCAGGAGAGCCCCCTTCACCCCACCACACCTCCCATTTGGGCCAACTGAGAGTCAGATGACCTGAAACCCACCCACATGCCACTCAACTCGGTCACCACTGTCCCGCTGGAGTTTTAAGGACAGAAACCCCAAGTAAGATATCGTCCCTTTTCTCAGTTTTCTCTGTGCCATCATCCTTTTTTATTGTGGTAACATACGGGTAACATAAACTTTACCATTTTCGCCGTTTTTCAGTGTATAGTCCAGTGGCATCTAAGGACCTTCACACTGTAGTGCTCTATGGCGTCACATTCAAGCTGTGTGCTCACCCGCCTTCATCTCCGAGAGTGTGGTTTCTCCCTCCGCAGTGAGATGCTCCCGACGTTTTTATTTCAGCCAATTAGAAGCCCCACTCGGCCACCTGGCACCTGGTCTCCGCTCTCCTGCTGTGGTTCAGTCTTGATTTTCAAAGGCACGGGTCACCCAGTCGCTGCCCAGTTAGGTGGCTGAGGGAGAGGCTCGTGGAGAGGCTCGTGGAGCGCCTCGAGCATCTGAGCTTTCTCAGGACTCGGAGCTGTGCTGTTGGCGTCAGCGTGTGACACCAAGAACCTCCTCACTTGGGGTCAGAAATCTGCTTGATTCACTTAGCTGGTTTGATGCCAGTCCTCCAGCCACACACCCTGCCCTCCTCACACTGTCCTGAGGACGCCGGGTTTTCGTGTCCTGACTCTTGGGCCACGTCTGAAACTGACAGATGACTCTGTTCTTCCGTCCCCTGAGGCTTCCGACCAAGACCAGATGTTGCGGATGAACCCATCTTTCCTTTCCAACAGGACTCCACCTTCTCTGCCCCTAACCCGTTTAAGTTGCACGAGTGAACAATTTGGTTCTGGCGATCCCGACCCTGCCTCATCCTGGGGGTTGCATGGGGGGTGTCTTCTCTGCATGGGGGGCCAGCGCCCCATGCACCGGTGGCCACAAGCCCATGCTGGGCACTGCCCCACGACCCTCGCCCCTCGTCAGTGCTCAGCGTCCGCTGCTGCTCTGTGTCCCCTCCATGTCGCCTCTGCCGTCCCATTGTTAAAGGCTTTCTATGATCTGTCGCTGTGTTTTCCCTCTAGTCAGGAGTGGCAGGAAAGGACGCCGGCGAGTGTTCAGCCTGTCGGAGGCCGACAGTCATGGCGGCCACTGGGTTTAGTGCTCCGAACGGCAGCTGCCACGGCACCTCACGCACAGTCAATTCAGGCAGGTCTCCCCTGTGAGCCGCTCGGGCCGCGACGTCCACTCGCCACGCTGCGTTTCCACAGTCGGCAGGGTCCGCGCTGGCAAGGTGGGCCAAGCTGGGCCTGAGCACAGAGCCATTTGCCAAGGCGGCACTTCCCCATTTTCCCCCAAAGCTGGTTCTCCCTGCTCCCTGTCTGGCCTCACCTCATGTGAAGACCAGATCCTCGGCCCTTGACCTTCGCGACGGTCCTTCACCTTCGCGACGGTCCTTCTGAGCCAGACCTGTACAGCCTGGAAACGCTGTCCTTCTCTGTGACGTGTGCACCAGTGTCAGGCTCGGCCCGGGCCAGAAGCAGATGCTCCTGCCAAGTCCCCCAGGGGTCCCCCCAGTTTAGGCCATGGGGGTTGGGCGGCAGTTGGCTGGCAAAGTGAGAATTTGTAGAAAGCAACCAAGAAGTCTCCTCATTTCTTTTTTCCTTTCTTCCCCTAGTCTTGCTCTAAGATAAGTGGCAAATTCAGTCCTGTTTTGACCGGAAGCCAAGAGCCATTTCCCTCATAGACACATGGATGGATGTGGTCCCACCATCTCCCTTTCTGAGTGGCACCCACACAGCGGTGAGGCTGGTCCATGGGCCACCACCCAGCAGCCTGGCTCGCTGTCGGGGCCATCCCTGCTGCCTCCCCTATGACGCTTCTTCTCTGGTTTCTGATGCGCTTTTCTCCATTGGCCATTGCACTTGTCTGCTGGGAGCGTTTGCCTTCATTTGTGTTGAAATCCTATTTTCTCTGAGCTTTGCCCTCCACTTGCTCTACAGGTACCATCCTTTTCTTCCCCACAACACTCAGCCCCACCTTTTCCCAGCCCAGCACAACAAATCCAAGTTTTTGCTGGAAGTCACCATTTGCTTGACAAGGATGTGTTAAGGCCCCACCCTAGGCCTGCAGATCAGTTTCTGAGGTGCTGGCCAGGCACATGGGGGACCTGCTGCCTTGGTGTCCTCACTGGCCACAGCCACGGGATGTCTGTCCGCTGCTTATGGAAACGTGGCCTTCCTGAATGTCCCATTACCCCCTCGGCTCTGTCTCCCCAGCCCGTGGCCAGGAAGTCAGACTTTTCTCCAAATCCCTCATTTCCTGAGCCTGGCCTCAACTTGTGGCCCTAGAGTTCAAAAACACCAGCAGGCATGAAGCCAAGGCTTCACCAGTATCTTTTGCAGCTCAGCACTTGACTAGAAAAAAGTGTCCTCACTGGGTAATTTTCCCCTCAGTGAAAACCTGGCAGAGTTCTCCTTTTTCACCTGCCTTGGTTGGATACCCTTGTAGATCAAGTTCAGGAAGCAGTTCTTAAACAACAACAAGGCCATGTCATAGGTGATGGGTAAGAAGAGGTTATTTTTTCCCTATTTAAAAAGAGGCTACTTTTAGCGGGGAAACCAACCCTTTTAATAAAAATTGTTGGTCCTTTTCCTGAAGAAGAAATCAGTTCTGTGCGCATGCTATTGTTAGTTGGTTTGCTCTTTTTGATATATTTGCCTACAAGGTTTCCACATCCCTGATTATTCTCATAACCAAACACCCCATTAAGGAGCAGGGAACGAAGTTGGCCAGCTTCTTTGAATATCTGCATGCAAATGCAGACTTGAGCAAAGAGAGAAAACACTTACATCGAAATTTTAAGAAAACGTGAAGGAAACGCTTGGCTACTTTGTCTCCAGATGGTAGGACAGTGCCATTTGGGGAATTAGTCATTTCTAAACTGCCTCCTCAGCAGCAAAATTTATGTGTGGATCCACATGTGTGTGAGTTTGTCACAGGTCTGCTCATGCCCATTCGAAGCAAGGGCAGAGGCCACCAGAGCAGGTGAGCACTGCTCAGGGAACCACAGGTTCTGAGGAACAGCATGCAGATCGTGCTAGGTCAGGGCGCACGCCTGAGCTGAAACCAGCCCAGCACCACAAGCCATCCTTACTGAATGGAGCAAATCAGTTGAAATTCAAAGAAACCAGAATTCGCATGTAGTGTTTACTCAGCATTTCTGGGCTCAGATCACACCTCAAATCACTTTTTCCACTAGTGTTCACCGATGCCCATTGCCACCCTCCCAGAGCGAGGACCAAAGCCTCATGCAATGGTTTCCTCTAGATCTCTCTCTCTCTCTCTCTTTTAAAAAAGGCATTAGGAAGAAATTAATTGGGCTGGGCACGGTGGTTCACACCTGTGCACATCCCAGCACTTTAAGAGGCCAAAGCAGAAGGATTGCTTGAGCCCAGGAGTTCCATACCAGCCCGGGCAACGTAATGAGACCCCGTCTCTACAAAAAACTTTAAAAATTAGCCAGGTGTGGTGACACGGGCCTGTAGTCCCAGCTACTCAGGAGGCCGAAGCAGGAGGATCACTTGAGTCCAGAAGGTTGAGGCTGCAGTGAGCTATGATCATGCCACTGCACTCCAGCCTGGGTGACAGAGTGAGACCCTGTCTCAAAAAAACAAATGAAATGAATTGTGACCTTTTAGAGTTCATCTTGCCCAGAGTCTTGTGGGGAGAAATGCCGGTGTGTGCTTTGAAATCCAGTCTGTCTCTCGTGCTTTCGCTCTGTGATGGGAGCTCTCTTCCTCTCCCTCTTCCCTTTCTATATGCTGCCTGCTTTTATTTCGTTCTTTGTTTTTCCATTATTTTGCTTTACGTTCCATTTGCTCTTCTGTTTTATTTTGGCCTGACTTAAAAGAGAAAATAAACTAAACTGGAATCACGTTGAACAAAAAAAAATTCTACCATGCTTCCCGGGTCCCAGGCTGCTGTCAGACTCTTAGCTCGATATAGCATCGTCAGCACCTCCCGCCATGGCTTGGGGACCCCCAGCTCTGTGCAAATGAGAATTTGCCTCCAAGCAGGTTGCCCACTGTCTTCTTCTCAATGTTTTTAAACACCCAGCATCTGAAGTGCTGGAAGATGTTTTCCACAATGAATTCCAGCTGCATCTGGTGTTTCTGTTCAGGCAGGCTCATCACTGGAAGGCAAATGGGCCAGCATGTGTCTGTAGGATTTTGAAAAGGGCCGGGCACGGTGGCTCATGCCTGTAATCCCAGCACTTTGGGAGGCCGAGGCGGGCGGATCACTTGAGGTCAGGAGTTTGAAACCAGCCTGGCCAACATGGTGAAACCTCATCTCTACAAAAATACAAAAATTAGCCGGATGTGGTGGCAGATGCCTGTAATCACAGCTACTCGGGAGGCTGAGGCACGAGAATCACTTGACCCCAGGAGGTGGAAGTTGCAGTGAGCCAAGATCATGCCACTGCACTCCAGCCTGGGCAGCAGAGTGAGACTCCGCCAAAAGGAAAAAAAAAAAAAGCACCAAGGAAAGAAATTGCTGCTCCAAGAATAACTGCGTTGGGTGGAACCTCACCTGCCTTCGTCCTGGCGTGGTTTCTCAGTGGCCCCTGCCGGGAAGCTCGGGACAGTAATGGCCTGAGTAACCACAGCAGCCCCTTGGTGGGTGCTGGCTCAGCACTTTGAGGAGGAGGAGGAGACAGGCCAAGGTTTTGTTTTGGTTTTGCAAGCTGAAAAGTTCTACAGAATTTCCTTTTTTTTTTTTTTTTTAATATTGCAGTGGGTTCCCTCTTGGGTAAATGTCATCAAATGTATACTCTGGAAATGGCCTGATATTACGAGCACACCCAAGCCCATTTACTTCCTAAACAAGTATTTATCATCAGGCAGGCCTGAGATTTGCCCACACATAAAGCCTGTCAGCTGGGTCTCTGCACCCAGGAACTGTGCTTTCATAAGCCACATGCTGATTTTGCACAGGCCCTGAATTTTCCCCTCATATCACAAGTCAGGGTAATCCTAGGCCCTGCTGCATTTTCCCCAGGCCAAAGTCAGACTGGATTTTGCAGGTTCTGTGTCCCCAAAAGGAGTGAGTGGAGCCACGCTGAGCCCTCACGCCAGCCAGCCACCTCCCACCTAGCTCACCAGGGCCGCGGTTCAGGATGGGAGCACAGGGCGCAGTGCGACGGGGTGTCTCAAGGGCTCAGTGTGTTTCTGGTTTTTCTCCCCCAATCCAGATGCCCCCATGACTCCAGAACTGCCTAAGCCTCACCTTCCTGACCAGTTGGTAATCGTCAACGAAACGGAAGCAGACTCCAAGCCCAGCAAGAACGTGGCCAGGAGCGCAGCCGTGGAGACAGCCAGCCTGTCCCCCAGCCTCGTCCCTGCCCGGCAGCCCACCATTTCCCTGCTCTGCGAGGACACGGCTGACACGCTGAGCGTCGAATCGCTGACCCTTGTCCCCCCAGTTGACCCCCACAGCCTCCGCAGCCTCACCGGCATGCCCCCGCTGTCCACGCCGGCTGCCGCCTGCACAGAGCCCGTGGGCGAAGAGGCTGCATGTGCTGAGCCTGTGGGCACCGCTGAGGACTGAGTCAGTGCCGGGGCCTCCCTTTGTGTGTGTGGCCCCGCTGGTAGGGACCCCAGTGCCGCTGACTGGCAAGACACATTGGGAGCACCCACCATTCTCTGCGGCCCCCAGCAGCCATCTCAACCACCTATCCCTGCGCTAACCTTGAATGGGAAGAAGCCCCATGTTGTCCTTGAATTCCTTTTTCACTTTGCATCTCTTCACGTGCAGGCTGGGACCAGCGGAGACACCGCGGCGAATGCAGATGACTGCACCGGCCACTCAGGGAGCTGCCTGGGCTCCGTGTCTCTGAGCCCCGGGTGGCAGGACCCACCGGCACCTCTTTCTTCCTCTGTCATATGGCTCCTCTGTCACCAGCCCCAGTGTGCACAGAAGAATTGGACCAGGTCACTGTACGTAGAAATTTGTAGAAAAGCAGACTTAGATAAACATCTCCTTTGGATATTTATTTCCGCTTTTGGCAGCAGGTGAACATTTATTTTTAAAACTTCTATTTAAAAGAAGTCCAAAAACATCAACACTAAGGTTTGATGTCATGTGAAAAGTGTAATAATACAGTTAAGATTTCATGATCATTTTCACTGGACCTGTCCTGATATTTTGTTTTAGAGTTCTTAGTGTGGCTTTTTCCATTTATTTAAGTGATTCTTTGTTACTCACTAACTCTGCAAGCCTGTGGAATAATGAAGTACCTTCCTGGAAAGTTTAGATTATTTTTTAAACAAAAACAAGGGAGATACATGTATTCTCAGGTACACACAGAGCTGAGAGGGCTGAATGGTTTTCTGCCATAGCAGCCGAGAGGCCTCCCATCATGGAAAGATTTCTCCAGGAAAAGGAGGAATGTAGCCAGCTCCCCACTCAGGACGCTTCCTCATTTCTCTTCACCAAAACCAAACAGAGACAGCTTCCAGCACCTTCTTCAGTGTTACCATCTCTAAGAAGGAACCACTTGGGACCGTGAAGACTCCCGACCCTGTGGCCATGATGGAAATCAAAGGAAGACACCCTCTACGTCACCTGCCCTCGACTGTGTGTGCCCACATGTGCCGAGAGATGGCCCAGAGCCAGTTCCCCTCCAGCTGCAAGGGCATGGTGTCCCCAGAGCTCTGAGTCTGTCACTCTCCCTCTGCTACTGCTGCTGGTCTGAAAATGGAAACCCCATGGTTCCCTTCCCCATTCGGGCTGGGTGTGTACAAGCAAGGACCCAGATGCATCAGACACAGCCCCCAAGATGTTCCTTTCTACTCGGCCAGCTCGTGAGCCGGACACAGCACTCACAGCCCAGGCCGTGATCCACCCTCCCCAAGTCCACCAGGGCCAGCGGCCCCTCACCTCTCTGGTCACTGGTGAGACCTTCCACAACTTTCCTCCAGACCTGCCAGCAGATGTGCCCACCAGGGGCGTTAGGTATCCGCCGGAGCCTGGCCATAGGGTAGTCTTGGGAGCCGCGCTGAGATCTTTTGCCACCTGCATTTTAGAAGAACATAGTCTCTGTCTCCTCGGCCAAGCCAGCTGTCCCCGCAAGGCCTGCCGAGGGCAGTTTTCAACCTCATGAAGGAAACCCAGTCCTGCCTAGGAGGGGGAGTGGCGCCCATGGCGACAGGCCTCAGTCCTTAGAAGCCCTCTGGGTAGCTGTGCCCACCCAGCCTTCATGGCTACAGGTACAAGGACCTTTGCTTCCATAGAGAAAAGGCACAGCTCAGAAAGGGCACATGGGCAGAAACCCAAAGGAAGGACAAACCATGACCACCATGGCCATCTGCAGAATCCCTGGAAGAGAAGGAAGGCAGGGTAGGGCGGGGGGAAGACCATCATGGAGAGAAGGACCACAGCATCAGGAGACGGGACACGCCACACCCAGCAGGCAGCCTGTGTGTTGCTTAATTTTTTAAGAGCAAGAGGGGTAGAGAGGATCAAGCTGGCCCTGGCTGGAGCTGGCTAGCCCCTGAGACATGCACTTCTGGTTTTGAAATGACTCTGTCTGTGGGGCAGCAGAAACTAGAGAAGGCAAGTGGCTGCCCCACCCCAAGGCGTGACCAGGAGGAACAGCCTGCAGCTCACTCCATGCCACACGGGTGGGCCACCAGCCTGCTGTCAGAAGTCTCTGGGCTCCAACTGGCCTTGTAACCACTGAGCACTGAAGGAGAGAGGTCTTGGTCAGGGCTGGACAGCATGCCCGGGAGGACCAGCAGAGGATAAAAGGTGACCGGGAGGACCAGCGGAGGATAAACGACACTGCTCAGGGCAGGGCTTCTACCCTGCATCCCTGGCCAAGAAAAGGGCAGTCCCCATGTGGGCTTGCAGGGTCACTCTCAGGGGCCTCTTTCAGCTGGGGCTGGCGACTTGCCTCTGGGGGACACCTCAAGGTGTGTGGGGTGAGGATTTCCTATAACCAGGGCTCCCAGAGGCTTTGCTTATGTAAGGAGGTCTGGGAGCCCATTGGAGGCCACCAGCCATTTTGGCTTCAAAGGACCCCACCTCACCCAGGTCTCAGCAGCAGTGGGCACAGCTATGTCTTCAGGAGCTCCCAGACAGGCCAGTCCAGACAGGACACGCTGGGTCCCGGGCATCCAGAGGAAGAGCCAGGAGTGTGGGAAGGCCCACAGTGGGGGCTGTGGCTTCTGACACTCAGGTCATAGCCTCAGAGGTCTGAGGTCAGCCCCCACAGACCCATCCGGCCCGCCCCCCAAGTCCCTGCAGAGAGCACTTAGAGTTATGGCCCAGGCCCTGGTCCACCCTTCCCCTGTGCACCTCCGGCTGGGTTTGCCAAGTCAGGGAGCAGGGCTGGCCACAGGAACTCCCAAACCTTGGCTTTGAATGTTGTTGTGGATGTGTGCTCGTCCCTTTCTGGACGTGCAAGGTACCTGTCCCAGCAGGTCAGATGGGGCCAGCTGAGGCACTCCCCCAGGCAGGAAGGGCCAGCCTTCACCATTGCGTGGGATTGGGAGGAGGGGCCTCCGTGAGCAGCCCCTCCTCTGCCGCTGTCCCAGCCCAGTCCCTCTCCCAGAGCCTTGGCAGCCTCCCACAACCCAGACACTTGCGTTCACAAGCAACCTAAGGGGCAGGTGAAGAAGCACAGCCCTGCCAGACGCGCTAGATTCCTCTAAGGTCTCTGAGATGCACTGTTTTTAAAAAAGGCGTGGGGTGAACTGATTTTGATCTTCTTGTCTAGATGCAATAAATAAATCTGAAGCATTTAATGTAGTCATCTTGATATTGGGCCTACACTGTACGAGTTCCTTATGTTTCCTTGAGCTAAAAATATGTAAATAATTTTTGTCCCAGTGAGAACCGAGGGTTAGAAAACCTCGATGCCTCTGAGCCTCGGGACCGCTCTAGGGAAGTACCTGCTTTCGCCAGCATGACTCATGCTTCGTGAGTACTGAACACGAGGGTGGAAATGAAAACTGGAACTTCCTTGTAAATTTAAACTTGGCAATAAAAGAGAAAAAAAGTTACCAAGAATGTAGCGTGCTGCTCCTGGGGGCTGTGGCAGGAGGCCGTGGCCTGGCACAGGGGAAGGTTCCCAGCCAATGACCCCTCATCCCGGTGCAGCTGCTTGGCAGGGGTGTGGTGGCTGGAGCCCCTCCCTCTCCCTCCTCCCCACACCAGGTTCCCTCCCATCCCCAGGTTCCTAAGAGGTTGTCGGGGCTCATACAACCCGGGAATAACTGCTAAGGAGCAGTTGGCACCATCAGGAAGTGTCCCCGCCCTACCCCTGCCGGGTACAGGGAGCGTGGTCCTCATTCTGCATCTTTTCCCTGTTGGGCAGGTGGCTGCCCATCCAAGCCTCAGGCTCTGCATCTGTGGAGTGGGACAGCCAAGCCCTACCTCGCAGGACAAGCATAGCAAGCAGCCTCATTGTTGCCAGGCCGGGCCGAGGGAAGCAGGAAGGCTCCCCACCGAGGACAGAGGTGAAGTGCGGGGGTGGACATGACTTGGAAACACCAATGTCCACCAGCGTGAAACCCTGAAATCCCTGGAAACGGGATCACAGGTCCTCAAAATCTCACCATCCAGCTTAAACCCTACCCAGAAACGGCAGGAAACTTCTGGGTCTTGAGAGGATAACCAAGTTGAGTGGAGAAAGAATGAACAAGGAACCCCCTTCCCCCACCACATGCCAAGGGTTGGGGTTACGCCAACAGAAGGAGGAAGCCACTGCCCAGGGCAGAGCTGCCCTCCCATGCCCCCGCCTCACCCGGGTCTCAGGCCTCGTGGGCATTTACATGTCTGAGACCCGCTGGGTGACAGCTCCTCCCTCCTTCCATTCCCAGCCCAGGTTCAAACCCAGGGGTCGCCTGGGGCTGGTTGAGAGGCTGGGGCCACGTCTGTGGTGCCCCCAGAGCATGTCTGTATATCCCCTGCTCTGCGGTTGGCAGTGACCTGCATATACCAGCTGCTGTCAGTGTTTTCCCCAGGGCCTCGGGAGGGTTCCACTCGGTAGCCATGAAGCGAAGCCTCGCAGGGTCCAGTGATTATGCCCAACAGGCCCAGAGCGTCCTGACTCTAGCCGGAGGGCAGGGCCAGCAAGGGCAGGTGGTAGTGTCCTGCCTGCGGGTGACCTCTAGGGGAAGACCGATTGCCGGCCAGCCAGCTGCTGGAAACCCCCTTCCCCCACGTCCTGCTGCTCTGTGGCACTTCATGGCGTTGGGAAAAAACCCTTAACGTCTAAAGAGCTGTTCTCCAAAGGAAAGTTGGTTCTGAATCACCCATGGGGTGAAGGGGCTTCCTGGGGATTCACTTAAGGCTGCCCGATGGGCAGTGTGAAGCTTCCCTTCCCTCCACAGGCCCCAGGGCTGCTGGCCCTGCTCCAGCCCTGGGTCTACCTGCCCCACTTAGAGACCAGCCACCTGGGCTCCCCGGCCGTGCGCTTGCCTTGGGGCCCAGACTGCTCTGCAGGTCCCTGCAGTCCTGACACTGCCTGGCTGTCTGACTTCCTCCCAGAGGGCAGCAAGTGCCCCTTGAACACACGCCTGCCGCCTGCCTGTCACCTCCACTGTCGCTTCCTTGCCTTTTTTTTTTTTTTTTTTTTTTTTGAGACGGGGTCTTGCTATGTTGCTCAGGCCGGAGTGCACTGGTGCGGTCCCAGCTCGCTGCAGCCTAGATCTCCCAGACTCAAGCAATCCTCCCAACTCCGTCTCCTGAGTAGCTGGGCCTACAGGCAAGTGCCACCACACCTGGCTTTGCTTCCTTGACTCTTGGTTTGCCCTTTAAATTCAATTTTTTTTTAAGAGGAAGACTTTTCGCTGGAAACAGAAAACCAGCACCACTGCGGCATTCATTTCCTAGGGCCGCCATGACAAATGATCACAAGCAGGGCAGCTTAAAACAATAGATATTTACTCTCCCACAGTTCTGCAGGCCAGTCTAAAATCAAGCTGCCAGCAGGGCTGCTCCTCCTGGAGGCTTAGAGGGAGAAGCTGCCTCCTGCCTGTCTCCCGGCTCCGGTGGCTCCGGCACTTGGCGTTCCTCGCCCCATGAGTGAATCACTCCAGTCCCTGCCTCTCCCCACAGCACCTTCTTCCCCGTGTCTGTGTCAAATCCCCCTCTCCTTTCTCTTGAAAGGACAGCAGTCATTGGATTTAGGGCCCGCCCTGATTGACGGTGGTCTTAATCAAGATCCTTCGTTTCCTCTGCAAAAACCCTATTTTCAAATAACGTCACATTCACAGGGACCAGGTTCAGGACATGGACACCTTTTTAGAAGGGCTCACCATTCAACCCATTACCCTTGCCAGAAATTAAAGATATAAAAACAAATGCAGCACAAGCAAATCCATATCATTAAATTTTTAGCCAGGTCCTAGCACCTGCCACAGGCTCTGGGCCCAGCCTTGCCTGTGCCGTTAATAGGGGAGGCCTATTGGCGCCTAACCAAGATTTCCTCAGTGATAGGATCAGAAGAGCTAAAAGGCCGGGCATGGTGGCTCATGCCTATAACCCCAGCATTTTGGGAGGCTAAGGTGGGCAGATCACTTGAGGTCAGGAGTTCGACACCAGCCTGGCCAACACGGTGAAACCCCGTCTCTACTAAAAATACAAAAATTAACCAGGCCTGTGGTCCCAGCTACTCAGGAGGCTGAAACAGGAAAATCGCTTGAACCCAGGAGGTGGAGGTTGCAGTGAGCTGAGATCGCACCATTGCACACCAGCTTGGGCAACAGAGTGAGACCCTGTCTCAAAAAAAAAAAAAAAAATGCTGACAGAAGAAAAGAACCAGCTCACTCTGGGACTAGAGTATTTAAGTCTGAGTCCTTGTACCCCTAAATGTTATCCCAGATCAGAGATGCCACTATGACACACACATATCACAGTGTGTTGCGAACTGTGGAATTCTTTTTTTTTTTTTTTTTTTTGGGAGACAGGGTCAAGCTCTGTCACCAAGGCTGGAGAGCAGTGGGGCGATCATAGTTTACTGCAGCCTCCACCTCCTGGACTCAGACGATCCTCCTTCCTCAGCCTCCCAGAGAGCTGGGACCACAGGCACATGCTGCCGCTCCCGGTTAATTTATTAATTTTTTCATAGAGACAAGGTCTCACTTGCGCAGGCTGATCTCAAACTTCTAGGCTCAAGCAATCCTCCTGCCTCAGCCTCCCAAAGCACTAAGACAAGAGGCGTGAGTCACAGCGCCCAGCCTTGCAATTCTTATTTCAGTTCTCCCTCTCCAATAGACTCACCCACAGGCAACGACTGTGTTTTATTTTCACCTGTTCTGTGGGAGCTGGGTGCAGGCTCTGGCCCATGAGCTCTCTGTGCATGTATGTTGGATGGATGGATGGACTGATGGATGAAGTCATTCTTGGATACACTTCCAGATTCTTAAAGCCTGAATTCCATTCAGTTCTCCATGCCCATGGCCCTAACTTTCAGCCTCTCCCTATGTGTGCTCACTCTGGTGTCTTCCAGGCCTTACCAGGGCCAGCCAAAGATCTTCAGGAGAATTTGCCCGGGCCAGGTTGCCAAGGGTAGGAGTGTTTGAGGGATTTCCTCTGCCACCATCAGAAATTCTGTGTCCCCCAACCCTCCACAGGTATCTGAGCTGAGACCGAGCTGCTGCTGGTATCTCAGTGACGAGCGAGACCTCAAGCAGGGTGGAGTAGGTGGCAGTGCAGGCTTTGGAGTTGCTGACAAGGTTCAAGTCCCTGCACCAATGCTCCCCATCCCTGTGGCCTTGAGTACATGGTGACACCGCATGAGGCTCAATTTCCTC
Organism: Pan troglodytes; assembly: GCF_028858775.2. NCBI lineage: Eukaryota > Metazoa > Chordata > Mammalia > Primates > Hominidae > Pan > Pan troglodytes. The sequence continues at coordinate 13,833,800 of NC_072416.2, forward strand.
ATCTGTAAAATGGGAACCTTTCTGGCAGTGTCCTTGCTTGTGTAGATGAAGTGGGGGCAGGTAAATCAAGCACCAGTACCCAGCCTGGCACATGCAATTTCAGCCAGGGGGTCTCACCAACGGCCCAGCCAGAAAAACAGGCTTCAGCCCAGGCCCAGGCCCCCTCAGGTACATGTACCCCCTCAGGTACAAAGCCAGCACCTGTGGGGTACAGCTGAGCCCTGGAATTGTTTAAGGTCCCCAGCTGATCCTCAGGGGCAGCTGTGATGATTCAGTTTATGTGTCAGCCTGACTGGGCTAAGGGGTGCCCAGATAGCGGCATGACATGATTTCCAAGTGTGACTGGGAGGGTGTTTCTGCAAGAAAGTAGAATTTGCGGTAGGGCGCGGTGGCTCATGCCTGTAATCCCAGCACTTCGGGAGGCTGTGGTGGGTGGATCACTTGAGGTCGGGAGTTCGAGACCAACCTGACCAACACGGTGAAATCCTGTCTCTACCGAAAATACAAAAATTAGCTGGGCGTGGTGGTGGGCACCTATAGTCTCAGCTACTCAGGAGGCTGAGGCATGAGAATCGCGTGAACCCAGGAGGCAGAGGTCTGCAGTGAGCTGAGATTGGCCACTGCACTCCAGCCTGGGTGACAGAGTGAGACCCTATCTCAAAAAAAAAAAAGTGGGGGCTGGGGGAGAGAGTAGCATTTGAACAAGTAGACTGAGTGAAGAAGATCGCCCTCACTACTGTGGGCGGCCACCATTCAATCCATTGAGGGCCCAAATAAAACAAGGAGGAAAAAGGTAAAATTTGCTTTCTGCTGGATCCCGTATGTCCATCTTCGCCTGCCCTTGGACATCAGAGGCCTTGGCTCTTGGGCCTTCCAGCTTGGACTGGAACGACACTGGCTTTCCTGGGCCTCCCAGCTTGCAGACAGCAGATTCTAGGACCCCTTGGCCTCCAGAATTGCATGAGCCAATTCCCATAATACAGATGGCCCCCAACTTATAAGGGTTCAACTGACAATTTTTCAACCTTATGACAGGTTTATCGAGGTACTAAAGTTGTTTTCAACTTAGGATGTGTTTATTGGGATGTAGCCTCATTGTAAATTGAGGGGCATCTGTAAATCTCATTTTTAATTTCATTTTATTTTAGAAACAGGGTCTCACTCTGTCACCCAGGCTGGAGTGCAGTGTTGCCATCAAAGCTCACTGCAGCCTCGAACTCCCAGGCTCAAGCGATCCTACCGCCTCAGCCTCCCGAGCATCTGGGACTACGGGCATGCGCCAGCACACTTGGTAATTTATTATTTTTTTTTGTCTCACTATGTTGCCCAGGCTGATCTTGAACTCCTGGCCTCAAGTGATCATCCTGCCTCAGGCTCCCAAAGTGCTGGGATTACAGGCATGAACCACAGTGCCCAGCCTGTAAATCTATATATCTATACCTGCCTACCTATCTACCTACCTATCTGTATCTCCTGTTGGTTCTGTTTCTCTGAAGAATCCTGACTGATACAGCACCCAAAATAAGAAGCCAGCCTGGCCCACCTCTGCAGCCCACCTTGGCCACACCCCACCACTTGGAGCACACAAGCCCTCTGCCCTGTCCTGGAAGACCCCTCAACTTATTCCCCTCCCAGGACCTTGGCACCTGCCTTTCCTCCCTCCAGCCCCCTCCCCAACCTCTGCACCTGCACCCATCCTCTGTCGTTATCCTTTGTCCACAGAATCAGTGTTACTTCCAGGGACTATTCTGACGTCAGACCCCTGCTTTCCTCCATCAGCAGCTGCCACCCATTTCTTTCCTGGCGTTTGTCACACCTCAAAGGATTTTTGTTTCTTTGCCATGAGCAAAATCTCATGGCTTTCGTTTGGGGAACCCCTGACATCAGAGGCCTGAAAGGAGGACACAGTGCAGCTGGTTTATTTGGGTAGTGGCCCCAGGAAGCTGGAGTGGGAGCTGGGAGAGAAGGGCAGGAGGCCAGTAGACAGGGCACAGCTGGCCTGGTCACCGCCAGACACTGCTGGGGGCACTTGATACTCAGCCTCTCTGGAGCCCCTCTGCAGAGCTGCATAGATGAGCCTTGGGACTGGTCCTGGGAGGGGCAGGAGGTCAGGCATTTATCCCCCAACTCTCATGCCCTGTTGGCTGAGGACTGTCCCATGCCATGAAGGTCCTGCTTCCTCCCAGCTGCCTCGCCTGGAGCTGAGATGGCTCCTGAGTGAGCTCCTCATTTGGACAGAAAATTGGAGACTCAACAGGCACATGGGCTGGAAGACTGGTGGGGGCCTGGGGACCTGGAGTGGATGCAGGGAGGCGCTACCAGACCCCAAACACAGTAGCCACAGCCCCCAAACCAGAGGTTATAAATGGGCAGCCCCTGGGTCCAGTGCAGCCCCTCTGTGTGTTCCGTTTAGCCATCAAAGGCTTTTAAAAGAACCATTGAGCCAAGATTTTAAACGTCGGGGATCTGGTACAAATACCTGGATTCCTGGCTTCTCTTTAAAAATCACATGTGAGGCTCTTGGGCCCTTGTCCACCTGGATAGAAGTACAGACTAGTGTTTGGCAGGTGTGGGCTCCCCACCCTGTCAGCTCCCCCAACACCTGGGTCTAGGGGCAGACTGGTGATCGGTGGCTGGTACAGTATTTTCTCCTTACCCTGACCCCTTCACCTCCAGTAGCCCTTCCGAACCCCTGGGTCAGGTGCAGGGAGCTCAATATTTGATTAGCCCAGCCCCTGTGGGTAAACTGAGGCCACCCTCCTGAGCACTCTCCACTGCTACCCGCATGTCCCCTCCCCAAGAAGGCAGCTAAAAATATTCAAGTTGCTGCCGTATGGGCCGAGACCCAGGGCCTCCTCACTCTCTCATTCCACCTCTGCCTGTGTGCCTGCTTGGGCTGCATCCTGGGGACACAGAGGTGACCTGAACACAGCCATTGCCCTCACAAAGGACAGGATCTAACAACAGACAGGCAGACCATGACTTCCCAGCTGTGGCATCTGCACACAGGGCACAGAAACTAACTTCTTAGGCCTCCATTTCCTCATCTGGAAAATGGGTCGCTCCCTGGGTTCCCTCTCCCCATTTGCATGCCCCAGCGGATGGTAGGAACCACTCCGCTTGTTCATTCAATCCCCGTGTTTGTTCTTTGGCTCCACTCTGCAGCACTAGCTCCTGGGCCAGGCTGGGCATGGCGTAGATGGAAGATGGTAAAGAAGCCAGCTAGAAAGGCAGGAATGCAGCGTGACGGTGCCATACCCAGAGGGCCTGCCTGGGCAGCCCCCAGAGGCCTTCAAAGCTACACTGGAGAGCTTGGCCGAGGGACCAATGGCAATGGCACACACTGAAGTGTTTTAGACAAAAAAAACCGCATGGCTGGATGTGGCTGGCAAGAAGATGGCCGGAGCTGCAGGTGACGAGTGATCAAGAGGAGCCCATGTCAGTGGGGACAGGTCACAGCTGAAGTGGGTGACCTGCAACATGTTCAGCAGGTAAAATTGACAGGTTTGGTCGGACTGGCCACAAGGGAGAGGACGGGTAAAGGACAGCTTTTGGTCTCTGGCCAGGCCGGCGGCTCAACAAGTGTCCAAACAAACCATCCGTGTGCCCGGTGTCTACCTGAGCTGCCGTCACCTCTTCCTTTGCCGGGTTTCATTTTTCTCTTTTGCTGTGTTGCTGCAACTGGTTGCCAAAAGGACTGCACAGCTCTCCTGGCAATTTGGCAAAGTCTAGAACAACAGTATTTCCCATAATCTCACCATTAAAGGACAACCCTTGTGGACATCCTGGCAGATTTCTTTCTGGTCTTTTTTCTATGCATTTTAGAATTGAAATAACACAGTGGGTGTCTTTTCATGTCATGCTTTTGACCCAGCGCGACATGATATGGTTCATCATTTCTCCACGATCCTGGAAACTCCATTTTTTTTTTTTTTTTTTTGAGATGGAGTCTCATGCTGTTGCCTAGGCAGGAGTGCAGTGGTGCCATCTCAGCTCACCGCAACCTCTGCCTCCCGGGTTCAGGCAATTCTCCTGCCTCAGTGTCCTGAGTAGCTGGGACTACAGGCATGCACCAACATGCCCGGCTGATTTTTGTATTTTTAGTAGAGATGGGTTTTCCTCATGTTGCCCTGACTCATCTCAAACTCCTGGGCTCAAGCAATTTGCCCACCTCAGCCTCCCAAAGTGCTGGGATTACAGGTGCAAGCCACTGAGCCTGGCCATGGAAACTCCATTTCTAAAGTGTGTAACAAGTTCTGCTGCAGGGAATGTATCCCTGTGGCTAGCTATGCACCCTCTTGGTCTATCCACATTTTATATTACCTCCCTAGAAGAGGTCCTGAGCATGGGAATTACTAGATCATAGAAAGGTAAACCATCTTAAGACTCTGGCTACAAATTGCCAGATTGCTTTCCAAAAATATTGGACCACTGACACTCTCACCAGCGATGTACACAAGTGCCCATCTCCAAATGGGCCTCCCCACCGCCAAATGTTGTACATTTTAAATCTTTCCCGATTTACAGCCCAGCTCAGAGTTCACCTTCTCTGAGAAGCCTCCTCAGATTTCCCCTCTCCATCCTCGACATTCCCACAGCCAGCGGCCCCCCTCCCTCCACTTGTCCCTAGTCCATCCCAGCTGGAGGTCTGACGTTCCAGGGCTGGAGTCTCCTCTGTTCCAGGTGAGGCCCCCAGCAGCTTCCCAGCCTCAATCAGCCTGCATATTTTGAGTCTCTTGTAGATGGTGGGAAGCCTTCTAGTAGTATCATCTTCTTTTACAGAACAGCAACTGAGACCCAGACCAGGGAGGCTGAGTGACTGATCCTGGGTCACACAGCTATGAGGCAGTGTTGCTGCAGCTAAAATAGCAGCAAAAACTCCCACTTAATGGGCACTTCCTCCAGGCCAGGCTTAGCTAAGCAGTTTCTACGCCTAATCGGAGTTCATACTCCCAGTAACCTTGCTGTGCTGGGACTATTATTATCCCCATTTTACAGATGGCGAACCCTTGAACCAGGGCCACTTGGCTCAGAAGCGAAGTCCCCCCTGGGACTTGGACCTAAAATCTGAAGTCGGCAGTGCCTTGAGCAGGAGTCCACGAGCCTGGTCCAGTGCCCTGGGCCTGGCATCCTTTGCCTCTCACAGAGCAGATACAGGCAGCCAAAGACAGAAGGAGCCCCCACCCCACACCATGACCAGGGCCAGAGCAGGCCTTGTGCCAGCTCCAGGTGCCACAGCAGGGCACCTGCCCCACCCCGCCCCCACCTTGGGTTGCCCTGCAGATTCACAGGAACAGCCTGGAGCCCACCCAATCTCAGTGGCTTCTTTCGAACATGCTTATCTCCCACCCCTTATTGACTTGGGGCTTTTCCTGCCAATCTGCCCAAGCGGGAACAGCCCTTTTCAGGGTAACTGCTGCCAAAATCCATTGGCGCAGCGCACCATCTGCCTGGGCCTTGATGGCATCTGTCACGAGAGGTGGGAACTAGAAAGCCCCATCCTCGGGCCCCTCCCCAGGAGGCTTCAGCAGGTGGAGAGGGAAGGCTTGGCTTCTCCCAGGACTTGAACATTTATCCAGCAAAACTTAGCTGGGCACAGTGGCTCACATCTGTAATCCCAGCACTTTTGGGAGTCTGAGGTGGGAGAATCACTTGAGCCCAGGAGTTTGAGACCAGCCTGACCAACATGGCGAAACCCTGTCTCTACTAAAAATACAAAAAATAGCTGGGTGTATTGGCATGCGCCTGTAGTCCCAACTACTCAGGTGGCTGAGGCATGAGAATCGCCTGAACACAGGAGACGGAGGTTGCAGTGAGCTGAGATCATGTCACTGCACTCCAGCTTGGGTGATAGAGTGGCACTTTGTCTAAAAAAACAAAAAACAAAGAAACAAAAAACGTTGACTGAGCACATACTGTGTACCAGACACTGTACAGGTCACTAGGGAGGCAGCAGTAAATGACTCAGACAAGGGAGGGAAGGACCTCCCAGCGGGGGACATAGGCAACAAAGAAAATTAAAAATAGGTAAATTCTATAAAAATACAGCCAAGGAAGGGGGATCAGCAGGCCAGTAAGGGGAAGAAAGGAGCTACCATTTTAAACCAGGAGGTCAGGGAAGGTTGTTCTGAGAAAGGACTTTGAGCAGAGATCGAAGGAGGTGAGTTAGAGAACCTCATGGATGTCTGGGGTGACAGCACCCCAGGCAGAGGGAACAGCCAGTGCAAAGGCCCTGGAGCACCCTGGAGGAGCTGCGAGCACTGGCATGGCTGGAGAGGAGCTAGGGAGAGTAAGGGTAGAGGTGTCAGAGCAATGATGGGGAAGACCGGGGAGGCCACAGAGGATACCTTGGCCTCTCCTCTGAGAAGGATGGGGAGCCCTGGAGGACTGGGAGGAGAGGGCTGTGGCACAACCCAGGTTTTAACAGGACCACTCAGACCTCTGCTTGGAGAACACCCTGGGGCAGGGTGAGGGTGGAGGCCAGGAGGTCAGCTAGGAGGTGACTGCCAAAAGTCCAGCTTACCAGTCTCACAGGGGAGGGCTCCCAGAGACATGTACACACACACACACACACACATACACAGGTGTGCAATGCATGTGTGTACACATATGAACACACATGTACAGAGAGACCCTGGGGCTAGACAAGCATGGTTTTAACTCCTGATTCTACAACCAACTTTCTGTGTGACCAAGAGCAAGTGACTGGACGTCTCTGAACTTCAGTTTCCCCTCCTGCAAGATGGAAGTTCAGACACCTTCTTTCCAGAGTGCCTGTGTGCAAAGTCTACACACCAGCTTCACCAAGAGGGGTCATGAGTGGCTGGCCCCCAGCAGGCACTCATACAGTGACCCTTTTCTCCTTGACGTGCCACAAGATTGGTGAATAAACCAGTTGCCCTTGTCTCTGGCTTCAGGGAGTGGCTACTGAGAGGTGCCTTGCAGTCCCATGACCCTCTGGGCAGGATTGTCCCAGGCTGGGCAGGGGGCTGAAGAAGCTACCACTGCCTTTAGGGAGCTGCAGTCCCTGGACAGGCAGCCCCATAAGCAGCCCCAGTGCAGGGTCCAGCCACCCACCTAGGACACTCCAGGCTCAGTGGCTACTCACAGAGCTTCCTCTCATGCTTTTCAGCTGTGAGAAGGTGACTGTGAGAAACGCTTTCTAAAAGCCAAGCCTATGCTTTGTTATTCTACTTGCCTTTGTTATTCCACAAACAAAAATCACCATCATCATTTTGTCTTCCCTGGCATCATCTTCATCATCTTTTTTTTTTTTTTTTTTAGACGGAGTCTGGCTCTGTCGGCTAGGCTGGAGTGTAGTGGCATGATTTCGGCTCACTGCCACCTCCACCTCCCAGGTTCAAGCGATTCTCCTGCCTCAGCCTCCTGAGTAGCTGGGATTACAGGCAAGTACCACCACCACCAGCTAGTTTTTTGTATTTTTAGTAGAGATAGGGGTTCATCATGTTGGCCAGGCTGGTCTTGAACTCTTGACCTCAGGTGATCCACCTGCCTCAGTCTCTCAAAGTGCTGGGATTACAGGTGTGAGCCATGGTGCCTGGCCCATCTGCATCATAACTTTTCTTCTTTCTCCTCTTCCTCTCTTCCCCTTCCTCTTCATCCTCTTCCTCTTCTTCTTTCTCTTCATCATCAGTCATTATCATAATGATCATCTTTTCCTCCTCCTCCTCCTCCTCATCTTTTCCTTCTTTGCCTCCCTCTTCCTCCTCCTCCTGCTCTTCTTCTTCTTCCTCCTCTTCCTCCTCTTCTCCTCCTCCTCCTTCCTTCTTCCTTCTCCTTCCTCCTCTTCTTTTTGGAGATGGGATCTCACTCTGTCACCAAGGCTGGAGTACAGTGGTGCAATCTCAGCTCACTGTAACTGCTGTCTCCCAGGCTCAAGGGATTCTTCCACCTCAGCCTCCCAAGTAGCTGGGAGGTGCACACCATCACATCTGGCTAACTTTTGTGTTTTTTTTGTACAGACAGGGTCTCACCATGTTGCCCAGGCAGGTCTCAAACTCCTGGCCTGAAGCAATCCTCCCACCTTGGCCTTCCAAAGTACTGGGATTATAGGTGTGAGTCACCACACTGGCCTTGTTTTATTCTCATTGCATTTATTTAGTTACCTGCTATTTGTGGCAAGCTGGGCTGGTGTTCTGCTCGTAGAGTATTGTGGGGTGTACTTTTAAGTTGAAATTACCTTTTAAAAGTGTTGCGTTTTAAATAAATTGTTAAATAATGGTGCTCAGCCATGGTTAAACCACAGAAGTGGTACTTTAAAGACTTGAATTAGAAGAAGGATGGCCTACAAGTTAGACCTGAGCCCCTTAGCCTGGCAGTCTAATCGCTGGACTGTTGATTTACTTTTCAACTATCTTAGCCTCCGAGAGGCTCTTCATTACCTTGACATTTGCTATTTTGTGTTTCAGAGCCTTTGCAGGCGATTTCTTGGGCCTGGTGAACTCATGCATCCTTCAAAGCCCTGCTCAAGCCTCAGCTCCCTGGGGAAGCGGGTCCAGGCTTCTGTGAGTTGTTGGGAGCCCCTCAGCTCTGCCCCCTGTAGCCCTTTGTTCATGGTTTTTGGGGTCAGTCACCCTCAGTGCCTGCCCAGCAGCCACATGCATGTCTCTGCCCATAGAGCCCCATTGTGTACACCAGGCACTGAGCCCAGCACCAAGGGAGAAATCATCGCCATCCTCTTTTCCTTCCAGTGATTGGTCCAGGGGGTAAGCATGTGACCTTCTTTTACCCAGTGAGATATAAGGAGTAGGGGAATTTTGGATGGAGAGGGGAGAGCTTCCTGAAAAGATATTCCTCCCTGACAAATTAAAGATCCTGGAAGAGAAAGATATTTTCCCCCCTCAGGATCTGTTCTCCTAAGGAGGTGATGTATGGGGCTGGGGCAGCCTTGTTAGAACCATGAGGCACAGAAGCCACAGCAAGAACAGGGGCTGTCTCGTGCCAAAGCAAGCTCAAGGGGGCAGATGGAGGGCAGAGGTTCAGAGGGTTGGGAGCCTGGGGGTCAGGCTGGGATAGGGTGATGGGTAGGCAGACCCCAGGCCAAGGGAGGGAGAGGAGCTGAAGCCTCAAACACAGAAGGCACAACCCACAGCCCCTCCTCCCCCTCACACCATTTCCTCCCTTCTGCCTCCTCTCCTTCCTCTTCTAGCTCATGTTTTTCACTCCCACATCCATTCATGCACTCATACTTCCTGTGTCTTTTTATTCTTTCCTTTTTTTTTTATCCTCCAGACAGAGTTTCGCTCTATCGCCCAGGCTGGGGTGCATGATCTCGGCTCACTGTAGCCTCCACTTCCCGAGTTTAAGTGATTCTCATGCCTCAGAAGTCAGGGAGTGGTTTCTCCAGCTGGTTCTGGCTCAGCCTCTCCCATGAGGCTGCAGTTAGGATATGGGCAGGGGTATTCTCCTGAATAGCTGGGATTACAAGTGTGCACCACCATGGCTAGCTAATTTCTGTAGTTTTCAGTAGAGATAGGGTTTCACCATGTTTCCCAGGCTGATCTCGAACTCCTGACCTCAAGTGATCCACTCGCCTCAGCCTCCCAAAGTGTTCGGATTACAGGCGTGAGCCACCATGCCCAGTCCACTCATACTTTCAATAAGCATTCATTATGTACTTACTGTGCTCAGGCCCCTTGGAAGGAGCAAGAGGATTGGCAGTAATAACAGCAACCCATGTGGATTCAGCAGCTTGGTGGTTTTATTTCTATTTTTATTTGGAGACAGGATCCCACTCTGTCACCCAGACTGGAGTGCTGGGGCACGATCATGGCTCTCTGCAGCCTTGACTTCCTGGGCTCAAGTGATCCTCCCACCTTAGCCTCCCGGGTAGCTAAGACTACAGGCATGCACCAACACACCTGGCTAATATTTTCTATTTTAAGTAGAGAAGAGGTCTCGCTATGTTGCCCAGGCTGGTCTCGAACTCCTGAGCTCAAGCAATCCTCCCACCTCCATCTCCCGAAGTGCTGGTCCTATAGGCATGAGCCACCGCACCTGGACAACTTGGTGGCTTTCAAATATGTCCGCAAATTCTTTGACACCCCTGCCTTCAAAAGATAGAGCTTAACTGTCCTTCCTCTACGTGTAGACTGCACCCACTTCTAATGAATAGATGTGGAAGCAATGATGTGTAACATCCAAGATTAGGATATAAAAGGCATTGCAGCCTCCTCTTTCCTCTCTCTCAGGTCACTTTCCCTGGGGGTAGTCAGCTGTCGTGTCACGAGGACATTCAAACAGCCCTGTGGGAAGACCCATGTGACAAGGAGCTGAGGCCTCCAGCAAACAGCCAGGTGAGTGAGCCATCTCTGAAGCAGAGCCTCCAGCCCCGGCCAAACCTTCAGATGATGCAGCCCCTGCCCATATCCTAACTGCAGCCTCATGGGAGAGGCTGAGCCAGAACCAGCTGGAGAAACCACTCCCTGACTTCTGACCCTCAGAAGCAGTGCCAAATCATGAATGTTTATTATTTTAAGCTGTTAAACTTTGGGGATAATTTGTTATGTGGCAGTAGATAAGCAACACAAGTAAAAGGCATTGCTTTACTAAGTGCCTTATGTGTATTAATGTATTCAATTCTCCCAACAATGTTATGTCTTTCCAGATGAAGACCATGAGGCACAGAGAGGTTTGTTACCTTGCCCAAGGTCACACAGCTGGTAAGTGGGACAATCCTGGAGGAACATTGAGTCCAGAAAGGAGATCAGACTTGCAGATTTTTTTTTTTTTTTTTTTTTTTTTTTTTTTTTTTTGAGATGGAGTCTCTCTCTGCCACCCAGGCTGGAGTGCAGTGGCACAATCTTTGCTCACTGCAGCCTCCGCCTCCTGGGTCCAAGAGATTCTCCTACCTTAGCCTCTCGAGTAGCTAGGACTACAGTGCCCGCCACCATGCCCTGCTAATTTTTGTATTTTTAATACAGAAGGGGTTTCGCCATGTTGGCCAGGCCGGTCTCGAACTCCTGACCGCGGGTGATCCACCCATCTCAGCCTCCCAAATTGCTGATATTACAGGTGGGAGCCACCGTGCTTGGCCAAAGATCATTTTAATACCAGGTAGGGAGTGTGGGAAGTGCTCGTTCCGGGGAGGTGAAGAAAGGAAGACAGCAGCCCTGGCTGGACCCTGAGTGTGTGGGCTGTGAAAGCCCACAGAGGATGGGAGTGGGCAGGTGCAGTGGAAATCAGAGGAGCCTGTGAGCTGCTTCTTGGTGGGACTGGGAGCGACCCATGAACACACAGGCTGAGAGTGGGCCTGAGACTGTGCCCACCCAGTACCCACGGCCTATGAGAGGCGCATAGAAAAGGCCGGAAGTCCCCCTGCACCCAGGTCCTGGGAATCCCAGAACCAGCGAGAGGCCTGGGTGTCTGTGTGTCTTGGTTAGGGCAGCCTAGGTTGTGCTGCGGAGTCAAGCCTCAACTCACAGTGGCTCAGCACAGCCGGGCTGTGGTTCTGGACCCACCACGTGTCCTGCATGGGGTGGCAGGGACCGAGCCCATTATAGTCACTCAGGTTCCTAGGCTGATGGAGGCCTCACGCTCTTACAGTGCTGCCGCCTCAACATGAGGTTTCAGGGCTTCCCACAGTGGAAGGAGACTGGAGAGAGCCACCAGCTCTGAAACGACAGCCCAGGAAGACACAGGTTGCTTCTGCTCACATTTCACTCCGTGAAGCAAGGCCCAGGACCACACTGACCTGCAAGGGGGTACACGCCCAGGAGGAGAGAACTGAACACCTTGGGGGATCTAGCAATGTCTCCCACACTCCAGAAGGCCGCAAACCCGAGAACCATGCTGCCCAGAATGAATGCCACAGTGGGACCAGCCACAGCCAGACAGATTCCACTCCAGGACACCCAAGGCCAGGCACAGCCCCAGAGCCAACTAGAGGCTCAGAAGACCCCTCTCCCATTAGGACGCCACCCCTAGGGAAAGGGATGGGGTGGGAAGAAAACAAAAACAGGAGTCCTGAATCGAAAGAGTGAACCCAGAAAGAGACTATGCGAAAGCATAGAGACCTTTAAGTGACAAGAGCAGGGTCCCGGCCATCAGCAGGAATGGGCGTCGGGAGAGAAGAGAAACAAGCTGCCCTGCACAGCCCCACGCCAGTGGGCCCTGCTCCATGCATTTCCCACCCATCAGCTCCTTCTGCCCTCCGACCCTAGGAGCAGGCTCTGTTGTTCCCCCATTTCACAAAGAAGCCAAGACCCAGGCAGGTTAGCGTAAGAATACGCCAAGGCAGGGAGATCGCTTGAGCCCAGAAGTTTGAGACCAGCCTGGGCAAAACCCCCATCTCCACCAAAAGTACCAAAATTCACCAGGCAGGGTGGCATGTGCCTGTATTCTCAGCTACTGAACAGGCTGAGGTGGGAGGATTGCTTAAGCCCAGGAGTTAGAGGCCGCAGTGAGTTGTGATCGCACTGCTACACTCCAGCCTGGGCAACAGAGCACGACCCTGTCTTTTTTTAAAAAAGGAAAGAAGGAAGGGAGGAAGGGAAGGGAGGGAAGGGAGGGAAGGAAGGGAAGGAACCAAGGAGGGAGGGAAGGAAAAAGGAAAGGGGAGGGGAGGGGAGGGAAGGGCAGGGGAAAAAGGAGAGGAGAGGGACCAAGTGCTTTTCCTACAGTTTCTGTCTCTCCCACTGTGCCCCATGAAGTGGGTGCTATCATTGGCTTAATTGTACAGATGGTGAAACCGAGGGTCAGAGAGAGAAAGCAAACTGCCCGAGATCCCAGAGATGCTTAGGACTCAGTCCCCCTGACCTCAGAGCTCAAGCTCTCAATCGCTGACCCTCCATCCTCACTGCCAAAACCTGGATGCCTGCACAGCCTGGGCATACAGAGGAGCTCCACGACAGGGTCCCCTGTGGGCTTAGGGAATGCTGAGACCAGGCATGGAGCCCTTTGTCTGGCCGGGGGACAGACTGTGACGAGCAGGACCCTGCCCACTTCTGTGAAGGAAAGCTCTAGGGAGCTTATTCCTAGAAGGAAGGGCCACACCCAGTATTGACTTGCCAGTCACAGGTGCCAGTGACCGGGTGTGTCTCACCACGTGTCTGCTTCTGGGGAAGGGAGAGAGTGGTTAGGCAGACTCAGGCAGTGGCTCCTGTGTGTCCCAACCCCCTCGGTTACAGCAGACAGCTTGGGGACTGGCACCCAGGGGGATGGACTGAGCAGGAGGCCTGGATTCTGAGTCTCCTTTCCCCCCGTGCCACCCTGCATCAGACAGGGCTCCTCTGCCCCTCCTCGACATCACCACCTTCTCCATGCCTCAGTTTCCTCATCCACACCTCGGACACAGTAATGCTTCCTTCCTGGCATTAAGCAAGTTAAATGATGAAGTCATGTGTGGGGCCTCTAGGGCTCCAGGAGCCTGAGGGCAGTGGGAAGCCATGGTGAGGTTTCCAGGGAGCTAGTTAATACAGGATCAATGAAACTGATTTAAAAATATCTATTGATAAGCCCCCACTGGGTCTGGTGCCTCATGCCTGTAATCCCAGCACTTTGGGAGACCAAGTTGGGAGGGTGGCTCAATTCCAGGAGTTTAAGAAGAGCCTGGGCAACATAACGAGACCCCATCTCTATCCAAAAAACAAAAAAATTAGCCAGGCATGGTGGCACGCACCTGTGGTCCCAGCTACTCAGGAGGCTGAAGCAGAAGGGTCACTTGAGCCCAGGAGGTTGAGGCTGCAGTGAGCTGTGATTGTGCCACTGTACTCCAGCCTGGACAACAGAGCAAGACCCTGTCTCTAAAAATTAAATAAATAATTGCAATTTATTTATTTATTTATTTATTTATTTTATTTTATTTTATTTTTGAGATGGAGTCTCACTTTGTCACCAATCTTGGTTCACCACAACCTCCGCCTCCCAGGTTTAAGCAATTCTCTGCCTGAGCCTCCCGAGTAGCTGGGATTACAGGTACGTGCCACCACACCCGGCAAATTTGTGTATTTTTAATAGAGACAGGGTTTCACCATCTTGGCCAGGCTGGTCTTGAACTCCTGACCTCATGATCCACCTGCCTTGGCCTCCCAAAGTGCCGAGATTACAGGCGTGAGCCACCATTCCCGGCCACAAATGTTTTTAAAAAGCTCAAAAGAGGCCAGGCACAGTGGCTCATGCCTGTAATCCCGGCACTTGGGGAGGCTGAGGCAGGCGTATCACCTGAGGTCAGGAGTTCAAAACCAGCCTGGCCAACATGGCGAAACCCCATCTCTACTAAAAATACAAAAAATTAGCCAGGCACAGTGGTGCGCATCTGTAATCCCAGCTACTCGAGAGGCGGAAGTACAAGAATCCCTTGAGCCTAGGAGGCGGAGATTGCAGTGAGCCGAGATCACGCCACTGCACTCCAACCTGGGTGACAGAGCGAGACTCTGTCTCAAAAATAAAAAAAGTGAAAAATAAAAAGCTCAAAGAAAAGCAAATTCAGGGGTCAATAATAAAAATGGAACTCAAGGTGGAAGGGTGGGGTGGGGAAGGGGAAAGGGACTCAGATTGGCCTTGATCCCTGGTCGTGACTTTCGTGGGAGCAGGAACAGAAACCCCAGTATGAAGGCAGGACCCTGAAGGGCTTCCCCCATCCCATGGGAAGGTACATCACCCTCTGCCCAGCCTAGGAACAGCCCGAGATTGGATAGCGGGAAGTCTAAGAAATTGAAAGTCTGAGCCTGGGAGTGTGGGGGTGGGGCAGGGCAGGGGAGACTGAGGTCTGGGTTGATTCTACTCTGGGTTGCTGGAATCTCATGCCGGGAATTCAGTGTGAATGCAGGTCCCCAGCTGGTGAAATCCCTGGAGTATTACTCAAACTCAACGCATCCCTTTTGGGAAACGTCTCGTCCTGAGGGGTGTGGGAGCCCGAACGTGCACAGGCACACGCAGCAAATCTCCCCGCTGAAGATGAGCTCACAATAAAGCTTAGAAACCACCAGAAAAATCCACCACACGGGAGAATCCACAGACAGAGCATCAGGCACAGCAGGTCCATCTGGGTGGTCTGTGCTGGAGTGGCTTATAGATCTGATGTCAATATGAAATCGCAGCTCTGTGGCTGCAAAACCCCCTTCCCGTTTACACCCCCAAATCCTCAGTCACCACCGCTTCTCACAAATGCCTCATGGGAGCATGAGTTTTGTTTTGAGGGATACAGGGAAGAACTGACATTTCTGCTGGGGTCCACGGGATTAAGGAGCAGAGGGAGCCCATGTACAGAGGTGGGACTATAGGAAAACCGGTCCAGTTCCGTGCATTTGGGAGACTGGGGCTGGAGAGGCTGTGAGGACGTGAGTCCTTGGAAATTAGAGATCTGCAGGGGAAGGCTTGGCTTTCCATAGGGGATGGAACTCAGGTTTGGGGGCTCTTACTTAGCCTGAAGTAAGACACTCGACTCTCCCAGGGTCAAGGGGAGGAAGCCTGTGCTGGACCCAGGTGGTGAGCTGAGGTCCCTGCTCTCGTGGGGTGAGGCTGGCCTGGGTAACTTTTACCTGGCCACGAGGCTACAGGAACACAGACGGGGAGGCACAGCTTTGGGGGACGGTGACTTTTTTTTCTAGAGACAGCAGCAGGTCTGGATTTGAATCCGGACTCCACAGGGCGTTAGTGAGTTTTCCCATGCCTCAGTTTTCCTCTCCATGTAATGGGGGTAATAATAGCTCTTCCTCCAGGGCACTGAGAGGACTGAATGAGAAAACCCACTTGACAAGTCAGCTGGCCCAGAGGACAGGCTGGGCGAATGGTCATGGAGTTTATTACTAATGAATGAAGGGCCAGACCCACAGATGAGTCACACAAGTGAGCCACTGATCGATCTGATAACAATGAATGGACAAATGAAAGAAATGAATCAATGAATGAAATGCTCAGGGCCTGCCTCCCAGCACCACAGAGAGGGGACCTGGCCCGGGGGAGGGGAAGGAGGGCAGGAGAGGCCCACCCCCTGAGTCAGCTTCCAGCAGCTCCAGCTCAGAAAAAGTTCAGCGGCCAGGTGACGGACACATGGCGCACACCTGTGACGCCCCCCTTAATCACTCCCCCACATCGTGCCAAGGGGATCGAAGGATTCCCCTGAGTCATCTTCCTGCAGGCCAGCCTGCAGCTCCTGCAGCTCCCAGTTCCTCCCCGTGGCCCTGCAGAGGGTGATTAAGGGCTTTTCGGGGGAAATGACAGTTAAAAGACTCAGCAAGGAGTGTCCAGCCTGGCAAGTCAGGGGCTGTGGGCAGGACTCGGGAAGGGCCCCCTGGCCTCTTCCTGGCCTCAGAGGGAGCCTCGTCCGAGTGGCAGGGCTTGGTGATCCTTGAAGTGGGAGAGGGATAGCCCCATCCACCACAATAAGTAATAGGAATCACAATGAAAAGTTTGTTGGGCCAAATTCTGTGCCCAGGGCTGCTCGTTTGTTTCTTCATTTAGTCCTCAGCTCCCTACCGAAGGCAGCCGTCTGCTGAAACCATAGGAAATTGCTGATTGCCTGTCTGATCTTGACCCACAAAAATGGCAATCTCATGTGTCATTCGATCTAATAGTCCCATTATTCCTATTTTGCAGAAAATCACGGCTCAGAGAGGCTGAGCAGCCTGCAAAGGAGAGCCAGGGACGCTGCCACCCAAGCCTGGGAGAGCCTTGGGGTGCCCAGGCTTGGGGCCGAGGGAGGCTCCTGGTCTGGGAACAGAAGTGCCCAGGGGACACTAGAGCAGAGCTAGGCTGCACCTGCCCCCTGGGGGAAGGGAGGTGGGGCCAACACTGGGGACGCAGGGCTCCCTCCTGGCGATCCCCAGGCTGGGGGAATTTGGTGCTGGGGATTTTGAGCAGTTGGAGGCTGGGTAGGGGCTTTCTTGCCTTCTGGCTGGGGCCCCGTGGGAGTGGGGGAGTTGGGGCTGCATCCATCTGTCCATCCATCCAGGGAGTCTCTCTCTCCAGTGGTGGCCGTCACTGGGGCCGTCTGCAGAGCCTCTCTGGGGCATTAATTTAACATGCAAAGGGGAACCCAGGGAGAGGGCAGTGCTGAACCCAGAGGGAGGGGGTGGGTGATGGTGGCATTTTGGGCAGACTTCAGTATGGTTTTCTCCCCAGAGAGTGTCTTTCTAGAATGTCTTTCTAGACTCCTGGGACACTGGTGTAATTGGCCTGTGAGGCCAACCAGCCCCAGATGTTTCTGGGAATTTGGAGACCTGCCCCCTGCAAGGGACTCAGATGCTTTCCGTGGAAGGGGCCAGGGAGGGGAAGAAGCACCAAGGTCTCACTGAACCCTCGTAGTCACTCTGAACATTCCTGCCACTTGGCATCAGCCCTTCACTCTCCAGACTGTAAAATCAACACCTGGCCCAAATAGCAACAACAAACAGCAACAATACCCCTTACCCCATCCACGTGGCACCTCCTGTCTGTCTCCAGGGCGCTGCGCTTCATTAAGCACCACACACCCAAGAGCTCAAGGGAGTCTCACGACTAGGCATCTGCAGGGGCTCCTCTGTTTCTCATCTTTCAGGAAACCAAGGAAAAACAGAGGGGTTGAGTAACTTGTCCACAGTCACACAGCTCTAAGAAGTAGAGTCACCTACTCCAGAGGCCAAGGCAGGAGGATCAGTTGAGCCCAGGAGTTCGAGGTCAGCCTGGGCAACATAGTGAGACCCCATCTCTTTAAACACAAAAAAGTGGAGTCAGAAACAAAACCGAAGGACTCTGGACCCTTGTACTCTTGGCTGCACACATCTTACCCTCCTGAAGAAATGTTTGCTGAGATTACAGACTTGGTTAAATTCATGACAGTCCATCTATGCCATGGGGCCATTAAAATAGTGATTTGAAGGCCAGGCGAGGTGGCTCACACCTATAATCCCAGCACTTTGGGAGGCTAAGGCGGGCAGATCATCTGAGGTCAGGAGTTCAAGACCAGCATGGCCAACATGGTGAAACCCTGTCTCTGCTAAACACACAAAAATTAGCCGGGCGTAGGCCGGGCACGGTGGCTTACGCCTGTAATCCCAGAACTTTGGGAGGCTGAGGCGGGCAGACCACAAGTTCAGGAGATCAAGACCATCCTGGCTAACACGGCAAAACCCCATCTCTACTAAAAATACAAAAAATTAGCCCAGCGTGGTGGCAGGCACCTGTGGTCCCAGCTACTGGGGAGGCTGAGGCAGGAGAATGGCGTGAACTCGGGAGGTAGAGCTTGCAGTGAGCTGAGACTGCACCACTGCACTCCAGCCTGGGCGACAGAGCGAGACCCCATCTCAAAAAAAAAAAAAAAAACAAAAAACAGGCGTGGTGGCACATGCCTGTAATCCCAGCTACTGAGGAGGCTGAGGCAGGAGGATCGCTTGAACCCGGGAGACAGAGGTTGCAGTGAGCCACCACTGCACTCCAGCCTGGGTGACAGAATGAGACTCCATCTCAAAATAAAATAAATAAAATAAAATGGTGATTTGGAGTATTGCTTCCCTGGGAAAATGCTCATGGCATGTGTATCCTTAGAGGAAAAAGCAAGTTGTAAGAGTGTGGAAACCATAACCCCATTTTGTTCATTCAAAAATTATTTGCATAGAAAAATGACCAGAAAATAGTTACAAATTACAGTGTTGGCAACGATGATGCTGAGGAGGAACAGCAGGGGCCCATGGAGAAGGACAGGGTGCATACCACCAGGTATGTGCCACCACTTTTGCCTGTGATGCCAGGAAAGGGGGCATCCCCATTGCTAGGGGTCTGAAGACCTGGAGTGAGAGAGAGAATGGCTGTGCCCATGACTGGAGGCTCAGGGCTCTGAGAGGTGGAGTCAGGGGTCTGTGGGGGAGGCAGTGGGTGATCTCTCAACCACGTGGCTTGTCCTTCCCACGCCTGCAGAGAAACACTGGTCACCCTGCCTTTGCCCCAGCTGGCTGCTCTCCTGGGATGTGACCTTTCACGTTGGTGGCCAAACCTGTCCATCCTTGACACTAGCTCAGACATCCCCTCCTCCAGGAAGCCTCCTCAGATGTCCCTGGCCAGGCATTTGCCTTCCTTAGTCCTCTGGATCCCTAGTCTAGGACCGAGTGCTTCCTGCCTCCTCACTGCCTCTGACTTCTCTGGGGGGTTGATTTAACACAGCCACGGGGGCTCATTTCCATAACCCCAGCCTCTGCCACAGGAACCGATATAGGGTTGAGCTTTACATCCTCTCGGTGGGCTCGTGACCCCCTCAACCACACCTTCCCTTTTCTCGGGTCTCTTTCATGTAGTGTCTCATCAACTCCTCACCATAGCCCTAACGGATGGGCATCACTATTCATTCCCATTCTACAGATGCAGAAACTGAGCTTCAGGGAAGCTGAGGAGCTCACCCTGGATCATATGGCCAGCAAGTGGCACAGTCAAGATCCGAACCCAGGTCAGGCTGTGTCCACAGGGTGTCTTGGTCAGGGCTAACCTTCCACCACGTTGTCTCTTCATATAATGTTGAAATCTGGCTTCTCTTTCAATAGCTGCCCCAACACGGCCGGAGCATTGGGACTAAGGCAGACGTGAGTGCTAGGATCGCAGTCACCAGCACTGCTACAGCGCCTTCCCTTTTAGTGCCTCCTGTCAATGCTGAGAGGTAGTCACAAGTATCCCCATGGCAGATGTGGGAGGACTGAGGCCCATGAGGTCCAGGGCTCCAGGGGCACCTGGCTCTGATGAGGCTAAACTCAGGCTTGCCCCTTCTCTGCACCCCAAACTCCTGGTTTCTGGATCCAGCTCAGCATGTGGAGCCTTGGGTCACACCCAGCACCCAGTGAACAGCATCCGAGAAACACTCTTCCTGCTGAAAGCCTGGCTTTCTGGAAGGGAGCTGGGGGAAACTGGGAGAGGATGGAGGGGGGCCAG
Organism: Pan troglodytes; assembly: GCF_028858775.2. Taxonomy (NCBI): domain Eukaryota; kingdom Metazoa; phylum Chordata; class Mammalia; order Primates; family Hominidae; genus Pan; species Pan troglodytes. Next base: position 13,853,651 of record NC_072416.2, read on the forward strand.
GTAGCAGATAGGCACACTCCTTGCGGCAGGAAGTTCTACACATCATTTCTGGGAACCAGGATAGCTTGGCAGTAACTCGGCGCACTTTGACCCCAATAGAGCACCCAGCTGTCACTGTTGACAGCCCCCCTTCCTTCCCAGGGGATGTAGCTGAGTTGCTTGGAGCCTTCATGTCGGACATCCAGGTGGGCCTGGGGACAGCCTTGGAGCTCCCGGGCCACCTATCTGGCCACCACCGGATGGAGTGCCCAGATGGGGCTTCTGCCAGCTGTCCAGGAGGCAGCCCAGGCTGGGACATCCAAGCTGAGCCCTGAGCTGGCCTGGCCTGGCCCAGCCCGCACTGATGAGGCAATGTGAGTCCTGTTTCCTGTTACTGTGGCTATGCAAATGGGGGGAAATCAGGGCCTCTCCTGGGGTAGGCTTCCCGGAATGATGGCATCGATTGTCCCAAGAAACCTGGCCCCAGTGGGGCTGCTATGGGAGGGCAGTTGTCAACGGCTAAGATCCCTTTCCTGGTGCATCTCTCCTGCGTGCTGGGCTACATACTGCTGGGAAAAGCTTCTTCAGCCCAGACCTAGGTCATCACTGCATGTCTACTCCCGGACCCACTGCCCATGAGAGCTGGGCTGTGGCTTCCACTTCTTGTCACTGCATCCCCTGCTCCTGGTACATCGTGGGAGTGGGGCGGACAGGACCAGGAAGTGGGTGGCCTCAATGGCTCTCAGCCCCTGGCCTGGAGATCACCACACCCTTCTCTTTACACATAAGGAAACTGAGGACACCAGACTGGGCCAGGGACTTGCCCACGTCTCTCTGCCTCGCCCAGACATGCCGCAGCAGCAGTGGCAAACTTCTGCTTGCCACCAGAAGCCAGCTGAGTCTTCCAGGTCAAGTCCCTCTCCTGGTCCCCACAGTCCTGCCACACCCCTGGCTGCTCCCCAGGTCAGGCTCTCCTAGGGGTCGTTCTCAGCTCACATCTGACCATGCCACTCCCCTGCCCTGGCACCTAGCCCTCACTCAAAGCCAGGCCCCATAAGCCAGCAGTGATTGGGTACCTTCCACCCTGAGTGGTCTCATCTCTTGACAACTCTGCCTCACACATTACCCCTGGTGATGCCAGAACTCCTTGGAATTCCCCCTTGCACCTCTGTGGCTTTGTAAAGCTGTTGCCTCAGCCTGAGAGGATGCCTCCAACACCTTTCTTTCTCTCTTTTTTTTTTTTTTTTTTTTTTCTGAGACCGAGTCTCACTCTGTCACCCAGGCTGGAGTGCAGTGGCACGATCTCAGCTCACTGCAGCCTCTGCCTCCTGGGTTCAAGCAATTCTTGTGCCTCAGCCTCCCAAGTAGCTGGGATTACAGGCATGTACACCACACCCAGCTAATTTTTGTATTTTTAGTAGAGATGGGGTCTCGCCATGTTGGCCAGGTTGGTCTCGAACTCCTGACCTCGTGATCCGCCCGCCTTGGCCTCCCAGACTGCTAGGATTACAGGTGTGAGCCACTGCACAAGGCCTAACACCTTTGTTTCTATAATTCCTATTTTTTCTCCAACACTCAGCAGTGTCACCTCCAGGAAGACTTCCCAGATGCCCCCAGCTGGACCAGGTGCCTCCTCTAGGCTCCCTGCATGTCCCCATCACAGCATGTATCACACTGGGCTGTCCTCATCATTTTAGTGACTGTCTCCTCCACTGCACGGGAGACTCATCACGGAAGCTTGCACAGAGAAGGAGGCAGAGATGTGGAAATGCCCATGGGTGCAAGACACACACAGGAAGTCGAACCTGTGGACTTGGGGTGCAGCAGAGGGCTGTGTCAAGGACTGAGTGACCAGATATTTGACTGTGCCTCTCTTGAGATGGGGAATGCTGAGGTTTGGGGAGGCACAGAGCCTTAGTCTATGAGCCCTAACTCCCTGAACTCCCACCCCAGAGTTAGGAAACTCCTCCCACATAGGACAATGGGCAAGCAGAGCCCGCCTTCCATGGGAGGAGCCCAAATAGTCCACACCCACTTTCCCTGCCTCCCTTGCAGCTAGGGCATGGCATGTGACTGGACTCTGCCAATCAGAGGCACCTGCTCTGGAGTTTGAATTGGAGGCTTGTCCTGTCCAGGACTCTTTCTGGAGGGAGCCTGGGCCACATGGAGTTCCTGGCAGCTGTGAAGAAGAAGGACTTCACCAGGCTGGCTCTGTGGTAGGAATAGGGGTGACGTCTTGGCTCCCATTTTCCATGGGATCCTCCTGCCTTCCTGGGAGTTTTGCATACCCCAATATCTGTTTAATACCTTTTCTTCTGCTTGAGTGAGCCACATTTGGATTCTGTCACTTGTCACTAAGAATCCTGGAGGCCCCTCTTGGGGACAACCACTGGGACCAACCTTGAAGGAGGAGCCCATGTTGATGGGAAGGACAGCAAGTGCATTCGGGGTGTGGGAAACAGCTGACCAGGGTCAAGGTCAGGCTTCCGGGACACGACAGGGAGTGTTGGGGATGATGGCTCATCTGGGTCAGAGTGTGGGGTTCGGTGGGGAGCTGTTGGCAGGGGGTAGATCCAAGGCAGCTGATCCTGAATGCCAGGGTGAGAGCAAGCTTGGATGCCAGCCTGCGGGCAGTGGGACCCAGTGACATACTCTAAGTGGAGGTGGGACGTGGTCAGATTTGGGTTCCAGAAAGCTCAGTCTGCTGCTAGGAGGAAAAGCTAGACCAGATGGGGCAAGACTGGGAGAGTAGGAGACCAGGCAAAAGACTACTGCAATGGTCCCAGCAGACAGTCCTGGAGGCCAGAAAGAAGATCAAGGCAGCGGCAATGAGCAAGGGCAGACCTGGGATTCAGTGTGACTGGCCCTGGGGAGCCATTGAAGGCTTGGGTGACCTACCATGATCATAAGAAAGTGGGGTTGAGCTGAGCATGGTGGCTTATGCCTGTAATCCTGGTACGTCGGGAGGCTGAGGTGGAAGGATCGCTTGAGCCCAGGAGTTTGAGACCAGCCTGGGCAACATAATGAGACCCTGTCTCTACAAAAGCTAAAATATTAGCTGGGTGTGGTGGTGTATACACCTGTAGTCCCAGCTACTCAGGAGGCTGAGGCAGGTGAATCCCGTGAGCCCAGGAGTTCGAGGCTGCAGTGAGCCAAGGCTGTGCTGCTGTGCTCTAGCCTGGGCAACAGAGTGAAAGCCTGTCTCTCAAAAAAAAAAAAAAAAAAAAAAAGAGGAAGTGAGGTTGGAATTTCATGACTGCCTGGACATGTCACTTGCCTCACACTTGGACAGCCCTGATTCGTTCTCAGGGTTTCCCCACCAGGGCCGACTTTTGCCCTTGCCTCCCAGCTAAGCTGACACAGACTTGCAGATGTGATTCAGAAATGGAAAACAGGGCTGGGCTGAGTGGCTCACGCTTGCAATCCCAACAATTTGGGACGCCAAGGCAGGGAGATCTCCTGAGGTCAGGAGTTTGAGACCAGCCTGGCCAACATGGTGAAACCCCCATCTCTACTAAAAATACAATAATTAGCTTGGCATGGTGGTGGGTGCCTATAGTCCCAGCTACTTAGGCTGAGGCAAGAAGATTGCTTGAGCCCGGGAGACATAGGTTGCAGTGAGCCGAGATCACTGCTGCATTCCAGCCTGGGCAACAGAGCAAGACTCATCTCAAAAAAAAAAAAAAAAAAGGAATAGAAAGCAGGTCTGTCAACTCCATACCACTGCCAAGCATGCCCCTCGGGCCATGGGTTCCAAAGGAGAGGCACAGCCAGGGCCACCTCTGTCTAGACAGAAAGAAGGACTCAGATGGGACAGCTGGGGTCTGGAGGAAAAGTCAACAGGACTGGGAAAATGGGGAGAGGAGACACAGGGCACCCGGCCACCTCCTGCCAGCCCAGGAGTTCCCTGGGCAAGGAGCTTGGCCACAGGAAGCAGTGGATGGATGCTGCTTCAGGGGCTCACCCCTGCACCCCAAACAGCACCAGCCTCATCCCCCAGAGTCCCCTGAGCCTCATCTCTCGGGCGCAGAAGAATATCCTGAAACCATCCTGTGGGGTCATTTTAGGGATGAAAACTTGGGACACAGAGTTGCATAAGGTACTTGATTTTCTTCTTCCTCCAAATCACACAATTTAAAAACTGAGTGAGGGGCCCAGGGCTCCAATGGGCTCTGTCTGTGTCTGCTTCCTCGCCTCACCGCGTTTCATTTCCTCCTCCGTAAATGGGGAACACAGGCTGGGTGCAGTGGCTCATGCCTGTAATCCCAGCACTTTGGGAGGCCGAGGTGGGTAGATCACTTTAGGTAAGGAGTTCAAGACCAGCCTGGCCAATATGGTGAAACCCCATCTCTACTAAAAATACAAAACTTAGCCAGGTGTAGTGGTGGGCACCTGTAATCCCAACTACTCAGGAGGCTGAGGCAGGAGTATCGCTTGAACCCAGGAGGCAGAGGTTGCAGTGAGCAGAAATCGCGCCACTGCACTCCAGCCTGGGTGACAGAGGGAGACTCCGTTTCAAAAAAAAAAAAAAAAAATGGGGAATACGCACGGCCTTCAGCAGAGAGCCTGGAAGATGGTAAGCAGCTCTTTGGTACACCACCTGTGTATTCCTTCCTGCCCTAGTGCCCACAACAGCTCCGCTGGGAACCCGCCATCCTCCGAGAAGACATTTTAGCAACAGAGGAGGCCATTTTGCTTTGAGAATCAGAACCAAACCCTGCAAGGCCAGGACAGGGAAAGTCTCAGGCAAGTCACGACTGTGGCCAGGGCTTGCTGAAGACAGAAGGGCAGGGGGCTGGTGGCGGGGGCAGGCGGCCTCTGAATGGCTTTAAGAGGAAGCAGAGATGGGGGCGTCATGGCTGCACTGGGGATGACACCCTCTCCCTCTAGCTGGGTGGCCTTGGGCAGGGCCTTTCCCTCTCCAAGCTTTTGAGTCCTCAGCCTGCAATGGCGGACTCCAGCCCCCCTCACACCACCTTGCAGGTGAGTGAGAAAACCCAGCACCAGCACCTGGGTGTGCAGCGTGGGAGATGTTTTAGGGATTCCACCCCTTCTTGGAGCTTTTCTATTTAAAACAATTTTTTTTAACTTTTTGTAGAGATGGGGGTCTCACTGTGTTGCCCAGGCTGTTCTTGAACTCCTTGAAGTTCAAGTGATCCTCCCACCATAGCCTCTCAAAGTGTTAGGATTATAGGCGGGAGCCACCGTGCCCAGCCCCTTCTTGGACCATGTAGTGCTTCCTGGGTCCTTTTCCTCTTTATTCTCCCTCCCCCTGCACCCCAGAACTGATGTGGGGCTGATCTGACCTTACTGACAGGGTGGGAGCCCGGGTGCCCTTCCTACCCTCCCCAAGGGGCTCTACGACCCTCCAGGACAGTCTTTGCCCAGGTGCCCTGAGGGCTCCTGGAAGCAGCAGTGAGATGCACTCTGGAGTAGATGGCTCCCTCTCTCAGCCTCCAGCCTTTGAGTCCACTGACATGCAGCCACAGCCATTCCCGGCTCCACACTTGGCCCTTCAGCAAGGCCTCCTCACCACACCCTGAGCCCGTTCATCCCCTCCTCCCTGAGGCCACCGCCCGGGTCCGCACCTCCTCATCTCCCACCTGGACCATCCATGGCAGAAACCTCCCATCTGGTCTCCTGGCCCCTCCTCGATGATCCCAACTCTGCCCACACCACAGGTGATCTCCTGATCTCCTCTGGCGTGAATCACACTGCTCTGCCCCCCAGCCCACCTGGCTTGCTGTCAGTGCAGGGTCTAGGCCCCTCACCCCTCCTTTACCCCCACCTCCCAGCCCCTCCCCAGTGTTCCAGCCCCACTGGCCTTCCTTTGCATCTCCCGTGGTTGTGCCCCGCTCCTGCCCCAGGACCTTCGCACATGCTGTCCCTCAGCCCTGCAAGAACCATCTGCTGGAGGCGAGCAGAGGCTGCCTCCTTTGAACGGGACCTGTACCCTCCACTCCCCTACCGCTGCACCACACCAGTCCATCATCACACTTATGATGTCATCTTCTCAGAGGTGAGGCGCATTTCTCAACTGCTGTGTCCATCAAACAGGTATCTGGGGAGGGCTATGGGCTTGCAGTGGCCACCCTGGTTTCATTCATTCATGGCACCTCCCTGTGCCTGGGGGTGGCTGAGTCTGTGACCTCTAAGGGCTGGGGGAGCCCACCGGAGGGCAGGCAGTTAGAGTGGCTAGATTGGCATTTAGAAAATCGGCTTGATCTAGAAAATTGGCTCAGATAGGCATTAGAAAGTCCCTCTGCTCCTGGGTAGGTAGTAGTTAATGGAGCTGCAGGGAGTTTAGTTAGGAAACTCCTGGGTGTCCTGGTGACAGATAAGGGCGGCTGTGGGAAGGGAGAGAGGCAAATGTTTTCCAGAAATAGAGGTCAAATGGAGAGCATTCGGCTGCTCTCGCAGGCGCTGCCCAAGCTCCTCCCAGATTCCTCCCCTAGCCCCCATCCCTTTACCCCTCCCCCCAGGGAACTTTCTCTGCCAGCAGCAGCTACCTATATTTTCTAGTCAGGCGCCATCTTTTGCTGCTGGAATCAGCTTTGCCTGCAACCCCTGGAGAGGCAGAAGCTCCCAGGAATTCATGCACTGCCCAGAGGGCAGAAGGGGGGGATCCCTTAACCAATCACATGCGGTGGGCATAAAATTCCAGCTCCCTTGCCCCTGATCAGGACTCCTACGGGGTGACCCAGCACCATGTCATGGTCACCAAACCCCTGTCTAGGGTCAGCTTCTAGGGAACACGCACTAAGGACAGTGACTTCAGATTTGGGGGCTGAGAGAAGAAGAAGGAAAGGCGTTTGCACAAGCTTTTGACTTGTGCAAGGGTGGCCAGTCCCGAGACGGGACGCATCAGACAGGGATCCCTGACTCAGATCGAGGGAGGGCTTCAGGGTGCAGTTTCCTTGAGGACAAGTGGTTATATCAGTTTCGTGTTGCCAAAAATCATCAGGGCAGCGACCAAGCTGAGCACAGATGCAGTTCACTGTCCAGAAGAAAGGCCCCCAACATCTCAGCGCCGTCCCCCTCCCTGCCGTGGGGCGGAGCCGGCCAGCATTTTCCTGGCCTGGGCCAGGCGCAGCTAAGGCTGAGACATCTGCACAGGGCAGAAAGGGCCAGATCAGGCCCTTCCTGGCAAGCGCCTCCCAGGGGACAATGTCAGTCCCAGAAAGCGTGAGTCATGGGCAGAGGGCCCCCACATCCCTGGCCAGGCCAGGAGGTGCCTCCGCAGGGACTTGCCCCAAAGGGGCACCATCTCCAGTCATCCTCAGAGTCAGGCAGGATTGCCAACCTGTCCTTTCATCTCTGTCTTGCTCCCAGGCAACCCGTAAACCCCTTGGGGCCCAGAGGCCACGCCTCACTCGACAGCTCGGGAGAGCCGGGCACAGGGGCAGAAGCGACTTGCCGAGGTCGTGCAGTGACATGGAGCCACAGCCTGGCTTCCTGACACCCCTTCTGCCTTACCAGGCTGATGCACAGGTTTGCCATGTGGGAATTCCCCAGGCCCACCCTGCTGCCATGCCCTGGTACCCTGTAATCTGGAGGCATGTGGGTGCCTGTCACCCAAGCACCCTTTCTGGCACAGCAGGAGGAGAGAGCCAAGCACCCAGGGCAGCCCCCAACCTCAGGGATCCCCAGCTCCTCCTGTACCCCTTGACCCTCCCACTCCTCCAGGGGCTGCCTCATGGTTGGTGGGTCCCTGTCCTGCCCTGTCCTAGTGTGGGTCCTTCAGGGAGGGCTGGAACGCAGGGCTGTGTGGCACCCAGCACACACCCGGGGCCCTGGGAGAGGGTGCACCTCTTCCTTCTGAGTGTGAGCTGCCTCCTGCTCTGCACTTGCCCATCAGGCCAGGTGGTGGGGGAAGGGGCGCAGGCGTGGATTTCCCTGCGGTCAGGGCTGCCCTCCCACCATACTGCATGGGGAGAGATGAGGGGTAGGGGTGCTGGGTGCACAGGTGGAGTCTCCCTTTCTCTCTTTGGTGCCTTCATAACCCCTTGCCCACCTTCTATCCTGGGAAGCTTTGTTCCCCCATGGGCCACCTACTCCAGCCCACCTCCTCGGGTGGCGACAATGGGCTCGGTGTGTTCCTCCCTTCTCCTTGCCCAAGACAGGATCTTTGGCCCTTATTAATAAAAACAACCAAATCTGGCTGGTGCAGTGGCTCACACCTGTAATCCCAGCACTTTGGGAGGTCAAGGTAGGAGGATCACTTGAGGCCAGGAATTCGAGACCAGCCTGGACAACATAGCGGGACTCTGTCTCTACAAAAAAATTAAAAATTAGCCAAGCATGGTGGTGTGCTTCTAGCTACTTGGGAGGGTGAAGCAGGAGGGGATGCTTGAGCCCAGGAGTTTGAGGCAGAAGTGAGCTACAATTGTGCCACTGCACTCCAGATGAGGGAGAACCTATCTCAAAAAAAAAAAAAAAGTACAATAATAACAGTCAAATCTATTAAGTGTTTACCTCATGCCTGGCGTATAGCTGAACACGTGGCCCATATGACTTTATCCATGATCCCTGTTTTTCAGGTAGGAAATGGAAGCTCAGAGAGGTTAAGTGGCCCACCCCTAGCGCACAGCTAGTATATGATGGGGCTTCTATGTACCTCTCAGCCCTGGGCCTACCTTATTCTTCATAAACCCATGAAGGTTGCAGGTCTATCCAACATATACACACAGGAAGCTTCTGGCAGCTTGAGAAATACTTGTGACATGAATAATCACAGCTGCTACTTACTAGGGGCTGCCTAAAAACAGCACTTTGGGCTGGGCGCAGTGGCTCATGGCTGTAATCCCAGCACTTTGGGAGGCCGAGGTGGGCGGATCACGAGGTCAGGAGATCGAGACCATTCTGGCTAACACGGTGAAATCCCGTCACTACTAAAAAATACCAAAAAATTAGCCGGGCGTGGTGGCGGGTGCCTGTAGTCCCAGCTACGCAGAATACTGAAGCAGGAGAATCACTTGAACCCAGGAGGCGGAGCTTGCAGTGAGCCAAGATCACGCCATTGCACTCCAGCCTGGGCGACAGAGCGAGACTCCTTCTCAAAAAAAAAAACAAAAAACAAAACAAAACAAAAAACCAGCACTTCGTTTTTATTTATTGATTTGACATTTAGTTCATTTTTAAAAAAAGATGGTTCAAAATGCAAAAGAGATAAGAGGGTCTCTTTCCCTGCTGGCCCCTGTCGTCCCCAAGCCACCCCAGTTCCCTTTCTGATACCAGTTTCCTCAATTCCTTCCAGAAATACTTTTTATTTTTGAGATGGAGTCTCACTCTGTCGCCAGGCTGGAGTGCAGTGGCACGACCTCGGCTCACTGCAACCTCAGCCTCCCGGGTTCAAGCGATTCTCCTGCCTCAGCCTCCTGAGTAACTGGGACTACAGGCATGTGCCACCACACCCAGCTAATTTAGTAGAGATGGGGTTTCACCATGTTGGCCAGGATGGTCTCGAACCCCTGACCTCGTGATCTGCCCGCCTTGGCCTCCCAAAGTCCTGGGATTACAGGCATGAGCCCCCACGCCGAGCCATTTTTTGTTTGCTTGTTTGTTTGTTTGTTTTGTTTGTTTTGTTTTGTTTTGAGATGGAGTTTTGCTCTTGTCGCCCAGGCTGGAATGTAGTGGTGTGGTCTTGGCTCACTGCAACCTCTACCCCTCCAGCTCACATGATTCTCCTGCCTCAGCCTCCCAAGTAGCTGGGATTACAGGCGCCTGCCACCATGCCCAGCTAATTTTGTATTTTCAATAGAGATGGAGTTTCCCCATGTTGGACAAGCTGGTGTCAATCTCCTGACCTCAGGTGATCTGCCCACCTCGGCCTCCCAAAGTGCTGGGATTACAGGCATGAGCCACCAGGCCCGGCCTCCTTCCAGAAATACTTAATACATTTACTCAAATGTTAGACTACTATACTGATATGATTTGGATCTATGTCCCCACCCAAATCTCATGTTGAATTGTAACCCCCGATGTTGGAGGTGGGGCCTGGTGGGAGGTGATTGTATCAAGGGAGTGGATTTCTCCTGAATGGTTTAGCACCATCCCTCTTGGTACTATCCCTGTGATAGTGAGTGAGTTCTCATGAGATCTGGTCATTTACCAGTGTATAGCACCTCCCCCATCTCTTCTTGCTCCTGCTCCCGCCATGTGACATGCCTGCCCCCTCTTTGCCTTCTGCCATGATTGGAAGTTTCCTGAGGCCTCTCCAGAAGCTGAGCAGAGGCCAGCACCATGCTCCCTGTACAGCCTGCAGAACTGTGAGCCAACTAAACCTCTTTTCTTTATGAATTACTCAGTCTTTAGTATTTCTTTATAGCAATGTGAGAATGGACGAATCCATGTACATACTGTATTCATTATCTATTGCTATTGCTGCATAGCAAGTTAGCCCAAAATTTGGCAGCTTGAAATATGAATAAACCTTTTTTATCTCACAGTTTCTGAGGGGCAGGAATTTGGGAGCAACTCAGCTGGGTGATTCTGGCTCAGTGTCACTTGAGGCTGTGGTCAAGCAGTTGGCCAGGGCTGCTGTCATCTGAAGGCTCAACTGGGCTGGAGGCTCTACTTTCTGGATGGTTCATTATGTGGCTTTTGGCAGGAGGTCTCAGCTCCTCACCACATAGATGTCTCAATAGGGCTGCTTGAGTGTCCTCACAACATGGCAGCTGGCTTCTGTCAGGGCAAGTGGTCCAAGACAGGACAGAGTGGAAGCTGCAATATTATTTATGACCTAGCCTTGGAAGACATGTTTCCACTGTATCCTCCTAATTACACAGGTCAGTCTTAGTTAATGTGGGAGAGGACAACATTAGGCCCCAAGAGGTGAGAATCATTGTGGGTCATCTGGAGGCTGCCTAGCACACACGGTGTCCTGCACTTTGCCTTTTTTCACTGCACAATAGCATTCAGAATGGTTCTATATCAATATACACAGAATAACCTTGTTTGGTTTTTATTTATTTATTTATTTATATGAGCTAGGGTCTCACTCTGTCACCCAGGCTGGAGTACAGTGGCACGATCACAACTCACTGCAGCCTCAACCTCCCAGACTCAAGCGATCCTCCCACCTCAGCCTCCCAAGTAGCTGGGACTACAGGTGCATACCACCATGCCTGGCTAATTATTTTTAAAAAATGTTTTGTAGAGATGGGGCCCCACTATATTGCCCAGGCTGGTCTCGAACTCCTGAGCCCAAGTGCTCCTTCTGTCTCAGCCTCCCAAAAGATATTGGGATTCCAGGCATGAGCCACTGCACCCAGCCTATTTTTTAAACTGCATAGTATTCCACTGTGTGGGAACATCATGATGTATTTACCCAGCCCACTATTGATGGACCTTTGGGTTTTTCCTGATCATTTGCTGTTACCATCAGGTCTGCAGTGACCATCTGATTTGCAGAGGCATTATTTCCCATATCTGATGGGGTGATACTCTGGGATGGACTGGCCTAGTCGAAAGGGGTGGTGCTTTGAAAACACAGCTGTGAAGTCTTTGCCACTTCTTGGATTAAGAAGTGGGGTCTAGGCCAGGTGTTACACCAACACTTTGGGAGGTTGAGGCAGGTGGGTTGCTTGAGCTTAGGAGTTTGAGACTAGCCTGGGCCACATGGTGAAGCCCCATCTCTACCAAAAATACAAAAATTAGCTGGCCGTGGTGGCACATACCTGCAGTCCTAGCTACTCAGGAGGCTGAGGTGGGAGGATCATTTAAACCCAGGAGGCAGAAGTTGCAGTGAGCTAAGATCATGTCACTGCACTCCAGCCTGGGTGAGCCAGACCCTGTCAAAAAAAAAAAAGAAAAAAGAAAGAAAGAAAAAGAAAAAAGGAAATGGAATCTATATCTCCTCCCCTTGAAACTGAGTGGGCTTTTGATGAATTCAACCAGGAGAGTATTACAGAAGTAATGCCGTGGGATGTCTGAGACTTGGTCATAAAATGTCATACAGTTCCATCTTGTTTGCTGGAAGACTTGTTCTTGGAGCCTTTACCTGCAACTTAAGAAGTCTGACTCCTTCAGGCTGCCATGCTGAAAGGAAGACCAAGACACTTGAAGAGGCCACATGTCAGCACATCAGTCACTGTCCCCAGTGATGGTGACACCCACCCTTCAAGTCATGCCAACAAAGACACCAGACATGTGAGTGAAGTAGTCTGCAGACATTTTGAGTGACCCCCTCCCCAGCTGAGGCCTTAGTCTTCATGGAACAGAAATAAACCATAAAAAACTAGAATAAAGGATATGAGCATTTTTTTTAATGTATAGCAAGCATTTATACACTTTAGCTCGTTTAATTCTCCCAAGAATCTTGCAGGGCAAGTATTATCAACCCCATTTTACAGAGAAGAAGAACAGAGCTCAGAGAGGTTCAGCAACTTGCCCAAGGCATCACAGCAGGTGACTGAAAGACCTGGATGCTAACTTGGGTCTTTCTGGCTCCAGACCCACCCTCCTACATGGGTTGCTTGCTGAAAGAGGGAAACAACTCATTGTGTCGAACTTTCAAGCTCAGCCATAAGAAATTTCTAGACCCAAAGAATACACTGAAATAGATCAGAAGTTCCATGCCTGGGTCCTCTGGGAGCTATTTTTGGCAAAAACCGCTGGAAAACTGTGCATCCATTCTTCCTGCCAATGGTGTGTAGGCAGGGAGGAATGTGTAAACTCTCCACTGTTGCTGAGAATTCTGTTCATTGAGGATCTCAACTGGCCAGATGGTCTTACAGTTAACTACCCTGCTGGTTAACAAACAAATGAAGCTATTACTCCCTTTAGTAGGAGGAGACCTTTCTTTTAAATTTAAATTTACTTTTGCTTTCTGATCCAACTGAGGAACAGGTTAGGAGGAAAGCTTTCTAAACATGAAATTCTGCCAGAGCACTTGCCACCGAATGGGTTTCTCCCTACTGGTGATAAGTGGTATTGCAACTCAGCTCTAGTAGACAAAAGGGAGGTGAGAGACACATGTACATGGGGCAATCTCTGGAGCTGGAGACAATTTCAAGGGAAGGCTCAACTAAGAGACAGTGTCACAGAATGATTATGCTTGAGTCTCAGGAGTTACAGGATCTGGGTTCAAATCCCTGCCTTGCTGCATGTCCATTAGGGTCCACTCAGGGAAACAGAAACCACATCAGGTATTTCAAACAGAGGGAAATGGATACATGAATGATGAGACTACCAGAGATGAGCATCAGCAGGAAGCCAGTACCACCCGGAGTGCAAGAGGGAAAACCGGAGGACCCCGTATTACCAGAGCCCAGGAGCTGGGGCCATCTGAAATGCAGGAATGGCAACTGAACCGTTCCAAAGGCTAGACTTTGCCAGGGATGCTGGAGCCACAAAGAAGTCCCTGCTGCTGCAAAGATGCCACTTGAAGCAGAAAGAGGGAGAAATACCATGTTTATCCCTTCCTCTCACTCTTCAGCCTCCCACCAGGCTTCCCATTTGTTTAACTCAGTAGAGAGTCAATTGGCAAGGAGGCCTAGGATATGTTGGTTCTCACCATACAGAGTTGAGCAAGAGGACAGATATGAAAGCAAAGAGGCAAATGCAGCCTCTCTCTGTAAATGCAAGATTGAGCAAGAGCCTTAGGCCGAGTGACTTCCTGCTCTGGGCCTCAACTTCCTCCTCTGCAAAATGGGGATAACATCCTATCTCGGACCGGACCCAACATGATGACAGTCAAGAGAGATAATCCAGAGAAGGCTGCCAGTACCCAGGCTGACACGGGGTAACAAGCACTGCAGACTTGGTGGGGCTGTTGGTGGAACATCCCCAGCCCCCCAGAAGTCACCAGTGCTGCCCACTGGGGGTATTTTCCACAGGACCCTTCTTAGATTTTAATACAGGAGGGAGCAGGAATGGGGGGATTAGCTTTGAAGTAATGTCCCCTTGCCTGTCACTGCCTTTTTTTTTTTTTTTTTCTTTTTTTTGAGACGGAGTCTCACTCTGTCGCCCTGGCTGGAGTGCAGTGGCATGATCTCAGCTCACTGCAACCTCCGCCTCTGAAGTTCAAGCGATTCTCCTGCCTCAGCCTCCTGAATAGCTAGGATAACAGGGGTGCACCACCACGCCTGGCTAATTTTTGTATTTTTAATAGAGATGGGGTTTCGCCATGTTGGCCAGGCTGGTCTTGAACTCCTGACCTCAAGTGATCCTCCTAACTCAACCTCCCAAAGTGCTGGGATTACAGGCATGAGCCACTGCACCCAGCCTGCCACTGCCTTTTGTATAGAAGTGTTCCAGACTAGTTTGTGCTTTCTAAAGGCTGAGTGTAAGGGAATGTGTGGTGTATGTTCATAGTAGGTGTGTGATATGTGAATATATGCATGCGGGGTATTTGTGCGAGTGTGGAAGTGTGTAAGCGTGTGTGTGAGAATGCATGGCATATGTATATTGTATAAGAGTGTGTGGTGTATGAGATGTATGGTGTGTGTTTGCGAGGGTGTAATGTGTTTGGGCGTAGCATGTGTGTGAATGCATTTGTGTGAGTGTGTGTATGCTTGAGTGTGTATGGGTGTGTGGTGAGTGTGAGAGGGGCTGCAGGATGAGAGTCGGATTCTCCATCTATGCTTCTCATACAGAGCTCCAGAAGGTCCTTTTGAGAAATCCCCAAACCACAGCCTGCTGGGCCCTGTGTCAGGGCAGAGTCGGGGCCGGGGTCCAGGTGGGCTGAGGTTTTTCAACTCGAGACTAAGCTCCTTCTGCTGGGTGTGTGACCTCGGCAGCCCATGTGACTTCTTCTTCTGTGCTTCAGTTTCTGTTCGGTGTTTTGTTTTGTGTTGTTTTGTTTTGTTTTTTGTTTTGAGATAGGATCTCATTCTGTTGCCCAGGCTGGAGTGCAGTGGCACAATCATAACTCACTGCAGCCTTGACCTCCTGGGCTCAAGCCATCCTTTTGCCTCAGCCTCCTGAGTAGCTGGGACGAAGGGTGCACAACAGCTAATTTTAAAAATTATTTTTAGTAGAGATGGAGTCTTACTATGTTGCCCAGGCTGGTCTCCAACTCCTGGGCTCAGGTGATCCTCCCACCTCAGACTGACAAAGTGCTGGGATTACAGGCATAAGCCACCGTGCCCTGCCTGTGCCTTGGTAAATGGGGGTAAAATGGGGGTAATCACTGGACTTCCTAGGATGGTTGTGATGTGAGTGCTTGGCCCAGGGCTTGGGGTGGTGGAAGGCATTAGCCACCTATTATTATCAACTCTGGCTATTTATGTTGCTATTTTCTCTCATCATTATATTTATTTCATCTAAAGAAGTGACAGTGGCCCTCAAGAGGAGGATGAAAATCAGCAGGGCTGGCCATACGGAGTGTTGTTCAGGATGGGGAAGCCCAGCGACTCTCAGGTGCCACTATGGGCAATGGAAGTCATTCAACCCATCTGAAA
This sequence comes from Pan troglodytes, assembly GCF_028858775.2. Taxonomy (NCBI): domain Eukaryota; kingdom Metazoa; phylum Chordata; class Mammalia; order Primates; family Hominidae; genus Pan; species Pan troglodytes. The sequence goes on from NC_072416.2 coordinate 13,869,034, forward strand.
TATGAACGGTGTCCACAAAAGCTAACCATACACATACCCTATACCCAGCAATCCCAGTCCTGGGCAAAAACCTGGAGAAACGAGGCACCTGCCCACCACAGGCCTGCACATGCAGCATGGCTCAGGATAGCCCCCAAGGGGAGACAAATCCAGTGTCCACCAACAGGGTCATGGAGAAATAAAGTGTGAAAGAGGAGCCGGGCGCAGTGGCTCACACCTGCAATCCCAGCACTTTGGGAGGGTAAGACGGGCGGATCACTTGAGGCCAGGAGTTCGAGACCAGCCTGGCCAACATGGGGAAACCCTGTCTCTACTAAAAATACAAAAATTAGCCAGGTGTGGTGGCGGGTGCCTGTAATCCCAGCTACTCAGGCGGCTGAGGCATGAGAATCACTCGAACCCGGGAGGTGGAGGCTGCAGTGAGCTGAGATTGCACCACTGCACTCCAGCCTGGGTGACACAGTGAGACTCCTTCTCAATAAAAAAGTAAAATACAATAAAAATAAAGTGTGAAACAGCCATGCAGTGGAATACCACTCAGCAATGCAAAAGAACAAACTCCTGCCGTACACGATGTGAATGAAACTCACAGACATGGCGTTGAGGGAATGAGATGAGCTAGAAAACATCCCCACTGTCCGCTTTCACTCATCTGAAGCAACAGGCTAAACTCATCAATAGTGACAAAAGTCAGAGCAGGGGCTGCCTCTGGCCAGGAGGTGGGGAGGGTCTGAGGGACCGTGCTAGAGAAGCCCTGGACCTCAGTCTGGGTGGTGCCTCTGTGGGCATACAACTATGTCAGAACTCACCAAGTTGGACACTCAGATGCGTGCATGTAAGTGATTGTGTTTTCCCTTGATAAACACTTTTTTATGACACAGAGTCTCCCTCTGTCACCCAGACTGGAATGCAGTGGCACCATCGTAGCCCACTGCAGCCTCAAACTCCTGTGCTCAAACGATCCTCCAACCTCAGCCTCCCTGGTAGCTGGGACTACAGGCATGCACCACCATACCTGGTTAATTTTTGTATTTTTAGTAGAAACAGGTTCTTGCTATATTACCCAGGTTGGTCTGAAACTCCTAGACTCAAGCGACCCTCCTGCCTTGGCCTCCCAAAGTGCTGGGATTACAGGCATGAGCCACTGTACCCAGCCGATAAACACTTTTTGAAGTCCTTTTTTTTTTTTTTAAGTAATGAATGGATTGTAGGAATCATGGTAATAAAAGACTGATTCATGCTACATAAAGTGGATGAACTTGAAAATATGTTGAGTGAAAGAAGTCAGACACAAAAGGCCACTTACTGTATGATTCCATTTATATGAAATGTCCAGAATAGGCAAATCCACAGAAGAAGAAAGTGGATTAGGGTTGGCCGGGCATGGTGGCTCACACCTGTAATCCCAGCACTTTGGGAGGCCAAGGCGGGTGGATCACAAGGTCAGGAGATCGAGACCATCCTGGCTAACACGGTGAAAACCCGTCTCTACTAAAAAATACAAAAAATTAGCCGGGCGTGGTGACGGGCCCGTTTAGTCCCAGCTACTCTGGAGGCTGAGGCAGGAGAATGGTGTGAACCCGGGAGGCGGAGCTTGCAGTGAGCTGAGACGGCGCCACTGCACTCCAGCCTGGGCTACAAAGCGAGAATCTGTCTCAAAAAAAGAAAGAAAGAGAGAGAGAGAGAGAGAAGGAAGGAAGGAAGGAAGGAATTAAGGAAGGAAGGAAAGAAGGAAGGAAGGAAGAAAAAGAAAGAAAGGAAGAAAGAAAGAAAGAAAGAAAGAAAGAAAAAAAGAAAGAAAGAAAGAAAGAAAAGAAAAAGGAAGTGGATTAGGGTTTACCAGGGGCTGGGACAAGGGCGGTTGGGGGGGTGACTGCTATGAATATGGGGTTGTATTTTAGGGTGGTGAAAACATTCTGGAACTAGACTGATGGTTATATAACACTGTGAACGTACTAAATGCTACCTAACTGTACTTTAAATTGGTGATTTTTACGTGATGTGTATTTTACCACCTTTTTCTTTCTTTCTTTCTTTTTTGGAGACAGATTCTCACTCTGTCACCCAGACTTAAGTGCAGTGGCATGATCTCAGCTCACTGCAACCTCCGCCTCCCAGGTTCAAGCTATTTTCATGCCTCAGCCTCCCGAGTAGCTGGAATTACAGGTGTGTGCCACCACACCCAGCTAATTATTGTATTTTTAGTAGAGATGGGGTTTCACCACGTTGACTAGGCTGGTCTCAAACTCCTGACCTGAAGCAATTCTTCCACCTCAGCCTTGCGAAATTCTAGGATTACAGGCATGAGCCACTGTGCCTAGATGCCACCATTTGTTTTAAAGTAATTAATGGGGCTGGGTGCAGTGGCTCATGCCTGTAATCCCGGCACTTTGGGAGGCCGAAGCGGGCAGATCACCTGAGGTCAGGAGTTCGAGACCAGCCTGGCCAACATGGTGAAACCCCATCTCTACTAAAAATACAAAAATTAGCCAGGTGTGGTGGCATGCACCTGTAATTTCAGCTACTCGGGAGGCTGAGGCAGGAGAATGGTTTGAACCCTGGAGGCGGAGGTTGCAGTGAGCCGAGATGACGCCACTGCACTCCAGCCTGGGGGACAGGTGAGACTCCATCTCAGGAAAATAAATAAATAAAAATAAATAAATAAAGTAATTAATGGTAAAACAAAAAAAGTTGAACTTTGCTCTGAATCTTCACAGTATGCCTACATGTGGTGCCTTATTTTCTCTGTTTTGCAGGTGGGGAAGCTGAGGCCCAGAGAGGTGAGTGGCATGTCAGAAGCAGCCCAGCGCAGGGTGCGAGGTAGGCAGGGCTGGGCCCCCCGGCCTTCCCTGTGAACCATCTGCCCGCCGGTTGCAGGAGGCAGTTCCTGGAAAGCAAGCGGGCCGAGTTCCTCACAGAGATCAGAAGAGCAACAAGATCTCCAGGCCAGGGCAGAGGTCCCCGCCCTGGATGCTGATGACACTTCCCCTGGGCGGGAGGGGCTGGGAGCATGCAGATCTCAGCCCTGAACAGCCTGTCCTCTCGCCTCGAGGTTCTTGGTAGGCTGGGAACAGCCTGTCCTGCTGAGCTTCCTGTCACCTCTCTAGCTGCCCACACGCCGCACAGCTGCCACCGCCGGCCCTGGCCCGGGAGAGGGGGGTCTCTGGGGATCTTAGCAGGCCATGGTGGGGGTGTCTTGGGGCCAGCCTGAACTGAAAGACCATCACAGCTTGCAAGCCACCTCCCTGCTCTGTTGCTGGCTCTCCTTGAAGACAAGTGTTTTTCAATTAACCAAAGCGGTGCATGGCAATGTGATAAGGGAATCAAACACAGAGCAACAGAATCAATGCCCCACACTGGGAAATAGCCGACTTTCTGTTCCCTCCCATCCCTTCCTTCCCTCCCCGCCTCCTTCCCCTACTCCTTCCATTCCACAAACATTTATTGAGCACCTGCTGTGTGCCAGCCACTGTTCTAGGCCCTGAAGACACAGAAGTGAACAAAAAAAGGAGTCCCTATGCACATCCTGGAGGGACTTTCCCCGTGTGTGTGTCTATACAGTGTATGGAGACAGTGGATAATAAAAGCTGTTTATCAGGCACTTTCTCTGAGCTGTTCCATGTGCTTCACTTATACTCATTCAGCTAATCCTCAGGACACCCCCGTGAAGTCAGTGATATTAGTCACAGAGGCCCAGAGAAGTGAAGTGACTTGCCCAAGGTCACACAGCCAGCAAGAGGCCAAGCCCGGATTGAACCCCAGCCGCCTGGCTCTGGAGCCTGCAGCATAACCACAGCAGGGAACTGCCACCGGAGACAGACATCAACAGCGACTAGGAGATGTTAACCAACAGGCTTGTCTTCACGGCACGGCCCCCGCTTCACCAGCTGCGCTGTTTGATGAGTTTTGCAGGTCCCAGATCTTATAAGCTCATGGTGATTGATCCAAATGATGCAGAGGTCGGCCTAAAGTTACAAGTGGACCCCTCTCTGCCCCAAGACAGCCCTTCACCCCAATTCCATTCCCACAGTTTGGGCATCCACCCAGGCTGCCAAGCCAAGCGGGGCCTGCCCGGGTTAGCAGGGACCTGCCCATGGGCCTCCTCAGCCCCCGGAGCCGCCTCTCTGAGGAGTGGGTGCCCCGCCCCTCCGTGGGCCGCCTGGTTTCTCTTATTGGCAGCATCTGTAGTCCCCTGGCTCTGTCACCCGCAGCTATTCTAGGCCTCTGGTTCCTTTCACTTTCTGCTCTGCGTCTTCCTGCCTCGGTGGTTCCCCACCATCCAGCCTGAGACCTCCCCATTGCCCGCCCTGGGTTTCTGTCTGCTCCTCTCCGTGGTGGCTGGCCCTGGCTCTGCCCCAAAGCCATGGAGAAGGCCAAATGCAGGCTGTAGAAAGGTCTGGGATCAGATCCCCCCATCCCTCCATGGCCACGTGACCGGGCCCGCCTCTTCCCTCTGAGCCTCACGTCCTCATCTGAAGAGGGAATGCTGCTCATGCCCACCTTGCGGGGATGTGGGGAGGGGGTGCTGCCAGTGGAGACTCCCAGGGGACCCTCCAGGAGTCTCATCCTGACTCGAGACTGGGCACCTGGTGGGGGCACAGGCCCCCTCTCCCGCCATGGGACCGCCACATCCAGGCTCTCGTGGGTTGAGATGCTGAGGAAAGGAAAGAACAAAACCTGCTGGGGGAGCAGCCAACACGGCCCTCAGCTGGGTGACCTTGGGCCAGTCACTTCCCCTCTCTGGGCCTCAGTTTCCATATCTGTGAATGAGGCAGCTGGACTGAAGAATAGAGAGTCACAAAGCAGAGTGACACAAACTGGGCTACAGGAAACCCTGGAGGCCCTCGACCCAGGCTGGGGCCGGGGATGGTTCTGCAAAGCCTCTTGGGAGAGGGTTGCCTGAGCTGAGTCTCCAAACAGAACAGTGGCCTTAAGTCACGGGAGATGAGCCAGAGCAGTCCAGAGGGCACGGTCAGCACATGCTAAGGTCCTGGGGCACAGAGTACAGGGCTTGAGAAGGGTTCCTCTTGCTCCATGTGACTTTCATCATCCAACAGCCTGTGGTGGCACTTGCCTGTATCCCAGCTATCTGGGAGGCTGAGGTGGGAGGATTGCTTGAGTCTGAGAGGTCGGGCTTGTTCTCCTGGTGTTGGCAGAGTCCAGAGGGAGCAAGTGGAAGCCACAGGTGTCTTGAGGCCTAGGCTGAGATCTAGCACATCACCGCGTCACTTCATCCCTTCATTTCATCCTATTGGCCAAAGCAGCCCAATTCTAGGGATGGGGATCTAGACTCAACTTCTTGATGGGAGAAGTAGCAAAGTCACACTGCCAAGGGCAGGGACACAGGGAGGGATGAAGAATTAGGAATGGTTTTTCTTTTTCTTTTCTTTCTTTCTTTCTTTTTTTTTTTTTTTTTTTTTTTTGAGACAGTCTTGCTTTGTCACCCAGGCTGGAGTGCATTGTCGTAAGCTCATTGCAACCTCCACCTCCCGGGTTCAATCTATTCTCCTTCCTCAGCCTCCCAAGTAGCTGGGACTACGGGTGCCTGCCACCACGCCTGGCTAATTTTTATATTTTTAGTAGAGGCAGGGTTTCACCATGTTGGCCAGGCTGGTCTCGAACTTCTGTCTTCAAATGAATTGCTCACCACAGCCTTCCAAAGTGTTGAGATTACAGGCGTGAGCCACTGCGCCTGGCAGGGCTGGTTTTTCAATCACTCTGATGAACTCCCCAACAATCATCCTTTGTCAATTAAGTTCCAGGCCAGTCAAGGTGGCTCACACCTGTAATCCCAACACTTTGGGAGGCTGAGACGGGAGGACGTCTTGAGCCCAGGAATTTGAGACCAGCCTGGACATCATGGTGAGACCCTGTCTCCACAAAAAATAAAAACTTAACCGGGTGTGGTGGTGCTTCCCTGTATCCCAGCTATCTGGGAGGCTGAGGTGGGAGGATTGCTTGAGTCTGAGAGGTCGAGGCTGCAGTGAACTGTGATCACTCTACTGTACTCCAGCCTGGGAGACAGAGTGAGACCCTGTCTCAAAAAAAACTTCCAGTTCCTGGTCACTGACTTTCTTTTTTTTTTTTTTTTTTTTTTTTGAGACGGAGTTTTGCTCTTGTTGCCCAGGCTGGAGTGCAATGGCGCAATGTCGGCTCACCGCAACCTCCGCCTCCCAGGTTCAAGCAATTCTCCCGCCTCAGCCTCCGGAGTAGCTAGGATTACAGGCAGGCACCACCATGCCTGGCTAATTTTTTTTGTATTTTTAGTAGAGACGGGATTCCTCCATGTTGGTCAGGCTGGTCTTGAACTCCTGACCTCAGGTGATCCGCCCACCTTGGCCTCCCAAAGTGCTGGGATTACAGGTGTGAGCCACCGTGCCCGGCTAGGTCACTGACTTTCAACAATGGGCAGGTAACTCAATTCTGGCCAATGAGACATGAAGAAAGCTTTCCTTGCTCCTAAGGGAAGCCCCAGGGAGAGACATGGTTTCTGTTCTTCCTGATGTGATGCCTGAAACTTCACTGGCCCTCTTAGGACTGACCTCAGATAAAACCAACAGCGAGATATCAGCTGAAAGATGGAAGGAAAATGAACTTGGATTTCCTATTGAACAAGATATTGTATGTCCAGATTCTTCCTTTTTTTTTTTTTTTTTTAAGAGATGGGGTCTTGTTCTATCACCCAGGCTGGAGTGCAGTGGTGTGATCATAGCTCACTATAGCCTCGATCTCCTGTCCTCAAGTAATCCTCCCACTCTGGCCTCCCAAAGCACTAGGATTACAGATGTGAGCCACCACACCTGGCCCATTTCCAGATCCTTTTTTAAAAAATATTTTTTAAAATAGAGACACGGTCTCACTATGTTGCCTAGGCTGGTCTTGAACTCCTGGCCTCAACGATCCTCCTGCCTAAACCTCCCAAAGTGCTGGGATTACAGGTGTGAGCCGCACATGCTTGGCCCATTTCCAGATTCTTTAAGCCGGTTTACATCAGGATTCCTTTTACTTGACCCTGAAGACATCCTTAATGATGCCTCTGGTTATTTTGGTCTTTGTGAGCCGTGTCTGCCTGACTGTGCCAGGTCAGAGCTTGAGAGCTCCAGGCTTTTCTCCCAATGATGTTGGAGGGTCCCAAGTGCAGCCCCAAGCTTCTGCCCTTCATATACAGGGACCTCCCGTCTGCCCACTGTACCAAGGCCTCTCAGCCCCCACGGCCAAACCAGCAGTCACGATCCTGGATTCAGGGGACAGACCTGGGTTCTGGTGAATTGGACTCCACCCTTTGTCACTGTGCAACATCAGGTAAGTCTTCTAACCTCTCTTAGCCGTAGGTGGCTCTTCCACAAAACGAAGTAGTCAAACCTACATTTGCATGGTTCATACTTCATGACAGCACATTGAAAATGTTGAAAAATCTCTCTCTGGCAATTAAAATTTGCATCTCTGTGGGTTTCCATGGTTTCCAATGTGCTTCTTAGTCTCTCAATAATAACAACAGCAACAACAGTAATAGTAACAGCCAGCAATTAGGGAGCACCTGCTCCGCGCCAGGCACACTGCAGATGGTCGTGCATGCACCATCTCATTTAAAATCTTCTGTGCTCAGGACACTCCCGTCTTACTCTGCATCAAAGCCTCGCTCCTTTCCAGGACCCATGGTCTGTGCGTGATCTGATTCTACTCCTCACCTCTCCATCCTCACCTCTGACCTCTCACCCCTCACGCATGCTGCAGCAGCCACACTGACCTTTCTTTGAACACACTGGAAACAGTCCTACCTCAGGCCCTTGGCACCTGCTCTTCCACCTGCCTGAAAGGCTCTACGTCCAGATGGGCAGCTTGCTCATCCCTTCCAGCTCCCAGCTTCTTGGAGAAGCCTTCCCTAGCCATCATAATAAAATACCAACCCACACCTGGCACCTCCTAGCCACACCCCACCCGCCACTGCCTGCTTTACTTTACTTCCCTCTGACATACTGATTTTTTGTTTGTTAGTTTTTGCTTTTGTTTGTTTTGTTTTTGAGACAGGTTCTTGCTCCATCACCCAGGCTGGAGTGCAGTGGCATGATCTTGGCTCACTGCAGCCTCAGCCTCTCCAACTCAAGCAATCCTCCCACCTCAGCTTCCAGAGTAGTTGGGACCACAGGCGCACACCACCACACCCAGCTAATTTTTTAAATAATTTTTGTACAAACGGAGCCTTGCTGTTTTACCCAGGTTGGTCTCAAACTCCTGGGCTCAAGCAATCCTCCCACCTCCACCTCCCAAGTGCTGGGATGATGGGGGTGAGCCTCCGTGCCCAGCCCACGTACTGTTTAACAGGTTTGTTGGCTAGAGTTTGCCTCTCTCCCTGCTAGACCATACGTTCCTCAAGGGCAGAGGATTTGGTCTGTTTTATTCACTGCCAACAGCCCAGAGCCAGGAAGAATGCCCGTCCTATAATAAATGTTCAGTGAATGTTTGTTGAATAAATGAACAACGTATATGCCCCTATAGGATAAATGCCAGTGTTATTCCCATTTTTCAGCTGCGACGCAAGAGCTCAAGAAGTGAACTGGCTCCCATTTGCACGGCAGAAGGAGCCGTGGTGGGACTCTGATGTGGAGCCGCCTTGAGCTGCAGGGCCTTGAGCTGCAGGGCCTCGAGCTGCAGAGCCAGGACTCTGCACAGCACCTGCCTTGGCCCTTTTAAGGTCTCTGCTTCTGGATCTGCCAGGTAAGGCCTGATGCTGGGCCAGATGCCAGAGGGCCCTTCCTGTTGGCATCTCTGCAAAGCCTCATGTGTTGTCTGATGGCAACATAGTACTGGGAGAGCCCTGGAGGCCTGGAGCAGGACCAAGGGACAGTCAAGTGGACAAAGGCCTTTCTGAGGAGGAAGCAGGTGACAGGAGGGAGTCCTGAGTGGCAGGACCAGCCCTGGGAAGGACAGTGTCCTTCACAGCTCAGAGGTCAGAGTTGAATCAGGCCCACAAACCCTCCCTGAGCCTCTGCTCTGGGCTCCTCATGGATAGGCCTAAGAGCCAGGGGTGATTCAGACTTAGGTATTAAAGTGGGGGACAGACGCAGGAGGGTCCTTCAAAGGGGGCTATTTTAACTTTTATTTATTTATTTACTTACTTGCTTACTTACTTATTTGAGGCAGAGTCTCGCTCTGTTGCCCAGGCTGGAGTGCAATGGTGCAATCTTAGCTCACTGCAACCTCCGCCTTCCAGGTTCAAGCGATTCTCCTGCCTCAGCCTCCCGAGTAGCTGGGATTACAGGCACCTGCCACCATGCCCGGCTAATTTTTGTATTTTTAGTAGAGAAGGGGTTTCGCCATGTTAGCCAGGCTGGTCTCGAACTCCTGACCTCAAGTGATCCATCTGCCTGGGCCTCCCAAAGGGCTGGGATTACAGGCGTGAGCCACCGCACCCAGCTGCTATTTTTATTTCATTTCAGCCCTATTCTGATCCTTCTTGGGGATAATGTCTCCCCATTTCATAGATGCGGAAATACAAACTCAAATTGGTGAAGGAATTGTCCCAAGGTCATTTGGCTAGAAAGAAGCATATCGAGGTGGATGACAATGATAATAATAATGTGACTCCCGAGTAGCTGGGACTACAGGCACCCACCATCACGCCCGGCCAATTTTTTGTATTTTTAGTACAGGTGGGGTTTCACCGTGTTAGCCAAGATGGTCTCAATCTCCTGACCTCGTGATCCACCTGCCTCGGCCTCCCAAAGTGCTGGGATTACAGGTGTGAACCATTGTGCCCAGCCTCTAGTTCTTTCTTATTCTCTTATTCTGAGTGTTCCTTTTCACAGCATCTTATTCTTCTTATATGAATGCAATATATTTTATTTCTCTGAAGCTTCCTTATTTTCTCGAAGACTTTTGTTTCTCCCTACCTGGCTCTGTTTTTTTGGAGTCTTTTTCCTCTCTTGGTTTCGGTCTTTGACTTTCATTTTACAAGCTACCCTCAAGGGTTCAGTGACCCTCCATTGCACGTTCATATTGAAGAGCAGGGAACTGAAAAAGATACTGGGAAATGAAGACCCTTGGAAGCTCCATGTCTGTGGCAGGACGTGTGGACAGGGGAGGCTTGTTGGGATCTGGCTGTCCTTGTAAGATCCCAAAGCCAGCATCGGAAGTGTCGTCTGAGAGGACCCCTGTGGCCTCCTGACTGCAGAGAAAGCAGGCTACCAGCTTCCAGGAACCAAGCAGGGGGATGGGGCCAGGGGCGTCTCCCTGACAGGCATGTGGCCTTTCCCTTCACTCCTTGTTTCAGGACTGACCCACCCCAATTCACTTTGCTGTCCTCAAACTCTAAGCCTCCAGCACAGGTTTTATTTAGATAGTATATTTATGATGGGTGTTGATAAAGATTGGAGGGTAAATGGCCTCCCAACTTACCCCTTGGCACCCCTCGGATGCCAGGTGGTAGGGTATGAAAATGAACCAGACCTGCTGGTTGAAGACCTGCTAATTATTGAGCAACTACTATGTGCCAGGCGCTGAATCTAAATCAGGGTTTTGCCATGCAAGGAACATCTGGGCATGTCTGGAGACATTTTCAGTGTTACAAATCGCCATAGGGGTGGGTACTACTGGCATCTAGTGGGTAGAGGCCAGAGATGCCGCTAAACGTCCTAAAGTGCACAGTGCAGCCTCCCATACCAGGCTCTGAATGTCAGTAGAGCCAAGGTCGAGAAACCCTGCTCTAGAAAGATGAAAGACACATTCCCTGACATCACAGGACAGGAATAAAGAATTTCTGGTTCCAGCCGGGCACACTGGCTCACGCCCATAATCCCAGCACTTTGGGAGGCTGAGGTGGGCAGATCGTTTGAGGTCAGGAGTTCAAGACCAGCCTGGTCAACATAAATGAAACCCCATCTCTACTAAAAATGCCCCCCAAAAAACAAAAATATTAGCTGGGTGTGGTGGCACATGCCTGTAATCCCAACTACTTGGGAGGCTGAGGCAGGAGAATCACTTGAACCTGGGAGATGGAGGTGGAAGTGAGCCGAGATCATGCCATGAACTCCAGCCTGGGTGACAGAGTGAGACTCTGCTGAGAGAGAGAGAGAGAGAAGGAAGAAGAAGAAGTAGAAGAAGGAGGAGGAGGAGGAGGAGGAGGAGGAGGAGGAGGGAGAGGGGGGAGGAGGAGGGGGGAGGAGGAGGGGGGAGGGTGGAGGGGGAGGGAGAGAAGAAGAAGAAGAAGAAGAAGAGTAAAGAAGGAAGGAAGAAAAGAGAAAGGAAAGAAAAGAAAGAAAAAAAGAAAGAAAAAGAAAGAAAGAAAAAAAGAAAGACCCTGCTCTAGCAAGATGAAAGACACATTCCCTGGCTTCATAGGAAAGGGGCAAATAATTTCTAGTTCTCGCCAGGCACAGTGGCTCACACCTGTAATCCCAGCACTTTGGGAGGATGAGGTGGGAGGATGCCTTGAACCCAGGAGTCTGAGACCAGCCTGGGCAACATATCAAGACCTTGTCTCTACCAAAAAAAGAAGAGAAAAGAAAAGAGAAAAAAAATAACTTCTAGATCCTCAGCATCTGCTATGTTCCAGGGGCAGGAGGAAGCTCTGTCTTCACTTTGACAGCAAGCCTGTAGCCTAGGCATTCTCAGCCCGTTTTGCTGGAGGGGGCATTTGAGGCCTGGCCAGCTTAGCCAGCCTACAAGGAGTGTTACTGGGGTGAAAACAGCCAGCGGGGACCAGTCTGCTTGTGGCCCGCCAGGTGCCTGGGATGGGGAAGCAGCAAATGCCCACCTTCCTGCCCAACCCCCTCCTCCCTCTTCATGGGGGGAACTGGGGGTGGCAGCGGCTGCCGGGTGCGAGCGGGCTCAGGCCTGTGGCCCTGCCTGACGTTGGTCCCCATCAAGCCATGTGACGAGACCAGGCCACAAGAAAGAGGTTTCAACAAGCGTTATCGTTTCCTGGAACTCCAACTCGGCGACTTCCCCGAAGACCGGCTGTGCCTGGCGGGCGGGCTGCGCACAGCGGGGACAAGGCTGCCCCCTTCCTCCTCCGCTGCCTCCGCGGCCGCGTCTATCTCAGTCTGACTACCTGGAAGCAGCACTCCACCCTCCAGCCCAGCGGCCCTCGGCTCGGCTGCCAGGTCACCGGCAACCCCGCGAGCGGTGGGGCAGGGGCTGCTCCGCCAGCCTCTGTGATGTTCAGGCCGGGCTGCACCAGCCCAGGACCCCTAGGTGCCCAGAAACCCACTTCCTCTTGTTTCTACCCCTGAACAAGCTTCTCAGGGCAGCTGACAATCAGACTTAGCACAGATGTGCCTCAATGTTGCTCTCAGAGAAATGGACACAAGGCTAGATGCGGTAGCTCACACCTGTAATCCTAGCACTTTGGGAGGCCGAGGTGGGCGGATCATTTGAGGTCAGGAGTTCGAGACCAGCCTGGCCAACATGGTGAAATCCCGTCTCTACTAAAAACACAAAAATTAGCCAGGCGTGGTGGTGGGCGCCTGTAATCACAGCTACTCAGGAGGTTGAGGCACAAGAATCACTTGAACCCAGGAGGCAGAGGTTGCAGTGAGCTGAGAGTGCACCACTGCACTCCAGCCTGGACAATAGAGTGAGATTCCATCTAAAAAAAAAAAAGAAAAGAAAGAAAAGAAATGGAAACAAATCTCCCACCCCATTCTTCCTGCCCACCAGACAGGGGCCTCTCTGGATCCAGGCAGATAGTTTCTGTTTCTGGCTGCCTGGGCCCTAGAAATCCAGAGAAGGGGCTAAAACCTCACTTTGGTGGAGGTAGGGTGGCTCAGAACTCAGATTCTTGGGTACCACCATCTCGGTGATGACTCTGGGATAAGTCACTTCCTCAGTTCCCCAGTTCACAGAAACCCCAGTTGTAAATATAGACCTGGCCACAATGGGGCGGGGTGGTGGGCCCGGGGGCAGAGTGAGATGGGGAGTGAGGAGGAAGAACCAAGGACAAAATCTGATTCCTCTGAAAAGGCAGAAGCCTCCAGGCCAATGGGGTTTTCTTAACCTGCTTTTGGGAAGGAAAGACTGTCAGGCTTTTGGTCCCTCTGGGCCTCAGTTTCCTCCTCTATAAAATGAAAATGATGTTAGCTTGAGCCATATGAAATTGCCAACACTCTTGTGGTTTTGACCTCCAAAACCAGCAATTTCATATGATGCTCTAACATGACTTATCTGGAAAACTGCAGACTGAAATGAGATCCTGCAAAGTGCTTAGCAGAGTGATTGCCTATAATAGGTGCTCAATAAACAATAGGCCTTATGTTATAATACTTTTACAAATAAAAATATTATTTTTTTGTAGAGACGGGGGTCTCACTAGGTTGCCTAGGCTGATCTTGAACTCCCGGGCTCAAGCGATCCTCCTGCCTTGGCCTCCCAAAGTGGGATTACAGGTGTAAGCCACTGCACCCGGCCATAATATATATCTTATATCTCTTATATCTCCTATCTAATGATATGTCACCAGTAATAATAACGGCAGTGCTCCTAATTCTTTCACCCATCCTCTCCTTGTCAAACCCACAGCCACTTCCACTTACTGAGCACACCGTGCACCCAGGACAGATATAAATATTCTCCATTCAGTTTTCACCACTTACTGTCACCCACAAGCGTGAGCCTGTGCAGGCATGGTGTCAGAGCTCAGGATTCATGTGTACACAGCATATAAGCCAGCGCAATCTCATTCTGTGTCCCTTCTCATTCTGGCCATCTCACTCCAGAGTGAGACCCAGTCTCTCCTCATTTGGCGCATGCTTGCTGAGGATGGCCCTATTGCTACATTAACTTGTGCAAGCCACACCACGCTCATGGTTAATCTTGAGTTTATATCCTCCTATAGTGTTAAGATCAAAAGTCATCCTTGGCCAGGCGTGGTGACTCAAGCCTGTAATCCTAGCACTTTGGGAGGCCGAGGCGGGCAGGTCACTTGTGGTCAGGAGTTCAAGACCAGCCTGACCAACATGGCGAAACCCTGTCTCTACTAAAAACACAAAAAATTAGCTGGGCGTGGTGTAATCCCAGTTACACATTGAGGCACGAGAATCACTTGAACCTGGGAGGCAGAGGTTGCAGTGAGCCGAGATGGCGCCACTGTACTCCAGCCTGGGCAACAGAGCAAGACTCTGTCTCAAAAAAAAAGTCACCTTCTATTGGAGCAATTGATATTTTTAAGCCAAATGTAGGATATTTATGTCTTCAATTTCATCTTTGTACCCACTTAGTGTCCCAGTCCAGGGTTTGTTTGGGATCTGGCTCTGTTGCCCAGTGAATTCATTGTCCTTGCAATAAGCAGGTTGTCTGGCTTCTAATGAAGGAATCCAGGAAGAAGGAAGGAAGAGCATTAGCTGAGGCTGGAGCCCTGTGGCATACCACATAAGACCGCTCAACCAGCTGTCACATGTGTGTGCAAGCGTGTGGTGTGTGTATGTGTAGTTAATAATTTACAGAGTTGGCCGCCAGGTGCAGTGGCTCATGCCTATAATCCCAACACTTTGGGAGGCTGATGCAGGATTACTTGGGGCCAGGAGTTTGAGACCAGCCTAGACAACATAGACTCCGTCTCTACAAAAACAAAACAAAACAAAACAAAATTAGCCAGGTGTGGTAACACAGTCTATATAATCCCAGCTACTTGGGAGGCTGAGGCTGGAGGATTGCTTGAGTCCAGGAGTTTAAGGCTGCAGTGAGCTAGGATCATGCCACTGCACTCCAGTCCTGGCAACAGGGCAAGACCCCGGCTTAAAAAAAAAAAAAAAAAGTAAAACACATTTATAAAATTTCCAACCTGGATATTAATGCTTCTGTCTGGCTTTAAACCTCACTGAAGGGCCGGGCGCAGTAGCTCATGCCTGTAAGCTCAGCACTTTGGGAGGCCAAGGCAGGCGGATCACGAGGTCAGGAGTTCGAGACCAGCCTGACCAATATGGTGAAAACCCGTCTCTACTAAAAATACAAAAATTAGCTGGACATGATGGCACATGCCTGTAATCCCAGCTACTCAGGAGGCTGAGGCACGAGAATCACTTGAACCCAGGAGGCGGAGGTTGCAGCAGTGAGCCGAGATCACACCACTGCACTCCAGCTTGGGGACAAGACTGAAACTCTGTCTCAAATAAATAAATAAATAAATAAAAACACAACTCATTGAAGGCTAATTTTGGCCTTGCCACATGTTAGCTGTGTGACCTTGAGCAAGTTGTTTCACCTCTCCGGGCCTCAGTTTTCTCATCTGAGAAATGGAGATTGTAACAGTTTTCCCCCTATGGGGTGGTAGAAAGGATGACTGAGATGGTGTACATGGCGCTTCCAGCAGTGCCTGGCGTGCCATCGCAGTTTGAGCCAGAGCCATGGAGCGTCTCTGCACCAGATGGATCCTGAAAAGTTGAACAACAGCACGTCTCCAGGGCCAGCAATTTGGCAGAGGCAGGAGGGAGGCAAGGCTGTCCCTTAGGGACTGGAGTGCCAGGCCTCCATGCAGGCTCCCTAGGAGGCCAGTCTCCCTCCTCTCACAATGCAGCCTCAAAGCCTTGGTTGTGTCTAGTTTGACAGGGACTGACCAGCAGCCCCTTCCCACTTGGCCCAGGGCTTTGGGGCTCCCAGCCAGAGTGACTTCCCCAGTCTAAGCCTCAGTTTTCCCATCCATGAAAAGGGAACAAACCCGCAGTGGACGGTTAGGAGCACTTGGTGAAGTAAACCACATCCCAAGGTCAACACTGGGTCCGTTCCCCATTCTGGCTGGGCCTGGGCTTCCTTACTGCCCTGATGGGGATGACAGCTCCTCCCTAGCTAGTCAATGACCTAGAAGGATGCTCATGAAATGCTAAGTGGAAAAAAAGTGTGTTGCAATATGGGTCATAAGAAATGATGTCTTTTCTTTTCTAAAGAGAGAATAGGCTGGGTGCAGTGGCTCACTCCTGTAATCCCTACAATTTGGGAGGCCAAAGCAGGAAGATCACTTGAGGCCAGGAGTTCAAGACCAACCTGGGCAACATAGTGAGACCTCTGTATCCATAAAAAATTTTTAAAAATTAGCCAGATATGGTGGCACGTGCCTGTAGTCACAGCTACTCTGAGACTGAGGTGGAAGGATCACTTGAACCCAAGGAATTTGAGGCTGCAGTGAACCGTGATCACACCACTGCACTTCAACCTGGGTGACAGAGCAAGACCCTGTCTCAAAAAAAGATAAAGAAAAAACTATATATGTGTGTGTATCTGCAGAAATCAGGTTAGAAATACACACATTACACACACACATACATATGTGTATATATATATATAATTTATTTAATACTAACATTATTGATAGGTTCTTTAAACATTTTTTTAAACAAATGTGGAAATTTAAAAATAACATGGGCTGGTGGGGAATGTTAATGAGGGGGAGGCTGTGCACGTGGGGGCAGGGAGAACATGGGAACACTATGTACTTTCCACTCCATTTTGATGTAAACCTAAAACTGCTCTAATAAATACTAAGTTATTAAAAGCAACCATGAGGCCAGGCGCAGTGGCTGATGCCTGTAATCCCAGCACTTTGGGAGGCCAAGGCAGGTGCATCACTTGAGGTCAGGAGTTCCAGACCATCCTGGCCAACATAGTGAAACCCCATCTCTACAAAAAATACAAGAATTAGCTGGACGTGGTGGTACACGCCTGTAATCCCAGCTCCTCGGGAGGCTGAGGCAGGAGAATCGCTTGAACCCGGAAGGCACAGGTTGCAGTGAGCCGAGATCGCGCCACAGCACTCCAGCCTGGGTGACAGAGAGACTCCATTTCAAAACTAACTAGCTAAATAAAGCAACCACAAATCAGGGGGTGTGAAAGTGTAGAAGCCCTGCGTTCCACTTGCTCTCCCTCTAGCTTTCCTTGACCACAGACATCAGCAAGTGACGGGGGCCACTGTCGGCCCCAGCTCCTGGCGAAACTGGTCTTGCTCTTTCACTCTGGAAGATCATTGTGTCTCTTCTTAAGACATGTGGCTCCATTTCACTTCATTCCAGCCAAACCTGACCTCTGACCCATGCTGTTCTCCAGACTCCAGTTACCCAGGACTCTGGGTTGTAAGTGACAGAAACAAAACTCAGGCAGCATAAGTGAAAATGGAAATGTGGCGCATGGAACAAGGACATCAAGGTGGACTTCAGGCGTGGCTGGATGCAGGCGATCACACAATGCATCAGGGCTCTGTCTCGTGTCTTTCTCATCAACTCTCTTGATACAGTGGGCACATTGGCTAAATTAGGGCCAATGTGCTAAATTGGCTAAATTAGGGCCAATTCTGTTAGTTTCAGCTGAAAAGGGAGGTGTCTGATTGGTCCAGCTTAGGTCATGTCCCTACCCTGAATTGGGGCATGGGGAACTCTGATTGGCCAGGTCTGGTCCACACCCATCTCTGGCCAGGGCGCTGTGATTGACAGCTCCTTCAGGACCATAGAGCATGCGGGCCAGACAGTTCCCTGAGAGCAAAGCTCTGGCTCACAGTACGCTACACGTGATTTCTGCTTTCCAGCCCTCCAGCTCCTTAGAATGTGGGACAGAGACCATCGGCTCAGGTCTGTGTTCCTAGGGCTGGGACGCCTCATACAGCGGAAGGAGGAGGGACTTTGGGCTCCAACAGACCTGGGTGTGAATCCAAGCGCCGCAGGTCACTTTACCTCTCTAAGCCTTATTTTCGCTCCCAAACATGTCTCCCTACAGGATGGTGCCAAGGATTTAAGTTAGTCCCTAAGGGTAGAGTGGGAACCTAGGCCCTGGTCCGGACCTGACAGCCATGATGGGGATCGGGGCACTGCCTGTATCTCACGTGAGAAAAATTTGGATCTCCACTCAGGCTGTGCAGTCTTGGGCAGATAACACTTCTCTAAACCTCAGTTTCTTCCCTTGCAAAAAATAGAGAAACATGCTATCTTAGTCTGTTTTCTTTCTTTCTTTCTTTCTTTTTTTTTGTTTTTTGTTTTTTGTTTTTCTGAGATGGAGTCTCCCTCTGTCGCCCAGGCTGGAGTGCAGTGGCACGATCTTGGCTCATAGCGACCTCTGCCTCCTGGGTTCAAGCAACTTTTCGCCTCAGCCTCTTGAGTAGCTGGGATTACAGGTGCCTGCCACCATGCCCTGCTAATTTTCGTTTTTTTGTAGAGATGAGGTTTCGCCATGTTGGCCAGGCTGGTCTCGAACTCCTGACCTCAGGTGGTCTGCCTGCCTCAGCCTCCCAAAGTGCTGGGATTACAGGCGTGAGCCACTGTGCCTGGCCCTTAGTTCATTTTCTGTTGCATATCACACAATACCTGAAACTGGGTAATTTATAAAGAAAGGTTATGGAGGCTGAGAAGTCCAAGGTCAAGGACTGCATTTGGTGAGGGCCTTCTTGCTGGTGGGGACTCAGTGCAGAGTCCCAAGGTGGCACAGGGCATCCCATGGTGAGTGGGCTGAGTGTGTTTGTTCACATCTCTCTCCCTCTTCTCATAAAGCCACCAGGGCCACACCCATGATAACCCATTCATCTATTACTCATTCATCCGTTAATCCATGGGTCTCTCTTGACCCAGTCACCTCTTAAAGGCCCCACCTGTCAATACTGCCACACTGGGCATTCAGTTTCAACATGAGTTTTGGAGGGGACAAATATTCAAACCATAGCACATGGCTACTACAGGGACAGTTATTCCAATGATGGCAGGTAACACGGGCCCATTGCTAGAGATCACACCTCCAGGCCTTTGCTGATGCTGTTCCTGCTGCCTGAGATGTCTTTCCTGAAGCTTCTGGGGGAAACTCCTTGCCACCCATGTTTGAAGACTCAGACAGCAACTCCTCCAGGGAGCCTCCCCTGATTTCACATCTCCTATCATCCTCCTCACAATTCCTAGGCCTGATTAGCCATGCTCCTGCTGAGGCCTGGGTCGGGTAGTATTGAAGCCATGTCTGAGTCCGTTTTTTTGTTTGTTTGGTTGGTTGTTTGGTTGGTTGTTTGTTTGTCTGTTTGTTTGTTTTGAGACAGTGTCTCGCTCTGTCACCCAGGCTGGAGTGCAGTGGCGCAATCTCGGCTCACTGCAACCTCTGCCTCCTGGGTTCAAGTGGTTCTTCTGCCTCAGCCTCCCGAGTAGCTGGGATTACAGGCTCCCGCCACCATACCTGGCTAATTTTTGCATTTTTAGTAGAGATGGGGTTTCACTATGTTGGCCAGTCTGGTCTCTGACCTCAAATGATCTGCCCACCTCGGCCTCCCAAAGTGCTGGGATTACGGGTATGAGCCAGCACCTATATCCTTTTTATCCTAACTGTGAATGGCTCAGATTCCTCTGCCTGCTCTGTGCCTGGCATGCAGAAGGCACTGAATCAACGTTTGCAGGATCAGCAGATGCCCTCTAAGCTTTCTGGGGGTCACCCAACTCCAGCACAGGCCTCTGATGTTGGCTTTGCTGGCAACATGACACCTTCCCGGAGGAGGGGGCCTTTGGGCAGGAGAGGAAGTCCAGGCTGCATCTGGAAGCCCAGGTGGCTGATTTCTAAGAAACCAGTTGAGGGACAGGAAGGCTGGGGCAAAGGATGATTGGGACGGCTTTTACTTTCAGTTTTCTGGAGATGGAGCAAAGCAGGTGCCCAGGGTTCTCGGTGGGAAGGGGAGGGTGGCGCAGTCACAGCCTCTTAGAGTCAAAAATAGCCACCACTTCGGGACATAGACCAGGCCTGGAGCCCAGAGTGGCTCCGCTTGGCCCCAGCAACACAGACATGAGGGTGGGTGCAGTGAGCAGCTGTCACTGGGGGCTCCCAGGCAGGATACAGCATCTGAAAGCCTGCGTCCTCGCTCCTGGTCCCTGGCTCATCCATTTGTCCTTTATTTATTTATTTGCTTATTTACTGAGACATGATCTTGCTCTGTTGCCCAGGCTGGAGTGCAGTGGCACAATCAGCTCACTGCAGCCTCAACCTCCCAGGTCAGTCAATCCTCCTGCCTCAGCCTCCCAAGTAGCTGGGACCACAGACATGCACCACCACGCCTGGTTAATTTTTGTATTTTTTGTACAAATCAGAGACTCACTATGTTGCCCAGGCTGGTCTCAAACTCCTGGGCTCAAGCCATCCTCCTGCCTCAGCCTCCCAAATTGTTGGGATGACAGGTGTGAGCCACTGCAACCGGCCTCACCATTTATTTTATACATGCCTTAGATTATTCATTCCTTCACTCGCTCATTCATTCATCCATGTCTCCTTTCTGTTGTCCTTAGGTTCTCTCCCTGTTTTCTCTTGTCTTGTTTCCCTTCTCATTTTTCCCTCGTCTCCCCTTCTCTCCTCTCCCTCTCTGTCCCTCCATCTGTGTGTGTTGCTCCTTCTCTCTCCATCCTTTCTGGGTGGCTCCATCCCTTTCTCCCTCATCTCCCCAACTCTCTCTATCTCTCTGCCTCCTTTCCCCCAATATGCCTCTCTTACTTTCTTTTCTTTGTTCAGCATTCCTCAAACTGCCTCGTTCACTTAAGACAATGTTTTTGTTATTGTTGTATTTTTGTTATTTGTTATTTTGTTATTGTTGTCTCACTCTGTCACCCTAGGCTGGAGTGCAGTGGTGTGATCACAGCTCACTGGAGCCTTGACCTCCTAGGCTCAAGTGATCCTCCCACCTCAGCCTCCTGGGTATTGGGACTACAGATATGCACCACCAGGCCCAGCTAATTTTTGTATTTTTTGTAGAGATGGGGTTTTGCCATGTTGCCTAGGCTGGTCTTGAACTTCTGGGTTCAAGCAATCCACCTGTCTTGGCCTCCCAAACTGCTGGGATTACAGGTGTCAGCTACCGTGCCCAAAAACAATTTTTCACCGTATTGTTCTAAATAGATGTTCCCCTGAACATTAAAGCAATCTAAATGTCTACTGTAGTGTTGTCTCAGGGAATAATAACCATCACATCTAAGGTTTTATGAGATACATTTTTCCCTAATACACACTGAAATCAACACAACCATTAAGAGAATGTTTGCAGCCAGGTGTGGTGGCTCACCACTGTAATCCTGGCACTTTGGAAGGCTGAGGCAGGTAGATTGCTTGAGCCCAGGAGTTCGAGACCAGCCTGGGCAACATAGGAAGATTCTGTCTCTATTTTTTTTTAAAGGGGGTGGGGGATGAAGAGATGAAGACTGAGCGGTTGTGGCCGCGTTGCCGACCTCAAGCAGCAGTTGGCTTCTCCACGTAGAACCCGGGAGTAGGAGACTCAGAATTGAATCTCTTCTCCCTGCCCGCTCCTGTGAGACTTTTTTGATCTTCAGTTACATTTTCAGCTTTGTGAGAAATCTTATCATCAAACACAATGGCCAGCAATGTTACCAACAAGAGAGATCCTCGCTCCATGAACGCGTGTTCGTTGGGAATCTCAACACTCTTGTGGTCAAGAAATCTGATGTGGAGGCAATCTTTTAGAAGTATGGCAAAATTGTGGGCTGCGCTGTTCTTAAGGGCTTTGTTTTCATTCAGTATGTTAATGAGAGAAATGCCTGGGCCGCTGTAGCAGCAGCAGATGGCAGAATAATCGCTGGCCAGGTTTTAGATAGTAACCTGGCTGCAGAGCCAAAAGTGAACCGAGGAAAAGCAGGTATGAAATGATCAGCAGTGGAGACGTACGGGTCAGAAACAGAACACCCTTCTCCATTCCTCTACTCAGCTCCTCTTTTGACTTGGACTATGACTTTCAACGGGATTATGATAGGATGTACAGTTACCCAGCACGTGTACCTCCTCCTCCTCCTATTGCTCGGGCTGTAGTGGCCTTGAAACATCAGCGTGTATCAGGAAACACCTCACAAAGGGGCAAAAGTGGCTTCAATTCTAAGAGTGGACAGCGGGGATCTTCCAAGTCTGGAAAGTTGAAAGGAGATGACCTTCAGGCCATTAAGCAGGAGTTGACCCAGATAAAACAAAAAGTGGATTCTCTCCTGGAAGACCCGGAAAAAATGGAAAAGAAACAGAGCAAACAAGCAGTAGAGATGAAGAATGGTAAGTCAGAAGAGAAGCAGAGCAGCAGCTCACGTGAGACTCATGTGAAGATAGAGTCTGAAGGTGGTGCAGATGACTCTGCTGAGGAGAGGGACCCACTGGATGCTGAGGATAATGAAGATTGGGGGATGACCAGCTGGAGTTGATCAAGGATGATGAAAAAGAGGCTGAGGAAGGAGAGGATGACAGAGACAGCACCAATGGTGAAGATGACTCTTAAGCACATGGTGGGCTTAGAAATCTTCTTCCATTATTTCTTTCCCTAGGTGCTTGTCTAAGATCAAATGTTTCACCAGACCCTCTCCTCTAGTGTCTTCAGCACATGCTCACTGTCCTCCTCACCCTTGTCCTTCCCGTATTCATTAATTCATATTACCCTGCGCCTAGTCCCATTTTCACTTCCTTTGACACTCCTAGTAGTTTTGTTAAGTCTTACCCTGTAATTTTTGCTTTTAATTTTGATATCTCTTTATGACTTTAACAGTAAAAAGGATGTATGGTGTTATCAACTGCTTCCAAAATAATATCTTGTCATGCAGGGAGTACAGTTCTTTTCATTCATACGTAAGTTCAGTAATTGCTTTCCTAACTGCAAAGGCAATCTCATTGAGTTGAGCAGCTCCTGAAAGCAGCTTTGAGTTCGAAGTATGTGTTACACCCCTACATTAGTGTGCTGTGTAACAATGCACAATGTAACAAATGTACAAATGTAACAATGTATTTTTGTGAATGAGAGTTGGCATGCATAACAATGAACAATGTACAAATGCAAATGTAACAATGTATTTTTGTGAATGAGAGTTGGCATGTCAAATGTAGCCTCTAGAAAAATAATTAGTGTTATAGTCTGAAGATTTGTTTTCTAGGCCAGGCGCCGTGGCTCACGTCTGTAATCCCAGCACTTTGAGAGGCTGAGGCGGGCGGATCACGAGGTCAGGAGATCGAGACCATCCTGGCTAACACAGTGAAACCCGTCTCTACTAAAAAATACAAAAAAAAAAAAAAAAAAAAAAATTAGCCGGGCATGGTGGCGGGCGCTTGTAGTCCCAGCTACTTGGGAGGCTGAGGCAGGAGAATGGCGTGAACCCAGGAGGCGGAGCTCGCAGTGAGCTGAGATCGTGTCACTGCACTCCAGCCTGGGCAATAGAGGGAGACTCCGTCTCAAAAAAAAAAAAAAAAAGATTTGTTTTCTAAAGTTGATACTGTGGGTTATTTTTGTGAACAGCCTGATATTTGGGACCTTTTTTCCTCAAAACAAACAAGTCTTTATTAAACCAGGAATTTGGAGGAAAAAAAGAAAGAAAATGTTCACCAGTTTTATGCCTGACACATGATGGGGCAGGACACCATACCTGTACTTAGGGAGGGGCTGGGTTAGTGTCTCCTTCACCCCCCGTGCCCTGGTTCCTCCTTTCCTCCATTGCATTTTTTTTTTTCTCTTTTTGAGATGGAGTCTTGCTCTGACACCCAGGCTGGAGTGCAGTGGTGCAATCTTAACTCACTGCAAACTCCGCCTCCTGGGTTCAAGTGATTCTCGTGCCTCAGCCTCCAGAGTAGATGGGATTACTGGCACACACCACCACACCTGGCTAATTTTTGTATTTTTAGTAGAGACGGGGTTTTGCCATGTTGCCCAGGCTGGTCTCAAACTCCAGACCTAAAGTGATCCACCCGCCTCAGCCTCCCAAAGTGCTGGGATTACAGGTGTGAGCCATCGTGCCCCACCCCATTTACATCCTTGTCTCCATTGCTCCTTGGTTACTTAGCCCATTATCTGCACTCGATGTGGGACTGGTATCTGACCTCTAGATATATTTCTGTTTTGTTTTTTTGTTTGTTTGTTTGTTTTTTGTTTTCCTAGAGAACTTTCTTTGTACCAGGCATGCTTCTAAGCACTTTATGATGTTCATGCATTTACACCCCCTTAACAGTCCTGGGAGATAGTGACAGTGATAATTCATGCTTAACAAATGGGGAAACTGAGGCACCAAGTGGTTTAATCAGTGATTAAGTAAACTTGCTTATGTTACAGAGGTTAAACTCTCTCAAAGAGAGGTCCCTGCCCTCTTGGCACTCAATCTGTAAGACAGAGCAAACCTCTTGGCAGTCCCTCACGTGGACTTTAGCAGAGGCAGCGGGACCCAGCAGAAAAAGTTAAGGAGAGCTTCCTAGGGGAGATGTTTGCTGAGTTGGGTTTTGAAGGTTGAGTAGGAGTTTGTCAAGTGAAAAGAAAGCAAGGGAAACAGCAAAGGCTTTCCCTGGGGAGCTAGGAAGGCCTAGGGAACCATGAGAAATTGGGGTAAATGGGAGCAGATGAGGAATGTGACAGGAATGAGGTGTGGTTGGAAATGTACATTGAAGCCAGATGGCGGGGGGCCTCAAGTTTCACGGGAAAGGGGTCATATTTGAATATCTAGCAGTTGAGAGCTGCTGGAACACTGTGGAGTCACCTTGTTTGGTTCAAATACTGCTTCTACTACTTTGACTACCTTGAAATCATGGACAAGAAACATAACCTCTCCTGGCCTCAGTTTCCCTGTCTGTAAAATTAGACAATAATAATACCTAACTGGAATGTGCTAGATAAGGGTGAGCTGATAGTAATTTTTATCTCCAGTGGGAGCTAAGTGTATAACTGGGGGTGTAAGGTGATCAAATTTGCAATTTGGGTAATCATACCCAATTCCCTCCTAATGCCTGCAAAGGGAGCTGGGGCCCACATCTCTGGTCCTCAGTTTCCCCATTGTGAATCCAGTGAAGGGGAGCCTGCTTTAAGGCTTGAGTGTGCCTTCCTCCCCTGCCCCCACACCCCTGCCCAGGCTAGACCTGAGATAGTTTCACTTTGACCCAACTTCTGGCAACTGTGGCCTTTCCTGTCAGAAGGCTGGCTACGAGAGGACTTGGCAAAGGTGAGACAAATGGCAGAAATATGCCCAGGGCTGGGCATGCTGGGGGTTTCATTTTCAACAGTACAAGCTGGGGTCAGAGGCAGGGTCCCCTGACTTAGGATCCAGCCTGCCCTGGGAATATCATCCCTTTAGTTGAGCATGTATGCTGGGCTCCACAGTTTATTATCACTTTTTTATTTTTTATTTTTTTTGAGACAGGGTCTCACTCTGTCACTCAGGCTGGAGTGCAGTGGCATGACCTTGGCTCACCACAACCTCCACCTTTCACGTTCAAGCGATTCTTGTGCCTCAGCCTCTGGAATAGCTAGGACTACATGTGAATGCCACCACACCCAGCTAATTTTTTTTGGGGGGGGGTGGTGGGTAGAGATGGGTTTTCAACCATGTTGCCCAAGCTGGTCTCAAACTCCTGAGCTCAAGCAATCCGCCTGCCTTGGCCTCCCAAAGTGCTGGGATTACAGGCATAAGCCACCTCGCCGGGCCTATTATCACTTTCTTTTAATCCTTCACACGCTGTGAGCTCTGGGTGTCTGTGCCATTTCACAAGTGAGGAAACTGAGGCTCAGCATCAGTGAAGGGGCTACTTGTCAATAACACACAGCTGGCAGTGTTTCTCCAGGCGTGGGACGAGTGCCCTGGAGGGTCTCTGGGTGGGGGTTTTAGGTGAAACATGGACATTTTTATAAAACATCGAGGCCCCTCCTCCTCTGTGAAACTGTCATTTCATATTTTCATCCTCTTGTAGTCTTTCTGCTTAAGTCAAAAAGAAAGTCTCATATTGGTGCTGTTGTGTCATAAACACCACTCCAATGCTTGCTAATACTCCCCCTTCTCCTTCTCCTTTTTTTTTTTTTTTTTTTTTCCCGACAGAGTCTCACTCTGTCACCCAGGCTGGAGTGCAATGGCATGATCGTGGCTCACTGCAACCTCTCCCTCCCAGGTTCAAGCAATTCTCCCGCCTCAACCTCCCGAATAGCTGGGATTACAGGTACCTGCCATCATGCCGGGCTAATTTTTGTATTTTTGTAGAAATGGGGTTTCACCATGTTGGCCAGGGTGGTCTTGAACTCCTGACCTCACATGATCCACCCACCTCAGCCTCCCAAAGTGCTGGGATTACAGGAGTGAACCATTGCGCCCGGCCTCTCCTTCTTCTTTTTTTCTTTTCTTTTTCTTTCTTTCTTTCTTTCTTTTTTCTTTTTTTTTTCTTTTTTTTTTTTTTTTTTTTTTGAGACAGAGTCTCGCTCTGTCTCCCATGCTGGAGTGCAGTGGCAATGATCTCGGCTCACTGCAACCTCCACCTCCAAGGTTCAAGTGATTATTCTCCAGCCTCAGCCTCCCAAGTAACTGGGATTACAGGTGTGCGCCACCATGCCCAGCTAATTTTTGTATTTTTAGTAGAGACAGAGTTTCACCATGTTGGCCAGGCTCGTCTCAAACTCCTGACCTCAGGTGACCCACCCACCTCAGCCTCCCAAAGTGCTGGGATTACAGGCGCAAGCCACTGTGCCCGGCCTCCTTCTTTCTTTTTCTCAACCAAACATGGAGCAGACCTTTTGCTCAGCACACAGCAGTATCTAGCTAGAACTTACAATTTTTGGATTTCATTTCATTGCTTAAGGGTTACCTCTTTGTTGCGGGTGATTCTACCTTCCATCTATGGTAATAAAACATTTCCCTTGAAATAAAATTTACTTAAGGAAATCATGTAACTTAATTTGCAGGAAATATTAATTAAATAACAGAACAGCTGGGGACTTGGACAGATCTGGCAAAAAAAAAAAAAAATACAAGTGAAGCTCCAGTGACTGGTGTGACAGCCTCAGCTTGGAGATGAAAATGAAGGCATGGCTATAAAATTAGGCTGCCCGAGATTCGAATCCATGCCCCCCACCAAGGCTCTGCTACCTACCTGCAGTGTGACCCAAGCCCGTTATTTAACCCTGTGCCCCAGTTTCCTCATCTGCAAAATGAAGGTAGTAATAGTCATACCTGATTCATACAGTTATTGTGAGGATTAATTGGGATACTACGCATGAATTACTTAGAATCATGCCTAGCGTCTAGCGACATGGGTGAGCTGGCAGTCACTGCTGTTATTAGCAAGAAGCAACCTGAGAATGGGGCCAGGTGGGTCTGACTTCATGGCTATGCTGATTCAAATCCTCTGCACAGCTGGTGTGATGCAAAATAATAATAATTATTATAGTTCTGTCTGGGTGCGGTGGCTCATGCCTGTAACCTCAGCACTTTGGAAGGACAAGGTGGGAGAATCACTGAGGCTGGGATTTCGAGACCAGCCTGGGCAACATAGCAGGACCACCGTCTGCAGTAAAAAATAAAAAATAGCCAGGTGTGGTGTTGCACGCCTGTAGTCCCAGCTACTTGGGACGCTGAGGTAGGAGGATTGCTTGAGCCCAGGATTTTGAGGCTGCAGTGAGCTGTGATTGTGTCCTTGCATTCAGCCTGGGCGACAGTGAGACTGTTTTTCGTTTGTTTTTTTGTTTTGAGGCGGAGTCTTGCTCTGTCACCCAGGCTGGAGTGCAGCGGTGCGATCTCGGCTCACTGCAACCTCCGTCTCCCAGGTTTAAGCGAGTCTCCTGCCTCAGCATCCCTAGTCGCTGGGACTACAGGTCCATGCCACCACGCCCGGCTAATTTTTGTATTTTTAGTAGAGACGGGGTTTCACCACGTTGGCCAGGCTGGTGACGAACTCCTGGTCTCAAGTGATCTGCCCATCTCGGCCTCCCAAAGTGCTGGGATTACAGGCGTGAGCCACCGCGCCTAGTCAATGAGACGGTGTTTCAAACAACAACAACAAACAAACAAACAGCAGCAATGAATCAAGCAGAGAGGGCTGATTCCAATGACTGGGCACACATCACGTATTAAGCACTTTTCAGGCATCCTTTGATTGAACTTCACCCATGAGGTGGGTAGTTCTTAACCTCATTTCCAGGTAGGAAAAGAGGTTCAAGACCTAAGGCCTATGTGAGGTTGGGTAGGCAGGGGTTGCTATGGACCGGAATGGTGTGGGAGAACACGTTGGTCTCCGACGACTACAGGGCGTGGGAGAGGGCTCGCTATTGTGGCCTTGACCTGGCATGCCCTTGGGACATGCCCTCCCCGGGCCTGGGGTCTTCCAAGAGCCCTGAGATCCCGGCAGGCAGGACGTACCACGAGAACTGGGAACCACGTGAAGGCCAGAAGGGCTGCGGAGCCCGCAGTGCTTCCGAGAGGCCGAGAGGAAGCCGAGGGAAGCCGAGTGTGGCCGAGCCGAGCCAAGTCAAGCCGAGCGCAGCCGAGCCACGCCGAGTGGGCCTGGGGCAGCGGTTGGTGGGGAGAGCGGCGCAATGACGTCACTGGCGCGGCGCGTGGTGGCCTCTCAAGAGTGCAGGCGCTGTGGGGCGTCAGCTGGACAAAAGCTGACCCGACTTCATTTATCTGCCTCGACCCCGACCCCGGCTGGTAGACAGCACTCCTGATGCACGGGACGAGGGAGCAGCACGAGCAAAGGCCCTGAAACAGGAGGGAGAGCGGTGAGTGCCTTGCCCAGATCCCTGAGCCGTCGTGGGACTTGGGCCTTCTGTGCGCTGCGGGGAGCCATGCAGGGCTGCGGCGTGGGATGCCGGACTCGCCCTGGGTGTCAGGGGAAGGAGATGGGGGAGGTTATACTGGGGCCATACAGTCATTGTAGAACCTGTTCCCCCCGAGGGCCGTCTGTCGGGTCCCAGAGCCAGGACCACGGTTGGGACAATTTGAGCGCCCACCTGAGCACCGTTGTCCCTGTGCGAATGTGCTTTGGTGAAAACTGTGCCTCCTTCTCTAGAGGAAACTAGATACCCCTTACCCCCAAATCAGGCCAAGCCCACCATGTTATTCCTGGTAAGCTCCCAGCCCTGGGGAGGCTCTGAGTGATGGCAGTGGGAGGCCAGGTGAGAGGTACAAAGCTGGCATCCAGGTGGAACTGGCCACACCCACCATGGCCCAGCATCCACCAGGCAGGTCCTGTGGCCTTCCCTTGCCGTTGGTCTGATTGGCTGGAGCCAAAGGGCCTGGCCGAGAATGAACCGCTCCCTTGTAAATATACACCATGAGGCAGGAAGCCGAAGCCCATTTCACCAGGCCCTCTGCTTAGGTCATCTCCACCCAGCAGCCAGGCCAGATCAGGTTACCTCCACGTTCCCCATCAATCTTGAAATCCACACTTTCCACCAAGGTCTACAGGACCCCACGTGCCCGGGCCCCTGCCCATCCCTCCCGCTTCTTCACCCCTCCCACTCTGCCAGCCTTCTTGAACGGGCCGAACTCCTTCCTGACTGAGCGCCTTTGCACTCGCTCTTCCCTCTGCCTGGACTGCTCATCTCATCTCCTGGCTTTGCCGGGCTGGTGCCTTTCTGTCATTCCAGGCACAATAATTTCAGTGTCACCTCCTGACCTTTCTAAAAGAGCCCCATCCACTGTCCAACCACCCTGTCGAGTTTTCATCTGACCACTGTCACTATGTACTTGGAATGTTCCTTTTCCTTTATTTCATGTTTAGTTATTTACTGTCCAAGGCCCTGAATGTAAACTCTGTAAGCAGGGTTCAGACCCCTCTATTTTGTTCATTCCTGTATCCTTTCGGCTTAGATTAATGCCTGGCTGGGCGCAGTGGCTCACACCTATAGTCCCAGCATCTTGGGAGGCTGAGGTGAGAGGATCACTTGAGCCCAGGAGTTGGAGACTGGCCTAGACAACATAGGGAGACCCCATCTTGGCAAAAATAAATTAGCCAGACATGGTGGTGCATGCCTGTAGTCCCAGCTACTCAGGAGGCTCAGGTGGGAGGATCGCTTGAGTCCAGGAGGTCAAGGCTACAGGAGCTGTGATCACACCACTCCACTCCAGCCTGGGTAACAGAGTGAGACCCTATCTCTTTAAAAAAAAAAAGAAAGAAAGAAAAAGAGGAGGAAAAGGATAATGCCTGTAACGTAGGAGGTGCTCAGTGTTTGCTATATTAACCTCAACTATCATTATTGGCACCGCATCATTCAGAGATGTATTTAGCACCTACTGCATGCTAAGTTGTGCGCTAAGCACTTTCTACCTGTTATGTCATAGAAGAGGCTCAGTTCGCCACTTCCTGGGATAATGACAGTACCTACTCATAAGGTTGGGAGGATCAAGTAGGCTGAGGCCTAGGAATATGCATTTTCACCAGATTCCTCCCTTATCCCATCCCCTCTCCCACTATTTAAGAAACCCATCCTGCACTGGGCACAGTGATTCCTGCCTGTAATCCCAACACTCTGGGAGGCTGAGGTGGGAGGATCGCTTGAACCCAGGAGTTTGAGACCAGCCTGGGCAATATAGCGAGGCCACATCTCTACCAAAAACAAGAAAATTAGATGGGTGTGGTGGCTCACACCTGTAGTCCCAGCTACTCAGTCCCTGCGCTGTGGCGGGAGGATTGCTTGAACCCAGGAGTTTGATTCTGCAGTGACCTGTGATCTCGCCACTGCATTCCAGCCTAGGTGACAGAGCAAGACTCTGTCTTAAAAAAAAAAAAAAAAAAAAGAAGAAGAAGAAGAAGAAACCTGTCTTGTTGTTTAGAGTGGGATGGATTTGTTCCAAGTCCTGGCCATCACTTACGAGCTGTGTGACCTTGAGTAGGTGGCTGCACTTGTCTGAACCTCCATTTCCTCATCTGGAAAACGGGGGCCAGAGTTTTCGCTCAAGGGTGGCTTGGAGGCTGGTCACAGGCTGTCCCCACACCCACACACAGTCCTTGTCATTCCAAAGAGTGCCTCCTTTCCCATGGTGCCCGCCCCACACTGCCCTGGCTCACCCGCTCAGTGGGGAGGACACCTCCACTGCACCTGGGCCCCCAACTCAGTCTCTTGCACACACAAACTCTCCTCTCACTTTTCATTCTTGTAAATTGACGTCAGCGCTGCTGAATCATGAAGCTGAGGTTTGAGAGAGAGACAGAATCTGCACCACCCGGGAAGCCACATGGCGCTGGTGCGCGTACACACACACACACACACACACACACACACACAGCCTTTTCCCCCTTCAGTGGTGCCTGCACACACTTTGTCACACGGGACGTGGGGTGCAGCTCCCAGGGCTTTAGGTCACTGTACCTATGTTAGTATGGATTTATTTTAAGTAACTCATAAAGGGAGGAAGGGGCCAGCTCTGGGAAGTGTGATCAGAGGGGGCCTTTACTCTTAGCTGTTCTGCTTCAAGTTCTGCAAGGGGAATGGGTTTGGATGCCCAACACTTGCGTAAGGAAAATATGATTTTCATACTTTTTTCAAAGGAGGAAAAAAAACTAACATATTGCAAGCTACCTGCTAGCTGACCCCTCTTTCGAGGAGGACCTGTTTTCCCATCTGTAAAACAGGGATGTTCACAGTCCCTACATCGGAAGGCTGGGTGAGTTCAATGTTTTACACAGGTGATGCGGGACCTGGGAGCAGTTCCTGCACAGACAATGCTACATAGAAATATGAGCAGCTGCTATTATTACTGCAGCGGTTAGGTCCTCCGGTTGCCTAGTGGTACCCAGCCTCTGAAAAAGTCCTGAGTGGGTTTGCAAAACCTGGCTCCACCCCTTGTTGTGGTCCTGCTTTGCCTCTCGGAGCCCGTTTTCCCATCTGTAAAATGGGGCCAGCACAGCCAGTGAGTGGTCACTAAGGGTCTGTGAGTATACTAGTATTACAACCAGATCCCCAAGCATTGCCATCTTGGATTTCTGTTTCTCCAGACACTGCCCACAGCAGGCAACAGACAGGGAAGAACAAGGACAGGACTTAATTAATCCACAGCAGAGAAGAAAGGGCAGGGGTGTGGCAAAAGAAAAGAAAACAAAACAAAAAGCAAGATTTTTGGAGACAGAGACAAGACATCACCTCCTTCCCTCCCACTTCACCTTACTAAGGGATGAAATTGCCAAAGCTCTCTGAGATCCTAAATCTCTTCTGGCCATCCTTAAAGTCCTGGAGCCTACTTAATCCCCAAGACAGGCCTGGGCTACTCTGACTCTCTGACCATCAAGTTAATTTTATGTTGTACTTGCAAGTCTGAAAGGTATTATTAAGCATTAGAACACTATTATGTGTGTCTCCAAGGCTGAAGAGGGCCACTCTATCTTCTAAAGATGAAGTATGACGTGTCCACCAGGCTGCTTAACCCTAAACCTGAAAATGACTCAGTTCACCATGTGTTGAGTACAACCCTCAAGTTACCACCATGGCCCATGTGTCAGGCTGGCCAAAGACACAGAAGTTGCCAGAAACCCAGGTCCTGGACACTTTCTGGTGCTGTGGGCCAGCCCCACAAACGTCCTGGAGCCACTCTTCCCTTCCCTGGCTCCTGAAAACATCAACCTCCTCTATGATGCGCAGAAAGTTGCCCTTAGAAAGGTGGAGGCCCAGGGAGGCAAGGGGAATTGCCCTAGCCGCCAGCAGCACCCTCCCGCCACCACAGACCACACAGTCTCCTTCTGGCTCCAAGTTGTGTGTTCACCAAAAAGTACACAAGACAGAGCAGGGTGAGAAGAAGGAAGCTAGACCCAGCCCTGTATCCCCCATCTCATCTCAACTGAGTATCCCTTGATGCTGGTTCAGAATGTGCCACTCCTCTGTCCAAAAACTCACTAAGCCCCCACCCCCACCCCTTCCTGGAAGCTGTTGTGGTCATAGAACCAAAGAAGTTTCCTCTCTGTTATCCATTTCAAGCAGATGCTTAGTGGACAGCCAAAAAAAGGCCCAAGTGTTGTCTTTGACAGGAATGGCCACAGGCAGATTTACTCAGTTTTCCCTTCTGTAGAATGGAAATAAGAGCCCGTGCCTCACAGGGTTGTGCCTCTCTTTATAGGATTAAGTAAATTTAAGTATGCAAAGCACAGAATTAGGGCTGGCACGCACAAAGTGCTCAAACGCGAGCTGCTGTCTTACCGGACACACGCCAAAACTAGACCAACCGTTTCTCTCCCTGGAGAGTTGTGGGTGGAACCGTGAGGGATGCCCAGCCACAGAGCAGGCCCCGTACACCACCTGCAGCCCAGCAGGTCAGCCTTAGGACCCTCTCCCCTGGGCCTGTTCAGAACCAAGTTAAACTTTTGGCCAAAGCACACTCGCTAGAAAACTTATTTTTTTTTTTAAAAAAAAAAACTTTCATAATAAAGTTTATTACCTAAACTGACTTTAAAAATATAAAATAGGATTCTGCACAGCAGAAAAATAAAGCCAGAGACCCTCCCCCAACCCCTGGTTTGTGCAAAGATACTGGGTATATGTAAACATGAAGAGGTAGGAGGTGCGAGTTCAGGTCCTGGCTCCAGATACAGTTAAGTTAAGCTGCTACAACAACCAGGGGGACCCAGAGGGAGCACCAGGAGGGGGAGGACCCCCTCAAGAGGTGAGAAGGGGTCTGCGGCCTCGTCTCCAGCCGAGGGCGGGAGGCGCCTCGCCCCTACACCCATCCGCTCCCTCCAACCCAGGCCGGGGAGGGTACCCACATGGTTCCAGGCAAGTAATAACAGAAAATAACACGGCATCCCAGTTAATGCTGCGTGCACGGCGGGCGCTGCCGGTCAAATCTGGAAGGGGAAGGAGCTCAGGTAGTCGCGGAGGACGGGGTTGAGGGGGATGCGAGCCAGGTTCTCGCGGCCCACGGTAGCCACGATGCGCTGGCGGCACAGCTCCTGCAGCGGCCGCACGCGGCGCTGGCGCAGCGGGGCCCCCAGCATGCGGCGCGGCGCCGCCACGTAGTGCTCCAGCAGCTCGAAGAGGCAGTCGAAGCTCTCGCGGCTGCCATCCAGGTGAAAGCGCCCGGCCTGAAAGTGCACGCGGATGCTCGTGGGTCCCGAGGCCATCTTCACGCTAAGGGCGAAGAAGCAGTTCCGCTGGCGGCTGTCGCGCACCAGGAAGGTGCCCACGGGCTCGGCGCGCAGCCGCTCGTGCGCCCCGTGCACGCTCAGGGGCCCCCAGTAGAATCCGCAGGCGTCCAGGAGCGCGCTGGCGCGTGTGATGCGCCGGTAATCGGCGTGCGAACGGAATGTGCGGAAGTGCGTGTCGCCGGGGGCCGGGGCCGGGACCGCGGGGCACGGCCGCGGGCGCGCGGGGGCCGCGGACGAGGAGGAGGAAGAGGAGGAAGGTTCTGGCCGCCGTCGGGGCTCTGCTGCTGTGGAGACTGCATTGTCGGCTGCCACCTGGTTGTGTGCTACCATCCTACAGAAGGGGCCAGCCGGAGGGGTGGGCCATAGCGTCCGGGGGTGCGCTGCGGGAGAGACAAAGCGGTGAGCTGGGGCGCTGCGGGGCCGGGCAGGTGTGCGCCGGCCGGACAACTCCGGAGGGCGGCGCTCCCGGCGGACCCGGCCCTAGGGGGCGAGCACGGAGCACCAAGTCCGCGCGGATCCGTTCAGCCTCAGTGGACACAGCTGGAAAATGGGCTCTGTACTCCGCGGAGCTCTTCCCGGCGGGTGGGGGCTCGGTGGAGGCGGAGTCCGGCCTCCGGGCAGCACCGAGAGGGGGGCGTGGAGAGCAGCCGGCTCTGGCTCCAGCCGTCCGGCCCCGGCTCGCCGCCCCGCGCCCGCCGCCTGCTGGCCAGGCTGGGATCCGCGCCTGGTCTGGGCGATTTGGGCTAGGGCCGGAGAAAGGCTGTGCTGCGGGAGCCCCGCGCGCGGGGGGCGGCCTGGGTGGGGCCGGCGAGGGTCAGGGGCATCGCGGCCGCGACCCCATCCTGCAGCCCCCGAGGCCCGCCCGACTCCTGGCTGCCCTGGACTCCCCTCCCTCCTCCCTCCCGCCTCCTTGCCCAGGGCCCGGCTCACCTGGCGGCGGGGCGCGGGACGCCGCGGGCGGGACGGCGGGGGGCTCCGGGGCGCTCCGGGGCGGCTCTCGCGCATGCTCCGGGGCCAGGAGCCGCGCAGCTGCCACGGCCGCAGCTCGCTCTGCTCGGCGCCCGCCCCTGCGCCAGTCTTTTAAACCGGCTTGGAGGCGGGGCTAGCGACGGCGGGAGGCCCCGCCCCTGCCGGCCCCGCCCCCAGCTCCACTTTTGGTTTCTCTTTCCGCGGTGGCGTCCGGCGAGGACCGCTTCGGCCCTGTTTCCCTCTCTTGTGGACCCTCCCGCGGGGCCCTCTGCCCGCCTGTTCGCACCTGCCCCAGCACCCGCCTCTCGAGGGGCTCTGGCCCCGACCCTGCGCCTTCCGGCCACTTCTCGGACCTCTCCTTCGGACTTGGCGACCCCGATTTTGCCCCGCTACCTCCGGTTCCACTTTCTGCCGCCAGGCCCTCTTGGGACGCGCCCTGACACACCCTCCTCCGCCCCAGCTGTCTCCACACCCGCCGGGGGCAGAGCCCTGTCCTCTCCTCCCCTGCAGCCAGATCCCCCTAGGAGGCCACAGAAGGTGTCCCCAACCCTGAGCCTGACCCCACCCGTAGACCCCCTCCTAGCCCCTGCTCCACCCGCCGTCGACGCCCTCAGTCGCCCGCCCTGCTGTCCCGAAGCCCCGGCCGGCCGCGGTCTCTGATCTTGGCTCGGGCTTCCCAGGAAGCGGCGGCCTGACCACAGGCTTCAGAGGAACCCCTGGCGGCGCGGTCGCCTCCACCCCGGCCCAGTTCCTCGGAAACTGGGCGGGGCCGGGCAAGGTCCCTGGTGGCCTCGACTGCCCTCCCTGCGCTCCCACTACCCGGCTGCGGAAGAAACTGAGGCTGGGGAGGGGCTGGGATTTGCAATGGCTTGCAGATTGGGAGCTCTGGACCTGGATCTCGCCTTCCCCGTCTTCATTTTGGGGAGAGGTGCAGCTGGACGACATCAAATTGGAGCCCAGTGAAAAAATGGTGCATTCTCAGACGTGATGAATCCCCAAACCTGGTTTCCTAGCCCTCCTCTCCCCCGACCCCTTCCTCATAGATTTCCCCCTCCTACTGCTCCGTCAGGCATCTGCCCTTCAAAGACTGCCTTCCCACCACACACACGGCCGGGGCTTGGGATGGTGAGCGGTCGGTGGTCAGGGCTGTAATTTGCACACGTGTTTGTGATTTAGTGATTCCGATTGTCGTGCAAGGCCATGGAGTAGGTGCCTGGCTGCTCCGTGTATTTTTGAATGAAGGCATGTGAGGAGCCCCAGCATCACAAGGGGCCACATAAAAACCTGGCTAGGTTGGGCACTTGGTTACTGGCCTCACACTGGGACACACTGCCCTCTACAGACAGCTCTCAGACGGCTTCTCTCCTGGAAGCCCTGGTGCCCAGTCCCTTCCCGCCTCCCTGGCCCCACGATGCCTCCTTCCCCAGGCAGAGCCTAGGTCCTTATTAACCTCCTGAACACAGGGAGTGGCCCAGAATCAGCCCGGCTTAGCACCCCATCAATGCCCTGAATCTGCATGTGGCCAGGGCTGGTGGTGGTCATTGATGTAGCCTCCTAGGTTGTGCGTGTGTGTGCGTGCGCGTGCGTGAGGGGGTGAGAGAAGATGCAGAACCTTGCCTGCACCAGAGGTCAGGTGTGTGGTCATTCGAGAGATGTCCACTGAACATGTGCTGGAGGCCACACTCTGTGGAGGGTGATGGAATACAAGGAGACCCAGTTCCAAATCTGCACCTTTCTATTCTTGTGACCTTGAGCATGTAATTAACCTCTCTGCCATGGTTTCTTTATCTGTGAAATGGGGATAATAATAGTACCTCTAGCAGGGCGCAGTAGCTCATGCCTATAATCCCAGCACTTGGAAGGCCAAGACAGGAGGATTGCTTGAGCCCAGGGGTTTGAGAACAGCCTGGGCAACAAAGTGAGACCCCCTCTCTACAAAAAAAAAAAAAAAATAGTACAAAAATCAGCCAGGCGTAGTGGTTTGCACCTGCAGTCCCAGCTACTTGGGAGGCTGAAGCAGGAGGATTGCTTGAGTCCAGGAGGTCAAGGCTGCAGTGAGCCACGATTTTGTCAGTGCACTCCAGCCTGGGCAACAGAGTAAGACCCTGTCTCAAAAAGAAAAATAAATAGTACCTCCATCCCGGGGTTGTGTGGGAATTAAATGAGTGATTATGGGTCAGGTGCTTAAAACAGCCCGTAGTGTCTAATAAGCAGTCGGTAGATGTTTGTTGTTCATCTGAGGGTGCCTGTGGGTGTGGCAGTGTGTTGGAGCCCACAGACGCATGGCTTCAACCCCTGTGTCCATTTTTTTAAAGAGATGGAGTGTTGCTCTGTTGCTCAGGCTGGAGTGTAGTGATAGGATCGAGGAGGCACTATAGCCTCGACCTCCTGGGCTCAAGAGATTCTCCCATCTCAGCCTCCTGAGTAGCTGAGACTGCAGGCACATGCCACCACACCCGGCTAATTTTTTAAATTTTTTGTAGAGATGGGATCTCACTACGTTGCCCAGGCTGGTCTCGAACTCCTGTCCTTTAGTGACCCTCCTGCCCTGGCTTCCCAAAGCACTGCCTTATATCTATGTTTGAAGCCCTAGTCCAGGGACCACAGGCCAGGGAAGGCACAGCAAGGGAGCAGGAAAGCTTCTAAAGGTACACTCAGCACACGTGGGTTCTCCTCACTGCCACCAGTGACAGACAGCTTTGGTTTCATTTTCTGAAGTCCTGTGTTCAAAATGAAACCAAATCCAGATGCCGAAAGAGAAAAGGAAATCTGCTGGTTGACAAGCATCCACCTTGTGGGCTGTTCTCCTGGAGGGCTGGGCACCAGGCTCACAGGAAGCCAGGCAGTGCGAAACCCTGAGGGGCTCAGAGTGCTCGGTAGGATGGGACCAGGCTCTGACCCCAGACCTGCTGCATGACCTTGGGCAAGTGACCTGTCCTCTTGGGACCTCATTCGCCCCAACTGCAAAGTGATCTCTGGACATCTCGTACCTCACAGAGCAGCCAGACATGCAGAGCCAAGGGCAAAATGCCAGGCATGGAGTCGGTGCTTGGCACAATGACCTCTTGTCACAGGGCGGATGGACCAGCCCTATATCCACAGCTTACTAAACCACAGCCACAGCCAGATGTGTGGAAACATTCTCCTCCCTATCTTGGCAGATCCTCCTACCCCAAATGTGAGGGGCCCAGCCAGCATCTGGGGGAAGTCAAGATCCTGGTGGCTTATGGCACTTAGCTTTTCAGTTTCTCTTTCCGGCTTTGGTGGCGCCTTGCTGGGAAAAGTAGCTCCTGGCCAGGGTGTGTAATCGTGAAACTGGCCTCTGCCCCGGAATTCCTCAGCCCTGCTTTTCCTCTAACCCATGTGTCAGGGAGGTTCCCATGGGAGTCTGTGCCCCTGGGAACCCCGAGAAGTGGGGCTCACAGTGTGGATTCTGCTGACCGCTGGTCTGAATTTAAATGGGTCATTTCATAAGCATGTGGCCTGGGGCCAGCTTCTTAGCTTTTCTGTGCCTCAGTTTCCATATTTGCAAGATGGGATAGTAACATATCTATTTTCACTTCTTCAGTATTTATTCAGCAGATATTTACTGAGTTCTTACTGTGTGCCAGGCGCAGGGGACTCAGAGGTCTTCAGGCAGACCTAGGGGAGTCAGTGAATTCACACCATAAGTGCAGACAATACTGGGTGCTATGTGGGAAAGAAACAGAGAGAAAGGGGTGACTGGGTGTTTGTAGGGTGAGATAAGGAAGTTAGGGAAAGCCTCTTCGAGGTGGTGACATTAGCACTGACGTCTTTCTAAAAGTGGGATGAAGACCCCAGGTGGCGAGAACAGCCAGTGCAAAGGCCCTGTGGTGGGGGTGCTTGAAGATAGGAAAGGAGAGTTGGTATAGCGAGCCAGGGGGGGGTGTAGGGGTGAGGCATAGGGGTTGGCAGGGTCTGATCCATCAGGCAGGGCCTTGCTGGGCTGTGGCAGGGCTTTGGATTTTGCCCTGAGTGCATGGACCAGCCATCCAGGCCCAAGCGACAGCATAGGACTGAGTGTGGAAAGAACCTTCTAGCTGCTGACCTTCCCAGCTGCTGGGCTTTAGCCACGATGAGCTGTAGGAGTGGCCTTGGGACACTTTCCCATGGTCCTGTGAATTGGAAATTATGTGTTTCCCTTGATCAGATGAGGAGAGCACAACTCAGGGAACTGGTGGAACTTGGTGAAGGTGTTTTGGGGAGCCCTGGGGCTTGGCAGAACCTGGCCTGAAGTCCTCTGTCGGGAGAGGTTGCTTTGATGTTTGGAGTAGATCCTTTCTGCTCCCACCACAGGAACGATTGTGTGTCTCAGTGGCGGGTAGAGGGGTGTGAGCTCAGAGGACCCGAGTCCAAGGAGAAGGTGTGAGAGGCCAGGGAACGAGGGCATGAGCCAGTGGCTGACTCCAAAGTGGCGCCAGTCCTGGAGACTTGATGAGACTCTTCTAGCAGGCACAGGTGAAGAAAGGAGAGGTGAAGTCAGCTGTTACTTGAAGTAGTCAGTAGTCACTGGCTTTCAGAAAGCAGTGAAGATTGTTTCGTTAACAGCTGCAAAATAGGAGGGGCAGGAAAGTAGAATTCTAGGAATGCTGGTGGAGGGGTCCAGACACACCTGCTTCCAGTCCCAGCTCCCCTCCCCATCAGCTGTGTGGCTTCAGGCAAGTTGACTGAATCCAGTGGCCCAGAGAACTCTCACAAAGCCCGAGCCTGGGAAGCACAGTGCCTGTTCCTCAGTAAATCCCTTGGGATCTTTGTCGTGGCCTATTCACTCCATTTTTGCACAGTATTCCAACAAGCCTAACCAGTTTCTACCCACCCCACCCCATCCCATAAGTGACAAATTAGGTGTCAGCAGCTGACAGCAAGGACCAGTAGCGGTGACATAGGGGGCAAAGAACTTGCAGAAACTATGAAACTAGGCACAAGAGCTAGCACGCAGCAGACTGGGGACGTTAGAGTGTGGGGCAGGAAGATTCCTCATGTCCATGGGCCCTCACTGTGGTGATGCTGTTGAGAATGTCGGGTATCGCAATGAGAGGTAGAATTGGGCCCAGTTCTCTCTGAGGAGGCGTCTGGTCTCAGGGCACACAGAGCAGCAGCAGTCTCCTCACATGCCACGATGTGGGAAGCCCAGCGTCTACTGGCCCAATTGGCAGTGCCCTGAACAGGCTCAGGGAGGGGTAACCCTCAACCGAGTTGTAAAGAGTGAGCATCACGGCTGGGCGCAGTGGCTCACGCCTGTAATCCCAGCACTTTGGCAGGCGGAGGCAGGCGGATCACGAGGTCAGGAGATGGAGACCATCCTGGCTAACACGGTGAAACCCCGTCTCTACTAAAAATACAAAAAATTAGCCGGGCGTGGTGGTGGGCACCTGTAGTCCCAGCTACTTGGGAGGCTGAGGCCGGAGAATGGTGTGAACCCAGGAGGCGGAGCTTGCAGTGAGCAGAGATGGCGCCACTGCACTGCAGCCTGGGCGACAGAGCAAGACTCCATCTCAAAAAAAAAAAGAATGAGCATCACTTGAGTTCAAGGAGTTCAAGACCAGCCTGGGCAGCATGACAAAACCCCATCTCTACAAAAATATGAAAAAATTAGTTGGGCATGGTGACACATACCTGTGGTCCCTGCTACTTGGGAGCCTGAGGTGGGAGGATCACTTGAGCTCGGAAGACAGAGATGGCAGTGAGCTGAGATCACACCACTGCACTCCAGCCCGGGTGACTTAGGGAGACCCTGTCTCAAAAAAAAAAAAAAAAAAAAAAGAGCTCTCACCAAGGGAACGGAGTGAGATCATATTCCGGGCAGAGCATGACAAGAATGTGAGGCCCTGGGCAGTGCATGAGGCCAAAGGTAAGCCGGACACCCCAAGGCAGCCCTAGTGGCTTCTAGGAGGAGACTCGTCTGGAGGAAGGGAGAGGGCTGGACTGGACCTCTGCCTGCCCTGGAGTGATGAGTCCCTCTGTGGGAGAGCGTTCTGGGTCACCTTGCCCAGACCAGCAAGCCCAGAGCAGGAGCTGATGTTATATCCACATGCCTTTACTGCCTCTCCAGATTCAACAGAGCTTCGCTGAGCACCCATTAGACACATTCACTGATGCTCATTCCTTTTTTATCCTCTTTTTCCTTCAATTTTCCTCCCTCTAGGTAACCCAGGCACCAGCTTGGTCTGTTCTTTGGGATCTTTTTTATTTTTATTTTTATTTTTTGATACTGGGTCTCCCTCTGTCACTCAGGCTGGGGTGCAGTGGCGTGAACACAGCTCACTGCAGCCTTGACACCCCCACCCCACCCCCACTGTGCTGAAGCAATCCTCCTGACTCAGCTTCCCATGTAGGTGGCACGTATTGCCATGCCCAGCTAATTTTTTCATTTTTAGGGAGACAGAGTCTCACTTTGTTTCCTAGGCTGGTCTCAAACTCCTGGCTTCAAGTGATCCTCCCTCGTGGGCCTCGCAAAGCGCTGAGATTATAGGCATAAGCCACTGCTCCCACCCTGGGGTCTTTTTCTATGCATCTACATGCTTGTATTTTGACCCATAAAAATGATGTTCCTTGGCCAGGTGTGGTGGCTCATGCCTGTAATCCTAGCGCTTTGGGAGGTCGAGCTGGGAGGATCACTTGTGGTCAGTTCGAGGCTGTGGTAAGCTATGATTGTGCCACTGCACTCCAGCCTAGGTGACAGAGCAAGACCCCAATTATTTAAAAAAAAAATAGTATTCCTTTGTGTAGGACTTTTCCCTCTATCAATGTCATGTGTTTCTCCATCTTGCACTTTCCACCCAACAGATACTCTGGCAATCTGGCTAGATCACATATAGATCGACCCCATGCTCCTGAAGAACTGCATGATACTCCTCAGCGTACGTTCATTTAGCCGTCCCCGGTGGGTGGACACATAGGTTGTATTTTTGCTCTTGCAAACAGCGTGGCCTGCACCTCCCTGTACAGCCTCTTGGCACACATGTGATAAACCGTTCTTACCGTTTGAATGTTCATAGGTGCCACCCAGTCACCTGCCAGCGTGCTGTGCACATTTACCTTCTGGGCAAAAGCATTCAACAATGTTTCCCCATGCCTTCACCATTATCATACTTTTTCCATTTTTGCCTATTTGATGATTTCGTAAGTGGTGGCTTCTCATTGTTGCTTTAATGCCTGCTTCTTCTTTCATTTATTCAACAAATACTTACTGCACTCTTAATATGTGCCAGGCACTGTGCTAAGTCCTGGAGATGCAGCAGTGAACAGCATGGCCTCCTCGGTTCTCTTTACAAAGTGTGAGACGCACTTGAGACTCAGAGAGATTAAGGAATAGTCCTGGGGTCACCCAGCGAGGGAATGGGGGAGCTGGGATTTGAAGCTGGGTCTGTGTGGCTGCAGGGTTTGAGATGTTTTTCCTTCCGAATCATAGCTCATATGAGCATCTCC
This sequence comes from Pan troglodytes, assembly GCF_028858775.2. Classification (NCBI taxonomy): domain Eukaryota; kingdom Metazoa; phylum Chordata; class Mammalia; order Primates; family Hominidae; genus Pan; species Pan troglodytes. Next base: position 13,911,226 of record NC_072416.2, read on the forward strand.
ACCAGAGTCTGCCCTCTCATCTGACCCACTCCATTCCCGACTCCTGCCCCAACCCAGGACCACTGCATTTCCCCTTGGTAATCCCTCAGGCCCACAGGAGTGACAGCCCTGCAGGTAACCCCACCACAGGACAGGCTGCACCTCATTGCTCCCCAAACCTAACCTCACCCCCCAGTAGCCCACTGAAATTAAATCTCTGAGTATCAAGACAGCTCATCTTCAGAACCCACATACTCTCTTGCTGGCTGGATTTATTGTCTGTCTCTCTCCATTTCCTGAATTTGGGTCTCCAGCAGGCCTGTCCCCAACCTGCTGCCACCCACCCCAAGCCGAGCAAGTGAAAGCATGAATCTGTGGTTGGATTATTTTTTCCTGTCATCATTGTACGTCTGACTGTACAAGGGTGGCGTGTATTGTGAGTGCTTGCCTACATGTGTGTTTCCTGTGGGAAGGGTCAGGGGAGGTGACTGAGAGCCTTCATGCACATGTAGGGGTGTGTATGTGTATTTGGGGTCCACATGTGAATGTGGGTCTCTGTGTCTGAGTGGGTTTGAACAGCTGCTTCTTCATACATGTGGCCAGGAGTTCGAGGCTGTGGTGAGCTATGATTGTATATGTGACTATCCGTGTTTGTGCCACCTTTGTGTTGGTTGTGTTGGTGTTGGTTTCAGGGAAATGTGGAGTTAAAGGTAGGTCCATAAGCCACACGTGTGACCCAGTCCATTGGCTTATAATAAAAGATTTACCTTCAGTAATCATATCATAAAAGGACACTGCCCAGGAAGTAGGGAGGTCCTTTGGTGAGTGGGGCTCAAAGTCCCTGACTTTATGTCTAACCCTGTCTCCACTTCCTCTTTCAAAATATGTTCCCCAGAAGGGCCTCCCTAAGTCTTTTGCACCGATGTGTCAGTGACTCTCATGGCTTAATGTGGCCTTACATTTGGGAACCAGTAAGTTTTGGGCAAAACATGAATCTCTTATCTCAGACCTGCCTGCCAGGAGTCCTTGACCAAGTTGTTTCACCTCTGAGTCTCAGCTTCTTCATCTGTACAGTGGGACCAATAATGTCTCTTGTTGAGGAGTGTGGATTCCGTGGAAATATTTATGTCAAAACATCTGGCATCTAGTAGGTGCTCGATAAATGGAATTCCCGAGTATGCTTGGGTGCTTCCCCACACCCTCTCCTAATAGAAACAACCTGGAACATTTCCCTGCTGTGAGAGGAGGATAAAGGGACCCAAGGAAAGGAGACTGATGGTGACATTGAGTGACATTGATCGGATGGACCAGGCCCTCTCTTGGATGCTTGCAGGTGCATTATCTCAATGAACCTCCACTGGGACCCCTCCAGGCAGGCACCATTAGCCTCCCGTTTTACAGAAAAGACCAGGATGCAGACAGGGGACATGACTTGCTCAAGGCCACACAGCTGAGATCTGAAAGAGGACCTTCCATGTCATGCCACTGCCTGGGACGGGCTCAGCAAAGCTTGGAGTCCTGCAAGGCCTTCCCCAAGACTCCTGGGCCCATTTCCCTTCCCTGCAGACAGCCCATCACCACTCATTTCTACTCCTGCCCCACCTCCCTTCACCTGTTCACCCTGTTCCTTCAGCCCAAATGTCAAATGCAGCACAAAAGAAAACAAAGTGACCCTGTGTCTGGCGCTATGCTGGGCACCTTATCACACACCAGGCTGCTGGGTACCCCGCCCCCCAGTATGTCAGAATGATGAGCCCATTAGACAGAGGAGGAGAGTGAGGCTCAGAGTGGTCTAGTCCCAGCCGCCGCAGCTAGGATAGTGAGAACTAGGGCAGACTTGAGTCTGACCCTAAAACCAAGGCTGGTGGGTATGAAGGTCAGAAGCCAATTTACCCAAGACCCTGACCATTCCCCAGTCCTTTTGTCTGGCAGCCGGCATTCCTTCACGAAAATCTGCCTGGTACTTTTTATGCCATGTTAACAGCAGAGGTTTACTGAGTGCCAAGCACTGAGCCCAGACACCATGTCACATGCATGACACACTGACCTCTCCCAACCTCCCAGCAAGGGTGCCCATTTTACAAATGAGAGCAGGTTTCCTACTTGGAAGCAGGGTTCTGTCTGGTTCACCCTTATCTTCCCTCCTTGGCCTTAGCCCAAAGCCCACACAAGTGGGTGCTCAGTAAATGTTTGCGAAAGAGGAATGAGGAAGGCAGGACTCTGGGCATTATCTTGGGAGGAACCTCCAGCCCACCTGTTGTGGAAAATCACCCCGCTAGACCGGGCTGCCATTCTGCCAATTGCTGTACCCTGTCCCATCCCCTGCAATCCAGTCTCCACACAGCAGCCAGCACCACTTTGAAAACACACACCAGGTGGCTGGGCGCAGTAGCTCATGCCTGTAATCCCAGCACTTTGGGAGGCCAAGGCAGGCGGACCACGAGGTCAGGAGATCGAGACCATCCTGGCTAACATGGTGAAACCCTGTCTCTACTAAAAATACAAAAAAGTTAGCTGGACGTGGCGGTGTGCACCTGTAGTCCCAGCTACTCGGGAGGCTGAGGCAGGAGAATGGTGTGAAGCTGGGAGGCGGAGCTTGCAGTGAGACGAGATGGCGCCACTGCACTCCAGCCTGGGCGACAGAGCAAGAGTCCATCTCAGAAAAAAAAAAAGAAAAAAGAAAACACACACCAGGCTTGGTGCAGTGGCTCACGCCTGTAATCCTAACACTCTGGGAGGCCGGGGTGGGAGGATTGCTTGAGCTCAGGAGTTTTTAAGACCAGCCTGGGCAACATAGTGAGACCCCATCTCTACAAAAAGTAAAAAAATAAGCCGGGCACAGTGGCTCACGCCTGTAATTCCAGCACTTTGGGAGGCCAAGGCGGGTGGATCACTTGAGGTCAGGAGTTTGAGACCAGCCTGACCAACATGGTGAAACCTCTTCTCTACTAAAAAAATACAAAAATTGGGGTGTGGTGGGAAAGGAGAGGGAGATCATTAGGACAAATACCTAATTCATTCAGGGCGTAAAACCTAGATGACGGGTTGATAGGTGCAGCAAACCACCATGGCACATATATACCTGTGTAACAAACCTGCATGTTTGGCACATGTATCCCAGAACTTAAAGTAAAATGAAATAAAAATAAAAAGCAGGGACAAAACGCCTGCACAGTGGGAGAAAAAAATACAAAAATTAGCCAGGTGTGGCAGGCACCTGTAATCCCGGCTACTCGGGAGGCTGAGGCAGGAGAATTGGTTGAACCCAGGAGGCAGAGGTTGCAGTGAGCTGAGATGGCGCCACTGCCCTCCAGCCTGGGCGACAGAGCGAGAAGTCAAAAATAGCTAAGCATGGTGATGCATGTCATGCTACTCGGGAACCTGAGGCGGGAGGATGGCTTGAGCCTGGGAGATCAAGGCTACAGTGAGCCATGATTGCATCACTAAACGCCAGCCTGGGTGACAGAGTGAGATGGTCTCAGAGAAAAAAGCACACACCAGACTCTATCAACTCACCCAGTTGAGACCCTCCCCTGACTTCTCACACCAAGAATAATGTCCAAGCTCCTTCCTGCGGAGATTGGTACAACCCCGGCATGGTCTGGCCCCCACCTGGTGCCCCCAGCTCATGTCCCAGCACCTTCAGATTCTATGCCAGCTCCTCTGGAACACAGGTTCTAACCCAGGCTCATTCCCTCACGGGGACATGACATCACCCTGCTCCCTTGATACAGCTCATTCTGACAAGTCTTGTGTGTTTGGACTGTAAGTTCCATGAGGGCAGGGCCTTGTGTGTTCTCTAGTTCTGTTCCCAGAGCCCAGCACAGTCCCTGAACAGACTTTGGTCCCTTAGTAAAAGTTTGTTGAAATGGCTGCTTTGAGGAACGTTGAGGTTGGTACTATGTTACAGAATCAACAAGTGAGACTCAGAGGTTGGTCACAGTCCAGGGTCACACAGCGAGTACGAAAGATGAGCCCGGATTCAAACTCAGGATGCTCTGGATTGCAAAAGGCACATTCTGAACCCCTCTTCCTGTCTCCTGTCGTGTTCTTGGGCTACATACATGTGGATCACGTGAATAGGTTGTGGACATGTGTGCATCTTGTGTGTCCACACGTGTACACACCCATGTGGGAACGTACAGGGCAAAAGATTGTTATCCAAGCAGAGTGGACTCTGCAGGCTTCTTGGCATCCTACCCCCATTCATTTCTGCCCCTGTGCAGGCCCCCAAAACACATAACACCTTTATTAGTGAAATCAAAATGACTATGACTACTCAGGGATAGTCTTCCAGGTACAAGCTTTAATTAGTGTTGCGTAGAAATCACCATAGTAACATGTTCCTGCAAGAAGATTGACTTCATCCTAGCATTTTCTCCTTTGGGTGAAACACACAGGAACAAGCCAAGGAGTGCGGTCTCATTAGTTGGATTTCCGTCCTAAGGGATAAGAGTGGGAAAGGAACCTTTAATAGCTGAGCACTTCATGAAGTCAGTGACCTCCTTGACCTCCTGTAAGGTCTTACAACTACTCATTTGTGATTGAATATGGGACATAGATAGAGTTTAGACTACCGTCAGTGTCCTTTTGACCTATGTGAATCCAGGTATCCATCCATTTATCCCTTCCGTTTGTCATCCATCCATTCATTAGTTCACTCATTCCATTCATTTATTCAACATTTCGTTCCCATTCTATCCCATTAGTCTAGATATCTATTCTTCTATCTGTTTATTCAATTACTCTATATTACTCTGTTAAGATAATATTTAACCAATCAAACCAACCCATCAAAACTTCTACAACTATTTAACTCTATTTCTAACCAATTCATCCACCAACCACAATCTTCAAACTAATCATCTACCTAACCAACCAAATAACTAGCCAGCCAGTGCATTCATCCATTTATCCATCCATCCAGCTAATCGTATCCAAACTTCCTATCATTCAGCCAATGCATTCTTCCAACTATCCTTTCTATTACCTATTTATTGTTTACCCACCCAGTCATCCACCCAACCTCTCAACTCCATTCATGCTTTCATCTAGCTTATCTGCTATCTGTCCATCTTTCCATCCTCCTAATCAACCCATCCAATTTCAAAGATACTGTCCGTCAATGTATTATACATTCAGCTAGCCAACTGCCATTGTTTCTCTTCTCCCTCTTCCTTCTTGCCTGTGGTTCCTCTGTGACCTGGCTGCAGCCTTCCTCTCACTGCCCCCAAGGTCTGCTCCCCATCATCTGTGGGCTCGGTGGCCCTTCCCCACCTCCTTAAAGGGTACCTGAGCTCCGCGTCTTGGTTTTGTACACCTGCTGGATCCTCTTGGCCATTTTTTTCGTTTTCAGCTTGCCTTCCAAGTTCTTTCTGTTCTTGGGGCAGCTGCAGTGCAGGATGGTGGGCCGCATGGGAGAGTGGTGGGAGTTCATAGTCTTTTTGTGGCGCTTTGGTGGTGGACTAGTGTTGGGACTCTGGCTCTGGTGGCCGGATGAGCTGTGGGCTCCAGTTGGGTTGCGGTGGCTGGCCGGTCTCTGGCTGGAGCTCCGACTCCGGCTGCCACAATGGCTCTGTCTGCAACTCTGGCTGAAGGTTTGGCAGTGGCGGGTGCAGGTGCAGCTTTGGGGCTGAGAGTTGCTATGGAGCTGAGTGTGGGTGATAGGAAGGCTGTGAGTCTTGGTGTCCATAGGAGGCCACGTTTGGAGGGGCAGGGCCTCCTCCTCGTCCTCTCCCAGCAGGCCTAGCTTTACAGAGACCCTGGCAGCCCACCTGGTTACATAGTTGGGGCTGATTATGATGGCACAGGCCACAGGGGTGTGAGAGATGTGGCTCAGCCAAGACAAAGCCCCCTACCCCTTACCCTCACCCCCAGGCTGGGGCAGCTCTCAGGGGTACCCTGGGGATAGTCCCAGCTACTGGTTCAGGGTAGGAGCCCTTGGGTCAGATTAAGCTGAGTCTGCATCCCAGATCTGCTTTTTCCACATGGTCAGCCCTGGGGATTCGCCTGAACAAGTCCCAGTTTCCCCATCTCTGCAGAATAGGGATAATAATTGTACTGACCTCATTCGGACATTAGAAGAATTATTAATAAAGGAGAGAATTTATATCAAGCAGTTAGCTCAGGCCCAGCCCACAATAAGAGCTCAGTAAACATCACTGACCAGCATCGTCAGGTGTTTTTCTTAACGCCCTGGGCAACTTGGGTGCCAGGAGTGCAGCCCTGACCCTGGTGATGGCAGCTGAATGGTGGGCAGTTGTTAAGACAGATGATTAGTGCCCAGATGATGGGGAGGTGATGAATTGGTCAGATGGCTTGGTGGATGGATGAAAGATGAGTAACCACATGGACCAAGGGGTGGTCCTGGGGCTCGCTTGGCAAGCCTACCTCCCCAGCCAGATCTAAAGTCGGGAAATTCAGAGCCGGGTTCAAATCCCAGTTTGCACTGATGTCCAGTCTTGGGTAGGCCATTGTGGTTTCTGAGGCTTAATTGCCTTATGTGACAAAGGGGTGTCTTTCCTTCTTTCCTGGTATTCTTGTGAGCCTGAGATGCCTGTCAAGCTACAGGAGGCCCTTGGAAACCCGTCTCTCTCCTTCAGTTTCTGCCTCTTGATTCTCCTCCCCTCCCTGCTAACGAAGCCTTGCCATACCGTTTGAATCACGCCGTCCCTGCTCAGATACCCCAGTACCTCTAGAAGAAAGCCCAGACTTATGTTTGAACACTAAGCCATTTGATCTTCTAGTCTTTGGGTTTCCATCCAGAGCCCTCCACCCCTCCCTGTCTTGGCCGATGCCTTTGGGCTTAGCCCTTGGCCCTGTACTTTCCCACTTCTCTCTGCATGGAACTTCCTCTGTCTCTGTCTGTCCTCCCCGAGCAGGCCTCCGGCCCAAGCCAACCTCTCACTCTGCCCATGTGCAACTTTGCCTCTTGCTATGAGGATTTGCAATCGTCTGCTTTTATGGAAGTTTTTTTCTTTTTCTTTTTCTTTTGAGAAAGGGTTTTGCTGTGTTGCCTAGGCTAGAGTGCAGTGGCACGATTACAGCTCACTGCAGCTTCCACCTCCTGGACTCAAACGATCCTCCCACCTCAGCCTCCCAAGTAGCTGTGACTACAGGTGCATGCCACCACATCTGTCTAATTTTTTTATTTTTATTTTTGTAGAGATGGGGTCTCACTTTGTTGCTTAGGTGGGTCTTGAACTCATGAGCTCAAGGTTTTCTCCTGCTTTGGCCTCCCAAAGTGCTGGTACTACAGGCGTGAGCCAATATGCCCAGCCTTTGCAGTTTATTTCTTAATAAACATGTCAAATTTCTTACAGTGAGAACTGCTTTCATTTACTGAATGCTTTCTACGTGGCTGGGCTCTGGACCTTACCCTCTCCAGGCAGCTTTGCCCTCAAACCTCACAGTGACCCTTTGTAGTGGAATGAATGGCAACCCCCAAAAATCTATGTCCACGTTATAACTCCTAGAACTTGTCGATGTGATATTTGGAAAAGGGGTCTTTGCAGATGTAATTAAGCTAAGAATCTTGAGATAAGCATGTTGGCTTAGCTGGCGGGCCCTAAATCCAATGATAAATGTCCTTATGAGAGACAGAAGAGGTGTCACCCAGGGAGAAGAGGAAACCATGGGAAGATGGAGACGAGCTTGGAGTTGTATGAGCTAGAGGAGGCAAGGAGGGATTCTCTGCTAAGGCCTCCGGAGGGAGATCAGCCCAGCTGGCACCTCGACTTCACACTTCTGGCCTCCAGAACTGCAGAGAATACATTTCTGTTGTTTTAGCCACCAAGTTTGTGGTCATTTGGTATGCCAGCCCCAAGAAACTTATGCACCCCGTGAGGCAGATACTATGATTACATTTAGCAAAGAGGGAACAGGCTCAGAGAGGTGGAGTAACCAGCCCAGAGTCCCTTAGCCGATCAGGGGCAGAGCCAGTCATATTCAGGTCTGGCCTCCTCTCGAGGTCACTAAGGGATTCTCGGTGATTAGAGGGACACCTGCAGCAGGGTTCTCAGGGCCCTGCCTCGGGTGGCCTCAGCAGGTCCGGTTGTGGGGTGTATGCTAGACCAAGCCGTGAAGACTCTCTGGGTCTCTGGACCCCCCTTCCCATGGTCTCCTGCTCTTCCACTGCCAACGCCCCACTTTCCCACCCTCAAGCACATAGCCTGGAATGGGGATCGTGGCCTGCCATCAACCAGCCTCTCCTCCACACACCTTTCCAGTCCTCCCAGGGAGGGCTGACCTCTCCCAGCAGCAGGTGTGCGGCACGTCACATACCTGCCCCCGCACCCATGACAGTGAACTCTCTCCCAGGACAATGGGGACTTTGTTTTATTACCAGGGCCCCTTGTGACTAGCACCATGTGGGGCATACACCAGGGACTCAGCTCATGTTTCCTGGGCAAATGAATGGGTGGGTGGACCTTTGGGCCTTGGACAAAAGGACAAAGCTGACCAACCGAGTCATTTGTGGGTCTGGGAGTAGTGGGATAACAGGGCCTCCGTTGCCCTAGGCCATTGCAGGGCAGAGCCGTGGCCTCCCCTCAGGGTAGCCCAAGGCCCCTTCCTACCTCAAACATGGCCCCCAGAGAAACCGAGGCTTCCCTGAAAATTCCCCAGCCCCACTGCCACGGTACCAACTAGGATCCCCTCGGGGACAGGCGATCAGCTGATCCAGAGAATTAGCTCAAGGTGGCTGGTGCTTGGAGGACTGTGAGGGAGTGTGGTGGAGATCACATTTGTGGCTTCTTTGGGATGGAAGGAGTGAGGGAGGAGCCGGCAGGAGGGTGTGCAGCAGACGCACTCCGAAGCTCCTTGCGGAAGGCGCACCGAGCCCAGAGCGAGAGGATGGGGCCTAGGTTCTGTGTCTGTACCCAGTCGCCTCCCTGGGCCTCTTTTGCCTACTGCTCTCATGGGGCACTGTCTCTGCCCCCAGGGCTAGACCCCTTGAAGAAGGCAGGAGTGAGCTTCCAGGTAGGGGTGCAGATGGTTGCCAGCAGCATAGACTGGCAATGGAAGAGTCTGCAGCCAAGAAGGACCCAGAGGAACCACCATGACCCCAGCAACAATCCCTGTCCTAGCTCAGCACTGACTGGTGCCAGGCCTGGTCCCACCCATCACTTGAGGTAATTTTTCTGATCAGCTGACCCATGAGTAGCTATTAGCTTCCCCTGAACGCCGGGAGGGGCAGCCTGAGGCTCAAAGACACGCAGTGACTTGCTCAAGGACACGCAGCTACCAGAAAAGAAGTTTGAACCCAGGTCTGCTGAACTCCCAAGCCAGTGTTCTTAAAAGACTGTCCATAGTTGGGGCAGCACAGTGGAGACTGCGATGAAGGCAGTTACCCTGTCCTGCTGGGTGCTCTCGGCTGGGGTGTGCTGGGACTCGCAGAGGAATTTCCCCTGTCCCAGAGATGGGAAGATTTGGCGGAGATGATTTCCCCCTCTCAAAGCCCCTCAACCTCTGGCTGGGGCTTGGGAACAAGGTCACCGAGCCTTGCTGTTCAGCCTTCCTTGGCAGCTGGCCTCCCTCCATGTGCACCCACACACACATGCCTTCACACATGTGCACACGTGGGACCACAAGGGATAGGGTGAGGGGAACCAGAGACAGGGAGGATTCCTCAGAGACTTTTTATTGAGTCTTCTCTGAACACTGTCGCCGGAGCAGCAGTGGGCGTCCCTTCCTGGGCCTTCGTTGCGGGTCAGGAGGGTGTCTGCTTGGGCTCGGGGCTCTGCTGGGCCTCGGCGTTGTCCTTCTGGCCCTCCTCCTGCCGCTCAGGCTCCAGCAGCAGCAGCTTGCCCTGCACTGGCAGCTCTTCTTTCTCCTCCTCTTCCCCCTCCTCCTCCTCTTCCTCCTCTTCCTCGCCCGCTGATGACAAGGAGAAGTTATCCTTACTCACACAGGCCACGAGCTTTTTCATGGAGGATTCGTGGCCCCGGCCGTGGCCCATGCTGTGGCCCGTGCTGTGGCCCGTGCTGTGGCCTGGGCTGTGGCCTGTGTTGAGCTTGGCACAGCGGGAACCCATGGTCTACGTTGCCTGTCTCTCTGGACAAGGAGGTGAGGCAGTGGGTGAAGGGGCTGCGAGTGGGGGCAGGATGCTGACATCACAAAGGGAGCCCATCCCCACTTGGGAACCTGGGTCTGAGCCAACAGTTAACTCAGACCTCAGCCACTGGCAGCTCCCAGCCCCTACAGGGGAGGTCTGCAAGGCTGAGCACTGGGGCCAGTTCAGATGCCACACCATAGTCCTCATTTGCCCTGGAAAAAGTTTCCCTTGTAGCTGGGATGGGAGTTAGGGATTGAATTTCTAGAAGCAGGAAGGGCACACACAGACTCCTCCCCACATCCCAGAAATCGCCAGCCAGAGAGAGCTGTCTCTGTTGAGTTTCTTGACTGCTAACCCTTGGAAATAAATCATCAAGCTGTGTGTTTAAAATGTATGCACTCTGTAAGCTCATAAAACTCAGGAACCCTTGGAACTCTTCCTTCGGGGGCCTGAAAGTGTGAAATCTTCTTGAAAGGCAATGGCTCCTAAGCATTGTTTGTTTGTCCAAGGCATGGGAACAGGCCAGAAACCAAGCTGGGATGAACAAGGGGTTGCTTTGTCCCTGACTGATGCAAGATGGACACCACCAACCAGAGGCCACTCTACCCAGGTCAGGGTGGAGTGACATCCTCTTAAGTGTTTTGGGGCCACAGAGAAGACATCATGGAGCTGCCCCTTGGCAAGGTTCCACATCTGTGCAGCACAATTTCAGCATGGGGGGAGGGGGCTTAGGACTTTATCTTTTATACATTGAAATGAGTCGTTTGTACACTGCAATGGTATTTTTTAAATATAAATTTTTTGAGGCCAGGCGTGGTGGCTCACACCTGTAATCCCAGCACTTTGGGAGGCGAGGCAGGCAGATCATCTGAGGTCAGAAGTTCCAGACCAGCCTGGCCAACATCGTGAAACCCTGTCTTTACTAAAAATACCAAAAAAAAAAAAAAATTTGTTTAGCTCCTCCAGCTACTCAGGAGGTTAGGCAGGAGAATCACTTGAACATAGGAGGTGCAGGTTGCAGTGAGCCAAGATCGCACCACTGCACACCGCCCCAGTGACAAGAGTGAAACTCCGTCTCTTTTTTTTTTTTTTTTTTTTTTTCAGAAACTCGTTGCTTCCTAAAGATTGGTCATTTCTGAGCACCAGGAATCCATATTCCAACATATGGATTGGATCTTGCCAGTCTTATCCCCCCAGTCCTCAGTGGCTATGGTTGGCTAAATACCTCTCCGAAATGCCCCCTTCCTGATCCTGGAATCTATGATGTAAGGATTGTGAGATGGGGAGGTTATCCTGGGTTGTCCAGAAAGTCCCTCAGTGCAATCACAAGGGTCCTTTATTTCAGACAGGAGGTAGGAGTGATGCAGCCACAGGCCGAGGAGAGCAGGCAACAAGGATCATATTCTGCCTGGGTCTCCAGAGGCTTCAGCCAGCACAGGCCTCACACAGCGCAGCCCATTACTCTGCATTCATCTACTCCTTGCCTTTTGCCCTCTCTGTGCTGACCAAGTTGTTGCTGGAGCATGCCAGACCTGTTTCCCACCTCGAAGCTGTGGCCTGCACTGAGCAGTGCCCCCACCTCTGCCCCCACCGTTTACACTTCCAACCACCCAACACTCAAGATGGGTTGTGTTTTTAAACTGTGGCACACAGTAGGCCTTTAAATATGGCCACAAGGTGCCTTGACATCTTTGTGACTTCATTAGGACTCGATCTGTTCTAACCATTTTCTCCTTTCGTGAGGTAGGATCAGGTTCTTCACTGGAGGGGGATCCAGACAGACTAATGTGGCCTTTGACACCATGGAAGGATGCACAATAGACAGGACAGCATCATAGGGTGGCCTCCCAGGCACAGTAACCCTGTCCTAGGTGTCCTGAGAGCATCAGAGCTCCCGCCCTACCTGCCTCTGAGGAAGGGCTGCAGAGAAGCCTCTACCCGCCCTGGGCATGAGGGAAGCCAGGTTTGTGTGATCCGTGCAAAGAAAACCCGACAGGCCAGCGAGTGTCTTGTCAAGCTTTATTGGGCAGGTGACTTTTGCTCATTTCACTCAGATCTTGTGGGCTTCTCGGCGGCAACTCAGGGCTTGAGCATTTGATGTAGGGGAGTTGCTATGGCCTCACTCGGTGTTTCTTGGGCAGGTGACTTTCTCTTAACTTCCAGCTGGGGGCTTGAGCATTCGATGTAGGGGAATTGCTATGGCCTCACTTGGTGTTTCGGGCGACTTTTTCTTAATTTCCAGCTGGGGGTGAGGGGCCCAGGAAGCTTAGTGCTTTCTGCATGTTCTCCTCCTGGTTCTGCAGCCTTTTGGGAAAGAAAGTTCTGGTTGAGGGGGGCACCTAGGGACTCTGGGTGGGGACGGGGGTTAGGGGGCTGGAGCTTTTGTCAGGTGGGGTGGGTCCCCGCCTCCCTCCTGTGCCTGGGGTGGTCAGGGACACGCAGGGCAAGGCGGGGGCGCAGGCAGACCTCTGCGATGCCTCCTCCGGTGCCTGCAGGAGCGTCTTTTGCGCCTTCTGCAGGAGCGATGCTGCTGTCTGTGGATCCGACGCAGCCTCCTTCGAGAGCAGTGTCTGCGCCTATAGTGAGAATGGCCGTGGGTCCTCTCGTAGACCTCGACGTGCTCCGGGCTCAGCCCTTGCTCCTCTTGGCCGTGGTGTCCTTGCTCTTGCCCATGCAACTGCTGCCTGTACACCTCGTGCGAGGGTTCGCTCGGGCTCCTCACGCGGTATCGGACCATGGTGCTGGGAGATCTGGTGGCTCCTGGGCTGAGGCTGCAGTGGGCGCTGGGGTAGGGGAGGAGGGCGGAGGCCTGCCCACCTGCCCTTGGTGTTACTGTTGGTCTGGTCTGCAAGGCTCCCCGGGAGCTTGTATATAAAGGGGGCGCCCACTATGACTCTGCGGCCCCGCCCCGTCCCCACCCTGCCCAGCCTCCTCTGTGAGGGCAGCACAGGGCCAGGGGTCACAACTATCAGGGCCCTGGCACCCAAGCTGCAGGGCTGGAAGGGCGAGAGACCCCCTTGCCTTGCCTGTAAAGCATGTCCTCTGTCTCTTGCAGTAGGTGAACCATACAGATGGCAGGTGTTTTATTGCCTAATCCAAGCCCTCATCTCCCCAAGCCAGTGGGCACGCACGTTGTCATTTGGAAGCTTCTTTGCCAACTCACTGCTATACCTCAGCCACCATGTGGAAGGGACTTCTGTGCTTGGATGTCTGGGCACACAGCTTACTGTTAAGATGGCAACAGCAGCAAACAGTTCCCTAATAGCTCCTATGTGCCAAGCATTGATTCATTTATTTCTCATACATTCACTCATTTTCTCTCTCTCTCTCTCTCTCTCTCTTTTTGTTTTGAGGCACTGTCTGTCGCCCAGGCTGGAGTGCAGTTGTGTAGTCATGGATCATAGCAGCCTCTACCCCTCCAGCTCAGATGATCCTCCCACCTCAGCCTCCCGAGTAGCTGGGACTATAGGCGTGTGCTGCCACTCCCAGCTAATTTTTTGTATTTTTTGTGGAGATAGATAGGGTTTCACCATGTTGCCCTGGCTGGTCTCACACTCCTGACCTCAGTGAGCCTCCCATGTCGGCCTCCCAGAGTGCTGGGATTACAGGTGTGAGCCACCACCCTTGCATTCCTCACTCTTAAAATCCCCATTTTCTGTGGGGCAAACAGGCATGAAGAAGTTGAGTTGCTCAAGGCCACTCTGCTGAGAAGGCCAGGCCGGGCCAGCATTCAGACGGAGACAGCCTGGTTTTAGTCATACCCTTGGCTCTCCATCTACTCCCTAGCCCAGGGAATGCTCCCCTCTCTGCCTCTAAAATATTCATCTTCTCCCCTCCCGCTCGGCCTTGCTGGGGCTTCTCATTGAACTTTGATGATCCCATTAAAGTCCAGGATCAGAATCACAGAAACTGCAAAACCAGTTTCCCTTTCATGGAGGGCAGGGAGAATGTGGGAATGTGGCAGATACACAAATTTAAGGACTTGAAGATGCAGAGATCATCCCAGATGATCTGGGTTGGCCCAGTGCGGTCACGAGGGCCCTTAGAAGAGAGAATAGGGAGGCAGGAGGCTCACAGGAAGAGAAATTGGGAGACACCACACTGCTGGCTTTGAAGATGGAGGGAGAGGCTATAAGCCAAGGGATGCAGGCGGCCTCTAGAAGCTGGGATGGACAAAGAAATGGGTTATCCTCCCCTCGTGCATCCAGGAGGAACACAGCCCTGTTGAACCCTTGATTTTAGCCCCATGAGACTTCTTTCAGAATTCTGACCTGCAGACCTGTAAGATAATACATTTATGTTGTTTAAAGCTACAAAATTTGTGACGATCTGTCACAGTGGCAATAGGAAACAAATTCAGGAGGCTTAATCTTCAGATCCTTACAGGAGGTGATGGGTGATATTGCCATGCCCTTGGTGTTTCTATGCTGCCTCTCTTTAGGGATAAGAAGGTCCTTTATGATGGCCCTCAAGCTCTTCGAGGGCGTGTGTTAAAAATATGAATGCTGAGGCCTTACCCTACGTCCCGCTAAGTCAAATCTCCATGGCCAAAGCTTGCAGATGAAAATAAGAAGGGGCGGGGCAGGGCTCGGTGGCTCACACCTGTAATCCCAGCACTTTGGGAGGCTGAGGCGGGTGGATCACCTGAGGTCAGAAGTTCAAGACCAGCCTAGTCAACATGGTGAAACCCTGTCTCTACTAAATATACAAAAATTAGCCGGGAGTGGTGGCGGGCGCCTGTAATCCCAGCTACTCAGGAGGCTGAGGCAGGAGAATTGCTTGAACCCAGGAGGCAGAGGTTGCAGTGAAGTGAGATGGCACCATTGCGCTCCAGCCTCGGCAACAAGGGCGAAACTTCGTCTAAAAAAATAAAATAAAATAAAATAAAAATAGGAAGGGGCTGGGTGTGGTGGCTCACACCTGTAATCCCAGCACTTTGAGAGGCCGAGGTGGGAAGATCACTTGAGCCCAGGAGTTTGAGACCACCCTGGGCAACATAGTGAGGGCTCTGTCTACAAAAAATAAAAAAAATAGCCTGGGTCCATGGTGGCATGTGCCTGTAGTTCCTGCTACTCAGGAGGCTGAGATGGGAGGATTGCTTGAGCACAGGAGATCAAGGCTGCAGTGAGCCACGTTCACACCACTGCACTCCAGCCTGGGTGACAGAGCAAGACCCTTATCTCAAAAAAAAGAAAAAAAAAAAAAGGCACACCCAGGGGTCTGCCTGTCCAGCCAAGCTGCTGTCATGATCCAAGTGTGTTATGGGGAGTCATTGCTAAAGTGATCAGGGTCATGGTAGTGCCAGGGCTAGCACTGAACTCTCATGTGCTCACTTGAAAGAACATGGTTGTTGATACCCACCGTAGGTGAGTGCAGTGGCTCATGCCTGTAATCACAGCACTCTGGGAGGCCAAGGCGGGAGAATCGCTTGAGCCCAGGAGTTTGAGACCAGCCTGGGCAACATAGTGAGACCTCGTCTCTACAAAAAAATTAGAAAAATTAGCCAGGCATGGTGGTGCATGTCTGTGGTCCCAGCTACTCAGGAGGCCAGGAGGCTGAGGTAAGGAAATCACTTGAGCTCAGGAGATTGAGGCTGCAGTGAACTGTGTTTGCGCTACTGCACTCTATTCTAGCCTGGGTGACAGAAAGAGACCTTGTCTCAAAAAAAAAAAGGAAGTGATATATGCAGAATACCAGGCACACAGTTGGTGTCCCATAAACAGAAGTCATACTGTGACATTTCTGAGGTGCTTGGTGGGCCCTGTCACTTCAGGGAACTGGGTCTCAGAGCCTCTGGTCTCTGCCAAAATGCTCTGGGTTTGCTCTACCATCATGAAATCACTGCGACCCAGGGCCTGTGTCAAGGAATCGGAGAGGTGGGCTTTCTTAGACTGTGAGTGAGCCAAGTAGACCAGTGCCCAGTAGGACTTCTTGTGTCCTTCCCCAAATCTCACTGGGGTCTTAAACTCTTGCCTTAGAAATTTTAGTATAGGTGGTATATCAAGCAGCTTGAGTGTGGACTCAGATCCGACCAGATGGACAAGTTAACCTTTGTTTCTTCGGTGGACATAACATTGTGAAACCCTGCCCCAAAGAGTAAAGAAACCGGTGGTTAACAAAAATGTTTGAGTTTACAGGATGGCAGATAAGAGACTTCCTTAATGGTGCTTGATTAAATGTGAAAAGTTCAGCTCCACTGCTACCTGGACAAGTTATCTCTGTACCCAAATGGGGATGAAAACTTCTGGCACAGAGTGAGGAATAAGCAGTTTTGAATTTAATTTTCCTGACGGTGACTGGCTTAATCTATTTAAGTTATAACCTAAGAGTTCCTTTGTTGAAGAGTGGAAATTTCAGCTTTGGGCTGAAATAAACCCGGGTGGGCAGCTAGGGGACAGGTCAGATGGGATGAGCTGGTTCAATCTTGAGCTCCAGCTGGTAAATGTTTAACTGGCTTTGGGGTTCCTGGGATGGAGGGAACCCAGATTTGTAGCATTTGCTGAGTTCTGTAAATGCTCCGTGGTCCATTTCAAGCTGCCAAGATGAGGTCACCAAGCAGAGGGGGGAAATGTACACAGTGGGTCCTCAAACTCGAGAGACCTGGCTACAGCACCCCACTGGGTAGGGATCTGTTAAGAGGGTTTGGGAGGCAGGTTCTGGTTGTGACTTGGGGAGACTGGTTCTGGTTGTATCTTAGGGAGGCAGGTTTGGGTTGTGACTTGTTGGTACTACTAAGAGTTTGGAACAATGGCCAGGCGCAGTGGCTCATGCCTGTAATCCCAGAACTTTGGGAGGCCGAGGCAGGTGGATCATGAGGTCAGGAGATCGAGACCATCCTGGCTAACACAGTGAAACCCCGTCTCTACTAAAAATACAAAAAATTAGCCAGGTGTGGTGGCGGGCACCTGTAGTCCCAGCTACTCGGGAGGCTGAGGCAGGAGAATGGAGTGAACCTGGGAGGCGGAGCTTGCAGTGAGCCGAGATCGCGCCACTGCACTCCAACCTGGGCAACGGAGCGAGACTCCGTCTCAAAAAAAAAAAAAAAAAAAAGAGTTTGGAACAAAACCCAGCGTGACAACTGTCTTTCATGTCCCCCCCACCGACATCTTTCTCCCGTTGCATGCCCAGGCCCTCTCCCCCTCTGCTCATCCCCGAGCCCTCCCCACTGAGCCTCCCCTCTCAAGAACAAGGAGACAAGAGTGGGATGACTTTTCAACATTTATTGACAGGAGGCATTGTTCCTTAGCAGGCTCCTGATTTTTATTGGATGGTGGCATTTTCAAGATGTGGCAAGAGGATCTTGAAGTCTGGTAACATTCTCAGGCAGGAGTTTGGTGGATGTGCTATTCTGTGCAATTAGTGTCTTCTACGTCTCATTCTGGACCTGCGGCGGCAGCACCCTGGTGAGACCAAAAAAAGTGGTGAGAGGAAGGCTGGGCCCTGAGAGCTCCCAGCCCCAGCCCCAGCCCACCCTCAGCTGGGCCCACTTACTCATGGCTCTCCTCTGTGTCTGGCAGCTCTGCCTCTTTCGTCTGCGACTTCTTTGTCTCTGGCGGTAACATCTGCTCCGGCTCTGGCTGCGACAGCATCTGTACCTGGCCATGGTGTAGGATGGGCTTGGCCTGAATGCTCAGAGCAGGGCACCACCTTGGCTGAGCCAGCCAACCTGTGAGCAGGTGGAACTTGGTGGGCTGTGAGTCAGGGGCCAGCTCTGCGGCCTCTTATAGATGCCAGGGGGCCGTTGGTCATTGTGAGGGCAAAGGGGCTGGGACCTCACAAACCATGGCCAGGTGGCCTGCATCATGTCCATATATGGGCATGTGAGGGGTGGGCAGGCCCCCGAGTGTAGGGGCTGCCTATGTCACAGCTGGAGCGATACAAGATGACTCCTCCGTGGGAGCAATCATCTAGTTATTCAATTAACAAAATATTACTGTTAATACTTTGGCCTGTTCCATGCCGGATTTTGGCCTAGGCCCTGGTATATAGTGATAAACAAGACAGACATGCCCTTGTTAAGAAGTATTATTATTATTATTTTTTATTTTTTTAATTACTTATGTATTTTGTTTATTTTTTTGAGACAGAGTCTCATTCTGTCACCCAGGCTGGAGTGCGGTAGCACAATCTTGGCTCACTGCAACCTCTGCCTCCTGGGTTCAAGCAAACCTCTGGCCGCAGCCTCCCGAGTAGTTGGGACTACAGACATGCACCACCACACTCAACTAATTTTTGTATTTTTAGTAGAGATGGGGTTTCGCCATGTTGGCCAGGCTTGGTCTCGAACTCCTGACCTCAAGTGATCTGCCCATCTCAGCCTCCCAAAGTGCTGGGATTACAGGCATGAGCCACCGTGCCTGGCCATTATTATTATTTGTAGAGATGGGCTTTCCCTATGTTGCCCAGGCTGGTCTCAAACTCCTGACCTCGAGCAAACCTCCTGCCTCTGCCTCCCAAAGCACTGGGATTACAGATATGAGCCACCACACCCTGCCCCTAATAGACTTTATAATCTAACTACAGAAAGCATGAATGAAATAGCCCTGAAGAATAATTGTAATAGTGACAAATGCTGATAATGGAAACCTCGGGTTTCTGAGGATATGTGCTGGGAGAACTTGACCTCAGGTGAGGCTCTAGGGAGAGCCCCAAAGGGGTGCTGGCGAAGTGAACCCTAAAGGATGCTATAGTAAGAGGAGGGAGGAGCACCTGGGAAGAAAGAGCTGCTCCTGCAACTGTTCTGAGGCGGTGCAGGATGTGCAGTTCTGTTTCTATGCAGGGCCAGGCAGCAGGGGATCCGTGGAGACAGAAAGTGATCGGGGTGACCAGGGCGGGTGGAGCAGGGAGCAGCTGTGCCATGGGTGGGGTGCTTCCTTGTGGGCTGATGCTTTGGAACTTGATAGAGGCGGTGGTTACACAACATTGTAACTGTACTAAATGCCACTGAATTACACACTTTATTTATTTAATTTTGAATGAACCAATGACAGGGTGTCGCTCTGTCGCTCAGGCTGGAGTGCAGCGGCGCAATCTTGGCTCACTGCAAACTCCGCCTCCTGCTTCAAGCGATTCTCCTGCCTCAGCCTCCCAAGTAGCTGGGATTACAGACGCCTGCCACCACACCTGGCCAATTTTTGTATTTTTAGTAGAGATGGGGTTTCGCCATGTTGGCCAGGCTTGGTCTCGAACTCCTGACCTCAAGTGATCTGCCCATGTCAGCCTCCCAAAGTGCTGGGATTACAGGCATGAGCCACCGTGCCTGGCCATTATTATTATTTGTAGAGATGGGCTTTCCCTATGTTGCCCAGGCTGGTCTCAAACTCCTGACCTCGAGCAAACCTCCTGCCTCTGCCTCCCAAAGCACTGGGATTACAGATATGAGCCACCACACCCTGCCCCTAATAGACTTTATAATCTAACTACAGAAAGCATGAATGAAATAGCCCTGAAGAATAATTGTAATAGTGACAAATGCTGATAATGGAAACCTCGGGTTTCTGAGGATATGTGCTGGGAGAACTTGACCTCAGGTGAGGCTCTAGGGAGAGCCCCAAAGGGGTGCTGGCGAAGTGAACCCTAAAGGATGCTATAGTAAGAGGAGGGAGGAGCACCTGGGAAGAAAGAGCTGCTCCTGCAACTGTTCTGAGGCGGTGCAGGATGTGCAGTTCTGTTTCTATGCAGGGCCAGGCAGCAGGGGATCCGTGGAGACAGAAAGTGATCGGGGTGACCAGGGCGGGTGGAGCAGGGAGCAGCTGTGCCATGGGTGGGGTGCTTCCTTGTGGGCTGATGCTTTGGAACTTGATAGAGGCGGTGGTTACACAACATTGTAACTGTACTAAATGCCACTGAATTACACACTTTATTTATTTAATTTTGAATGAACCAATGACAGGGTGTCGCTCTGTCGCTCAGGCTGGAGTGCAGCGGCGCAATCTTGGCTCACTGCAAACTCCGCCTCCTGCTTCAAGCGATTCTCCTGCCTCAGCCTCCCAAGTAGCTGGGATTACAGACGCCTGCCACCACACCTGGCCAATTTTTGTATTTTTAGTAGAGATGGGGTTTCGCCATGTTGGCCAGGCTTGGTCTCGAACTCCTGACCTCAAGTGATCTGCCCATGTCAGCCTCCCAAAGTGCTGGGATTACAGGCATGAGCCACCGTGCCTGGCCATTATTATTATTTGTAGAGATGGGCTTTCCCTATGTTGCCCAGGCTGGTCTCAAACTCCTGACCTCGAGCAAACCTCCTGCCTCTGCCTCCCAAAGCACTGGGATTACAGATATGAGCCACCACACCCTGCCCCTAATAGACTTTATAATCTAACTACAGAAAGCATGAATGAAATAGCCCTGAAGAATAATTGTAATAGTGACAAATGCTGATAATGGAAACCTCGGGTTTCTGAGGATATGTGCTGGGAGAACTTGACCTCAGGTGAGGCTCTAGGGAGAGCCCCAAAGGGGTGCTGGCGAAGTGAACCCTAAAGGATGCTATAGTAAGAGGAGGGAGGAGCACCTGGGAAGAAAGAGCTGCTCCTGCAACTGTTCTGAGGCGGTGCAGGATGTGCAGTTCTGTTTCTATGCAGGGCCAGGCAGCAGGGGATCCGTGGAGACAGAAAGTGATCGGGGTGACCAGGGCGGGTGGAGCAGGGAGCAGCTGTGCCATGGGTGGGGTGCTTCCTTGTGGGCTGATGCTTTGGAACTTGATAGAGGCGGTGGTTACACAACATTGTAACTGTACTAAATGCCACTGAATTACACACTTTATTTATTTAATTTTGAATGTACCAATGACAGGGTGTCGCTCTGTCGCTCAGGCTGGAGTGCAGCGGCGCAATCTTGGCTCACTGCAAACTCCGCCTCCTGCTTCAAGCGATTCTCCTGCCTCAGCCTCCCAAGTAGCTGGGATTACAGACGCCTGCCACCACACCTGGCCAATTTTTGTATTTTTAGTAGAGATGGGATTTCACCATGTTGGTCAGGCTGGTCTCGAACTCCTGACCTCAAGTGATCTGCCCGCCTCAGCCTCCCAAAGTGCTGGGATTACAGGCGTGAGCTACCACACCTGGCCTTGAATTACATACACACTTTAAGATGATGAATTTTATGTTACCTGACTTTCAGCTCAATTGCAAACACGAAAAGCTGTGAGGCCAAAAGGTGCTAACAGGTGTGAGGGATTGGAGCAGAGCATGGTGCGGGGCACTGGGCATGGTGTGGTCTTTTCCACAGCCCCATGGATTTTAAGGGTAAAGAGGGGAGCAGTTAGAATTGGTTTGGCTACTTAAACAGAAAACCGAAATGAGTGAGTTGGGTGGAAGTTTTATGTTTTTCTTAAGGAGTCAGAGGTGATTTCGGGGGTCATTAGATTGTCCCTGTTTGGGGGATACACATGCTGGAGGATTTAGGGGTGATGACATATGTTTGCCAACTACTCTCAAGGATTTACCCATACAGAAAGAGGGAGAAGAAGGGAGAGAGAAGAGACAGAGATGGAGGGGGGGGAGCTGAACAGATGTGACAGAACATTCACAACTGGCCATGCCAGGCGCGGTGGCTCACACCTGTAATCCAGCTCTTTGGAAAGATCGGCTGAGCCCAGGAGTTCGAGACCAGCCTCGGCAACATAGAGCCCATCTCTACAAAAATAAAAAAAAAAATAAAAAAGATTTTTTTAAAAAAACAATTGGCCAATCTGTGTAAAGGGGAGGTGTTTGTCAGGGGTTCTTGCAAGTTTTCTGAAATTTTGAAATTATTTCAAAATAGATTATTAAATTTTTTTAAAAAGAACAAAAGAAAACCCAGGGAGGTCAGCCAGGGCTGGTGTGAGGCTCCATCCTTTTCAAGGGTCCAGGCTTTTGTCTTTTAGCTCTGCCTTCAGCAAGTGCTTTCCATCCTCAAAGTTGCCTCATAGTCCAAGATCAGGGCTGCCAGGGATGGTTGTGCAGTTTGTGTCCTGCTCCAAGCTCCCTGCCAAAGGGATTGAGTAGGGACTGAAATCCAGCCTGTGGTCTACTTGCCACTCCAGGCCCTGTACCCACAGGGAATGTTTCAGCCCATCGGAGCTGTCTTTTTCCTAATTTGCCTGCTCACAGCAGAAGTCTTTTCCAAATTTGAACAAAGGCACACTAAGGGCTAAACTTGGCCCTGCTGGAGTCCCACCCATATCCACCGTGCAAGCAGGAAGGAGAAAGAGGAGGGGTGGCAAAGGGAGTTCTTGTCTCTTTTTTAGAGACAAGGTCTAGCTCTTTTGCCCAGGCCGGAGTGCAGTGGCGCAATCATAGCTCACAGCAGCCTCAGTGGAATCCTCATGGTATAAAGAGCTTTCCCAGATGCCCTGTCCAGCAACTTCCCCTTCTGATCACTGGCCTCCCTGCAAAAGCACACTGCCCCCTGGGGTAAAGCAGGGCTCCTAGAAAGGAGAAGGGGCTGATGGATACCAGGTAGACAGTTAGTACTCTCTTCCCCAAAGGGATGGAGCCCACCCCTGACCCCAGCAAGGTGGGGAAACCATGAATTTGAAGCTAAAGTCTACTGTCACTAAGAGGGATACAGTAGCACATAGTAGGTTAGCAGTAACTTTTCATTAATTGATTCAGATCTAGATTGAGGTAAAATTGTTACCCCCAATCCTCTAACACTTAATACTTTGTTTGTTTGGTTGGTTTTTTTGTTTGTTTGGTTGGTTTTTAGATGGAGTTTTGCTATTGTTGCCCAGGCTGGAGTGCAATGACACCATCTTGGCTCACTGCAACCTCTGCCTCCCAGGTTCAAGCGATTCTCCTGCCTCAGCCTCCTGAGTAGCTGGGATTATAGGCATATGTCACCACACCCAGCTAATTTTTGTATTTTTAGTAGCGACGGGGTTTCACCATACTGGCCAGGCTGGTCTCAAACTCTTGACCTCAAGTGATCCACCCACCTCAGCCTACCAAAGTGCTAGGATTACAGGCGTGAGCCACCACACCCAGTCCAGGGTGACTATCAATCTTCGACATCTCATCAGGTTCCTCTGAGACCATGTGTTACCCTGTCTCTACTAAAAAGACAAAAATTAGCTGGGATGGTGGCACTCGCCTGTAATCCCATCTACTCAGGAGGCTGAGGCAGGAGAATCACTTGCTGGGATTACAGACATGAGCCACTTTGCCCAGCCACAGAGATTAGTTCTAAGTTCTGGGAAGAGGATGCCCTGGAGCTAGGCGATGGGGACATTTGGCCTCGTCTGGGGTCTTGAAGCCTTCAGTGGTCATCTGAAATTTTGGGTTTGTCACAGCAGCTGGCTGTTATTCTAATACAGTACTTGCCACTCACTGATACTGTTTATAATTTGTCTCCCCAAGTGGGATGGAAGTTCAGTGAGACTTTCTTTGGTTCAGTGTGACAATCCTAATACTGAGAATAACCTGAACTAAAAGGAACTGAAATATTTGTTGAATGAATAAGTGAATGGCAAATGGATGCTTTGTATGATGGGATTCTTTTCTTGGCTTTTTCCAAATCTAAAATCGTGTTATCATGATTTTTAAAATGACGTTTAGCCTCTCCCTGCCAGCCACCCCACTTCTGTTGGGTATGGTCCTTGGCGCTGGCGATTAGAAATCACCAAGACTCCTGCCAGTTAAACACACGCTGAGTCTCATAAGGGGACATCCAATACTGTTCCCTGAGGTCCTAATTGGGCAGCCACATGGCTTGTCCCTCTGCCGACCCCCACATCTGTGTTGTCACAGTGGCCTCTCACCCCCACCCTGTTGAAGGAGAGACATCACCAAAGGAGGAAGGCAGGGGTAGGGGATGGGTGCCCTGCTGTGCCACTGGGAGGGGTGAATGCAGGCAGTTCATTCCCAGAATAATGATAGGATAATTTAGCAGTAAGATGACAGTGTTTTAAATGTGCCATCATAGCCACAATTCCATAGTCAGGGATTTATCCCAAAGAAATTCTCCTGCGTGTTCATACAGGTGTGAGATGGAGGGTGTTCATTAAAGCATTATTTGTGGGGGAAAATTAGAAATCGCTTAATGTTCATCTTAAGGAAATGGTAAATCAGTTGTTTCACCCATGTTGTGGAATAGCTCACAGGCATTCAGAACCCTGGAGAGTGATGTGATGTGGACTGATATGGAAGGAGGTCTATGCTATATCGAAACTGAGTGAGTTGCTAAAATGTAGGGTGTCATCCCATGTTTGTAAAAAGATTAGAAATTAACACTCACATACACAGAGGAAAAAGTCTAGAATGTGATACATTGACCTGACAGTGGGAGGTGGAATAATGGAAGGCTTCACTTTCTACCTTATTCATTTCTGTATTTTGGGGGGATTTTTCACTGTAAGGGTATGTTGAATGAGTTATTTCCATGAACAGAAAGAAAAGAATGTCTGTAATCCTAGCACTTTAGGAGGCCAAGGTGGGTGGGTCGCTTGAGCCCAGGAGTTCAAGACCAGCTCGGGCAACATGGTGAAATTCCCTCTCTACAAATTGTACAAAAATTAGCTGGATATGGTGATATGCACCTGTAGTTCCAGCTATGCCGGTGGGAGGACCACCTGAGCCCAAGGAGGCTGAGGCTGCAGTGAGCCGTCATCCCGTCACTGCATTCCAGCCTGGGCAACAGAGTAAGACCCTGTCTCAAAAAAAGAAAAGAAAAGAGGCCGGGCGTGGTGGCTCACACCTGTAATCCCAGCGCTTTGGGAGGCCGAGGCAGGCGGATCACGAGATCAGGAGATCGAGACCACGGTTAAACCCCGTCTCTACTAAAAATACAAAAAATTAGCCAGGCGCGGTGGCAGGCGCCTGTAGTCCCAGCTACTCGGGAGGCTGAGGCAGGAGAATGGCGTGAACCCGGGAGGCGGAGCTTGCAGTGAGCCGAGATCGCGCCACTGCACTCCAGCCTGGGCGACAGAGCGAGACTCTGTCTCAAAAGGAAAAAAAAAAAAAAGTTACAGAGTTAGTAAGGGGATTTCCATATACCTCTCACCCAGTCTTCCAGTCTCCCCCAATGTTAACATTTTACATCACTGGGGCATATTTGTCACAATTAAAACACCAACTTTGGCACATTAGTACTTACCAAGCAAGCTATAGATTTTATTTGAATTTCACCAGCTTTTCTACTAATGCTCATTTTCTGTTCCAAGATCCAGTTCAGGGTGCCATACCCACTTTCTGCTACTATTAACATCTTATGTGAGGATAGTGCATTTCACAATTCTTTAACCAGCAGCGGTGCATTATTATTAACCAAAGTCTATACTTTCCTCAGATTGCCTTAGTTTTTCCTCAGTGTTTTTCTGTTCCAGGATCCCGTCTCCCTTTACGCTCCTCTGGGCTGTGACGTTCCTGTCTTTGATCATGTTGACAGTTGTTTTGTTTTGTTTTGTTTGAGACAGAGTTTTGTTCTTGTTGCCCAGGCTGGAGTGCAGTGGCACAATCTTGGCTCACTGCAACCTCCGCCTCCCAGGTTCAAGCGATTCTCCTACGTCAGCCTCCCCAGTAGCTGGGATTACAGGCATGCGCCACCACGCCCAGCTAATTTTGTATTTTTAGTAGAGTTGGGGTTTCTCCATGTTGGCCAGGCTGGTTTCGAACTCCTGACCTCAGGCGATCCACTCGCCTCGGCCTCCCAAAGTGCTGGGATTACAGGCATGAGCCACTGCACCCAGCCGGTCACGCTGACAATTTTAAGGAGTACTCGTCAGATATTTTGTGAATATTCCCTCTTCCTCTATTTTTGGAATAGTTTGATTGAGTAGGATTGGTAGGGTTTTTTTAGATGTTTGGTAGAATTCAGCAGTAAAGCCAGCAGGTTCTGGGCTTTTCTTTCCTGGGAGACTTTTTATTAAGGCTTCGATCTCATTACTTGTTATTGGTCTGTTCACATTTTGGATTTCTTCATGATTCAATTTTAGTAGGTTGTCTGTGTCCATGAATTGATCCATTTCTCCAGATTTTCCAGTTTATTGGCATACGGTTACTCATACTAGCCACACTAATGGTGCTTTGAATTTCTGCAGTATCTGTTGTAATGCCTTCTTTTTCTTTTCCTTTTTTTTTTTTTTTTTTGAGACGGAGTCTCGCTTTGTAGCCCAGGCTGGAGTGCAGTGGCGTGATCTCAGCTCACTGCAAGCTCCGCCTCCCGGGTTCACGCCATTCTCCTGCCTCAGCCTCCCGAGGAGCTGGGACTACAGGCACCCGCCACCACGCCCGGCTAATTTTTTATATTTTTAGTAGAGACGGGGTTTCACCGTGTTAGCCAGGACGATCTCGATCTCCTGACCTCGTGATCTGCCCACCTCGGCCTCCCAAAGCGCTGGGATTACAGGCGTGAGCCACCGCGCCCGGCCTTTTTCATCTCTGATTTTATATCTTTAGGTCTTCTCTCTTTTTTTCTCAGTTAGTCTGGCTAAAGGTTTGTCAATCTTATCTTTTCAAAAAACCAACTTTTTCTTTCGTTGATCTTTTGTATTATTTTGTTTCAATTTCATTAATTTCTGCTTTGATCTTTATTTCTTTTTTTCTACTAATTTTGGATTTGCATTGCCCTTTTCTAGTTCTTTAGGATGCATCATTAGGTTGTTGATTTGGTCAGGTATTTTGTAGAGTGTCACTCAATTGAATTTTTTTCTTTTTTTTGAAATGGAGTCCCGCTCTGTTGCCCAGGCTAGAATGCAATGGCATGATCTCAGCTCACTGCAACCTCTCCCTCCCAGGTTCAGGTGATTCTCCTGCCTCAGCCTCCTGAGTAGCTTAGATTACAGGCAAGCACCACCATGCCTGGCTAATTTTTGTATTTTCAGTAGCGATGGGGTTTCACCATGTTGGCCAGGCTGGTCTCAGACTCCTGACTTTGTGATCTGCCTACCTCGGCCTCCAAAGTGTTGGGATTACAGGCATGAGCCGCTGTCCTTGGCTCCCATTGGGATTTGACTGATACTTTTCTCATGATTAGACTGGGGTTATGTGTTCTGGGAGGAAGAGCCAGGAGGTGAGTGCCCTTCTCCTCACGTCCTACAAAGGGGACGTGCTCTCAGGAGGACTAACTGCCTGGCTGAGGCAGTGCCTGTCAGGTTTCTTTACAGCAGAGCTACTGTTTTCCCCTGCATTTGATAGTGTGCTCTTTGGAAGGGGGTCACTCTGTGCAGCCCATGCCTAAGGAATGGGGAGTTAAGCTCCACCTCCTTCAGGGCAGGGCATCTTCATCACTTATTGGAATTTTCTACCCTGGAGATTTGTCTCTTCTCCATTTATTTATTCATTCATTTATATCAGTATGGATCCATGGATCCTGTATACTTTGGGTGTAATCCAATTCTACTTTATTTTGTTGCTCAAATTGTTCCAGCATTGGCCACTGGATGCCTTTCAGTTGTCTGCCATGTCCCTGTGACACACTCCATCATTGTGAGATTTTGAGCACTTCCTTAACTTTCTGGCACCACAAGATGCTCCAGGCTCATCTTATCTGTTTCCTGTCTTAGACCTAGAATCAGCTGTTTCTGCAAGGAGCCCTGGTTCCTTTCATTGGTGAATGGTATTAGAAACCAAGATCAGGTTGCAAGATGTGCTCAGGGCTGTAGGGTGCTGTTGCTTCTTGGCCGTCTTAGCGGACAGAGCAAGGAAATCTGTGTGTGTACTAACCTGTATGTACACAAATCTATATTTCTATAGGTAACCATCTATGGTACTGTTTTAGCTAAACCTGTTCATACTAACATCTCCAACTCTAATCCATGGTCATCACATGGATCATTCTAAATACCTCTCCTTGCTCATCTGTAACAGTGGGAAGCCTGGCTCCTACCATCCTCCATCCATTTACTTAGTTGTTCCCGTTCACTCTGCATGTATGGTGGCTTTAGAATTGTTAACCTTTCTAAAGGCTGGGTATGGTGCCTCACACCTGTAGTCCCAGCACTTTGAGAGGCTCAAGCAGGAGGATCACTTGAGCCCAGGAGTTCGAGACCAGCCTGGGCAACATGGTGAAACCCTATCTCTACAAAAAATACAAAAATTAGGTGGGTGTGGTGGCGCAGGCTTGTAGTCTCAGCTACTCGGGACTGAGGCAAGAGGATTGCTTAATATGAGAAGTTGAGGCTGCAATGAGCCATGATCATGCCACTGCACTCCAGCCTGGGTGACAGAGCTAGACCCTGTCCCCCCAACCAAAACAAAAAACAACAACAAAAAACCCCACCTCACCCCTGATACCTTTCCAGTCATTCATTTATTTATTGAATGCCCTCTATGCTGGGCACTGTTTTCAACACCATGAACAAAACAAAGATCCCCGCCCTCGTGGAGTTATGTTCTAGTGCAGGAGATGAGCAAAACAATAAGAATGATAGATGGATAAATGATACTGTATATTGAAAGGAACACAGAAAAAGTAGGGCACAGTGAGAACCCTTGGGCCTGATGGAGGTAACTGGGACAAGTGGCAATTCAGGGTGCTCAGGGCAGGCCTTGTTGAGAAGGTGACATTTAAGCAGATTTTGAAGGCAGTGAGGGAGTTAGTCATGAGGACATCAGGGAAGAGTGCTCCAGGCAAGGGGAACATCATGTGCAAAGACCCTGGGGTGGGGATGCACAGCCCTTTTGCTGTGCCCAGGGAACAGCAAGGCCAGCATGGCTGGAGCAGAGAGAGGTGGGGGTTGGTAGGAGATGAAGTCACAGAGGTGGGAGGGGGGCACCACATTATAGGTGGCCTTGTCAGCCTCCCTAAGGATTCGACTTTTACACCAAATGAAATGGGGATCGTAAGAGTGACACTCTTTGTCTTAAGGACCCCTTTGCTCCTGTGCTGAGAAGAATGTAGGGGCAGATGTGGAGGTAGGAAGGCTGTTGCTGTCACACAGGCCCAAGGCTGTGGAGGCTCACACCAGGGTGGTAGAGGAGGATGGTGAGGAGTGGTCGGAATCTGGTTATGTGTTAAAGATGGGGCCAGCAGGACTCACCAGCAGCCTGGATGAGGGGAGCGATAGGGACAGAAGAGTTAAGGCTGGTTTCGAGACTTTGGGCTCAAGCACCTCAAAGGATAGCATTGCCACCAACTCTAATGTATGGAGAAGGCTTGGGAGGAGGGTCCAGAATTCAGACATCTCAGTAGAGGTGTCCAGTAAGTAGGCAGCTGAGTATCTGAGTGTGACATTTAGCCTGGAAGTGATATATTTGGGCATTGTCAGTGTTTACAATCAGGAGACTGGCCAGGATCACTGATTTAGTTTTTGCTGCTGCTGTAACAAAGTACCGTAAACTTTGTTACTTAAAACAGCACGAGTTCATTATGGTTTTTCGCCCCCAACTCTGTCACCCAGGCTGGAATGCAGTGGCATGATCACGGCTCATTGCACCCTTTACTTCCTAGGCTCAAGTGATCCTACCTCCTCAGCCTCCTTGAGTAGCTGGAATGGAAGCCTGGCTCCGTGTCCAGCTAGTTTTTTTCTTACTTTTTGTAGAGAGAGGTCTCCCTGTGTTGCCTAGGCTGGTCTCAAATTCCTAGCCTCAAGCGATCCTCCTGCCTCGGCCTCTCCAAGTGCTAGGATTACTGGTATGAGCTGCTATGCCTGTCCTATTATCTCACAGTTCTGCATGTCAGAATTTCAAAATGGTCTTAAGGCGCTAAAATCAAAGTACCAGCAGGATGACATTCCTTTCCTGAGCCTCTGGGGGAGAATCTGTTCTCCGCCTTTTGTTTTTCCTCATGTTTCTAGAGGCCTCCTCCTTGGCTCATGGCCCCTTCCCTTGTCTTCAAAGCCAGCAGTATAGCCTCTTCCAATCTCTCTCTGACTCTGGCTCTCCTGCCTCTGTCTTTCCCTTATGAGGTTTCTTGTGATTACACTGGACCTACCCGGGTAATTCAGGACAATCTCCCCATCTCAAGGTCCTTCATTTAATCATATCTGGATAGTCCCTTTTGCTACGTAAGGCAGCTTATTGACAGG
The DNA here is from genome assembly GCF_028858775.2 of Pan troglodytes. Classification (NCBI taxonomy): domain Eukaryota; kingdom Metazoa; phylum Chordata; class Mammalia; order Primates; family Hominidae; genus Pan; species Pan troglodytes. Next base: position 13,941,204 of record NC_072416.2, read on the forward strand.
TTCCAGGGATTCACACATGAGCATCTTTGGGGCCATTATTTTGCCTACCTCAAGCACGAAGGGGATGATGGAGAGAAGAGAGTGCCCAGGACAAAGCATTAAGAAGTCAGGAGCTGGCTGGGTGCAGTGGCTCATGCCTGTAATCCCAGCACTTTGGGAAGCTCATTTGGGTGGATCACTTGAGGTGAGGAGTTCAAGACCAGCCTGGCCAACATGGTGAAACCCCGTCTCTATTAAAAATACAGAAATTAGCCAGGCATGGTGGTGCATACCTGTAGTCCCAGCTACTCAGGAGGCTGAGGCATGAGAATCGCTTGAACCCAGGAGGCAGAAGTTGCAGTGAGCTGAAATCACGCACTGAACTCCAGCCTGGATGACAGAGTGAAACTCCATCTCAAAAAAAAAAAAAAAAAAAATTCAAGAACTCAAGAGTTTGAGACCAGCCTGGCCAACATGGCAAGACCCCATCTCTACAGAAAATACAGAAATTAGCCAGGTGTGGTGGTGCACACTGTAGTCCCAGCTACTCAGGAGGCTGAGTCAGGGAATCACTTGAGCCCAGGAGATTGAGGCTGCAGTGAGCTGAGGTCGTGCCACTGCACTCCATCCTGGGTGACAGAGCAAGACCCTGTATCCAAAAAAAAAAAAAAAAAAAAAAAATCAGGAGCTGAGGAGGAGCAGCTAGGTAGGTAGGAGGAACCAAGAGACCTGGGTCCAGGAAGCCCAGTGGACAAAGGGCACTGGGGAGGGGGTAAGCAGCAGCTGTGTCAATCACATCAGAGGTCGACTCAGAGGTCACCCATGGACATGGCAATGTGGCAGTCACTGGCGACCTTCAGAAGAACAGTTTGTGTGTAGCAGTGGGGGCCAGGCAAACCTGGTGGGAGTGGGATTTATTTATTTAATTTTAATTATTATTATTTTTTTTTTTTTTTTTGAGATGGAGTCTCGCTCTTCGCCCAGGCTGGAGTGCAGTGGCGCAATCTTGGCTGACTGCAACCTCCGCCTCCCGGGTTCAAGTGATTCACCTGCCTCAGCCTCCAGAGTAGCTGCAACTACAGGCGCCTGCCACCACGCCTGGCTAATTTTTATATTTTTAGTAGAGACAGGGTTTCACCATGTTGGCCAGGCTGGTCTCCAACTCCTGACCTCAGTGATCCACCTTCTTTGGCCTCCCAAAGTGCTGGGATTACAGGCGTGAGCCACCGTGCCAAGCCTGGGGGTGGGATTTAGAAGGAACACAAAGAGACGAGTTGGAGAGAGCCAGGACTGGCCACTCTTTCAAGGACTTTCACTGCCAAAGAGAACAGAAAAACGGGAATGTGGCTGGCAGCATAACTGGGCCGGGAGAATATTTGGTTTAGTTGGGGTTTGGTTTCCAGCGGGACAGCAGAGCAGGATTGTTTGCTGGTGGGAATGTGCAACAACAGAGAATGACAGATGAGGTGGTTTTGTGGCTCCCAAGCACGATGGTCTGGTGTTCACGAGGGTGTGTGAGATGCACCTCCCTCAAACCTTGTTACAAGGTTGGCATGTTACCCGCCTGATGTGAAAAAAAAAAAAAAAAGAAAAATAGATGAGACTGAGGAGGGAGTTGTTTGATGAATAAATGGATCACACCACACTTCTGCAACTTTTGTTCACTTAACTACATATCTCAGCAACATCTCCATGGGTAGTATTGCTCCGAGCAGTTCTGCTTGATTCTGCTTGCATAAATCTATCCTGTTGATCAGGGTCAGTAAATAGAAAGATAATGCAAGCCAACCAGGTAAGGTGGCTCATGCCTGTAATCCCAGTGCTGTGGAAGGCCAGGGCAGGAGGATTGCTTGAGGCTAGGAATTTGAGACCAGCCTGGGCAAAATAGTGAGACCCCATCTCTACCCTCCTCCCCCCACCAAAAAAAGCCAGGTGTGGTGTGATGCTCCTGCAGTCCCAGCTACTTGGGAGGCTGAGGTGGGAGGATCACTTCAGCCCAGGAGTTCAAGGATGCAATGAGTTATAATTGCACCACTGCACTCCAGCCTGGGCAAGAGAGTGAGACTATATCTCAAGAAAGAAAGAGAAAGAGTAGAGAAAGAAAGAAATATAATGCAAGAAACAAATGTGAGCTCTATGTCATTTAAATGGTGTTTTAATGTTTTATTTAACTCAGTATATCCAAAATATCATCACTTCAAGTTGTCAATATAGAATGGTTGGGCTACTTTACATACTTCTCTTCATACCTAGTCTTCAAAATCCAGGGTGCATTTCATCCTTACGGTACATCTCAGGTCAAACAAGCCACGTTTTAAGTCAGTGGCCACATGTGACTCGAGGCTCTATTGTGGTCAGCACAGCCCAAAAAAACTCACATAGCTTTGGGAGGCCGAGGGGGGTGGATCACAAGGTCAGGCGTTCAAGACCAACCTGGCCAATATGGTGAAACCCTGTCTCTACTAAAAATACAAAAATGAGCTGGGCGTGCTGGTGGGCGCCTGTAGTTCCAGCAACTCAGGAGGCTGAGGCAGGAGAATCACTTGAACCCAGGAGGTGGAGGTTGCATTGAGCTGAAATTGTGCCACTGCACTCCAGCCTGAGTGATAGAGCAGGACTCTGTCTCAAAAAAAAAAGAAAAGAAAAAGAAAAGGATCTCACATAGATGAGCAGAGGCTACATACGAAACAGATGATCGCAGTGCTGCTGGTATAACCACAAAGCTAGAGCCAGCCTCACTGTACCCTGGCATGGGGCTGACAATGTATATATTGTGGCTTTTTGCTTTTAAAAGCATTAAAAGGAAACATTCATTTGGGTTTAATTCGTTTATTTAAATTTTTTTTTTTTTTTTTGAGACAGGGTCTCACTCTGCTGCCCAGGCTGGAGTGCAGTGGTGCTATCTCAGCTGCAACCTCTGCCTCCGAGTTCAAGCAGTCCTCCCGCTGGGACCACAGGTGTGCAACACCACACCCAGCTAATTTTGTTTATTTTTTGTAGAGATAGGGTTTCATCATGTTGCCCAGGCTGGTCTCAAACTCTTGGGCTCCAACGATCCACCCACCTCAGCCTCCCAAAGTGCTAGGATGACAAGTGTGAGTCACTGCACCCAGCCTGAATCATTTTTTAAAGAGCATGTGTCCATTAAAAATTATTTTAATGAAGCTTGTCAGGCATTCAAAGTATCTCATCTCCAATCCCTGGCTTAAATTAGAAAACAATCTCGGCAGATTTGAAGCCCTCATTTACCCCTTCCTTCTGTCATTCCCATCCCTCCTCTCCCTGGACACTGGTGTTTATCGATTCGAAGTCCATCTTTATATGTGTAAGTATGTGTCCCCAAATGATCAGAATACCGTTTTGAGGTGTTGAAAGCTTTGTGTCCCCGAACAGTGAGAAGTTTTGGGGTGTTGAAATCTTGGTCTGGCTTCACACTCTCTGTCTCACATAATAACTTGCTTTGTCGCTGAGGGGTACCTGAGTGAGATTCATCGTAGATGCCTGGATGAAGAGAGGGGCCTTGTGCTTCTATTTGCCTTGTTACATAGTGGTAAGTTACATATTATGTTACATAGTAATCCTTATGTGCCTACCTTGTAACTGTCTTAATTGCCTCTTGTTTTTTGTGGGGGTTTTTTTGAGACAGAGTCTCACTCTGTTGCCCAGGCTGGAGTGCAGTGGCACAATCTCGGCTCACTGAAACCTCCGCTTCCCAGGATCAAGTGGTTCTCATGCCTCAGCCTCCTAAATTGCTGGGACTACAGACATGCACCACTACGCCCAGCTAATTTTTGTGTTTTTAGTAGAGATGGAGTTTGGCAATTTTGGCCAGGCTGGTCTTGAACTCCTGACCTCAAGTGATCCACCCACATCAGCTTCTCGAAGTGCTGGGATTAGAGATGTGAGCCACCGTGCCTGGCCTTCATTCCCTCTTGATGGACACTTGGGCTGTTTCCAATTTTCTGCCATTATAAACAGTGCTGCTGTGGCTAGAATTTCTCTGGAATATATTCAGTGGACTAGCAGTTCTCAAATTTTAGCATGCACCGGAATCACCTAGAGGGCTGGTAAAGACACAAGGTTCAATCTAGAATCCCACGTTGCATTTATGCTACTACTTTTTCTGTTTTTTCCTCTTAAAAATTAAAAAACAAAAAATAGAAACGGGTTCTCACCATGTTTCCCAGGCTGGTCTCAAACTCCTGGGCTCAAGCAGTCCTTCCACCTCAGCCTCCCAAAGTGCTGGGATTATAGGCGTGGACCACCATGACCAGCCCTATTTCTTTTTAAATTAATAGTAATAATAAGCAAACCTGGAAAAGACCCCACACGTCCAGAGGTGTTCAGGTGAGGAGTCGGGGGAAGGATCATGAGACAGGATCAGCATCTTGACCCAGACTTGCTTGGGCCCTGCAAGGACCTGTGGGACCTCTGGGCCCCTCTCACCTCCAGACAGGGCGGCTCCTCCCCACACCCAGCTGGGTGGAGTGGGTGACCTATCTATACTGCTGGCCCTGTGGGCCCTGTAATTAGAGAGATCTACTGGAGTTCAGCATCTCTATGACCTAGGAGAGTCCCTACAAAGAGTCTCAGGCTTCCCCTCTGTGGAGGAGTCCAGGGTGGGGGTGAGAGGCTCTGAGGGGCTGCACTCAGAACCTGGGTCTTTCATTTATTTGGCAAATCTTAAATGTCCCAAGTATTCACCAAGCCTTGTGCTGGTGCTGGGGGGACAGCAGAGAGCCTGACACTCCCAGGGGGCTCCTCATCAAAGGGGAGGTCTACAGTAAACAAATAATTACACAAATAAATATAGAAAATGAACTGTCACTTGGGGAGGCGTGGGCCTTGGGGTGGGGTTTTGAGGTGTGAATAGGAGTTCACAAAGCCTCAGAGGAAGGGGAAGGACTACGTTATTCATAAAAATCTCACTGGAAATGAAAAACACTTTGAGGGTTCCGCTGTCTGTTGTCAGACTACCCAAATATCATTGCCAGGAAATTCCAGCAGGTCCACACAGCAGAGCGGTCCAGGGCCAAATAACTTCAAAAAGTAAAATTAGAAAAGCCTCTCTGAAAAGTAGTTGTACACCTAAAGTCTATGTTTAATGTGGCCCATAGATGTGTTTTGTAGGTTTGCTCTGATGTGGATTGGGGCCCCCCAAGCAGTTGTACCAGTCACACCTCTGAGCTCCTAAAACAGCTCTGGCAGCCAGGCAGGAAAACCATGGGCAGTTTCTTATAAAGTTAAACATTCACCTACGCTGAGACCCAGCAGTCCCACTCTCAGGTATTTACCCAAGAGCAAAGAAAGCATGTGCCCATCAAGATCTGTGCACAGATATGCATAGGAGCTCTGCTCCTAATAATCCCAAACTGGGAAACGTCCCAAATATCCATCAACAGTGAGAATGGATAAACAAATTGAGGTACCTCCATACAATGGGACACTGCTCCCCAATAAAACATTGCAAACCATTGCACACACCACGTCATGCACAGCTCTCGCACGTGTTGTGTTGTGTGAAACAAACCAGACAAGAAGGGACGCATCCCAAGTGACTGATTGGTTTATGTACAGTTTAAGAACAGGCAAATCTCACTGCTATTTATAGATGGCACAGCAGTGGTTACCTCTGCTAGTGGGGCGGGGGGTCGCTTGTGTACTGGGAAGGGGCTCCAGGGAACCTTCTGGAGGCTGAGGGTGCCCTTGATCCTGATTTGAGTGGTGACTATATAGGTATAAAAAATGATCAAGCTGGACACTTAAAGTCAACATAGTTTATGCACTTTCACGTGTAAACATTATTCCTCAAGAAAATAAAAACAGCACCAGTGGCTCCCCCCTTCCCCGCAGACTCCCTCGACACCACCACCTCCTTCTTCGCCTTGCATCGGTATGATAAGGCACTTGCTTGACGGGAAAGAGAAACTCAGCTGCCAGCTGGGGTTCATTTGCACTTTCCCCGCCTGGTCTGCGGTCTGGCTGTGCAGCTAGCCGCTCTGACGGGGAGGAGGGGCCCAAAGCCACTGCCTGCCGCTTGGGCAGGGGAGAGGGGCACGTGAGGCTCATGGCAGAGGCACAGCCAGCTTCTTGCATGTGCCCTCCCCGGGGAATGGCTGCAGAGCCCAAGACTGCCACGCCGTGGGCACAGCCCTGGCAACAGACGGCCACTTGCCCAGTCACCATGCTCTACTTCTCAGCTGCAGCCCCACTGCCTGGACTCGCTTGCCCAGGCCCCCCAGCCACAAATCCTGGGCCCCTCCCTGAAACCTCCAAACACAAACTCACTTCAGGCTGGGGCCTTGGTTTCCCCATCTGGAAAAGGGGTGAAAAGCCCCATCTTTCCAGTGTAGCAGTCGAGGCATTTGCAGCACGTGTTTGTGCTCAGTGTATCGACGTAGGAGGCTCTCAAAAAGGATGTAGAAAACATGAATAGTTATGAGTCCTGTTTTAATAAAATTAGTATAAAAAATAAAAGCCAGGCAAGGTGTTGTGCGCCTATAATCCCAGCTACTCATGAGGCTGAGGCGGGAGGATCACTTGAGCCCAGTTCGAGCCCAGTTCAAGCCCAGCCTGGGCAGCATGATGAAACCCAATCTCTACACAAAATACAAAACATAGCTGAGCGTACTCCCTAGCTACTAGGGAAGCTGAGGTGGGAAGATCGCTTGAGCCCATGAGTTTGAGGCTGCAGTAAGCTTTGATCACACAAGTGCACTCTAGCCTGGGTTACAAAAAATAAAATAGGCCAGGCACAGCAGCTCACAGCTATAATCCCAGCTCTTTGTGAGGCTGAGGTGGGAGGATCACTTAAGCTCAGGAGTTTGAGACCAGTCTGGGCAACACAGCAAGACCCCATCTCTACAAAAAATTTTTAAAAAAATTAGCTAGGCATGGTGGCGTGTGCCTGTAGTCCCAGATACTCAGGAGCTTGAGGTGGAAGGATCACTGGAGCCCAGGAGTTCAAGGCTGCAGTGAGCTATGATTGCACCACTGCACTCCAGCCTGGGTGACAGAAAGACCCTGTCTTTAAAAAACAAACAAACAAACAAAAAGAGTGAAAGATAAACAAATAATTAAATTTAAAAATAAATAAAACTAGAAGGGGAAGCCCAAACTATTTCTGAATGTGTTCATCTGAGAAGAGGGCAAAATGTAAAATACACACCAATTGTTTCACCATTATTTTTCCCCGAAGTTCGGATTAAAGAAAGGGAGGGGATTAGCGCTTGAACACACCTCCCTTTGTCCTGGGTGTCGTGCTTCAGCATGTGTGGATGGTAGCTTTGTGGTTAAAAAAAAAAAAAAAAAAGAAGAAATGAGAGCAAAAAGTACTTTGAGAACTCTTTGTAGCTGTCACGTCCCCAGACCCTGTGGTGAGAACCTCCAGGGACACCTGTGAACATACATGTTCCCAGGCCCAGCCTCAGGGGTCTGCACGTTTAAGAAATGGATGTACTTGTCTAATGATGAGGGCAATGGTGCCGGACACTGCCCACATGTCTGCTCTCTAGGACAAGCCCTTGAGACAAGCATCATTATCCCCAGTTTAAAGACGAGAAAACTGGCAGGGTGCGGTGGCTCACTCCTGTAATCCCAGCACTTTGGGAGGCCGAGGTGGGTGGATCACCTGAGATCAGGAGTTCAAGACCAGACTGGCCAACATGGTGAAACCTTGTCTCTACTAAAAATACAAAGATTAGCCAGGCGTGGTGGCACACACCTGTAATTCCAGCTACTCAGGAGGCTGAGGCGGGAGAATCGCTTGAACCCAGGAGGCAGAAGTTGCAGTGAGCTGAGACCATGCCACTGCACTCCAGCCTGGGCCACAGCATGACTCCGTCTCAAAAAATAATAATAATAAATAACACAAAATAATAAAGATGAGGAGACTGAGGCCAGCATGGCTTTGATTCTGGCGTGAGAGTCCACAGTCAGGAAGTATCCGATTTGGCACTCCTATCCCTGAAGGCCCCACTTTACAGGTGGACCAACTGAAGCTGAGGGAGATGACCAGACTTATCCAAGGTCAGGGCCAATGAGGGGCACTCAGGTCTGAGGTTCCCTTCATTTCCCCCAGGGGAACCTGGTGAAAGTAAGCCATGGATTCACCCCCAGACTCTTCTCTTGTGCCCTGAAACCTGATTTCTCTAAGACCCACAGCCTAGGAAGGCTGGGCCAGGGTGAGCCTGGATAGCTGCTTCCCCCACCATTCCCCCACCCACCCCAGGCCAGCAGGCAGTCATTTCTTGTTTTCTGCCACCGCTGGGTGTTCTGCTCTGACGAGGAGGCCCCAGGTAAACACTAAGGCTGCCTGAGCATGCACTGCTGGCTCGACCTTCCCCAGGCCCCCCAGCCACAAATCCTGGGCCCCTCCCTGAAACCTCCAAACACAAGCCCCAGTTTTGCATCAAATGAGTCTGCAGAGGGAGGGAAAGGAAGCTGCCTGTGGAGTCAGGTGGAGCCTGGTCAGGTGTGTTTGTGTCTCTGAGCCTCAGTTTCCTCATTTGGACACAGAGCTGGTAAGATCAGCCTTGTAGATTCTGTGTAAGGATTAGAAACATCACCAGGGTAGGGCCTGGCACATGTGCTGAGAGGCCGGAGGGTGGTGGTTCTAGCAGGGGGTCTGGAGCCCAGTGCTTGGTTTAAGTCCCAGCATAGTACTTAACTTCCCTGTATCCAGCCAGGTCACACTCAGAGGATATCTGCTGAGCACCTATGGTATACCAGGCACTGTGCAGGGGTGCTCTTGGCCTCAGTTTCCCCATCTGTCCAATGACAACTCTCACGGCCATTGCCTAATAGGGCTGTTGGGAGGATTAAATACGTTAGCAGTGCCTGTCACAGCAAGCAACTGAGTTTGCTGCTTCAGGGTCAATGCCCCTCACGGGATGATGGTGACTCAATGACAAGTAGGGCAGAGAGTGCAGGCTGGGCCAGGACTGCTTTCCAAATTGGGCCTCTCTGTTCCCTTGCTGGCCTGGATTTTGAAACGCCTTGCTCAGGCTGGCCAAGCGTTCTTGGTCCTCAGCATCTGTCTCTCTCCTGGTGGCCTGTCCAGGGATGCATGGTGGTTTCCATGGACACCTTCTTCCATAAAAAAGAGAAAATGAAATTATACTTACGACCACATTGGTATAACGACAAACGTAATGCAGGATGGATTTGTTATTACATTGTCATCATGATCCCGTGTGTTCTCCTCCTTTCTTTTAAAAGAACTTTAAATGAAAACATTTCCGTGGGCGCCTGAAGTGTCATAGCCCCAGGAGCTGTGCCTGCTGAGCCCACAAGGGGTCCACCCTGGGTGGGCTTTTTCAGATTGTAAATCCCCCCCATTACCTCTTCTTAGAAGGTCACCCTTGCCCGGGCGCAGTGGCTTATGCCTTTAATGCGAGCACTTTGAGAGGCTGAGATGGAAGGATCACTTGAGCCCAGGAGTTCAAGACCAGCCTAGGCAACATAGTGAGACCCCATCTCTAATTTTAAAAACAAACAAAAAAACAAGCTAAGGTCATGTGCAGGTGTGTTTAAAAAATAACAAAAAATTGGCCAGGCACGGTGGCTTACGCCTGTAATCCCAGCACTTTGGGAGGCCGAGGCAGGCGGATCACGAGGTCAAGAGTTCGAGACCAGCCTGGTCAATATGGTGAAACCCTGTCTCTACTAAAAAAATACAAAAAATTAGCCAGGCATGGTAGGGTACGCCTGTAGTCCCAGCTACTCGGGAGGCTGAGGAAGGAGAATTGCTTGAACCCAGGAGGCAGAAGTTGCAGTGAGCCAAGAGCAGGCCACTGCACTCCAGCCTGGGTGACAGAGTGAGACTCCATCTCAAAATAAATAAATAAATAAATAAATAAATAACAAAAAATAAGCAAAAAACAAAAAACAAAAAACAAAACCACCCTTGTTGTGTTAGAAACTTGGAACTTCCCAAGGAACAACATTCCCCATCTAGACCTCACTGTTCTGAAACCTACTCCTCCTGCCCCTTTCCTTTCCTACTTTCCCATTTAAAGTAGGGTGCAGAGGACCCTGCTTGCCAAAGCCATTTGACTGACTGTGAGACTGTAGCCATGACCATGGAAATCACAGCTGCTAGCAGTGGTGGAGTATTTCACATATTTCACGTAAACCACTGGTCTCCCCAGTAGACAGAAGCCCAGGGAAGCTACAGAACGTGCCCAGAGTTACGCAGTAAGTGATAGAATCAAGATCAGCCAGAGATCCCCTGAAGTGTCTGATCTTCTTCCCCACAATATCATATAAAATATCAGCAAGACCCTCAGTGGTGGATGTGAACTTATTAATTATATACATTATATTCATTTCCCAACATTGTGGTAACAAATTCCCACAGACTGGGTGGCTTAAAACAATAGAAATGTATTCTCTCATGGTTCTGGAGGCCAGAAGTTCGAAGTCAAGGTGTTGGCAGGCAGGGCTGGTTCCTCCTAGAGGCTCTAGGGGAGAATCTGTTCCATGCCTCTCCCTAGCTTCTGGGAGCTGCTGGCGACCCCCAGTGCTCCTGGGTGTGGAGATGCATTAGTCACTCCAGTCTATGCCTCCCTCTTCACAAGGCCTCCTTTCCATTGTCTTCTACCCTTCTAAGTACACTTGTTGTTGGATTCAGGGCCCACCCTAATCCAGAATGATCTCATCTCTAGATCCTTCACTTAATCATGTTTGCAAAGATCCTATTTCCAAACAAAGTCACCTTCATAAGGCTTTGAAAGGGATTAAGATGTGAACTTATCTTTTTGGGGCCAGTACACATGGGACACAGATAAGTGCCAAAAGGAATCCCAGGAAGCTGTCAAAAGCAACAATAAGGATGTGAATAAAAGTAATATCTTAGGCTGGGTATGGTGGCTCACACCTGTAATCCCAGTGCTTTAGGAGGCCAAGGCAGGAGGATCACTTGGGCCCAGGAATTTGAGACCAGCCTGGGCAACATAGTGAGACCCCACCCGTACAAAAAAGTTTAAAAATTAGCCAGAGGTGGTGGCACAAGCCTGTAATCCCAGCTATTTGGGAGGCTGAGGCAGGAGGATCATTTGAGGCCAGAAGTTCGAGACCTGCCTGGGCAACATAGCAAGACCCCATCTCTACAAAAAATAAAACAAAAATTAAATAGTAATATATTGGCATATGGCCCAGCACCTGGCATATGACAAGTACATATATATGTATATATGTATGTGTATATTATATATATACACACACACACACATACTTTTCTTATATCTATAAAGTTTTCAATCTCAGAGAAAATGTTTGAATGCACTGGTTTTGCCCAGTTTCAATGTTTTCCCAAACACTAGCAGGTCTCCTCCATCTCTCTTGACTTTGTTGAAACACCTTTAGTCTCGTTTTCTGTTTGGCAGATGGCCAGTGTTCCTGCAGCTGCTTCAGGTCTGTACAAGCCCCACTTGTGACACTTTATCTGCAAAGGGGGCCCCTGATTTTTCCAGCCTGGGGCCTTTCCTCCTGCCTCCCTTGGCCCAAGATGCCTCCACCCTCCCCCTTTCACCTGTTGAGACGCATTTTGTAAAATAAGTTTGCCCTCTGTCTGCCCTTGTTACAGTAGGCAGTCAGACATAAGCAGGGCAGGAGAGGGTGCCCCCCAACCAGGACTGTCAGGCCACCATCAGGTGATGGTCAGGTGATTAACTGTCTCTCCAAAATAATAATTGGTTGTAGCCAGCACTGAGGAAAGGCAGGCTCCCAATAGATTAAAAAACACCAGAAATATGATCAGCAGCTTTGCGATAAGATCTCAGAGTTGGCTCAAGCATGCATACTAAGAGGCAGAATGGCAGAGTCTGGTCTGTGACCTGCTTCTAGGAACGCTGGACTGGTAAGGGAAAAACACCTCAAGTGAGCATGCACACAACTTCAGTAAACACACTGCGCATGCTCCCCTCCCAAGGACAGGCAGGCCACGGCTAAGGGGACAGCCCACCCCAAGGGAAGGATCGGGAGAAGTAGTGCAACCCTGGAAGCGTGCCAGCATATAAGACCTCAAGTCAAATGGCAAAGTGGGCAGTTGACTCGTTCAAGTCGCCCGCCTGGCACTCTTCCAAGTGAACTTGACTTCCTTTCATTCCTGCCCTAAAACTTTTTAACAAATGTTCACTCCTGCTCTAGAACTTGCCTCTCTTTGCCTTATGCCCCCTTGGTCGAATTCTTTCTTCGGAGGAGGCAAGAATTGAGGTTGCTGCAGACTCGTATGGACTCACTGCCGCTAACACACACTGGTGCCCTGTGACTCAGATATGTTCCCTAGTGCTAACATTCCCAGCTCCAAAAGAACTGGGTCAAGTCTGTCCTGTTTACATTGCTGGGTCCTTGTGCTGGAAAAGGAGCCCCCACCCGCCCCCACTCCACAAAACCATTTCCAATAGTCTTGAGATTTCTCACCCTGCCCCGACCCACCTTTCTGACTCCATCTCCCCCACCCCTCCACATGCGTTATGTTTCAGTTCCCGGAATTGAAATCACGTTGCCGTTCCCTCTGCCTGGAATGCTTTTCTGCATTAGGGCACGGCTGATGCCTTCCTAGCTTCCAGATCTCAGCAAAGTGTCCTGGGGCTGCTGTGCCTGGAAGGGACACATTTTGGGTGCCTCCTTACATTATCCGCCCATACCACTGGACAATCGGGTGCTCTGTCTTGCCTCTCTGTGTGCTAGCTGCTTCTCTCCACCAAATCACAATATCCTTAAGAACAAGGACGTTGTTTTGTTCATGGCTTCAGTCCCAGCACCTAGCAAGTCGTAAGTGCTTAGAAAATAATGTGTTCAGAGGCCAGGCGCGGTGGCTCACACCTGTAATCCCAGCACTTTGGGAGGCCGAGGCGGTCGGATCACGAGGTCAGGAGATCGAAACCATCCTGGCTAACACGGTGAAACCCTGTCTCTACTAAAAATACAAAAAATTAGCCGGGCGTGGTGGCGGGCGCCTGTAGTCCCAGCTACTAGGGAGGCTGAGGCAGGAGAATGGCATGAATCCGGGAGGCGGAGCTTGCAGTGAGCCAAGATTGCTCCACTGCACTCCAGCCTGGGTGGCAGAGACAGACCTTGTCTCAAAATAATAACAATAATAATAATAGTGTTCAATGTGTGAATTACATCATTCTCTCTCTCTGAAACAAGGGATTCAACTTACGGGTCATGGGTAGATTTCATGGTAGAGAATCTCCTAAAGTTGTAGGCAAAATATGGTCCCTGTGGAAGCATTTTTCTCACTGTGTCCATTTTAGGGGTCAGCATTCCCCAAAGACAGAACCTTCGCTTTACTTAAGTAATACTGCCTACCCCTGCAGTCGTCCTCTCCTTCCATTCTTGTTTCATTCTACTTGTTATTAAACATACACCAGGCCTCCTGTGCCAGTAGTTAAGGACACCAAACCATATGAGGGAAAGTCTCCGTCATGGTCATTTGGGTCTCACAGTGCCATGCATGCAGTCAGCATCTCATTCGTGCTGCCAAATGGAGGAAGGAAGTCAGATTCCACTTCAGCTGCAGAACCCCGGGCTGAAATGTTGCCTGTAATATCTACCCTGGAATCCCCAAGCAGAGAAAGCAGCATGAGTCTCAGCACTGGAAGCAGATGGAACCACCTGGAGGTTTCTACAGATCGTGGTGCCCCACCTCAGGCTACTTGGATCAGTGTGTCTCAGTTGGGGCACCAGCATCAGTATGTTTTAAAAGCTCCCGGGCCTGGCTGGGCGTGGTGGCTCACACCTGTAATCCCAGCACTTTGGGAGGCCGAGGCGGGCGGATCACAAGGTCAGGAGATCGAGACCATCCTGGCTAACACAGTGCAACCCTGTCTCTACTAAAAATGCAAAAAATTAGCCAGGTGTGGTGGCGGATGCCTGTAATCCCAGTTACTTGGGAGGCTGAGGCAGGACAATGGCATGAACCCAGGAGGCAGAGCTTACAGTGAGCTGAGATGGCACCACTGCACTCTAACCTGGGCGACAGAACGAGACTCCGTCTCAAAAAAATTAAAAATAAAAATAAAAAGTTCCCGAGGCATGCGATGGAATATTATTCAACAACAACAAAAAAAAGGAATGAAGTTCTGAGAACTGATTTTAAACCACGATACTACATTCAAACTACACCATGAGTGAACGTGGAAAACACGCTGTGTGGAAGAAGGCAGGCACAGAAGACCACTTATTATATGGTTCCATCTATGGGAAATGTCCAGAATAGGCAAATTCGTGGAGACAAAATTACATTAAGCCTGGGCAGCGTAGCAAAACCCCATCTCTATAAAAAACAAAAAAATCTGGCCAGGCGCAGTGGCTCACACCTGTAATCCCAGCGATTTGGGAGGCCGAGGCGGGCAGATCACTTGAGGTCAGGAGTTCAAAACCAGCCTGGTCAACATGGCAAATGCTGTCTTTACTAAAAATACAAAAATTAGCTGGGCATGTTGGCACATGCCTGTTTTCCCAGCTACCCAGGAGGCTGAAGCAGGAGAATCGTTTGAACCCAGGAGGTGGAGGCTGCAGTGAGCTGAGATCACGCCACTACACTCCAGCCTGGGTGACAGAGTGAGATTATCTCAAAAAACAACAACAACAACAACAACAAAAAAAACCTTTTGTACACCCATGTTCATAGCAGCACTATTCACAATAGCCAAAATGTGGAAGCAACCCAAATGCCCATTAATGGGTGAATGGATGAACATGATGTGGTTTATATTAGGTTGGTGCAAAAGTAATTGTGGTGTTTGCCATTGAAAGTAATGACAAAAACCGTGATTACTTTTGCACCAACCTAATACACATTGCTATGGTCTGAACGCTTGGGCCCTCCGGCAATGCATATGATGAAATTCTAACCCCCACTGTGATGGTGCATTAGGAGGCGGGGCCTTTGGAAGGTGATTAGTTCATGAGGGCACAGCCCTCATGAATGGGATTAGCACCCTTATAAAACAATCCCATGAGAATGGGTTCATACCTTTCGCCATTAAAGATCCAACAAGAATCCTTCTTTCCGGTCTGTGAACCAATAAACAGGCCCCCAGCAGACATTGGATCTGCCAGCACCTTCATCTTGGACTTCTCAGCCTCCAGAACTGTAAGAAATAAACGTTTGGCCGGGTGCAGTGGCTCATGCCTCTAATCCCAGCACTTTGGGAGATCCGAGGCAGACAGATCACCTGAGGGAAGGAGTTCAAGACCAGCCTGGCCAACATGATGAAACTCCGTCTCTCCTAAAAGTACAAACATTGCCCAGGTGTGGTGGTGGGCGCCTGTAATCCCAGCCACTCGGGAGGCTGAGGCAGGAGAATCACTTGAACCTGGAGGCGGAGGTTGTAGTAAGCTGAGATTGCACTACTGTACTCCAGCCTGGGCAATAGGGTGAGACTCTCTCTTAAAAAAAAAAAAAAAGAAGAAGAAGAAGAAGAAAGAAATTTCTGTTGTTGATAAACTCCCTAGTTTATGGTAGTTTGTTATAGTAGCCCAGATGGACTAAGATAACATGTAGTGGAATATAATTCAGCCCTAAACAGGAAGAGAACTCTGACACATGCAACAGCATGGATGTGCCTCAAGGACATTATGCAAAGTGAAAGAAGCCAGTCATAAAAGAACACAGGTCATTTGATTCCACTCACAGGAGGTACCCGGAGAAGTCAGATTCAGAGAAACAGAAAGTGGAATAGTGGTTGCTGGGGCAGGAGGGAGGGGAAATGGGAGTTGCTTAACAGGTGGAAAGGTTCAGTTTTGTAACATGAAAAGAGTTCTGGAGCTGCATGGCGGTTATGGTTGCACAACAATGTAAAAATGTACTTAACATTTCTGAACTGTGCCCTTCAAATGGTTCAGGTGGTAAGTCATATGTGTATTTTATTACAATTAAAAATTTTCTTAGGCTGGGCGTGGTGGCTCACGCCTGTAATCTTGTTGCATGATCCTTGGGGTGCTGCTTTTATGGCCAGAAACCTCTGTGGCTGGTGGCATCTTTTGGCCAAGTTTTGCTTGGGCCCACTGGGCTAGTTCTGCCCACTCAGCCTGGCAGGCTGTGCTCGGCTCACACTACCAGCCTGGATCCCACCCTTGCTTGGGCAAGCCAGGTGTGGCACAGTGAGGGGTGTGTGAGCAAGTGCGCATGGGGTCTGGCCACTGTGCATAGTCAGGCACACTGGCTGCTACAATGGGGCAGGGACCAGGTGCCCGAACAGGCGCCAGCTCTCTGTGAGGCTGCGGCAGGACCAGGTGTACCACAGGCAGCCTCCACGGCTGCCACTGGGGAATGCAGTGGTGCCTGGAAGCTTGGAGGCTCCAGGAACCACAGGGCCCCAAAGAGGGAGTCCCAGTCCTGACTTGGGCTCCCAGGTCTGGGCTCCCTGAAGGGCCACAGCTCTTCTCTCCTTCTCTTCACCCACAATATGGCAAGCAACGGGCGTGTTTCTGCCCTGTTTGTGTTACAGTTCCTTCAGCCCTGCCATTCGGCAGTTCCCAAGTTCTTGTCTTGCTTCCAAGAAGAATGAGGTACGCAGACAAGCGTAGGGCGAACAAGGTGAAGAGGAGCTTTACTGAGTGACAGAATAGCTCAGAGGAGGCCTTGGAGTGGGTAGCTGCTCTCTGCAGCTGGTTGACCTGACGTCTGCTCAGCTCTGGCTGAGTCTGGTGCTTTTATGGGTCTCAGAGAAGAGGAAATGCATGCCAAACGGTCCATGGGTGGCCGTGAGTGGGCCCAGAAAAGGCACCACAAGTTCCCACTCTGGTCCTGTGGGACTGGCAGCCTGGCCCACAGCCTTCAGACCCTCCCTGGGTGAAGGTGGGGCCTCATCGGGGACCCAGCGCCTGCACCAAGGAACCTGTCTGCCTCTTGCTGCCGTTCATGGACCCAGGCTGTAGGTGCCAAGGGGTGCCTGCAGGTCAGCACCAAGCTGCCCTCAGCTCCCCCTCAACTTCCCTTCTATGCTTGTCAGTGCTCAAAGTCCAGAGGGGGCTGAGGCAGCAGGGGACTGGCATGTCAGCACTGCCCCGGGTGTTCACACCTGGCCGGGCTTTGCTTTGCTCCAAGATCAGAGTGGGCACCAACAGCAGGGAGAAGCCAGGCAGTGGGAAGCCAGGCCAGGAAGCAGGGGGGTCTTCCTGGGCCACCAAGAGTGCAGGGATGCCTGGGTCCACAGCTGCAATTTGGGCAGCTGCAGGTGTGCTGGAGACAGGGAGTCCAAGGCTTCTGCCTGCTCTGTGGGGTGGGAGGCCTGAATCTGCAGCTGTGGTTTGGGTGGCTGTAGCTGTACCCAGGAGGGGGCAGGGCTCCTGCCTGCTCCATGGACCGGGATGCCCAGGTCTGCAGGCACGACTTGGGCAGTTGTGGCTGCGTCCGGGAAGCTCCCACCCCACTAACTCAAAAGGGGTGGGGCTCCCACTTGTCCCCAGCTCCTGCCACCTCCAGAGAATGTGCAGCCCCAGCCATGCCTCCTTGCTGCAGCTGGAGTGACGGCAGAGGCCGCTCCACATGGGCCACCGCTGCCATCAATCCTAGCACTTTGGGAGGCTGAGGCAGGAGAATTGCTTGAGCCCAGGAGTTCAAGACCAGCCTGGGCAACAGAGCAAGACCCTATCTCTACAAAAAATAAAAAACTAGCCAGGCATGGTGGCACACACCTGTGGTCCCATCTATTCAGGAGGCTGAGGTGGGAGGATCCCTTGAACCCAGGAGTTTGAGGCTACAGTGAGCCACTCCACTCCAGCCTCTGCTCTCCAGCCTGGGCAACAGAGCCAGACCCTGTCTCTAAAAAATGCAAAAATAAAATAAAGATACAAAAAGTTTTTTAAAAATTATTGGCAGAACGCGGCGGCTCACGCCTGTAATCCCAGCACTTTGAGAGACCGAGGCAGGCGGATCACTTGAGGTCAGGTGTTCGAGACCAGCCTGGCTAACATGGTGAAACCCTGTCTCTACTAAAAATACAAAAATTAGCTGGGCGTGGTGGCAGGCGCCTGTAATCCCAGCAACTCGGGAGGCTGAGGCAGGAGAAGCACTTGAACCCGGGGGGTGGAGATTGCAGTGAGCCGAGTTTGTGCTACTGCACTCCAGCCTAGGCAACAGAGTGACACCCTGTCTTAGAAAAAAAAATTATTATGGTATGCAGTAAGGTCCACAAATCTTCAAAGGAATTGTACATGAGTATACACTCCTGTGGTGACCACCCAGACTGAGATAGAGAACAGTGCCAGCTTCCTGCCTATTCAGTCCCTCTCTTCCCTCCCCCCAGCTCCCTGGGGATCAGACTCTATCACCAGAGTCTGTTTCTGTGACCAAACGTCCTATAAACAGAATCACGTGGTGTATGCTTCTCTGTGCCTGGCTTCCTCCTCTGAACATGATGTCCATGTGCTTCACCTTGTTGATGTGTGCAGTTGTTTCTTTGTTTTGTTTTCTGAGACTGGTTTTCATTCTGTTGCCCAGGCTGGAGTACGGTGGTGTGATCATAGCACACTACAGCCTTGACCTCCTGGGCTCAAGTGATCCTGCACGTCAGCCTTTCCATTTGCTGGGACTACAGACACAGGCCACCACACTGGCTGATTTTTGTATCTTTTTCTAGAGATGTGGTTTCACCATGTTGCCCAGGTTGGTCTTGAACTCCTGGGCTCAAGTGATCCACCCACCTTGGCCTCCCAAAGTGCTGGGATTACAAGTTTGAGCCACTGAACTCAGCCTGTTATGTGCAGTTGTATCCATTCCTTCTCACTGCTGTGTAATATTCCACTGTCTGAATAGACCATAGGTTTATCTGACCTGATGTCAACAAGCTCTGCTGTTCCCAGTTTGGAGCTGTCATGAATAGCGCTGATATGTGTGTGCTTGAACGTGTCTTTTGGAGAAGGTACCACCACATTTCTGTTGGACATATCCTTGGAAGTGGGATTGTGGGGTCATAGGCTGTGTATGTGCCCAGCCTCAGGAAATCTGTGGCAAGCAGATTTCTGAAACATTGCACCAACTTACGTTCATAGCAGCAGTGAGTGGGGGTTCCAGTTGCTCCCCATCCTCACCACTCTTGGTTTTGCCATTTTCACTTTGCACCTTCTGGTGGGTGTGTTGTGTGTGGGCAGCTCCTTATTTCAAAGTGATCAAGGTTAGGGCTCACTGGTGAGCCCAGGCCACAGGCTCTGGGATGTGTGTGGGCATCATGAGACCTTCCGTGAAGAATCTCTGGTTGGAGGGCCTTGAAGACCAGCTCTTGTCCAGTAAAGGCTCCTATGGAACGTATAGAATTACCCGGCGCTTGTTAGGAATGCAGACTCTTGGCTGGGCACGGTGACCCATGCCTGTAATCCCAGCACTTTGGGAGGACAAGGCAGGAGGATCCCTGGAGCCCAGAAGTTCAAGACCAGCCTGGGCAACATGGCGAAACTGAAACTGACCCAATAGTCCCATAGATAGTTTTTTGGATAAACAAAGAAATTGACCCTTCTTGTCTTAAAACTTGAAGCTTTTATTTGTTTACCTGAGTTCTTTATCAGGAAAGGACCTTCAGGCCTCTCAAAAAAGTATCAAAGAACTGAAACTAACCACCACATCCAGACAATGAGATGTGGAGGGGCAGGGAGGGGCCCTCATTCATCACGATTGTTCCCTTGCCCCTCCTAGTTCCTGTTTTCTTGCACATCGTTACATTTCTTTCCTGCTGTATAAACCCCTAGTTTTAGTTGGTCAGGGAGATGGGTTTGTGGCTGACCTCCCATCTCCTTGGCTGCCAGCACCGGATTAAAGCCTTCATCCTTTCCTTGGTAATACTCGTCATCTCAGTCATTGGCTTTCTGTGTGGCGAGCAGCAGGACCTAGTCTGAACCCCTGGTGTCTTGGTAACAAAACCCATCTCTACAAAAAAAAAATATATATATGTGTATATATATATATATATATATATATATATATATATATATATATATATATAATACCCAGGAGGCGGAGGTTACAGTGAACTGAGATTGCACCATTGCACTCCATATATATATATATATATGCATGCCTGTAGTCCCAGCTACTCTGGAGGCTGAGGTGGGAGGATGGATTGAGCCCAGGAGTTCAAGGCTGCAGTGAGTCATGATTGCGCCACTGCCCTCCAGCCTGGGCAACAGAGCAAGACCGTGTGTCAAAACAAAAACAAAAACCAAAAACCAGACTCTGTGGCTCACCTCCCACTCACAGGGTCAGGAACTCAAGAGGGGCCCAGCACGAGGTATTTTCACAGACCTGCCTGTGAGAGCCTCTGCCCAGAGCTCAGTGGTGAGGACAAGCGCTCTGCCTTTCCATAGCTCCATGGCCTTGGACTCAGTGCTTACCCTGTCTGGCCTCAGTTTTCTCGTTTGTAAAATGAGCATAATAACAGCACCCACTTCACAGGATGTTTTGGGGATTAAAGGGACTCATGTTTGTACTATGCTTGAAACAGTCCTTGGCACCTAGCTAGCGCTCAATAAATGGCCGTAAAATTTAAAGTTAAGGCCCTGGCCAGGCACGGTGGCTCACGCCTGTAATCCCAGCACTTTGGGAGGCCGTGGTGGGTGGATCACCTGAGTTCAGGAGTTTGAGACCAGCTTGTCCAACATGGCAAAACCCTGTCTCTACTAAAAATACAAAAATTAGCCAGCTGTGGTGGTGCATGCCTGTAATCCCAGCTACTTGAGAGGCTGAGGCAAGAGAATCACTTGAACCCAGGAGGCGGAGGTTACACGAGCTGAGATTGCACCATTGCACTCCAGCCTGTGCACCAGGAGCAAAACTCCATCTCAAAAAAAAAAAATAAATAAAGTTTAGGCCCTGTCTCGCCCAAGGGAGGTTGGCACTAGCATGACTTGACAAATCAGTGCCATATAACTGTTGTTCCAGTTGGGACACAGGAAACTTGCCACCTGCAAGCCCTGGCCCAGTGTAAAGCTCAAGTCCAGAGGGCTGGGGTTTGTGGAAGACAGAACTGTCACCCCAGGACTATCAGAGAGAGAGGGGCTCCTGGCTCTTATTTCTGCAGAAGCAGCTACATGGACAGGTCCCTCACTCCAAGGAGCCTCCAGCACGTGCCCACACCTTTCTCTGGTTTCACTTTCAGTTTCTTGGAAAGGCTGTCCTTCCCTACTCCAAGCCCCTCCCCTCACTCCCCACCCAGGATCTGGGCACTGGAGGCGCCAGACATCTTATGCCCTGTCCAAGGCTAGCAGATAAGAAATGCCCCTTGTATCTGCCAAGATCAAAATCATACACACCCAGGTGGGGCAGTCCCACCTCTGGGAGGTGTCTTGCAGAAGCACTCCCAGGAGTGTGAGGTGATTTGGCTCCACAGTGCTTGTGGTCAGAAACAACTGGAAAGAAGTTGTGTGCTCAGCAGCATGGTGGGGTGAGGGGGTTGCAGGGCATCCCACGCCATAACCCACGAGGCAGCCTCTATGGGCTGATGGGGGATCAGTGCAGGGTGGTAAGGGCCAGGGCCAGGTCTGAAGGGAGAGTGGGCTCCCATTCATGTGAGTGGGAAAAGCAATGTATGTGTCCAGGTGCGCCAGGTCGTGCAGAACATATCTTGAAAAGGCACACAAGGGATTGATCAAAGAGGTCGCCTCAGGCAGGATAACTGAGATCTGGAAATGGTGTGGGAGGGGAACCAGTTTTTTTTTCTGTGAAGTCCTTGGATGCTTTGAATTTTTGTTTAAATCATGCACATGCATGATTATTGTTTATTCCCCGCCCCCACCCCACCTCAAGTACAGAAGAAAAGAAAGTTTCTTTCTTAAACTAGTTTGCTGGAGGGCTGGACATCCTTTGTTGCTCATTTTCTGGGAGATGTAGGTTAAAATTAACCTACATCTTTGGAGGGCTTTGGAGTCAGACTGTCTGTGTTCAAGTCCTGGCTGCCCCACTTTGTAGCTTCTCGAGCAAGTCGCTTAACTTCTCTGAGCTTTTATTTTCTCTCCTGTAAAATGGCACAATATTATTGATATAATGTTGACATTATTATGGATACATTGAATTTTTTTTTTTTTTTTTTTTTTTTTGAGACAGGGCCTCCATCTCTCACCCAGGTTGGAGTGCAGTGGCATGATCAAAGCTCACTGCAGCCTTGACCTTCTGGACTCAAGTGATCTTCCCACCTCAGCCTCTTGAATAGCTGAGACTACAGGCATGCACCATCATGCCCAGCTAATTTTTTGTAGAGACAGGAGTCTTGCTTTGTTGGCCAGGCTGGTCTCGAACTTCTGGGCTCAAGCAGTCTTCCTGCCTGGGCCCCTCAAAGTGTGGGGATTACCAGCATGAGCCAACCCGCCCGGACTGATGTTAATATGTTGATATTAATGTGATACTAACAGTTTCTGCCTTATAGGCTTGTTGCGTGGCTTCAATGAGACAGTGCAGGGACATGCCTGAGAAAGTGCCAGGCACCCCCCACCACATGACAGCAAGACTCAGTGTCTACAGTACACTTCCACTGCTATGGGCGGCGGGTTGGGTGGAGATCTTCATGCCTATTTGCAGATGGGTAGGTTGAGGTAAAAAGTAGCAAAGTCCCAGGGTAAGAGGCCTGGTCGGGGCCGCTTGTGCCCTGGATCTATTAGTGACCTGCTATGGGACCTTGGGATGGTCGCTTCCCCTTGTCAGTGAATTGATGGGGTTGGAAAGGCTCTCCTGGGAATCGTGAAATGCAGGGTCTCCAAGCACTAGTGACAAGTGAGGTGGCAGCACCTCAGATCCTGTTCCAGGCCCTGGGGCTAGGCATCTGCCCTCAGGCTTAGGAGCCTCCGTCTGTGTCCTCTGCCAGCACACCCGCTTTAGCAAGCACACGACTTTCCCGGGGTCTTGTACAGTAGAATGCAGATCCTGACCCAGAAGGTGCTGGCGGGGCCTGCAGTTGTGCATTTCCAGCAAGGTTCCTAGAGAGGTCAGTGCTGCTGGTCTGAGGACCGCACTTTGAGTAGCCAAAGTCTGAATTTGATGTGGGTCATGGTATACACCTGTGTAAAAAGCTATCCAGGCCAGGCGCGGTGACTCATGCCTGTAATCCCAACACTTTAGGAGGCCCAGGTGGGAGGATCACCTGAGGTCAGGAGTTTGAGACCAGCCTGGCCAACATGGCAAAACCCTGTTTCTACTAAAAATACAAAAACTAGCCCAGCATGGTGGCACATAGTCTGTAGTCCCAGCCCTTTGGGAGGCTGAGACGGGAGAATTGCTTAATCCCAGGAGGTCGAGGCTGCAGTGAGCCATGATCGTGCCACTGCACTCCAGCCTGAGTGACAGAGTGAGACCCTGGCTCTTAAAAAAAAAAGGAAAAAAAAGCCATCAAGCTGCACATTTAAGATGAGTGCACTTGGCTGGTCTGAAGGTAGTAAGTTATCTCAGCCAATTGTTCACAGGCAGTTACAGATCCAACTCCTCATTCTACTCTTTCCCCTTTCTCATGACTGCACTTGACTAGTCTAAAAGCCAAAAAGGGCTGGTTGTGGTGGCTCACGCCTGTAATCTCAACACTTTGGGAGGCCGAGGTGGGTGGAGCATTTGAGGTTAGGCGTTCGAGACCAGCCTGGCCAACACAGCGAAACCCCATCTCTACTAAAAATAAAAAGTAATTAGCCGGGTGTGGTGGCACGCGCCTGTAACCTCAGCTACTGGGGAGGCTGAGGGAGGAGAATTGCTTGAACCCGGTGGCAGAGACTGACTGAGCCAAGATTGTGCCACTGCACTCCAGCCTGGGCGACAGAGCAGGACTCCACCTCAAAAAATAAAAATAAAAAAATATCCAGCCCAAGAAGGGCCGCAGGATGAACTCAGAATGGTTAATGAACCATGAGCCAAGTGGTGAGTACTGGCCACCCACGGTGCCCCTTAGCCCTCCCCTCCCCGTCCCCATCTCCTCCGTACACTCATCCTCCAACACACCCTCCTGGTCCAGGTGCTAGGGCGGGATGCAGGCGCCTCACATTCCAGCAGGGCAGCCGTGTCTGTCTCAGGAAATGCGTGTGGTCTCCAGCTCTGGCCGCCAGGAGACAAAGCCACCCGCTTTGTTCCTTGGCCCCCAGCAGGAGGGGGAAGGGGAGAATTTCCTTAGGAGAGGTTCCAAGAAGAGGAATTACTGCTTCAAAGGGAGTGCACCATTTCAGGCGGCTGAGAGCTGCTGCGCCGCCTTCCAGAAGGGGCCCGGCACCCCTTATTGTTCCCAGCATGTGGGTCCCGGCTGGGTCTGCCTTAGGGCCCACTCTCCTGTCACCTGCTCCCTCTCTTGCAGTTGGTGACCCCTGGGGTCTCCTCTGAGTGGCCTCTGCCCTCAGTTGCCCACCCACCCTGCCCCCTGTCCTTGCTGTCCTCTTGGTGGGGATGGATAGCCCCTTCTTTTCCCCTCCCCTACTGCCCCACTGCCTCACTCTCGTCATTTATTTCCTCACTTAGGTCCTTGTCCCTGAAGGGCCATGGAGCTAAGTGACCAGCGTGCCTCTCTGGGTCCCGTGTGTGTGGTCCCAGTGTGAAGGAATCTTCACACTGCCTTGCTGTGACCGTGGGCCATCGCATCACCTCCCTGTGCCTTGGTTTCCTGGCCTCTAAAGACTGACCTTATGGGGTTGTTTGTAAGGATGAAGGCACAAATGCAAGCCAAGTCCTTAGAATTCTCAGCACATAGCAAGTGCTCAATGAACCGCCTGGCTGCTGTTTGCTGGGGACACAGTCTTTTGCTCTCTGGATGTCTGACCGTGCCCTGTCCCTGCCTCACAGGGCCATCCATCAATGCTGGTGAGCTGAGCTTAGCTGAGAAGCCAGCCTGGCACGGAGCGCTGCCCCTCCTGCTGGTCCCAGATCCGTTCTGTCCGGAGGAGAATTTCTTATTCCCAGGAGATGCCTGGCCTCGTTAGGAGCCTCCTCACCCGCCCGCCCGCACCAACCCTCTGACTCCCTCCACCTCACCGCCTGGGGACAACAGGAAGAGAGCAGGACAGCAGCAGAAGGGAGTGCTGCTTATGTGGCTCTTCTCAGAATCAGGAGGCTCCCAGGCCAGGAATGTGAAACCATTTTGCAGATGAAGAAGATGAAGCCCGAGAGGTTATGAAACAGACCCAAGTGGGCTCGCTCTTCAGTCTCGGCATCAGGAATCCGGAACCTGGGCCCGTGTCCGGAACTGCTGTGCCCAGGCAGCCTGCCTGGAAATCAGGTAGCGTGGGGGGACCCCAAAATCCCCCTGTGACAGACCACGAATCTGCCGTGTTTGTGCACCTCTGTTTTGCTTCCCAGAAACGAAACTTTGGCAACTGGAGAGGGATGGAGTGGGGCGGGTGGGGTACAGCAAGATCAGGAAACAGAACTGTCATCAAATGCCTGCAGAAGGTGAGAGAGCCAGCAAGTGTGATGAAGCACCTGTGTGCTTCGCAGCCATTACCGTGTCTAAATCTCGCAACCACACAGTGAGGAAGGGTTTCTGTTTCCATTTTATAGATAAGCAAACTGAGGCTCAGAGAAAGTAAAGTCACTTGCCCAGGAGACACAGCTGGAAGGAGGCAGGGCGGGAATTCATAATTGTTTTTTGGTTTTTTTTTTTTTTTTTTTTTGGAGATGGAGTCTTGCTCTGTCTCCCAGGCTGGAGTGCAGTGGCGCGATCTCATCTCACTGCAAGCTCCGCCTCCCGGGTTCACGCCATTCTCCTGCCTCAGCCTGCCAAGTAGCTGGGACTACAGGCGCCCGCCACCGCACCTGGCTAATTTTTTTTGTATTTTTTAGTAGAGACGGGGTTTCATCGTGTTAGCCAGGATGGTCTCGATCTCCTGACCTCGTGATCCGCCCGCCTCGGCCTCCCAATGATAATTGTTTTTGAGTGTTCAAAAGATACTTTTTATTTGCCTGTTTTCAAAAAATATTTCTCCCTTACTTTAGACAATTAGTAAAAGTTACAGGAGCCAACAAAAGGTGAAGGAGAGAGCTATCATTCAAGGCCTTTTCAAAAAACATATCAATCTGAAGAATGATAAAAAGAATATGGAATTCAAAAATTTAAAAAACTCCTTGCATTAAAAATAAGTCAGTATTTGTAATAAAATCTTGTTTCTGGCTGGGTGTGGTGGCTCATGCCTGTAATCCCAGCACTTTGGGAGGCCAAGGTGGGCAGATCACTTGAGGTCAGGAGTTCGAGACCAGCCTGGCCAACATGGTGAAACCCCGTTTCTACTAAAAATACAAAAATTTGCTGAGTGTGGTGGCACATGACTATAATGCCAGCTACTCAGGAGGCTGAGGCAGGAGAATCACTTGAACCCGGGAGGCTGAGGTTTCAGTGAGCTGAGATTGTGTCACTGCACTCCAGCCTGGGTGACACAGCAAGACTCTGTCTAAAGAATAAAAAAAAAATTTTTAAAAAAATCTTGTTTTAACCAATTATTTAGTTTTGTATTAGTGTATTTTTTAATATTAAAGATGCATCTCTAGAAAGATTATTATAATTTTTAATTATAGCCAGCTGAATTATACAACTCCTTTAAAAATTCCTTTTACTGGGGAGGGATAGCATTAGGAGATGTACCTAATGTAAATGATGAGTTAATGGGTGCAGCACACCAACATGGCACATGTATACATGTGTAACAAACCTGCACGTTGTGCACATGTACCCTAGAACTTAAAGTATAATAAAAAAGATTCCTTTTACTAACCTTATTATGACTTACATAGACCATTCACAATGTTTTTTTTTTTTTTTTTTTTTTGAGACAGGGTCTCACGCTCTCACTCAGGCTGGAACCCAGCGGCATGATCATAGCTCACTACAGCCTCAACCTCCCTGACTCAAGCAATTCTCCCTCCTCAGCCTCCTGAGTAGCTGAGGCTACAGGCACGCACCACCACACCTGGCTAATTTTTTATTTTTTGTAGAGTCAGGGCTCACTATGTTTCTGAGACTGATATGTAACTCCTGGACTCAAGTGATCCTCCTGCATCAGCCTCTCAAAGTGCTAGGATTACAGGTGTGAGCCACCATGGCTGGCCCAGGGCTGGAATTCTGACCCAAGCCCTCATCTCACAGGCTGCAGAACTGAGCTCACATTCCATTGCGGGGGAGACAAGTGATGAACAAATAAATAAGATGAATTTAGGCAGAATGATGTTTTGGAGGAAGTTAAATGATTAGATGATATAACAGAGGATGATAGCAAAGGGGTGGAATCTAGACCAGCCAGATGGTTGGGGGTAGTGGGGGCTCTCGGCAGAAGCCGTGTTTGAACTAAGATGGGGAGGAAGAGGAGGAAGAGCCAGATGTGTGAATGTCAGAGGGAACAGTGTCCTGGGAGCAGTGACGGCACGTGCAAAGGCCCTGGGGTGAACTTAGCCTGGCGTGCGGAGGAACAGAAAGGCCTGCATGGCCGGAGCTCTGTGAGTGATGAGGATGGAGGAGCTGGGGCTGGAAAAGTAGGCAGGGGCCTGGCAGGTCACGTGGGGAGGAGTTTGGGTTTATTCTGAAGGTGGGAGGAAGCCACCAGGAAGGACTGAAGCAGGAGGTTAACCAGATTTTTGGGAGCCACAGCCTTACCTTTCCTCAGCCCTGGTCAGGTTGGGGTGGGTGCCTTGGAGAATGGTTATGGGACTGTCCTGAGGCCCCGAAGCCTGGAACTGTCCCAGACTTTGAGGTTCCCCATACCTGGGATCGCATTCTTGCTCTGCCACTTAATGGCTTGGTGATCTTGGGCCCATAGCTTCAGTTCTCTGAGGCTTAGTTTCCTCTGCTGTAAAAATGGGGATGTCAGCCAGGGGCCGTGGCTCATGCCTGTCATTCCAATGCTTTGGGAGACTGAGGTGGGAGGAATGCTTGAGCCCAGGAGTTCGAGACCAGCCTGGGAAACACAGAGAGCCCCGACTCTACAATATATGTATATATTTTTAATTAGGCAGGAGTGGTGGCACACGCCTGTAGTCCCAGCTACTCTGGAGGCTGAGGTGGGAGGACTGCCTGAGCCTGGGAGGTCGAGGCTGCAGTGAGCTGTGGTGGTGCCATCCTCCCTTTGCAGAGCAGGCCTTGAATAAATACCACGCCCTTGGCACAGAGCCAACAACCATGAATGGCGCCTGGTATTTCTGCAGTTGTTGCTGTGAGCCTCCCTGCAGCACCTTCTCAGACCCAAGGTCGGTCGTGTTCTGGCTCCCTGGGGGTCCCCACTGCCCAGGGGAGGCTCTGAGGAATTGCAGGAGCCTGGGGATGGCCCAGCTCCCAGAGCACCCCATTCCTGTTTCCTTGCCAGGGCCAGCTCAGCAAGATTTCCTTGGACATCAAGTGTTCTTTCCTGTGGGGGCAGTGCAAGGAGGGTCCAAAGAGCAAGCTCCTGTGCCTCCGGGGGTGGGGGTGGGTCAGGGAGCCTCAGTTTACCCACTTGTGAAAGGGCCATAGTAACCTCAGACCTCTTCAGCACTGGTTCCCTGATTTGAGGATTTCAAAGATCAGCAGACTTAAAAATATAAACATAGAGGCAGGGGTTCCCAAACTCCTGGCCACAGACCAGTACTCATCTGTGGCCTGTTAGGAACCGGGCTGCACAGCAGGAGGTGAGCGGCAGGTGAGTGAGCGAAGCTTCATCTGTGTTACAGCCACTCCCCGTTGCTCGCATTACTGCCTGAGCTCCGCCTCCTGTCAGATCGGCAGCAGCATTAGAGTCTCATACAAATGCAAACCTCATTGTGAACTGCGCGTGCGAGGGATCTAGGTTGCGTGCCCCTTATGAGAATCTAATGCCTGCTGATCTGTCACTGTCTGCCATCGTCCCCAGAAGGGACCATCTAGTTGCAGGAAAACAAGCTCAGGGCTCCCACTGATTCTACATTATGGTGAATTGTATAATTATTTCATTATATATTATAATGTCATAACAGAAATAAAGTGCACAATAAGTGTAAGGTGCTTGAATCATCCTGAAACCATCCCCTACCCACTAGTCCATGGAAAAATTGTCTTCTACAAAACTGGTCCCTGGGCCAGGTGCGGTGGCTCACGCCTGTAATCCCAGCACTTTGGGAGGCCAAGGTGGGTGGATCACCTGAGGTCAGGAGTTTGAGACCAGCCTGTCCAACATGGTGAAGCCCCATCTCTACTAAAAATACAAAAATTAGCTGGGCGTGATGGCGGGCACCTGTAATCCCAGCTACTCCAGAGGCTGAGGCAGGAGAATCACTTGAACCTGGGAGGTGGAGGTTGCAGTGAGCCAAGATCGTGCCACTGCACTCTAGCCTGGATGACAGAGGGAGACTCCATCTCAAAAAAAAAAATGAAAAAAAAAAAAGAAAAGAAACTGGTCCCTGGTGCCAAAAAGGTTGGGGACTGCGGTATGGAGGGATTGGTAGAGTTAACTACCAATTTTAAAAATTCGCCAAACATGGAGTTGCAAAGAAACCAAATACTATCTATGGTTTTCATCCCTTCCTAAAAGAAAAGATAATTAGCTGGTGCACGTGTGTCAGCTCCTATCGTCAGATGGAAGCTGGTCCCTGAAATGCCAAGTGCTGCTCTGGATGCTTAAGAACTCATTGAGAGATGCATGCCCGGGGACAGGAAGTAGCCATGCAACTGTGAGGTGGCAGATCTGGGATTCAAGTCCTCAGGGGCCGGCTCCCCCATCTGTACTTTGCATCCCTAAGGCCAGTGGTCCTCAAACATCAGTAGGCACCAGTGCCACCTGCAGCACCCACCTGGAGCTCCAGTAGCCGGGGTGGGCCTGAGAATGGTCATTCCTCACCTGTCCCCAGGTGGTGCCAGTGCTGCTGGCCCCAGGCCACCCTTCAAGAACTGCTCCTCATGGGGGCTGAGCAGGGTGGATCTGCTTGTAATCCCAGCACCTTGGGAGGCCGAGGCTGGAGGATCTCTTGAGGCTAGGAGTTCAAGACCATCCTGGACAACACAGCGAGCCCTCATCTCTAAAAGAAAAAAATACACACATGCAAACATACATATGTGCATACACATGTGCATACACACACACCTAATGCACATACACATACATGCATATATACATGCATGCATACACATACATATACACATGCATACACATGCATACACTTACATGCATATACACATGCATGCACACATACATGCATATACACATGCATGCATACACACAGACTTATATGCATATACACATACATGCATACACATACACACATGCATATGCATATACATGCATAAACATACACATGCATATACTCATACATGTATACACACATGCATGCACACATACATGTATACACAAATGCATGCACACATACATGCACATGCATGTACACATACTTGTACACACACATGCATACACACTTACGTGCATACACATACATACACATACATACACATGCACATGTATATACACATGTACACATGCATACATACACACGCACATGTATATGCACATGTACACGTGTATACATACATGCTTATACGCGTACATGTATACACATACATACGCACATGCATACACACTTACATGCACACGTACATGCATTCCACCACTCTCTGCTCTCCTATGCCCCAGATGGGCTTCTGCTTTATGAAAAACCTATTCACTTGTTCTGGTTTCTCTTTTTCCTTTGAAGATGTCAGGGAGCAAACCCATTCTGGGACCCATCACATGGGACCTGCGATTGGGGCTAGGACACCAGCTCTGGGGCTCCCCCACTTCCAGGGCTGTGTTCTCATCTGACAAGATGGTGACCTCCACTGTCTCCCTCCAGGAGGCCAAAAATGTGAGGAGGGGAATACAGAGAGATGCTTGGTGAGGAATTTTCCGGAAGATGGCCAGTTCCCTCAGGCAGTGTTAGCACTTACGGAGGGTCCGGGGTGTCCAGACATGATTTTCCCTTTGTTTTTTGTTTTTTGTTTTTTGTTTTTTTTTTTTTTGAGATGGAGTTTCGTTCTTGTTGCCTAGGATGGAGTAAATGGTGTGACTTGGCTCGCTGCAGCCTCCGCTTCCCAGGTTCAAGCAATTCTCCTGCCTCAGCCTCTGGAGTAGCTGGGATTCCAGGTGCCCGCCACCATGCCCGGATAATTTTTTGTATTTTTAGTAGAGATGGGGTTTCACCATGTTGGCCAGGCTGGTCTTGAACTCCTGACCTCAGATAATCCACTTGCCTTGGCCTCCCTAAGTGCTAGGATTACAGGCGTGAGCCACCACGCCCAGCCCCGACACCATTTTCTGTATTGATCTATCACATTTTTGTTGAGAGCTTTCTAGGTTCCAGGCAGCCACTGTTCTGATGCTTTACATCAACTCATTTAATTTCCCTCATGAGGTAAGAGCTGTCATCCCCATTTTACAGGTGAAGAGACAGGCACAGAGAGGCTGAGTTACTTGCCTGAGGTCCCACAGCAAGTAACAGGCAAGGCCAGGATTCCAGGCCAGGCCAGGAGGCTCCCGGCTCTCTGTTGGCCCAGCCCTGGTCTTCTTAATGAGATCCCAGATCAAGGCTGGGATGAGGGGAGAGCTGTGCCTGGCACTGCTGCTTGCTTTCCAGGTGTAGTGGGTTAAAAGTGTCTCCAAAGAGATAAATCCACGTTCTAACCCCCCAGAACCTGTGACAGTGACCTTATTTAGAAGAAGGGTCTTTGCAGATGTCATTAAATTTAGGATCTGAGGATCTGGAAACGAGAACATGGGTGGACCCCAAATCCAACGTGAGGTGTCCCTGGAAGAGAGAGGCAGAGAGAGATTTGGGACACAGACACGGAGGGGAGGAGGCCCTGTGCAGATGGAGGTAGAGGCTGGAATCACACAGTTCCAAGCCAAGGAATGCCTGGAGCCACCAGAAGCTGGAAGAAGCAAGGAAGGGGCCTCCCTTCAATCTTCTGGAGGAAGCAGGGCTCTGCTGAAACCTTGACTTCAGACTTCTGGCCTCCAGAACTGTAAGAGAATCAAGTTCTATTGTTTTAAGCCACTGAGTTCATGACTTGTTGCTTGTGGCCTCGGGAAACTGACATCCTGGGTAAAACTCCTCCCCTCTCTAGGCCTGTGTCTCTTCACTTCTGTGCCCACCATGCAGCTCCTGGGTCCCCTGCTCACTGGTCCCTGACACCAGCTGGCCAGGGACCCCTCAGTACCTGTGGGGAGTGCGGTGGGCCGGCGGCCTTCCAGAACTGCATTGGGTAGGCCCCGCCAGGTTTATGCCTGGAGCGGCCTCCCTCGACTGATGCACTGGGCTGGGATCAAGAGGCATGAGCTCTGCTGCAGACCCCAATGACCTTGGAGAAGACATTGTTGCCCTCTGGGCCTGTTTCTTCTGGGAGATGGGAGCCCTGTCACCTGCTAGGTTTGCTGGGAGGGTTCACAGGGTTCTTTAAACATGGCAGGGTCTCAGTCTGTTGTGGACGTCATTGTCATTGGTTTATTACCTGTCTGTCTGTCTGTCTGTCTATCTATCTTATCTATCTATCTATCTATCTATCTATCTATCTATCTATCTAATCTATGGAGATGGGGTCTCGCTGTGTTGCCCAGGCTGGAATGCAGTGACGCAATCATGGTTCACTGCAGCCTTGACTGCCCAGGCTCAAGCAATTCTCCCACCCAGCCTCCCAAGTAGCTGGAACCACAGGCTCATGCCACCACACCCAACTAAGTTTATTATTATTATTTGCATAGATGAGGTCTTGCTATGTTGTTAAAGCTGGTCTCAACTCCTGGGCTCAAGCAGTACCCCCACTTCGGCCTCCCAGAGTGCTGGGATTACAAACATGGTATGTTGAGCATTTAAAATTTCAAATTATTTTATTTTATTATTATTTTTTGAGCCAGAGTCTCGCTCTGTCACCCACGCTGGAGTGCAATGGCATGATCTCGGCTCACTGCAACCTCCCTGTTGTGGGTTTGAGCAATTTTCGCGCCTCAGCCTCCCAAGTAGCACCCACCACCATGCCCAGCTATTTTTTGTGTTTTCGGTAGAGATAGAGTTTTACCATGTTGGCCAGCCTGGTCTCAGACTCATGACCTCAAGGGATCCACCCGCCTTGGCCTCCGAAAGGGCTGGGATTACAGGTGTGAGCCGCTGTGCCCAGCCTATTTTATTTTACTTCATTGTATTTACAGAGACAGAGTCTCACTATGTTGCCCAGGCTGATCTTGAACTCCTGGGCTCAAGCAGTCCTCCCTCCTTGGTCTTCCAAAATGCTGGGATTACAGGTGTGAGCCACCATGCCAGGCCCATTGTTATTCTTTTAATGAGCTTTTTCCCTGAGCCCCTACTATGTGCTTGGCTGGACATGAAAACCTTCTCAAGGAAATAAGGTTTGTCTGATGCTAATAATGAACTTCATTTTAGTAATGAGGATTCTGAGGTCCAGAGAGGTTAAGACTTTTATGGAGGAGCACAAGCTGGCCCAGGACCCCCACACTTTAGTGCCCTGTAACTGCTGGGAGCTTCCTGGTTGGATGGGCAGGGGAGAGCTGGCGATTTGGCATGTTGGGACAGGGGGAAGAGCAGGCAGAAGGGTGTTCCAGGCCGAGGGCACACTCCAGTGAAATCCAGGAGTGTAGACTTTGATGCCGGGTAAGGCTGGGGCAGCAAGGGGCCCGGAAAGTGCCACTGGCCGCAGTCAAAGTGGGCTGAGCAAGGTGTTCTCTGTGTTTCTGAGGCTGACCTCTGTGAACTCAGAGAGAGAAAGAGAGAGAAGGGATATTGGTGTGCGCTTGTGTGCATGTGTGCACAACCATGCGGTCTGGCAGGCTTGTGGGACAGTGCCCGTGTACAAGCAGCTCTCTTGTGTGTGCAGGGCTGCTTGGAGGCCATGGGCCTGGGCTCTTGGGTGTGTGTGAGTGTGTGTGTTTCCACTGGTGGAAAATGGGTGTATCTCTTGGCAGGAGCTGGGAATGTGAGTGGGTCTGAGGTCCAGGGAGAGCAAGCCTACGGTTGCAAGTGGGCAGACTACGTGAGAGGGGTCTGGGAGCCTTTGCGTCTGTGTGCATGCGTATGTGTGCCTGCGCCTCAGAGTGTATGCATGAGTGGATGAGTGTATGCACACCTGTGTATGCAGTCATGCACACACATGCATGTGTGTGTATGTGCGTGTATATATGCTTATGTGTATGGGAGTGAATGTGCCGCCATGTGTCTGCTTGTGTCTGCAATAGCCTGAGTGTGCATGCGTGTGAGTTTTGCTTTCACATTCAGTGCTAGTCAGAGGCTCCAATTCCTGTAAACCTCATGGTCTCATTTTCCAGCAGACATCCCACAGCAGTGGCGGTGGGCACCACAGCCTAGGCTTGATCTGACTTATGGCTTCCCCTTTTCAAGCCTCTGGTTGCAGGGTGTAGAGGGGATGTAGGTGAAGGCAGGACACCCGGCCCCAAGCTGGCCGCAGGCCCCACCATCCCTGGCATCTGCGGCATGAAGCCACCCATGGGAGTCTGAGGGAAGTCACATTACTGGGACTGGCCAGGGTAGAGCTGCCCTGGGAAATGTGGGTTCACTTTCATTCTACTGAAGGTGAAAATCAGATCACGCCTCTCCTCTGTCTCTCTGAAAACCCTCCAAAGAGTCCCTGTTGCATTTCAAGCAAAACATGAGTCTCTACCCAGTATCTCAGATGTCACCAGGGCCCTGCTGGCCAGAAAGACTTGGGAAGGAACCACCCATGGTGTATCCACTGTGTCACTCTGGGCTTCGAGTCCCTTCCTGTAAAAGCTGAGTAGGAAGTCCTTGCAGGGGGCAGGGATGATTGCGTGCTTGTGGCCGTTCCTCTGTCCAGTGGGTAGACACTGGGAGGCTCTGGAGACTTGGCCATGAAGGAGACAGCCCTCCCGGTGGGCCAGAGCCTTTTCCCTTTCCATATAGCCATATGCGATAGTAAAGAGCGGTTGCTTCTCCATGCTTTAAAAAATTTTTTATTTTATATTTTATTTTTTGAGACAGGGTCTTGCTGTGTTGCCCAGGTGGAGTGCAGTGGTGCAATCACCACTTACTGCAGCTTCAACCTCTCAGGCTCAAGTGATCCTCCCACCTCAGCCTCCAGAGTAGCTGGGACCACAGGTGTGCACCACCACACCTGGCTAATTTTTAAATTTTTTCTAGAAACAGGGTTTCCCTGTGTTGCCCAGGCTGGTCTCGAATTCCTGAGCTCAAGTAATCCTCCCACCTCAGCCTCCCAAAGTGCTGGGATTACAGGCGTGGGCCCCCGTGCCCAGTCCCTCATGCCATTTCTGTGCCACTAGGAAGTAACACTGGCTAACCAGGTTGACATTTCTCTTGTTCCCAGAGTGAAACGAATGAGTGCTTCTTCTTTAATCCTGCAACTACCCCCACATGGTCAGCACTTATATTTTCCCTCTTACTTGGCAGATGAAGAAATTGAGTCCTGTTAAGGAACGTGCTTAGGATCACATGCTAGGAGGTGGTCGTGCTGGAATTCAAATCCAGGCAGGTGCTAGCTTGAGAGCCACTGCTCTATAAAGCCCTTCTCAGGCCTCCACTCAGGCCAAGGGAGGAGGAAGGGCCCTCAGGCAGGAGCAGCGTGAGCAAAGGTCTGGAGCTGGGACTGAGCATGGCATGTCAGGAGAGAGAGACAAGAGCTCTGTGGCCATGGGGAGCAGCGTGAGGTCAAAATGGAGAGGCAAGAGGAGGGAGGGGTGTGGAGGTCCCTGAATGCCGGCATGAACGCTCCGGGCCTTCTGTGGGGTGGGCGGCACGGGAGAAAGGGAGTCTAGCCAGCTCCGGCTGGGTGCCCTGGCTCAAACCATCCTTGCCTCAGGCAAGGACACCTGCATGGACCCAGTCGCTCAAGTCCCAAACCAAGTCCATCCTTGACTTCTGTCTTTGTCTCCCCTCATCGGGCCGTGGGGAGTAGAGTGAAACCGCAGCTGCAGCCTCCTGGCTAGTCTCTCCACTCGTCTGCCCCCACAGCCCAGTCTCCACGCGGCGGCCAGGGGCGTCTACTGAAAACGAAAATCAGGTCACGTCTCTCTCTTTCTCTTTCTCTCTCTCTTTTTTTTTTTTTTTGAGATGGAATCTCCCTCTGTTGCGCAGGCTGGAGTGCAACCACCTCCCGGGCTCAAGTGATTCTCGTGCTCCAGCCTCTCAAGTAGATGGGTTTATAGGCCACCCACCACCACGCCCGGCTAATTTTTGTATTTTTGGTAGAGACGGGGTTTTGACATGTTGGCCAGGCTGGTTTCCTGACCTCAAGTGATCCTCCCACTTTGGCATCCTAAAGTGCTGAGATTACAGATGTGAGCCACTGTGCCCAGCCTCCTCTCTCTGTCTCTCCCCGCCCCTCCCCTCAAAAATGCGCATTCCTGGTGCATTTAAAACAAAATCCAAATTCCTTTAAGTGGCCTGTGAGTCTCTACCTGATCTTGCCTCACCGACCTCTTGACTGCATCACTGACTGCTCCCCCATCACTGTGCACCCATACTGGCCTTTCTGTTCCTCATACACACAGGGTCGCTCCCGCTGCAGGGCCTTAGCATTCGCCATTCGCTCTGGTGGGAGTGCCCTTCCCCAGCCCACCAGCCCCTTCTGTCATTCAGGTCTCAGCTGAGGGAGCCTGTGCAGATAAGCCCCTCTCCCCACCCCTCCTGGTTTATTTTCTTCATCTGCATGTGCTTAGCACCCGAAATTGTCTCTTGCTCTCTCCCCATCCTTCACCAGATTATAAACTCCATAAAAGCAGGGTCTTTTGTTGGTTTTGTTCACCTCTGCATCCCAGGCATTCAGTGAGCACTTGTTGAGTGAAGAAATCAGACTCAGTCTTCACCTCTGTAAAATGGGACCACATCAAACCTCCTGGCAGCGTAGTGGTGTGGCTTAGAGGTAACGTTTGTACACAGTTGGACTTCTTCCCTACTGGCCCAAGGACTTACCTGGCCACCCCTCCTGGAACCCAGCCTCCTCCAGCTCCCCCAAGCCCTCTGCCTTGGGAGCGGACACCTTAGCAGAAGGGCCATCCTCCAGACCCTTTGCAGCCAGGCCTCTCTGCTCACAGATCCCTGAGGACATCCGGAGGTTGGCGCCCAGAGCCTAGCCCCAGGCTCATGCAAATTCTGTCTTCCAGTTCAGCAGCTGTGGCCTCCTTCACTCGGCCTTTTAAAAGAAATTCTTGGGCTGACTCACACTTCCTTTGTCTCCAGCTGGGTTCACTCAAGTGTCGCTGTTTTGCCAGGCTGAGGTTTGAGTCCCTCAGAAGCAATCTCTGATGCAGGGGCGCTGTGTGCTTCATTGAACTTCGAATGAGGGTCAGGCCCCCCAGAAAACCTCATACCAGGACAGTTGGGAAACTACCCCTCACTGGTGGTCAGGGCATTCTGGGTTGGAGAAACTGCTTTGGGGCTTTGGCAGGTGTTCATTTTGTCCATCCCCCTGCCTCCCACCCAACCCCATCCCAAACTCACTAAAAAAAATGCCC
This sequence comes from Pan troglodytes, assembly GCF_028858775.2. Classification (NCBI taxonomy): domain Eukaryota; kingdom Metazoa; phylum Chordata; class Mammalia; order Primates; family Hominidae; genus Pan; species Pan troglodytes. Next base: position 13,978,563 of record NC_072416.2, read on the forward strand.
CTACTGCCCTGGGGGGTGCATTTCAACGTCTCATGTCCCCCGCTTTTCCTTCCCTGTGAAATCAGGCGTTTGGATTCAGCGCACTGCTCAGAAGGTTTGTTTCTTTCTGTGCAAACACGTGGAGTGATGCTCTGTCTCGATTTTCTAGAACACTTCCACTTTCACAGAATTGCTGTTATTTTGAGAAAAAGGGTCTGTTACAGGTACAACAATATACTGGTACTGGTCTGCATTTCTTGTTTATGTCCCTGGAAGAGTTTTTATGTAAATAAAGTCACACTGCTCCAGGGGAAAGGAATTCCTGAGGAATTCCCTGGAGAGAAAGGCATGAGTGATATTTAACCCATTTTCTCCCGTCTCCAGTAGAAAGAACTGGAGCTTTGGAGGCAGGCTGATTTCAGGGTCAACCTCTTCCTGGCTGTGAGGCATTGAGTAAGTTACTTAACCTCTCGAAGGGCCTGAATTTCTTGGGGGTAGATTTAGGGCACGGTTATCCCTGGATACTATTTTTGAGGGGGGAGTCGAACCTTTTTTATTTACTTATTTTTTTTTGAGACAGGGTCTTGCTCTGTCATCCAAGCTGCAGTGCAGTGGCATGATCACAGCTCACTGCAGCCTCGACTTCCTAGGCTCAAGTGATCCTACCACCTCAGCCTCCCAAGTAGCTGGGACTACAGGCACACAACACCATGCCCAGCTAATTTTTTAATTTTTTGTAGAGACGGGGGTCTCCCTGTTACCCAGCCTGGTCTTGAACTCCTGGGCTCAAGCGATCCTCCCGCTTTGGCCTCCCAAAATGTTGGGATTATAGGCGTGAGCCTGGCCTGGAACCTATTTTTAATAAATGGAAGTGAAATTCACATAACATAAAATTAACTAATTTGAAATGAACAATTCAGTGGTGTTTAGTACATTTACAGCGTTGTGCAACTACCACCTCTCTTTAGTTGGAAAACATTTTCATCATTCCCAAAGGAAACTCTGTATCCATTAAGCAGTCATTCTCTACTCCGTCTTCTCCTTGGTAGTTAACTTAGGTACTACTGGGCTTTCTTGACTGAAGTCCCTGAAGAGGAAACAAATATTTTCCAGCTGGGCCACCACCTGTGACAAGTTGTCATTTGCACGGAGCTGGGATTCTGTTCTGGGTATGTATGTGCCATTCTATATATATGTGTGTGTGTGTGTGTGTGTGTGTGTGTGTGTGTGTGTGTGTATATATATATATATATATATATATATATATTTATTTATTTATTTATTTTTATGCAGAGACTCGCTCTGTTGACCAGGCTGGAGTGTAGTGGCACGATCTCAGCTCATTGCTACCTCCGCCTCCCAGGTTCAAGCGATTCTCCCACCTTAGCCTCCTAAGTAGCTGGGACTACATGTGTCCACCACCATGCCTGGCTAAGTTTTGTATTTTTTGGAAGAGACAGGGTTTTGCCATGTTGGCCAGGCTAATCTCGAACTCTTGACCTCAAGTGATCCACCCACCTCAGCCTCCCAAAGTGCTGGGATTACAGGTGTGAGCCACTGCGCCCAGCCCCGCATTCTCTAAATTTTGACACAGCTGAGAGTCATCTAACCACCACCACAACCAGTACACAAAATAATTTCATCCCTCCAAAAAATTCCCACTTCCTACCCTTTTGTCATCATCCCCTCCCCTGCTCCCAGCCCCTGACAATCACTGGTCTGTTTTCTGTCCCTAGAGTTTTAGCTATGCCCAAATGTCAGATGAATGGAATCCTGTAGATGTGTACTTTTGGGTCTGGCTTCTTTTGCCCAACACCAAGTATTTGAGATTCATCCAAGTTGCTGGTTGTATCGATAGTCCACACCTTTTCACTGCTGAGTAGTAGTTTATGGTGTGGATGTACCACAGCTTGTTAAATTCCTCTGTTAAATTGGGTTGTCTCCAGTTTGGGGTGATGATGAATAGACTGCCCTCAACATCTATGTATAGGTTTTTGTGTGAATGTAAGTTTTCTTTTCTTTTTGACATAAGGTCTTGCTGTGTTGCCCAGGCTGGAGTGCAGTAGTGTGATCATAGCTCACTGCCCCCTTGACCTCAGGGGTTAAGTGATCCTCCCACCTCGACCTCCCAAAGTTCTAGGACTACAGGCGTGAGATGCCACACTCAGCCTTGAATCTAAGTTTTTATTTCTCTAGGTTAGACACCCAGAAGTGGAAACGCTGGGTTGTATGGTGAGCGGATGTGATTCTGCTCTGTTTGACCTGGGTAAGTTAAATCTCTGTAGACCTCAATCTCCCACTTCTGTAAAATGGGTATAAGAACAGTGCCAACTCCATTGGGTTATTGTGAGGATGAATGAGACACATAAGGCACAGAGTAAGTGCTCAATAAATGTTGCCTTTTGTTTTTGGGTTGGAATTTTTTTTTCTTTTTTTTTTTTTGAGACGGAGTCTCGCTCTGTCGCCCAGGCTGGAGTACAGTGGCGCAATCTCGGCTCACTGCAAACTCCGCCTCCCAGGTTCACACTGTTCTCCTGCCTCAGCCTCCCGAGTAGCTGGGACTCCAGGCGCCCGCCACCATGCCTGGCTTTTTTTTGGTATTTTTAGTAGGGACGGGGTTTCACCGTGTTAGCCAGGATGGTCTCGATCTCCTGACTTCGTGATCCGCCCGTCTCGGCCTCCCAAAGTGCTGGGATTACAGGCGTGAGCCACCGCGCCTGGCTGGATTGGATTTTGTTTCATCCATATCTTTGGCCATGTTTTTACCTGCAGCATGGGGGCCATTGGCCAGTGCTGTTGAAAGAGGTGGTGTATGAGGGTTTCCTTGAACCCCCTTTTTAGGGCCAGAGGTTGGACTCCTGGGGAATTCACTATCAAGTCTGGCTGTAGACAGAGGTCCTCTCTGTAGAAAAAACATGAGTTAGGATGGTCCAGTCCCTTTATTCCACAGAAGGGGAAAGTGAGGCTCAGAGAGGGACAGTGTCTTGCCCAAGGCCACTCAACCAGGCAGTGGCAGAGAAACAGTTGGCTCCAGAGCTCCTGACTTGCCAGCCCCATGTACCTCCACCTTGATTCCAGTAGCCAGTGTTTGTTGAATGACTGAGTGTGAATGAGTGAGAACACATTCCTAACACATCAGGAACACAAGCTCTGGAGCCAGCCTGCCAGGGTTTCATATGAGGTTCTTCCCTGCACAAGCTGTGTGATTTTGAGCACATTCTTTGACTTCTCTGAACCTCAGTTTCTTCATCTGTAAAATGGGTACAATCATTGTATCTGCTGTACAGAGTGATCAGGAGGCTTAAATGAGGTTACGTGTCCAGGCATGGTGGTTCACGCCTATAATCCCAGCACTTTGGGAGGCCGAGAGTTCCAGACCAGCCTGGCCAACATGGTGAAACCCCATCTCTACTAAAAATACAAAAAAATTAGCTGGGCGTGGTGGCAGATGCCTGTAATCCCAGCTACTTGGGAGGCTGAGGCAGGAGAATTGCTTGAACCCGGAACGAGGAGGTTGCAGTGAGCCAAGATTGCGCCATTGCACTCCAGCCTGGGCGACAAGAGCGATACTCCGTCCCCCCCCCACCCCCAAAAAAAAAAGATAATTTATGCAAAGACTTAAAACAGTGTCAGGCACACAGTAAGTGCTGAATTAAAGCTAACTTTCGCCAGGCGCAGTGGCTGAAACCTGTAATCTCAGCACTTTGGGAGAGTAGGGAAGGAGGATCGCTTGAGCCCCAGAGTTTGAGACGAGTCTGGGCAGCTAGTGATGACCCCATGTTTACAAATAATTTAAAAATTAGCCAGGTGTGGTGGCATGCACCTGTGGTCCCTGCTACTCAGTAGGCTGAGGCAGGAGGACTACCTGGGCCCAGGAAGTCGAGGCTGCAGTGAGCTATGATCATGCCACTGCACTCCAGCTTGGGCCACAGAGCAAGACTCTATTTTAAGATAATTTTTAAATGAAATTAATGACAAGGACATGGTGGGGGGCTGCAAACAGATGTTTCCACAGGGAGTGCACAGTCCTGCCAGTGACGGAGCAGGTCTCCTTCTTGGTTTATTGAAAAGTCGAGGAAAATGTGGATAATTCATGTCCAGGGACCTGTAGCCAACAGAAAAAAGCCCCTGCCTTCCCCGACTCAGAGCTGCTCTAATACAGAAGCCACAAGCCACATGGGGTGACTGAGCACTTGAATGGTGGCTTAATATGAGTTGAGATGAGCTGTCAGTGTCAGTTATACAATGGATATCAAAGATGCTGTATGAGCAAAGGTCCTGAGGCAGTTTACCTGGCATGTCTAGGAACAGCAAAGCAGTGAGTAGGAGATGAAAGCAGTGATGTGATCTTGTGGTGTCTGTTTCTGTGTCTGTCGCCCCACTTGACTATTGCTTCCTTTGGCAGTGGCTGCATCTGCTGTGTACGTCTCCATAGCCACAGGGGCTGGCATGGCATCTGGCATATAGTAGGTGCTTACCACATGTTTGTTGAATGAATGAATGGATGTTGGTGCTAACTACATGCAGCTGAGTTAAACTGAGCCCAAGGAGAGAGAGGACCAAATGCCTGCTGTAGTGGACACTGGTGTGTGCGCGGGTCCCCCTTCTAGACAGAGGCAGTCACTCCCCAGCTGCTGGGAGAGCTGGTGGCTGATGGTTCGTGCCCAGCTGAGTCCCTCTCTGGGCATGGCCCCCTAGACCCCCTACCCCACGGGACAGCACACCTCCAAAGACTGGTGAATATGGAGTACAAAAGCCCGGCCCCCTTTTCCCCAGGCAGGACAGCTCTACTGTGCTACTTCAGCTCCAGAACTTTCCCCAGGGATGACTGAGGCCTTTGTTGCGACTGCATCTGCATCGCAGCTCAACTCCTCTGCCTGGTCCTGCTGACCTCACTCCCACGCAGGTGCTGCCTCCAAGAGCACTCCCCAATAAACCTGCTCACTCGTCCGTGGGCTTCCCTGGGAACCTGACTTCTTACTCTTCTCAAGCCATAACCGTGTCATTCATCCATTCATTCAGTAAATATGTACTGAACAGCTATGCCCCAGGCATTGTTTTGGGATCCAGCAGCAACCCCAGACAGACCAGGACTGTTTGTGTAGGGATACTGGCCATCGAGTTTTTAGATTTCACCAAGACTGAACCTCATCATCTCCAGCCCCACCATGGCCATGCCACTCCTGGGAGGCCTGGCTGCTTCAGCTCCCTAGAGTGGCCCTTAGAAGGTGTGGACAGGTGTGGGGACAGGAAGGGAGCAGACCCAGGAGCCCAGGTCTGTGGAGTCAGGCAGACCCAGGTTCGAATTCAACTTAGTGCTTTTTTGCATTTCCCTAGTGACTAATGATATTGAGCATCTTTTCATGTGTTCACTGGCTTTTGTATATGGTGTTAGTCCACTTTTGTTGCTATAAAGGAATACCTGAGGCTAAGTAACTCATAAAGAAAAGAGGTTCGGGCACAGTGGCTCACACGTATAATCCCAGCACTTTGGGAGGCCGAGGTGGGTAGATCACTTGAGGTCAGGAGTTCAAGACCAACCTGGCCGACATGGTGAAACCTCGTCTCTACTAAAAATACAAAAATTAGCTGGGTATGGTGGTGCGTGCCTGTAGTCCCAGCAACTCGGGAGGCTGAGGCAGTCAAGACAGTGCACTACAGCCTGGGTGACAGAGCGAGACTCCCTCTCAAAAAAAAAGAAAGAAAAGAAAAGAGGGCTGGGCGTGGTGGCTCATGCCTGTAATCCCAGCACTTCGGGAGGCTAAGGTGGGAAGATTACTTGAGCTTAGGAATTCGAGACCAGCCTGGGCAACATAGCGAGACCTTGTCTCTATTATAAATAAAAACAAAAAGTTAGCTACCAAAAATTAGGTGGCGTGCACCTGTAGTCCCAGTTACTTGGGCAGCTAAGGTGGGAGGATCGCTTGAGTCTGGGAGACTGAGGCTGCAGTGAGCTATGATCACACCATTGCACTCTAGCATGGGTGACAGAGTGAGACCCTGTCTCAAAAAATAAAAAAAAAAAGAAAAGAGGTTTATTTGGCTCACAGTTCTGCAGGCTGTACAAGCATGGCACCAGTATCTGTTCGGATTCTGGTGAGGCCTCAGAGAGCTTTTACTCTTGGTAGAAGGCAGAGCGGGAGCAGGCATGTCATGTGGTGAGAGAGAAGGGAGGAGGTGCTGGGTTCTTTTAAACAACTAGACCCCAGATGAACTCATAGAGTGAGACCTCATTGCTGCAAGGACAGCACCAAGCTGTTCATGAGAGATCCGCCCCCATAACCCAGACACCTCCCACTAGGCCCAACCTCCAACACTGGAATGATGTCACATTTCAACATGAGATTTGGAAGGGAAAAAAACATCCGAACCATACCATATACCTTCTTTGGAGAAATGTCTGTTTAGGTCCTTTGCTCATTATTAAATTGGGTTTTTTTGTTGTTGTTGAGTTGCAAGTGTTCTTTATATATTCTAGATACTAGACCCTCATCAGATATATGACTAGCAAATGTTTTTTCCCATTCTGTGAATTGTCTTCACTTTTTGGATAATGTCCTTTGATGCACAAAAGTTGTTACTTTTTATAAAGTCCAATTTATTTTTTTCTTTTATTGCTTGTGCTTTTGCTGTCATCTCTAAAGATCCATCGCCAAACCCAAGGTTGTGAACATTTACCCTTCTGTTTTCTTTTACGAGTTTTACAGTTTTAGCTCTTATATTTCGGCCTTTGGTCCATTCTATACATAGACAGAGAGGTTGAACTTTCTTCTTTTTCTGATTGTTCTGGCATTATTTATGAAATGATTATTTTCCCATGGAATGACCTTGTTGGCCCTTGTTGAAAAGCCACTGGGGGCCGGGTGCAATGGCTCATGCCTGTAATCCCAGCACTTTGGGAGGCCAAGGTGGGCAGATCACCTGAGGTCCGAAGTTCGAGACCAGCCTAGCCAACACAGTGAAACCCCATCTCTACTAAAAGTACAAAGATGGCTGGGCGTGGTGGCTCACGCCTGTACTCCCAGCACTTTGGGAGGCCGAGGCAGGAGGATCACCTGAGGTCGGGAGTTCGAGACCAGCCTGACCAACATGGAGAAACCCCGTCTCTACCAAAAATACAAAATTAGCCAGGCGTGGTGGCACATGCCTGTAATCCCAGCTACTAGGGAGGCTGAGGCAGGAGAATCGCTTGAACCTTGGAGGCGGAGTTTGCAGTGAGCCGAGATCGCGCCATTGCACTCCAGCCTGGGCAACAAGAGCAAAACTCCATCTCAAAAAACAAAACAAAAAACAAAACAAAACAAAAAAACAAAGATTAGCTGGGCGTGGTGGTGCGTGCCTGTAGTCCCAGCTAATCAGGAAGCTGAGGCGGGAAAATCACTTGAACCTGGGAGGCGGAGGTTGCAGTGAGCCGAGGTCACGCCACTGCACTCCAGCCTGGGTGACAGAACAAGACTTTGTCTTGGAAAAAAAGAAAAGGAATAGATGTATGGGTTTATTTTTGGACACTCATTCTGTCCTCTGGATCTATATATGTCTGTTCTCATGTCAGTACCACACAGATTTCATTATAGTAGGCTTAGTGCCTTTTTGAGCCTCAGTTTTTTTTCTCCTATAAAGGGAGGGAGGGCAGAAGTAGGTCTCTGGTAGGGGTTTGTGGATGAAATGAGCTGGAATACATCATAGCAGCTAGCAGCATGCTTGGCCTGTAGTTGTAGTGGAAGCATTACTGTTATTATCATATCCAAGATGTAGATTGTGCTTAAAGACTCCTCAAGAGAGCTGGAAATGTGTATCAGTCAGTTTAGGCTTTAAAACAAAATACCATAGACTAGGAAACCTACAACAGAAATGTATTGCTCATAATTTCTTTTTCAGATGGGGTCTTGCTCTGTTGCCTAGGCTGGAGTGCAGTGGTGCAGTCACTGCTCACTGCAGCCTCCACCTCCTGGGCTCATGTGATGCTCCCACCTCAGCCTCCCAAAGTGCTGGGATTACAGGTGTGAGCCACTGTGCCCAGGCTGCTCATAGTTCTGGAGGTGGGAAGTCCAAGATCAAGGCACTGGGAGATTCAGTGTCTGGTGAGGACTCATATTGTAGCTTACTGTGTCTTCACAAGATGGAAGGGGCAAAAGAGCTCTCTGGGGACCCTTCTTAAAAGGACACTAATCCCATTCATGAGGGCTCCATCCTTATTCATGAGACCTAACCACCTCCCAAAAGACCTACCTCCTAACACTTTCACGTTGGGAATTAAGTTTCTTTTTCTTTCCTTTTTTAAATTTTCTTTTTACATTTTTTCCCTTTTTTTTTTGAGACAGAGTCTTGCTCTCGTCGCCCAGGCTGGAGTGCAGTGGCACATTCTTGGCTCGCTGCAACCTCCGCCTCCCGAGTTCAAGTGATTTACCTGCCCCAGCCTCCTGAGTAGCTGGGATTACAGGCACCCACCACCACGCCCAGCTAATTTTTGTATTTTTAGTAGAGATGGGGTTTCACCACGTTGGCCAGGCTGGTCTCAAACTCCTGAGGTCAAGCAACCTGCCCACCTCGGCCTCCCAAAGTGCTGGGATTACAGGCGTAAACCACCACATCCAGACTCTTCTAGTTTTTTGAGACTATACAATAAATTATAGTTAACCACATACAGTGGAACATATGAATTTGGGAGGAGAGGGCACAAACATTCTGTTCACGCCATGGCAGTGTGCCGTGGACAGCAGAAATCACTACTGGTGCAGAGGGCCCGAGAGTGTCAGTCATCAGGCACTGAGGTGTGACTTTACCCTATTCTACCCATGCTCCCTTGAGCCCAGCCCTGGGCCTGTGTGAAGTGGAGAAAAAGGGGCACCAGAGGCCAAGATGCATCGACTTTCACATGACCTGGTGATACTCTGTGAGTGAGAGAGCAGAAGTTTGCTTGTCACTGAGTAGGGGAGGGCTGGGCCCCAGAATCATTCTAGGGTCCCACCCCCAGACATTCCAATGCAGGAAGGCTGTGCTGCAGCCCTGGAACCTACAGTTGTCCCCAGATGTTGTGTTCTTGAAAGAACTGTGCAGTGAACATCAATCACCCACCATGCGGATTCCACAATGAACAGTTGACTCTAGTTGCCTTATCTCAGCTCTAGCCACCTGTCCTTCCCTCTATCCACCCATCCATCCACCTTATTTCTTATCTTTTTTTTTTTTTTTTGAGATGGAGTCTCACTCTGTCACCCAGGCTGGAGTGCAGTGGCGCCGTCTCAGCTCACTGCAAGCTCCGCCTTCCGGGTTCACGCCATTCTCCTGCCTCAGCCTCCAGAGTAGCTGGGACTACAGGCGCTCGTCACCACGCCTGGCTAATTTTTTGTATTTTTTAGTAGAGACAGGGTTTCACCGTGTTAGCCAGGATGGTCTCAATCTCCTGACCTTGTGATCCACCTGCCTTGGCCTCCCAAAGTGCTGGGATTACAGGCGTGAGCCACCACGCCCAGCCATCCACCTTATTTCTTGTTGCATTTCAAAGTAAGTTGCATCCAAAGTAAGTAAGAGACATGCATCCACTGCCCCTTTGCATACTTTGGCAGGCATTTCATTAAATACAGTTCAAAATTTGTGTGCGTGTATGTGTGTGTTTTCATAAAACCTGTATTTCAAAAAAAAAAAAAAATTCCCCAGAGTATTCTTCCACGGTGCCAATCCAGGATAGTGGGTAAGACGTTATGTTAAGAACCACCATCCTGATTACTGAGACACCTAAGAGGAACCCTTTATAAGGGTTCCCAGGGTGGGGATGGGTTCCTGGCTCTACCTTCTCCTAGCTGTGTGGTCTGGGGTAGGTCACATCACCTGTCCAAGCCTCAATGTCCTCATCTCTAAATTGGGCTTAAGAAAAGTATCTACTTCTTAGGGTTGTCATGAGGAATAACTGAGTCTCTGCACATGAAGTGCCTGGCATGGTGCTTGGCACATAGTAAGGGCTCAGCTAATAACAGCTTTTGCTATTTTGAAGTTGTCACTGTATGGGATACCCTTCCAGAACAACCCATTTTATTTTATTTTATTTTATTTTTTCCTTCAAGACCGAGTTTCATTCTTGTCGCCCAGGCTGGAGTGCAGTGGCATGATCTCAGCTCACTGCAACCTCTGCCTCTTGGGTTCAAGTGATTCTCCTGCCTCAGCCTCCCAAGTAGCTGGAATTACAGGCACGTGCCATCATGCCCAGCTAATCTTTATATTTTTACCGGGGACAGGGTTTCACCATGTTGGCCAGCCTGGTCTCGAACTTCTGACCTCAGATGATCCACCTACCTTGGCCTCCTAAAGTGCTGGGATTACAGGCGTGAGCCACCACGCCCCACCCAGAACAACCCCTTTTCTTAGTGTAGTAGGGTTGTTTCTGGAAACCAGAAGCATTTTTGGCCTGATTGGCCTGGGAACTGGTGAACGAGCAGATTGAGGATAAAGCCAAGGCCTACAATTCCTCTCACCTTACCTTTGTCCTCACTGGTGCAGGTGGCAGGAAACCGCCTTCCAAGGATCTTTGATCTCACTGGGAAGCTGGAGCTCGGGGAGGCTGGCACAGGGGGTTGCTTCAGGCCTGAGTGTGAGGGTGATGGATTGTGGTGTGGGGGAGGGGGGATAATCCTCCCTAGAGGGGAGGCTTACCCAACATGTGTCAACAGACCCCAGTTGTCTGCTCACGACTGTAATTTAAAATGCCGATTTTGCAACTCTTGGAGCTGGTGGAACACTACAGCCCCTTGGCTATTTTGCAGGAGATTTAAGGAGCTGCACGTTAGTGAACATGCAGGTTGCCTTGGTGCCTGCAGCAGAGGTCACGTTCTAGAGAGAGTTTGCAGATTGGAAGCCCACGGGCCAGAGTCAGTCCATGGATGACTTTCTGGGGCACATGGTTTGTTTTTGTTCCTTTGTTTCAGAATTGAATTGGTTGCCAGCATTTTTTTTTTAAACATGGAAATTATACATGAAAATGTCTTGAGCTGGGCGCGGTGGCTCACGCCCGTAATCCCAGCACTTTAGGAGGCCAAGGCAGGTGGATCATCTGAGGTAGGGAGTTCGAGACTAGCCTGGCCAACATGGTGAAACCCCATCTCTACTAAAAATACACAAAATTGGCCGGGCGTGGTGGCGGGCACCTGTAATCCCAGCTACTTGTAAGGCTGAGGCAGGAGAATCACTTAAACCTGGGAGGTGGAAGTTGTAGTGAGTTGAGATCGTGCCATTGCACTACAGCCTGGGCAACAGAGTGAGACTCCATCTAAAACAAAACAAAAACAAACGAAAAAAAGAAAATGTCTTGAAAAATCAGATCTAGCAACAATGGGCCCACAGTCCTGCATGACAACCACCGGCTGAGTGTGATGGACCCCTGTTGCTGGGACATCAGAAGGCCAGTTTGCCCCTGCTACACCAGGGTTACCTGTCTGTCTGCTGCTGACAACTTAGTTTGAGAACCCAGGCTTTACTGGTAAGATAGACACAGACACAACTATTTATGGCTCAAAACAGAGGGCAGTGAGTATTGTAGCTTAGGACAGTGGTTCTCCATAGAGGTGATTTAGTACCCTAGGGGACAGTGGCAATGTCTGAAGACATATTTTGGTTGTTGCAACTTGAGGAGGGTGCCATGGCATCTCGTGGGTGGAAAGCAGGGGTACTGCTCCATATCCTGCAGTGCACACGACAGCCCCCACGACAAAGATTATCCAGCCCCAGTGTCAGTAGGGCTGAGGTTGGGAAACTGGATTAGGGGCACCAGCAAACTGGTCTGGAAGGAAGAGGTTAATTCCAGTGGTGGAGCTCAACAAAGGCTCCCTGAAGAGAAGAGGTCTTGCTGCTGAGCAGGCACTTGATGACTAAGCCAGGTTTCAACTGAGAGCGACTGAGTGGGAGGCATGTCAGGCAGAGAACAAACAACCCAAGCAAAGGTCTAGAGGCACCTTTGACGGGTGGAGGTGGGTGAGAGTGTGAACAGTGAGATGGAGCCTGTAGTTCAAGATACATGAAGTTTGGGGTCAGGTGGATTTGGGTTTGAGTTCTGACTCTGCCACTCACTAGCCATGTGGCTTCAGGCTTGTCATTGGCTTGAACCTCAGTTTCATCATCTGTAAAATGGGGATAAGACATGAGGTTATGTAGGGCCAGACTCATCTATCCCCAGTCCTCCATTTCTACTCTGTGTCCCAGCCATCCTTAACTACTGGCAGTTTGCTACATGCTTCTTGCTTTGTCTCCCCTGTCTGGCCCCTCCATGTGCAGTTCCCTCTGCCTGGAATGCTCACATGCCAGATGTGTGGATTACACCATCAAGGTGTTATAAACCCGGTGCTGACATGCTAAGACTTGTGTTTTGAAAAGATCACTCTGCCAGCAACATGGTGTTGGGCTTGTGGGAGCAGGTGCAGGGAATCTGGAGGCCAAGGGAATGATGGGGGATTCCCAGGCTCATACAAGAAGCCTGGGGGCTTCTCCCTTCACGCTAACTCCCTTCTCTGTCACTTCTCTGTCCTTAAGGTACCTTGGGGGAAGGTCAGTGAGGACCCACCAGGCATGAACGGGTTGGATTCTCTCTTGGTTAATGTTCCTGCTCCTTTCTCAGCCTAGGAGCCTGGTTACTTCATAGGTCAGGGTTGAGGTGTTGTATTAGTCTGTTCTCACACTGCTATAAAGAACTGTCCAAGACTGGGTAATTTATAAAGGAAAGAGGTTTAATTAACTCCAGTTCCGCAGGGCTGGGAGGCCTCAGGAAACTTAACAATCATGGCAGAAAGGGAAGCAAACGTCCTTCTTTATGTGGCAGCAGGAAGAAGTAGTGCCGAGCAAAGGGGGAAAAGCACCTTATAAAACCATCAGATCTTGTGAGAACTCACTCACTATCACGAGAACAGCATGGGAGTATCCGCCCCCATGATTCAATTACCTCCCACGGGGTCCTTCCCACGATATGTGGGGATTATGGGAAGTACAATTCAACATGAGATTTGGGTGGCGACACAGCCAAACCATATTAGGTGTAGAGGCCAAAACCTCATAGAGGCTACTGAGAGTCTATGGGCCAGCCCTCTAGCTTCCTTAAGCCTCAGTTTCCTCACCTGTGTGGAACAGTCTTTTCAGGGTCTGTGGGGGTACATGGGATACTTCCTACAAAGTTCTTACAATAGGACCTGGCTCAATTTTATAAAAATGAAGCTCTTGGCTGGGTGCAGTGGCTCACGCCTGTAATCCCAGCACTTTGGGAGGCTGAGGCGGGCAGATCACGAGGTCAGGAGTTTGAGACTAGCCTGGCCAGTATGACGAAACCCCGTCTCTACTAAAAAATGCAAAAATTAGCCAGGTGGGTGGCGCGCACCTGTAGTCCCAGCTACTCAGGAGGCTGAGGCAGGAGAATCACTTGAACCTGGGAGGCGGAGGTTGCAGTGAGCTGAGATGGCGCCACTGCACTCCTGCCTGGGTGACACAGCGAGACTCCGTCTCAAAAAAAAAAAAAAAAAAAAAAATCAAGCTCTTGCTGAATACTCTCTGAATGCCTGGTACTGCAGGAGGCCCTGGGAACTCAAAGTTTCTCTTAAGAACTGACCTTGACTTTAAGGATTGCCTGATTTAGGATTTGTGGACTTTGCTGACTGGGGACATCCAATTTCTAGGGAGAGATTTCTGGGAATTTTATTTGAAAGATGCACACAAAGATTTAGCTTTTACGGGTGGATCACGAGGTCAGGAGATCGAGACCATCCTGGCTAACACGGTGAAACCTCGTCTCTACTAAAACAAAGTACAAAAAATTAGCTGGGCGTGGTGGCAGGCACCTGTAGTCTCAGCTACTCGGGAGGCTGAGGCAGGAGAATGGCGTGAACCTGGGAGGCGGAGCTTGTAGTGAGCCCAGATGGCGCCACTGCACTCCAGCCTGGGTGACAGAGTGAGACTCCGTCTCAAAAAAAATAAATAAATAAATAAAAAAGATTTATCTTTTAAGTAGGTCCACAGTGGATATATTTATAAAGTGAAAAATTGGAAATAGCCTTAATGTCCAACTGTAGGATATTGGTTTAATATGTGATAAGACAAATCGAGTATTATGCAGTCATTCAAGAGGAAGCAGATGGATATTTGCTGATACAGAAAGATGTTCATTATTAAGTGAAAACAATATACAAAACACTATTTGTATATCAGTAATAGGCCAGGCATGGTGGCTCACGCCTGTAATCCCAGCACTTTGGGAGGCCAAGGAGGCAGGATTGCATGATCCCAGGAGTTCCAGACCACCTTGGGCAACATGGTAAGACCCTGTCTCTACAAAAAACACAAAAATTAGCTGGACGTGGTGGTGCACGCCTGTAGTCCGAGATACTTGGGAGGCTGAGGTAGGAGAATCACCTATGCCCGGGAGGTGAACGTTGTAGTGAGCCGTTACTGTGCCACTGCACTCCATCCTGGGCAACAGAGTGAGACCCTGTCTCAAAAAAAATACACACACATATTTTAAAGCCTAAAGGCTAATATACCCCAAAATTAACAGTGGGTATCTATAAGCGGCTTTTACAATTATTTTCTTATTCTACATTTTTTCCCTATTTTTTTTTTACAATAAATGTGCATTTCTTGTCTGAAAAATAGCAATATATTTTATTAACCTTAAAATTATTTGATGCTATTAAAATATAACTGAAAATAATAATAAAAGAAAAGGCAAGTTTGCCAGCTCTCCCCGTCTCCCTCCCCAGCCTTATCTCCTGACTGGATTCTTGCTCACTCCCAATAAACACGGACTCTTAATTCGTTTCAGTATTTACTAACCTCAAAACAAGGCAATGTAAAGATGAATAATCATACTCTGTAGGTGATCTGCATCCACGCCAAATTTTGAGATGCGTTGAAAGAGGAAGTTCTTTACCTCTCTGCCTTCAATTATTTATTCTCGTTTAACCCATTTCCTCCGTTCATTACTAACTTGAGGGCGTTTATTTACTTTTATCTACGCATGCGCACTCCTGGCTGCTAGAGAGGGCCGCTTCGCCCGGCGGTCCCGCCTTCTGACGTCGACCATTGGCCGGCTCTGCCAGCGCGCTCCTGATTGGTGGCTGCGGGCCGGGCCCCGCTGCTTCTCAAAGTTGGCGGGAAAGCGGAGGCGGGGCGGAATGGCTGCGGCGAGGCGGAATGGCGGCGGCTGCGGACTCGTTCTCAGGCGGCCCCGCGGGGGTGCGGCTTCCGAGGTCGCCGCCACTCAAGGTGCTGGCGGAGCAGCTGCGGCGCGACGCGGAGGGCGGCCCGGGCGCGTGGCGGCTGTCACGGGCGGCGGCGGGCCGCGGGCCGCTGGACCTGGCGGCCGTGTGGATGCAGGGCAGGGTAGTGATGGCGGACCGCGGCGAGGCTCGGCTGAGGGACCCGAGCGGGGACTTCTCGGTCCGCGGCCTGGAGCGGGTGCCGCGCGGGCGGCCCTGTCTAGTCCCAGGTAATGCCCGGGCCTCACCGGGCGCCCTCTTCCCTGCTGCCCGCCGAGAAGTTGCCGAGGCCAGATTCGATCTTGTTTTTGACACTCGAACGGGGGCGGGGCGGGTCTGTCCCTCCTCCGGGCCTCTGCCCCTGCGGGTCCCCGCTTGGGTACCCTTGCTCCGGTCCCTCCTTGGTGAAGTTGATCTGATGATAAGCATCACCTGCCGTCCCTTTTACAAATACAGATTCCTGGGACTTTCCCACCCCTAGTGGGAATCTTCTGGGGAGGGACTCCGGCACCTTCGTTTGTCACAAGCCCCCTCTCCCAATTGATATCCTTGTTTTGGGAAATACTGTCCTGGGAAACTTCTGCTCATCCTTAACGTCTCGGCTCAAATGTACCTTTCTCAGGGAAGTCCTCCCTAGCCCCTAGGAACGGGAGACCCTCCTGTACTTCTCCTTAATTGAACTGTCTTGGGCTGTAGCTCACTCATGTTTGCCTCCTCTCTTTTTTTTTTTTTGAGACGGAGTCTCACTCTGTCGCCCAGGATGGGGTGCAGTGGCGCGACCTCAGCTTACTGCAGCCTCCACCTCCCGAATTCAAGCAATTCTCATGCTTCAGCCTCCCAAGTAGCTGGGATTACAGGCATGTGCCACCACACCCGGCTAATTTTTGTATTTTTTAGCAGAGACTGGGTTTTGCCATGTTGGCCAGGCTGGTCTCGAACTCCTGGCCTCAAGTGATCTGCTCATCTCGGCCTCCCAAAGTGCTGGGATTACAGACATGAGCCGCTGCGCCCTGCCTGCTTCCTCTCTTAAACCACTGATGCTCAAACTTGAGCCAGCATCAGTCTCTCCTGGAGGGCTTGCTAAAGCTGGGATGGCTGGGGCTCCACCCTCAGGGTTTCTGAGTCAGGAGGTCCAGGTGGGGCTGGAAATTTGCATTTCTAACCCCCTCCCAGGTGATGCTGATGCTGCTGGTCTGGGGACCATACTTTCGACTTTTTAAATGTTTTATTTATTTGAGTTAGGGGACTCACTGTGTTGCCCAGGCTGGCCCTGAGCTCAAGCAATCCTCCTGCGTCAGCCTCCTTGGGTAGCTGGGACTACAGGCCTGTACCACCACGCCTGGTGTTTGGGGGCCACACTTTGAGAACCACTGGGCCAGCCCAAGCTACTGGAGGGCCAGAGCTGTGTGGTCCTGACAACTGTATCCTCAGCATCTGGCCCAGTGCCTGACACATAAGTGCTCCAAGAACCAATAGTCTTGAGTGATAGGCAATGGGCATCCATCTCACTTGTTCCCTGGGATGTCAGTTGAGCACGTGTTGTACATCAGCCCCTCGTGTGCAGTGTTGGGCTGCAGCGCAGACCTAGATAAAGTCTCCTGGGAGACAGGCAGTGAGCAAGTGTCCCAGAGGATCGCTGATCTTTGGGGAGCCATGAGGATGTGCAAGGTGCTGAGTGGCCCGGGGAGGCTTCTAGAGGATGTGAGGTCTAAGCTGAGGAGGTCTGAGGCTCCATGGGCCTTCCCTCACCTCAGCTCCCTCCCCTGGGAAATCAGGCCAAGATCACTTCATTCCTAAGGGCCCTTCCTGCTCAGTCTTGGAGTCTAACTAGAGGCAGATAGGGCTGTGGTCTGGCCTGAGCTGCTCTGGACTTGGACAGGCTTAGGTCGAATTTCTGGTTCCACCCCTTCCCAACTGAGCTGCCTGGAGCACTCTTGTTAACTTTTCTGGACTTGTACTATTTTGTAAAAAGGAGCTAATCATTCCTGCGTGTTGTGTGGATTCAATAAGTAAACAACTGCCTTAGTACTGCACCTGGCTCACAGTGAGGATGCAAAATATCAGGACTCGTTTACTGCCACATGCTCCTGTTCCGTCCTCCCACTGCCTTACCCATCAGCCTTCCCTCTGTCTGCCTGCCCTCAGCCGCAGCGTTGGTCTAGGACAGGGTCAGCAAACTACAGGCCTCCTCTTTTCATGTGTCCTGCGAACTAAAAATGCTTTTAAAATTTTTATGTATTACTATTATTATTTTTGAGACAGAATCTCGCTCTGTCTCTCAGGCTGGAGTACAGTGATGCAATCATGGCTCACTGCAACCTCCACCTCCTGGGTTCAAGCGATTCTCGTGCCTCAGCCTCCCGAGTAGCTGAGATTACAGGTGTGCACCACCACACCCGGCTAATTTTTGTAGTTCTAGTAGAGATGGGGTTTCAACATGTTGGCTAGACTGGTTGGTCTCGAGCTCCTGGCCACCTTGGCCTCCCAAAGTGCTGGGACTGCAGGTGTGAGTCATTGCACCTGGCAGGATTTCACATTTTTAAATGGTTGAAAAGAAAATCGTGATATGTGAAAAGTATATGAAATTCAAGCATCAGTGTTCATAAGTTAAGTTTTATTGGAATACATTGGTAATTTACAGAATGTCTCGGGCCGATGTCCTACCCCAGCTAGAATTTTATTTGGGACAGAGACCCTATGGCGGGAAAAGCCCAAAATATTTGTCTCGCCCTTTACAGAAAAAGTTTGCCAACCCTTGGCCTTAGCCTTGGCCCAGCAAGTAACCCATGCTGCTTGGTGTGTTGGTTTGCAGGCAAAGCACCTTGCAGGCAGGCTGGGGCAGTCTCCTATCTGGTCTCAGCCCTGGCATAAGCCTGGCATCTAGTAAATACTTAAGTGTTTGAACCCATGGGCATTGGTGAACCTGTCTGACATACCCACTGGCCTGAATGCCAGCTGGCAGAGGCCATGTCATTTCTTCTTGTTAATTAATACTGAGTCCAGCTTGACAAAATTGACTCACTGCCATCAGGGAGGCAGGGAGGTAAGCGGGCCACTAAAACACAAAGTAACATTGCAGGCAAGAGTGAGGTGGCGCAGAGGAGGGACAGCTGATCTAGGTTTGAGGGCTCAGGGAAGGCCTCCTGGGTTGCCTGGGACTGAGAGGGTCCTGGGACGTGGGACTTTCAGTGTTAAAACTGGGACACTTGGGCACCCTCTGTCTGTGTGCAGTGGCAGGAGATTGTGCAGCTCCATGGAACAGCCTGTGCAAAGGCTTGAAGGGGATAGAGCCGCGTGCTTTTGGGGAGCCTGGGGCAGTGGTGGAAGGTAGGAGGGCTCTATCCTGATGAGCCTCAGTGGCTGTCTGGAAGGACCTGCCTGCTTCAAGATGGCCTTGAACTCTCCTCACTGCACTGCTGCTCTAGTGTTGTTCCTCCACCGCCTCTTCCTCTGGAACATCCAGGAGTTTGTTTCCATAAAACTAAGGTGCTGAAGAGGCAGAGTTGAAGGAGAAGCTCTTCCTGCCCTCAAGCTGCTCTCTGTCTGCAGGAGAATCAGAGAAACCATGCTTACCTAGATCGCGCTTGGATCAACTGAGTTCTGGAGGCAGGAGGTGGATTTGACAATGTTGACTGCAGCAGTGGGGTGGGGATGGTTTCGAAGAGGAGGAAGCTGGCAGGAGATGGGCTGGAGCCATTGGAATGGTCATGGCAACCACGGGGTGGGGATGCGGGAAGGAGAGGGAGAGACAACGGAGAGCTGCTTTGGAGTGGGAGAGGGTGTGGGTAGAACCTACAAGGCCAATTTGTCCCATCGCGTGCCTTCGAGTTCATCCGGCTGGCTGTGTGTGCCTTCTCAGTAGAGCTCCTGTTCCCCTCTCCCGGTTGGAATGCCCTTGGGCTTGTTCTTCTCTTCGTGGGCCTTCAGTCATTCTACTTCTGTGTGTTCCAACCCTACCAGCACTTTAGGCCCATTCAGAGGGGATGGCAAGTGCATTTTCAGAACTAGCCTCTGTCACGGAGGGACCCAGGTGGAATGTGGTGTGGGGAGTTCTGAGATACTTGAGCGCATCCTGCCTGGGGTTGAACAGCAGGATCAGAGGTCAGCTTGCCTGGGGCTTCAGTCAAAGCCCCAGTCCCCACGTGCAGTGCAATGAAAGCCTCACGGGGCAGGCAGCGGGGCTGGCACCGGGCCTGTCCTTCCTGCAGCGTTTGGAGTTTTCTTTTACACAATCGGGTTTTATGTGGTTGAGACTGGCCAAGTTTTGCTTTCAAGGAGAGTCAGTTCCCCAAGGGAATGGGAAGAGAGTCACAGTTAATACGTCATTAGATCATCCCGGTGGCAGCCGGCCCTTGTGTGGATTTGCTTGTATGTGCTGGAGGAGGTGGCAGGGATAGGTTCCAGCAGTTGGAACAGTGGGGCGGGGGGCTGCCTGCCCAGCCTTTTCAGCAATGTGGAGGGAAAATTGGATTGCTTAGTAACTGTCAGAGGGTGTCTGCAGAAAGAGGATGTGTCCTGTTCACAGAAACCAGTCACATACTCTGTAGCATTGAGCAAGGAACAGGATTAGAGGAAAGCTGAGGTTTTCTGCCCCTACCTCAGAGCCGCCTAATTATAACTCGCTCTGATGGGAGCGTCTCCTCCATTCCTTGGGCGTGGTTACATTTTACATGACAGTTTTGTTTGGCCTAGTAAAATCAGAAACCAAAGAAGATGGCTGGGTACAGTGGCTCACGCCTATAATCCCAGCACTTTGGGAGACCAAGGTGGGTGGATCACCTGAGGTCAGGAGTTCAAGACCAGCCTGGCCAACATGTGAAACCCTATCTCTACTAAAAATACAAAAATTAGCCAGGCATAGTGGCAGGCACCTGTAATCCCAGCTACTCAGAAGGCTGAGGCACAAGAATCACTTAAACTCAGGAGGTGGAGGCTGCAATGAGCCGAGATTGCGCCACTGCACTCCAGCCTGGGCGACAGAGCAAGACTGTCTCAAAAGAAAAAAAAAGAACTTTACTATGGGCTTTTCTTCTTTTTCTAGGAAAGTATGTGATGGTGATGGGAGTGGTTCAGGCCTGCAGCCCTGAGCCCTGCCTGCAGGCTGTGAAGATGACAGACCTTTCTGATAATCCCATCCATGAAAGTATGTGGGAACTGGAGGTAGAAGATTTACACAGGAATATTCCTTAGAGTATGTTGGAACTGTCGTTAAAAACAACCAAAATCCCGAAACTATTTAGAAGCTTATAATGATGTGGATTTCATGGACACTTTTCAATGCGTATTTTTCAAATGCATCTCAGAGAGCCTTGCTTTGGTTGACCTACCGGATGTAGGAATGTTTAAATCCTCGGATACTTCAGTGACACAGCCTCTGCTGCCCCTTGCTTTGCCTGTGTTTGCTGATGAAAAGCAGATGCTTGTGTTTCTTTTTCCTTCCTGGTTTGTGTGTGTTAATTCTCTCTCTCTCTCTCAGACACAGAAGTCTCATGTTGCATTTTCCAAATTTTATGAGTGATGATACTTTTTCCATTACTGCTGTGTCCCTGTTTTACAATGCAAAATTTAAGTACGGTCACTGCCCATGGTGATTAAAGTGTGGTTATGGTCAGGAAGACAGACTGTGTAAAAAAGGAATGACATCCTGGCTCCTCATCTTCTTCATCAGCAACTACCATAACCAGTTTGCAAGTCAAATGGCATTTCCTAACGGCAGGCATGGCGGCCCCTGAAAGACAACAGCTCCCTTTCTGCTTCGGACACCACTCAAACATTTAGACGCAGCTCTATCCCTTTTCCTAGCTAGAGAAGGTGATGCCTTCTTCCATTACTCAGAGATGTTGAAACGTTTTCAGAATTTCTTGTTGAAATGAAAAACATCAAGATAAAGGACGCCTTTCAGGCATTAGCTAAACTTCCACTTCATAACTTTGGGCGAGACATGGTGAGCCTCCTG
This sequence comes from Pan troglodytes, assembly GCF_028858775.2. Classification (NCBI taxonomy): domain Eukaryota; kingdom Metazoa; phylum Chordata; class Mammalia; order Primates; family Hominidae; genus Pan; species Pan troglodytes. The sequence goes on from NC_072416.2 coordinate 13,999,722, forward strand.
GTGTAGAGTTCTTTTGTCTTTGTATGGAATGACTTTTTGCTGTGATGGTTTTGAATGTTGGGTTTCTGCTGTCTGCTTAGTACCCATGCCTGAATTTTTTGAGATTGTAAATATCAAAGGAGTTAGATTGTGTTCTGACATGGTTGTAGACTTTCACCTGGATTATTGATATTCTACCTCTAATAAATTTTTAATAGGCTGTATGGGTTTTTTTTTTTAATAGACTTTTAAGAAAACAGTTTTAGGTGTTCAGGAAAATAGAGGAGAAACTACAGCGTTCCCATATACTCCACACACCCCACTCCCAGTTTTTCCAGCTATGAACATCTTTTATTAGGATGGTACATTTGATAAACCAACATTACATTCTTATTAACTAAAGTTTAGTTTACATTAGGCTTCATTCCTTCTCTTATACATTCTGTGGATTTTGCCAAATGCATAATAACATGTATCCACCACTACAGTATCATCCAAAATAGCTTCACTGCCCTAAAAATCCTCTGGGTTCCCCTTTTTCACCCCTCCCCACCAACCCTGACAGTCACTGATCTTTCTTTTCAGTTTTGCCTTTTCCAGAATATCACATAGTTGGATCATACGGTAAGTAATTTTTTCAGACTGGCTTCTTTCATTTACTATGCATATAAGATTCCTCCATATCTTTTTTTTTTTTTTTTCTTTTTTAAGACAATCTCAGTCTTGCCCAGGCTGGAGTGCAAGGGCACAATCACAGCTCACCACAGCCTCAACCTCTCAGGCTCAGGTGATCCTCCCATCTCAGCCTCTCAGATAGCAGGACTACAGGTGTGCATCACCATGCCTGGTTAATTTTTTTGTATTTTTTGTAGAGACAAGGTTTTGCCATGTTGCCCAGGCTGGTCTCAAACTCCTGGGCTCAAGCAATCTTCCCATCTCGGCCTCCCAAAGTGCTGGGATTACAGGTGTGAGCCATTGTGTCTGGACTCCTCCAGGTCTTTTTGCAGCTTGTTAGCCTTTTTTTTTTTTTTTTTTCCAATAAATGCCCATGCTTATTACAAGATAGAAACATGAAGAATTCCTTAGGGACTGTTTTTTTTTTTTTTTTTTTTTTTCTGAGACAGAGTCTAACCCTGTCACCCAGGCTGGAGTGCAGTGGTGTGATCTCTGCTAACTGCAACCTCCGCCTCCCGGGTTCAAGCGATTCTCCCGCCTCAGCCTCCTGAGTAGCTGGGATTACAGATGTGTGCCACCATGCCCAGCTAATTTATTTATTTATTTATTTTGAGTTTTTTATTTTTGTTTGTTTGTTTAAGATGGGGCCTTGCCCTGTCACCCAGGCTGGCGTACAGTGGCGTGAACGTGGCTTACTGCAGCGTCAACCTCCCAAACTCAAGCAATCCTCCCATGTCATCCTCCTGAGTAGCTGGTACTACAGGCACAAATTCCTCGGCTCAAGCAATCCTCCCACCTTGGCCTCCCAAAGTGCTGGGATTACAGGTATGAGCCACCACGCCCAGCCAGCTCATTTCTTTTTATCACTGAATAATGTTCCATTGTATGGATGTACCATAGTTTTATCTAATCCACCTATTGAAGGACATCTTGACTCCAGTCTTTGATAACTATGAATAGAGCTGCTGTAAACATTCATGCCCAGGTTTTGTATGGGTGTAAGTTTTCAGCTCATTGGGGTAAATGCCTAGGAGTGCAATTGCTGGGCCATATGGTAGACCTATGGTTAGCCTTGTAGAAACTGCCAGTCTGCTTTTGCATTCTCACCAGCAATGAAGGGGAGTCCCTGTTCCACATCGTCTCCAGCGCTGAGTGTTGTCAGTGTCTCGGGTGTGCTGTGCTTTTAAACTATTTTCTTTTTAAAGCCGGGCAGATTGGAAAGTATGCATCATTTTTGTTGCCCACAAGAAGCTTGTTTTGAACTGTTTTATGTTCACAGTTTGGGATTTTTCAGGCAATATTGCTGAGCTTTAACAGGAACTTTGCAGTCCTGCCAACCTGAATTTGAGCCCTTCATCTGCAACTAACCTTGCCGTGTGACTATGAGCAAGGTACCTAACCTCTCCATTGTTCAGTTTCTTTATCTGTAAAATGCAGATTATGCCCAGCTCATAGCACTGGTGTGAGGAATAAATGAAGATGTAGATCACTTTTACATGGTATGTGACACTTGGTAGGCACCAAATCATTATTGCTGGGAGGATCAGTATGTTCTTGCTTGTCTACACACACACACACACACACACACGAGAGAGAGAGAGAGAAATTGCAAAGATAGTACAAAGAGTTCCCATATACCTGTACCCAGCTTCCCCTATTATTAACATGTTAGTACAGTGCATTTGTTAAAATTCATGAACCAATATTGAGATGTTATTAACCCAAGTCTGTACTTCATTCAGATTTCTCTGGGTTTTTCCTAATGTTCTTTCCTGTTCCAGGGTCCCATCCGGGACACCACATTCCATTTCGTCATCATGTCTCCCTAGGTGCTCTCCCTGGCTGGGTCGTTCAATCAGTTGCTTTTAATTGCATTTAAATTTAATTTTGGTGCAGACAGTGAGATCTGTTACAGAATTCTTAGGTTAAAACTTAGTCACATTGGCTGGGTGCAGTGGCTCACGCCTGTAATTGAAACACTTTGAGAGGTCGAGGCAGGCTGATCACTGGAGGCCAGGTGTTCAAGACCAGCTTGGGCAACATAGTCCCCCGTCTCTACTAAAAACACAAAAAAATTAGGCAGGCATGGTGGCACGCACCTGTAATCCCAGCTACTCTGGAGGCTGAAGCATGAGAATCTCTTGAACCTGGGAGGCGGAGGTTTCAGTGAGCCAAGATCAGCCACTGCAGTGGCTGGACGACACAGCCAGACTCTGTCTCAAAAACAAAAAAAGCAAACCTTGTTCACAAAATTATTATGGGGCACCCAGTAGTAGCCCCTGAGCTGGATGTGTGGTAGACTCCCAAGGTGTTAACCTGAAGTCTGCCCTACTGTGGCGAAACCTGCTTGTGTGCTAGAAAAAAGACCCAAGCTGCCGAAAACCAACTGTACCGTATCCTGCCCCATTTGTCCTCACCCAACTTCTGGTAAGTAATGTCCATCGAAAAATGCTAATTGGGCTGACATGGTGGCCTGAGCAATAATGCGTCTCAGGAGTCTGTTGGGGGGTGGAGGTAGGAAAAGGAGGGCACTGTGTGTTTTTCCTGACAGTCCCCTCAGAAATGCCGGTGGCTTGGTGCTGGAAGGGTGTTGCCTCAGCATGTTAGCTGAGCTGTGTGGTTTCTTTGAATGTTAATAACTTTCACTGTTTCGGCTTGAGTTTCCTCCCTGACATCACCAAATGAAAACATATGTCACAGGTTTTGGGTTTCTGGTGCCAAATCCAAGATGGTTTATCAGCAAGCGCCCCCCGCCAGACAATGGAGGCTGTGTGCTGAGGCAGAGCTGCTTCCCCTTTGACATTGTTTTTTTTCTAAAACCGAAAATAAGCAACCGTGGCTGTGACTTCACTTTTCTTGGAACTACTTTACATTACCCCCCCCAAATGGAGAAAAGCCTCATTTAGCAGCTTTTGGATTGCCAAGTTCTCTAATTCTTTCTGTTGCATATTCTTGTAATGCTCAAGTTTTACTGACAAAGTCTTCTGCATCAGGTGAAGCAGGAGGAGGAAGGAATGACCATGTGAAGTAACTGAGCGCTTTGTTGCCTGGCCTGTGGGTGTGTGGTTTCATGGTTGAGGAGAAAAAGCACCTGGAAGACACAGTGTGTGTAGAATGCCTTCCAGTTCCAAGGGTGACAACCCTGCGATCTGCTGGCCAGCAGATGGGCCAGGGCTGCTGTTGCTAAACATCAGGCTACAGCCGAAACTTACAGAGCAGCTGCCTGCTTCAAGGACAAGGGGAAAAATGCATTTTCAGTCATAATGACCTACATTTAGCAGATATTTCGGAGCCAGTGCGAAAGGACATCTTCAAGGGGCCTCTGCCTCCTTGTGATAAGGGAGACAGTGATGTTAGTCAAACGTGGGGCCCAGTCCTGGTCCTGCCCGTTCCTGTCTGACTTTGGCCCTGGAAGTCTGTGAAGCCGAGACAATTCATCCTTCAAAGGGTGGTACCGGGTAAGTTCTTGGGAATGGAAACCCAAGATCTACTCCTGAGAGTGGATCTTTGTAGACAGGCACATACGTTGTTCTGAAATCATCTGTTGCTATCTCTGTCCCTGTTGGAGGCGCTTCCAGTGACGTCGTGATTGTGTCCTACTTATCTCAGTATCCCTGCCCAGCATGGGGTCTTATGTAACATACGTGGGCAGTCGGTCAATGTTAGGACTGGCTGGGTTTTAGGCTAGGTTTTAGAAGACAGAGGAAATATACAAGCAAAGGCACAGTGTCTTAAATTTACACTTGGCCCGCAGCAGTTTTCAGATGAAAGGAGCCCCCTGCTTAGTAGCGCCTTTTGAATTGGGCCCCCTGTGTAGTTTATAGCAGGCCTGAGGGTGCTGGCTAGACTGTTGGGGAGTGCTCTTTAAGCACAGAGGAAAGACTTGGTAAAGACATAAAAGGGTGGAGGAAAAGGAGCGAGACAGCCGAGTCCAAAAAACGATTCATGTGGTTTGGGCAGAATCTGAAATGAGAGTCCTTTGAGATTGACTGAACGTCTCTTGATAAAGAAAGCAAGTTCAGCTGGGCGTGTTGGTTCATGCTTGAAATCCCTGCACTTTGGGAGGTTGAGGCGGGCAGATCACCTGGGGTCAGGAGTTCAAGACCAGCCTGGCCAACATGGTGAAACCCCATCTCTACTAAAAATACAAAAAATTAGCCAGGTGTGGTGATGTGTGTCTGTGGTCCCAGCTACTTGGGAGGCAGAGGCAGGAGAATCGCTTGAACCCGGGAGATGGAGGTTGCAGTGAGTAGAGATCGCGCCACTGCACTCCAGGCTGGGTGACAGAGAAAAACTTTGTCTCAATAAAATAAAATAAAAATAAAAGAATGCAAATTCAGCTAAGAGTTAAGTGCCAGGGCCTATGCTGGAAGGCGTCTCATGAGTCGCTTCATTTTACTGTCCCAGTACGCCTGGGAGGTCCGTTTCCCATCCCCTTTCACAGCTGTGAAAACCGCAGCCACGGAGATGAAGTCCTTTTTCCAGGGGCATCTACCTGGCAGCCGAAGAGCCAGGTGGTGAACCAATAGGTGCCACTTGTCGTTAAGGGCATTGTTGTTGTGGGTGGCCAGGACCAGGCCCTTCCCTAGGGCAGCTCTTCCCCAGGGCAGCTCTGGGAGCTGATGGTCTCTACACGGGCGCTGGCCCCCCCTGCTGGTCTATGCACAGAAAATGGGATGACAACCCGTCACCAGAAAACAAGGGCACAGAATGGAGCAAAGAAACAAAATGGGGTCATGAGAAACTTCACCCCTGTCTACCCAGGAGTTCTGCCCATTATGGCCAAGCCCAGGTGGGGGTGGGGAGAGTGCTGGATTTGGCAACCAGATGGGTTCTTACTTCTGATATCCATAGAGAAGGGATGACGTGGAGTCAGAGAGGTTAAATAGTTCATCTGCATGACTGTTAACTGGAATCTGGTGCTTCAAAGTTCACTTTAGTGGCCTTTCTGTCGCCAAGCACCTGCTGGGTTCCAGACTCTGGATACATGAGGTGAAGGAGACATGTGGCTGCCCCCTGTGTGCATGGTATCTTCTTGGACCTCCCATTGCTCCTTATCGTTCCTGTTTTAAGCCCGAGAAAGTCCTGTGCTTTTAAGAACTTGTGCGGTTAGATTGGGCTCACCTGGGTATCCAAGCTAATCTCCGCATCCCAATGCCCTGACTAATCCCATCTGCAAAGTCCCTTTTGCTACGTAAGGTATCATATTCAGAGGTTCTGGGGATTAGGGCGTGGACATCGTTGTGTGGGGAGGGACATTCTGCCTACTAGACCCCAAAGATGTGTGTTCATACCAAATACAAAATACATTCACCCTGCCCCAAGGTCTCATCCCATTATAACATCAACTGAAGAGTCCCAAATCTGCTCTCAATCACGTCACCTAATCACCTCAATCTGGTGCTGTGGAGGCTTTGGGTATGACCCATCCTGAGCAGTTCGTCTCCCTCTGTGAACCTGGAACTTACTAAACCAGTTACCAGGCCCTAAAGTGCAGTGGGTGGCCACCTAGAGGAGCACAATCTAGTTCTGTCCCTGATCCAAGGGACCTGAGATGTAATATGGGCAAGAAAGATAAGGAAGAAACAATGAGGCTGTACACCCAGAAATACCAAACTGCCAAGCCTCCCTTCCTCCTGCTCACACAGGACAGGGAAAGGAGTTTCTCCAAAGGGCCTGTCAGTACCGAATTCCACGTCCTGTGAGCTTGGGAAGACGCCAAGCTACACGCTTTCCTCCAGCGGGTACTGCTCATTTTACAAAGTGAGTCAGTCTAGGCGTGGTGGCTCACAGCTGTAGTCCCAGCACTTTGGGTGGCCGAGGCGGGTGGATCACCTGAAGCCAGGAATTTGTGACCAGCCTGGCCAACATGGCAAAACCCTGTCTCTACCAAAAATAGAAAAATTAGCCGGGCATGGTGGTGCACGCCTGTGGTCCCAGCTACTCGGGAGGCTGAGGCAGGAGAATCACTTGAACCCAGGAGGCGGAGGTTGCGGTGAGCCGAGATCGTTCCACTGCACTCCAGCCTGGGTGACAAAGTGCGACTGAGACTCCGTCTCAAGAGAAAAAAGAGTCAGCACCTGCCCTGGGGTCTTCCATCAGACAGCTGTGCATTACTTCAGGTGAAGGTTTTCCCAGAGCACAGCTGAGCCTGGTCATCCTGCATGTAGGACTCAGTGTTGTCAAAAGTAGTTGATTATCAGCTCCACCTGGGCTGTTTTTAACCTGGTTCCCTACCCATATCTTTAATTAGGATCCACGTGCTGGGGGCTCAGGGAAGTCTAAGCTTTTAGAAAGCTCTCCGGTGGGTCTCGTCATCAACCAGGCTTGGCAGCCACAGATTTATAGCTTCCTGGCCCAGAGGTAGCTGTGCCACAGGAGGGGGTCAGAGCTGCCCGTGGCACTGGTTGTGAACTGGTGAAGGCTTCCTCGGGTGGGGACCCTGGAGCCCTGAGTACCAGGACCAAGGGGTCCATGCATGCCCCAGGCTTCTGAGGAGGAGAAGAAAGGAAGGATGGAAAAAGCCCATGCGGAGGAACAGGGCTGCTCCACCTCTTGGACGTCCAGGGCCATCTTGATGCTGGGCCGTTGCAAGGTAGTGATATCAAGTTCCCTTTTTAAAAAGCCCGGTGGCTGAATGCAGTGGCTCACGCCTGTAATCCCAACACTGTGGGAGGCCAAAGCGGGCAGATCACCTGAGGTCAGGAGTTCCAGACCAGCCTGGCCAACGTGGTAAAACCCTGTCTCCACTAAAAATACAAAAATAAGCCGGGTGTGGCGGCGGGTGCTTGTAGTCCCAGCTACTTGGGAGGCTGAGGCAGGAGAGTCGCTTGAACCCGGGAGGCGGAGCTTGCAGTGAGCTGAGATGGCGCCACTGCACTCCAGCCTGGGCGACAGAATGAGACTCCATCTCGGGGGGGAAAAAAAGTGAGCCCTTTTACAGAAAACTACTAAGTAAACAATAGTACAGTGGTACCTGAGTGACTGATGTTTGGGTACTTTTTCCTGATGTTCTAAAATAGAGCTGCACTGTACAATGTGATTGTCACCAGCCTCATGGAGCTGCGGAGTACTTGGAGTGTGCTGGTGTGACAGACAGAGTTGCCAAACTTAGTAAATAAAAGTGTAGGGTGCCTCCCATTCCACCAGTGTGGGCTGTGCACAGTGACTTCCTTCCAGAATGGAAAGGGGGATGAAAGAGTAACTTTCCGGTGGTGAAACCTGACAAACTGCCTCAGCCAGCTGGCCAAGGTTAACATCAAGTGATACATCACGTTAATAGCACACATGAGTAAGACGCCTGAGGCCCTGGGAGGCCGGGACTTAGAAGCCTCAAATTCCACAGCCAGTCCTCACCGCCCTCACGTGGCTCCTGCAGAGAGTAGGGACAGTGCCCTAAGGGGACTTTGGGAGCCTCATGTGACCACATGAGGTCTCTTGAAGGCCTGGAGAGGCATTTGCGGACATGGCATCTTCCATAGGTATGACAGCCGGGGTTGGTGCTTGAGACCTCTGGTGAGAGCCTGTAATGCCACGTCATGAATTGCCACAAACTTAGCAGCTTAAAAAAACAAATGTATTAATATCTCACAGTTTCTGTGGGTCGGGGTCTAGTAGGGTGTTGTTAGGTTCTCTGCTCAGGACCTCTTTAGGCCAAAATCAAGGTGTCGGCCAGCTGAGCTCTCTTCAGGAGGCTCTGGGAAGAATCCAGAATGGGCATCCAGGCTCATCAGGCTGTTGGCAGAATTCAGTTCCTTGCAATTGTAGGGCTGAGGTCCCATTTCCTTGCCGGCTGTAAACTGGAGGCTCCTAGAGGTCCCCTCCATCTTCAGGAACGAGCCTTGAATCTGCCTCCTGCTCTCCAGTCTCTGATTTCCTGGGCCCAGGTTTAGAGAGGGCTCATGTGATTGGCTCAGGCCCCCTACCTTAAGGTCAGGTGACTTGGGACTTTACCTCTGCAGAATCACTGCACAGCAACACCTAGATTCGTGTTCGATTGAATGACTGGGGGAATGTGTATCCAACAGGGGTGGGAATCATGTCTGTGGAGGGGAAGGGTATCTTAGAATTCTGTCCACGAGGATCTGCCTGATGGAACAGCACAAGAGGGCTTCAGATCCAGACAGCGTGGTTCCAATCCCAGCTTTACAACCACTCAGTAAATGATTTGGGACACATAGCCTCTTTGGGCTTCCATTTCCTCACTTTGCAAAATTGAAGTAAGAACAGCCTTGTTTGCCGCCCTGTAGTCCCTACTACTCGGGAGGCTGAGGCAGGGGAATCACTTGAACCCGGGAGGCGGAGCTTGCAGTGAGCCAAGATCACACCATTGCACTGCAGCCTGGGTGACAAAGCAAGACTCCATCATACAAAAAAAAAAAAAAAACCCAAAAAACAAAACCAGCCTTGTTAAATTCTTCCCATGTGTTGATGCACTGGCTGTAATATTCCTGCTATTATTAGTCACTTGCTCCCAGAGCTGCCCTGCCCATTGCGAGAGCTCTTCTGTCTTCCTAGGTGGGAGAATCGTGTTTTCCCTGCCTTTACCACATTCTCCACCTCTCTGGCTGGTGTCACGGTCCTTTAAGGAGAATGAGCGCATTGACTCCAGGATCTTGGTCTCCCCAGTTTGGCGGCTGGCCCCGACTTGGCATGAGAAATAAATGTCAGTGGGAAAAATCTTTTAAAAGATGTACGTATGTAGTAAAATGCATATCCAAACACAAATGTCATTGCACGTGTTGATGTGTCTTCAGAAACCTGGGGTAGGGAAGTTTGGTAGGTGGAAGTTACTGTCCATCTCCTTTCTCATTGCATGGCGCATGGAAGATGAGATTTTGGCTTTAGTGTTTTGCTGTGAGTGTCCTGTTTATTTCATGGTCATGGGCCTTTAGTATCAAATTTACTTGAAAACCTTGTGAAATTATACAGAAAGAAAGAGTGAGGAATCTTGGGTAATGGGAAAGCAACCAGCCAGTTTTGCAAAAATTCCAACATGGGTGATTTATAACTAATTGGAAAAACATGTCTCTTCTCAGTTGACTTAATCCTTTTTGCAGTGCTGGGGGCCATAAGCGTTCCCAGGAGGTTTAAGGAGCATAATCAGCTCCTAAGGTGGTCTGCACAGTGACAAAAAAAGGACAAAGGGCTCTGCCTGCGTCTGAGGGTCCTGCAGTCATGGCCAGCTGTGTCTAGGGGAGCAAAGACCCTGTCTGTCATCAGCCTTCCTGGCTAAGGCAAGGGGATGAGTTTGGGATAGTAGAGTGTGGGCACTTGTTCTGGCTGGAAACTCAGCCTCCAAAACAAGATTCCAGAGGCAGAATTTGAGACCCAAACAGGAAAAGGAAATGCCCAATGTTGAAGCACTCAGAGCGGAGGGGTCCTGAGCCGTTTGATTTTAAGCAGAGTGTTGGGTCCTTACACACTTTTACAAAGTTGTTTTCAGAGACACGGAAATCGATGGTCCCCACTTTCTCTTCCTCATTGGAGTTCCCTGGAAAAGAGTGTTGCCAGGGACAGATGATCTGACGGGGCCACAGCCCCACCAGTGTCCTTAGGAGGGAAACCTGTCAGCAGAGGGACCTCAGCCCTGGCTGATCACATGGGTTATGCTAGGCCAGTATCTGCAGAAACCAACAGCCTGCCCTTAAAGCTCCCAAGTCGGAGAGACCCGGTCGGTCACGATCCTGGCTTTGCTAGCCACACTCAGTCCCCGGGTTCATCTCTCGGGGCCAATGCGATGTTGTTTGTGAGATGGAGAGAATGGCATTGCCCCTACCCCCACCAGGGTGGCTTCAGGATGAAATTCAACACGGGAAGCACCCTTCCCCCACCCCCATGGACCAAGAGGTGATACTATTAGAGTTATATGGGTTTGTGGTTTCCCCTTACTGTCTCCACTTCCTTCCTGAAACCCTGAAAGAGGCTTCGCAGGAAAGGAAGGGTCTTTCAGATGCCTGAGTGCAGCTGGGAATGGCTGTCCCCAGTTAGCCAGGCTGGTTGGAGCCTAGGGTGAGTTGGCTGGGTTGTGGGTTTGAACCACCAGAATCACTGAGGCACAGCTGGCCCACTGCCGAGTGCTGCCAGCCATCCTGCGAACGCCACCATTGCTCATCCCTGGGAGATGCTCCAGCATTGACCAAAAGGGTTGCCGGGTCTTGTCCTGCTTAGGACAGGCCACTCTAGAGTGATCTATAGTCATACTGTAAGGATAGATCTGGGTCCTTTGCCTCCCAGGGACCCTGAGCACAGAATACACATGACAGGGCCCCAGCACACGGGCAGTGGCCCCTCTTGTTAGTATTAATTATGCACTTATGTGAAATGCACCTGCTCTTGAAGAAGGGGACAGCCAATGATTAAAACAGTTGAGGGCAGGTCACCAGGCTGTTGCAGGCTCCATTAAGAAATGGCTCTGAGAGGGTTACTTTAGAGCAAGGGAAGGGTCTTCTGTTGCAGGGGCTCTGCGCCTGGCCAGCAACACCTCCCCCGCCTTTTTTTTTTTTTTTTTTTTGAGATGGAGTCTCGTTCTGTTGCCCAGGCTGGAGTGCAGTGGCGCAGTCTCGGCTCATTGCAACCTCTGCCTCCCAGGTTCAAGCGATTCTCCTGCCTCAGCCTCCCAAGTAGCTGGGACCACAGGCGTGTGCCGCCATTCCTGGCTAACTTTTTGTATTTTTAGTGGAGATGAGGTTTCACTGTGTTAGCCAGGATGATCTCAATCTCTTGACCTGATGATCCACCCACCTTGGCCTCCCAAAATGCTGGGATTACAGGCTTGAGCCACCACGCCCGGCCAGCCAGTCCCTTATTTTATGGAAACCCCAGCCTATTCCAGCCACCCAAGAACCTTCGTTAAGTGGCTCTGAAGTAGGAATGGCTACTTAATTTGCAGGGATCAGCACAAAATGAAAATCAATAATTTTCAGAAATTAAGATTCAAGATGGTAATAGAGCATTCAAGTAAGCATTGGGGACCCTTCTGAGCACGGGGCCCTGTCTGTGCAGTTTGCACACAGCCCAGGTCTGGAGAGAGTACCAGGCAGGCAGCTGGCTTGTAGCATGTGAATGAACTGAGTCACCCTGCCCTTTGTGGGAGTTGACCTGCATCTTTTCTAGGCTGTTGGCCAGGGCAGGGCTGATGACATGAGCGGGGCTTGCCCTGGTGTGGGCTGAATATGATACACTGTGAGAAGTTGAAGGGAGGGGGATTGGAGTAGGGTGCTCCAGGCAGCATCATCTCTGTACAACAGGAAGTCCCTGAGCTTGGACACATGACTTGATCACCTGTCACAAGGTTCAAGGTGAAACCCAGAAGGCCAGGCAATGATGCATTGAAACTGTCACTACCCAAGTCAGCATTTTCTAATACCATTAAACACTTTTGGCCGGGCGTGGTGGCTCATGCCTGTAATCCCAGCACTTTGGGAGGCTGAGGCGGGCAGATTACGAGGTCAGGAGACCGAGACCATCCTGGTTAACACAGTGAATACTAAAAATACAAAAAATTAGCCGGGCGTGTCGTGGGGCCTGTAGTCCCAGCTACTCGGGAGGCTGAGGCAGGAGAATGGCATGAACCCAGGAGGCGGAGCTTGCAGTGAGCCGAGATGGCGCCACTGCACTCCAGCCTGGGCAACAGAGCGAGACTCCATCTCAATTAAAAAAAAAAACTTTTTTTTATAGATACGAGGTCTCGATGTGTTGGCCAGGCTGGTCTTGAATTCTTGATCTCAAGTGATCCTCCTGTCTCGGCGTCCCAAGGTGTTGGGATTACAGTCATGAGCCACTGCACCTGGCCTCCAACACCATTTTGAAAATTTTGATATATCTGTGATTTTGGATTACATCTGTTTTGTTACTTCTGTTAGAGAAAACTGACCTGGCCGGGCACGGTGGCTCATGCCTATAATCCCAGCACTTTGGGAGGACAAGGCGGGTGGATCACTTGAGAATCAGGAGTTTTAGACCATCCTGGCCAACATGGTGAAACCCCGTCTATACTAAAAATCAAAAATTAGCCAGGCATGGTGGTGGGCGCCTGTAATCCCAGCTACTCAGAGGCTGAGGCAGGAGAATCGCTTGAACCCATGAGACAGAGATTGCAGTGAGCCGAGATCGCGCCACTGCACTCCAGCCTCAGTGACAGAACAAGACTCTGCCTCCAGAAAAAAAAACAAAACTTCAAAAGCAGATTTGTCATTGCCAGGTGACCTTGTTAACCATGGGTGTACAAGGACAAACCACATCTGGGTGAAAGAATTTGTGCCTTGTTTTCTTTGCCTTTGACCTTCAGCCCCGTGCATTCCTGCAAATGCATTGCCCCTGGTAAACCTTATGAAGACCTTAACTTTTCTGTTTTAAGTGAGATTTCCAAGTTAATTTAAGTTGTGGGGAACAGGACACTCCCTTTACTGGAGAGCAATTGGTATCTGAAGAGAATGAGATAGAGGTTGCTAAGGAAACCCTTGTTTGCAATGTTTGGTTTACATAAATTATTGGTGAATAAGAAAAATAAGTTTATTCCTTCTTCCAGATGGTAAACTGGAAGGGAAGCATGTTACTGGGTAAAGTGAGTCATGGGCCGTGGGAGGCTCAGATGGAACAGGGCTCTGGGATGCCTCTCTCTCTCTCTTTACTTGGGACCCCTTTCTAATTTACCTACCAGGCCTCAAAAGACAAAGCCCTCTAATCTGTTGAGGCAGGAACAGATAAAATTCCTCTGGGTGGATGGGTAGGGGAGGGAAGGAGGAAGTTTGCAGAAACTGAAAGAGAACTTTTTTGGGGGGAGAGGGAGAAATCTCTTGTTTAATTACGAAACCAAAACATCATTTGCAATGCCTGCCTTCTCCTACTAGTCTTAAGGAATTGATAAGTAATTCCCATACCACAAAATGCAGCACTTTAAAGTGTACCATTCTCTGATGTTTTTTGTTTGTTTTTGAGATAGAGTCTCGCTCTGTCACCCCGACTGGAGTACAATGGCACGATCTTGGCTCACTGCAACCTGCGCCTCCTGGATTCAAGCCATTTTTCCGCCTCAGGCTCCCGAGTAGCTGGGGTTATAGGCACCCGCCATCATGCCTGGCTAAGTTTTGTATTTTTTGTAGAGATGAGGTTTCACCATGTTGGGCAGGTTGGTCTTGAACTCCTGACTTCAGGTGATCTGCCTGCCTCGGCCTCCCAAAGTGCTGGGATTACAGGCGTGAACTACCGTGCCTGGCCTTTCTCTGGTGTTTAGTGTATACACAGTGGTACAACCATCACCACTACTAATTTGAGAACACTTCATCACCCTGAAAGAAATACCATACCCATTAACAGTCAGTCCCACAATCCTCCATCCCCCTCAGCTCTTGCAATCATGAATGTACTTTCTGTCTATATGAATTTGTCTGTTTTGGACATTTCGTTCCAATATAATCATACAATATGTAGCATTTCGTGTCTGGCTTCTGGCACTCAGCATGGTGGGTTTTTAAAATTTTTGTTGTTGTTTTGAGACAGAGTCTCACTCATTCGCCCATGCTGGAGGGCAGTGGCACGATCTCGGCTCACTGCAACCTCTGCCGCCCTGGTTCAAGTGATTCTTCTGCCTCAGCCTCCCAAGTAGCTAGGATTACAAGTACCTGCCACCATGCCCAGCTGATTTTTGTATTTTTAGTAGAAATGGGGTTTCACCATGTTGGCCAGGCTGGTCTTGAACTCCTGGCCTGCAGTGATCCACCCGCCTCAGCCTTCCGAAGTGCTGGGATTACAGGTGTGAGCCACCATGCCTGGCTCAGCATGGTGTTTTCAATATCCATTCATGTTGTGGCCTGTATCAGTACTTCATCCCTTTTTATGACTGATTCCTTTTTATGACATAATATTCCATCATATGGATAGACCACATTTGGTTTATCCACTCATTGGTGGATGGACTTTCGGTTGTTTTTTTGGCAAAAGGGACTTGTTGACACCTAACGGAACTGCAGGAGTCCCAAAGCTGGGCCTTGGTTTTAGGAAAGACTTAACCAGAAGTTAGGGAAAGGACAGCACAGTATTTGATGTTCCTCATGAAAAATGCCATTTTCTCAGGTGGCAGTTGTTACTGATAGAGATGAGGTCTCACTATGTTGTCCAGGATGGTCTCAAGCTCCTGAGCTCAAGTGATCTGCCCACCTTGGCCTCCCAAAGTGGTGAGCCACTGTACCAACCCCATTTTCTGCATTTTTAATTGTTCCATCAAAAAAGTAGGAAACCCACATATTATCTGTTTATCTGATGTTAATAGAGCTTTTTTATAATTAATGTTTACATAGATATCTTTTTTCATCCTGTGTTTTCATCTTATCTGTTTTTCTATGTAAAGTGTGCCTCTTCTACACATTATGTAGGTGAGTCATGTTTTTATTTGTGTTTTTTTAAATTTAGTCTCACTATCTCACTTTCACTTGGAGTGTTTATTTCACTTTCGTTCAATGGAATTTCTCTCTCTCTCTTTTTTTTTTTTTTTTTTTTTTTTTTAGAGACGGAGTCTTGCTCTGTCACCCAGGCTGGAGTGCAGTGGCGCAATCTCGGCTCACTGCAAGCTCTGCCTCCCGGGCTCACGCCATTCTTCTGCCTCAATCTCCCAAGTAGCCAGGACTACAGGCGCCTGCCACCATGCCTGGCTAATTTTTTGTATTTTTTAGTAGATGGGGTTTCACCGTATTAGCCAGGATGTTCTCTATCTCCTGACCTCGTGATCCGCCCGCCTCGGCCTCCCAGAGTGCTGGGATTACAGGCGTGAGCCACTGTGCCCAGCCCAATGGAATTTCTAATGTATGCTGTTTGTGTTTTTTGTTGTTGTTTTTTTTTTTAGACACAGTCTTGCTTTGTCACCCAGGCTGGAGTGTGCAGTGGCATGATCTGTGTGCAGTGGCTCACTGCATCCTCCGCACCCCTCCCCCCGCCCTGGGTTCAAGCGATTCTCCTGCCTTAGCCTCCCGAGTAGCTGGGATCACAGGTGCACGCCAGTGCGCCCAGCTAATTTTTTTTTTTTTTTGTATTTTTCATAGGGAGCCAGCGCACCCAGCCTATTTCTCTTTGTCTCTTGTTCCTCCTTTCTTGCCTTCTTTTGGATTAATGGAGTGATTCTTCACATTTCCTTTTATCTCTGTTGACTTCTGGCTGTATCTTTTTGCTCTATGTTTTTAGCTATATATGTTTTCTTTAGCGATTGTTCTAGGGATTACAACACACACCCTAAGTTTTCACAGTGCACCTACGGTGCTTATGACACCACTTGGGCAATAAGGCAGTAAAAAGGAATGAAGCACAGACATGGGCCACACATGGGTGAGCCTCGAACTGTATGCCAAGTCCAAGCAGCCAGTCACAAAGGGCCACCTATTGTATGATTCCATTTATGTGAAATGTCCACACATGGGTGAGCCTCGAACTTTATGCCAAGTCCAAGCAGCCAATCAAAAAGGGCCACGTATTATTGTATGATTCCATTTATGTGAAATGTCCAGAATGAGAAAATCCAGAGAGAGAGAGGGAGCAGATTACTGGTCACCTGGTGCTGGGGAGGAAGGAAGAACTGGGAGGGGTGATGACTAAGGATAACAGGGTTCCTTGTTGGGGAAATGAAAATGTTCTAAAATCAATTGAATTGTGGTGATGGATGCACCGTTCTGTAAGTATACAAAAAGCCACTGATTTTGACACTTTATTTTTTATCTCTGTCTATCTATCTATCTAGGAGACAGTCTCCATCTGTTGCCCAGGCTGGAGTGCAGTGGCATGATCTTGGCTCACTGCAACCTCTGCCTCCCAGGTTCAAGCTATTCTCCTGGCTCAGCCTCTTGAGTAGCTGGGATTACAGGTGTGTGTGACCATGCCTGGCTAATTTTTGTTTGTTTCAGATGGAGTCTTGCTCTGTCGCCCAGGCTGCAGTGCAGTGGCACGATCTTGGCTCACTGCAACCTCTGCCTCCTGGGTTCAAGTGATTCTCCTGCCTCAGCCTCCTGAGTAGCTGGGATTACAGGTGCCCACTACCTGTAACACCCAGCTAATTTTTTTTTGTACTTTTAGTAGAGATGAGGTTTCACCATGTTGGCTAGGCTCGTCTCGAACTCCTGACCTCAGGTTATCCACCTGCCTTGGCCTACCAAAGTGCTGGGATTACAGGCGTGAGCCACTGTGTCCAGCCCCATAAGGTAGATTTATATTCACCTTTTAAGAAACCGCCAAACTGTGTTTTGGAGTTGCCATGCCGCCACGTTCCCCCCAGCATGTGTGAAGCCTCCATTTCCACACACCCGCTCTTGATATTGATGTGACATCTTTTTAATGTTGAACCTTTCTCAATAACACATGCAGCATGGCCTTCTTTGCATTCAAAGTGTTTCATATCCCTCGGCAGCATTTGAAAGATTTCTTCATATGGATTGTGTGTGTATATTTTTGCACATTTATTTCTGAGAGTTTTGTTTTTTGGAAGTGTGCTGTTGCAAATGGGATGTTTTCTTCTGTTAACTTTTCTAACTGCTTGTTTGTACATAGGAAGACTGAGGCCAGGCTTGGTGGCTCACACCTATAATCCTAGCACTTAGGGAGACTGAGGCAGAAGGACTGCTCGAGCCCAGGAGTTTGAGACCAGCCTGGGCATCATAGTAAGACCGCATCTTTATGTTATTTTTTTTTGAGACAGGGTCTTTCTTTGTCACCCAGGCTAAGTGCAGTAATGCAGTCCCGGTTCACTGCAACCTCCATGTCCTGGGTTCAAGCAATTCTCATGCCTCAGCCTTCTGAGTACCCGGTATTACAGGTGTGTGCCATCACACCCGGCTAATTTTTGTATTATTAGTAGAGATGGAGTTTTGCCATGTTGGCCAGGCTGGTACCGAACTCCTGGCCTCGAGCAATCTGCCTCTCTCGGCCTCCCAAAGTGCTGGGATTACAGGCGTGAGCTGTGCCCGGCCCCATCTCTATATTTTAAAAATTAAGAAAAAGGAAGGCTGCTTATTATGTTATTTTTGTACCTAACTCCTTAGCAAAATCTGTCTGCCTCATTTTTCAGAGTAAATTATTTTACCTCCTGCTTTTTTCTTAAATGTCTTACTTTCCTCCTTGCCTAGTTTCATCAGCTAGGGCCTCCAAAATAATAGTGGTAACAGAGGGCATTCTTTTGTTGCGAAGGTTAATGGAAGCTTCTGTTGCTTCCATCCCCTACAAATGATGCTGGGCTCTGGCTTGATGGGTGTGTGTCTGGGTGTAATCTCCTTTATCGTGTGTAATTTAAGGAAGTATCCCTCTTTCTAATTTGATGTGTTTTTTTCTAAATTTTGTAGTAAATTTTGTCAAATGCCTTTTCAACATCTATGATGATTATGATTTTTAACATATTAATATGAATGAAATTAGGCTGGGCGCAGTGGCTCACACCTGTAATCCCAGCACTTTGGGAGGCTGA
Source organism: Pan troglodytes (assembly GCF_028858775.2). Classification (NCBI taxonomy): domain Eukaryota; kingdom Metazoa; phylum Chordata; class Mammalia; order Primates; family Hominidae; genus Pan; species Pan troglodytes. Next base: position 14,017,813 of record NC_072416.2, read on the forward strand.
GGCAGGCAGATCACAAGGTCAGGAGATCAAGACCATCCTGGCTAACATGGTGAAACCCCACCTCTTCTAAAAATAGAAAAAAGCTAGTCAGGTGTGGTGGCGGGCGCCTGTAGTCCCGGGAGGGTGAGGCAGGAGAACTGAGTGAACCCAGGAAGCGGAGCTTGCAGTGAGCCTAGATCGCACCACTGCACTCCAGCCTGGGCAATAGAGCGAGACTCCATCTCAGAAAAAAAAAAAAAAAAAAAAAAAAAAATATATATATATATATATATATATTTGAAATTAAAAGATATTCTAATTTTGAGCTATCCTTGTCACACTGTACAAGTCTCACTTGGTTTAGGTCAATTTTTTTAAGGCCCCAGTGGGGTTTGTTTGGTAATATTTTATTTTGGATTTTCTTACATTGATTTGTATGTAAACGTCTTACCTTGTTTTGTTTTGGAGATAGGGCCTTGCTCTGATGCCCAGGCTGGAGTGCAGTGGTGTGATCATAGTTGATTGTGATTTTGAACTCCTGGGCTCAAGTGATCCTCCTGCCTCAGCCTCCTAGGTGGCTACAGGCATGTGCCACCATGCCTGGCTAATGATTAAATTTTTTTAGAGACAGAGTCTTGCTGTGTTGTCCAGGCTGGAGTTCAGTGTATATTGTAGACGTGAATTGGTCTTTCCGCTGGAATCATTCCCTCTCCTATCTGTTTCAAATTCATGCATAAGTACTCCACCCACACCCCCCAGTTGCAAAGTATTGATGTTGTCCAACCTGCCTTGAGAAGGGAGAACTATGTTTCCCTCTTTGTATCTCTGCTGGTGTCCAGTCCACTGCTGTGTTTTTGGTAAATACTTGACCCATAGAATGTGGGAGGCAGGAAGGAAAGCTTCTGCATTTCCTTTCTGGACCAGAAATCATGGATCCGTTAAGCATACTGAGAAACCAACAGGTCAGGTGGCTGCACACTCTAGTTGCATCTGACTCTGAATTGCTCATGGGCCCCTGAGCACCAGTGATTTGCTTTTCTTTTATTGCAAAAGCAGAAGTGGGGGTTGACTGAGCTTGGGCAGCCTTGGGAGGCAGGCAGGCCCGCGTCAGTGCCATCCTGGCTGTTTGTAGTTTGTATGACCTTGGGGAAATCCCCTCAACTCTCTGAGCCTTTGTTTCTTCTCTCATTAAGTGGGGATCATCCATTCCTCATTGGACTATTGTAAGGCCTAAGATCAAACTTTTTTTTTTTTTTTTTGAGACGGAGTCTTCGCTCTGTCACCCAGGCTGTAGTGCAGTGGCACGATCTCGGCTCACTGCAAGCTCCGCCTCCCGTGTTCACGCCATTCTCCTGCCCCAACGTCCCAAGTAGCTGGGACTACAGGAGCCCGCCACCTCACCCGGCTAATTTTTTGTATGTTTAGTAGAGACGGGGTTTCACCGTGTTAGCCAAGATGGTCTCGATTTGCTGACCTCATGATCCACCCGCCTCGGCCTCCCAAAGTGCTGGGATTACAGGCGTGAGCCACTGCACCCAGCCCCCAGATCAAACATCTTTCAAGGCACTTGGAGCAGTGCCTGGTCTCCAGGGTCTTTCGGCTGTAACCACAGCAAAGCACTCAAATCACAGCCACTCTCCCTTCTGTCTTCCCTCCAGTGTGGGGGTGTGGAGGACCAACCTTCCTGTTCCCATTCACCCTGGAGTTCTTTCTTCTGAACTTCATCTAGCACCTGCTGTGCACCAGGGATTCATGGGGGGGATGGTGGGGCGGAGGTCAAGGACGGTCAAGTCTGGCCTTCAGCTTGCCTCAGTCCCCGTGGCTGATGCCTTGCCCTTTGCTCTGGAATCTGGGCCCTACAAGCTCCTACCAGGCTCAGTGCAGAGAGGGCTCGAGGGCACCCCCTATCGGTGAGCAGATTCCATAGCTGCCCACGCCTCCCCCTCTCTTGAGTGGATGATCAACCCCAGCAATCTAGAGACACGTTCTTGGATTCTGCCAGCTTTATTTTTCAGTTGAAAACTCAAAGGAAAAAGTTACATTCCCAAAAGAAAGTAAAAAACTTCCAATGATGTAGCCTGGGGGCCTGAGTTCACAGGTGCCCCTACCAAAACAGAGGCCCTCCCCAGGGTCCCCTAAAGCATTCAGTCCCAGTGTGTCTACCCCAAAGAGAGAAGCTCCCTACCTGGGCTTCTGATTAAGAGGCTTGGGGCCATCACTTCCCTTCAAGGAAACTCCTGCCTGAAAAGACCCCTGGATCAGGCAGGGAAAGCCAGTACCAAGCAGCTGAGGACCTGGCTTCGTGTCCCCCACCACGCAGTCAGCGTTCTGAAGCAGTGGCTTCCCAAATGGCTGTTGAATAAGTGAATAAATATCTTGGGCATGAACAGGGGCCAGGTGGAGTTTTCTCTGCAGAGCTGGTACTTGCTGGCCGCACTGTCTCCTGTTTGCAGTGGAAGTGTGGAGGAAGGGGGAGAATTACCCAGACCAGTGGGAGAGTTTCATGTCCCCCGGAAGTATTTTGAGCCCAGTGGCAATGAGCCCTGCTTCCGTGCATTTGCAGCACGTGCGGTTCTGAGTTTCCCGGCATTCCATGCTGGTTATTCTGTCCCAGCCATGAATCTTGCCATTGTCAGGGAGCTGGAATTGCAGTAGAAGGTGAAGGAGTTTGAAGTCTGGCAGCCTAGTGCTGGCATAGACAAAATCTCAAACTGTAAAGGAGAGAGAAGAGAAGTAAGACCAGGCTATGGGCCCCTGAGGAGAGGGGCCCCTGCTGTTTCCTGAAATAAATTATGCTAGGGCCCCTGGCCCTCATTATTAAAAGGACAACTCCCCATCCACTCCCACTCATCTCCCTCCTGCCTTTTTGTAAGAGCAGTGGGCATGGGTCAATGAGTCCCTACACCTGCAGGGCCTTTGCAGGCAGCGGTGCTAGGCCCAGCCTGCTGAGTTCCTTGGAAATTGAACAAGCATCTGTGGAGTGCTCACTCTGTGTCAGGTTCTGCTGCCAGCACCCTCGACACAGAGAAGACCAAGACATAGTTCCTAGCCAAGGGGAGGGCGGAACCTTAGTACACGATGCTTTGAGAGCTCAGGATGCATCCAACCCAAAGTGTGGGCTAAAGGGAGCTCACTGTGTGGGTGAGATCTTCAGTACAGCATGCAGTGGAGGCCATGACGAGGGGCTCCTGGCCCTAGAGGGACTGCTCTGCTGTTTCACCATCAAGTGGGATGGACAAGGGCACAGATGGACACTCAGAGCTACCAGGCAAAGGAAGTGCCCTTCTATCCCTCATCTGCTGAGAGAACTGTTTAAAAGATGGGTTTTAACTTTTTTGAGATGGAGTCTCGCGCTATCACCCAGGCTGGAGTACAGTGGCTCATAGCAACCTCTGCCTCCCGGGTTCAAGCGATTCTCCTGCGTCAGCCTCCTGAGTAGCTGGGATTACATGCGCCTGCCACCACGCCTGGCTAATTTTTATATTTTTAGTAGAGACGGGGTTGGGCCAGGCTGGTCTCGAACTTTTGACCTCAAGTGATCCACCTGCCTTGGCCTCCCAAAGTGCTGGGGTTACAGGAGCGAGCCACCGTGCCCAGCTATTTATATTTTTTTGAGATGGAGTCTTGCTCTGTTGCCCAGGCTGGAGTTCAGTGGTGCAATCTCAGTTCACTGCAACCTCTACCTCCCGGGTTCAAGTGATTCTCCTGCCTCAGCCTCCCAAGTAGCTGGGATTACAGGTACATGCCACTATGCCTGGCTAATTTTTATATTTTTAGTAGAGACAGGGCTTCACCATGTTGGTCATGCTGGTCTCAAACTCCTGACCTCAGGTCATCTGCCCGCCTCGGCCTCCCAAAGTGCTGGCATTACAGGCATGAGTGACCTTGCCTGGCCGGGAAGCACCCTTCTGTCTCTCATCTGCTAAGACAACTGTTTAAAATACGGGGTTTAGGTGGCCTTTTCTGCCATCTCTTTCTACTACATTGTGGTTCTTTTTCAGATATATAATTTTCAGTAATTAGTAAATTAGCTGATTTGCTAAATTACTAAACTACAAATTTAGTAATTAGTAATTTTAATAATTTCTAGTTCCCTGCTAAAATCTATAATCTGTGTCTAATAAGCCTACTATCTGAGTCCTGTGGGTCTGTGTCTATTGCCTGTCTGTGCTAGCTTTTACACTTAGAATTTTATCTCCTTAAGAGTGTTTGGTTTTATAACTATGGTGTTCATAGGTAAAATGTTTATCATTGTATCACCACGCCTAGCACAGAGATGCTCAATATACATTTCTAGTGTAAAAAATTTTAAATGTAGTTAAACACAAGTAAAATTTACCATCACCATTTTAAAGTACACAATTCAGAGTAAGTATATGCATACCTTTGTGCAACCAATCTCTGGAACTCAGTAAATCCTGCCAAACTGAAACTTTATCCCCATTAAATAACCCACTACTGCTCTCAACCAGCTCCCGGCAGCCACCACTGTACTTTCTGTCTCTATGAAACTGATTACTCGAGGTCCTTCAAATAAGTGGACTCATACAGTACTTGTGTTTCTGTGACTGGCTTATTTCACTTTGTATAATGTCCTCAAGGGTCATCCATGTGGTAGCGTGTGTCAGAATTTCCTTCGCTTTTAAGGCTGAATCATGATTGATTGTATGGAGAGACCACATTTATCTGTCAGTGGACACTTGGGTTGCTGCTGTCTTCTGGCCGTTGTGAATAATGCTGCTATGAACATCGGTGTATAAATGTGTGAGACCCTTTGAATTTTAGGGGATACATACCCAGAAGTAGAATTGCTGGATTGTATGGTAACTCTTTGTTTTGAGACAGAGTCTGGCTCTGTCACCCAGGTTGGAATCCAGTGGTGCCATCTTAGCTCACTGCAACCTCCGCCTCCCGGGTTCAGGTGATCCTCATGCCTCAGCCTCCCAAGTAGCTGGGATTACAGGCCTGCACTACCACACCCGGCTAATTTTTGTACTGTAGTAGAGATGGGGTTTCACCATGTTGGCCAGGCTGGTCTTGAACTCCTGGCCTCAAGTGATTTGCCCACCCCAGCTTCCCAAAGTGCTGGGATTACAGGTGTGAGCCACCGCACCTGGCCTATTAACTCTTTGATGAATTGCCATACTGTCTTCCATAGCTGCAGCACCATTTTATACTCCCAGTAAGAATACACAAAGGTTCAAACAACTCAATGTCCTAACACTTGTTATTTTCTGTATTGATTACAGCCATCCTAATGGGTCTGAGGTGGCACCTCCATGTACTTTTTTTTTTTTTTTTTCTGAGACAGAGTCTTGCTCTGTCACCGAGGCTGGAGTGCAGTGGCGGGACCTCAGCTCACTACAACCTCTGCCTCCCATGTTCAAGCAATTCTCCTGCCTCAGCCTCTTGAGCAGCTGGGACTACAGGCATACACCACCACTCCTGGCTAATTTTTTATTTTTAGTAGAGACGTGGTGTCACCATGTTGGCCAGGCTGGTCTCGAACTCCTGACCTCAAGTGATCCGCCCACCTTGGCTTCCCAAAGTGCTGGGATTACAGGCGTGAGCCACTGTGCCTGGCCTCTCCATGTGGTTTTGGTTTGAGTTCCCCTAATAATTAGTGATGTTGAGCATCTTTTTATGTGCTTATTGGCCATTTGCATATCTTATTTGGAGAAATGTCTATTCAAGTCCTTTGTACATTTTTTTTTTTTTTTTTGAGATGGAGTTCGCTCTTGTTGCCCGGGCTGGAGTGCAATGGTGCAATCTTGGCTCACCGCAACCTCTGCCTCCCAGGTTCAAGCAATTCTCTGGCCTCAGCCTCCCGAGTAGCTGGGATTACAGGCATGCACCACCATGCCCAGCTAATTTTGTACTTTTAGTAGAGACGGGGTGAGAAACCCCATGGAGAACATGTTGAGGCTGGTCTCGAACTCCTGACCTCAGGTGATTCACCTGCCTCAGGCTCCCAAAGTGCTGGAATCACAGGTGTGAGCCACCGCGCCGGGCCCTTTGTACATTGTTGAACCGGGTTGGGTTTTTGTTGTTACATTGTGAGAGTGCTTTATGTATTCTAGATGGGAACTCCTTATCAGATATAATTTGCACATCTTTACTCCCATTCTGTAGGACGCCTTTTCACTCTGTTAATAGTATCCTTCAATGCAATCCAGTTTGTCTATTTCTCCTTTTGTTGCTTGTGCCTTTGGTGTCATATGCGCCATATCTAAGAAATCATTGACAAAGGAAGCTCTCCTGTGTTTTAAGAGTTGTATAGTTTTAGCTCTTACAGTTAGGTCTTTAATCCATTATTGAGGTTTTCTTTTTTTTTTTTTTTTTTTCCCCAACATGTTATAAGGTAAGAGGTTAACTTCATTCTTTTGCATGTGGATATCTAGTTTTCCCAACACCATTTGTTGAAAGACTGTCCTTTCCCCAATTCAATAGTCTTGGCATCCTTATTGAAATCACTTGACCACATGTGTAAGAGTTTCTTTCTAGACTCTGTATTTCATTCCACTGGTCTATATGTATGTCTTTACGCCAGTACCACACTTTTGACCACTGTAGCTTTCAACAAATTTTGAAATTGGGAAGTATAAGACGTCCAAATTTGTTCTTTGTTTTCAAGATTGTTTTGGCCATTTGGGGTCCCTTGAAATCGTGTATAAACTTTAGGATGGATTTTTCTATAATTGAAGAAAAAATGCCACTGGGATTTTGATAGCAATTACGCTAAACTTGTAGATCACTTTGAGTAGTATTGACATCTTAATGATATTCTTACAGTCCATAAATATGAGATGCCTTTACATTTGTTGTATAACCGGTCTCTGGGACTCCACATCCTGCCAAAGTCTTTGCCTCCTGGTTAAGTTTATTCCTATCTTATTCTTTTTGATGCTATTGTAAATGGACTTTTTTTTTTTTTTAAAGATGGTGTCTCACTGTGTTGCCCAGGCTGCAGTACAGTGGCTATTCACAGGCATAATCATCATCAAAACTGACAGCCTTGACCTCTGAGGCTCAAGCTATCCTCCTGCCTCAGCCTCCCAAGTAGCTGAGACTATAGGCGTGCACAACCATGCCCGGCAGGAATTGTTTTCTTAATTTCCTTCTTAGATTGTTGACTGTTAGCGTGTAGAAATGCAACTGACTTTTGTATGTTGATTTTGTAATCCTGAAACTTTGACAAATTATTAGTTCTAACAGTTGTTTTTTATTTCATGCAGTGTTCAGGATTTTCGACAAAGATGATCATGTCATCTGTTAACAGATAATTTTACTGCCTCCGTTCCAATTTGGATGCCTTTTCTTTCTTAATAGCTCTAGCTAGGATTTCCAGCATTATGAAAGCAGGCATCATTGTATAATTCCTCATCTTGGAAAACTTCGTCTTTCATCACTGAGTGTGATGTTAGCTGAGGGTGGTTCTTATGACCTTTATTATGTTGAGGTCATTTCTATTTCGAGTCTGTATGTTTTTAATCATGAAAGGATATTAAACTTTGTTAAATGCTTTTTCTTCACTAACTGAAATAGTGATGTGTTTTCTTTTGTTCATTCTGTTAATGTGATATCTTACACTGATTTTTATATGGTAACCATCTTTGCATTCCAGGAATAAATCTCACTTGATCATGGTGTGTAATCCTTTTTATGATGCTGTCAAATTCTCCTTATTAGTATTTTGTTGAGAACTTTTGCATCTGTATTTATCAGGAACATTGGTCTATTTTCCTCTGGTGCTTTGTCTGCCTTTGCTATCAGTAATGCTGGCCTCACAGAATGAGTTTGGAGGTATTCTTTCCTCAATGTTTAGGAAGAATATGAGCAGGATTGGTATTGATTCTTCAAATGTTTGGTGATTCACCAGTGAAGGCATCTGATCTTGTGCTATTCTTTCCTGCCAAGTTTTTGGTCACTGATTCAATCTCCTTGGTAGTTACAGGTCTGTTTTTTCCATCTTCTATTTCATTTATTTCTGCTCTAACCTTTATTATTTCATTACTTCTCCTATATTTGGGTTTAGGCTGTTCTTTTTCTAATAACTTAAGGTAGAAGGTTAGGTTGTTGGTTTGAGAGCTTTTCCTTTTTCTTTGAGAGAGAGACTTGCCACGTTGCCCAAGCTAGTCTCAAACTCCTGGGCTCAAGCAGTCTCCTGGCCTCAGCCTTCCAAGTAGCTAGGATTATAGAACAGTGTCACTGTGCCTGGCTGCTGCTTTTTTTTTTTTTTTTTTGCGGGGGGGAGGGGGGAGGTGGAGTCTAGCTGTGTCGCCCAGGCTGGAGTGCAGTGGCACAATCTCAGCTTACTGCAACCTCCGCCTCCCGGGTTCAAGTGATTCTCCTGCCTCAGCCTCCCAAGTAGCTGGGATTACAGGCACCTGCCACCATGCCTGGCTAAATTTTATAATTTTAGTAGAGCTGGGGTTTTGCCATGTTAGCCAAGCTGGTCTCAAACTCCTGACCTCAGACGATTTGCCCACCTCGGCCTCCCAAAGTGCTGGGATTACAGGTGGAGCCACTGCACCCAGCCAGCTTCTTTTTTAATTTAAGTGTGTACAGCTACAAATTTCCCTCATAGCACTGCTTTTGCTGCATCCCATAAGATTTCATATGTTTGGTCTCAAGATACTTTGTAATTTTCCTTATTTTCTTTCTTTGATCCACTGGTTTTGTAGTATGTTGTTTAGTTCCCACATATTTGTGGATATTTCACTAGAAGAATATTTTCCTTCTAGTATGATTTCAGTCATTTAAAATGTATTAAATCTTGCTTTGAAGGCTAACATACAATCTTTCCTGGAGAACATTCCACGTGTACTTTTGAAGAATGTGTATTCTGCTGTTGGGTGAAGTTGTCTGTGTGGTAGGTCCAACTGGTCTATAATATTGTTCAAGTACTTTGTTTCCTTCTTGATCTTGTGTCTGGGTGTTGTATCCATTATTGAAAGTGAGGTATTGGGCCAGGTGCAGTGGCTCAGGTCTGTAACCCCAGCACTTTAGGAGGCCAAGATGAGTGGATCACCTGAGGTCAGGAGTTCAAGACCAGCCTGGCCAACATGGTGAAACCCTGTCTCTACTGAAAATAGCTGGTCGTGGTGGCATACGCCTGTAATCCCAGCTACTCTGAGGCCTAAGAATCACTTGAACCCAGGAGGTGGAGGTTGCAGTGAGCCATTATCATGCCACTGCACTCCAGCCTGGGCAACAGAGTGAGATTCCATCTCAAAAAAATTAAAAAAGTGAGGTAAAGTCTCCTACCATTATCGTAGAACTATCTATTTCTCCTTTCATTCTACAGTGTTTGCTTAATATATTTAGGGGCTCTGAGGTGGGTTGCATGTACATTTATAACTGTGACATCTTTTTGGTGAATTGACTGTTATCATTATCTCTTATAACAGCTTTTGACCTTAGGTCGATTTTGTCTGATATTAGTATAGCTACTCCTTCTCTATCTTATTTCATCCTTTCACTTTCAACCTGTGTAAGTCTCTTAGTCTTTTGATTGTGGAATTCATTTGTATTTTTAAAGATTATCATTCTGATGCAACTGACTAACCTGGTGACTGTGTCATGAGGCCCACAGCCAAGGACTGCGGTGACCAGTTGCTGTGGGGGGACTCCAGCACACTATTGACGGGACTTCCCGATGGGGAAGGACTTTCTGGTGCCACGCTGTTGATTGTTTTCTGCATGGCTTATGGTTTGCTTTTTCTCTCATTTCGTCCCTTTGTGTTTAATTGATGTTTTTATTGTGACACACTTAGGATCTCATTTCCTTTTGTGTACATTCTATAGATATGTTGTCATTACCATGGGGATTACACGAAACATCCTGAAGTTAGAGCAATCCATTTTAAACAGGTAAGTTCAATCACATGCAAATACCCTACTCTTTGACAGCTCTGCCCCCCTCCTATGTTGTTGATATCACAAAGTATATCTATTTTTAGAGACAGGGTGTCACTCTGTCACCCAAGCTGGAGTGCAGTGGCATTATCATAGCTCAGTGTAACCTGAAGCCCCCTGGACTCAAGCGATCCTCCTGAGTAGCTGAGACTACAAGTGCATGCCACCACCATGCTTATTTTTTTTTCACAAATTATATGTTTAACATAGATGTATAATTATACCTCTTTTAAATCCAATAAAATAATTACAGAGATGAATCAAAATTACAATACAGGTCTTTATATGTGGCCTCACATTTCTACCTAGCATCTTTTTTTTTTTTTTTTGACTTGAAGGACTCCCTTTTGCATTTCTTGCATAATGAACTCTCTCAGCTTTTGTTTATCTGAGAATGTCTTAATTTCTCTGGCCGGACACGAGGCGGGCAGATCACGAAGTCAGGAGTTCGAGACCAGCCTGGCCAACATGGTGAAACCTCGTCTCTACTAAAAATACAAAAATTCGCCAGGGGTGGTGGCGCATGCCTGTAATCCCAGCTACTCGGGAGGCTGCACCACTGCACTCCAGCCTGAAGGACAGAGCAGAGACCCCGTCTCAAAAAAACAATAATAATAATAAGTGTCTTAATTTTCTATGAGAGTTCATAATATGCCTTTATTTTGTAACTTATAACCACCTTTTAATTTGTCCTTCAAAACTTAATTATAACGGGTGACTGCTTTTCTTAGATACTTGTCTGGTGTCCAAGAGGGGAATAACTTAGCCCTTGATTTAAAAAAATAAACCCTAAGGGAGAGAGGACCTTAACTGCAGATACCATTCCATTGTGACACTGTGGCTGTAAGTCTTCTCTGTTGTCCTCCCAGATGTTTTGTTGATGGCTGACATAGCGGACAGCTTTGTATTTACATGGTCGAAACAACGAGCACTTCTGCTTGATTCACAGATTCTCCGAGGTTCCTGTGGAGCCACAGCACCTCCCATCTTGGCACTTCATAGTTGTCTCATCAAGTCCAAGGCTGCCTCCCAAGGGTCTGGTTGGTAGACCATGAAGTTGATTCCTGCCTTAAGCCTGGCTCTGCAAGCAGTTGTCCTATATTCTCACCAGTCACATTTTTGGTACTAAAACGGTGCTTTTTATAGTGCACTCATAACTGGACGCTGAAATCACAACCTGGCCATTTGGATGTTCAACCAATGCTTTACGCTGCTGAGTCCTTGGAACTCACCACCCGTGCCGGAACTCACTGGAGCTCAGGTGTGTGGCACTACCTTGTTTCTCTGCAGCTGGCATTGCAAACATTTTTCATGCATTTATTTCCCATTGTTTACTTTTGAGTTTTTGTTTTGTGAGACAGGGTCTCAGTCTGTCATGCAGGCAGGAGTGTGATCATGGCTCACTGCAGCCTTGACCTCCTGGGTTCAAGCAATCTCGCCTCAGCCTCCCAAAGTGCTGGGAGTACAAGTGTGAGCCACCACACCTGCCCTACTTTTGAGCTTTGAGTTCTTTATATATTCTAGAGATGAGTCCTCGGTCTGATAGGTGGTTTGTAAACATTTTTCCCAATCTGTAGCTTATCTTTCCATCTTCTTAATAGAGTCTTTCAGACAGCAAAAATAAGATCTCTCTTGCAAATACTCTGCCTCTGTAGCAGGAAAGCAGCCATAGACTACGTAAATGAACGTCGGTGGATCCCTTGAGTAAGTGTCATTCATGGTAAAGATATCTCTAGACAGATCAGTGCTGAGGGGCTATTTCATTCTTAAATAATAGTTGAGCTGGGTACACACGCTAACCTCATGCTTATTTTCTCTTACTCCACTGTCTTCTGCTGTTGCTGGTGGGCGATCAGATATCAACATGTTCTTCCTTCTTTCCACCCTCTTCGGTAGCTTTTAGGACCTTTTCTTTGTTTTTTCTGCAGTTTTGTTCTGATGGGTCTTGGTATGGATGGATTTATTGTATTGGGGATCGTGCCTGCTGACTCTAAAGGGTCCTGTGTCTGTTTTTATTCTGGAATTTTTTTTTTTTTTGAGACGGAGTCTTGCTCTGTTGTTCAGGCTGGAGTGCAGTGGCACAATCTCGGCTCACTGCAACCTCCTGGGTTCAAGCGATTCTCCTGCCTCAGCCTTCATAGTTGCTGGGATTACAGGAGCATGCCACCACACCAGGCTAATTTTTGTATTTGTGGTAGAGACGGGGGTTTCGCCATGTTGGCCAGGCTGGTCTCAAACTCCTGACCTCAGGCGATCTGCCCATCTTGGCCTCCCAAAGTGCTGGGATTACAGGCATGAGCCACCACACCCGGCATTTCTTTTAGACATGTTGGATCCTCTTATTTCACCCTCCCTTTGTCATATTTCCCAATTCATTAATTTTCTCTTCTGCTGTTAAGGTTTTAAATGTCTGAATGGCAGCCACTAATTCTGGCATCTGAAGCTCTTGGAAGTCTACTCCTGTTGTTGCCACTGACTTCTATGCCCATTTAGTGGGGCTTTGGCTGTGGGAATCATACGCAGCACTGGATGACGGAGCTCTCACCACATGGGATCTGATGCTGTCTCCAGGTAGCTGGTGTTAGGACTGAATTAGAGGGACACCCTGGTAGTGGGGACAACACACATTTGGTCACAGAAGTCATCTGCTGTGTTGATGATTGTTGTGGTGTGAGAGCAGAGAGAAAACAGGGCTGAGTATTTTCCCTAAACAGTGGTGTACATTCAAATCCCTGATGAGGCTGGGAGTGGTGGCTCCTGCCTGTCATTTCAGCACTTTCGGAGGCCGAGGCAGGAGAACTGCTTGAACCCAGGAGGTGGAAGTTGCAGTGAGCCGAGATTGTGCCACTGCACTCCAGCCTGGGTGACAGAGTGAGACTGTCCCAAAAAAGAAAAAAACCTAATGGCAAATTTTCAAGAGGCGACTTAATGTGGCTCTGCGGACACTTAGCTAAGTAGGGGGTAGGGAATCCATTTACAGTGATATAAAGGAGCACCTGAGGCTGGGTAGTTCATAAATGATAGAGATAATTGGCTCACAGTTCTACAGGCTGTAAAAGCATGGCTCCAGCATTTGCTTGGCTTCTGGGAGGCCTCAGGAAGCTTACAACCATGGCAGGAGGAAGGAGGTGCCAGGGTCTTTTTTTTTGAGACAGAGTCTCACTCTGTCGCCCAGGCTAGAGTGCAGTGGTGCAGTCTCAGCTCACTGCAAGCTCTGCCTCCTGGGTTCACGCCATTCTCCTGCCTCAGCCTCCTGAGTAGCTGGGACTACAGGTGCCCGCAACCATGCCCGGCTAATTTGTTTGTATTTTTAGTAGAGACGGGGTTTCACCGTGTTAGCCAGGATGGTCTCGATCTCCTGACCTCGTGATGCACCCACCTCAACCTCCCAAAGTGCTGGGATTACAGGCGTGAGCCACGGTGCCCAGCCTTGCCAGCTTCTTTTTAAACAACCTGCTCTCATGGGAACTAATAGAGCAAGAACTCACTCTTCACCAAACGGAGGGCACTAGGTCATCATGAGGCATGTACCCGCCTCAAGGGGACACACATCCAAACAGGCAGTCTTAATAAATGTTGTGACTCTTAGCTCCTTGAATGACAATTATTTGTCCTCCCTGGTGAGAGAAAGGGACTGGTTTTCCCTCTGGGCTGGAAGGCAGATGCCAGACAGGGGGCAGAGTGCTAGATGGCTGGGGCAGCTTACCACACTGTGGAGGAGGGGCCAGGGGTACGAAGCCCCGGGCACACAGGTGGATGTAGGCGGCCACCAGGTTGCAGGCAGGCTGGAGCTCCTGGGTGCCACAGGGGTCCTGCACACACAGGCTGAGGAATGGTGTAGGGTCTACCTGAAATCAGGGACACCGAGTCACTGTCCACACCCTGAGGAGGGGCCTAGGCTTGATCAGAGAAAGGGCCTTCTGCACCCCCTGGGCCAGGCTCACACTCACCACCCGGAAGCAGTTCCTCAAGCTGGAGTGGGGGTCCTCGAAGAAGGCCCGGCAGGTGGGGAGCTGTCCTGGGCAGGCCTGCTGAGGCTTCTCGGTGGCCCTGCAGTCACCACCCACCTGGCAGGATGGACGCAAGACTCAGGCCTCCTGCTGGACCATGTGACTCCCCCACATCCATTGGCCTCAGCAGGAGACTTCCCCCAAACCCTGGGCCTATGAAGTCCTCTGCAGAGCCATCAGCCCGCCTGCCTCTCCCGGGACTCTGCAGTGAGCAGCCCTCAAGAACCTCAGCTGGAAGGAGGACAGGCAGGTGTACCCGCTCACCTGCCAGGCCAGGCTGAGCTCCTCCAGGCTGTGGGCCATAGAGCCATCCGGCAACATCAGCTCATTGCCTGCTTCATTGTCGTTGGTGCCCAGAAGGCCAGCGGATATGCCTGTGGGGAAGAGAGAAGCTGAGGCCGGCCGTAAGAGCCTGTGATCCTCCCCCAGCCCCAGCCCTGCTGCCTCAGGACCTGTGTGTGAGATGAGCCTGAGGCACACAGAGGAGCAGTAGAGTCCCACCACCTCCACCCCGGACTCCTGGAGCCCAGGCCCTGGCTGTAAACCCTCATCAGAGGAGGAAGAGAAAGCACAGGGGCTCAGGACAGCATGTGTATCCCACGTCCCCTCCCCATGTCCTCAGCTCAAGTGGCTGGAATCCAGGCCCGCCCTTTGTGTTCCTTGGCAGAGGGACCACAGAAGGGCCAACTCCACACTGGAGCCGCGTGTCCCAGGGATGGGACAGAAAGCCCTGGGCCTCTGTGCGGTCATCTGGACATGGGGTCAATGGCATGAGGCTAGATGAGGAGTTGAGGGCACACGCGCTGCCATGCTAGAGACGAGGCCGGCAGAGGCTCTGCATGCACGGTAGCCCCCTGCCGCCCTGGAGGCTTAAAGGGGTGCATCCCAAAGAGTCCTCTGTAGGTGGGGCCAACCCTCCTGGGGCCCAGACCCACCGTGCTGCCAGAGGCCCAGAGTCAGGCTGCAGAGGCCGGTGGGCACGTCACAGGAGACAGAGACCCCGTCCTCGCTGGCCAACTCAATCCTGGAGACGTCCTTCGTTGTCGTGGCAGGATGCAGCTTGAGATCCGGACAGCTGTCCCCCGGCAGGGAGGAGTCGTACAGCCTGTAGGCCTGTGGGCCAGAGGGGGCTGGGCAGGAGGTCTGACCCACAGCCAGGTGACAAGCTTGAAAGTGCCATCCCCCCAGGCAACCTGCCATGGGCACAGGTCTCCAGGGGAGGCTCAGTCCTGCAGGCTGCCATGCCTCTCCTGCTCACCTGCAGACTGGGGTAGAGGATGAGGGTCTTGCGGTTAAGTTCCACGAACAGGGCTGTGAGCCCCGAGCCTGTCCGACTCAGCATCAGCGAGAATGTGTTGTGAGCAAAGTCCTGGGCCAGGAGGATGCTGCCACACTGGGCGCTGAGGTCCCATACCCGGCCGTCGAAGGTCACCACGTGCTGGGCCCCGGCCACCAGGGCATGGTCTGGGGAGAAGCAGCCCAAAGGCAGGGTGAGTGGGGCCAGCTCCACCCACTGCAGTAGGAGCCCAATGCCTGCTGGGTGCCCCGATGCCTAGAGCTTTGGCTTAGCCTGCCCTGAGGCCTGGATTCCCCCTCCCCTGGCGCAGCAGCCAGAGGCCCAGGGATCCCCCACCGGCTTTAAGACGACATGAGCTGAAGATCAGCCCTAACAAGGAAAGGAGTCCTGAGACCTGCTAGAAAAATACTGTGGTAAGTAAAAAAGCCTGGCTCAAATGCCACATGTTCTGTGCTTCTGTTTATATAAACTGTCCAGAGCAGGCACAGCCATGGACAGAAGGCAGATTGGTGGCTGCAGGGTTTCAGTTTGGGGTGATGAAAACGTTTTAAAATCGACTGTGGTGATGCAGGCACAACTCTGAATAAACTAGAAGCCACTGAATCGTACACTTAAAATTCACACATCGGCCAGGCACGGCGGCGCTAAGCCATCCCAGCACTTTGGGGGACTGAGGCAGGAGGATCACTTGAGCCCAGAAGTTCAAGGCTACGGTGAGCCGAGATCACGCCACTGCACTCCAGTCAGGACAACAGAGTGAGACCTAGTCTCAAAAAAAAATGTCACACATCATACAAGTCATCCATTTAATCTCAATGAAGCTGCTGGCGGGGATGGGGGGAAACATTCACTATGTAAGTGGATAGCCAACGGGTCCCTCAAACACAAGACTGATGTCCTGCAGACCTACCCTCTTCAGGGTAGGGAACAGATGGCCTGAGAAGGAGGTCTGACCAGTCTAGCCAGTGCGGCCCCTGAGCTGTGGCTTGCGGGGGGGTGGGGGGGGTGCCCTTGCCCGTGGCCAGGAAGCACCATCTATGGTGCACAGCCAGGCACCTGTCGGCCAGTCCCAGCATCCTGAGGGAGGCACTACCAGCCCCGTGGGCAGCTGTCAGAACTGAGAGGCACAGAGAAGCCCACGATCACACACATGGAACTTGAAGACCAGGCTGTTTTCTACAACACCAACGTGCTGCTTAGACATGACTGCGCCCACGCTTCTAGGGAGCCCTGGGCCTGGGTGTGAGTCCCACACACATAAAGCACTCCTTGCCAAGCCTGGGTACCGGGTTCCCCCACAGACATGAGGGGCTCCCCCTGCATCAAGAACAGTACATGGCCATTACCCATATGAGCGAGCCACGTTGTTACCTGCATTTCAAGGTGGAGCAAATAGAGTCCCACAGGTTAGACTCACCTGGCCACACAGCATTTCATGGTGGAGGAAACCAAGTCCCACAGAGGTTAGACTTGAGTTGCCTGGCCACACAGCAAGCCTGAGCCACACGCGAGCTCCCCAGCCCTTGGCTACAGGTCGCCTCTGACCGGCGAGTCTGAAGTCGGTCAGTTCTCTTCCAGCTGGAACTGGAGGGCTGCCGTCTTCTCCAGCAGTGCCCGCAGGGAGGGAGCTGGCCTGAAGCCCTAAACCGCCCTCCTCACCCCTCTGCAGGGCCAGGACTTATATTCTGGACAAAAGCAGGATGTGTAGCCTCAGCCCTAGTCTCATAGGACCTTGGGAAGTCCAGTAAGCTCTGGGCCTGGCACTGTGATGCTACTAGCCTATGGAGGCTTCCCTGTGCCCAGGGGGCAGGGGGCTCCCAGGGAGGAGGGCGGCACAGCCCGGGGCAGGACTCACATTCCCAGGGGCCCGCCAGCAGGCGGCGTCTGAGCCAGTAGTACTCAGCCAGCACGTTGGCCCCAGACAGCTCTCGGAGCGGCCGCAGCAGCTTCTCCTCCACGAGGTAGCTGGTCACCTGGGCCACGTCCAGGGGCTCGTCCCCCGCAGGCAACAGTGGCAGCGTCACCACCACTGAGCGGTTCCTGGAGGGAATGCAGAGGACAAGTCACTGTGCCTGCCCGAGCCTTGCTTCCCTTGGCTGCAGAGGGGAGCTTCTAGGTCTGCAGGAAGAGCTCTGCAGTGGAGAGCATGAGGGTGCCTTTCAGGGAGGGGCTGTCCTTGTTTTGGGAAATCCCATCATGAGGTGGAGGAGGACAGAGGCCGGCATGACAACGGAGGTGGTGGATGATGGCTGGGGACAGAAACAAGCTGCCCCACTTTGAGAACACAGATGTCCGATGTCATGCCTACTCTGCTCCCCGGGTCTTGGGCAGCGTGGGCTTATGTGTGGGGATGCCGAGGACAGGAGCTGGAAGGTCTAGGAAATTTTTTTTGTTTTGTATTTTAAGAATCTCATTCTGTCGCCCAGGCTGGAGTGCAGTGGCACAATCTCAACTCACTGCAACCTCTGCCTCCCGGGTTTGATTCTCCTGCCTCAGCCTCCCAAGTAGCTGGGACTACCAGCGCCCACCGCAACACCCGGCTAATTTTTGTATTTTTAGTAGAGTTGGAGTTTCACCACATTGGCCAGGCTAGTCTCAAACTCCTGACTTCAACTGATCTGCCCACCTCGGCCTCCCAAAGTGCTGGGATTACAGGTGTGAGCCACTGTGCCTGGCCAACAGGTCTAGAAAATTTCTACAGTTTAGGGGAAGACTGGAACTTTCTCAGAATCTAGAGTAGGGGTCAAGCCTGTGAGATTTCAATGATCAGGGGGATGTCAGCTCACATGGGGGTGTAGTGGGAAGACAAACATCTCATACCCTGTTGTTGATGGGCCAGTAGAGAGGGAGCAGGGGCAGGTGGCCTTACTTGCTTACTTCTAGGAACCCAGAGGCCCTGCAGCTGGAGGCAGGAAGCAGCCTCAACTCCCTCTCTGCCACCTGAATCCACGTTTTGGCACCCCCACCTAACAGTGACAGGATCCCACTCACCAGGTAGGTGAGTAACCAGGCAGGTCATTCTTCAGCCAAGCCAAACCCCGCCCTGGGAGCTCTTCCCTTCATCAGCCTCCATTCTGACCGCAGGAAGGCAGGAGCAGGAACTTGTATCACAGGGAGTCTTGTCCCCATGATGTGGGTTTAGTCCCTATTTTATGGCTGGGGAAACTGACGCACAGAGCACTGAGGCAGAGCCGGATTCCAGATGCTCTGCGAGGCCACCAGCATGGAAGGAGGAGCTGCCTCCCTGCTTGGAGCCCGGTTCCTGGTGGGCCTCGTGCCTGTGAGGGGAAGGATACTGGGTCCCCAGGTCTCTGCTCTAAACTGGGCTCCCCCCTTCTATCCACCACCCCCGTGTTCTCAACACAGGGGCCAAAGGGTCTTTTAAAGTGAAAGGGCGATCACGTCCTTCCTAGGTCAGAGCAGAAGCCAGAGACCACCCGAGCCCCACCTACCCGCCTCCCCAGTCTTAGGAACTCCCAGTCACATCCACTCTCCCTTGCAGGCATTCTGCTCCAGCCCTGCTGGCTTGATATTCAAATAGACAGGGCTTGGCTTGGTGGCTCATGCCTATAATCCCAGCACTTTGAGAGGCCAAGTTGCTTGAGCTCAGGAGTCTGAGACCAGCCTGGCTAATATGGTGAAACCCCGTCTCTACTAAAAATACAAAAATTTGCTGGGCTTGGTGGCAAATGCTTGTAATCCCAGCTACTTGAGAGGCTAAGGCAGGAGAATCGCTTGAACTTGGGAGGCAGAGGTTGCAGTGAGCTGAGATCACACCATTGTACTCCAGCCTGGGCAACAAAGAACAAGACTCCATCTCAAAAACAAACAGGCCAGGCACATCCCTCTCCCAGGCCTTTGTGCAGTGGTGACCCCCACCTGGAGCGCTCTTCCCACGCTGGCCCCGTGGCTCTTGCTCAAACTCTACCTTCTCCTCAAAGCCAGTCATGGCCACACCGTTTCATAGGATCCACCCCCCAATCTCACCGATGTTCCTTCTCTAGCATTTGCTACCTAACGTATAGCTCAGGGGTGGTAAATGGTGACCAGTGGGCCCCAGCCTGTGGCCAGCTTCTGCACGGCCTGCAAGTAAGAAGGGTTTTTGTGTGTTAAAGAGATTATTACAAAACAGGCCAGGTGCGGTGGCTGATGCCTCTAATCCCAACACTTTGGGAGTCCAAGGCAGGTGGATCACCTAAGGTCAGGAGTTTGAGACCAGCCTGGCCAACATGGCAAAACCTTGTCTCTACTAAAAATACAAAAAATTAGCTGGGTGGGATGGCACCCGCACCTGTAGTCCCAGCTACTAGGGAGGCTGAGGCAGGAGAATGACTTGAACTCAGGAAGTGGAGGTTGCAGTGAGCCAAGATTGCACCACTGTACTCTAGCCTGGGCAACAAGAGCAAAACTCCATCTCAAAAAAAAAAAAAAAAAGATTACAAAACAAAAGCAAGGAAATGTGACAGAGCCGAATGGCCTGCTTAAGATGCGACTCTCAGGCCCTCTGTAGGGAGCTGTGCCAGCCCCGGTGTAGATGACTTCCTTGTGCTTCGTGTCTGAGTAAAAGTGAGCTTCCTGAAGGCAGGGTCAGTCTCAGCCACTGCGCTCTCTGCAGCTCCTGAAATCCTGCCTACCCTCGGCCAGTGCTCACGAGGTATCTATGGAATGAGGAAGAAAGCCCAGCTTCCTCATCTGTAAAACGAGGAGAGAAGCCCCTGGGCAGGGCGGTCACAGGAGTCAGTGTGTCGGAAGGTGTCAAAGCATTCAGCACTGCACCTGGTATGTGGCTGGCAGGCACGCAGGATGCGCTACTCCCAAACCCCGAGTTACCTGGCCGACAGGCTGTACAGGTCCAGCAGTGGTTTGCAGAGCCTCTTCAGTGCCCGTGAGAACGTGGCCTCAGCCCAAGACAGCATCTGGTGGGCGGCCTGGAGAGGGAGGGGACAGTGAGAGCTGGCTCAGTCATCCTCACCTGCCAACTACGCCCCATCCTTGCTCACTCACCAGCTCCAGGGCTCCTTTCATGGCCCCCAGGGCCGCCCTGATGGGCCTTGGACCCCCATTGCCTGGCATCCCGGGCACCCAGGCCTGCAGCCGCCGCATGGCCTCCTCTGCTCGCTCCCGCCACACCTCCTCCAGGGGCCGCAGTGTCACCTCCAGGTAGGCATCCTTCAGTGTGGCCAGGGGCCCTGCAACAGGCAGCCACCACCCACCATGAGACCTCAGGGCAGGTCAGAGAACCAGCCCTGCCCAGACACGCCAGGCCTCGAGGAGATAGGGCCTGTTCCTGGGATTAAGATGTGGGGAACTGGGGGAACTGGAACAGAGCAGTGGCACTGGAGATTACAGGGGAGTTGTCACAGCAGGCCTGAGCCGTCTCTGCAAGGCCTGCTTATAAGGTTGTCTGGGAACTTGGATTTGGGGAGGGTTCCCACCAGTCCTAGAATTGATATGAGGCTCCCTGCATCTGAACTGTTTGTACAAACGTGGTTTATGCCGGACTCCTGCTTGCCTCCTAGGAGTCTGACAGTGTGGTCCGTGCCAAGCAGCACCTGCCAGTGTGGCAGCCCCCAGTAAAAACCCTGGGTGCTGAGTCTCCCAGGAGCTGCTCTGGTGACAGCTGGGACAGCTAAATGCATCCTGTGTGAAAACGCTGGGACTGGGAGAGTACCCTGGGCACTGGCCCTGGTTCTCCCTAGACTCCGCCCCAGCCCCCTTCCCTGTGCTGACATTCCTGCATCCCCTCACTGTAATAAATCACAGCCGTGAATAGCGCTGGGAGGAGTCCTGGCACATTCCTCCAGATTCACTGCCCTGGGGGTGGTCACAGGAACACTGGCACGGCAGGGAGGATCGGGAGGTAACATTCAACAGCCAGCCAGAGGGATGCCC
Source organism: Pan troglodytes (assembly GCF_028858775.2). NCBI lineage: Eukaryota > Metazoa > Chordata > Mammalia > Primates > Hominidae > Pan > Pan troglodytes. Next base: position 14,038,909 of record NC_072416.2, read on the forward strand.
ACCCTGGCACTGGGCAGGGCCTTGGGGGCTCTGTGCTGTGCTGGGCATTAGCCCTGGATGGCGGAGAGGCCAGAGGTTCCCAGTCCTGCAAGGAGGCCAGTTGGGGCAGCAGGTGTGAGCCTTTAACGACCATGTGGCCACATTGAGCTCATCGTGGAACCAGAAAGAGATGCTGTGGCAGTGAGCTTCACAGAAACAAGGCTGTATACTCAAAAGAAAGCAGGCGGGAGACTGAAAAAACCTAGGCAGCAGGCATAAGGGAGATGAACTTGGAGACTCTGTAAGAAATGACACAGCAGACCCAGAAAAAACGAAGGCTGTAGATCTATAAGAAATAAGGCAGGGGGCTAAAACACAGCTGGGCTGCAGGCCCATGGGAAGCGAGGCCACATTTCTGATTGAAACAGTGCCACAGGCCAATGTGAGCGCTTAGGGCCCGGGTGGAGAGGGGGGGCATTGATTTCCGCACAGGATTGAGCCCTCCCCCTCCCGCACTTACATTCCAGCTCCTCCCGCAGCTGCTCCAGCCCCACCTGCAGCCACTCCAGGTAAAGAGGCAGGTGCTGGGTCAGTGCCTGGCTCCGGGCCCACAAAGTGGCTACTGCCCAACCACTCGCCTGCATGGCCTCCCGCCCCGCCTGGGACAGCTGCAGAAGGAGGCCTGCCACGCCATCCAGGGTGCCTGCCGGCTGCACCTGGACAGGGAAACCGAGGCAGAATCAGGGTGAGGTCCAGGGCAGAGAGAGCTCCAGACCCTCCTGCCTGGTGAGTGGGGGCTACAAGCCAGGCCAGAGGGGGACCTCTCCACCCTGAGCCCCCACCCTCCCCTGCTGTGATACTCACCAATTGCTGGAACCTTCTCACAGAGGCACCCAAGCCTTGAACCTTCTCTTCCAGCCGGGCTTGCACCTGGGAGCCAACTGCTGCAATCCTGGACTATGAGGACAGAGGAAGAGGCTGGGGCCTCGCAGGAATGAAGTAGACACAAGGTTCTCGGTGCCAGCGGCAGGTGTGGGCCTCACCATGGGGTTGTCTGCCCTGGTTTCTGGGCACAGCTGGACCCCAAGGGCTCGGGGCTCCTGGCACGGGGGCCTCTGCCCAGTGAGAGAACGGTAACCCCTTCCCTGTGTCCCAGCCCAGGCCCTCTCACCTCCACATGGCCCAGCAGGTCCCCCTGGCAGCCGCGCGCGGCCAGCAGGAGACTCTGGTTGGCAGCCTGCAGGGTCAGGCGTCCCAGCGGCTGGGAGGGCTGCCTGCCATCCCGGAACAGGACCTCCGCCTCGGCTGTCCGCCCGTGGGCACATGCCCGCAGCACCACACTCTCCTCTCTGCCCCCTGGAGCCAGAAAGGGACCTGCTGGTGCCCCCACCATGTCTCTGGCTGCCCACTCCCCCTCCACGGCTTTCTGTAGCTCCCCACTGCCCCAGGCCAAGCCTCAAGGCCCTAGGATTTGAGAACCTTGAGCTGCACCACCTAGAGCAACCTCCTGAGCCACCTGAAGCCCCCTCTTCTGTCCCCTCCCCCGACACGGCAGTCAGTTAGGGATGCCATAAGTCTTCATGGGGTTTCCTGAGGTTTTTTTTTGAGACACCAAGGCAGGAGTACAGTGGCAGGATCACAGCTCACTCCCAACAGCTGGGACCATAGGAACACATCACCCCCCACCCTACCAGGTTTTTTCGTTTTTGTTTTTGTTTTACTTTTTGAGACAGAGTCTCGCTCTGTCGCCTAGGCTGGAGTGCGGTGACACGATCTCGGCTCACTGCAAGCTCCGCTTCCCGGGTTCACATCATTCTCCTGCCTCAGCCTCCTGAGTAGCTGGGACTACAGGCGCCCGCTACTGCGCCCGGCTAATTTTTTGTATTTTTAGTAGAGATGGGGTTTCACCGTGTTAGCCAGGATGGTCTCGATCTCCTGACCTTGTGATCCACCCACCTCGGCCTACCAAAGTGCTGGGATTACAGGCGTGAGCCACCGCGCCTGGGCACCCCCCCTGCTTTTTTTTTTAAGTAGAGACGGGGTCTCACTATGTTGCCCAGGCTGGTCCTGAACTCCTGAGCTCAAGCAATTCACCCATCTCGGCCTCCCAAAGTGCTAGGATTACAGGTATGAGCCCCTGCACCCAGCCCCGACTTCTGAAATCTTAATGCCCAGACCCCCGTCCTTTCTTGAGCCAACAGGGGCCGTGGCCCAGCTAGCTGAGCTGGGACCCAGCTGCCACTCACCCTCCTCATGGGCCACAGAGGCCTGGAGACAGCTTGGGGCCCGGAACACAGACAGCCTCACTTTCTCCTCTCTGTTGTCCACACTTCCCTCCAACCGGACCAGGCTTTGAGAAGTCGAGGTGGAGACACGGCCCAGTAGGCCAACCCGCTGAGCCTTGGAGCCACGAAGCTGGGAGGGGGAAGGCAGAGGCCTGAGTGGAGCCTGGCCCACCTGTCCCTGGTCTCTCCCCTGCCCGCCCCAGGCTCAGGAAGAGGCTGGCTGGGGAGGCTGCTGTTGGACCTGTAGGGAACCAAGGGAAGGCACAATGCCCACGCCCGATCTCCAGGGCACCAAGTTCCCCACGCCATATTCCTATCTAAGGCTGCCAGTGCCCCATTACAGAAAGCACTTATGAAAATACTCCGGGCCAGGATCAAGGGCTCACTCCTGTAATCCCAGCACTTCAGGAGGCCAAGACGGGTGGATCGCTTGAGCCCAGGAGTTTCAGACTAGCCTGGGCCACATGGCAAAAACCCTGTCTCTACCAAAAATACAAAACTTAGCCAGTCTCATGACAAACACTTTTTTTAATTTTTAAAAATACCCATCTAGGAGCCCAACCCAGCAGCAGCCGCCCACAGGGTGGCTTAGAGATGGCTGCTGCCCAGGCCCCACCCAGACACTCTGATTTAATTGGTTTTGGGGGCCCCGGGCCCTGGCATTTCTAACATTCCCAGTGCCCTGGTGTTTCTGCTACAGCCCAGGCTTTCCGAGTTTGCATGGCAACCACTGCAAAGGTCTAAGCAAGGAGACATGGGCACACCTGGCATAACACCCCGGGCACTGGGCAGCTTACCTAAATCCCTGCAGGTGCCCAGCCTTGGGGGCACGGCAGGGACCAGGACAGGCGAGCCTAGAATGGGGTGGGAAAGAGGCTCAGAGGCCCCCAAGAGAACACAAGCCCGGAGGAGGCCCTGCAGGGGAGGGAGCCTCAGCTACCCTGTATTGTAGTCCAGACACTGCAGCTAACAAGCTGTGCACCCTTCAGTAAGGGTGTCACCCTCTCTGGGCCTCAGCTCCAAGATCTGTAAAATGATACAGAACAATGGTTCACAAAACTTAACAGGACTTAAGAGTGTGTGTGCGCGTGCACGTATGTCTGTTAAGGGTTGAATTTTGTTCCTCGGATAGGTTGAAGCCCTAATCTTCTATACCTGTGAATGTGGTGTTATTCGGAAATAGGTTTTTTGCAAAAGTAATCAAGTTGAGGCCATAGTGGATGAAGGTAGGCCACACACCCAATGAATGCTGTCCCTGTGAGAAGACCATGTGAAGATGCCACCCAGAAGGCAGAAGGCCACCACGTGGGACAGAGGCAGAGACTGGCGTGATGCCACCACAGCCGTGGGTCCTGGCAACCACCAGAAGCTGCAGGTGCTACAGAAGGATCTTCCCTAGGACTCTGAGAGGGAGTGTGGCCCTGCTGACAACTTGCTTTTGGACTTCTGGCCTCTAGAACTGTGACACCATACCTGTCCGTTGCATTAAGCCTTCCAGTTGGTGGCAATTTAATACAGTAGTCCTAGGAATCGAATGCAGGGTGCTTGCTAAACATGCAGAAGCATGTCGATCTCTGAGGAGATCCAAGTTGGTAATAGGGCTACAGCCCAGGACTCCTGTGGAATTTAACCAAGCACAGTGTGATCTTGCCAGGCAGGTGGGGGCAGGGGACGGTCTGCAGACCACACGGAGTTGGCCCTGGATGGCTCCCAGCATCTGAGCTCAGCCCCGCTGGGTGTCACTGAAGAGCAAGGGCCATGCCTGCCTCTGTGTAGCCTGGGTGAGTGCCTGACCTCCCTGAATCTGTCCCTCATCTGTCCTGGGGCCACTGGGTTGGGGTGAGGAAGAAACAAGGCTGTGAAAGCCTTCTGACCACTCCACAGACCCCAGAATGGACGAAGTGAGAACAGCTGTCCCAAATAAATCGGGGACAGGGAAGCAAGAGGACCAGCCTCTTGCCGAGCATCCGCCATGGGTTCACTCCCAGGGCTCCAGTTCCATCAGGCACGGGGCTTACAGAGCCGGGGGCAGGCAGGGGCCTGGCTGGAAACAGGGAAGTGACAGTCAGTCCCAGAGAACAAGAACCTTGGAAGGAGAAACTCCTTTGAAATGGCCACGGCTGCTGAACTCTCAACCCAGAAATGCCATGCTCATTCAGCTCGGATGCCGGGAAGGGAGGGAACTCCCCTCTCACAAGCACCTGCTACATGCAGATGTTGTGCAAATGTGTTTCCTCCTAACGATTCTGCAAGGGAGATGGTATTTGTTCCCATTTGACAGAGGGGAAGACTGAGGCTCAGCAAACGGAAGTCACAAGGTCAAGTTCACCTGGCCAGGGAGACAGAGGAGGGGGATGGAAACGCCGAGAGAGCACCTGCTACGTCACGTGCCTTGGCTATGCAGGCAGCGGGAACCGGTATCCAGACTCCCAAGAACCACCCTGTGAAATATCTGATCCCCTCCTACAGATGAGGAAACACATGCTCAGAGAGGTTCCTTCCTGGGATTACCTGGCCAGGTCAGGGCAGAGTAGGTATTGGAGGCCAACTCTGGCCCTTCCTACTTCCCAGGGCTGCTGGGAGGAAGGAGGGGGAGGAGATGGTGCCAATAATGACTAATAGCAAATACTTACGTAGTGGCTGTTTTCTCTCAGGCACTGCTCTAAGGGATCTATGCCTATGACTATATTTAATCCTTGCAATATTAACCCCATGGGAGATAGGGCCAGTACAATTATACCCGTTTTACAGGGGAGGAAACTCAGGTACCAGGAGGCAGCTAGGCTGGGATTCAAACTTGGGCAGCCCAGCCACTGCCTCTCCATTATAGGAAGGGCCGGGTGTTGGGACTGCGGAGGAGCTGCTTTGTCTTGGCGCCAGGGCCAGGCCTGGGGTTCAGCAGGCGTTCCCCCGACCCAAAATGAAGCTCTGGCCCCATCCAGAATGCTGGTTTGCAGTTCCTCAGATAGCCACTAGATAGCGGGGCCGCCCAGGCAGTTGGGGGCCTGCTGGCCAGGGAGGAACCGCAGGGATGCCAGGGTATCTTTCCCAGGGACTGTCAGCCCCATCCTAGCCACTGACCTCCAGCGCCCCGGAGAAGTCAGCTGAACGAGGCCTGCTGTGGTTTTGGAGGGTCAGGCTGAGATGCAGGCCGTGGTCTGGGTCTGGTGCAAGGCCCAGGTGGCAGCGGCAACGCAGCAGGAGTCCACCCTGGCCCAGGGTGTGCTCCCCGACGACCAAGAGGGCCTGGGACGAGAGAGTCTAGGTGTCAGGCAGGCACAGGGGTGGCAGCTTCCTCTCTCCCCAGTCCCCTACGCCGAGAATGCAGCAGCAGCTGCCGCCTCCCAGCCTCCACACCTGTCCCAGCTCACAGCTGACCTCTAAGAAACGCAAATCAGATGCCGTCCCCTAAGAAGCTGGGCTCTGGCATGGCCTGTGGCCTGCTTTATTGTCCCAGCCTGACTTCTCTTGCTCCCTCCGTAAGTGCTGCCCCGTGTTCCTCAAGGCAGAGTCGTGCCTTAGGCCCCTTCCCTCTGCAGGGCTCACACTCACCAGTGAGGCCCCTTTTTGCAACACCCTGGCCCCTCTCTGCTTCATTCCTGCACAACGTTTACCACACGCTGACCATAGACCATGCATCTCTAGTTTGTTGTATCGTCCTGGCCCCACTGGAATGCGCCACCCAGGAGGCCGGCACCTAGGCTGTCTCTTTCACATCCAGTCCCTGCACCTAGAACACAGCCTGGCATAGGTGAAACACACAAATGTTTTCTGAATGAACAGAGGAAAAGATAAGGGGTGGGAAACTATGGTTTGGGGCCGAATCTGGCTCACTGCCCACTCTTGTAAATGCTTTTTATTTTGAGACAGAGTTGTGCTCTGTCGCCAGGCTGGAGTACAATGGCACGATCTCAGCTCACTGCAACCTCCACCTCCCAGGTTCAAGCGATTCTCCTACCTCAGCCTCCTGAGTAGCTAGGACTACAGGCACGTGCCACCATGCCCAGCTCATTTTTTCTATTTTTAGTAGAGACGAGGTTTCACCATGTTAGCCAGGATGGTCTCGATCTCCTGACCTCGTGATCCACGTGCCTCGGCCTCCCAAAGTAGTGGGATTACAGGTGTGAGCCACCGCACCCGGCTTGTAAATACTTTTACTGGAATACAGCCATAAGGATTCATTTACATATTGTCTATAGCTGCTTTCACAAGACAGTGGTAAAGTTGGTTGTTGGAACAGAGACTGGATGGTTCATAAAGCCTAAAATATTTGCTATCTGTCTCTTTACAGAAGAGTATGAGTCCTTGGGATGGAGGGAGGGAGGGAGGGATGGATGGATGGATGAATGGATGCAAGGGAGGAAGGGTTGGAGGATGAATGGATGGAGAGAGAGGGTACATGGGAGGGCAGATATACGAGGATGGATGGAAGATAGGAAGGAGGATGGAAGGATGCGTAAAGGAATGGATGGATGGGTTGGTGGATGGAAGAACCAATCAATCAGCTACCAACCCCAGGAGGGGAAAGGCGTTGAGGAAAAGGGGTCCTAACACCTCTCCTCTGGGGTAATGATGACTACAGCAGCTCTAACTTATGTGCCCGGCAACAAGGCTGAGCATTCCCGCATCATGTCTCTCTTAAGTCTCACCATCACTCTACGTCCTGGAACCTGCTGCTCCTTCCTCAGATGAAACACCAGAGGCTCAGAGAGGAGATGCACCTTGCCCAGTCACCCAGCAGGCAAATGGCAGAGCCACCATGCTGGCGTCTGGCTGCCTCGCTCACACCCCTGCATTCTGCGGGCGCCACCCTCCCTGCTGCCCTGTCACCATGGGTCCCTGGTCCTCCAGCTGCCCCCTTCTGCAGGGCAGACTCACCCTGGGCAGGTCACAGAGCCCCAGGTGGAGGGAGTGCCGCAGCCAGCGTGCATAGTCAGTCTGTACTTCTCCCCAGAAGCTCTGACGGGTACAAGAGGCCCCGAGGACATGCTCCAGCGTGGCCTCCATGATGATCTTGTCTGGCTGAGATGGCCAATGCCTCTGGAATGAGAGGGCCCATGGGTCAGGGGCTCATCACCTAAGAGAATGCCCATGGCCAGCTGCAGCTGGAGACCCTCACCTAGGCAAGAGCATGTGCCAGGAATGTGCCGTCAGAGCTCTCATCAGCCACAGCACCCCCTTACACTCTGCGGCAGGATTTTTTTTTTTTTTTTTTTTTTTTTGAGACAGTCTTGCTCTGTAGCCCAGGCTGGAGTACAGTGGCATGATCTAGACTCACTGCAACCTCCACCTCCCAGGTTTAAGCGATTCTCCCACCTCAGCCTCCCAGATAGCTAGGATTACAGGTGCATGCCACCACGCCCAGTTTTTTTTTTTTTTTAATTCTTTAGTAGAGATGGGGTTTCGCCATGTTGGCCAGGCGATCAGGTGATCCCCCCACCTCAGCCTCCCAAAGTGCCGGGATTACAGGTGTGATTCGCCATGCCCCGCCCGTGGCAGGATTTCTGCTGTGAGCACTTAGGGGGCCATGCCTACGAGCCCCAGGAACCCAGGTGGGAGGTCCAGAGGAGGAAGGGGCTTCCAGGGCCAGCTCTCCCCATTTCTCCATGGCCTGGTTCCTGCCCCAAGCTCTGCAGAACAGTGCTCAGCCCCATGAGGAGCCCTATCAGCTAATGATGCTGGAGGAGACCAGACCTGATGCCTCGGGGAACTGGAGCTCCCGATCTCCCTCCGCCCCCTCCTGAGAAGCCCCCTAGCATCCCACCTTCTTCTCCATCTGTTCCCAGCATCTCGGGCCGGTCCCCTTGCTTTTCTTGTCTTCCAGAGCCCTCACCACATCCCAGTTAGGAAGGGAACCATTTCACAGATGAGAACACTAAGGCTCACAGCAGAGAAGTGAGTTGCCCAGGATCCCACAAGCACTGGAACCCAGGACCACGTGGTCCCAGAGCTGGACGCTCCTGTGGCAGGTGGAGCCGCCTGGGGGTTCCCTGCCCAGACGCTGCTCCCCCGACCTCACCTCGTAGGTCAAGTTCTGCCGCATGCGGTGCTGGCCCCAGGACACGTCGAGCTGTTCAACGAACACAGCTGGGGTCTGCATGAAAGCCCCGCAGGCCTGGAGGGTGTTCAGGCCCCAGGATTCCTGGAGCTGATAGGGGAGATAATAGGGTACATGACCTGGGGGGCCAGCTGAGAAGCCTGGAGCAAGGGGGAGCCCCTCACTCGGTGCAGCGGTCAGGCCCCACATACCTGCCCCGGGGAGGCAGCCAGGCAGCCGTCCCAGGCGGTGCTGTGTGCTAAGGACCCGTCAGCCCAGGTGAGCTGCAGGGTCGCAGGCTGTCCTCTGTTCCAGGTGAGCTGCACCTGCATTGGGATGGGAGGGCAGTGGTGGGGAAAGGGGGACATGTGGGTGAGAGGAGAGGCTAATGGTGCCCCCACACTCATCTCTGTTGGGAAATGAGAGGCTAGGGAGGATGGAGAAGCTGGTGCCCCTGCCCCATATATCCCTAGAGGAACTAGGATGGAGGGTGGAGAGACTGCCCTGCCCACCCCCATCTCTGGAAGAGCCCAGAGCCATTCCCAGGCTGGAGACTGAAAGCATTTAAAAGAAAAAAAAAAAAAATGCCTCATCCCCACACCCAGACTCAGCATTTCCAAAGACAGAAAGCAATCGTGCTCCTCACTGGGGCCTCCAGGGCCAGCATGATCTGTCCTTGCCCATCTGACCTCACCTCCCTGTCACCCATCCCTCCCAGTCACTCTGTTCCCATCTTATTTCCCTTCCAGCCCTCCCCAAAGCACCCGGCTCGTTCCCACCACAGGGCCTTTGCACGGGCTTTTCCTGCTGCCTGCAGTGCTGCTCCTCCAGCTTCTCTCAAGCCCAGCTCCTTCCCATCCCAGGGCCGCCTCCCCCATGAGGCTCTCACTAACCACCCACCTTACAGTTGCTGCCCCACCCACCCACCTGGTCAGGCTCAATCTCACATCTTTTTTTTTTTTTTTTCTTCTGAGACCGAGTCTCACTCTGTTACCCAGGCTAGAGTGCAGTGGCATGATCTTGGCTCACTGCAACCTCCACCTCCCGGGCTCAAACGATCCTCCCGCCTCAGCCTCCCAAGCAGCTGGGATTGCAGGCACACACCACCACACCCAGCTAATTTTTGTATTTTTAGTAGAGACAGGATTTCGCCATGTTGGCCAGGCTGGTCTCAAATTCTTGGCCTCAAGTGATCCACCGGCCTCGGCCTCCCTCAGTGCTGGGATTACAGGCATGAGCCACCACATCCGGCCCCTCTTTACTACTTTACAGTGCTTATCACACCTTCTGATTTTTTAATTCATTCCTTGGCTTGAATTCTGAAGAGTGTCTTTTGCCTGCATGCAGCTGGCCTATTGTCCTCCCTTTCATAGATGGAAAAACCTGAGTCTCAGAGAGGCAATAGGACACACCCGAGGCCCCCCAGCCAGACAGGGAGCCCAGCTGCCTCACTCTGTCCCCGAAGCTACCACTAAACAAGCAACTATAAATGATCAATCAGAGACGCCTGTACCTGTTTCCCACGTTAAAATGTGAGCTATCTTCAAACACCGCCTGGTATACAGTAGGTGCTTAATGAGGTATTGATAAAGGAATGATTGAATGAAGGATCCCAGAGATCCCCAGGCTTCAGGAAGCTGTGATTCTGGAGAAGTCCTTGTCACTGATGAACACACTCTCCTCCTACTGGAGGTGCCCAGCCCCACAGGCTCAGTCACGCAGCTCCCACCTCCAGCCCCGGCCAAGGGCGCCTGGGACGTCCTCACTCACCTGCCGGCTCTGCCTGCCACCCCTGCTCTCAGCAAGGCCACTGGCCTCGGCTTGCCGCCAAGAGAGGTTGAATGGGTGAGCCAGGGCCAGGCGGGCGGCCAGCTCACTCTTCCCCAGCCACAGGGAGGAGGAGACCAGCACCTAGGGAGGGAGACAGACTCAGCCAGTGGCCTTGCCCAGACAGACTGCACCTCTTTCCCACCCGCACAGACCACCTTCTCCATCGAGGTCAAGGCTGCAAAAGGGCAGGTGGCTTTCAGCACAAAACCCCATCCCTGTGCAAGGCCCTCGGAGAGCTCAGTCCATTTCACAGAGGAGGAAATCGAGGCTTAGAGAGGAGCAGATGGAGCGAACACAGGACAGAGATGGGACTGGAGGTCGCGCTCCTCCTCCACTGTCTTCCCTTAGCTCTGTGGCCCCAGGCAGGTCACTGCACCTCTAAGTGCTTCAATTTCGTCATCTGAACACGGGCCTATTAATAGCACCGAGCAGATGGGTGGCTGATGTGTGGGTTCACGCACAAAACCTATCATGGGGTAAGCATTCAGGGCCTGTTAGCCACCGTCACTGCCGTGGCTGTCAAGGTGTTGTGGGGACCCAGGTCTCCTGCTGCCCTCCCAGTGCCTTTCCCACAGTCCCTTGGGGATGTGGTACAGCCTCATTGACCCCAGATAAGGCTCCTCAGGCAGGGGAGGGCCCCAAAGACCCCGCTCAGCCTGCAGGGTGGAGTTCAGCTCTGCCCCAGGGTCACCTTCCGGCCCTGACACCTACCTGGTCCCTGCCATCCCAGCCGACAACCAGGCCATCCCGGTGGCTGCCTCCCAAATGCTCTGAGGACAGGCGGAGGCTGCAGTGTCGCGGCAGGGGGAGGGGCAGCGGGTGGGTGAGCTCCACTGGGTGGGTGAGGACACACACAAAGGGTAGGGCACGTGAGCTGAGGTCAGCAGCTCCAGGCCCAAGGGGGTTCAGGGGACTCAGCTGACGCCACTGCCAGCTCACGCAAATGGCCACTCGGGGGCCACACAGCCAGATAATTTTCACAAAACTCAGAAGCTACACACTCACTTTGTCACCATTACCACTCGACACCCCGCACTGTCCCTGTGGGAGCCCCATTACAATGAGACTCTGAGGCTCCTCCAAGAGGTGGCGTCTGCCTCCCCAGCCCTTGAAGCTGGGCTGGCCTCGTGACGTGCTAATAAAATTCAGCAAAGTTGACCGAGGGCCAGTTCTAAGCCCAGGCCTTAGGAGGCCTCACCCCGCTTCCTCCCTTGAACCCCTGTCCAGCCACATGAGAACAAACCCTGCTGGCCTGTGGGCTGGTGCCACCTGGGGTTGGGGAGAGCCTGGTTTCAGCTCAGGATGTCCTAGCGCAGCTGACAGCTAGCCAGCCCCTGAGCAGGCTGGAGAGCCCAGCCAAGGCCAGCGGAGCCGCCCGCTCACCCTACAGCTGACCTTGAACATGAGGAAGACCAGAAAAGCTGCCCAGGTGACCCACAGCCTCGTGAGCAAGCCGCCACGCTTGCTTTATGCTGCTGAGTTTCGGAATACTTTGTTACCATCCTGAATCAGGAGCTGATGGGGGCAGCCGCAACCTCAACAACCTGCATCCCTCTCGGGGGCCTCACATGCACAGGTGCCCCGCGCCCCCTCGGAAGCCCCACACCCCATGCCACCGTCTGCTGTCCTGTGCTTTCCTTCCATCTTGGGTGTGACAGGTGACACCCCATAGCTGAGTCCTCGCAACAACAGACGGCCTCCACACCCCGGGTTTTCTTCCTTTGTCCCCCAGGTGAGTCAAGCTGCCCTGACCTCCGACATCACTTGACCCCATCTCCTGAGGCCCCTGAGCAGCCCTGCTTTCCCAGACCCCACAGCAGGAGGCTGCCCGAGGCCCCTTTGCACGTTGGTGACCTGTGAGCTCTGTACAAAGGGCACCCACCTGTTCAGATGGGCTGCAGGAGCCGTGCCCAGAGACACTGGCACTGGCTGGTTCTCAGGGCATCACCCAGTCATTGGTTCTGGGGAGGCTGACCACATGCAGGGCTAGAACCCTTTGTTCCTGCCACCCGCTGACCGCACCTACAACACTGTCAACACCGTGTGGGGCTGCAGACTGTGTAGCTCACCAAGGGTGGCACAAATACACACACACACAGGCATGCACACACGTGCATGTATACACATGCACACATACACATATGAGCACACACTCATGAGCACACACATACACGCATGCACACTGCCTTGGCTTGCTGGGGACCTGCTCACTTCCTCTGCCTTCCAGGGCACACATGTGGCAAATGTGACGCTGGGAGGATTCCATCAGGCCACCCGGCAAGCCGTGCCTCCAGGCTGGGGTCTGCACTCTGTCTCCACACCTGGCAGGCTGTGGGTCGGGCTCTGCTCTGTGCTCAGGGGGTTCCTTACACAGAAACTAAGTCTTGTGGCTGCACAGGTCACGAATTACAGCCCCTTCCACGGATGCCTGTTTCTGGAGGACCCAGGGGCTCATGGCTGCTGTCGTTGGCACTGTGTCGGCACTCACCTCCCCTGGCACCACAACTGCCCAGGGATGCCACCTCTTCCACGCCCTGGCCCCTTCTCCCTGCCTGGCTGCACTCAGGATAAGCCCCAGCTCCTCTCTATGAGCTGAGACGCTGCATGACCTGAGTCCCCCAGCCCTCCTGCCTCGCCTCATCCCTTCTCCCCTTTCCAGCCATGCTAGCCCCGCTGCTGCTGCTCCACATGCAAACCTCATTTCCAAGTGGGGCCTTCCGCCTGAAGTGCCTCTGCTCAGACCTCCCAGCTCCTTCTCATCCTTCAGAACTCAGTTCAGAAGTCACCTCCTCCAAGAGGCCTTCCCAGACCACCCCACCTAAAGGAGGCCCACACCCCACAAAGACCCTGCTTGCTCTCACAGCCTTTCCCACTCACGGAAATGGTCATGCTTGACGTTATTTTGCTTATGTGCATCTTGTTGCTCAATGCCTGTCTCCCTGAGGGGTGACACGTGGGCCATCTTGCTTCCTGATGGACCCCTGGTGCCTAGAATCACACGTGGGATATGCAGGTGCTCAGTCATGGCTTTTTTGAGACCGAGTCTCACTCTCGCTAAGGCTGGAATGCACTGGCTCAATCTCGGCTCTCTGCAACCTCTGCCTCCCAGGTTCAAGCGATTCTCCTGCCTCGGCCTCCCAAGTAGCTGAGATTATAGGTGCCTGCCACCATGCCTGGCTAATTTTTCTATTTTTAGTAGAGATGGGGTTTCACCATGTTGGCCAGGCTGGTCTCAAACTCCTGACCTCAAGTGATCCACCCACCTCGGCCTCCCAAAGTGCTTGGATTACAGGCATGAGCCACCGCGCCTGGCCAGGGATGATTTCTTGAGTGACTGGGCCACCCCTGCCTGCAGCCCCTCACACACTCACCCTGCAGGCTGAGGTTCCTGGTGGGCTTGGGGAAAGGCCCAGAAAGGCTCCCGGTGAGGGCCACCTCCTGGCCATCCCACAGCACCACCTGGCGCAGGACACGGGTCCCACGAGCTCGCTCGTATGTGGTCTGCAGGAACAGCTCCCTGGGAAGAGCGCTGAGCTGGAAGAGAATGACGGCGTCATGGGGGAACCCGACCCATGCTTCTGCCTGGGATGGGAAAGAAGAGAAGCTTGCAGAGGAGGAAAAAGGGAATATTTGTGGATCATTTACAGTTTCCTGAATGGTGACATATGTCAGGGGATCAAAAACCCAAATGCTTCCTAAGGATGAGCAGATAATTTAAAGGACAGGAGTAGGTGAGGGGAGTATGGCCAACAGGAGACAGCACAGAACAGCCACTTCTCAATTCCATGGCCAAGCTGTGTGGCTCTGGGCGTTTTTCAACCTCTCTGAGCCTCAGTTTCCTAGAAAATGGAGGCCAGAAAGTGTCAACCTTTGCAAGATGATACAAGTGGTGCACTCAGCCCAGGGCTACACGGTGGAGAGGAGCTTGTAGGAGGCACGCAGCTGGTAATGCAGTTTCTCAATCATGTAGCGAGCAGGTATCATGCTCCCAAGCCAGTGCTGAGTGCCTGGGTACAAAGCTAGCTAAGACCTGGTCCTGGCCCTTAAGGGGCTCCCAGGGAGATAGTCACAGGACAGAAAATGATGGGATAAGGTGACAAGGATGGTCACAAGAGACATTCAAGGGAGAAAGGAACGCAGAGAAGCAAGCTTGGGGAGGAGGCAGGGAAGAGCACTCTAGGTAGATGGAAGAGCCTGTGCAAAGGTTCGGAGAGGGACGCCGTCCCTGCTGGTGGGTGCCACAGCCCGAGGGTGACTTGAGGGCACTGCAGGAGGACTGCTGGGGTGGGGTAGGAAGTTTGCTCTTAAACGTCTCTAAAACCTATCACTACTGCCCCCAGCTTAGTCCACACATTATTATTGCCCTGCCCCTGCCCATTATGGGGCTTCCTCACTGCTCACTTCTGCCACCTGTAGGTCCCTCCCCTCACAGCAGCCAGAGGGATCTGAAATCATCATTTATTTGATCATGGCCTCAAAGGCTTCTAGTAGCAGATAGAACACAATGCAAACGCCTCCCTGTGGCCTGACTGACCCTGTGTGATCAGACCACCTCCTACCATTCCCCACCCACCCAGCTCCAGCCCAGTGGCTCCTTGGCCATTCCTAAAACATGCAAACCCATCCCTGGCCCAGGCCCTTTGCATGTCTTGTTCCCTCTGCCTGGAATACTCTTTTTAAAAAATGTATTTTAGATTGAGGGGGTCAGTGTGCATGTTTGTTACATAGGTATATTGTGTAATGGTGGGGACTGGGCTTCTAGCGTCCCCGTCACCCAAATATCGAACATCATACCCAGCAGGTAATTTTCCAACCCTCGGCTCCCTCTCACCCTCCTCCCTTTTGGAGCCCTCAGTGTTTACTGTTTCCATCTTTATGTCCATGTGTATTCAATGTTTAGCTCCTGCTTACAAGTGAGAACATGTGATATTGGGTTTTCTGTTTCTGAGCTAGTTCACTTAGGATAATTGCATCCCTGCTGCTGCAAAGGACAGAATTTCATTCTTTTTTACGACTGTGTAATATTCCATGGTGTATATATACCACAGTCTCTTTACCTGCCTCGAATGCCCCTCCCCCAGAGATTTCTTTTTTCTTTTCTTCTTTTTGAGATGGAGTTTCACTCTTGTCACCCAGGCCGGAGTGCAACGGCGCAATCTCGGCTCACTGCAACCTCCACATCCTGGGTGCAAGCAATTCTCCTGCCTCAGCCTCCAAAGTAGCTGGGATTATAGGCATGTGCCACCACGCCTGCCTAATTCTATATTTTTAGTAGAGACGGGGTTTCCCCATGTTGGCCATGCTGGTCTCGAACTCCTCACCTCAGGTCATCCACCCGCCTCGGCCTCCCAAAGTGCTGGGATTACAGGCGCGAGCCACTGTGCCCGGCCTTCCCCCAGATTTTCAAATGGCTGGTGCTTATCATCCACCACTAGCTCATGTGTCGTCTCTTCAGTGGGGCCTTTCCTGGCCACCTAATCTAAATAAGCTCCTTGGTCACTCTCAGTCACTTCAGTACGTTTTCTCCGTATCATAGTACTATCCGGCATATTTCGTTTGTGTGATTTCAGGGAGTCAATCTCCCCCGCTAGAGTGGACACTTGATGAGAGGAAGGATTGATCAGATCTGTTTTAGGTCACACCCCAGCTTCTGAAATAGTGCCTGGCACCTAGTAGATGCTCCATAAATCATGCAATAAATCCAGCTCAATAAATCCAGCACATTTTGTCCATTTCACAGCCTTGTCTGTCCTTCCTCCCAGGAAGCAGGACACTAGGACAATTTTTCTTTTCTCAAAGGGCTGTCCCAGAGGCCCCCCACCCCAGCGTGCTCCGGCCCTGGGCTGACCTCCACACACCTGCAGAAAGGTCTGTTCCAGTTTGATGAAGTTGTTGAGACCGGCCTTAGCAGCTACCTGCCAGGTGCTGATGTGAAAATGACGCTCCTCCATGCCCAAGGCGAACATGCTCTGAACCTCACCCTTGGAGTAGTGTAGCTGGGTCAGAAAAAAAAAACCACCACAAAACACGATAAAGCTCCTCATCAGGGCTCTGATGGAACATTCCAGGAGATGCTGGCTGTAGGCCGAGGGCTCTGCCTCCCAAAGTCCCAGGCCCAAGAGACCCACAACTCCCTGGGCTGGATGAAGTTTGATGATTTGGGTTTGGAGCCTCAGGTTAGGCCATCAAGCGTGGCCATGGCAACTATCTCTTCATGCCCTCCCTGCTATAACATTGACTTGAAAATATCTACCAGCCTGGCACCAGCAGCCAAGAATTCAAGTTGTAGAACTGTTGCAGACAGCAGGGGGCAGTCTAGCAGAAAGAATTATGCCTGGGTGCATGTCAGCATCAAACACAACAGAACTCCAAGTGTGGATCTACCACTGAGAGGTGAGTGATCTCCAGCTAGTTCCTTAACCACCCAAGCCTTCTAATCCAAAAAACAGGGATAAGGACACCTATTTTATTATGGGTTGTTGTGAAAATTGTATGAAATAATGTGCTAACTTCCAGGTTGGCTGAAAAGCAGAATCACTGTGGGGGAACTTACTAAAAATACAGATTCTGGGCTCCCACTTAAAACCTACAAAAATGGAGTCTCTGGGAAGATGTTCCAGAGCTGGTTTTTTTTTTTTTTTTTTTTTTTGAGAAGGAGTCTTGCTCTGTTGCCCAGGCTGCTGAAGTGCAGTGGCACGATCTCGGCTCACTGCAACCTCTGCCTCCTGGGTTCAAGTGATTTTTCTGCCTCAGCCTCCTGAGTAACCAAGATTACAGGCATGTGCCACCACACCCAACTAATTTTTATATTTTTAGTAGAGACGGGGTTTCGCCATGTTGGCCAGGCCAGTCTCGAACTCCTGAGCTCAGGTGACCTGCCCACCTCGGCCTCCCAAAGTGCTGGATTACGGGTGTGAGCTACCGTACCCAGCCAAGAGCTGGTATTTTTAACGAGCTCACTAGAGGCGTCATTTCGTTAGTGATACCCCTTGTCAAAAATGTTCAACCTGAATCTTATCTTCAACAAACAATCGGACAAATTCACATTAGGAGGATGTTTTGCAAAATAACTTCCTGGACACTTCAAAATTGTCAGTGCAGGATTTTTTTTTTTTTTTTTTTTTTTTTTTAGACAGGGACAGGGTCTGTCTGCTCTGTCATCCAGGCTAGAGTGTGCAGTGGTGTGAACACAGCTTACTGCAGCCTCAACCTCCTGGGCTCAAGCAATTCTTCCATACCTCAGCCTCCCTGGTAGCTGAGATACAGGTACACACCACCATGCCTGGCTGATTTTTAAATTTTTTGTAGCAATGGGGTCTCCCTAGGTTGCAGGCTGTTTTGAACTCCTGAACTCTAACAATTCTCCTTCCTTGGCCTCCCAAAGTGCTGTGATTACGAGTGTGAACCACTGCATCCAGTTGGGACTTTTTTGAAGGTGGTTAATGATAATAAAATGTTTAGGGGGAATTATATCTGCAACTTACTTTGAAATGTATCCAAAAATAAGATGGATGGATAGAGAGCTATGTGATTATGTGAAATAAAATGTAAACAGGAAAATCTAGTATGTGGGTATGCACTGTAAAATTACTTCAATTTTTTAGTGTCTAAAAAATTGTATAATAAAATGTTGGGGGGCCAGATGCAGTGACTCATGCCTGTAATCCCAGCACTTTGGGAGGCTGAGGTGGGCGGATCATTTGAGGTCAGGAGTTCGAGACCAGCCCGGCCAACGTGGCGAAACCCCATCTCTACGAAAAATACAAAAATTAGCCAGGCATGGTAGTGCATGCCTGTAATCCCAGCTACTCAGGAGGCTGAGGCAGGAGAATTGCATAAACCCAGGGGGCGGAGGTTGCGGTGAGTCAAGATCACGCCACTGCACTCCAGCCTGGGTGACAGAGTGAAACTTCATCTCAAAAAAAGAAAAAATAAATAAATAAATAAAACATTGGGTAAGGAAGGGTAGGGTGTAGAAGGAGAATATTCTAGATCAGGAGTTGGCTTTTGGGTCAAATTTGGCCCACAACCTGATTTTATAAAAAGTTTTATTGTAACAGCCATGTCTATTCACTTACATATCGTCTATAGCTGCTTTTGTGTTACAGTGACAATTCTGAGTAGTTGTAACAGGGACCATAAGGCCTGCAACCCCCACAACATTTTACTTTACAATAAAAGTTTGTAGACCTCTGTTCTAGATTAAGAAAATTAAAAAGACATGGGAACTACGCATGCTGCGTGATCTTGGACTGCATCCCGGATTTAAAACAAAACAAAACAAAACAGTTTTTTGAAAGAACATTAGTGGGAAAGCTGGGAAATTGTATATGCGCTGTACATTAAATGAAGGTATTACTTCAACGTTCAGTTTCCGGAATGTTGTAATTACCGTGTTAAATCAGAAAATATCCTTGTTACAGGAAATAGTTGAAGTATTTCAGAGTAAAAAGTTGATGTCTTCAGAAACATCTCTATATTAATTCTTAATGATACAGAAAAAATGTGTGTCTGATGATACAAATTTATGTAACATAGATAAGAAAGATGGAAAGATATTAACAATTGGTCAATGTTTACTGTCCTACAGTAGCTTTTATATAGGTTGAAATGACTCAAAATAAAACTTGGGAAAAAACTAAGAAGCTCCCGGAATGGAGCCAGGTGTGGTGGTACCACCTGTAGTCCCAGCTACTCCGGAGGCTGAGGGAGGAGGATCACTTGCACCCAGGAGTTTGAGGCTGCAGTGAGCTATGATCACGTCACCACACTCCAACCTGGGTGACAGAGCAAGACCCTGTCTCAAAAAGAAATTTTAAAAACAAAAAATAAGGCTGGGCGCAGTGGCTCACGCCTGTAATCCCAACACTTTGGGAGGCCGAGGTGGGTGGATCATTTAAGGTCAGGAGTTTGCGACCAGCCTGGATATCACGGTGAAACCCTGTCTCTACCAAAAATACAAAAATTAGCCAGGCGTGGTGGCGCACGCCTGTCATTCCAGCTACTCAGGAGGCTGGGGCAGGAGAATCGCTTGAACCGGGGAGGCGGAGGTTGCAGTGAGCCGAAATTGTGCCACTGCACTCCAGCCTGGGTGACAAAGAGAGACTGTGTCTCAAAAAAAATTTAAAAATTAAATAAATAAATAAAGAAGTTCCCTGAATGACTGTGCAGTTGGAGCGAAGTTTGAGGAACTCCAAAATCATGTGTAAATGCAGCAGGGGACCCAGCACATAGCGCATGCTCTGTAGACAAAGGTGGCCTGGGCCAGGGCTGGGAGGGTGCCTACCAAAACATGGTGGCTGGTAGGAAAATGAAGTGACTAGTTACAGATGTAACCATTCATGCATGCACTCACCTATTCATCCCCTATTTTTTTTTTACTAAACAACTACTGTGTGCTGGGCCCTGGGCCAGGCACTAGGCATGCCCTCCAGGAGCTCCGGATCTGGGCACAGACAATGACAGCTCAGAGGGACAGAGGAACCTGGCCTAAGACTACTGGGCCCTCCTGTCCACTCCTACGACCCCTCAAGTCCTGCATGCAGGGCAGAGATGGGGGTGACGCTGGCTCAGCTCCAAAGGGCTGTGTCATCTGCTCCAGCTTCTACAAGTGTGCCAGGCTGGGTGAGGCAATGCCAGGCGCCAGGCACTGGGTGAGGAGGCCTCCCCCATCTCCCAAAGGGCTTGTGAGCCTAACTGGGGGCCACGGGGGCTGGCCCAGGAATGTAAACCTGGGTATGTTTGGGAAAGCTGGAGCCAGGGGTTTCTGAGGGTTGCCCACCGGAGCCTGCTGCAGGCTGGTGAACAGATGTGCATGTATTAACACTCCCCAGGGGGGCCTGGCCCCCTCCTGCCTCGGGCTGGGCATCTGGAACCAGTTAGGAGCCAGGCAGCTGGGGCACAGTTACCTTAGCTGAGGCTGAGGCTGAGCTGGGGCAGAGACCCAGGAGGAAGGGGAGGCGATGCCGGCCTGAGAACAGCAGCTCTTTGCTAGAAGGAAGGAAAGAGAAGGCCTGAAGCTGGCAAGACAGCACCTTGTCCACTGCCCCCAGGGCCATGTCGAGACCAAGGTGACTTCCCTGAGAGAGAGTCAGAGAGCCAGGATCACATCAGTGGCCCAGTTCAGGGCTATTCACACACCCCGAGGCCCAAGGGCCATACGGTGCCCTGGTTAGGGCTGGACTCTGGAGCCAAGTTACCTAGATTTGAGTCCTGGCTTGGCCTCTGCCTAGCTCTGGCACCAGGAGCAAGCTTCTTGGTTGTCCCTCTCTGAGCCTCAGTTTCCCCTGAGCCTCAGTTTCCCCATTGGTATCAAGGGTTAAACATGGCTCTGGGCTTCAAGTCTTCCATGAGTCCATCAATGAGCTTTCTTGGGTTGGTCCCATGGGAGTCCCAGCAGGGTCTGGACAGCAGGATTTTAACCCCCTGACTCCCTCCCAGGGATCCTCCTCACATAGCACCCCTCCCCTCACTCCTCCAG
This sequence comes from Pan troglodytes, assembly GCF_028858775.2. Lineage (NCBI taxonomy): Eukaryota > Metazoa > Chordata > Mammalia > Primates > Hominidae > Pan > Pan troglodytes. The sequence continues at coordinate 14,059,520 of NC_072416.2, forward strand.
GCCAGGGTGGTTACAGTCTCCACGTTTTTCTCTTTTTCTTTTTTTTTTTTTCTTCTTCACTAGAGACAGGGTCTTTCTCCATCACCCAGGCTGGAGTGCAGTGGTGCCATCTCTGCTCACTGCAGCCTCGAACTCCCAGACTCAAGTGATCCTCCTGCCTCAGCCTCCTGAGCAGTTGGGACTACAAGCATGCGTCACCATACCAGGCTCATTTTTAAGATTTTTTGTAGCGATGGGGATCTCACTATGTTGCCCAGGTTGGCCTCGAGCTTCTGGGCTTAAGCAATCCTCCCACCTCGACCTCCCAAAGCACTGGGATTACAGGTGTGAGCCGCTGTGCCAGGCCTGTCTCCCCTGTTGCTAACTCCAGGGTGCTACACCCTCTTGTCAGGTTCCTCTCCACCTCCATGTCTCAGCCTTGGCACAGCTGACATCTTGACTCCTGGCCTTCACAGTCGTGGGTGTGTCCTGGGCACTGTAAGATGCTTAGCAGCATCTGTGGCCTCTATACACTGACTCTCACAGTGTCCTCCTCCCCAGTGTAGCAACCACAAATTCCCCAGACTTTGCTGAAAGTCCCTGGGGGGAAACTCGCCCCTAGGTGAGAACCACTGATCTACCCCTTCAACAAGTAGCTTACTCACCCCCTCCCTAACTGCTGAGACCTGAGGGCTACAGCCTGGCTGGTGGCCCCTGACTTACTGCACACGTAAGAGCACCAAGCGCCTCACCAGGCCCCCAGGCCTAAGGGCAGTAATAGTTATTAATAAGTGTTTGGGGCCTTGGATACACTTAGTTTCTGAGACTGAGAACTCATCAGTGCCCTGCCTGGAGAGGATGAGGGATTTTTATAGCTGTGTGACCTTGGAAAAGTTACTTGGCCTCTCTGAGCCTCCCTGCCCTTGTTTATGCAGCAGTGCTGAGCAGAGGATTGAGAGGTGCTGTGTCCAGCGATGGTGCACAGCGGGTGCCCAGTCAATGGTTCCTCCCCCGACTCCTCTCCTCCTGGGGGCCCCCCTCACCTGACTGCCTGGTTCTGGCCACGGACGTCAAGGACCAAGGTGGCCTGAGAATCGCAGGTCAGCTGCAGTGAGGAGCTCATCTCTTCTGCCTCCCAGAGTCCTTGGAACACGAGCTGAGGAGGGAGCAGGCTGTGAGATGTGCGGGTGTAGATAGCCTGAGGAGCCTCACAGGCTGGGTGGGGACCCCAGCCGAGCTCTATAGCCCAGCACGTCCCTGTCCCCAAGCCCAGCATGGCCTGGCTCATCCAACACTCTCACAGGTGCTGAGGATACAGGGCCGGAGTCAGCCCCTATTGCAGCTCAGGTTGGCAGTGCCCACCGAGGGACCCCAAAGGACAGCTGCAGCCCAGACGTCGACAGAGAACGTGCTCCCAGGAGGGCTCCCTGTCACCTGACCTCGAGGCCAGGAAAGGGTTGAGATGAAGTCAAGGGCACAGGGTATCCAGTCCACTCAGTTGTGGGGTACAGGGCTGAGATCCTTTGCAGGAGGGGTGACATCCTGGCCCCCTGACCCCCTGGGAGGTGCTCCCTCCTCCCACAGCAGAGTGGACCGGGGCAGGGGTTGCTGGGTAATCTGAAACAGGAGGGTGTGAAAGAAGCATTGGCGCCTGGCTCTAGAATACGCTCTGTGGCTCTTGGAGAAGGAGGGCCCAGCCAAGCAGGACGAGTTCATGCCAAGTGACAGTGGTCAGGGCATGGCCCCATGTGGGTTCCTCTTCACCGAGGCAGGAGGACACCGTGAGGAAGGGCCTGGGTGCCAAGTCTGAGTCCCTATTTTGCTGCTAACTTGCTAGGTGACCTTGGGCAAGTCACCCACACTCTCACGTGTGACCCAGAGATGATGATGATGACGATAATAATCATTGTCAGACCATCAGCGTCTTCTTCTTCATCTTCGCCTTCATCACAGCAGGTGCTTAAGGATCTACTCAGGCATTAATGGGATGAACTCACTCGATCCTCACAACCTCCACATTATAGGTAATATCATCATCCCTGTTTTGCAGATGAGGAGATGAGGGCACAGACAGGTGAAGGAATTTGCCCAAGGCCACACAGCTGGCAAGCAGCAGAGCTGGGATCTGAACATCGGAGAGGGCCTTGGTAAGGACGGTGCCATCGTGCCTTTCTCTGGAGTGTGAGGAGGATGAGACTAACGAACGCCCATAAACCCTTTGAAGGGGGCTGGGCACAGGGCAGGCGCTTGACAAGCAGGAGCTTTGATTCTGACCCAAGATTGCAGGGCAGAAGGACGCAGGGCAGGAGCCAGACGAGGCTCCAGGGCACCCATCCACACCAGCCCTGTGATTGGAAATGCAGAGACTGCTCAGCAGACCTGGTTATAGCGATTATGAATGAAGCCTTTGTAAATTGTCAAGCACTGGGGAAACCCAAGGCCTGGTCCTCCCCACCCACCCTGCACACAGCGGGTCCTCTGCACACCAGGAATTGGACAGAGAGGACAGAATTTGGAAGGAGGTCCTGCTCCATCCACTCCTTACCTGGTTGGTGAAGGGCAGGCCCAGCCTCTGGAGAGCAGGCACTGTGTGGCTGGCATTGGCCACCAGCTGCAGTGGGCCACGCCGTGGCCAAGCCACCAGGGCTGCCAAGTCCACGGTGACTCCACTGTCCCCACCATGGAGGGCCACCCTGGCCTGGGTCTGGGTCTCTAGAGACAGAGAATGGCATGGGCTACTGAAGACAGGTTCACCTCCCTTCCCAGCCCAGGAACACACCAGACTACATGAGAGGCCATGCCCTGTGGCCCTCAAACACAACACCAGCAGGAAAGGGCAAGGCTGCCACAGCGTGGGTGCTGGGTGGGGTCAACCCCTTTGAGCCTCCGTGACATCATCTGTCATAATTTGTCCCTGAGGATCTAGGCCTGGGTGGCTCCTTCTCTCATTGAAGTTGAAGTTGCTGAAATGACACCTCCTCCAAGAAGCTTCCCTTGACTGCCCATCTGAAGTCCCTGCCAGTCCTTTGCTGCCAGGCATCCTCCATCCCATCTCCCTGGAGTGTGGTTTCCAGCACAACCTGAAATGACCTTGCTCACTTACTTATTAGGTTCCTGCTCCCCAAACTCTCACCCCACCAGAAGGTCAGTGCCTGGGGGCGGGATTTCCCTTAGGACAGCTCCTGACATACAGTGGGGGTGCAGTGAGTGCTTTCTGAATGACTGCGGGATGAAAGGCTTCTCTGCAGGGATTCCTGAGGATTATGGGAGGGGTAGCCTGCAGAGGAATCAGCATGAGGTCTGCTCTCCATAAATGGCCACTGCAGCCACTGACATCCACCTGCAGCCACCTGGCCCTGGCTGGAGGGTCCCGTCCTTCCCATCACCACCTACAGAAAAGGAAATTTTGGCTCACAGTCAGGAGTTTCTTCTTTGACTTAAACTCCCTTTGCTATACAGAGAAACTCATCAGGTCCGGGAGCCCCAGAGCAAACAGATGGCGCCGATTCTATGTCAGATGCCAGGTTCCCGTGGGGTGCAGCTCACGGCTCAGGCCCAAGTGACACTCAGCCAGGCTCCAGCACCTCCCATCTGGCCAGCAGGGTGGACGAGCTCCGCAGCCCTGAGCCTCGACTTCCTTATCTATGAGGTGGGCATAGCCCGCCCGCCTCAAGGGACAGCGTCCAGAGTGAATGGGGTAACACACGGGAGAGGACCACTTGTGGGACATGCAGGTGGCCTCAGGAAATGCTTCCTTCCTTCCTCGTTCAACATTCAACCACATGTACCTACTACGTGCAGGGCACAAGGAGACAGGGGACACAATCCCCACACCTGGGAGCACCGGGCTGTCAGAGATACCAAGAATGTTAACGACAGGCAGAGCATCCCCAGGAGGTGGGGACAGCAGACTGTGGACAGCAGTGGGAGAAGGGAGAAGTCACTCTTGGCTGGGGGCGGCCATACCAGGCATCCTGGGTCGGGAACTAGAGCGGCGTGGAGGTGGTCATTCAGAGTGGCCTCCCCTCACTTGACTGTCATGTCCCTAACAAACCCTGAGGTCAACTCAGACTGGGGACAATTTCCCCATGTGATCCTGTCCTCTGTTCACCCCTCAGGAGGCTAAGGGCCAAAAATAAAGTGTTTTTTTGTTGTTGTTGTTTTGTTTATTTTTTTGAGACAGAGTTTCACTCTGTGGCCCAGGCTGGAGTGCTGTGGCGTGATCTCGGCTCACTGCAACCTCCGCCTCCCAGGTTCGAGTGATTCTTGTGTCTCAGGCTCCTGAGTAGCTGGGACTACAGGCATGCACCACCATGCTCAGCTAATTTTTTTTTGTAGAGACAGGGTTTCACCATGTTGGCCAGGCTAGTCTCGAACTCCTGACCTCAAATGATCCACCCGCCTTGGCCTCCCAAAGTGCTAGGATTACAGGCGTGAGCCATTGCACACGGCCCCCAAAATAAAAAAATTTGAGGCCAACAGAAGGACTCCCCTAGGGGACTGGGGAGTCCCCGGGGTCCTGAACGGTCAAGAGCCAAGTCTCCATAATCTATATGGGGGTCAGAGGATGGCTCTGGTTTCAATCCTCACTCCGTCATTACCAGCTGTGTGGCCTAGACCAGGTGACTCAACCTCTCTGAGCCTCCATTCCTCATCTGCAGAATGGGAATGGCGTTCCTAACCCTATCTCATAGGCTCGTTCACGCACCCATTCAATACCTACTATGTACCCTACGGCGAAGCAGACAAAAATCATCCCTGCCCTCACAGAGCACACATTCTGGTGATTCTAGCATAGAAAGAATGAAAAACAAAGGTATTTGTATGCTACACAGTGTGGTCAAATGACAGAGCTGGGGAGAGGGATGGGAGGGGATGGGAGGAAACGGGGAGGTGGAAAAGAGAGGCCTCCCTGAGATGCCATTGGAAAAATACCTAAGGGAGGTGAGGGAGCCAGGCAGGCGTGTGGGAGAGATGCATTCCAGGCAGCAGGATCAGCCCGTGCCAAGGTCCTGGGGCCACAGCAAGCCTGGCGTATTGAAGAATAGCAAGGAATGGAACAAGTAGGGCTGGGGGCTGGGAGATGAGGTCAGATGGGGGAAGGGTGTGGATTCTGATGGCTCGCAGGCCCCTCTAAGAGCTTTGACTTTCCCCCTGTGTGATCGGGACGGCTGTACTGTATTGTGCTCTCGTGTGCACACAGCTTGCCTTGCATGTATGCAGTTAAGTGCTCAGCCAGTGCTGGCTCCTCTTGTTCCTTTTATCTTCCCACCATAATGGGTTGAACCGTGTCCCCCAAAAAGAGATATTGAAGTCCCACCCCCCTCACCCTCTGTCCTGTGAATATGACTTTATTTAAAAATAAGGTCTTCACAGATGTAATTAAGTAAAAACAAGGTCATATTCAAGTCGGACGGGCCCTCAATCCACTGTGGATTGTTTTTATTTTGAGACAGGGTCTCATTCTGTCACCCAGGCTGGAGAACAGTGTTGCAATCATAGCTCATTGCAACCTCAACCTTCTGGCTCAAGTAATCCCCTGCCTCAGCCTCCCGAGTAGCTGCGACCACACACATGCACCACCACACCTAGCTAAGATTTCTATGTTTTAAGCCATCCAGTATGTGGGACTTTGTTGTGGAAGTCCTAGAAAACTAATCCACCTGCCTTGGGAGTTAGGTCATTGATGGGCAAGGCTGTCCTGGTTGTCCTGGAGCCCAGAGCCACACTGGGCTTGATGGGAGTGCCACCTGGGTCCAGGCCTGAGGCTGCTGGTCTGGCCCACGCATGGAGGAAGCCAGCTCCCCAGTCCCGGGGCTGTGCGCTGAGTGCCTTACCGTGTATCTGCAGCTCAGCACTAAGGCAGGCCTCGCCTGGGAACCCCGCCCACAACAAAGCCTCGCTGTTGTGCCAGCTCCGGCCGGAGAGCTCCAGGTGCCCATCATGGTAACAGCAGCTCACAGAGTAGTTGAGGAATGTGGGCCCCATCAGGATGCGTCCAGAATGCTCGAAGCCGGAGCTGCCATTGTGAATGTCCACAGAGACCTGGAATGACACCGAGGAGACGCTGGACCGCCCTGTGCAGAGAGAGCCAGGCTGGGTCAAGCTGGCACTGGCTCCCACAAACCCTGGGGTTATCACTGCCATCCACGTCGCTGTGGTGGGAGGAACTCAGACCCTCTTGAAGGAGCAGGTTTGATGACCAATGGGGTTACTCCAGCTAATTACACATGCACCCAGGAGACCGTAGAGAAAACACGGAGAGACCAATCAGGAAGCGGGGCAGGCAGGGGAGAGAGGGCCTGGGGAAGATGGCTGGAGAAAGACTTTGGGAAGACCAAGATGTCCTGGCTGGTGCGAAACAGGTTGCAAACCACAGCCTCCATCTGTTGTTGTAAATAAAGTTGTTGGAACACAGCCCTGCCTGTTTGTCGGAGGCATTTGAACCAGAGCAAATCCATCTTGAATAGACACTGGGTAAAATAAGGCTGAGACTTACCGGGCCGCATTCCCAGGAGGTGAGGCATTCTAAGTCACGGGATGACATAGGAGGTCAGCACAAGATACAGGTCATCAAGACCTTGCTGATAAAACAGCTTGCAGTAAAGAAGCTGGCTAAATCCCACCAAACCAAGACGGTGACAAGAGTGACCTCTGGTCGTCCCCACTGCTACACTCCCACCAGCACCATGACCGTTTACAGATGTCATGGCAACGTCAGGAAGTTGCCCTATATTGTCTAAAAAGGGGAGGCGTGAATAATCCACCCCTTGTTTAGCATATCATCAAGAAATAGCCATAAAAATGGGCAACCAGCAGCCCTGAATTCTTTCTTGCACAAGATCCAAGAACCCTCCCTTGCGGTCTGGATCGAGACCCCGTTCCGGTAACATGTTCACATCCCATTCCTGTGGCTGCTTTCACAACACAATAGCAGCAGAATGGAGGCGTTGTGGCAGAGACGGCAGGGCCACAGAGGCTAAGACATTTTCTATCTGGCCCTTGATGGAAAAAGTTTCTCAAACTCTGCTGTGAGATATAACTCCCTCCCATGCCACCCGACAATTGTCTTAGTAAAACCTTCAGTGAGGCCAGATGCAGTGGCTCATGCCTGTAATCCCGGCACTTTGGGAGGCAAAGGGGGACAGATCACTTGAGGTTAGGAGTTTGAGACCATCCTGGCCAACAAGGCAAAACCCCGTCTTTACTAAAAATACAAAAATTAGCCAGGCGTAGGAGTGGGTGTCTATAATACCAGTTACTCAGGAGGCTGAAGCGGGGGAATCTCTTGAGCCCAGGGGGCGGAGGTTGCAGTGAGCCGAGATCACACTACTATACTCCAGCCTGGGTGAAAGGGCAAAACTCTGTCTCAAAAAACAAAAACAAAAACAAAAACAAAACATATACTACAAGGCTACAGTAACCAAAACAGCAGGGTACTGGTACCAAAACAGAGATACAGATCAATGGAACAGAACAGAGCCCTCAGAAATAACGCCGCTTATCTACAACTATCTGATCTTTGACAAATCTGAGAAAAACAAGCAGTGGGGAAAGGATTCCCTATTTAATAAATGGTGCTGGGAAAACTGGCTAGCCATATGTAGAAAGCTGAAACTGGATCCCTTCCTTACACCTTATACAAAAATTAATTCAAGATGGATTAAAGACTTACATGTTAGACCTAAAACCATAAAAACCCAAGAAGAAAACTTAGGCATTACCATTCAGGACATAGGCAAGGGCAAGAACTTCATGTCTAAAACACCAAAAGCAATGGCAACAAAAGCCAAAATTGACAAATGGGATCTCATTAAACTAAAGAGCTGCTGCACAGCAAAAGAACTACCATCAGAGTGAACAGGCAACCTACAGAATGGGAGAAAATTTTCGCAACCTACTCATCTGACAAAGGGCTAATATCCAGAATCTACAATGAACTCAAACAAATTTACAAGAAAAAAACAACCCCATCAAAAAGTGGGCAAAGGATATGAACAGACACTTCTCAAAAGAAGACATTTATGCAGCCAAAAGACACATGAAAAAACGCTCATCATCACTGGCCATCAGAGAAATGCAAATCAAAACCACAATGAGATACCATCTCACACCAGTTAGAATGGCAATCATTAAAAAGTCAGGAAACAACAGGTGCTGGAGAGGATGTGGAGAAATAGGAACACTTTTACACTGTTGGTGGGACTGTAAACTAGTTCAACCATTGTGGAAGTCAGTGTGGCAATTCCTCAGGGATCTAGAACTAGAAATACCATTTGACCCAGCCATCCCATTACTGGGTATATACCCAAAGGACTATAAATCATGCTGCTATAAAGACACATGCACACGTATGTTTACGCGGCACTATTCACAATAGCAAAGACTTGGAACCATCCCAAATGTCCAACAATCATAGACTGGATTAAGAAAATGTGGCACATATACACCATGGAATACTATGCAGCCATAAAAAATGATGAGTTCATGTCCTTTGTAGGGACATGGATGAAATTAGAAACCATCATTCTCAGCAAACTATCACAAGGACAAAAAACCAAACACTGCATGTTCTCACTCATAGATGGGAGTTGAACAATGAGAACACATGGACACAGGAAGGGGAACATCACACTCTGGGGACTGTTGTGGGGCAGGGGGAGGGGGGAGGGATAGCATTAGGAGATATACCTAATGCTAAATGATGAGTTAATGGGTGCAGCACACCAGCATGGCACATGTATACATATGTAACTAACCTGCACATTGTGCACATGTACCCTAAAACTTAAATAATAAAAAACCCAAAAAACAAAAAAAAACCCCAAACTTTCAGTGAAATCTCCACCACCTCTACCACAATTTCGAAGGAGCTACCCAGGCATGAAGGAGCAGGGATGAGAGACGGGGAGAGGGCACCCTGGTCCCCTGCAACCCAAAGAATGAGCCGCGGCCCAGCCGTGACTGCATCACCTGGGCTGAGAAACGCAGCACCTCAGGCCCCACCCCAGACCTGCTGAATCAAACCTTCATTTTAACGCCCTCCCCGATTATGCCTGTGTACTGGGTGTGTGGGAAGCCCTGCTCTATGCAGAAGACGGCCACCTCTGCCATGGGACCCCACAGGAGGTCCAGGTCTGCTGGGCTCTGATCATGTGCCACCCACCCTCTGGGATGACAGCACAGGGCCCAGGGCTGGACTTGTCCTGAGTTTCAGGGGCTCTGTACTGCTGGCCACCTCTGCCAAACTGTCCCCATCCACCCTGGGCCACACCCAGGCCTGCCTGCTAGGCCTCTGCTGGTGTCACCGCTGACCTTGATGGTGCCAAAGTCAGACGGGCCCCAGGCACTCAGGCTCAGAGCAGATCCAGAGACTCAGTGTGAGAGCAGAGAGGCCAGCGGTGAGCTCTCTGTCACTATCCACGGAGCGCTTCCCTGCACCCCAGCCCCAGTGGGCAGAGCTGGGAAAACTGAGGCCTGAGCCCTCGTCACCACACAGCTGGCTCCCTGGACTTCCCCCCGCAGGACTAGGCATTCCCAGGGTCTAGTCAAGCCTAGACCAGGGGTTGCAAACTGGTGGCCCTTGAGCTGATAAGTTTTATGTGGTCACTCACTCTGGTATTTTTCGTGTTGTTTCTTTTTCGAGACTGAGTCTTGCTCTGCCACCCAGTCCGGAGTGCAATGGCACAATCTTGGCTCACTGCAACCTCCGCCTCCTGGGTTCAAACGATTCTCCTACCTCCGCCTCCCAAGTAGCTGGGATTACAGGCATGCGCCACCACGCCCAGCTAATTTTGTTGTATTTTTAGTAGAGACAGGGTTTTACCGTGTTGGCCAGGCTGATCTCGAACTCCTGACCTCAAGTGATCCACCCACCTCGGCCTCCCAAAGTGTTGGGATATACGACATCTTGTATAATTCTGTTGGTGTGAAATTTCCAGAATAGATGAACGCATAGGGACGGAAGGCAGATTTGTGGTTGCTGGGGACCAGGGAGGAGGGGATGGGAGGGACTACTAATGTACTGATGGGTATGGGGTTTCCACTGGGGTGTTGAAAAGTTCTGGAACTTGCAAGCACCGATGATTGTAGAATAGTGTGAACGAACATAGCATCCCCGAGCTGTATACTTTAAAACGGTTTTACATTATTACACATATTTTACTACAAGAAGAAATGTGAAAAGATACATATGATGTGGAGGGTTTGAGACGTGGCATACACTCTGTAGTTCCCCACACAGCCCAGTGACACATTTCAGTTCTCCGCCTGCCCCCAAAGTCTTCAAGTTTGCAACCCCTGTACCCAATGCACACAGGTTTATCATTGAAACAGCGGGAGCAGGCTGGGTACACGGCCCACGCCTGTAATCCCAGCACTTTGGGAGGCCGAAACGGGCCGAACACTTGAGGTCAGGAGTTCAAGACAAGCCTGGCCAACATGGTGAAACCCTGTCTATACTAAAAATACAAAAATTTAGCTGGGCGTGGTGGTGGGCACCTGTAATCCCACCTACCTGGTGGGCTGAGGCAGGAGACACTTGAACCTGGTAGGCAGAGGTTGCAGTGAGCTGAGGTCATGCCACTACACTCAAGCCTGGGCAACTGAGCAAGACTCTGTCTCAGAAAAGGAAAGGAATGGGACGGAAAGGAACAGAACGGAACGGAAAGGAAAGGAAAACAAACAGCAGCAACAGCGGCAGCAGCTGCGATCACTGCCTGAGCATGCAGCAGGCGGCAAGGCCCCTCACTGTTTTATGTCACCTGTTTTATGAGGCAGGAACTGCTACTCCATATGGGTCAAAAATGTTGACTGAGCACCTACTACATGTCAGGCCCCGTCTCAAACCTGGGGATACTACCATGCACAAAATAGAAATGCCCGAGCCCGTGACGCTCAGGTGGCAGTGGTGGGAGGCAGATAGGACAAAGAGAAAGGCATTGTGCTTCCTGCCTGCACCTTCGGTAGAGACAGCTTGAAGCCACCTGAGCTGAGCTGCACCCCAGCCCTCAGCGCCACGGTCCGCTTGTCTCACGATGCCAGGACATGCCCACCGCCAGCCCAGCTGCCCATGACAGAGGTGGGCTTGCAACCCTTGGGTCCTGACTGATGTTTACCTGTGTTTGCAGATGGGACCACTCGATGACCATCAGGTTGAGCTGATGCCCCTGGGAACTGGGAGTCCAGGTGCATGTCACCAGGGATGTGGGGGCTTTTGAAGGAGGGGGACCATGTGAGTATCTCCTGGCAGCGACCTCAGCTCCAGGCCACACCTCAGGCAGCCCCTGTGATCAGGCTGTGCCAGCCCCCCTGGAGGGGCCCACTATGTACCACAACCATCCAGCCCAGGACAGAGACCCCATACCTCGAGAGGCTGCCCAGCGATGTCCCCTCGGCACCGTCCTGACAGCTGGGTGGGCGAGGCGTCTCCACTGCAGTTGACCTACAGAGACCAGTGGGTGGGAAGGGGCTGGCTTCTTCCCTGACCCCAGAGTGAACCGTCGTGGGTGCCAAGATCCCACTTGACCCCGCCACCCTTTGGGGAAGCCACCGTGGGCAAATAACCCCGAAGAGAGGTTTGCACAGGGACTTGAGGGCGAAGCCACAGCATCATCATCAAATGAAGGTAAACGGAGCTCCCAGCATGCAGGGCCTCCACGCCAGGCACGGTGCTAACTGAACCACAGAGTAACCACGGGAGGAGGTGGCAGATGAGGAAACTGAGTCACGCAAGTCAGGGAAAGAGGAAGCATCTTGCATGTGGTCACACAGTCAGCGACGGTGCAGCCTGGCTTCAGGCCAGGAGCCCTGCTCACTCACATTCCCTCTCCCACCATGGACGGTTTAGCCACCCTCAGGGACAGGCACCGAGGTGGTTTCCTGCTTTTCATTTCTGAGAACAATAAAGAGGACAGCTGCGGGTGTGAGGCTTCTCCAGGGTAGGGGCCCCAGGGAGGAACTGAGAGACCAGGGCCTCTACCATCTTCATTCTACCAGACAGGGCCTGGTGCAGGCTGCAGCCTGGCCCATGTGGGCACCCAACCCACTCACCTCCAGCTGGGAGGGCAGGGTGCCCTGCAGCCCCGAGAGGCCATGGTGCAGCCCCAGCACCAGCCCCTGGTGGCCACCCTCTGCCTTCCTCTCCAGGGCTGCGCGGAGCTGCTCGCCATCCAAGATCACCGTCAGACCGGCCGCCAGACTACGTCCCACACTCTGGGCAGAAGCAAAGCTGTTGGGTGTCCCTGGGACCCACTGGTCCCCGAGGGGGCCCGGGTGCAGCCCCCTCCTCACTCACCTGGAAGTGCCCATGGCCATCTAAGGAGAAGGGGAGGCCCCAGTGCTTGAGGCTGGGCATGGTGTGGGTGTGACGGAGGCTGGCATGGAGCTGGAGGCCCAGGGACTCGGGGGTCAGGTCCTCCAGGCCAATGGCACCGTCTAGCTGACCCCCCACGTTCCGCAGTGCCAGGCGTGCTGAGCAGTTGGAAGCCATGTGGGTGAGAGACAGGAGCATCCCTGCCTCAGAGGGGAGTCCTGGGGGAAGAGGCCAGCGGGCAGGAGTGGGCAGAGCCCCAGAGACCACTCAGCCCAGTCCACCACATTTAGTCAGGAGGGGAACATGACGGGGGCCTGGCCAGCACACCTGCTCTCTAGAGGATCCCCTGAGCCCCATAGCTCCAGGTCCTACTGCACCCAAGACACCAGGTGAAACCATCTGAAACTGTCCACATTTCACAGAAATGGCGATTTCATCTGGTCCAACCTCACAGCACAATTGCCACATGCAGCCGGTGCTAAGACCCATGTCCCTTAGGACTTCCAGCTCCCCGAGGAAAGGACACAAATCTCAGAGGGAAACAGGGGTCTGATTGTGTGTCCTCCCCTCGCTGCTGCACCTGGGGGCCCCTCCAGGCCTGGAGGTAACATCTGAGAAGCTCAAGCAGAGGCTGTTGGGATTATTTCATAGCTGCGGTCCCAGAGGGCATCCCTGGGGTCCCGGCTAGGCCAGGTATCCACGCTGCACAAGCTGTCCCAGGGAACGGGGGGGTGGGAGGCCTGGAGGGCTGATGGCAGCGGCTGTCACCAGCTGATTTGAAGCCTGTCAATATGGTAACAACTGGTGCCCTGAAGCTGCATGTTCTGGCTGAATCACGTCCCAGGGAAGGAGACACAGGTGTGCCGGGGAAGCCAGCAGGGGAAAGAAATGAAGCTGGAATGTGAATTTGGGGGTTGGAGGCTCATTTATCCCCCCTCCCTTGGCTCCAGGACTTAGAAGTCTTGGAGGAAGAAGCTGTTCTGCCTGGACCACTCGTCCTACCTGCATCACTCAGCGTGCTGATATTGTGTGTCAGGCCACCCGCAAGCTGTCCGTGCCGGGGGCCCCAGGAGCAGGCGCCACCCAGAGCCAGGCTGGCTGCATGGGCCCGGATGCTGGCCTGGGCCCTCAGGTTCCTCGTCTGGGCCTGCAGCCGGCCCTTCAGCTGGAGCTCTCCAGGCAAGGCCTGGCTGCTGTTCTGGGCAAGGACACAGGTCACGCTGCGCACGCTGGTGCCGTTCCCTGCCTTCTCATGCTTGTCCCGCAGGAGGAAGCCCAGCACAGCTGAGTCAGCAGTGACCCTGAGGGTGCCTGCAGAGGATGGTGGAGAAGAACAGAGCAGAGGCGGCTCAGGGAAATGAGCTGCTTTGGAGAGGAGGGAAGAGAATTTGGGGGTAAGAAGTTGCTAGATTCATGTGTCGCACTTGTAACTCATGTCAGAAATGGCACATTTGTGAAATCCATCAGAGCACACCAGCTCCCTCCCAGGATACTCTGAAAACCAAGTGAGCTAATTCGCAAAATAATTCAGAAAATCTGAACAGCTCTATATTTATATAGAGCTATACATTTATATAGCTGTATACGTTTTCCAAAAAACTCCCACAAAGAACGCTCCAGACGTCTTCGCTGGTAAAGTCGATCAGACGTTTAGAGAACATCACCACCAATCTGATACAAACTCGTTCAGAAAAGAGAAGAGAAGAGGATACTCGACTTGGTTTATGAAATTGGCATAAACCTCATACCAAACCTGACGAGAGCTTTGCAAAAAAGGAAAATTACAGCCCAATAGTGCTGTGAACACAGACACCAACTTTCTTAACAAAGTATTAGGAAACCAAATTCAATTACATATAGAAGGAAAGAAAAACATGCAGGGAATCCCACTAAAGCAAGGTTGGTTTCATACCGAAGTCCAATTTAATTCACACTATTAACAAAATTAAAGTGAAAAACCATATGAATATGTACTAGATTCAGAAAAGGCATTTGACTATATTCAACACCCATTCTTAAGAATAAAAACTGGCCAGGCGCGGTGGCTCACGCCTGTAATCCCAGCACTTTGGGAGGCTGAGACAGGCAGATCACTTGAGGTCAGGAGTTCGAGACCAGCCTGGTCAACATGGTGAAACCCTGTCTCTACTAAGAATATAAAAATTAGCCAGGTGTGGTGGCGCATGCCTGTCATCCCAGCTACTTGGGAGGCTAAAGTAGGAGACTCGCTTGAAACTGGGAGGTGGAGGTTGCAGGTTGCAGTGAGCAGAGATTGCACCACTGCACTCCAGTCTGGGAGACAGGGCAAGACTCTGTCTCTAAAAAACAACAACAAAAAAACTCTGCAAAACCAATAGCAAACATTAAAATTATTTGTGGAAATTTTGAACATTTTCTTTGTAAGATTGAGAACAAGGTAAGAATTTTTACTCTTAGCATATTTATTCAATATTATATACTGTATTTCTTAGCTACTGCAATAAGAAAAAAAAACCTAAATGGCATAAAAATATCAGGCCAGGCTAGGTGCAGTGGCTCATACCTGTAATCCCAGCACTTTGGGAAGTTGAGGTAGGAGGATTGTTTTAGCTCAGGCATTCCAGACCAGCCTGGGCAACAAAGGGAGACCCCACCTCTAAAAAAAAAATTATCTGGGCATGGTGGCATGTACCTGTATTCCCAAGTACTTGGGAGGCTAAGGCAGGAGGATGCTTGAGCCATGATCATCCCACTGCACTTCAGTCTGGGCGACAGAACAAGACCCCATCTCAAAAAAACAAAAAAAGGCATAAAAATCAAAATGGAAGAAAATATCCTATTCTAGAATATATAAAGAGTATCTACAAATCAATAAAAGACAAACAATTTAATAAATGGGCAAAAAAAAATTCATGTGACCTGTCTCAAAGGAAGCTACATGAACAAATAACACACATGAAGCAGTGCTTGGCCAGGCTCAGTGGCTCACACCTGTAATCCCAGCACTTTGGGAGGCCTAGGAGGGTGGGTCACCTGAGCTCAGGAGTTCAAGACCAGCCTGACCAACAAGGAGAAACCTCGTCTCTACTAATAATACAAAAAAAAATTAGCCAGACATGGTGGCGCATGCCTGTAATCCCAGCTACTCGGGAGGCTGAGGCACAAGAATCGCAGAGGTTGTGGTAAGCTGAGATGGCGCCATTGCACTCCAGCCTGGGCAACAAGAGCGAAACTCCATCTCAAAAAAAAAAAAAAAAAAAGTGCTCAACATCATTCATCAACAGGGAAATGCAAATTAAAGCCACAAGGAGAAAAAACTAGACACTAATTTGATTATTTTTTTTGAGACAGGGTCTCATTCTGTTGCCCAGGCTGGAATGCAGTGCCACAATCATGGCTCACTGCAGTGTCCACCTCCCAGGCTCAAGCGATCCTCCCACCCCAGCCTCCATGTAGCTGGGACTGTAGGCATGCACCACCATGCACAACTAATTTTTTTACAATTTTTGTAGCGACAGAGTCTCCCTATGTTGCCCAGGCTGGTCTGAAACTCCCAGGCTCAAGCAATCTGCCCTCCTCCACCTCCCAAAGTGCTGGGATTATAGGTGTGAGCCACTGCTCCCAGCTGAGATGTGCACATTTCTTTTTATGTAAATTTTATATCAGAGGAAGGAAGAAAGGGAAGGAGACTAAGAGCAGGGAGAATTGTAAGCACATTTTGAGATTTAGTCCATGATGTGTATGATAATCCATTTGGGTGTAAGGTGTTCTGATGTCTACAACTCACTCTGAAAAGCATCAAAAACAACATAGATGGATGTGTTACAGGAAAGGGGTCCGGATCCAGACCCCAAGACAGGCTTCTTGGATCTCCCACAAGAAAGAATTCAGGGAAAGTCCACGGTGCAAAGCAAAAGCAAGTTTATTAAAAAAGGAAAGGAATAAAGAATGGCTACTCCAGACACAGCAGCCCTGAGGGTGGCTGGTTGCCCATTATTATGGTTATTTCTTGATTATATGCTAAACTAGGGGTGGATTATTCATGCCTCCCCTTTGGGTTTATTTTATTTTTTGAGACTGAGCTTCACTCTTGTTGCCCAGGCTGGAGTGCAGTGGCGTAATCTCCTCTCGCTGCAACCTCCACCTTCCAGGTTCAAGCGACTCTCCTGCTTGAGCTTCCTGAGTAGCTGGGATTACAGGCATGTGCCACCATGCCTGGCTAATTTTTTTGTATTTTTAGTAGAGATGGGGTTGCACCATGTTGGCCAGGCTAGTCTCGAACTCCTGACCTCAGGTGATCCACCTGCTTCAACCTCCCAAAGTGTTGAGATTACAGGCGTGAGCCACCGCGGCCGGCCCATCCCTCCCCTTTTTAGACCATATGAGGTAACTTCCTGATGTTGCCATGGCATTTGTAAATGACCATGGCGCCGGTGGGAATGTAGTAATGAGAACGAACAGAGGACGCTCTCGTCACCATCTTGGTTTTGGTGGGATTCAGCCGGCTTCTTTACTGAAACCTGTTTTATCAGCAAGGTCTTTATGACCCATATCTTGTGGCGACCTCCTATCTCTTCCTGTGACTAAGAGTGCCTTAACCTCCTGGGAACGCAGCCCCGTAGGTCTCAGCCTCATTCTACCCAGCCCCTATTCAAGATGGAGTTGCTCTGGTTTACACACCTCTGACAGATGGAGAGTGGATAGGGGATAAAGAAAATAACACAAAATGCGAACAATTATAACATTTAGGTGGGGGGCACGTGGGTGTTTGCGTACAATTCAACTTTTCTATATGCTTGAAATCTTGCATGGGAAATGGGAGGGGGAGGGGGAGGAGCCGTCTTGTAGGGACTCCCATGGGGCAAATCTAGGAAAATCCGGCACTGAAATAATGATCATGACAGATTACTGAATAAAATAAGAATCCATGAGTCCCTACTGAGGTTAAGGAAGGAAAGAAGGAGGGTGATATGGTTTGGACCTGTGTCCCCAACAACCCTCATGTTGAATTGTAATCCCCAGCGTCAGGGGTGGGGCCTGGTGGGAGGTGACTGGTTGGCCTGGGAGCGGATTTCTTAAACAGTTTAGTAGCATCCCCTGGTACTGTCCTTTCCATAGTGAGATCTGGTTGTTTAACGTGTGTAGCAGCTCCCCCCTCTTTCTCTTAATCCTGCTCTGGCCCTGTGACGTGCTGGCAGAGAAGAAGATGCACCGTACTTCCAGTACAGCTTGCAGAACTATGAGCCAACGTCTTTATAAATTACCCAGTCTCAGGATGTGACAGCATTGCAAGGACAGACTAATACAGAAGGGAAGGGAAGGGCAAAGGGAGTAAGCAGGGAAAGCATTCTGCCCTAAGCAATAAATTATTTTTTGAGACAGAGTCTCACTCTATCACCCAGGATTGGAGAGCAGTGGTGTGATCTTGGCTCACTGCAACCTCTGCCTTCCGTGTTCGAGTGATTCTTGTGCCTCAGCCTCCTGAGTAGCTGGGACTACAGGCGTGTACCGCCACCCCTGGCTAATTTTTGTGTTTTCAGTAGCGACGGGGTTTCACCATGTTGGCCAGGCTGGTCTTGAACTCCTGGCTACAAGTGATCTGCCCGCCTCAGCCTCCCAAAGTGCTGGGATTACAGGCATGAGCCACCATGCCTGGCCTGTAAGCAATAAATTAAAAAAAAAAAATTAGAAAAATCCCCATTTGGCAATCATCATAACAGTAACAGACTCAGACAAGCGTCATCAGTGGGTACTAAAACTAGGAGGGTCACAATTCCATGAGAACACAGAATACTTACATGACTTCCAAGTATCTCACCCCAGTTACTTATTAATTACAAAGGAAATAACTAAAAGCTTTACAGCCAAGAAATCTGGCAACCCTACCTTAATCAAGAGATCAAAGCTAATGTCACCAACGTTGGACAAACAGACAGAAGGTGCCACCTGACAAGAGGCTGCCTCATTTCTGTGGTGTCCTACCAACAGGCTTTCTTGAATGCAGGCATCGGGAAGTGTCACTCAAACCCAGACGGAGGGCTGTTTCACAACATGACTGCCCTGTACCCTTCAAAATGTAAATATCTGCCAGGCACGGTGGCTCACACCTGTAATCCCAGCACTTTGGGAGTGGAGGCAGATCGATCACTTGAGGCCAGGAGTTCGAGACCAGCCTGGTCAACCTGGTGAAACCCCGTCTCTATTAAAAATACAAAAAAAAAAATTAGCCAGGTGTGATGCTGTGTTCCTGTAATCCAAGCTACTCGGGAGGCTGAGGCAGCAGAATTGCTTGAACCCGGGAGGCGGAGGTTGCAGTGAGCTGAGATTGCTCCATTGCACTCCAGCCTGGGGGACAAGAGCAAAACTCAGTCTCAAAAAAGAAAACGAAAAAAAAGAATTATCATGTCCGCAATCTAGGAAAACACAATTCAGGAATAAAATAATATGTTAAATATACATACATATAGAGAGAATATGAGAATGATAAGGGAAATGTAAAATGTTAGTAACTGATTAATCTGGGCAAAGAGGCTGTGCGATTCTTTGCATTGTTCTTGCAACTTTTCTACAAGTCTAGTGTTACGTCAAAATAAAAGGTATTCCAAAATATATGCCTGGGAAACCCTGCACCCAACTCTCCCTCCTGGAGATATACAATGTCCATTAGCGTGTTAAAGGCTCTGACAAGTCCTGCATAAGGAACCCTATTCAGTTTTTAGTGAGCAGATTTTCTTTGTCAGAATGCATGTTCATTTCTCACAAAGGGAAATCATCCATACCCCTTTATCTAAACCTGTAGATATGCCAGTGTGAGATGCTGGAGTTGGAGCATCACTGGACTTGGGTGGAAATGAATCTACCTTGCAGTTCCAAAGAAAGTGCTTGCCGCTGCCCCCATGGCGTTCCCCAGGACCTCACCCTCTTGAAGTGTCTCCTTCTGCTTCAGCCTTCCTGTGAGTGTCAGAAGGCGGGGCATCGCTGCCCAGCCAGCCACCGTGTGCCGGGTTTGGCTCTGGAAAGTCAGGATCCGGCCTCCCCTCCATTCCTCAGATGCCTTGAGGAGCAACTGTGCTGTGTTCTGGTCCAGCAGTGCCTTGGAAAACAGCCAAATCCTACGCAGCGAAGTAAGGGGGTTAAGATCATGGGCTTTGTAGTCAGGCAAACCTGGGTTCCAACCCCAATGCTGCTGCTCACTAACAGGATGACCTGGGACAAGGACATAACCTCTCTGAGCATCAGTTTCTCCTTCTGCAAAGTGGGGAATAAAGTGGACATACTGATATTGAGCTTTTTTTCATTTTTTTCCTAGGAGACAGAGTGACTCTGTCACCCAGGCTGGAGTACAGTGGCACAATCTCAGCTCACTGCAACCTCCGCCTCCTGGGTTCAAGCGATTCTCCTGTCTCAGCCTCCTGAGTAGCTGGGATTACAGGGACCCACCACAACAGCTGGCTAGTTTTTGTACTTTTAGTAGAGATGGGGTTTCACCACGCTGCCCAGGCTGGTCTCGAACTCCCGACCTCAGGTGATCTGCCCGCCTTGGTTTCCCAAAGTGCTGGGATTACAGGCATGAGCTGCTGTGCCTGGCCTTGAACTGATATTGATATTGATACCAACAGGTACTCAACCAGGTGTGAAACAGTGTGTTTGCACCTATGGCCAGCTCTTCCCATACTCTCCTGCAAGGTGACTTTGCCACTCCTGCATTAACACGTGAGATCTATGTCCTCTCCCTTTGAATCAGGACTGGCCTTGTGACCTACGTTTTGGTCAGTAGAATGTGGCAGAAGTGACAATGTAGAACTTTCAAGATTGGGCCCTAAGATCTGCAACTTTCACCTTCTCACGTGAATGCTGCCTCTTGGAACCCAGCCACCTGGTAAGAAGTCTGACCAGCCTGAGACCGCCATGATGTGAGGAAGCCCAAGCAGCCACTTGAAAAGAGAGAGGGGGATGCACACGGAAGAGCACCGAGGTGCCAGACATGTAAAGGAAGCCTTCCTGGACTTCCCAGTCCACCCCCGTCCTCAGCCCATGCACACATCTGGCTGGGAACTGACTCAGCTGAAGGGTGATGTCAGCCAAGAGTCCCAGAGAATGACCCCTGCCAAAGCCACACAGAACAGAACTGCCTAAGCCTTGTGTAAGTTCCTGACCCACAGAATCGTGAGCAAACAAAATGGTTGTTCTTTAATCTCTATGCTTTGGAGTAGCTTGTTATGCAGCAACATCTAACCAACAGACTCTGCCATGCACTGTGCACTTTAGACACATTGTCTGACTCCTTACAAAAGCCCTGTGAGTTTTGAGAATATTATGAACCCTAATATACAGATGAGGAAACAGGTAGAGAGTAATATGCCCAAAGCTCAAATAAGCAGTTAGCAGTACCTAAAGCATAGGGTTGCTTAGAATTAAATGAACTTTGGAATATAAGGTTCCTGCTCCAGGGTCATAATGAGTGATTGATAAATGTGAGAAAAGGAACAGCCCCAAGAAGCTTGCTGTTAAACTTGCTGGAAAATTGAGGCAGGGGACACAGTTCCTATCATCACACAGTGAGTTCCTACATGACACCATTGGAGAGATTTCCCTTGAGCTTCACCACCAGGAACCAGATCAGCCATGCATTTCGTGGTGCACAGCTGTGGACTGTGTGTGTGCACTTCCTGAGGGCCACTGCAAATACTACTACTTGTTGGTTTATCTCTTTGCATTGGCTGCTAGGAAGCTCAGAGCCAAATCTTCAGCTGAGCTCTAAATAACACAGAGGAACTCATGGCATGAATTTTGTTTACTGAAACTACTTTGAGCAGCTTCCCATTTTTCTTTTCCTTTCCCCCTAACTTCCTCGTGTATCTTTTTAAAATCTAGAACAAGGGTTGGAAAACTACAGCTTGTGGGCCAAAGCTGGCCCACCACTTGTTTTTATAAATAAAGTTTTATTGGAGCACAATCATGCCCATTATTTATGAATTGTCTACGACACTCTTGTACCGCAATGGCAGGGTTGAGTAGTTGCAACAGAGACCATATGGCCCACAAAGCTGAAAATATTTCCCATCTGGCCTTTTACTGAGAGTCTGCCAACTCCTGACCTACAATAAGGTGCATTTTAATAATTTGCCTCGAATCCTTTTCAGACTGGGGATAAGGATGGGCAGTTGGACAGGTGGATGGACAGACAGCTGTGGTGGCAATTCTGAGGACAAAGTTATCTAGGATCATGCCCACAGCCCAGGTCTCCTTAAATCCATGCCAAAGCTGCAACAAACATGGGATTGCAGAGGAAATATTTAGTGGAGACCCAATTTGTACCAGAATGTGCAGTACTCAAAATACCAGCATAATATTGTGATGTAATAGGAAATATATATTTGGTCTCTGTCCCTAATCCTTGACACAGAGCTCCTAATGCCTTGGAACTAGAGAGTCTCTTTTGTTGACAGGAGCATCTTTGGTTCTAATGAGGTGACTCTTGGTGGGTTTCTGGACAGGAACTTGTCAACAGAAAGATCAAGCCATGATTAGAGGTTGGAACATTCAGCCCTACCTCCCATCCTCTGAGAAGGGGAGAGGGGCTAGAGGTTGAGTTAATAAGCGGTCATGCCTGCATGATGAAGCCACCATAGAAATCCCTGAACCATGGGGTTCACAGAGAGCTTCTGGGCTGAACACACAGAGGGTGGTGAGCCCAGAGAGGGCAGGGAAGCCCAGCATCCCTTGCCCCATACCTTGCCCTATGCGTCTCTTCCATCTGGCTGTTCTCAAATCATATCCTCTATAATCAATGAATAAATATATGTAAAATGTTTCCCTGAGTTCTGTGAGCCATTTTCGCGAATGATCAGACACAAGATGGGAGGAGGTTATGGGGACCTCCAAGTTACAGCCAGTTGGTCAGGAGGCAGGGGAAGGCTCAGAAGCAGAGGGAGGACAGGAAGGGTCTATAGGAACCTGAGTGAGGGGGAGGATCCCTCCTCCAGGAAGCCCTCCCGAGCCACTCCAGCTCTTGAGCGCTCACTAAGCACAGTGGGCAGCAGAACCTAGGTTCTTCCACTGTTATGAGAGCATTCACGGTATATAACACAAAGAATTATAATAGTCTATAAGTAATAATGTACAATAATGTATAAAGGGTGGCTCATGCCTGTAGTCCTGGCATGTTGGGAGGCTAAGGCTGGAAAATTGCTTCAGGCCAGGAGTTCAAGACCAGCCTGAGCAACATAGCAAGACCCCGTTCCTACAAAAAAAGTACAAAAATTATCCAGGTGCGGTGGTGAGCCTGTAGTTCCAGCTACTAGAGAGGCTGAGGGGAATGGTGTCTAAAGTTGGGGGCAGTCTCGCACACTTAACATGTGGGGTCTGATGCTACCTCCAGGTATATAGAGTCAGCACTGAGACCATTTGTAGGACACCCAGTTAGTGTCCACCAGAGAATTGCTTGATGGGGAAAAAGACCCCCTGTTCCTGGCCACAGAATTATCCTGTACTGAGCATTAAGAGGACAGCAGCAGAAAAGAGTTTGTTTTTTCCGATTACACCTGCAGCAAAGATGGTAGCCAGCTACTGAGCATGCTCACTGGCCCTGGCTTGGAATTCAAAGGCAGGGCTCAGTTCACCATTAGGACAACCCTAAGAAGCAGGTGGAGAAACTGAGGCACAGAAGGGCGAGTGGTCCCAGAGGCAGCCGTGGCCGAGTTGGGACTTGAACCCAAGTGGTCACCCCT
Organism: Pan troglodytes; assembly: GCF_028858775.2. Classification (NCBI taxonomy): domain Eukaryota; kingdom Metazoa; phylum Chordata; class Mammalia; order Primates; family Hominidae; genus Pan; species Pan troglodytes. Next base: position 14,082,521 of record NC_072416.2, read on the forward strand.
GGACCCTAGGCTCCTGAGCACCCCACCATAGTGGACACATGAGTAGGTAAATATATACTCAGACATGAGACCAGACGGAGATGCACGTTCCTTGGGATCACTAGTGATTTTTATTTCATTCCTTTTTACATGATTATTATTATTACTATTTTAGAGTCAGGCTCATTTCACTGTTGCCCAGGCTGGGCTGCAATGCTGCAATCACAGCTCGCTGCAGCCTCCAACTCCCAAGCTCAAGCAATCCTCTCGCCTCAGCCTCCCGAGTAGCTGGGACTACAGGTGCATGCCACCACATCTGGCTATTTTTAAAAATTTTTCTGTACAGATGGGGTCTGTGTTGTCCAGACTGGTCTTGAATTCCTGAGCTCAAGCAATCCTCTCACCTCAGCCTCCTGAGTAGCTGGGACTACAGGTGCACCCCACCACACCTGGCTAATATTTTTTTATTTTTTGGAGAGATGGGGTCTTGCTATATTGTGCAAGCTGCTCTTGAGCTCCTGAACTCAAGAAATCCTCCTGCCTCAGCCTCCCAAAGCCCTGGGGTGTGACTCAAGGTGCCCAGCCCTTTATACATTATCCTTTAAGCCATCTACAATGAACACGCTCATAAAAACGCAAAAAAGAAACAAAGGGCCAAAGTGAAGAACTGAACACCACCCCCTTTTCATGCCCTCAGTGGCACCAATGGGGCTGACTTGGGTGTGGTCTCAGAGGAACAGAAGAGGGGCCTCTGAGTGAGGATCTCCCATATACCAGGACACCAGCCTTTTGGCCTCTGTGGTCTCCCTGCCTCCTTGCAGGCCACCTGGGGACCATTACCTTGCTGGGGTGATCTTTGCAGACAGCTGCAGCCGAACAGCCCTGGGGGCACTGAGGACAGCCTGGTGGAGAAGGACACTCACACCCCAGCCCCGGCTGCTCCTCCGAGTGTCCTGGCTGGCGTCGACCTCCAGCAGAACCAGCTCCCGGCCAGACATTTGCACAGATAGAGACCCGTTGAGGCTGCGCACTCTGTAGCGCCCGGCAGCTGCCTGCACCTGCAGGGAGGCAGGGGAGGGACAGGAAGGGTCTATGCGATCCTGGGTGTGGGGGAGGGCTGCCTCCTTCTCCATGAAGCCCTCCTGAGCCACTCCAACTTTGAGAACTCACCAATCATGGTAGACAGCACACAATTAAGAGGAGAAATGAGACAGAGGGAGGAATGGGGGAGATAGCCTACCCTGGCTCCAGCTCCTGGCCCAGGGGTACAGTCCCATCTTGTCCTTTCCACCACATGTGAAATGGGAGTTCTTACTGTACAAATGGGGAAACTGAGGCACTGAAAGGGTCACATATGCCACCTGAGTCTACCTAGCTCTAAAACTCGTGCTGGTGCCTGAAGGGGGCTGGTGGGGGAAGCAGAGGACATCTTTGCAACTCCTCCACAGAAAAGGAGGCCCCAGAGAGTGCCCCACGGGAACCAGAGGACCCAGAACTTCTGGGGTTCAAAGAGGATGGCATCTGGGTACCCAAGTGGTCAGGCTGGGGTGAACATGTAGCTAGTCCCAACAAGGGTGCTGAAGGGAGCAGTGGGGAGGGGAGCAGTGGAGGGTGGGAGCAGAGAGGTCCAAGGCTCCACCAGCTCCCAAGGGACGTGAGCCTATCCCTTTCCTGATCTGGGCCTCAGTTTCCCCATCTGCAAAGCAGGTTTAGCCCCATGGTTCTCAATCCAGCCTGTGCATTACAATCACAGGAAAAGTTTTTTTTTTTTTCTTTTCTGTTCTGAGACGGAGTCTTGCTGTGTCACCCAGGCTGGAGTGCAGTGGCACAATCTCGGCTCACTGCAACCTCTGTCTCCCAGGTTCAAGCAATTCTCCTGCCTCAGCCTCCCGAGTAGCTGGGAATACAAGTGCCCGCCACCATGCCCAGCTAATTTTTTTTTTTTTTTTTGTATTTTTAGTAGAGACGGGGTTTCACCATGTTTCCCAGGTTGGTCTCGAACTTCTGACCTCAGGTGATCTGTCTGCCTCGACCTCCCTAAGTGCTGGGATTACAGGCGTGAGCCACCATGCCTGGCCTGGAAAGGTTTTAAAAGAATGCCTGGTGCCTCCTTAGATGAGATGCTGAATGAAACATGATACACCCAGACAATGGAATATTATCTAGTGCTAATATAAAATGAGCTATTAAGCTGAAAAAGACATGGAGGAAACTTAAATGTATGTTACTAAGTGAAAGAAGCCCATCTGAAAAGGCTGCATACTGTATTCCAACTCTATGACATTCTGGAAAAAGGCAAAACCACAGACAGTAAAAAGATCAGTGGTTGCCGGAGGTGGAGTGTAGGAAGAGGGATGAAAAGGCAGAACCCAGAGGATTTTTTAGGGCAGGGAAACTGTTCTGAATGATGCCGTAATGGCAGATCCATTACATTATATCAATCTGTCAAAATCCATAGGCTGGCAGGGCATGATGACTCACACCTGTGACCCCAGCCCTTTGGAGACCAAGGCAGGAGGACTGCTGAAGGCCAGGAGTTGAGACCAGCCTGGGCAACAGAGTAATACCCGCATCTCTACAAAAAATTAAAACATTAGCTGAGCGTGGTGGCATGCACCTGCAGTCCCAGCTACTCAGAAGGCTGTGGTGAAAGGATGGCTGGAGCCTGGGTGGTGGAGGCTGCAGTGAGCCATGATCATGCCACTGCTCTCCAGCCTGGGTGACAGAGTAAGACCCTGTCTTAAAAATTAAAATTAAAATTAATGTTTGAGCTGGGCACAGTAGCTCACACCAGTAATCCCAGAACTTTGGAAGGCCGGGGCAGGCGGATCACTTGAGGTGAGGAGCTCAAGACCAGCCCGGCCAATGTAGTGAAATCCCATCTCTACTAAAAATACAAAAAATTATCTGGGTGTGGTGGTGCATGCCTGTAATCCCAGCTACTTGGGAGGCGGAGGCACAAGAATCGCTTGAACCTGGGAGGCGGAGGTTGCAGTGAGCCGAGATCATGCCACAGCACTCCAGCTTGGTTGACAGAGCGAGACTCGGTCTCGAAAAATACCAATGATAATAATGTTTGCACTCATTAGATGACCCAGCACCCAAGCTTCCAGGGCAACCCACCCCCACTCCCCAGTGAGTTCGGGGGATCGATCACATGGGCTCAGAAACCAGAATGCCTGGGTTCCCACCCAAGATCTTCCACTGGTGAGCTCCATGATCTTGGGCAAGTCACGCCACCTCTCTAAATCTCAGAGCCTCACCCACAAAATGACAATGGTGCTCCATGCCCCCCACAATAGCATCATGAGGTGACCATGAGCTAATCCACAAAGAGGGTTTAGAACAGAGCCTGCCACGCAATCATTTCACAGACATCAGCTCCTGGAACAAATGGTTAATATGATGACATTTCCTCCAATCTAAGATGCCAGCAGCTCTCAAATGGGCCAGATCTCTGGGAACTCCACAAAAGCAAAAGGTTGCTAGTGAAACAGTGACCTGTGTCAAGGTGAAGATACAGACCGACTTCAGGGACATCAACCTGTGAAAGCTCATGCCTCGAAGAATAAGCAGTTCCCTCCATTCAGAGCCATTCTCAGGCTCCATTCAAGTTTCTAAAACCCAATACACAGGGAATGAACAGCAGGTGTTTAAAAAAATGCTATCAGGGCTGGGCGCAGTGGCTCGTGCCTGTAATCCCAGCACCTTGGGAGGCCAAGGGAAGAGGATCGCTTGAGCCCAGGAGCTCAAGGCCAGCCTGGGCAACATAGCGAGACACTGTCTCTGCAAAAAAAAAAAAAAAAAAAAGTACAAAAATTAGCTGGGTGTTGTGGCATGTGCCTGTGGTACCAGCTACTCAGGAGGCTGAGGTGGGAGGACCGCTTGACCCCAGGTGGTCAAGGCTGAAGTGAGCCGTGATTATGCCACTGCACTTCAGCCCAGCTAACAGAGTGAGATCCTGTCTCAAAAGAAATTTTAAAATGCTATCAGGCTAGGTGCGGTGGCTCATGCCTGTAATCTTAGCACTTTGGAAGGTTGAAGGAGAAAGACAGCTTGGGGCCAAGAGTTTAAAACCAGCCTGGGCAACATAGTGAGACCCCACCTCTAATTTTTTTTATTGCTGTCAAATTAATGGTGTGCCCCATGTCTCCTGAGGGCCTCATCCCTGTTGGGATTTCCTATTTACACCTCCACATCCTTGAAATAGCCACCCCCTAATTTCTGTGCACACACCATGCACAGCCTGCTCAGTGAAGCCACAAATTTGGTGGGGGGGACAGGGCTCCCACCTGGATGTCTTTCTCCACCTCCAAAATACCCCGGGTCAACAAAGCCCTCTTGAAGGATTACATGGCTTCTCCCAAGCCCAAATATAGGGTAGAGTTTGGAGGAAAACTCTGCTTCTGTCCATTTTCAAGAGTGAAATGTGATCCTTCACCCCCTTCAGCCTGGACCATCACTTCCAAATGATGGATGTGGAAACCTCCCTGCCATCTGTTCTTGATTCTGCAGGGCTGTTTGGCTAAGCACAACATTGCAAGTGTGGCCTCCCTCCCTCGGGCCCCCATCCTGCCTTCTTTCTGCCCATCTCCCAGCAGGCCAGCTGCTCAGAGACAACCCTTGGCAGGCGAGTCAAGGTCATCTCCAAGGGAGCAACGTCCATACCTGGAAGTTTGGAGGAAATGTTGGTCCGTGAGGATGCCTGAGTTGGAAGAAAAATGCAAAGTCGGAGTCAGATCCGTTCAGCTGGACCGAGGCCTGTTGCGGGGAGAGTTGAAGAGGGGTCAGAGGGAACAGAGAGAGAGATGCAGAACACTAGGAGGTGGCTACTGGGCAAATGCATCCCAGAATATGCCCAAAGCTCAAACCAGAAACTTCTGTCCTCCCTTAATATTCCTCAGCCCTCAATCTTACGCAGGCTGTGCTACTGAAAAAGGTTGCTTAGGAAGTGACATCCTGGATGGGGGGCTGGGAAGACCACTCTGGAACCCCCTACTCCCTGCCATGGTGCCTACTCATGCCTCCCACAGCCACACCACCTTCTACTTGACCCTGACCTTGAACCAGGCACTGTGCTACCAGGTTCACAATGACCACCTCATTTAATCCTCAACACTGCTTTGCTGGGTTGCTGTTACCATCCCATTTCCCAGCTAGCAAAACTGAGGCTCAGTGGGATTCAGTAATTCACCCAAGGTTACACAGCTAGTTAACAGTGGAACTGGGAATTGAACTTGAACTTATATAACACTAAAAGCCCACTAGATTGAAAGCTCCTCAGAGATGGGAACAGAGATGGGGACAGAGTCACCCAGCAGAGATACAACCCATCCATGCTGAATGAATGGACAGGAATGAACACGTCCACGGATGAACAAATGAACAGCCATGAATGAGTAAATATACCTACAATGGCTGCTATATATTCACCAAACTGCATTTCCTTTTCTTCCTGGACATATAGCTAAAACTACATTTCCCAGCCTCCCTTGCAGCTAGGTAGGATCATGTGAGGAGAACCCAGGCAAAAATGACCTTTCTACCTATGGGTCTGGCACATAAAAGCCTCCTGCATAATTCTCCACTCTCTGTCCCTCCATCTGCCTGCTGGGGCAGAGCCACAAGATGGGGAGGCCTGGATCCTGAGAGACTGCATGGAGCAGAGCCACGCTGAACTGCACATTAACACTGGCCTTTCACAAAGAGCCAAACATTGTTTACAACAACAGTCAATGCATCCTGACTAATCACACACACCCTGCCAAAATAAGGGCTGTGCTGTTGGCTCCCCAGGGTCATGTCTCCTGCCACCTCCTCAGACATCTCACACAGGGCACCTTCACTGAAGGTTATTAAGACCCGGCCTCCCTCGGCAAGGGAGCAGAACTCAGTCTCCTGACCTGGGATGTGACGTTGTGATTGACGGCAGCTCGTGCATCCATGCCAAAGTTGAATGTTCCTTGGGGACTGTGTCTAAAGATGATGCCCCCATCCAAGCTCAGGGCCTGGGGGAAGCTCAGCTGGGAAGAAATAGACAACACCCTTTACTTCCGCTAACAGCCAAGCTCTGTGTGGAGGGCACAAACCAGTGTCTGCCCAATCTGGGGACCCATACCTGGTAGGAATGGGCCAAGTCCAGGGCCAGGCTGTGCCGGATTTCCCCATGCTGAGATCTGTCATGATGCAAACCCTTCAAGTGCAGGACAACTTTCCGGTCGACTTTCAAAGTGGCCTCGACCTCCCTGTTCTTAGCCTGGGTGTGTGAGAACCAGAGGCACTGAGAGAGGTCTCATCCCATCTCTATGTGCCTGCAGAAGCTACCCTGGGAATCCAGTGGTCAGAAGAAAGTAGTCCAAAGATTGATGGGTTATGGAGCAGTCTACACTCTTCCACTTATAGGGCAGGAAGCGGGGATGGGTACACAGGAATGGTAAACTCCAGTGCCTACAGGTAAGATTAGCAGGGTGGGCTTGATGGAACAAATGTGAATGTGTCTTGCTCAAAGAAAGTGCCTTGGGAGTAGTTTATTTTGTTCATTGCCATATTCCTAATACTTAGCACAGGTCCTGGCACATAGTAGGTGCTCAATAAATATTTGGACAAATGCAGAACCACTAGTTACAGCCTGAAACCCCAAGGTCAAAGCTGTGCTAGAGTGAAAGAATGAGTAACTCATAGTGGAGCTGGCAGAAGAACACTCATTCCACGATGACATCCATGTCCTCATCACTGGAACCTGTCAATATGTGACCTTTCATGGCAAAAGAGACTTTGCAGTGTGATTGGATTGAGGATCTTGAGATGAGGAGGTTATCTGGGTGGCCCTAAAGTAATCACAGGGATCCTATGAGAGGGAGGCAGGAGGGTCAGAGTCACACAGAGACTGGAAGATGCCACGCTGTTGGCTTTGAAGGTGGAAGAAGGGGCCATGAGCCAAGGCATGCAGGCAGCTTCCACAAGCTGGGAAAGGAAAGGAAATAGACTCTCCTCTGGAGCCTCCAGAAGGAACACAACCCTGCTAATACCTTGATTTTAGCCACGTGAGATCCATTTTGGGCTTCTGAATTCCAAAACTGTAAAATCTGTGGTGTTTTAAACCACTAAGATTGCAGCGATTTGTTATGGCAGCCATAGCAAACTAATACACAATTACTCCATCATTTATTCACTCAACAATCATTTAGCTTCTGCCACAGGCCAAGTACACAGTAGCATGTTGCCATCTTTTCCTACCTGTGTTGACTGAGAAGTTAAAAATGCCTGCCAAGGGGCTTTATCATTGGAGTGCATCTTTAAAGGGTGCTCGGCTTTACTTTAGAACCAAGACGGAGGAAGAGAAATAAGGGTCCAAGAGGAGAGAAAAATGTATGTCATTAAACAGCTTATTTTATTCTATTTTAAATTTTATTTTATTTTAGAGACAGCCTCGCTCTGTCACCCAGGCTGGAGTGCAGTGGCGTGATCTCGGCTCACTGCAACCTCCACCTCCCAGGTTCAAGCGATTCTCCTGCCTCAGCCTCCTGAGTAACTGGGATTACAGGAGCCTGCCACCATGCCTGGCTAATTTTTTTTTTGTATTTAGTAGAGATGGGGGTTTCACCATGTTGGTCAGGCTGGTCTCGAACTCCTGACCTCAAATGATCCGCCTGCCTCGGCCTCCCAAAGTGCTAGTATTACAGGCATGAGCCATCTCGCCCAGCCTAGACACGGTTTTAAAAAGAGCAGACAGCCAAATTATATGAAACGAAACGACTGCCATTTACTCAGTCAGACCCTGTTGTTGTCAGCTGGGATTTGAGGCCTGGTGTGGTCACACCGTCTGATTTTCTTCTTATAAACACCGGAAATCTGGGTTTTACTCAAAATCTTCTGATTTTCAATGGTAGCAATTAATTTCCTTAAAAAATTTAAATGCTAAGCAGACCAAACAAAACCCATCTGCAGGTTGAATTTGGCCCATGGCGCCGGCTCTGCAATCTCCGGTTTAAGAAACAGCAAACACCATCGGGAGCCACTTCTGCAGGTGTCTAAGGCTGTCATCCTGCCATTTGTTTCTCCCTAGAAGCTCCAATAACTGTACTACCTTATCCCCGGGGAGCCACACGCAGCCTCGTTTAACTAATGGTGAAGGGAGCCCCCAGAAAGGTGGGTCTCAATGCTCAACAGCTGCCTGGTTCACCCTCCTTCCCAGGGGCTGTTGCGTATCTTGCAAATAGAAATGGCCGGGCGTGGTGGTTCATGGCTGTAATCCCAGCACTTTGGGAGGCTGAGGCTGGGGGATCACCTGAGGTCAGGAGCTCGAGACCAGCCTGGCCAACATGCAGAAACCCCAACTCTACTAAAAGTACAAAACTTAGCCGGGTGTGGTCATGGGAGCCTGTAATCCCAGCTACTCGGGAGGCTGAGGCAGGAGAATCACTTGAACCCAGGAGGCAGAGGTTGCAATGAGCCGACATCGCGCAGCTGCACCCTAGCCTGGGCAACAGAGCAAGACTCGATCCTCAGTCTCAAAAAAAAAAAAAAAAAGTGATGGGAGGGGTCTGTGCATGAACCTGGGACATGGAGGTTGCGGTGAGCTGAGATCAAGTCATTGCACTCCAGACTCCAGCCTAGACAACAGAGTGAGACTCTGTCTTAAAAAAAAAAAAAAAAAAAAAAAGAGAGAGAGAGAGAAACAATGACTATCTCCCTTGCACACAGTAGATGCTCCATAAATGCTTGCTGAAAAATACGGTGCTCTCCCAGAGTATCAACTCCTCCTAGAGGTGTCAGGAAGAAGACCCGGATGGGGTTCTAGTAGGCATTTTACAACACCACGTTGTAATCCTCACAGCCACTGCATACAGATGAGGACTGCTGCTCCCATTCTGCACACAAGGAAACTGAGGTCCAGAGAGATGAAATAATTTGCCAAGGACACACAGGCAAAAACAAGTTTCACCCCTAGGGAGCCACATGTCAAGACCCTCAGCCAGGTGTGGTGACTCTTATTTGTAATCCCAACACTTTTTTTTTTTTGAGACCAAGTCTCTCTCTGTCACCAAGGCTGGAGTGCAGTGGTGGGATCTCGGCTCACCGTAACCTCTGCCTCCCAGTTTCAAGTGATTCTTGTCCCTAAGCCTTCGGAGTAGCTGGGATTATAGGCACCCGCCACTATGCCCAGCCAATTTTTATAGTTTTTTTTAGTAGAGATGGGGTTTTACCATATTGGCCAGGCTGGTCTCGAACGCCTGACCTCAAGTGATCCACCCACCCTGGCTTCCCAAAATGCTGGGATTACATGTGTGAGCCACCACACCTGGCCTAATCCCAGCACTTTGGAAGGTGAGGCAAGAGGATCCCCTGAATCTAAGAGATCAAGACCAGCCTGGGAAACACAGTGAGACCTCCATCTCTACAAAACATTTTAAAATGAGCTGGGTGTGGTGGTGCACACTTGTGGTCTCAGCCACTTAGGGGGCTGAGGTGTGAGGATCACTTGAGCTTGGGAGGTCAAGGCTGCAGTGAGTGAGCCATGATCGCACCCCTGCCCTCCAGCCTGGGTGACAGAGCAAGACCCTGCCTCAAAAAAGACCCTCTAAGTCAGGGGTCGGCAACTACAGCCCCTGGTCCAAATGTGGCCTGTTTTTGCAAGTGAAGCCCTGTTGGGACACAGCCATGCCCGTTCATTACGTATTATTCACGGTGCTCTTGAATTGTAACGGTAGTTATGAGTCAACAAGACCTGAACCATGTGGCCCATGAAACCTAAACTAGTTACTATCTGGTTCTTTCCAGAAAAGTCTGTTGACCTCTGCTGTGGATCCTGGCATGCAATGGGTGTTAAATAACATCATGGCGGCAACTATTCATTGAGCACCTACTGTGTACCAAGCCCTGTGGCTACGGTGGTAAAGTACTCATGGAGATCATGAGCTTTCCAGATTACCAGAGGAGCCAGGGATTGATGAATCACTCAAAAATATAACTGGGGCCAGGTACGGTGGTTCACACCTATAATGTCAGCATTCTGGAGGCCAAGATGGGAGGATCACTTAGAGTCCAGTTCAAGACCAGCCTGGGCAATATAGCAAAACTCTGTCTCTACTAAAAATAAAAATAAAAAATAACCAGGTGTGGTGGTAGTGTGTGCCTGTGGTCCCAGCTACTTGGTAGGCTGAGGTGGGAGGATCACTTAAGCCTAGGAGGACAAGGCTACAGTGAGCTGAGATTGTGCCACTGCACTACAGCCTGGGTGACAGAGTGAGACTTTGTCTTTAAAAAAAAAAAAAAAAAGAACTGGGATTTGTGATAGGTACTAAAAGCGAAAGATATAGGGCAAGCTGGGTGCAGCGGTAATCCCAGCACTTTGGGAGGCCAAGGCGGGCAGATCACTTGAAGTCAGAAGTTTGAGACCAGCCTGGCCAACATGGTAAAACCCAGTCTCTACTAAAAATACAAAAATTAGCCAGGAGTGGGAATGCACGTCTGTTATCCCAGCTACCTGGGAGGCTGAGGCAGGAGAATCACTTGAACCTGGGAGGCCGAGGTTGCAGTGAGCTGAGACTGCACCACCACACTCCGGCTTGAGCGATAGAGTGAGACTCTTTCTCCAAAAAAAAAAAAAGAAAGAAAAAGATATAAGGCATTGCTAGGGTAAGCATGGGTGTGTGTGAGGTGGTCTGGGGGTCAGGTGAGAGGATGCTTGAGCTCAATCCTAAAAGATGAGTAGAAGGGAGGAGGCAAAGCTGAAGGAGAGGGTGACGGCTCCAGGCACACAGCACACGGAGAGGTCCCGAGGCAGGAAAGAGCCAGGCGAGGAAATGCGAAGAGGCTGGATGAGGCAGATGCAGGCCACGAAGCAGGGCTGAGGGGACAGGACTGGGGCTTTATCCCAAGAGAGACTGTCAGAGTTTGAGAGCATGCGGGTGGCAGGGTTGTGCTGGCCTTCAGAATATATCCCTCTGACTGTCACATAGACTGTACTAGGGAGGACCAAATGAAACAGAGAACCCAGTCAGGAGAACCTTTTTTTTTTTTTTCCTGAGGCAGTGTCTTGCTCTGTGGCCCAGGCTGGAATGCAGTGGCGTGATCTCAGCTCACTGTAACCTCTGCCTCCTGGGTTCTCCTGCCTCAGCCTCCTGAGTAGCTGGGACTGCAGGTACCTACCACCATGCCCATCTAGTTTTTATATTTTTAGTACAGACAGGGTTTCACCATGTTGGCCAGGATGGTCTCGAACTCCTGACCTCAGGTGATCTGCCCGCCTTGGCCTCCCAAAGTGCTAGGATTACAGGTATGAGCCACCACACCTGGCCAGGAGAACTTTTTTGTGTGTGAGATTGGGGGGCGGGGGAATGGTATCTGAGTCTTGCTCTGTTGCCCAGGCTGGAATGCAATGGTGCAACCATGGCTCACAGAAGCCTCAACATCCTGGGCTTAATCAGATCCTCCTGCCTCAGCCTCCCCAGTAGCTGGGACTACAAGCACATGCCACCATGCCTGGCTAATTAAAGAATTTTTTTTTTCTTTTGTAGAAACAGGGTTTCCATATGTCGCCCAGATGGATCTCAAACTCCTGGTCTTAAGTGATCTTCCCACCTCAGCCTCCTGCGTAGCTAAGATTACAGGTGTGAGCCACCGCACTCAGCCCAGATAACATGTTTTTAATCCTATTGAGTGATGACAGCAACTTGAACCAGGGCTGGCTGGGATGCAAAAGTCTCTGGGGTCTCTGCTCTTACCGTGTGCTGATTCCAAGTAACCAGGCACCCCTCTGTGTTCCTGGGGATGACTTTGCCATCGTATGGATGCGTCAGACCTGCACAGACCTGGGAGGGACAACCACATACATGTACACACACATGCAGGGAGTGAGGAGGCAGCTGGGGCCTTCCTCTGGCTCTCAGGCCCCTTCCGGGCTATGCCCCAGACCCACTCACATAGGGGTGTCCGGCCTGGCAGCCCAGGACCATGGTCTGCAGGGTTTCCTCTCGGCCATTCAGGACAACCCTAGTCTCCAGGGAATAGCGCTGGTGTCGCCTATCAGCCGTGAAGGTCTCCTGCAGGAGGAGGCTCTGCGGGATGGGCAGGTGCAAGGGGTGCCTGGTGTGCAGAGGGAAAAACAGGCCAAAGCCATTAAAGCAGCTGGCAGTGTCGGGGAACAATTGTGCCCCACGGTCTCAGCCTGGGCCTGTCACGAGCTTGCAGAGTTAAGACTCTGCCACAGAGAAGAGAACATCAGGACACCTGGCAGCCCTATGCTTTACAGTTTGGCATCCAGAACCCTTCACCACCTCACTGTGCCAAAGAAGTGGGCATGGCTGGGGTCCCCATCGCCATTTGACAGCAAAGACCCAAGGGGATAGATGACACACAGCATCTGGTGTCACACAGACTGGGATTAGAATCCAGGCACGGTCTTTCACTAGCTGTGTGACCTTGGGAAAAGGACTTGACTGTTCGGTGCCTCAGTTTCCCCATCTGTAAAACGGAGGCTAAAATAATACTGATCGGACACAGTGGTCAGGATTAGAGATAACATACATGAAATGAACACAAGCTCCCCAAGGGCAAAGGTTTCTGACATTCCGGTTCTCTGCCATTTTCCACGTGCCCAGAAGAGCACTTGGTCCATAGTATGTGCTCAATGAATGTAAATGGGATAAAAACACGAACGAACACTCTGCCAACGATGCTGCTGTTCCTTTGTCATCACTGCTTCTGTTTAGGCTGCAGCTGACTTATCTAAGGCCATACAGCTGCTCAATGCATAGCCTGCAGTCCAAGATGGCTCTGCTCGTCCCAACCTCGTGTTGTTCCCTGCACACAGGGAACTGTTTCAATGAGCTCGTCTCTAGGAAATGAGAAGACGCCCCAAGCAGCTCCAGGCTAGGATGATGAGACTCTTAACTCTGCTCCCACCTCAGCAACTAATGGAGGGGGCGAGGGATATGGGAGCTTTCAGGGGAGGTGGCTCTTCTCTGGGATTTAGGTTCCATCTGGGCCCCAGCAGGTCAGCAGGGATTCTCCAGGTAGCTCTGCCCATCCTGTTCCCCATGGGGATGCTCCGTGCTAGAGAAGGGGAAACTTGCAGGGGTGTCAGCTGAGCAGAAGGGGCGCACATACCTAAGGAGCAAGGCCCCCCGTTTCCGGTACAATGTCCTGTCTTGCCTCAGCTCCTCCAGCTCTCCCTCCAACTGCAGGCCCTGAGGCTGGCCCTGGGCACCAATCCGCACAGCCGTGAGCGACACCTGGGTCTTCCGGGGCTGCAACAAGATCCAGGCTGAAGAGAGGGACGGGCCAGCAGGACCAAGCTGCAGACCTGCCTTGCAGGAAGGCAAGGGGTAGCCCCCAACAACCTGCCCATCACCCCCAGAAATGACTATCCGAGAATGGCTACTGAACTGGGCCACAGCCTCCACCCTGATCAGACCACAGGATCCCACCGGCACACCACCATGGCTAGACCTCCCTAGGTACCCGGGGGAAAGAAGAACTTGGACTTCTCAGCTAAAGGAAGCCAAGCTTTGCTCCTGGATCTGTGCTAAAGTGACCAGGGTCCATTTCACAGGCCAAGAAACTAAAGCTTGTCTGGGCGTGGTGGCTCATGCCTGTAATCCCAACACTTCGGGAGGTTGAGATGGGAGGGTAACTTGAGCCCAGGGCTTTAAGACCAGCCTGGGAAACAGCAATACCTCGTGTCTGCTAAAACAAAACAAACAAACAAACAAACAAAAGTCAGTGATGCATGGTGGCATGGGTGGCATGTGCCTATAGTTCTAACTACTTAGGAGGCTGAGCAGGGAGGATCCTTTAAGCCCAGACGTTCGAGGCTGCAGTGAGCTATGACAGCATCACTGAACTCTAGCCTGGGCAACAGAAAGAAACTGTCAAAAAATATATAAGAAAAGAAGGAAAAGGAAAAAGGAAAAGGAAAGAGAAAGAGAAATAGAGGCTCCAGGAGGCCCAAGGTCACAGGCCAAGCCAGTAGCACAAAGCCCTTTTCCATCCCAAGCAGGGAGAGAGGTAGGAGACCGAGGTGAGGGATTCGGTGGTCTCTTGGCTGCACGGGCCTCCTGGGTTCTTACCCACTCCAGGTGCCTGTAGGCCGCTGTTAGGTTCAGCTCCTGCTGGGGGCCTTTCAACCAGCAGTTCAGGATCTTACGGTCCCGGCTGCTCTCAGCATGGATCTCGCCCTGCACTGCTGCGTTCCAGGCTGACTCGAGTTCGCTCCAGCTGTGGAAGAGGCTCTGTGCCAACACTGTCACTGTGGAAACCTGCAATGAGGTGACGAGGGGGACCAAGGCCTTTGCACACCCTATTTCCTCCACCTGGGATACCCTTTCATCTCTTTCCTGCTTGGTGAACTCCTCTTCATCCCTCAAAACCCCTTCAATGCCATTTCTCTGACGCCTAACCTGACTGGTGCAGGTAGGCTAGTTTTCTCTACAGGGCCTTGAGACAAGAAGAAAAACTCCTCTCTGTTGCCCCAACCCTGAGCAGAAATAATTTCCTTTTCTCCTCTTCAGTTTGGGGAGGGAATCTGATCTCGCTGGGCCGCTATTACTAGTAGCCAGGGTGTCTGTACCCTGAAGGGCACATGCTGGCAGGTGGCCTTCTCTCCCTGCACCATCACCATGGTCTTCGGGAGTCCTAGGAAGAGGTGGGTGTCATCTGGCTCGTTTCAGAGCTAGGGGAGGTAGGCCATTTACAGCCACTACCCTGGCACAAGCCCCACATGGGATGGTTCCCTGTTGGCCACCATCCCTTGTTCACACAACTCAGGGGTCTCACAAGGAGAAGTGACAAGGACAAGACAGGGTTTGGGCGTGGCTGAGCCTCCAACCCAATACCAGAACTTCATAACACTTTGTCCCATGTCACTGATCCTTGGTTCCCCACCATCAACTTCCCCATTTCCTAGAATGGCACTTCCATCCCGCCAGATGCTTGGGCCAAGACCTCAGAGCCATTTATTTCCTTTCCTTCACTCCTTCCCCACCACTAGTCCATCAGCAAATCTGGCATCTCCAGGATCTGGACACTTGCCGGCACCTCCACTGCCACCACTCCGGGCCAGGCCGCCATGACCTCTGGTTGGGTGAAGGGCAGGAGCCGGCTAGTCGACTGCACCTCGCTCTCCTGTCTTGGCATCCTCTGTTACATAGAGGCCTCCTCATGGTCCCTAAGATTACCACCGCTCTTGACTCCAACCTGGTGCCACCCAGCCCTGCCTCAGAGGGGACTGTGCTGCCCTCGGATGAGCCCAATCAAGGCCCAGACCTTCCCCACATCCACGCATCACCCAGACAGTCCACCCGCCAGGCTCCCTCAGCCCTGCAGATGGCACTCATGGCTTTTCTCCCAAACCTTTTCTTGCTTCTGCACCAAACGTGTGCAGAGAAGCAACATCATGACAGTCAGTAGTTGGCATCAAACCGACTTACGTCCTAGAAATTTTCACTGTGTTTTTTTGGCAAAAGCCGAATGTCCATCTGTTTCCAAAGTCCTGTTTGACTTGCTTTCCTATTTTATATTTCTCTCCCCATCATCTACCGAGCAGGGATGTGGGAAATCTAGATTTTCTTTTTTCAGGTCTAATTCTTCTACGTCACTTAGGAACTAAACTCTGATAGTTGCAGGCACTGGGAGGGCCAGACTTCACACAACTGTGAGCTGCTATCTGCCCACAGGCCTCAGCTTTTATCCGCCTCTGCACCAGAAAAAGATCTCAGTGGCAGGGGACCAGACATATATCGGGGGCCGAGCACTGCTCACCCGGAGGTAGGTGGTAGCTGCGGTGTAAACCTGGATCTTGCCTTCCCTGTTGGGGCCCTGACTCCTGCAGCCCACGCTGACCACCAGGTCCTTTAGGGTCCAGGCCTTGCCCAGCGTTAGCTCCAGGACAGCTTGGAACACAGCTCGGTGTGGCCAGTATAGCCTGTGAGCTGCAGAGACCATCAGCCAGGGACTATCCAGGTTCAAGGCTCCTGCAAGCAACAAAGAAGGAGAATCTGGTACGTGGGGTAGAGAGAAAGCTTCTAGCAGGAAGCGAGAGGTCCCGAGAGTCTCATCACAGCCGCAATGGACAAATCTCAAAACTGGGAATAACTAGGCATGAGGGAACTTTCTAGGACATTGGTAATGTTGTGACTCATGACAGGTGTTTGGATCACCCAGATGTATACACCTGTCAAAACTCATCCAATCGCACCGTGGAGATTTATACATTTCACTCTGCTTAATGAAACACATGCTGAAACGTTTAGGAGTGAGGTGTATCCATGTCTACAATTTACTTTCAACTGCACGGAAAAAATAAGAGGGCTGGAAATGCAGAGAGAGAGGTGATGAGGCAAGGGGGGTCAACTGTTAATAGCAGAACCTAGTATGAGAGGATGCTGGTAATCACTGTACCATTCATCCAACTCTTCTGAATGCAATTTTTTCATAATAAAACATTGGAAGGTCAGGCGCAGTGGCTCATGTCTGTAATCCCAGCACTTTGGGAGGCCAAGGCAGGAGGATCACTTGAGTCTAGGAGTTTGAGTCTAGCCTGGGCAACAAAGCGAGACCCCATCTCTACAACAAATACAAAAATTAGCCAGGCACGGTGGTGCTCACCTATATCCCAGCTACTTGGGAGGCTGAGGTGGAGGCTGCAGTGGCTGTGATGGTGCCAATGCACTCCAGCCTGGGCAACAGAGGGAGGCCCTGTCTCAAAAAACAAACAAACAAACAAACAAAAACAAACAAAAAAAACACAGGTAGAAATGCTGAGGGCTGTGAAGAAAAACAATAAAGAAGGAATTTGATAAAAATTGGTTAGGTCAGCAAAGGCTTCTAGGAGGAAGTGACAATTTACCTGATACCTAAATGAAAGACAAGGAGGAGTTGATCAAAGGGGCAGGCAATCCACCCCTGCTGGAGACAGGAGATTTACTGTCTGGAGAAACTGAGGCAGACAGGCTCAGATGCAGGGACAAAGACACAGTGAGGGGAAGGAAGAGCCGCGGAGTTGAGAAGAGGGAGACATTGAAGAGTGGGCAGTCTGGTCCCTGCCCAGTTGCTCCCTTCCCACAGGAAGCGGGAAGATGGCACCACAGAAGAACAGAAGGAATGCACAGATCCCTGGAGAGCCAGGTCCCCACCCAATTGCTTGACTGATAGGGAAACCCACCGGTCTGCACATGCCTCACCTATGTATAGCGCCTCTTTCCAAACAAGTTTTGAGTCTCCAGTTAGTTTTCTATTTCATTCATGTTCTTTCAAGGTGATAAAGATCTTATTTCACTTTATAGATCACAGTCGGGATCTGGCAAACTCGGGCCCTCCAGAACATCTGTCTGGTTGCTCAGTTTTTTTTTGTTTGTTTGTTTGTTTGTTTTTGCTTTTGAGGTCATGGTCGTTCATTTATTTCTCATTACATTGGGCTGGGCCAAGAGTCATGCGCCAGCGTATAGATTATGTTATTCTGTTGCTTTCAGACAGAATTGAGATCCAGGTTCTAATTGTCTCCCAAGTTCAAGACCTGGATCATAACCAGAAGAGAGCGGCCACTGCTGCGGGAGGCTAGGGGCTGCTGGAGGAAAGGCAGGAAACAGACCTAGAGCTGACCACACGTGGGGTTCATGATCAAGGGCGCCCCTCTGGGTACCCGAGGATCCTGCACACAGCTCATGGGTGGGGGAGCCCACAGCAGCCCCTCAGAGTGAATGGGGATGGCACAGGCCTGGGTTTGGAACTCCGGAGCTGGAAGGACAACTGCATCTGCCCAGGCAGGACCTGAAAACATGTCCTTCCATTTGTATCCCAAAATCCTGTGTAGAGTCTTTCCATGAGGACAGGGCCAGGGCTGGCTCCTGGGCCTCTGGGTGGCCTCATGGGTCATTCAGTAAAAGTCCTGCAAACTTGTCACCATCTGGGGACATTCCTGCCAGTTCTTCTCCATGCCCTTCTGTGTGAGACACTGGGCAACTGCTTTAGGCCATTCCTGATTCTTCTTCCTCAACTCTTCAAATTCAGAAGATTTCTAATCTTTTAGGAAGCTCTGGATCTCCAGTTACTCCAAAGGTGAATTACCTGGTCTGATGAGTTTTCTGGTTCTTGGTTTCTTTTTCCTTTTTTACTTCCTGAGGGCTTCTAGTCATTTTAGTCAGATGTCTCACTTTCTCCACTTTTATTCCTGAGTTTTCTCCCGGGATCCTTTTTACGGCAGCCTTAGGGCCTAATCCTGGGTTGGCAGAGAACTAGCACTCACTCTCCCCTAATGGGATCCAGGAGAGTCAAGAGGTGGCCAAGTGTGGAAATGTGTTCTCTCCTCTCTGTTTCAGCGGGTCTCTTACTCGAAGTTTTATAAAAGGATTTTAAGGAGAATAGATTTTTTTAAATCTGTGCTCCAGAATATGAGATCCCTAACTTTGCTAAACTGCTGGTTTTAATTAAGTCCTCAGGCAGCTTCTGAGTACACTCAAAACATAATTACCCTGTTTGAAAACAGGGTAACCAATATTTTGAGCAGCTGACTCAAGCATAAGCACATATCCAAGGCTGGCTTAGCATTTGGGGGAAAGCCTCCAACAGGAAATACAGAAATAAAAAGAAAAAAGAAACTCGGAGGAAACAGATAAAACTACCCGAAATTCTGTAACTTATACTCTAAGAGAAGACAATTGCATTCATGGAACAGGACGCTGTAAAAAGGAACAACAACAACAACAACAAAGAGCTCTTGAAAATATAAGATAATCCAAAATAAAAATACTAGTAGAAGGGCTGGCATATGAAGTCAAGGAAATCGGCTCTTGAACAGAACCAAAGGACAAAGAAATAGAACAAAAGAGAAACAAGGAGGCCAGGTGCGGTGGCCCACACCTCTAATCCCGGCACTTTGGGAAGCAGAGGCAGGACGATCACTTGACCCCAGGAGTTTGAGACCTGCCTGGGGAACATACTGAGACCCCATTCTCCAAAAAATAAAAATAAAAAAATAAAAAAAACGAGTTTGAAAAGAGAAACAGAGAAAACATTAGAAGCTCAATTTTCTGAGAACCAACATCTAACCAATAGGAATTTCAGAACAAAGAAAGGAAATTATCAAAGAAACTGTAAGAGAAAATTACACAGACCAAAATGACATGTTTCCAAATTGAAACACCCTATGCTAAGGAGCCAGTACAATGGAGGAACATAGATCCATACCAAGGTACCTCGTAATGAGATTTACCACCAACAGGACTAAGACGAGCTCCTAAAAGCTTCTAAGACAGTGAGAAAAGGGTCACATACAAAAGATGATAAACCAGAAAAAGCATCAGATCTCCCAATTAATTCAAAACAATGGGGCAATGCCTTCAAAATCCCAAGAGAAAATTATTTCCAACCTAAAATTCTCCACTCAAACTGTCCCAGTAGAATGAAGACATTTTCAACATTTAGGGTTTCAAAATGTTTGTATTCTGTGATGGGTTAACTTGTGTTCCCCCAAAAGATTAATTGAAGTCTTAATCCCCAATCCCTCCCAATGCGACCTTAACTGAAAATGGGGTCATTGCAGATATCATTAAGTCAAGATGAGGTCATACTAGAATAGGACAGGCCCTTAACCCAATAGAACTGATGTCTCTATTAGAAAAGAAAAATCTGGACACAGACACACACACACAGGGAGAATGCCACGTGACAAAAGAGGCAGAGATTAGAGAGGATGCGGCTGTAAGCCACGGAACACCAAGCTTCAACATCCATCACCAAATGCTTGGAAAAGGCAAGGGAGGGTTGTCCCCAGAGCCTTAGAGAGAACATGGCCCTGGTGGCTCCTTGACTCAAACTTACAGCCTTCAGAACTGTGGAAGAACAAATTTCTGTTGCTTTAAGCTGCCCAGTTCAGTAGTTACAGAACCCTTGGAAATGAATACACCTCCCATGTATGCTTTCTTTGGTAGCTACTGAAAGATGTACTCCATCAGAACAAAGGAATAAACCAAGAGAGATGACACAGGTTTAAGAAAAAGGGATTGTGACCCAGAGGAGAAGTAAAAGGAATTCCCAGGTTGATGGAAAAGGGAGGCTGCAGAACCACAGCTGTGCAACTGGTCTTCTTTGGAGCAGGACTCAGGCTCCAGGAAGAGGGTCCCCAAGAAAAATAACAGAACTAATTGAAGTCAATGAACAATCTGATGTGTCTGACCACCTGGAAAAAAGTTTTGCAATGCTGCTGAAAATTCTGTAATTAGTAGACAAAAATGATAGAAAACTAATCAAATAGAAAAATAAAGGCAATTACAAAACTCCAGAAAAAAACAATAGGTCACCATGATAGGACAGCATATACCTCAGCTATGTAAGACATTTATAGTTATAATTGGGTAAGCATCAGATGTTAACAAAAGGTAACTCTTTTAAGAAAATGGAGGAGAATATGTATTTGAAAGGGGCACCAATCTAAGAGTTAAATTCTTATCTTCTCTAGTAAGAAACCTATGGAGGAGGCCTAAAGCTGAAAAATCAAGAAATAACAGCATGATTATATTATTTTAAAATATGGAGAATATAAACAGAAAAAATGGCTAAAAGAATTTAGCGTGCTTACTGTTTTAAGCAAGACTTGGGGTAGGGGCCAGGCACAGTGGCTCACACCTGTAATACCAGCACTTTGGGAGGCCAAAGAAGGAGGATCACTTGAGCTCAGGAGTTCAAGACCAGCCTGGCCAAAAGAGTGAAACCCCGTCTCTACTAAAAATACAAAAATTTGCCAGGTGTGGTGGCGCACACCTGTAATTCCAGCTACTTGGGAGGCTGAGGCACGAGAAGAGCTTGAGTCTTGGATGCAGAGGTTGCAGTGAGCCGAGATCGTGCCACTGCACTCCAGCCTGGGTGACAGAGTAAGACTCTGTCTCAAAAAAGAAAAAAAAAAAAAGAAAAAGAGAAACAAACAAACAACATAGGCAGATGTGACACAGAGGATGTATAAACTTTAATCAACTTTTATAAACTTCAATCAACTTTTAGAAAACGTAGTTCAAGTCTACACAAGAGCAGAGAGCATAATATGATGAGCCCCCATGGGACCCAGCTTCGACAATGAGCAACTCACAGCCGACTTCACTTTTAAACAAGGTATCGCTTCAATAAAAATAAAAATTGAAAAAATGGAAAAAAAATTCGTGGATAAAGTATGGTGAATCCTTTTTTTTTTTTTTTTTTTCCTGAGGTGGAGTTTCACTCTTGTTGCCCAGGCTGGAGTGCAGTGGTGTGATCTCTGCTCACCGAAACCTCCGCCTCCTGGGTTCAAGCGATCCTCCTGCCTCAGCCTCCCGAGTAGCTGGGATTACAGGTGCCTGCCACCACACATGGCTAATTTTTGTATTTTTAGCAGAGATAGGGTTTCACCATGTTGGCCAGGCTGATCTTGAACTCCTGACCTCAAGTAATCCGCCCCCACACCCAGCCTCCTAAAGTACTAGGATTACAGGCGTGAGCCACCATTCCCAGCCGGTGGATCCATTTTTTAAAAGTGAGAGACAGTGTTTTCGAGACACAAAGATCTGCAAATGCAAAGGCCCTGGAGTGTGTCTGGGGAACAAAAAGAGGCCTCTGAGTCTGCAGGATAACGAGCAAGGGGAAGAGTGGGGTGGGACAAGGCTGGAGAAGGAGGAAGGGCCTGACACTTGACTGGCAAAGGTAAGAAGTTACGATGTAATTATAAGCATCATGGGACTCATTAAAGATAAGGTTTTCGTTTATTGTTTTGAAAATTAAGACAGGTTCCTACTATGTTGCCCAGGGTGATCTCAGACTCCTGGCCTCGAGAAGTCCTCCCGCCTTGGCCTCCCACAGTGCTGGGATGACAGGCGTGAGCCACTGTGCCTGGCCCAGTTTGAGTCTTGAGTTAGCCTAGCCAACAAAAGGAAAAGGTGTTCCAGGAAGGAGGCATAGCTTGAGCAAAGGCCTGGAGGTCAGAAATCTGAGCTGCTAGCCAAGGAGGCACCACAGCCAACACTCACCTTCCCACTTCCACAGGGTGGCCCGAGATGTGTCCTTCCACTGCCCGCCTGCCACAAATAGCGGCCGCCCATTGTACTGCACCTTCAGGTGACTGCTGCTCTCCACATAGGGCAGGCGGAGGCTCAAGTGGTGCAGCTGCACGCGGCAATCCACCTGCCTCTCAGGCACCTGCAGCACAAACTGGAGAATGCCCACCCCCCCAAGATGCCAATGGGATCATGCCACCCCTGGCCTAGAATGTGCCCGGGAAGTTGAGGCAGCAGCGAGCCAAGATTGCACTACTGCACTCCACACGGGCAACGGGAGTGGAACACAGTCCAAAAAAACAAAAAACAAGGAGCGTTGGTAAGGATGTGGAGAAATCTGAATTCTCATACGCTGATGGTGGGAATGTAAAATAGTGCAGCTACTGTGGAAAACAGTGTGGCAGTTTTTCAAAAAATTAAAGATCAGGCTGGGCACAGTGGCTCACGCCTGTAATCCCAGCACTTTGGGAGGCTGAGGCGGGCAGATCACGAGGTCAGGAGATCAAGACCATCCCAGCTAACACGGTGAAACCCAGTCTTTACTAAAAATACAAAAAATTAGCTGGGCATGGTGGTGTGCGCCTGTAGTCCCAGCTACTTGGGAGGCTGAGGCAGGAGAATGGTGTGAATTCAGGAGGCGGAGCTTGCAGTGAGCCGAGATCGCACCACTGCACTCCAGCCTGGGGACAGAGCCAGACTCCATCTCAAAAAAAAATAAAAAAATAAAAAATAAATAAAAATTAAAGATCGAATTACCATACGCCCCAGAAATAACACTTCCAGGTATATATACAAAAGAATTGAAAGCAATTGAAACAATCGAAAGCATCAGATATTTGCACACTCACGTTCATAACAGCATTTATTCACAATAGCCAAAAAATGGAAGCAACCCACATGTCCATCAACAGATGAACGGATAAACAAAATGCTGTCTATACAGACAATGGAGTATTCGGCCTTAAAAAGGAAGGAAATTCGACACATGCTACGATATGGATGAACCTTGAGGACATGCTAAGTAAAATAAGCCAGTCAAAAAAAGGACAGGACAGGCACGGTGGCTCACACCTATAATCCCAGCACTATGGGAGGCCGAGGCAGGTGGATCACCTGGGGTCAGGAGTTCGAGACCAGCCTGGCCAACCTGGTGAAACCCCTGTCTCTATGAAAAATACAAAAAATTAGCCGGGGCTGGACGTGGTGGCCCACGCCAGTAATCCCAACACTTTGGGAGGCCGAGGCAGGCGGATCACCCGAGGTCAGGAGTTTAAGACCAGCCTGGCCAACATGGCAAAGCCCCATCTCTACTAAAAAATACAAAAATTAGCCAGGCGTGGTCGTGGGCACCTGTAATCCCAGGTACTCAGGAGGCTGAGGCAGGGAGAATTGCTTGAACCCAGAGGCAGAGGTTGTAGTAAGCTAAGGTCGCGCCACTGCACTCCAGCCTGGGCAACAGGCCGAGACTCTATCTCAAAAAAAAAAAAATTAGCCGTGTGTGGTGGCAGGTGACTGTAATCCCAGCTACTTGGGAGGCTGAGGCAGGAGAATCACTTGAACCTGGGAGGCGGAGGTTGCAGTGAGCCAAGATTGCACCATTGCACTCCAGTGTGAGCAAAAAAAGCGAAACTCTGTCTCAAAAAAAAAAAAAAAAAAAAGACAAACGGTGTATGATTCCATGGCTCTGTGGTAGCTGGAGTAGTCAAAAGTCTGAAACAGAAAGTAGAATGGTGCTTTCCAGGGACTGGGAGAAGGAGAGAATGGGGAGTCAGCATTTCCCGGTTATAGACTTGCAGTTTTGCAAGTTCTGGAGATAAGTAGTGGTGATGGTTGCACAAGAATGTAAATGCATGTAATGCCACCAAACTCCAAAATGGTTAAAATAGTAAATATGGCCAGGTGTGGTGGCTCATGCCTGTAACCCAGCACTTTGGGAGGCTGAGGTGAGTGGATCACCTGAGGTCAGGAGTTCAAGACCAGCCTGGCCAACATGGAGAAATCCCGTCTCTACTAAAAATACAAAAAAATTAGCCAGACGTGGTAGCAGGCACCTGTAATCCCAGCTACTCAGGAGGCTGAGGCTGGAGAATTGCTTGAACCCAGGAGGCGGAGGTTGCAGTGAGCCAAGATCACGCCATTGCACTCCAGCCTGGGCGACAGAGCAAGACTCCATCTCCAAAAAAACAAAAAATAAATAAATAAATAAATAAATAAACAAACAGTAAATTTTACATGATGTATACTTAGCCACAATTAAAATTAAAAGCTAATATTTAAAAGACCATTTGCAGGACTGGATGTGAAAAGGGAAAAAATATTCTAAACCAATTTTTTTTTTTTTTTTTTTTTTTTTTGAAACAGAGTCTCGCTGTTTCGCCCAGACCAGACTGCAGTGGTGCGATCTCGGCTCACTGCAAGCTCCGCCTCTGGGGTTCACGCCATTCTCCTGCATCAGCCTCCCAAGTAGCTGGGACTACAGGCACCCGCCCCCGCGCCCAGCTAATTTTTTGTATTTTTAGTAGAGACGGTGTTTCGCCGTGTTAGCCAGGATGGTCTCGATCTCCTGACCTCGTGATCCACCCGCCTCGGCCTCCCAAAGTGCTGGGATTACAGGCATGAGCCACTGCGCCCGGCCCCTAAACCAATTTTTAAATAAACATACAAGGTTAAATGTGTGCTGTGTAAGAACCACCACCTGTTCAGCTGCTGAGCACACCATCAGTCCTAACTCAGCAAAAGAACCCACCCTCTGGGAAAGACTAAAAGCGAACCGCTCTTTCCAAAATGCATTTTTACAGGTGGAAATCTATGTTTCCCAAGCCCTCCTGCCAGTCCTTGGCACTCTGACAAGTGTTTCTCACCCCTGGGGACATGGCGTCATGGGGCTGGAGATGCAAAAGGGAAAGTCACCAAGGCTAAGTTTCACCTGGTTGCATCCTTGCAGACAGGGCCAGAGGGCCATGTGGGGGTTCCCCAGCTCCCACCGTCCATGCTGGACTCATGTGGCACGGCTCTGCCGCAGTGGCCAGGCTCACCTCCATGAAGTGATTGCTCAGGGCGGGCCCTGAGTCATTCTTGAAGGTCTGGCTGACACGGAGATGCCTCTTGTTGCTGTTCTTGTCCCAGTGCTTCCCGTAGCTCACCTCCAGCTGTGAGTGCAGGTGGTCCGAGTCCTCCTCATGCCAGAGCTGGACCTGGGACACACATGGGCGGTGAACTGCCCACGGAGGCCCTGCCCACCCAGTCCCTGGGCCTCCTCACAGCCACCTACTCCAGGGATATCAGCCTGGTTTTCAGAAGAGACGGTTCTGTAGAAAGCACTATTTTTTTAAAATTTATTATTTATTTATTTTAGAGACAAGAACTCACTCTCCCACCCAGACTGGAGTACAGTGGCGCCATCTTTGCTCACTGCAACCTCCGCCTCCTGGGCTGAAGTGTTGCTGGATGAACAGACATAAGACTGAGGCTGAAGTTCCAGCCCCGGATCCATTCCCATATGGCTATGTGATTGTGAGCAAGTCCATCTCTTTGGGGATGAGCTCAGGGTACTCAGATCACCACTTGCCTGACTCTAGTGCTCTCTCCGGATGTCGCACCTGGCCTGGGTACCCACCTTGTGGCTGAAGGCTGGGATCTGTGTGCAGTGGAGCTCGTGGCGCAGCTCCAGCCTGTAGGCACCGTCTGAGCCACTGTCTGCCCGCAGCTTCTGGCTGGTGCTGCACTCGTGTGCCGCCTGCTTTGCCTGACCTGTGTGGATCAACCCAGAGACCCCTGCTCTCCTCTGCCAGGCAGCCCTCCACCAGGGCTCCAAGAGAAGGAGGGCCCGGCCCAGCCTGGCCTCAGCCACACCCCCATGCTTTGCTCCACCTGTCACTCCATTAGAACCTGTCGATGGGGAGGTGTTAAGAGATGGGTGAATGTCCCCTCAACAGACATACTTTTTAACGGGCAGGTACTCAGTCCTACTCAGAGCCAACAGAATGACTAATGGAAAACCCCGTGGTGACAGCGTATCTTAGCTCATGGAGCCACAGCCCTAGGAAACAGGGCAGGCCCTGCCACCTCCACCTGCCCCGCAACCAGGCACGCAGTGCCTTACCCAGAAGGCTGTACTGGATCCTCAAGGAGTTGGTCCAGAGCTGGCCCCGTTGCTGCAGCAGGCCAAGGGCACGAAGCCCGACCAGCCCTGGCACGAACAGCTCGGCACCCAGGGCGGCCACCCACCGTCCATTCTCCTCCTTCCTCTCCAGCAGTGCTGCAGGGACAGAGAGCAGGCAGATGAGAGGGTCAGCCCCCAGGGACCAGCACTCCCATCCCCAGGCAAAGAAGGGACTCAGGAATCACCGAGGGGCCTTGGGGTTGGGGGCTCCTTGAAGAGCCAACATGTGCGCCCTGCACAACAGGCCACAGACAGGCCTGATCACGGCTCACTGTAACCTTGACCTCCCAGGCTCAATCGATCTTCCCACCTTAGCCTCCCGAGTAGCTGGAACTACAGACGTGTGCCACCACACTTGGCTAATTTTTGTATTTTTTGTAGAAGCAGGGATCTCACTATGTTGCCCAGGCTGGTCTTGAACTCCTGGGCTCAAGTAATCCTCCTGCCTTAGCTTCCCGAAGTGCTGGGATTACAGGCGTGAGACACTGTGCCTGGCCCAAAAATAAAGTAGAATAAAACAAAATCGAACAGGACAGAAGAGAAAAGAAAGAATAGTGCATTATGGGTTGTTGGGTAAATTTCACCTTCTGAAGCTTCTGAGACACAGAAGGTCAGCCAGAACGCACAGGTGAAACTGGGCCAGCTGTTATGACTCCCAAACGCCCACATCGGGGGGTCAACAGCCACTGCTCCAAGTACCCCCAGCCCCAGCTCCTGTCCTTACCTTGGAATCTTCCGGAACACCCATGAGAGGCACACCCAGGCGCCACTACCCCAGCGCCAGCACCAGGGCCAGCACCTGCTCACTCTGTGTGTGTTTTCAATGCCCAGTGTATTTTAGGTCAAAATGCTACAAGTGTTTCTTATCGTAGGTCAGAATAAAAACAGTCCAAAAGTTGCTATTTTAAGGTTTGCAGGTGCAGCTGGAGGTTGGGGGAGGTTCTGGGGGCTCACATGGAGCCTGGATCTGCCCTTGGATGGGATGTTGATATTAAGAGAAGCTGCAGTGATGAGGACCATAAGGAGGCACTTGGGCCGCCACACCCTAACCTGGCCACAGAGCAGAGGGGACAGAAGGGGTCTCATCTCCTACCTGTCACGTTGGCCTGGTCACTCAGCAGATGGCTCAGCGATGCGGAGAAGGCCAGCTTGCTGCCCGCCTGCCGTGTGAGGTTCCCAGTGAAGACGACGGGGCTGCCCCCCGTCACCAGTTTCACCTCCACCTGCGCCTGGAATCGCTCGGCCTCGCCACCCATGGCTGGCTGCAGGTCACTCCAGCCCTGAAACGGCCTCAGTGTCACCTGGGAGGACAGGCTTGGCCAGCAGGCCCAGCCCTGACCACACGAGCTGGGACCAGACAGGGCAGGAGACAACGTCGCTAACAACCTTCTACACCGATCCTTACCCAATTTTTGTTTTTCTTTGAGACAGAGTCTCACTTTGTCCCCCAAGCTGGAGTGCAGTGGTGGGATCCTGGCTCGCTGCAACCTCCACCTCCTGGGTTCAAGTGATTCTCCTGCCTCAGCCTCCCTGGGATGACAGTCACGCGCCACCACACCCGGCTAATGTTTTTATTTTTAGTAGAGATGGAGTTTCACTATGTTGGCTAGGCTGGTCTCAAGGTCCTCAGCACAAGTGATCCACCCGCCCTGGGTTCCAAAGTGTTAGGATTACAGGCATGAACCACTGTGCCCAGCCCTTCCCCAATTTTTTAAACTCTGGATTTCTCAAAATTAGAAACCTGTGTTACAAACTCAGACATAAATATAAGGGACTCCTCTCCTTGACATCTCCCTCATTCAGTCCATCAGGAACTTGAGTCAACTGTCCCTATGGAACGCGTATAGAATCAACCACTTCTGCCACCTCCGCTGCCTCACCAGCTGGAGCCCCGGTCATCGGCCTGTCTCACTGCAACATCCTCCTGGCTCTCCCGGCTCCCATCCCGCTGTTGGCAACTAATCTCCACACGGCGACCAGACACGTCGAATGATGGCACGCTAGCCTTTCTTACAGTACAACCCAAAGTCCTTGTGAAGGCCAGCGAAGCCAGAACTTTCTCTGCTGGTCAGTGGTGCAGACCTGGCCACGGGAAGACACTGGCAGATGGGCCACAGGGACAGCTCACTACACACTCCACGGCCCCGCAAAGAAGATTCTCTGGAAAAGTCATGAGCAACTGCAAATATCATCTTTGATGGCCCCGCCAACCTGTAGGCTCCCCACCCCCACACCCCCGATGGCCACCAGCTGGTCAGTTTACCCAAAAGACGCCAAAACAAGACTCACTATTACCACACTGCCACTACTTAATGCTCTCTGTCCCCGATCCCCACAGATGTGTGTGCGGATGTGTGTGTATCAATGTGTGTGGATGTGTGTACAGATGTATCTGTACATGGATGTGTGTGTACACAGGGGTGTGTGTATACAGACGTGTATGTACACAGACATGTGGGTGCATACAGATGTATGAATGTGTGTATACATGGGTGTGTCTGTATGTAGACATGTATGGACGTGTGTGTGAACGTATGTATACGGATGTGTAAAGAGGTGTACATATATGGATGCATGTATATGAATGTATGCATACAGATATGTCTACACGTGCATTGTATGAATATGGATGTGTATGGATGTGTGTGTACGGACATGTGAACAGATATGTATATATGGATGTGTGTGTGGATATATGTACAGAAATGTATATATATGGATGTGTGTATATATGAACATATATACAGATGTGTCTATATATGGATGTTTGTGTGTGTGAATACGTGTGTATGGACATGTGTGTGTGTATGGACATGTATGTGTGTAAAGAGATGCATATATATGGATGCGTGCATATGAATGTGTACAGATATGTCCACATGTGGATTCTGTGAATATGGATATATATGGACGTGTGTACACCACGGACATGTGAAAAGATATGGATATATGTGGATGTGTGGATGTGAATGTGCATACAGATATGTCTACATTTGGATGTGTGTGAATATGGATGTGTATGGACTCTGTACAGACATGTGTACAGATATGTGTGTATATACGAATGTATGTACAGATGTATCTACATGTGGATGTTCGTGTGTGTAAATATGGACGTGTGTATGATGTGTATGTGTATGGACATGTGTATGGGTATGTCATATGTGTATGGATGTATGTGTGTGCACACACGAATATACAGACACACCCTTCTCCCTCCCTTTTTATAGAAACAGATGCTCGCTCTCCACTCTGCTCCCAGCTTTTCCTGCTGACAGGCACATTTGAGCGACGGCTTTCTCCAGTCTGTATCAGAGGCTGTGCAGTGCTCGTCAGAGCTTCCTCAAGGTGCACGTGAACAGGGTGAACACAGAATTTCTCACCCAAACCAGAACACTTTGCAGTTAAAGAGAACACTAGTTGTAAATGTGTCACGTCACCAGGCGTAAACTGGGGCTCTCCAGGCAACCCAGGACCCAACGCCTGCACACTAGCAGGAGGGGGCACTGAACAGAACATTCTTCCCTAAACCAACCTTAAATCCCATTAGCTTTGAGACAAGTTGAACCTAAGCTCTGGGACTTCATATTCATGAGCTCATCTGCCTCAGTTTCTTCATCTTGTATGGGGTTACAGAGGACTTGAAGGGGGGACCTCCTGTCTGCTGAAACAGGCTCCAGAAAGTTCCGGAGTTCCGGCTGTTACTGTAATTGTGATAAGTCTGGGGCAGATGGAACTAGAATTTCTCCAAAGGCAAACATTTCCAGGCTGCAGGCAGCTCTATAGGGACCAGCAGGAAGATCCACGGGGAGGTAGAGGCAATCCGTGCTTGTACATTTAGCAAACAACTAGAAGTTGAAGGGCCCCTGGGAATTCTGAAAATGAGGCATAAGTCTCAGCCACCAGGCAGGTGGGGCTTTAGGAGGAAGACAGCTCTCCCCGACATAGGTCTTCCCCCACCCAGGCTGATGGCAGAGCTGGAAGGAGAATGTATTTTTGCAGCAAGACATCCAGCTCCGGCTTCAGATGCTCCACTCCAGGCCTCTCTGAGAAGACACTGGAAACTGAGGCAGAATCAGGAGATCCACTGCCGAAGGTGCCCAGCAATCATGCCTGGTGGGATCAAGTCTAAAGCTGCTATTTGTACCCTGGCTGGAATGCAGTGGCATGATCTCGACTCACTGGAACCTCCACCTCCCAGATTCAAGCAATTCTCCTGCCTCAGCCTCCCAAGAAGCTGGGACTACAGGCATGCGCCACCACGCCCAGCTAATTTTTGTATTTTTAGCAGAGACAGGGTTTCACCATCTTGGCCAGGCTGGTACCAAATTCCTCACCTCAAGTGATCCTCCTGCCTCAGCCTCCCAATATTTGTATACTTTTTGAAGTCACACATCTTCCTGAAAAGTGGATAGAAGTTTTCAACCTTCTTCGCAGGATGGAGGGCAGACACAGAACTTCAACACAATGACAGGGGCTTCAAACGACTAAGTTCCGTCCAGGTACCCTTGGCTAAGAACCCTAGAAAAGCACCTACTAAGATGAAAACAAGCCTAGACAACATAGTAAGACCTCGTCTTCACAAAAAAAAAGAAAAAAAGAAAAATAGAAGGGCATGGTGGCACAGGCCATAGTCCCAGCTACTTGGGAGGCTGAGGCAAGAGGATCACTTGAGCCCAGGGGTTTGAGGCTGCAGTGATCTATGATCACTGCACAGAATAAGACCTTGTAAAAGAAAGAGAAGGCGGGGGGGTGGGCAGAGAGGGAAAAGAGAGAGGGGGAAAGAGACGGGGAGAAGACATGGGGGAAAGTGGGGGAAAGAGGTGGGAAGAGGAAAAGAGAGGGAATAGAGGGAGGGAAAGACAGGGAGAGAAAGGAAAGAAAAGGAAGAAAGGAAGAAAAAAGAAAAGAAAAGAGAAAAAACATATAAACCTTGTGGCCTGGGAATTCCATTGTTAAGAATTTACTCTGCAGACAGAATGGTGTTCATGGCAGAATATTTGTAAGAGCAGAAACCTGGAAAAAACTCAAGAATCCTTCATTATTAAACTAGCCAAATAAATTCCATTCCACGGACTATTACACAGTAATTTGCGCTACACAAGAGGCACTTTCTTTAAAGTGGATATATTAACTCCATGTGCTGACTGTGTGCATAGATCATCTCAGAAAAGAATCACCAAAAAAACCCCTAACAGTGGCTGGCTTTCAAGAGGGGTGGGAGAGAGGTTTTAAGCCTACACCAGCACCAACCAATAGAACTTTCTGCAATGAGGACAATGTTTCAGAGCCACATGAAGCTGTGGAACACCTGAAATGCGGCCCATGCAGCCAAAGAACCAAATCTTTAATTTTCTTTAATTTTAATTCATTTAGATTTTTTTTTTTTTTTTTTTGAGACAGAGTCTCACTCTGTTGCCCAGGCTGGAGTAAAGTGGCGTGATCTTGGTTCACTGCAACCTCCACCCCACTGGGTTCAAGCAAATCTCCTGCCTCAGCTTCCCAAGTAGCTGGGATTACAGGAGCCTGCCACTGCACCCGGCTACTTTTTGTATTTTTGGTAGAGATGGGGTTTCGCCATGTTGGTCAGGCTGGTCTTGAACTCCTGACCTCAGGTGAGCCACCTCTCTCAGCCTCCCAAAGTGCTGGGATTATAGGCGTGAGCCACCGCACCTGGCCTCACTGAGATTTCAATAAACATGTGTGCCACTGGCTACCATATGGGAGAGTCAGTTCTATATCCTTTCATAGCTTTTGAACTTTGAATCATTTAAATGCATTGCCTCTTTAATTGTAGAATTTAATAGTATTTAGACTGAATTAATCTCAATGAAATCTACAATAGAATTTAAACTGTATCAGCGCATGCTGGTCTAAAAAGATTGCCAAGGTGTATGTACGTATATGTGTATTACGTGTGTGTGTGTATGTGTGTGTATATATATAATATATGATATATATATATATATATGCACGCACACACACACATATATATATTTTTTTTTTTTGAGACGGAGTCTCACTCTGCTACCCAAACTGAAGTGCAGCAGTACCAAATCGGCTCACTGTAACCTCTGCCTCCTGGGTTCAAGTGATTCTCCTGCCTCAGCCTCCCAAGTGGCTGGGATTACAGGCACACACCACCAAACCCAGCTAATTTTTGTATTTTTAATAGAGATGAGGTTTCACCATGTTGGCCAGGCTGGTCTCGAACTCCTGGCCTCAAGTGATCCATCCTCCTTGGCCTCCCCAAGTGTTGGGATTACAGGCGTGAGCCACGGCGCCTGGCTGCCAAGGTATATTTTTGAGTAAAAAAAAAAAAAAAGTCCTTACAGGGTTAAAAAAAAAAAAAAAAAAAAAAAACAACTGGGAAACTGGGAGTGGAGGCTCACGCGTGTAATCCTAGCACTTTGGGAGGCCAAGGTGGGCAGGTTGCATGAGCCCAAGAGTTTGAGACCAGCCTGGGCAACATAGTGAGACCCCATTTCTATAAAAATATAAAAAAATAGCCAAGCATGGTGGCACATGCCTGTAGTCCCAGCTACTCGGGAGGCTGAGGTGGGAGGATCGCTGGAGACCAGGAGGTCAAGGCTGCAGTGAGCCATGTTTGCACTTCTGCACTCCAGCCGGAGTGACAGAGCAAGACCCTGCCTCAAAAAAAGAAAATAAAAATAAAAAAACAAAACCTAAACATGACAATTGGGTTTTCATGCTATTGTATGATACCTGCCTCCCTCAAAACTTGTTACATCATCACATCACTCACCTGATGTGAAAAAGACAAAATAAAACCCAGAAACCCAAACTAAAAATATTTGCAAATCTATAGGGTTATGGGTTGTACTGTGTCTCCCTGAAAGATGCCGAAACCCTAAGCCGCAGGACCTGTGAATGTGACCTTATTTGGAAATAGGGTCTTCACACATGATTAAGCTAAGCTGAGGTGATGAGGGTGAACCCTAATCCCGTTTGCCTGGTGTCCTTATAAAAAGGGGATCTATGGACACAGACACCTACAAAAGGAAGACTATAGGAAGACAGAGACATAAGACCACCTCCAAGCCAAGGAGCTCTGGGGGCTTCTAGAATCCAGGAGCGAGACCTAGGTCAGATCCTCCCTGACAGCCTTCACAGGTGGGGAAAAAAAAAACAAAAAACAAAAAACAACAATAACAACAAAAAACACCTTCATTTCAGACTCCTGGCCTCCAGAACTGTGAGAACAAATTCCTATAGTTGAAGACACACAGTTAGCGTACTTTGTTAAGGCAGCTCTGGGAAATGAATACACATTTCTCAGGGCGTGCATCAGTACTTCTGCAGGAAATTTGGGACGTGGCATGCTTTAACTTACAATTTATACCTTTCTCTATTCTGAATTCTTTTTTTGAGAGACAGGGTCTTACTTTGTCGCCCAGGCTGGAGTGCAGTGGCAGAAGCATGGCTCAATGCAGCCTTGACCTTCTGGGCTCCAGCAATCCTCTTGCCTCAGTCTCCTGAGTAGCTGAGACTACAGGCACACAACTCTGTGCCTGGTTAACATTTTTTAATGTTTTGTAGAGACCGGGTCTTGCTATGTTGCCCAGGTTTACCTCGAACTCCTAGCCTCAAGTGATCCTCCCAACTTGGCCTCCTAACTTTCTGTAATTACAGGTACAAGCCGTCATACCTGGCTTTTTTTTTCTTTCTTTTTTTGAGACAGAGTCTCGCTCTGTCGCCCAGGCTGGAATGCAATGGCATGATCTCAGCTCACTGAAACCTCCGCCTCCTGGGTTCAAGTGATTCTTCTGCCTCAGTCTCCCAGGTAGCTCGGATTACAGGCACCCGCCACCACACCTAGCTAATTTTTGTATTTTTATCAGAGGCAGGGTTTCACCATTTGGCCAGGCTGGTCTCGAACTCCTGACTTCAGGTGATCCGCCCGCTTCGACCTCCCAGAATGCTGGGATTACAAGTGTGAGCCACTGCATCCCACCAGAATTCTTAAAAGCATGTTTTTGTGTTATTAATATCCATTTTTAACATCAATGACGGTGGGATTTGAGCCCATTTTTTTCTTGTTTATACATTTCTGGGTAACAGAACTAACACTTGTTAACTGGCAGGTAGAAAGGGAAGATCCCAGAGGTGGTGGCAACAGTTAACAGGGCTCTGGAACGGGGGCAGGAAATCCCTGGGGAGGTGTCAGGTGCAGACGCAGGTGGGCCAAGGGTGTGGAGCAAACCTTGATGTAGTAGACGTCCCTGTCATCCAGCACCAGCTCCAAGTGACCCGTGTGGGCACTCCCAAGAGCCTCCATCTTTCCTGGGGGTGCAAAACAAGAGTTTAGAGACAAGGGTTCAACATCTGGATCTGGCCCCTCCGTCCCCCTGGGAGGACTGCCTGCCCTTTCTTTAATCTCTGAGCCTAAGATGCAGCACCTGTAAAATGGGGCTGGATTTAGTGCTGACCTCAGGAGGTCACAGACAAACCTATAAGCCAGCTCACTGCAGGGGCCCTGCCCTGGGTGTGGCACCGAGTGAGGGGCGCAGTGAGCAGGGAGGGACGTTGACATTACCGTCCAGCTCGATTTTCTTCTTGGGATGGAGAAGCTTGAGCCGGAACTTGTTCTGGGGCAAGCTGTAGCTGATGTCCACCCCGACGTCCCTCAGCACTTCTGACCCGGGCGTGCCCATGAAGACGTGGGCTGTGGCTTCTTGGGGGAACCAGCTGTCCTTCTGGAAATAGCAGAGTCTTCAAGATTGAGAGCCTCCACCTGTACCCTTTAGACACTCGCACTGTTGTCCTCACAATTCCCCAACCAGGAATTTCTCAGGCTTGAAAATTGCCTGCAAAATTGTAAAGCTCTGCAGAACAGCCCAGGACCATGTCTACAGGGTCGCAATTTATTCAGCAAACGGCCAGGGAGAAGCGGCTGCGGTGCACACTCCTGGCACCCTGCACAGACCCCTCCCATCCTTTTTTGTTTTGAGACCGAGTCCCGCTCTGTTGCCCAGGCTGGAGTACAGCGGCATGATCTCGGCTCACTGCAGCCTCTGCCTCCCAGGTTCAAGTGATTCTCCTGCCTCAGCCTCCTGAGCAGCTGGGATTACAGGCATGCGCCAACAAGCCCAGTTTGTTGTTGCTGTTGTTGTTATTTTTGGTAGAGATGGGGTTTCACCATGTTGGCCAGGCTGGTCTTGAACTCCTGACCTCAAGTGATCCACCTGCCTTGGCCTCCCAAACTGCTGGGATTACAGTGAGCCACTGCGCCTGGCCTCTCCCATCCTTTTAACCAGCTTTGTGTCCTTGTCCCCCAGCTTCTGCAAGCTCTGCACTTCCTGGCTGTCACCTGAGGGCTCCAGAACATTGCCCTCCAGCACTGCAGCCAAAACTCCCAGCACCCTAGCCCAGAGGGGAACACACTCTGCGAGTACCTCGTGCTCTGGGGCTCCCTATGAGACCAGGCTGAGGCTGCAACTTCACCTGAAATTGCACATCTCTCAGCATCTTCCCTCGGCCTTTCCTCACTTCTCCACTCTTTCTAGGTCCCCCGGAGCCTTTTCTTAATAAATCACTTGTACCCCAGTCCAAAGCTTGGGTCTCTTTTTGGGAAAGTGCAGCCTCAGCCACAAGCCCCGTTCTGAAATCCTATGTCACCGTACATTTGTTCAACACCAACAGAGACGTGCGCTGCTGCGTGGAAGATGACTGAGCATGAGACACGCAGTGCCCGACCGTGTGGAGCCTACGTCCTAGAGAGGAGGCACAGGAACACCAGACACAAGAACGGGTAAGACGGCAGCCGCCGGTGAGTGTGCTGGCGAAGTCAATGGTGTAGGGGCCCTGACCGGGATGCTGGTCTAGACAGGGAGGCCCAGGAAGGCTGCCTCTGAGGGGTCCCATTGAAGGACACTTGAAGGGAGCTAGGGAGGGAGTTAGGTGGATGTCCCGGGGAAGAGTGTTCCTGTCAGGGGAAACGCCCAGTGCAAAGGCCCTGGGGCAGGCATGTGCGTGGCCTTGAAAAAGGGGCCAGTGTGTCTTCAGGGCAGCGAGTCTGGAGGAGAGTCAGGGAAGGAGGCCAGCAGGGGCAGGACTGCCAAGGGCCTGTGGGTCAGGGCATCTGGCTCCTACTTTAAGGGTAACAGAAGCCATAGGGGGGCAGTCTACACAGAGAAGGGACACGATCCAGCTGGGATTTCAGAGGGCCTGTCTGGCTGCTGGTGAAGATGGCAAGGAGACCAGAGCGGGAGCTGGGAGATCAGACAGGCGGCCACCGAGTGCCTCCTCTGGACCAGATGCTGATGACAGAGGGGTAAGTAAAACCAACCCTGAATCTGCTCCCAGGAACTGAGTCACCAGCGGGGAAGACAGACCTTAACCAAGTAGCTTCACTAAGAAACAGAAGTGATTAAAAGGGAAGAAACGTGGTTGTCTTAAGGCAAGTCACAAAAGAATATGATGTGCTCTGGGGTAACCAAGGCAGGCTTCCCTGAGGAAGTGACCCCTGAACTGAGACCTATAGACTGATTCAGAGTTAATGCATCATACAGCCCCAGATGGAGAATCAGTATGTGCAAAAGTCCAGAAGAAACCTACAGCAAGACCAGCACAGCCCAACAGCCCCAGAGAGGAGCCCCACGTCCTTTAGGGTGAGCCCAGGGCTGACCTAAGGAGATCCACAACATGGCTGAGAAAGACGGGGCTGTTGTCCAGGGCCCACCTGGGGCTGCAGGGTATAGGCAGCTTCCAGCAGGTACTGTCGGAGCCCCGGGTCCCGTTTCTGCAGCGTCACGGCCGCGAACACAGGCAATGAGAGCAGGTAGGGCTGGCCAGACACCGGCCAGGTCACTCCAGTGCACAATCGCCAGCCCCAGGTGTAGGACACTGCAGAGAGAGGTAAGCAGGCAGCACTGGTCAGTGGAGACTCAGAGGGCTCTGGGCATGGGTGCCCGCAGCTGCCACATCAGCAAAGAAAGCTCTTCTCTAATTTCTTCTGATGAAAGGCACCATGTGGACAGGACTCCTGTGAGGCAGTGGTGTGTAGACCAGGGTTTCTCTGCCTCAGCACTGCTGACATTTGGGATCAGATCATCTTATTTGGGGGCTGTCCTGTGCATTATGGGATGTTTCGCTGAATCCTGGATCCCCATCCACTAGATGCCAGTAACCCCTACCAACAACCAAATATTTCTGCACATATTACCAAATGTCTCCTGGGGTGTCAAAACTGCCCCAGCTGAGAACCCCTGGTAGACTTTTTTTTTTTTTCCAGACAGAGTCTCAGACTGTCACCCAGGCTGGAGTACAGTGGCACAATCTCGGCTCACTGCAACCTCTGCCTCCCAGGTTCAAGTGATTCTCCTGCCTCAGCCTCCCGAGTAGCTGGGATTACAGGCACGTGCCACCACGCCTGGCGAATTTTTGTATTTTTAGTAAAGATGGGGTTTTACCATATTGGCCAGGCTGGTCTTGAACTCCTGACCTCAGGTGATCTGCCTGCCTCAGCCTCCCAAAGCGCTGGGATTGCAGGCGTGAGCTACCATGCCCAGCCCCTGGTAGACTTTTTAAAAAGAGTGTCAGGCAATACTGTGTAGAACACAGGCTCTGCAGCAAGAATGCCTGGTTCATATTCCAGCTTGGCCACTTCCCAGCTGTGTGACCTTGGACAAATTACTTAACCTCTCTGGGTCACAATGTTTCTTTTTCATTATTATTATTGTTACTGCTCCCCCGACTCACTGTAAAGGCCTCAGTCTTTCTCATCTTAAACTGCTAATGATAATAGTTCCTGCCTCACGGCATAGCTGTGAGGATTAACAGGTCAGTAAGTGTTGAGAGCAGCACCGGGCCTACAGTAATGTCTTTGGTAGTAACTCTTATCCCGATTATAAAAATATATTTGTTAGCTGGATGTGGTCGCTTACACCTGTAATCCCAGCACTTTGGGAGGCCAAGGCGGGTGGATCACCTGAGGTCAAGAGTACAAGACTAGCCTGGCCAACATAGGAAAAGCCTGTCTCTACTAAAATTTAAAAAAATTAGCCAGGCGTGGTGGCAGGCACCTGTAATCTCAACGACTCAGGAGAATCGCTTAAACCCGGGAAGCAGAGGTTGCAGAGAGCCGAGATTGCGCCACTGCACTCCAGCCTGGGTGACAGAGGGACACGCTATCTCAAAATAAATAAATAAATAAAATAAAAATGTACTTGTTGCAGGAAATTAGAAAAAAAAATCAGAAAGCTCAGAAAGATTTCTAAAAATTTTTTCTGTATTATATGTTATAGTTTCAAGTTTATTTACAATTCTAAATGCAACTTAAATGCAAAAAAGAAACATTATCAAGAAGCAAAATTTGTATATCTTCATTAAATAGAACCCTCCCCAACCTTACTCTAAAAAAAAAAAGAAAAAAAAAATTTCAAGATCTCCTATTATTTGGCACATTTATTTCCTGTCTTTTTACCCAGTTGAGATCATATTCAGTGTTGCTGGCTTACACTTGGCATTATTATTAAAGAAGTTTCTGATTAAAACAGCTCACTCATAATGGAGTTGAAAAGTTTGGGAAGCCAAAGCAGGCGGATCACCCGAGGTCAGGAGTTCAAGACCAGCCTGGCCAATGTGGTAAAACCCTGTCTCTACTAAAAATACAAAAATTAGCCGGGCTTGGTGGCAGGTGCCTGTAGCCCCAGCTACTTGGGAGGCTGAGGCAGAAGAATTGCTTGAACTCAGGAGACAGAGGTTGCAGTGAGCCGAGACTGCACCATTGCACTCCAGCCTGGGCAACGAGAGTGAAACTCTGTCTCAAAAAAAAAAAAAAGTTATGTGATATGTCAATAACTTACCAACCCAGGAGCCAGCAAACATTCTTCGTAAAGGGCCAGATTGTTTGTTTGTTTAGTTAGTTACCTAGATAGCTAGCTAGAGACAGAATCCTCCTTGGTCACCCCGGCTTGAGTGCAGTGGCATGAACACAGCTCACTGTTGCCTCAACCTCCTGGGCTCAAGCGAACTTCCTGTCAGCCTTCCAAGTAGCTAGGACCACTGGTGCATGCCACCATGCCCGGCTAATTTGTTAATTTTTATTTTTGTAGAGACAACCTCTCACTATGTTACCCAAGCTAGTCTTGAACTCCTGGACTCAAGGAATCCTCTCACCTCGGCCTCCCGAAGTGCAGGGATTACAGGCGTGAGCTATCGGCTGGCCAGATAGTCAATATTTTATGCTTTGCAGTCATAGAGTCTAGCTTGCAACTACTCAGCTCTGCTGTTGTGGGACAAAGTGGCTACAGGTGATATGCAAATGAAGGGGGTGTGCTGTGTTCCCATACAACTTTATTTCTGGACACTGAAATTTCAATTTCATGAAGTTTTCATGATATGAGATATTCTTCTTTTGACTCTTTTTAGCCACTTAATGTAACA
Source organism: Pan troglodytes (assembly GCF_028858775.2). Lineage (NCBI taxonomy): Eukaryota > Metazoa > Chordata > Mammalia > Primates > Hominidae > Pan > Pan troglodytes. The sequence goes on from NC_072416.2 coordinate 14,122,085, forward strand.
ACCTACCCTTACCTCACTGGCATTTATAATTAGCCATTTTGCCTACTCTGGAATGTTTGAGTTGCTTCCTATTTTTTGTTCTAAATAATGATGCAACGAACATCTTTGTGCACAGAGCATTTTTAGTTGATTTTGGTTTCCTTTTATAGGGCAGAGTTCTAGAAGCATTATCATTGACTGAAGTGGTTGGTAAAGGAAAATAAAGCCAGGTGCAGCGGCTCATGCCTGTAATCCCATTACTTTGAGAAGCCAAGGCAGGTGGATCACTTGAGCCCAGGAGTTCGAGACCAGCCTGGATAACATGGTGGAACCCTGTCTCTACAAAATACAAAAAAAAAAAAAAATTAGCTGGGCAGGGTGGTGAGTGCCTGTAGTCCCAGCTACTCAGGAGGCTGAGATGGGAGGATCACTTGAGCCTGGGGAGATGGAGGCTGCAGTGAGCCATGATTGCACCATTGCACTCCAGTCTGGGCGACAGAGACCCTGTCTCAATAATAATAAAAGTACAATATCGGGATCCCAATTCGCTATGCCAAAAGGAAAAAATTAAGCTGGAAGCTGAGTCATGCAAGAAGCTGCCTTCTCTTGTTCCTAAGCAGGTAGCTACAGATAAAAGGTTAAATATTTGCACAGCTATTCTATGTTCACCTTATCTTATGTAAAGTGTTGATTTATTGAGCAAGTATGAATATGTAAGTGACTATTCCCTTCCCTGCTCCTTTTCCCTTGCAGCTTGTGGATTCAGTCATGTGACCATACCCTCCCTCTTTCCCCTCCAGCCCGCTTTTCCCTTTTAAACAAAGGGAGGGAGAGCATTAGGACAAATACCTAATGCATGCGGGGCTTATAACCTAGATGAAAGGCTGATGGGTGCAGCAAACCACCATGGCACATGTACACCTATGTAACAAATCTGCATGTTCTGCACATGTATCCCAGAACTTAAAGTAAAATAAAAATAATAAATAAATAAATAAATAAATAAATATTGAAGCTTTCAGAATCATCTCTGGAAAAAGGCATAGACCACAGATTGTTCTGTGGATTTGTGTTCCTTTATTTCCAAGCATGTCCTTAACCTTGGCAAAGTAGATGTCTAAATTGATTGAAACTTGTCTCAGATACTTTTTGGTTTGCAGAATATGAATAGTTTTAGGGCAGGAGAGCAACTCTGGGATCTGGAGCTGGCATTTTTCCCTTCAACCCTGGGATGCCCACCTTGGTACGATGTCATGGAGGCCCTGCTGCCTACCTTCCTCACCAGTACAGGACTGGACCTCAGAAGGGCCAGGGACATGTCTGAGGCTCCTCACGCCATCCCTGGTGATGAGGTACAGCTGAGAGCTGGGTGGGGAAAGAGGACAGTGTCAGACGCATCATTTTCATTCATTCATTAGACAAGTAACACCTTGAGCTGCCAGAGCTTGGCACAGGGGCAAATTCTACCCTGAGCGGGGCCAGCCTTTGGGCAGTGCACACGCTGGTGTGGTGACACTCCGTGGGCACAGGGACAGATGTTGAGAACCACAGAGAATGACAAGTGCTGTGAGAAACCCACATGGAGGACAGCATGGCACAGGGCTGTCTCGGGGATACAGCAGGGCCTCCCCTAGATTGAGTAGGGGGAGTTCTCTGCAGAGGTAACTTTTGAGCAGAAATCCAAAGGATGAGAAGGAGCTATTGTTCCAGACAGAGGACACAGCAGGTGCAAAGGCCCTGGGGTAGGAACAAGTTGGCTGCTTTAGGAGCATGGAAAGAAGGCTGGTGGGAGGGGGTCAGGATATAGGGGGACAGTGAGTGGGGGGCAGGGAAAAGGGGCAGATGCGAGGAGGGAGGAGGGAGATGGGCAGAGTCCCCATGGGGCAGGACAACGGAAAGAATGCGGGTAGGTGGGGCAGCCTGGATTCACTCCCTCTAAAATTGCCCCTCTCCAAGAGTCACCTCCCTAGAGGTCACAGACAAGCATGCCCCAGAGGGACTCCAGGAAAGAGCTGAGGGGTCTGAAAGTTCTCCAGCTCTCACCTCTCAGCTGCCCACGGTCCCTGTCAGACACGCCCACCCTTCACAGTCAACAGACACACATGCTGGTGGACACACACGCACTCCCACAACACACTCACTCCTCACTGCCACACTCACGGACACACCCTCATGCACACAGCAGCTCACACACTCTCATATGTCTGATCATATGTACTCAGACACAGGCTCATGGGTGCACACACTAACACACATGCATGCTAATGTCACCTCCACACCCACGCACATCCCCTTGCGCACACGCAGACATGTGATCACACACTCACATGCATGCATGCAAGCACACACACCACACACCTGCTCACCTGCACCCTCGTGCTCATGGTTCCCTTCCTGCCGGCACTGGGCACCCACCTGAAGCTGAGCAGCTCCACGGCCTCCTCAGGCGTGTTCAGATGCACCTTAAGGTCCCGGCCCTTCTGCACCTGGATCCCGCCATCCAGGCTGGCGGCGCTGCGGACGCTGGTCACCCACCTCAGCCCGGCCTGCCCCAGGATGCCCGCTGTGCCCATCTGAGCTGAGATCTGGAGCAGGGCACTGAGGGACAGGCATGTACCAGCTGCATCCCGAGGGCCCTGGGGCCACAGATCCCACCTGCGACCCCCAGCAGCCCCCTGCAGTCCTGAGCCACAGCAGCCCCTCCACCACTGCCACCACTGCCACCCACAGGCTGTACATGCGCCAAGCACTTTCCAGTCCTCACCTGCACTAATCCCTTTTATAGATGGGGAAACTGAGGCTCAGAGAGGTGAAAGCACCTGCCTGGGTTCCATGACTGGGACAAAGCATGTGGCTGGGACATGTGAATCCCGGGTGTCTAAGTCCCAGCCCAGGCTCTTCATGCCAGAGAGCACCCAGCCTAGGGCATCCGCATTCCCCATGTCAAACTCAGGGCCCAAGGACAGCTCAGCTGAGGGGCTGGGGACAGATGCTCAGCAGCACCATGACAGGTTCCAGAATCGGACCAAATATTGCACACATTCTGCTCTGGCCCCATGTGGCCCCAGGCTGTCAGTGTCCTCACCTTGAACCTTGGTTTCCTCATCTGTCAGTGGGAATAAGAAGCACCAGGCTTGGTTGCTCGGGAGGGCATCACAGGAGTTCAGTGAGCTCAAGGCTACCTCCTCTCCTCCCTTCTGGGTGGGGTGGATGGAAGGGCATAGGGTTGTGGCCAGCCACCTCGCACTGCGGTGTGACCTTGAACATGTGACTGGACCTCTCTGAGCCTCATTCTTCCCACCTGTAAAGTGGATCTAACCACCCAGCATCTCTGCACACAGTCTCTTGGCACAGGTGTTCTGCAGAATAGGGATCCTCTCTTACCCATATGGATGTCACCCAGGCCTCTGCAGCCCTCTGTAGGGATGGGATCCCACCTGCACCAGCTCCCAGGAGCTAGATACCTGGGCTTGACATAACCATTCACAGAGAAATCCGAGCGCTGCTGAAAGTCAGTGGTTCCTCGGACCCGGATGCTGATGGCAGCCGAGGCACTTAGGGTCAGCCGGGCAGGAAGGCCAGACACGGTGGGAAAGACCAGCTCCTCTGCAGCCAGGCTCAGCCTCCGGTTCATCTGCACCTCCTGCCCCTGCAGCCAAGAAATGATAAGCGGGGGCCGGGCTCGGTGGCTCACGCCTGTAATCCCAGCACTTTGGGAGGCCGAGATGGGTGGATCACTTGAGCCCAAGAGTTCGAGACAAGCCTGGCCAACATGGGGAAACCCTGTCACTACTAAAAATACAAAGCTGGGACTACAGACGCCTGCCACCATGCCTGGCTAATTTTTGTGTTTTCAGTAGAGACAGGGTTTCGCCATGTTGGCCAGGCTGGTCTCAAACTCCTGATCTCAGGTGATCCACCTGCCCCAGCCTCCCAAAGTGCTGGGATTACAGGCGTGAGCCACTTCGCCCAGCCAGATATTTTGTTATTTTTTATTTAATATCCTATTTCACAGATGCAGAAACTAAGGCCGTGGTAAGTGAATCAACAGCTTCGAGGAGGTAAACGGAAGAGCTGGGATTGGACCTTGGGCAGCCTGACTCCAAATTTCATGCCCTTAAGTGCTTTGCCAAAGTGTCACAGGGCAGATGGCATGGGCAGGGGCAGGGAGGAGCTACCTTCATGAGCTTGATGGCGAGCTCGGCCAGGTTCAGGGGCCAGTGGTTCACGTGACTCCCCGTGGCCCCGCAGTTCACAAAGCTCAGCTCCTGCCCCAGCAACTTCACGCTCAGCTCGCATCGCAGAGCCTGCCGGGCCCCACGCCTCCAGGTCACCTGGGGGAGGGCCCAGACAGGTCACAAAGAACACAGTCAGGGTTAGCAGAGTGATATGGTTTGGCTGTGTCCCCACCCAAATCTCATCTTGTAGCTCCCATAATTCCCACATGCTGTGGGAAGGACCCTATGGGAGATGACTGAATCATGGGGGCGGGTCCGTCCCGTGCTGTTCGCATGATAGTGAATGGGGCTCAGGAGATCCTATGGTTTTAAAAATGGGGGTTTCTCTGCACAAGCTCTTTCTTTGTCTGCTGTCATCCATGTAAGACGTGACTTCCTCTCCTTGCCTTCCACCATGATTTTGAGGCCTCCCAGTCACTTGGAACTGTAAATCTATTAAATTTCTTTCTTTCGTAAATTGCCCAGTCTCTGGTATATCTTTATCAGAAGAATGAAAACGAACTAATACACAGGGCAAAGTGCCTGTACTTTGGGAGGGGGAAGGGGTAGCTGAAGAGAAAGGTCAAGAACTTGTGGGGTCCAGATGAGGCTTGCAAAACTCCTAGAGCATGAACCAAATCCCAACCCCAGATGTGTTTTCTCTGACTTGCACAGTAGTGCCCAATGCTGAGAGAGTGTGTGTATGTTTTCATGAAGGTTTTATTTTAGGATAATTTTAGATTTACAGAAAAGTTGAAAACTGGCTTGGAATGGTAGCTCATGCCTCTAGTCCCAACACTTAGGAGGCCGAGAAAAGAGGATCACTTGAGGCCAGGAGTTTAAAACCAGCCTGGACAGCATATCGAGACCCTATCTCTACAAAATTAAAAAATAATAAAAAAAAAAAGCCGGGTATGGTGGCACCCGCCTGTAGTTCCAGCTACTTGGGAAGCTGAGGTGGGAGGATCGCTTGAGGCCAGGAGTTCAAGGCTGCAGCGAGCTATGATCATGCCACTATACTCCAGCCTGGACAACAGACAGAGCAAGACCCTGTCTCTGAAAAAAGCAGAAAAGAAAAAAAAGAAAATTTGCAAAGACAGTACAGAGAGTTCCCACGTATCCTTCAACTGATTTCCCCATTGTTAACATCTTACATCACCAGGATGCATGGTGCAAACTAACAAACCAACACTGGTATGTTTCTATCAACTAAACTCCAGAGGTCATTTACATTTCACCAGTTTTTCCATTTCTGTCCTCTTTCCGTCCCGAGATCCAATCAAGCAAACCCCACTGCGTCTCATTGCTGTATCCCCCTGGTCTCTGGTTCATGGCAGTTTTTTAGTCTTTGATTGTTTTTCATGCCACGTATGTTTTTTATAAATTGAATTTGGAAATTGGGAGATTTCATATAAAACCCAGCTCTCTGGCTGCTCTATAAAGAGAAACATTGGGCTGCCCACCCTCCCCACAACAAGGGGCAACAAGGAACCAGAGCTGGGCAGTGGCTGCCACTTTAGCTAGGCCATGGGCTTCCTCTGTCCGCCACAGTCCCCACCACTCCCTATTGTCTCTCCAACACTGAAGCCAAGTATCTGCTGCCATTCATCACTGCACTCATGCAGAATGTTTCTCAGGATGTGAGTCTCTAGCAAAAGCGAGAAAATAACAGACAAAGGGGATTGTGCATTCTAAGAAAAACTGTTTATATCTAGCTGACCTCCCTCTTTCAAGTCTCTTGCTGCCCCCAGCTCTAGTCCAAGATGATTTTAACAGCAAGGATTATTGCCCTGCTCATCCTGGTGTTCCCAAGGCCCGGGTTCACACTTGGTGGTTAGGAAACATGTGACCAAGTGAACCAATGCCCCAACCGTCCACCTTGGTCACTATCAGATGTACATGGCAATGACATTTTATAAGAGCAAAATGTTGTCAATAATCTAAAACTCCATCAATGGGAAAATGGTTATGTAAACTGTGGTTCCTACCCACAGGATGAATAAAAATACCTGCGAATGGTGAGCTTCTAGTAAGAAAATACTCGAGTGACAATAAGAAGAGAAAAAGTAGGCTAAAGATATATACACCCTAAGACTAAGCAATTTCACTCTTAGGTGTACGCCCGACAGGTATAAATATACACATTCCCTAAGAAGGCAGGCCCAAGAGTCTTCATAGCACTGTATGTAATAGCCAGCCACTGATGGATACAGAAATTGTTGTTTGTTCACACAATGGAATACTATGCAGCTATGAAAAGGAACAAATTATAAGTACACACCACAGGACAGAGAAATCTCACCAATTTTAAACCAAAGTCAGACACAAAAAAATACAGGAGCAGCACTATTCAGTCTCCAAAAGGCAGAAACAACCCAAATGTCCATCAGTGAATGAATGGATAAACACACGTGGTACATCCATATGATGAAATATGACTTGACCTTAGATAGGAATGGAGTACTGAGCTACGCTACAATGTGTGTGAACTTCCAAAACACTAGGCTAAGAGGAAGAAGCCAGACACAAAGGTCACATATTATATGGTTCCATTTACATGAAATATCCAGAAGAGGTAAATCCATAGAGACAGGAAGCAAATTGGTGGCTGTTGGAGGCTAGGAGGAGGGGCTGCTGAGGAGTGACTCTTTCATGGGTGCAGTGTCTCTTTTGGGGGTGATAAAAATGTTCTGGAACGAGACAGAAGTGGTGGTGGCACAACATGGTGAATGTACTAAATACCATGGAATTGTTTACTTTTTTTTTTGAGACGAAGCCTAACTCTTGCCGCCCAAGCTAGAGTGCAGTGGTGCGATCTTGGTTCACTGCAACCTCTGCCTCTTGGGTTAAAGCGATTCTCCTGCCTCAGTCTCTTGAGTAGGTGGGATTATAAACGCCTGCCACCACACCTGGCTAATTTTTGTATTTTTAGTAGAGACGGGGTTTCACCATGATGGCCAGGCTGGTCTCGAACTCCTCATCTCAGGCAATCCGCCCACCTCAGCCTCCCAAAGTGCTGGGATTGCAGGCATGAGCCATCGCGCCCAGCCCTATTTGATTTTTTATTTTTATTTTTTTGAGACGGAGTCTTGCTCTGTCACCCAGGCTGCAGTGCAGTGGTGCTATCTTGGCTCTCGGCAACCTCTGCCTCCCGGTTTTAAGTGATTCTCCTGCCTCAGCCTCCAGAATATCTGGTATTACAGGTGCACACCACCACGCCCAGCAAATTGTTTTGTGTCTTTAGTAGAGACAGGGTATCACTATGTTGACCCGGCTGGTCTTGAACTCTCAAGCTCAAGTTATCCACCCACCTTGGCCTCCCAAAGTGCTGGGATTACAGACATGAGCCACCATGCCCGGTCAATTGCTCACTTTAAAATGGTTATTTTTACATATGAGAATTTCATCTCTTAAAAAAAAGAGTATGTGGTGAATGATTCCATTTATTTAAAGTTTACAAAAGGAACTGGATGTGACTTCTACTGCCAACCAAATTGGAGTAATGAAGACTGGGTTCAACCTCCCACGTGGAGCAGCTGGTAACCCAGATGACACAGGCTCAACAATGGTTCCCAAGACACAGACATCAGGCAACCCAAGACGATGAACCCCAAGAGATGTAAACAAGCAAGATGAGCTCAGCTTCCTGCCTGGAGACAGTGTCCAGGCTGTGGTGCAAGGAGGGGGAATGGAGGCTGAGCCAGGGGACTCCCTGAACTGAGGAGCTGGGGGTATGGAGAGTCCCTGGCAGCTGGACTTTACAGGACAGGATACCAGAGAGGAGAGGGCTGAACAGAGAGCATGCTCGCAGGTCTGCAGAAGGTCTTACGAGAATTTCTGTAACATACCATCAGGCAAAAATTTCTGAGCTGTAACAGTCAAAGCTCTATCAGCCAAAGAAACTAATAAACTTGACTTCATGAAAATTAAGACTTCCTGCTATTTTTTGGAAGACACCATTGAGAGAACAAAAAGACACACCACAGACTGGGAGAAAATATTTCTGAGTTACATATCTGATGAAGAACTTGTTTCTGGTCAGCCATGGTGAGTCACACCTGTAATCCCAGCACTTTGGGAGGCTGAGGCAGGAGGATCGCTTGAGGTCAGGACTTCAAGATCAGCCTGGGCAACACAGTGAGACCCCATCCCAACAAAAAGAGAAAAAAACGTAGCCAGGTGTGGCAGTACTGCCTATAGTCCCAGCTACTCAGGAGGCTGAGGCTGGAAGATCACTTGAGCCCAGCAGGTCAAGGTTGCATTGAGCTATGATCACACCACTGCACTCCAGCCTGCATGACAGAACCAGAGCTCAACTCAAAAAAAAAAAAGAAAAAAAAAAAAAAAGGAAAAAGAAAAAATCAACAACTTGTTTCTGGAGTATAGAAAGAATTCTCCCCTCTCCTCCCTCTCCCTCTCCCTCTCCCCACCGTCTCCCTCTCTTTCCACAGTCTCCCTCTCATGCGGAGCCGAAGCTGGACTGTACTGCTGCCATCTCGGCTCACTGCAACCTCCCTGCCTGATTCTCCTGCCTCAGCCTGCCGAGTGCCTGCGATTGCAGGCACGCGCCGCCACGCCTGACTGGTTTTGGTGGAGACGGGGTTTCGCTGTGTTGGCCCGGCCGGTCTCCAGCCCCTAACCGCGAGTGATCCGCCAGCCTCGGCCTCCCGAGGTGCCGGGATTGCAGACGGAGTCTCGTTCACTCAGTGCTCAATGGTGCCCAGGCTGGAGTGCAGTGGCGTGATCTCGGCTCGCTACAACCTCCACCTCCCAGCCGCCTGCCTTGGCCTCCCAAAGTGCCAAGATTGCAGCCTCTGCCCGGCGGCCACCCCGTCTGGGAAGTGAGGAGTGTCTCTGCCTGGCCGCCCATTGTCTGGGATGTGAGGAGCCCCTCTGCCCGGCTGCCCAGTCTGGAAAGTGAGGAGCGTCTCCGCCCGGCCGCCATCCCATCTAGGAAGTGAGGAGCGCCTCTTCCCGGCCGCCATCACATCTAGGAAGTGAGGAGCGCCTCTTCCCGGCCGCCATCACATCTAGGAAGTGAGGAGCGTCTCTGCCCGGCCGCCCATCGTCTGAGATGTGGGGAGCGCCTCTGCCCCGCTGCCCCATCTGGGATGTGAGGAGCGCCTCTGCCCGGCCGCGACCCCGTCTGGGAGGTGAGGAGCGTCTCTGCCCGGCCGCCCCGTCTGAGAAGTGAGGAGCCCCTCCGCCCGGCAGCCGCCCCGTCTGAGAAGTGAGGAGCCTCTCAGCCCGGCAGCCACCCCGTCCGGGAGGGAGGTGGGGGGGGTCAGTCCCCCGCCCGGCCAGCCGCCCCATCCGGGAGGGAGGTGGGGGGGTCAGCCCCCTGCCCAGCCAGCCGCCCCGTCTGGGAGGTGAGGGGCCCCTCTGCCCGGCCGCCCTTACTGGGAAGTGAGGAGCCCCTCTGCCCGGCCAGCCGCCCCGTCCGGGAGGGAGGTGGGGGGGTCAGCCCCCCGCCCGGCCAGCCGCCCCGTCTGGGAGGTGAGGGGCGCCTCTGCCCGGCCACCCCTACTGGGAAGTGAGGAGCCCCTCTGCCCGGCCACCACCCCGTCTGGGAGGTGTGCCCAACAGCTCATTGAGAACGGGCCAGGATGACAATGTTGGCTTTGTGGAATAGAAAGGTGGGAAAGGTGGGAAAGGTGGGGAAAACATTGAGAAATCGGATGGTTGCCGTGTCTGTGTAGAAAGAAGTAGACATGGGAGACTTTTCATTTTGTTCTGTACTAAGAAAAATTCTTCTGCCTTTGGATCCTGTTGATCTGTGACCTTACCCCCAACCCTGTGCTCTCTGAAACATGTGCTGTGTCCACTCAGGGTTAAATGGATTAAGGGCGGTGCAAGATGTGCTTTGTTATACAGATGCTTGAAGGCAGCGTGCTCGTTAAGAGTCATCACCACTCCCTAATCTCAAGTACCCAGGGACACAAACACTGCAGAAGGCCGCAGGGTCCTCTGCCTAGGAAAACCAGAGACCTTTGTTCACTTGTTTATCTGCTGACCTTCCCTCCACTATTGTCCCATGACCCTGCCAAATCCCCCTCTGTGAGAAACACCCAAGAATTATCAATAAAAAAAAATTAAAAAAAAAAGAAACAAACAAACAAAAAGAATTCTCAAAACTCAGTAATAAGAAAACAAGCCAACAAAATAAGATGAGCAAAAGATTTGAATGTACATTTCACCAAAGAAGACGTACAATAGCAAATGAGCACATGAAAAGATTATCAATGTCATTAGTCATTAGGGAAATGCAAATTAAAGCCACGAGATACCACAACACATTATTAGAATGGCTAAAATTAAAAAGTCTAACCATATCAAGTGTTGGTGAGGATGTGGAGAAACTGAAACTCTCACACAATGCTGGTGGGAATGCAAAAATAGTACAACCACTTGGGAGAATGGTTTAGCAGCTTTAGAAAAATTTAAACATATACCTACCATATGATCCAGCCACACCTACTAATTATTCAAGAGAAACAAAAGCTTGTACACAAATATTCATAGCAGCTTTCTTTTTAATAGCCAAACCCTGGAAACAACTCGAATGTCGATCAGGTGAATGGAGAAACAAACTGTGGTATATCTATACAATGGAATACCATTAACCAATAAAAAGAAAGAAACTATGTTATAACCTATAGCATGGGTGAGTCTCAGAATAATTATGCTGAATAAAAGAAGCCAAACAAAAAAGAGTACATGCTTTTTTTAAAAAGGACATGTTGGCAAGCGCAGTGGCTCACACTTGTAATCCCAGCACTTTGAGAGGCCAAGGCAGGAGGATTACTTGAGCCCAGGAGGTTGATACCAGCCTGGGCAACATAATGAGACCCTGTCTGTACAACTTTTTTTAAAAAAAAAAAAACTAGATAGGCATGATGGCACATGCCTATAGTCCCAGCTACTCTGGAAGCTGAGGTGGAAGGATTGTTTGAGCCTGGGGGACAAAGGTTGCAATGAGCCAAGATCATGCCACTGCACTCCAGCTTGGGTGACAGAGTGAGACTGTCTCGAAAAAAAGGACATGCTGTGTGATCTAATTTACATAATATTCTAGAATATACAAACAAGTCTATGGTGACAGAAAGCCTCTCACTAGTTTCTGGGGACAGAGGAGAAGCAGGAGGAAGGGATTTTTTTTTTTTTTTTTTTTGAGAGACTCTTGCTCTGTCGCCCAGGCTGGAGTGCAGTGGCGTGATTTCGGCTCACAGCAAGCTCCGCCTCCCGAGTTCACACCATTCTCCTGCCTCAGCCTCCCGAGCACCTGGGACTACAGGCACCCACCACCACGCCTGGCTAATTTTTTGTATTCTTAGTAGAGACGGGGTTTCACCATGTAAGCCAGGATGGTCTTGATCTCCTGACCTCGTGATCCGCCTGCCTCGGCCTCCCAAAGTGCTGGGATTACAGGCGTGAGCCACCGCGCCCAGCCGCAGGAAGAGATTATTAAGGATCTGGAAGAGACTTTTGGGGGTGATGGGTATGTTCATAAGCTTTATCATGGTGATGATCTCATGAGTGTGTACATGGGTCAGAATGTATCAAATTGTACACCTTAACCATGTACTAGTGTTCACTGTGTGTCAATTAGACCTCAATAAATCTCATTTTTAAAAAGTAGAACAAACTGATGCTGCCAGAAGTCAGAGTGGTTACCCCTGGTTAAGGATGGGTATTAACAAGAACAGGAGGACAAAGGGGAGGGTGGGAGCTGAAGATGGTCTGGGTGCTGGTGACATGGGTGTGTTGAGGTGGTGGACAGGCAGGCTGTACACTTACAACTTAGGGACTTTTCCATGCATAGGATCTATTTCAAGCAACAGTTTTTCCAAATAAAGCCAGCTACCAGTGGACTACTCAGATTTGAACCAGCCACTTAATTCTGTAAGGAGGAGGCAGAGTCAGAGTTCACGGACACCCAAGTCTAAGGTTCAAAAGTCCACACATGAAGCGGGGTGGGCCTGCCTGGGGGAGTACGGTGGGTGTGGCCACCTCCCTTACCTTCTGCTGTAGGTATCTCATCCTTCTGTCTCTGTCTCCTGGACACTTGGGGCTGGCTGGCTGTGGTGCAGGCCCTGGTTCTGGCCCTGGGGGCTTCTCTGGCTCGGGCTCTCTCCCGTCTTCCTGACCCCAGAATGACTTCCTGCCAAACAGCCTGTGAGCAATTTCCTCAGCATTTTCCAGCCGGAGCCCAAGCTGGGAAGGGAAGCCACGGGCTCAGGGAGGAACAATTCAGTCACAGGGGTGATGATGAGCTGTTAGGCTGGGGATATGAATGGAGGACCCAGAAGGCTTGAGCAGGGCACTCCAGGCTCCCTGGTGCCCACCTGGGCTGAGGTTCAGGGACACAACCTTGGGAAATCCACCACTCTCTCTGTATCTGCTTGGTAGGTGCCACACAGTAAGAATTCTTGCCAATTCTTTAAGGCTTGGGTCAAATGTCATCACCTGTGGGAAGCCCTCCCTGAACTCCCATGTCACTCTCTTCCCACCTCCTCTGCCCCACACACAATATACTCAGACTGGAACGTGTGTCTTCCTCGAAAGATCCAGGATGAGGGCAAGGGCTCGTGTATCAATCACTAGGCACCTGCACGACCTCCCCTGGATGGGGGGGAGGGTTCTCAAAATTTGATAGGTGAATAAATGGTTCTTTCCTTCTGTCCCTCCCGTCTTCCATCTGCCCGTCCGCGCACCCCTCTCTTCACCTATCCTTTCATCCTTCCCACCCATCCATCCATCCATCTGCCTCTCCACCTTCCATCTTTTCTTTCCTTTGTTCTATCCATCCTTATTCCTATCCATCCATCTGCTTTTCCTTTCTTATGGACCCCTCTCCTTCCATCTATTCTTTCTTCCCTTTTTCAATCCAGACATCTCTGATGGCATTTTCAGAGACCAGCCCTTGGCAATGACTGGTGAGTGGATAGATGGATAATAGATGGATGTGTGACTCAGAGGATGAAAGATGGATGAGTGGGAAAACAGATGAATAGATAGGTAGGTTGACAGAGATGGATGGGAAATTACATGGCTGGATGGACACACAGATGGACAGATGGGAGGGTGGGTATGTCCATGGATGGGTAGGAGGGTGGACAGATGAACAAGTGAATGGATGGATGGGTGGGTGGGTGGTTTGGTAAATGGATTGAGTGAATAGATGGATGGATGGATGGATGGATGGATGAATGAATGATACATGGGTAGACAGATGACGGGTGGGTAGATGAATGAATGATGGCTGGACAGATGATGGGAGGGTGGGCAGATAGATGATGGCTGGGTGGATGAATGGATGATGGGTGGGTGGGTGGGTGGTTAGATGAATGGATGATAGGTGGGTGGGTGGGTGGTTGGATGAATGGATGATGGGTGGGTAGGTGGATGGGTGGATGAATGGATGATGGGTGGGTAGGTGGATGGGTGGATGATGGGTGGGTGGATGAATGGATAATGGGTGGGTGGGTGGATGAATGGATAATGGGTGGGTGGGTGGTGTATGGACGAGATGAATGAGAGGGATGTGCGTGGATGGATGGATGGACAGATGAGCAGGTAAGTGGATAGATGGAAGGAGGGAGGGATGGAGTGACGGAGGCATGTAGGTGAATTGATAGACGTATGGACATATCTATGGGCGGATGGGTGACTAGATATTAGGGGAGGAGATTGAACAATGGAGGCAAGGGATGGATGGACAGACAGGTAAGTGATTGGGATATTTTTTGGCCCCAAGTCTAGGAGAGGCCCTGCAGAGGCTATAGCAAGGCTCCCCTCTAACCTCCAGAAGGTTGAAGGCACGGCCCATGGTGTGGACGGTCAGGTTGACTGTGGCAGAACGGGGAAGAAAGGAGGCAGGAGAGAAGAGAAGGGTCCCCTCCAGGTTGGCTCCCAGGCTGCCAGACACTAGGAGTAAGAAAAGAACATCAGTACACTCTGTACACTCACAGAGTGGGGTCTGGCTATTACCACAGGGCCATACCCTGAGACAGGGCCAGATACATGGTGTGTCTTCCCACCCCTCCCTGGCCAGGATGAGAAACAGCCTTAAGCCTTTTCAAGAACAGAGGGAGTCCAGGACACAGAGTCACACACACCCACTTCTGCTAACAGGCAGAGAGGAGGTGCCCAGAGCACCTGACCCCCAACCCCAGGCTTCCCAGAATGGCTGAGGTAGTTTTGGAGCCTTAGGTTGAAAGAGATTCCCTTTTTTATTTTCTGTTTAATTACGACAAAGAGGCAGTCTCAGTGTGGGGCTAATCTCTTTTCTTAACACAGGAAAAAACACTTCTCACAATTCACAGCCCTCAACAAGCCACAGAATCCAGGAGAATTTAATAAAACAGTGTTTCAGCCAGGCACAGTGGCTCACGCCTGTAATCTCAGCTTTGGGAGGCCGAGGTAGGCAAATCACTTAAGGCCAAGGGTTCGAGAGCAGCCTGGCCAGCATGGTGAAACCCCATCTCTACTAATAAAAATACAAAAATTAGCCGGGCATGGTGGTGCGCGCCTGTAGTCCCATCTACTCGGGAGGCTGAGGTAGAAGAATCACTTGAACCCTGGAGGCAGAGGTTGCAGTGAGACAAGATTGTGCCACTGTACTCCAGCCTGGGCAATAGGGCGAGAGTCCATGTCAAAAAAAAAAAAAAAAATCAGTGTTTCGTTACCCGCCTCTGGGTGTACAGTACTCCTTTTTAGGACTAGCTTCTCCTTACAGAGAGTTAAGGTGATTTTCTATTAATGGTAGTGATAGACAATTTCCTCTTTAACATAAATATAAGGTACAAAGAGCCAATTTAGAGAAAAGATATAAGTATTCAGCTGAATGCCATAAAATAACTGATATGACTTCTGTCTTCCAAAAAAAGCAGCAGGTGCTATGAAAATATTGCAAAAATATTTTTGAACAAGCAGCATGTAAGTTTTTTGTGGTTGTTGTTGTTTGTTTGTTTTGTTTTTTCTGAGACAGGGTCTTACTCTGTCACCCACGCTGGAGTGCAGTGGTGCAATCATGACTCACTGCAGACTTGACCTCCTGGGCTCAAGCAGACCTCCTGGGCTCAAGCAGTCCTCCTGCCTCAGCCTCCCAAAGTGCTGGGATTACAGGTTTGAGCCACCACACACAACTGGCGTGTAAATATTTGACCCCTTGACACAACGTCTGATCCACATACTCTCAAGAGCTGGAGCTCCAGGGTCCCCCAGCCTTTGTGGTCCCAGAGCAGGACAGGGGCTGCCCAGGATGGCCATACCTGATCGGAAGGTGACATCAGAATAGGACGAGTGTTTCCACATTTCTGGGTGGAACTCCTGGCTGAGGATGTCCTCAGGGAGGGTGTCCCGGAGGGCCCGTTTCAGGGGGTCGTGCGTCTCCAGCAGCTGCAGGAGGTGACTCCACACAAAAGAACCCACTGGAATACAGTCATGGGCAGCAGGGAGGGGCCATGAAGAAAGGGCCAGGAGCTGGCGCTGTCCAGAGAAAACACCCTCCCGACCCCCATCCCAGTCCTGCAATTCCCACACACGGGGACTTCTCAGGAGTCTGGCTACAGAGACCTACGTCTTCTCTCAAGAAACAGCAGCCAACAAGTCGTGCCTGAACAGAACTTGGAAATCCAACCCGTGTATGGAATTCTGACACACTTCCAGAAGAGAAAGGAAGGTGTCATGGACTCAAAAGTCAGACCTGAGTCTGAATCCAGTCCCAAAGCTCAAAACCTGTGTGACCTTGGGGTGGTCCCTCTGCCTCTCCGAGCCTCAGTTTCCTCATCAGTGAAAATGAGAAGTCAGACCCGATTTCAATTCCTAGTTCCACCATGTACCAGTGTGGCCTGAGATGGTCACTCCAGCTTTTGGAACCTTAGTTTTCTCATCTGAAGAAGGAACTAACAAAGTAGCTTGCAAGGCTTTTTGGGAAGATCAGTTAAAAGCAGAGCCTGGACCTAAAAAGACTAAGCACATTTCAGCATCAACAAAAGGTGACGTGTGACCCATGAGGGTCCCTGGAGGGATAAAGATCAAATAAGAACCTCAGGGGACTGAATCCAATGGGGAATATTAGAATCCTACAGGGAGCCCCCAACCCTCCCCCCCATTTGTCTCAGGCTCTTAGAAGGTCCAGTCAGGGGCTTCTGGAACAATCTATCACAGAATAGAGCAGAATGTGGGTTTTTAGGGATAAGGTGCCCACTTATTCCCACTGGACAATACATCAGGTGGTACCCCAGGGCCACTGTGGAGGCTAAGCCCCTCAGCTGATCCCCTGAGGAGGGGTTTAGCACACATCACACCCCATGCCTGAAACTGCCAAGGCAGAGAGGTGTATCTTCCAATAGTGCCATCTCTTCAGAATGTAATTCAGCAACGTCACATTAGACTTTTAAATGTACACACCCTTTACCATGGCAACTTATCTTCTGGGAAATTATCCTAAAGTGAGATTAACTCAAGGGCCAAAGGTATCTGTGCAGGTAGGTTTGTGGTTGTTGCTTTTAACGGCAGAAGACCAGAAACAGCCTAAAGGCCTATCAGTGGAGACTGGTAAAAGGGGTTATAGTACAAACTTCTGGCGGAACACCCACACAGCCACAGATCAGAGTCCACAAGAGCTATAGATGAGAGACAAGCTCCTAGACATGCTAAAGACAAAAAGCAAGCAGCAGGCTGGACCCAGTGGCTCATCCCTGTCATCTCAAGCACTTTGGGAGGCTGAGGTGGATGGATCACCTGAGGTCAGGAGTTCGAGACCAGCCTGGCCCACATGGCAAAACCATCTCTACTAAAAGAATACAAAAATTAGCCGGGTATGGTGGTGTGCAGCTGTAATCCCAGCTACTCAAGAGGCTGAGTCAGGGGAATTGCTTGAACCCAGAAGGCAGAGGTTGCAGTGAGCCGCAACTGTGCCATTGCACTCCAGCCTGGGCAACAGAGTGAGACTCTGTCTCGGAAAAAAAAAAAAAAAACTCCGGGCGCAGTGGCTCACGCCTGTAATCCCAGCACTTTGGGAGGCTGAGGCGGGCAGATAGATCATGAGGTCAGGAGATTGAGACAATCCTGGCTAATGTGGTGAAACCCCGTCTCTACTAAAAGAATACAAAAAATTAGCTGGGCGAGGTGGTGGCCGCCTGTAGTCCTAGCTACTTGGGAGGCTGAGGAAGGAGAATGGCGTGAACCCGGGAGGCAGAGCTTGCAGTGAGCCAAGATCACACCACTGCACTCCAGGCTGGGTGACAGAGCAAGACTCCGTCTCAAAAAACAAAACAAAACAAAAAAGCCAAGAGCACAACAGCAAGTAGAACATGATCCTGAGATGCTATTGTTAAGGAGATACGTGTGTATGTTTACCTATGTATTACAAGTTCTGATGTAATACACAGGAGAACTGTTCACAGTGTGTATCTTCAGGACATAGGAAAATACTGGGGGGAAGAGGAAGGAAGACTAATTTTCCATTTGTCCCTTGCCTATGCTTTAAAATTTTGACTATACAGCTACACTGCATTAATAATAATAGCAGTAGTGATAACAACATTAAAAGCAACAGTCACACATATGGCACTTACTATGCTTTCTAAATGTCTTTGTGTATTAACTCATTTTATGCTCACAACACTCTATGAGGGAGGTACTAGCATTATCCCTATTTTACAGGTACAGAAATGGAGGCTCACAAAGGTTTACTTACTTGTCTAAAGGCATACAGGAAGGAAGAGGTGAACCTGGGATTTGAACCTGGGCTCTCAGGCTCCAGGCTCTCACCCCACTGTGCATTATGGAAAATTTTTCAACAATCAGTTGAACTTATTTTTTTGAATTTACATCTTTGCGTTCAGGTGCCTGTATAAAGGGAATTGTCTCACTCCAGAAGGGATCTAGATTTGCCGACGCCATCCCTCTTCTATCTTAGGTCTCTCTTTAGGATACTGTGTAGTGATCTGGCCAGAGCTAAAAGAGGCCTCACTGATTCCCATCCTATTTTACAGATGAGGAAACTGAGGACCAGAGAGGAGAAGCAACTTCTCCAAAGTCATCCAATGGCAGAATGGGGACTGGAATTGCCATGTGGGGGAGGGGAGAATACAGAGCCCCTTATCTAGACAGTGTGGTAGAGAAACAGGGGAACAAGAACACAGGAGAATACCAAAGGGGTGGAGGGAGAGGATGCTCTCAAACCCCCTGCAGTCTTCAGGAGGTGCCCTCCCAGCCCCACCCCTGCCCACACCCCTCCTACACACACACCCATGGCTCACCCTGGGTGGAGAGCTCGCCTGCCTGGGTGCGCCGCACCTGGGCAAACACCTCCTCACTGGGGCATCTCATCAGAGCCAGGTAGGCATTGATACGGATCTCAGCATCCTCCTCCAGGGATTGGTACAGACGGGAGAGCACCGATCGCTGGCTTGGGCAGAAGGAAAGCCATCACCCAAGGCCTACGTACCTCCACCCAGGAGTATGATGTCCCTGGCTGCAGCAGGTGGACCTGCTGCCTAGCCCCAGCTGTCCTGATGCCCCTACTGCGGGAGGCTTCCCCGACACACACTCACCTGTAGCTCAGCTGTGGGAGGTAGCAGGGGTTCACTGACTGTGCCTAATTCCCAGTCTCTACCAGCCCCAGCCTAGAGCCTCATCAATTCCCCAACAAATGGGCATGGCTACATTCCAATAAAACTATTTACAAAAACAGCATAGTGTCTTGCCACACAGGAGGTCTTTAAATGTCTTGGCCTTCCTAGGCCCTTCCTAAGCAATTCACCTCCCCACATTGTGACTCCCTCAATATCTATTGGCTTCCTCCACAGCCAGCCAGCCAGCCACCCCACCCATCCATCCATCCACCAACCCACCCACCCACCCATCTATCCATTCACCCATCCACCCACCCATCATCCATCCACCCACCCATCCATCCATGCAACAAATATTAACATAAGCAGCAACTATGCACCCAGCACTGTGCTAGGTGACAGCCATAAACAAGACCAACTCAGCCCCTGTCCACCTGAAGCTGGTATCCTAGTGCAGGGAGACAGTCAATGACATTAGCATGTGAAATACATAAAAAGTTAGGTGGTGGCCGGGCACGGTGGCTCATGCCTGTAATCACAGCACTTTTGGGAGGCCAAGCTGGGAGGATCACGAGGTCAGGAGATCGAGACCATCCTGGCTAACACGGTGAAACCTCGTCTCTACTAAAATTACAAAAAAATTAGCCGGGTGTGGTGGCGGGCACCTGTAGTCCCAGCTACTCAGGAGGCTGAGGCAGGAGAATGGCATGAACCCAGGAGGCAGAGCTTGCAGTGAGCGGAGATGGTGACACTGCACTCCAGCCTGGGTGACAGAGTGAGACTTCGTCTCAAAAAAAAAAAAAAAAGTTAGGTGGTAATAAACCCTAAGGAAGGAAAAATGAAATGGGGAAACAGGACCAGAGCCAGGGGGACCTGGGAGGTTCAATTTCAGGTGAAATTGTCAAGGGAGACCTCACAGTGAAAGTGCCTTTTAAGCTAAGACGTACAGGATGTGAAAAAGAAAGGCCTGGGGACATCTGGAGGAAAAGTGTACCAGGAAAGAGGACAGCATGTGCAAAGGGCCTGGGGCAAGAGAGGGTCACAAGTGTTTGAGGAAGAACAGAAAGGGCAATGTGCTGGGGAGGAGGGATGGGAGGTGACAGGAGCAGGTGAGGCCCAGAGGTCAGATCCCTCAGGGCCTGGGAGGTCAATCAAGGGACTGTAACTTTGACTCTGAGTAAGAAGGGAGGTAGTGGTCCAGGGATTAGCAAACTTTTTCTGTAAAGGGACAGAGAACTCTTTTAGACTCTGCAGGCCATGCGGTCTCTTGCAATGACTTGACTCTGCAGGTGGAGCAGGAAAGCAGCCATAGATAACACCTAAGTGAGTGGGCATGGCTGTGTTCCGATAAAACTTTATTGAGAAAAACAGACAAAGGGCCAGGTAGTGGCCCATGGCCCGTAGTCTGCCAAACCCTGTACTAGAGGGGGCACAGATGGCACTGGTAATCATATGGTTGTGTTTTTGATAAATAGTCTGCTTCCCACACTACACATAGGCTTAGACCTGGATACCTGTTCACACTAGTACCCAGCCCACAGTAGGTGCTCATTAAATACATGATGAATGAACAACTGAATAAGTGAATTAGCAAACTGTGGTTCGAGACCCACCACCACCCAACCCCAACCCCATGAAACAGCACACAAGGGCTCACGTCTGCAGAGCAGGGGACTCTTCGGAAGGCCTGGATGGCCCCCAGCCGGATCTCGGGTGTGCTGCTTCTCAGAGATGCACAGGCACTCAGCGTAGGGGTGAGAGCCATGGCTGCCAAGCCCGCGTTGCCGACTGCCTTCAGCACAAGCTGGAGCTAAATCGAGATGGAGGCAGGACCATGAGGGGCAGTGGCGTGGGGAGGGGCAGTGGCGTGGGGAGGGGCAGTGGCGTGGGGGGCGGGGCAGTGGTGTGGGGGGCGGGGCAGTGGCGTGGGGGGTGGGGCAGTGGCGTGGGGAGGGGCAGTGCCGTTGGGGGGGGGCAGTGGTGTGGGGGAGGGGCAGTGACGTGGGGGAGGAGCAGTGGCGTGGGGGAGGGGCAGTGGCGTGGGGGAGGGGCGGTGGCCTGGTGGGGGGCAGTGGCGTGGGATAGGCAGTGGCGTGGGGGGGTGCTGTGAAGGGCATTTACCCACCTTCTCGGGGTGGGGGCCAATTTCTGTCCCCAGCCACGCTCCAGACCCCGTGGGCCAGCCTGGCACCTTGCTGGGCATCTCAGCCCATTCCCCCTTCCCCCCTTCACCCCACCCCCACTCAGTGGTGTTGGGGGGCAGTGGTGTGGGGGGGGCAGTGGTATAGAAGGGGCAGTGGCGTGGGGGGGCAGGCAGGAGGGTGAGGAGACGGGTTGAAGTGGGGAAGGGGGAATGAGGGATAGGAGGAAGGGGCAAAGGGGGGAACCCACCCCCACCCTCTCCACCTGGAGCTTGCCTGATTCGCTTCGGCCCCACTGGGGGCACTGAAGCCGGTACTCAGGACACTGGATGTCCTCACCTTGTCATCATCCGAGGGCTCCTGGATGGTACAGTTCTCACCCAAGGCGTCTCCCAGGATCCTCACTAGGGAGCCGACTCCAGGCAGCTGGCCGCAGGGCCCATCCAGAGAAGCACAGAGGTTGTGCACCAGGGCTGAGATGCCCAGGAAGGCGCCAGGGCTGGCCATCGGGGTCTGGAGCAGTGGCTGGGGACAGAAATCGGCCCCCACCCGAGGTGGTGGGTAAATGCACTTCACAGGCCTCACCCTGGCCACACACCGACTCACCTGGGCACTTCATAATACAGAGCTGAGTCCCCCAGAGTCTGAACAAATTGCTCTTTTCAGGGAACATTTTAAAAGCACCCCAGAGGCCAGACACGGTGGCTCATGCCTGTAATCCCAGCACTTTGGGAGGCCAAGGCAGGTGGATCACCTGAGGTCAGGAGTTCGAGACCAGCCTGGCCAACATGGCAAAACCCCGTCTCTACTAAAAACACAAAAATTAGCTGAGCATGGTGGTGTGCGCCTGTAATCCCAACTACTCGGGAGGCTAAGGCACAAGAATCCCTTGAACCCGGGAAGCAGAGGCTGCAGTGAGCTGAGATTGTACCACTGCACTGCACCCTGGGTGGCAGAGCGAAACTCTGTCTCAAAAAAAAAAAAAGAAAAAGAAAACAAAACAAAAAAGGCACTCCATGTGGCCCACCACTCAGACGCCCAGCTACCCTCACTCCAGGGCTTCAGTGAAAGGAAGGCAAACAGGAGGGGGTTCAGGACACAGCTGCTCCCTGCCCCAGGCACCTCAGAGAAATCAGACCAACAAATCTTTTTTTTTTTTTTAAGATGGAGTCTTGCTCTCTCATCCATCCTGGAGTGCAGTGGTCCTATCTAGTCCCACTGCAACCTCTACCTCCTGGGTTCATGTGATTCCCCTGCCTCAGCCTCCCACGTAGCTGAGATTACAGACACATGCCACCACGCTTGGCTCATTTTTCTATTTTTAGTAAAGCCGGGTTTCACCATATTGGCCAGGCTGGTGGTGAACCCCTGACCTCAAGTGATCTGCCCGCCTCGGTCTCCCAAAGTGCTGGGATTACAGGCATGAGCCACCATGCCCGGTCAAGACCAACAAATCTTAATAAACAAACTGTGTTCACTACAAGCCAGACTGCTGATAACATGTCACACACGTTGCCTTTCTTATCATTCCCATTTTGCAGAGCAGGAAGCTGAGACACAGGAAGCTGAGACACAGAAAGGGTAAGGAACTTGCCTCAGGTAGCCCACAGCTATAGATAGAACAGAGACTTAACCCAGGAGAGGCTGGCTCCCAGGCCAGGCATGATCCCAACACTCACGGCTTCTCAAAATGCAAATTCTGGGCTCACTCTAAAATCCAGCCCTGGGGCACTGGCTGTGAACAGGGGCCTCTATGCTAGACCCACGCCACTCCAGAACAGGGACTGCTTGGCAGCTGTGGGGAAATAAAATCTCTGCCTAACTCTGTCCTTTTTTTTTTTTCTCGAGATGGAGTCTCGCTCTTGTCACCCAGGCTGGAGTCCAGTGGCACAATCTCAGCTCACTGCAACCTCTGCCTCCTGAGATCAAGTGATTCTCCTGCCTCAGCTTCCTGAGTAGCTGGGATTA
Source organism: Pan troglodytes (assembly GCF_028858775.2). Classification (NCBI taxonomy): domain Eukaryota; kingdom Metazoa; phylum Chordata; class Mammalia; order Primates; family Hominidae; genus Pan; species Pan troglodytes. The sequence goes on from NC_072416.2 coordinate 14,144,975, forward strand.
CAGATGTCTGCCACCACGCCTGGCTAATTTTTGTATTTTTAGTAGAGATGCGGTTTCACCATATTGGCCAGGCTGGTCTCGAACTCCTGACCTCAGGTGATCTGCCCACCTCAGCCTCCCAAAGTGCTGGGATTACAGGAATGAGCCACCACGCCCGACCTGCCCAGCTCTGTTCTTTCTTTGGATTCATGACTCTTCACCAGATCTGTGTTACTACGCTAGGGTGTGAGCACATTGTGTGAAGGTGTGAACATGAACATCTGTGTGTGTGCACATTGGTGTGTGCTGTAGAATCCTAGTGCTTGTGGGTGTGTACGTTCCCACTTGGGTGTGCAGGTGTCTCAGCGCACTCGAGTACCCTAGTATGCGTGTATTTCCTGGTGGATGCCTGTGCACACGTGTCCCCATGTGGGCATCTCATGTGTCCCATTGGATGTGTGCACGTGCCCATGCATCCAGGTGCGTGTGTGTGTACTGTGTGTCCCTTGTGTGCCCACGCACAGCCCAGTGTGTCTTGGTGTGCCTGTGCATGTGTCCAGGTGTGGGTGGCTGTCTCCACACATCCCACTGTGTGAGTGTCCTAATGTGTGTATGTGCATGTCCTGCCATGTCTTCACATGTGCATACACTGGGGTGTATATCTGCATCTGCGGGTACGTGAGTCTTGGCGTGTATGCCTCAATATGTGTGTGTGTGTGTGTGTGTGTGTAGGCACGCACGCGCGTGTGTGTGTCTTGACAGGTCTATGGTGTGGGTGTGTGTCCGTGCATCTCCCCATGTGGGTGTCCTGGGAAAGCCTGCCTCAGTGTGAGCCTGCAACAGTGTGTGTAGGTCTGTGTGTGTACACACAATCCAGCATGTGTGTGCATATCCCTGTGTGTTTGTGTGTCCCTGTGCCTTGGTGTGAGCCTGTGTCAGTGTACGTGCAGGTCTGTGCATGTACACATGATCCAGTGTGCGTGTGCATGTCCCAGTGCAATGGGTGCCTGCTTCAGTGTGTGTGGGTTGTGTCCCATGTGTGTACACGTGCGCTTAGGATGCATGCGTGTGGGTCTTGGCGTGTGCATCTCACTGCATATTTTCTTTGTGAAAGGACAGGGGTGTGTGGAGCCTGGAAAAAGCACATTCAATGTTTCCCTGTATTCGAGCAAAGAAAACAAAGCTGTCTGTTTTCTTAATAAAGAGCAGGGCAAGCGGGCTTGGCTGGGAGGGCAGGGGTTATAAAAAGACTAAGAAGCTCTCCGGCACATGGGAGGGGCCGCCTGCTGGAGGTTCCCGCCTCTGACTGCTGTGCCCAAGAAAGGCGGCGGGGGCACAGACAGGGCAGGCTCAGGCCTGTCCCAGACCAAAGCTGGAGCCAGAAGCCTGGTCACAGCCTGCAGGGCTGTGGGGCAGGCTGGTGCCACTTGGCTGGCAGAGAGCCCAGATCTGTGAGCCACTTCCGGTGGCCCCGCCAGGACAACTGGGCCAGCATGAGGCCTGGGTGCTGAGCAGTCCACACAGTAATGACCCAGTTGGTTCTGTGTATGGCTGCCCGGGGGATGAACCCAGAAGGGCCAGCCTTCCCCGTTTTCACAAAAACCAGAAACCACATCGCAAAGACAAGAACAAAGAATTTTGAAAGAAAAATAATTTTTTTTAAAAAAATGGGAGGAGAAAAAAAAATCTTAATGCAAAAATCTCTAACGAAGGCTTACTTACACTTCAGTTGAAAGTCTGTTTAAAATATTCTCTCTTTTTCATTTTTAAAGATGGAAAAATAAAATTATCCTCAAACCTGTGACCCTTATTAAGCTGATTTCACTTTTCCAACATGATTCTAAAGCTCAGTCATCATGCTTAAACCAACCCTCCCAGAAAAGCTAAGAAAACAGAACTGGGAGAAGACAAGCCAAGAAGCGTTGGGACCTGGGGGAGATCAAACACCAGCTACAAAGCATCAAGAAGCCACACTTCACCAACATGAAGAACTTTTGTTCATTGAAAGACACCATTAAGAAGGCCGGGCGCAGTGACTCATGCCTGTAATCCCAGCACTTTGGGAGGCCGAGGCAGGCAAATCACATGAGCTCAGGAGTTTGAGATCAGCCTGGCCAACGTGGTGAAATCCCATTTCTACTAAAAATACAAAAAAATTAGCCGGGCCTGGTGGTGTGCATCATAATCCCAGCTACTCAGGAGGCTGAGGCACGAGAATCACTTGAACCCGGGAGGTGGAGGTTGCAGTGAGCCGAGATTGTGCCACTGCACTCCAGCCTGGGCAACAGAGCGAGACTCCATCTCAAAAAATAATAATGATTAAATAAATAGATAAATAAATAAATAAATAAAATTATTCCGAAATAAGAAGTTCATTAAAATACTCTCTCCCTGCTTGCCCCTCACTCCCCACACTTCCCACCCCCTCCTCTCCCCAGGTTTCACGAAGCCAGTGCATTCCCAGAACCTGCCAGGGCTCAGGCAGGGCCTTGCTGACTCGATGACAGAACAAGAAAATATGGCCCAGAGAGGCATGAGCTCTGGCCTGCATATGGAACATGGCATGTGAGGCAGGTAGAGGAAGCTTCTGGGCTCCACAAGCCGATGGATGCCACCTGCTTGGCTCAGTGCTGTGTCCCAGACTAATGGCAACAGCCACTTCCTTCCGCACACACCATACAATTCACCTGGTCTGCAAGGTCATTCTACAAAATAGTCCCATTGTCCAGACGGGGAAAATTGAGGCCTGGGAAAGTAAAGTACCTTGCCCAAGGTCCTGCTGGTGAGGAATGGGGCTGGGATCTGAAATGAGGAAGTCCAGATGGGTTTGTGCTCTTAGTTACTGCACATGAATCGAACATATGTACAAATAAACGAGTGAAAGGAGGAAGGGGGGGAGGGGGGAAGGGAGGAAGAGGGGAGGGGGAAGGGAGGAAGTGGGGGAAGAGAGGAAGGGGGGGAAGGGAGGCAGAGGGGAGGGGGAAGGGAGGCAGAGGGGAGGGGGAAGGGAGGCAGAGGGGAGGGGGGAAGGGAGGCAGAGGGGAGGGGGGAAGGGAGGGAGAGGGGAGGAGGGGAAGGGAGGCAGAAGGGAATGGGGGAAGGGGAAGGAGACAGACATTTCCAGGGAGATGGGCTAAGCCCAGGGCAGGTCTTGGGTGGTTCTGGCATTCCTGGTGGCCAGCGTGTCACCTGCTAGGCTGTGAACTGTGGGTGATGCCTCTTGGGACCCAATCTGGGCCTGGCTCTGAGTCAGTGCCTGATTCTTGTCTGCTGAGCAGAGCCAACAACACAGTCTACCTGGAACAGCCCCACCTCAAACCCTGGGGTCAGGGGCCAGAAGGCAAGGGCTCCCTATATTCCACCTGGAGGGACAGCCAGGGCTGGACCAGCTCCAGGGGCTCTCAGATCCTGGTAGGGTCCATTCTACCAATGCAGGGGTCTCTGATGCCCCCAGGGACCCCAGCTGCCTGGCACCAGCTGTGTCTTCACTCCCGCTCCCTACCGATGCCATCTGACTTGGCACTCACTATTAGCCGGGACAAGATGGGGAGTGACAGGTGACACCCCCCCACCCAGGAAAGTGAGGACACACCCCAAGGTCTCAGGTCAGAATTGAGGTGAAGGGCAGAGCAGCTGCAATCCCTCGGGCAAGCTGCCCTACCTCTTTGGGCCTCGGTTTTCTCACCTGCAAAATGGGGTTGATGAGAGCACCTACTTCATAGAGACACCTCAAGGGTTAAATGAGACCTCCACATATCGTAGAAATTATTGACCTCATCTCACACAGATTTCCTCATCTCCAGACTCATTAAATATGTGTGTTTATAAATATAATAGCTCTGATTTCAAGTGCTCAGATTTCGTGCCAGACACCAGGAGAACCACTTCACACACAGCATTTCATTCCTCACTATAAGACCAGGATAGAGGTACCACTGCCATCCTCCTTTTAGAGATCAGAAAACAGTCGGGCGTGGTGGCTCACACCTGTAATCCCAGCACTGTGGGAGGCTGAGGTGGGTGGATCACTTGAGGTCAGGAGTTCGAGACCAGCCTGGCCAACATGGCGAAACCCCGTCTCTACTAAAAAAAATACAAAACTTAGCCAGGTGGGGTGGTGCATTCACGTAGTCCCAGCTACTTGGGAGGCTGAGGCAGAAGAATTGCTTGAACCCGGGAGGTGGAGGTTGCAGTGAGCTGAGATCGCACTGCTGCACTCCAGCTTGGGCGACAGAGCAAGACTCCGTCCTAAACAACAATAATAATAATAATCAGAAAAGAAGCTCAGGAAGGTTAAATCACTTGCCTGGGAACACACAGGTGGGAGGCACATTGCTGACCCCTGAACCCGGAATTCTCTGATACCAAAGGTTCCCTTGAACCCGCCACAGAAGCCCAGGAGGATGGGTGGTCTGGCCTCCTCTGCTGATCCTACGAGGGGCTGGCACAAAAGAACTGATCACCTCCCCCGCATCTAACCAGCAGCCAAGCCACGGAGGGAGGACACCGGGGCCCCGGGTGGGGTGCAGGGACTCACCAGCAGCATGTGGGCCATAGCATCTGTGGGCTGTGGGAGGAAGGCCAGTGATGAGAGCCACGCCTCCGCCTCGTCTGCCTCCACCGCTGCTGATGCGATGAGTTCCTTCATGAGGCCCACACAGTGCTCCGTCCCACAGGAAGGCAGGGCATCCAACAGTGGCTGCCTGAGATCATCAAGGTGACCCACACGTGCTGAGCGCCCGCAAGCTCATCTCACCGAAGTCACCCGGGGGTAAACTGAGGCTCCGAGAGGTACGGTGCAGACATGCCCACCCTCACACCTTGGGAGGGGCTGACCCGGGTCTGGGACCCCGCAGTCTGGCTGAGGCCCGTGCTCTCAGCACCGCAGCACCCAGCCCAGACCCCGGCAGCTCTACCCACCCAAGAAACACTGGTGTGGGAAAACACAAGTCCACACCCAGTGCTCTGCTGAAACCCACCCAAGCAAATGTCACCGAGAAGGGGTAAAAATCCCTAGCGGAACAGGACCCAGCACTCAGCAAACTGTCCCTAATTTAAACCTCGAATACTCAGCACAACATCAGGACATTTATTTTTTCTTTTTTTGTGAGACAGGGTCTCACTCTGTCAGCCAGGCTGCAACGCAGTGGTGCGGTCACACCTCACTGTAGCCTCCACCTCCTGGGCTCAGGTGATCCTCCCACTCAGCCTCCCAAGTAGCTGGGACCACAAGTGTTCGCTACCAAGTCGAGCTAACTTTTAAATTTTTTGTAGAGATGGGGGCATTGCTACGTTGCCCAGGCTGGTCTCAGACTCCGGAGCATACCCCTAAGCTGACTGAGTTAGTGCCTCAGAGATTCCCCTCTGAGATTGGGAGTCTCTTTACCCACCTTACTAGCCCCAGATCAGCAAGGTCTGGGTGGTGGAATGCCAGCCCTGCCCAGCACCCCCCAGCCCAGACTCTCCACGCCCCCGGCAGGAGAGTACCCTAGGTGCATTGGAATGCTAATTCCAGCAAGAGGGTCCCTGTCTGGGGAAGGGAACAATGGCTGTCTTTATCCGCCAGGCCCTTCAGCTTCTGGTCTCAGGCAGGATAGAGCTTGGACCCCGTGGGAACCTCCAGGCTCCCCACTTAATCTCCTTCTTGGCACACATTCTCGGACTGAAGGACAAGTCAGTGTCAAGGGGACGGGATGAGGCATCAGCATCCATCCCTCACTGGGAACCCAGGACAGCACGAAGACTCCTTTAACCCAGGGATGCCCCCAGCCAGCTCCTAGTCCATCCCCCACCCGGAGAGGGACCTTACCCATTGTCTTCGCATTTGAAGGAAGAATATTGCCAGAGTTCCATCAGCTCACCCCCAGAAAGGCCCTGGAGCTGGGACACCAGTGTCAGGAACAAGTCCATGGCCTGGGATTCAGAGGGGGCAGCATGAGACACCCAGCAGTGCGGGGGATCCCCGAAGGTCACCTCACCCGTCCCCTGCCTGTAAGCACAACCGTGGGGAAAGTGGGAAGGACCTACCACCTTCTCCCAAGATGTGCTGAGACCCAGTGAGATGAAGCTCCAGGTCTGGCTTCTCCCTCACTGCACCCCAAGCCCCTACAAGCATACAAGCTGGCTCATTTTTCTCTGATTTAGCAGGTATTTATTGAGCACCTACTATGTGCCTTGCATTGCACTCAGGATATGGCAGTGAAAGAACAGGCATAGTGTCTGAATCTGTGGCATCTAATAAAACCCCAATAAATGTTCACTATGATTGTAATATAATTATTCTAATGAGTCTTAGCATATTTCAAATATTTAGCGAGGTGGCAATCTTTTCCTACATAATATACATACTCTTTTTTTTTTTTTTTGAGATGGAGTCTCACTCTGTTGCCCAGGCTACAGGGCAGTGGCGCAATCTCGGCTCACGGCAACCTCCACCTCCTGGGTTCTAGCGATTCTCCCGCCTCGGCCTCCTGAGTAGCTGGGATTACAGGCACCTGTGACCACGTCTGGCTTATTTTTTGTATTTTTAGTAGAGAAGAGGTTTCACCATGTTAGCCAGGATGGTCTCGATCTCCTGACCTTGTGATCTGCCCGCCTCGGCCTTCCAAAGTGCTGGGATTACAGGCATGAGCCACCACACCTGGACCACCTTTTTTTTTTTTTTTTTTTTTTTTTTTAAGAGACAGGATCTCCCTCTGTCTCCCGGAATGGAGTGCTGCAACACAGTCACTTCTCACTGCAGCCTCAACCTCCTGGGCTCCAGCGATCCTCCCACCTCAGCCTCCCGTGTAGCTGGGAATACTGGTGTGCATCACCACGCTCAGCTAATTTTTTTGTATTTTTCATAGAGATGAGGTTTCACCATGTTGCCCAGGCTGGTCTCAAACTTCTGGGCTCAAGTGATCCTCCCACCTTGGGCTCCCCAAGTGCTGGGATGACAGGTGTGAGCCATCGCGCCCACCCTTTTCCAATATTTCTAATAAAAAAATTGTTTTATACAATTATTAACAGTGATGGCTAATAAAGGGCATTATAGGGGGTGCAGAGGGCCCAAAACTCACAAGAAATAAAGGACTCTACTCAGAGAACAGCCCCTGGGTTTAGGAGATGTTTAGTTTGGAAAACCTTCCCTCCTGGTACCCCTGTAGTCTCAGGCTCACTGCATTGGCCTGAACCCAAAGCCACAGAAACAGCAACAAGGTAGGAGCCGAGCCAAGCCAGGTCCCAGCTTCCTGCAGGGAAGCCCCCATACTTCCCCCAGGCTTGGCCAGGGCCAGGCCTGAATCCCCCACCCACCCAGGGGTCCTCCGAGGCTGGGACCTGCTTCCCTGACCCTGGGCCTCCCTGCTGTGTGTGGCTGTGACAGAATCCCTGCACACGCAGCTCGATCTCAGCAAGATGCAGCCTGCAAAACAGGCCCTCACTGGTCACTCGGCCCACCTGCCAACGTGTCTGCCCACCAGAGTCCCGGCAGCCTTCCCAGAATGTGCCTTCTGTGGTCAGAGCCAGTGGCAACCCTCAGCTCTGTCTTTCCTTCCTCCGGCAGGACCCACAAGCCAGCCCCTGCTGCAGGCTAACTGCCACCATCGCAGCTGGCCCTGACCACTGGTAGCCTAAAAGACTCTATTGCCCAGTTTGGGGCGTCTATCCAAAAAATGTCAGTTCCAGGCCTGCTTCCTTCCTTCCTTCCTAATGGGCTCGGCCACATTTCCCTCTGGCTGGTGGCTGCCTTTCCCCAGCTGCACCCTGGGTTCGGAACACGTGTGCAGACGGGCACCTGGGGATGGTGCCTGCCCGGGACCACTCCTCCTCCTCTGGGCAAGCCTCTGGCCACAAGTGTTACCCTGAGAATGCGCCTTTCAGATCCAGGCACAACAGGAGGGATCATTAGTGGCTTATCCTGGTTTCCCTCCACTGGAGGAAGAAGAAATTCAAAAGGAGAAAAGAGGGCAGATCTAGGCAGGCTACGGATGGAGGCAAAGGGTCCAAGGCTCCTGCCTAGAAATCAAGTCCAGGGTCTGGCGCGGTGGTTCACGCCTGTAATCCCAGCACTTTGGGAGGCCGAGCCGGGTGGATCACTGGAAGTCAGGAGTTTGAGACCAGCATGGCCAACATGGTGAAACTCTGTCTCTACTGAAAATACAAAAATTAGCCAGGCGTGGTGTTGCATGCTTGTAATCCCAGCTATTCAGGAGGCTGAGGCAAGAGATCACTTGAACCAGGAGGTGGAGTTTGCAGTGAGCCGAGATTACACCACTGCACTTTCCAGCCTGAGCAACAGAGCGAGACTCCGTCCCCCACCAAAAAAAAAAGACGGATACGTAGGTCGATAAGAAAACTGCCACCCCCATCACCACCAATAACACATGATAATAGTGATAAGGCTGGGTGCAGTGGCTCATGCCTGTAATGCCAGAACTTTGGGAGGTCGAGGCAGGCAGATCACTTGCGGTCAGGAGTTCAAGACCAGCCTGGCCAACATGGTGAAACCTCATCTCTGCCAAAAATATAAAACTTAGCTGGGCATGGTGGCGTGAGCCTGTAATTCCAGCTATTCAAGAGGCTGAGACAGGAGAATCACTTGAACTCGGGAGGCAGAGGTTACAGTGAGCCAAGATCGCACCACTGCACTCCAGCCTGGGCGAAAGAGCAAGACCCTGTCTCGAAAAAAAAAAAATTGTAATAACAACTACGCCACTAGTTACTTAGTAAGGAGCTTTTACTATGTTCCAGGAACTGGTCTAAGCTGACAGAGAAGGAAAGTGACACTCAAAGTGATTGAGGCAGGTGCCGGTGGCCGCATGCTACTCAGTAGCAGAGCAGACACTTGAACCCAGGGCACCAGCTCCTGAACCCACACTCTTAACAAGCATCCTATATGCAATGGCTTAAAAAAAAAAAAAAAGTCCTGATTTGTAGCATTTGCCGATCGTCATGGTGTAAATATACCCACCATGGTCGATTTCAAGCTACCAACTTGCAATTGCTAAGGACACACCTGGGAAGAAATGCACCTTAGCACGTCATGTCATATTTCCACCACACGGTTACAATAAACATGACTAACCTCTAATGGAAAGACAATAGTAAAATGGAGTAAAATAACCAGGTAGTCAGTCATTGTTGGGAGTACTTAATACCTTTGTTTCTAATATAATTCATTTTATTTGATTTTTTTAATTTTTCTTTTTTTCTTTTTTTTTTTTTTTGGAGAAGAGTCTCACTCTGTCACCCAGGCTGGAGTGCAGTGGTTTGATCACAGCTCACTGTAGCCTTAACCTCCCAGGCTCAAGCCAACCTCCTCCCTCAGCTTCCCAAGTAGCCACGACCACAGGCATGTACCACCATGCTTGGCTTATTTTTTGTAGAGATGGGCTCTCTCCCTGTGTTGCCCAGGCTGGTCTCAAACCCCTGGGGTTTAAGTGATCCACCCACCTCAGCCTCCCAAAGTGCTGGGTTTACAGGTGTGAGCCACTGTGCCCGGCCTGTTTACTTGTTGATACACAGTAGATTCACATATTTTCAGGGTACCCGTGAAATAATTTGATACATTCATCTAATCAAATCAGGATAATTGAGATATCCATCACCGTAACTACCTTTTCTTTACGTTAGAAACGTTCAAATTCTTCTCTTCCAGCTATTTTTAAGTGTAGGATTATGTTAATTATAGTCATCCTAGGAATCTATTCAGTATTAGAGTCTGATTTCTTCTACTGAAGTGTATATTTGCACCCATTAGTCAGCTATGCTAAAACAACTTTATTTATTTTATTTTATTTATTTATTTTGAGATGGAGTCTCACTCTTGTCACCCAGGCTGGAGTGCAGTGGAGTGATCTCGGCTCACTGTAACCTCCGCCTCCTGGGTTCAAGCGATTCTTCTGTCTCAGCCTCCAAAGTAGCTAGGATTACAGGCTTCTGGCTAATTTTTGTATTTTTAGTAGAGACAGGGTTTCACCATGTTGGCCAGGCTGGTCTCGAACTCCTGACCTCAGGTAATCTGCCCGCCTCGGCCTCCCAAAGTGCTGGGATTATAGGCATGAGCCACTGAGCCTGGCCACAACTTAATGTTTAAAACTGCAGTGTTTAATAACCAGCCTGTGGGACACCCGGAAGTCTACTCACCCACTCTTGTGAGCCAGTATAAGCCAGTCCTGTTCTGCCACTGTCTATGCCATTTCCTGAGTGTACACAGTCCTTAATAAACACCTGTAACTCGAGCTCCTTGTTCTCAGAACACCCAAGATTGGTGATAAGCCATGCCCTCTCCCAGGCATCCTTCCTGGCAGCCTGGAGAAGTTGGCCCTGCTGGCTCCGTCTGTCTGTCCCCTCCCAACCCCAGTGCACCCTTGCTTCATCCTCCTTTGTTCCTTAGGGACGCTCTTGGCCATCCCACCCTCTGCCCCCCACATCGAAACTCCGGGGACTCTCTATGGAGGGCCCGACTCGGGGGTTTGCTTTCTATTGAGCGCTGAGTCCTGGTTTTGTTTCCAGACTGAAAAACAAACCTTGTCTCCTGCCCACCATCAATGGGGAGGGGCAGAGGCATTTCAAGCCGAAGCTCATGAGTTCTATCCCCCTGGCAACCCAGGCAGGCCCTCAGCCCTCCCGGGGGCCCAGGAGCTGCTTGGTGTGCACCGATGTTTCCCTGCAAAGCCATTTCTAGCAACAGGGTCCTCAGCATTTCACCCCTCAGCCCAGGGGACCTCCACGGTGGCAGTAACTTCCTTTTTTTCAATGCTGTAAGTAAAAGACAGCCACACAGTGCCCTCTGGGGCTAGCACCGCCAGCGTCCAAAAGTGGAGATCCAGGCCCACAGCCCTTGCCCTGAGCCACCCCTGCCAGGGGAAATGTCCAGTTAGGTGGTCAGGGGTCCTCTTGGGGCCAAAGAATGCAGTCCTGTCTTCCCATCAAGCCATGAGGTTCGGCAGTGCAACGGTTAGAGCACAGGCCACAGAACGGCGGTCCCCTACTGGTGACAACCGTGCTCCCCAGGGCCATCTGGTTGCCACGGACTGCAGGTGGGGATGATGGTGGTATCTAGTGAGGAGAGGCCAGAGATGCTGCTAAACATCCCACATTGCACGTGACAGCCTCCTCCACACACTCCACAAAGAATGACCCAGCCCTCGGTGTCCACAGCACCCAGGGCGAGAAACCCTGCTTTGGGCCATGCTGCCTGGGTTAACAGCCCAGCTCTATCACTTACAAGCAGTGTGGCTTTAAGCACATTTCCTAAACTCTTCAAGCTTCAGTTTCCTCATCTGTAAAATGGGCACAATGATATGAATTTCACTGAGATGATTAAATTAGATAACGCAAGTGAGGCCCTGGAGCTTATTGTCTGAGCATACACTAAGTGCTCAATTAAACTGTAAAGCCCTGGCAGGGCGCAGTGGCTCACGCCTGTAATCCCAACACCTTGGCAAGCTGAGGTGGGAGGACTGTTTGTGTCCAGAAGTTCAAGACCAGCCTGGGCAACATGGCGAAACCCCGTCTCTACAAAAAACACACAAGAATTAGCCAGGTGTGGTGGCATGCACCTGCAGTCCCAGGTACTCTGGAGGCTGAGGTGGGAGGATCACTTGAGCCAGGGAGGTCAAGGCTGCAGTGAGCCATGATTTCACCACTATACTCCAGCCTGGGCAACAGAACGAGACCCTGTCTAAAAAAAAATTGTAGAACATTGAATGGAAGCCCCCAAAAAGATATGTCCATGTCCTAAGCCCTGGAACTTGTAAATTTCCCTTATTTGGAAAAAGGATCTTTGCAGATGTAATTAAGTTGAGGATCTTGAGATATGATCATTCTAGATTATCTGGATGAGTCTTCAATCCAACGACACATCACTTTCCTCCCCCAGGGAATGTGCCATGCTAAACCATCTCTCTCGTGCTTTCCATCTTACATGTGGGTTCAGGGCCCTCTCTCAGAACAAGACAGGTAGTGAGGAGAATCTCATCATCACAGCACAGCCTCAGGGCCTCAGATTCTTGATGATCACCAAGGAAGGAACTGGCCCTAAGTCTCAAAGCCACATCCACCTCTAGACTTGAAACAGCCAGGAGTTTCGGAGGAGGCCTGGGCCATGTGTTTCTAACTTTGCTGTGCGAAGTCCTCAATGCTGAGGCTCAGATGTTGCTAGGCCTGGGAGATTAGACTGTGAGTCAACAGGACTGTTGTGTGCTCGTAGACAGACAGAGGAGAAAAGGCTTCCCCTCTGCTCACATCCAACCTGGACTGGGGCACTGGCCTGGCACACGCCATCTAGATTTCCTTGCTTCTGCAACCAGGCACAGTTGTACAGTGCACAACCTACCCACCCATAGGTGACAGCCCTGATATTAAATATCTGAAAGGATGGGCCAGGATATGGGCAGGAAGAGGAAGGTGTCCTAGGGACTCAGGGCCAAGAAAGACTCTGGCCTGCGGCTGGAGAAGCCACTTACCTCCAAGCTAGTGGTCTGAGCCAGGCACAGCCTCCTTACTAATGTGGCCGCAGTGGCCACCATGGCCTGGGATGGTGTCTCCTCCCACTCATACAGCAGGCTGCTTGGGGTCATGTCTTCATCGTCTCTATCATCTGGATCTGAGATGGTAAGAGGTGGATGGGATGACCATATGGGGAAATGCCAGAGTGAGCTAGAAAGCCCCACCCCCGCCAGTGCTTCCTTCAACGCGTTTCAGGCAACAGGTAAGAGGGGTGTCTATGAGGGAAATCATGGCAGCGTCATTGCAAACAGCCTAAGATGGGAAACACCTATGTACCCACCAGCAGGGGCTGGGCAAACAAACTGTGGCCCACTCACACCAGGGAACACTGAGTATCCTTTTTTTTTTTTTTTTGAGACGGAGTCTCACTCTTTGCCCAAGTTGGAGTGCAGTGGCGCGATCTCAGCTCACTGCAAGCTCCGCCTCCCGGGTTCACGCCGTTCTCCTGCCTCAGCTTCCTGAGTAGCTGGGACTACAGGCGCCTGCCACCACACCCAGCTAATTTTTTGTATTTTTCACAGTGATGGGGTTTCGTGGCGTGAGCCACCATGCCCAGCCAACACTGAGTATCCTTTAACAGAAACAAGTCAGCAGGACACACCCTGCCTTGTAAAGATCTCCAAGCCATCGAGTGGCCAAGGCAAGATGCAGAACGATGTATGGTGCAAAAATAAAAATAGACCACTCTGTGCCTGGCACAGAGGCTCATGCCTGTAATCCCAGCACTTTGGGAGGCCAAGGTGGGTGGATCACCCGAGGTCAGGAGTTCGAGACCAGCCTGGCCAGGATGGTGAAACCTGTCTCTATTAAAAATACCAAAAATTAGCTGGGCGTGGTGGCAGGCGCCTGTAATCCCAGCTACATGGGAGGCTGAGGCAGGAGAATTGCTTGAACCTGGGAGGCTGAGGTTGCAGTGAGCTGAGATCACTCCACTGCACTTCAGCCTGGGCGACAAGAGTGAGACTCTGTCTCAAAAAAACAAAACACAACAAAACAACCAGACCACTCAAACAGACACAGTTGCCTATGTATCTGTAAGTACACAGAATTTGTCTGGAAGAGTATACTGGAAGCCAGGAATGGAGTGAGCCTCTGGAGAGGGGGGACTCATTTTAACCGCGTCCTTTTGTACCATGTCACACATCACCTTGTCAAAACAATAAATCTTAATCTCTCTCATGCATTCGGTCCTGTGACTGCTTCCTAATAAAGATGGGTGATGGTAGAAACTGCCCTCTGCTTTACACACAGCCATGGTGTTAAACTTTCCTGAGCCCCGCTGGGACCCCCACATCTCAGCCAAAGACCTACCCTCGAATCCACAGTCCACACCTCCCTCAGCTTCAATGCTCCTTAGCAAAGGCGTGTGCCTTCTAGATGCTGTCCAACACCATCTGGCTGCCTGCAGGCCTGGGCACCCGCCCTCGCAGTGTGTCTAGCTCCACATAGGTGCACACATTCATCCATCTAATCCTCAGACCTCTCCTTAGCCCCCCAGGTGCCTGGGACACACAGAGGTCGTGCCTGCCCCAGGGCCTTTGCACTTCCTGTTTCCTCCCTGAATGCTCTTTCCTGCATCTTCCCAAAGCTGACCTTGTCTTATCCTTCATTACTTTCTCAGAGAGGCCCTCTTGGCACCCCTGTCTAAGTCACTGGCTGTCATGCAGCTGTTTAATTTCTTTCCTGACATGGATCACAGTCTCAAGCCACCTTGACTAGGTTTTTTCCCCATCAATGATTTCCCCCTCCCAGGAGGGTGTCAGCCTCAGGGTGACAGAAATGGAGTTGACCATGATCACGGGCCTGTCCCCAGAGCCCCGGCAGTGCTCGGCACACAACAGGTGCTCAGACAAGCATTTCGGGTAAGCATGAATGAAAACACACTCCTGATGACCTGCTAAGAATCTGCAAACCTAAGGAGAATTCTCCCACGACAGTTGGGAACCAGATGACTCCAACCCAGGGAGGAGGACAGGGCCAAGCCAGGGCCATCTGAGCCCAGCGCGGAACTTCAAGGAGGGATAAAGGCTCATTTCTGAGTATGCCTTTGGGATCAGGCCCTAAAGAACGAGGCCAGGATGATGTGAACCAGTGCTCACAGAGGCCACGTGCCAGGTGCTTAGCTAAAGGCAATGATGATTTTCTTTTTTATTTTTCAGAAGGGGTCTCACTCTGTCGCCAGGCTGGAGTGCAGTGACGCGATCACAGCTCACTGCAGCCTCGAACTTCTGGGCTCGGGTGATCCTCCCACTTCAGACTCTCAAGCAGCTGGAATTACAGACACACACCACCATGCCTGGCTAATTTTTTGTATTTTTCACAGTGATGGGGTTTCGTCATGTTGCCAGACTGGCCTCAAACTCCTGGGCTCAAGCAATCTGCTCACTTTGGCCTCCCAAGGTGCTGGGATTACAGGCTTGAGCCACTGTGCCCAGCTGACCATTTTCTGTAACTTTCCCCATAACCTATGGGGTAAGGGGTGACCTACCCGTATATTTACAGCTAAAGAAACTGAGGCACGGAGAGACGCTATTGGCCCAAGTCACACAACATAGAGTCAGAATTTGAATCCAGTTCTGACTCCAAAGCCTCCTGGGAATGACAGTGAAAATATGAAAAAACTCCTCTGTACAATGGAATATTATTCAGCAATGAAAAAGAAAAAATCCAATTCATGCCACAACATGGATGAACCTTAAACACCGTGCTGAGTGAAAAAGCTAGACACAAAAGGGCACACTTTATGACCCCATTTATATGAAATTCCAGAACAGGAAAATTAGAGGCAGAAAGTAGTTGAGTGGCTGCCAGGGTCTGGGAAGATGATGGCTAATGAGCACAAGGTTTCTTTTTAGAGTGATGACAATGTTCTATAGTTGACTAAGGTGGAGCACAGTGGTTCACACCTGTAATCCCAGCACTTTGGGAGGCTGCAGTAGGAGGATCACTTGAAACCAGGAGTTTGAGACCAGCCTGGGCAACATAGCAAGACCTGATTTCTACAAAAAATTTTTTTAAAAAGCCAGGCATGGTGGCGCACAGCTGTACCAGGGAGACTGACACTGGGGGAACCCCTTGACCCCAGGAGGCCAAGGTACCATTGCATTCCAGCCTGGGCGACAGACCAGGACTGTCTCTTAAATTAAGTTGAAGGCTGGGCACGGTGGCTCATGTTTGTAATCCCAGCACTTTGGGAGGCCGAGGTGGGCGGATCACCTGAAGTCAGGAGTTCCAGACCACCCTGATGGTAAAACCCCATCACTACTAAAAACACAAAATAAGCTGTGCATGGTGGCACATGCCTGTAATCTCAGCTACTCAGGAGGCTGAGGCAGGAGAATTGCTTGAGCCCAGAAGGAGGAGGTTACAGTGAGCTGAGATCATGCTACTGCACTCCAGCCTGGGCAACAGAGCCAGACTCCATCTCAAAAAAAAAATAAATAAAATAATAATAATAAAGGGGCCTGGCACGGTGGCTCACACCTGTAATACCAGCACTTTGGGAGGCCAAGGCAGGCAGATCAGACACCTGAGGTCAGGAGTTTGAGACCAGCCTGGCCAACATGGGGAAACCCCATCTCTACTAAAAATACAAAAATTAGCCAGGCATGGTGGTGCACACCTATAATCCCAGGTACTCAGAGGCTGAGGCAGGAGCACTGCGTGAGCCTGGGAGAGGAGGTTGCAGTGGGCCAGGATCACGCCACTGGACTCCAGCCTGGGCGACAAAGCAAGCCTCCATCTCAAAATATAAAATAAAATAATAATAAAGTTGATTGTGGTGATGATGGATGTACAACTCTGAATATACTAAAAACCACTGAACTGTACACTTTAAATGGTGAATTGTATGCTATGTGAACTCTCTCTTAATAAAGCTGTTAAAAAGGAGGAAAAAAAAAGAAATCTCATCCAACTCAGTGGGACACCACTGGGTCCTGGCAAGCCTGGATGCCCCCAGGCACAGCTAGTTTCTGTAGCTGAGTGTCGGTGTGCGGGGAGGGCAGACCAAGCTGGGATCCTAGAAGGCATCCCATGGTGCAGAGCGAAGTCGGAGAAATCCCAAGGTCCCATCTAGTGGGTTCTCCCCCAGGGGGTGCCGGGAGCCTGCCCTCCAAGGCAAACGCTATTACCAGCCAGAGCTGCAGAACACACGGCAGGGGTTCAGGTCCCAGCCCTGCCTCTCACTCACTGTGTGACCTTGGACAAGTCATTTGACCTCTTTGAGCCACAGGTCACTTATCTGAAAAATTTAATTGGCGGGGTACAACAGTTCACACCTGTAATCCTGTAATCCCAGCACTTTGGGAGGGCAAGGTGGAAGGATTAGTTGAGCCCAGGAGTTCGAGACCAGCCTGCGCAACGTAGTGAAACCCTGTCTCAACAACAACAACAAAAAATTAGCCAGGCATGGTGCTGTGCGCCTGTAGTCCCAGTTACCTGGCTGGCTGAGGTGGGAGGATCACCTGTGCCTGGGGAGGTTGAGACTACAGTGAGCCATGATCAGACCACTGCTCTCCAGCCTGGGCAACAGAACGAGACTGTGTCTCAAAAAAAAAAAAAAAAAAAATTTTAAATTTATTTATTTATTTATTTATTGAGATGGAGTCTTACTCTATCGCCCAGGCTGAAGTGCAGTGGCATGATCTTGGCTCACTGCACCTCCGCCTCCCGGGTTCAAACGATTCTCCGGCTTCAGCCTCCCGAGTAGCTGGGATCACAGGCGCCCACCACTACTTCCAACTATTTTTTGCATTTTTAGTAGAGATGGGGTTTCTCCATGTTGGCCAGGCCGGTCTCGAATGCCTGACCTCAAGTTATCCACCCACCTCGGCCTCCCAAACCGCTGGGATTATAGGTGTGAGCCACTACATCTGGCCAAAATTTTTATTTAAATTTAACTAATTTTACCTTCCTAATGGGATTTTGAGGAGAATTAAATTAAATTAAATACCCATAAAGTGCTCAGCACAGCAACTGGCCCACAGTAAATCCTTCCAAAGTCCCAGCAGTAAGAATAACCATTCTTATTTCATTATTCAGGAAGACAACTGGTTTCCAAACATGGAAAAGCAATACTCCCCCCAGATATAGGCCTCGCTTGTTTCTTTCTGTGCAAAATTGTAGGAGGACACCAAGTCCCAGGGAATGCTATGTGTTAGCAGGAACTTTCTGGAAAATCAGGAAACCTGAGTCAGTTTGCCCCTAAAATGGGCAGACTGAGGGATCACTGAATTTAAGGTTGAGAAACAGAAGATTCCATCTTCACCAAGGACATTCCAGGGAAAAGGGACTCAACCAAGCCAGGGCCATTTGATCTGAGCCTGCAGAAAGAGCCTGGAGAACCTTCTAGAAGTGGCTAACTCTCCTGATGATAACCATTTTCAGCAATAGGTCAGAGGTGTCCAGGCCGGGACAGAGGAATGGAACCTGGGCCTGCTTGGGCCCCTCTGGCCAGACCCCCTCACGCCACAGCCAGGGGGTGGCCACCAGGGAAGGCTGAGGTCACCTGTGCCCGCTGGATCTTGGAGCATCTCGTGCAGCAGGCTGAGTGAGGAGAGGGTCCGCGTCTGCACAGCGCTTGCCTTTGCAGAAAGTGGCCCCACGGAGTCCAGCTCTGTGCAGGAGGCCTCCCTCAGCACTCCAGCCCGGAAGCTCTGGACGCAGGTCAGGCGGGAGGTCAGGCCGGGCTGCGGACCAAGAGGGGAAGGGACAGCTCAGGCCAGGATCTAGCCATCCACAGGACCCAGCTGGGACCAAGGGGAGGAGGGACGAGGGACACATCAGAGCTGTAGACCCCCCATTCCCCACTCAGCGAGGCTGGGGAGGAGACCCTGAGGGCTGCATCCCTGCGTCACCCACCCCTGGCTCGCCTGGATTGTGGCAACATCAGCCCAGGCAAAGGCACACCGGAGATGACAAGGACGAGGGGAAACAAGAAAGTCTAGCAGACAGTGACCCCCCAGGAGAGGAATGACAAAGCATCAGTATGAAAACATTTCAATCAGCAGAGGCCCACCTCCACCTCTTAGATGCTGAGACTTTTGATAATAAGTCAACACGAACAATGATCACTTCTCATCCTCCTGCAGATGTTTGGTATTTACAAAGCACTTGCCTCTTCAGGGAGCTAGAGACAGAGGTGGGGAGGAGGGCTTGGGGAAAAGGACAGAGGGGCGGGCGTGGTGGCTCATTCCCGTAGATCCAGCACTTGGGGAAGCCAAGGTGGCCGGAACGCTTGAGCTCAGAAGTTCAAGATCAGCTTGGGCAACATAGCAAGATATTATCTCTACTAAAAATTTTTTTAAAAAACTAACCAGGCATAGTGGTGTGTGCCTGTAGTCCCAGCTACTTGGGAGGCTGAGGCAGGAGGATCACTTGAGCTCAGGAGTTCAAGATCAGCCTGGACAACACAGCAAGACACCAACTCTACTAAAAATCCAGAAAAAAAAAATGTAACCAGGAATGGTGCCTTGTGCCTGGAGTCCCAGCTACTCTCAAGAGGCTGAGACAGGAGGAACGCTTGAGGCCAGGAGTTGAAGGCTGCACTGAGCCATGATCACACCACTGCACTCCAGCCTGGGTGACAGAGTGGGACTCTGTCTCTAAGGAAATACATACATACATACATACATACATACATACATACATACATACAATAAAATAAAACTTCTTGAAGGAAAGAGGAGAAGGGAGGGGAAGGGGAAGGGAGGAGAGGAGGTAAAGGAAGGAGGACCAAGAAGAGAAGGAATTGGAGGAGAGGAAAGGAAGAGCTGAGGAAGGAGGAGGAGGGAGGAGGAAGGAGGAGGAAAAGGGAGGAGGAGGAGGAAGAGGAAGAAGAGGAGGAGGGTCTGGGAGAGCAGCAGTCAGGGGCCCAGCCCAGCCCAGCCCAGCACTTACGGCCACTCCAGGCAGGGCCTGAGAATGGAGTGATGAGCGTCCCCTGCGCAAGGAGCACCGTGCCAGGTCCTTTGTCTTGTGTAGCCAGTCCCCATGGCGCTGGTATGTGGTGGGACATCGGCCCAGGATGTCCACCTGGGCAGACAGGGTGGGCGACAGGTCAGCCTTCTGGCCACCTCTACCCCCTACCCCCTTCCCATCTCCTGGCCTCACCTCATCAAAGGTCTTGGGGCTGTGGGCCCCTGGGTGGCCCTGCAGGAGGCTCAGCACAGCACGCTTCACGTTCAGCACCCAGCGTGGCTCAGTGGGATGGGGACACAGGTGGGCCACACGCCCAGAGTGCAGGATGAAGCGGAGTGGGTTACGGCCCAGGGCGGCACTGCAGGAGGAAGGACAGGGGTCAAGCGGGACCCTCCAGTGCCCCAGGCCACTTGCGGACTGCCAGAGGCCACAGCATCCCTGCCTTCCTGCAGGCCAGCCCCCATGGGAAGCTCCCAGGGAACCCCACATCCCCCCACTAGATAGCCTTTGTTCCCTCTGCAGCTGGGCTCTGGGGCAGCCAACTCTGCTCTGAGCCACCCCAGCCTTTTCACCCCGGGACAAATGGACAGGTGTGTGAGACAAGTGTCAAAGAATAAAAGGCTGAGACCCCAAGAGCTGCCTGCATTCCAAAATGCCTCACTTAATCCCAAGGAGCTGAAGGCATTCTGGATGTGCCACCCCAAAATATGCCACTTGGGAATATTGGCTTTTTTGTGGACCAGTCTCGCTCTGTTTCCCAGGCTGAGCTCACTGCAGCCTCAACCTTGTAGGCGTAAACGATCCTTCTGCCTCAGCCTCCCAAATGGCTGGGACCACAGACACGTGGCCACCATGCCCAGCTAATTTTTAAACCTTTTGTAGAGATAGATTCCCGCTACGTTGCCCAGGCTGATCTCAAACTCCTGGGCTCAAGCAATCCTCCAGCCTCAGCCTCCAAAGCTCTGGGATTACAGGCGTAAGCCACCGCACTCCAGCCTCTTGTCTATTTTGAACCGAAGACTGTATTTGTTGAGAAACAGCAAATACGGGGAGAGGCTTTCTCTGAACTCCCCTCTTCTGCCTAAAGACAGATCCTCCAAAAGGAACCTAATTGTCATCGATGCTCTCCAGGGAGTTTCATCCACCTGGGGAGAGCAGCTCTCATCCTAAGAGAGGATGGTGCAAGTCGACACCACACCCAGACAAACTTTATCCCACACTAGCACATCTCCTGTCTCTTCTTCCAAGGGTCCCTTCCTCTTTCCTAGAAACCATCTACTCCCCTCTAACTTGCCTCCCTCCCTCCTCCCCTTTCCCCATGAAAATGGTGTATAAGCTCCCAAGTCTCAGCACTCTGGGGAGCCTTCACTCTTTCATTCCACGATGCCCCTGTGCGTATAAAAAAATCTATCTGACTCTTCTCCTAATGTCAGTTTATTTCTAGACACAGCTATTGAACCCAGAAAGGTAGAGGGAATCTTTCCCTCCCCTACAGATCCCACCAGGGAGGTAATTATCATCCCTCCACCCACATTCTGGATGAGGAAACAGGCTCAGAGCAATGTAGTGTTTTGCTTGGGGCTCCAGCTGGGATTTGAACCCAGCCAGGCTGGCTGTGGAGTCACAGGCTGCAGAAACCCCGAACTGGGAGTGACTTGAGACTGTCATTGTTGAGACAAGGAAATGAGGTCCTGAGACGGGGGACTTCTTGGAGGATATCACACAGCAAGTCAGGGAAGGAGCTGGCACCAGAATTCAGCCCCGTGCTCCTCCCGCCTGCCCTTCCCCTGGCAGAAAGGTGCCTGGGTCTGGTATCTGCAGAGTGAAGGGATGGGGAAGTGAAGGGGTGGGAAGTGAGGGGTGATGGAGTCCTCCTTCCCTGCGTGGAGTTGGAAGACAGAGATGCTTCAAGACCAAAGGGAAACCGCCAAGTCCCCAGACCCTACAGGCTAGCAAGACAAAACCCTGGGGAACAGGTATGTTACCACTTCTACCTTCCAGGGGGGTAGCGGTCACTCTCCAGCTCCAACTAAAGCCTGGAGGTCTTCCTAAGGCAGTCCCCTGGGTCTCAGGCCTTGATGCAGAGAAATGCTAATGGCACCCACCACTCCCAGAATAGCAAGTGTCAGTCTGGCCTCCAGGAAGTGACAACCCCTGGCCCCGCTGACTTAGCATTTCTGATGAGGAGCTGGGGGACAATAGTCCCCTTGGAGGAGACCCTCCCCTTGCCTTTCAGTGAGGATCTATCTGTCCCTCAGCAGCATTCCCCATCCTGGTATCCCTAGACAAAGGCTTTATTTCTTAACAAATGAATTTGCAATAAAAACGGAAGAGGAATCTGCAGAGAAGGAGGTGTCTTCAGGCTGGCGGCCGCTCTGAGCTTTGAGACCACTGAGGCCCTGTCAGGGAGGCCTGGGAAACAAGCCACAGGGAGAATCCCAGACTTGGCTGGGTCACAAAAGAGGGGCTTAGCTTGGGGTGGGAGAGGATGCGGTCTCGGCAGAGTGGGGGAGGGGAAAAGGCAGACCTCCATGGGCCCGGCAGTCCCATTAGCCGGAGTCTTCCAGAACACACTCAACAACGATGCCCAAGGGGTGATCGGCAGGTGTGAAATCTGGACATGCTAGGGGTGACAGGCAGAACTACGGGATGAGTTCCTCCCACCAGGTAAGAGAAGAGCACCTGCGGCTATCTGGAGTCACCCAAGGCTTCTACATGAAGGCAGCCCCCCCGCGGTCTTCATCGGTGTTTGACAAGGTCAAAACAAATACAGAAACTTCTTTGAACTTCAGTCCAAGATGGCATCTTTTTGCTACAGAGAGGTCACCCTAACCAATTGTCCTAATCTAATTCAGTGCACCCAGAGCCCGACAGCTGTTGAAAGGCGGCAGAGGACTCACACCTCCAGCCCCATCGTGAGCAGGTCCCAGCCCCATGGCCAAGTGTCTTACCTCAGGCTCTCCGACTCCTTCAGAAGCTCCACCTTGGCCCCCAGGATGGATGTCACCTGGAAGTCTTGGAGCTGAAGCACAAAGCACCGTGAGTTGGTGACCTCTCCTGGGATACCCCGGGAACTCGCCAGCACCCCACCCACAAAGCAGTTCTAGGGCCCAGCAGGATACATGAACCCATGTTGGGGGCAAGGCAGAGAGACCCCTCCCTTGACCAGGTACCAAGCCTGGGTGGTGAAGGCTGAATGTCTCACTGAAATAATCAAGTACCTACAGCTCCCTGCTAAACGTCTGGAAAGTTCTCATTTTGCCCAAAAAGACGCTGGAAGTTTGGTTGAGGGATTCATAGGACTATATAGTACCAACAAGAATATGTGACATCATAGAGCAGACAAAGGCTTTGCCCATGATGAAGACTTGGATATCCCACTGTCACCATGGGGTGTGTGTGGCGGATGAGTGGAGGGGCGGGGGGTTGCAAAAGAAGGTAGACTTTCTAAAAATGGAAAATATCCTCCCTAAATAACTGATTTCACTGTTTAAATTTAATAGAGCCGGTCACAGTGGCTCACACCTGTAATCCCAGCACTTTGGGAGGGCAAGGCAGGCGGATCACTTGAGGTCAAGACTTCAAGACCAGCCTGGCCAACATGGTGGAACCCCATCGCTATTTTTTAAAATAAATAAAAAATAATTTTTTTAAAGGATGAAGTTCTGCTACATCCTACAATAGAGAGGAACCTTGAAAATGTTATGTTAAGAGAAAGAAGCCAGACACAAAAAGTCAAGTATTATGTGACTCCACTTTTTTTTTTTTTTTTGAGAGGGAGTTTTGCTCTTGTTTTCCAGGCTGGAGTGCAATGGCGCGATCTTGGCTCACAGCAACCTCCATCTCCCGGGTTCAAGCCATTCTCCTGCCTCAGCTTCCTGAGTAGCTGGGATTACAGGCATGCACCACCACGCCCAGCTAATTTTGTATATTTAGTAGAGACAGGGTTTTTCCATGTTGGTCAGGCTGGTCTCGAACTCCAGACCTCAGGTGATCCACCCGCCTCGGCCTCCCAATGTGCTGGGATTACAGGCGTGAGCCACCGCGCCCGGCCTATGTGACTCCACTTATATGAGGTACCTAAAAACAGGCAAGTTCAAAGAGACAGAAAGCAGAACAGAGGGGACCAGAGTCTGCAGGGTGGGAATTGGAAGTTACTGTTCAGTGTGCACAGAGCTTCTGTTTAGGATGATGAAAAAGTTCTAGAGATGGAGGGTGGTGATGGTTGTACAACGATGTGAAAGTACTTAATGCCACTGAATTATAGACTTAAGATGGTTGAAATGGTGTATTCCATATTATATTTTAATCACAGTAAAAAAATAAAAATAAACCAGACACAAAGGAAAACATCCTGTATAATTCCATTAGAGAGAAGTTCAAAGACAGGCAAAACTCATCTATGGTGATAGAAATAAAAAAGGAAGGCTGGGCATAGTGGCTCACGCCTGTAATCCCAGCACTTTGGGAGGCCGAGGTGGGCAGATCACTTGAGGTCAGGAGTTCAAGACCAGCTTGGCCAACATGGTAAAATCCCATCTCTACTAAAAGTACAAAAATTAGCCAGGCGTGGCGGAGCACACCATGCACTACCAGTAATCTCAGCTACTCAGGAGGCTGACGCAGGAGAATCGCTTGAACTGGGGAGGCGGAGATTGCAATGAGCTGAGATTGTGCTATTGCACGCCAGCCTGGGCGACAGTGTGAGACTCCATAAAAAAAAAAAAAAAAAAAGTTGTACCCTTGGGAGAAGTGACCAAGAGGAAGTATGAAGGAGGCTCTGGGGGTTATATTTTGTTTCTTGCTCTGGTGATCGCTACGTAGGTGTTTGGTTTATGAAAATTCCTTGTTTTGAAGATTTGTGATTTTTACACTTTTTTCTCTAAAAATATATTCATTAACCTCCCAAGGGGCCAGAAAATTTCCATTTTCACCTAGAATCTTTGAAATACACCAGTTCTTTATATCTTTGCCAACATTTGACATTGGCAGCTTTTCTTAAGTGCTTAAAGCAAACAAATGAATAAAACTGCAACAGAACACAGTTTGCTTTGTGAAAACTGGCCCTGCAGATAAAAACAATCACAAGTGTTTTGAAGGGTGTGAAAGGATGATAAAGATTAATAAAGCAGCATCTCTGACATATTGGACACTTTAAGAATTCAGAGGCAGCTCAGGGCCACTCCATGAAAGACCTCATTCTGTGGTCTACATGAAAATACAACAAAACGGCTTTGAGAAACTCTTGTTAGCAAGTGCTCCAGCTAGTACAAAAATGCATCACAATATGAGATGAGACTCCAACAGAAACTAAAAGGCCTTTTACGTGGGTTGAGAGGGTTTATCCAGGAAAAATATGAGGGTTATCAGAAATGGGACAGAGGCAAATGAGCAAGCACTTCTGCTTGCAAGAACATTGAGGAGCTTCCAGAAAATCTCAATGAAAAGAAATCTGCAACCACCAAGTGGGCCTAGCTCATAATTCTGCCTTAACCCAGGACTAACACCACTGGACCTTAGTGTTTGCCTATAACCTGAGCCTGTGGACCCAAGCACTGCAAGGCTAGTGTCCACAGGGCAGGCCTTCCTGGGAATAGACTTCCACCCAGTCTATTCCTTTGTCCAAAGGCTTGACTAGGTTTGACTTTGCACACACCCTTGGACTTGCAGACATGGCTCTCAGTCCACCCCTAGGGCACAGTATGTCCCCGTTCTATGGCTCTTCTCACTCCAAGAACTCCTCCAACCTGCCCTAAAAATATTCCTTCCTTAACCTCTGCTATTCCCCGATTGGGCCCTCTGTGGCACCTCTTACAATCAAAATTGCACCATTTTCCCACATTCCTCCCAAGGGTCCTCACTTGCCAAATATAAGATTCCTCAGAAAGCTCATCTGTTGATTAAGCAAATTGGAAATTGGAGGTGAGGGGCTGTGGCTTCCTCTTAGTCCTCCCCAGCATCAGCGTGATCTCCCGGTTGCCCAAAGACACTCACCCATAAAGCCATCTGGCACAGGCCAAGCACATCAAGGACAGCCAAGCCTTGGAGGCCAAGACCACTCCCCTCCACCAGGACCTCCTGCAGGCTGGTGCTGGTGTTGGTGGAAAAATGATAGGTGTATCTGGTGCCCACAGGGAGGTGGGGCCCAGCTGACCCTGAAGGGCAGAGAGAGACAGCAATGTCACCTTGAACCTGCAGCCCTCTGGGATCCCAACTCCACCTCCAGCCATCCTTGCTCACACCTCTCTCTCTCCATCTGGGCCCTGAGCTGCCTGTCCCCAGCTTGGGGAAAGGTTGGGTAGCTGCATACCCTCATAAGAGTGAAAAAGAAAATAAAGATAATAACAGTAAGTGCTCAATAAGTACTAGCCAGTGTCATCATGGGCCAGGCTTTCTTCTAATATCAAGGTTTCTCTGCCTGGGCACTAATAATAGTTGGGGCCAGGGAATTCTGTTTGTGAGGGCTGTCCTGTGTGTTGTCAGGAAATTTACCAGCATCCCTGACCTTTACCCACAAGATGCCAGTAACCCAGCCCAGTTGTGACAACCAAAAATGTCCCCAGACTTTGCAAAATGTCCCCAGGGGAGGGAGGGCCACAATCACCCCAGTTGAGAAGCATTCATCTACAGTAACTCAGTTACGCTTCATAACCAACTTTGAGGTGAATACTCTTTTTTCTCCATTTTACAGAGGAAGAAACTGAGGCTCAGAGAGGTTAACTAACTTACACAATCCCCAGCTGGGATTCCACCCTTGGGAGTCTGACTACTCACCTATCACTTTGATGGATATCAAGTGGGGCTGGCGGGGGTTAGGGTGGGTTGTTATTCTGATCTTTATAGAAGATAAAGCTGTAAAGCTGCCCAGCCTTGGGGAATCTGGGGGTGAGGAGAGTAACTGCTCTGGGGAAGAGCTGATTTAGGGAACAGAGAGGTCTGTAATTATCGAGCCAAATCTCTAACCTTCTATTGAGGCCAGGGGATCAAGCATGAAACCTAATTATAACATCTCACCCCTCCCCATGGCTTGTGATTGAACTGACATTTTCATGTCAATTTCCTTGAGACAGAACCACACCTCATATTCCTAAGATGCTTCTCTCTTTCCAAAGAATTCGTTCCCAAGGTTCTTTCATCTGCTCCACTCCAAAATGCAAATGGCATCACCTGGCCAAAGACATTTATTCCACCTGGGGCCCACAGGTATGAGGAGGAAGCCTTGGGGGCTGGGATGGCTTAAGGCATTTTACTCTGAGCTTGCTATTCATTTCTCTAACTCTGTGGGTGACCTTTGCAGAACTGGCCTTGGTCCTCCCAACTGGTATCTTTGGGAGCATGGCCAGGGCCCTCTGGGGCTGTCTCTAATCCCATCTTACAGCTTCACCCCCATTGGGCCCTGTACTGGGCTCAGGCTCCTGGTCATGAGAGGTGTGATCAGGCGTCCTGAGAGAATCACTCACCTGTGCACGCAGTCATGCAGGAGGCCGCCTGCCCCACCTGCGAATCTGGAATTTCTGAAATCGCAAATCAGATGGAACCAGGGTGAGGCCAGAAAGAGGCATAGGATAGCCCCACGCTACGGGCCACTGACCTTACTCCGGGAAGAAGATGAGAAATGATAATGCCAGCTCTCCCCAGACTTTGCAAAATGTCCTCAGGGGAGGGACGGCCACAAAGACTGGAATTGATTGCCCTACCCTTTCTCCAATTTGCTCTTGTCCATCTTGGGTACTGGCACCATCATCCCTGATAGCTCAAGCTGCCAATCATTCGTGCTTCCACATCCCTCATCACTACCTGAGTCCAATATGTCAGCAAGCTCTGCCAATTCCATCAACAAATGCAGGTCTCCATTCCTCCCATCCATCAATCCATCTACCCATCCCCACTCCCATCTATCCACCCACCTGCTCCCTGCTCCTATCCATCCATCCATCCAACCACCCCCACCCCCACTCCTATCCACCCACCCCCAATTCCCCTCCTATCCATCCACCCACCCGCTCCCCTCTCCTATCCATCTATCTACCCACTCCCCACACCCCTCCTATACACCCACCCCCAACCCCCCTCCTATGCATCCATTCACCCACTCCCCCTCCCACCCATCCATCCACCCACCCCCAGCCCTCCTCCTATCCATCCATCCACCCATCACTTCCACCTCCTATCCATCCATCCACCCCCCCATCCGTCCATCCACCCCCCAACCCCCCAATCCATCCATCCACCCACCCACTACCCTCTCCTATCCATCCATCCACCTACTCACCTATTCCCCCTCCTATCCATCTACCCACTCACCCACTCCCTCTCCTATCCATCCATCCACCCACCCACTCCCTGCTGTTATCCATCCATCCATCCACTCACCCACTCTCCCTCCTATCCATCCATCCACCCACCCACCCACCCTCTCCTGTCTCCTATCCATCCAAGTGACTTGCCCAGGTGCACACAGCTGGTTAACGGTGGAGCCTTAGAATTTGAACCCAGGCACTCTGGCTCCAGAGTCCCCAGCCATACCCTCATCCTGAATGAATCAGACAGTAAGTGAGCAAATGAGTAATGAATGGAACACTAGCAAGACCAAGAGGCTGCTGCAGGAAATAGCAGGAGCTGGTGCTGCTCCCTGTTGAGTGTCTCCCTTCTCCCACCATCGAAGGGGCAGAGGACAACCAGGGCATGAGCAGATGTGGTGAGGTGGCCCCTCGGCCCCCAGCTCAGGCTGCTAAGGAAACTGCCAGGGATTCCTGGAGCTCCCTCCCTGGGAAGGCCAGCACCCCTCCCTCCCTCCCTCCAGCCACCCAGCCCTTCCACTGCCACCTACTTTCAAGCCTTGTTTCCCCTTCCTGCCAGCCACTTGCAGGATCTTTCCCAGGCATCACCCGTGCCCTCCTGTGCATTAAGCAGGCATTCATCTGCAGCCATTTCCATAGGATGGCATTTCAATAATACCACTTCCATCCTCAAAACCACCCCGCTGCACCTTGACTGGTCATTGCTACACTTGCTGACCTGTTTAATCCCTCGAAGAACACATTGTGCCTGGCTGTGGTGGCTCATGCCTGTAATCCCAGTACTTTGGGAAGCTGAGGTGGGTGATGGCTTGAGCTCAGGAGTTCGAGACCAGCCTGGCCAGCATGGCGAAACCCCCTCTCTATAAAAAATACAAAAATTAGCCGGGCGTGGTGGTGCACACCTGTGGTCCCAGCTACTCGTGGGAGGTGGGAGAATTGCTTGAGCCGACAGGTGGAGATTGCAGTGAGCCGAAATCGCACCACTGCCTGGTGCGATCGTATTCCAGCCTGGGTAGCAGAGTAAGACCTTGTCTCAAAAAAAAAAAAAAAAAAAAAAAAGGAAAAGCAAATCATTTCCCCAAAATGGGGAGGGGTGGGGGTAGGGTGCATTATATACTATTTTGTTTACACCCTTTAAAACAACAGGACATGGTAAGATATCTGGCAGGGTTTTTTTCTCCTAAATATTTTGGCACATCTAACAAAACCCTCTTTGCATTCAAGTAGAATACCAACAGATAAAACCACATTTCAAAGACATTCAACCCAATCAATTTCCCTTCCAACTTTCCTTCAACTCTTTGATCACTTGGACACTGGGCACCAAATTAAACATATGTGTGCATAATCATTACGTTCTCGATTGTGCCCAAGCCCAGCATCCTGCTTGTTTGCTCAACAGACAATCCCTACATCTGCTTTACTGCTCAGCTAGGCTACAAAGCAGCCTGGCCCACCAGCCTCCATCCACCATGACCTGCAGAAGTGAGCTGAGCTCTGAAAGCATTGTGCTTGAATTAAGCCTGTACCCCTTCCATTTCCTGAACGCTTAAACACATTTAAAATATTTTTTAAATTTCAGAAAAATGAAGTTCATGTCATGATAAATTCATAACAGATTAACCAAGGATGGGAAAACACTGCACACTGGAGGTAATAAATTCTTCAATCAGATCCTACTCACTTCTAGGAAGAGATCTGAAATGGACTGAAATGAGTGTCATCTCTAGCCAGCAAATGAAATCAAGTCCCATTTCAGCTTTCTCAGCTGTCAATTCTGGTCAGTGTGCATTCTTTTATGAAACCAACACAATCTACCAAGTACCTATAGCATGCCAGGCAGCGTTCTATGCTGAAATAAAAGCCCAAATATCAAAACAATTACATCATTTACAACAAATAAAAGACCCCACAATCTGGCCCGTGCTCTCCAGTATGTGGCTATGAAGCATCTGAAATGTTACTGGTTACAGAGAAACTTTTCATTTAATTTTAATTAAACAAAAAATCAGCACTCAATTCACTTATTAGAAGACTTTCAGCCTGGTGCAGTGGCTCATGCCTGTAATCCCAGCACTCTGGGAGGATCACTTGAGTTTGAGACCAGCCTGGGCAACATGGTGAAACCCCGTCTCTACAAAAAATATTTTTTAAAGAAAGAAAACTTTCAAATATGTTTGAAACAACTTGGCACAGTAGCTAAACCTACTTTCTCAACTCTAAGTTTTAAGAAATCTAAAGACAGATCAAGTATTTGCAATGAAAATTTAGCATCCGAATTGAAATATGTCATAAGTATAAAATACACATTAAATGTTGAATGGGAAATAAATCTCATTAATACTTCCTATTGATTACACTTTCTAATTATATATTGGATATATTGGGTTAAGTAAAATGTTATTAATTTCACCTGCCTTTTTAAAAATTTGTATGTGTGGGTACTAGGAAAATTAACATTACTTGCATTTTTTGTTGCTGAGACAATGTCTCACTCTGTTGCCCAAGTTGGAGTGCAGTGGCATGATCTCGGCTCACTGCAGCCTCGACCTGCTGGGCTCAAGCTCAGTGGGTCCAGAAGGCAGCATTTTCTCACTCAGGGCTTCAGATCTGGTCTCTGCAGCTCCCCAATCCCTGCCTTGTCTGAGTTTCCAGAGGATGCTGGTGGAGCATGTGAATGAGAGATGAGGATTCACCTGTCATCTCTCGCTCCTCTTCCCCATGAAAAGCAAAACAAAAGGTGGCAGCAGAAAGGCAGTTCAACAGGCATCTGGCTGCAAAAGCGCAATCCCAGGCGCATCTGGGCTCTCCCTTGCTTCGCTCCAGACAGGACCAGGAACGCGCAGCAGTTTTACTTACTCTCCGCAGTCACTGCCATCAGCGGCCAGAGCAGGACCAGACCGAGGAGTCCCACGGGGGCCGGCATCACTTCCTGGGCCAGCCCCGTGCCACAAGCCTCAGGCTCCAGAGCAGCTCAGCGTGGTCCTGAAAGGAATCTTTTTCCCCAAAGAGGAGGGCTCAGCTTTAACCCACTCTCCCAGCCCAGGAGGGTAGAAGGGGAGGTGGGGGGCATTCAGAACAGAGATCCAGCCAATCAGAAGCCTCCAATAAAGTTATTAGCACCCCACCCGACAGAGAGGAGGGGAGGGGACTCCTGAACAATTAGGGGAAAAAAAGCCTAGAGGGGAAAAAAAAGGAGCTTGACTACTCTCCTAGCCTTGTAGACGGAGATCTCAGGTCAGAAGGCAAGACGGTGTAGTGGTTGTTTCTTTTTAATTGCAGTATAATTATATTTTAAAAACATAAAATTGACCATTTTAACCATTTCATTTATTTTAAAAGACAGGGTCTCAGCTGGGCACGGTGGCTCACGCTTGTAATTCCAACACTTTGGGAGGTCGAGGCGGGCAGATCATGAGGTCAGGAGTTTGAGACCAGCCTGGCCAACACAGTGAGACCCCATCTCTACTAAAAATTTAAAAATTATCTGGGCATGGTGGCGAGTGCCTGTAATCCCAGCTACTCAGGAGGTGGAGGCAGGAGAATCGCTTGAACCCGGAAGGCAGAGGTTGCAGTGAGCCAAGATCGCGCCACTGCACTCCAGCCTGGGCAACAGAGCTAGATTCTCAACAAACAACAACAACAACAAGGTCTCAATCCGTCACCAAGGCTGGAGTACAGTGGTGTGGTCATGGCTCACTGCAGCCTATACCTCCCGGGCTCAAGCAATCCTCTTGCCTCAGCCTCCCAAGTAGCTGGGACTACAGGCACTGTGACACCACACCCACCTCATTCTTGTATTTTTTGTAGAGATGGAGTTTCACTACGTTGCCCAGGCTGGTCTTAAACTCCTGGGCTCAAGCGATCCACCCGCCTCAGCCTCCCAAAGTGCTAAGATTACAGGCGTGAGCCACGGCACCCGGCCCATTTTAACCACTTTTAAGTATTCAGTTGAGTGGCGTCGTGTCCACTCATGACATTGCGCAACCATCACTACTGTCTAGTTGTGTAGTCTGACATTGGGTTTGTCTTTCCCAGTGCTCAGGTTAGGAAAAGCCAAGGGGAGGCCTGGCTTAGCAAGGCCTTTGGAAATGGCTCTTATCACAGCAGCAGTGGGTTTTTCAAAGCTCCAGGTTCAAGGCCTCCCAAGAGGACAAGGAAGTAATTCGGGAGGCCAGGGGTCTGCTCACACCTGCTCAGCGTTCATTCTAGGTCCCACATCTCTGCCTCTCTCCCTCAAACTCACCTCCACCCACACCTTTTGGTTTTCAAGGTGTGATTTTTGTTTGTTGGTTTTTGTTTTGTTTTGTTTTGTTTTTTAAAGATGGGCTTTCACTCTGTTGCCCACGCTGGAGTTCAGTGGTGTGATCGTAGCTCACTGCAGCCTCAACCTCCTGGGCTCAAGTGATCCTCCCACCTCAGCCTCCCAAGTAGCTGGGTCTACTTGACTCAATTCTCCCATTTAAAGCACAAAACTCAACTAGCGTGGCAGCTCATGCCTGTAATCCCAGCACTTTGGGAGGCCGAGGTGGGTGGATCACAAGATCAGGAGTTCAAGACCAGCCTGGCCAACATGGTGAAACCCCGTCTCTACTAAAAATACAAAAATTAGCCGGGCACGGTGGCATGTGCCTGTAATCCCAGCACTTTGGGAGGCTGAGGTGAGTGGATCACTTGAGGCCAGGAGTTCAAGACCAGCCTGGCCAACATGGTGAAAACCCGTCTCTACTAAAAGTACAAAAAATTAGCTGGGCATGGTGGCGCCTGTAATCCCAGCTACTTGGGAGGCTGAGGCGGGAGAATCACTTGAACCCAGGAGGCAGAGGTTGCAGTGAGCCGAGATTGTGCCACTGCACTCCAGCCTGGGTGACAGAGTGAGACTCCATTTCGAAAAAATAAATTAATTAAATTAAAATAAAGCATACAACTCAATGGTTTTTAAGATAGTCAGGGAGTTTGGCAATCATTACCACAACCAATTTCATAATTTCCTCACTGCAAAAAGAAATCCCATACCTAGTAAACAATCACCTCTGGTGCCTCTGACCCCAGTCCTTGGCCACCACTGATCTGCCTTGTGTCCTTATGGATTTGTCTATTCTGGACATTTCACATAAATGGAATGGTTTAGTAGGTGGCCTTTGTCTGGCTTCTTTCACTCAGCATGACAGTTTTGGGGCTCAGCCACGAAACGTGAAATAGTGTGTCATTCCTTTCCATGGCTGAATAATGCACTGAAAGGATAGACCACTTTCTGTGTAGCCATTTATCTCTTGATGGACAGTTAAATGTACTTTTAATGGAATTTTCTTAGAGTCAAATTAAGACACAGTTGACTGGCTGGCACACCATGTTTTATGAAAACTTAATCATTTATGCTTTTAGACTTGGCCCATTTTCTTTTCATATTTTGAAATCAATGATTCTACCTCCCTTTTCCCAAGCTCAAGCATTTTCCTTTATTTTCTTTTTTTGAGACGGAGTTTCACTCTCGTTGCCCAGGCTAGAGTGCAATGGCGCAACCTCGGCTCACTGCAACGACCACCTCTCAAGTTCAAAGCGATTTTCCTGCCTCACCCTCCCGAGTAGCTGGGACTACAGGCATGTGCCGCCACGCCTGGCTAATTTTGTGTATTTTTAGTAGAGATGGGGTTTCACTATGTTGGCCAGGCTGGTTTCGAACTCCTGGCCTCAGGTGATCCACCCGCCTGGGCCTCCCAAAGTGCTGGGATTACAGGCATGAGCCACTGCACCTGGCCCCCAGCTCAAGCATTTTCTCTAGCAGGGTTCAGGAGCACCTGACCCACAGGGATAAAGACCTAAAAGACCCTTCAGCTCACAGCTGCTTGGGGACTACGATGGGTTCTGGCGTGGCTGCCAAATGCTGTGGGGAAGAACATCCTGGGGGGCGAGTAGGGGGGTGCTGGCTTGGAGGAGTCAGTGGGGAAACGAGATGCACAGGCAGAAGATCTTCAGCACACCACAGACAGACCTCACTCAGAGAAAGGAACAGTTATTCTGGCAGGAACTCGTGGAAGCAGTTTACAAAGGAGAGATTTCCCTGGATCTCAAAGAATAGATGGCATTGTTGTTAGGAAACTATCAGACTACGCAAAGCATTCCTTGTATATTAACTCATTCATCAACTTCTCCTGCAAAATCCCTGCAAGGTGAACTAGGTCATCCCATGGTACAGATGAGGAAACAGAGATACAGAGAGGTTAAGACACTTGCCCTAAGTCACACAGCTCAGGAGGATTTTAACCCCATCTGGCTCCAGAGTCCCTGCTCTGTTAGCTCTGGCAGCTTTGGTCCATCACTTTCTTTCTCCGTCTTCTCCCCCAGGAGACTCAAGTCTCTGACCACAGGCCTGAATTCCTCCCCCATTCAAAGTCAGGAGCCTGAGCAGAGACCTTGCAATTCTCAAAGCGACGGTTTCTCGTCAATCACAGCGGGTATTGGCTACAAATGCAGATTCCCAGGCCCATTCCAGACCAGGACAATCAGACTCCCTCGGGTGGGGCCCTCCCTCCAGGCCATTCTGATGACCAGCTGTGTTTGCATTGCCCCAGCCCACCCGAGTCTGCCTGGGAAGGGTCTCTGTACCTCTGGCCTCACTTTGTGTCTACAATGTCACAGGCCCAAAACCCAGTAAGGTGGTTTGATAGAATATGGGGACACAGGATTCGATTCACAAAGACTCAGACCCTCCTATACAAGCCATCCACCATAGATCCAGCCTCCCACCTCCTCTTGCTCCCACCAAAGAAAGTCCTGCTTCTACCTAGAGAAAATTTACGGGGTTGGGGTTGGGTTTGCCAGCGACTGGGGATCGAGCTTCCTTCCAGTCAGTGTGAGTTCAGCCGGAGTATGGATTGAAGCCCATCAGGCTCAGGTCAGAGTCACCAGAGTTCAGAAGCCCTTTCGGTGGGTGCAGTGGCTCAGGCCTTTACTCCCAGCACTTTGGGAGGCTGAGGCAGAGGGATTGTTTGAGCCCAGGAGTTCGAGACCAGCCTGAGGAACACAGGGAGACCTCGTCTCTACAAAAATAAAAGCCGGGTGTGGTAGTGCACACCTGTAGTCCCAGCTACTCAGGAGGCTGAGGCAGGAGGATTTCTTGAGCGCAGGAGGTTGAAGCTGCAGTGAGCTGTGACCACGCGACTGCACTGCAGCCTGGGTGACAGAGCAAGACTGTTTTTAAAAAAAAAAAAAAAAAGGCAGCCTTTTCATTTGTGTATTAGCTTGTTCTCACACTGCTATAAAGAAAGACCTGAGACTGGGTAATTTATAAAGGAAAGTGGGTTAATTGGTTCACTGTTTGGGAAGGTGTACAGGAAGTATGGTAGCATCTGCCTCTGGGGAGGCCTCAGGTAGCTTTCACTCATGGCAGAGGGCAAAGCGGGAACAGGCGTCTTACATGGCAGGCACAGGACCAAGAGAGAGGCATGGTGGAGGTACCACACTCTTAAACAACTAGATCCCTCTGCTCTGCCTATTAATCCTTCCCTTTCCCTTACCACGCCCCCCACCAACCCCAAAACCGCTGATCTTTTTACTGTCTCCAGTTTTTCCTTTTCCAGAATGTCACAGAGTTGGAATCCTACAGTGTTTCTTCAATTCTTTTCAGAATGAAGCAGGTTTTTTTGTTTTTGTTTTTGTTTTGTTTTTTGAGACAGGGTCTCACTCTGTCACCCAGGCTGGAGTGCAATGGCGCCATCTCAGCTCACTGCAACTTCCGCCTCCCGGGTTCAAGCGATTCTCCTGCCTCAGCCTCTCAAGTAGCTGGGATTACAGGTGCCCACCACCATGCACGGCTAATTTTTGTATTTTCAGTAGAGATAGGGGTTTCACCATGTTGGCCAGGCTGGTCTCAAACTCCTGACCTCAAGTGACCTACCTGCCTCAGCCTCCCAAAGTGCTGGGATTACAGGTGTGAGCCACTACACCCAGCCTGAAGAAGCTTTCTTTTTAAACCACCAAAAGATATTTTGCAGAGCTAGGGTAAGCGGGTGAGAGAGCCACAGATACCCCATGATAGAGAAGAAGTAACCAGCAGGGGGCAGTGAGCTCCTCTCGCCTGGCCTTCATGAAGCACTCACTACTGCCACCTTATCTTCAACACAAAAGATGAAGAGGCTGGGCTAGGTGGCTCACGCCTGTAATCCCAGCACTTTGGGAGGCTGAGGCAAGCGGATCACTTGAAGTCAAGAGTTTGAGACTAGCCTGGCCAACATGTGAAACCCTGTCTCTACCAAAAAATACAAAAATTAGCCAGGCATGGTGGCATACACCTGTATAGTCCCAGCTACTCGGGAGGCTGAGGCAAGAGAATTGCTGGAACCCAGGAAGGGGAGGTTGCAATGAGCTGAGATCACGCCACTGTACTCCAGCCTGGGCAACAGAGTGAGACCCTGTATCAAAAAAAAAAAAAAAAAAGATCGACAGAGAAATTGGCTCCCTGTTGTTTACTAGTAAGGTTGGAAAAGTCAGGTGGATGGAAGAAGGTGGGGAGTGGATGGGAGAGAGCAGGGAGGGATGGTTCATCCCTTTGCTTATTTATTCAATTAGCAGTGTGACCTTAGAAAAGTTACTTAACCTCTCTGGACTCCTTTACTCATTGGCAAAATAAAGGGGCTAGAAATTCCTGGCAAAGTGTCTTCTGGCTCCATGTTGTGTTCAAGTGGAGAACAGAGAGTTCAGAAAGAAACCAAGTACACACAGGAGTAGGCACATGATAAAAATAGCATTGCATCTAGTTGGGGAGAACAACAGATTCAAAGATGGACAAAGTATACGAGCATCCCGTTCACAGAAAAGGACACAAAAAAAGACACAGAGTTTCGGCAAAGAGGCTCAAACTTAGACATTAAAAAAATTCAAATTAGGCTGGGTGCATTGGCTCACGCCTATAGCCCCAGCACTTTTGGAGGCTGAGGAGGGCAGATCATCTGAGGTCCAGAGATCGAAACCAGCCTGGCCAACATGGTGAAACCCCGTCTCTGCTAAAAATACAAAAATTAGCTTGGTATGTTGGCACATGCCTGTAATCCCAGCTACTCGGGAGGTTGAGGCAGAAGAATCACTTGAACCCAGGAGGTGGAGGTTGCTGTGAGCCAAGATCACGCCACTAAAAAGGAAATGCAAATTAAAGCTACAAAACTCAGGCTGGGTGTAGTGGCTCACACCTGTAATCCCAGCACTTTGGGAGGCTGTGGCAGGCGGATCACTACTTGGGAGATTGAGGCAGGAGAATTGCTTGAACCCGGGAGGCCGAGGTTGCAGTGAGCTGAGATCGCACCACAGCACTTAAACCTGGAGACAGAGCAAGACCCCATCCCAAAAAAAAAAAAAAAAAAAAAAAGAAGAAGAAGAAATTTTAAAAATTAAGTGAAAAGGCCATGAAGCCTGGATGAAATAATTGGCGACTAGTGGAGAAACAGGACATGGGCCCTCAGGGAAAAGAAAGAGGAAACAGCACATTGAAGTTTTGCAGGTGAAAGGTGAATGGTAGATCACTTCATATTTGGAGTATGTGAAACTCAAGCAATTTAATCTTTTCAAGGGCAAAGACTATCCTCCCTTTTGTATTGCTCATAACACCTTCACATTGTGGCCATAAAAACGCTGGCTGGGTAGGGAAGAGGAGGCACATTTTCTCTGTCCTAGCAATTCCCCTTCTAGAAATTAACCCAGGCCAGGCACAGTGGCTCCCACCTGTAATCCCAGCACTTTAGGAGGCGAAGGCAGGCATAACACCCAAGGTCTTGAGTTCAAGACCAGCCTGGACAACAAGGTGAAACCCCGTCTCTACTAAAAATACAAAAATTAGCCGGGCATGGTGGCATGCGCCTGTAATCCCAGCTGCTCCGGAGGCTGAGGCAGGAGAATTGCTTGAACCTGGGAGGCAGAGGTTGCAAAGAACCGAGATTGTACCACTGTACTCTAGCCCGGGCAACAGAGGGAGACTCCGTCTCAAAAAAAAAAAAAAAAAAAAGTTAACCTTGTCCTGCTCCTGGAAGGAAACTCCAGGCCCTTGGAATGTGCTGCCTGATAGTAATGTCAGTGTCTTTGTTTACCTGGGGGCCTGGAACCACGCCAGCCAGTCTCTGCTAATGACATGATTTAGGGTGGGGGGTTTGGGCCAGGTGATACCAGCATGACCTCTGGAGGGGCTGGAGACTGAGGTCAACTATGGGCCATTGGCCATGACTGGTTGCCAATAAAAACATTGCACACAAGGCTCTGGTGAGCTTCCTTGGTTGGAAATGCCCTGTGCATGTTGCCACACATTATGGCTGGGAGAAATAAGTACTGTCCACGAGTCCACAGGGAGAGGACATCTGGGAGTTGGTGCCTGGCCTCCCTGCCTTATGCACCTTTTCCCTTTACTGATTTTACTCTCTATCTTTCCCTGTAATCAACAGCAGCCATGAGTGCAATGGCTTTTCTGAGCTCTGTGATTCCTTCTAGAAAACCATAGAGGCCGAGAGTGATCTCGGGCCCCTCCTGAAATGCAAACATCTACTGTGTGCCAGTCACTGTTTACTGGGGATACAGCATCAGACAGATGAAAGCCCCTGCCTTCAAGGAGCTGACTTTCTAGTGCAGGAAGACACATCAGAAGCAAGACAAATAGGCTGAGTGTGGTAGCTCAGCAATTTGAGAGGCCGAGGTGAGAGGATGAAGAGTTTGAGACCAGCCTGGGCAACGCAGTGAGACCGCATCTCTATGAATAAGAAAAAAGAAAAGATGACAAATAAGCTTGTCTTTCAGGAGCAGACGTATAGGGGGCCAGGAAACGCCTCGAGACACAGGCTTGGCAGCTATGAGCCAGTCTCCATTAGGACCAGGTCATATTCAGCTTTGATAAGCAGGAGTGGAACAAGCCAAGCAAGTGACACTCGATTTTGCAAGCAGCAGCCACCTGTGTCCCCTTCTCATCGTGGACTGCCGGGTGTGGGTGTCAGCATCAGCACACCTGGCTTGGGTGAGGATGAGCTGGTGGCCACCTCTGTGTCATTTGAAAACACCCATGTTTCTTTCACAGGCGGACCATAGGGGCTGCCTACCGCCCGGGAAATAAAACATGTAGTTTATGAGTGCAAACAAGGAAAAAGTTCAAGCACAAAAACGATACAAAATGCCTCTGGGAGGGTTGACATGTTAGCTGAGGAATCCCAGCTTGGAACCTGGGACCGGTAACTTCACCTGTCAGAATTTCAGTTTGTCCGTAAAATGGAGAGGGGATGTTCATCTTACAGAATTGTTGTGAAATTCAATGACAGAATGTGCCCCGCCCATGGCAGGCACTCAACAGATACTCACTGCTGCTCAGTGCTGGGGTGATCTACAGTCATTGGTCATTATCTTCCTGGCATCCAGAAGCTTACTCACTAATTTACCTTTACTGTTTACAGGTTGACATCATTTCACAATCAAAGATCGAGTCCCAATTCCTATAGCTGTCAGGAGCTCAGCTGAGCTGCAAGAGGGCGGGCTGAGCTGTCAGGTGGCAAAGCAATAAGCCAAAAATGACAGCGTTACGCCCGTGATCACTCACCGTGATGGTACAAGCAGAAGGTTAAAACTGGAGAAAGCACCAACTGCCCTTCTCCCGTTTCCCTACGGAACAGGGCATCAGTTGAGGATCTGGTGTATCATCCAGACGTGGGGGAACCGGGCAAAAGGCTCCTGACAGTATTATGGACCTGGGTAGGGGGCAAGAGAGGGGGCTAGGACTGGAAAAGTACTGAGTAACAAGCCAGGGTGGGGAAAAGGGTCTTCTTTTCCCTCCTTCTGGTCATAAGAGGACCCTGAAGAAGATCCCTGCCCAAGGCCTCAGATCAGGAGACCTAGGAAGGCAGGCAGCAGGGCTAAAAATGCAGACATGCATCAGAGCAGAGCCGTGGGGACTGAGACCACGATGCAACCCCCTCTGGAGATCACAGGGTACTGGCTGCACCCCAAGTCTGGTGTGGGGAGGGCAGCTTCCCCTAAGGCCTGCCAGGTAAAGCTTTCGGAATTGCCTATGGTCAGGCCTTAAAAAAAAAAAAAATCACATGTGGGTTTTTTGGTTTTTTGAGACGGAGTCTCACTCTGTCACTCAGGCTAGAGTGCAGTGGCTCGATCTCGGCTCACCGCAACCTCCGCCTCTCAGGTTCCAGCGATTCTGCCTCAACCTCCCAAGTAGCTGGGACTACAGGTGCGTGACACCACACCCAGCTAATTTTTGTACTTTTTAGTGGAGATGGGGGTTTCACCATATTGGCCAGGCTGGTCTCGAACTCCTGACCTTGTGATTCACTCGCCTCAGCCTCCCAAAGTGCTGGAATTACAGGTGTGAGCCACCACACCTGGCCACATGGGTTTTTAACCAGGGGCCACGCTCCTCTGCTGTGTTATCCAGGGCCTGAAGCATTGAGACAGTGCATTGCTGTTACCTGGCCCAGGAGTGGGGTGTCCACACATTGGGCGTGCCCAGGACAGCCTCAATTCTGCTGCCCGGCCTACTCATTAACAGCTGCCCTTTTGTCTTTGACATGTCCTATTTAGGCTTACCCTTATAATTTTTAATATAGAAGAAGATTGTCTAAATCATTTTACTGAAAAATGGCACAGTGGTTTTTCTTTTTTTTTAATAGCTGGTACAATGAGTAGCAAGGATAGAGCCACAGACTTTTTAAAGATATAAAGATAACCTTCAACGGATAAACAAAATGTCGTCTATGCACACAATGGACTACAATCTGGCTATAAAAAGCAACGGAGCAATGACGCCTGCCACAGCGTGGGTGGCCCTTGAAAACATTATGCCATGTAAAAGAAGCCAGGCATCGGCCAGACGTGGTGGCTCACACCTGTAAGCCCAGCACTTTGGGAGGCTGAGGCAGGCGAATCATGAGTTCAGGAGTTTGAGACCAGCCTGGCCAACACGGTGAAATCCCGTCTCTACTAAAAGTACAAAAAAAATTAGCCAGGCGTGGTGGCACACACCTATAATCCCAGCTACTCGGAACACTGAGGCAGAAGAATTGCTTGAACCTGGGAGGCGGAGGTTGCAGTGAGCCAAGACTACCCCATTGCACTCCAGCCTGGGCAACAGAGCGACATTCCATCTCAAAAAAAAAAAAAAAAAAAAAAACAGCCAGGCACAAAAGACCACATATGCTATGATTCCCTTTACATGATATGTACAGAATGGGCAAATCTATAGAGCTGGAGAGTAGATCAGTTGATTGCCAGGGGCTGGGAGTGGCAGGGAGAGGAGATTGAGAGTCGTCAACTAAAGGGTACGGGATTTTTGGTTTTGTTTTGAGACCATATCTCACTCTGTCACCCAGGATGGAGAGCAGTGGTATGATTTCAGCTCACTGCAATCTCTGCCTCCCAGGTTCAAGCAATTCTCCTGCCTCAACCTCCTGAGTAGCTGGGATTATAGGCACCTGCCATCATGCCCGGCCAATTTTTTATTTTTGTAGAGACAAGTCACCATGTTGGCCAGGCTGGTCTGGAACTCCTGACCATAGGTGATCCGCCCAGCTCAGCCTCCCAAAGTGCTGGGATTACAGGCGTGAACCGCCACACTTGGCCCGGGGTTTCTTTTTGAGCTGATGAAAATGCTAAACTTGATTGTGGTAATGGTTGCACAACTTTGTGAATATATTAAAAACCGATTAAATCATTATGCTTTAAAACTTTATGTTTTAGAGACAGGGTCTTGCTCCTGTTGCCCAGGCTGGAGTGCAGTGGTGCAATCACAGCTCACTGCAGCCTTGACCTCGGCGCGGCTCAAACAATCCTCCTTCCTCAGCTTCCTCAGTAGCTGGGACTGCAGGCATGCACCACCACGCCCAACGACATTTTTAAGACAGAATCTCGCTCTGTCGCCCAGGCTGGAGTGCAGTGGCACGATCTCAGCTCACTGCAAGCTCCGCCTCCCAGGTTCACACCATTCTCCTGCCTCAGCCTCCCGAGTAGCTGGGACTACAGGCGCCCACCACCACGCCAGGCTAATTTTTTGTATTTTTAGTAGAGATGGGGTTTCACCGTGTTAGCCAGGATGGTCTTAATCTCCTGACCTCGTGATCCACCTGCCTCGGCCTCCCAAAGTGCTCGATTACAGGCGTGAGCCACCGCGCCTGGCCCTTTTTTTTTTTTTTTTTTTTAAGAGACCGAGTCTCACCTTGTTGTCCAGGTTGGTCTTCAACTTCTGGCCTACACCAACCCTCCCACCTTGGCCTCCCAAAGTGCTGGATTACAGGTGTAAGCCACCACGCCCGGCTGAATTGTACGCTTTAAATGGGTGAATTGTGTGACATGTAGATAAAACATCTCAATAAAGCTATTGCCAAAGAAGCCAAAAAGTTCTTACTGCAAAGCCCTGTGTGAGTGGCTGTTACACAGCAGAGTCTAAGGTGGGGTCTGAAACCTTCTCCCTGCATTAGGAGGCCTGCCTCTCCCGGCACTTTCCCCCCCAATTTCTTGGCTACTCAGAGATGCACCAGCCACTTCCCCTGGGGCTCAGCTCTATAATCGACCCATGCTTCCAATCCCCACGTCCTCCAAACAGAAATACGCCTACCCAGGATCACAGGTAAACAGAAATACGCCTGCCCAGGATCACAGGTACCCCAGCTGCTAAGGCCTCCGTGGTAATGAGCCCTTATGTAAAGACGACAGCCCCGTGCCCAGTCCCCTTCCTGCCCTTGCTTCCAGGGAATGGGCCCTGTTAGCCATGCCCTGAGCAGGACACACGTGCAGCCCTAGATCTGTAGACGCAAGACTCACTCCAAAGATGGGATTCTCAGCTCAGGGAGGGAGGGAGGCAGCCCCCAGGGCCCACCGGTGGAAGGAATGTGGGGGCTTTCGAATGACCTGCAAAGGTGGCTCCTGGCCCCATCCTCACCTGAGCCAGACGTGTGAATACAGACGCCCACCCCTGGCAGCAGACGGTGGGAGGGAGACACAGGGGGCTGATTCTTGCAAAGTTGAGTGTCATTTCTTGGCTTGCTCTGCTCCTGCGTATCAAAGCTGACCACAGCCTGGTGCTCACTGAGACCTGCGTCTCAAGGGTTTCCTAGTTTACCGAAGAGCTGGCTCCGGTGGGCTGTAGGGCAAACGCACCTGAACGCAATAACCTGCGCACATCCTTAGGATGACCTGGATGGCAGACTCACCTGAATGTGAGTCCCAGCTACGGAATCCGGGAATGGCCAACCTGGAGATTTGTTTCCTGTCTATGAGAAACATCTGAGCCCCTGGCCCATCCCATGAAACACAGGCCCTCCAAGGGATGGAGGCTCTGAGTTTTAGGTTACATGAAGGTTGCCAGGTGGAGGTCATTAAGGGGAGGGTGCTAAGTGAAAATGCTGAATAAACTGCATGCTGTTTGCAAGTGGCTGCAGTTTTCCTCTCCAGCCCACCAGCACCTGCACTCTCTCCCCTGTGTCTAAGTCCCGAATCAAACCCAATGTCTCCTTTGCTGGCTCTGCATTTCTTCTTCAGCCTCTTGAACTTATTACCTCCCTAGTAAAACCAACAGGGTTTCAGCACAACATAGGCCAAAACAGCAAGCCTCTAGCATATTCCAGCATGTTCTGGAATGTTCCAGCAGGTACTGTCTTCTCCCCTAGACCTGTCCATTTCCCAACACAGACATTTAGCGCTGGAAGAATCAGCCTACCTCTTCTTCGAAAGGAGAGGAACTCGGTGTGGGAAGCTCAAATGAGTTGTCCCAGCCCTGCAGCAGGTTGCAAGTAGCTCAGTCATGGTTCTTGATGAATCAAATGCTTTCACTTTACTTTCTTCCTTAATTCAACAAGCATGTCCTACACATTTTAACCCAACATTGTACTGGTTCCAAAGATGTTGATACTGAGGTCCTGTCCTCAGATTCTACCATTTGCTTTATAAGTATTATTTAATTATATATTATAGTCTTTTTTTTTTTTTTTTTTTTTTGAGATGGAGTCTCGCTCTTGTTGCCTAGGCTGGAAAGCAATGGTGTGATCTCAGCTCACCACAACCTCTGCCTCCCAGGTTCAAGCAATTCTCCTGCCTCAGCCTCCCGAGTAGCTGGGATTACAAGCATGCGCTACCACGCCTAGCTAATTTTGTATTTTTAGTAGAGATGGAGTTTCTCCATGCTGGCCAGGCTGGTCTCGATCTCCCGACCTCAGTTGATCCGCCTGCCTTGGCCTCCCAAAGTGCTGGGATTACAGGTGTGAGCCACCGTGCCTGGCCATTATATTATAGTCTTAACACAGTTGGTCATGGTTACTACCTCACTGAAACCTCCATTCTGATTTACGCTGCATCCACAGTTCACTCTATCCTCATTTTACCAATTGTCACATGAAACGATACAAATTGGCGTATTTTCTTTGATCGAGGTGAGATTCATCTAGTACAATTAAACAATTTTACAGTGACCAATTCAGTGGCATCAGCACATCCACATTGTTGTACAACTGCCACCTCTATCTCGTTGGAAAACATTTTTTCTTTCTTTTTTTTTTTTTTTTTTTTTGAGACAGGGTGTCACTCTGTCATCCAGGCTGGAGTGCAGTGGCACAATCATGGCTCACTGCAGCCTTGACTTCCCAGGCTCAAGCGATCCTCCCACCTCAGCCTCCCTAGTAGCTGGGACTACAGGTGCCTGCCATTACACCAATCTTTTTTTTTTTTTTTTTTTGCATGTCTTTGTAGAGAGAGGGTTTCACCATGTGGCCCAGGCTGGTCTCAAACTCCTAGGCTCAAGCAACTGTCCTGCCTCGACCTCCCAAAGTGTTGGGATTACAGG
Organism: Pan troglodytes; assembly: GCF_028858775.2. NCBI lineage: Eukaryota > Metazoa > Chordata > Mammalia > Primates > Hominidae > Pan > Pan troglodytes. The sequence goes on from NC_072416.2 coordinate 14,189,471, forward strand.
CATGAGTCACCACGCCTGGACTGCAAAACATTTTCCTCACCCCCAAAGGAGACCCCAGATCCATGAAGCAGTCACTTCCCATTCTCCCCTCTTCCCAGCCCCTGACAACCACCAATTTGTCATCTGTATCTATGGATCACCTATTCTGCATATTTCACATAAATGGAATCATACAACAGGTGACCTTTGCTGCCTGGCTTCTTTCACGTGGCATAACGTTTCCAAGGCTCATCCACACTGTAGTATGTGTTAGTGCTGCATTCCTTGTTATGGAAATTGGTGTATTTTAACCATGTTTGGGTCAGTGACAGACACTCGATCCCCAAACATTGGAAATGTTTCCTTCGACCCATGCACTTTGCCCAGGTGTTCTCAATGGGTTGATTTGATTTTGTTCCTCCAGAGACATTTAGTGATGTCTGGAGTATTTTTTTTTTTTTTTTTTTTTTTTTTTTTGAGACAGGGTTTCACTCTTTCGCCCAGGCTGGAGTGTAGTGGTGCGATCTTGGCTCATTGCAACCTCTGCCCCCGGGTCCAAGCAATTCTCCTTGGCTCAGCCTGCCGAGTAGCTGGGATTACAGGCGCCCGCCACTACGCCCAGCTAATTTTTGTATTTTTAGTAGAGATGGGGTTTCATCATGTTAGCCAGGCTAGTCTCGAACTCCTGACCTCAGGTGATCCACCTGCCTTGGCCTCCCAGAGTGCTAGGATTACAGGCATGAGCCACTCGGCCTGGCCTGGAGTATTAATATTTTTGATTGTCACAACTGGGGACTGCTACTGGCATCTATCTCTGGGTAGAGACCAGGGATGCTGCTAAACATCCTCCAATGCACAGGATGGACTCAGAACAAGGAATGATCTACCCCAAGGTGTCAACAGTGCCAAGGTCAAGAACCGTGATTTCAGTTCCTTCTGTCTGGCTGATCTGATCCCCAGGCCCCATGGAACATTTCTCAACATTGCCAGCCCTTAGGAAACACCCAGGCACTCCTTCTTTCTCATTCTCTTTCTTTCTCTTTTTCTTTCTCATTCTCTTTCTTGCTCTTTCTTTCACTCTTTTTGAAGAGATGAGGTCTCCCTGTGTTGCCCATGCAGGAGTACAGTGGCACAGTAATAGCTCACTGCGTCCTCTAACTCCTGGGCTCAAACAATCCTCCCACCTCAGCCTCCCAAGTAGTTGGGACTACAACGGGCACCACCACACCCTGCCTTTTCTTAAAAATGCAGATTCCTGGGCCCCCTCCCAAGCCTTTCAAATCTGAATCTCCAGGCATGTAGCTTGGGAATCTGTATTTTTAACAAGCCCAAGGTGAATTTTAGGACCAGAAGAAGTTACTCTGTTATGAATTTCTTGGCAACTGTGTAAATCTCACTTATTCCATGCCTCCTTTCTTTTACTTGTAAAATGATCATGTTTTTCCTTTTTATCTGGAAGAGTTCTTGGCAGGATTGGTGGAGACAGTATTTGAGGAAGCGTTTATATGCAAGATCACGTTATCATAATATGCAAAGCAAGCATAACATGATGACGTTCTAGTTTAGATTCCCAAGAGCAAGAAGCCTGACTCTCCCATTTGCTGCTGTATCCTGGGAACATGTTACACACCCAATACGCACTTACTGATTGAACAGAGGCCCTGGGGACCACAGCATCAGTGATGGAGCCTCACACACTCACACCAACCCCCAGGCTAGGCCAGCGACCTGGGGCCACGCTGCAGCTGCCAGCTGATCGGGGCAGCCTTAGCACTTCAGTGGGCCACTCCTCCATAAAAATATATTTAAACATGTATTTTATGACTGTGTTGGTATAAAAAGAAATATAATCCAGGCTGGATTCATTATTATATGCAGGCATTTTTCCCTCTTATGGAAAAAAATGATAAAACTAAAGACTTTCTGTGGCCCCAGTATGGCTGTGCCCAGGGACAGGTCGGCACTGATGCCTGGTGGCATCTTGAGAGTTCCTAATCCAGTTGATCTGGGGCATGGCATGGGCATGGAGCCTTTTAAATGCTCCCCCGGGGGATTGTTTTTTCATTGCTTTTTTTTAGAGCAAGGGCCTCACTCTGTTGCTCAGACTAGAGTGCAGTGGTGCGATCACGGCTCAGTGCAGCCTTGAACTCCTGGGCTCAAGCCATGCCCCTGCCTCAGCCTCCAGAGCAGCTGGGACCACAGGCACACACCACCACACCCAACTAATTTTATTTATTTATTTATTTATTTTGAGACAGAGTTTCACTCTTGTTGCCCAGGCTGGAGTGCGATGGCGTGATCTTAGCTCACCACAACCTCCGCCTCCCGGGTGCAAGCGATTCTCCTGCCTCAGCCTCCCGAGTAGCTGGGATTACAGGCATGCACCACCATGCCCGGCTAATTTTGTATTTTTAGTAGAGATGGGATTTCTCCATGTTGCTCAGGCTGATCTCAAACTCCCGACTGCAGGTGATCTATCCGCCTTGGCCTCCCAAAGTGTTGCAATTACAGGCGTGAGCCACCACGCTCAAACTTAATTTTTAATTTTGTAGAGACGAGGTCTCACTATGTTGCCCAGGCTGGTCTTTAATTCCTGGGCTCCAGCAATCCTCCTGCCTTAGCCTCCCCAAAAGGCATGAGCCACCGCATCCAGCCTCCCCCAGGGGATTCTAAGGTGCAGCGTGGGGTCTGAGGACAGTGGCCCTGGCCCTGTCGTACAGGATTCAGTAAGAATCTTTCCCATCTGGAATCATCCACCAGCAGCTGGACACAGCCGTGATTGACAAGGTCGGGAGGCCAGGCATGGTCCCCTCCACACTGCATAACAATGGAAGGAACAATCATTCCTAGCCTTTAGTCCCTGAGATCAGTGAGGCAACAGTCATTTGTCTTCCCCCTGGGGGTCGTTGGCCTGAAAGTCCTTGCAGGACTCCAGGAGGACTGAAGGCTTCCAGGCCAGTGCAGCTCCGGGCAGCTTGGCCCCTTCCCCTTATGCTCCATGCACCCAGAGACACATACACATGTGGATGCACGCTCACACGGGGCCAGACACTCATAGACAGCTACGGAGACACCCGGAGCCCAGCTCACACATATGACAGACACCTAGGCCCTCCAACAAACACCCACAGACACACCCACACATACACAGACACACTCCTACATATCCCCCCATACACAGCCCCCAACACACACACACACACACACACACCTATAGAGACACCCAGACCACCCCCTCACATATACACATGTGGACACTATCTGCTCACTGATAAAGGCCTGAACGGATTTAAGACTTTAAGACAGAAGGCAGGCAGAACATAAAATGAGAAGGCCATTAAGTTAGACAAACAACTAATGCAGGGAAAGGCAAACCAACATAACCACAAAGAAAACCTTCAGTGAAAATGGGAAGGCCAAGCACAGTGGCTCACGCCTGTAATCCCAGCACTTTGGGAGGCCAAGGCAGGAGGATCACTTAAGCCCAGGAGTTTGAGACCAGTCTGGGCAATATAGAAGACCCCAACTCTACAAAAAATTTAAAAATTAGCTGAGTGTAGTGGCGTGTGCCTGTAATCCCAGCTACGCATGAGGCTGAGGCAAGCGGATGGCTTGAACCCAGGACTTCCGAGACCAGCCTGGGCAACACAGTGAGACACTGTCTCTACAAAAAATAAGCCAGGCGTGGTGACATGCACTTGTAGTCCCAGCTACTCAGGAGGCTGAGGCAGGAGAATCACTTGAACCCGAGAGGTGGAGGTTGCAGTGAGCCGAGATCACGCCACTGCGCTCCAGCCTGGGTGACAGAGTGAGACTTGGTCTCAATAAATGAATGAATGAATGAATGAACCATACAGGTAGAATTACCCTATAACCCAGCAATTGCATTCCTAGGTATACACCCAAGGGAACTGAAAACATATGTCCACACAGAAGCCTGTAAACAAATGTTCTCAGCGGCATTATTCACAGTAGCCAAAAGGTAGAAACCACAGATGTTCATCGAGGGATGAGTGGATTAACCAATTGTGGTCTATCCACACAACGGAGTATGATTCACCCACAAAAAGGAATGAACCACTGGTCCATGCTACCATGTGGATGAACTTTGAAAATGTGATGCTCAGCAAAAGATGCCAGATGCAAAGATCACATATTCTATGATTCCATGGATATAGTATACCCACTATAGGCAAATCCATAGACAGAATGCAGACTGACGGGTGCCAGGGGTTGTGGAGAGGAGGGAATGGGGAGTGACTGCTAATGGGTTTGGGGTATTATTTTGGGCTGATGAAAATGTTTTGGAACCAGGTAGAAGTGATGGTTACATAGAACTGCGAATGTACTAAAAGCCACCTAATTATGTACTTTAACATTAGGTGAATTTTAGATGGAAAGAAGGAAGGAGGGAAGAGGAAGGGGGCAGAAATGTTGGCAGGGCAGCGCTAAGCCCACTGTTCACTCTTCCTAGGCAGGGTCGTGTTTTCTACCCTGATTGTACAATGCCTGCAACACAGCAGGAGTTAATCAATGATAAACAATGTCAAATCCACAGACACCAACCAGAGGCTTCCAGATGTTACCCTTCACACTTACTTTACACCGTGACCCCTCCCCCAAACACACACATCTATATATCCAAGTTTTACAAATAATACTCAGATCTATTATGAGTAATGCACTGTGACTTTTGATGAACCCATTAAATTGATTTTGCCCATTTGGGAAACCGGCCAAGATCACTTAAGAGGCACTGCAGTACTAAGAGCTTTAAGAATACTTAAATGCTGAGGCCAGGCACAGTGGCTCACATCTGTAATCCTAGCACTTTGGGAGGCCGAGGCAGGCGGATCACTTGAGGTCAGAGGCTTGAGACCAGCCTGGCCAACACGGCGAAACCCTGTCTCTACTAAAAATACAAAAATTAGCCTGGCGTGAGGGAGCGCACCTGTAGTCCCAGCTACTCAGGAGGCTGAGGCAGGAGAATCACTTGAGCCCTGGAGGAGGAGGTTGTAGTGAGCCGAGATTGTGCCACTGCACTCCAGCCTGGGCAACAGAGCGAGACTCCATCTCAAAAAAAAAAAAAAAAAAAAGGAACAGAAAGGGAAAGAAAAGGAGAACAGGTATTTAATTGGGAGAACATCTTTTTACTACTGCAGAGAGCAGTTACAAGGTGGTGAGTTACATGCAGTAGACTCTATACGTGGTGGTGAGCTATTTATTTATTTATTTATTCATTTTAATCTGAGCTCCAGAATCTTATTTAAAATTCTTAGATTTAAAAAAAAAAAAAAAAAAAGGCCAGGCACAGTGGCTCATGCCTGTAGATTACTACAGGCCTCCCAGGACTTTGGGAGGCCGAAGTGGGCAGGTCAGGAGTTCAAGACCAGCCTGGTTAACAGGGCAAAACCTCAGCTCTACTAAATATACAAAAATTAGCTGAGCACGGTGGCAGGCGCCTGTAATCCCAGCTACTCGGGAGGCTGAGGCAGGAGAATCGCTTGAACCCGGGAGGTGGAGGCTGCAGTGAGCTGAGATCATGCCATTGCACTCTAGTCTGGGCGACATAGCGAGGCTCCCTCTCAAAAAAATAAAAAGCAAAACTATTCTTGATGTCTCTTTCATGGCCCTTGCTACATCTACTTCCAATTCACTCATGTGCCTGCAAAAAAACAGGCGACTCATTGTAAACATTTGAGTCATACAGGGAGGAGAGGACCAAGGAACCAAAAGGCAAATCAGAATTCTGCAAGTAAAATTCCAACGTCTAGATTTACTGCTAACAGAAATCTTGAGCCCAGAAAGTCAGAGAAGGATTTTTAACATCCCAAACATGACAGGCTCTCACTGGGGAGAAAACTGAGGCCAAATGGTGTGAGTATATGAAGCCATGTTTATAAATAGTTCAGTATCCAACAGAAGGGTTCTCGTTAGCAACTGGGAAGCCAGTTGTCCCAGAGAAAACATTTTCACGGGTAACGCTGTGGTCAGCAAAGAATCCATCATATGCTTAAGTCTGGCTTCAAGAGATGCAGTAGCTGAATGATTTTGTTAAGCCACAAACCAACACTTCTTCGAAGGCCACCTCGCCTAGATGGACATAACAGAATATAAGATGTACAGCCACTTTTGGTTTCAGATTGGTAAAATTCCTCTTTGCGGTCCAAGTAGGTAGGTATAAAGCCCTTTCATTAATTGAATGTGAACCAGTGTTTGCAAGAGACTCTCAAGTCCCCACCAAACAGTGGCAGAACAAAAGAGCCTTTTAATTTGATATGTAAGTCCATACTTCGAACAGTAAAATGGAATGTCCAATGAACGCTTCACACTCCAGGCATCTGACATGAAAGTTCCGCGTAAGGCATGTTTTTACGATCCTGAAATAGGGCTCTTGTTTTGAAGACTTTGCATATGTAATTAATAATAGCTTGAGATCATGTATATGCCACCATCTGAGCCAAACTGCTAAATATGCATGGCCCCGAAACTACACAATCAAGATCTGGAAAGCAGCAGTTTTTCAAGACTGTAATTTAGGGTTTAAATGACAATGTAAGCCACACCAGGATGACATTATTTCCTTGCATCTAGCAAAATGAAGCTGTATCATCAGGTAGCAAAGGATGGGGGAAGGCGGCATCCATATTCCTGACATGTTACAATACCCTCCTTTTAGCATCTCACAAAGCATGTTTTGTTCGGAGAATGAATGGGGACAGTTCTCTTCTGTGCATTTTATTAAAACTTGAAAGCTATGGCTTGCCGCCATCAATGACGCCTATTGGGTTCCAATAGCCTCATGTTCAAATCTGACTCGTTAGCAAATCCACCCAGCTCAACATCGGTCATCTTGACATTGCAGGATATTCAGCAAGTCTGAAGTTTTTAATCAGGAAGGATTTTCTACCGTTACTGAACAAACAAAGGTTCTTTGTAGCAATGGCTGGAAATGCAACATGAGCCCTTTCTTCACACCAAAAGAACTCATAAATAGTTCACCGGGTGAACCAAAGACTTTATTTTTCAAAAGCAGGTAACACCAAAGTACTATGTGGTATCCATATTCGTTGCAAAAATGATAATTACTGGAATTTTCCAAACATCAAATGATGGGGGATCAATGGTTACCACTATCATTTTCAACCAATATACAGATGTTCGCTCAAGGTCTAGGTTTTATTTCTACATAGTAGTATTCACATGAGTTCCCTATTCTGAATTATTAACAAAACGAGGACCCTTGAAGGTCGAGCCCAGCTTTGTCTTGACTTCAAAGATGACACAGCAGCCAACCTAGAATCCTGGCTTGCTGCTTGAGTCCTAGAAATCATGTCTTCTCATGTTTTACAACAAGCCGTGTCTCTGAAAACTAAAATTAGACTTTAGATTCCTCTGAAACAGTTCTGGTTCCCAAGCATCCGCACCATGGTACCCAGACATGCTCAAAATGTGCTTTCCCTTATCTTTCAAAACCCACCACCAGGAAACCAAAACGGACCCCACTCTGAGAGTTCCATGATGAAGGTGTTTAAGAATCACATTAACCCCAAGTAAAGGCAGTAGATGAAATTATCCATTTCTTTTTCTTATTATTTTTTTTAAGTGAGACTACATTGGCAAATGGGAAAATGACACCAATCATTTGATTACAGAAAATGGTTTTATAAATCCTCCTCTTGAAATTATGTTCAGGCCCAGCATGGTAGCTTATGCCTGCAATCCCAGCACTTCGGGAGGCCAAGGCAGAAGGATCGCTTGAGCCCAGGAGTTCGACACCAGCCTGGGCAACATAGTAAGACCCCATCTCTGTTTTTTTTAAAAAAAGAAATTCTGTTCAAAAGTATTTCAGACCAAAAGGAGGTCATAAAAACTGTTCATATAATTACTCTATGAGAAAAAAATCCTTGTATGGAAAGGGGCACTGAAGATCTGGCACAGAGAAACAAGGGGAGACAGGCCAGTGATAAGATCCAGCCCTATTTTTCTAGCATGCATTTACGACCTTGTGGATATGTCTGTACTGGGTGTTAATAGCCCCCTCCTTGTATTTAAAAAAAAAAATTAAGAAATTAAAGTGGATCTGTGTGCTAATGAAGTCTGCAGTTACAGAATCTCAAAGCCAAGCCTGTAAAGTCTGTAAGGCAAGATCTTTGTCATCAGGGACGGGAAGAGACGGATAAGATAATGGTAGGCACTAAAGGCTGGTTCAGCCGAGCTCTGGGCAGAACAGCCTCAAAAATAAGGCAACTGTGGCTTCTCAGTTTGAGACTGCCACCAGAAAGGCCCATGGAAGCAGGAAAAAAGAGCCACTGATGGCAGATCACAGGAAGATATTCGGATAGGGCAATGATCACAGTTAGATGGCAGGACTCAGGGTCTCAGGGAGGCAGGAAACCGTGGAACTGACACTCAAGGGGAATGTCTTTGCAAGTCCTATGCACGACTCCAAGCAGCAATTTCTGGGGTTTGGAGATTTGTTAGTTTTGCGACGTATTCCCCCCAAAAGAAGACATGAAGGTGGGCCCCCTGGAGAAGTGAGACCACCAGGGCAGAACCTCCACCAGGCGTGAAGCTGGATGAGAGGTGGAAAGGACTTCCTGCGGCACCCGGCTCCCTCCACGTCTGGCTGAGTCCTACAAACGCTTGTAGGTGCCCAGGAGAGCTCTGCAGTTGGGACAGTAATGGTCCACGTCCTGCAGGGCATCCACGCAGAAGGGGATGAAGCAGCAGCCCGCTATGCACCTGGGAGGAGAGAGAGACACACGGAGCGCATTACTGATCACAACAGGATGGACACTGGCTGCCAAAAACATGTTCATGTCCTTCTTTGTAAAAAGGTCTTTGCCAGTATAATTAGGAATTTTGAGATGGGATCATCTTGGATTATCCAGGCGGACCCCTAAAACCCAATGACCTTAGAAGAAGAGGAGAGGACACACAGAGATACAGAGAGGGCAGAAAGAAATGTGAAGACAGAGGCAGAAGCTGGAGTGATGAGGCCATAAGCCAAGGACACCTGGACCTACCAGAAGCTGGAGGAGGCAAAAAATGATTCTCCCTGAAGCCTTAGGAGGGAGCGTGGCCCTGCTGACATTTTAGTTTTTGGTTTTGTTTTGTTTTGTTTTTGAGATGGAGTCTCCCTCTGTCGCCCAGGGTTCAAGCAATTCTCCCTCCTCCTGGGTTCAAGCAATTCTCCTGCCTCAGCCTCCTGAGTAGCTGGGATTGCAGGCGCATGCCACCATGCCCAGCTAATTTTTGTATTATTAGGAGAGCTGGGGTTTCACCGTGCTGGCCAGGCTGGTCTCAAACTCCTGACCTCAAGTGATCCACCCGCCTTGGCCTCCCCAAGTGCTGGGATTACAGGCGAGAGCCACCACACCCGGCCCCTGCTGACATTTTGATTTTGCACTTCTGGCCTCTAGAATTGTGTGAGTTAATATCTGTTGTTTTAAACACTAGGTATGTTGTAATTTGTGATGACACCCCTAGGAAATTAACATGCCAGCCAATGCCAAGGCTCCTCCTACAGACAGAGCCCCTTTGAGTATTATTTTCAAATCTGGGGTCATTTGGGAGTCTTTCAAAGTCTTAGATGGGCTTGGTGAACTTTTTTTGCAAAGGGACAGATAGTAGATCTTTTAGTCTTTTTGTTGCTGTGTTTTGTTTGTTTTTGTAGAGATGGGGTCTTGCTATGTTGCACAGGCTGGTCTTGAACTGCTGGCCTCAAGTGATGCTTCCACCTCTGCCTCCCAAAGTGCTGGGATTACAGGTGGAAGCCACCATACACCCGGCCACATACTTTCATCCTGATGAGCCATGGCGTCTCTGTTGCCACTGCTCAACTCTGCCCTTGGAATGAGAAGACAGCCACAGAGAATCCAAAAACCAACAGGCGTGGCTGTGTTCCTGCAAAACTTAAAACAGGCGCCTGGCTCCAGGGTCGTTTTGCCAACCCCCGTCTTACTGATCTCTTTTCCATATAGACAGGCTGCTTCTTAGAGCAACCAAGTAGAGTTCCCCAAATAATGCCTCTTAACCTACATAATCCACCTTTGGCACACACAGGCAGGAACCTCAGACCGCCTGACAACCAATGTTTGCCAAAAATGGAGTTAAAACTCAACCTTTCACAGGAAGACGCTGGTTTACATAAAGCAGAATTTGGAAATATTCTGATGAGGAAATTATCTCATGAAAGAAATTTCCTCCTATTGCCTAAGCTTTCCAGAGCTCAAATAAGGGCAGTCAATCCATTCAGCAGGAATCCTAACCTATGGCTTATAGGTGCAGGCACGGCTCCAGGCAGCACGCACACATATTTTATCCTCAGCAGCCCCTGAGGTGGGCGTTATTGCCCCGCACCCCCGTCTATAGATGGGGAAACTGAAGCACAGAGAGGTAAAGTCACTTGCCCATGGCCACACAGCTAGTGAGAGGCAGGATTTGAACCCACTCTACCATGTTTAAGGAAGGAACAAAGGGAGGGAAAGAAAGGTTGCCTCAATTTCTAAAGCCAGACTGGCAGAGGCCAATACTCAGTGTAAGTTTCTATTCCTCTATAATCCCAGCACTTTGGGAGGTCAAGGCAGAAGGACTGCTTGAGTCCAGGAGTTCAAGACCAGCCTGGGCAACATAGTAAAACCCCTGCTTCCACAAAAAAAAAAAAATTTAAAAATTAGCTAGGTATAGTGGCACACACCTGTGGTCCCAGGTACTCAGGAGGCTGAGCTGGGAGGATTGCAGGAGCCCAGGAGATCAAAGCTGCAGAGAGCTACGATCGTACCACTGCACTCCTGCCTGGACAACAGAGCAAGACTCAGCCTCAAACAAAACAAAACAAGTAAGTTTCTATTCCATCTTTCCCTGATTTCAAAGATAAAAATTTGTTTTAATACAAATATCCAGAGGCAATGGACTTTTTTTTTTTTTTTAAGCATTTTCTGCCCACAGAATGAAAACAACAGCAGAGTCCTATGGGCAAGAGGGGGAATCAGGTGCCCACAAAGCTGTTTTGTCTCCTTCCTTCCTTATTTAACACATGACCTCAAGGAAGTTAACTAAACTCTCTGGGACTCTGAGCCTCTTATTGAAGTTAGGAAGAGAAATATTGTTCCTTCTCAACCTCAAGTCACCAAAGGACAATGTGGAGGAATGTGCCGGTTGCATCAGGCTCCTGAAACTCACAAACACCGTTTCCTTCAAGGAAAAGAATGGAGCCCCTTGGGGTTTTCTGAGTGGCTCACGTGGCCAGGTATAAGGAAGCTACTTTTACCTGCTTGGTGGGAAACAAAAAATTGATTGTGTTTCCTCAGATTTTTCTCCCAGAACAGAAACTGTTATGTCTTTAAACATAATACCTTTGGTGCAGACATAAATATTTATATAATTTCCCTGCATGGGCAATGGGAAAAATACTTCGGGTCATAAAAGGATAAGAAGTTTTGAAGCAATTCCTATGAAGAATTTTAATGTACAGATTCTTTAAAGCTTCCCTCGGGCTCGAGCAAAACATTATTATTTAGGTCATGAAATTCTAGAAGAAAAAGGAATCCCTGAGGATATTGCCCTGTACACAGCTGGAAGCAGCTGTGAAGCTTGTCCCTTCATGCAGGGCGTGGTTTCAGCAGATAAGCAAGAAGAAAAGACGGAAGACCAATTTCTGGGGACTGTTACGCTTAAGAGCAGCAGGGATGACTTGGCCTCCCAGGGGGCATTTTTGTTCAGAACATTGGGGAGCATGGTGCTCCTAGCATCAAGCAGGTGGGGGCCAGGGATGCTATTCAATATCCTACAATGCACAGGACACCCCCTACAATAAAGAAATGTCTTGGGCCAGGCATGATGGCCCACGCCTGTAATCCCAGCACTTTGGGAGGCTGAAGCGGGTGGACCACCTGAGGTCAGGAGTTTGAGACCAGCCTGGCCAACATGGTGAGACCCTATCTCTACTGAAAGTACAAAATATTAGCCGGGCCTGACAGTGCACACCTGTAATCCCAGCTACTCAGGAGGCTGAGGCCGGAGAATAGCTTGAACCTGGGAGGCGGAGGTTGCAGTGAGCCGGGATCATGCTACTGCACTCCAGCCTGGGCAACAGAGTGAGAATCCATCACAAAAAAAGAAAGAAATGTCTTAGGCCAGGCACAGTGGCTCACACCTGTAACCCCAGCAGTTTGGGAGGCCAAGGTGGGCAGATCACCTGAGGTCAGGAGTTTGAGACCAGCCTGGCCAAGATGGTGAAATGCCAGCTCTACTAAAAATAAGCTGGGCGTGGTTGTGCACCCCTATAATCCCAGCTACACAGGACGCTAAGGCAGGAGAATCGTTTGAACCTGAGCAGTGGGGGTTACAGTGAGCCGAGATCGCCCACTGTACTCCAGCCTGGGCGACAGAACCAGATTCCATCTCGAAAAAAAACAACACAAATGTCTGGCCCTGAATGTCAAGCATGGTGCAGTTGAGAACCCACCCCCGCCAGCACCCAGAGAGAAGGGCAGGAGGGCTTGGGGCCAAGTGGGAGGCAGACTCACCCCAGCAGACACAGGCTCCCGCAGGACAGCCAGGTCAGAGCACCGGCGTTATAGGACAGCTGACTCACGATCATCTTGTTGCAGGAAGGACAACACATTTGGACAGGGCGGTCCAAAAAGGTGATGGGGTGCTGCACGTAGACCGTCTGCACGGTAACTGATGAAAGGGAGAGGGACAAACACAGGTTGCTCAGGAAACAAGGCCAATAGCATTCACTACAGGACAAAGAGAGGAACGCAGGGATGCCAGCAAATATTATATTTGTACATTTGTGTTCATAGCATGCGTTCATCGTTTGGCTATCTATGAGAGCCAAAAGGGGAAGGAACACCAGTGTCCATCGATGGACCAATAAATTAACACAGCGAAGTTTATCCATCCACCAGAATATGATTCAGCCTCAAAAAGAAAGGAGGACCGGGCGCGGTAGCTCATGCCTGTAATCCCAACACTTTGGGAGGCTGAGGTGGGAGGATTGCTTGAGCCTAGGAGTTTGAGATCAGCCTAGGCAACATGACAAGACTTCATCTCTACAAAAAAATATAAAAATTAGCCCAGCGTGGGAGTACATGCCTGTAGTCCCAGCTACTCAGGAGGCTGAGGTGGGAGGATCAGTTGAGTCTGAGAGATTGAGGATGCAGTGAATCATGATTGCGCCACTGCTCTCCAGCCTGGACAACAGAGCGACGCTCAGTCCCAAAAACAAATAAATAAATTTTAACCAGCCTCACACTGTGCCTAGCAGCTCTTGATAAATAATCCACTCTCTTTACACAAACCCTTTGATAAACTCTGACAGCCAATGATAAGGGCAGAGTTTACCAAGCCAGGAAACGCAGGCCAACTCTGTAAGACAACAAGCTAGTGAACTGTGTTGATACAAGAAATGAAAATATAAAATAATGCTAGGAAGAAAAAGCTATGTGAAAACATGTTCGAACATTCGCAAGAATCAGAAGAGAATCCAGGCCGGGCACGGTGGCTCACACCTGTAATCCCAGCAAATCCCTTGGCTTTGGGAGGCCGAGGTGCGTGGATCACCAGAGGTCAGGAGTTCAAGACCAGCCTGGCCAACATGGTGAAACCCTGTTTCTAAAGACAAAAATTAGCCGGGCATGATGGCGCGTGCCTGTAGTCCCAGCTACTTGGGAGGCTGAGGCAGGAGAATTGCTTGAACTTGGGAGGCAGAGGTTGCAGTGAGCCGAGATCATGCCACTGCACTCCAGCCTGGGCAACAGAACAAGACTCTACCTCAAAAAAAAAAAAAAAAAAAAAGAGAGAGAACCCAGGGTGATGAAAATCATCAAGCACTTCAGTTGTTAAGCTCATATTTTTGTTAAAGCAACTTCCTTCTGTTCCTTTTTACGTTGTTAGAATGTCATTTATATAACAAATGAATTAGGGGGAAATTACTGCCTAGAGTTAACTGAACTTAGTAATATTCATAGAAAGACCCTCCTTCCAGAAAAGTAGTATTGAATCATACTTTAGCACTTATGTGTAATATTTTTTTGGCAGGGGGCACAAGGTCTTGTTGTGTTGCCCAGGCTGGAGTGCAGGGGTACAATCATAGCTCACTGCAGCCTCAACCTCCTGGGCTTAAGCAATCCTCCCACCTCAGCCTCCCAAGTAGTTGGGACTACAGGTACAAGCCATCACACTCGGCTAATTTTATTTTCATAGAGACAATGTCTCACTATGTCACTCAGGCTGGTTTGGAACTCCTGGCCTCAGGTGATCCTCCTGCCTCAGCCTCCTCAGTAGCTAGGATTACAGGCGCAAGCCACCACACCCTGTTCATACATTTTATTAAGTGTTTTTGCGGTTCAAGAATAAGTTATTTGGACCAGGCTCTGTGACTCATGCTGATAATTCTAACACTTTGGGAGGCCAAGGGAGGTGGGAAGATCGTTTGAGCTCAGGAGTTAAAGATCAGCCTGGAAAAACAGTGAGACCCGATTTATACAAAAATTTAAAAATTAGCCAGGTGTGGTGCTGTATGCCTGTAGTCTCAGCTATTCCAGAGACTGAAGTGGGAGGATCACTTGAGCCCAGGAGGTCCAGGCTGTAGCGAGCCATGACTGCACCACTGCACTCCAACCTGGGCAACATGGTGAGACCCTGTCTCAAAAAAAAAGAAAAAGAAAAAGAAACTATTTATTGATCACAGGATGGTCTAAAAATCTAAAGTCATTATCTCATCCTCTTCCAGCTCAAAATAACTTGAACACAACAATAAGAGTTCACTTTTATCAAACGAGTACTCTGTATTTGGCACACAGAACTTCCTCTCATGTTAACAACTCACTGATATTTATAAATAGGTACTTGATGAAACCTATTTTACAAATGGGGAAGCTGAGGCACAAGGAGGTTATGTGAACCCAGGCAGTCTGATTCACGGGCCCCCTCTCTGAGCTAAAGATTTCTTTCAGAACTACCTGTGATACTAAAGCAGTGACGTACCAGGGCACCCTTGGGCGGAAGGAAGCACCAAAGGACAGGGACCATCTAGTTGCTCAAAAGCAGACGAGCAACTTGCATTGAGGGTGAGCTGGTATGAAAACACAATCACACATTGCTCAGGACAGTTTCTTCTCCTCCCTATTCCTACCTCGGCCCTGGCCTCAGGGCAGAAGTTCTGCATCAGACCTCAGGAGGAAGCGTGCGGGCCCTTAAGACACAAACTCCCATTCTCAGAAGAAAGTTGGTTGTGCCTCCATGAGATGTGCCAAAAGATTCGTATATGATGACCATGGGAAAGATCCTAAACCATACTTTATTACGGAAAAGCTGTGAGCCTCACCAACATGGAATCTAAAAGACTGTGTGTGGAATTTCAAGGTAAGGGGGTAAAACTGGAACGTACTGGCACTTCACTTAGACTCTTTGGCAGAGTCACTTCGGTCACTCTCCTGATTCCCAGGGTGGAGGGCCAAGGAATGGTAAGGGGGGCCTGGGAGGCCACACGTACTTGGATTGTTATTGGGGATGGGCGCTGGCTGGGTATAATACGAAGGAGGATTCATGCCCTTCCCATCAGGCCCCGTCACAAGCCCCGTAGTTGGCCCAGGCATGGGAGCTGGAGGTGTGGGGTAATAACTGTTAACAGCCACTGTCTCTTCATAGGATGGAGGTGCAGATGGTGCTGAGGAAGGCCCGGTGGCCGCCTGGTAAGGTCCTGGAACCGACATTTTACCTAAAACAGAAACAGAACATACCAGATAAGAAATTCAGTTGATCCCTCCCTCTCTTTTTCACCTAAGTCTTCAATTTTCTTTCTGGCAAACAGAAATTCTGAGAAAATGACTTCCATCCAGCTTTGTCCAAAAGCTAGGAAGAGGGTTAATGTCCCTTCAAGACCCCAGAATTAATCAAAAAGTAAATAATTACTACCAAAAATCACCAAAACCTGGAAAATCCAAAGTGGAAACATCAACCAAATACGAGTCATTTCTTCTTCACATGTTAAACCATTACCAGACAATGACCTATGTACCTTCCATATCTGGTGTTTCTTCTTCGTTGTTTTTTTTTTTGTTTTGTTTTGTTTTGGTTTGGTTTGTTTTTTAAACCACTGTGGTTTTCACTAACTGTTTCAGGTAACGGAAAAGATAAAGGCATTCAAAAACCAACCACAAATTATCACAAATAGCAAAGGGGCCAGATGCCACAAAATGCACACTGTATGATGCTATTTAAATAAAGGTCAGAAATAGGCAAAATGAATCCATGGAGCGGTTACTCTTGGAAGAGGAAGAAGAATCTGGAAAGGGGTATGAGGGGGCCTTTGCGGGGGGCGGGTCCTGTTCTCTTTCTTCACCTGGGGGCTGGTTACAGAGGTATGTTCAGTCTGTAAAAATCTCAGTTGTACAATTAAAATGTATATACTTTTTTGTATGTGTGTTATAGTTTTGTTTTTTGTTTTGTTTTATTTTTTTGAGACAAGATCTGTCACCCAGGCTACAGTGCAGTGGTGTGATCTCAGCTCACTGCAGCCTCCACCACCCAGGCTCAAGTGATCTTCCTGCCTCAGTCTCCCAGGTAGCTGGGACTACAGGCATGTGCCCCCCCGCCCGGCTAATGTTTTCATTTTTTGTAGAGATAGGGGTCTCACTTTGCTATCTAGGCTGGTCTTGTACTCCTGGGGGCAAGTGAACCTCCCGCCTTGGCTTCCCAATGTGCTGGGATTAAAGGCATGAGCCACCGCGCCCAGCCTGTGTGTTATAGCTTTTTAAGAAGGAAATACACATAGACTCCAGTTCTCATTTTGAAAAATGAGCACCAGAGCAGCCAGGCACACATTTTCTTTTGTGAGGGCAAAGAAAGGATTTCCCTCCAGCCCTGGCAGAGCTGCTGCTCGCCTAGAATTACACCCTGCACCCAGAGTGTGCTCCTGTCTGATGTTCCATGATCCAGCAGCCATGGGGCAACTGGAAGCAGACACAGTGCTGTTCTTTGTGTGGCTGTTTTTCTAACTGGGCAGGGTTCAGGCTGCCTTAGAAGAGCCATTCAAACCTGTCTCGGGAGAAATGGGAAATGAGGCTCCAGGGCAGCGAGCCACAGCCACCACTCCCCTCTCCCGACACTGTCTGCCTCATTTTCTAGAACTCGTGGGAAGCCAAGGCAGCAATTAATCCCACTGCAGGGAGAAGGGTAGAGTCCTTCTCAGAAGCCCTGCCTCTAAACCAAGCCCCAAAGAGGAGACTTCTCTGGAGGAATCGAAGAAAGGGTATTCACCTCAAAGTGGAAACAGAGACCAGATGCGGTGGCTCACACCTGTAATCCCAGCACTCTGTGGAGCCGAGGTGGCAGGATAGCCTGAGCCCAGGATCTCAAGACTAACCTGGGCAACATGGTGAGACCCCCATCTCTAAAACAAAACAAAACAAAAGGGCTGGGTGCAGTGGCTCATGCCTGTAATCCCAGTACTTTGGGAGGTTGAGGCAGGAGGATCACTTGAGCCCAGGAATTCACCACCAGCCTGGGCAACATAGTGAGACCCTGTCTCTACAACAAATTAAAAAAGTAGCCAGGTGTCGTGGCACACACCTGTAATCCCAGCTACTTAGGAGGCTGAGGCAGGAGGATTGCTTAATCCTAGGAGGTTGAGGCCGCAGTGAGCCATGATCACTCCACTGCACTCCAGCCTGGGCAACAGAGTGATACTCTGTCTCAAAAACAAACAAACGAAACAAAGTGGAATAGAGGCGGGGGAGTGAACATGATAAAAAGAAAGTCAGTAAGTAAAGATAGGTTGGGGCTGCATTCTAGAAAACTTTGAAAGTCCCTTGGAGAACACATGTTCAAGACTTCATTCTATCAGAATGCTGTCCAACAGAACCTTCTGTGAGGATGGAAATGCTCTGTATCTGCTGCTCAATATAGCAGCCACCAGTCACGTAAGGTTATTGGGCGTCTAAAATGTGGCTTGTGGCCGGGCACAGGGGCTCATGACTGCAATCCCAGCACTTTGGGAGGTCGAGGCAGTGGGATTACTTGAGCCCAGGAGTTCAAGACCAGCCTAGACAACATAGTGAGACCCTCTCTCTACAAAATTTTAAAAATTAAAAAAATTAGCCAGGCATGGTGGTGCACACTTGTGGTCCCAGCTACCCAGGAGGCTGAGGTAGGAGGATCACTTGAGCCTAGCAGGTGGAGGCTACAGTGAGCCATGATCATGCCACTGCACTCTAGCCTGGGTGACAGAGCGACACTCTATGTCTAAAAGAAAAAAAGAAATGAGCTAGTGTGAGTGAAGAACTGAATTTTTTTTTTTAGCTTCTTTTTCATCTTTTTACTTGCCAATGAATTTTTACTTGTATTTAAGCAATTTAAATGTGAAAACTGACAATTCAATTATTGGGAAGCTTTTATGTAAGTCTGGGACAACTTGAATATATGAATCATTTTTTCAATGGTAAATTTGATGAACACTGAATATAGATCAAAATGTTTTTTGATAAAAATTTAGCATTCAATTTGGGATAGAATGTCAATGTAAAAATACACCCTGGGTTTCAAAACTTAGTAGGAAAAAATGAATGTAAAATATCTCATTAATAATTTCTTATATTGATATATTAAAATGACCACAGCTTAGATATATGAAGTTAAGTAAAATGTATTGTTAATTTCACCTGTTTCTTTGTACCTTTCAAAATGTGGCTACTAGGCCGGGCATGGTGGCTTACACCTGTCATCCCAGCACTTTGGGAGGCTGAGGCAGGAGGATGGCTTGAGCCCAGGCATTCTAGATCAGCCTGAGCAACATAGGGAGACACTGTCTCTACAAAAAAATTAAAAATTAGCCAGACATGGTGGTGCACCCCTGTGGTCCCAGCTACTTGGGAGGCTGAGGTGGGAGAATCACTTAAACCCAGGAGTTCAAGTGAGCCGTGACTGCGCCACTGCACTCCAGCCTGGGCGAGACTGTCTCAAAAATAAATAAATAAAAACAAAATAAATAAAAAAGAGGCCAGACACAGTGGCTCACGACTATAATCCCAGTACTTTGGGAAGCCAAGGCAGGCGGATCGCCTGAGGTCAGGAGTTTGAGACCAGCCTGGCCAACATGGCGAAACCCCGTCTCTACTAAAAATACAAAAATTAGCCAGGTGTGATATTGGGCGCCTGTAATCCCAGCTACTCAGGAGGCTGAGGCAGGATAATCACTTGAACGCGGGAGGTGGAGGTTGCAGGGAGCTGAGATTGCGCCATTGTACTCTAGCCTGGGCAACAGAGTGAGACTCTGTCTCAAAAATCAATAAATAAATACATTAAATGTGGCGGCCAGGCACGGTGACTCATGCCTGTAATCCCAGCACTTTGGGAGGCTGAGATGGGTGGATCATTTGAGGTAAGGAGTTCAAGACCAGCCTGGCCAACATGGTGAAACCCCATCTCTACTAAAAATACAGAAATTAGCCAGGTATGGTGGCGTGCGCCTGTAATCCCAGCACTTAACCTGGGAGGCAGAGGTTGCAGCGAGCTGAGATCACACCACTGCACTCCAGCCTGGGCCACAGAGCGAGATTCCATCTCAAAAAAAAAAAAAATGTAGCTACTAAAAAATTTTAAATGATGTAATGAAGCTTGCTTTCTGCTCCTAATACACAGCAAAGCTGTGAGCCATGGGAGTCACAGAAGGTTATAGAGAAGGGGAAAGGCCCAACCCCAGAAAAGACAGATGAGACAGAAGGTCTGTAAGAGGAGCAAGAAGCAAAGTAGAGAAGGCCACAGAAGCAGGAGGGCAGGGTGGGGCTGTAATGAGATCGCAGGAGGTGTTTGTGAAAACAGGCTCTGGTTTAACACTGAGACTGATGGTGTAAAGTGGTTTGAGGCGTGTTGCTAGTTTCCTCTGACATACAGGAACAGAAATGCAGCAGTCCCAGCTTGCCCCTAAAGTCAGCTGACATCCCTCCCAGATGACCCCGGGAACCCCTGACATCTGCTTCTGGCTTTGTTGAAACTTCCAGCAAAGGGAACCACAGGGCACCCTGGGGGTCTGGAGTGACCTACATCCGGGTTGAACGTCGAGGACTCGCCATCACAGCCCCAGACCCACCTCCATGATTTATGATGAAAACTGACTCGTATAAAAACTTACAAGACCAGAAAAAGCCAGTGTGTACAGAAATCCTCAAGGAGCATGGTTGGTTGTGATTGCCAATGGAATGCTTTGAGGGAAAACAAGGCCTGGGGCATCCTAAACCTCCAAGAGGCAATGGCTGAATTCAGCAGCGGCGCAATTCCTGCAAAAACCACGGCCTCTCCTCCCAAAGTGAGGAAACTGCATCTTTACAGAGTCAACATACAGGTGTGGGGGATGGGAGGACGGGAGCTTTCTTTTGACGACCTTTAAAAGATGGGTGGGCCCCAGTTTCTCGTTCTGGAAATTAAGGCCTCGGCCACCGCCTCTCCCCCTTTATTGAGACCATCTTTCATGTGGTAACATCTTATCTTCTGGGATTTCGAGACACTGCCTCTTCTGAGCATTGCTTTGAGATCAAACAGCCACACAAACACATTTATAATTCTGAAAAGAACAAGAGCAACAGGCCAGAATAGTAAAAAAGACTCATAACCGCTGGTTTGGAAGTTTTCTAAATAAATTCCACAGTCTTCCCTCCCTCAGGCCCCAAGGCCAGGAAATGCCACCACGGTTAGTCCCATTTTGTTTCCCTTGTTTTGCGCCTTCATTTCAATTTGGCTTATCTCCTGGGATAAGAGGCCCACCCACCAACCATCCCTCTCCTCATCACCCCCCCATCCCCTCCTTATCACCCCCCCAACTACGAAACTCTTAGAACAGCAATTAGTCCCCCTCACCCTAAACTCACACACACACTCTCCACAATGTCTTTTTTTAAAAAAGAGGAAAAGAGAGAAAGAAAGAGAGAAACAGGGTCTCACTCTATTGCCCAGGCTAGAGTACAGCGGCATGATCATAGCTCACCACAGCCTGAAACTCGTAGACTCAAAGAATCCTCCTGTCTCAGCCTCTGGAGTAGGTGGGACTACAGGTGTGTGTCACCATACCTGGCTATAACTTTTTAATTTTTCTTAGAGACAGGGTCTTGCTATGCTGCCCAGGATGGTCATAAACTCCTGGGCTCAAGTGATCCTCCTGCCTCAGCCTCTCAAAGTGCTGGGATTACAGGCATGAGCCACCGTGCCCTGCCTCTCCACACTGTGAACCTGGGAGATGGAGGCTGCAGTGAGCCGAGATCGTGTCACTGCACTCCAGCCTGGGCGACTGAGCGAGACTCCGTCTCAAAAAAAAAAAAAAAAAAAAAGGAAGAAAAGAAATTCGAATACTTTTTGAACAAAGGGCCTCGCGTTTCCATGCTGCACTGGAGCCCAGAAATTAAGTAGCCAAATGTGACCGGTGGTGACAGAAAAGGAAAAGGAGGCATTCCTGATCCATGGAGAATTTGGATCTGACATGCCCAGCTGTGGAATCACTTTCACATCTATAAATATGCCACTTGGGATATCTTGGGGTCCCTTTTAGCCAAAAGTTTTCCTCATTCTACCTCTCAACAATTTGCTCAACGAAAGGTATTCTTGCCCAGGCATGTTGGATCACGTCTGTAATCCCAGCACTTTGGGAGGCCGACATGGGCAGATCACTTGAGCCCAAGAGTTTGAGACCAGTCTGGGAAACAAATTCAGACCATGTCTCTACAAATGGTACAAAAATTAGCCGGGCGTTATGGCAGATGCCTGTGGTCCTGGCTGCTCTGGAGGCTAAGGTAGGAGGATCACTTGAGCCCAAGAGTTTGAGACTGCAATAAGCTAGGATCACGCCACTGCTCTCCAGCCTGGGTGACAGAGCAAGACCTTGTCTCAAAACAAAAGAAAAAAAAATAGAGTCACAAAAGCATATATAAAGACAATCTTTAAAAAATTTTTTTTAATTAAAAAATATATATTAGCCAGACATGGTTGCACAAACTTGTAGTCCCAGCTATTCAGGAAGCTGAGGTCGGAGGATTTGCTCGAGCCTGGGAGCTTGAGGTTACAGTGAGCTGTGATCACACCACTGCACTCCAGCCTGGGTGACAGAGTGAGACCATATCTCTACACAAAAAAATTATAATAATAATAATTTTTTTTTTTTTTGAGTCAGAGTCTCACTCTGTCGCCTAGGCTGGAACGCAGTGGCGTGATCTTGGCTCATGGCAACCTCCGCCTCCCAGGCTCAAGCAATTCTCGTGCCTCAGCCTCCCGAGTAGCTGGGATGACAGGCGCCTGCCAACACGCCCAGCTAATTTTTGTATTTTTTAGTAGAGACAGGGTTTCACCATGTTGGCCAGGCTGGTCTCAAACTCCCAACCTCAGATGATCAGCCCGCCTTGGCCTCCCAGAGTGCTGGGATTACAGGCGTGAGTCACCACGCCTGGCCAGAAATTTTTAAAAAACAGAAAAATCATGAAAGGAAGATACACCCTCAGTGGAAGCAACACATTTGAACTCTGGAGGGATCACCTCTCTTTCTGCCTCCCTAATACATGAAAGTGCGTTTACTGTGCACTTTCATGCCACATACTTGATGCCATGCAAAAAATACCTGCCAATGATGGGTTCCAACTCATTCTGTCACTGGGCACCTTGCAATTCAAGGTGACCTGCTTCTTAGTAAACAGGCAATAGAACGTTAATGATCAGCCGAGGATGGAAAGTCACAAAGCTCAGCCCTCTCATATTGAGAAGAAAAACAATGAAATTCTGAGAGAGCTCAGAATTTCCCTGGAGGCAGGGTGCCCAAAGCTGCATATTTACTGCTTCAAGCCCTTAGCAAAAGACAAAGGGTTGGGGTGGGGGGCGTGCTTATCAACGCAGAGAGCATCTCCATCTCAGTTTTGCTTGTGTTTTTGTTTGAGACAGAGTCTCACTCTGTTACCCAGGCTGGAGTGTAGTGGCATGATTTCAGCTCACTGCAACCTCTGCCTCCCAGGTTCAAACAATTGTCCTGCCGCAGCCTCCGGAGAAGCTGGGATTACAGGCACGTGCCACTAAACCCAGCTAATTTTTTTGTATTTTTACTAGAGACAGGGGTTTCACCATGTTCGCCAGGCTGCTCTCGAACTCCTGACCTCAAGTGATCCACTCACCTCAGCCTCCCAAAATGCTACGGTTACAGGTGTGAGCCACCGCGCCCGGCCTCAGTTTTGTTAAAAGTGGAGGCAAAAAACCCAGAAACCCGCAGGGAGAAGCCACAGTGTCAGACCCAGCGATCGTCCGCGCCCTTAACTGATATTAATGCACCGATCTGGAATCCTCGGGACGTGGAAATAAACTCCACGAGGGACCTCACTTTCAGCAACAGATCTGCTTCTAAACAATTCAGCCTCAACAGCCTCAGAATTCTCTGGAATAGGCCAGTGCAAGCTGCTACTTCAGGCACTCACAAGGTCCTGGGTGTCATCCTACTCCTTGCGCACCCAAAACAGGGGTTCATTCAACATTTGCACAATCAAACCTGCAGGTCAAAAGGTACAGTGTTCTAGCTAGAATCTTGAATTTTTTTTTTTTTAATGGGGAGATCACAGGGGAGTGCAATGGATAAGCCTCACCCTGGGAAAACCACGTTCATGATTATGGTATCGCTCCTGCTAACTAAGTATGACCTTGAATCCTAAATGCAAAGGAAAAGATCAGACTTCGGGAAGCCCGGGGTGGCCAGCCTAGCAGTTTTATCACTGATCATTCCGGCTCCACGACAGCCCTGGAATGAACCTCGAAAGCACAAAAGGCTACAGATCAAATGATTCCACTGAGATGAAATGCCCAGAATAGGTGAATTCATAGAGATACAAAGCACATCACTGGTGGCCAGGGATGGGTGTACAGCAGTGGGAGGAAATGGGTATGGGGTTCTTTTGGGGATGATGAAAATGTTCTGGAACCAGATGGAAGTTGATGGTTGCACAATGCTATGAACTTACTAAATGCACTGAATTATCTTTTTTTTTTTTTTTTTTTTTGAGACAGAGTCTTGCTCTGTCGCTCAGGCTGGAGTACAGAACTTACTAAATGCCACTGAATTATCTTTTTTTTTTTTTTGAGACAGATTCTCGCTCCGTTGCTCAGGCTGGAGTACAGTGGCACAATCTTGGCTCGCTGCAACCTCTGCCTCCCAGGCTCAAGCAATTCTCCTGCCTTAGCCTCCCTAATAGCTGGGATTACAGGTGCCTGCCACCACACCCGGCTAATTTTTATATTTTTAGTAGAGACGGGGTTTCACCATGTTGACCAGGCTGGGCTCGAACTCCTAACCTCAAGTGATCCACCTGCCTCAGCCTCCCAAAGTGCTAGGATTACAGGCATGGGCCACCGCGCCTGGCCTTGAATTACTCACTTTTAAATGGTTATCTTTATGTGACTTTCTCTTCACTAAAAAGCAGGATAGGGGTGGGGAGGAGACATTGCTGGAAATCTCTAATCTCACTATCCCAAGCCAAGGCCTTAAAACTGAGCCTCTAAGTTGGCCGCTGGTCTTGGTTCAGTCCATCCCGGGCCCGTTTGTTTAAAATCCTGCCACGTGGGTCTTTCTGACACCCCTCATTGTGCTCTTGACTAGCGCGACTCCCTGCTCCGGGTTTGTGAGGACTGAGAAGATTCCCAGGATGCACTGGTGCCCCTACCAACCACACAGTCTCTCGTGGCATCTCCCGCCACACCTGCCTTGCTTGGATGTTCCCAAACATGTCACAGGCATGCTCTTTCTTCCGTCTGCCTCCTTCCTGATGGGTCTGGCAAATTCCGCTTATCATATCCCAGCTTGCGTGTCACCTCCTCCAAGAAGCCCTCTCTGGCTTGCCCCCGGGAGAATTCATTCCTCCTGGAGCCTCTCTATATGGTGCTGAGGTCAAGGGCACAGACTCTGGAGCTAGACCCCCTGGGTTCCTCCAGGCGCCCCATGCCCCAGGGCATGACTTTAGTGCCTCAGGTTTCCCATCCGTAAAATGGGCACACTGATAGTTTCTTCCTCATAAGGCTCTTGAGAGGATGAAATGAATCCATTTGCAAAAAAGGACCAGAGCAACTTGGAGCACATAAGCACTCGGTATGTGTCAGCTGTTATTAACTCATGTTTGTTTGCTGTATTTGTCATAAGGCAGTTTTCTTCACTTGTCTATCTTCCTATCTGGTCATAGACCCCATAAGAGCAGGAACTGACACTAAAATCTGCATCCCAGCACCTAGAAAGAGGGCCAAAACGTTATGGGTGCTTCATAGGGTGACCCAATGTCCCAGTCTCCCTTGGACAGAGGGGTTTTTCCCTGGATGCAGGACTTTTGGTGCTAAATCTAGGAAAGTCTCAGGCAAACTGGGACAAGTTGGTCACTCTGGTACTTCAACAGTTTGTAGAAAGCAATACCTAGGTATGAAAAAAGGACACCAAGATCCATCTGGAAAGGCATGAAGATTTGGGAGCAGGCCAGACGTGGTGGCTCACGCCTGAAATCCCAACACTTTGGGAGGCCAAGGCAGAAGGATCGCTTGAGCCTAGAAGTTCGAGACCGGCCCGGGCAACATAGTGAAATGCCATCTCTACTAACAATCAAACAAATTAGCTCGGCGTGATGGCACATGTCTATAGTCCCAGCTACTCGGGAGGCTGAGATAGGAGGATCCCTCGATCACTTGAGCTCAGGAGGTTGAGGCTGCAGTAAGCTATAATAGTGCCACTGCAATTCAGCCTGGGCAGGGGTAGGGGGGCGCATGGACAGAGGAAGACTCTACCTTGGGTTAAAAAAAAAAAAGATTTAGGAGTAGACATGAAACAGCAGGAAGGGCTTACTCCAATAGCCCTAACATAAAATCTGAGAAAACGACGTTTGTAAAGGAAGATGTTTATGTAATGACAAGCCTCCATATAGATGGTCTCACAGTTCAGCTCAAGGTAACACGAGGATTTATGGTGCAGATGCCAGCACATCACCAAATATGCTCAAGAACTGGAATCCGTGAATTGAGCCTGGAGTCCTTCATTTCCTCCGGGATTCCTGGGGGCAGTGTATTGTTTCTCAACAGGGCACCCTAGGATGTCCAGGCAGGAGGAGATCAAGTCGGGATAAAACATGGGTGGACAGGCTGGGCGCAGTGGCTCACGCCTGTAATCCCAGTACTTTGGGAGGCCGAGGCAGGCGGATTACCTGAGGTCAGGAGTTTGAGACCAGCCTGGCCAACATGGCAAAACCTCGTCTCTACTAAAAGTACAAAAATTAGCCAGGCGTGGTGGCACACGCCTGTAATCCTAGCTACTCGGGAGGCTGAGGCAGGAGAATTGCTTGAGCCCAGGAGATGGAGATTGCAGTGAGCTGAGATCGTGCCACTGCACTCCAGCCTGGGCAACAGAGCAAGACTCTGTCTTGAAAAAAAAAACACAAAACAAAACAACAACAAAAACATGGGTGGACAGAGGTTGAAAGGGAAGTGTAGGGGCGTGTACACATGGACAAAATGAAGTCAGAAAGAAAAACTGCTGCAGTCTCCAAACCTCAAGACTGGTTGGTTCATTTTTTTCTCCTTGGTGGAAGTTTATGGCACTGCTAGAATCATCACTCAGCGGAGGAGACCCCTTGTTTGGGCCAGCATCCATTCCAGTTCTGATTCCAGCTATGGAAAGATGTCAAGAGGGTAGTTCCAGGCCGGGCATGGTGGCTCACGCCTGTAATCCCAGCATTTTGGGAGGCCGAGGTGGGCGGATCACTGGAGGTCAGGAGTTCAAGACCAGCCTAGCCAACATGGTGAAACCCGGCTCTAATAAATACACAAAAATTAGCCAGGCGTGGTGACGCACCCCTGTAATCCCAGCTATGTGGGTGACTGAGGCAGGAGAAGTGCTTCAACCCAGGAGGCGGAGGTTGCAGTGAGCTGAGATCATGCCACTGTGCTCCAGCCTGGGCAACAGAGCGAGACTCTGTCTCAAAAAATAAAGACGGTAGTTCCAGCAGGGCACAGTGACTCACACCTGTAATCCCAGCACTTTGGAAGCCCAAGGCGGGAGGATGGCATGAGCCCAGGAGTTCGAGACCAGCCTGGGCAACACAATGAGACCCCATCTCTACAAAAAAGACAAAAATTAGCCAGGAGTGGTGGTATGCACCTGCAGTCCAAGCTACTTAAGAAGCTCAGTGGGGAGGATCACCTGAGCCTGGGAGGCAGCGGTTGCAGTGAGCCATGTTTGCACCACTGCACTCCAGCCTGGGCAACAGAGCAAGACCCTGTCTCGAAAAAAAAAAAAAAGAAAAGAGAGAGGGTAGTTCTTACCACTGTATTATCCATTCAGAACCTTGAGTCATGAGCAGGCTCCCCAATGTCCCCACCCCATCAAATTCAGAAATACTTGTCACTCCACGCTCATCACCTGGTCCTTGGGGTAGCCCTAAAGCCACTTGTTCAATGGGGACAAGGTGTCATCCATTCCCCAGAAATGACACTGGCTTTCTTCATGGGTATCAAGCAGATTCTGAGTCTCTAACTTGCTGGTACCCCAAGATGTCACAACGTCAACAGTTCCAGCCAACAGGTGTGGAGAAGAAAGGGGACATCGAGTTGCTACCGTGTAAGTGCTCCACCTTCAGTGCTTGCTTGTGACACTGAAGGTACACCCTTGTTTTTTTTTTTTTTTTTTTTTGAGATAGAGTCTCATTCTGTTGCCCAGGCTGGAATGCAGTGCCACGACCTCGGCTCACTGCAACCTCCACCTCCCGGGTTCAAGCGATTCTCTCACGTCAGCTTCCTGAGTAGCTGGGACTACAGGCATGCGCCACCAAGCCCAGCTAATTTTTGTATTTTTAGTAGAGACAGGGTTTCACCATATTGGCCAACCTGGTCTCCAACTCCTGACCTCAAGTGATCCACCCGCTTCAGCCTCCCAGAGTGCTGGGATTACAGGCATGAGCCACTGTGTTCAGCCTGACACCACTGTCAAAGGAGTCTCAGGGCCTTTTTCCTCCCTGACCCCATCCCTCTCTGGTGAAATGGCCAACAGGCAGACAGGGCCCAAAAGGGAAGGAGGAGTAGGACGGATAGTGCCCAAGGCTGAGAACTGCCCTTGAGCAGCTGAACAGGACGCGGGGGCTTCCGAGCAGAATCCCATCAGAAATTGGCCTGGTGGGAAAACTGAGGCCACTAAGCTCAGAGATGATACAGGCTGGACATCTCTGCCTGGTGCCCAAGATAAATTTCTGTTTTTGAGAAGGAGTCTCACTCTATTGCACAGGCTAGAGTACAGTGGCACCTGCATAGCTCACCACAGGCTCCAACTCCTGGGCCCAAGTGATCCTCCCACCTCAGCCTCCCAAGTACCTGGGATTACAGGCACATGCCACCATGCCTGGCTAATTTTTAATTTTTTTTGTAGAGATGAGGTCTCGCCATGTTGCCCAGGCTGGTCTCGAACTCCTGGCCTCAAGTGATCCTCTTGCCTTGGCCTCTCAAAGTGCTGGGATTAAATCAAGGTAACTTAACATGTGGAAATTTCAGAAACACCTCTCTGTGTCCCCCTGTTATTTACAAGAGTCACAGAGTCACTCATAGCTCAGGGAGAGTAGGAATGGTGTGGACTACGGCCTGGCCAACTGAACACCCAACTGTTACTCAGAGTGAAGAGAAGACACAGATGATGGTGAACAGGCAGGGCATGAAGAGGGAAATAAAAAGGGCTAAAAGAAAGGTAAGACAATGGGGCCAAGCGTGGTGGCTCACGCCTGTAATCCCAGCACTTTGGGAGACAGAGGCAGGTGGATCACTTGAGGTCAGAAGTTCAAGACCAGCCTGGCCAACATGGCAAAACTCTTGTCTTTACTAAAAATATAAAAATTAGCCAGGTGTGGTGGTGCTTGAATGTAATTCCAGCTACTTGGGAGGCTGAGGCAGAATTGCTTGAACCTGGGAAGCGGAGATCGCAGTGAGACGAGACGCACTGCTGCACTCCCGCCTGGGCCACAGAGCGAGACTTTGCCTCAAAAAAAAAAAAAAAAAAAAAGTTAAAATGGCAGAATTTTAAGGCAGGTCAAACCTTTAAGAGCAGAAACTCTAAGACCCAGCCTCCTTGGTTCAAATCCCAACTCTGCCACTTCTAGGGTGTGCAAACGGGGGTGAGTTGCCAAATTTCTCTCAGGTTTCCTCATCTGGAAAATGGGCCAACAATAGTACTTACACTTCAGAGGGCTGCTGTGAGAATGTAGTGAGCAAAATACACCGGAACATTGGGTAAGCAGGTTACTATTATATCAACACACAGCTGTCATTACAGAGGAGAGTAAAACCCAGGGAGGGGGTGACTTTCCCACAGTCACACGGGGGCTTCACTGCGAGAGGCAGGAGGACCCAGGCACAGACCTCATCCCACCACAGGGACCTGTTCTGTACCCAGTACCTCCACGGCTTCACAGGTAGACATTCACTTGTTTGGCTAAATCCCCTACAGTCTGACCTTCCCACCCCTACCGGCAGTGTGGGCGACAGAATAATGCTCCCCAAAATTGTTCACAGCCTAATCCCTGGAAGCTCTGAATATGTGACCTTAAGTGGTAAAGAGAGACTTTGTGTATGTGATTAAGAATCTTGAGATGAGGGTGTTATTCTGGATTAACCAGGTAGGCCCGGTGTAATCACAAAGGTCCTTATAAGAGAAAGGTAGAGGAGTTCGAGACCAGCCCTGGCCACATAGAGAGACCACATCACTACAAAAATTACGAAAATTATCAAGGTGTGATAGCGCACATGTATCATCCCAGCTACTTGGGAGGCTGAGGTGGAAGGAGGTTGGGGGGTGGGGTCTGGGGGGTTGAGGCTGCAGTGAGCCACAGCTGCACCACTACACTCCAGCCTGGGCAACAGAGCAA
Organism: Pan troglodytes; assembly: GCF_028858775.2. Taxonomy (NCBI): domain Eukaryota; kingdom Metazoa; phylum Chordata; class Mammalia; order Primates; family Hominidae; genus Pan; species Pan troglodytes. The sequence continues at coordinate 14,219,350 of NC_072416.2, forward strand.
GACCTCTGTTGGGTTTAAATGTAGAAAAAGGAAGCTGTTGGCTTTGAAGGAGGAGGAAGGAGCCACAAATTAAGAAATGCAGGCGGCCTCTGGAAGCTGGGAAAGGCAAGACCATGGATTTTCCCCAGGAGCCTCCAGGAGCACAGTCCAGCTGACAGTGCTATTTTTTGTGTGTTGTTGAGTCCAAGTCTCACTCTGTCGCCCAGGCTGGAGTGTAGTAGTGCGATCTCAGCTCACTGCAACCTCCGCCTCCCGGGTTCAAGCGATTCTCCTGCCCCAGCCTTCTGAGTAGCTGGGATTACAGGCACCCAACACCATACCTGGCTAATTTTTGTATTTTAGTAGAGATGGAGTTTCACTATGATGGCCAGGCTGGTCTCAAACTCTTAACCTCAGGTGATTCGCCTGCCTCGGCCTCCCAAAGTGGTGGGATTACAGGCATGAGCCACTGCGCCCAGTCGACACATTGCATTTAATCTGAGGAAGCCCACTGCAGACTTCAGGCTCCAGAACTGGAAGATACTACATTCACGTTACCTAAGCCACTGAGTTCAGGGTAATGCGTTAGAAAACTTATCCATCCACCCTCATAGCTGGGTTGCCCAGATTCCCCACTGGCCCTGCAGATTCTCAACGGGCACTCTTCCCCCTCCCACAGCAGGGGGCACCAGGCAGAGGTCAGACCCCCTCAACCTCCCACCTTAACCCCCAGGCATCTGTCTGCCCGCCCTGGGCTCAGAAGCAGCCCTCCTCCTCTGGTTCAAACTTCAATCTGGTGAATGTGGCCATCTCTAGGTGGGAGCGGGCCCTGTGGTCTCTGGGAGGGACTGTGCTCAGACAATGTCCCCTCTTGCCAATCACGCCCTCTCGGCTGGCTCTTTTCCTGAGGTCTCCTAAATGGTTTAATCTTTCCAAGCACGGTGGCTCATGCCTGTAGTCCCAGCACTTTGGGAGGTGAGGCGGGGAGATCACTTGAATCCAGGAGTTCAAGACCAGCCTGAGCAAAATGGCAAAACTCTGTCTCTTTTTTTCATTAGCCAGGCGTGGTGGTGCGCACCTGTAGTCCCAGCTACTCACAGGGCTGAGGTGGGAGAATCACTTGAGCCCAGGAGTTTGAGGCTGCAGTGAGCTGTGATCACGCCACTGCACTCCTGCCTGGGTGAAAGAGCAAGACCCTATCTCAAAATAAATAAATAAACAAACAAACAAATAAACAGATCAAAACAAAATCCCCCTCCTGCCTTAGCCTGGGTCCTCAGCCCCTCCAGTGACCTGCCTCTCCTCCAAATCCACCTTCCACGTCAAGACACTTCCTGTTCCTTTCCTGCTCCCCAGGTACGCAGGGTCTGCACGAAGCCCTTGTCGTTCCCCCCACCCCTCAACCTCAAACGCATCAAGCTGACCACAGCCCTCCCCTAGACAACACCCCGAGTCCTCATGCATGAGATGATGCTCCAGTCCTCCTCAAAAGCAGGGAGATGCAGCTAAAACCACACAGAGACAGATGATCGGGCTGAATATCGTCAGCGAGAAGTCACATGACATCACACACCAGCGAGAAGTCACATGACATCACACACCTGCTGACGGGACATCACACACCTGCTGACGGGACATCACACACCTGCTGACGGGACATCACACACCTGCTGACGGGACATCACACACCTGCTGACTGACAGGATGAGGTGAGAAGGGCCTCTGTGGCCTTCCTCCCCTAAACCCGCAGCCCCACGTAGTCATGAGAAAACCGGCCACAGGGCATCAGGCCGGCACTCCTCAAAACTGTCAAAGTTACGGAAAACAGGAAAGTCCAAGAAACTGTCAGAGACCAGAGGACAATGAATAGAGAGGTGACAACTGAATACGACGTAGAACCCCGGCACAGAAAAGCCTTAGTTGGAAAAACTGGTGATGTCCAAATAAAGCCTGGAGTTTGGTAAACAGTAACGCAGCGGTGTCAGAGAAGCAGTTGTGGCCAGTGTCGCATAGGGAAGTAGATGCTGGGTGACAGTAAATGGGAGCTCTCTGTATTAATTGTACCAATTTTCTCCACATCTCAAGCTCTTTTTTTTTTTTTTTTTTTTCTGAGACAGGGTCTCACTCTGTCAACCAAGCTGGCATGCAGTGGCGCAATCTCAGCTCACTGCAACCTCCGCCTCCCAGGTTCAAGCAATTCTCATGCCTCAGCCCCCTGAGTAGCTGGAACTACAGGCGTGTGCCACCACGCCTGGCTAACTTTTTGTATTTTTGGTAGAGATGGGGTCTCACTATGTTGCCCAGGCTGGTCCCAAACTCCTGACCTCAAGCGATCCGCCTGCCTCGGCCTCTGAAAGCCCAGGGGTTACAGGAGTGAGCCACTGCACCCGGCCATAAAAGATTTTTTTTAAACCCCATAACCGATGCCATGATATCATGATATCATTTTTCACCCATCCACCAGGCAAAGAGCAAAATGTTGGTAACACAAACACAGAGCTAGCCTGGGTATGGATAAACTGAGGCTCCTGCAACAGAAATGGCCAACCAAATTTAACATGAACAAGTCCAGCAACTCTTCCTCTAGAAATGTGTGCTGGCAATAACCCCCACATGTGGCTGAAATGACAAAATGACAAGCACATGGGGTATTCACTACAGCGTTGCTGGTAACAGCAGAAGCCTAGTCCGCCAGCAAGGCAAGGGTACCAATCAGGGATGGTCCCTCCCCACAAGGTACTGAAACGAGGAAGAGTTTTATTTGGGGAAATGCAATCACCACCAAGATATACTATCATGTTTAATGAGGCAGGAGAGTGTTTGTAGTGTGCCACCATTTGTGTATGCTGAGAGAAGAAGATATCTTTTTTTTTTTTTTTTAGGAGTCTTGCTCTGTTGCCCAGATTGGAGTGCAGTGGCGCGATCTCGACTCACTGCAACCTCCGCTTCTCAGGTTCAAGCACCTCTCCTGCCTCAGCCTCCCAAATAGCTGGGATTACAGGCGCCCACCACCACACCCAGCTAATTTTTGTCTTTTTAGTAGAGACGGGGTTTCACCACGTTGGCCAGGCTGGTCTCAAACTCCTGACCTCAAGTGATCCTTCCAACTTGGCCTCCCAAAGTGCTGGGATTACAGGCATGAGCCACAGTGCCTGGCGTTTTTTTGTTTTTTTTTAAAGACAGGTTCTCACTGGGTTTTTTAAAGACAGGTTCTCACTGGGTTGCCCAGGCTGGAGTGCAGTGGCATGATCATAGCTCATTGCAGCCTGGAGCTCCCAGGCTCAAGCGATCCTCCTGCCTCAGCTTCCAGAGCAGCTAGGACTACAGGTGTGCACCACCACACCTAGCTAATTTTTTTTATCTTTTGTAGAGACGGGATCTCACTATGTTGACCAAGCTTGTCTCAAACTCCTGGGCTCAAGCAATCCTCCCACCTTGGCCTCTCAAAGCGCTGGGATTACAGGCATGAGCCATCATGCCCGGCCTAGTATTTCTTTATATAATATGCATAAAATGCCTCCAAAGGCAAACATAAGAAACTTAACGGTCGGTGTTTGTCGGGAGGGGAACCAGGTGGACTAGGGGATGGGGTGTGACAAACACTGGTCACTTTTACACCCTTGCTGGTCTTTTGTATGTTGAGCCATAGTAATATTACATATTTACAAAATACATACTTTTTTAATTAAAAAAGAAAGTCTCCTCTGCAAACCTGTCTCTGCCCTCCCCAGGCCTCCATCCCGGGTCCTTCCCGCCTCTGGGTGAAGGTGATGTCATCACAGCCCTTTGTGTTCCTGCCCAGCACCTGGCCCTGGGACCTTCCCTGTTTGCAGAGTGATTAAAGCTTCTAATTATTTCTATTTGGTAAGAAGACGTTCCCTTTACCACTCCCACTATATCAACCCCAAAATTTGCACTAACAACATCCTATTTGTCAATATAAAGTTTTTTTTTTCTCTTTTTTGAGACAGAGTCTCATTCTGTGGCCCAGGCTGGAATGCAGTGGCGTGACCTTGGCTCACTGCAACCTCTGCCTCCCAGGTTCAAGCGATTCTCCTGCCTCAGCCTCCCAAATAGCTGGGATTACAGGTGCATGCCACCACGCTCAGCTCATTTTTTTATTTTTAGTAGAGACAGGGTTTCACCATGTTGGCCAGGCTGGTCTCGAACTCCTGACCTCAAGTGATCCGCCCACCTCGGCCTCCCAAAGTGCTGCCATTACAGGCGTGAGCCACTGCACCCAGCCTAAAGTTCTTTTTTTTTTCATGTTGCACTATGATCCAGTTTTCCTCCAGGGGGTTCTAAACACCAATGGTGGACAAAGGATTGGGAGATGTGGACCCTCCCTTGCTGGCCTTATGGGACCCATATAGGGAGGCAAAGTCAACCAACAGGGGCAGTTGTGGGAGAGATATGAAGGGGAGACTGGGTATAGTTTCTTTTTTTGTTTTGGGAGGGGTACGGTTCCTAGGAGCGAGTGGAGGATCTGGGGACAAGGGCAAGGGGGCAGATCTGGGTACAGCGGGGACAGACACCCAGAAGCCATGTACCTGTGTCCCGTGGGGCAGGTGAGCAGTGCGGGGCCAGGAGAGTGAGGTCGTGTTACAGGAGCCTTCACACCACAAGGTGGGCACCAGCGCCTGGGTTTATGGGGGACCCCACCAAAGGGGCTTCTATTTCAAAAACCAGCAGTCCAAGAACAACTTGAAAACCCCCAGAGGGATTCAACTCCTGCCAAGAAGGAGAGTTCAGAATCTAAAAATAAGCTTCAAAACCGAGAATACCAAGAGAACCACCCACCGCAGAAGCCATCCCAACAACTCGCCGTCAGCGTAAACACACATCAAAGGTCTCACGGCCCACGGCCAAGGGTGTCTTCTCCCGAGAACACAAAAAACCAAGTTGAAACACAGCAGAAACCCCAGTCTCCATAGCTTCTGGTGTTGCTTCATTCTGACCCATAGCCTCTGTAAACATTCCCCCGAAAAAAGTATCTTAACCTTTTTCTTTTCTTTTTTCTTTCTTAAACTGAACTTTGTTTTACAATCGGGGTCTCGCTGTGTTGCCAAGGCTGCAGTGCAGTGGTGCAATCATAGCTTACTACAGCCTTGAACTCCTGGGTTCGAGTGATCCTCCCACTTCAGCCTCTCGAGCAGCTGGGACTCCGGGCACACGCCACCATGATTAGCTAGTTTTTTTAATTTTTAATTTTTTGTAGAGACGGGGTCTCACTATGTTGCCCAGGCTGGCCTCAAGTGATCCTCCCAAAGCATTGCGATTACAGGCATAAGCCACTGCACTCAGCCTTAATCTTTTTCTAAAATCGATCCCAGCTGGGCACGGTGGCTCATGCCTGTAATTCCAGTGCTTTGGGAGGCCGAGGCGGGTGAATCACTTGAGGTCAGGAGTTTGAGACCAGCCTGGCCAACATGGTGAAACCCCATCTCTACTAAAAATCCAAAAATTAGCTGGGCAAGGTGGTGCATGCCTGTAGTCCCAGTTACTCCAGAGGCTAAGGCATGATAATTGCTTGAACCTGGGAGGTGGAGGTTGCAGTGAGCTGAGATCGCACCACTGCACTCCAGCCTAGGCAACAGAGCAAGACACTGTCTCAAAATAAATAAATAAGTAAATAAATAAATAAATTCCCATATTCCCCTCTCCTTTCTTACAATCTGCAAAAAAAAAAAAAAAAAAAAAGACAGAGAGAAAGAGAAAAAGAGAAAGGAAAGGAAAAATGCTTGTGTCCACATGTGTGGTTCTACACGGTCCCAGGCTGCCAACAGTCCAACATGGGGCTGACGGCGGCTCCATCCCACCAACACAATTTGCTGCTTCAAAGCCTCTGAGGACTTGGACACCAGCAGAACCCAGCGTGCAAGGACTCTGTGTAAAGTAAGAGTTCATAGTTGCCGTGGGCGCCTCCTCTGAGTGAGGTAAACAGGCTTGGGCATCTGCTTTGATGATAAATATATACCTTATTTGGGAGTCTTCTATTTGCTTACTTCCTTTGTTCTGGCCAAATTCCAGATGACTGCAGGTAGTCTAACTGTCTGTCTTTGAAAATTCCAGAAAACAGCAATCTTGCCTTTAGCAAGACTTACGGATAATGTGGGAACAGGGTGGTGGTGGACATTGCCTGTCACGTGCTTTTCATGCCTGTTTCACATCCCCTGGCTGACACCACATGATCTAGCCCTTGATGGCATATGTCTTCCTCCTGCATCCTAATTGCTTCCTGTCTGCAAGTTAGCTTCTGTTAATATTTCCCTAACTGGACCATATTACGTTACTCTCTGCCCACCCCAGGGGAAGGGATGTGATCTATATTTCCCCACCAGGCCTTGAGAAAGCCAAGTGCATCTGACATCCTTGCACAGCTGAGGTCTCCTGTGCCCACATGGCACATCTATCCCATCTATGACAGGGTATCTACGGCATCAGCTCATTAGAAGTGTCTATTTTTTTTTTTTTTGAGACGGAGTCTCCCTCTGTTGCCCAGGCTGGAGTGCAGTGGCACGATCTCGGCTCACTGCAACCTCCACCTCCCAGGTTCAAGCAATTGTCCTGCCTCAGCCTCCCGAGTAGCTGAGATTACAGGCACCCACCACCACGCCCGGCTAGTTTTTGGACTTTTAGTAGAGATGAGGTTTCACCATGCTGGCCAGGTTGGTCTCGAACTCATGACCTCACGTGATCCACCCACCTCAGCCTCCCAAAGTGCTGGGATTACAGGTGTAAGCCACCACACCCGGCCAGAAGTGTCTATTTTTTAAACAAGAAAAGACAAATCTTCCTCACTGACAAATTCCAAATAGTATGAGTAGATACTCCCCCTCCAGGGGATGCACTTTTATTTTATTTTCTTTTTTGGAGACAGGGTCTCACTCTGTCACCCAGGCTGGAGTACAGTGGCACCATCATAGCTTACTATGGCCTCAGCCTCCTGGGCTCAAGCGATCCTCCTCCCTCAGCCTCTCGAGTAGTTGTGACTGCAGGTGTGCATCAACAAGCCCAGCTAATTTTCTATTTTTTGTAGAGATGGGGTCTTGCTCATTCCACTATTTCCAGGCTAGCATGCAGTGGCTTGATCGTAACTCACTGCAGCCTTCAACTCCTGGGCTCAAGTGATCCTCCCACCTCAGCCTCCTGAGTAGCTGGGGCTACAGGTGTGCACCACCACACTCAGCGATTTTTTTTTTTAACTTTCCATAGAGATGGGGGTCTCAATATGTTGCTCAGGCCGGTCTTAAATTCGTGGGTTCAAGTAATCCACCCGCCTCAGCCTCCAAAAGTGCTGGGATTACAGGCATGAGCCATGGCACCTGGCAGGAGGTGGAACTTAATCTCTCCCTTTCCTCTCCTGTGTGTGGGCTGGACTCCTTGACTCTCTTTCAAAGAACAGAGTCGCCAGGCGTGGTGGCTCATGCCTGTAATCCCGGCACTTTGGGAGGCCAAGGCGGGTGGATCACCTGAGGTCGGGAGTTCGAGACCAGCCTGGCCAACATGGGGAAACATGTCTATATACAGGCACATGCCTGTAATCCCAGCTACTCAGGAGGCTGAGGCAGGAGAATTGCTTGAACCCAGGAGGCAGAGGTTGTAGCGAGCCAAGATCGCACCATTGCACCCTAGCCTGGGCAACAAGAGCAAAACTCCGTCTATGAAAAGGGAAAGAGAGTAAACTACAAGCGAGAAAATCTGGCAAATATCTCCTTTTCACTCTCTCTCTTGATATTAATTAACATCAGGAATACTTTACTCTCTCCCTTGATATTAACATTTGCAATGTCATGTGCATATCATGTGCCCTCTGATGTGACAGGATGAGAAGAACACTTCACCTCCGTGGTCTTCTCCTCCCAGAACCCACAACCCCACTGTAATCATGAGAAAAATATCAGACAACCCTGATTTGAGGGAAATTCTACAGAATCCCTCATCTTCAAAAAGTATCTAGGTTATGAAAAACAAAGCAAGACTGAGAAACTAACATAGCCAGGGTGGCTGAGGAGACAAGATGACTAAATGCAATGTGGGGCCGGGCACAGTGGCTCATGCCTGTAATCCCAGCACTTTGGGAGGCCGAGGCGGGTGGGTCACCTGAGGTCGGGAGTTCGAGACCAGCCTGGCCAACATGGGGAAACCCCATCTCTACTAAAAATAGAAAAATTAGCTGGGTGTGGTGGTGCGTGCCTGTAATCCCAGCTACTCGGGAGGCTGAGGCAGGAGAGTTGCTTGAACCCGGGAGGCCAAGCTTGTAGTTAGCTGAGATTGTGCCATTGCACTGCAGCCTGGGCAACAAGAACAAAACTCTGTCTCAAAAAAAAAAAAATAAAATATATCAATGCAATGTGGTACCCTGGGTTAGGACCCTGGCCCAGAAAAAAAGGACATCAGTGGGAGAACTGGGAACTCCAAATAAAGTCTGGAGTTTGGTGAACAATAACATACTCTCATCAGTTTCTTGGTTTGACAAACATACTGTGTGATGTAAGATGTTAATAATGGAGAGAACCAGGAACTGGGTGAGGAACTCCCTGTACTAACTTCACAACTTTCTTGCAAATCAAAAATTATGCCAAAATTAAAAGTTTATTTAAATACTTTCAGGGATCACACTTATAAATGAGTCAGATAGGTGATGGGGCTCAGGACACACTACCCCAAAATATGACTGTAGCAGACTAGAATATGTCACCTCAGGATCTATTTCTTTGGCATATTTTGAGCTGATTATTCTGAGAAACTGCAGACACAGGAGCAGCTCTGAAAAGCTGTCCTTTGATACAATAAATTGAAATCTACAGGTTGATTATCCCAAATGTGAAAATCCAAAATCTGAAACTTTTTGAACACAGACATGATGCTCAAAGGAAATGCTCATTGGAGCATTCTGGATTTTGGATTTTTGGATTAGAGATGCTGAACCAGTAAGTAGAATGCAGTATTTCAAAATCTGAAAAAAAGATCCAAAATCTGAAACACTTCCAGTCCCAAGCATTTCAGAGAAGAGATACTTGATCTGTGTAAAGGAAAGTGACTATCATAGGACCCTCATCAACCAGTGAAGTTTTTTTTTTTTTTTGAGACGAAGTCTCATTCTGTGGCCCAGGCTGGAGTACAGTGGTGTGATCTCAGCTCACTGCAACCTCTGCCTCCTAGGTTCAAGCGATTCTCCTGCCTCAGCCTCCTGAGTAGCTGGGATTACAGATGCCCACCACCACACCCGGCTAATTTTTGTATTTTTAGTAGAGACGGGGTTTCACCATGTTGGCTAGGCTGTTCTTGAACTCCTGACCTCATGATCCACCCACCTTGGCCTCCCAAAGTGCTGGGATTACAGGCGTGAGCCACCGTGCCCGGCTGGAAGATCTTAACTTAGGAGAGGAGACTGAAGGTCGACACCTGGTCACAAGCCATCACCTGCTCTTCTGAGGCTACTCTGAGACAACTTTCATCATTCAAGGGGCTTTTTATCTGCATTAACAAGGCAACCTTTGTTCACCATACATTTCCTCCCCTTACCCTTCTATAACCTCTCACCACCTGCCTCCAGGAGCCCCAAGCCCCTATTCCTTTTTCTTTTTTATTTTGAGACAGGGTCTTGGTCCGTCACTCAGGCGGGAGTGCGGTGGCACTATCTCGGCTCACTGCAGCCTCGACCTCTCAGGCTCAAGCGATCCTCTTGCCTCAGCCTCCAGAGTGGCTGGGACCACAGGCATGAGCCACCATGCCAGACTAATTTTTGTATTTTCTGTAGAGACAGGGCTTTGCCATGTTGCCCAGGCTGGTCTTGATCTCCTGGGCTCAAGCGATCCTCCTGCCTTGTCCTCCCAGAGTGCTGGGATTACAGGCATGAGCCACCACGCCCAGCCGCTTATTCCTTTTTTGTAGCTCAGGCACACTACATAAACTTCAATTATCTGACCTTGCTTTGAGTTTCACTTTCTGTGGGACTCCCACATTTATGCATGGAATAAATTTGTATGTATTTTCATCCGTTAATCTATCATCAGTTTATTTCATAGACTCAATTATGGTACCTTCAGAAGGCAGAAAGAAAGTCTTCTCTCTCCCCTACATAGGCCAAGAGTAAGAAAAACTATAAGGTGAAATGGAATAGGCAGGTCTTAGCCCCAAAGCACTCAAGTTGAATTTAAAAAAACAAAATTTGAGTGCTTTGGGGTGAGGCTCATGCCTGTAATGGCAATACTTTGAGAGGCCAAGATGGATGGATCACTTCACTCCAAGAGTTTGAGACCAGCCTGGGTAACATGGCGAAACCCTGTCTCTACAAAAAAAACCACTAAAATTAGTGTGGTGGCTCAGGTGGAAGGATGGCTTGAGCTCGAGAGGGAGGTTGAGGCTGCATGGAGCTGTGATCACGCCACTGTACTCCAGCCTGGCCAACAGAACAAGGCCCTATCTCAAAAAATATATAAGTAAATAAAGTATATTTTGGTTAAATGCCAAAGATTAAGTGGGGGGTAAAGGAGAGTTTCTGACACTTCTAACTGATGAGGTGAAAAATAAAAAATAAAATAAAATAAAAAGATACCTAGAATTTCAGCAGAAGAACAGGTTTTAAAGGAATCTCCCAAACTCTGCCCAGCTGAATGCATATTTACACCTGACCACAAGTCCTCACTCCCCTCGAAAGCTATTTCACAGCTTCCACAAAGGAAGGACAACAAAATTGAGCTCACAGAAGTAGAGAAAAGAACTGTGGTTGCTGGAGGTTACAAAGGGGAGGGGAAGAGAGGCTAGAGAGAGGTTGGTTAATAGGTACAAAGTTACAGTTCAATGGGAGGAATAAGTTCTACTGTTCTGTAGAACTGTAGGGCGAATATGGTTAACAATTATTCAGTGTATATTTTCAAATAGCTAGAAGAGAGAATTCTGAATGCTCACAACACAAAGAAATGATAAGTGTTTGAGGTGATGAACATGCCAATTAGTCTTTGATCAATTACACACTGGAGACATGTAAGAAAATATCACTCTTTATCCCATAAATGTGTATGATTATTATGTGTCAACTAAAAATAAAAGAGAAAATGGTCAATGGCTTTTTAAAGGGTTTGAAAACAAGAGCAAGATATAGTGAAATATCTATTTCACTCACAACGGAAAAAAAAAAAAAAAAAAAAGAACTCCCCACAAAGCTTTAGCCACATGTGGGTGGTAAACTCTTCTAAAAATATATCCTCAAGCTGTGCATAGAACTGTTTTCTACATTTGGGTATCAGATCAACACATAAAAGGGCAAGGCCTTTAGAAAGATAAAGCGGCTTTTTAACTACCAACTTAATCCTCGAAGATCAATTCTTCCAGGAAGAAAAAGGAGAAATATTCAATTCTACTCTGGTCTCCATCTCCCAGCCCCCAGAAAAGAAACACTAAGCTAGGCCCATGAATATGTATATCGCAGAAATGACCCCAGAATAAAAAAGGGATTCCTTAGGCAAAAGAAGGGCACTCACATGCAAATTGTCAGGTCTCCTAAGAAAATAGCCTAGTTTGTAAACAAGAAAGAGAACCAGCTGCGAGGGTCAAAAAGGTCTGGTCTTTTAGGGTCTCTGGAGAAAAACGTTATTTCCAATAATGGGAGCACAGTGGATCCTGACTATAATCAACTTTCAGGAACTATCCAAATTGTACACTTATTAAATTGAATATTGCTTAAAATTCTTAAACTAAGGAGGGTCACCTGGCAGGTTTTAAGCTACAATAATTCTGCAATATGGTTTTTGTTGTCATGGAATTTAACCTGTCTATCATTCCTGAAAATGCTCAAGGTGAATGGTGCGTCTTAAGCCATAAATGGTTAAGCAGGAAGGTAGACAAAAGGGGAAACCCGGACCTCCAGCTCTTTGGGAAAGGAAGCGAGAAATTGGCCTTTGGTTATTTGATCCCAAACAAATTCCAGTTTCAGTAGACCTCAGTAAAAGTACAGAAGCTCAGAGTGAAATATTTCAGAGAAATGTGTGCCAATTCCATCTTCTGAGTTCAGGCTGTTTCTGCAGGGCGTTATGTCCCACAAGTCAAAGATAAAGTTACCACAATCTTAAAGCCAGGTTCAAGCATGGCGTAATGACAAATCACAGTGATTTGTGGAATGGAAAATGCTTCCATCGGGGAGTTGGGCTGCTCCCCCACAATCAGAGTGGGCAGTTTTCCTCTGGACTCCTGGTGAAACCACATCCCTAGTTTCCACATGAATGACAGTTTTTCATCAAACAGTGCAAGGAGATCATTAATAAGACTGAGACTGCATTAGGATACAAAATTGTATGAACGCTGATGACAATTTCATAGAAAACAGGCACAAAGACAAAAGACAGAAGCCGCCCGATAAGGACAGCCAGTGGTAGTTGTTTCGTTCTATGAGATTATGCCTTTCTTCTTTATCTTCCACACTTTAATATTTTTTAATAAAAAATTTCAAACTATCAGTGCATCATCTAGGAATAACCTCATGGATTCAAGTTTAAGGCAAGTCATCATTAAGCTCTTAAACTTACCTGAGGCACACTGTCAATTAAATCTAAGGCTCCATGAGCTAAATAGCTTAAATTCTCCAACATTATTTTCTCTGAAGCCTCCAGCTTTGGATCCTGGTATATAAACTCCTACCTACTACGAGGTGAGCAGAGAATTACCATCACATAGACACCCTCCAGAATGGTTCCTTTCTTGTGTCCATGCCTTAAGCTCTATGAAATTACACAATTCTTCTACGGAAATAACCTGCAGCCAAGGGACAACTTCATTAGCTACAAAGCTGTTGTCACCTGTGTCCAGAGTGTCAATCAATACAGGCTCAAACAACAAGATGAAATTATGAGGACCCTGGAAAATGCCACTTGACCTCAAATAACATTTCTTAGGCAAGTAAACATCAATCAAATTCAGAACAGACCATGGGTGGCCAAACAGACCCGGGAGACGTCAAAAATGTGTGTGCTAAAGAAACACAGAACTAAGGAAGTCTATTTACCTGATAGACCGCCTCACCCACGGGGCTATTTTCACTGCTGTAAAAGCGAAAACAAATAGAGGACAAGTCACAGTGCCAAGAATACAGGACTTCCTCTTGCAGATCCTCTTTTTTCCACCCTCACTGTAGCTCTGGTGAAATTCCTATTCAGTGGGAGAAGTTTAAGTCACAAAACGGCACCAGCCCATTCTCAAAGTGCTATTATACACCTCTGAGCAGTGAGGATGGGTAATGTCAGCAAAATATGCACTGTTTATTTTCTTGAAAATTAACTTGGGCTGGAAACGCCTTCCAGCTCCTTCCTCTCAGTGGATTTTCCATTTACTGTCTTCAACCACCTGGGCTTGTCTGTACCTCCTCCACAGCTCTACTGAGACCCTCCTGTTTGTCTGAACTATGTCCTCATGTTCCTTCTGCCACATGTGCTCAGGCCTCAGTTTTTCCATGAAAGTTTCTCTAACTTAGCTGCCTCCTTTCCACTGTTCTCAAGCCCTTTCTGGAGTTACAAGGGCATTAGCAAGCACCAGCTTTTTCGCCGGTGTGTATTTCTACTTTCTACCCATTGCGTAAACCCCTCAGGACCAGGAGCCATTCTTCTGCATCCTTTACACGGCAAGGGTAGCGCTTTATTTCTCAACAGCCCGCCCATAAAAGGAACGGAAGTAACAAAGGGAAATGTATTCCCCAAAGACAGTGAATTACACTTCAATCTACTATTTTAGAGACTTAAGAAATGGGCCGGGTGAGGTAGTTCACACCTGTAATCCCAGCATTTTGGGAGGCCAAGGCAGGTGGATCACTAGAGGTCAGAAGTTCGAAAACAGCCTGGCCAACATGGCAAAACCCTGTCTCTACTAAAAATGCAAAAATTACCTAAGCATGGTGGCACCCAACTGTAATCCCAGCTACTTGGGAGGTTGAGACACTAGAATTGCTTGAACTCAGGCAGGAGGTTGAGGTGGGGTGGGGAGGGTTAGAGGTTGCAGTGAGCCGAGATCGCACCACTGCACTCCAGCCTAGGCGACAGTGAGACTCTGTCTCAAAAAAAAAAAAAAGAAAGAAATTGATCCTACGTCTTAGATCAATCACCCAGTCACTTAATCTGTGAAAACATTACAAGATACTTTCTCAAATGTGAATAAATGCATCAATTATTCATGCCTTAAAGTAACAGGAAAGAGGGAGATGGGCCTCCCTCATGGTAGATTACAATTAAATGTTTCTTAGAGAGTTTGGTGCACATTTAGTTCCCAGAGCAAGGGCTGGTGGAGAAGAAAGCCAAGTGCAATATGGGTGTTACTCTATGCCAGGTAAAGCAAGTCACACGCCATCTAGATCCTGCTCCAACTGATAAAACCAAAACACTGGTGGAATTCCAGATACCAGCCTGCACTTCTCTCTGTAGGCATCTGGGTTAGTCCTAAATAGGAAGTCCTAAAAAGAGTCACTCTGAGAAGGCAGGGGGTGAGAGGGCAGATGAGGCAGCCAAGCACACATTAAGGCAAATCATGGCTTTCCTAAAGAGGACCCCAAGCTGGGCTTCAGACAGTCTTTGAACCAGCACCAGTGCACCAGGCCAAGGAGAGGGAGGCATCCTCTTTGGGAAGATTGGTAGGAGCTTGGAAGACCCCGTGGCTTCCACAAACTGTAGATTTCCCAGTGACCACTGCTCAGTCCAACAGCCAGTGACATCAGCTCCACTGTCGGGAAGTAGAAAACCAGTGAAGGTCCAACTAGCCTGGTCCCTGAAGCATGACTGGCCCTTCCAGAACACACACCTTTCCCCTATCACCTCCTCTCCCTGACCCCGAAGAGCTTCGGGCACACCACCAACTGACCACCTATCCACAGTGACCTGCAAACCAGAGCGGGGAGGGTATTTGCCTAGCTTGGCAGGGAGGGGCGAGATCCACTTCTGCCACCAGTCGCCAGCTGGTCCCACCAGCACCTATCCAGCACCGGCGGTGGACGGTGAGCGGCGTCTGGGCCCAGAGCTGGGTGCCATCAGCAGTAAGAGGACCCCTGCGCTCGCGGGGTGCCCACCTTACCCCGCGGGGAGGGGTCAGGCCTAGGGGCCACGGCCCGCTTCGCTCTCTGATTTTCACCTTCCCAGGGTCTCCCAGGGGCCTCGGGTGTCCTTCCCGGATCTTGCGCGAAGTCGCGGGGGCAGGGAGAGAAACGCGGGTACCCGCGCCCCTAGAAGTCAAATGTTTGGCAAATAGCATTTGGGAATTCGTTGGGGTTTTTTTGTTTGTTTTGGTTTTGTTTCTGAACCCCCGGGGGATATTTCTGGAAATCTCAACCTGAGTCACTAGAGAGAATCGCGCCTTTTTCTAAAAAGCCCAGGGGCCGTCCTCTCCGGGGAGGGGGACGCGGCGGGCCGCGAAGGGCGCTCGTTCGGGTGGGGGCCGGACGACCCCGCCACGCGCGATCGGGCCACTCTGGGACGCAGGAGCTGAACCCAACCGGAGACGCGGCCGGGACCAGCGCTAGGAGGCCGGACCCCGCCCCGGCCGGGCCCCCACGCCCTCCGCCGCGCCTCGATGCCCGCGACCCGACCCGCGCCCCCTGGCATCCCAGGAGGCCCCAGCCAAGGGCTCAGTGCCCGGGGCCCCCAGCAGGTGCTGGCGCCACCGGCCCCCCGCTGTCTCCCGCTGGTCCCCGCGCCCCGGCGTCCCCGCGCCGCACTCACCGCCGCCCGCACCGCCTGTCGAGCCGGGAGGTCTGAGCTGGCCTCTCGGGCGCCCCGAGAAAAGGGCCGGGCGGCGGGGACGGGGGCGGGGGCTGGACCCGCCGGGGCGGAGCGCGGCCGGCTTGGGCTTCCGGCTTCTCCCGCCCCCGCGGCCCGCACCTGGGCCCCAGGCGAGACCACCGCCGGTTCCCCGCCTCACTCTGATCGCCCCCAGGCTCCATCCCACACCCCGCTCGCTCGCCACCCCAGAGCTCCCCAGGCTTACCCCCGAGACGCCTGGCGCGGACCTGGTGTCTCCCCCACTCTCCTATCCTGCCCCTGCCTCTCGGTGCCAGCCCCCCCCCGTCCGCCCCCGACAGCCTGACCCTCCCTCCTGATTTGCCGCTCGCGGCTCTCCCCACTTTCCCCCCTCCCCCCGCCGCTCCACCACTTCCAGGCGGCGGGACCACCAACCTCGACCCCGGACCCGCGCTGGGGCGCTCCCGGCCCTCTGGAGGGCGGCCCTTCTCTTCCTGTAACTCTACAGACGCGTCCGGACAGACCAAGACACTCTCTGTGCCTTCGGGCAAGTTACCCATCCTCTCTGAGCTCGGCTTCCTGTCTGCAAAATGGGCACAATAGCGGTCCTGTCTCCTAAGACCGACTGGGAGTGAACTGGGAAGATGGTAAAGTTTTTAGCACAGGATAGGTATTAGGTAAGGCTTATCAGCTGCCTCTCCGCTTTGTGCCCCCAGGGTGGTCCGTGCCCCCAGGTAGGCCTTTCTCAGCCATCACTGAAAGCAAGCTCTGGAAATCAGTAGCTCCTATTTCCACATCCGCCCCTAAATGGGTACCATCTGCCCGTCTGCTTGGAGCCCCATCGGCCGGCTGCAGTGATAACAGCAGCAGCCTGGATCCAGCAGGCTCTCTGGGAAATCATCAGAGGGAATTAAGAAGCATGCCTGGCTTTCAGAGTACACAGAGTCAGGAGATGGGCAGAACCATGATGTGGCCATCCACAAACAAACGCCATTTGGACAGGGAGCTTCCGAGCCCCATGCTGGCAAAGACCTGGATCTTAGAACCCTCCGGTGCGCAAATCCCATGCCTTTACCCGAGGTCCTAAAGATAGTGAGGCCCAGATAGGGAGTGTGGCTTGTCCCGGGTCCCTCAGCAAAGTGTCCCCAGCCCCAAGTTCTTGCCACCTTGCGCCATGTCCACTGACGGGCCACCCTCAGCCGTGGACGAGTTACCAAGTTGGAAGGGATTTCAAAGTTCTCCCAAGCATAGGAGGTTCCCATGTAGATGTTATTAGTGTGGGCAACATTGTACTGCTTTTAAAATATGAAGGGGGCGGGTGCAGTGGCTCTTGCCTATAGTCTCAGGAGGCCATGGCCAGAGGATCTCTTGAGCCCAGCAGTTCAAGGCCAGGCTGGACAACATAGTGAGACTCCATCTCTATAAAAATTTTTTTAATTAAAAGAACAATAATAAAGTGGTGGAGTGGTGGCATGTGCCAGCTACTCCAGAGGCTGAGGTGGGAGGATTCCTTGACCTCCGGAGGTTGAGGCTGTAGTGAGCTATAATCGAGCCACTGCACTGTAGCAAGCAAGCAACAAAGAAAGAAAGAGGGAAAAGAGAAAGAAGAAAAAAAGAAAGAAAAAGAAGAAAGAAAGAAAGGGAAAAGAAAGAGAGAGAAGGAAAGAAGGAAGGGAGGGAGGGAGGGAGAAGAGAAGAACAGGAAATTGGATTACACCCAACCTCTGCCATTCCTCCATTCTCAGGATGCAACCAAGGCTTGCAAAAGTACCAATTATTATACTGACATTAAGACAGAATATCACAGACCATTGCTAGGGAGACATAACACCTAGGGAAAATCTCTCAGAGATAACGTTCAAGAAACATCCCTGTATGAATGCTTTTCTTCCTTCCTTCCTTTCTGTCTCTCCCTCCCTCCCAACCTTTTCTCCTTCCTTCCTTCCTTCCTTCCTCCCTTCCTCCCTTCCTCGCTTCCTCCCTTCCTTCCTGTAAAAAGCAGTAGTAAGCCTGAATTTTCTTCTGTCCTCTACTGAATACTACCACATCTTCATTTGTTTTTGTTTCCCCAACTGCTGAGCAGCAACAGGAGCCAGCTTTGTGTTTTTATCCATCCTAAACACTTACCACGGCTGCGAGCTTGCAATTATTTATGGGGAGAGCTATAAGACTGTAACTCTTTTCTTTGATCCCCAAAAAACCACAGAGATTGAATTTCCAACCCAAGGCTTCCAACCAGGGGGTAAAAGTAAACTGGGCCACGTGATCATCTCAATAGACAGAAAAAGCATTTGAAGAAATCCAATAATGCTTTCATGATTAAAAAAATAATAATAAACTAGAAATAGAAGGGAACTTCCTCAACCTTAGGGCTTCTATGAAAATCCCAGAGCTAATGACACACTTAATGGTAAAAGACTGGAAGTTTTACCCCTAAGAACAGGAACAAGCCAAAGTGCCCACTCTGGCCACCTCTGTCCAACATTGTCCTGGAGGTTCTGGCCATTGCCATTAGGCAAGAAAAATAAAAGCATCCAGATTGAAAAGGATAAAGTGAAGCTATCTCTATTCACAGGTGATATGATCCTATATGTAAGAACCCTAAAGAATGTACTAAATACCTATTAGAGCTAATAAACCAGTTCAGCAAAGTTGTGGGATTTAAGATTAACATACAAAAATCAGTTGCTTTTTTTTTTTTTTTTTTTTTTCCGAGACAGGGTCTCTGTCACCCAGGCTGGAGTACAGTGGCTCGATCACAGCTCACTGCAGCCTTGACCTCCTGAGCTCAGGCGATCCTCCCACCTCAGCCTCCTCAGTAGCTGGCACTACAGGCATATACCACTGTGCCCAGCTAGTTTTTTTTTTGTAATTTTTTGTAGAGATAGGGCTTTGCTATGTTGCCCAGACTGGTCTCAAACTCCTGGGCTCAAGCCATCCACCTGCCTGGGCCTCCCAAAGTGCTGGGATTACAGGTGTGAGGCACCACACCCAGCCAGTTGCATTTCTATATACTAGCAATGAGCAATCCAAAAATGAAATTAAGAAAATGGCTCCATTTACAATAGCCTCAAAAGGATAGAAGCTGGGTATGGTGGCACACACCTGTAGTCCCAGCTACTCGAGGCTGAGGCAGAAGGATCCCCTTGAGCATGAGAGTTTGAATCTAGCCTGGGCAACATAGCGAGACCCCATCTCTAAAAAAAAAAAAAAAGAGAGAGAGAGAATGTAATACTTAGGAAAACGCTTAACTAAGGAAGTTCAAGACCTATACACTGAAAACTACAAAACATTGCTGAAAGAAATTAAAGAAAACTAAATAAATGGAAAGACATTCATGGACCAGAAGATTTAATATAGTTAAAGTGGTATATCAGTCAGAAATCTTTCAAAGAAAGAGAGAGGAGATATATACATATATAGACGGTACCAGACTTAATGATGGTTCAATTATGATTTTTTGACTTTATGATGGTGATACACATTCAAAAGAAACCGTACTTCAAGTACCCTTACAACCATTCTGTTTTTAACTTTTAGTATAGTATTCAGTAAATTACATGAGATATTCAATACTTTGTGATAAAGTATTGAATTAAGTAAAGGAGACCATCTCCTTTACCTGAAGTCAACTAAAATAAACCACATCTGCAAAATACTTTTACAGCAACATCTAGATTGGTGTTTAATTGAATAACTGGGTACTATAGGCTAGCCACGTTGATGTGTAAAAGTAATGATCACAAATGGCAATACTTCCCAAACTGATGTACGGGTCCAATGTAATCTCTGTTTTTGTTGTTGTTGTTTTGTGTTTTTGAGATGGAGTCTCGTTCTGTCGCCCAGGCTGGAGTGCAGTGGTACGATCTCGGCTCACCGCAACCTCTGCCTCCTGGTTTCAAGCGATTCTCCTGCCTCAGCCTCTCGAGTAGCTGGGACTACAGGTGTGCACCACCAAGCCTGGCTAATTTTTGTATTTTTAGTAGAGACAGAGTTTCATCATGTTGGCCAGGCTGGTCTCGAACTCCTGGACTCAAGTGATCCACCTGCCTCGGCCTCCCAAATTGCTGGGCTTTCAAGTGTGAGCCACCGTGCCCGGCCCAGGTCCAATGTAATCTCTATCAAAATTCCAGCTGCCTTTTTTGGGAAAAATAGACAAGCTGATCCTAAAATTAATATGGAATTACAAGGGATTTCAAATAGCCAAAACAATCTTGAAAAATAACAAAGTTGGAGGATCCACTGTTTCTGTTTTTTACACTTTGTTTTTGAGACAGAGTCTTATTCTGTTGCCCATTCTGGGGTGTAGTAGTGCCATCATAGCTCACTGCAGCCTCAAACTCCTGGGCTCAAGCGATCCCTCCCACCTCAGCCTCCAGAGTGGCTGGGACTACAGGTGCGCACCACCATGCCTAGCTAATTTTTAAATTTTTTGTATAGATGTGGTCTCACTATGTTGCCCAGGCTGGTATTGAACTCCTGGGCTCAAGTAGTCCTCCCACCTCCACCTCCCAAAGTGCTGGGATTACAGGTATGAGCCACTGCACCTGGCCCACACGTTCTGATTTTAAAACTTACTACAGAGATACAGTAATCAAAGTATGTGGTTCTGGCATAAGAATAGACATATAAATCAATGAAATAAAATTGGGAGTCTACATATAAACCATATATCTATGATCAATGAATGCCAAGACCATTCAATGGAGAAAGAGTCTCTTTTTTTTGAGACAGAGTCTCACTCCGTCACCCAGGTTGGAGCGCAGTGGCGTGATCTTGGCTCACTGCAACATTCACTTCCCAAGTTCAAGCAATTCTCTTGCCTTAGCCTCCCAGGTAGCTGGAATTACAGGCATGCACCACCACAGGCTGGTCTCAAACTCCTGACCTCAAGCGATCCGCCCACCTTGGCCTCCCAAAGTGCTGAGATTACAGGCATGAGCCACTATGCCCAGCTGAGAGTCTTTCTGACAAGTGGTGCTGGGACAACTGGATATCCACATGTAGAAGAATGAAGTTGGATCTCTACCTCACATCATATACAAAGGTTGACTCATACAACTCTTAGAAGGAAACAACAGCATAAATCTTCATGACCTTAGATCTGACAATTGTTTTATAAATATGAAAACAAATGCACAAGCAATAAAATAAGAAATAAATAAATTGGACTTCATCAGAATGGAAAACTTTTGTGCGCCCAAGGACACTATCAGGAGACTAAAAAGACAACCCACAGAAGAGGAGAAAATGTTTGCAAATTATATATCTGATAAGGGTCTAGTATCCAGATTATATAAAGAACTTTTACAACTCAGCAATAAAAAAACAACAAACAACCTAGTGTAAAAATGGGCACTGGGGCTGGGTGCGGTGGCTCACGCCTATACTCCCAGTACTTTGGGAGGCTGAGGCGGGCGGCTCACCAGAGGTCAGGAGTTTGAGACCAGCCTAACCAACATGGTGAAACCCCATCTCTACTAAAAATACAAAAATTAGCCAGGCATGGTGGCAGGCACCTGTGGTCCCAGCTACTTGGGAGGTGAGGTGGGAGGATCACCTGAGCCTGGGAGGTCAACACTGCAGTGAGCAGAGATCATGTCACTGCACTCCAGTCTGGATGACAGAGCGAGACCCTGTCTCAAAAGAAAAAAAAAAAAAGGGCAAAGGACTTGAGTAGACCTTACCCCCAAGAAAATACACAAATGGCCAAGAAGCACATGAAAAGATGTTCATCATCACTAGTCAGCAAGGAAATACAAATCAAAACCACAACGAGATACCTCTTTATACTCACTATGATAGCTACAAAAAAAAATTTGGGGTCGGGCACGGTGGCTCATGCCTGTAATCCTAACACTTTGGGAGGCCGAGGTTGGCAGATCACTTGAGGTCAGGAGTTTGAGACCATCCTGGCCTATGTGGCGAAACCCCATCTCTACTAAAAATACAAAAATTGGCCGGGTGTGGTGGCTCACGCCTGTAATCCCAGCACTTTGGGAGGCCGAGGTGGGTTGATCACAAGGTCAGGAGATCGAGACCATCCTGGCTAACAAGGTGAAACCCCGTCTGTACTAAAAATACAAAAAAATTAGCCGGGCGTGATGGCAGGCACCTGTAGCCCCAGCTACTCAGGAGGCTGAGGTAGGAGAATGGCATGAACCCCGGAGGAGGAGCTTGCAGTGAGCGGAGATTGCGCCACTGCACTCCAGCCTGGGCAGCAGAGTGAAACTCTGTCTCAAAATAAATAAATAAATAAAAATAAAAATACAAAAATTAGCCAGGCATGGTGGCAGATGCCTGTAAACCCAACTACTCGGGAGGCTGAGGCAAGAGAATCGCTTGAACCCAGGAGGCGGATGTTGCAGTGAGCCAAGATTGCGCCAGTGCTCTCCAGCATGGGAGACAAGCGAAACTCTGTCTCAAAAAAAAAGTTAATGGAAAATAAATATTGGGAAGGATGTGAAGAAACTGAAACCCTCAAACATTGCTGGTAAGAACATAAAATGCTATAGCTACTGTTCCACTCCAAGGTATATACACAAAAAAACTGAAAACAAGTACTCAAATGAAAACTTGTACGAGAATGTTCATAGCAGCACTATTCCCAATAGTTAAAAGGTAGGGATAACTCAAATGTCCATCAGTGAATGAATGGACAGACAAAAATGTACTGTATCTCTACCAGGAGTATTGACCATAAAAGAATTGAATGATTTGGCCATAAAAAGGAGCAATGCATTGATGCTTTCCACAATACACAGGGACCTCAAACACATTTTGTAAAATGAAACCAGACACCAAAAACCACATATCTATGATTCCATTTACATGAAATGTCCAGAATAGGCAAATCCATAGACAGAGAAAGTGGATCCGTGCTGAAAGGATTGGGGGGTGACTGCCCAAGAGTATGAGGTTTCTTTTTAGGGTGATAACAATGTTCTGGGCTGGGTGCAGTGGCTCATGCCTGTAATTCCAGTACTTTGGGAGGCCAAGGCAGGCGAGCTGCTTGAGGTCGGGAGTTTGAGACCAGCCTGGGTACCATGGTGAAACTCTGTCTCTACATTAAAAAATATATATACAAAAATTATCCAGGCATGGTGGCGCACAGCTATAGTCCCAGCTACTTGGGAGGCTGAGGTGGAAGGATCACTTGAACCTGGGAGGCAGAGGTTGCAGTGAGCCGAGATGGTGCCACTGCACTTCAGCCTGGGTGACAGAGTGAGTCCCTGTCTCGAAAAAAAAAAAAATTCTAGAACTAGATACTGGTGGTGACTGCAAAACACTACATGCCAATGAATTGTACAGTTTAAACTAGTTAAAATGTTAAACTTCATTACAACAACTGTATCTCAATTTTTTTTTTAACATAAACCAGGCATCTATGTGGGCATAGCAAGAGGAGGCCAGGCAGGCTATGGTTTTATAGGACATCTGCCAATACCCCAGGAATCACACGGACCAGAAAGGAAGATGCTTTTCCTCTGGGTGTACTCTGAAACTTCAGACATGAAGTGGCCACAGGAGGAAAAACTGGTTCCCTAAAAGAATGCAGACTATGATCCCACTTATTTTGTTAAAAAGAAAAAGAAATACACACACATCTGGAGGAAAAGTTTTCCAAGGAAAAAGAATGCTATAGAGGCTGGGCGTGGTGGCTCACACCTGCAACCCCAGCACTTTAGGAGGCTGAGGCAGGTGGATCGCTTGAGGCTAAGAGTTTGAGACCAGCGTGGTCAGCATAGCGAAACCCTGTCTCTACTAAAAATACAAAAATTAGCCGGGCATGGTGGCTCGTGCCTGTAATCCCAGCTTCTTGGGAGGCTGATGCAAGAGAATCATTTGAACCCAGGAGGTGGAGGCTGAAGTGAGCCAAGATCATGCCACTGCCCTCCAGCCTGGTCAACAGAGCAAGACTCCATCTCAAAAAAATAAAAAATAATAAAATAAAGTAAAATAAAAATAAAAATAAAATAAAGGCTATAAATAGTTGTCTCTGAGTGATGTAATTAGGGAATTTTTCGTCCTTTTGCTACTGTCCATTTTCTAATGTTTCAAGAATAAATGCAAGTTGCTTATTGAAAAAAACTAATCTCCAAAACAGGAACCCAGTTGCCAGTAAACAGCCCCCACTGACTGGTCTGCGTTACCCATTAACGACCAATTCCGGTCACTCATGTTTCCATAACACCTTTCCATCTCCAAAACATGTTTCCCACATACATCACACGCTTTATCCTCAAAAAAGGTCCATGCAGCTGGGATTCTTCCAGCTGAGTTATGCAGATGGGGAGCCTGAGGCCAGGAGGACAGGAGGCTTGCCTGAGGTTACACCCCCAACCCCAACCCTGGCTCAGTGGCCTGGCCCTGACCCTGGCCAAACCCTTTGTTTCTGCTGCTGCCAAGATGGAGCTGAAACGGGGTGAGCTCATGGGCAGAGGGAGGCTTTAGGGAGTGTTACTGGATCTAGCACATAACTATGAAGGATGCCGGCTGGGCACGGTGGCTCAAGCCTGTAATCCCAGCACTTTGGGAGGCCGAGGCGGGTGGATCATGAGATCAGGAGATCGAGACCATCCTGGCTAACACAGTGAAACCCTGTCTTTACTAAAAATACAAAAAATTAGCCGGGCATGGTGGGGGACTCCTGTAGTCCCAGCTACTTGGGAGGCTGAGGAAGGAGAATGGCATGAACCTGGGAGGCGGAGCTTGCAGTGAGCTGAGATCGTGCCACTGCACTCCAGCCTGGGCGACAGAGTGAGACTCCGTCTCAAAAAACAAAACAAAACAAAACAAAAAAACAGGTAAAACTATGCAGAATGCCCAGTTAATCTGAATTGCAGAGAAGTAGCAAATGCCTGTTGGTCATTTGTATAAGTATGTCCCAAATGCTGCGGATTTGTAATATGTCCCTATACTGTGTAAGACATACTTATACTAAACAATCATTTGCTATTTCTTTGGAATTCAAATGTAACTAGGCATCCTGGGTTCCATCTAGTAGTGCTCCCCGTGAGATCTGCCTCTGGCCAGGACAGGATATCCGAGTGAGCAGGCGGCCTGGCTCCAAGTCCATGGACAGTCCCTGGTCACCGTCTGGGGGTGATGGCACCTGCAGCCAGTGGCACAGGTAGAGGCCCAGCTGAGCTTCCCAAGCACTGTAATTAATGGGTCAACCCTTCCCCTCGGGGCGTGGGACCATCCCAGAACTGGCTAGGCCTCAGTCTTCACCACGGCCAGGAGAAGCAGCCCAGCCGGATAGCAGGTGGGGCCTTTCCCGCCTGCCCAGAGTGAGGCCCGGGTTACCTGCTTCAGGGCAGGGGCCCTGTAAACCGCAGGAAGAGCGTGTTCTCAGGATGGGAGGCCTGATCCACTTAATAATGACACACAGGTGTCCTCTTGGCCACAGGGATTGTGCTGCATGACTGTGTTTCTATTTAACAAAACATACCCAGGTCACAGCAACTGGCATCTGATGCAGAATGAAATCCCAATAGAGGAGGAGAAGGAGGAAGAGAGAAGTAAGGGGAGGAGGGGGAGGGGGGAAGGGGAGGAGGAAAGGAGAAGAAGGGGGAGGAATGGGAGGACAGAGAGGGGAGGAGGCAGAGGGGAGGAGGAGGGGGAGAGGAGGGAGGAAAGGAGGAAGGGGAGAGGAGGAGAGAGAGGAGGGGAAAAGGAGGAGGGGGAGAGGGAGGATGTGGAGGGAAAAAGGAGGGGAGGGGGAAGGAGCAGGGGGAGAGGGAGGAGGGGGGAGCGTGAGAGTGAAGGAGAAGGGGAGGAGGAGGAAGAGAAGAAGGGGGAGGAGGAGGGGGAGGGGGACAGGGGAGAGGGGGAAGGGACAGGAGGAAAGAAGAGGGGGAGGAGGAGGAGGTGGTGGGGAGGAGGAAGACAGTGATGGGCACACAAGCTGAGTACCCACTGGGTGCCGGGCCCTGGAATGTAAAAGCACTTTTACATCCACCATCTCATTTTCTCCTTACAACAATCCAGCTGTTTTACAGATTAGGCAACTGAAGCCCAGACGGGTAAAGTAACATGCCTCGAATCACAGAGCAAGAAGGTGACTACAGGTAAAATTTGTACCAGGTCTGGCTGATTCGTAAAGTTGTCAGGCAGCTTTCTCACCCTCTCAGGTGATGCGTCCTAGGAACCAGGCACCATTTCAGGAGCTAGAACTGGGGTAACAAGATAGCGGTCCCAACTCCCCTGGAGTTTATATTCTGGTTAGGAGCAGGGGAGGAAAAATCCACAATAAACAAGTACCCTGTGACTTTGGGGTCATCTACTGGCACTTTCTCTTCCTTGTAGCCTCCAGGAAACACACGTCTTCATAACACAGAAGAATTTCATTCTGTGAGCTCCATTCCACAACCCACTGGGGGTGTGGGGAGAGGCTGGGCAGTGGAGTGCGGGTAGAGCATGAGTCATAGAATTATAGTCGCCTAACAAACAGTCACAGTCACATGGGCCACCAGACTCCTCTCTCCCAGCAACCCTATAAGGGAAATATTATCATCTCCGCTTTACAGACTTAGCAATACAGGCCCAGAGAGGTCAGGCAGGTTGTCAAAGGTCACACAGCCAGCACATGGCAGCAGTAGGATTTGAACCCAAGCTGTCTGGCTCTAGGTCCATGCTCAGCCCCCATGCTGTGGAGAGCTTCTTAGAGCTTAGAGCTTTCTAGATGGCCCAGATCTGTGACTTTCTGGCCACAGAACCTAAGAACCTTCCCTTCCAAAACAGTGTCCTACAGAGCCCAACTCACAGAACAGAAACAAGCAGTTCTGTGTGAGGTGAGGCAAGTCCCTGCCCTCCGCAGTCTGAAGGAGAGCCCTCTGCCCGTTTTCCCCGCTCCAGCCCCGTCATTTTATAGCTGAGGCCCAGAAAGGGGTTGAGGAGCTAAAGGCCCCACAGCCAGGCTGGAAATGGGACAAAACCCAGCATGCTTTTTTGCTTTCTTTTTTCTTTGTAGAGACAGGGTCTTGCGTAGTCACCCAGGCTGGAGTGCAGTGGCGCTATCATAGCTCACTGCAGCCTCTACCTCCTGAGCACAGCAATTCTCCCGCCTCAGCCACCCGAGTAGCTGGGACTACAGGCATGCGCCACCACGCCCGGGTAATTTTTTACTTTTTGTAGAGATGGGTTTCCCAGGCTAATCTTAAACTTAATCCTAGGCTCAAGTGATCCTCCTGCCGCAGCCTCCCAAGGTGCTGGAATGACAGGCATGAGCCTCTGTGCCCAGCCAAAAGCTCAGCACTCTTGGGTCTCCATGCAAGTTTCTCTCCTCTCTTGGGGCACCCACTGAGGCCCCACTGTCTCTCCAGGGCCTGACCCTTTTTTTTTTTTTTTTTGCCCCAGACAACAACAAGCCAAGATGCCACTGTCCTACTCGGCTTGCAAAAGAACCTCCTTGTCTAGGGTTTTCTCCCAGACGCACCATGGCTGGGCTGTTGCTGTGTTTCCCGAAATTTGAACCTCCATATCAGTGTCTGTCCATCATCTGAGAACCCTGGCACGAGCTGCGGTGGCTCAAGGCGGGTTTCTTTTCCTGAGGCCAGAAGGGGAAGCGCAGGTAGGGAGTCGTGCCTGTGGGTACCGGGAAGCCACAGGTTGCTCAACCTCCCGAGGGGGTAACCGGGGCTTACGGTGCAGCCAGGCCCCCTTTGGTTTTTAGGAAATGGTGAAAGCGGTGACGATGATGACATGGCTTTGAAAGTTCCCTCTGGTCTCTTTCGCAGCGGCCACAGGACCTGAGCCAGCGCCTCCCTTCCAGAACCTATGTTTTTGTTCTCTCAGCTGCCCTGCCTCCTCCCCGTGGTCATGACAATGAGATAAAGCAGCAGGCACCGTGCCTCATTCAGCTATTTATGTATTTATTTATTTTTTTAAGACAGAGTCTCCCTCTGTCACCCAGGCTGGAGTGCAGTGGCACGATCTCGGCTCACTGCAACCTCCACCTCCCGGGTTCAAGCGATTCTCCTGCCTCAGCCTCTCAAGTAGCTGGGATTACAGGCACCCGCCACCACTTCTGGCTGATTTTTGTATTTTTAGTAGACATGGGTTTTCACCATGTTGGCCAGGCTGGTTTCAAACTCCTGACCTCAGGTGATCTGCCCACCTCGGCCTCCCAAAGTGTTAGGATTACAGGTGTGAGCCACCACACCAAGCCTTTTTTGGGGGGGTGGGGGGACAGAGTCTCACTCTGTCACCCAGGCTAAAGTGCAGTGGTGCGATCTCGGCTCACTGCAGCCTCCGCCTCCTGGGTTCCAGCGATTCTCCTGCCTCAGCCTCTGGGTAGCTGGGATTACAGGCATGCATCACCATGCCCGGCTAACTTTTGTATTTTTAGTAGAGATGGGGTTTCACCATGTTAGCCAAGCTGGTCTCGAACTCCTGACCTCAGATGATCCACCCACCTCGGACTGCCAAAGTGCTAGGATTATAGGTATGAGTCATTCAGCTATTATGATGATGGTGTTGCTATTGACTTTAAGCTCCCCTTCCACCCAAAACAAAACCCTGCAAGGCCCATGAGTGAGCCCTGGGCTGGAACTCATGTGTTTCCAGAATCACAGTTTTGATCTGTTTGCTGTAGCCACAGCTTCGTGATAAGAAAATGGTCCCAGCCAAGCAAATGGACTCATGACACAAACCACCCCCTACCTGAGCTCTGGACTCAGTCTCCCCAAAGCCCAGAGAGGCGGCAGAGCCCTTCCTGAGAACTCTAGAGCCCTGTGTTACCCTAAGCCTCGTCTCTTCTCTGCCCCTCACCTCCAAAACATCTTCCACTCTGCTCACTCCACTCCAGCCACACGGGCCTCCTCCCAGCTGTTTCAGAACTGTCCCGCCTCAGGACCTTTGCACGGCTGCTCCTCCTCCCTGGACTGCAGGCATCCCAGGTATCTATGTGGCCTACTCCTTCCTTCAAACCTGTGCTCAAACACCATTGACCACTCTATCTGAGGTTATCCTCCCCTTCCCGACCCTCATGAAACACCCCCACCCTGTCACCTTTTTCTGTTGCACTACCATCTCCTTTTTTTTAATTTTTTATATTTAGAGACAGGTCTCACTCTGTCTCCCAGGCTGGAGTGCAGTGGCGTGATCATATAGTTCACGGCAGCCTCAAACTCCTAGGCTCAAGCAATCCTACCACCTCAGCCTCCCGAGTAGCTGGGACTACAGACACCAGCCACCATGCCCAGCTTGTTTTTGTATTTTTTATTTTTGTAGAGATGGGATCTCTCTGTGTTGCCCAGGCTGGTCTGGAGCTCCTGGCCTCAAGCACTGGGATTACATGTGCCAGCCACTGCATTCGGCCACATTTACCACCTCCTAAATAACTACATCATGGTTGTTATTCCACATCTGTCTTCCCAGCTAGAGGGTCCCTGCTGGCAGGCTAAAGCTTGTGTGTTAGTCACTGCTGTGTCCCAGATGCCTGGCATAGGCCTGTGAGAGTGGCAGGAGGCAGCCAAATGCCTAGGCAGATGGGGTGGGTCCCCAGTGCAACCCCACCTCCAAGTGGGAGACAGTTTAAAACCCAAAAGCCAAGCTAGAAGTTAAATTCTCGGACTGGATTGGGAGCTTGTCTTCCCGTTTGGCATGCTTTCCTCTAGTTGGCCCCCACCCTTCACCTATTTGACATA
Organism: Pan troglodytes; assembly: GCF_028858775.2. Taxonomy (NCBI): domain Eukaryota; kingdom Metazoa; phylum Chordata; class Mammalia; order Primates; family Hominidae; genus Pan; species Pan troglodytes. The sequence goes on from NC_072416.2 coordinate 14,248,694, forward strand.
TACCTACCTTTTCCGAATTGGTTTTCTACACCGTCATGCCCACCTTTGAGTGGTGTCTTCATTTTAACCTTTTTGCAATACTCACAAACCAGTCAGCCCACACTCCCCATTCTGAGTCCATAAAAGTCCCCAGACCCAACCACAGGGGGAGAACTTTCCTGCCTTCAGGTGGGGGGACCAACCCTGTGTCCCCTCTCCGCTGAAAGCCGTTTTCATTACTCAATAAAATTCTTCCCCACCCTCCTCCTCCAATGTCCCGCATATCCTTATTCTTCTTGGGCATGGTACAAGAGCTCGGGAACTGCCAAACATGGATACAAGCTATAATACAGGCAAACCGGGGCATGCCAGTGTGGCTGAGTGAGGCCTGGGCAGGGTGTCACCTACTGGGGGTCCCTGGTTTGGAAAGTGACCGAGAAGAAAAATCCCGCATCACCGGCACATGACAAAGTGAATAAAGAGAGGGTACTATGGACAGGAATGGAATGGGGAGAATCCTGATTCTCCATCCTCCCACCCTCACTCCCGCTTTTGCACCTGCCTCCACACACAGGCGGCCCTCCAGACCCCATCCTGGGAATGTCACTCAGAGGCCTCAATGTCTGGAGGGTTTCCACAAATCAGACAAATAAAACCGCCTCCCCTTCCCACCTCCCCACCCTTCTGTGACAGAGGTCATTCCCCCACCCAACCCCATTCCACTGGCCTCCCTCCTCCACCCTGAACACCTTCATGGGGCCACCACAATTAGACCCTGAAATGTAGAGGAAACATTTGGGAAATCCCTGAGGGAAGGGGGCTCTCCAATTTTCTTCTCTCTCTTGGCCACACAGAGCCAGAGTAAGGTTAGCTACTTGACCCAAACTCTTTCTGAACCAAGAATATCCTCTTTCTAAAACCATAGTATTTTCTTAAAAATCGTGACTGGTTCCTACATGGAAACACAGTAGGAGCCGCTTTTGTTTATTTATTAACTTTTTTGAGACAGGGTCTCGCTCTGTCGCTCAGGCTGGAGTGCAGTGGTGTGATCACAGCTCACTGCAGCCTCCACTTCCTGGGCTCAATCAATCCTCCCCTGCCTCAGCCTCCCCAGCAGCTGAGACTACAGGCACCCGGCTAATTTTTGCATTTTTTGTAGAGACGGGGTTTTACCGTGTTGCCCAGACTGGTCTCAAATTCCTGGGCTCAAGTAATCCGCCTGCCTAGGCCTCCCATGTTGTTGGGATTACAGATGTGAGCCACCCTGCCTGGCCGGTGGCTTTGTAGTCCAGAATTCCACCCTGGGAATCTACCACATGGATGTGCTTGTTCCTGTGCCTAGATGGGATGTTCTTGCCCCTGTGCCTGGATGGGATGTCCCACATGACCTCAATAGTGATAGCCCCAGCGTGGAAACAATGCAAATGACTCCAGAAGGAGTTGAACAAATACCTCCAGAAAAACCACTCAATAAGATAACTCTGCCCAGTGGGGCCAGGTGCAGTGGCTCATGCCTGTCATCTCAGAACTTTTGGGGAGGCCGAGGCGGACGGATTGCCTGAGCTCAGGAGTTCGAGACCAGCCAACATAGTGAAACCCTGTCTCTACTAAAAATACAAAAAATTAGCTGGGTGTGGTGACACATGCCTGTAGTCCCAGCTACTTGGGAGGCTGGGTCAAGAATTCCTTGAGCCCGGGAGGCGGAGGTTACAGTGAGCTGAGATCGCACCCCTGCACTCCAGCCTGGGTGATAGAATGAGACCCCGTCTCAAAAATAAATAAACAATAAGATATTCTGCCACTGTTAAGGAGGAAGGAAGAGCCCTACGCAGGCTGTTATGGAAATGTTACGGAAAGCAGGCTGCTAAATTCTTCAATGTGAGACCCAAGCTGTAGGACAGGGAGTCGTGAACAGCTGGCCTCGTGTGTCACTGTCTACAGCAGGTGTCTGTCTGCAGGTCACACCTGCAGTGGGGCATGAAATCATTTGATTGGGTTATGACGAGCCACCTTTCTTTGTAAACAAAATGTAATTGAATGGAACGGAATAGACTACACAACTCCAGATGGGCACTCCATGCCACAAGTATGGTTGAGTTACACTTGTGTTTTATTTCTATACGAGTGCCCGTGTGTACCAGGTGGTAAGATCTATTGTTCACTGTGGCTTGTTGCAAAAAAAAAAAAATTGGAAAGCCTTGAAGTGGAAACTATCTAAAAGAAAGGACACAGGTGGGATTCAGTGACTGACTCACGCCTATAGTCTCAGAGCTTTGAGAGGCCGAGGTGGGAGGATTGCTCGAGGCCAGGAGTCCCAGACCAGCCTGGGCAACCCAGCGAGACCCCATCTCTAAAAAAAAAAAAAAAAAATTAGCAGATTATGGTTGCCCATGCCTGTAGTCCCAGCTACTCGGGAGGCTGAGGTGAGAGGGTCCCTTGAACCCAGAAGTCCGAGGCTGCAGCGAGCTGTGATCACACCACTGCATTCCAGCCTGGGCAATCTAGAAAATAAAATAGAACACATTTAAAAATAAAAGGAAGAACACAAACAGTAAAGGGTGCCTCCCTCTGAAGAGGAGGAGGGGGTTGCAGGCAGGAGCTTTATATTATACAATTCTGTACTATTTGTGTGTTTCTTTTTAAACAATCAGCGCGTATTGCTTTTGCAATAAAATAAAGACCTTTAACAATCTTTTAGAAAAAATAAACTTCCCTGCCTCCAGCCCCAGGATGGGGGCGGTGCTGTTTGAGCTGTCAGCAGGCTTTTGAGGTGAAAAAGACCAAATCCCTGCCCCAGGGGCTCTGCCTCCCGAGGGGTTTCAAGGGCCTCCCTGGCTGTTTTCCACTCGCCCTTCTCTTCCCCTCCAGAAATCCAGGGGAACATCCAAAAAGGAAACCCGCCTTGAGATGTCAGTCTTCATTTTCCAAAATGGAACAGGCGCTCCAGTTTTAGCCTGGGAATGGCTGGAAACGCCCTGGGGGACACAGCTGCCTGGCAAGGTTTCCTAGCAGACAGAGCAATGCGGCAGTATCAGAAATGGTTCGGAAAATCCGCAGCCCCCATCCCAACCCGGCCATCTCAGCAGGCATGCAATTGTGTTTCCAGCTTAGCTGACAAAGAGCTCTCAGAACTCCTTCTTATAAATGCACATTTAAGAATCCACTAGAGGCCGGGCGCAGGGGCTCACGCCTGTAATGCCAGCACTTTAGGAGGCTGAGGCGGGCGGATCACAAGGTCGGGAGATCGACACCATCCTGGCTAACACAGTGAAACCCCATCTCTACTAAAAATACAAAAAAAAATTACCCAGGCGTGGTGGCAGGCACCTGTAGTCCCAGCTACTCGGGAGGCTGAGGCAGGAGAATGGCATGAACCTGGGAGGCGGAGCTTTCAGTGAGCCAAGATCGCGCGACTGCACTCGCACTCCAGCCTGGGCAACAGAGCGAGACTCCACTAGAGGCTGGGCGTGGTGACTCATGCCTGTAACTCCAGCACTTTGGGAGGCTGAGGCAGGAGGATTGCTTGAGCCCAGGAGTTTGAGACCAGCTTAGGCAACATAGTGAGACACTGGAGGGGTAGGTGGTGATGTGAAATTTCAGTTCTGTGTGCTTATTGTTCTAAATCAACCAAACCCATTCATGCCTGCTCTAAAATGTGGAATATGCTTGGTGGATTTTAACTTGGAACTACATTCACTGAAGGGAAAGAAATTCCTGAGAGCTGACCTCTCATGAGCCCCTGTGAAGCAAATATTTCATATATCATTAGTTCATTTAATCCTCATTACGACCCAACTAATTGCATAGTTTTGTATCATAAATATATTGTTTAGATAGCAAAGGGAATTTATTTGCTCATATAGTTGGAAAGTCCATGGTGAGGACTTCAGGCATGGCTGGATCCAGGAGCACAAATGCCATCATCAATAATCTCTCGGCCAGGTGTGATGGCTCACGCTTGTAATCCCAGCACTTTGGGAGGCCAAGGCAGGAGGATTGCTTGAGCCCAGGAGTTTGAGACCAGCCTGGGCAACACAGCAAGACTCTGTCTCTCTTAAAAAAAAAAAAAAAAAAAGAATCTACTAGGTGGTGGCCACAGTTGTGTCACCTGGATGGTTCCCTATTATAAAATGTCACTGCAATAGATATTGCTGGGCACATGGCTTTTCTTTTCTTTTTTTTTTTTTTAGGGTTATTTCCTTTGGGCAAATTCCCAGAAGTGTGATTACTGACGAGAAAAGTATAGACATTTCCAGGCCCCTGAAACGCTGCGTCAAACTGCTTCCTGAAGAGGCTGGGACCCACCCACGCCTGTTCAAGGAACTGCCTGCTCAGTGTAATGAAGCCACTGCCATCTCGGTCATCTTTGGATGTGAAACATCTGTTCTCCTGTGTCGGGAAGTTGGAGCAATGCAGGAAAGAACGGAACTTCCTTGCCTACTCCAGGAATCGGCCAGGACCACTGCTGGACGTGGGGCACTTGAATGGGTCCCTCACCCGTGTGCAGGCCCTCAGGGCTCCCAGGAACAGGAATGTGTCCTTTCCTCTCTCTCTCTCTCTCTCCACTGTGCAAACAGGGAGCCCAAGCTCTCAGCATCCCCCCAGCCAGCTCTCAGCATCCCCCCAGCCAGCTCTCAGCATCCCCCCAGCCAGCTCTCAGCATCCCCCCAGCCAGCTCTCAGCATCCCCCCAGCCAGCTCTCAGCATCCCCCCAGCCAGCTCTCAGCATCCCTCCAGCCAGCTCTGGATGGAGGATGAGCTGAATTACGCACTGTGGACTTCACCAGTAGGGCTGTGACAAGTGGCTGTGTCCCCGTGGGGAATGTGGCCCCTAGTATTCAATGGGGGGATGCCACGCAGGTCTGGCTATGTCTTCAGAAACCCCCACGAGGCCCAGGATTCCTCCCAGGCGGGATCCTGTGCACCTCCTGGAGGACTGGGAAGAGGGAAAGGAGCACAGCTAGCACTGCCCTGGGCTCCCTTCACAGTGTGGGGGACCCCTTCCCAGCCCCGTGTCTCTCTTTACAGCCCAGAGCCGCACAGGAGGGAGACTCCTAGGCAGGGGCCGCAAGGAAGGAAGGGAAGAAAAGGAGAAAGAAGGGAGGGAAAAAGAGAAATGAAAAGAAAAAGAATTGAGATGGGACAAGGAGTGAGAAGAGGGGAGGAAGTGAGAAAAAGAAAGCAGCAGCCAGCCAGGCACGGAGGCCAAGGCAGGAGGATCACTGGAGGCCAGGAGTTCGAAGCTGCAGTGAGCTATGATTGCACCACTGCACTCTAGCCCGGGCAACAGAGTGAGACCCTGTCTCTAAGAGAAAGAGAAGCAAGAGAGTTACCGTGAGAGCCCCGAGAGCTTCCCACACTACACATGTCACTCTCACAACCGCACCAGGAGGTAGGTTCCACTGTTCCCACGGAAACTTATCAATAGCTGCCTCTTTAGGATCAAGACCAACCTCTCCCACAGCCTGCGCACAGCCTGATCTTCTGGGAGCCCAGGCTCCCCCGTCCCCATTCTTCCTTCAAAGTGTTGCACACACAGGATATGTGATCATTGATTTAGTTGAGGGATCCTTTTTCGTTAAACTTATTGTGGGCTATTGCTATCAGACACAGAACAGGCATGATAGGCTGATGGCACTGACCTCTACACCCTACTCACCATCTGGTCTACCTGATGCTATCCGTCCCACATGGTTCCCTCTGCCCCTGGATTTTTTTTAATTTTTATTTTTTAATTTTTTGAGATAAGGTCTGGCTGTATCACCCAGGCTGGAGTGCAGTGGCATGATCTCGGCTCACTTCAACCTCCACCTCCCAGATTCAAGCCATCTGCCCACCTCAGCCTCCCGAGTAGCTGGGACTACAGGCACGCACCACCATGCCCAGTTAATTTTTGTATTTTTTGTAGAGACGAGGTTTTGCCATGTTGCCCAGGCTGGTCTCGAACTCCTGATCGCAACTGATCCACCTGCCTCGGCCTCCCAAAGTGCTGGGATTATAGGTGTGAGCCACCTCGCCTGGCCAGAAAAGTTCCTGAAGGAAATTATAAGTACACACATGAATGATAAGAAAGTGAAACAGGCTTACTGCTGATATTAATTTTATATGCACTGGAAAACCAAAAAATTTCTGTGACTTGCTTTCTTGCAATTTTTGCTTTATTGTGGTGGTCTGGAACCAAAACCATAGTATCTCTGAGGTATGCCTGCAGCCACAAAACTACAACATGCCCAGGCTGGAGTGCAGTGGCACGATCTCGGCTCACTGCAACCTCTGCCTCCCGGGTTCAATCGAATTTCCTGCCTCAGCCTCCCAAGTAGCTGGGACTACAGGCCCCCACCACCATGCCCAGCTAATTTTTTTGTGTATTTTTAGTAGAGATGGGGTTTTGCCATGTTGACCAGAGTGGTTTCGAACTCCTGACCTCAGGTGATCCACCTGCCTCAGCTGGTCAGAGTGCTGGGATTACAAGCGTGAGCCACTGCACCCGGCCTACTTCACTGTATTCTTCCAACAACCTTACGAGCGAAGTGCTATTCCTGTCCTATATTATGGATGAGGAAACTGAGTTCAGAGAGCTTTCAGGAATGGCCCAAGGTCACACCACCATTTGGGAGTAAATCCACATCCTCACCCCAGGCAGTTTGGCTCCAGAGCCCCAGCTTCCACTGCTATTCTGAACTGCCTGCAGTGTGGACCACGTTTTCTGTTCCGAAGTTGGGAAAGTAAAACCCCCACTCTCAGGGCAGGTGCCCCATGTATAGCTGCCTTGCCAAGCTGGCCTCAGCCTTGCATCACAGGCCTGCATCAGAGGATGCAATGTGATACTCACTATCATGTTCCCTGCAGAGCTGTGTCGAGAACAGTGCTGTCTCCTCCAGCACATTGCCTTGGCCCCTGTATAAGGGCCTGTAGGAGAAAAGCCCTTCACACCCAAGAAGGCTGGACTTCCCTTAAGCTCTTAATTTATTTTCAACTTTGGGTCAGTGAGAATCTTGAAATTAATTGGTTCTCTTTTTGCTCTGGCCACTAGGAAGCTCAGAGCCAAATGTATGTCCCACTTCTGAAAGTAGTGTGCTTTAATATGGGTATCATTCGGGAAAAAAAAAAAAGTTCCTTCCTTCTTATTGTTTTCTACCTCAACGTCCTCATTTAAAAAATCCTGTTGTTTTGTTGGTATCTCTGTAAGTTACCTCGAATCCATCTTGGAAAAAGGCAAGGGTTGTGAATGCAAAAAAAAAATTTAATAAATACAGGCACACATGAAAAACGAATGAATAACCATAACATCACCAGACCAGGGTTCATCAACCTTGGCACTATTAGTATTTGGGGCCAGGTCATTCATTGTTATGGGCGCTTGCCTGTGCATCATGGAAGGTTTGGCAACATCCCTGACCTCTTTCTAGAAACCAGTAGCACTCCTCCCCACATCATGGCATCCAAAGATGTCTCCAGATGACATCTCCAGATTTGTCCCCTAGGACCAAATTCCCTCCCAGTTAAGAACCCCTGTCCCAGCTCCCTGAAGGCAGGATCATTATGGTTTTACAACAGTAAACCCCCTCAGGCATGAAGCTGGCACTTAGCAGAAACAGCTGGCTGAAGAAATAAACTAATGCCTGCCCCAGTACATCATCCCTTTCCAGGCTCCCAGGATACAGAGCTCTTGCCACCTCGATCCTCCTAGCACCCCCATGGATCAGAATTAGATCCTTGCATCACAGATAAACCCCACTGGGGTTCAGAGAAGCTGAGCGGGTGGCCCAAGATCACACAGCAAGCACAGCCCAGGATAAAGGATCGAGTGCAGAAAGACTGCCTGTCCCTCGTTATGGTGAGAAGAACGGGGAGCAGTGAGGAAAGGGACGTAGCTGGATCATGGGGAACAAGTTGGATTCTACCGGGTGTGGGGAAAGGGGAGGGGAGTTCCCAGGTAGGGAAATCCCAGCATGAGCAAAAGCCCGTAGGCAGGAATTTGAGCAGCTTGCTTAAGAGTTGGGAACTCCCACAAGAATTGAAAACCTAAAAATCCATAGGAAACTGTACACAAATGGTGGAAACACCCCAAATGTCCGTCGACAGACAAGTGGATGAACAAAATCCGGTCTATCCATACAACGGAGCATTATTCAGCCATAGAAAAAAATAAAGCACTGATACGTGCTGCATCGTGGATGAACCTTGGAAACAGTACACTGAGTGAGAGAAGTCAGGTGTGAAATGCCACAGGGGGCCAGGCGCAGTGGCTCATGCCTATAATCCCGGCACTTTGGGAGGCCGAGGCAGGTGGATCATCTGAGATCAGGAGTTCGAGACCAGCCTGACCAACATGGTGAAACCCTGTCTCTACTAAAAATACAAAAATTAGCTGGGCATGGTGCCGCATGTCTCTAGTCTCAGCTACTTGGGAGGCCGAGGCATGAGAATCTCTTGAATTCAGGAGGCAGAGGTTGTAGTGAGCTGCACTCCAGCCTGGGTGACAGAGTGAGACTCTGTCTCACACACACACACACAAAAAACAAAACAAACAAACAAACAAAAAAAAACCGCACATAGTATACAGTTCCATTGATGTGAAATGTCCAGAACAGGCAAATTCACAGAGACAGAAAGCGGATTCATGGTTTTAGGGCTGGGGGAACAAGGAAATTAGACAGCGATGGCTAAAGGGGATGAGGTTTCTTTTGAAGCTGTAGAAAAATGTTCTGAAACTGACAGTGGTGACAGTTGCACAATTCTATAAACTAAAAGCCTTTGAATAGTAGACTTTTTTTTTTTTTTTTTTTTAAGACAGAGTCTCACTCACTCTGTCGCCCAGGCTGGAGTGCAGTGGCGAGATCTCAGCTCACTGCAACCTCCACCTCCTGAGTTCAAGCGATTCTCCCGCCTCAGCCTCCTGAGTAGCTGGGGTTACAGGCGCCTGCCACCACACTCAGCTAATTTTTTTGTATTTTTAGTAGAGATGAGGTTTCACCATGTTGGCCAGGCTGGTCTTGAACTCCTGACCTCAAGTGATCCACCCGTCTCGGCCTCCCAAAGCGCTGGAATTACAGGCGTGAGCCACCGTGCCCGGCCTGAATGGTATGCTTTAAATGGGTGAATTGTCCGATATGTAAATTACGTATCCAAAACACTCTTGGAAAAAAGAAAAAGGGATAAACGGAGCAAAGGATTCAGGCTGCAGGACTGGCTGTGCCACTTCCCGGCTGCGTGACCGTGAGCAAGTTACTTCACCTCCCAGAGCCTCAGAGGCCCCCATCTGCTACGGTTGAGAGATGCCTGCCGTTCAAGGGACCGTAAACATTCGTCCCTGGCATGCCTCCTTCCTGCCCACTTCTCCCTCACACTCCAGAAGCCTCCAGAATGTCTGCTGCAGGAATGGGGCAATTCCTTGAAATCCAAACCAAAAAGACCAGGCTTTCCTGGCCAGTGATGGAAACAAATTTTCACTGTCGTCCAAGCCCTGGATGCTGAAATCACACCCCACCTTCTCTCTCCAGGCCCAGAAGTCCCCGCCTGTCATTTACAGTTTCAAGGCACCAAATGACCCCAGTGATTTGCAAAGGATTCCCTATGGCCACCAATCTCTGCAGCCTTCAATCCTCCCCACCCTAGTCCCCACTGCTCCTGATGGCTTTGGGGGGCCTCAGGGAAGCACAGAGAAGCTGGGACTCACCCTGCAAAATAATCCAGCCCAGGAGGACTGGGTGGTGGGGGGACCCCATAAAGAAGCGAGTGTGTGAGCAGCTCCTCCGCACACAATGGCCCCTCAGAAACCTGTCCTAGGGGAAAACAGAGGATCTCTATCGGCAAGCCCTAAGAAAGAAATGTCTGTCTTCTTTCAGGACCTGCCCCCGCAGGCTCCAGGCCAAGAATGTCCGGCAAGGGGTCTATTAAGTTTCTAAAATTATGCCTAGGTTGGAGGGTTGGTGGGGGTGAGGATTGGGAAAGGACGTGGCGGTCGGGCAGGCAGGAAATCTTTATTCTGGTCCTTCAAGCCCCGGCCTGCACGCTGGGCAGTGGGAAGGGAGTGGAGAGTCCCTCCAGCAGATATCAGGATGGCTTGAGAATCAAAAGCTCTGTGCACATGGCTTGGCAGCTCAGTTGTCTTCAGACATTGCCACAGTGCCTTCCCAGAGTGCTCAGGTTTTCCCCCGAGCAAGGGAACAATGGGATGGAGCCCAACTTGAGCAGTAAATAAGAGGAAAAAAACCATCGCCCAGTGGTCATAATCTAGAAGTGGAAACAGGGTTGCTGTGTTGGGTTGTGCAGGTTGCGCACTGCATAAATGCAGGGGGCACTCTTCTCAAGTATGGAGTCATGCTTTGTACAACTCAGACAACCATTCAAGGCAACCTGTAATGTACCAGAAGGGGGACCAGCTGGCTCATGGGAGCAAGCCTTCACTCTTGGGTGGGGCTGGGGAAATGTGAATCAGTGGCCAATTTGTACATGGAAGACGGAACAAGACCTCACGACAGTGTCAGTCCTAATTGAAACACTTAGGACCCCTCTCCCCCAGCTACCGAAATCTAAGGGGTAGGAGGAGGGAGGAAAAGTCAAGGAGAAGGCGCCTAAAAATCTATGAGTCGTCCTACCTCCCAGATACGGTTTCCAGAAAAAAATACAGTACATGGCTAGGCATGGTGGCTCATGTCTCAGCACTTTGGGAGGCTGAAGCAGGAGAATCACTTGAGGCCAGGAGTTCAAGACCAGCCTAGGCAAAAATAGTGAGACAAAAAAAAAAAAACTTTAATTAGCCAGGCGTGGTGGCACAAGCCTGTAGTCCCAGCAACTCGGGAGGCTGAGCTGGGAGGATGAACTGAGCCCAGGAGTTCGAGGCTGCAATGAGCCACGATCACCCCCCTACACTCCAGCCTGGGCAACAGAACCAGACCCTGTCTGCAAAACATATATATAGGATGCCCAGTTAAACTCAAATGTCAGAGAAACAGTGAATACTTTTTTAGCAAGTCCTAAATACAGCATGGGATATACTTATACTAAAAAATCATTTGTTGTTTCTCTGACATTTGAATTTAACCAGGCATCCTGCATTTTTATTTACTAAATCCAGCAGCCTTTCCCCTCGAGGACATCCCTATAACAATACTTTTTACCACCTACCATTGCCTGGAAATGGCTACTAAATTGCAGCCAATTGGGAGCAAATTTCCTCCAAGCATTTTTCTATCTTTTTTTTCTTTCTTTCTTTTCTTTTTCTTTTCTTTTTTTTTTTTTTTTAAGACAGAGTCTCCTTCTGTCACCCAGGCTGGAGTGCAGTGGTGTGATCTCGCCTCACTGCAATCTCCACCTCTCGGGTTCAAGTGATTCTCCTGCCTCAGCCTCCTGAGTAGCTGGGATTACAGGTGTGCACCAGCATGCCTGGATGTTTTTTTGTATTTTTAGTAGAAACAGGGTTTCACCATGTTGTCCAGGCTGGTCTCAAACTCCTGACCTCAGGTGATTCACCCACCTTGGCCTCCCAAAGTGCTGGGATGACAGGTGTGAGCCGCTGCGCCTGGCCCTCCCATTTCGACTGCTGTGCGGTCCCACAGGATATGGAGTGTGACAACAACCCCCATCCAATGCAACTTAATGGCTTCCTTCTTCCTTCTTCCCCTCGGGGCTCTGAAATCACCACTCGCCTGGCAAAGAGGGTTATGTGGGTGCCCACACAGCCATGTCACTGAGAGGGTGGAAACAGGGTCTCAAAGTCCAAGGATCTCCTGGCACTGCCCACACCGCCAAAGCTCAGGAGAGCCAACCATGTGCCAGGTTTGCTCAGCCCAGATCTAAAACGGGGGTCTCTCCAGTGAGTCAGACCAGGTCGTTTCCCAGCCCAGGGACTCTGTGACTCCTGGGAGCCGCAGCAGGCTTTGGCTGCACCGTCCTCATCATTCTTGTGAAAAGGGGCCACCTGGGGGGCAGCCTGGAGGGTTGGTGAAGAGGTGTCTCCCTCCCTGGCTTGGCCTGGGCTCTCTGGAAGGCAGGTGAAGAATGAGGAAGGACGGGCCTTATTGGGCAACTCCCAGCAGGTTTCTGTGGGAACGGCTGTCTGACCTCGTGTGGGTCACCTGCGGTTAGAGCAAACTGCACTGCATGCGGCCAGCGGGCGGTCAGGGCCGGCCCAGCTCAGGACACTCACGTGCACAGAGAACCTGGATGGAAAGTTAACAAGGCCCAGGCAGGAGCCCTCGCAGAGACAGCGGACCTTCCCACCCCACTCCCAGCCCAGAACTGGCCACCCACTTCCCCACCCCATTCTCCCCTGACATCTCTGTTTGTCCACGTCCTTGAGAAGGGCGGAGGGACGAGGACAGACTGAAAAGAGATGTTTGGAGGATGAGTCCGCCCTCTTGGGGAATGATTTCACTGTGGAACCCAGCTTGGTTACACCAGAAGCTCTTGGGCACCATCTCAGGGACTCCCATGGCTCCTGAAGACTTGTGGGAACCCTGTGTCCCCCTAGAATCTTGACCTCCCAACCCTGCAGAAGCTGTCATCTTGGGGCACAGCCGATGGCCTGGGTGCTTCTTGATGGGCAAGGCCAGCCATTCAGGTGCTTCACTCTAGGTTTTTCTTTGGATTTTTTTTTTTTTGGGGGGGGGGGGGGTTGTTTTAGATGGAGTTTCGCTCTGTTGCCCAGGCTGGAGTGCAGTGGTACAATGTCGACTCACTGTAACCTCCATCTCCTGGGTTCAAGCGATTCTCCTGCCTCAGACTCCCGAGTAGCTGGGACTACAGGCACCTACCACCACGCCTGGCTAGTTTTTGTATTTTTAGTAGAGATGGGGTTTCACCATGTTGACCAGGCTGGTCTCGAACGCCTGACCTCAAGATCACTCTAGTTTTTGTTTCCACTTCTGGATCCCCATGGGATGGAGAGAGACGGGACACTCGCACTGACTGAGAGACCAGACCTCCTGGGTCACCTGGGGGAATAAGCAATGCAGCCAGCTGCCAGGTCCCAGGGCTGCCTTCTCCTGACCATCTGGGTAATTCAGACACAGCTGGGTCTGAGGTGCCAGAGTGTGTTGTTCCGCCTGTTTAGACCTGCCCCACCTCGAAGACATCGGTGATTCACAATCTTCCCTAGAACGGACAACTCCTGGAGGGTGGGGCCCCTGCTGATTCAAACTGGGCTCCTATGAGAGCTCCCAGAGGGTGAGGGCAGTCAGGGAAGGCTTCCAGGAGGAAGTGGCTCTTGTTGAAGGCTAAGCCAGAGTTAGGTGGGAGAGGAGCAGGAAAGGTGTCCTTACAGGGAGCACAGCGAGACGGAGGGTGTGGCGTGTGCCGGCTCGGCAGTTCACACTGGTGGAACCGAGGGCACAGAGGTGGCTGGGGAAAAGCCCAGACAGAAAGGACATCTCAGAAATGAGGATCTGTACTCTGAGAGCCGGCCTCACCCTGCCACATGTTGTCAGATGACCGGGCGGGCCACTTCTCTAGCTGAATGTTTATTTCCTTATCTCTAAAATGGAACTGACAGTTGAGATCAACGCCTGTGTTCTGTGGGGTCCCTCTGCTTCCTGGCAGGCCCTGAGACTTGGACACTTGCACATGACTCATTCATTCCCAGCAACACCAGTCAACAGTGGAGCCGTTGTGCCCATTGTACAGACGGGGCAGCTGAGGCTTGTGCAGGCTCAGAAGGACGTCCTAGTCTCTCTCACTCTCCTTTCTCCCTCCTACGGATGCTGTGACAAATGACCACAAACTAGGTGGCTTAAAACAACAGAAATTGATTGTCACAGTTCTGGAGGCTGGAAGTCTGAAATCAAGATGTCAGCGGGCTGGTCCTTCTGGAGGCCTTCTCCTTCTCCTTCTTCTTCTTCTTTCCTCTTCTTTCTTTTTCTTTTTTTTTTTTTTTTTTTTTGAGACAGAGTCTCACTCTGTCACCCAGGCTGGAGTGCAGTGGCACAATCTTGGCTCACTGCAACTTCCACCTCCCAGGTTCAAGCAATTTTCCTGCCTCAGCCTCCCAAGTAGCTGGGATTATAGGCACACACCACCAGGCCCGGCTAATTTTTGTATTTTTAGTAGAGATGGGGTTTCACCATGTTGGCCAGCAGGCTGGTCTCGAACTCCTGACCTCAAGTGACCTGCCTGCCTTGGCCTCCCATAGTGCTGGGATTACAGGCATGAGCCACTGTGCCCAGGCTTTTTTTGTTTTTTTTAAGATGGGGTCTTACTCTGTCACCCAGGCTGGAATGCAATGGCACAACTTCAGCTCACTGCAACCTCCAGGGCTCGAGATCCTCCCATCTTGGCCTTCCAGAGTGCTGGAATCACAAGTATGAATCAGTGTGCCCGGACTGTTTTCACCTTTCAGCTGTTACAAATATCTTCTTACTTCCTCTGATATGCCTACCAGAAAATTTAAACTTGCCCAGTGGCATGCATTACCCTGCAGCTGGACCAGCTCTGTTCTAGACGGCAGGCAGTTCTAACAGCAGGGAGTCAGTTCAGTGATTGTCATGACAGCGAATGCATGGCTTCCAGGACCCTGTGGCCCGCTGTCAGATGGGGCTGGGCATGAACCCAACAGGCCGGGTCTGAGTGCCTCACTCACAGCTGCTTCTCCAGCACCCAGCCCAGCAGCTGGCACAGGGTGGATGCCCAGTCGGTACACACTGGGAGAATGAATGAATGAACAAAGGAAGGAGGGAGAGACCAAGCTGGGGCTCTAGGAGAAAACGAGGCAGGAAAGTCCCAGAGGACAGTGGCTGAGGAAAGAACAGAGATCCCAGGAAGAAAAGCGACACCCAGAGCCCCATCTACCCTGGGGTGTAAATGGCATGGGCAACAACTCAGAGGAAAAGTAAAGACCTTGGGTGCGGTGGCTCACGCCTGTAATCCCAGCACCTTGGGAGGCTGAGGCAGGTGGATCACCTGAGGTCAGGAGTTCAAGACCAGCCTGGTCAACATGGCGAAACCCCATCTCTACTAAAAATACAAAAATTAGCCTGGCATGGTGGTGCATGCCTGTAATCCCACCTACTCAGGAGGCTGAGGCAGGAGAATTGCTTGAACCTGGGAGGTGGAGGTTGTGGTGAGCCGAGATCACACCATTGCACTCCAGCCTGGGCAAAAAGAGTGAAACTCTGTCTCAATAAATAAATAAATAGCCAGGTGTGGTGGTGCATGCCTGTAATCCCAGCTACTCAGGAGGTGGAGGTTGCAGTGAACCGAGATTGCACCACTGCACTCCAGCCTGGGAGACAGAGTGAGACTATGTCTTTAAAAATAAATAAATAAATAAAATAAAATAATAAAAAAAGAAAAGTGAAGACCTATGTGGTATAATAAAAAATATCTGTTTGGTCTTTGTTCCCTGTCACTGGTTCCTGGCACAGAGCTGCTGAAGCCCTTGGACCCTCCTCAGTGATTAGAGTATCTTTCGTATGCTAATGGGATGACTCAAGATGACTCAGTGTGGGGGTACCTAGATAGCTTTGGAATGCTTAGAGGGTTAGAAGGTTCAGTTCACCCACTCCTCACCTCTGGGGAGGGGAGAGGGACTAGGAGTTGGGTCCAATCACCAATGGCCATGATTTAATCAATTATGCCTACGTCACGAAACCTTGATAAGAACCACTAGATAGGTTTCTGGGAGCGTTCAGGTTGCCAAATACATCCACTACCTGGGAGGTGGGGCACCCCAACTCCACGGGGACAGTGGCCCTATATTCAGGGCCCTTCCAGACCCCACCCTATGCTCCTGTGCATCTGGCTGTTTATATCTTTTATAATAAACTGGAATAGTGCTGGACACCGTGGCTCCCACCTGGAATCCCAATGTTTTGGGAGGCTGAAGCAGGCAGATCCCTTGAAGCCAGGGATTTGAGACCAGCCTGGGCAACATGGCAAGACCCCATCTCTAAAAAAATTTTTTTTTTAATTAGCCAGGCATGGTAGCACGTGACTGTGTTCCCAGCTACTCAGAAGGCTGAGGTGGGAGGACTGCTTGAGGCTAGGAGGTTGAGGCTGCAGTGAGCTATGATTGTGCCACTGCACTCCAGCCATGGGTGACAGAGTGAGACCCTGTCTCAACAAAACAAAACAAGAAAAAAAAAGAAAAAGAAAAAGAAAGGGGCTTATGATGAATAACAAAAGATGTTCCTCTCATCTTTGCCACTCAGGAAATTACGAGGACCTTAGAAGCTCTGTTAGGTACATGAGGCAAAGACCAAATACATATTTCCTATTGTATCACAATATCACAGGCTACCCTCTGGCCTTTGAACACAGATCCCTTACAGTCAGATGATCATAAACATCAAAAGATGCCCGGAGTGGGCAACATAGGAAGACCCCATCTCTACAAAAATTCTTAAAAATTTACCGGGCATAGTGGTGCACACGTGTGGTCCCAACTACTCAGGAGGCTGAGGCAGGAGGATCACCTGAGCCCAAGAGGTTGAGGCTGCAGTGAGCTGTGACTGAGCTACTTAACTCCAACCTGGGCAAGAGAGCAAGACTCTATCTCAAAAAAAAAAAAAAAAAAAAAGATGCCAGCAGGGCGCAGTGGCTCACATCTGTAATCCCAACACTTTGGGAGGCCGAGGCAGGCAGATCACCTGAGGTCAGGAGTTCGAGACCAGCCTGGTCAACATGGTGAAACCCCATCTCTACTAAAAATACAAAAATTTGCCAGGCGTGGTGGTACAAGCCTGTGGTCCCAGCTACTTGAGAGGCTGAGGCAGGAGGGTCGCTTGAACCCGGGAGGCAGTAGTTGCAGTGAGCTGAGCTCACACCAATACACTTCAACCTGGGTGACAGAGCGAGACTCCAACTCAAAAAAATAAATAAATAGAAATAAAAAAGATGCCAGCACATTGCTAAAATCCATCAGTCCTTAATAACGATACAGTCCACCATCCCATGAAATGTATGAAAATGTCCCCCAGGGTAAGGCTGCCCACGCTTGCAGGCTTCCATTCTGTCTTATCAAGTTCCGAAAGCAGGGGGCGGTCCCAGCAATATATGGCTTCACTCTTTTTTTTTTTTTTTTTTTTTTTTTTTTTTGAGACGGAGCCTTGCTCTGTTGCCCAGGCTGGAGTGCAGTGGCACAACTCACTACAACCTCTGCCTCCCGGGTTCAAGGGATTCTCTTGCCTCAGCCTCCCAAGTAGCTGGGATTACAGGCTCACGCCACCACGCCCAGCTGAGTTTTGTATTTTTAGTAGAGACGGGGTTTCACCATATTGGCCAGGCTGGTCTCGAACTCCTGACCTTGTCATCCGCCTGCCTCGGCCTCCCAAAATGCTGGGATTAAGGGGCGAGTCACCGTGCCTGGCCTATATGGTTTCAATCTTTCAGGCATCTGGTATAACTGAGCCAAGGGAAAACGCCATCTCTTGATCTAAGCCTCTTTGAAGGTGTTAATGTAATATTAAATTTCCTTCCCTCCGTAACCTATTTATTTATTTATTCATTCATTCATTTATTCATTTTATTTATTTGAGACAGGGTCTCACTCTGTCACACAGGCTGGAATGCAGCAGCTCGATCATAGCTCACTGCAGCCTCAACCCCCTGAGATCAAACGATCCTCCCACCTCAGCCTCCCAAGCAGCTGGGACTACAGGTGCATGCCACCGCAACCAGCTTCAAAAAAAATTTTTTTTTTCGAAGAGATGGGGTCTCACTATGTTGCCCAAGCTGGTCTCAAACTCCTGGGCTCAAGTGATCCTCCCCACTCAGCTACTGGGATTACAGGCGTGAGCCACTGCACCTGGCCATAACCCATTTATTTATTCTCTCTTTTACCTCCAGCTATTTTTGTTTCTTCTCTCCATTTATGCCCAAACTTTTCCCCCTTTGGAAGGGACATTCCGTTCTGCCACTGTGCTGGTCTAGATTGCAGGCAGAAATACTAGTCTAGCAGGTGCCTCCCCTGGCAAGGCGGGAGGAGAGCCCTGAATTTGTAATCAGCCAGGCAGAAGTAGGGGTAGCTTGAGGACGCCATTTGCACTGGTGTCTGAAGTGGGAGCAGTCCTGTGGGACTGAGTCCTTTGACCGTGCAGTCTGCACTAACTGTGGGCATCTTCTGTCGGAACTGAATTGAATTGCTGGCCGTGCAGCTGGTGTCAGAGAATCTGGAGAGCGTGCTTGATGGGCTCCCCGGGCTTTTGCTGTGTGCGATGGGCTAATAGCAAGATAGTTTCTCTCTGGCTATGGAGCCAGTGGCCATTGTCCCCGCCTCCCAGTGGGTGGAGCATTTCTGGGGGTGGGGAGGGGGCGCTTCATAGAGCTGCAAATCAAAAACCCCAGCACTGGCCGGCCGCGGGGGCTCACACCTGTAATCCCAGCACTTTAGGAGACCGAGGTGGGCGGATCACGAGGTCAGGAGTTCGAGTTCAGCCTGGCTAACATGGTGAAACCCTGTCTCTACTAAAAATACAAAAGTTAGCCGGGCGTGGTGGTGGGTGCCTGTAATCGCAGCTACTCAGGAGGCTGAGGCAGGAGAATCGCGTGAACCTGGGAGGTGGAGGTTGCAGTGAGCCGAGATTACGCCACTGCACTCCAGCCTGGGCAACAGAGCTAGACTCGGTCTTAAAACAAACAAACAAACAAACAAACAAAACCCAGCACTGGCCGGGCACGGTGGCTTACGCCTGTAATCCCAGCACTTTGGGAGGCCAAGGCAGGCGGATGGCTTGAAGTTAGGAGTTCGAGACCAGCCTGGCCAACATGGCAAAACCCCTTCTCTACTAAAAATACAAAATTTAGCTTGGTGTGGTGGCGCTTGCCTGTAATCCCAGCTACTTGGGATGCTGAGGGAGGAGAGTCGTTTGAACCTGGGGGGAAGAGGTTGCAGTGAGCCGAGATCACACCACTGTACTCCAGACTGGGTGACAAAGCAAGACTTCGTCTCAAAAACAAAAAACAAAAAAAAAACCCCAGCACTGCTGGGCTCAGAGGACACATCTCCACATGGCATGATGAGGCAAAGACCAGTGCCCCAAAGGCCCTAAATGTCACGTGACCCATGTGCACTTCACCCTGTGGCAAGAAGCTGCCAACTCAGCCCTCTTCGGGGGTCATGCAAGAGACAGAAACAGGAGAAGCAAGCTGAGTATAATTATTACAGCCACAGGGCATTCTTGGCTTATATTGCACTTTCCCACTTTGTTTTTGTTTTTTTTTTTGGAGACAGTCTCAGTCTATTGCCCAGGCTGGAGTGCAGCGGTATGATCATAGCTCACTGCAGCGTTGACTTCCTGGGCTCAAACCACCATCCTGCCTCAGCTTCCTGAGCAGCTGGAACCACAGGTGCATGCCACCACATCTGGTTAATTTTTTTTAATTTTTCTTTTGTAGAGGCGTCGTCCTGCTATGTTGCCCAGGCTGGTCTTCAACTCCTGGCCTCAAGCGATCCTCCCACCTTGGCCTCTGATATAGTTTGGATATTTGTCCCAGACCACATCTCACGTTGAAATGTAATCTGCGGACGGGTGCAGTGGCTCATGCCTGTAATCCCAGCACTTTGGGAGGCCGAGAGCAGTGGATCACCTGAGGTCAGGAGTTGGAGACCAGCCTGGCCAACATGGTGAAACCCTATCTCTACTAAAAATACAAAAATTAGCCAGTTATGGTGGCGGGTGCCTGTAATCCCAGCTACTTGGGAGGCTGAGGCAGGGAGATTGCTGGAACCTGGGAGGCAGAGGCTGCAGAGAGCCGAGATGGCACCACTGCACTCCAGCCTAGAGGACAGAGTGAGAGTCCGTCTCAAAAAAAAAAAAAAAAAAAAAAAAAAAGAAAAGAAAAAGAAAGTAATCCTCCACAATGTTGCAGGTGGGGCCTGGTGGGAGGTGTTTGGATCATGGAAGCGGATCCCCCATGATTGGCTTGGGCCATCCCCTTGCTGATGAGTGAGCTCTCACTCTGAGTTCATGGGAGATCTGATTGTTTAAAAGACTGTGGCCCTCCTCCCAACACTATCTCTTGCTCCTGTTTTCGCCGTGGGACATGCCTGTTCCCCCTTCGCCTTCCACCATGACTATAAGCTTCCTGAGGCCTCCCCAGAAGCTGAACAGATGCCAGCACCATACTTCCTGTACAGCCTGCAGAACCCTGAGCCCAGTAAACCTCATTTCTTTATAAATTACCCAGTCACAGGTATGTTTTTACAGCAATGCAAGAATGCCTAAAACAGCCTCCCAAAGCACTGGGATTACAGACTGAGCCACTGTGGCCAGCCCACTTTCCCACTATTGAAGGTGATATGGAAAAAATAGGTCATTTCTATTCTGTGAAAGAATCGGCAGCACAAGTATGATGATATTAGGAACTTATTCTCAGCCTCTGGTCAGGGAGACAGACAATAGGGAGTGGTGGGGACTGTGACAAACTGAAGGGCAAGGCCCCATGTAACAGGTGCAGTGGGCACTGTCATGGCCCTGCCCACATCTCCCTCAGCAGCTGCTGCTCCAGGACATGTCAACACTGCACGCTGGGCTCGCCATTTGTGACTTTCATTTTGAGATGGTCTCGCTCTGTTGCCCAGGCTGGAGTGCAGTGGTGCCATCATGGCTTACTGCAGCCTCAACTTCCTGGGCTCAGGTGATCCTGCCACCTCAGTCTCCTGAGTAGCTGGGACTACAGGCGCACTCCCCCACACCCACTTAATTTTTTTTTTTTTTTTTTGAGATGGAGTTTCGCTCTTGTTGCCCAGCCTGGAGTGCAATGGCGGTGCGCGATCTCGGCTCACCGCAACCTCCGCCTCCCAGGTTCAAGTGATTCTCCTGCCTTAGCCTCCAGAGTAGCTGGGATTATAGGCATGTGCCACCATGCCCAACTAATTTTGTATTTTTAGTAGGGACAGGATTTCTCCATGTTGGTCAGGCTGGTCTCGAACTCCCGACCTCAGGTGATCCGCCCGCCTCGGCCTCCCAAATTGCTGGGATTATAGGCATGAGCCACTGCACCCAGCCCCAGCCAATTTTCATATGTTTTGCAGAGATGGGGTCTTGCTACGTAGCCCAGGCTGGTCTTTAACTCCTGAGTTCTAGCCATCCTTCTGCCTCAGCCTCCCAAAGTGCTGGGATTACAGGCATGAGCCACCGCTCCTGGCCCACCCATGACTTTCTACTTGAAGTTTTCTTCTTGGCCTATGTGCAGAACAGACTGGTATTAACTCCCCTCAGAAGCAGGCCTCCATCAAGGATAGACAGGACTCGGAAGGGAACATCCCAGCCCCCTTGCCCCTCAGGAAGCACAACCCACGTTCTACACAGCTCCCCTGAATTCCCCAGCAGGATGCAGCCCCAGGTGCCCACAAGAGTGGCCGGCTCCCTGACACCTTGTAGTGTGTGTTGATTCTTTCCCTGCCCCAACTCTCTTCCCAACTGCTTGTGCTTCCTGAGATCCCCTCCCTAGTAAACCACTGGCACCCAGATCCTAAGATCCTGCTCTCAGAGCTCCGGGGCAATGCAAACTAAGATAAGAAACCAGCTCCTACGTTGCTGCAGCCCATTTCTGCTGGGTGGGAAGGCAAGACCTTCCCATTTTTTTCAAAAGAAACCAAGATCCAAAGTTTCTCGTGAAACCTTCTGAGGGTTCATTGCCAGCTCAAATTAAACAATGCAAAACAAAATGAAACAAAACACGTCTGCAGGCCCGCTCCAGCCCTTGGCCTTCCCAGTTCAGAGCTGTCGGTGGCTGATGAGGGTGGAGGCAGTGGGGATGTGGTCAGAGAGTGTGTTTGGGGGCCCGCCCTGGCAGCCTGGTGGGGACAGCTCAGAGGAGGTGCCACCATAAGCCAGGCGGCATGGCTTGCTCATGAGACCCCAGCTGGAAGCATCTGGACCGCCTGGCACGGCCGCCCTCGGGCTGTCAAGAGACCCAGAGTAAACAGCCTGAACGCTTTCCCAAACACGCAGACCCCAAGCCGCCTGCGGCCTCCCCCTGCTCCCTGGGTGGGGAGATATCCCAAGACCCCTCTGCCTGCCTGACATCTGAGCTCAGGCCCAGGAAAAACAAACCCCGGACGGCTGGAGTGCCCCCGGGAAGAGGCAGCAGTCACGGGAGAGCCACTTGCAGACCGCACACTTGTGAACTTCATTTTAATTCTGTGCAGATGGAGGAGGCTGTCTGTGCAGATTTCCACCTCCCTACACAACCCCCTTCTTTCCTCTTGCAGAGAAAACAAAAACGGTGTCTCTCGAGATTGCTTTTGCACCGTTTAACAGGGTTATTTAAAGCCATTGCTTTTCTGCTGTCTTTTCAGAATGTACATTAAGAATACAAGGTGTCGTGAAGGATACTGGAGGGGTAGGTGGTGATGTGAAATTTCAGTTCTGTGTGTTTATTGTTCTGAACCACCCAAACCCACCCATGCCTGCTCTAAACTGTGGAATATGCTTAGTGGATGTTAAGTTGGAGCTACATTCACTGAAGGGAAAGAAATTTCTGAGAACAGACCTTTCATGGGCCTCTGTGAAACAGGTATTTCGTATATCATTAGTTCATTTAATCGTCATCGTGACCCAATTAGTTGTATAGTTTCATATAATGAATATATATATATATATATAATTTTTTTTTGAAACAGAGTCTCGCTCTGTCGCCCAGGCTGGTGCAGTGGCGCGATCTCGGCTCACTGCAAGCTCCGCCTCCTGGGTTCACGCCATTCTTTTGCCTCAGTCAACTGAGTAGCTGGGACTACAGGCGCCCACCACCACGCCCGGCTAATTTTTGTATTTTTAGTAGAGACGGGTTTCACTGTGTTAGCCAGGATGGTCTCGATCTCCTGACCTTGTGATCTGCCCGCCTCAGCCTCCCAAAGTGCTGGGATTACAGGCGTGAGCCACCGCGCCCGGCCGAATATATTTTTTAGATAGCAAAGGGAATTTATTTGCTCATATAGTTGGAAAGTCTGTGGTAAGGACTTCAGGCATGGCTGAATCCAGGAGCACAAATGCCATCATCAAGAATCTCTCAGGCTGGGCGTGGTGGCTCACACCTGTAACCCCAGCACTTTGGGAGGCCGAGGCGGACAGATTACGAGGTCAGGAGTTCGAAACCAGCCCGGCCAGCATGGTGAAACCCCGTCTCTACTAAAAATACAAAAATTAGCCAGGCAAGGTGGCGCATGACTGTAGTCTCAGCTACTCAGGAGGCTAAGGCAGGAGAATCGCTTGAACCCAGGAGGCAGAGGTTGTGGTGAGCTGAGATCGCACCCTTGCACTCTAGCCTGGGTGACAGAGCGAAACTTTGTCTCAAAAAAAAAAGGATCTCTCTCTTGGCCAAGTATGGTGGCTCACCCCTGTAATCCCAGGACTTTGGAAGGTCGAGGTGGGCAGATTACCTGAGGTCAGGAGTTCGAGACCAGCCTGGCCAACACGGTGAAACCCCGTCTCTACTAAAAATACAAAAATTACCTGGGTGTGGTGGCAGGCGCCTGTAATCCCAGCTACTTGGGAGGCTGAGGCAGGAGAATCTCTTGAGCCCGGGAGGCAGAGGTTGCAATGAGCCAAGATCGAGCCATTGCACTCCAGCCTGGGTGACAAGAGCAAAACTCCATCTCAAAAAAAATTTTTTTTAAAGAAGAATCACTCTCTTGGCCAGATGTGATGGCTCACACTTGTAATCCCAGTACTTTGGGAGGCCAAGGCAGGAGGATCACTTAAGCTCAGGAGATCAAGACCAGCCTGGGCAACATAGTAAGACCCCATTTCTACCAAAAATAAATAAATAAATAAATAATTTTTCTCTCTCCGTCTCTTGCCTCTGCTCTCCTCTGTGATCGTATCATTCATTATCAGGTAGGCCTTTCCCTCAGAGGGGCAAAGAGGGCCCCCAGCAGTTCCAGCCTTATCCCCAACCAACTAAACATTTTTGGTGGAAAGAGAATATTTTCCAATAGTTCCAGCTAAACTCCCACGGTTGAATCTCACTGGTCCGGTGTGGGTCACGTGCCCATCCTCTGGTCAATCTCTATGGTTACAGCAATAGAATTCATGATAACAAGCCCCTCCCTGGAGTCTGAGACTGTCAGCCTCACTAGAATAGAAATGGAGATAGGTAGTTACTATCCTCAGAAGGAGCCCTAGATGCTGACATTCAAAAATAACAAATGCCTACCACAGTGGGGCATGTGAGAAGAATAGGTGAGTTCTATGACATCTTGCACAGCAAGGCTGCCGTGACAGTTGCACGGGTTGTGCACCGCACATCTCTACAGGGGCTCCATTTATGTTCACTATCACCCTATGCTTACAGATTTATCATGATAAATTTCCAACAGACTGCAGTTAAACATCTTCAGGAAGGGAAGTGTGATCGACTGAAAATGAAAAACATGGTTGCAGTGTTTTGCAACTCTTCCTGTCAAGAGGTAGAGTCTATTTCCTTACCCCTCAAATCTGGGTGGCCTCGAGACTTGCTTTGACCAATAGAATATAGTAGAAGTGACTCTACAAATTTTGAGGCTAAGACTTAAGAGGCTTAGTTTCCACTCTGACCCTCCTGGCGTGCTGCCTGAGACTGCCCGATAAGACTACCCCATAAGAAGGCAAACAGCCCCCAGGAGGGTGAGAGGTCACGTGAAGGAGACCCAAGGTTGCCCCAACCAACCAGCTCTGGACTGGAGAACCCAGGAAGGTGAGACAAACTGCTGGGTGAACTGTGCTGTGCCAACTCATTGAAGCTGAGAACTCAATTTCCCAGAATTTCCTCCCCATGTGGTTCTGGTTAGAGATGACCAAAAGAGGAACATGAGTGAAATTTGGAGGGTGGAGACAAAGCAGTGGCCGTGACTCTCTGAAGGTCACTGTGGTCCGGTGTGATGGTGGGTGGTGTCTCCCGAGATCACCTCCCAAAAACCTTTTTTTTTTTTTTTTTTTTTGAGACAGGGTCTCGCTCTGTCACCCAGGCTGGAATGCAGTAGTGCGATCTCGGCTCACTGCAACCTCTGCCTCCTAGGCTTAAGCAATCCTCCCACATCAGCCTCCTGAGTAGCTGGGACTACAGGCACGTACCACCATGCCAGGCTCATTTACGCATTTTTAGTGGAGACAGGGTTTCGCCATGTTGCCTAGGCTGGTCTCCAACTCCTGGGCTCAAGCAATCTACCAATCTCCGCCTCCCAAAGTGCTGAGATTACAGGTGTGAGCCACTGTGCCTGGCTCCAGATAAATTACTTGCACCCAAATTTCTGTCTCAGCATCAGCCTCTGGGGGAACCAAGTCTAAGACAGGCTTCTTAGGAAACCCTGAGTTCCCCTAGGTTGTGTGCTGAAGGAATGCAGTGACAGAAATCAGAGCAGAAAGAGATCAACCTTCCCTTTTAATCTTTCATTTATTCATTCATTTTACAGTCAATGAGTCCCTGCTGTGTGCCCGCGCTGGAGACAGAAAGAGCCCAGAACTTGGAGTCAGCCAGGCTAGTTCTAACTCCAGCCCTGAGACACAGACAAGTCCCCTAAGCTCTTGGAGCCTCATCTGATCCTCACAATGGTCCTGCGAGGCAGAAAACCTCATGACCCCAGTGCCCATGAGGAAATGGAAGCACAGAGAGATTGGGTGACCTGCCTAAGGCCACACAGCTAAACAGTGGCAGAACCAGGATTTGAACCTGGGAGTCAATTCCAGATCCCATGCGCTTAGTAACTTTCTCAGGAGTTCCAGAGACTGGGCTGATTGACGAAAGTTCCAGAATTTAGGACTTGTTCCAATAAATGGTATGAATTAGTTCCCCTATGTTTGTGAGAAAGATCCCACTACTTTACTTTAAAAAAACAAAACGAACAAAAAAAAAACTTCTTTTTATACAGTGAGTCAGAGTCTTGCTGGAGTGCAGTGGCACAATCTCAGCTCACTGCAACCTCTGCCTCCCAGTTTCAGGCAATTCTCCTGCCTCAGCCTCCCAAGTAGCTGGGACTACAGGCTCATACCACCATGCTCTGCTAATTTTTGTAATTTTTTTTTTAAGACAGTCTTGCTCTGTTGCCCAGGCTGGAGTGCAGTGGTGCAATCTCAGCTCACTGCAACCTCTGCCTCCTGGGTTCAAGGGATTCTTCTGCCTCAGCCTCCTGACTAGCTGGGACTACAGGCAGGCATGACCATGCCTGGTTAATTTTTGTATTTGTAGAGACCGGTTTCACCATATTGGCCAGGCTGGTCTCCAACTCCTGACCTCATGATCTGCTGGCCTCGGCCTCCCAAAGTGCTGGGATTAC
Source organism: Pan troglodytes (assembly GCF_028858775.2). Taxonomy (NCBI): domain Eukaryota; kingdom Metazoa; phylum Chordata; class Mammalia; order Primates; family Hominidae; genus Pan; species Pan troglodytes. The sequence continues at coordinate 14,274,864 of NC_072416.2, forward strand.
AGGCGTGAGCCACCGCGCCCAGCCTGTAATTTTTTTTTAGTAGAGACGGGGTTTTATCATGTTGGCCAGGCTGGTCTCGAACTCCCAACCTCAGGTGATCCGCCCACCTTGGCCTCCCAAAGTGCTAGGATTACAGGCGTGAGCCACCTTGCCCGGCCTTTTAAAACATTTCAAGCTCTACTAGGTCCACTATATTTTTAATGTGCTACTGGTGAAAATATATTTCTTCTTTTTTTTGTTTTTTTTGAAATGGAGTCTCTGTCGCTCAGGATGGAGTACAGGGGCACGATCTCGGCTCACTGCAAGCTCCACTTCCTAGGTTCACGCCATTCTCCCACCTCAGCCTCCCAAGTACCTGGGACTACAGGCACCCACCACCATGCCTGGCTAATTTTGTTTTTGTATTTTTAGTAGAGACAGGGTTTTAATGTGTTAGCCAGAATGATCTCTATCTCCTTGTGATCCGCCTGCCTCGGCCTCCCAAGGTGCTGGGATTACAGGTGTGAGCCACTGAGCCCGGCCTTTTTTTTTTTTTTTTTTTTTTTTGAGACAGAGTCTCACTCTGTCTCACTCTGTCCAGGTGGGCTGGAGCTGCTCACCTCAACCTTGACCCCCTAGGCTCCAGTGATCCTCCTGCCTCAGCATCCCGTGTAGATGGAACTACAGGTGCACACTATCACACCCGGCTAATTGTTCTGTATTTTTTCTAGAGATGGAGTTTTGCCATGTTGTCCAGGCTGGTCTCGAACTCCTGGGCTCAAAGGATCCATTGACCTTGGCCTCCCAAAGTGCTGGGATTTGCAGGCGTGAGCCACTGCACCTGGCCAAAACATTTTTTTTTTTTTTTTTGAGTTGGAGTTTTGCTCTTTTCACCCAGACTGGAGTTCAGTGGTGCGATCTCAGCTCACTGCAGCCTTCACCTTCTGGGTTCAAGCGATTCTCCTGTCTCAGCCTCCTGAATAGCTGGGATTACAGACACCTGCCACCACACCTGGCTTTTTTTTTTTTTGGCATTTTTAGTAGGGACGGGTTTTACCATGTTGACCAGGCTGGTCTCAAACTCCTGACCTCAAGTGATCCACCCCCTCAGCCTCCCAAAGTGCTGGGATTACAGGCTTGAGCCACCACGCCCAGCTGACAATTTATTTTTGAAATCCAAAATGTTTCTGTTTCCTACTTTAATGCAGAAAAGTGCTACCCTGAACACTGACCTAATGCATCACTCACAACAGGGTTCTAAGTCAACTACAAAGGGCCTCTCCACTTTGATTTTTTCATGCATCTTACATTTCACTATCTTTACTCTTCCATGGAAACTTCACTTCTTTAAGCTGGATGAAATTGGGATCTGAGCCCCCCTTGCTACAGGGGGAAAGCCCTTGCCTCTCAGATGCCTATCTTCCCAGACACCCCTGCCAAGCTTCTTTTTGTTTTTGAGACAGGGTTTGCTCTTTAACCCAAGCTGGAGTGCAGTGGCACAATCTTGGCTCACTGCAGCCTCTACCTCCAGGGCTCAGGTGATCCTCCCACCTCAGCCTCCCAAGTGGCTGAGACTACAGGCACACACCACCATGCCTGGCTAAACAAGCTTCTTCCAGTCTGATCCCATCACCCTAGGAACCCGGGTGTGGACGGCCTCTCTTACCTTTGTTGCAGACGCGTCCCTCCTTCCTAGCCCCAGGGGCTATGTCATGCACATGACCAAGCCTGGCCAGTGGCTACCCAGCATCTCCTGAGCCTCAGTGATTGCTCCAGTAATGGGCATGTGACCCAAGCCAAGCCAATGACAATCAACCCCAAGACCCTTGCTGGAGCTCCTTGAATAAGACGAATTCTTTACAAGGCTGGTGAGATGAAAACCCGGAGCTGCCCAGCACCATCTTTGCCAGCAGGTAGAGCAAGCCCACTGGAGAATGAAGCCAACACAGAGAACAGCCAGGCTTGGAGTTGGAGACAGATCCCTGACAGCATGGTCTGAGCTTCTGGATCCAGCCAGGCCTGAAGCTCTTGCCCTCCCCACTTCCCAGTGACACAATACATTCTGCAATGGCATAAACCAATTCCAGTGGGATTCTGGTTTTTGCAGCATTCTGCTATTCATCCTGACTAATGTATTAGACTTAAAAAAATACAAGGCCTGGGAGCGGTGGCTCACGCCTGTAATCCCAGCATTTTGGAAGGCCGAGGTGGGCAGATCACCTGAGGTCAGCAGTTCGAGACCAGCCTGGCCGACATGGCAAAACCCCATCTCTACTAAAAATACAAAAATTAGCCAGGTGTGGTGGTGCACGCCTGTAGCCCCAGCTACTCTGGAGGCTGACGCAGGAGAATGGCTTGCATCCGGGAGGCAGAGGTTGCAGTGAGCCGAGATTGTGCCACTGTGCTCCAGCCTGGGTAACAGAGCAAGACTCAATATCAAAAAATAAATAAAAATACAAAAATTAGCCGGGCGTGGTACCACACATCTGTAGTCCCAGCTACTCGGGAGGCTGAGGCAGGAAAATCATTTGAACCCAGGAGGCAGAGGTTGCAGTGAGATTGCGTCACTGCACTCCAGCCTGAGCGACAGAGTGAGACTCTGTCAAAAAAAAAAAAAAAAAAAAAAAAAAAAAAACAAGGCCTGTGATTCTCCGTTGGCCCAAGACAAGCACAGTCCTGAAGAACACAAAGACACATTTGCTCCTTGAAAGATTCACAGGAGGGGAAAAATATTTCCCATTCTGTTGTAATGAATCAATACCCAAATAAGACCTGGTTCGTTTCTCAAGCAGGTAATCCTGCCCAACAGCCATGACTCATCCCAGCCCCAACCAGCCCTGAGGTTGGTGGGGCCCCAGATAACTCGCTAAACTTGGGGCCGCCCCAGACTTTCCATGTTTGCGTGTCTCCTCTCCTTTCTCTTCCAGCTAAGAGTCCTGGGAACTCTTTCTAGAGTTCCAAGTAAACGCTTTGCAGAACGCCCAACCCAGATCAACACCCAGTAGATGCTCTCAGAGCACAAGGAGACATCCGGAGATCTTGCTTTTACCGAAAGTATCCAATGAAAGGGAAAAAACAAAGTTGGTCTTGACCCTTTCTATTTTTTTATTTTTTTGTTTCTTTTAGTCAAGATCTTGCTCTGTTGCCTGGGCTGGAGTGCAGTGGCACGATCATAGCTCACTTCAGCCTCAAACTCCTAGGGTCAAGGGATCTTCCCGCCTTAGCCTCCGAGTAGCTGGGATTACAGGTGTGTGCCACCATGGCTGGCTAATATTTTTTCTTTTCTTTTTTTTTTTTTTTTGAAACTGAGTCTTGCTCTGTCATCCAGGCTGGAGTACAGTGGCGTGTTCTCAGCTCACTGCAACCTCCATCTCCCGGGTTCCAGTGATCCTCCTGCCTCAGCATTCCTAGTAGCTGGGATTTCAGGCGCACACCACCATGCCCAGCTAATTTTTGTATTTTAGTAGAGACGGGGTTTCGCCATATTGGCCAGGCTGGTCTCGAACTCCTGACCTCAAGTGATCTGCCCGCCTTGGCCTCCCAAAGTGCTGGGATTATAGGCGTGAGCCACTGCTCCCAGCCTATTTTAGTTTTTTTAGAGACTGGCATCTCACTATGTTGCCCAGGCTGGCCTTGAACTCCTGGCCTCAAGTAATCCTCCCGCCTCGCCCTTCCGAAGTGCTGGGATTACAGGCATAAGCCACGGCACTCAGGCTTGCCCCCTCTTACCAAGTGCTGGGATGGCACCCAGGACCTCAGCAGCAAAGGGAGCCTAACAGGCATCAGATGAGGAAGGCTCAGAAGGCTGAGCGCAGGGAAGGAGCCTCTGTCCGCAGGACACCGAGGACTTCGGGGAAGGCACTCAGCCGGGAAGTCAGACATGACCTCATCCTAGTTGAGGTTCCGTAGAAGCAGAGCCTGTGATGGAGATGTGGGTGCATGTGGTTTTCTAGAAGTGAGGGTTCTCAGAAGAGGGGAGTAAGGAGACAAGGTGCAGGAGGAAGAACAGCAGACAGGTCCCAGCTGGAGGCCTGATCCCAAGGCAGGCCTGAAGTAAGAGTTTTCTGAGTCAGTCCCACCAGGAGGCAAGGGGGCCCTGCTGAGGACCTGTCCTCGGCCAGTCGGTCCTTCTGGGGTCCCTCTGGGCTGCCAAGAAGGGTGGGTGAGGGGTGGGAAACACAGCTGTGAGCAGTCAGCGGCCACACTCGAAGCAGCCGGCTCCTTCCTTCCTCTTCTTGGCTGCACACCTGCTTTTGGGGAAGGAGCTCATGGACTGGTTGCAGCTGGGGTGGGAAGAATTAAACAGACACGGCTGAGCTCAGTGCTTGAGGGCCCAGGGCTTCCGAGGCAGAGGCAGCCAGTTTCGAATCATGATTCTGGGTTGACTCAAGTCTCCAGCGTGGAGCTCCAGGGGTGCGCAGCTCATGGAGTGCGGTACGGATTAACAAGGCCATGTGGTAGGCGCTCTTCCCCCCACAGCCTGGCGCATGGCAAATGCTCAACAAATCATGGCTTTGCAAACATCTCCAAGTGTCACAGGCCTGGCCGCTATGGTGGGAGAGTTAACATCAGTCGCCAGGTGTTGAGGAGGGAAGAGAAGGAGTTCGGGTGCCTTCCTGGACTCATTCCAGCACCCACAGGTGCTCAGCGCACTTCTATCTGGGTCAGGTTTTGCTCCTTCTCATCAAGTGCAAGGCGGGCACACAGGACCCCGGAAGAACGGAGGTCATGGGAGTCCAGATAGGAACCAGACCCCTGGCGTTGGGGGGGCTCCAAACCTCTGTGTTTGGGAGTGCTGGCTTCCCCAACTTCCCCTCCTAGCTTCAGCCCCTATGGATGGAAAAGTACCCCCAACTGGCATGACTGATCGATTGGTTTGGGGCACAAAGCTGGGTCCTCTCTGAGGAGCAACTTGGCAGGAGGTGCCCGCAGTCTGGCCTTGGCCTTGGCCACAGTGCTACTTTGAAACTGCTTTAAACTCGCCAATGATGTCCTAAAGCCCTGATGACAAATCCCAGCCTCCCGCAGGCCCTGCTCTGGCGGGGACACCTCTTGGGCCTCATTGCAAACCACACAACCCTCCTCCTGTGCCCCACCTGCTCCAGGCACACGGGAGTCCCTGTTGCTCCACAGCTTCAGGTCTCTCTGGCGGCAGTGCCTTCCCCTACCTGCCCCTGGCCAACTTTGTTTTTTTTTTTTTTTTTTTTTTTGGTGGTGAGACAGGGTCTCATTCTGTCACCTAGGCTGGAGAGCAGTGGAGAGATCAAAGCTCACTGCAGCCTCAAACTCCTGGGCTCAAACAATCCTCCCACCTCAGCTTCCTAGATAGCTGGGACTACAGGCACCCACCACCACGTCCAGATAATGTTTTTGTTTTATTTTTTTTCTAGAGACAGGGGTCGGGGTGGTCTCACTATGTTGGCCAGGCTGGTCTTGAACTCCTGGCCTCAAAATGATCCTCCCGCCTCAGCCTCCCAAAGTGCTAAGATCACAGGCATGGGCCACGGTGCCCGGCCTGCCACTACCTTTGACGCATGGACAAGAGGTAGCCTCCCGTGAGTAGCAGTAGCCACGATAATAGCAATCATTACTTTTTGCACCTGACTCATCTAAGCACTGTCTGCTTATTTTTGATATTATTGTCCCTGTTTACATTTGCAGAAACTGAGGCTTAACAAGGTTAAAGTCACCTGCCCATAGCATGTGGTGGACTTGGGATTTGGACTCAGGGCTGCAGAAAACAAATAACCAGGTCGCCATGGGGTAAGTGCACTGCAAGAGAAGCTGCTTACAAGTGAGCTATCGGTGTCCTGCGGCTGCAATTATCACATTACCACAAACTGAGGCGCTTAAAACAGCAATGTATTCTCTGTTCTAGAGTCTAAAAGCTTGAAATCAAAATGTCATCAGGACCACCTCCCCCTGGAGGATCTAGGGAGGGTCCTCTCTTGCTTCTTTCAGCTTCTGGTGGCTCCAGGCATCCTGGGGCTGGGGGCTGCAACACTCTGCACATGGCTTTTCGTTGTTGTTGTTGTTGAGACAGGGTCTCACTCTGTTGCCCAGGCTGGAGTGCAGTGGCGTGAACATAGCTCACTACAGCCACAACCTCCCGAACTTAGGTGATCCTCAGCCTTCTAAGTAGCCAGGACTACAGGCACACGCCACACAGCTGGCTAATTTTTTCATATTTTTGGTAGAGACAGGGTTTCACTACATTGCCCAGTCTGGTCGCGAATTCCTGGGCTCAAAGGATTCACCCTCCTCAACCTCCCAAAGTGCTGGGATTACAGGCGTGAGCCATGGTGCCCAGTCACCACACGGCCGCCTTCTCTCCCGTGTGTGTGGGTTAAAGCTCCGTGTCTTTCTTGCACAGACACCCGTCATTGGGTTTAGAACCCACCCTAAATCCAGGATGATCTCATCTCGCGATTCTTAACTTGATGACATCTGCAAAGACCCTATTTTCTTTTCCTTTTTTTTTTTTTTTTTTTGAGACGGAGTCTTGCTCTGTCTACAGGCTGGAGTGCAACAGCACAATCTCAGCTCACTGCAATCTCTGCCTCCCTGCTTCAAGCTATTCTTCTGCCTCAGACTCCTGAGTAGCTGGGATTACAGGTGTGCGCCACCACGCCCGGCTAATTTTTTTGTCTTTTTAGTAGAGACGGGGTTTCACCGTGTTAACCAGGATGGTCTTGATCTCCTGACCTCGTGATCCACCCGCCTCGGCCTCCCAAAGTGCTGGGATTACAGGCTTGAGCCACTGCGCCCGGCCTCGCAAAGACCCTATTTTCAAATCAGGTCACCTTCACAAGTGCTGGGAGTTAGGTCGTGGACGTGTCTTTCGGGGAGGGGCCATTATCAAGTAACTACAGCTGCTGTGGGGAACAGGATTAGGCAATACGCTGGCCCCTCCCCACATGGACTGAGAAAGGTGAGGATGACCCTGGAGAGAAGGTGAAGGAGGCACCGAGATGACAGAGACAGGGAGAGGGACAGAGAGGGCTACTATGCTCCACTGTCTGCTGGAAACCCTGTTGACAAAGGAGGAAGCAACCCAGGGAAGCTCCCGCAGGTCCCAGCTCAGAACAAACAGCTACCCCTGACTCTGCGGGCCCAGAGCAGTTCACTGCCAGCCGGCCCCTGTGGGCTCTTTGGCCTGCACTCCCTGGCACGTGGGATCCCTTGGCCCCATCTGGAGGAAGCCCCACCGAGCCAGAGCCAGGGGAAGAACTGCTGGCTGGACCCCAGGCCCAAGGCAGACGCCACCCAGGCCCTTCTTTCGGTTCTGCAAACGCCACTGGCTCTGCTGGCTCTGAGCGCAGAGTCCAGCCCCCATGCACATGACTATGCGGTGCCCTCAGCCCCCGCACGGGTCAGAGTTTTCCGTGTGCCGCCTCCTCGTCCTTCTTCTTCTGCCGAATGCCTGGAATTCCACAGGAATTTCCACAGAGGCCCACCCCACTCTGAGCCTCCTAGTGAAGGAAACAAAGGCCAGCTCTGAGGCCCAGGGCTGGGAGGGCTGAGCTGGCAGCCACTCCAGAGATTTGCTGTCTTAGATAGGAAAGGACGGCCTGGGATCCTGCACCCATGACACCCTCTTAGAGGCCCTACTTTGGGGCCTGGGAAAGGAGGTCTCTCTAGCCCCGTCACCCCTGCATACACATAAGTGCATCCCCCAACACACGTGCACACAGGAACCAGACACATCACGCTGGAGGCAAGATGGGTAGACATATTCCCAGGGGTGCACCCATCCACACGGACCTGGGGCAGCCCAGGGCCACCTGAACAGGCAAGTGGCCCAGCCTGAGTATTGCCTTGGAGCAAGCCAGCCAGGGCTCCAATCTCAGCTCTGCAACCTCAGGCAAGTTACTCAACCTCTCTGTGCCTCCCTCACCTCATTTGCAAATAGTAGTGTCAGAGGGGTTTGAACCAGAGCAACTCCATCTTGAATAGGGGCTGGGTAAAATGAGGCTGAAACCTACTGGGCTGCATTTCCAGACTGTTAGGCATTCTAAGTCACGGGATGAGATAAAAGGTCAACACAAGATACAGATCTAAATACTTTGCTGATAAAACAGGTTGCAGTAAAGACGCCGGCCAAAACTCACCAAAACCAAGACGGCGACGAGGGCGAACTCTGGTCTTCCTCACTGCTACACTCCCACCAGGACCATGACAGTTTACAAATGTCATGGCAACGTCTGGAAGTTACCCTAGATGGTCCAAAAAGGGGAGGCATGAATAATCCACCCCTCATTCAGCATATAGTCAAGAAATAACCTTAAAAATGGGCAACCAGCAGCCCTCACATGGGGCTGCTCTGTCTATGGAGTGGCCATTCTTTATTCCTTTTCTTTCCTAATAAACTTGCTTTCACTTTACGGACTTGCCCTGAATTCTTTCTTGCATGAGACCCAAGAACCCTCTCTTGGAGTCTGGATCGGGACCCCTTTCTGGTAACAGTAGTACCCACCTGAAAGGGTTGCTGTGAGGATTAACTGAATTGATGCATGGATAGCACCCAAACCCTGGAACATAGGAAGTGCCACATATATGTTTGTTGTGATTAGTGGCATCACACACGCAGACATGTGTAAGGCCACTTAGCAATACACAGACACATGCAGAGGAACATACAGAACCTCAACAACTCACATGCAAATGGACACACAGACATGAATACACATGTGCAGAGACTCATGGGCACTTATACACACATGCATACAGGTGAGACCATCTTTGCAAAAATTATAACAGAAAATTGTTGACAGTGAAGGAGACCTGATCTAAACAACCCCCATCTTGCCTTTCACCTCCAAACTGCTCTTCATCATTCCTGGACTTGGGCCAAACTAACTCTGGGGAACATTTAGTTTACAGTTTAAGTGATACTTTTGTTTTTAGTGTACAGTTTCATGATAATGATTCCCTTCCCCAAAACTCAACCGCCTTTGTGAAGGTAACAAAAGGCCACCAGGTTACGAAGCTAAGGAATCAGAGAAAGCTAAATTCTGCTAAGGTGTAGACATACATGATTACCAGCCATTATTCCAGAGGCCACAAGATTTGCAACTTCCCCTATTGCCCCTGCAGATAACATCACTATTGTAGAATCTAAGATCAGCCTTTTGAAACATCTTCTCAGGTTTTTGCATTTCTGACGATCCACTGAGGACTCAGTGCACGTGAGGACCATTTTCCATAACCCTATGATTGCATCCCCAACCAGTCAGCAGCACCCATTCCCTGGCCAGACAAACTATCCTTGAAAAACCCTAGCCTCTGAATTTTCAGGGAGACTGACTTGAGTCATAAAACTCTGGTCTCTACCAGGCATGGTGGCTCACATCTGTAATCCCAGCACTTTGGGAGGCCAAGGCGGCAGATCACTTGAGGTCAGGAGTTCAGGACCAGCCTGGCCAACCTGGCGAAACCCCGTCTCTACTAAAAATGCAAAAATTAGCTGGGCGTGTTGGTGGGCACCTATAATCCCAGCTATTTGGGAGGCTGAGGCAGGAGAATCGATTGAACCCGGGAAGCGGAGGTTGCAGAGAGCTGAGATCACGCCATTGCACTCCAGCCTGGGCATCACAGTGAGACTCCATCTCAAAAATAAAATAAAATAAAATAAAATAAAACAAAATAAAATAAAATAAAACTCCAGTCTCCCATTCAGCCAGCTCTGTGTGAATTAAACTCCTTCTCCCTTGCAAATTCCCCTGTCATGATAAATCAGCTCTATCTGGGCAGTGGGCAAAAGAATCTATTAGGTGGTTATACGGATACACAAATGCACATTCAGAGCATAAAGACAGATGCACCCACAGTGATTGTGCAAACGCTTGCATAGACACACACGCATGCACGCATGTAGATACCAATCAACGCTGGGGCGATGTCTGCAACCAGCCCTCCAGCCAGAGCCAACCCCTGTACTGGTTCATGATGGTTCCAGTGCCTCCTCTCCCTCTCCCCTCCCTTATGCCCTCCACCCTGGCTCACCTTTGTCCAGGACACACCTGGGAGTGGCCATGGGGACAAGAAGCCTTCCACGTCCTTCAACAGGCTCCTTTGTCACCTCTCGGGTTATAATACACCAGCTCACACACAGGCCAGTTTCTGTCTGCCTGACTGCAGATATGCCCAAAGTGCCCACTTCAAGGAGGAAATGAGACCCTGGGCCGCAGTAGCCTCTGACCCCATATCTGCCTCTCTGACCAAGGGGAAGAAAAACGCCCAAACTGCAACAGCTCCCACCTGTCTCCCTTCCTCTGGGTCAGTGTCCCCACAGGGACCCTTTTTGTCAACAGCGCCTCAGCCCAGACCATGTGGATTAAAAGCTTTCCTCTGTGGGACATACGGAGCATTTCTGAGCCACACTCCCAGTACCTTTTTGACTCCTCCAAGACCTGTGTCGCAGGTGGCAGGGTTCCACACCTACACGGGCACATGGGGCCAGACTCGGGCTCTGGGTAGCACAAAGACACGGGGTATTTACAGGAGATGTGGCTGGAGGGTCTGGAAGAACAAAACACTAGGGCCATCACAGGCTGGGTTATTTTTCCTCCCCAAGGCTCAGTCTGCTCATCTGTAAAAGGGGGTGAGAAGAACCGCCATCTGTACTGGGCACGAACATTGTGTGGGGCTACTCAGGCTCTGAGCTCCATCCCAAGCATGGAGAAATTTCCCTCCTTAGAAGGCTTGCAATTCTCCAGCCTCCTCGGAGCCGGGCTGGGGCAATCAGGTGTGCTTGCTCCAGATGGAATGGGTGCTAGTGAAGCAGCGTCGTTGTCTGGGGTAAATACCCGAGATTTGTTTTCTGACAGGGATGCGGACACACCAGATTGAAGTTAAGAGCAGAAGTGTAATACGCGAAAGAAAGAGAAGCACTCTCTGCGAAGAAAGGGGTCCCAGAGAAAATGGGTTACTGCTTCCGCAGTGGAATGCAGAAGGTTTTACAGATGAGCTTGAGAAGGCGGAGTCTGATTTACATAGGGCACGAAGATTGGTCAGACCAGGTGTGCTATTTGCATAGCACGTGAAGAACTGGTTAGGACTAGGTGTACCTTTTGCATAGTGCATGAAGAAGCTGGCTGCCCCACCCTAATCTTTTATTATGCAGATGAGCTCTCTACCTGGCCAATGCCAATGTTGCCTGTTCCTTTACGGTACACACGATGACAAAGAAAAGGGAAGATAGAGCCCCCGTGTTGAACACACCTGGCCTTCAGGTAGCCTTTTCCTATTGGCACAGCTGCCGGCATTCACCTGTGCAATCTTCCAGCTTGCTTATCTATGTCTGCAGCTCGATTTTCCAGGCTGCTCTTTGTCAGAAAAGAAATGATGTGGAGGCTACTTTTTATTAAAAGTGAAATTCCACCGAGGACTCTGTTGCCCTTACTATCTGCCTAAATAATTTATTTTTCTTTTTTTTTTTTTTTTTTGAGATGGGGTCTATCTTTGTTGCCCAGACTGGAGTGCAGTGGCACAATCTCAGCTCACTGCAGCCTCCGCCTCCCAGGTTCCAATGATTCTCCTGCCTCAGCCTCCTGGGTAGCTGGGATTACAAGCACACACCACCAGTGTGCTCATCTGTAAAAGTGAGCCCAGCTAATTTTTGTATTTTTAGTAGAGATGGGGTTTCACCATGTTGGCCGGGCTGGTCTCGAACTCCTGATCTCAGGTGATTCGCCCACCTCGGCCTCCCACAGTGCTATGATTATAGGTGCAGGCCACCGCGCTTGGTCTGCCTAAATAATTTCTTTCTATCTCCTGTATCACTAGCACCACAGAGAAGTGGAGAAGGGGCCTCACAGTAGGTGGCAGGAACGCCCATCTCTTTGGGCCAGTGTGGCTGCCTTGGGTCCAGGGTTGCAGCCTGGGAATGGAGCCACAGTAGAGTGGTCCAGTTCCGGGCATTCATTGGTGGCTCACTCTCTATCCCATCTTCAGTGCTGGGGCAGAACTACTCAGTCCTCTTTCTGTAAATTCTTCTTCTGCTTACATCAGCCAGGTCTGTTTCTGCTGCTGGCAGCTGGGGACCTGGGCTCACCTATGGCCTGGTAAAACTGCCGTGAGGAGCAAATGAAACAATCCACCAAGGACTCAGCACAGTGCCTGCCCATGAGGGGCACACAGCACGTGCACAAGCCTGCTATTCACAGCATAGGCTGCACGCAGCGGCTCACGCCTATATTCCCAGCTGAGGTGGGAGGATCACTTGAGTCCAGGAGTTCAAGACCAGCCTAGGCAACATAAGGAGCTCCTGTCTCCACAAAAAATTTAAAAATTAGCCAGGCATGCCGGTGGTGCCTGTAGTCCCAGCTACTCCAGAGGCTGAGGTGGGAGCATCACTTGACCCTAGGAGTTTGAGGCTTCAATGAGCCATGATTGTGCCACTGCATGCTAGTCTGGGTGACAGAGTGAGAACCTTACTCAAAAAAAAAAAAAAAAAAAAAAACCATATATATATATATATATATATATATATATATATATATATATATATACATATATATATGATTAGCCCAGCTCTGTCATCTGCCAGCCAGGAACCTGAGTACATCACATCACCTCTTGGCCTCAGTTTTCTCAACTGTAAGATGGGAACAGTAATAGTCCACTTCCCCATAGGTTTGGGGTGATGATTAAATGAGATAATGCACATAACAAGTGCTCAGTATTTCCCATTGATGATAGTGCTTGCCTTCACATGGTAACAGCATGATTTCTTTGAGTTTTATGAAATAAGAACTGAGTAGGTGTCCTCAAACTCAGAGGGAAAAAATACACTGGAGCTGGGTATGGTGGCTCACGCCTATAATCCCAGTACTTTGGGAGGCCGAGGCAGGCGCATCACGAGATCAGGAGTTTAAGACCAGCCTGACCAACATGATGAAACCCAGTCTTTACTAAAAATACAAAAATTAGCCGGGCATGGTGGTGCATGTCTGTAATTCCAGCTACTCAGGAGGCTGAGGCAGGAGAATCATTTGAACCCGGGAGGTGGAGGTTGCAGTGAGCTGAGATCACGCCTCAGCACTCCAGCCTGGGCCGACAGAGCAAGACTCTGTCTCAAAAAAAAAAAAAAAACCCTGGAAATTTAGCATCTAACTTTAATTCCTAATGGAGCAATTCTCATGTTAATATTAGCAGATTTCCAATAGGAATCACAGGTATTTTTAATTCCACAATCTCATTTTAGATATACATAGCTGGCTACCTTTTTAACCTGTGTATTTTTTTTTTTTTGCGTTGAAAAAATATTCTGGATAGTAAACTTTAGTTATTTAAACGCGTAACAAATTGTTCAAGGAAATGGGTACTGACGTCAACAACTTATTGTGAAATGCATCCAAAAAGTAAGATGTGTAGAGTGACGGATGCACGGGTGAATGGTTAGGTAGAGAGAGGGATAGAGGGATGGATGGATGGATGAGTAAACAAATGGGTAGAGGTTAGAGGGATGGTTAGAGGGAGACAGGAATGGATGCATAGCTGGTCAGAGGTAGGGATGGATGGATGAATAAATGGATGGGTAGATGTATGGATGGGTAGATGGATGAATGGTTAGAGGGAGAGAGGGATGGATGGATAAATGGTTAGAGGGAGGGATGGATGGATGGATAAACGGATGGATGGGTGGTTAGAGGGTGGGAGGGATAGATGGGGCATGGATAGATGGGTAGATGAATGAATGATTAGAGGGAGGGAAGAATAAATGGTTGAGTGGTGGATGCATGGGTGGATAGATGGGTGGATGGATGGTTAGAAGGAGGGAAGGATGGATGGGTGGGTGGGATGCATGTACGGGTGGGTGGGTGGGTGGGTGGATGGATGGATGGATGGATGGATGGATGGACAGATGGATGGATGGACAAATAGGACAAAATGTTATCTGGGTGATGTATACATAGGTATTCCCCGTATAGTTCTTTCAACTTTTCTTTATATTTGGACATTTTTACAATAAAACTTTGGAAGAAAGATTAAAAAAAAAGAAAGAAAGAAAAAAGAATGAAACAGAGAGAAAAGGACATCCAAAGTCTGGGCAAAGAAAAAAGATTCATCTTTAAAATAATCTTTTTAGGCCAGGTGCGGTGGCTCATGCCTGTAATCCCATCAATTTGGGAGGCCGAGGAGGGTGGATCACTTGAGGTCAGGAGTTCAAGACCAGCCTGGCCAACATGGTGAAACCCCATCTCTACTAAAAACACAAAAATTAGCCAGGGCCTCTGCCTCCTGGGCTCAAGAGATCCTGCCCTCTCAGCCCCCCAAGTAGCTGGGAGTACAGGCGAGAGCCACCATGCCCGGATAATTTTTGTATGTTTCCTAGAGACATAGTTTCACCGTGTTACCCAGGCTGGTCTTGAACTCCTGGCTCAAGCAATCCACCTGCCTTAGCCTCCCAAAGTGCTGAGATTACACGTGTGAGCCACCGCACCCGGCCAACAATGTGTCGATGTAGATAACCTTGTTTGTTGACTGTCCTCTCAGTAGAAAGGGAGGTCCACTCTGCCAGGGCTGGGTCCTTATTAGGCATTCACGGCTGGATCCGCAGGGCTGAGCACTGCATCCAGCACATAGCAGCTGCTCAGCACATGTTCGTGGAGCGATTGAGTGTGTAAGTCAGTGAATGAACAAACGAATGAAGGGGTTCTCGCTCTGATACTTGTTCTGCAGCCTGGGAAACTGAAGCTCAGAGATGAAGTGACTTCACCGAGGTCACACGGACAGTGGGCGGCAGAACTGGAGCTACCTACGCAATTGGGATTACGAAATATTTCACAAGTGCCAAGAAGTGCACATGATGCAGGGCTCTAGAAGGCTTCCTCTTCGATTTGTCACAGTCCCTGCAGCAGAGAGGCAGCCCAAGGCTCTGCAAATCACTGCCACTTCATCACGGCTGCAGCCACCCTTGTGCAGGCCCTGGCTCGAGGTCTTCTCACTCGATGCTGGTATGGGGGTGATGATCATCCATCTGGCAGGTCACAAGGACAACCCTCCGGATGGGAAATCTGATCCTAATTGCTGAGTCACAGCTAAACGGCAGAATGACGTCGTCTGTAACCATGGCATGCATTCCAAACTCAGCCCCAGCTTGGCTTCTCCTCAAGTTTGAGTGAGCCCCTGTCAGTCTACACCACCTCTCCTCATGTTCGGCTGTTTTCAAGCCGGCACACTGGCAAAGATGCTGCCAGGAAGGAAGGAAGCCAAGCCCAGGGAGAGGAGAGAGCTGGTTTGCTGTGGGTGGCCAGGAACAAGGTCCCGTGTGTGGAGGAGACAGAACACAGTCGTGATACCAGGCCGGGAGCAGTGGCTGACTCCTGTAATCTCAGAATTTGGGGAGGCTGAGGTGGGAGGACGGCTTGAGCCCAGGAGTTCAAGACCAGCCTGGGAAACATAAGGAAACCCATCTCTATTAAAAAAAAAAAAAAAAATCAGCCAAGCACGGTGGTGCATACCTGTAGTATCTGCCACATGGGAGGCTGGGACAGGAGGGTTGCTTGAGCCCAGGAGGTCGAGGCTGCTGTGAGCCGTGATTATGCCATTGCACTCCAGCCTGGGCAACAGAGGGAGACCCTGTCTCAAAGAAAGAAAGAAAAAGAGAAGGGAGGGGAGGAGGGGAAGGGTAAAGGCCACATACTGGCAGGTACAGCCTCCTGCCTGACCCCCATTCCCAGGAGCCCCTTTCAGAGAGTAAAGAGAGCTGGAACAAGGGAGCAATGCTGACGGAAGGACAGACAGACAGATGGACAGACTGCACTGGGGGCAGAAGGGCCCGCAGGCTCCAGACGAACACGATCAGCAGGAGAAAGCAGGCCATGCGCAGGTGATGTGGGTGCCAGAAGCAACCTAGCAGATAGAGGAATTCCAATAACCGCACAGCACTCAAGTAAAATAAAAACACCGTGACTTCTCAGCAAGCCAGTATGGCCCCCTAGAGGCCAAGGGCAGAATTTTATTTTTATCTATCTATCTCTCTGTCTATCTCTCTATGTGTCATCTATCTATCTATTTTCGAGACAGAATCTCGCTTTGTCGCCCAGGATGGAGTGCAGTGATATGATCTCGGCTCACTGCAACCTCCGCCTCCAGGCTTCAAGTGATTCCCCTGCCTCAGCCTCCCAGGTAGCTGGAATTATAGGTGCGAGCCATCGCAGCCAGTTAATTTTTGTATTTTTAGTAGAGACGGGGTTTTCACCATGTTGGCCAGGCTGGTCTCTTAACTCCTGGACTCAAGTGATTCACCCGCCTTGGCCTCCCAAAGTGCTGGGATTACAGGCATGAGCCACCGCGCTGAGCCTGTTGAGGCAAAGCATAACCCCAGATCCTCCTAGCCAATGGACCCCTCGCTTCTGAAACAGTTCCGGTGGTCAAGTTCTGGGCATGTCCTGGACTTCTTGGTTTTGCGGGGAGGAATCACTAGTTCTGGGTGTTGAGAGACATCAAAGCTTTTCCAACTGTGCATGTCTGGGATACCTGACTTGCTGTGTTGGCTCAGTTATATCTGCCAGGTAACTTGACCTTCTGTTATCAACAGAGTAGGTCCAGTTTGGGCTGGTCTTGCAGTTGTGTTTTCTTGAGGAACGGTTTGGGCTCAACCTGTCTTTCCAATCAGTTGAAACTGGAGCATCCCTCAGCCTCAGTTTCCCCAATATCCTGAACTCTGCTCCCTACATCGTGCACAAAGGCCAGATTTCTTATGAAACCATGTGGTGCAGGGTTAGAAAGAGACAGCCCTGGCCGAGCATGGTGGCTCATACCTGTAATCCCAGCACTTTGGGAGGCTGAGGCAGGCAGATCACCTGAGGTCAGGAGTTCGAGACCAGCCTGGCCAACATAGCGAAAGCCCGTCTCTACTAAAAATGCCAAAAAAATTAGCCAGGCATGGTGGCCCATGCCTGTAATCCCAGGAGGCTGAGGCAGGAGAATCTCTTGAACCCAGGAGGCGGAGGCTGCAGTGAGCCAAGATCCCAGCACTGCACTCCAGCCTGGCCAGCAGAGGGAGACTCTGTCTCAAAAAAAAAAAAAAAAAAAAAAAAAAGACAAAAAAGAAAGAGACAGCCCTTCTGTGCCCCCTGCCTGGGCAAATGACACCTCCACCCACATAGGCTCAAAGCTGGGGAGCAAGATATCCTCCTTACCACTGCCCTCTCCCACCCCCCACCTTTCCCAAACCCTCACAGGGCACAGCACAGATTACTCTGCACCCCAATATCCACTCTCCCCTTCTTCCAAAGCAATAGGACTTCCAATACGTAGCTGGGCACAGCTACCCAGAAATAAGACCACATTTCCCAGCCTCCCTTGTATATAGGTGTGGCCAAGGGGTTAAATTCTAGCCAACAGGATGTGTGCAAAAGTGAACTGCGCAGGTCCCTGCATGTGTCACTAAGGGAAAGGGCAGGTCTACCTCCATCATTAGCTTCCCTTCTCCTTTCCCCTTCCTGGTAGTTGGAGTGCAGGAGAGGGTGACCATCTGATTTGGACAATAAGAGCAAAGACAATCGTTTAGGGAAAATGGAGCAATAAGGTAGGAGGAGCCTGGGTCCCTGATGCCTTGGAATAGCCAAACCAGAGCTGCGACGCTTACTTACACCAGGACTGACTCTATGTTAAAGGGAAACAGAGGCCGGGTGTGGTGGCTCACGCCTGTAATCCCAGCACTCTGGGAGGCCGAGGCAGGCAGATCACTTGAGGCCAGGAGTTCGAGACCAGCCTGGCCAACATGGCAAAATCCTATCTCTACAAAAAATACAAAAATTAGCCGGGTGTGGTTGTGGGCGCCTATAGTCTCAGCTACTCGGGAGGGTGATGTAGGAGAATCATTTGAGCCCAGGAGACTGAGGCTGCAGTGAGCTGTGATTGCACCACTGCACTCCAGGCTGGGCAACATAGCAAGAAACTGTCTCAAAAAAAAAAAAAAAAAAAAAGGAAACAATCGTTTGTTGTTTAAACCAGTTATTTTAAGTCTTCAAAATGGCAGGTGAACCAGTGTCCCAACTAATAAAATCACCAAGTTCTGTGCATTTTGCCTCGTGCTGGTCACCTCAATTCATCTACTTCTTTTCTTCTTTTTTATTTTGAGACAGAGTTTCGCTCTTGTTGCCCAGGCTGGAATGCAATGGCATGATCGGCTCACTGCAAACTCCGCCTCCCGGGTTCAAGCAATTCTCCTGCCTCAGCCTCCTGAGTAGCTGGGATTACAGGCATGTGCCACCACACCTGGCTAATTTTGTATTTTTAGTAGAGACGGGGTTTCTCCATGTTGGTCAGGCTCGTCTCAAACTCCCGACCTCAGGTGATCCACCCGCCTTGGCCTCCCAAAGTGGTGGGATTACAGGCATGAGCCACCGCACCCGGCCATCTACTTCTTTTCATCTCCACGGACCCCAACCCATGCAAAGACATGGTCCCCTCCATCCCTTCCCTCACTTCCTGAGCTGCAAACTCACCAGCTTTCTGTCAGTTACTCGAATGTATCAGGCTCACTCCGGCAGCGGAGCCTTAACATATGCTACTGCCTGCTTCTTCCTCTCTTCATCTAATCACCTCCTATTTTTCCTTCAGATCTCAGCGTGACCACCAGCTCCTCTTCAAGAAAAGCTGTTAGTGACTACTCTGATAGGGCAGAGCCCCTGTTATGAAATCCCAGAGCACCACGAACGTCTCCTGCATAACATGTATCATAAGTTAGGATTTAAAATCCCCTGAGGGGAATGAGGAATCCATTCCCCAGATCACAGACACACAGGGTTTTTCACTGCGGCACTGCTAGTGATAGCATAACGTGAGAAACTCAAGCATCCACCAAGAAGGAACTGGTTGAATAATCTATGGCACAGCCACACATAAGAGTACTATGCAGCAATATAAAGAAATGAGGCCGGGCGTGGTGGCTCACGCCTGTAATCCCAGCACTTTGGGAGGCCGAGACGGGCGGATCACGAGGTCAGGAGATCCAAACCATTCTGGCTAACACAGTGAAACCCTGTATCTACTAAAAATACAAAAAATTAGCCAGGTGTGGTGGCACACGCCTGTAGTCCCAGCTACTCAGGAGGCTGAGGCAGGAGAATCCTTTGAACACGGGAGGCAGAGGTTGCAGTGAGCCGAGATCATGCCCTTGCACTCCGGCCTGGAAGATAGAGAGAGACTCGTCTCACAAAAAAAAAAAAAAAAAAAGGAAAAAAGGAAAGAGAAAAAAGAAATGAGAAGGCCAGGCACAGTGGCTCACGCCTGTAATCCTAACATCTTGGGAGGCCGAGGCGGGCAGATCATCTGAGGTCAGGAGTTCCAGACCAGCCTGGCCATCATGGTAAAACCCCATCTCTACTAAAAATACAAAAATTAGCCAGGCGTGGATGCCTGTAATCCCAGCTGCTCAAGAGGCTGAGGCAGGAGAATCGCTTAAACCCAGGAGGTGGAGGTTGCAGTGAGCCAAGATCGCGCCATTGCACTACAGGCTGGGCAACAGAGCGAGACTCCATCTCAAAAAAAAAAAAAAAGTTTCCTTATCCTACAATGCAGTGGTCTCCAGGATATATGGTTAAGCAAAAAAAAAATAAATAACTGGTCAGGTGTGGTGACTCACATCTGTAATCCCAGAACTTTGGGAGGCCGTGGCAGGTGGATCACATGAGGTCAGGAGTTCGAGACCAGCCTGGCCAACATGACAAAACCTCATCTCTACTAAATATACAAAAATTAGCTGTGCATGGTGGCGGGCGCCTGTAATTCCAGCTACACAGGAGGCTGAGGCAGGAGAATTGCTTGAACCCTGGAGGAAGAGGTTGCAGTGAGCCGAGGTTGCACCACTGCACTCTAGCCTGGGTGATGGAGTGAGACTCTGTCTCAAAAAAATTTTTAAATAAATAAATAAATAACAGTATCCAAGGATCAGAACTATGAATGCAAAGCATGCTACCTACCTTCTCAATACACCTGTGGTTTGTATATGTTTGTTCAGATTTTCAAAGAAAAATGATGAAATAATAAAGCCAACATGGGTATTTACAGGGTAAGAGGAGGCAGACTGGTGATGGAGGGGTGGAAGCTCAGCTTCTCTGAGTGTGTTTTGTTTCAGAGTTTCTATTTGGTAAATGTAAATATTTTACAAAATTACAAAGTAAAATCAAAGACAAAAAGACTGATCCCTTAAAATAAAAAAAATAAAAGTAAAAAACCCTGAGTATATGCCAACTTGGCATAACCACACTAAGAAGGATTATTGGGAGTGACTTTTTTCCTTTTTTTTTTTTTTCCAGACAGAGTCTCACTCTGTCACCCAGGCTGGAGTGCAGTGGCACAATCTCAGCTCATTGCAATCTCTGCCTCCTGGGTTCAAGCAATTCTCGTGCCTCAGCCTCCCGACATAGCTGGGATCACGGGCATGCATCGCCATGCCCGGCAAATTTTTTTGTAATTTTAGTAGGGATGGGGTTTCACCATGTCAGCCAGTCTGGTCTTGAACTCCTGACCTAAGGTGATCTGCCCACCTTGGCCTCCCAAAGTGCTGGGATTGCAGGTGTGAGCCACTGCACCCAGCCTCTTCTTTTTTTTTTAAACTTTCATTTGAAGTTCAGGGGTACAAGTGCAGGTTTATTACATAGGTGAACCTGTGTCATGGGGGTTTGTTGTACAGATTATTTCATCACCTAAGCATTAAGCCTAGTACGCATTAGTTATTTTTCCTGATCCTCTCCCTCCTCCCACCCTGCACCCTCCAAAAGGCCCCAGTGTATGTTGTTCCCCTGTATGTGTCAGTGTGTTCTGCCACTGAGCTCACAGAAAGTGATTTTAAAATAGCATTTTGAGGCTGGGCACTGTGGCTTATGCTTGTAATCCCAGCACTTTGGGAAGCCAAAGCGGGCAGATCATGAGATCAGGTGTTTGAGGCCAGCCTGGCCAATATGGTGAAACCCCGTCTCTACTAAAAATACAAAAATTAGCCAGGTGTGGTGGCACGTGCCTGTAATCCCAGCTACTTGGGAGGCTGAGGCAGAAGAATTGCTTGAACCCAGCAGGTGGAGTTTGCAGTGAGCCAAGATCGCGCCACTGCACTCCAGCCAGGGCGACAGAGCGAGACTCTGTCTCAAAAAACAAAAATAGCATTTTGAGCCAGGCACAGTGGCTCATGCCTGTAATCCCAGCACTTTGGGAGGCCAGGAGTTCGAGACCAGCCTGGCCAACTGTAATCCTAGCTACCCGGGAGGCTGATGCATGAGAATTGCTTGAACCCAGGAGGCAGAAGTTGCAGTGAGCCGAGATTGTGCCACTGTACTCTAGCCTGGGCAACAGAGCGAGACACCATCTCGGAAAAAAAAAAAAAAAAGCATTTTGAGCAGGGCACAGTGGTTCATGCCTATAATCCCAGCACTTTGGGAGGCCAAGAGTTCCAGACCAGCCTGGCCAACATGGTGAAACCCTGTCTCTATCTACTAATAATAAAAAATGAGCTGGGAGTGGTGGCACACATACGTAATCCTAGCTACCCAGGAGGCTGACGCAGGAGAATTGCTTGAACCCAGGAGGCAGAGGTTGCAGTGAGCTGAGATTGTGCCACTGTACTCCAGCCTGGATAACAGAGCGAAACTCTGTCTCAAAAAAAAAAAAAATAGCACTTTGATTGTATTATACCAGATATTATATATCTCTAGTGGGTTTTACCCTAAGGACAAAAGAACCACCATGAAACAGAACCACATTGAAATCCTCACCTGTACTCAGTTATCTTACAGGTAATGATTATATTAGCATTGTGACAGTGAAGCTGTCAGGTTTTTGCCATGTCTTGCTTCCTCTCTCACCACATGATCTCTGTACATGCCTGCTCCCTCTTTGCTATCCACCATGAGTGGACATGGCCCAAGGCCCTCACCAAATCCAGCTGCCCAATCTTCAACTATTTTTTTTTTCTTTTTTTGAGATGGAGTCTTGCTTTGTCACCCAGGCTGGAGTGCCATGGCACCATCTTGGCTCACTGCAACTTCTGCCTCCTGGGTTCAAGCAATTCTCCTGCCTCAGCCTCCCAGGTAGCTAGGATTACAGGCGCCTGCCTCCACACTCAGCTAATTTTTTGTATTTTTAGTAGAGATGGGGTTTCACCATGTTGGCCAGGCTGGTTTCGAACTCCTGACCTCAAAAGATCCGCCTGCCTCGGCATCCCAGAGTGCTAGGATTACAGGCATGAGCTACGACGCCTGGTCCCAATCTTGAACTTTTAAACCTCTTTTCTTTGTAAATTTTTAAAAAGAAATGATTATCTTTGTAATATAGGATAAAGAAAATAAGAAATTGGCCGAGCACGGGGGCTCACACCTGTAATCTCAGAACTTTGGGAGGCCAAGGCGGGTGTATCGTTTGAGCTCACGAGTTTGAGACCTTGTCAAACTGGCGAAAACTTGTCTCTATTAAAAAATACAAAAACTAGCCAGGCTTGGTGGTGCATGCCTGTAGTCCCAGCTACTTAGGAGGCTGAGGTGGAAGGATGGCTTGAGCCCAGGAGGTAGAGGTTACAGTGAGCCAAGATTATGCCACTGCACTCCAGCATGGGTGATACAACCAGACCTTGACTCCAAAAGAGAGAAAGAAACGAATGAAGGAAGGAAGGAAGGAAGGAAGGAAGGAAGGAAGGAAGGAAGGAAGAAATTGTGTTAATGCTGTTAGAAACCCAGATTTTCTATGTTAGAAAAAAGGAGATATATGCCGGGCCTGGTGGCTCACACCTGTAATCCCAGCACTTTGGGAGGCCGAGGTAGGCGGATCACCTGAGGTTAGGAGTCTGAGACCAGCCTTGCCAATTTGGTGAAAACTCATCTCTACTAAAAAATACAAAAATTAGCTGAGTGTGGTGGTGCACCTGTAGTCCCAGCTACTCGGGAGGCTGAGACAAGAGAATCGCTTGAACCTGGGAGACAGAGGTTGCAGTGAGCTGAAATCACACCACTGCACTCCAGCCTGGAAGACAGAGCAAGACTCTGTCACACACACAAAAAAAAGGCCGGGTGCAGTGGCTCACGCCTGTAATCCCAGCACTTTGGAGGCCGAGGCAGGCAAATCACAAGGTCAGGAGTTCAAGACCAGCCTGACCAACATGGTGAAACCCCATCTCTACTGAAAATACCAAAATTAGCTGGGCGTGGTGGTGCACACCTGTAATCCCAGTTCTCGGGAGGCTGAGGCAGGACAATCACTTGAAACCGGGAGGCGGAGGTTGCAGTGAGCCAAGATCATGCCACTGCACTCCAGCCTGGGCAACCGAACGAGACTCAGTCTCAAAAAAAAAAAAGAAAAAGAAAAAGAAAAAGAAAGAAAAGAAAGAATAAAATAAAACAAAGAAACTCTCAGAGACTACTGAGGTCCCATCAAAGGTGAAGGACATCATGCAAAGACGTTCCTGTACTGACTATGATTCTGAGTGCTTTACAAGTTTTTTGCTTGTTTGTTTGTTTGTTTGAGATGGAGTCTCACTCTGTTTCCTAGGCTAGAGTGCAGAGGCATGATCTCGGCTCACTGCAACCTCTGCCCCCCAGGTTCAAGTAATTCTCCTACCTCAACCTCTGAGTAGCCGGGATTACAGGTGCGCCACCACACCCAGCTAATTTTTGTATTTTTAGTAGAGATAGGGTTTCACCATGTTGCCCAGGCTGGTCTTGAACTCCTGGCCTCAAGTGATCCATCCACCTCAGCCTCCCAAAGTCCTGGGATTACAGGCATGAGTCATTGCACCCGGCCCTTTACAAGTATTAACTCACCCCTAGGAACATTATGCTTAACCTCATTTAATCCTCATAACATGCCTATTAGGAGGGCGCGTGATTATGCTTCTTTTATACATGAGGAAACTGAGTCACAGGGAGATTACTAAGAAAACTGCCCAGGATCATGAAGCTGGTGGGTGGCTGAGCCAATATTTGCATTCGGGAAGTCTGACCCTAGAGTCCAAGGCCTTAACCATCTTCTGAGCTTCCTCTTCACTAACGTAGGTAATTCCACATAAAAGTAGAAAAGGAAAACAAAGGAGGCCAACTGTAGTAGCTCATGCCGGCCATCCTAGTGCTTTGGGAGGCCGAGGTGGGAGGATTACTTGAGGACAGGAGCTTGTAACCAGCCTGGGCAACATAGCAAGATCCTGTCTCTATGAAAAAAAAAATTTAACTTAGCCAGGTGTAGTGGTGCACACCTGTAGTCCCAGCTATTTGGGAGGCTGATGCGGGGAGGATTGCTTGAGCCTACGAAGCTGAGGCTGCAGTCACCTGTGATCTCACTACTGCACTCTAGCCTGGGCAACAGAATAAGACCCTGTCTCAAAAAGAAATTTACAAATAAAAATTTAAAAGAAAAGTAAAATAAGCCGGACACGGTGGCTCATGCCTGTAATGCCGGCATTTTGGGAGGCTGAGTTGGGCGGACTGCATGAGCTCAGGAGTTCGAGACTAGCCTGGGCAACATGGCGAAACCCCATCTCTACTAAAAATACAAAAATTAGCCAGGTGTGGTGTGTGGTGGTGCATGCTTGTAGTCCTAGCAACTCGAGAGGCTGAGGTACTAGAATTGCTTGAACCTGGGAAGCGGAGGCTTTAGTGAGCCAAGATGGCCCCACTTTACTCCAGCTTGGGCAACAGAGCGAGACTCTGTCTCCAAAAAAAAAGAAAAAGAAAAAGAGAAAGGAAAGGAAAGGAAAGGTCCAGAGGCTTGACAGAAAATGGGGAATGGTGGGGATAAAGGGGTGGGGTTCAGAACCATGGACAGCACACACACACACACACACACACACACACACACACACACACACACACACCCCACCAATCTTACCGCCTTGTTAGTACACAGTGCCTATAATCAGGGCTTTCAGAGGCTGACACCAGTGGGATCAGAGGCCAGCTGGGATGTGCTTGGCCCCGTATCTTTTTTTTTTTTTTCCTGAGACGGAATCTTGCTCTGTCGCCCAGGCTGGAAGGCAGTGGTGCGATCTCAGCTCACTGCAACCTCTACCGGGTTCAAAGGGTTCTCCTGCTTCAGCCTCCCAAGTAGTTGGGATTACAGGCACCCGCCACCATGCCTGGCTAGTTTTTGTATTTTTAGTAGAGACTGGGTTTCACCATGCTGGCCAGGCTGGTCTGGAACTCCTGACCTCAGGTGATCCGCCCACCTCGGTCTCCCAAAGTGCTGAGATTACAGGCCTGAGACACTGTGCCTGGCCTCGGCCCCGTATTTGGGTTAGTTGCTGACCAAGCTTCCATGACACCCAGCCTCTGTGCCAGCCACATCTCACCTCCTCCTGACCTGCCTGGGGCCACCTAGGCTCTCTTCATCAAGGCCACCCCTTAATAATAGGGATCACCATTTAATTCTTGAAAATGCTCAGCCAGGTGGGAACGAGCATTCCCACTTCCCAGATGGGGAAACTGAGGCTCAGAGCTGTATCCAACTGCCGAGTTCATGCACCTGCGAAGCGGCTGCTTCTGGTACTGCGCCCTTGTGGCTCCCCATTGCCTCCCTCTTGTTGGCTCATGCTTCCCAGGAGGGTGAGCACGGGGTGCTGGTGGCCCTTGCTGAGAAGTGAGTCGCCCTCATTTTGTGTGTGTGTCATCCCCACAGCTGCAGCTGGGAGCTGGGAGGAGGCATCTGAGCCGATGAACTAGGGGTAAGAAGGCTGCTTCTCCCAGCGAGAAAGGACCCAGCTCTCAAAGCACCTGACAATTCTACCTCCGGAAGATTCCTGGAACCTGTCCCCATTCCTTCCTCCCCAAAGCCCCAGCCCCAGCTCAGGCCATCATCAGCTCTTGCCCACACTGTAGGAGCCTCCTCCCTGGTCTTCCTGCCTCCTCCCTCACCTCCCCGAATCTGCTTCCTGCAAGAGAGATGCAGACAGATGCCAGATACACTTTGAAAGTGGAATTGACAGGGCTTGTGACAAAATGGACAAATGAGTATATTTAGCTGCCACCAACAACGGTGTGACTCCCTTCTCTACCCAGGCCTAATTTTGTTTCTTTCAAGATAATTACCCAATAACGTGGGATCCTCAGGCTCACCAGAAGGCCCAGGCTGGAGGCCTTTCTGCTGGAGGCCATGTCAGGGGCAGCAAATGAATGATTATGAGTGACGATTCTGCACTTTCTCTAACAATTAACGGGCCAGGAAATACAAAGGAGGGAACCGTTATAGACCAAAGGGGCTCTAAGAGATGTAGCAACCAAATGTGACATTTGGACTTTGTCTCTTGGCTTGACCCAATGAACCATAAAAATATATTTAGGAAACAATGGAGGAGATATGGCATTTTTAGACGATATTAATGAATCATATCAAATGATACAATGCCGGAGACCTGAAATAGAATGATTCAGCAGGGGGCGGATGAGGAAGTGGGTGAGGTACAGCTGAAAAAAGGTTGTCCAGAGAAGGTTACACATTTCTCAAAAGACACACTTCGGCCGGGCGCGTTGGCTCACACCTGTATTCCCAGCACTTTGGGAGGCCGAGGTGGGTGGATCACGAGTTCAGGAGTTCAAGATCAGCCTGGCCAAGATGGTGAAACCCCATCTCTACTAAAAATACAAAAAATTAGCCAGGCGAGGTGGTGGGCACCTGTAATCCCAGCTATTCGGGAGGCTGAGGCAGAGAATTGCTTGAACCCCGGAGGCAGGGGTTGCAGTGAGCCGAGATCGCGCCACTGCACTCCAGCCTGGGTGACAGAGCAAGACTCCATCTCAAAAAAAAAAAAAAAAAAAAGACACGCTTCAGGCCCGGCTCAGTGGCTCATGCCTGTAATCCCAGCACTGTGGGAGGCCAATGCGGGAGGATCACATATACTTCTTCACAGTGGTTCATGCCTGTAATCCCAGCCCTTTGGGAGGCTGAGGCAGGAGGATCTCTTGAGGCCAGGAGTTCAAGAACAGCCTGGGCAACTTAGTGAGACCCTGTCTCTACAAAAAATAAAAATTAAAAAAAAAAATTAACCAAAAGAAAAGATCGCTCTCAAACCGGGTGTGGCAGTGTACACCTGTCATCCCACCTACTGGGGAGGCTGAGGCAGGAGGATCACTTGAGCCCAGGAGTTCGAGGCTGCAGTGAGCCGTGATCTCACCACTGCACTCCAGCCTGGGCAACAGAGTAAGACTCTGTCACTAGAAGAAAAGAAAGAAAAATAAAATAAGATACACTTCCCATGATCACAGTAAATAGAATACGTCTGGAAACTGGGCCAGCCAGCAGCTCACAGGTGTGAGAATATGGTGGTGGTCCACCCCAGGGTGGTATTACTTGTTGATTATTGTTTTTTGGTTTTTTATTTTGAGGCAAAGTCTCGCTCTGTCACCCAGGCTGGAGTGCAGCAGTACGTGATCTTGGCTCACTGCAACCTTCACTTCCCGCGTTCAAGCGATCCTCCTGCCTCAGTCTCCCAAGTAGCCAGGATTACAGGTGCCCGCCACCACGCCCAACTAATTTTTGTATTTTTAGTAGAGACAGGGTTTCACCATGTTGGCCAGGCTGGTCTGGAACTCCTGACCTCAGGTGATCTGCCTGCCTCAGCCTCCCAAAGTGCTGGGTTACAGGCGTGAGCCACCGCGCCCAGCCAGGAGTGAAGGTTTTAGAGCCAACCTGCCTGGTTCAAACTCTGCAGTGTGCAGTGTGGCCTTTGGCAACTCACGTTCCCACTGTGTGCCTCAGTTTCCCCATCTGTTAAATGGAGGAATGACAATCTCTGCCTGACAGGGTTGTGGTGAGAGTTACAGGACTTGAAACATAGAACAGGGCCCAGCATGTCAAAAGCACTAAATAAATGTTAGTTCCGATTCTTGCTATTAGGAAATATTAGGGTGTTTTTATGATTTTTTTTTAAACTTTGTGTTTATCTGAACAGATTCAGACCCCCTCCCTGGGGGAAGATACAGGGAACCTGGGGGGTTTGCTTATTTTTAACAGATTTATTTAGTTATAATTCACATAGAATTCACCCATGTAAACCGTACACAGCAGTGGTTCTTAGTCTATCTGCGGACTTGTGTATCCATCACTGCGATTTTATTTTACTTTTGAGACAAGGTTTCCCTCTGTCACCCAGGCTGGAGTGCAGCGGCATGATGATAGCTCACTGCAGCCTCGATCTCCTGGGCTCAAGTGAGCCTCTGGCCTCAGCCTCCCAAATAGCTGGGACTACAGGCATATGCCACCACACCTGGCTAATTTTTGTGGGTTTTTTTGTTTTGTTTTGTTTTTTGTATTTTTTGTAGAGACAAAGTCTCACTGTGTTGCTCAGGCTGGTCTCAAACTCCTGAGCTCAAGCAATCCTCCCACCTTGGCCTCCCAGAGTGCTAGGATTATAGGCATGAGCCACCGTGCCTGGCCCGTCACTGCAATTTTAGAACATTACCCCAAAGTAGGATATGGCTTCAATGTGGGTAGGTAGGTGGTGATTCTGACCTCTCTCTCTCTCTTTTTTGCCTCGATCTCTTGGGCTAAAGCAATCCTCCAGTCTCAGCCTCTCCAAGAGGTGGGACTAAAGGTACCACCATGGCTGGATAATTTTCTTATTATTTTTTTCGCAGAGACAGGGTCTGGTTATGTTGCCCAGGCTGGTCCCGAACTCCTGACCTCAAGAGATCCTCCTGCCTTAGCCTCCCAAAGGGCTGGGATTACAGGGGTGAGCCACTGCACCCAGCCCCCTCAGCCTTCTTATGATTTCTCTTATGGCCAAAGGTGTGGGCCATGGGGGCACCATCTGCCCACTGCTCCCCTGGGGTGGGACCAACAGGCAGTTCCCATAATATTCTTTAAG
Organism: Pan troglodytes; assembly: GCF_028858775.2. Classification (NCBI taxonomy): domain Eukaryota; kingdom Metazoa; phylum Chordata; class Mammalia; order Primates; family Hominidae; genus Pan; species Pan troglodytes. The sequence continues at coordinate 14,303,635 of NC_072416.2, forward strand.
GCACCCGTGAGCTGCCAGCTGGCCCGGCTTCCAGGAGCGTTTAGTTACTGCAACCATGTGAAGTATGTCTTTAGAAAAAGGTGCCCACAGACCTCAGTGTGGCTTTCTCTAGATCAGTGATAACCTACCACAGTTTAATTTCCTTCTTTTCTGTCCCGAGGGAGGGAAAAATGATTACAGCCTACATGGCCAGTGTTAAAGTTGCTGTGGGGCCCATCGAGGGCCATTGAGTGACTGGCAGGCCATTGACAGCCCCAGAATAGAGGGCAGCGGAAGAGAGGAATCAAGAATGGCTCTGGGGTCGGCCGGGCGCTGTGGTTCACACCTGTAATCCTAGCACTTTGGGAGGCCAAGTTGGGTGGATCAGTTGAAGTCAGGAGTTTGAGACCAGCCTGGCCAACATGGTGAAACCCCATCTCTACTAATAATAACAAAAATAGCCGGGCATAGTGGCCACGCCTGTAGTCCCAGCTACGCAGGAGGCAGGAGGCTGAAGTGGGAGGATCTCTGGAACCCAGGAGATGGAGGTTTCAGTGAGCTGAGAGCTCGCCGCTGCACTACAGCCTGGGCAACAAAGTGAGACTGTGTCTTAAAAAAAAAAAAAAAAAAAAAAAAAAAAAAAAAAAAACTGGGCACGGTGGCTCATGCCTGTAATCCCAGCACTTTGGGAGGCCTAGGCAGGTGGATCATGAGGTCAAGAGATCAATACCTTCCTGGCCAAAATGGTGAAACCCCATCTCCACCTAAAATACAAAAATTAGCTGGGCGTGGTGGTGCATGCCTGTAGTCCCAGCTACTCGGGAGGCTCAGGCAGGAGAATCGCTTGAGCCTGGGAGGCGGAGGTTGCAGTGAGCTGAGATGGCGCCACTATACTTCAGCCTGGTGACAGAGCAAGACTCTGTCTCAAAAAAAAAAAAAAAAAAAATTGAGAATGGCTCTGGGGTATCTGGCTCAGCGACCAAGGAGCTGACAGTGCCATTTACCGAAGGGGGCAGGTAGGAAAGGGGCAAGTGAATCCACAGCCCCAATCTTCACAGAGGTGTTGTGAGGCTCGAATGAGATCTCACAGGCCTTTGGGGTCAGATGCAGCTGGGTTCAAATCCTGCCTCCTGCCTTCCGAGCCATGTGGTCCTGAGTCAGTGACTCTGAGTCTGGGTCTCCCGGTCTGTGAAATGGACCGTGAATCCTGCCTCCGACGGGTGGGCTGTGAGGGGCAGAGGGGCCCAGGCTTGCGGTGCCCCCAGCACAAGACCTGGCGCGTGGCAGGTGGTCCATGCCTGGAGCAGAGCAGGAGGTCCGTGGCCTTAAGGGAGGTGAGTATTCGTATCCCCCACTGGCCGCAGATCCTGCTCACACCCCCCTGGGGGAAATTCCAGCTCAAAAAGTACCTGTCTTGGGGCTGGGAGAGGCAGAGACCATGGAAAGACCCCGAGAGACCGGGAACTGCCTGTGAGGGGTTTTCCAGGCTGCAGAGAGAAGAGTCTGACAGGCGAGGGGAGGCGAACACACCACCCCTGCTTGAAACCCTCCATGCCTCCCCAGGGTCACACTCCCCAATGTCACTCACCTTCCAGGCCTGGCCCACACCCTCCAACCCCATCTTCTCACCCTCCCAGCCACCCTAGCCCTCTATGTTCCACCTCAAGCCTTTGCACTGGCTCCTCCCTCCTCCAGGAATGTTCTTTCCCTATTTTTTTCTTTTCTTTATTTATTTATTTTGAGACGGAGTCTTGCTCTGTCACCCAGGCTGAAGTACAGTGCCGCAATCTCGGCTCACGACAACCTCTACCTCCCAGGTTCAAGCAATTCTCTTGCCTCAGCCGCCCGAGTAGCTGGGATTACAGATGCAAGCCACCACGCCCAGCTAATTTTTGTATTTTTAGTAGAGACGTGGTTTCACCATGTTGGCCAGGCTGGTCTCTAACTCCTGACCTCAAGTGATCCACCCGCCTCAGCCTCCCAAAGTGCTGGGAATACAAGCGTGGGCCACCACACCTGGCCTTTTTTTTTTTTTCTTGTAATGAAATGGGATTTCACTCTGTTACCCAGGATGGAGTGCAGTGGTGCAGTTATAGCTCACTGTAGCCTTGACTTCCTGGGCTCAAGAGATCCTCCCACCTCAGCCTCCCAAGGACTGGTAGTGCTGGGATTGTGTGCTGGGACTACAGGCACACACTATCATGCTTGGCTAGTTTTTTCTTTCTTTCTTTCTTTCTTTCTTTCTTTCTTTCTTTTTGGAGGGAGAGGGTGTGGGGGTGGTCTCCCTATATTGCCCAGGCTAGTCTCAAACTCTTGGCCTCAAGCAATACTCCTGCCTCAGTCTCCTAAAGTGCTGGGATTACAGGTGTGAGCCTCTTGCTCTGGGCCCCAGGAATGCTCTTTCCATGAGTGGCTTCTTGGTGTACTTTAGGCCTCAGCTCTACGTCCTCAGGGGATCCCACCCTGGCCCCTTCTCTATTGACGTCCCAGCCCCACCCACGAGTTGTCCCTCTCTGAAACTACATTACACAACGTATTAATTAACTTACATGTTCCTATGCTGACGGCTTCCACCGCTAGAAGGTCAGCGCCACGGGGGCTGGAATCTTTCTTGAGACGGAGTCTCACTCTGTCGCCCAGGCTGGAGTGCAGGCACCATCTCGGCTCGTTGCAACCTCCGCCTCCCAGGTTCAAGCAATTCTCCTGCCTCGGCCTCCCGAGTATCTCGGATTACGAGCCCCTGCCACCACACCTGGCTAATTTTTGTATTTTTAGTAGAGACAGGTGTTTCACAATATTGGCCAGGCTGATCACGAACTCCTGAACTCAAGTGATCTGCCTGCCTTGGCCTCCCAAAGTGCTGGGATTATAGGTATGAGCCACCACGGTGGGGAAGGGGGTCTGGAATCTTGTCTTGTGCATGGCTCCACCTGTAGGCCTTTTCTTGTGCTTCCCCAGTGGCTGAGCCTGGGCTGGGGCTGCCTGGGAGGAATCCTCCAGGAGCCCCAGGTCCCCAAGGAGGCCTTGGGAGGGCACCCAGGCTCTGAGCCCCCAGAGATGGTCACGCCACAGCTCCAGGGCAGGGCAGGGCTCAAACCTCTCCTCTCAAAGACTTCCCTGGGCCTATTTCCTGCCTATTTCCAGGAGGCAGAATGGTCTTCGTTCCTGGAATATGTTTTCATATCTTCACCAGTGTCCCCAAGTCCATGGCTCTGCCCAAGGCTTCACGGACGGCTGGCCACTGGATAGGACTTGGAGGCTCTTCAGACCCTGTTCCTGGGATCGTCTGCAGCTGGCCTCACCCTGATCCCCTGCTCCTCTCTGCACAGTGACTCCATCACCCGTTCTGTTGGCTCTTTGCTACAAATCCTCCTATATCTATCAGCACCTCTTCATCTCCGCCTCAGTCCAAGGCATCAGCCTTTCTCACTCAGGGACTCCAGGGGCCTCCACCCTGCTCTCCTGGCCTTGCTGTACTATTTTCTATACAGCAATCTCAGCCAGCTCTTTCAGATTTCACGTGGGACTGGCCACAGTGGCTCACGCCCGTAATCCCAGCACTTTGGGAGGCCGAGACAGGGGGATCGCTTGAGCCTAAGAGTTTGAGACTAGCCTGGACAACATAGCAATACCCCATCTCAATTAAAAATAAAAAAGGGGCCAGGCACAGTGGCTCACACCTCCCCGCATTTTGGGAGGCCCAGGTGAGCATATCACTTGAGTCAGGAGTTCCAGAACAACCTGGCCAACACGGTAAAACCCTGTCTCTACTAAAAACACAAAAATTAGCCAGGCTTGGTGGCCCACACCTGTAATCCCAGCTACTTGGGAGGCTGAGGCAAGAGAATCGCTTGAACCCAGAAGGCAGAGGCTGCAGTGAGCCGAGATCTCATCACTGCACTCCAGCCTGGGTGACAGAATGAGACTCCGTCTCAAAATAAAATAGAGAGAGAGAATGGGTAGAAAGTCACATCACTGGAGAGGGACCGACTCCCCACACCTACTAAACATGAACCTGCATTTATTGAGCGCCAATTACAGGCATCACCCTGTGTTAGAGAAAGACATGGTCCTTGCCTTCAGAGACAAAGTTCGGGGCTGGGGGGCACCTTCCTTATTTGCTTCCTGTCTGCCTGCCTGCATCCATTCATTCATTTCCTTTCAATAAGCATTTACCAAACAGGCACGATGGCTCACGCCCGTAACCCCATCACTCTGGGAGGCTGAGACGGGTGGATCACTTGAGGTCAGGAGTTGGAGACCAGCCTGGCCAACACAGTGAAACTCCGTCTCTACTAAAACTACAAAACTTAGCTGGATGTGGTGGCATGCATGTGTAATCCCAGCTACTCAGGAGGCTGAGGCAGGAGAATCGCTTGAACCCGGGAGATGGAGGTTACAGTGAGCTATGATCACACCACTGCACTCCAGCTTGGGTGACAGGGTGAGACCTCGTCTCAAAAAAAAATAAAAAATAAAAAATAAAAAAAAGCCTTTACTGAGAATCCACAGTCCCTGGGTTACAGAGCTGGCACAGACTAGCAAACTGGTTCCCTGCCCTCAGGGGTCTCACAGCCTGTTGAGGTCCACAGGTGAGATCTGGGCTGGGCTGTGGGAACACAGAGCAGGGTTGCGGGGTGGGCTTTTCCAGGCAGACTCTTGACTGGTGAGAAGGAGCCTGCAAGGAGGGGGCAGGGAATCCCAGGCCTTGGGAGCAGCTTGTGCAAAGGCTGGCAGCCTGAAGGAGACACAAGGAGCAGGGGACCGTGTGGCTGGCATGGAATGAGGAGGCAGGAGGAAGAAGACAGGGCACGAGGGCAGTTGGAAATGCTGTGGGGGCCTCAGCGGCCCCACGAATCTCAGCGGGAACCAGGGACCTGGAGCAGCTTTCCTGGTCCTACCCAGCCTCCCAGCCAGGACAGGCCAGGGCCTGCCTTAGACAGCTCACCAGGCTCCAACCCTTCCCTCAGGGGCCGGAGCAGAGGGGACAGGGCTTGGCAGGGGCCCCGAGCAGGGCGGTCAATTTTTCCTGAGTCAGGAATTGCCCTCCTGGGGAGGCCTTGGCTCTGCTTGGAAGGGGTTCTCATTTCCTCCCACGCTCCTCCCCACCAGAGGTGCTCAGTCTGCCCATGCACCAAACCCATGCTAAAGATGGAGAAACTCAGGCTCAGCGGAGTCAAGCTCAGAACCAGGTGCGGCAGAGCCAGGCTTGAACCCAGAGCCTGTGTGGCTCAGAGCCCAGAAAAATGTTCCCTGGAGAGCTCGTCCCAGGCGGGGCAGTCTGGTTCTAGAGCAAAGGTCCCTCCCTGAGCCTTGCAGGGCCTGGCAGACTCGTCAGGGCTCAGGAAGATCACAAAAGCATCAGCTCCCTTGCTTTTTCCCTTTTTTTTTTTTTTTTGGTGTTGTTGTTGAGACAGGGTCTTGCTCTGTCACCCAGCTGGAGAGCAGTGGCACAGTCTCAGCTCATTGCAGCCCAACCTCCCAGGCTCAAGCTATCCTCCCACCTCAGCCTCCCGAATAGCTGGGAATACAGGTGCTCAACCACGCCCAGCTAATTTTTTGATTTTTTTTTTTTTTTGTAGAGATGGGGGTCTCGCTATGTTGCCCAGGCTAGTCTCAAACTCCTGGCTTCAAGGAATCCTCCTGCCTCAGCCTCCCAAAGTCCTGGGATCATAGGCGTGAGCCACACACCTGACCTATGTCAGTATTTTAGTATAAAATACTAATTATTTAGTATTAACCGTCAACAAGAGCTCACCTACTATTTGGAAGTGCCAAATTCCAGGGCTTAACATTTCCTTCAAGCTAGTAGTTTTGATTTTTTACTTTTTTGAGACAGGGTCTCTTACTCTGTCACCCAGGCTAGAGTCCAGTGGCACAATGATGGCTCACTGCAGCCTCAGCTTCCCAGGCTTAAGTGATCCTCCTACTTCAGCCTCCCAAGCAGCTGGGACCATGCCCTAATTTTTAAATTTTTTTGTAGAGACCGGGTCTTGCCATATTGCCCAGGCTGGTCTTGAACTCTTGGCCTCAAGCGTTCCTCCCACCGTGGCCTCCCAAAGTGCTGAGATCACAGGCATGAGCCACCACACCTGGCCCTTAAGCTAGTCATTTTTATTATCCACCTGTTTACAAATGTTGCGTGTGAACCTGAACTGTTTTTTGGAAATGGCCCCTACATCACAGGGTTGTGGCGAGCATCAGATGTTGGTGTAAACTCCGGCTTCTGTTATTCTAGCTCAGCAGTACCGTGTCTTTATATGTTTCCAATTATTTGTTAAAATCAGAAATCTACGTGTGCTGATGGGGAGTAAGCTTCAAGATATATATTCAAGTGAGAAACGGAAGGAATAGAACAGCATGTATGGAACATGGCCATCTGTGTTTTTAAAATTGGAATGTGTATATATATACATATATATGCCTGTGTTCACGCAGGAGATCTCTGGAAGGATGCACAGAGGAAATGGATCGTGCACCCCCTACCCCCACCCCCATGCCTTCCTCTCCTTCGATCTTCTCCCTGGAATGTATGCAGCATACGATGCATTTTCCTCTTTTTTTTTTTTTTTTTTTTTTTTTGAGACGGAGTCTTGCTCTGTTGCCCAGGCTGGAGTATAGTGGTGCCATCTAGGCTCACTGCAAGCTCTGCCTCCCGGGTTCACGCCATTCTCCTGCCTCAGCCTCCTGAGTAGCTGGGACTACAGGCGCCCACCATCACGCCCGGCTAATTTTTTGTATTTTTAGTAGAGATGGGGTTTCACCATGTTAGCCAGGATGGTCTCAATCTCCTGACCTCGTGATCCGCGCGCCTCGGCCTCCCAAAGTGCTGGGATTACAGGTGTGAGCCACCGCACCCGGCCTACATTTTCCTCTTTCTTTATTGTCTATCTCCTCCAGGAGAATGGACGCTCCATCAGGGCAGGGGTTTTTTAGGGTGTGTTTGCTGCTGACTTCAGCACCTAAACTTGTGCAGCCCGACCCAGCAACCCCAGCCGCAGGTGGTGACCAAGCACTGGAAACGTGGCTGGTCTGAATTGAGAAGGACATAACAGCAAAATGCATACGAGTTTGTTTCAGGTTTTTGTTTTGTTTTGTTTTTTGAGATGGAGTCTCGCTCTGTCACCCAGGCTGGAGTGCAATGGCGGGATCTCAGCTCACTGCAACCTCCGCCTCCCAGGTTCAAGTGATTCTCCTGCCTCAGCCTCCCAAGTAGCTGGCAATACAGGCATGTGCCACCACACCCAGCTAATTTTTGTAGTTTTAGTAGAGATGGGGCTTTGCCATGTTGGCTAGGCTGGTCTTGAACTCCTGACCTTGTGATCCGCCCGCCTCAGCCTTCCAAAGTGCTGGGACTGTAGGCGTGAGCCACCATGCCCAGCCTGTACCTGTATCTATGTATTTACACATGAATACACAATGTATGTATAAACATATACATATATATATAGAGAGAGAGAGAGAGAGAGAGAGAAGTCTAAATACCATATCTGTAAATGTAACCTTATGTGAAATTAGGGGGCCAGGCGTGGTGGCTCATGTCTATAATCCCAGCACTTTGGGAGGCTGAGGTGGGAGGATCACCTGAGTCCAGGAGGAGTTAAGACAAGCCTGGGCAACACAGTGAGATCCATCTCTACAAAAATAAAATAAAATTAGCCGTGCATGGTGGCATGCACCTGTACTCCTAGCTACTTGGGAGGCTGAGGTGGGAGGATCACTTGAACCAAGGAGTTGGAGGCTACAGTGAGCTATGATGGTACCATGGCGAGAGAGAGATAGAGAAAGAGAGAGAGAAAAGTTACATAAAAAAATAAAAAGATTCCAGCCAGGCACAGTGGCTCATGCCTGTAATCTGAGCACTTTGGGAGGCCGAGGCAGGTGGATCACCTGAGGTCAGGAGTTCCAGACCAGCTGGCCCAACATGGTGAAACCCTGTCTCTACTAAAATACAAAAATTAGCCGGGCGTGGTGAAGCATAGCTATAATCCCAGCTACTCAGGAGGCTGAGGCAGGAGAATCGCTTGAGCCCGGGAGGCGGAGGTTGCAATGAGCCGAGATCGCGCCACTGCACTCCAGCCTGGGTGAGTGAGACTCCGTGTCCAAAAAAAAAAGTTCCCTGCCCAGGGCCAGCTCACTGTCCATCTACCTCCACACCTGTGAGCTTCTCTGGTGCCGGGACTAGGCTGTATCCATCTGGCGCCTGGCACCTTCTCAGAGAGGCCCTCCTTACTTCCGTCCTGCAAGGGCCCCCCCATCTCTTACCTTACTATTTCCCTTTCTCCATAACATGTACACTTGTTTCTGCATTTATCATCTGTCTTCCCTCAGGAGAATGTAAACCCCACAAGGGCTGGGTTTTGCCTGCCTGGCTCACAGCTGTCTCCCCAGCACCTAGCACAGTGCTTGGAACATAGTAGTTGCTCAGTTAAAACTGACAGAAAAGGCTGGGTGTGGTGGCTCATGCCTGTAATTCCCACACTTTGGGAGACCGAGGTGGGAGGACTGCTTGAGCCTAGGAGTCGAGACCAGTATGGGCAACATAGCAAAACGTGTCTCTACAAAAAAAATACAAAAGTTACCTGGGCGTGGTGGCACACACCTGTGGTCCTACTTACTTAGGAGGCTGAGGCAGGAAGATCGCTTGAGTCAGGAGGTGGAGGTTGCAGTGAGCCAAGATAGTGCCACTGCACTCCAGTCTGGGAGACAGAGTGAGACCCTGTCTCAAAAAAAAAAAAAAAGATTGGCAGAAAGGATGAATAACTGAGTCAGTGAATGAATGAATGATCCAGTGGGTAGATGATGAGCAGACACCACTGTTCAGTGAGTTTGTGGGGGGGAAGGCAGAAGGAAACACAGGGCAGGCTGAGGGCAGGCTGGGGGCAAGGAGCACCATGGGCAGGGCATGCTGTTCCCCCTCCCTCGGTCTTCTCCTTATCACATGAACCCCAAAGACCCCAGAGGTGAAGGCCAGAACCAGCCCAGGCCCCGTTCAGACATGACAACCCAGATGGACTTTTCCAGAGGATGCAGGGACCTGTGGGATGGCCCCATGTCCTGACTGAGGCTCTGCTGTGCCCACCAGGAAGCGGACCCTGACTTATTTATTCTTTTCCCAAACACACTGATTTAAAAAGCAGTGGGGTCAGGGTGCAGTGGTTCACACCTGTAGTCTCAGCACTTTGGGGGAGGCCAAGGCAGGCAGATCACCTGGGGTCAGGAGTTCAAGACCAGCCTGGCCAACATGGGGAAACCCCGTCTCTAGTAAAATTACAAAAATTATCTGGACCTGGTGGCGGGGACCTCTATTTTCTGCTACTTAAAAGGCTGAGGCAGGAGAATCAGCTGAACCCAGGAGGCGGAGGTTGCAGTGAGCCAAGATTGCGCCACTGCACTCCAGCCTGGGCAACAAACTGAGACTGTCTCAAAAAAAAAAGCAATGGGGGCTGGGCGCCGTACCTCATGCCTGTAATCCCAGCACTTTGGGAGGCTGAGGTGGGCAGATCGCTGAGCCCAGGAGTTTGAAACCAACCTGGGCAACATAGAGAGATTCCATCTCTGCAGAAAAAAACAATAGCCCAGGCGCGGTGGCTCATGCCTGTAATCCCAGCACTTTGGGAGGCCGAAGAGGGTGGATCACTGAGGTCAGGAGTTCGAGACCAGGATGGCCAACATGGTGAAACCCTGTCTCTACTAAAAATACCAAAAAAATTTAGCTAGGTGTGGTGGCAGGCATCTGTAATTCCACCTACTTGGGAGGCTGAGGCAGGAGAGTCGCTTGAACCCGGGAGGCAGAGGTTGCAGTGAGGCGAGATTGCGCCATTGCACTCTAGCCTGAGTAACAAGAGCAAGACTCTATGAAAGGAAAGAAAGAAAGAAAAGAAAGAAGAAAGAAAAGAGAAAGAAAGAAAGAGAGAGAGAGAAAGGAAGGAAGGAAGGAAGGAAGGAAAGAGAAAATAATAATAATAAAATTAGCCCAGTGTGGTGGTACATCTGTAGTCCCAGCTACTCGGGAGGCTGAGACGGTAGGATTGCTTGAGCCTGGATGGCAGAGGTTGCAGTGAGCCAAGATCACGCCATTGCATTCCAGCCTGGGTGACAGAGTGAGATCCTGTCTCAAACAAAAACAAAACAAAACAAAAAGCTGAGTGGGGTCACACAAACCTGTGGTCCTAGCTACTTAGGAGGCTGAGGTGGGAGAATCCGGGGAGGTCAAGGCTGCAGTAAGCAGTGATTGTGCCACTGGACTCCAGCCTGAGTGAAAAAATCAAGACCCTGCCTCAAAAACAAAGAAAATAAGAAATAAAAAGCAATGGGTATGTCATTACCATACACAGAAACACAATACCCACATCATACACAGAAGGTAACTAAAACATACCCACACAGAAACCCACACATCATTCAGTTCTAGCTGCAGAGTGTCAACTGCCCGGGATTCTGAGCCTGAGGTCTGTGCTCTCTCCTGGACATAAGGGGGCTGAGCCAGCCTTACAGAGATGCTCAGGCCACACTGGCAGCAAAGGAGGCCTTGCCCCTAGAATGGGAGCTGCTATGGGTTTCAGAGGTGAGTGATGCCCTCTCTGCCTTCCACCTAACCTCACCCTGCAGACCTCACCTGTGGTTCACATCTCACCCTTCAGGAAAAATCCCCTCTGGCCATGCAGTTTTCATTTTGTTCTCAGGCCTGGATCCCTTATAGAGATGCCCCAGGAGCAGAGGCCCGCCCACCCGAGCAGGGAGTCCCAGCTGTAGAGTCTCCCTTGAGGCTGAGGCCTCTCCACCCCGCTGAGCAACCCCCTTCCTTGTCCCAGCCCTTATAGCAGCTGGGGGAGTGGGCAGAGGGCCAGGCTGGTACAGGGCACACCAGCTGGACCCCAGCAAGCCCCAGGGAGCTGGGGTGAGCTCATCCCAAGCCCTCAATTATCCTCCTGGCTAATGAGCATCTGAGAACCTCCATCCCATTCTGTAAGGACGAACCCCGGGGACGTGAGGCCAGATGTCACCACGGAGGGAGGTAGAGGAAATGGGCTTGGGGGAGGGGCGCGATACTTCCTGCCTCCTCTTTGTTGGGGAGAGAAAGGTGGGGCTGCAGCAAGCAGTTAGGGTCGCAGTTAAGCGCAGGATCCTGTAGCCTATCTCATGGGCTCCAGTGCAGGCTTGGAGCCCACTACCTTGTGACTTTCAGCAAGTGACTTCGCCCTTGCTGCTCAAAGTCTGTCCCTGAATCATCAGTACCACTCGGGAACTTTTGAAAAATGCAGGATTTTGGGCTCAGACCTAGTGGGTCAGAAGCTGTATATTTTATTTTATTTTATTTATTTTGAGACAGGGCTCACTGTCACCCAAGCTGGAGTGCAACGATGTGATCACAGCTCACTGCAGCCTCAACCTCCCAGGCTCAAGCTATCCTCCTACTTCAGCCTCCCCAGTACCTGGGAGTACAGGCGCACAACGCCACGGCCAGCTAACTTTTCTTTTTTAGAGATAGGAGTCTCACTACATTTCCGGGGCTGTTCTCAAACTCCTGAGTTCAAGCCATCCCCCTGCCTTGGCATTCCCCAAAGTGCTGAGATTACAGGTGTGAGCCACCGCACCCGGCCTCATCTCCATTTTTCAGATGAAAAAACTGAGGCACAGAAACGTTCGGCTGTTTTTCCAAAACCACCCAGCAGGAAAGCCTGGAATCTGGCAATCTGACTCCCAGCTTCTATGCCATGCTGAATCTCCCTCGCCATTTTCCCCCAAGAATCTTTCCCCTCTAAGTGTCCCTGCCTCCCCTGTCATCGTGTTGCCAGTCCTGGCTCTGGGGTTCTTAGCCTGCCCCTCCCAGGTCCTCACCACTAATGAAGTCTCTGCCAACTTGAGGCGGGGACCACAAAGGCTGCTGGAACTGGCTTTGTGGGAAGAACCTATTTCCTTCCATTCTGGGCTCCCAGGTGTGGCTGATGGGGCAGGAGTTGGGCAGATGTGGGGGTGGAGCTGTTCTGAGATGCCCGGCTTTGGCCTGTGGGGCAGCTGGCTGAAGCTGGGCTCTCCTCTGCCTTTCTGTCCTCCCTTCCTGCGCAACTCCCAGCTCACCTCCTGGGCCTGGCTTCCTGACTAGGCTGCCGCTGAACCCGCCCTGGAGTTCTGCAGTCCGATCATTCATTCATTCAACATCCATGTATTCAGCACCCACTGTGTGGCAGGCACTGTTCTGTAGACACGGCAGTGAGTGCAATACACCTAGTCCTGGGAGAGAAGACCAAAAGTTCATCACACAATGTCAAAAATGTACAATTTCACAATGGGTAGGCTGGGCATGGTGGCTCACGCCTATAATCCCAGCACTTTGGGAGGCCGGGGCAGGAGGATCACCCAGGAGTTTGAGACCAGCTCAGGCAACAACAAGAGACCCTATCTCTACAAAAAATTAAAAAATTAGCCGGGCATGGTGGCATGCGCCTGTAGTCTCAGCTACCTGGGAGGCTGAGGTAGGAGGATTGCTTGAGCCCAGGTTACAGTGACCTATGATTGCACCACTGTACTCCAGCCTGGGCGACAGAGCAAGACCTTCTCTCTAAAAAAAAAAGAAAAAAAATTGCTTCGTCAAATCTGCCCACATTCATAGATATAGGCTGAGTGGGACGATGGCTTGAGCCCAGGAAGGAGTTGGATGGAGGCTGTAGTGAGCTGTGATTGCACCACTGTACTCCAGCCTGAGTGACAGACCAAGAACCCGTCTCAAAAACAAAACAAAAAACCCCAAGGGATACTCTTGGCTGGGCGACCAGGGAGGGCCCTCCTGAGGAAGGGGCATTTAACCTGAGATCGGGAAGATGAAGTAGAAGAGTTCCAGCTGCAGGGAGCCACATAGGCAAAGGCCTGGCGGTGGGAAAGGCTTGGTGCACTGGGCGCAGGGAAGAAAGCCCAGCGAGGCTGAGTGGAGGGAGTGAGGGCCTGGCCACCTCAGCCTCGTGAGCCCAACCTTCCATGCTCTTCCAGAGGCTTCTGCTTGAGAATGGGAAAGAAGTTTCCAGCAAATAAGGCCCCCGTTCCCAGGAGGAGGTCCCAGCTCGCCCTGCCCCCTCCTGTCTTCTCAAGTCCCCTGGGCCACAGAAGCCTTGAGGGACCCACCCTCACCCCTTCTGTGGGCCCCAGGGCTGGGGTGTCCTCTCACCGATGGCCTTCTTGGGGTGGATGAGTGGAGATTACTCCAGTAACTGGAGCCTCTGTCTTCCCAGGTAGACAGGCCTGGCCTCAAACCCTCTCTCCATCAGGAGCAGGCTGTGGGACTTCAGCTCTTTGGAGCCTCAGGTTCCTCATCTGTAAAATGGGAAGATTCTTTCTTCCGGAGTCATCTTAATAAAATGTGTTGGGCTGTTTATACAGGGCAGACATTTGGTGGGGGCCAAACGACCGGGTAATTATGCTAAAAATAACCATGATTATAGGTGGCAGAGGGGTGCAAATGCCTCACAGCCCCACCCCGCAGAGGAATGAGAGCTTCGTCAGGGACGGGACCTTGTCTGGCTCGCGGCTGCTCCCACGACGACTGGCGTGGCAGGCACGTGGTCAGTGTTCCGCCATCGACTGACTGGGCGGATGAATGATACATAAATGAATTCGCGAACGACTGAATGCCCAGCTTCCTCCCGAAGCAAGGTCATTCACCTCAGCGGTCGCGCCTCTCCCCTGCCCCTGCCCCGGATTCCCCGCCACTCTCAGCTCTCGAGGAGTATGCAGCACTCTTCCGTGCAGCGTGCCTCAGTTTCCTCCGCTGTAAGCAGGCGGGACCAGGGCAGCCTGCCGGGGTCAGGATGAGGCTGGCAGAGGAAGGGCGCCTGTAGTGGGGCCCCGTACCCACGGGCGCCCAATCCGCGCTCGCCAGGGCCGAGCCCGCCCGCCGCGCGCAGCCCCCGCCCCACCGCCTGCCGGCCCCGAGCACACGTGACTCCGCCCCGGCCCGCCCCGCCCCGCCGTCCCAGCGCGGGCTCCCATTGGCCTTTCTGGGAGGCCCCGTCCCCAGCCGGGGAGGAGCTGGGCCCCGCCCGCCGCAGCGCGGGGCTCCTGCGTCCCGAGTGCGCGGCGGCCGGACCGGGCGGGCGGAGCCGGGCCCGCGGGGCTGCTGCGGGGCGATCGGGCCGGGCCGCTGCCGCGCCATGGTGAGCCGGGCGGGGGCGCCGGGGCCCGGGGGCGGGAAGGGGGAGGCCAGGACGAGGAGGGGCGCGCGCGGCGGCGGGGCCGGGCCGGGGTCTGCGGGCGGGGGAGGGGCGGCCCGGCGGGCGCGGCTCGGGGGAGGGTCCGTTCCAGGGGCCGCGCCCGCGGGCTGGGGTTCTTTGTCAGCGGCGCTGCGGCGAGATCGGGACAAAGGAGGCGGCGGGGGGCGGAGGCCGCTTTGTGGGGATCGCGGGGCGCTCGCCCCCGCCCGTGCAGCCCCCGCCCGTCCTCAGCTACGCTCCCGCCTTCCCCCGGCATTTCGGGGTTCTTCAAAATTCTGGGAGCTCCGGGGAGGGCTCCGGGGATAGGGGTCCAGGTGACGTCCGGCGCCCGTCTCGCGGGTAGGGAAACTGAGGCCGGGCCGCAGCGTTCGGCGCCCGGTTCCGTGGGCAGCGGCTGCGCGGCGTGGGCATGCCTAGCTCCCCTGGTCCCCGTCCCACACCCCGCCTCCGTCGGGCCGATTCGAGCTACCTCCCCAGCTGCCGTCCCCTCTCCAGCTGTCGCCCCCTGGGCCGAGCCCTCTCCTCCCTGGAGCCTCGCTTTGCTCCTCTGTGGAGTGGGGGAGACGCCGGCGCCGCCGGGCAGGGTGGAACGGGAGGGTGCGCGGAGCGCGCCTGGCACCGCGCCTGCCACGCCGCCCGCGCTCAGCACTCGGGAGCCGCCGGGGCGCTGTCACCCCTAAGTCCCCAGCACCCAGCCCAGGTCGCCCAGCCCGCCCCAGCGAGGGCCACACTGGGGTTCACCTGTCCGCGGCCCCTCAGGCACGCGGGAGAGGAGGTAGGGAGAATGTGGCATTTTAGAGTCAGGGTCGAAATGCGGGATTTTGGATGCAGGTTGCCTGGGTTTGAATCCCTGCGCGTCTACTTTTGAGCTGTGTGACCTTGGGCAATGGACTTAACTTCTCTGAGCCACCGATTTCTGTATCTGCCAAGAGGGAACAGTAATAGCTCAACTGCCCGGTTGTCTTGAGGCAGAAAGGAGACATCTGCGTGAGCTGTTTATCTCAGTGTCTGGCACATATAATTGCCACCAACTTTCTCCGGCATCTACAAGCAAAGTTGTTTGGCCAAACAGGCCAACCCTGGGGCAGCCTGTGAAAATGACCAGCGAGTGATTCACAGGGTGGGGGCATGAGCCTCTGGCCTGGCCCGAGGAAGACCCCGACTGACCTTGGGGCAGTCCCGGTTCAGAGCTCTGCGGGCTCCCGCTTCCTCTTTTGCCACTGGGGAACCTAGGGGATTCTGGAGCGAGTTTCCTCTTCTGAGGATGGGGGTGTCATGGGTCGGGGTGGAGGATGAGATGACACTGGCCAGAGAGCTGGGCACAGCCCCATCAGTGTCAGTCCCACTGGCATCCGGCCGTTCTTGGTCCTGGCTTCTGGAGGGCTGGGGCCTTGTGTGATGCGTCCTTGTGTCCCACTGGCTGCCGGAGGCCCAGGGCAGAACGGACGTCCCGCCTCGTCCTGGCTGTGTCCAGCAATGCCCTCTTCTCCCTACAACCCTGTTTTCCCAGTCAGAACCTGGGGCAGGAAACGTTTCTGGTTTGTGAACCTGGGTTCGCTGAAGAGTTTGTTGGCACCCTTGGCAGGTGGCTTTATGGGGGGGGCAGTACTGAAAGCCCCATAGGGATGGCTGGCCCCCTGTAAGCAGGGCAGCCCTCCTGTCGTCTGTCAAGGAGCCTCAGGAGGTGGCGGCTGCAAGGCGGGGGTGTTTTGCTGGTGGTGAGCCCGGCAATGCTCATGATGTGCCGGGTTGAGTTAGGAGGAGGCAGCGTGTCCCTGGGGAAGGGGTGTTTGTGGCACTGGGCCTGGGCCAGGCTCTGTGCCCTTCTGGCCCTGGGGGTGGGCTTGGGGATCCCTCGGGCTCAGTGTTCTCCCTTTGTCCCTCCTGTAGCACACAGGAAGGTGTGGCTGGTGACATGCAAACCTGGTGACCTCATGTCCCTTTTGTTTTCACTTTTCTTACCACTTCTCATCCTCCCCACGACCTGGTAGATGAGGTCAGGGACTCGTATCCGCTTTGCACATTGAGAAACTGAGGCCAAGAGGAGCAGCTTGCTTGGCTGGGCAGAAGCAGGCCACAAAAGTGAGTGCTGGTCTGGGAGGATGGAGGGGACTCCAGCCTGCTCTGCTGCGGGCTGTGGGCCCCCCGGGCCTGGAGCACATGGAGTGGCCTCTGGAGTGGGATCAGGCTCAGACAAGCCGGGGTCCTGGGAGGGAGAGCAGGACAGGAGGATACCCATCCCCTCTCTGGTAGCTGGGGCAGGGACTGTCCATTTGAATGGCTCTGACGGGGTGGGGTTCACCCCCGGCTCTGCCCCCATGCTCCTTGGGTCCCAGTTACGGATCTCTGTGGGCCTTGGCAAACCAGGCAGGACAGTGTCAGTAACACCTGCAAGCTTGGGTGGCTAGGGAGGAGTGGCCAAGGGCGGTGCAGGCCCCCGCTCACCTGGCATGGCTCAGGCTTGTCTTGCAGTTGTTATTCCTTGGGACATATGTGGGCTTTGCTGGGAGACAGAGTGTGTCCTGTGCTGCAGTTGACCTCCTTTGGGGTTGTTTGAGGATGCTGGGGCAGGGGGTTCTGGAGAGCCTGGGCCTTGGAGCTTGCTTTTATAGTGGGTGGGTGGGATCTGAGAGTCAGGACCCCCTTGGCAGAGGATGGCAGGACTGAAGGCACATGGAGCAGGAGGGTGTGTGTTTGGGGGATCCAGATGGCCTTGGGCTTCAAATGCCAGGCAGAGGGGACACTCCAGCCTGCCCAGAGATGGAAGGCCCAGGCTGTGCTCTGGGTCCTGGCCCCTCTGCACTTGGAAGACCCCTTGGCTCTGCTGGGCTCCCCTCTGGGCTCCCATCCTGCCTTCTGGCTTTTTGCTTCACCTCCCTGTGTGCGCCTCAGTTTCCTCACCTGCCAGATGGAGATGCTAGGGTGAGCAAAGGTGGCCGCAGCCTTTCTGGATCAGATGCTGGTGGGAATGAATGTGAGCTGTTGTCATGATGGTTGTTGGGTGGGCCAGGATTCCCATGTGCTAGCCTGGGCATCTCCCCAACCCAAGCTGTGGCCCGTCCCTGTCCTCTGCATCCTGTGGGCTTTACTGGATCAGGGCGAGGGGTTACCCAGCTTGCAAGACACAGCTTTGCTCAGAGGGGCTAGAAAGGAAGAACAGACAGGTGGGGTCCAGCCAGGCACAGGGGCTTGTGGGGACCTGCTGCCCTCCGCGCTTTGAGTTTCCCGGGGCTCTGCTTGGCCACCCCCTTCCCTCCCTGCCTGCCAGCAAGCATGGAGCCAGCTGCCCTTCCATGGGCTCAGGCCTGCCCTAATCCACTGGCACTCGCCGCTCTGTCCCCACACTAGGCCTGCAGCCTTCTCCCATGCAGTCTGCCGGCTTTTTTGAGTCTGTTGGGACAGAACATGGGGACCTGTGCTCAGGGTTCTGGGAGTGCCCTGAGTGTCAGGGACCCCCCCACCTATGATCCCCATGAGAACAGGGTCTCCTCTAACTCATCACTGTATCTGCAGGGAGGGAACACTCAACAGACATTCACTGAGCACCTACTGTGTACCCGTGCAGGGCAGGGGTACAGCTGTGGGCGGGACAGATGGTGCCCTCCTTGGACTGCCTTGGGGTCCAGTGCGGGGAGTGAGACAGCAGCCAGGGGACAGCCCCTGAGCCTAGAGAAGGGCAGGTAGCAAGGAGAGCAAATGAAGTAGGGCAAGGCTGTAGTGGTGGGGTGTGGGAGGAGGAGCGCCTGGGTCCAGGGTGGTCTGGGAGGGCAGCCTGCAAGAGGCGCCTTCTGAGAAAGTCCCGAATAGGAAGGTGCCAGCCGTGGGGCAGTCAGGGCAGAGGTGGGAGCGTGGGCTCGCAGCGGAGGGTGTGGGGACGCCTGGGGAGGCAGGGAGCTTGGATTCTCTTTGGTGCTGGGGAGGATTCTGAGTGGGGAGAACGCCATCACATTTTTGCAAAGATCGTTTCTCAGGAAACATTTGCTGAGTGAATGAAGGAACAGATACGCACTCGGGAGGGCCGGACCACAGGCCAGGCGTGACTGTGGCTCAGTCACTGGGCTCTGTGCTCGCGGCGGGGCAGAACCCCACATCTGGCTCTGCCCATGCCTCCTGGCCTGGGTTCAGGGCGGCAGACGGGGTTTTGGGGTCACCACTCCTCTTAGAGAATCCCTTTGAGCTGGGGCCGCCTGTGCCTCAGTTTCCTCATTAGTCCTGGGGCCAGTGGTTGAACTGGGGCCCTTGAACTCAGGTGCCTCCTGGCCTGCCCACCTGGCTTTGCCCCACCTATCCCAGGTCATGGTGCCATTGTTTGATTTTCTACTTCCTGTCCCTGAACCACCCCCACCCCCAAACACACACACTTCCCCTTCCGAATTGATACTGACTTGTCTTCCTGTCCAGAAACCCCAGGGGAGGGCAGGCGCCCCAGCAGGCCCTGGGAACCAGAGGTGCAGGGGAGAGGGAGGTGGGAGGTGGGAGGGAGGCACAGGGCAGGTTGGTATTCTTCCTGCAGGGAGAGAACACAGAGGTTGGGACGAGTGTAGACAGGCTCACCCAGCCATGGTGGGAAGGCTGTCTGTGGGGTCAGAGGGGTCCCCTGTCCAGTCTGGAGGCGTGAGAGAACAGCTAAGTGGGGTTGTGGGACCGGATGGTGGCAGGGGAGAGGCCAGGGTGGTCTGTACATGCAGGGGACAGAGCAGGGCCACCGTGGAGCTCATGGCCCGCTGGAGGGAGAGGTGGGCGCTAATCAGGTGGCCATGCTCCAGAAGCCAGGGCTGCATGCCAAGGCCACTGCTCCAGAGGGAAGGAGCCCGACCGGGTTGGGAAAGCTTCCCTGCCAGAGCTGGTATTAACCGGGTCAGGGTGTCTTTCTCCAGCCGGGCCATCTGCGTGGTGGGGGCTGCCCTGTGCACGATAGGTGCCAGCAATATCCATGGTCTCCCTACTTGATGCCAGGAGTGCCACCTGCCCTCAGTTGTGACAACCAGAAGTGGCTCCAGACATGGCCAGATGTCCCCAGGGTGGGGGCACAGTGGCCCCCAGTTGAGAACCACTGAACAAGGGTAAGCCGCCAGAACGTTCTGGGCAGGGGCAACTGCCTGGGCCAGGGCCTGGTGGGAGGGTTCGTTGGGGGGGTCAGCGTGGCTGGCGAGCAGGGCATATTGGGGATGTGTAGTGTTCGGTCCTGCAGGTCATTGTGAGGACTTGGAAGGCGTCCTGGCTGCAGTGGCCCCTGAGGGTGGGCAGGGAGATCCTTAGCGCCTGCAGCAGCCTGTCTCCTGGAGTCGGGGGAAGGCAGTGGAATGGAGGGAGGGCACCTCCTCTGCCCAGGGCCCTCTGCAGAAGCTGCCGGTTTCCCCGGGCCTGGTCCCTGGACAGACGCTGGGGGCGTTGACTTAGCTGCCTTTGTCCTTCAGGCAAACCTGGCTTCTGGGGAAACTCCTGGTTGGGTAAGAATCATTTCTCCTTAAGGGTGCTGTTCCTCAAGGACGCAGCAGGTTCGACCCTATTTGGAGGGAAAACCTCCTTCCAGTGCTGTCTGCCTGTGCTGATGTCAGTCTTATCCAAAGGGAACAAAAAGCCAGACGTGTCGTTCTGAGTGCCGACCGCACGCCCAGTCCTGTGTAGAACGCGTCTCGGGCCTGTCCTCATCCTCACTGACCCCGGGTGCAGCCAGCGTTTGCTGTGTTTGTGGCGAGTGAGGCAGGAGAGGGAAGAAAGTGCAGGGTCTTGGGACGCCAGAGAACCTGCCAGCCTCAGCACTACAGGGCAGCAGAGGCAAAGCCCTGGCCTCAGCATGCTCTCACTGGCTGTGCCTTGGGTGTCACCTAGAGGGTTGACAGGGTGCCTGGAGCTGGGGACTCTTAGACCTTATGTGCATTCCATAGCCACACTGTCCTCCGCCACTTGGCAGGCCCACCCATGGGTGAACTCTGTGGCTCGGCCAGGTGGAGGTGGTGGTCCCAGCCCTCCAACTTCTGGCGTCATTCTTTCAACATGCGGAGCACAGGCTTGGCCTGGCCTGGGAGGGGCCTCATCCCCGCCCCCACCCAAATCAGCTGGTGCCCCGACTCCTGGCACTTGCCAGGGGGACCCTCTCTGCCTTCAGAGCCTTAGCCCTCACCGTGCCCCCTGCCAGGAACACTATTCCCCATCAGCACCGCCTCCCTGCCTCCCACCTGCCCACCCAGGTTAGCATCTTGGCACCTGGTTGCTGTGTTCCTGACAATGGCACCCTGTATTGTGAGTGACCGGCATTTGGGGTACTAACCAGTTACAGTCTGGCGCCTGCATTAGATGCTAAGCACCATCAGGGAGGGAGCCTCTGTCCCACCCTCCCTGCCTCCCCGAAGCTCTCCCAAGTGCCTGTCTCCATCTCCCGGGACACTCTACCCTGTTGCTTCCTTGGTTGGCCTCCGTCCAAACCACACAAGGGACTCTACCGCCCAGCTTCCTTCTCAGATGGTGTGCCGCGTTCCAGGGGTCTTCCCAGGCCCGATGCAGTGCCTGGTGACAAAGGCTGTTGTCCAGTACACCCTCTCACAGGTGTCCCCAAAGGACCTGCCTGTTCTGTATATGATGCCTGTTTGGGAGAGGGACTGATGTCATTGTCATTTCTTTTTCTTTTTTTTTTTTTTTTTTGAAGAGACTCTTGCTCCTGTCGCCCAGGCTGGAGGGCTAGAGTGCAGTGGCGAGATCTCGGCTCACTGCAACCTCTGCCCCCCAGCTTCAAGCAATTCTCATGCCTTAGCCTCCCAAGTAACTGGGATTACAGGCATGTGCCACCATGCCCAGCTAATTATTGTATTTTAGTAGATACGAGGTTTCACTATGTTGGCCAGGCTGGTCTCAAACTCCTGGGCTCAAGTGATCTGCCGGCCTCAGCCTTCCAAAGTGCTGGAATTACAGGCATGAGTCACTGCACCTGGCCATTTATCTGCTTTCAAACCCCCATCTCTGGCCATTAGGAGGCCCCAGTTGCCCTCAGTCCCTGAGTGGTCATGAACACTGAGTTGGGGCTGGGCTTCCCGAAGGCACACCTTCAGCTGAAGAACCAGAACCATGTCTGGCCCTCTGGCATCCTTTGCTGCAGCTGTCGCTGTCGCAGTGTTCCCGGCTCTGCCGCCAGCGAGGGTGACTCACCTGCCTGGTACAGCAGCACTCGGGGTTTCAAAGGTCATGAACAGGAGCTGGGTGAGCGTGGGTGAGCAGACGCCTTCGAACGCCGGCCAGCATGCTTTTTGGCAGGGTGAGGGTGGGATGGGCAGGTCTGAGAACGATTAAAAATAGACACCGTGGAAGCGCTAACCGCAGCTCGTCAACCTGCTTTGTCTTTCAGGACTCCCGTGTCCAGCCTGAGTTCCAGCCTCACTGAGTGGCCACCCCCAAAGTGCTGCCAGCCGAGGAAGCCCCCAGCACTGACCATGTCTATTATGGACCACAGCCCCACCACGGGCGTGGTCACAGTCATCGTCATCCTCATTGCCATCGCGGCCCTGGGGGCCTTGATCCTGGGCTGCTGGTGCTACCTGCGGCTGCAGCGCATCAGCCAGTCAGAGGACGAGGAGAGCATCGTGGGGGATGGGGAGACCAAGGAACCCTTCCTGCTGGTGCAGTATTCGGCCAAGGGACCGTGCGTGGAGAGAAAGGCCAAGCTGATGACTCCCAACGGCCCGGAAGTCCACGGCTGAGCCAGGATGCAAGGCTCCTGGTCCTGTTTGCAGCCGGCCAAGAGGCGCTGGGAGGGGCAAAACCACACGGATGCGCTGCTGTCAGAGAGGAAGGGCTGACACTTGCTGGCATGGCCTCTGCGGGCTTCGTCATCGCATGCACTGATGCCCGGGGACCTGGCTGTCCTGGGCTTCCCCTCGGCCTCCAGGTGAGGCTGCCCATTGCAGGCACTGGGCAGGCCTGACCTTGCTGGGGCTCATGGCCCTGTAGCGCTTTTGTTACTTGAATGTCTAGCTGAGCCTGTTTTTGATGGAGCTACTACTGTAATGCGTGAACTAACAAACCTGTGAACTGTAAATAGGCCCCTGGAAGCACGTGCTTAAGTCCTTTTGCTGATTTTTAAAAATATCATCTAGCGCACATGGGACTGGTATCCTGGCTGTACTAATGACAAGCTGAGTCAAGACCCTGGAGGGTCATAGGCTTGTAAAGGCCCACGCCACACTTGGCAGGGGTCTCTCATGTGTGTCCATCTGCGTGTATGTCAAGGAAGTGAGATGCCAGTTTGGGGTCTTGAGGCTGACCAGTTGGGGTGCTTGGGTGATCTCTGCTTCATTAGTCATGGGTGGAAGAAGAACCACACCCCCCACACCCCTCTGTTCTTTCTGCATAGACTCACTTGTTAAATAGCAGTTCTGTTGAGAGTGGAGTTACTGCAGGGAAGCTACCGGACCTGCCTGGGAGCCAGTGAAGGGCGAGTCAGGGCACGCGTCCTGGAGGCTGCCAGCGTCCTTGTAGCAGAGCAGTTTCTAGCCGCTTGGGTCTTCAGCATGCCAAGCGCCCCCCCAACCCTCCACCCCGAGTGAAGGCTTCGCTGAAATTGCTTTGGTCCTCGTAGAGCCTGTGGTGGCTACTTTTGGTCTGAAACCCAGTTGGCCCAGGAAAGAGAAAAGGTTGTATGTTTTGTGTTGGCGTTTCCTATTTTCTGCACTGGAGGGGAGGGGACTGTTGAGGTTCTGTCTTTTTTCTTCTTTTCCTCTTCCCTCTTCACATCACTTGGCTTCCTTTCCTCTCTGATGACCGTCCGCCTATGGGGTCCTGACTTCACTTCCCTCAGCGGGTCTCCAGTCCCCTGACCCAGCTCTAAAGGCACTTAAGACCCAGGGAACATTTCTCACGTGCACATTCCCATAAGAGCCACCAGACTGCTTCCTGCCAGCCTGTGCTTGCGGCAGGGAGCCAGGGCAGGGCAGAGGTGAACTTGAAGTTCAGGACTTGACTCTCCCACAGGTGGTGAGCTGGTGGCTCTCTGGTGAGCTAGTGTCTCCACAGCCTGTCTCCAAGGCCTCCCCTGTGTACATTTCAGTGAGCTCACTTTGATTTTTAATCCCACCACAAGCACATACTAATTTTATTTATGATTCAAATGTGACTCGTGCCTGCCCATCCCTGTAATAGATGGAAGGTCAGCCCCGGCTTAACCACAGAGCACTGGCCCTTCATGGCTGAGCTCAGAGCTCTGGCCTCCTGCTCAGACTAAAGGCACCTCCTCTGGCCTCACCCAAGCCTCTTCTAAAAACCATGTTGAATGAATCCACGTTCTGGAACCCCGAGGCGGGAGAAGTAGGGAGCTGTTCGTTTAAGCAGCATACACCTAAATTGGGGGTTTAAACATTAAGTAGGAGCTTGGGGTGGAAGAGGGACAGCTGGCTGGGCCACCTGAGCAGAAGGTAGTAATGAAACACCTCAATTGGGCCCTTGAGAGCCCTTAGGAAGCAGGAGAGGCAACACCTCTGGCTACTGATGGTGTGGCAAGTTCAGAAGAGGTGGTGGTGGGGTAGGCGTGATGTCAGCAGAAGCCCTGCAGGCTGGGTGGGCAGGACACGTGGTGGGGGCCACTGAAACCAGGCCTAGGAGGGAGAACAGAAGTTCCGAAGGTGCCAACTGGAAGAAGGGGGTAAAAGTTTGCTTTGGTGAGTGAGAAAAGGCTGGGGCGTGTGATCCATCCCCTCACGTTTCAGAACTTCCAGGCTTTCTACCTCGACTCTCACCGCAGCCAGCACATACACCTAGGCTGTTTTTCCTTCCTCCACACCTGAGGGACGCAGCAACGGGTAGGATCTGCATTTTCAGGTTCCGAGCCTGACCCCTGGAACTGACCAGCGCTCGATTGTCAGCCTTGGCCTGGGGTTTTGACCTTGCCAGTGAAGTTTCGGTTTTGAAGTGATTAAATGTCACTTCCTCATCAGTTTCACTTCTGGAGGTTTTCTTATCCTACTCCCTGGTGCCAGGGACGTACCTGGGAGTTTGAATCAGGCCCATTTGAGCGTGGCAGCCGTGTTGGGTGAAGGTCCGGGGCTCGGTGAGGCACTGGGGGGGTTTTCGGGAGGAAAATGAAAATGCTTCTAGAATGAGTGAACCACATCATAGCTCTCACTGTTCTGATTTTTCAATAGCTACTTTTTTTAGCAGACACCAGAGCCACACTCCAATGGCTTAGTAGGTTATGACCTCTCTGGATTATTTTTGAATGCCCAACTGTTGCATTCAAGTTTTCTGACTAATAAGAAATTAAGCATTCATCCTTCGTATCACTGCAGAAGCAACAGTGGGGGGACAGGGAGGGAACTCTTTTGACACTGAGCCACTAAAATATGGACTAATTTTTTGGACAAATCTTCAAACGGACTGTGCTACTGTATTTGTCTCAAAGCTACCAAGTTTGTGCAATAAGTGGAAGGGATGTCATCCCTCTTCAATAAATGCTGAATGACATTCAAGGTGATTTTCTAGACCACTGAGAAAATCTTTATTTACAATAAATTTCAATAAAATTTGCATAAATATATTCCCAATGTACAATTTTCACCTCTGATTTCTTCATATCATTTAAAAAGTTAGTCTGTCCTGTTCTCGTTATTCCTTTCAGACACCAGTGTGGCACTGACATTGGCAGGTGGAGGGGAGCTGCCAGGGAGCTGGGGGGTGCCTGAGGGCTCAGGCTGCTTGGGGTGGACCTCTCTCTGGGCCGCCAGGCTTTCAGCTCCATCCCTGCCCTCCAGTTTCCTCTCCATGGTCGCCACCAGGATCTTGAGCCACGTGTTCTCGGTAAGGAGGTTTTCTGAGGCATCGGCCAGCTCCTGCAGCTTGCGGGCCAGCTCCTGCAGCTCACGTGTCTTCTGCTCATAGAGGGCCTGCAGCTGCTCACTGTGTGCGTGGAGCAGGCTGTGCTGCTCTTCCAGGGCCCGCTGCTGCTGCCGCAGCCGGTGCTCATCTCTGCGGGCACTGGAGAGCTGGGACTCCACCTGCACTTGTGCTCGCTGGAGGCTGCTTATTTCTGCTCTCAGTTTCTGGATCTCTCTCTCCAAGTGGGAGATGTGCCCCCGCTGTAAGACTGCCTCGCTCTGAAGACACTCCTTGGTAGGAGAGTTAGCCACGTTCTGGGGGCTGGAAGCAGGGTCTGAGTGATGCAAAATGAACCTCAACAGGTTTGGAAGGGTGATGGGGAGGTCTTCGGGATATTTCACACTTAGGTCCTTTCTGGAGAGAGAGGGAAAGGAAGCAAAGACAGGAGTCACACCAACACAATTAGTCCAAAAGCAGGCTGTACCTGAGGCCAGGCTATCTACTTCTCACCAAGAAAAGACATTCCGTGGATTTTACTTACTGAAAGTAAGGAAAATGTTGCCTGGGCAAGAAATTCTCTACAAAGCTGAGGCTGTCCCATATGCTCGTTCTGTAATTAAGATGGCTTATCTGTTCCTGAAGCCAGAGCTCAGCTTCACCCACACCCTCCAAGAAAGACAAGAGCTCCTAGGCCCAGGCCTAAAGCCAGTGATGCAGGGCCCCAGGAGTGTGTAGGCATGGGGCCTCTGTGTGCTGAGAGATGCCCAGCGGCCGTGTCAGGAAGAGCGTCCAGGGGAGGCAGGAGTGTCCCATCTATGTCCCTCTTGTGCCCACTGACAGTGCCCGGAGAAACAGGAAGAACTTGAAAGATACCCAGTCTGTTTCTTCAGCAAGCATTTATTACACATTCTCTAAGGCAGGGGTTCTCAACTGGGGGTGACTGTACCCCCATTCCCCAGGTACATCTGGCTCACACCTGGCAACCTGATAAATGGCAAACAGCCCAACCAAAGGACTATGAATTCAGGCTGCCCAGCCCTGAGAGCACAGAAGAAGGAAGGAAGGTGACATAGAAAGGGGTTTTCCCTACAGGTTTGTTCCAGGTCCTGATCTAGAGATCTAGAAAATTCCTCTTCAGAACTTGTCATTTAATCGTCTGATGATGTTTCTCTCACATATCTATTTACCTGTGCCTGTACAGCCTGGCTGCAATTGATCAAAACTACCAGCTTTATGCACTTAGGTATGAGGTGGGCCGGCAGCCGAGTATGTCTCCCTCAGGTGTTAACAGAATGGAAGTCAACAGCAGGGACTCCAGAGCCTGGCTGCCCAGGGCCGCTGGACCCGGCCGTAAATTGTTTTATAATTTTGGGGTAAACATTCAACCATCCCCTCCTTTAAAGCTTAGTTTTCTTAACATATAAGCTTTCTTCAAGTGGGGCCCAGCCATTCAAATGACAAAGCTGGGTGTGGTGCTGTGTGCCTGTAATCCCAGTGCTTTGGGAGGCTGAGGTGGGAGGATCGCTTGAGGCCAGGAGTTTGAGACCAGCCTGGACAATATAGTAAGGCCTCATCTGTATAAAAAGTAAGATAAAAAAATTAGCCAGGCAAGGTGGCGCATACCTGTAGATCCAGCTACTTAGGAGCCTGAGGTGGGAGGATCACTTGAGCCCAGGAGTTCAAGACTGCAGTGAGCCGTAATTGCACCACTGCACTCCAGCCTGGGCAACAGAGTCAGACCTTGTCTCAAAAACAGAAAACAAAAAAACCCCACAACAACTGAAAACACATCGTGGCCCTGTCAAGTGGGCCCATGGAAGAATACCAGACGCTGGACCTGCCCCCACGTTCTGCGGCACAAGCCTGGTCTTGTAAGGCAGAGTAAAGGTGAATTACTTCCCAGAAAAAGCTGCCAAGATCCCTCAGGATGTCTACCTCCAGACATTTACAGGACAGTGACATCCGTGAGCATGCTATCTGCTAAGAGGTCTTGGTGCACTCTCCATCAATGTCCCTAATGGGCACACTAAAATACTGCCACACTTTGTGAAAGTAGCAGGGACAGAGAATGTCAACAGTCTACTTCCAGGAAAGCAGTCATGTGAAACTATGGTGGGAAGAGGTCCCCAGTGTCTATGCAACTCTCCTCTAACCCTGAGGGAGTGGCAGGGCACACCTCTAAAAAACTGTGATTCTTCCCCTGGGAAACATCAGAGTCTCTTGGTGGACAGGAGCACCCATCTCCCCCTCATCACCCTGGCCCAGGGCCAGGCCAGAGCACCTATATTTTGCAATGTCACACAGAGTCTGACGCAAGTGCTGGCTGGAGGAGCACCTGCTCGGTGGAGCAAGTGGCTCCAAGATGCCTCTGCACAGGAAGGCTATGTCTCCCTCAAGGCCCCACCCCTTCCTCTTCCTCCCGAGGACAGGCTCTTGCATTTTTTTCCTTCATGATTTTTATAAATCAAGACATGCTCTTTGTAGACAATTTGCAAGGGATGTAAAAACATACAAGCAGCACCTTCAAATTACTTGCAATCTCACTCCTCTGAAGTCATCAATGTTAACACCTCAACATTTTCCCCTCTGTGAACATCTCCACCTAGCACATGCACAAGTTTATATTTTATCACAGTAAATATACAATTTCATATTCTTTTCACTAAAAATAGCATAAGCAGGTGGACAATGAAAAAGGTCTTACTACATGTTATCCAACAGCCGTTTTCATTTCCTCTTTTGCAAGCTGTCAGCTCACGCTGCTTGCCCATTTACCTTCTGGCTAAACCAAACACTCGCTTGGGACCAGCTCATGATGAGCATACTTTACTTCTACCATTTATTTTTAGGAAATGAGAAAAATTCCATTCCAAAGCCATAAAGCTTTGATTTACCAACATCCTTACATTAAAAGAGAAGTGGACAGTCTTATGTTCAATATTTAGAAACGACAAGGGTAAGGGCCTGCAGCAAGTGCCCAGCATGGGGCCGGAGAAATGCGCACATCTTCACGTTTACCACACCAGGCAGCCTAAGAACGAAGGTCACTCAGCCCAGATGCAGGTCTCCAGATGACGCCCCACCCTGCCACCTGTTCCGCCTGTGTCTCTCTACACAGATGCATTTCTGCCAGCTGCTGAGAACTTCTTCATTAAAAGGCATGTGCTGGGTGCTAAGATTTTCATATTTTTTCAAACTATGCTTGGAATTCAAAAATTATACGTCATTAAACTACATGCCCAACTCCTGGCCCACACAGATGAAAGTGTTAGTGTTACTGTCGGTGATTCCTGGACTATGTGGTAATTTAAACACTTCTTAGAAAGAAAAAGCCTCATCACAACTCAGTCAGCAGTAGAAAAGGGTGAGTCACATTCTGTTTTTAGTGCATGATGTGACAAGACCCTACTACCACAGAAGTACTCCCGCAAAAATTCTTTGAGATACAAAGCAAAAACCAAGGGAATGATTCAATAGATATGAAGGAAACACTCTCCTAGAGAAACATGACAAGCTGAATCGCAAAAGGGAGGCAGGAAATTAAAACAGCAAACGTCATACATGGGAGCCAGGGAACTCCCTAAATGATGCTGCAGACACTTTCCCCTAGAGAGAAGATATTGTCAAAGTCATGTGAGTGGGTCCCCAAAAGGACTCAACTTTCTAAAAACCAAAGGGAATCTATAAAAAGGGAGCAAACATCCAGTGTATTAGGCTCTAAAGGACCAAGAGTTAATTTCTTTTTCCACTAAAACATCTGCATCTACGTTTACTAACTGGAAGTCCGCTCCCCCTTGTTAATGTCGTGCTTGCAGGGGCTTCCGGGGTAGCTGCCGTTAAGAACTGCACCTGGAATACTGATTAGGCAAGTGTGAAAAAATCAAGCGACCATCCCATGGCAGACGTTCACAGCAGTCTGCACGCATGGGAGAAAACCCCTTTGTAGGCCTCCTGGAATCCGAGAAAAGGATGTACCATGGGTAAGAAAGCCACCCTGTCCTCTGTACGAGAGGGATGAGGAGCTGCTGGGAGGCCAACTGAGAGACAAGCAAGTGGAAGGCTTGGGGCAGGCAGGGCTCCACAGATTCTCTGCTGTTTTGCCCCACACAAACACTGCACCACTGCACTCCAGCCTGGGCAACAGAATCCTGTCAGTCTCCGCGTCCTCCATATGTTCATATAGGCCATGAAAGCTAAGAATTCTCACGGCCACATTCAAGCTCGGGTAAGAGACAGACTGGGAAAAACAACCTTTAAAAGATCCATACCACACATAACATCCTGACACTACAACCCTTTTATGTCCCTAAGGACACTTTTTTTTTTTTTTTTTGAGGCAGAGCCTCGCTCTGTCGCCCAGGCTGGAGTGCAGTGGTGTGATCTTGGCTCACTGCAACCTCCGCATCCCAGGTTCAAGAGATTCTCGTGCCTCAGCCTCAGAGTAGCTGGGATTACAAGCATATGTCACCATGCCTGGCTAATTTTTGTATTTTTTGTAGTGATGGGGTTTCACCATGTCGGCCAGGCTGGTCCCAACCTCTTGAGCTCAAGCAATCTGCCTGCCTCAGCCTCCCAAAGTGCTGGGATTACAGGCATGAGCCACCACGCCTGGTTCCTAAGGGAACATTTTTTGAACATAATGAATGATTTACATCTTAAACCCATTTCATTTTCAGACCTCCACAAAAGAATCCCAACTGCCCACCAGTGACAAAAATTTGGCATTACCTGTTGCAGGGAAAAAACAAGACAGTAGGAAGACGATCGACCATAAATTCCCAAGGAAGGTCATTCTGAGACACGTCAATCCTGGTAAAGGGAAAGAACAGAAATGGCAGATGATCAGCCCAAGAAACGCCAACTTCAAAGAACCTTCTCAGATAACTTCAAGAACCTGGTGCATTTTTTACACCCCACATTGGGCTAGTCCCTTCTCGATGAATGTACTACCAGGTGTGAGCTGGGCGCTGATACTTCCAAGACATACAACATTCTACTACGTGGACGCTTTCCACTGAGTGGCAATGTGATGTCCTGAAAGTAAAAATGAACTTGCAGAAAATGCCGCACTGACACCTGAGGAGTCATTCACTCCTCACCTGACAGGATCTAGCAAAGTATTTTAATCCCTGAATAGCTCTGGGAAAAGAAAGGAAATCATTGAGCAAAATACATCAAGCCCCTCTGAAGATGGAAAATTATACCCTCTTTATGTTGTAAATCTGGATAGAGGCCAAAAACAGCCTATTTTCTTAGCAGATTTGACATTAATTTTCTAATACAGAAAATGACATCTGTACTAACTCACCCAGCCTGTGCTCAATCACTGTGGGAGCTAACCGCAACTGCTCTAGAGGCCTGCCCCGGGCAGCTGGCACACAGCTGGGCACACAGCTGGGCGCCCACACTCGGGCTAAGCAGACATGGAGCCACAACAGCATCCTTGATGGAAGGGGCTGCATCCTCCTTGCGGAGGGGCTATTCAGCTACTATTCATAAACAGTGCACACAAAAGATGAACATGTTTTCAATCATTACCTTGACAGAAGTTTTTAGAAAGCATAACTGGGGGAGTGAGGGTGCGGTGTCATGTATGTGTCCAAAAGGATGAAATTTGCTTTTCAAAAAATGGCACAACCAGGCTGAGCACAGGGGCTCACGCCTGTAAACCCAACACTTTGGGAGGCCGAGGTGGGTGGACTGTTGGAGCCCAGGAGTTCGAGACTAGCCTGGGCAACATGGGGAAACCCTGTCTCTACAAAAAATTGGCCGGGTATTCTGGCACATGCCTGTAGTCCCAGCTACTTGGGAAGGTGGGAGAATCACCTGAACCTGGCAGGTTGGGGCTGCAGTGAGCTGTGACTGCACCACTGCATTCCAGCCTGGGCAACAGAGTGAGACCCTGTCTCAAAAAAACAACAACGCCGGGCGTGGTGGCTCACGTCTGTAATCCCAGCACTTTAGGAGGCCGAGGCAGGCAGATCAAGAGGTCAGGTGATCGAGACCATCCTGGCTAACGCGGTGAAACGCCACCCGTCTCTACTAAAAATACAAAAAGTTAGCTGGGCATAATGGCGGGCGCCTGTAGTCCCAGCTACTCGGGAGGCTGAGGCAGGAGAATGGCATGAACCCGGGAGGCGGAGCTTACAGTGAGCTGAGATTGCACCTCTGCACTCCAGCCTGGGCAACAGAGCAAGACTCCATCTCAAAAAAAAAACAAAAACAAAAAACAACAACAGCAACAAAAGGCATAACCAAATGAAAACCATTTACCAAAAGTTTACTAACAAAACAGCACTCCTGCCTCACCTGTGCCAGCCTACCTAAAACATTAGTGTTCCTTTCTAAACAAGTGGGATTGAACACTATATTCCATAATTAAATGCTTTTTCTCACTTGATTCTTACTTCAAAGAAAGCAAACCATAAAATTAAAACATTGTAAAAATCCACTCAGAATTCCATTGGGCTAAATAAGGCCCCCCTTTCTTATGCAGGCTGCAGGCTTGGTCTATATGCTTACTTTTTTTTTTTCTGAGACACAGTCTTGCTCTGTCGCCCAGGCTGGAATGCAGTGGTGCAATCTCAGCTCCCTGTAACCTCCGGCTGCTGGATTCAAGTGATTCTCCTGCCTCAGCCTCCTGAGTAGTTGGGACTACAGGCACGTGCCGCCACACTTGGCTAATTTTTTATTTGTAGTAGAGACAGGTTTTCACTATGTTGGCCAGGCTGGTCTCGAACTCCTGGCCTCAGGTGATCCGCCCACCTCGGCCTCCCAACATGCTGGGATTACAGGCATGAGCCACTGCACCTCGCCTATATCCTTACATATTTTTAAGAAGAGTTGTCATATATTTCATACTCTGTTCTTTTCCATTAACTGTATGAAAAGCACTGTTAAAGGATAAAAATTCCATTAAATGCCCAGCCATAATTTACTTAAACATTCATCTCCTGGTGGATATAAACAATGCTATAATGATGAGCTCATGCTTCTTTGGAATTCCTATTCCATTACTTCTCCAAAGTAAAATTAACTGGGTCAAAAATGTGTTAACTGTTTTTATTGATTTCTTGTAAATGTTGCCAAAATGCTTTCCAAAAGAGTTATGGCAATGTCCTCATTCCATTAGATACATCTGACTGCAGTTTCCATTTTATTTTATCAACACAAGATTCTGTCACTTAAAACCACTGATTACTTTAATATGTTAAATGATACTTTGTCACTGTTTTAATTTACATTTATTAGGTTATAATTTCCCCACTTGTTTATTTACTCTCTCCTCTTAAAAGAAAAACCTGCTCACATCCTTTGTTCAGAATGGAATCTGTCTCAGCCATCTTCTAAACCATTTTAATTTCCGGGGAGGCTGGAGTATGAATGCCTGATTTAATCCTGGCCCCTCATTTGCAGCTTGAAACTCTGGGCAACTTGTCAAATCTTTCTATGTCTCAGTTTCCTCCTCAATACAAACAGCACTTTCTTTTTTTAACTAGAGTGCCTTCACTAAGCGTCGCAAGGACTCAGTCAGGTAATATGTATATCAAAAACTCTCCCAACATAGTAACTCCTCAGATTTGGCTCTAATTATTACTTACAGTGCATATAACAGGTGACACAGAGACACTGGAAAATATATTAATGATCCCCCTTTTTGTCTGCTTTCCCTGTTTTCACTGCACGTATTTCTAGTGGAATCTGTCCATTTTTCTCTCTTTATTTTTCCAACTGCTTCCACTTTGGAAAGTTTCCATCTCCCAGAGGAATCAGCAAATCCTATTTTTTGTTTTGATTTTTTTATATTTAACTCTTATCTATCTGTAGGGTTTTGGGGGAGGTGGGGGGTTAAATGTGAACAGTTTTCCTCACCCAAAACTGCTTACTACCCCATCTAAAGACTCTGTATTTGAGCCTTCTTTTTCCAAAAAATATTTTTAAAAATTTTGTTTACTCAAAAGCGCACATACAGTACCCATGGAATCACAATACCAGAATGTGGATATCTATTGGTCTTTCCTTTTAATTTCACAAATGAGATAAACCAGGGCTGGTGGAGAGATCTGCTTGGGATCCCAGGACCCACTGGCATTGCCTGGGGCAACTGTCCCATGGTATTCCACGGGGCCATCCTGGCAACCAGGTCAGTGCTCTCCCCACAGAACTGCACTCAGCCACCTACGAATCTAGTCAGGGCTAAACATCAACATCATGGAAGGAACACTCAGAATTCATGAGGAAAAGTTCAGTTTCAAAGAGGCTTTGCTCATGGCTTCAACCTGACAATTAAATTCAGCCAAGTCCTACCAAAGGTTAATGGAAAATGGGCAGACCCTCACACACCATATGGCTAAGCTGCAAATAAGAGTGAAAATGGGCATACAGCCCAAAGCGCTGCAGAAGAGGCCTGCTTACCTTGCCACAGTGAATGTGTCCATGGGCAGGTTCCGAGCTAGCTGGATGAAGATGTGATTGAGGGATGGACAGAAGCCGCACCACGGAGCGTAATAGAGCAGGAGAACGTCCTGTGGGAAGGGGAAGACAGATGTTACTTGCACCGGGAAATGGGCTCTTCTTCATTTCTTGCCTCATTGCTTAGAATCCAGCAAGCACCCGAAAAATGCTACCTATGCAAATATTACAGTGAAAATTTTCATCTTTAGGTCTTTCCAATACTGTGCTTTCTGGAGCACTTTTCTGAAATTTAAAAACCACATGTAATTCATTCACGGTCCATAATTGGGCCATCACGTGGTTACTCTTCTATACATCAAAAACAGCTGCTCACCCCAACAACTGTAGTTTGGAAATTATTTTAAGAGGGACAGATGGCTTAATTTTTGCCTCTCATGACTCCATACCTGTTTTTGAAGGACTACTTCCCAAAAGGTATCAGTTGTCACTTCAGTGATTAAATGCTGAGACGGGAACTGGGCAGAGCCACTTCCAATGAGATGCCTTTTCAAGGGACTATAGAGAACGCTGAAGTTTTGAATAAAAGACTCTAAAAATAAAGAGAAAATGAGATCAACTCTCCTCTAGATACAAAGAGAATAGCTGGCCTACTTTTAAACTCCACATTTTAAAAACTCAAATGACTTCATAGGCTCACATTTTTAACATTTCACCTATCAGCAAAACCCCAAACAAAGCTGCCCAGGTGGCATCAGGTTTAGCTCTGGTAGTATTAACTCAGCAGACAGTAATGTGGATAACAAAACACTATGCAGTGTTAGATGCTCTAATATTCATAGACTATTCTTTTTTTAAAAGGACTGGTCCACAAATAGACACCAAGTGAGACTGTATAAATCATCAACAAGCCACAATCTTTTCAAGAAATTTCACCCTATAATACTAAGACCTTTAAGCTTAACCACAAATGTGACAACTGCACAAGCTACAGTAGTGTGGAATGTGTTTAAATGCTCATTAATTTGAGGACAAGGAGCTACAGTTTTTTGTTTCCTTTATTAAGGTTCTTTAAGTTTCTTTTTTAAAAGGTTAAGAAAAAATTATATGTAGTGGAAAAATACATAAAACCCATAATAATCAAAAACCTGATTTGAACCAACAGTTTTACCACAAATTCTGCCATCTTCAGAGTCCTTTGCTTCATCTGAAACAATACTAATTTGAATTTCACTTTTTTTTTTTTTTTTTTTTTTAAAGAGACAGGGTCTCACTCTGTTGCCCAGGCTGGAGTACAGTGCTGCAATCATAGCTCACTGTAGCCTTAAACTCCTGGGCTCAAGCGATCCTCCTACCTCGGCCTCCAGAGTAGCTGGGACTACAGGCGTCCACCACTGCACTCAGCTAAAGTTTCAGTTCTTTTTCTTTCTTCTAACTCCCTCCATTTTGAGGTGCAATGGGCAATGCAGCGTGCAGAATGGAAGAGGAAGTGAAGAATGTCATGTGAATACTAAAGAGAATTCATGATCAGCATCTGAGTAACACTTAGTTGGCTATGTTTTTGAAACATGAAACCAAGAATTATTTCCTAATCTGAATAAAGCCTAAATTCTGAAACTGGCCTAGAGACAGCTGATTTATGAGTTAAGTCTCTAAACCAACAATGACACACAGTAGGTGTTTTTTACAAGCTCCCTAAGAATTCTGTCACTAACTGCAGGACAAAGAACAGCTAGGCTAAACATTTCAGAGAAGATACAGAAGATGGAAAGAAATCTAAAGAAGGCTTCTTTCAATTACCCTTAAATTCAAAGTGAACACATTATGAGGTCATTAAACACTTGAG
This sequence comes from Pan troglodytes, assembly GCF_028858775.2. Classification (NCBI taxonomy): domain Eukaryota; kingdom Metazoa; phylum Chordata; class Mammalia; order Primates; family Hominidae; genus Pan; species Pan troglodytes. The sequence goes on from NC_072416.2 coordinate 14,338,873, forward strand.
CATTACTGAATGGAATTCAGGAAAATCTAATACAGACTACCTCAAAAATACATGCTTGTAGGAACACTGACCCCATTTCTCTGGAGTCTCTTTCCCATTTTAAAAAAAAATGCTTGTTTCATTTTAAGAAAGCTCAACACATCAAAATGACTTTAGATAACATGAATTGGGAGTAATCTATAATATCGACAGATTATGCCCTTCAAAAAGTGACTGGTCACAGGGTTCTTTTACACAGTGAGGAACTCTTGGATTTATAATATGTAACTTGATATAGAAAAATCAATATTTACATAAAGCCTTTTCACAAATGTGTCTAATGTAAGAAACAAGCTTCACCTGGATTTGAAAGAGGATGGCCAAAAAGACTCATATGTAGAAGCTCTGAGTCTACTGTTGAGTTCATACTTTAAAACTTGAAATGAAAGGTTTCCTTCCCTACCAAATTCCTCCTTTCTCCATTCGGCATACACTGACCCTCCCTCCCATTTCCAATGAGGCTGAACTAACGTGGCTTTTGAATTCTCACTTCATTGTGTGTAGTCAAGGGCATCAGCAAATTCCTGGGAACAGGCCAGTGTGGGTCAGCCCATTGTTGCTGCCAAGTCCCAGGGGCAAGCTCTGGGTGCTTTCTCATCATGGAGCCTTACTCCTCAAAAAGTGGGTTTTGCTGGTTTGCGACTGACACTTATTTATTTGCACTTTACACTTGTTACAGTGTAGGTACCCCAGGTCCCAGCAATATTACTCAGTACATTATGAAACAGCAGCAGAACAAATTAGGTCTGGTGGCCTTGATCCTTAGACATTTAAGCCTATGAGACAAAAAGGGAGGCAAGGCGGCTCTACTTCCTTCTTCACTGCTCTCTTTTTTTGGAGACGGAGTCTCGCTCTGTCGCCCAGGCTGGAGTGCAGTGGCACGATCTCTGCTCACTGCAAGCTCTGCCTCCCAGGTTCACGACATTCTCCTGCCTCAGCCTCCCGAGTAGCTGGGACTACAGGCGCCCGCCACCGCGCCCGGCTAATTTTTTTGTGTGTGTGTATTTTTAGTAGAGACGGGGTTTCACCACATTAGCCAGGATAGTCTCGATCTCCTGACCTCGTGATCCACCCGCCTCGGCCTCCCAAAGTGCTGGGATTACAGGCGTGAGCCACTGCGCCCGGCCACTGCTTTCTCTTTAAGCTCCTTTAGAACAAAGCTGCTGTCAAGGCTCACTTTCATCAGCCCCTAGGACATCCCACCAGAATAGCTCTCCACCTCCCTGCCTGTTCTAGTCCCCAAGTCCCCACTGCCTGCAGCTGGTTCTACCTTAGACATGTGACAGAAATCGCCAATTTAGAAAGTGGGACTCTTACCCCCACCATGGGCTAAATGACAAACTTATCCAAAATTCAGAGTGAGGAAGTTTCTGTTCCATTTAATAGACAAAATTAGCTTCTTTGAAAATTATGACCGATGGTGGTCTAAAGACTTAAAATGAGCTACGAAGGTGACATCACCCCACAACTAAATGTAATGAGAGCCATCAATAAAATTTACCCATATGAAGTCAAGCAAAATGTACAATGCTTGGGGAAATAAACTGCCTGCAGTACCTAGGGTGAGCTTCATCAGTGCTTGCTTTGGATCCAAGATGTAATGAGACTCTTCTTTCACGTCAACAATTGCCGCAAATTCTTTCACCTGAGTGGAGCTCGGAGCACCCAGTCTCTCTGCATATAACCAAAACAAATTTGAATCCAAAAGGTAGATGTTGAGAGTCTTGTTGGTTCTGCAGCTCAGGCCTGTGAAGTTTGTGCTAGTCATGTCCACTTCTGGAAAGAGATACCTGTTCTCCTCAATGTGAGGAACGGAGCTTGGGGCATCAACCTCACATTTCTTCTCAAGGGAAGAAAATGCAACAGTAGGGGCTTCAAAGACACCTTGTTCAGAGTCGATGAAGCCTGACACACCCCTGCTTATGGTCCTGCAACATGCAGTGTAGTAGCTGAAGGGGCTATAGGAAGTTAAAAAATTGCTGCATTCTATGCTGTCTGATGCCACATGATAAAAGGTCTGCTCCTTGAGGTAGAAAGAATCCAGAGCTGCTGCCATTTCAAAAAAGCTGCACTGTGGCACGCTGACCGAGCTCGGCTTCATGCCCCCGGAGGTCTGGTTGACACAGAGTTCACAGACGTTGTGGGTCCTGGAGAAGGAGTGCCACTGGGGCAGCACCACAGTGTTGCAGCAGGGGGACGCTGTGATCGGTGGCGGGTCTGGCAGCTGTGCCGGCACTTCCAGGGCCAGGGACTCCAGCACTGGAGCATCCACCCGCCGCAGGTGCTGAAGGAGACGCTCCACCACCTGGTCCCCATGACAGTTGTTGTACTCCAAGGCCACTTCGGTGATCTGAAATACAGGGCAGAGTTGGTGAAGGGCTTGGGGATGACTGAGGGACTAGCACCCCGTTAGCCACGTTTCACTTTCTGCAATTTCAGTTATCCATGGTCAACTCTGGTTCAAAAATACTAAATGGAAAATTCCAGAAATAAACAAGTCGTAAGTTTTAAACTACACATCGCTCTGAGTAGTGTGATGAAATTTTTGCCATTACAAAAACTGCGAGCCATCCCTTTGTCCAGCGTGTCCATGCTGTGGATGCTACCAGCCTGTTACTTAGTAGCCAACGCAGTTATCAGATCAACTGTCTCAGTATCACAGTGCTTGTCTTCAAGTAACGCTTTATTTATTAGAAGGGCCCCCAAAGTGTAAGGATAGTGATGCTGGCAATTCAGATATGCCAAAGAGAAGCCAAAAATGCTTCCTTTAAGTGAAACGGCAAAAGTCTCAATAAGGGAAAAAAAAAAAAGGTAAGGTTGTTAAGATCTTCGGTAAGAACGAATCTTCTACCCATGAAATTGTGAAGAAAAGTGAAATTCGTGTGTAGTATATACAGGGTTCAGTACCATCTGTGGTTTCAGGCATTCATTGGGGGTCTTGGAACGTATCACCAAGAATACGCAGCGGGGTAGATGAGAGTGCAGGGGGAGATGGTTACTATATTTTTAAAAATACAACCCCAGGCATGGCACTCCTGGGCCAAATGGTACGCTGCCCATGAGATAAAACCTCCACACAATCTGGCCCGTTTGGCTTTCCAGTCTCACCCTACCCTCTTCAGAACAGACCAGGCCCTCCTGCAATGCCACACCTTTACAGAGTCCTGGCTGGAGACACCGGCTCCTCCATCTGTTCCCAAGGCCCAGCACCAGGGCAGCTGCTTCAGAGAAGCTAGTCCTACTCCCACTCCAGGAAGAGCTAGTTTTTGCACCTCCAGTGTCCCTGAGACCCCTTCTACAGTCTCACAAGCTTCTGCTGAGACATCCCTCTTCCCCACAAACTTACAGATCCTCACAGGCAGAAGCCACATTGGATTTATCCTGCCATCCCCGGGGCCTAGCACAGGGCCAGGCACATAACAAATGCTCAGTAAACCCCTGATGAATGAGTGGCAGCTCAGGGTAATGCACACAATCCTCTGTCTTGGTGAGATTTGCCACTTTACCGTCAAGCCAGTATTGGCAATTTGAATTTATATTTTATTCTAAGATTCTTCCATTTCCAAAAAGAATATTTCGTTACCCACCTCCCATTCTGGTTACCTGAGAAAGACATGTAAGTTATAATCCAAAGGCATTTACTCTCTAAAACAGAAGAGTCTGTCAACTTGAATCAAATCTCACCACAGTTAGTTACAGGGTGCTGTCACTCAGGATTTTGTTTCGCTGTGTGTGTGTATGTGTCTGTGTGTCTGCATGTGTAAAACAATTCAATGAGTGTAATTTCCAATTTAAAAACACAAGTTTTATAAAAATAAAAATAAAAAAGTTTTATAACGTAATATTTATAGTTAATTCAAAACATACATATTTGTACACAAAAATAAATTGTTTCAATAGTTCTCGGCATAAAAAAAGTCACTTTATAACCCACCAGAAAACTACTGGGTCAAGAAAAGAAGTCACTTTAGACGATAGGCCAGTGCTTGAAATTTTATTTCCCCTGCACAAAAACATCTCAGTGGTTTTTGGATGAGGCTCTGACAGCATGCAGTACTAACAAGGTCAAGCCTATATAATCCGTGAAGAGCCCAGATGCCCTCTGGCCCCATCCTGGTACTGTTTTACATTCAAAGACGCAGTAATAGACAACTACTCCCACCCACTCCCACAAAAACCTCCATAAGACTTCACGATTTACTGTAATCTTTTACAGAAGTCCAAGTAGGAGATCATTAATTATATTATAGAGAAGAAAATTCCTTGAAAAATCTTTCTTCATCTCTTTTAGCTTCAGTATCTCATAAACAAAGCAGCCACGTAAAGAATATTTTTAATTGAAGAAAGTATTCTGTCTACAGCAATGCTTTTTTTTTTGAGACAGAGTTTCACTCTTGTTGCCCAGGCCGGAGTACAATGGCATGATCTCAGCTCACTGCAACCTCCGCCTTCCAGGTTCAAGCAATTCTCCTGCCTTAGCCTCCCAAGTAGCTGGGATTACAGGCATGCATCACGACGCCCAGCCAATTTTTTCTATTTTTATTTCGCCTGGTTAATTTTTTGTATTTGTAGGAGAGACGGGATTTCACCATGTTGGCCAGGCTGGTCTCGAACTCCTGACCTCAGGTGATCCACCTGCCTCGGCCTCCCAGGGCTGTAATCCCACTGGGATTGTAAGCATGAGCCACTGCGCCCAACCAGCAATGCTTTTTTTTGAGATGGAGTTTTGCTCCAGTTGCACAGGCTAGAGGGCAGTGGCACCATCTTGACTCGCTGCAACCTCTGCCTCCCAGGTTCAAGCGATTCTCCTGCCTCAGCCTCCCAAGTAGCTGAGACTACAGGCGCACACCACCATGCCTGGCTAATTTTTGTATTTTTAGTAGAGACGAGGTTTCACTATGTTGGCCAGGCTGGTCTTGAATTCCTGATCTCAGGTGATGTGATCCACCCTCCTCAGCCTCCCAAAGTGCTGGGATTACAGGCGTGAGCCACTGCGCCCAGCCAGCAATGCTCTTAAAGAGTTAGGCATTATCATTTTTCTCTTATGAAGGGGAATTTATGTTTCTATTCCTTTTACCTAACAGGCAGTTTTGAAAACACAACTCAACTTATGTCACATTCTGTGTATCACTTGATGTCATTTATTTCATGTGAATAATTAAGGAAATCTTGGCAAATAACTGTTCGCACAGTAGATGTTTCCTTCTATTTTCTTTAATCAGGGAAATCTGTGAGCCTGAACATGCTAACCATGCCTTTGCTTACCAGATTCAGACGATGTGAATGCCTCAAATAAACACCTTTAAAATAGAAAACAAGTCACGAAGACTCTTTGCTGGCTGAGGTAAGCATTTCCTTTGATTAACAAGTTGTGTAATACACACTGCGATGTCTTATAACCTCTCTAGAACTCTCTAGAGACACCAGGGTGTCAGTGGCCTCACGCCGGTGTCAGGATCTGTACTTTTGCATGTGTGTGTGGGTACACATGCAGGTATGCATGTGTGTAGAAGCAGCTACCCACTATGGGCTTGGTGCGGCCACCATATGGTCACTCCTGACTGGCATCCTACATGCACCACAGCACAACTGTCCAGAATGTCGGTGCTTGGTATGCCCCCAACTCTATTCCACTCACTCTAAGATGACCTCTCTCTTCTCAACAATGCAAACATCCTCAAAGTTCTGCCCAATATTAGGCCTAAGGTGGTACTGAAAAAGTAAAGCCACCTAACTCTTTCATGGTCAACAAGCTAATGAATTTACAGCTCATCTTGCGTAAGTACAGCGTTCATCCTTCCCACCTTACCCAAAGGCTTCTTCATCTCTAGTCACTGTGTCACAGTTTCCCCGATCATAGACACTACTTTCCATCCTCCACCTCTACCACCCAAGTTCAGGTTCTTACTACTTCGCAGTTTTCTGGAACCCTCCTGCCAGAAAAACGTTCGTAATGATAACGCACAGCCCTGGCTGCATCTCTTCACTGTCAGTAAGACTTGTATGGGCCAGGTGCAGTGGCTCATGCCTGTAATCCCAACACTTTAGGAGGCCAAGGAAGACCGATCGCTTGAGCCCAGGGCTTTTGTAACCTGCCTGGGTAACATGGCGAAACCCCATCTCTACAAAAAAATACAAAAATTAGCCAGGCGTAGAGGCGTGCACCTGTAGTCCCAGCTACTTGGGAGGCTGAGGTGGGAGGATCACCCGAGCTCAGGAGGCAGTGAGCCGAGATCGTGCCACTGTACTCCAACCTGGGCAACAAAGGAAGACCCTAACTCAAAAAAAAAAAAAAAAAGAGAAGACAAAGACTTGGATGACTATGGTTAATCTTGAAATCCTCAGAGAAGTCCACAAGGCCCTCTCCTCCAAAGGCTTTTTCAAGATCTCTCCCCAGTTAGCCCTTCCTGCAGACCACAAAACCCGGCCTCCTTCCTAACACCTAAACCTGCAGCAACTCCCGTCCCTCATGTCTCTGCTCAGGGTCCTCCTTCCCGTAAGTTTTTCTCAACCCATCAAGATCCTGGCTGCCCCTACAAGTCCGTCTCGAATACTTCACCCATCCAAAGCCTCTGCTAACTCCTCCCCTGCCTGGAACCCCGCTTTCTGAGATGGCACCCTCCCTCCTCTGGTTCCTCCTGACTCTGGGCCTGATCGTCCTCTACTTTGAATTATAGGCAGGCTTTCACTCCCTGTACTGGACAAGCCTCTAAGACCACAGGACAAGATGGTGTCGCATCTATCCTTTCTCCCCTGGAGCTTCCCAGCACAGTGCTCAATAAACATTTGCCAAACTGACCTGAAACAAAAAGGGAAATGTGCTGGACAGGCACTTTGCTTGTCTGAGTAATTCATAATACGGTCAGATGCCACCTCGTGTTCGGTCATCTCACCCACATGCTGAGGTTAAGGGAACGCACTCACCTCACAGAGACAATGGGAGCCCCAAAGAAAGGAGTCACAGGCAAAACCATGATAAAAAGGAGGCCTGTTGGTAGGGGGAGGATTTGCAGACTGCTGGAGGGGACACTCATTCAGAAACAACAGGCGAGAAACAGTCTTCCCACCAGGTGCCTAAATCCAACCACAACCCTCTGGGCAGAGGCTGTGGGCTCCTGCCACAAAATACAACCCAGCCAGGACCCTGACACACCCAAACCAGACAGGAGAGAACTCTCCAAATCCACAACCACAGCCACACCACCTTGACTGAAAACCTTCCTTTCCTACAATGAGCTTTAAGGCTCTTAATATTAGATACAGTAAAGGCCTAGTCATTTCAAATGGTGCCTCAGTTCACAAAAGATCCATGTAGTGAAAATGTTCTAAAGAAACAGTTTTATTACTTTGAGTCCTCCCTAATTAGAGGGGAAGAAACAAAGCTATTTCATTTCTCTCCTCTTTCTTCCTCTAAGCCAAAGAGCAGCATTCATTCAGAATACTCCCCAGAGGGAATCATAACTTGAACAAAAAGACTCCAGCACAGCAAAGGGAGGGATCCAGCTGGGCGAGAAGTCCTGCCTCCCTGTCCCTCCAGGCAGGAGGCCAGGCCAGCGCTGAGGGGCTCAGGTCTGCTTAGCTGGCCAGTGGTACACTGGCTGTCTGAAATTGGTTTTGGCCAATTAAGGGATCCTTGAGGGAGTGAAAAAATAAAAACCTCAGTAAATGCAATTTTGCCACCCCAGGCTCGCTCTGCATACTGTGCCTGCTGTCTCTCCAGGCTCACTCTGCAAAATGTGCCTGCTGTCTCTGAGCGCCTCCAAATGCTCCGTGTGGAAAATAAACTCACGCCCAGAGCAGGCGCACCAGATGAAGCCGAAGACAGGCAGGAACAGCAGGCTCCGATGGCGCTGCCTCTGAAAACCACTCTGGCTTCTGCACGACAGGGAAGGTTCAGAGAAACAAGGTGTCCCAACATCGCTGCTGCTGCTCGCTCTCCTCTGCTGTCCTGAGGATGGCCAGGGCTGGCAGTCTGGCCAAACCCCCAAGACAATGGCATCTCCTAGGCCACACTAAACTCGGCCTGTGTTCCTGCCACTCCCTGTTTCACCCCCTAAACAGGAAGCTCAACAGCAGCCACATCAGAAGAGGGCATTTGGTCCTTCTCTGGAAGGGCACGGTGTGGCTTCCCTGCCTCTTCCCACTCACTCCAGACGCCAACAGCTGTCAATAAATATGGCCAGAGAGGCTGCGGCAGTCCCTGTCCTAGACACGGGCTCTCTCCTGCCCATATGGAGGGGCAAAGAGCAATGCTCAGAGCCACAGCTGCCCCTCCTGGCAGCCATTAGCTGCCAGAGTAAATGACTGAGTGTGGGATGAGAGGGGCCAGGTAGATGAGGCTTTCCTACTCCTCATGAGGTGCTTTTCACATCACAGCTCTTACCTCGTCTATTAAAGGATGACTTTCGGCCAGGGGATTAAAAGGTATGAACAGAAACAGCGCTGGTCCTTTCTTCAGCTCGTTATTCAGCAGGAGACTCTTGCCTCCGTGTGGCCACAGCCACCGAAAGAGCGTCTCCTGGTTTTCTAAGGCCCACTTACAGATGTTCTCAGCTGTGTAGTTCAGGACCTCCCTGGGGAAGACCTGTGAAGGACAAAGGCACAGAGGATAAAGGAGAGCTCATGAGGTGGGGCAAGCTCAAGGCACATCAGTGCTGTTCCAACCCCACCACTAAGGGTGAGAAAACCCAGGCGTGGAGCGGGGCCTGGCCCCACTGTGCAGCTAACACCCGCTTCTCCAGAGACAGCATTTCCTCACAAGTGGTTGAAAAAACAAAAGTGGTTGCAGGAGGTGACTTCCATATCGTGTGATTCATCTTTCTGCCTTGAGACAGACCCACCTATCAACAAATAATTCTCCCTGCCAGCTGGTGGCGATAACAACCTCTATCACCCTGTCCAAGGACAGGTATTAAACGTCACTGGGTATTCATAAAAGGACCAAGACATATCTAAGGGAACAGAAATTACAGAGTCAAGGATCATTTAGATTTTGACCTTGGTCCTTCAAATGCTGCCCCCAAGGGCAGCATGGAGCCTCCGTGCGGCACAGGCTGTCTGTTCTGCTCACCTGTATCCTCCGGGCCTAGACGAACACCAGGCACACAGCAGGAACTCAACACATGTCTTCAGCAATCAAAAATGACCTAAACTTGCACAAGGCCACGGATCATATTTTACATGTACGAATAAATGAAAGAGACACCTAGATTTTTTGCTTTGTTTTGCTATAAACAACCAATATATGTGAACATAAAATTATTTTTGAAATTCTAACAATTTAAATCACTGGCTTCAAACAGAACTACCAAAGGGGTGCTTCAGAGGGTTTTGAAAAATGAGATATTTAAAACTCCTCAAAACGAAGATTTAAATTGACTCATAACAGAGACTAACCACTGCTTGTGTTTTTAAAAATAATGGTATCCCAGTATTATTTCATTTGATAAAAGGAATTCTACTGCTACACAAACCAACCAACCTTAATCACTACCAAATCGAAGCAGTAAACCTGATATATTTTTCCATCTCATAGTCCTACCTTTCTTTCCCCATCTACTTTTAATTTCTTTCTCAGTACCCTTTACTATAAATAAATATATGTAGGCTGTGTAACATGCTAAAAATGAAGGATGTAGGAAAATGACAGATAGCAAAAGCAGATGATGTCAAAGCAGCTTAGGCAGAGGCACAAGGAGCGTAGGTGGGCAGCAGAGAAACAACCACAGCAGTGATTGTCAAGGTGGGACGATGGGAGTTTGAAAAACCATACTCAAACTACACTCAAACATTTCCATTTGGAAAACACAAAAATACATTTGACTTTTGGAATATAAACTGCAAGAAGTAAAGCACAGTATCTGGGCTACGAGAGATATGCAGAAGCCAGGGCGACTGGCAAGCAAGGGGGCACCCCTGGAGTGGGCCCAACAGCCCCTCTGAAGGCACAAGACTTAGACATTGTGCCAAGGGGGGCGCAGGTTTTAAAGGCTGGGTACACTGGGTGCAGGGAAATTGATCTGTATATGACCTGTAAGTTACTGACAGTGATGCGAGAGAGACAGAATACTTCAGGAAAGTCAACTCAGTGATGTGACTGAGGAAGCAGCAACAGAGTAGACGCATAGGACTGAGCAGGACACAGGTCAATGCTCAGAAGCAGCTGAGTTCAGGCTGCTCCACAGAAAGCAAATGAAATTGGGGAACAAAGGCGACAATGGAAAACTGAGGCTCTCTGGGATGAGAAGCCATCAACTTCTCACTGTGACTTGACAAGAACTTCAAAAATCCATTACATCAGCTAAGGAGAAAAGCATGTCACATTACTACTCATCATAAAAGAAACAGATAAACACAGAACATCACTCAGTGGAAGCCTAGCTTCTGAAAACACGGGCTCAGAGTAACAATTCTTCAAGAGAGTAACTCTGCAATTTTATCCAAGAAGAAAAACTTTAAAGTCTGTACCAAAATCTAAGAATACAAATAAAGAATTTCTATACATTAATTTCAAGAGCCCTCTAATGCATGGGTTCTTAACCTGGAGCCTGGGCTCTAGGGTGGGGCTGTAAGAACTCTCCATCCATATATAAAATCATATGCGCTTTTCTAGAGAGTGTCCATAGATTTTAACCAATTCTCAAAGGAGTCTGTGACCTAAACAAGGTTAAGAACCACTGCGCTAACATAAACGTGATTTCAAAATACTTACAAGTGATGTGTTGAAATGTCTATGTAAATACACACTTCCAGAGTGTACTAAGGATACCAGTTTCGCAAGATGTTTATTTGTGATAACCCCAAATCGTACTGTTCCTAGGTAATCTGAAACAGAAAATTTTCCTTCATTAAAGAAAAGGCCTGTGCCTTAAAACAACCACAAAACCCAGTGATCAAGTCTTGAAGCACAAACCCCTGCAGCTAAGCTCCTTCTGGTAACCTAGCCTAGAGAGGGAAGGAAGAGGCGCTGAGGAACCTCCCCTCCTGAAACCGACCTCGGCCCCTCAGATGTCAAGCCTGCTTCTGAGAGGATGTCTCTAAGTAACGTCTCTGACAATCACTTGTGCTGAGGAGTCCCCTGTGTCCACCTATGATGGTCTGACCTGTCCCCATTGATCACAGGCTGAGGCACATGCTGTTCTCTTTGTCTGGACACTTCCTGTGGCTGGTTCCTTGTCATTACTCATCTCAGCTCCTACTTTCTGTGAGAAGCCTTCCTTGACCACCCCACCTAACAGCTAACATTCAGGGGAGAGAGTTTACAAAGGGAAACTGGGCTCCTGACCCATTCAGGTACTCTCTTTACCAATTACCCTATTTTTTATAGCACTTATTAACATCTGCATAATCTCATTCATTTATTTAGATTTCCTTTGGCTCAAAGTCCTCTTTTTTTTTTTTTTTTTTGAGATGGAGTCTCGCTCTGTGGCCCAGGTTGGAGTGCAGTGCTGCGATATCGGCTCACTACAACCTCTGTCTCGTGGGCTCAAGCAATTCTCCTGCTTCAGCCTCCCAAGTAGCTGCAATTACAGGCGTGTGCCACCACACCCAGCTAATTTTTGTATTTTTAGTAGAGACGGGGTTTCACCATGTTGGCCAGGCCAGTCTCGAACTCCTGACCTCAAGTGATCTGCCTGCCTCTGCCTCCCAAAGTGCCAGAATTACAGGTGTGAGCCACCACACTCGGCCCAATTTCCTCTTCTGACTGTAATTTCTGTGAAATTAGAGACTTTGTTTCATGCTAGTATCCCAGCACCTACAGAAGTGCCGGGGTGTATAGTTAAGAGGTCAAAAAATATTTATTAAATGAACAAATCTAGCATATATAAAGACTTATACAAATCAACAAGAAAAGGAAAATTGTTAACATGGACAAACCACAGAAAAGGAAATATGTATACATGGCTAATAATTACTGGAAATAAACTCAACCTCACTATCCCGAAAGGAAGCAAATTAAAACAAAAGACTACTTTTGACCCTCAAATTGCCCAGAATTTAAGACAAAGGAAACATCAAGTATTGATGAAAGTAAAGAAATGAGTATTTGACGTGATGCTGGTGGAAGAAGGCAAAAAGGCACAGCCACTCAGGAAAGCAGCTGCTGTACCGACTACAAGAACGGACACAGCTGGGATTTCCACTGCTAAGCATCCACATGTTTGTTAGGAGTCACATGCAAGGATATTCACCAAGAAACATTCTGCAAATGTTAAAAACAATGAGGCAGGACTATACACCACAAACAGAGGCTGAAAGAGTAGACTTTTGATGTTAACAAAAAAAAAAAAAAGAACTCACGCTTATAAAAGTTATGTGTGTGTATGTGTGTGTGTGTATGTATGTATGTGTGTGTATATATATATATATATATGTTTTTTCCCCTACAGGCACATATGTTTAGAAATGTATAAAGAATCTAAAAGGATAATGAAAGTGGTTTGATGTTAGAGAACGAACATCAACAGGGACCTTATCCTTATGTGTGAAGCTTTCATTTTTTTTCATGGAGTATAATATTTGTGTGATTATAAAGTATTTAGTGTTAAAGGAGGGTGAATAAGATACTGCAGAAAAAGGTACATTCTTTCCTATCCCCTTTTTGCTTTATTAGCACATGCTAAATAAAACATCAGTTAAACTACAGGCCAGGCGCAGTGGCTCATGCTGTTAATCCTAGCACTTTGGGAGGCCGAGGTGGGTGGATTGCCTGAGCTCAGAAGTTCAAGACCAGCCTGGCCAACATGGTGAAACCCTGTCTCTACTAAAAATATAAAAATTATCCAGGTGTGTTGTGGTGGGCACCTGTAATCCCAGCTACTTGGGAGGCGGAGGCATGAGAATCACTTGAACCCAGGAGGCAGAGGTTGCTGTGAGCTGAGATCCCAAGATCGTGCCACTGCACTCCAGCCTGGGCAACAGAGTGAGACTCTGTCTCCAAAGTAAATAAATAATTTTTTTAAAAAAAACAGTTAAACATCAAATATTACCAAATTATACACAAGTAGCTAAGATATAAAAATATTGAGGTGTTAAACCCATAAAGTTTCCAGTTTTATCCCATGACCCCACCTTTCAGTGGTGTGGTCCTCTCTCCCTCAGGTAAGGAGTGGCCGACAAGGATGAGGTCGGAGCGAATATGTCCCTACTGCCAGAGTCAATAATTTTTCATACAAATCTGATGAGTTTAAAATGGCACAAAACAAAAGAAATACAGGACAAATAAGCCAGGCTGGGGAAAGGGGACTGGAAACGGGAAGGCAGGGCTGAGGAGGCCTGGCACTGAGTAGGCCTTTTTGTATCTGACTCCTAGGGCCACAGTGATGTATCACACACCCTTCACACACTCCAAAATTAAACAATTAGTTAAAACCAAGCGAGATGTGGCAAACCCAACGTGGAATACAGCACGTACAAATAACTCTAACTATTGCAAATGGGTAACACCATGGTGAATGGGATAGGAAGAACTAACCTAAGTAACTGGAAAATAGTATCTTGACTGGATGCTGTAAAACTAAAGGCAAAAAGAACTGTACATAAATGCTGTAAATCTAGGTAGTAAATGTGTTTCTTAAAGAGGTATAAGTTAGCAATTCTGAAACTATGAACTTATTTACTTCTTTGTGGTAAGTACATTATACATAATTACAGCCAGGACTCTCACTGTTGCAGTAAGAAGTTATATATTAATAAGAGAAGGCTAAAATAAACCCTGTGATGTTAAATTGAAATCAGACAGAATGAGTATAAACTTAAGGCTTTTGATACACACACACACACACACACACACACACACACACAGAGGGAGAGAGGGGATGGATAGAGAAATACAGATATATGCACATGTGTGGGTATAATACACTTCCTAGTTCTATCTACTGAGAAGACCTAGAAGTAATGACATCCTAATACCAAAGAGCATACCTAGCACGTAGATCTTGGTTTCTAAATGCCATTCTCCAGTAAAAGAAACCAGGGCCCTTGGAGAAGAGGTTGATTCCAGAGCTGGGGTGAAGAAAGTACAAGATAAGCGTGAAATATCTTGTATCAGAAGTAAAGAAGTGGGCTGGGCATGGTGGCTCACGCCTGTAATCCCAGCACTTTGGGAGGCCAAGGCGGGTGGATCACCTGAGGTCACGAGTTTGAGACCAGCCTGGCCAACATAGTGAAACCCCATCTCTACTAAAAATACAAGAATTAGCCGGATGTGGTGGCACACACCTGTAATTCCAGCTATCTGGGAGGCTGAGGCAGCAGAATTGCTTGAACCCAGGAGGTGCAGGTTGCAGTGAGCCGAGATTTTTCCATTGCACTCCAGCCTGTGTGACAAGAGTGAAACTCCGTCTCAAAAAAAAATAAATGAAGTAAAGAAGTGCTCATAAAAGGATGGGGGTTTGTCCAAAGGACCCAGGAGCCAAGCTGAAGCCCTCCTAGTAGCCAAAGTTGGAACAATTTGAGCAACAAAATAAACAATGACAGTACACAGAATAAGATAAATACCCATGACTCCATAATAATATTAATGAGAACAGTCAGCTCTTCTTTACGGGAGAATTCCACTAATAATGAAAAAAGAATGAAACAAACAGAAAATAACCATTTGAACACCAGAGTAATTGTTGCAGGCAAGATCCACTGATGGAGGCTAAAATTCATGAGCAGAAGTTTGAGGATATATTTACATAGTGTCAAATGATCTTCCCCCAAGGTATTTATTTATTAATTACAAAGGAAGAGATAGTAACTTTTCAGTGGAGAAACACAGCAGACACTACTTTAACCAACTGATCAAAGTTAATGTCACCAGTAGGAGACACACTGACATCATATGAACCCCCTGATAAGAAGTGCTGAGAAGGACCTATTTCTATGGTATCGCTGTCAAAAGACATGACCTATTCCAGTCACAAGAAAACAGACAAAATTGAGCAATTTTCTACAAAATACCTGAGAAGTATTCTTCAGAAGTGTCAAGGTTATAAAGGACAAGGAAAGACAGAGGATTTGTCATAGGTTGAAGGAAACTGAGAAAAAAACCAACACATTGCGATATGGGATCCCAGACTGGATCGTGAAACAAAAACAGACACTAGTGGAAACATGGAGACAATTCAAATGAGGTCTGCAGTTTAGTGAATAGGACCGAACCAATGTTAATTTCTTTTTCTTTTTTTTTTTTTTTTTTTTGAGACAGATTCTTGTTCTGTCGCCCAGGCTGGAGTACAGTGGTGCATCTCGGCTCGCTGCAACCTTAAGTGATTCTCCTGCCTCAGCCTCCCGAGTAGCTGGGATTACAGGCATGCACCCCCATGTCCAGCTAATTTTTCTGTATTTTTAGGAGAGACAAGGTTTCACCATGTTGGCCAGGATGGTCTCGAACTCCTAACCTCAAGTGATCCACCTGGCCTCAGCCTCCCAAAGTGCTGGGATTACAGGTGTGAGCCACCACACCCAACTCTAACATTGACTTCTTAGTTTGTACAAAAACACCTAACAATTGGTTATGTAAGATGTTAACAATGGGGGAAACTGGCTAAAGACAGGCAATTATGGAACTCTCTGTTTTATTTTTCCAACTTTTCTCTAAGTATAGAATTAGTTGAAGATTTTTAAAAACTTTGTTTAAAGGGCATGGCATATAAGTCCAGATCCCAAAGCTGTCAGAAGAAACAGACCAAAGAGAGGACGTGATTTAGTAGGACCAAAACACCACTCTCCAGAAGCAGCTGATCTTGGAGGACAGTCACAGTTAAAAGAAGAGAAGGAAAAGCAGCCAGTAAGGAAATTCATTTGAGAGCCTGCCAAAGTCACCATCGTGATTTATTAGAGCAGAGAAATAAGAAGTGACAGCCTGACCCAAAAGTTAAAAGGGGCCATTCAAAAACCTGTTTAACTGCATTAATAAGAATGGACAGTCTGCCCACACAGAACAAATTCTAACATGCTCAAACATATTATAATTTCAAAACTTTATTTTTCACACGTAACAGAAATGTACAAAAATCACACTTCTATTTAAGTTCTAGCATATGGTGGAAATCTTGCTAGAAGCAGCAGCTTAAATTTGCAGTCTCACGTGAACAAAGAATACTTGGATTAGCAGAGGAAGTTTATAGCGTAAAGATGACACAAAAAACCAGCATGTCACATCTCCTTATCCAGAGTGTTTTCTGATAAGCAGAGCTCCAGGGCTTTCTACGATAGAAGTCTTAGTCATTTATAAAATGAATTATTTTGTCCTAAAAGTAATGAATTTTCAATATTTTAATTAAGAACTTGGAATTTGTTGGACAATTAAAAATAAACTAAGACTCATACTCTCCCCTCCTCTACTCAAAAAGGTCTAAAAACTGCAGTATCCCATTCGATTAAAAAAAAAAATTCCCCATTAGCCTGGTAATTGGCCAGTTCAAGATCTCTGTTAACCATACAGTGACAACTGGTGTCAATGATCACTGCAAGATGTAATGAAATCTTGAAGGAACATCTGGGTAAAGAATTAGTTACTAAGCAGTTTCCACAGCTGCTCATGCAGGTGGCTAAGAAGGTCAAGGTGACCACAGCCAGCATGTCTCTTGGCGCCACTCACTCCTCAGGGAGGGAGGGTGCTCCTTGGCTGCTTGCTACAGAGGGTGCTGAGCCCTGGGCCCTGTGATCGTCGGCTACAAGGCTGTGCACACAGGCACCATCTAGACCCATCACAGCACATCTCCCATGGGCATGGGCTGGGGAACCAGCACTATTATGCTGATGCTAATATTGTTTGCTGTGCTTTGAGCAGAAATGGTCTTGTGCTTTGACTCATGAAATCTTGCCTACTTTTGGCAGGCAGGCAGGTTTACTCCTGGTCATCTCTTGTGAGTGTGGGATTCTTCTCTGCCCCTAACAGAATGTTCCTCTCTTGCTTCCCACACCCTCCCCAAGTATAGCTTTGGCTGCCCTTCTTGTGCCTCCCGTGCACCGCTGTCACCATCCACCTCATGACAGCTACCAAGGGTTCCTGAAAGACCTGAAACGCCATCTGGTTTCCACTCACATTTATCTGGCTCACTCTCCTCTAGTTTGGATAAAAGCTTTTTGGTTTTGGACAACGTTTTAATATATGACTACAGCTGACCCTTGAACAACATGGGTTTGAACTGCGTGGGTCCACTTACATGCAGATTTTTTTTTAACGAAACACAGATCCAAAATACAGTATTTGCAGAATTTAAAACCCACCTATATGGAGAGCCCATTTTCATACAGGCAGGTTCTGAAGGGCCAACTGTGGGACTTGAGTATGCAAATTCTGGTATATTTGGGGATCCTAGAACTAATCCCCAATCTATACCAAGGGAAAACTGTATTTTAGTTTAGTATCATATGACTTAAATTTAATTTTAAAAATTAAAATGTCAGTTTAGGGCTGGATGCGGTGGCTCACACCTGTAACCCCAGCACTTTGGGAGGCCAAGGTGGGTGGATCACCTGAGGTCAGGAGTTCGAGACCAGCCTGGCCAACCTGGTGAAACCCCATCTCTACTAAAAATTAGCCAGGCTTAGTGGCAGGCACCTGTAGTCCCAGCTATGTGGGAGGCTGAGGCAGGAGAATCACTTTAATGTGGGAGGTGAAAAAAAAAAAAACTCCATGATTTTTATACTGATTATATGTTGAAATAATTTGGATACACTGGGTTAAATATTAATTTCACCTGTTTCTTTTATTTTTCCCTTTTTTTTTTTTTTTTTTTAAAGACAGAGTCTCACTTTGTCACCCAGCCCGCAGTAAAGTAGCCCAATCTTGGCTCACTGCAACCGCCACCTCCCAGGTTCAAGCGATTCTCCTGCCTCAGCCTCCTGAGTAGCTAGGATTGCAGGCGTGCACCACCATGCCCAGCTAATTTTTATATTTTTAGTAGAGACAGAGTTTCACCATGTTGGCCAGGCTGGTCTCGAACTCCTGACCTCAACTGATCTGCCTGCCTCAGCCTCCCAAAGTGTTAGGATTACAGACCTGAGCCACCGCCAGCCTCAACCGCTTCTTTTTAATTTTTAGTGTAGCTACTAGAAAAGTTTAAATTAGGCTGGGTATGGTAGCTCACATCTATAATCTCAACAGTTTTGAGAGGCTGAGGCAGGAGGATCACTTGAGGCCAGGAGGTCAAGACCAGCCTGGGCAAGAGAGTGAGACCCTAGCTCTAAAAAAATTTTTAAAAATTCGCTGAGCGTGATGATGTAAGCCTATAGTCCTAGCTACTTGGGAGGCTGATGCAGGAGGAATGCTTGAGCCCAGGAGGTCAAGGCCGCAGTGAGCTATAATTGCACCACTGCACTCCTGCCTGGACAACAATATGAGATCCTGTCTCAAAAAACAAACTTAAAAAAAGAAAAGTTTAAATTAGCTATGTGGTTCATATTTTATTTCCATTAGATTATGCCAGAGTGGTAATGATGAAAAAGCAAGATTCATTTATCTCAGGAAGACAATTAGCCTGAGATGATAAATCCAGCAGCCAGCAAGTCTTAATAATTGGCACTTATCTGGTAAGATCACATGAGACAATGTTTCTTGAATTTTTTTCATGAAAATCCATCCAACAGCAAAGAATAATTATCTTTAAGAACGTGTCCCCTCTTCTTCAAAAAGGAAAAAGTGGGGCTCTAGACCTATGACTCTAGCCTGAGCTTCTGAAATTAATTCTCTCTCAGAGGCCTATAGTAAATAGCACTTGGTGTACTACAAAGTACCCAAGGATACACTGAAAGAACAGAGAGAAACTCCAGGTCTGAACAATGTGGAATTCCTTACATTAGGGAAGGTCATCTGCTATCATGGAGACTTCTGCATGAGCTCATCTCTAAGGCATCATGGAACAAAATGGAATATCGGGTCAAGAAAAATGCTTATAAAGGTAACTGCTAACAAACCAACATATACTTCAAAACAAAATACCACTGGATTAAGTCACATGGCATTTAATCATCATGGCTAAGAAGTCATTTACTCCATGGGGAAATTCTTCTCATTTCTTTAAACTGAAAATAGTGATATCCCAAAAGGCAAACCTGTATCATAGTACCTTCCATCTGTTGGGAAACAATTCTCATTTTAGTCTGTTAATTTTAACTTCTACTTTCCCACTCTTCTTTCCAAAGTCAGAAAAAGGAGAAAAATAGGTTTAAAAAAGGGATTAAAACAACCCCTCTGATTTTAATATTTACATAGTGATTCACTTTTCAAGTTCTTCATAACCATTTCCTGGTGATGTTATATATTTCCAATAAAGTGTCCGTTAAAATGAAAAAACCTTCGAAGAAATGTAACATTACAGAAATGCTTGTTTTCAATGTATAAACTATCATTACTTGCATTTTCCCCCTAGAAATGAGACAGTGAAATGTGCATAGTTTCAAACTTCTTAATATAAAGCACAAAGCAATTATCTAGAAAAAAATCTGGCATTTGGACATCACAGATACATTGTGGTGTTTGCCAAGATATTACTAAACTAACATGTAACTTATAAGCTGTGATTCTTTTTTTTTTTTTTTTTTTTGAGACAGAGTCTCGCACTGTCGCCCAGGCCTGGAGCGCAATGGCGTGATCTCAGCTCACTGCAACCTCTGCCTCCCAGGTTCAAGTAATTCTCCTGCCTCAGCCTCCCGAGTAGCTGAGATTACACCACCACCATGCGTAGCTAATTTTTTGTATTTTTAGTAGAGACAGGGTTTCACTATATTGGTCAGGCTGGTCTCGAACTCCTGACCTTGTGATCTGCCCACTTCAGCCTCCCAAAGTGCTGGGATTACAGGAGTGAGCCACCGCGCCTGGCAGCTGTGATTCTTTCTGTATGTGAGCT
Source organism: Pan troglodytes (assembly GCF_028858775.2). Classification (NCBI taxonomy): domain Eukaryota; kingdom Metazoa; phylum Chordata; class Mammalia; order Primates; family Hominidae; genus Pan; species Pan troglodytes. The sequence goes on from NC_072416.2 coordinate 14,358,756, forward strand.
AGGTAGGAAGGAAAGAGAAATGTAGTTCCAAGTACATGATTTTAGGAGAAAATAAACTGTAGTACTAAATACGCATTGTTACATATACTTAACCTGACAGTAAAATAAACACCCTCACACCAATTGTTCTCATTTAGTAAGTCTAAAGCACCATATTAAAATGATCAATTCAGGCCAGGCACAGTGGCTCACACCACCACGGTGAAACCCCGTCTCTACTAGAAGTACAAACATTAGACAGACGTGGTGGCACATGCCTGTAATCCCAGCTACTCGGGAGGCTGAGGCAGGAGAACCGCTTGAACCCGGGAGGCAGAGACTGCAGCGAGCCAAGATCACACCACTGCACTCTAGACTCAGTGACAGAGCAAGACTCCATCTCAAAAGAAAAAATAAAATGATCAATTGAAAAACTTCCCTTGTATGCACTTCAATTAATTTTTTTTTTTTTTGGTAGCCCTCAGGGGAAGGAAGGACTCTGCAAACTAAATATATCCACTGAGAAACCTCCTCCACCCCATTTCAGGCTGTTCTTAAGGTCTAACACAGGAGTCAGCTAGATGAGGTCTCTGTCACATGTTCTCTTTTTCCCCTCCAAACAATGCTTTAAAAATGTAAAAAACATCCTTAGCTCCCAGGCCTACAAAAATAGGCCAAGGGCCATTGCATTTTCAAGATGAAGTGTCCCTTACAGATAACTAGGGCAAAGCTCCCTTATTTAACAGATGGGGAACCTGAAACCTGAAGGCCAGTGAGAAAAGGCCGCTGGGCCATGATTATACCAGGATACTTGCTATTAAAATGACTACAGAGCCAGGCGCAGTGGCTCATGCCTGTAATCCCAGCACTTTGGGAGGCCAAGGTGGGTGGACTGCTTGAGCCCAGGAATTCAAGAGCAGCCTAGGCAACATGGGAAAACCTCATCTCTACAAAAATTAGCTGGGTGTGATGGCGTGAGCCTGCAGGAAGATCACCTGAGCCTCGGGAGTTTGAAGCTGCAATGAGCCGTGACTGTGCCACTGCACTCTAGGGCAACAGAGTGAGACCCTGCCAAATAAATAAATAAACATTAAATAAAATAAAATGACTTCAGGACTCATTGGCCCCTGTCTATCTATGTTTATTGTTAGGAAGATACCACTAAAGCCCAGGGAAAACTAGAAACCAAGACAGGCTGCTAAGCGGAAGACATGGCCTATTGTCTATTAGTGCAACAGCAGCTCCAAGAAAGAAGCTGGGGTGATGAAAATCACAGGACGTCCAGTGTGCCGGACGTCATGCTAGATAGTCAAGAGTTATTAATCCATAGAACTTCCCCTAGGCCTTGAAAAATTAGGAAGGCAGACATTAGCCAGGGAAAAACATTACATTTAAAGCAGTATCACAGGCAAAGCCAAGAGGGAATCACCATATCATATCACCTGCTGCACCTCAGTAGAGCAGAGGAGCTGCAGAGAAAACAGAGTAAGGGTGGAGTGAGTGAGCTCTGCACCAGGGTTCTCATCTCAGCTCCTGTATTTACTGGCATGTGATGGTACTGGCTTCGTGTTGTTGCTGTAACAAATAATGGCAGACACACAGATGTATTTTAAAGTTCTGGATGTCAAAAGTCCAAAATGAGTCTCACTAGGCTAAAATCAACCCTGGCCTGTTAGCAAGTCATGTTCCTTTGGGAGGCTCTGGGGGAGAATCCTTGACTTTTCCAGCTCCAGAGGTTACCCACATCCCTTGGTTTGTGGCCCTTTCCTCCTTCAAAGCCAGTGACAACTAGACTGTCCGTCTCACATTACACTCTGCTATTTTGCCTCCAATTTTGATTCTTAAGAATCCTTCTGATTACACTGAGCCCACCCCAGTAACACAGGATAACCTCAGTGTCAGCTGATTAGCAATCTAATTCTATTTGCTACCTTAATTCCCCCTTGCCATGTATATAACCTATTCGCAGGTTCTACTGAGTAAGAAGCAGAGCTTTTTAAGGAGCCCTTATGAGCCCTGCCTACCACACTAACCCTGAGCCAGTTAGCAACCCCTCAGAGCTTCGGTTTCTCCATCTGTGAAACTGGAATAAACACTTCCTACTTCAAAGGGTGACAGTGAAGACTGTGTCATTCAGGTAAAGTGCCTGGCTCATAGAAGTGCTCAGTCAAATATCAGCTTATCTGGTTCAACTGTATACAAAAGGTGGCCAAGGACAGACCAGAACTGGGCTTGTCTGCACGGAGCTGTTTGACTGTAAGTTTGTGACTTTATTATGTCCCTAAGATTATTTTCTAAGATTGTAATGCTTCTAGTTCTTTATCTAGGAGTCTTATCAACTTCCAAACATGAAAAAAACAAATTTGGAGAAACAGGATCAACACCCACACCAATACTCTAAAAGAGTCAATTTAAAAGGGTAGAAAATATCACTACATAATTAGAAAGTGAAGGTGCAATTTTTCAAATACCTGGGATTGAGGGATCAAAATCTCTCTAAATGAACACTAAATTTGGCTCTGAGCTTCCTGAAGCCAAGGCACAAGTGGACACACCTGTTGCTTTCCCCAGCCCCATCAACCTTCCACTCTGCATGCAGTTTCTTCCATACTTAGCTGCAGGCTAAACCTCCCACCCCCAGCACCCATCTCCACTGAGCCATCTTCCCGTCTCCACCTAAGGAAGGCTGTCACAGACCCATCACTAAATTCTCATTGTGAGCAACCCTACTTCTTGGCCACACTGGCTGGTGGCTCCTGCTGATGGCAGGAAATGAGGTACATTCATCATTATAGCTATATCCATACCAGATCCTCAAATGGTTGTTGAATTATTTAATAAGAAATCGTACTTCTGATTCTAACCTCACGTGCTGAGAGGATCTTTTTTGGCCTTAGTTCTTATTTATAAGACTTAAGAAATAAGTCATTGTGGGGCACAGTGGCTCACCCCTTTAACCACAGCACTTCTGGAGGCTGAGGTGGCTGGACTGCTTGAACCCAGGAGTTCAAGATCAGCCAGGGCAACATGGTGAAACTACATCTCTACAAAAAAAATAGAAAAATTTGGCCAGGAGTGGTGGACGCCTGTAATCCCAGCACTTTGGAAGGCTGAGGTGGTTGGATCACCTGAGGTCGGGAGTTCAAGACCAGCCTGACCAACATGGAGAAACCCCATTTCTACTTAAAACACACACACACACACACATACACACAGAAATCAGTTGGGCATGGTGGTGCATGCCTGTAAATCCCAGCTACTTGGGAGGCAGGAGAATCGCTTGAACCCAGGAGGCGGAGGTTGCAGTGAGCCAAGATCGTGCCATTGCACTCCAGCCTGGGCAACAAGAGTGAAACTCTGTCTCAGGAAAAAAAAAAAAAAATTGCCAGGTTGCCAGGCGTGGTGGTGTATGCCTGTAGTCCCAGCTCCGTGGGGGGCTAAGGTAGGAGGATCACCTGAGCCTGGGGAGGTTGAGGCTGCAGTGAGCCATGATTGTGCACTCCAGCCTGGGCACAGAGTGAGACTCAGTCTCAAAAAAAAAAAAGAAAAGAAATCATAATGGAAATAAAAGCATCTCTCACAAAATATGCAAGGATTCCTTTGCTAAAATAATGTCAACTGAGTTAAACAGTTAGTTTTAGGTGTGGGGACATAAAGTATGGAATTTTTTTTCCTTTTTTTTGAGACAGAGTTTTGCTCTTGTTGCCTAGGCTGGAGTGCAATGGCATGATTTTGGCTCACTGCAACCTCCACCTCCCAGGTTCAAGCGATTCTCCTGTCTCAGCCTCCCAAGCAGCTAGGATTACAGTCATGCGCCACCATGCCTGCCTATTTTTGTATTTTTAGTAAACACCGGGTTTCTCCGTGTTGGTCAGACTGGTCTAAAACCCCTTACCTCAGGTGATCCGTCCGCCTTGGCCTCCCAAAGTGCTGGGATTACAGGTATGAGCCACAGCGCCCGGCCCAAATTATGGAATTTTTAATATGTTTATTCTAATCTATATTAGTCAGTACCCAGAAGGGTCTCAATGCAGGCAGATAGTTAGAAAAAGGTCTCCCCCATGACTGAGTATAGTGACAACAAATGAAATTACCCAAGGAAAAAAAACGATCCTAGAACCCATGCCATTTGCCGAGAACTGTTAAACTCAATGTCTGGTCCAGAGACCCAAGAGTTAGGCCCAAAAACCTGAGAAAATAAAGCAATCTCCAAGCCATCCTTGCTTGTCAGTCCCTTGTTTTTTCAATGCCTTTTAAAATGTCCCATACTGAGCAAGAAAACCCTATCCTTCGGATTTTTTTTTTTTTTTTTTGAGACAAGGTCTCACTTTCGTCACCCAGGCCAGAAAGCAGTGGCATGATCTCAGCTCACTGCAGCCCTGACTTCCTAGGTTCAAACCATCCTCCCACCTCAGCCCCTAAGTAGCTGCAACTACAGGCTAATTTTTAGTATTTTTTGTAGAGACGGGATTTCGCCACATTGCGAAAGGTTGGTCTCAAACTCCTGAGCTCAAGAGATCCACCTGCCTCAGTCTCGCAAAGTGCTAGGATTACAGGCGTGAGCCACCGTGCCCCGCCAAGATCTTTTGATGCTGTATAAAATCTCACAATCTGGCCGCGCTCGGTGGCTCACGCCTGTAACTCCAGCACTTTGGGAGGCCGAGGTGGGCGGATCACGACGTCGGGGATCAAGACGATGCTGGCGAAAACGGTGAAACCCCGTCTCTACTAAAAAATACAAAACATTAGCCGGGCGTGGTGGCGGGCGCCTGTAGTCCCAGCTACTCGGGAAGCTGAGGCAGGAAAATGGCGTGAACCCGGGAGGCGGAGGTTGCAGTGAGCCGAGATCGCGCGGCTGCACTCCAGCCTGGGCGACAAAGCAAGACTCCGTCTCAAAAAAAAAAAAAAAAAATCTCCAATCTGACAGAACAATACTCCAGAAAAGCTTTCTTCGCTTGGAGGAGGGCACTTTTTATGCGTACCGACTCAGTTCTACAAGCAAATCTCGGAAGCATCAGACGCCACCTGGTGGAGTACAGGGACACTACGCTGGAATCAAAGTTCTTCCTCCATTTAATACCTTTCCTCTAAAACACTATTTCCCAAAGGGAGTTCCTTAGAAAACTAATGCTACTAATGCTACAAGGTTTCCTCATCAACTGAGTTTAGGAATTCCCAAAGGTGGTAGAAGGGAGTGGAAACAATATTTTGGTTAATAGTTTAGTGTGGCCGGGCGTGGTGGCTCACGCCTGTAATCCCAGCACTTTGGGAGGCCAAAGCGGGAGGATTGCCTGAGCTCAGGAGTTCCAGACCAGCCTGGGCAACACAGTGAAACCCCGTCTCTACTAAAATACACAAAAATCAGCCAGGCCTAGTGGCGTGTGCCTGTAGTCCCAGCTACTCGAGAAGCTGAGGCAGGAGAATTGCTTGAACCCGGGAGGCGGAGGTTGCAGTGAGCAGAGAACGGGTGTCTCAAAAACAAAACAAAACAAAACAAAAAAATAGTTTAGTGTATTTCCAAGATGGTATTTAGGTACCATGTGAATTTCAATTTGATCTCTACAAAAAAAAATTGTTGTAACTTGCTGGTGTGTTGGTGCACACCTGTAGTTCTAGCTACTCAGAAGGCTGAGGCAGAATCTGATTGCTTGAGCCCATGAGTTCAAGGTTACCACTGCGTTCCAGTCTGGGCAACAAAGTGAGACCCTGTCTCCGCAAAAAAAAAAAAAAAAAGAACGAACCAGGCAGGGAAATTCCTACACTATGGTCTATTGAGCCTGAAGGGCCAGGCACAAGAAGTGGAGAAGGTGGTGAGAGGGGATCCAAAGTGACATTTAAAATCCCGTAGCTAAAATCTTTCCCACGCGTCCTTTACCAGTCATTCATTCACCAAGCACGGTGTGGAGTTGTAGGAGCAACAAAACAAAACCCTGCCGTCAAGGTCCTCAGTAAATATTATCTGAAAAATTAGCTCCTATTCTGGTGGCAGAGAGATTCAGTCCATTGGACAGGGAGAAAACCATGCGTTACAAACAGAAGCAGGTAGGAGGTGCACGGGAAAGGGGAAGAGAAAGACTGGGCCTGCTGGTCAGTCAATGACATCATTTCTTGTGTGGATGTTTTCACTAGAATAGGGAAAATACTTATCTGAGGTGCTTTCAACCAGATGGCTTAGTTTCTAATTAAGGTATAAAGACTATTATTTTACTTGCACGCAAAGTATTTCTTTACTCGCTTTATTACTTTACTCACACACAAAGTATTTCATGATTTGACCTTATAAAATAAGGATTTATATACTTACCTCTACCCTCCCCAAATTTAAAGATAAACAAACGCAAACACAGAAAGGTTAAATATTTTGTTCCAAGTTTACAGACCTCAACAGGAGCAGACAAAGGGTAAGGACCAGGCATTGCTGGCTCCCAGCCCACTGCTTTTCTCCCTAGACTGCACTGCAAGTCCTTTTGTAGATCAGATGAAAAATGGGGTCAAAATTTGCTGCAAATCTTCTCTTTTAAAAAAGCCACTGAATTATAGCAGAATATGACAAAATGTTACCAGAACACATTTTTACAGCAAATAATGAAATAATCATCAGATTTTTAAAAATCAAGCAAGCAACTTCAGAATATGACCCCTCTACCAAATTTTCTTTTGGCAATAAAGTAGCCTCTCTGCCAAGATCAAATGTAAAAATGTTACAAGAGGAACAGGCTTTGCAGTCCTGGAGGAGTAAAGTACAAGAGAGCTGATTTCCTCCAGGCTTTTGAAACATACACAAAGATTGCCAGCCCACAATTAATCATCTAGCACTGTGAAATGATTAAACATTAATGAGAGATATGTAAGACCTACTATAAAAAATTAAAAGGAAGTTTTGAATAAATGAATAATCATGCTGTGCACCTAGAAAGGAAAGCTAAATGTTATGAACATGTCAATTATCTTCAAGTCAATTTATATATTTAACATAATTTCAACAAAATTCCAGCCAAAGGCACGGATGGACATAAAAGAATATTCCACAAAACACAAGAACTACAAGAAGTCCAGACTTGACCAAGTAATAACAATTTACAAAGTAAGAACTTAGATTATGTTTACTCAGACAAAAATAGGTATCCAGACCAAAAGAAATCACAGAAATAGACCCAAATCCATGGAAAAATACGTTCTGTAGTTAAAGCAGGCATCATCAAGATTAGAAAGAAAGGAAACATCATTTTATAAATGAGAGAGGGAAAAATCAGCTGTGCTCTATATTTTAAGCCAAAGTAAAGCCAGGGAGCATAAAGTGCTAAATAATTTTTAAATTTAAAAAAGAAGAAAATAAACTAATATAGTCATCAGATTTTCAGGAAAAAAAAAAAAAAAAGAAGAAGAAAAACTAACCAGAAGGCCAGGCGCAGTGGCTTATGCCTGTAATCCCAGCACTTTAGGAGGCCGAGGCAGGTGGATCACTTGAGGTCAGGAGTTTGAGACCAGCCTGGCCAACATGGCAAAAAGCTGTCTGTACTAACGATACAAAAATTAGGCGGGCGTGGTAGTGGGCGCCTATAGTCCTAGCTACTTAGGAGGCTGAGGCATGAGAATCCCTTGAACCTGGGCGGAGGTTGCAGTGAGCTGAGATCACGCCACTGCACTCCAGCCTGGGCAAAAGAGCGAGACTCCAAATGAAAAAAAAAAAAAAAAAAAAAAAACCAGAGATTTAACTTTTTTTAAAGAAAATACGAAAGCACTACATAAATAATAATAACAGAAGTAAAAAAGGCTAACACAGGCTGGGCGCAGTGGCTCACGCCTGTAATCCCAGCACTTTGGGAGGCTGAAGCGGGCGGATCATGAGGTCAGGAGTTCAAGAACAGCCTGGCCAACATGGTGAAACCCCGTCTCTACTAAAAATACAAAAAATAAGCCGGGCGTGGTGGCAGGCGCCTGTAATCCCAGCTACTCGGGAGGCTGAGGCAGGAGAATCACCTGAACCTCGGAGGCAGAGGTTGCAGTGAGCAGAGATTTCGCCACTGCACTCCAGCCTGAACGACAGAGAGAGATTCTGTCTCAAAAAAAAAAAGAAAGGCTAATACAATAATGGACAGAAATATGCACAAGAGTTCCTGTCCACAACAGGTGGACCAAGGTAAACTGACAGATCAGCACTGAGGCCGAGCCCTGGAGAAAAAAGGAAACAGTTAAAACAACAAGAGAAGGCAGTTACTATTACAGTGCTGAGGTGGTAAGTGAATTTCCTTTCTTTTAATGTGTAAAAATAGCAAATGTTTGACAAGTTGCGTTAAGTGGGGGGTAAAGGACCACAGAACCCAATCTTATAACCCAAGCCTCGCATGCTGGGGGCCAGGAATAAGCTCTCCTCACAGCACACACTACAGCCCTGTGATGCTTCAGACGTGGTACTCTCGCAAATTATTTATGCACTGATGACCAGCTAGCTTCAAAAAACAAATGTAGAACTTTGAAGTGGCCTGGCTATTTCTAAGACAATTAAAAAAAAAATCATTAAGGCAGGGGAAAGGCATGTGTATTGTATAAATGCTGGTAGCCAGCTGAACCAAGGCATCTGCTTTCTACTACAACAGTCTAAACACTTCTTCAGTTCAGTTCTCTAAAACTAAATGTTATATGTGTCAAATGTTTCTCCAGCCTTGATTTGTATATACAATCTAAACATGACATTGACCTAGAATTTAATTTGAAACTGTATCTTTTTTTTTTTAATGTGCATGTGTTTCTCCTACCTCTTACTGCACATCTGCTGTTAATAATAAGGAAAACAACATTTGACTTCAGGGTAGAAGAAAGGGAGAAAAACCCCAGATGCCCAAGGCAAGATTTACTTTAGGGAATCCTTCATAGTGCACATATTACAGAAAATCATCATTTCCAATTGTGTGAATTTAGCCACAAAAAAATGGGGTGAAAAGGATTAATTAGAATTAATTAATTAATTAATCTCAGCTCCTGCAAACTTGCATATGCAACAGAATTTTACAAGCTCCAACCAGAATCACAGGATAGGGAGGAGATGTAGAGAAAGTAAATCAGACCACATTTATTATGAAAACAACTAGCACATAAACTTGTCAAAATTAGTGATTTGACCAAGGAGGTTCATTTTGTACCTTTGAGTAATTTTTAACCATTTATCCCTTTCAACCTTATTTTATATCTATTTTATTTATCACTATTTACGCTTCTTTTGCTGAAAGAAAGGAGAAAAAGGCTGCTGCCTCGTATTAGAAGGGTATTCCTAAAAGGAACACCTTTTTAGAAACCTCTGAATGAAAAAATAATTTAAGATGAGTAATGTATTTCTAATACGGCATAGCAGCACACAATATAAGCCAATCAAATAACAAAACATGCTTCTACGACCTTGAAATGGCCTCTTCAGCTCACAAACTTGAATGCTACCATCGCTTTAGTGAATGACTCTAGGTTACCCTTTTATATAGTCTTCATTAAGGTCTGTCTTCTGTGAAGGGCTTTATTTAATTTTCCATGAAGAGCTTTGAATGGATGCTTCTTAAGCTTATTTAAGTTGGCAGTATTTTGTTTCCAAAGTTCAAATTTCCATTTGCTAAGTCTGCTTAGTCACTTGAAACTGTGCAGCTCAAAGTCTTTCAATTAGACAGACATACTTATATGACAGCTTTTCTCCCCCTATGTCTCCCAGGCAAACAATGTGAATATAGTAGATTCTCTGTCCATAAAACCTTCAAGGTATATATTAAAATTGCCAGTCATATAATTGTTTCATATATACTGTTTTAATATTCCAAAAATAAAAATAATAAAAGAATAGTTACATATTTTTGGTTGATTTCCTGGGGGAAGGTAATAGGGTCATTAATGTGATCACTTGCTTGGCAAAGACTGACTGAGACCCTGCTTTGTGCCAGGCTATACAGAAAGAACACTAACATGAGGAACATGGTCCCTACCCTCAGAAATCTTACAGTCTAGGGAAAAAGACATTAAATAAATCATCTTGTAACCACATACATAAATGCAAACTGTGTTAAGTGCTACAAAAAAACAACAGGGTACCCAAGTTAGACTGGGGTAGTGGTTTCAGTTATTTAATTGTGGAAGCGATATTTGGGCTGGGCCCTGACAGGTGGAGAACTGAGCCCTAGGGGTGGAGGCACATTCCAGGAAGAAGGACTAGCATATGCAAAGGCCACAGTCTGAGGAAGGAGAAGCGAGTGGATACCAGTTATGTGTCCACTGGTCTGGTCCAGGTGTGGGTGAAGGGGCGCAGACTGGAGTGGTAACAAAGGGGATGGAGACAAGCGAGCAGATGAGAATGGATCTGACACAAGTGACAAGCTGTGGAGTCAGGACTGAGAGAGAGCATGCAACAACATAAAACAATTGGGAGAATATGACCTTTCACTTAAAAACCAGGACACCAAACAATATACAATTCAACTAAGTCAAAGAAAAATACAGATGTGAGAAGCTGGCAGTAGCCTATGCTGTAATGTGACATGCGTTTTATACCTATAAAAATACTTCTCAGAAGAAATGTATTGCTAAATTACAACCTATCTGACAGATAAAATAACCACTAAAAATGCTGACCAAAACTTTTAACTATACACACAAAAAAAGATTATGATGTAATAATTTTTTTTTTTTTTTTTGAGACAGAGTCTCGCTCTGTCACCCAGGCTGGAGTGCAATGGCGTGATCTTGGCTCACTGCAACCTCCGCCTCCCGGGTTCAATCGATTCTCCTGCCTCAGCCTCCCAAGTAGCTGGGACTACAAGCACGTGCCACCATGTCTGGCTAAATTTTTGTATTTTTAGTAGAGACGGGGTTTCGTCATGTTGGCCAGACTGTTCTCGAACTCCTGACCTCAGGTGATCCACCCGCCTTGACCTTCCAAAGTGTTAAGATTACAGGCATGAGCCACCGTGCTCGACATTCATATCATATATATATATATGGTTTTTTTTTTTTTGAGACAGGATCTCACTCTGTCCCCCAGGCTGGAATGCAGTGGTGCAGTGGCGCGATCTCGGTTTACTGCAACCTCTGCCTCCTGCGTTGAAGCGAGTCTCCCACCTCAGCCTCCCAACTAGCTGGGATTACAGGTGTGTACCACCACACGTGCCTAATTTTTGTATTCCTTGTAGAGACGGAGTTTTGCCATGTTGGCCAGGCTGGTCTCAAACTCCTGGACTCAAGCAATCCACCCGCCTCAGCCTCCCAAAGTGCTGGGACTACGGGCATGAGCCACTGCGCCCAGCCTCAAGCTATATTTTTAAAAAGCAAAACATTTGCGAGACTATATGTGAAACAGAACAGTATTTCCTGTTTGCTAATGATGGAACACTAAACAATGTAATTATTAAAAATACACTGACGGCTGGGCACAGTGGCTCATGCCTGTAATCCCAGCACTTTGGGAACCGAGGCAGGTGGATCACCTGACGTCAGGAGTTCGAGACCAGCCTGGCCAACGTGGCAAAACCCCATATCTACTAAAAATACAAAAATTAGCCAGGCATGGCGGCAGGCACCTATGTAATTCCAGCTACTCAGGAGGCTGAGGCAGGAGAATCGCTTCAACCAGGGAGGCAGATTCCAGTGAGCCAAGATCACGCCACTGCACTCCAGCCTGGGCGGCAGGGCGAGACTCCATCTAAAAAAAAATAAAATAAATAAAAATACGTTGAGAAAAGGAATCAAGCAAATTAGTATATTCATAATAACACATGGAAAAGATGTAAGTAACAATTCTACTGAAGTAACAATGTCTTAATATGAATCATTTTTTACCTTTCTTTAATGAATGTAATGCTGAGGTGAAGAAGGTCAAATAACCAGGAGGCTGGGGTGAGCCACTGAACTCAAAGTACCCGAGTACTCCAGGCTGCAGGAAAAAGAGCAGAATTAGGTAACTGAGGCACTGTCAGCCACAGTGTAATGGAGGATATTTTAAAGCAAGACATATTACAATTTGACAATTAATGCATCTTGTTGCCTTTCATTTTTTCAAAAAGCCTAAGCACATGATAAAAATTTCAGGTTGGGGTTGAACATCCCCTCCATTTAAACAACAAACAGGGTAAGGGATGGAGTTGCAGTAGCTTTGACAGGATTGTACAGTGGTCATTCAGGGACATTCAAAGCTGAAATTTCCTTCTGTCCCCATGAGTAGGTCTTTCCACACCCTGTTTGTTGACAGTACAATTCTCCCAGGCTCAAAACTTCATCAGTAAGTTATGTCCTCAATCGCTTTTAACAACTCCAGACAAGCAATGGCAATAATTTTCTTTTAACCTTTCTTAAGTTTCTTCTTGAATCTCTTTCTCTCATTGACTCCAAACATACCTTCACACTTTGCTGGAAATCAGGGTTAATCTTCACCTGTAATCAAGCCCCTTCAACAGGAAACAAACCATAGAACCCCCGCCAAAACCCAGCATTCCACAGTGGCAACTCTCCTTTCCCTCAGATCTGCAGAGGACCCGCCTCCGGCCCTCTGGCTCCTCCACCCTACACATTCATTTCCACCTGCTCATTCCACTTCTCTAAGCTAGGCGTAGAACGCCCCTTCATTCTGCCAAACCAATTAACTGTCCCCTACCAGATATGTTCTGCCTTCCTGTTTACAATCACTTCTTCCTTCTTGGAAGGCCCTGTGGCACTCATTCAGTCAGGTTTTGTTCTGTAATAATCGTATCTGTCTTAAAAGTCAAATTTTGAGATCCCTGAGGAAAGAGTGCTGGACTTGGAGTCAGAAGACCTAAGCTCAAGTCTGAGATCTAGTGGCTGAATGAACAGCCTCGGGAGAACCCTTCAATATGAAACCTCAGTTGCCTGATGTGGAAATAGGAACAATTCTTCACAGGGTTAGGCAAAGAGCAAGCCTGATGAACCGTAAAGCACTAGGCAAATGAAAAGAATCCTTTTGAGCCCAAAAGCACTTGGCACTACACTCTATATTAGTAAGTCATTGTGGAAATGAACTTGATCATTGAAACAAAATTGCATCCAAAATTTGGTGGAAATTTAATCTGTTGGTAAAGTTTAAAATCAATATGTTATAAAAAAGAGGAAACTTTTGATCTGTAGTAGAATATACTATCTTTCCAATCTAAACCACTTGCTTGTTGTAAGATTCAACTGTAAATGAATCAATTGATTTTCATTCTGATAGAAACTTAACATCTAGGCTGGGTGCAGTAGCTCACACTTGTAATCCCAGCACTTTGGGAGACCTAGGAGGGAGGATCATTTGAGGTCAGGAGTTCAAGACCAGCCTGGTGAACATGGTAAAACTCTGTCTCTATTAAAAAATACAAAAATTAGCCAGGTGTGGTGGTACATGCCTGTAGTCCCAAATACTCGGAAAGCTGAGGCAAGAGAATCCCTTGAACCCAGGGGGTGGAGGCTGCAGTGAGCTGAGATCATGCCCCTGCACTCCAGCAGGTGGGGGACAGAGCAAGAATCCATCTCAAAAAAAAAAGAAAAAAAAGAAACAAAAAAAAGAAACAGATTCTCACTCTGTTGCCCTGGCTCACGCCTGTAATCCCAGCACTTTGGGAGGCTGAGGCGGGTGGATCACTTGAGGTCGGGAGTTCAAGACCAGCCTGGCCGATATGGTGGAACCCTGTCTCTACTGAAAATAAAAAAATTAGCCAGCCATGGTGGTGCACGCCTGTAATTCCAGCTACTCAGGAGGCTGAGGCACAAGAATTGCTTGAACCAGGGAGGTGGAGGTTGCAGTGAGCCAAGATCGTGCCACTGCATTCCAGCCTGGGCAAAAGGGCAAGACTCCATCTTAAAAAAAAAAAAAAAAAAAAAAAAAAAAAAAAAAAAACCCACAAAACTATGAACTAACAGAAACAGTACCTATGTGCACAACATTCAGAGTAGAATTTTACAAACAATATGACAATGTTGGGTACCAGCATTCTACAATTCTGTCAAAATGCTCATGTTTTCTGTCATCTGGCAATTTTACTTAACTCTCTTCTTCCCCCTAAAAGATTCCCGAGCCTTTCCCCATCCCATCTAAATTTAAAACAATTTTGTTACCAAGCTGTTAGGAATAAATGAATGAATGTATGCTAAATAAGTGTTCTTAAATGGATATAGAAATTCATGAAAAGATTCTTAAAATATTTTGCCTGCAGATAGAAGAGTTTGAAATAATAATACTGTTAGCATTTGGTGAGTAAATTATAAAGTACAAGTCAAATGAATCTGTCAAGTGCTTTAAAAAATAAAAAAGAGGCCAGCAGCACTCACGCCTGTAATCCCCTCAGATCACTTGAGGCCAGGAGTTCAAGACCACCCTTGGCCAGCCTGGTGAAATCCCATCTCTACTAAAAACACAAAAATTAGCCAGGCGTGATGGTGGGCACCTGTAGTTGCAGCTACTTGGGAGGCTGAGGCAGGAGAATTGCTTGAACCTGGGAGGTGGAGGTTACAGTGAGCAGAGATCACACCACTGCACTCCACCCTGGGCAAGAGAGGGAGACTCTGTCTCAAAAAAACAATCAAACAAACAAATAAATAAGAAAGTAAGCACTACTGATGTAGAAGCTACCAATACCTAACACAAATGATGTCCAAACAATACTGAAATTAGAGAAGCAAGAAAATTAGTCACTGAAAATTAAATGACTATTGCTCAGTCCTATTCCCTTTCCAATCAACTTAATGTCTACTGAAATAAAAATGACACCGGCCAGGTGTGGTGGCTTATGTCTATAATCACAGGACTTTTGGGGGCTGAGATGGGAGGATCACCTGACCTCAGGAGTTCCAAACTAGCCTGGGCAACATGGCAAGACCTCATCTCTATAAAATAAAAATAAAAATGACACTGGTTCTGTTAGTATACGTTGTCCACAGTAATCGACTTCATTTTCCTCTCTCTATTTAAATTGGCAGGAAGAACATTCGAGGAAGAGGGATTCCACAACTGGAGTAACTGAAGTAAGTAGAATTTCTTTTTCTCTTTTTTGGAGACAGAGTCTTTCTCTGTCGCCAAGGCTGGAGTGCAGTGGCGTGATCTCCGCTCACTGCAACCTCTGACTCACAGGTTAAAGCAATTCTCCTGCCTCAGCCTCCCGAGTAGCTGGGATTACAGGCGCCCGCCACCACATCCGGCTAATTTTTTGTATTTTTAGTAGAGACGAGGTTTCACCATGTTGGCCAGGCTGGTCTTAAACTCCTGACCTCATGATCTGCCCGCCTCGGCCTCCCAAAGTACTGGGATTACAGGTGTGAGCCACGGGGCCCAGTCAAATTTCTTAACATGGTTTGCAAGAAAATTATATAGAGCTCTTAATCTCCCTTTATGGGATCTCCTGGCAAGTTCATTTCAGTTTTTAGCTACATTCATTATTTACAAGGGAAGTATCATTGTAGTGCTTACCTGGGTAGAAAATTATAGACCATACCCTGCCTGAATATTGTGACTATCATACACAAAATAATCCCAGTTCTGCAGAATAAATGTGAATGACCCAATTAATAACAGGAAATGGCAAAACTCTGCTGCTTAAGAGCCATGGCATCATCCTTCATCCATATTTATTCTTTTAAGTATTCATTTAGAAAAAAAAAAAAGCTAACAGCCAAATTAAGGAGCCAACATCGTCAAAATGTTCTACCATAAAAGAAAAAAGTTTCAAAAAATGACATTAAATAAATATTTGAAGTTGTAACCCCTAGGTAGATACTGAAGTTTCAATTCAGGAACCTTAAATATTTCTTTGAGGAAGGAACATGATAGACAAGAATTTGGGGAGCCACAAGGCTGGGCTGTCGTCCAGTCTCCATGTAGGTAAATCACAGCCTCCCTGTACCTTAGCTTCTTAATCTGTTGGAAGGATCCACAATTTCCATCTACCTCACCCAGCTGTTTGGAACATTTAGAAATAAGCACTTGAAAACTGAAGAGCACTTCACAATGCATAGTTTATGCATTACTTCTTTGCTAATAACAACTGAAGTATTTCAGGGTTTACAAAGTTAAGAATTTTTAGTACTCACCCTTTAATGGCTTTCTGTGATGTTTAAGTAAGTTAAAGGCAAAACTGTTGTCCTAGAAATTGTTTCTGGTCTCAGAGTCTTGTCTTTGTTTTGTTTTGAGATGGAGTCTCACTCTGTTGCCCAGGATGGAGTGCAGTGGTGCCATCATAGCTCACTGTAACGCCAAACTCCTGGACTCAAGCAATCCTTCAGCCTCAGCCTCCCAAGTAGCTGGGACTACAGGCATGTGCCACCATGTTTGGCTAATTTTTAACATTTTGTTATAGACACAGGGTCTAATTTTGTTGCCCAGGCCGGTCTTGAATTCCTGGCTTCCAGCAATCCTCCCACCTTGGCCTCCCAAGTGCTGGGGTTGCAGGCATGAAGCACCTCGCCAGGCCTCTTAGAGTCATAGTTTACAAACATAAAACCATGGTTAATGATTAGCAATGTGATATTGGTAGGTCTGAGATATCTAAGCCAAATAAAATATTTTCCATTGGTTAAAAACTTCCACTCTTCGGCCGTGTGCGGTGCCTCACGCCTGCAATCCCAGCACTTTGGGAGGCCGAGGCAGGCAGATCACGAGGTCAAGAGATAGAGACCATCCTAGCTAACAAGGTGAAACTCCATCTCTACTAAAAATACAAAAATTAGCCGGGCATGGTGGCACATGCCTGAGTCCCAGCTACTCAGGAGGCTGAGGCAGGAGAATCACTTGAACCTGGCAGGTGGAGGTTGCAGTGAGCCAAGATCACGCCACTGCACTCCAGCCTGGACAACAGAGCGAGACTCCACCTCAAAAAAAAAAAAAAAAAAAATTTCCACTCTAAGCAATTCAGTATCAAATCATCTGAATAGGCCTTTGAAAGGATTCAACTATAGGACTTCTAAAAATTAAAACCAAGATACAATTAGTACATTCCTTTTTCTAACAATAGAATAAGCATACATGAATAGAGTTCCATATACATATAATAAAATTTTACGTCAGCCAGGCACAGTGAC
Source organism: Pan troglodytes (assembly GCF_028858775.2). Lineage (NCBI taxonomy): Eukaryota > Metazoa > Chordata > Mammalia > Primates > Hominidae > Pan > Pan troglodytes. The sequence goes on from NC_072416.2 coordinate 14,375,763, forward strand.
TCACACCTGTAATCCTAGCATTTTGGGAGGCTAAGGTGGGCTGATCACTTGAGGCTAGGAGTTCAAGACCAGCCTGGCCAAATGGTGAAACCCCATCTCTACTAAAAATACAAAAACAGCCGGGCGTGGAGGCACATGCCTGTAATCCCAGCTACTGAGGAGGCTGAGGCACGAGAATCACTTGAACCCAGGAGGTGGAGGTTGCGGTGAGACGAGATTGCGCCACTGCACTCCAGCCTGGGAGACAGAGCGAGACTCTGTCTCAAAAACAAGTTTATGTCAATAGAGAATATTATGTATTTCAGGACATCATCACTTCCCAAGTAATGAATGCTAACTATATAATTTTATAATGGTCCAAAATGCTCACAAATATCTGGATTAGAGACAAATTTATAATTAATCAATTTTTTTTCTTTTTTTTCCCTTCCTTAAAATCCAGATCCTACGCAGGAAATTTTTTTTTAAAACAAGGAAATTATCACACATACTCCTACAAGATGTTACAAACATATCTAACAGACACTAAGTCAAGCAAAAAAAAACCAATCCGTCATTATGTCAAACTTCAGAAGTGCCATGAAAACATTATTTTGACCCAATTTTGATATACTTAAATTTAAACACACTTGACACTGAAATCCATATTGATAAAAAATATAAACTGAGATAAGGCTCTTGACCAAAACAAGTATCTTTCATAGTAAGATGTCTTTAAATTAGCAAGTTACTTCACATATTTAAACTGTATAGGGTTTTTTTGTTTTTGTTTTTTGGAAAAAATGAGGAGTTTGAGTAAAAAGTTGAGTATCAGAGACAGCTCTAGTGATGACACTCTAACTCATCCCTAGCTATAATTTCCACCCGCCTCCCCCCCATAACCTTCCACCATTCTCTAGTCAAGGCACTGTTTAATTTTCATCTTCTCTCTACTGCCACCATTATAAGCAGATAAACTTTTAACTATTAAATTAATGCCTTCTGAGAGCCCCATGATAAAAGACGTGTTTTCTTCCTCTTAAGGCCTTAATTGGGAAAACTCAATTCTTCAGAGCAGTAGTTCTTAATGGGGGAATTTTGCCCCCTGAGGGGTATTTGGCAAGGTCTGCAGATATTTTTGGTTGTCACAAATGAGGGGAGAAAAGGGTGCTACCAACATCTAGTGGGTGGAGGCCAGGGATATTGCTAAATATCCTACAAACCACAGGACAGCCCCCCAAAACACAGAATTATCTGACCTCCAACGTCAACTGCGCGCCAAGGTTGAGAAACCCTAACTTAGCAGAATATTCAAAAGCTTACTGTGTTCTACTCCAGGGACTCCAAAAATTCCTTAACTTTCCTAATTATTCAACCGTCAAAACCATGACAGTGGTTTCATTTCTGGATCTAGAATTCTGTCTCTATCTTATAGGCAGTGTGTGTGAAACTGATACATTTTCTAGGCTGTGCTATTTGGTATATTTTGCAAGACAAATGGTTTCACAAGTGTTACGATGGGCTTGACTAGTGAGTTGTTTCACAATTAATCAAGTACTATCTATCTCTTGCCAATGAGACAATCTCATCTCAGTGACAAGCCCAGCAAAAGATGATACTAACCCGATAAAAGCCACAGCTTTTGGGAGGAAGTCATTTTAAAGGCTGACAGAAGTGATCTAGGGACCCCATCTTGGTAGCACTCTTGTGGTTCCCATTTTAAAGGCAGTCCAGTTTAATCACTGTTGTACATCACTCTAAGTGGGCTCCCAAAAAACTTAATGTAATGTTTTAAATGTCATCAGCAGTAATGTCATCAGTAGATTAGTGAATCTAACATGAACTCCACACCAATACTTGGAGCACAGTCTTTTAAAGTACTGCTGGGCTGGGCATGATGGCTCACACCTGTAATCCCAGCACTTTGGGAGGCTGAGGCAGAACGATCGCTTGAGCCGAGTTCATGCCACCACACTCCAGCCTGGGTGACAGAGTGAAACCCTATCTCAAAAAAATAAAATAATCCAGCTGGCCAACATGGTGAAACCCCATCTCTACTGAAAGTACAAAAAATTAGCCAGGTATGATGGTGCATGCCTGTAATCCCAGCTACTTAGGAGGCTGAGGCAGAAGAATCACTTGAACCTGAGATGGAGATTGCAGTGAGCCAAGATCATGCCACTGCACTCCAGCCTGGGTAACAGAGTGAGACCATCTCTAAATCAATCAATCAATCAATCAATCAATCAATGGAGTACTGCTAAAAGCAGGTCTGTCTGACTCCTGATTCTTCACCATTTTGCTGTGCCATCCCGAGTGGCTCTGGCTGTAACTCACTGAAGAACCATGTCAAAACCCACTTACCACAACTTTACTGTTAGAAGGAATCTCAAGGATACCCTGGCCCAGGCCCCTGATGCCCAGGAAGTGAGTAACCCGCCCCAAATCACAAACCCAGTGAGTGTGCCAAAGGGATCAGGCCCCAGTACCCTGCCTCTTAATATAGCCCTCACCCAACAGCCTGCCCAGGGAAAATGAGAGGCAGGCCTCTGAGGTGCACAGACATCCATCTGCTATCTATGTAATTAAGGAATATTTACTCTGATGCATAGCTAAGAACTAAAAGCAGAATAACTAGATATACTGCTGCTTGGGGAATCTCTGCTAATACTTAACACATATGTAGAGTTTCCAACATGATTGAATAAAGCTATACTGATGTTCTGGTGAAAAAATGTGTATCCAATCTATATAGAATATAAATAGTGCGAACAGTAAAATTCAACTAGCCACAATTCTAAACTGTCAGGAAGGTCTGGATATACATGGTTTTTAAATCTCTGTCAGGTATTTATGGTCTTGATTTTGTTGTACCTAAGTATCATTTTACTTGTACTCAAGTATGATTTTACACTTGCTCCAGTGAATTTTTTGCAGAACTACTTTTATAATTTTTTGAGGCTACATATTTCAATAATCCCAATACTGGCCTCACAATAAGCCATTCTTAACATGCATTAAAGATCCTACAGGGCTGGGCGTGGTGTCTCACACCTGTAATCCCAGCACTGTGAGGGGAGGCCAACATGGGAGGATCACTTGAGGCCCAGAGTTCAAGACCAGCCTGGTCAACATGGCGAAACCTTCTTTAGTGAAAATACAAAAATTAGCTGGGCGTGGTGGCACTGCCTGTTATTGCAACTACTTGGGTGGCTGAGGCACAAGAAGCACTTGAACCCAGGAAGTGGAGTTTGCAGTGAGCTGAGATTGCACTCCAGCCTGGGTGTCAGAGCAAGACTCTGTCTCAAAAAAGAAAATACTATAAAAATAATTTACCAGGGGTTGAAGTTGGCAATGGGGAAGCAGGAAAGAAGCTACATCAGGAAAGTTAGAAAACTTTCTGTAATTAAGACCTTGAAATAGTTATATACTTCATAATATGGAAGGGAACATATTTCCAGTTTTCAAAAAAACCAAACTACAACTGACAAGAGAAACCAGGTATCTCATAGTACAATGCTATGAGAAGTGTCAAATAATATTCTTAGAAATTTGCAGTTGCACATAAATTGTAAGTTAATTCTCATCTACTCTAAGTTAACTGTAAAGCAAGATGAAAATCTGTTGAAAATTCCCTAACGAAAAACAAAGACTTTGCTAGTACTCTATTCTCTTAAAACTCTCTTGGACAAACCATCCTTATAATCAGTATCTCAAAAAGCATTTAACTGGGGCTGATCTATCACATGACCTTTTACTTGCTGCAATTCAGGAGGTATTTTTTTAAACCCCTTTAAAACAAACAATCCAATACAACCCCGTGAAAGGCCTTGAGTATGGAGGAGGAGATATGAAAGACAAGTACCTCGTAGTTTGAGAGAAAATCTAGTAATTCTGATTGAGATGGGATGTAGAGAAGTGGTTTCATCACCCGGCGGACAAACTTCTCAATGTAAACAGCACTCATGGGGCCTTTGTATTCGATTGGTCCAAAACTAGTACCAAAAAATAAAAATAAAAATAAAAATAATAAAAATAATACACCATGCATTAAGCCTGTAATGTATAACTAAAATCATCACCACCACAAAATGAAAGTGTCTTGCTTTGGGATCCAACCAAGTCACAGATCAGTAGCCTGCTTTGCTCAGGAGGTGACCAGAGAATTAAGAACAAGCATTTTAGGTGAGGAGAGGCACAAGCAGCCCCTACCCTTCTATGATCTTGAATTCAACTGCAAACTGAATTGCCAAACAAGGAACATTTAGTCTTATCTCTGAAAAAAAAATTAATTCCCACAGTAGTTCTTTTGAAAACAAAACAGAGAGACAACCCTGGAAATTGACCACATGCTAAGGGATTCCAGGATTTAACTATACAATTCAACGCAGGCGGGCAGACTTTCCTTCTACTAGTCACTGTGAGGTAAGGGACAGGTTGAACAGTCAGCCCTTGGCCTACTAAAAAGAAACAGGCGGACAAAGGATCACTGAATGAACCTTAAACCTATTTGAAGCTTTATTACAACAACAACAAATTATGTGAAGGTCTGAAGTCAGTGACCTGTATAAATAATCTTTCTTCCTTTCCCCTCCAGTTGTGCCTGGGGACACACAGAATTGGATTCAGTGCCGCTAAGTAATACCACCACTATTCAGTTATCCTCCTAAGCTAATCAGAATTCTCACGTGCCTCTCTTCAGTCTCACACAATACAGACACTGCCCAAATATAATTGGATGGTAGGTGGCAAGGGTTGGGGGGTTATGGTGAAATTCAACAACTGCATAATCGTTCTTTTCTCTAAACAGAAATTGACATTAAGCTTACTGTTAACAGCAACAATAGAGCCCAGTGAAGAATTTTATAAAGGCTGTGATTATAATACCATAATACATGGTTACAGAAATTCACACACACACACACACGTGATGAGATAAACACAATTCTTCCATGTGCACTGCAGAATGATGTTAAAGGAATATTAGCATGAAAAAAAGTGAAAAACAGCATTCTCTACATCTACAGCTGGGACACAGTTAATAATTCTACCAAATCAAGACTTACTACAAATTAGTTCAGTTTAAAAATTACCACCACCACCAACCCCATCAACCACCAATAATTTTTAATTTAAAGGAAGAAATCAAAAAAGCATCTAACTTATTTTGTTCCAGAAAAAGGAGCTACCAATCTGGAAACCTCAACCACTCAGGCCAAGAGGCTTTGATGAGTTTTCCTGTTGTGATGTTACAAGGGTTCTAGTGACTTGTAAAAGCTAACAATGCAAAGACAGGGGTGTGGAGGCGGGCATTTCAAGGTGCGTACCACCTCAAATTCCTCATCTGTAAAATAAGAAGGTTGGACATATTTCTAAAGTTCCTTTGAGGTCCCTTCAATCTTTCTGCAAAAGCTAAGCAAGCAAATAGTATATATATGACAATACTGTATACCTGCATATCCCAAAATGACACTTGTACTTGATTCCATGGAACTCTTCTGATTTTAATGTCACATCACGTTACGTCCACCTCTGAGCAGTCTGAAAGGACTACACTCCCCCACTAGGCTTCCATGCCTTTTTTCAAAGCCAAAAAGAAATGCAAGGACCTCAGCAGGGCAAGCTCATCATCCCGTTACAGAGCACAGAGTTAAGTACACCACCTTACACTTACCTTTAAAACAAAAACAGTAACTCTGAGAAAGTATTCCTGTATCCGAAAAAACCTGTACTTGAACCTTCCATGTAAAGGCAGAACCTCCAAGTTACTGGCCAAAAAGTGGGGAAGAAATCTGAAAATGGTCTTAGTGGTCCCTAAGCAAAAACTGGCTTCTTACTACAAATATTAAAATACAAACATCTAATATCCAGAGGAAAATGTGGGGGTAGAGATGGGGTAGAAAAGTGTGTTTTTGCCCAAATACTATCTAATAGTTCCTGGGAGTCAATACTATGTGCCAGACAACAGTTTATGTTACAGACACGGAAATGGGATGGAATGTGACAGAGAACCCACAAATCACTGTTTGTGCATGTTTGCTATAAATCCCCATTGATTATGGCCCAAGAACTTTAGAAGGAAAAAGGAAAGCTCTCTACTGATCAAATCTCCTTTACCCATTTTACTTTCAACAAACTTCAAGCCAATCACCCTGAACAAAGTCCAAAGTCCTATCTCCTATCTCCAAAACTCTTCGAGTCAGATTTTTAGACATTACTTATCATTCACAGCAGGGTCTGGGCTGTACTCTAGTACAGCCTAGGTCGAGACCAGCCTGGCAACATGGTAAAACCCCGTCTCTACTAAGAATACAAAAATTAGCCGGGCGTGGTGGCAGGCACCTGTAATCCCAGCTACTCGGGAGGCTGAGGCAGGAGAACGGCTTGAACCCTGAGGCAGAGGCTGCAGTGAGCCGAGATTGCACCACTGCACTCCAGCCTGGGCAACAAAAGCTAAACTCCGTCTCAAAAAAAAAAAAAATAAGATAAAATAAAACTCTTTCCGTTTTTCAGCCCTCTTTGTGACTTTAGAATTGTGGACATGGGCGGTAAAACCCCGTCTCTACTAAAAATACAAAAAAAATTAGCTTGGCAGGGAGGTGGGTGCCTGTAGTCCCAACTACTTGGGAGGTTGAGGCAGGAGAATGGCGTGAACCCGGGAGGCCGAGCTTGCAGTGAGCGGAGATCGCGCCACTGCACTCCAGCCTGGGCAACAGAGTGAGACTCCGTCTCAAAAAAAAAAAAAAGAATTGTGGACATGGGACTGTGTACTTGTAGTAATTTTCTTCCCAATAGAATAGATGGTAAGATACACTCTGGACTCTGCTATGCCTCCAGATGAAACGATAAGAAATTTTGTGTAATTTTACAAAACACTCTTACGATATCTGAAATACATTGGAGTAATTCGTACTTTTAAAAACAATGCTGTAAAATGTGTAATGACATGAAAAGATGCTCAAAAAAGTGAGAAAAGCAGTTTAGGAAATAGTATTACTGCCTGATCCCATGTTTAGCTTTAAAAAGGGGGGTGGATTATCCAGATCTTTCTTTTTTAATTTTTGCTTATCTGTATTATCTGAATTTTCTATAGTGAATATCTAATACTTTAATATAGAAAAAATGCAAAATTCATTTAGAAACTGGCAAACTAAACTGGAATGAGAGACGCTATTTAAAAAGTTCTTACCTCCGATGATACAGATATATTACAGGAAAATAAAAGAAGTGTTTCTGTTTTCTGCATTTCCCCTGGTTCCACCAACAGTTAATTGCCACAAACAACACCTGCAGAGCCAAAAAAGGTTTTCAAATGACTATGAATAACAACTGAAAAGTTACCAAGATTTAAAAGATGAAATTTAAAAATGGAATGATTCCTCTCTCGCTGAAACAGAAACTATGAAAAAAACTGTTGTGAGTTTTCAAAGGTCATAATTTATCACTAAAACAAAAAAGAAAGACATACTCTTATCTATGATGTCCAGGCAGGACTTGGACCGTGTTTACCAATCTTACCGTGCAATACAGTTCAAAAGATTTCTGTGTGTTTCCAAAAATAAACCCACTTTTTTCCCTACTGAGTACATGGAATAGTAAGCTCTCAATCTGGAAGGAGCTGAAATTTTTTTTAAAAAAAAAGCAGCAGCAGTCCCTGGATTGCACTACAACCCCCACCACTACGTGATGGTAAACAAACTGCTTCACCCCTTATGCCTGCAGTCCTGCTTCAGAAAAACAGGGCTGACAGCATCGCCTTGCAAAGTGGTTGAGAATTAGCATGGGGCCTGGCACACCAGAATATCATTATTATTATACTAATGCCATCACTCAGAAGGACATACTGCTTAGGCTGACAGTAAGGTAGCTAATTCACACTTATTAATAAAACACAATAGATATCCCTCTTGTGCCCAACATGGGCAACGTGAACTTCGTTCTCTAAATTTGGAAGGCTCCACAGTTTCTAAGAAAAACCAAATGACAGTTCCAAATGAACTTCTGGAACTCAGCTGCCTACACACGTTACTTCACATCAGTGGTTCTGAGCAGGAGAGTCTTAGAAATCTGTGGGATGCTTTTTGCTTGCTACAATGACTGGGGGAAGCTACAGTGCATACGTAGGGCAGGGGTGTTGGTAGATGTCCTGCTACACTCAAACCTGCTTTGCACACAGAAGAGTCGTCCATAGCATTCCAGAGGAGTTCAAAACGCCTGCCAAACACTGATGTTGGGGAAAACCTGTTATTATCGAAGCCCAGTACCTAGCTCCATTTTACATGTGAATCTAAAGCATGCTTTTTGTGTTCACTGAATTTTTCAGGAATGCAACTTCTATGTAAACTGAGAGCAGAAAGGGCTTTGCATAGTTCAGGATTTTACCAAGATTGTTCACCATTTAGGATAATCAATTACTAAGAGCAATGTCCATGTGGCAGGTAAGTCACCAACATATCACCTTTATCAGTCTACGTTTGTAACTATCCCATTCACAGTGATTCTACATAAAGGTATATGGACCTGTTCTGACCGTGCACTTACATACTAAAATATATATCATTTAGTTACAAATTACTTTTTCCCCCCTCACCTCTATGTTACAATCCGTGCATTAGATTATTTTGAAATTACATGTATAGGAAAACTTTATCATCTATGAATTCCTTTTTAGGAAGAAAAAGGGACATCATAAAATACTTATTTTCTAAAGCACAACTGGGGTCCACTGGGCTGAAAACCACTGCCATAACAGGTGACTTATTTGCCTATATATCTTTCTTACCTAGCCCAAAGGTGGCATTCCTTATCTGCTGAATATAGTTCTGGTCCATATATTAAAAAGGTCGGCCTTGTTACAACGCAGTCATATCATACATACATTTTCTTACCTAAAATACCTAACTAGCAAGTATCAAATGGATATGCAAGAACTAGGATTTTCAGTCCCTCGACCTTTTTCAATGCTGAAACCAAACAGTATGGCACCCCAGGATAAGCATTGGCTTGTGTTATGAGATTCAGAATCTGCTCCCACACTTGCCTTGGAGTACAATCGCCACAATTGGAAATCCTTTCTGTTGCTTTATAGAAAGCTCTGTAACTTAGAAACGACTCCTGGAGTTCACCTTGGCAAAGTCTGCCCGTTGGGCAAGGTGTCTCTGTGGGGACATCCTGCCCTACATATAGGACTGACAGTCATTTGATTCTTAAGCTGAATGTGAGCATTACCTGATCTGAAAGCCGACTTGCTGCTTGCTCAATTTCTGCCCTGGCAGCGATGGACTGTCCACACCAAGGGGCATAGAAGAAGAGCAGTACCACCTCTGAATCCCGTCGAACGTACTCTGCATAATCCAGCTGCCCCTGGAAGAGGTCAAGGACTGGAGACCTCGGGGAGAAAAAGCTGACAGGTGGCTTTGCTGGTATTATCACATCTTTTGCTCGACTAAAAAAGAGCAAACACAGAAAAGATTGCTTAGTTTATCTTCTTCTAAAAATAGCTCTGTGGAAGTAGAATGAAGCTTAAAAGGAAAATCCTCTTTTGAATAAGAAAATGGAGTCCCAAAATCACTGCCCTAGAAAGGCAACATCTGGCTGAGCAAATGCAAGACATGAATAATACGCTGGAAACAATTCTCTGAGATTCTGTCCCCTAGGTGTAGGCTGGAAGGGCAGTGGAGAGCAGAGAAGGATGTCTCTGAATAATCCATATTCCTGCTCCCCACATGCCAAAGACCTCATCCTCCTTTTTCTGCAGCCTGGCTCTCCACAAAAGCCACTTATCTCCAGGGCTTTAGAGCCACCAGCATGCAAGCTCAGAATTACGGTGAGGGAGCATGTAAACTACCATTAACAAGATTTCCACGGGAGATGCTTACAATCAACTCAACTTTGAGAAAACATTAAGCTTATTAGCTGGAGTTGGCTTGTACTTATCCAGGGCATTCAGGTAACAGTAACAATTAAACAATAATATACATTCCTCCAGATATATATCATAATCCTAAGACTAATGAAGATAAGTAACAAAGCAACAGCCTATTTAACTGGAAAATGGGCTTTTTGAACACTTGAGCTTCCCACAAGAAACAGATCAGGAGGAAAAAGAAAAGAACGCTGAACAAACAAGTGGTCAGAAGTAACTTTCCCCATCAAGACCTAAAGATCTAGGCCCAGGCTGCATCCCACCAAGTAGAAGGGCCCTAGTAAACACCCTGAGCTGTCCATGCATCTGCACTCACATACCACAAACCATTAGGGCAGCTTTGCTAAGAAACAAATGAGACCCAATTATGCACTATCTAAACGAGATAAATAGAGAACATAAACATGGAAACCTAAAACGCGATGAGATTAACCCCAAAGAAAGTAAAGGAGACCAGGCGCGGTGACTCAGCCTGTAATTCCAGCACTTTGGGAGGCCGAGGCAGGCAAATCTCCTGAGGTCAGGAGTTCAAGACCAGCCTGGCCAACATGGTGAAACCCTGTCTCTACCGAAAATGAAAAAGTAGCTGGGGGTGGTGATGGGCGCCTGTAATCCCAGCTACTCGGGAAGCTGAGACACAAGAATCGCTTGAACCCGGGAGGCAGAGATTGCAGTGAGCCGAGATTGCACCATTGCACTCCAGCCTAGGTGACTAGAACAAAACTCCATCTAAAAAAAAAAAAAAGAAAGAAAGAAAGTAAAGGAACAAGAAAAGAACAAAAGCCAGACGGTACAAATGGAAAACAAGGAGCACGAAGGTAGACTTAAACCCAACTACCTCAACAATTACGTTAAATATAAAAGGAGAGGCCAGGCGCGGTGGCTCATGCCTGTAATCCCAGCACTGTGGGAAGCCGAGGCAGGCAGACCACGAGGTCAGGAGATCAAGACCATCCTAGCTAACATGGTGAAACCCCGTCACTACTGAAAAAAATACAAAAAATTAGCCGGGTGTGGTGGCACATACCTGTAGTCCCAGCTACTCGGGAGGCTGAGGCAGGAGAATTGTGTAGGTTGCAGTGAGCCAAGATCATGCCATTGCACTCAGCCTCGGCAACAGAGCGAGACTACGTCTCTCAAAAAAAAAAAAAAAAAAAAAAAAAAAAGGAAGCAACCTAATTAGGAGGAGCAGACTGCCAGACAGGATAAAGCAAGACCCAATTATGCACTATCTAAACGAGATATATCTTAAATATAAAGACACAGGATAAAGGCATAAGGATGGGAAAAGAAAAACTATGTAAATAGTAAGCATAAGAAATCTGGCATGACTCATGAGGTAAAATGATAAACTGGGGTATATTCTTACCCATTTACTTAAATGTTACTCCATAATAAAAACGAAAAGCAAAACCTACTCATATATACTATAACTTGGATGAGTCTCAAAATGATTATGCTGAGTGAAAAAAGTGCTAAAGAGTACATGCACTATGACTGCATTTATATGAAATTCCAGAACAGGCAGAAGTATTCAACGGAGCAAGTCACCTATTTATTCACTCAAACTAATATTTTAACCTTCAATCAGAGAGCTTTCAGTCTATGCAGAATGCCTTCATAACCTGAAAAAATCACTTAAACAATTATTCAAAAATTCTTTACTGAGCAGCTGTGACTGTGCTTTGGGCACAAGCACTGAGGCTGCGGCAGCTAGCACTGCGTGTTGTCGAGGAGACCACTTTCTAGGGGAGGAAGACAGGAAAAACATCAAATGTGTAAACAATAAAAATATACTAAATGCTCACTATGTGAAAAATTTAACAAGGTGATGTACAGAAGGACATGGTAGCTCCTCTGATGGAGTGGTGGCTTGGGAGGTGCTATAATTTAAGCTCTGAGACCTGAATGACAAGAAGATAGCCACGTAAGAGGTGGGGAGGGCACTACAGGAAAAAAAAAAAAAAGACACGTTTTCAAGAGATCCAAAATTCTGCTCTTTGGAGAAATTACTTTTCTACCATTCAAACTGCACATGGCCAAGAGTCGTGGCTCACGCCTGTAATCCCAGCACTTTGGGAGACAGAGGCGGGTGGATCACATGAGGTCAGGAGTTTAAGACCAGCCTGACCAACACCAGGAAACCCCATTTCTACTAAAAACACAAAATTAGCTGGGCATGGTGGTGCACACCTGTAATCCCAGCCACTTGGGAGGCTGAGGCAGGAGAATCGCTTGAACACGGGAGGCGGAGGTTGCAGTGAGCCAAGATCACGCCATTGCACTCCAGCCTGGGAAAAAGGAGCAAAACTCCATCTCAAAAGAAAAAAAAAATGCAATGTAAGCATCAAATAATGCAATCTGAGGAAAAATGTAGGTCTGACAGTCAATGAAAGGATAAAGAGCAACTCAGTAATTTTGCTCTGCATATTCAGAAGCATTCCTAAATGAGCCAGATAAAGTACAAGGCCAATCAAAAATCAAATATTGGCCAGGGAGAAGAAACGCTCGCCTCTACTCCATCAGAAACACTGGTGAGTTTCTATTTAACTCATCAATCTGCTTCACATTTTAGAGAAACTATACATAGAGCAAAGATTTCCTGCAGCTATGAGGCGTATGTCTCGGGTACAAAAAACTCGAGTTGGTTGCAAATAAGAAGGCCTGTTGTTGCTGAGCCAGTAGCATGTGCCTATAGTCCCAGCTACTATACTCAGGAGGCTAAGGCAGGAGAATTACTTGAGCCCAGCAGTTTGAGGCTGCAGCATGCCATAATTGCACCTGTGAATAGCCACTGCACTCCAGCCGGGGCAACATAAAAAAAAGGCCTGTTGAAACCCCAATTTTCCTATGAAATTCACACCCTACATCACTTCCTTGCAAAGACCATTCGAGGCAGCTTTGAAATTACAAAATGGAATAAAGCAAAATAAATACATGTATACATACATATGTATCTACACACAGACAATTTTTTTTTCCCTCTAAATCAAGGTAAAAGAAAGGCGGACAGGATGAAGAGACACAGGTAAGTAAAGATTAGATGCCCAGAAACGCACGATTATTCACTGTGGCTCAACCTCAAATCAACCTTTTCCATATTAGCTGGTTTGAACTCAGCCAAGCCACAGACATTGAAGAGAGCAGACATTTATTTCAAGCCTGGAGCTGTTCATAAAAATTAAATTAAAAAAAAAAAATCCTAGGCCGGGCGCGGTGGCTCACACTGTAATCCCAGCACTTTGGGAGGCTGAAGTAGGAGGACCACCTGAAGTCAGGAGTTCGAGACCAGCCTGGTCAACATGGTGAAACCCCATCTCTACTAAAAATACAAAAATTAGCTGGGCATGGTGGCACGCACCTGTAATCCCAGCTACTCGGGAGGCTGAGGCAGGAGAATCACTTGATCCCAGGAGGCAGAGGTTGCAGTGAGCCAAGATAAAAAAAAAAAAAAAAATCCTATTCTCCCTTAAGCCTATCTCCTTATTAAAGCAAAGATCTTAAAACTGAAAGAGGAAAAGCGGGGGTAGAAATGTTAGCCAGATGCACAGCAATAAACAGTATCATGACACCATTCAATCAAAGATGACCTTAAAAAAATTAATCCGAGTCTATTAAAAGACTGTCAAATTTGCCAGTGACACAGAAAGAAGATGAAGCAGCAGCCATTTACTGGTTCATTCTCCTTGCCTGAAGCAAGAAAGGATCTCATTCTGCCTACTCTAGTAACTGGATTTACTCTCTTCCTTCCTTTTCAATCTCAAAGGACTTCTGTATCAATTAAGCCATGCTGTCTCAGAACAAACATTAACCATTATTTCTAGACTTTAACAAACCGATGTAAATAAACTTCACCCCTGGAGGGGGAAACCTCTCTTCCTAATTTGAACCTAAATGTCACCTCGCAACACTCTACCTTGTAAAATACATTGTATACTGTCCTTGTGGGAGACAAGAATAAAGTACAAGGTTAAGAATCTAGGAGGTCCTGACAATAAAGGATTCAAATTCCAGCTCAGCCCCTTATCACGTAGGTGTGATTTGGAGCAGGTTCTGAAACATCACGAAGGCTGGACTCCTTCATCTGTGCACTGGGAAAGATAACAGTATATTCAAACTTTAATGGGGATTGTAAGATTTAAATGACACCCATACTAGGCTCTCAATTATGTACTAAATGAATAAATGCTTCATGGAAACAGTGGTTCCCAAGCAGGCAATTTTGCTCCCAGGGGACATCTAACAATGTCTGAAGCCATTGTAGTTGTTACATCTTGTGGGGTGTGCTACTGGTATCTAGTGGGTAGAGGCCAGGGATGCTGCTAAACATCCTACAGTAGTCAGGGCAGCCCCCACAACAGAATTATCTGACCCAAAATATCAACAGTGCCAAGACTGAGAAACCCTGCTGACAGCACCTGGCCTATGGAAAATGCTCACTGAGAGTTATTATAATTTATCTTTCCACTAAAATCCCCAATCTCTTGACACCTCTTTGACAACTGGCCACATATCGTGCTAAATAAACTCAAAAATGTTCCGAGGTGAAATCACAGATATCATAGTAGCAATACAGATCTTATAAACTGGAATCCCAAAAGACCCACTGTGGATTTGGGAGACCAGAAGTACACCTGAAATATAGAGCAAATTTTGTACGTGTGTACATTCCTGAAAAGACACACATGAACTTTCATGTTCCTACTCCCTACACCCCAGCCTACTGTCAGGCCTTTTTATCAATTCCAGGCAAACATCAAGCTTGCCCAGCCTCAGAACCTCTGCATTTGCTGTTCGCTCTACCGTGGACACGCTCCCCCGGGATCTTCCCAGCGCTGGTCCCTTCTCCTTTTTGTATAAGCTTCAAATGTCACTTCCTTAGGAAGTCTTTCCTCACCGCCATCGTTTCTATGCCCTGCATAGCACTGAAGCTTTAAAAAATTATATTTACTTGTTCACTGTCCCATCCACTCAAGGGAGCAAAAAGTTCACCCGGACGAGCGTCCGGCACATAGTAGGTGCAGATAAATAATCGTTAGATCAGGCCGGGTGCGGGGCACTCGCCTGTAATCCCAGCACTTCGGGAGGCCGAGACGGGTGGATCACGTGAGGTCAGGAGTTCGAGACCAGCCTGGCCAACGTGGTGAAACTCCGTCTCTACTAAAAATACAAAAATTAGCCAGGCGTGGTGGCGCGCGCCTGTAATCCGAGCTACTCAGGAGGCTGAGGCAGAAGAACCCCTTGAACCCGGGAGGCGGAGGTTTCAGTGAGCCGAGATCGCGCCACTGCACTCCTGCCTGGGACACAATGCGTGACTCCGTCTCAAAATAAAAATAATCGTTAGATCAATGAGTGCGGGAATTCTAAAAGGGGTCTGGAACTCTCGGAAGGTTGTGGATCACTACACCGGAAGCTTAAGGGGAATGAAATCGGTGAGAAATGAGGGTCCTACAGCCCGGGCCGAAGTGACAGGTCCACCCCTAGTGACTCCAACAGGTGAGGAGCACCCCCGACCCGCCTCCCTCGGCACTAAAGCGGGACGATAGGGCGCAGGGCTCCACCCGGAAGCCTCGCCATAATGTCCGCGGGCGGGCCGGGGCGAGGAGAAGGTGGGAAGCCGTGGCCGCAGGTTCCGGGAGGGGTCAGCCGTCCTGGGCAAGGTCAGGCCCGACTTCCCCGGCTGAGGCCGCTGCGACCCGGCCCTGCAGGCTCCAGGCGGCAGAGCAGGGGGAGCGCCCTAGCGGGGCCCCAGGGTCCGGGCCGCCTCACCTGCAGGTGAACTTGAGGGCGAGGAGCAGCGCGCAGCCGAGCGCCAAGGCCCCGCAGAGCAGCTCCGGCCGCTGGCGCGCCATGAGGGAGGCGCCACGCAGCCCGCGACGGAGCCGGCCCGCCGAGGACGCTGTGGCCAGGGTCGGGCTCGAGCTGAGGCAGTCTGAGCCCGCGGGGCCGCCGCCGCCGCCCCCTCCCTCGTCCTCGGCGTCCTCGCTGCTGCTGCTGCCGCCGCCGCGGCCTCCGCATTCCGACATTACATGCTCCCAGTCGCCGGCTTTATACCGCCGCCGCCTCCTCGGGCCCGAAGGCCCGGCCCGGCCCGGCCCGTTGCTCCCCAATCCCGCAGCTTGCCGCACCCGCTAACCCGGACGCTCCACGTCAGCCGCGCCGCCGCCGCGGGGTCCGCCCCACCTCACACCCCAGAGCACGCAGCTCCGCCCACCGCTCACGGAGTCCGGGCGGGCACCGACACCGCCCAAATCCCCGCCCCCAACGGGCCACGCCCTGCACCCTACGTAAATGCACGGAAGCCTTCCCCGCCCGCAGCCCAGTCTTGGCCCCACCGGTCACGACCCCGCTCACGGAGTCTGCGCCGGCGCCGGCGCCGTCGCGGGGCGTGGAGAATCTGCTCCCTTGGGATAAGGCCCGCGGGGAATACCTGGAACCTTGACACCGCTGTAGTCTGCTCTCGCCGCGCTGGGTTTTAGGAGCCGTAACGACAATAATCGTGTCCACCATTCTCACTACAGGCCCCGAAGCACGTAGGTGCCGTTTTTTATCCCCACTTAACTGAAGAAAAAAAAAACACGGCCGGGCGCGGTGGTTCAAGCCTGTAATCCCAGCACGTTGGGAGGCCAAGGCGGGCAGATTACATGAGACCAGGAGTTCAAGACCAGCCTGGCCAACATGGTGAAACCTCGTCTCTACTAAAAATACAAATATATTAGCCGGGCGTGGTGGCGGGCGCCTGTAATCCTAGCTGCTTGGGAGGCTGAGGCAGAGAATTGCTTGAACCCTGGAGGCGGAGGTTGCAGTGAGTGGAGATGGCGCCACTGCACTCCCGTCTGGGGGAGAGAGAGAGAGACTCTTGTCTCAAAAAAAAAAAAAAAAGGACTTGTCCTCCAATGTCAATAACAACAAACTAGACAAATAAAACTTCGAGGGCATTAAGGCAATATGGTGTTATGCCACAAACAAAAGGCACAGCTAACGGCCAGTAGCTGAGACGCCACCTCTGCCACAGGTCAGCTATGTGACCCACGTGCAAATCTCATCACTTCCTGTCTGGTTCTGCTTCTGTGGATGTAGAATGGGGCAATCAATGGCTGTCTTGCTCAATTGGCCAGACATTTAATGTGTCAACCACCCAGGCCCAACATGTTGTGAGTTCATGTACACCGACCATTTTGCTATTTCTTTTCTATATGTCACTTTTTTTTTTTTTTTTTTTTGGTTGTTTTTTGATACAGGGTCTTGTGTCACCCAGGCTGGAGTGCAATGGCGCAATCATAGCACACTGAAGCCTTGACAACCCCAGCTCAAGCGATCCACCCCCCTCAGCCTCCCAAGTAGTAGGCAACACAGATGTGTGCGACTACGCCCAGCTAATTTTTTTGTGTGTGTGTGGAGACAAGATCTCTCCATGTTGCCTAGGCTGGTCTTGAACTCCTGGGCTCAAGCGATCCTTCCCCTTCGACCTCCCAAAGGGTTAGGATTATGTAAAAGCATGAGCCACTGCGCCCACCTGTCACGTCTTTTTGTTTCTTCTTTACTGCCTTATTTTGTAGAAAGTAGCTATTTTCTCGTATAACATTAATTCCTTTATTTTTAACTTGTCCCTCATCTCTGTTTTGTGTTATTACCCTTATTATCTGTTACAAACCCAACCATACAGTGTTAATCTTGTTTTAAAAAGCTAAGAGAAAAAATATATAGTTACAGAGTTTTTTTAACCTTCTAATTTGCCACTTATACTTCTGTTGATTCCTTTGTGTAGATTAGAGTTACACAATTTATTGCTAAAGAAAATAAATATGGTCAGAAGTCACCAGTGTCCTCATTCACTGTAGCTTGCTGCAACAGAATTTACCCTACACTTCCATAAGACATCTGACATTTGCACAGGGCTTCATAAGGTCCAAAGTACTTTTGTTGTCTGTGGTTTAATCTCACAAAACCCACAGTCCTTTGTGAGCAAATGCAAGGCAGTGTCTTACTGACCAGAAAACCACCCTGGATTAACAAAAGAATGCCTCCTTTCCTCTTCACTTTCTGAGCAACTGGGGCCCTGCTCTGGCAGCAGAATGTTCTCTTTTTTATTTTTTGTAGAGATGGGATCTCACTGTGCTGCCCAGGCTGGTCTTGAACTCCTGGCCTCAAGTGATCCTCCTGCTCTGGACTCCGAGAGTCCTGGGATCACAAGTCTGAGCCACTGCAGCTGGCCCAGAACGTTCTTCTGAAACAATTATAAATTTGTTTCAAAATACACTAGGCCTTTCGGGTCAGGCTGTACTACTTTTCATAGGTTAGGTCAGCCCTAACTCGTCCACACCAACTTGTATCTGAGTTTTCCATAGCCACTTTTTTTTTTTTTCTTTGAGATGGAGTCTCACTCTATTGCCCAGGCTGGAGTGCAGTGGCACCAGGTCGGCTCACTGCAACCTCCGTCTCCTGGATTCAAGCAATTCTCTTGCCTCAGCCTCCCAAGTAGCTGGGATTACAGGTGCCCACCACCACGCCTGGCTAATTTTTATATTTTTAGTAGAGATAGGGTTTCACCATGTTGGCCAGGCTGGTCTCAAACTCCTGACCTAAGGTGATCCACCCGCCTCGGCCTCCCAAAGTGCTAGGACTACAGGCATGAGCCACCACACCCAGCCTCTTGGCCACTTTTTATACCAAGATCAAGTTGCTCAGGGTTTGAGGAGGGAATGGGGCAGAGGAATATATATGTGTCATGTGCTGTGACAGTGGTCCCAGAAAATTATGATACTGTTTTTATTGTACCTTTTGTTTTCTTTGACAGAGTCTTGCCCTGTCACCCAGGCTGGAGTGCAGTAGCACCATCTTGGCTCACTACAACCTCCACCTCCTGGGTTCAAACAATTCTCATGCCTCTGCCTCCCAAGTAGTTGGGATTACAGGCGTGTGCCACCATGTCTGGCTAATTTTTGTATTTTTTGTAGTGATGGGGTTTTCCCATGGTGGCCAGGCTGGTCTCGAACTCCTGACCTCAAGTGATCTGCCTGCCTTGGCCTCCCAAAGTGTTGGGATTAAAGGCGTAAGCCACCAGTCCCGGCCTACTATACTTTTTCTATGTTTGGGTAAATTTAGATACACAAATACCACTGTGTTACAGTTGCCTAAGATATTTAGTATAGTAACATGCTGTACTGGTTTGTAGCCTAGGAGCAATAGGCTATACCATATACTATATAGCAATAGCCTAGGCGTATAGTAGGCTATACTGTCTAGGTTTGTGTGAGTGTACGCTATGGATGTTCACACAACACTGGTATCACCTAACAATGTTATTTCTCAGAACGTGTTGCTGTGATGCATGGCCATGTATTTCCTCAATATTAACCCTTCCTTGCAGCCAGAGAGAACTAATGCTTATTAATTTTGATTTTTTTTTTTTTTTCCGAGACGGAGTCTTGCTCTGTCGCCCAGGCTGGAGTGCAGTGGTGCAACCTCAGCTCACTGCAACCTCTGCCTCCCAGGTTCAAAAGATTCTTCTGCCTCAGTCTCCCAAGTAGCTGGGACTACAGATGTACACCACCATGCCCAGCTAATTTTTGTATTTTTTTTTTTCTTGAGACGGAGTTTCACTCTTGTTGCCCAGGCTGGAGTGCAATGGCACGACCTCGGCTCACCGCAACCTCCGCCTCCTGGGTTCAAGCGATTCTCCTGCCTCAGTCTCCCCGAGTAGCTGGGATTACAGGCACATGCCACCACACCTGGCTAATTTTGTATTTTTAGTAGAGACGGGGTTTCTCCATGTTGGTCAGGCTGGTCTCAAACTCCCAACCTCAGGTGATCTGCCCACCTTAGCCTCCCAAAGTGCTGGGATTACAGGCGTGAGCCACCATATCCAGCCTAATTTTTGTGTTTTTAGTAGAGATGGGGTTTCACCATGTTGGCAGTGCTTATTAATTTTGAAAGCTTGCAAGCTTTTACTTACAAAACAGGACATGCCTAACAACACAAGATAGCAGATTATGCAGAAGAAAAGGGCAGGCCCTTGGCCTGGGTACTCTGGACAGTGGTGTTTCTGTTCTTGGAGACTGTATCATCACCACAGAATGGGCTTTCTAGAAATGGGCATTCATCCCTTGCATCAGATAAAGCAGTGTATATTCTCATCTCCCCAGGCCAGCTAAAGAATGTTCTTGAGGCATCAGGCGCGGTAATTCTTACCTGTAATCCCAGCACTTTGGGAGGCTAAGGTGAGAGGATTGCTTAAGTCCAGGAGTTGGAGATCAGCCTGGGCAACATAGTGAGATGTCAACTCTACAAAAAATAAAATACAGAAAACATTAGCTGGGCATGGTGGTGCATGCCTGTAGTCCTAGCTACTTGGAGGGCTTAGGCAGGAGGATCACTTGAGCCCAGAAGGTTGAGGCTACAGTGATACAGTGAGCTAAGGTTGTGCCACTGTACTCCAGCCTGGGGGACAGAGCAAGACCCTGTCTCTAAAAAAACCAAAAAGAAAAAGAATATTTCAAATCTGCCCTAACTGCTCTCCTTCAGTTTCCCAATTGGTGCAGGTACCTGGAACTAAATCAAAACAAAGGTTGGGGGCTCTATGCAAACAGTCCTCACAGGATAGGAAGCTCCAGGAAGGGTGAGTGATGGAGAGGGGTGGGCACCTCTGGGCAGCAGCCCCCTGCCCAGGGCACCTCAGTCACAGGGTGGGAGCACTGTGCAGAGAAGGGGTCCCTGAGGGTAGGAAAGATTCACCTGCAGCTTCCACACCTTCAGGGCAGATGTGACAGCTCACTACAGCCAAACAAAACTGAGGTCACAACTCTTGCAGAGCACTGTTGATATTCACAATAGCCAAAAAGCAGAAACAACCCAAATGTCCATCAGCCGATGAATGGATATTTTAAAAATGTGATCCATCCAAACAGTGGAGTATTATGTGGCTATAAAAAGTAATGAAGTACCACCGGACACGGTGGCTCATGCCTGTAATCCCAGCACTTTGGGAGGCCGAGGCAGGTGGATCACCTGAGGTCAGGAGTTCAAGACCAGCCTGACTAACATGGTGAAACCCCCGTCTCTACCAAAAATACAAAAAAATTAGCTGGGCATGGTGGTGTATGCCTGTAATCCCAGCTACTCGGGAGGCTGAGGCAGGAGAATTTCTTGAACCCAGGATACAGAGGTTGCAGTGAGCCAAGATTGCGCCACTGCACTTCAGCCTGGGAGACGAGCGAAACTCCATGTCAAAAAAAAAAAGTAATGAAGTACTGATACATGCCACGACACAGGTGAGCACTGGAGAATTATGCTAAGGAAAGAAGCCAGTCGTAAAAGGCCACATATTATGATTCCATTTATACGAAATGTCTAGGACAGGAGAATCCCTGGAGACAGAAGGCAGGTTAATGGATGTCCACAGTTTGAGAGGCAGGACAAGTGTGTAGATTCTGGGAGTGATGGCTAAGGCGTGTGGGCTTTATTTAGGGAATGAAAATATTCTAGAATTGATTGTGGTGACGATAGCACAACATTGTGAATATGCTATGCTAAACACCACTGAATCGTATGCTTACAAATGGTGAAGTTTGTCAAGTGAATTGTATCTCAGTCATTTTTTAAACATTAAAAAAAATCAGATAACATGCCTGAGTTGACACACTAGTTATTACTTTCCTCTACAAATAAAATGGGATTGGAGTTTGCTTGTTCACTTTTTTTTTCCCTTTCCTTTTATCCCCTCCCTGCGCACCATGCTCTTCTCCAAAGCTGCTGCAGTAAACCCAGCACTTGAAGGATGGGGGTGTGATCTCACCGAAGTAATTAACATTGACTCCCTAATGCTGAGACCAAGGCTGTGTGGCAGGCAGGGTTCTTAGCTGCAAACCAGAGCATGAAACTGGCTGAGTTAGCAGAAATTGAATTTACCAAAAAGATGGTTCAGAGCTTAGAGAATTGCTGAGAAGGTGGAAAGCTGAAGCACAGAAAATGCAGGGAGAGTTTGGAAAAAAAATCTCAACACTCATATGATCGTCAAAGGTTGTTTTTAGCCTAGATTCCAAAGGGTAAAGCAACTGGCTTTTTAATCATTAAACAGGCTGGGTGCAGTGGCTCACACCTGTAATCCTAGCACTTTGGGAGGCTGAGGTGGGGTAATCACTTGAGACCAGGAATTCAAGACCTACCTGGTGAAGCCCCCATATCTACCACAAATACAAAAATTAGCCAGGCATGGTGGTGTGTGCCTGTAATCCCGGCTACTCGGGAGACTGAGGTGGGAGGATCGCTTGAGCCCGGTAGGCAAAGGTTGCAGTGAGCCAAGATCATGACATTGCACTCCAGCCTGGGCTACAGAGTGAGACACTCTCTGATCTCAGTAACCTCCACCTCCCAGGTTCAAGCGATTCTCCTTGCCTCAGCCTCCCAAGTAACTGGGATTACAGGCACCTGCCACCACACCCGGCGAATTTTTGTATTTTTAATAGACATGGGGTTTCACCATGTTGACCAGGCTAGTCTTGAACTCCTGACCTAAAGTGAGCCTCCCGTCTCGGCCTCCCAAAATGCTGGGATTACAGGTGTGAGCCATTGTGCCTGGCCCAGAGACAACTTTTTATTATCTATTCTCCCTGGAAGAAGAGGATATAAGGAGTTTGGGAGAAATTACATGGAAGGAAAAAATGTAACAACCATCATCAGACTAGGGAAACTCAGCAGAATAACATTACCATTTCATTCTACAGCAGACATCACCCTAACACACGATTATTTTTGCAGTTAAGATGCACCCCTGAGGCCAGGCACGGTGGCTCAACGTAGTCCCAGCTACTCGGGAGGCAGGAGAATGGCGTGAGCCCGGGAGGCGGAGCTTGCAGTGAGCCGAGATCGTGCCACTGCACTCCAGCCTGGGCGACAGAGCGAGACTCCATCTCAAAAAAAAAAAAAAAAAAGGTACACTCCTGGGTCGGGCGCGGTGGCTCACGCCTGTAATCCCAGCACTTTGGGAGGCCGAGGCGGGCAGATCACGAGGTCAGGAGATGGAGACCATCCTGGCTAACGCGGTGAAACCATCTCTACTAAAAATACAAAAAGGAAAAAAAAAAAATTAGCCGGGCGTGGTGGTAGTCGCCTATAGTTCCAGCTACTCAGGAGGCTGAGGCAGGAGAATGGCATGAACCCGGGAGGCAGAGCTTGCAGTGAGCTGAGATCGTGCCATTGCACTCCAGCCTGGGCGACAGAGCGAGACTCCACCTAAAAAATTAAATAAATAAATAAATAAATAAATAAAAAGATGCACTCCCGATGCCCCTTGTTCAGTGACTGGCCTCCACTGCCCCCGACACATGGAGGGAACCAGACTCTGCTAGTATTTTTAGAGAGTCACACATGGTATCCCATGTCACTCCATTTCTCTCACTCCTTGCAGCCATGCCCTCCTCTCCATTGGTCGGCTCACACAGAAAAAAGACCCTTTTCTGTTTCCCCACATCCCACACATTCAACGTTCCCATGAGGAAGTGACTTTGCTTAAGGGTTTTAAGGCTTGCTACATCACAGCCCAGTAGATCCTGACTTTAAAGTCTCTGAGCCCTATCAAAGGTGTTATGCCAAACAGCCGTCTTGGTGGTATTCCAGCCCAAGTCTTACCAGCTGACCATTTTTTCTCCCTGCTCATGTAGCTCATTTGAATGAAACACAGGAGCCCCAGAAGAGCCGATCAGTAAGAGTCCCGGAGCCCAAATTCGGAGGAGAGGACGAAGTCAACAGCTGCTTTCATGTCCCAGTTTGCATTCTGTCGGTCACTGCCTAAATGAAAATGTTTTTGAAAAAACCATCTTGATTTTTGTACCCAGTTTCAACAATTCTTTGTGGGAAAGGACCACAGGAAAAAATGAAAGGCATCTATATATAAAATCTTTATTACAGGCAGTATTGGTCCATACACTAACACAATACCAACAGTACAGGTTTAATCTTTCAAAATCATCATTTAAACAGCAAAAGACCAAGAAATAAAATTTAAGTCAATTAATTATTTTTCAAAATATTCTCAATGCACATTATCCTTAATTCCCTTATTATAGTGAAACATACAAATACAGAAAAATACCCCATTTAACAAATACTAGTGTTAAATGGTTATTTGGCTTAAAATCTGAGTTAAGAAAATCCTTTTTAGCAACCTACATACAGATAAGTAGCAAACTTTATTATATTAAACAAATTCATTCTGCTAAAACATGTAAAGAATTTCATCCATCATGTATTCTGATCCCAGTACAAGTGTTTATTCTCTTACCGTCATGATTCTTATATGAAGGACCAACTCAAAGAGTTGTCCTAGATATAACCTTATCCTCTTCCCCAACACACTTCATCCAAAAGTCTGTTCAACAGATGGCAACCGGGTAGCAGTCACTTCACCATCTGATGCCAATGGTTCCGTGAGAGCGTGGCCAGGCCTGTGAAACAGCCCATTTTCCTACCTACTGTGGGTTGCTGCTCAGGAGGAACGATATACGCCAATACAAGCAGAAAATCTGCAGCTCCTCTGCTATGTGCCTTAGAACACTTTCAATTTTTCTGGTCAATGCTCTGATTAGGTATCATACATAAAAGCCAGCATATTAGTTTAAATCTTTAAACAAAAAACTATATTTTCCAAAGTCATTATCATTTGGGCCAATTAAGTGATCTTTTCGTGCTTTGTTGAGCTTCATCTTTAGGGCATCTCTTCTTTCTTCCCATTCATGAAGTTCGGCATTTCCATGTGCAAATTTACAGCTGTTTCCTTCTGGGCAGGTGCCATTCATATACCTGTAAGGAGAAGTCAGCTGCTCAGTGTCCATAAGTTGTTTCTAAAAATCGTGTCATGATTCTTGAAACTGTATATTTCACTAGCTTTATGATTTGCATACAACTTTTAGTTAGGAATCTCAAGCCTAGAATGGTAAATATTTTATAGCCATGACATCTACAATAGAAAAATCAGTACTTTATTTAAATATACTCTATGAAAAGTACTGACTGATAGGAGAAAAAAGACTATAGTTGTTCCTGAATGTAGTAGAAAGAAATCAGAGGCGGCATCAAGGAAAAAATGTCTTCAATAGTTTTAAGGATCACATGGATCTAAATTAGGGAATTAAATATTAACAGTGATTTAATAAAATAAGCAATTCAGAATTACTTAGTTTTTCACTGAAAAACCTTTTTTTTTTTTTTTTGAGACAGAGTCTCACTGTTTGTTGCCCAGGCTGAAGTGCAGTAGCGCAACCTCGGCTCACTACAACCTCCACCTCCTGGGTTCAAGTGATTGTCCTGCCTCAGCCTCCTGAGTAGCTGGGATTACAGGCACCTGCCACCACGCCCGGCTAATTTTTGTAGTTTTAGTAGAGACAGGGTTTCACCATGTTGTCCAGGCTGGTCTCGAACTCCTGGCCTCAAGTGACCCAACCGCCTCAGCCTCCCAAAGTGCTGGGATTACAGGCGTGAGCCACCATGCCCGGCTGCATTGAAAAATTTTCTAAGAAAACTTAAACAAAGGAGTGATACATATTAACATCTTCCTTTGATCTAAGTTCTAGATTTTAAATATAATGTAAAAGCCATTTCAAATCTGATGAACATTTACTGTGAGCAAAGGTTGTGGCAAAGGGTTTGAGAATCACAGCTGTGAACGCAAAGGTCATTTGGGCAAATTGGAATGAACATGCTTCTCTATTCAATTATCCTAAGACATTTCAAACTAGTATTGGAAGACTATTAAATCTTTTCATATAACCTAAGAAGAGTGAAAGGAATGGTTTGATGAGCAGCGAAACACTTTGAGCCAAAACCCAAGAATCCTTCAGGGTCTGTCAGAGCACAGCAACATTACAACTTTAACACCCAGGTATTCCGTGTCAGCTGACATGTCCATGAAAATTTGAGGTCAGCAATTCTGACATGGAAAAATTGTAGAAACCTACATACCTATCACAAATACTGAAATAGCCTGTTGGGAAGCGGTGCTGCCAGCAGTACTGGTCGTCCTCGGTGTGGAAAACCTTCTCTTTGTGCTTCTCGGAGGAGATGTGGCCCTGCCACTGCTTCTCACTGTTGCAGTTTTTCCCACACATCCAGCAGTGAAAGTCCACCTAATGTGCAGCAAAGACACATGTCCCATCAGTCACCTGATGTGAGATCCAGACTCAATTCCAGGGAGCCCAGGCTGGTGGGAGAGCCAGGCAAGACATAAAACTCAGGTTAGAAATAGGGACAAGGAAAGGACCACAGCATGGGGAAGCAAGCCAGCACTCAGGACACAGAGAAGAAGGGTGACAAATGCTGCCAGCTGTCCAGGAAATCTCCGGTAAAGAGGCAATAGGAGCTGGTATGCAAACAAGGATGTTTGCTGGGAGAACAAGAGGCAGGTACAAACAAGGATTCAGGGAAGAACTAACACCATGAGGAAAAGCAGAAAGGATGAGAAAGACCAGGACATGCCAACTCCAAAAGGACGAGCAGCAGCTCCATTCAGTGTACGTGAACTGAGCCACTGCTGTGGCATCAGGAATGTAAAGACACTGCCCCTGTGGGGAACAGACCTATACAAAAGGAAGTGTTATGAGGGGATTTAAGTGCTACAACAGATGCAAACTATAAGTGTTGGACAGTATTTCCCAAATGTCCTGGGCAATAATTATCTGCAACACTGGGTAAAAACAGATTTGAACTCATTCATTGTGGGGTATAAATGAAGACTTTTTATTACTTTATTTTTTTAGAGACATGGTCTCGCTGTCATCCAGGCTAGAGTACGGTGGTGCGATCATAGCTCACTGCAGCCTTGAACTCCTGGGCTCAAGTGATCCTCCCACTTCAGCCTCCTGAGTGGCTAGGATTACAGGTGCAAGCCACCACGCCCAGCTCTAAGACTCCTTATTATGAAACACCCCAGGTAGGCCTTATTTATTTATTTGTTTATTTTTGAGACAGAGTCTCACTCTGTTGCTTAGGCTGGAGTGGACTGATGCGATCTTGGCTCACTGCAACCTCCATCTCCCAGGTTTAAGCAATTCTCCTGCCTCAGCCTCCTAAGTAGCTGGGATTACAGGCACCTGCCACCATGCCCAGCAAATTGTTTGCATTTTTAGTGAAGAAGGGGTTTCACCAAGTTGGCCAGGCTGGTCTTGAACTCCTAAACTTAGGTGATCCACCTGCCTCGGCCTCCCAAATTGCTGGGATTACAGGCATGAACCACCATGCCCGGCCCCAGGTAAGCCTTATGATCCAACAAGTCGAGGTGACCTGCTCTAGAAACACCAAGGAGCAGTTGGGCGCAGCGGCTCATGCCTATAATCACAGCACTTTGGGAGGCCGAGGCAGGAGGAGTGCTTGAGCACAGGAGTTTCAGACTAGCGTGGGCAACATGGCAAAATCCCCATCTCTACAAAAAATACAAAAATTAGCCAGGCGTGGTGGAGAGCACCTGCAGTCCTAGCTACTGAGGAGGCTGAGGTCGGAGGATCACCTGAGCCCAGGAGGTAGTGGCTGCAGTGAGCCATAACTGTGCCTCTGTACTCTGGCCTGGATGACAGAGTGAGACCCTGTCTCAAAAAAAAAAACAAAAAAAAAGGAAGAAAAAAAAATATATATATATATAATAAAATAAACACCAAGGAGCACTTAAGTAAAGGTAGCAAGGGAATCAATGTGGCAAAGGTAGGCATTCACAGGGCATGTCACAAGCAGAGAGACGCTGGGCAAGGCCAGGCCACACACAAGGCCTGCAATGGGCAATGAAACTGGATCTGACTGAATCAACAGAGACGGAGGTGCCAAAAAACAAGAAATAAGGGCAGTAACACATATGCTTACGTAAACTTTTAAAACCACATCAAGTGGAACTATAGATTATTTAAGAATAAATGTAGCTGGGCACGGTGGCTCACGCCTGTAATCCCAGCACTTTGGGAGGCTGAGGCGGGCAGATCACGCGAGGTCAGGAGTTTGAAACCAGCCTGACCAACATGGTGAAACTCCGTCTCTACTAAAAATACAAAAATTAGCCGTGCGTGGTGGCCGGCACCTGTAGTCCCAGCTACACGGGAGGCTGAGGCAGGAGAATTGCTTGAACCTGGGAGGCAGAGGTTGCAGTGAGCCAAGATCACATCATTGCACTCGTGCCTGGGCGACAGAGCGAGACTCCGTCTCACAAAAAAAAAAAAAAAAAAAAAAAATACATGTGTTGGCCGGGCACAGTGACTCATGCCTGTAATCCCACAGCTTTGGAAGGCTGAGGCAGGTGGATCACAAGCTCAGGAGTTTGAGACCAGCCTGGCCAACATGGTGAAACCCCGTCTCTACTAAAAACACAAAAAATTAGCCGGGCGTGGTGGCAGGCACCTGTAATCCCTTGCTACTTAGAAGGCTGAGGCAGGAGAATCGCTTGAACCCGAGAGGCGGAGGTTGCAGTGAGCCAAGACTACCGCATTGCACTCCAGCCTGGGCAACAGAGTAAGACTCCATCTCAAAAAAAAAAAAAATTTTTGAATAAATGTGTCATCCTTAGGTAAACATGGCCTGGAAAAATACACACTGGATCTGTTCCCCTGGGGAGGGGAACATATGGGGTTCTAACTTTATCTGTGGCATTTATTTATTTTATAATAGGAACTACAACAAATTGTTAACATCAGTTAACTTGCGATGGTGGGCTCAAGATATTTGTTATATTATCCTCTTCACTTTTTTGAAATTTTTAAAAGAAAACCAAAACAGTTAACAGACCACTGGTAACTTAATGTCCCCAAGAACTATAGAGGGAGAGGCCAGACTGCAGGCGTAAGCGGGGAATGTAAGGTCCGGCGGGGTAGACAGCCCACATTCCTGAGCCACCTGCTGGGGCCTCCCACTAGGGAAGAGTCACAGACTCCTCATACTTCACTAATCCATCAGGACAACCCCACTCGGAGACATAAATAATCTGCCCAGGGTGCCAGGCAAGTAAGGAGAGAAACCAGGACTTGGACTTACGATTCTCTGGCTCCAAAGTCAGAAGGATTGAAGAAAGGATTTTTTCACATGAGGAGACTTAAGCTAGTGGCAGGAAACCACTAGAGAGAGAAGATGAAGACACAGAACAGAGAAGGGCAGGCAGTGAGTGAGGGAGCCGGGTTTTGGAGAAGATGGGAAAGAAAAGAAAGGCCGGGCATGGTGGCTCACGCTTGTAATCCCAGCACTTTGGGAGGCCGAGGCAGGCAGATCACGAGGTCAGGAGTTCGAGACCATCCTGGCCAACATGGTAAAACTCCATCTCTACTAAAAATACAAAAATTAGCTGGGCGTGGTGGCACGAGCCTATAATCCCAGCTACTTGGGAGGCTGAGGCAAGAGAATTGCTTGAACCAGGGAGGCGGAGGTTGCAGTGAGCTGAAATCACACCACTGCACTCCAGCCTGGTGACACAGAGAGACTCCATCTCAAAAAAAAGAAAAGGGAAAAGAAAGGCTCCATCAATGGCTCGGCAAAGAGAGGGTAAATGACGCACGGTACTCACTGTAACTTCAGCATAATCTGTTGGCATGTGAATTTGTTTTCCATTTTCCTTGTTTGACTGACTGGCTATGTCTTCACTTTTTTCATTTTTTTGACTCTTGAGCCATAGTTCGTAAAATTGCTCCATATCTTGTACTAAAGAAAAATGAATTACTTTCAGCAGCAGCAACTAAACTCCATTTAAATACATGCAACTGTGTGCATATTTTGTATCAGTCAGCATACAGTTCAAAAGAAACTCAAGGGGGCTGAAGGAGACTATTATATTAGACATGGAGAGATCACCCAGTTCAAGCAGCAGGTAAACTCTCACGCATAAGAACTACTTTCAGGACTGTTAGATGGCAAATATTAGTTCTCAGGATTAATTAACCCCTCCCTGCATTTGCATGACACTTTGGGGATGTTTAAAACTCAGAAACCATTATAAACAGTATTGTCACAAAAGCCTCACAACTGCCTCTGTCACCCTACGTTCCACACTCAGTGTCAGAGCTACAACCACACAAGGCTACTTACGTGGCTTGGGGGACTTGGAGCTGATACACTCCTCACTGCTTACTGAGAAAGATGAGAAACATACTACTACTGGACCAAGATTCTGACCCTGATGGGAGTCCATCAGTCAAGCCACAGTCCCAGAGGGCGGATATGCTGGGCTGCAACTGACAAGACAACCATGACCAAGTGCTGGGCAGTGGCTGCCAGTTGCTTCCTATGGTAAGAACAGGTGTATTCTGCATTATTGCCAAGTGCTAAAGCCGAGGTTTCTCAGCCTCCATGCGGTTGACATTCTGGCTAGAGAATTCTTTGCTGGGGGTATGCCCTGTGCGTTACAGGATGGTGAGCAGCATCCCTGGCCTCTACCCACTAGATGCCTGAGCAACTTCTGCCAGTCATGACAATGAAAATATCTCCAGACATTGCCAAATGTCCACAGGAAAGGGGAGTGGCAAAATTTGTTCCCAGCCGGGCACGGTGGCTCACGCCTGTAATCCCAGCACTTTGGGAGGCTGAGGCGGGTGGATCACAAGGTCAGGAGATCGAGACCATCCTGGCTAACACGGTGAAACCCCGGCTCTACTAAAAATACAAAAAATTAGCCAGGTGTGGTGGCAGGCGCCTGTAGTCCCAGCTACTCGGGAAGCTGAGGCAGGAGAATGGTGTGAACCCGGGAGGCGGAGCTTGCAGTGACCCGAGATCACGCCACTGCACTCCAGCCTGGGTGACAAAGCGAGACTCTGTCTCAAAAAAAAAAAAAAAAAAAAAATTTGTTCCCAGTTGAGAACCACTGTGCTAAAAACTCTGGTAATGAGGATCTGGTTAAAACTTGGCTTTGTTGTCTGCCTAACGGTTTCTAACAATGTATCATCAGGCAAAGATTAGAGATAAACTAGAAATGCTTCTTCCTTAAGACCAGTGGTGGCAGGAGTCATTGCAAAAGCCTGGTGCGCAAGGGCATCTTCAGTCAGGCCGGACTGCATGGCCTCACTCCCAGCAAGACAGCTAGAGGGAATCCCGTCCACACACCACTGACGATCTATGTGGTTGAAACATGGCAGGCAACAGTCAAATCTGGTTGGTTCTTATAATCCAGAGACTGCTGTCAGTATACCTTTCATCAGTTTACTTAAGATTAAAGAATAATGATCCTTGTAGTAAAACATTTTATGGTCAAAAGTGAAAGGTTGTCTGCGGCTCCTCTCAAAGGCTCCCACAATAAACTTGGAATTTGACCAAAATAAACATTCTTTCCTTGGACCTCTGATTCTGAGCCTGTTTGATTAGTAATGCCTCCCTGAAGAAACCGCCAATTCTAACCTGGTTAATTCAGAGGGCAAACTATTTCCAATACGAGCAGATGATCTGATTTAAACAGTCAAGGGAGTACTGAACTTCCCCAGGTCATTTTTTAGGAATACATCTATTACATGTAAGGATGCATGCAGACCTATATATTTATATCCAAATCTGACCTAACCAAACACAGATCAGATGCCACATTCTACCCCACTGAGGCTGTGCCCACATTTTCCAGGCATCATCGCCAACAGAGCTACTGATGAAACGGGGCAACCGTTTAGAATGCAAATTGCTTTCTGTGTTCACAGGAAGCTGGCATATTTATAGAGAGGAAAAGAACTTTCAGGCAAGCTAGCTCAAGGACACAGCTAAAAGATTAACTTACTCCCATTCTCCTTCATGTAAGTCCAAACTTCTCTTTCCTCAGGACTATGAGCAAAGGAACAGTTTCCAACATATTGACATTTTTTCCCAGAAGCAATATGGTTGCACAGCTGTATAAAAAAATAGGAATATGATTAAGACAAAGTACACCTAGTAAAACGGCCTAATTTTTACATTTAAGCAAAAGAAGCATTATTATCCATGCTAATACTTAGTAATCAAATTCTAAAGTAAGATTAATTTGACTCTACTCAAATTAACTATATGCTCTAAATATATGAAATGATATTAAGGTTTCTATCTCAAAATTTTTCAAAAGAAAATGTCCAAAACAGAGTAAAGCATGGAACATTTTCTTACAAGAAAATGTCTACAAACTCACTTACTCAGAACATTTAATCTCCACAATAAACATCCCTGGCCCTCTCAGTCTGACAGCTCCTGTTTCCCTGCCCAATACTAATGATTCCTCCACATCAGCACTTGAAAGCAGTAAAGAAACTGCAGGCTACTCCAAAGGGTACTGAACAGTGCCCAAAACATTTCAGAAATTTAACTTACTTATAACCAGTACTGGAAACTAACCTCGGCCATAATTCACTACATATGCATTATCAGAAGACAATTATCACACTAGCCATACCATGGAGTTACACAGCTTTCAAATAATACCTCTTCAGGTTATTTGTATTTTTATTTAACAAAGTAAATACAGTGATACTGGTAGGAAAATAAAGTGATCGTGATCAGCAGAATGCAGACTTCCCTAAGAATTATGAGCCAGGAACCAAGAAAACCTCCATCACGGAGAATGCATTCTTGAATACCATCAACCTACTTGTCTGTATGAGGTATAAATCCTAGTACAACTAATTATTAGCTTATCTTAGTTTGTGCTTCAACGGCAGCTGGCCCTACATTATTTAGCTTACGTGGCATTAAATGCTTAGCATCTGTCATGTTTTTCAGAGTTTTGGCTAAAACTCGGTCAGCCCCCTTAACACTGTACATTTCCTCCCTTGGACCAATGTCAGTGACCCCACCCTTAAAATCTTCTGCATAAAGTCAGTACTGGATAAAATAGTCATATTCTTTCCCCCATCAAACCCCAGTAAGTACTTAGTCATATTACTAGGGAAACATTTACCGAAGTCTTTCAAAGCTCAATGATAAGGAGCAGGAAGAAAAGCAGGTAAAGGAGAAGGCCAGGCACTGTGCCAGGTGTTTCCATAACACCATCACACATAATTATTCCCAATTACAGGTGAGCAAACTGAGGCTGAATAACTTGACTGGGGCCCTTCTGGCAGACTTTGAAGCCCATTGTCTTTAAGCCTCACCACACTCTCTACACACATACACACATATAGTATAATTTCTTCTTTAAGAAAAAAGGTCCCGGGCCGGGCACGGTGGCTCACGCCTGTAATCCCAACACTTCGGGAGGCCGAGGCGGGTGGGTCACTTGAGGTCAAGAGTCCGAGACCAGCCTGGCCAACATGGTGAAGCTTCGTCTCTACTAAAAAAAAAAATACAAAAATTAGCTGAGTGTGGTGGCACACGCCTGTAATCCCAGCTACTCGGGAGGCTGAGGCAGAAGAATTGCTTGAACCCAGGAGGTGGAGGTTGCGGTGAGCGGAGATCGCAACATTGCACTCCAGCCTGGGTGACAGAGCAAGAAAAAATGAAAAAAAAAGAAAAAAAAAGAAAAAAAGTCCCTTAGCAATACCTAGTATGGCAGGCGAAAAAAAAGAGGAAATAAGCTACTGTAATGTTGCACAGTAGTACACCATGTTCAAGATTAAAGAATAACCAATACTCTAAGCAGCTGCCTCAGGAACCAGGGTTGTTCTCAGTTGTACTCATTTTATCAAAGTACTTGATATACATATTATGTCCATCATCCTTTAAACCACAGGAAATCAAGGTTCCAAATAAACCCCTTTCCCCCTCGTACATAACCCATTAATAAAATCTGAGTCTAAAACCACTTTGGATAAAACACAAACCTACCAAAGCCTCGAAAAGGCTGGCTGTGTTACTTGCGTAAGTTTTACAAAACTGCAAGGTACTGTAGGTGGTGAAAAATACATCTACCTCTGCTTCAACTCCTTCTTGCAGTTCAGAGAGAGGCCTCATTTACACGGGGACTCTACAGTCCATCTGCCCTGCTTCTCTGGGCAAAAGGTTCCCTCCACATTTCCTCCATCCAGGTAGAGAGCTTACTACCTGTAGATGCTCCAAGTGTCCCTGTCTGCTAACGCACGTGTGAAGTGCCTCTAGATGCTCTCCAGACCCTCTCTCTCGTGAAGAAGAAAGTCCCGGACAACTCAAGTGGTTTGCTCAGACAATCATCTTCAAGATCAGGTAAGGTGCTACAGTGTACCAAGATGAAATGTGGCACTGTGTGAATGAAATACTATCCTAACTTTAAGTTAGCCTAGTGTTTTCTAGTTTTTGAAGAACATGTTCCTCTAACATTGAACATTTTTCTTTGGGTTACTTTTAGAAAGTCTTATAAAGTTAGGTGTCTTGTAGCTACGTATCCCTTGCTGCAGTGAAAGAGACAAGGCATGATAAAAACAAACTCATCAATAGCATTCATAATACTGAAAACCTTAGGTTTGGTATCAAACCAAAGAAATCACAATTAAATAAAATTTGCTCTCATTCCCTCTCCAAAGTAATTCATCTAAAAAATAAGTTAAATTGTCCCCATAACTTTTCCTCAGATCCACTATCTATTTACTTTTTCCAAGTAACTCATAAAATTCCAATCAATATGAAAACTGCTATGGAACCATACATATACTAAAGGGAAGGAAAACCAAAGAGGAACCATTTAAATAGCATTATTACTGACGAATATTATTTAAAGGGCTTGAGTTTCAATCTGAATTACTACTATTTTCTAATGATTTGAAATGCCTAATTTAAAAAAAGTGGCTTAAAAATTACGTATGTACATCAAACTGTAAAGGCATTTGTTTCTTTGTGGGGAGAGGACGGATGTTCATCCACTTCTTACGTTCAATAGACATCACTCTCATCGCACGCCGGTCTTTGGTCCACCTAAGAAAAATGGAGTTCAGAAAAAAACAAAGACACACAAGCAAAAGACATAACACAAAGGGAGAGGCACAAAGTTTGTAC
Organism: Pan troglodytes; assembly: GCF_028858775.2. Lineage (NCBI taxonomy): Eukaryota > Metazoa > Chordata > Mammalia > Primates > Hominidae > Pan > Pan troglodytes. The sequence goes on from NC_072416.2 coordinate 14,410,528, forward strand.
CTGAGGAACCAGAGAATTTTTTTCTCAATGCTTCTAAAAGAAATACCTTATGATTCTGTATTTTCACTTCCTATTGTCATTTACAAACATTCCCTACAAACTCTAAACAAATTGATAAAATACAGGAAAAAAACACTACTTGTGAATTCTTATCTACTAGGTCCTAAAAATCTCTTCCCTTGTGTCTGTAATTATCCTAAATTATCTATTTTTCTCTCCTCTCTTCAAAGCCTTAAACTTTTTTCTTATGTGTATAATTTTATACCTACGAAACAGAAAATTACAAAATAGGAATTGTTTCCACACACAATACTTACGAATGCCTTGCTTTTGCACTACAATATTTTCTGTTTTTGTCTGGTTCAATGACTTGACCGTTTCTCAGACACTGGGCGCACACAAACTTTATCTTCATATTAAGAAATCCAGGCATTATTTGATTACCAAGTACCTTAAACAATTAAAAGATTCGTTTTAATTTTTTTAACAGAAAACCAGTTTTCTGATGACAAAATACTAAATCAAGATGCATTTTTTTCACAATAGTATACAATTTCCCATTTTTATCTGACTTGATTTGACCATTATATCTGATAACTAAATCTCCAATTCTCCCCCCAAATGTAAGAGAATATCATAAAAGTAGATTATAGATGCCAAACTTTAATTTATGAAACTCATCTTTGAAATTGATGACTAGAATTGTTTCATTTGGGTCAGGGGTGTTGAGGGGAGAGCAATGGAAAAACGAGACATGCCAGGTGGAAAGCTAAACTATAAAAATAATCTAACCCCCTTACTCCAAGAACCCGTAAAGCCCAGAACTCCAGTTGTTTTGTCAATTAAACTAAATAAGAAAACAGTGTCCTACACTCTTGGCAAGCATTGTGGGCTGCATAATTTTTTTATGATGATCAACTAAAATGCAAATTGTTTTTTCACATAAGAATGACTCACCTGAATGAATATTAAGAAAGTAACTGGACTGTAAGTGTTAACTGCATCCACCAACAACCAACATCTATTACGCAATTCCAGAAAGGACACCAAATGCAGAAAGTACACAAGAGAAAAATACCTGCGCTCCAGGTACATTTGCTTCCAAATTCTGCCAATATCGTTTAGACTCTTGAGCAATAGCATCATGTGAGATACCTGGGGAATGTACAAGCCTTCCTTTAAATTATATCTATAAGAACAACAGCCCACCAATCTGGGTGCAGTCAGACGTGGAGAACCTTCAGCTTCCAATCTATTCTCATACCTCCTAATCCATCAGCAAGGATGAATACCACGTTTCTCTTTTTTGAAATGGAATATACACAAATACAGCTCTCTGTGCTTTCTGAGGAATCTTTCCTCCCAACAATTGCATGTATCAACTTGTATCAGTAATCAATGACATGAGAACACACTCAAAATAGGCAACTCTAAAAATCAAAAGTTTGAAGCTCAGGACAAAAGCAATAGCGTCACCACATCTGGTTGATGGAGAAGGGGAGGTCTCCAAATTCCTTTTTGGTTTTTTTTTTTTGAGACAGTCTCGCGTTATCACCCAGACTGGAGCGTAGTGTTGTGATCCTGGCCCACTGCAACCTCTGCCTCCCAGGTTTAAGCAATTCTCATGCCTCAGCCTCCCAAGTAGCTGGTATTACAGGCGCCCACCACCACGCCCGATTAATTTTTGTATTTTTTGTAGAGATGGGGATTTTGCCGTACTGGCCAGACTGGTCTTGAACTCCTGACCTCAAGTGATCCATCTGCCTCAGCCTCCCAAAGTAGTGGGATTACAGGCATGAGCCACCACGCCAGGCCCAAATTACTGTTTCATTAAACCCTGTCTGCTCTTGAGGAGACATACTTCTCAGTCGCACTCAAACCTACCTGTTTCATTTTGCATTATCCAGACTTTCAGTTCCACAAGACTATGGGCATAAAAGCACTCATCTTCCCTTAAACAGCCATACCGAACTTCATGTCGACATAAATCAAGCTGACACTGACCATGAAAAGAACGTATTTTGGAGTATTTTACTGTTGTCTCTCGCAAAATGTGGACAAGGCACCTAAGATGAAAACAGTGACATTTTAATATTGTTCTGCCATAGATTTTTCAAATATATATATATATAAAGTTCTACACTGACAATACATTTAAAATTTTTTTTTCTCTCTTTTTTTTTTGAGATGGAGTCTCACTCTATCGCCCAGGCTGGAGTGCAGTGGCGCGATCTCGGCTCACTGCAAGCTCCGCCTCCCGGGTTCACACCATTCTCCTGCCTCAGCCTCCCAAGTAGTTGGGACTACAGGCGCCCACCACCACGCCCAGCTAATTTTTAATAGAGACGGGGTTTCACCGTGTTAGCCAGGATGGTCTCAATCTCCTGACCTCGTGATCCGCCTGCCTCAGCCTCCCAAAGTGCTAGGATTATAGGCGTGAGCCATGGCGCCCAGCCCTACATTTTAAATTTTTATCGGAAAAAAAATCATGGGGGCTGGGCACAGTGGCTCACACCTGTAATCTCAGCACTTTGCGAGGCCAAGACGGGTGGATCACCTGAGGTCAAGAGTTCGAAACCAGCCTGGCCAACATGTTGAAACCCTGTTGCTACTAAAAATACAAAAAATTGTCCAGGCGTGATGGCTCACTCCTATAATCCCAGCACTTTGGGAGGCCAAGGCGGGTGGATCACTTGAGGTCAGGAGTTCAAGACCAGCCCAGCCAACATGGTAAAACCCTGTCTCTACTAAAAATGCAAAAATTAGACGGGTGTGGTGGCACATGCCTGTAATCCTAGCTACTGGAGAGGCTGAGGCAGGAGAATCGCTTGAACTCGGGAGGCGGAGGTTGCAGTGAGCTGAGATCGCGCCACTGCACTCCAGCCTGGGAAACAGAAAAAGACTTCGTCTCAAAAAAATAAAAAAAATACAAAAAATTAGCCAGGCCTGGTGGTGGGTGTCTGTAATCCCAGCTACTCGAGAGGCTGAGGCAGGAGAATCACTTGAATCTGGGAGGCAGAACTTGCAGTGAGCCAAGATCATGCCACTGCACTTCAGCCTGGGTGACAGAGCGAGACTCTGTCTCAAAAAAAACAAACAAAAAAACCAAATCACTACATGCAATTGTTGAATTAACTGGGGGGGTACTTATATTTTAAGCCATAAAATACCTAAATCCATGTCATGAGAAACTATACATCAATAATGCTTTTCTGTTTTACATAATATATTTAGTTAATTATTCACTTTCCAGCCAAATCTACTAAAAGACATTAAAAAATTTCGTCATTGTTCTTCAAAATAACAACATAACGATGAAAGGGTAATGCCTGGACAGACATTACTACTAGTTTTTATTCAGATCTAGAAAAAGAATCTATTTTGTCATTACAGAAATTAGAAACTATCAACATACTTATTGTCTTCAAACTCATGCTTTGTAACCGGGTGAGAACAAGCAGTAGAATTATCTTTATTTCTTTTACTTATCATTCTAGGCTTATGATCAAAACATTTCTGGAATAGAGAGAGAAAGATTATCAAAAAAAAATACAAAATATAAATTTTGTACCCAGAATATTGTCCTAGTTTCAATATCATTACAAAATTAATATTCAATATGAAGTTTTAATATTCTTTTTGGTAACAGTAATAGCTAACATTTACTGAATGAATGTTTTATCACATGGCAGGACCAGAGGAATATTTTATTCATAAATATGATATTATTTATCATATAAATAAATGAATATTTATTCATTTACCAAGTGAATGTTTTATCACATGGCAGGACAATATCACTGGGCTTGCAAATTCAACTTTACAGTGGAAAATAAGTTTTGGAGAACGCACCTCACAAAGGAATATAAATTCCCCAAGATGCTCCTGGAGAAGTTTGAACACAGTAAGGTTAATCTTTCCATTGCCGCCAAAGAAAGCCTCCCGGCTGAATGCTCCTTTCCGCTCCAGTGTCCACACATCTATCTCCTCTTGGCAATAAGCAAACGTGCAGTGGCCTGAATATCTACATTCCTCCTCAGCAGCAACATCTAGAAAGACAGGGAATGGACAGACATTGAAAACATGGCAATTGGCCTGTACTCCCAGCTACTTGGGAGGCTGAGGTGGGAGGATCCCTTGAGCCCAGGAGTTCAAGGCTGCGGTGAGCAATGATCTTGCCACTGCACTCCAGCCTGGGCAACAGAGCAAGTCCCAGTGTCAAAATAAAAAAACAAACAAACAAAAAAAGATGGTAATTGTTTCCTTAAAGCCAATGAATATAAATAACATTTAGGGCATCATTTGAACTTGTCTAACAATTCATGGACAGCCTCAAACAATGATATATGCATATTATCTGGGGATGGATGGTATCAACTCTAAAAAAGAGAAGTACCACAAGCCTTAATTATTTTTATCACAGACTGTGAGAAGAGCCTTGATACTCTCATGGACCACACCTCAGCTGAAAAAAAAAAAATCATTTAGGGACATTCTAAGCTCATTCACACAAACTTGTTTGACAAACATGAAAATACGAAGTTCTCTCAAAAGCATCTTAAACACTTTTCAAGGCCTTAGCTCAGTGTTTTGATTCTGTTTAGAGAGAACTTAAGGTTTGAGACAGTCTTCTGTTTAAAACCTGGTCATAGGCCAAGCGTGGTGGCTCACACCTGTAATCCCAACATTTTGGGAGGCCGAGGCAGGCAGATCATTTGAGGCCAGGACTTCAAAACAAGCCTAACCAACATGATGAAACCCATCTCTACTAAAAAATACAAAAATCAGTGAGGCAGGGCGGCACACGCCTGTAATTCCAGCTATTCGGTAGCTGAGTCATGAGAAAATTGCTTGAACCTGGGAAGCAGAGGTTGCAGTGAGCCGAGATTGTGCCTGTGCACCCCAGCCTGGGAGACAGGGCGAGACTCTGTCACAAAAAATTGAGAAATAAATAAATAAAATAAAACCTTGGCCAGTACAGTGGCTCATGCCTGTAATCCTTACACTCTGGGAAGCCCAGGCAGGCAGATAACTTGAGGCCAGGAATTTGAAACCAGCCTAGGCAACATAGTGAAACCCTGTCTCCACTAAAAATACAAAAATTAGCCGGGTGTACTGGCGCATGCCTGTAATCCCAGCTACTCGGGAGGCTGAGGCAAGAGAATCACTTGAACCCAGAAGGCAGAGGTTGCAGTGAGCCGAGATTGCGCCACTACACTCCAGCCTGGATGACAGAATGAGACTCTGTCTCAAAAAAGAAAAAGTTAAAAACAACAGTAAAAATAATATAAAATATATTAACATCTCAATCCAAGGAACTTGCTATTAGCTCTAAACATTTTTTATAAGTCAATACCGTTATAATAACATAATGTAATAAATTACATATTAATAGATGTTATAATAAATGTAGCAAGCACAGTCCTACACCACATACTGACATTTCAGTCAACTACAGACTGCATATATAATGGTGGTCCCATAAGATTAATACTGTGTTTTTCCTGTACCTTTCCTATGTTTAGATACACAGATACCATTGTGTTACAGCAGCCTCGGTATTCAGTACAGTAACAAACTGTACAAGTCTGTAGTTTAGGAGCCACTGACTATGTCATGGATAGGCTAGGTGCGTCGTTGGCTACACCATCGAGGTTTGTGTAAGTACTCTGTGATGTTCCCCTAATGATGCATTTCTCACAATGTATCCTTGTCATTAAGCTAAGCATGACTGTAGTTCATCACTTATGTAATGTATACTAATTAAGTAATTACAGTACATACCTTTACATATATAATATGGTCCTTCATAATTTGTTTTTGTTGGTCTTGGACGTATTTTTTTCCATGATTTATCTTCAACATTCTTTATCCTACCGATTAAAATATCTTTCTTACACTTATGATCTATGTTAGCATGGTAAGTGAAATCCATTAACTTAGGGCCTGAAAAAGATGTAAAGAGGATTGCTCATATGCACAAAAAATATCATTTCATTTTACAGGTAAATTTACAAGCAGACATGAACAGATGAACATCAATTATTAAATTCCCACAGAAATCCCACTTCCACAACCCTAAAATGTAAGTAGGCTACTAAGGTAGATTTGTGCCTTTTATAATGTATCAGACAACACAATGTTCTATTCAACTCCACTCCTGCCAAAAAAAAATACCCTTACTTAACTTTAGGGAAATAATCTGGAGAGGAATTTTGATGGCTTATAAATCAGAATAAACTGTGTTTATGTCACTTGATTTAACGGTAAACATATGAAACAAGCTAACAGAAAGTATTTAATTTTCATATACATTGTATTGTATACTGGTCTTATAATGCTGTTTTCTAGTTCTTGCTCTACTTGAAAATAATCAACTTCTTAAGCATACACTGAGAACATAAGGAGTTTCATTAAAATTTCAATAAGCTTCCAAAAATAGGTAAATATTCTATTCTACATGATTCTATAAATAAAATGACATCAAATAAGAGCAGAGACTTATCCTATTATACTCCAAAGGCACTAAATCAGTAACTGCTACTTGTTTAGGAAGAATTCAAAATAGGGATTGAAGAACCATAATAACTGATGTTGTTAACATGTGTTTACAAATTCCTAAGAACTTTCAAGGTTATGAGCAAGTAGTTTAATACTCTCTGCGTGTTTGTTTGGTCCTGACCTGATTTTACAAAACAGATCTGGCAAGCTTGTCTCAATTCATGGGTTCCTTCAAGGGGATGTCTTGGAGTCACTGATGAAGGTGGTTTGGTAACTGCACTTCCAAAAAAGTTTCCAAAGTCATTTCTAGGCTGACTTGAAATTCCCAGGAAATTCTCTGAAGCAAACAAACTACCTGGTCCATTCATCTGCAAGAAAAATAAGAAGAAAAAAAAAAAAAAAAAAACAGCCAACAAATATTGCATTATCACTGAAGAAAGGAACTGAATTCATCTGAAAAATAAGATAATCTTCATAAACTGAGGTCAGTACTACTCCATCCTTAATGCTCTTCTATCTTAAAAACTGTCTCTTTCTACATTTTTCTCTCTTTTGGTTTCTAGTCACCCCCCGACTTTTTTGATCTTCCATATTATAAGTAATAAGTTCTACTGCAAAAGTACACACGCTTTACATGCCCTGATCTTATATTTCCTTGATTTGTTTATGCTGTGCTAAAGCCTCTTACACTGTCTGCAATACCGATTAATTTGCTATGACAGATCAAGTCTTAAACACAGAGCCGTTATTACTAGATGTTCCAGAAGTCTTACTTTAACACAATTTCCTGCAGCACACACAAAATTTAAGGGAGACTGTCATGTTCATTCAAATAACTCAGTTACTTAAGTAACTATTTTCAATTCAAGCGATGTATTTACAAAAGAGGAAGTGGCACTTACAAGTAAAAGGGAAGAATTACTGTTGTTAAGCGGTGTTCCCTCTCTAGAAGTTGAGGTGGACAGATCTAAAATAATAAAAAAACTTCAACAGACCTTTTCATTCTGATCACGTAATAAGAACATCAGGGCTTAGTAGCTTACTGGCTATGGCCTCCCACGCTATTCTCCCGTCCCAGTTTCTAGAAATTTTCTTGCTCAAGGTTGACACCCAAAGAGGGCTCTAGAGTCTCTGCTTTCCTCTAGAAACCAAGGGCATAGTCAAACAAATTTAAATAAAAACCTATTTTCAGAAAAATAAGCTAAGGCAGGGCCCACCAACTGCAACTACTAAAAACACCAAGAAAATTCTTTATATTCAAAAATGGGAAAAGAGCCTTTCCTTTTGAAAATATGGGGCCAGGTGCAGTGGCTCACACCTGGCAATCCCAGTACTTTAGGAGGCCAAAGTGGGTAGATCACTTGAGGTCAGGAGTTTGAGACCAGCCTGGCCAACATGGTGAAACCCTGTCTCTACTGAAAATACAAAAGAAAATTGCCAGGTGTGATGGCAGGCGCCTGTAATCCCAGCTACTCGGGAGGCTGAGGCAGGAGAATCGCTTGAACCCAAGAGGCAGAGGTTGCAGTGAGCCAAGATTTCGCCACTGCATTCCAGCCTGGGCAACAGAGTGAGACTCTGTCTCAAAAAAAAAAAAAAAAAAAAAAGCAGGAACTGACCATAACATTTTAAAAAAAATCAGTAAAGTTTTTAATTACTTTCTTTTTTTCTTTTTTTTTTTTTTTTGAGAAAGGGTCTCATTCTGTCACCCATGCTGGAGTGCAGGGGTGTGATCTTGGCTCACTGCAGCCTCAACCTCCTGGGCTCAAGGAATCCTCCCACCTCCACCTCCCAAGTAACTGGGATCACAGGCACACACCATACCCAGCTAATTTTTATATTTTTTGTAGAGAAAGGGTTTCACCATGTTGCCCAGGCTGGTCTCAAACTCCTGAGCTCAAGTGATCCTCCTGACTCGGCCTCCCAAAGTGCTGGGATTACAGGCATGAGCCACCACACCCAGCCTACTTTCTTTTTCTTAGTCTAGCACTCAATTATTTTCTCTCTGCCCTTCTGTCTCCCATATATTTTAATTTCTTTAAGTCAATCTTTAAGTCAGTTATGTAAGATTTTTGCCCTTTTAGCCACGTAACAATGCCTTCAAAAAAATATTTTTCTAGTGATTGTTTGAAGTATACATGTTAAACCTAGGATGACAGAAACAGGAGTCAGACTCCAAACTCAGCAATCTCCTGTAAAGTTAAAGCAGCAGCCACGGTTTGCTGAGCTCCACAGATGAAACCTAAAATAGACACATCTGATTGCTATCATTCTAAATACTGATCTTAAATTAGTGTTTGCCTAGATCAGAATTTAATAGCATAGGCTGTCTCTAAGACCCTTTAAGATGAGATACACCTTTACAGGAGAATACATTGTCATTTCACCCCCAAAACAATAAACTCCCAGCTTAACAAAGTATCCTACAGAAACACCAGTGCCACACACATTTCTCTTCTCATGCCTTTGCTCCTGGGTCTCCAGAATGGCACAGCTAAGTTAAGGTAAATTCAAAACTGAAGGCTTAGTCTTTATATTTTTAGCTACAAAGAAAATAATTCACATGTCTACTACCTAGAGTCAGTTAAATAATTGCCAAACAAACATTTTCATTTTGAGAAAATCAACTGCAATTGTTTACAATTTAGATTTGGTTCTTACCTCGTTTGGATTCACTCATTGAAAATGAATTTAAAGAAGAACAAAAATCTTCTAAGGATGAAGTCAAAGGTGGATAAAATTCTGAGAAGGAGGGTGGAGGAGCATACCTCGCACCAATGGGTAAGGTTCCTAACAGAGATGCCGAAAAGGGCATGCTAGGAGAGACACTGGCTGTCTGAAGGGGTCCTCTGACTAAAGCTGACGGCTGCGGAAGAAAAAAAGATGTGATTAAAATTCATGAAGCTGTCATGGGTTTGGCTGAACTACTTTCAACGCCAGCAAATAAAAGCATTATTACACTGGGAGATCATGTTACATAACAAAGTTTAGGCCAGGCATGGTGGCCTGTAATCCTAACACTTTGGGAGGCTGAGGCAGGCGGATTGCCTGAGCTCAGGAGTTCAAGACCAGCCTGGGCAACACGGTGAAACTCCATCTCCACTAAAATACAAAAAATTGGCTGTGCATGGTGGCATGCACCTGTAGTCCCAGCTACTCAGGAGGCTGAGGCAGGAGAATTGCTTGAACCCAGGAGGCGGAGCTTGCAGTGAGCCAAGATCACGCAATTGCACTAGAGCCTGGGCGACAGAGCAAGACTCCATCTCCAAAAAAATAAAAAAAAAAAACAAAGTTTAAATCAGAATCAAGATTCGTTTAAAACAATTTTAGCTACAGAACTTCTTTTCAAGAATAATTTTTAAAAACAATTGAGGTGGGATGTCTAACTTTTTTTTTTTTGAGACGGAGTCTCACTCTGTCACCCAGGCTGGAGTACAGTGGCACAACCTCGGCTCACTGCAACCTCCGCCTTCTGAGTTCAAATGATTCTCCTGCCTCAGCCTCCTGTGTAGCTGGGATTACAGGCATGCGCCATCTCGCCCAGCTAATTTTTGTATTTTTAGTAGAGATGGGGTTTTGCCATGTTGGCCAGGCTGGTCTCAAACTCCTGACCTCAAGTGATCCAACCGCCTAGAACTCCCAAAGTGCTGGGATTACAGGTGTGAGCCACTGCACCCAGCCAGATGTCTAACATTATAATCCAAATGTTACATTCATGTTTCATCTGCAAAACTTCCTTATGCTTCCCTGCCCTTACCTGACTACAGGGCTCATAAGAATTTGCATCATATGAGGCTGCGCATGGTGGCTCACACCTGTAATCCTAGCACTGTGGGAGGCTGAGGTGGGTGGATCACGAGGTCAGGTGTTCAAGACCAACCTGGCCAAGATGGTGAAACCCCGTCTCTACTAAAAATACACAAAAAATTAGCCGGGCGTGGTAGCGGGCGCCTGTAATCTCAGCTACTCGGGAGGTTGAGGCAGATAATTGCTTGAACCTGGGAGGTGGAGGTTGCAGTGAGCCAAGATCGCACCACTGCACACCAGCCTGGGCGACAGAGTGAGACTCCGTCTCAAAAAAAAAAAGAATTTGCACCATTAAAGAGGAATTGTGGGATATATGTGGTGTAGCAAGAGGATAGGTGATCCAGAGACGGGAGCTGGAGAAGCCCATGAAGATTGAGACAACCTCTCTGGAGGTGTGAACTTACAACTGGACAAGAACATACAACTCTAACTTCCCCAGACCCCATCAAAGCTGCAACTCACTGAGAGCTTCCACGCACCTTACATTATGGTATCATATGCTATCTATTTGGTTCTTAAAACAGCTCTCTCAGATACATCCTACTGTGATCACCATCATACAGATGAGGAAAATGATGCACTATGATGAAGTAACTTGCCCAGTATCACAGAGCTGGTAAGAATCAAAGCCAGTTCTGTCAGTCTTTTGCACACTGACACCATCTATTACACCACCCCTTGAAAACAGCTCGGAATTTCTCCCTATCATCACCATCATCCTACCACTGCTGCTACTGATTTATTTTACTTTATGGGAGGGGTCAGAGAAGTCTTTTTTTTTTTTTTTTTTGAGACAGAGTATTGATCTGTCACCCAGGGTGGAGTGCAGTGGCATGATCTTGGTTCACTGCAATCTCCACCTCCCGGGCTCAAGTGATTCTCTTGCCTCAACCACCCAAGTAGCTGCGATTACAGATATGCACCACCATGCCCAGCTAATTTTTGTGATTTTTGGTAGAGGCAGGGTTTTGCCATACTGGCTAGGCTGGTCTCGAACTCCTGGTGATCTGCCTGCCTCAGCCTCCCAAAGTGCTGTGATTACAGGTGTGCGCCACTGCACCCAGCAGAAAAGGCTTTCTATACAGGGATGGACACTAAGTATTTTAGGCTCTGTAGGCCACACGGTCCCTATTGCAAGGACTCAACTATGCTGTTGCAGTGCAAAAGCAGCCACAGACAGCACATAAAATGAATAGTCACTGATGTGTTCCAGTAAAACTTTACTTACGGACCCAGAAATTGGAATGTCATATAATTTTATTGATTGACTGATTGAGACAGGGTCTCGCTGTGTTGCCCAGGCTAGAGTGCATGGCACAATCAGTGCTCACTGCAGCCTCAACCTCCTGGGCGCAAGTGATCCTCTACCCTCAGCCTTCCAAGCAGTGGGACCACAGGCATGCACCACCATGCCAGGCTGTTTTTAATTTTTTGTAGAGATGTGCCCTTGCTATGGTTACCCAGGCTAGTTTCATATAATCTCCATATGTCACAAAATATTATTCTCTTTTTTGTTCTTCTCTCAACCACTTAAGAATTGTAAAAAATATTCTTAGTTTGCAAGCCATACAGAAACAGGTAATATGCCAGATTTAGCCTGTGGGCTACAGTTGGCTGAACCCCGCTTTAAAGTATGTGGTTGCTAGAGGATTATCTTTAAGAATAAGAAGTCCTGAGGCCGGGCATGGTAGCTCACGCTTGTAATCCCAGCACTTTGGGAGGCCGAGGCGGGTGGATCACGAGATCAGGAGATCAAGACCATTCTGGCTAAGGCAGTGAAACCCCATCTCTACTAAAAATACAAAAAAATTTGGCCGGGCGCAGTGGCTCACGCCTGTAATCCCAGCACTTTGGGAGGCCGAGGCGGGCGGATCACGAGGTCAGGAGATCGAGACCATCCTGGCTAACACGGTGAAACCCCGTCTCTACTAAAAATACAAAAAATTAGCCGGGTGTGGTAGCGGGCGCCTGTAGTCCCAGCTACTCAGGAGGCTGAGGCAGGAGAATGGCGTGAACCCGGGAGGCGGAGCTTGCAGTGAGCCGAGATCGCGCCACTGCACTCCAGCCTGGGCGACAGAGCGAGACTCCGTCTCAAAAAAAAAAAAAAAAAAAAAAAAAAATTAGCCAGGCGTGGTGGCAGGCGCCTGTAGTCCCAGCTACTCAGGAAGCTGAGGCAGGAGAATGGTGTGAACCCGGGAGGCAGAGCTTACAGTGAGCCAAGACTGCGCCACTGCACTCCAGCCTGGGCAACAGAGCAAGACTCCGTCTCAAAAATAAATAAATAAATAAAAAGAATAAGGAGTCTTTAATCTATATAATTCATTTTTTCTTAAATATCAAATGCCTATTTTTTATCAGAATGTTATCTTTGCCCTTTCCATAATATGAGATCCCAATATGAATTGGAAAAAAATTGGCTAATTACTAGATAGCATTCTTTTTTTATTTCAAAATGATCAAATTAACCAGTTTCAGTAGAGAAGAAAAAAAGTAACTTTCAAGGTTTAAAAAAACCCCAAATTCAGCCTATACGCAATACTGAAAAAGTCTATCAAGTTATATTACAATTTTTAAAAAGTTAACTCTGTCTTCAGAAGAAACTTGAGTAACACTGAAACTTACCATAACAGTTTCATTAGTTTCAGGTGCAGAATCAAGCAGGTCATCTAGTTCATCTCCAAGGACCATATCTCCATCATCTAGAAAAGCTTCTGGCAAAGTGAAGGGCATCTTTCCTCCATTTGCCAGCACTGCAGATGGCAGAGCGCTCTCTTCCACTTGTAGTGGCAAAATAGAAGTTAAGGGCATAACAGGAACTGAGGCCAGCTCACTTCCAACTTCATGAGAAAAACTGGGTGCGGGTAAAGAGACAACAGGAACTGCTTCTTGCCTTGGAGTTAATAAATCTGTAACACAGATGGAAATGTACTCAGTCACTTTCATCGTACTTACATAATAATACCATTAATCCCCAATAATAGAGATACAAAGATGAAAATATGAAGGCAATTATAAAAATAATAAAATTGACAGTATAATAAAGCAATTCCAAACAGATACAGTCACGTGTGAAAACTTATCCTTCTTTCACAAAATGCCTGTACCTCTCTTTGGGCACAGCTATCAGACAGTGGCAAGGCCACAGTGGGTGTCAGTGATTGCTTACTAACATCCAACACTTTTCAGTCACTCACTGGCACATCCAAAGGCACAAAGGGAGCATTGGAAATCATTTTCACTTTCATATTAATACATTAATATGAATATAACCACACAGCGATATTATTTGACAATACATCACATACAAAGACATCAGGTACAAAGCTGGCACTATTCAAATTGTTAAGATGATATGTGAAAACATACCTGGCTCAATATCTTCCACAGAATGGTTCAAAGCCTAGAAATTAAACCAAACAATGGGTTATAATATTTTCAGGACTCTAAGCCATAAAACAATCAGTAAAACTCACCCTAGGCCGGGCACAGTGGCTCACGCCTGTAATCCCAGCACCTGGGGAGGCCGAGACAGGCAGATCACGAGGTCAGGAGTTTGAGACCAGCCTGGCCAACATGGTGAAACCCCGTCTCTATTAAAATACAAAAATTAGCCAGGCATGGTGGCAGGCATCTGTAATCCCAGCTACTCAGGAGGCTGAGGCAAGAGAACTGCTTGAACCCGGGAGGTGGAGGCTGCAGTGAGCTGAGATAGCGCCACTGCACTCCAGCCTAGGTGACAGAGCGAGACTCTGTCTTGGAAAAAAAAAAAAAGAAAAAAAGAAAAAAACTCACCCTAAGAGAACAATGCAGGTTTCCACAGAAATTCAACTCCCAATTAAGATCCAAGAAATGAATGGAACACGCAAACCTGTATACATGTGGTGTTAGGTGAGGTGCTGGTCTAGCAGTGCTGCCACTTATTTCTCGTGGACCAGCATTTCTCAAAGGCTATTCAGCAGAATAACAGGGACGAATTTGGCCACCATTCATTGCCCAACTCACAATAGCCATTAGCATCCTATTAGCCCCAAGAAAATTTTAATTTTAAAATTAAAAACAAAAACAAAAAAAAAACCTTTGTTAATTTTATCACAAATGACTCCCAAAACTAGTATTTGGCCCTGAACCACTCTTATTGCACTGAAACCTAACATCTATTAACATCCTATAAAATGCCCCACTGGAGCATTCAGGAAATGCTGGTTACAGCTAAAATATATTACTTGAGTTGTAGATGTTCTTTTGTAAAGTGACTAGAAGTGGCCAGAAGAGATGGCTCACGCCTGTAATCCCAGCATTTGGTGGGAGGCCAAGGCAGGAGGAACACTTGAGCTCAGGAGTTTGAGGCCAGCCTGGGCAACATGGTGAAACCCCATCGCTACAAAAAATACAAAAATTTGCCAGGCATGGTGGTGTGTGCCTGTGGTCCCAGCTACTCGGGAGGCTGAGGTGGGAGGATCACTTGAGCCCAGGAGGTGGAGGTTGCAGTGAGCCAAGATCAGGACACTGCACTCCAGCCTGGGCAACAGAACAAGACTCTGTCTCAAAAAAATAAATAAAGTGACAGGAGGGTATTGCCAATTACGTGTTTGAGGAATTAAAAAGGTTCCAAAAATAAACACACACCAAAAATACTAAAAGTAGAATTGCTCCCATCCTTCCCTTTAAAAAAAAAATAATAATTTTGACAGAAAAAAATAACTTTACCTTGGTAGCCCCATCCCCAGGAACTGATTTTAATGAGAGCTGAAATAAAATAAAGACACTAATTTAAAAACAGAACTGACTCCAAGTTCTAAAACAAAACGAAAACACCTTATGCAGAGAACTCCAGCTTACCTCAGCTCTGACATACGCTTTTCTTATTTTAAATCCCAATTTCTGAGCTAGTTCTTGAGTTAGTTTTATTACATGCTCATCCTGAAAAAAATAAGTATGTATAATTAACAGGGTTATATTTACTAATGGTGAAGAAGAATAGACAAAACAGGGAAGTTTCCCATCAAGACACCTGCTTCATTAGCAATTATACCCAACTGAAGCAGGTTGATGGATGACTGGAAAATTTAACTCTTTAAATGCCATTTATTATGATGTAAATGGTTACGATGTAAACAAATAAACTATAAATTCCATACCTGAGGCACTGCTAAGGAGCACTTTGCTACAGCATCGTAAGCCTTTTTGTATCTTCCTAAATCACTTAAAGCCTTAGATTTCCGATACAGAGCTTTGCAGTTACTGGCATTTAAACTGAGGACTATATTGCAGTCCTCCAAAACTTTATCATGGAAACCCTGGTGTGTAAGACCAAAGAATAAAGTCAGCAATCAAACAATTCATTTCTTGCACTGAGGCCTTCCTGTAATAAAAACAAATTAATACCCCATCCTATTACCCTCCCTCTAAACTCCAAGTTAGCAGTATTACTTTTATTTTTAAAATTATTTTATGAAATTTCAAATACAAAAAAGTAGAAAGAATATCATGAATACCCATGTACTCACCATCCAGGTCAGACAAATGCTAATATTTGGTCAGAAAGTCCCCAGATCTTCAAGAAATAAAGCTTTCTAGACCTAACTGATGTCCCCATGTGTCCCTCTCCTATTCGCTCCTCTGTAGTTACCCTTTTCTGGAGCACATTAAGATGTCAAACAGAAACGTAACTCCAAACAGCTAACTGATAAGGAATATATTACCCAAAACAAAATAAACAAACAATGAATGCTCTTTAACAAAGAGCTAGGTGACAACACTGATATTTTTCTTAAATTCATGGTTATATTTTACTGAGTATCCACAGTGAAAATTAAAAGCACTTCGGGCTGGGCACAGCAGCTCACAGCTGTAGTCCCAGCACTTTGGGAGGCCGAGGTGGGTGGATCACCTGAGGTCAGGAGTTCGAGACCAGCCTGGCCAACATGGTAAAAACCCCATCTCTACTAAAAATACAAAAATTAGCCAGGCGTGGTGGCGGGTGCCTATAATCCCAGCACTCGGGAGGCTGAAGCAGGAAAATCACTTGAACCCAGGAGATAGAGGATACAGTAAGCTGAGATTGCGCCACTGCATTACAGCCTGGGCAACAGAGTGAGACTCCATCTCAAAAATTTAAAAAAGGTGGCTAGGCGTGGTGGCTCATGCCTGTAATCCCAGCACTTTGGGAGGCTGAGGCGGGCAGATCACCTGAGGTCAGGAGTTCGAGACCAGCCTGACCAACATGGAGACACCCCGTCTCTACTAAAAATACAAAATTAGCCAGGTGTGGGGGCCCATGCCTGTAATCTCAGCTACTCGGGAAGCTGAGGCAGGAGAATCTCTTGAACCTGGGAGGCAGAGGTTACAGTAAGCCGAGATTGTGCCATTGCACTCCAGCCTGGGCAACAAGAGTGAAACTCTTGTCTCAAAAAAAAAAAAAAAAAAAAGTTTTAAAAGAAAAAAAAAAGCACTTCAAAAGCTTTTAAGCTTAAAAATGTGAAAATCTAGTGTGAATTCCTTTGAAGACTAATTACTATTTCGTAATTTAAAAAAACACTCGCCAGGCACGGTGGCTCACGCCTGTAATCCTAGCACTTTGGGAGGCCGAGGCGGGCAGATTGCCTGAATTCAGGAGTTCGAGAACAGCCTGGGCAACACAGTGAAACCCCGTCTCTAATAAAATACAAAAAATTTGCTGGGCACAGCGGCATGCGCCTGTAGTCCCAGCTACTCGGGAGGCCGAGGCAGGAAAATTGCTTGAACCCAGGAGGCGGAGGTTGCAGTGAGCCGAGATCGTACCACTGCACTCCAGCCTGGGTGACAGAGCGAGACACTGTCTCAAAAAAAAAAAAAAAAAACACTCGTAAGAGTGTTTTTTACCAAGAGTGTTTTACAAGATCAACTGGATCTTGACTAAGATGTTAACTGTGAACACGGATACCTGAAAGACACACTGACCTGTGAAGACCTGTATCTTCCCTGGATGACTTTTTTATAAGCAGACACACCTTCAAAAGCCATACTCAAATGGGAATCATCAAGGACCAATAACTAAGAAACAAATTATTTCTTAAATCCCTAACCTTTTGTCCAAAGCTAATTTTTATTTTTTTATTTTATTTTATTTTATTTTTTGAGACAGAGTCTTGCTCTGTCGCCCAGGCTGGAGTGCAGTGGCACAATCTCGGCTCACTGCAAGCTTCGCCTCCTGGGTTCAAGCGATTCTCCTGCCTCAGCCTCCCGGGCAGCTGGGACTACATGCACACGCCACCATGCCCAGTTAATTTTTTTATTTTTAGTAGAGACGGGGTTTCACCATATTGGCCAGGCTGGTCTCAAACTCCTAACCTCATGATCCACCCACCTTGGCCTCCCAAAGTGCTGGGATTACAGGCGTGAGCCACCGTGCCCGGCCAATCCAAAGCTAATTTTTAAAAGCCTCAAGCCACTCCAAAAGCAGGTAATATGACTTTCTTAAAAACTTAAGAAATTGACTTTTTATTAATGTACTAAGTCATTGAAAAAATTCTTTTCACTCTAGAAACATCATTTAAAAAATTACAACTCACCATATTAGAATAGCAGGCAATACGATTTATATATAGTTTTTCAATTATTTCTTTGGGGATTAAAATTTCTTCAGATTTTGCATAATCAGCTATATTCAAGGCTTCCGTGTACTGGCTTATCGAGTTGTTCCAATCACGTTCCCGATAAACGTCATTTCCTTCATTAAAAAGATTTCTCACGAGAGCACGCAAATATACCTAAAAAAAAGAAAGTTACCACTTGAAGCCTTTTATCAAACAAGATACGGTATAAGTAAATTTTAATTTTTATACCTAAAACTTCACAGGAAACAATGTGACAGAACAGCAGCACTGCTCTAAGAAATTGTGAGATGCAGCCCAAGTCACTGCTATCTCAGCTAGGGATTGAATCTTGCTTGCTTTTTCAAGGGGAAATTCAATTTCTCACTATTAAGAAAAATGCAGCAAAGTACCTTATAAATATTTGTTCACATCTCCAATTCTGTGCCCACTAGAGAAACCAAGTGGAAGCCCCAAGTCAAAGAGAATGAACAGTTTAAGGCTTTTGAGCAGTATTTCCAAATTGCCTTCCAAAAAGGCCATGATGAAAAATGTTTCTAGTGGTTTACTTTATAGCACCCATACACACTAGGTAGTGTGTGTGTGTGTACACGTGTGTGGGTACCCGTGCACATATATGTAAAATCTACCAATTTCTAGGTGGAAAATGGTATCGTTTTGTGTTTATTTTTTTTTTAATGGTATCCTCTTTGTATTTGCATGTCTTTACCAGTGAAGTTGAACTATTCTACATTTTTATGGACCCCTTGTATTTCTTTTTCTGTAAATTGCTCAGGTCATTTACTGATTTGGGGGGAGGGGGATGTTAAACTTTTTTCTTATCAAGTAAGTATACACATTCTTTTAGCATGTATAAAAGTTTGTCATTTTCCTTCATTATTTCTATCACGCTTTAGTTTAGTTCTTTTTTTTCTTTTCTTTTTTTTTTTGAGACAGAGTCTCACTCTGGCACCCAGGCTGGAGTGCAGTGGCACGATCTCGGCTCTCTGCGACTTCACCTCCTGAGTTCAAGTGATTCTCGTGTCTTAGCCTCCCGAGTAGCTGGGATTACAGGCACCTGCCACCACACTCAGCTAATTTTTGTATTTTTAGTAGAGACAGGGTTTCGCCATGTTGCCCAGGCTGGTCTCAAACTCCTGGTCTCAAGTGATCCGCCTGCTTCAGCCTCCGAAAATGCTGGGATTACAGGTGTGAGCCACCACGCCTGGCCATAATTTAGTATTTTAAAAGCTCTTTTTCATCACAAGATCAGAAAAATATTCAACTTGTTTTGTCTCATTTTATGAATTTCTGTCTAAGCTGATTAAATTATATTAGAAGACTGGACGGATCAACTATTAACAAAACTCGTGACATGCCACTTAACATCTTTAGACCCCAGGTCCACATGTGCAAAATGAAACAACTGTTACAGTTTATTTCTGGCTCTAATACTTTTTTATTCCAAATCTGTTTGTAGAGAGCTAAGGAACAAGAGAGAAAAAAAGGGGAGGAGGGAGAGAGGCAGCAAGAAAGTGACATTTAGAAGCCTCAAAACCCTCAGAGGAAAAAAAACACAGGTGAACCAATAGTTAGTAGAGACAAGAGTCTGCAGTCAAAGTCCCAATAAACTGGGCTTTCTCCCTGTTCCTAAACAGCAGATCACTAGTTCTTCCCTCTTGGTATCCAGTCCCCCTTAGCTGCTGTCAGAACATCTCCTAACAGAAAAAAATGTTCCACACACTCTTTCTCAATAAATTCTGTCCCACTTATTTTCAATGACATGAGAAGTAATTTTCAAGTGGCTCAAAAGATAAATTAATTCAAAACCACCCTAATAGAGGAAAGAAAATACACGGCAACTGTGCAAGTATGCAAAAAAAGAAAAAGAAAAAGAAAAAAAAAGTCCTATACAGAAGGGGTTGGCAAACTTTTTCTGCAAATGCCCAGACAGTACATGTTTTAGGCTCCATGGGCCATATGGTCTCTGTCAAAACTACCATATGTTGCAAAAGCAGCCACAGATAATACATAAACAAATGAGTGTGGCTGTGTTCCAATAAAGCTTTATTTGCAAAAAAATAAAATAAAATAAAATAAAATAAAATAAAATAAAATAAAATAAAAGGACAGCAGGCCAGATTGGGCCCACAAGGCCATCATTTGCCAACCCCTGCTACAAATTACAGTTCACAAGCCACTTGCAGAGCTTTCAAGCAGACCTTCCCAGAGTCATTACCGCATATTGCTCCTGTGTTCCTGGATATGACAGCGGTGACCTAAGAAGAAGAAACAAATTAACTGTAATTATCAAGCTCCTTATCGGGACCTGTTCAGCCAGAAGTCATCTTAAATCTGTGGTTCCATTAGCTTGCCACTGGTTCAAGGCATATTTCAAAGACTTCCTCCTCCTTTACTACCATTATTCACAGATGACTACAGTTATGGAAAAAAAATACATATACATATATATGTGTATATATATATATATACTATTCCTTAGTATTTTTTAAGTACAACACTTTACTTTCAAACCTACTTCTATTTTTTAAAAACCCTAATTCTTCAACTGCCAAAAAAGAGGTTAAAAATAGTACAGAGCCACTAACAATATTTGATCCAATTTACTGCAGTATAGAGAGAATGTCTCCTTCCCAGGAAGGAACAAAGAGGCCCTTCTGCCCGGACATGTCCATCCAAACCACAGCTGTCTCATCATTGACATGCTTCAAGAAGTCCAATTAAACACTGAGCTTCTGAACAGACACGTCTGATCACAGAAGCCCTCTGTGCCGCCAGATGTTCATTTTCAGTCACTTTCCACTCAGCAGCACTGTTCATAGAACAAATTCAAATTTCTCAGTCTAACGTTTTGGGGGAGACTAACAATTGCAGCCCTAAAAGCCAGCAAAAGTAACACTTGCTTCCGAATGCAAGAATGTTCAAATGGACAAGAGAAAAAAATATTGCTAGAATATGGAGTTTCTAACCCAAATTAACTGGACCTATTAAACATGACTAAAGAGTTCTTCCTCTCCACAAAACATACATCCACACCAAAGAATTAGGACGCGGCAAGAACACAAGAACTCTGAAGCTCTTACTGTATAAACTGCAGTCCTTCCTTAATGTTCTGCTGCCTTTTTCTTCTCTCCTCGGACACACTGGACATGTTATCCCACACATCCACTTTCTAAATGAGCAATCTGGAAGGAAACAAGGCAAAAAAGCACATAAGGTACCAGGGCCCCTGGACTCCAATCAAAACACCCATAAATCCAGACCTTGTCACACAATCAGCTGTGGACACATCCATTTCTGACTTGACTCCAGGGTCCTGGACGGCAGGGACCGTACAGGAGTCATCTTTGTGGCTCCCCTGTGGTCCGGCACACCATAAGCACACCGTTTTCATATTCTTTTTTTTTTTTTTTTTTTGAGACGGAGTCTCGCTCCATTGCCCAGGCTGGAGTGCAGTGGCGCGATCTCGCGATCTCGGCTTACTGCAAACTCCACCTCCTGGGTTCAAGCAATTCTCCTGTCTCAGCCTCCTGAGTGGCTGGGACTCAGATGCCTGCGACCATGCCTGGCTAATTTTTGTATTTTTAGGAGAGACAGGTTTTCCCCTTACTGGTCAAGCTGGTCTCGAACTCGTGACCTCAAGTGATCCACCTACCTCGGCCTCCCAAAGTGTGGGATTATAGGTGTGAGCCACGGCGCCTGGCCAGTTTTCACATTCTTTAAGGCTGAATGGCTATGCAGACTTTGTATACCCCTCCTGAGCAGTCTCCAGGAAAAAGTCATGTCTCCCCTTCCTTTCCTCTTCCCTCCTTTGGCTTCAGGTTTTGTTTTTCCCTGTCTACACGCACGCATAAGCTGTCCCTAGAACAGTTCCAGCCTTGTTTTGCTTCTGGAAGCTCTCCAGAAATAAAAAGGTTTCACATCCGCTTGCCTCCGAGGGAGTCTGACTTCCTTGTAAGCCAAGTTTAAACCTTATACATATTTTGTCCCACAAACTTCCAAAATGATTATTGTTGATACAACAGATAAAATAATGATATAAAGTTACTTCCACTGGAATTTTCTGGATATTAAAATGTTATCTTCAATATAACACTTGCAAATGTCAACACATATCATTCTTTTGGGCCCCACCTCCACTAATCAACGTTCACCGAGCAGTTCCCCAAGTTCAAGGAGAGCCAGAGAGAAGAGATCTGAGATAAAACAGCATCTCCCAGTGGCCCAAACTAGAGTTCCTCAGGCTTGGCATTCTGGGCTAGCTAATTCCTTGTCTTGTGATTGCAGGATGTTGGCAGTATTTCTGCCTCTACCCACTATGCCTGTAGCCCCTCACCCCAACCCCACTCACAACCAAAAATGTCTCCAGATATCGTTAAATGTCAGGGTGGGGAAAGCACAATCAGCCCCAGTTGAGAACAACTGAGACCTAAAGTTAAGACAACATCTTACACATAAACCACGTATTTGGACCCAGGTGACAGGAAGGGAAATTCCACTCATGTTTGAAGTACATTGCTGAAATTTTTTAGTTTCATTATTGCTTGGCATTTACAGTTTTATTTTTAAATCTGATTTTTTTCAAAGTATAAGGGTGAGATGGGGGTTGGAATGTCCCAAATGCTGATAACTGGTGCTAAACCCTTTCTTCTTTGAAACACCATCAGTTCTCAATATTTTTGTCCTATAAAGTTGGTACTTTACTGAAGTGTTTACATGGGAAAGGATATGACATAGAGGACTTGCTTTAAAATACTCCAGTAACAACAAAAAAGGGGGGGGGGGCTGGGTGTGAGGTGGGGAGGAAACAGCAGAATGCTGATAACCAGGGGAGGGTGAGAAGTGCAGGGGATTCTTCAGTACTATTCTCTGGACTTTGTATGTGTTTGAAACATTACAAAATAAGAAGTTTAAGAAGTCCATGACACTAGAGTAAAATGGCACTATTTCTGGAATGTGCTTTTAAAACAGTTTCGCCAAAAGGGGGGTAGCTGGGTGGAAATAAAACAAGAATGCCAAAAATATGGATAATGGTTCCAGCTGGATGAGGGGCATGGAAGCTCATTCCACCCTTCTAGCTACTTGGACATGTTGGCCCATGTTCTTAATAGAAATGCTTTTTTAAAAAAATTTATATTTTTTTTAATTTATAAATGTTTTTTAAAAATTTATATGTACAAAATAATTTAAGGAAGCACTATTTGTAAAAGAAAAAGATTTTTTAAATTAACTCAGGCCACTCATGGTAGCTCACACCTGTAATCCCAGCACTTTGGGAGGCAAAGGCAGGAAGATCACTTGAGCCTAGGAGTTCAAGACCAACCTGGGCAACACAGGGAGACCCCCTATCTCTACAAAAAATTTTAAAAGAGGCCGGGCGCGGTGGCTCGCGCCTGTAATCCAGCACTTTGAGAGGCCGAGGCGAGTGGATCACCCAAGGTCAGGAGTTCCAGAGCAGCCTGACCAATATGGAGAAACCCCACCTCTACTGAAAATACAAAATTAGCTGGGCATGGTGGTGCATGCCTGTAATTCCAGCTATTTGGGAGGCTGAGGCAGGAGAATCACTTGAACCTGGGAGGCGGAGGTTGCAGTGAGCCAAGATCACGTCATTGCACTCCAGCCTGGGCAACAAGAGTGACACTCCATCTCAAAAAAAAAAAAAAAAAAAAAAAAGATTGGCAGGGCACGGTGGCTCATGCCTGTAATCCCAGCACTTTGGAAGGCTGAGGTGGGCAGATCACCTGAGGTCAGGAGTTCCAGACCAGCCTGGCTAACATGGGGAAACCCCATCTCTACTAAAAATACAAAATTAGCCGGGCGTGGTGGCACATGCCTATAATCCCAGCTACTACGGAGGCTGGGGCAGGAGAATCGCTTGAACCCGGGAGGCAGAGGTTGCAGTGAGCCGAGATGGTGCCACTGCACTCCAGCCTGGGCAACAAGAGTGAAATTCCATCTCAAAATAAATAAATAAACAAAAATAACAAAGATTAGCCAGGCATGGTGGCATGCACCTGTAGTCCCAGCTACTCAGGAGGCTGAGTTGGGAGGACTGATAGAGCCTGTGAGGTCGAGGTTGCAGTGAGCTACAATCATGCCAGTGCACTCCAGCCTGGGTGACAGAGTGAGACCTTGTCTCGAAAAAATAAAAAAAAAAGTAACCGGGTGTGGTGGTGCGTACCAGTAGTCCCAGCTACTCAGATGATGGAGGCAGGAGGATGGCTTGAACCCATGAGGTCAGGGCTGTAGTGAGCTACGATTGTGCCACTGCACTCCCGCCTGGGCAAGAGAGTGAGACCCTGTCTCAAAAATAATATTTTTTTAAAAAAACTAACCCAGTGTCTATCAAAAAGGAAATGCCTGAAGAAATTATAGGAAAAAAAAAAAAAGATGAGGCATTTAAGTATCCATATGACCCATTTTGTTTTGTTTTGTTTTTTGAGACAGAGTCTCACTTGTCACGCAGGCTGGAGTGCAGTGGCACGATCTCTGCTCACTGCAACCTCCGCCTCCCGGCATCACACCATTCTCCTGCCTCAGCCTCCCGAGTAGCTGGGACTACAGGCGCCCGCCACCACGCAGGGCTACTTTTTTGTATTTTTAGTAGAGACAGGGTTTCACCGTGTTAGCCAGGATGGTCTCGATCTCCTGACCTCATGATCTGCTCACCTAGGCCTCCCAAAGTGCTGGGATTACAGGCGTGAGCCACCGCGCCTGGCCGTTTTGTATTTTTTTAAAGTGACGGGTAGGTATATATATTGACATATGCTTGTGTAGACATAAAATAGTCCCAGATGGAATCATGGGAGACTACAGCAGTAGTAGAAGACTGAGGCTGGAAAAGGGGTAGGACGAGGTCTTTTCAATCTATGTGTTCAAAACTTTTGTTTTATTTGGAGCCACGTAAATGAATTACCTCTGTACAAAAATTAAACAAATTTTTAAAGTTTATGTATCCTCTGAGCCCTTCCTTGGAAAGATGACTTAAGGGACCACCAGGCTTTTGTTTGTTTTAGCTAAAACAGGGCAATTTACTTAGAGTTCGAACTTTAGAGTTCAGAGGAACCCAGAGTAGTATTCAGGATGCCAGAGCAGTCAGGCCAGAGGGAGGGAACAAAAGAAAAGGATGTCTGAAACCAGGACGATGGCCACACAATTCAGTGAATGATGTATCTTTCTCTCAGCCTCTATCTAGCCAAGGTAGGGAATTGGTTTGAGGTTGACTCAAAAAGTTAATCTGCTGGCTAAGAATGGACTCCTGGGTAGTGATATCTGCCAAGTTTATAGCCTTAAAGCTATTTTCCCCAGAAAGTGTTAGAGAACCTTGAACCTCAACCTTATACACAAAAGGCGTGTGGCAAAGAGCTGACACCACAAGTAAGTGATTGAAAGGAAACGGAAAATGGATACAGATGTTTTTAATGCACAAAATACACCCCTTTAGCTGTTTATAGATCTAGGATCACAATATCAGGCAATATTTGAATATAATATGACAGAGTATTTCATGTTCAGTAGTTTTTTAAGTTTCCCCAAAAACTTTTATTTTGAAAGTTCTCAAACACACAGTAAAGTTAAAAACAATTATAATACTGTATGCCCAAACCCACAATTAATATTTTGTGAGATCACATCTGCCCATCTTTATCTATCTGCTCATCCTTCTGTTCATTCATCAGTCCGTCTTACTGTTTTAATAAATTTCAAAGTCAGCTGCAGATACCTAAACATCTCAGCACACACATAATTAAGTAGAGATCAATATTTGTTTACAGTTTTGTTTTTTAAGGTAAAACACACAAATCTTAATGTGAGTTTTGACAAACTCATGTGACCCAGAGCCCTATCAGGATATAGACCAGCACCTTGGGAGGCCAAGGCAGGAGGATCATTTGAGCCCAGGAGTATGAAACCAGCCTGGGCAAGATGGAGAGACCCCATCTCTACAAAAAAATAAGCCAGGTGTGGTGGTACGTGCCTGTAGTCCTAGCTACTCAGGAGGCTAAGGCAAGAGGACTGATTAAGCCCAGGAGTTGGAGGCTGCAGTGAGCTGCCGACCGCGCCACTACAACCCAACCTGGGCAACAGAACAAGATCTTGTCTCTTAAATAAAGAAAAGATATAGACCATTAACTGTCACTCTACAAAGTTCCCTCATGCCCCTTCCCCAAACCACTACTGTAATTTCTTTTTTCCTCACCATTGATTAGTTTTACCTGTGAAATAATCTCCCCCCAACACACACCCCTTTGTGTGTGTGTTTTTGTTTTGTTTTGTTTTGTTTTTGACACAAGGTCTTACCCTGTCATCCAGGCTAGAGTACAGTGGTGTGATCACAGCTCACTGCAACCTCAAACTTCCGGTCTCAAGCGATCCTCCCTCATCAGCCTCCTGAGTAGCTGAGACTACAAGTGTGCCACCATGCTCAGCTAATTTTTTTAATTTTACAGGGATTAAAAGCACAGGGACTGGCCAGGCACAGTGGCTCACGTCTGTAATCCCAGCACTTTGGGAGGCCGAGGCGGGCAGATCACCTGAGGTCAGGAGTTCGAGACCAGCCTGGCCAACGTGGTGAAACCCCGTCTCTACTAAAAATACAAACATTAGCCGGGCATGGTGGCAGGTGCCTGTAATCCCAGCTACTCGGAAGGCTGAGGCAGGAGAATCGTTTGAACCCAGGAGGCAGAGGTTGCACTGAGCCAAGATCGCGCCATTGCACTCCAGCCTGGGGGACAAGAGCAAGACTTCGTTTCCAAAGAAAAAAAAAAAAGCACAGGGATTACAGGTGTGAGCCCCCTCGTCCAGCCCCATACTCCTTTTTTTAAAGAAAGAAAAAGACGTTTAAAAATATACCATCTTATTTTTGGATCCTGTTAAAATCTAGCCTCAATTTTAAAGAAAGAAAGAATTTTACAAAGTTAACCCAACAGTCTCTTTTCTTACTCAGTCTCAGCAGCACTCCCTCCCAGGGGCCCCTCCCTTCAACTTCCACCTCACAGCCTTGGCTAGGTTTGTCCCCACCTCACAGGCCACTCTGTCTCCTGCAAGCTGAGGCTCCATCTCCACAGACCTCTCACCTTGAGAGCCCTGAGGACCCACTCTTGAAATCTCCCCGAGCCATACTCTCCCACAGAGGTCCTCCCTCCATCAGATGTCAAATGCCCTCATCTAGGGCCCCATGACAACTCTCACGTCCATCCCCAGGCAGACCCTCTGGCCTGTTTGACAGTTCCATTTGAATTTCTCACAGACGTCCTAAACTGTTCATTTTAACATGACAGTGAAAAGGAATGTCTCCTTCCCATCCTATCACTTAGCCGCCCATTTGCCCTTCCGCCCGTTTGCCCTCCTGGAGGGCCACCAACCACTGTTACCAGTCTCAGAAAAGTCCAGACAAATATATTGCTTTCTTTTTTTTCTTTCTTTCTTTTTTTTTTTTTTGAGACGCAGTCTCCCTCTGTTGCCCAGGCTGGAGTGTAGTGGCGTGATCTCGGCTCAATACAACCTCCGCCTCCTGGGTTCAAGCGATTATCCTGCCTCAGCCGCCCCAGTAGCTGGGATTACAGGTACGCACCACCACACCCAGCTAATTTTTGTATTTTTAGTAGAGATGGGGTTTCACCATGTTGGTCAGGCTGGTCTCGAACTCCTGACCTCGTGATCTGCCTGCCTCAGCCTCCCAAAGTGCTGGGATTACAGGCGTGAGCCACCACGCTCGGCCTGACAAAGATATTCTATAGAACGATTCTGTATCTTGATTGTGGGAGTGGTTACATGAATTTATGCATGGGATAAAACTGCATAATACTACACACACACACACACAGGCACGCACAACCACACACACACAAGTGCTGCTTAAAACCCAGTGAGGCCCATAGTTTGGTTAACAGTATTATACTAATGTCAATTTCCTGGTTGTGACAGTGTGCTACAGTTATATGTCACCATTGAAGGAAGAGGGGGTGAAGGGTTCATGGGACTCCATGTACTACTTTTGCAACTTCCTGTGAGTCTATAATTATTTCAAAATAAAAAGGTAAAAGTATTCTGTGTATACGTTTGTTTGTTTTTAATTTTTTTTGAGACAAATTCTCGCTGTCACCCAGGCTGGAGTGCAATGGCACAATCTCCAGCCTCCGCTTCCTGGGTTCAAGCAATTCTACTGCCTCAGCCTCCCAAGTAGCTGGGATTACAGGCGCACGTCACCAGGCCTGGCTAATTTTTGTATTTTTGTAGAGATGGGGTTTCACCATGTTGGCCAGGCTGGTCTTGAACTCCTGACCTCAGGTGATCGGCCTGCCTTGGCCTCCCAAAGTGCTGGAATAACAGGCATGAGCCACTGCGCCCAGCCGTGCATATGTTCTTTTTTATTCAAACTGGAGCTACCAGTGAGTTCTGTACCCCACTGTCTTTATGTAGTATCTAATCAGTGTGTTCGTTTTCAAAACACACAGCGTTCTATGATATGGTTGTACCATAATTTTACCAGGCCTCTGGTGATGGACCTTCTGGTTGTTTCCAATCTTTAAAGGTCACCATGTACACGGGGCATTTCATACACATCTAAGTATCCCTTTAAAGAACTTTTATAGGATAGGCCGGCCATGGTGGCTCACACCTGTAATCCCAGCACTTTGGGAGGCCGAGGCAGGCAGATCACTTGAAGTCAGGAGTTCCAGACCAGCCCAGCCAACATGGTGAAACCCCATCTCTACTAAAAATACAAAAATTAACCGGGTGTGGAGGCATACACCTGTAATCCCAGCTACTCGAGATGATAAGGCAGGAGAATAGCTGGAACCCGGGAGGTGCAGGCTGCAGCGAGCAAGGATCATGCCACTGCATTCCACCTGAACCACAGAGTGAGACTCCATCTCAAAAAAAAAAAAAAAAAAAAAAAGAATTTCTAAAGGATAAAGGGCATATGTATTTGTTTATTTTGCCAGCTATTGCCACAATACACCAAATGATTCTCCCACCAACAATGCAGAAGATTCCTGGTTCACCACTTCACCCAGGCATCAAATGTGTGCATCCTTGTGAACCAAAAAAGTGAGAAACAGTGTGGCAATGTGATGAGGCCATGTTTGTTTTAATCTATCATTAGCAAGGCTCAGCGTCCTTTCAAATTTAAGAATCATCTGTACTTCCTTGTCTGTGAATTGTTTGCTCATACCCTCTGCTCATTTTTCTTCCAGGCTGAGCTTTACTTATTTATGGAAGCTCTTTATATGTTGAGGAAAATAGTCCTTTCTGATGTTATTGGTATTTTTTCCAATTTGATGTCAATCTTTTGACTTTGGTTATTTTTGACAGCAAAGGTGTTGTCGTCATCGTCGTTGTTGTTGTTGTTTGAGACGGAGTTTCACTCTTATTGCCCAGGCTGGAGTGCAATGGCACGATCTCGGCTCATTGCAACCTCCGCCTCCCAGGTTCAACCGATTCTTCTGCCTCAGCCTCCCGAGTAGCTGCGATTACAGGCACACGCCAAAACGCCCGGCTAATTTTGTATTTTTAGTAGAGATGAGGTTTCTCCATGTTGGTCCAGCTGGTCTTGAACTCCCGACCTCAGGTGATCTGCCCACCTCAGTCTCTCCCAGGAGGCAGAGGTTGCAGTGAGCCAAGATTGCGCCACTACACTCCAGCCTGGGCCACAGAGCAACATTCTGCCTCAAAAATAAATAGATAAATAAAACAAGTAAAAAATAAAAATAAAAATCAGCCCAGACTGGTGGCACCTGCTTGTATGTAGTCTCAGCTACTCAGAGGCTAAGGGAGGAAGATCGCTTAAGCCCAGGTCTTCAAGGCTCAGCAAGCTATAATCACACCACTGCACTCCAGCCTGGGGTACAGAGCAAGACCCTGTCTCTAAAATAAATTTTTAAAACACACACACACACACACACACATCCCAATGCTTGCACTCTGCTTAAGACCCTTCAGCGGTTGCTTGGGACGCTGGATGAAGCCTTGCCTCCGTACGGTGACCTAGCAGACCCCCATCCCCAAGCCACGCAGCTCCTGCCTCCCCCAGCTTCACACGTGAGGCTCCCGTCACACTGACCTTTTAAGAGCTCCCAGAACAAGTCAGGCACTCCATGCTTCTAAGTCACTGTGTTTGTTGTTCCCTCTGCCCAAAATACACTTCCCAGCTCTTCAAAGAGCTGCCTCCCTTTCATCCATCCACAAGTGGGCTTAAATAACACTGTTAGGTACCTTCCCTTGCCACCCTAAATTGCTGCCTCACCCCAGTCTCACCCCTCTTATTCACTTCAGCAGGTACCTGGTACTTCTCATGCTTCATTGTAAGAACAAGATCTGGGTCCAGCTCAACAAATACTTGAACAAAGAACGAAGTAAGCAGCCCAGTGTAAAGAGAATGCCTCATACAAAGTTCAGAGGCCCAGGAGATAGAAGCTGGTAAAACCATTCACAAGAAGCAAGCGTGAAGAAGGAGGGTGCCCAGTAGGAAATGACTGCATGCAAACAGAGCTGCTTATAGTGGGGCTCGGCCCCCAACCCTTTGGGGAAACAAGGTGGGAAGTGAATTAATATAGTGGGAACTGCCTGGAGACAGCGACGGAAAAAAACCTGAAACCATAAGGGATTCCTCAAGATATACAATGACAAGTTTCACTGATCCCCTCTTCTCCTAAATAAAAAAGAATTCCAGGGAAGAAGGCACTTTGTTTTTTTGTTTTGTCTTTGAGACAGTGTCTCCCTGTGTTGCCCAGGCTGCAGTACAGTGGCACAATCATAGCTCACTGCAGCCTCAACCTCCAGAGCTCAATCTTCCCACCTCAGCCTCCCAAGTAGCTGGAACTACAAGCACATGCCACTATACCTGAATAATTTTTGTATTTTTTGTAGAGACAGAGTCCCACTATATTGCCCAGGCTGTTCTCAAACTTCCAGGCTCAAGCAATCCACCCACCTTAGCCTCCCAAAGTATTGGGATTACAGGCGTGACCTGTGTCTGGCCCAAGGAGAGATACTTTGAACAGTTCATTTTAAAGCAAGAAACTCAATTAAATAAGAATTTCATTAAATTAACTGAACTCTTACAAACTGGAATATCATCTCTCTGGGATCAGCTGATTTAAAATTTGTTACTAATCTTGAAGTTATGTAAGATCTCAAGGTATCCTGGATCTTCAGAACTCCCTTACTATTTACTCAGTGCCTGGTAGGTTAAACTCATTATCCCAAAGTCTAGTACAATGTTGGTAACTAGACAAATAAATCCACATCCATGAGCTTTTGACCTTACATGGTAACTTTAGAAACTAGCTCACATTAACAGAAGACATCGAGGTAAGGGAAATGTGACTGCAACATACTGAGACAGAAATAGTAGCTCTTACTGGACTCCAGGCACTGTTCTACATGCTTTATACGTATTAAGTCATTTAATCCTCCTGCTAACCTTAAGTGACAGGTACTATAAAGAAACTGAAATACAGATAAGTGACGCAGCTGGCCCAGGATTACAGCTAGGAAGTAGCAGAGCTCGATTTCAAAGGCAGACAGCCTGGCTCCAAGCCTGAGAGCCTATCCACCTGGCTCTTCTGCACATTACGTGCCAAAGACGCCTGGAGGGGAGTGAGCATCTGTCTAGGGTGGACCTGGGCTGGGCTCTGAAAGACAAATATGGCTCTGATGAACAGGTGGGCACTTTAAAGCCATTCAGGAGAAATGAAAGAAACACACGCATGCGTGTGCACTTGTATACACAAAAAGATATGCTCAACAGACGTCATTTAATGCAACTCAGACAAAGCAGAGGGCTTTCACAGGAATGCAGTAGGCCAGGAGTCTGGACATCACTCCAGGGAAAATCTTTCAAGGGGATCTGCTCCACCCAGAACATAATGTATTTAAATACAAATAATATTAAAACAGCCTTACTTACAAGATGTACTAACACAGGACCAAAGTCTCCCAGTAAAGGCAGTGCAGAGGTCACCTAGCACAGCATTTGTACTTTTGCCTAAAAACGTATCCCTACATTTCAAGTGAAAATTTACAGGCTGGGTGCAGTGGCTCATGCCTGTAATCCCAACATTTTGGGAGGCTGAGGTGGAAGGATCGCTTCAGGCCAGGAGTTTGAGACCAGCCTAGGCAACATAGGAGACCCCATCTCTATAAAAATGTTTAAAAAATTAAATGGGCATGGTGGTGTACACTGTAGTGCCAGCTACTCGGGAGACTGAGGCAGAAGGATTGCTTGAGGCCAGGAGTTTGAGGTCACAGCAAACTATGACTATGCCACTATACTCCAACCTGGGTGTCAGAGCAAGATCCTGTCTCAAAAAAAAAGGGGGTGGGGGGGAGGAAAAATGATACATTCCACTCCATATTCAATTCTATCCCCAGACTGAAGCCTGTCTGTGTAATATTAATAGCTTTAAAACAACAACTACGAAGTAGTTAAAGTATCATTATTGTCATCCTTATTTGGCAACAGTATATTAACTGGCTCTTGCAACACTTACAAAAGCACCTGGGGCACAACGCAAGCCTCAGAAGGCTGCAAACCCAGATGGTAAGACATTCAAGTTGTTGAAGCTCCTACTGGATACTTTATGAAACAGTTTCTCCCTTTTACTGAAAAGGAAAATTTCATGAGAGACAGTATGCTAAACAACAGCAGGAAGGTAATGTTACATTTTGGCTGGAGTTCTTCCCCCCACAGGAACTATTCACTTTGAAATTGCTGTCAGATTTCAGATTCAGTAAGATACAAAGTCTGTGAAGAGCCTGAAGAGCCTCCCTCTGCGAAGAGGCTCCGCCTGCCAAGAGCCTCCCTCGGCACCCACGCCCTGCTAAGTGGTGGTTCCCAGGAACATCTCATCTTATCTATGACCTCTGTATGGAAGAACTCAACAGGAATATTTCATGTAAAAGCTTCATGACAAATGATTTGCCTGGGGACACTGACACCACGACGTACCCAAGACCGCCAGCCGATGAAGTCTTCCCAACCAAGTAACCCCAACACACTCTCACCTTCTTACCAAATGTGCCAGATTAATGTCCTGCTCCAAATTCAGGCCTTTTCAGAAAACATAAAGCTTCCCGCTTTCTATTTGTGAAAAAGTAACCTCGTTGCTTTACATAAACGAAAATCACCTCATTTAATACGCCTTTTGTGTACATGTAAATTAAAACATGTTATCACTAGCAGCAATTTTTAAACTTCCGGATTAATACTTTAAAACTTCTCTCCTCCTTAAAAATTATCTAAAATTTCTTCTTGATTTGCCAACACCTCACACTTTAAGTAATTTTCATAAGAATTCTGGAGAAAAATATTTTCACTAGAAAAAAAACAAAACAAAACAGAACACTTCCAGACGTTATCCAGAAGACAAAAGTTTGCTCACATCATACCGTCTCTAGAAAGCCCTTTCTAGGGTATCTGTGGCAACAGGATACAGACATCTTTTGTTTCTTTCTTCCTTTACTGAAATGCTCAAAACTTTCCAACAGTCACTCTCACCATCCCTGGAGTTGAGAGTTTCTATAATTGATTCTCTTCCACTTAAAATGACAATTTAACCCACTCCAACTGGCAGGTTTTAAAATCAGTCAAAACTAAGAATTGTGGAACAATGTGGCTGACAAGCCACCATTCTTATTTGCAAAAACTGACAGAATCTGGGGAATGGCAAGGAAAGAGGGTGTAGGTCTGTGTAAAACCCCCAACGAAAAGTCACAGTAACATGAAGAAACGCAGGAATTCTCCACTTCGTTTGGATGGCAGAAAATCAATGGGCTCTTTGTAGAATAAACACACACACACAAACACACACGCACAAATATTGATAATATTCAGCCTCAATAACTCATGATCTCATCCTGAGACAAACCTCATACAACTATTTGTAGCCTCCAGCATACAGCAGATAGGGAAAATTTTTCAACAGGGAAAATACTGTCCATTAACTTGAATTATTCTGCAAATTAGGACAAGACCCATTGTGCAATTCAGTTCAACAGTTTGGCTCAGTATGAGAAGGAAGAGGCAGTGGATTCTTTGAGAGCTTAAGGGAAGGAGGCCACATGCCATCAGAGAAGCAGGAAAGATAAGCAGATAGACATGTCTTCTCAGGGCCACCACCCATTCAGATGCCCCAGCTGCGCGCTGTCCAGTCGAAATATTGTACAAAATATATTACACAAAATAAGCCATACGTGTCATTGTAAGTATGTATGTATGTATGTACGTACGCATGTATGTGGAGAGGGAGTCTCGCTCTGTTGCCCAGGGAGGAGTGCAGTGGCACAATCTCGGCTCACTGCAACCTCTGCCTCCCGGTTCAAACGATTCTCCTGCCTCAGCCTCCCCAGTAGCTGGGATTATAGGCGCCTGCCACCACGCCTGGCTAATTTTTGTATTTTTACTAGAGACGGGGTTTCTCCATGTTGGCCAGGCTGGTCTCGGAATTCCTGACCTCAGGTGATCCACACACCTCGGCCTCCCAAAGTGCTGGGATTACAGACGTTGAGCCACCCCGCCCGGCCCGTATATGTCATTTTAAATTTCCAAATAGCCACACTAAAAAAAGAGAAAAAGAAAAGCAGTGAGATTAACTTTTGTTTTTTTATTTGTTTGCTTTGAGACAGTGTCCCAGGCTGGAGCACAAAGGCACAATCGCAGCTCACCGAAGCCTCAATCTCCCGGGCTCAAGGGATTCTCCCACCACAGCCTTCCGAGTAGCAGATTCTCCCACCTCAGCTTCCCGAGTAGCTGACTACCGGCGTGCGCCACCACGCCCAGTTAAGTAGAGACAGGGGTCTCACTATGTTGCTGAGGCTGGTCTTGAATTCCTGCACTCAAAAGATCCTCCTGCCTCAGCCTCCCAAAGTTTTGGGATGACAGGCATGAGCCACTGCATCCTGCCAAGATTAATTTTAATGATCTATTTTCGTTAATCCAATTTGTCCCAAACATGACCATCTCAACATGCATTTAAGTATAAAAGATTACCAATGACATCTTTTACTTTCTTTCTCATCTTAAGTTTTTAAAATCAGATGTACGTTTCACAGCTGGGACCGCAACTGAAACTGGCCCCACTTCGTGGGCTCCATCGTCCCAAAACGGCGGGGGGTCAGTGGCCACCGTACTGGGCATGGCAAGGTCCTTCGTGGTTCAATACCGAACACGGGCAACTCCTTTTCATCCCTAGACAGGTGGGGACAGGAAAATACCCAACTCCTGGCAAATCCACCCAGTCCCGACTCAGGCTCGACCTCGGAGGCCCCGGCCGGGCCTCAGGCGGCCCCACCCCTTTGCTGCCCAGGCCTGACCGGAAGCCCCGCTAATGGGAACTGACAGGTCCCGGTCCCGGTCCTCCCGGGCGGCGCCCCCGCCTCCGCGGACCCCAAGGCCTCTCCCCGCCCGGCCCAGGGCTGCACCCCGCGCGAAAAAATAAAAAAATCAGAAAGGGGGGTAAAAAAGAGGGATGAGCCCCAAATTAATGCGCCAAGCTCTCCGCCGGCATCCTTCCCGCCCCCAAGCCCAAGACGCTGAATCGGGATCCCCGCGATCACCAGAGCAGACAGAAATAACCAAAAAAAAATTTTCTTTTAGTGAAATCACCAAAAAGGAGACATTTTGCCGAGGGAATGGCAGGCAGAAGTGGGTCACGTTATTCTCGGTGGGGGAAGGGGACGGCGCGCCCACCCGTCCCTCCGCGCGCACAGGCCCCGGCCCGGCTCCTCTCAGGGTCCTCTCGGGTCCGCGGGCCCCGGACCCCGCCGCCCCTCCCCCGCCCCGCCCGCCGTCCGTTAACGGCCGCGCGCGAGCACGAGGCGGCGGCGCGCGCGCGGGGGGGACGCGGGCGCGCGCGTTTCCTTCATGCCCGGCGGCGTCCCCCTACCTGTGGGGACGACGCGCCGGCCGGCGGCAGAAGGCAGGCGGAGGCGGGCGGCGGCAGGCAGGCAGCGGTGGCGGCGGCGGCGGCGGGGCCTGGGTGCTCGCTCGCAGCTCTCCCTCGGTT
Source organism: Pan troglodytes (assembly GCF_028858775.2). NCBI lineage: Eukaryota > Metazoa > Chordata > Mammalia > Primates > Hominidae > Pan > Pan troglodytes. The sequence goes on from NC_072416.2 coordinate 14,446,439, forward strand.
AGCGGCGGCGGCAGCGGCAGCGGCTCGGTTGCGCCCGCGGCGGCGCCCTCTAGCGGCGCCCTCTAGCGGCGGGAGGCCGCGCTTGCCGCCCGGGAGACGCCGCCATTGGCTGCGCCGGAGCTACGGGCTGGGGGCGGTGGCGCCACGTCTGACTGGGGGCAGGGACCTGGGCGCGCCGTTCAATCCGGAGCCCCGGCGTCGACGCGCGGCCCACTGGGTGAGCCAATGGGAAGGCCACGTTGCGCACTGGACGCGCTCGGACTCAAGACGGATTAACCAGCACCGGGGTTTTCTGGGGCCTCGCCCGGGCCGCGGCCTGAGCAGAAGCGCTAGGAGGTAGAACAGCGTCCAGCGGGGAGAGGAGCTAGAGTCGGCATCGGGAAGCCCACCCTGGAGCCTGCTTAGCTTGACGAGCCCTCAACCGGGGCGCCCTGCTCTGCGGAGAGTAACCCTGCATCCTCAGAACAACCGTGATTGTCCTCATTCCTACATATGAGGAACGGAGGCGCGGAGCCCCACGGCAGCCGGGGATCCAAAGACAGCCTCCCTCCAGTTCCATCTGCTGGCTCTTGGAAGGCCTGGATCCCTGTCCTTCAGGGCCCAGCCCAAATGCCGCCTCGTCCATCTGCATTTTACGGCCAGGTGCCCCGCTGCGGGCACGGCTTCTTGTAAAATGCTCAGCTCAGCAGTGGGCGAGGCAGGGTCCCTGCCCCATGGGATGGAGGGCGGAGATGAGGACCCACAAGAGCCCAAAGAAGACCATTTTGGTCGGTGAAGACCAAAGAAATTCAAGCAGGAGGATGTGACAGGAGCTTTTGGGAAAGCCTCTGAGGAGGTGACAGCCATGCAACCATGTTCGGGGAAGTGTGCCGCAGGCAGAGGGGAAATGAGTGCAAAAGCCCTGAAGCTGGAGTTCGGTGTCTGGATAACAGGAAAGGCCTGCAGAGCTGATGTGTGCCAGAGGGGAGAAAGATCTGTGACACAGAGGGGCCGCCATGTGGAATTTGGAGTTTTGTGTGGAAGGGGGTCATTCATTGAGTCTGAATTGGGAGTTCCGAGGTCTCATTTATATTTTAGAAAGTTCTCTCCTGCTACTATGCAGAGATTGGGCTGTAGGAGAGACAAGAGGGGAAGTGGGGACGCTAGCTACAGTAGCTCTTCCAGGGGTCTGGGTGACGTAGATTTACAAACCAGAGTATTAGCTCAGGCTGCCATGACAAAATACCCCAGACCAGGCAGCTTAGACAACAGGAATTTATTTTCTCACAGTTTTAGAGGCTGCAAATCTAAGGTCTGGGTGCCGGCAGGGCTGGTTTCTGGTGAGGCCTCTCTCCCTGGCTTGCAAACAGCTGCCTTCTCACTGTGTCCTCCTATGACCTTTTCTCTGTGAGCAGGAATCCCTGGTGTGTCTTCCTTTTTCTTACAAGAACAACAATTTTACTAGATTAGGGCCCCACCCTATGACTTCATTTAACCCCAATGACTACCTAAAAGGCCGTATTCAAATAGTCGTATTAGGCCAGGCGCGGTGGCTCACGCCTGTAATTCTAGCACTTTGGGAAGCCGAGGCAGATGGATTGCCTGAGCTCAGGAGTTGGAGACCAGCCTGGGCAACACAATGAGACCCCGTCTTTACTAAAATACAAAAAATTAGCCGGGCATGGCGACGTGCACATGTAATCCCAGCTACTCAGGAGGCTGAGGCAGGAGAATCGCTTGAACCTGGGAGGCAGAGGTTTCAGTGAGCTGAGATCGCGCCATTGCTCTCCATATTGGGCGAGAGAGAGACTCTGTACCAAAAAAAAAAAAAGTATTAGGGATGCTATGACTTCATTTAACCCTAATGACTGCCTAATATGCCTAATAGCCATATTAGGGTTAGAGCTTCAACATACGGACTCCAGGGTGGGTATGTGCGGAGCGGGGAGCGTTTCAGTCCGTAGCACCAAGTAAGTGCTGCAACAGATATTGGAGAGCTGATGGGCTGTGGTTTTAGGGAAGCTCCTCTAAGAAAGGGGTGGATTATACCGGGCGCAGTGGCTCACATCTATAATCCCAGCACTTTGGGAGGCCGAGGCAGGGGGATCACGAGGTCAAAAGTTCAAGACCAGCCTGGCCAACATAGTGAAACCCTGTCTCTACTAAAAATACAAAAATTAGCCAAGCATGGAGGCAGGCGCCTGTAATCCCAGCTACTGGGGAAGCTGAGGCAGGAGAATCACTTGAACCTGGGAGGCAGAGGTTGTGGTGAGTCGAGATCGCGCCACTGTACTGCAGCCTGGGCGACACAGCGAGACTCCGTCTCAAAACAAAATAAGAAAAAGAAAGGGGTGGATTATTCTCATGACCAGAGGCTGCTCATCATTCAGGCCTCAACTCCAGTAGCCTCTCTTGGAGAGGCCTTCACTGACAGCCCATCTAAAAGTTGCTCACTAACACAGCGCCCTATCTGATCTTCCAAGCAGTCATCATGATCTGAAATGACCTCGTCTAGTCCTGTTGCCAGAAGGCTCAGGAGGTCTCTGGATACTGGTGAGACCCCAGCCCCAGCCAGTTTCCAGGTTCTTGACACCTCGGAGAGAAAGAATTCAAGAATGAGTTGAATGAAGCAAAGGGCAGGAAGGTTTTTTTTTGTTGTTCGTTGTTTTTGTTTTTTTGAGACAGGATCTCAGTCTGTCACCCAGGCTGGAGTACAGAGGCGCAATCATGGCTCACTGCAGTCTTGATCTCCCGGGCTCGGGTGATTCCCGCCACCTCAGCTTCCTGAGCAGCTGGGACTACCACCACACCGGCTAAGTTTTTGGGGTTTTTTTTTTTGTTTTTTTGTTTTTTGTTTTTGTAGAGACAGGGTTTTGCCATGTTGCCCAGGCTGGTCCCAAACTCCTGTGCTCAAGCAGTCCTCCCACCTTGACCTCCCAAAGTGCTGGCATTACAGTTGTAAGACACTGCACCGAGCTGCAAGAAGCTTTTATTGCAAAGCGAACATACACATTTAAGAGAGAAGTGCAGGCATGCCCGTGAGAATGAGTCTTGCACAATGGAGTTTGGGTTCCTAATTTTATGGGTGTTTCTTTTAGTTACAGGATGGAATTATCGTTGGGCATTCTGGAAAGGGAGGGGATTTCAGGGACCTCCACCTCAATTACTGCCCCCTTTCTTATCTGGGTTTGCTGGAAGAAGCATGCACATGTCACCCTGGCCAGAGTTTTGGCCATCTTCTCTCCCTTGGGTTTTCTGTTATCCTATGGTTTCTTTGCCTAGTTGCTGTTTCAGCTGTTGTTTGGGTTTTTCCATCCTCCTGTGACCAGCCAGTGCTGTTCCTATCTCAGGCATTTGGGCGCTTGTTTGTGGTCGGCCTCCAACCCTACAGGAGAGCAGAGACTCTGCTTTTTTTGTTTTGTTTTGTTTTTGCTTTTTGAGACAGAGTTTCGCTCTTGTTGCCCAGGCTGGAGTGCAATACATAATCTTGGCTCACTGCAACCTCTGCCTCCCAGGTTGAAGGGATTCTCCTGCCTCAGCCTCCCAAGTATCTTGGATTACAGGCGTGCGCCACCACACCCGGCTAATTTTTGTATTTTTAGTAGAGACAGGGTTTCTCCATGTTGGTCAGGCTGGTCTTGAACTCCTGACCTCAGGTGATCCACCCGCCTCGGCCTTCCAAAGTATTGGGATTACAGGCATGAGCCACCACGCCTGGCCCAAACCAGTTTCTTTTGTCCTATATTCTCAGCCCCTTGATAGTAGGTAGCACCCCTTAAATACTTCTGGAGTGGATGTCTCAAGCAAGCCTGAGGCTAAGATCTGATTAGAAGCGTGAGTAGGAGATATCCTAATGCAGTGGTGCATGTAGAAAAGAAAAAAGCCCGACGCGGTGGCTCCCGCCTGTAATCACAACACTGGGAGGCTGAGGTGGGCGGATCGCTTGAGGCCAGGAGTTCAAGACCTGCCTGGCCAACATGGCGGAACCACGTCTGTACTAAAAATACAAAAATTAGCCAGGCGTTATGGCGGGTGCCTGTAATCCCAGCTACTTGGAAGGCTGAGGCACTCATGCCACTGCACTCCAGCCTGGGCGAGAGTGAGATTCCATCTCAAAAAAAAAAAAAAAGCTCTTGTGATTGCATTGGGTCCACCTGGATAACCCAAGATGGTCTCTTCATCTCAAGATTGTAACTTAATCCCAATAGCAAACTCCCTTTTGCTAGGTAACAGGTTACTGGGGTCAGCATGTGGACATCTTTGGGGAACCATTATTCTGCCTACCACAGAGAGCAAAGTAAAGGACATCTGCGTATGGGTGGGCCTGCTTCCTGGAATCCCCATCTCCAGCCCTTGTTGAGGTGATGACACTCCCTATTCCCCCACCCCTGGTAGCACTAGGTGCTGTTGTGCTGAGGAAAATAGACTGACTCATTCCTCAGGCTTCCACTCTAGTGGGAGAAATTTTCAGTTTCTTCATTGGATATTACACTGACAAGTACACTCTCTAAGGACCTATTATGTGCCCCATGCCTGAGGGTACAAAGTTGGATAAGACAGGATTCCTGCCCTCAACCAGCCTACGGTCAGGTCAAGGATTCAGGCTGTGTGCATCAGTGATTCCAGGGGTGGCCAGGGTAGGCGGAGGAGTCTGTGGAGCCACCTAGGAGTGACCTCTTCATTCTCTCCAGAAATACTTACAGAGCACTTACTCTGTGCCAGATACTATTCTAAATTCATGGGATGTGTCAGTACAGAACAAAGATCACTATCCTAATGAAGTTTACATTCCAGGAGAGTGAAACAGACAACAATATAAGTAAATCATAGAGTATGTTAGAGGATGCTAAGTATTATGTTTAAAGAAAAAGCAGGAGTGGGCAGAAGCCAAGCACAGTGGCTCCACCTGTCATCCCAGCACTTTGGGAGACTGAGGCAGAAGTTCAAAACTACTTTGGGCACCATGGTGAGACAGTGTCGCTACAAACAAAAAAGGTGGGGAAAGGGGGAGACGTAGAAGCAACGGTACTTAAAGACACTGATATAGATGCCAGATTGAGAAGTATACAGGGTGGTTATCAATGAATGCTATGAAGATACCATAAAGGAGATGGTGACAGGCTATTCTGGGCACACTGCTTGTGGGGTAGCCCTGCTCTGCAAGAAGCAGGGTTTTGTTTTGTTTTGTTTTTTTGTGTTTTTTTGGGAAAATTTAATTTTGGGCAGACATGGTGGTTCATGCCTATAATCCCAGAACTTTGGGACGCTAAGGTGGGCAGATCACCTGATGTCAGGAGTTTGAGACCAGCCTGGCCAACATGGCAAAACCTCGTCTCTACTAAAAATACAAAAATTAGCCAGGCATTGTGATGCGCACCTGTAATCCCAGCTACTACTCAGGGAGGCTGAGGCAGGAGAATCACTTGAACCCGGGAGGTGGTGGTTGCAGTGAGCTGAGATCACACCACTGCACTCCAGCCTGGGCGACAGAGTGAGACTCCCATCTCAAATAATAATAATTTTTTAATTAATTGAAGGAGATGGTGGGGAAACCAAGTCATACAAAAGGGGTTGCAGAGTCATTCCTGTAGGGGTCCAGCCGGTAACCTAATGAGCCTGCCCAGGGGTCAGCGTAGACTCACGAACACCCTGTCCACTCTAGCTAAGGTAACAACTGCTTCCCAGGCCTCTCTGTTCTTGCCATGTGGTCTACAAATGCAGTTTTGCCAGAAACTCCAGGCGTATTTCAAGATTAGCTAGAAATTGGGATTTTATTACAACAAATACCCTACTTTGAAAAGCTGATTAGTAGAAAAAATAACCACTATATAATACAAATAAGCCATGTCCATAGGCAGCAGTGAGCCCATGGGCCACCCACTTGCAACATCTGTCGTAAAAACTAAATAAGATATAGATAGATCTTAGGACAGACCTTCTAGATTCATAAATGGGAGTTATGATGTAGTCACCAGGTACTGTAGTGAATGCCGTAAAAAATACAGATGGGGTTAGGTGGGGTGGCTTATACCTGTAATCTCAGCACTTTGGGAGGCCGAGGGAGGTGAACCACTTGAGGTCAGGGGTTCGAGACCAGCCTGGGAAACATGGTGAAATGCCGTCTCTACTATAAATACAAAAATTAGCTGGACGTGGTAGTGGGCGCCTGTAATTCCAGCTACTTAGGAGGCTGAGGTGAAAGAATCGCTTGAACCCAGGAGGCAGAGGTTGTAGTGAGCCGAGATCAACCCACTGCACTCAGCCTGGGTGACAGAGCAAGACTTTGTCTCAAAAAATATACGTGTGTGTGTGTGTGTATATATATATATATATATAGTATATATATTTGTGTGTATATTGTGTATATACATATGTATATACACACAAATATATTTGTGTATATATAAAAGATATATTTTTGTGTATATTTTTTGGGGAGAGGGGGAAAAAAAGGAAGACAAAGTTATGACCAGACACCTGGTCTTTTTTTCTTCTCTGTCTCTCTCTTTTTTTTTTTTTTTTTTTTTTTTTAGAGACAGGGCCTCTCTCTGTTGCCCAGGCTGGAGTGCAATGGCACAATCACAGCTCACTGCAGCCTCAGTCTCCTGGGTTCAAGCAATCTTCCTACCTCAACCTCCCAAGTAGCTGGGACTGCAGGCTTGTGCCACAGCCTTTTTAATTAAAAAAAAAAAAAAGAGAGAGAGAGAAAGAAAAAGCAAACAAGGGCTGTTCTTTCCTATGCTTTTGGTTTTTCTGAAGTATATTAGTTTGCAATTTCAGCCTTCTTGCTCACCTTGAATCCTCCACCCCTCTGCATGTTGTACCTGTTCTCAGCTGTATTAGGAGTCAGTATAATAGGATTATTTCCGGTTGCCTTGGTTTTCCTTTCAGCTGGGAACCAAATTAAGTGTCTCAGTAAAATAACCCATCTCCTAGCACCCACCCAAAAAATTGGGAGTTACTTTTCCTTGGCCCGTGAGGTCTCTGGATACCAGCTTCTACACATAAGCAGCAATAGCAGTAGTAGTTCAGCTTTATATACAAAGTTATCTGAGATTCTCAGCAGGAGCTGGCATGCACACATAGCAAAAGTGTCCACTTTTAAAAAATATATTCACTGGCCGGGCGCAGTGGCTCACGCCTATAATCCCAGCAATTTGGGAGGCCGAGGTGGGCGGATCACTTAAGGTCAGGTGTTCAAGACCAGTCTGGCCAACATGGTGAAACCCCATCTCTACTAAAAATACAAAAATTACCTGGGCATGGTGGCGGATGCCTGTAGTCCCAGCTACTTGGAGGCTGAGGCAGGAGAAATGCTTGAACCCGGGAGGGGGAGGTTGCGGTGAGCCAAGATTGTGCCACTGCACTCCAGCCTGGGTGACAGAGCAAAACTCCATCTCAAAAAAAAAAAAAAAAAAAGAATACACACAAACACACACAAGTTCCCCCCAAAGGAAAAAGGTACTTTGTATTGTGATAAATATATTGACTCATTTAAGCTCTCCCAAATAAATACAAGGTGAACGTTTAAGATGCTATGAGTAGGTGGCACAGTTGTGGAAAGAGAGGGGCTTTGGAGTCTGGGAAGCATGGAGACAAGTCCTCCTTACCCATCTGGGTGGCCCTAAGCAACTATCTTTCAGAGCCTCGAGGTCATCTTTAAATGTGGATAATGATCCCCCTGGCACGGTGATGATGAAATAACATATATAAACCACCTGGCACAGAGACTGTTCAATAAATAGCAGATCCTTTTTTTTTTCTCGCCTAGAGTTCAGTGGCAAGATCACGGCTCACTGCAACCTCAGCCTCCTGGAGCTCAAGCAGTCCTCCCACTTCAGCCTTCTGAGTAGCTGGGACTACAGGCATGTGCACCACCACGCCTGGCTAATTTTTGTATTTTTTGGTAGAGACAGGGTTTTGCCATGTTGCCCAGGCTGGTCTCAAACTCCTAGGCTTAAGCAATCTGCCCACCTCGGCCTCCCGAAGTGCTGGGATTATAGGTGTGAGCCACCGTGCCCAGCATAGCAGTTATTATACTTTCCATGATGAATGGAGTAATCTTTCCAGCAGTAATCTTTGGGGTGGGAAGGGGTACTTGCACACACACACATCCCCCATCCCAGAGATTGTGAGGCATGCTCCCTAGTCCCCCTGGGAGTGACTGCCTTGGAAAAAATTGTTCCTGAGGGGCAGGATGGAGGGTCACAATCCCTCATCCTTTTCCACCATGAGGTGGAAAAATGGTCAAGAGTCTCTGCCTTAAAAATGGAGCTTAGGAGATAAAACCCACCATCTAGGGGCCATTATCACCATGTTACCTACTGAAATGAGTTGACCACAGGACAAACCTCAAATAAGAACAAATAACAAAAATGATCTGTTTGCAAGTATTACAGACCTGTACCAGAAAAGAAGTACCTTCCAATTTCTAGCACTCAAAATATGAAAGAAACGTTTAGGAAAACATTTAGAGAAGAAACATTTAGTACTCAAAACGTGCTCAATGTTTGCCAAATGGCCCCAGGATACTTTGACAGACCACATGCTTTGAGTTTTGTCAGTAATCCTGGAAATCTGTGATAGAATCTTAATGTGCACCATGCAAAGTTTAATATCACATTTCTGTTGAATAATCACTGTGAGGCCGGGTGCGGTGGCTCATGCCTGTAATCCCAGCACTTCGGGAGGCTGAGGTGGGCGGATCACTTGAGGTCAAGACTTTGAGACCAGCCTGACCAATCTGGTGAAAACCCGTCTCTACTAAAAATACAAATTTAGCCAGGTGTGGTGGCGCATGCCTGTAATCCCAGCTACTCGGGAGGCTGAGACAGGAGAATCGCTTGAACCCTAGAGGCAGAGGTTGCAGTGAGCCGAGATCGCACCTTTACACTTCAGCCTGGGCAACAAGAGTGAAATGCTGTCTCAAAAAAAAAATTAATTAAAAAAAAATTAAACATGCTCTTTGAGGATCCCCCAAGGTGTGGATCTGGGAAATGAACCATAGAATAGAAAGGAGCAAAAACACAGATTAAGGGAACCTGATACGTTGGGATACAGGGGCCAAGACCTTTGTCATTCAGTATGTGAAAATGTCAGGTTGTGCAAGTGAGAAACAACTTAAAACCTTAAAATCAGAAGATCACTCCCCACTGACACTGCAGATTAAAAGATACTAATCACTGGCCGGGCGCGGTGGCTCATGCCTGTAATCCCAGCATTTTGGGAGGCCGAGGCGGGTGGATCACGAGGTCAGGAGATGTAGACCATCCTGGTTAACACAGGGAAACCCTGTTTCTACTAAAAATACAAAAAATTAGCCTGCCGTGGTGGTGGGCGCCTGTAGTCCCAGCTACTCGGGAGGCTGAGGCAAGAGAATGGAGTGAACCCGGGAGGCAGAGCTTGCAGTGAGCGGAGATCGCGCCACTGCATTCCAGCCTGGGGACAGAGCGAGACTCCATCTCGAAAATAAATAAATAAATAAATAAATAAATAAATAAATAATAAAAGATACTAATCACCTCAACGGAAGCTGCTGGAGAGCTCCTTTAATTCAACTAATCAACAATATTATGCAACGGCTTTTTTTTTTAACATGTTCAAGGATCATACATTTTACTCAGACTTTTATATAATTTGGCAGGGAATCAAGGCATATTAGGAAATTCACAGAAACCATAAACATAAAAAAATGCATAAGTCCTCAGTTCAGTAACCACACAAATATTTCCGAGAACACATCCAAAGCCACTTTCCCTTCTGCAAAGCTGTTATAAAATGTACTTAGCGCCGGGCATGGAGGCTCACGCCTGGCTTACAGGCGGGCACCTGTAATCCCAGCTACTTGGGAGGCTGCGGCAGAGAATCGCTTGAAGCTGGGAGGTGGAGGTTGCAGTGAGCCGATATTACACCCTGGCCCTCCAGCCTGAATGACAAAGTGAGACTCTGTCTCAAAAAAAATAATAATAATAAAATAAATAAAAAATGTACTTAGCAAGCCAGGCGTGATGGCTCACTCCTGTAATCCCAGCACTTTGGGAGGCCAAGGCAGGTGGATCACATGTGGTCAGGAGTTTGAGACCAGCCTGGACAACATGGAGAAACCCCGTCTCTGCTAAAAATACAAAATTATCTGGGTGTGGTGGCACATGCCTGTAATCCCAGTTACTTGGGAGGCTGAGGCAGGAGAATCTGTTGAACGTGGGAGGCAGAGGCTGCAGTGAGCCGACATCACGCCACTGCACTCCAGCCTGGGCAACAAAGCGAGACTCTGTCTCAAAAAAACAAAAAAACAACAACAAAAAAAAACAAATGTACTTAGCACAGACCTACCTCTTCTGCTCTAGGTGGATTTATAGAAAAATTTTAAATCAACAGATTTTTAAGACGTTTGCATAGAAGGAATGAATATGAATGTTAAATCAAAATCCTGGTAATCTGATTGTGCTATAAATGTGAAATATCACAAACAATTAATTGGAAGGACATGCAAACAAAAACAAGAACTGAGCCACCTCTGCTTCCTAACATCATTCATCCTTCAGGTGTAATATTTAAGGTATGTGCTTCATTACAAAACGTATTTCTGGCTGGGCATGGTGGCTCATGCCTGTCATCCCAGCACTTTGGGAGGCTGAGGCGGGCAGATCACCTGAGGTCAGGAGTTAGAGACCAGCCTGGCCAACATGGTGAAACCACTTCTCTACTAAAACTACAAAAACATTAGCTGGGTGTGGTGGTGGACGCCTGTAATACCAGCTACTTCGGAGGTTGAGGCAGGAGAATCACTTGAACCCGGGAGGCAAAGGTCACAGTGAGCTGAGATGGCGCCATTGCACTCGAGCCTGGGTGACAAGAGCGAGACTCTGTCTCAAAAACAAAAACGAAAGGTATTTCTGTAACCACTCACCACTATAAGTGTATACGTGCAGGCCGGGTGCAGTGGCTCACACCTGTAACCCCAGCACTTTGGGAGGCCGAGGCGTGCGGATCACGAGGTCAGGAGATCAAGACCGTCCTGGCTAACACAGTGAAACCCCGTCTCTACTAAAAATACAAAAAATTAGCCGGGTGTGGTGGCGGGCGCCTGTAGTCCCAGCTACTTGGGAGGCTGAGGCAGGAGAATGGCGTGAATCTGGGAGGTGGAGCTTGCAGTGAGCCGAGATCGTCCCACTATACTCCAGCCTGGACAACAGAGCAAGACTCCGTCTCAAAAAAAAAAAAAAGTGTATACGTGCAGAGAACTAAATATCTCAGCATGCACGTGTGTGAGTTTGTGCGCGTGCATTCCCTTTTGGAAGAAAAAATACAAAATGTTCATATACATATTTCATATAAATTTATTATAGGATGGACTTAGATCTCCTTTTTTTTTTTTTCCCCAAAAATATATCTAACTAGGTTTTCAGTACTTGTGGGTTCAGGGTGGCTTTCTTAGTGCTTCTCAGTTCAAATGTTAGTTTCTTCCACCTCTTCTGCAGTATCAGTGAAGTCTTTTTTCCCAGCTTGGATCAGCGAAAGGATTTAAAATCTGCTAATTTGGCCAGGTGTGGTGGTTCACGCCTGTAATCCTAACACTGGGAGGCCAAGGCGGGCAGATCGCAAGGTCAGGAGTTCGAGACCAGCCTGACCAACGTGGTGAAACCCCGTCTCTACTAAAAATACAAAAATTAGTCAGGCGTGGTGGCATGCGCCTGTAATCCCAGCTACTCAGGAGGCTGAGGCAGGAGAATCACTTGAACCTGGGAGGCAGAGGTTGCAGTGAGCTGAGATCGTGCCACTGCATCCCAGCTTGGGCAACAGAGCAAGACACTGTCTCAAAAAAAGATAATAATAAAATATGCAAATTTATCCACAAAACGTATGACAATGGTTTAGCACCTTTTTTGCTAGGATGTCAAAATCCAGCAATAAAGTTGTTCTAACCAGATTTGAACTAGTTTTGGTGTTTTTTTTGTTTTTTTGAGACGGAGTTTCGCTCTGTCACCCACGCTGGAATGCAGTGGCATGATCTCAGCTCACTGCAAGCTCCACCTCCTGGGTTCACGCCATTCTCCTGCCTCAGCCTCCCGAGTAGCTGGGACTACAGGTACCCACCACCACACCCGAATAATTTTTTGTATTTTTAGTAGAGATGGGGTTTCACTGTGTTAGCCAGGATGGTCTCAATCTGACCTCGTGATCCGCCTGTCTCAGCCTCCCAAAGTGCTGGGATTACAGGCGTGAGCCACTGCACCCGGGCCTAGAACTAGAATATCATATATCAAATCTAAGCAGTCAAATCTTGCCCAAGTCTTAGTGATTCAAATACCCTTTGGGGACCAGTTCCCTTTCAAGCACTTCACTGGTATTTTCTTTCAAGGAGTTATGAGTGCATATGTCAAGAATTTTTTGGCTGGGTGCGGTGGCTCACGCCTGTAATCCCAGCACTTTGGGAGGCCAAGGCAGGTGGATCACCTGAGGTCAGGAGTTCAAGACCAGCCTAGCCGACATGGTGAAACACTGTCTCTACTAAAAATACAAAAAGTTAGCCAGGCTTGGTGGTGGGCGCCTGTAATCCCAGCTACCAGGGAGGCTGAGGTAGGAGAATCAGTGGAACCCGGAAAGCAGAGGGTGGCGGTGAGCTGAGATTGTACCACTGTACTCCAGCCTGGGCAACAGAGCGAGACTCCATCTGAAAAAAAAAAAAAAAAAAAGGAATTTTTTAGTTGTAAGAGACTGTTAAGTAGTGAACCCTAATTAAACAAGGCTAAGGGGAAGAAAGGAGATTTATGAGCTCATAGAACTTAATTGTCCAGGTAAGGTTCGTGTCAGTATCATCAGAAACTCAGGCACTCTCTCTCCTTCTGTCAGTTCTGCTTTCCATTCTCAGGCAGACCCACCCCTTGCGGCAATGTAACTGCCAGCAGTTCCAGGCTTAGGTGGTCTTTTCTCAGCAACTCCCACAAAGCCTTGCTCTTACAAATATTTCCGTAAAACCTGGACCTGACTCTGGCCAGAACTGTGTCACACTGTTACGGGTGGAGGGTGTCCAGGTTCTTGACGTTTTGAAAAAAGAATTGGACGAAACGCACAAAGCAATGAAAGAAAAGCACAGATTTATTGAAACGAAAGTACACTCCACAGAGTAGGGAGCAGGTTAGAGGAAGTGACTCAACAATGCTGGTTACAGAATGTTCCGGGGTTTAAATACCCTTCAGAGGTTTCCCATTGGTATGCCCTATGTAAATGAAGAGGGTAAGTGAAGTTACAAAGTTATTTACTTGGCATACACCCCATGCAAATGAAGAGGATGTTTCCTGCCATAGCTGAAGTGAAGTTACAAAGTTATTTAGTTGGGCATAGAAAGTTGGGGTTTTGGCCTGGGGGTGGGAGAGCGGGGAGGGCTCATGCCGGTAATCCAAACACTTTCGGAGGCCGAGGTGGGCGGACCTTTGGCCAACATAGTAAAACTCCGTCTCTACTAAAAATACAAAAATTAGCCTAGCATGGTGGGGGGTGCCTGTAATCCCAGCTACTTGGGAGGCTGAGGCAGGAGAATTGCTTGAACCCGGGAGGCGGAAGTTGCAGTGAGCCAAGATCAGGCCACTGAACTCCATCTAGAAAAAAAAAAAGACAGTTAATTGGGGTTTTTCCCTTTTATTTAGTTCTAGGAAGTATGTATGTTTGTTTGTTTATTTATTAAAACAGAGTCTCACTTTGTTGCCCAGGCTGTAGTGCAGTGGTAGGATCTTGGCTCACTGCAACCTCTGCCTCCCAGGTTCAAGCGATTTTCCTGCCTCAGCCTCCCAAGTAGCTGGGATTACAGGTGCTCACCACCACACCAAGCTAATTTTTCTATTTTTAATAGAGATAGAATTTCACCATGTTGGCCAGGGTGGCCTCGAACTCCTGACCTCAGGTGATCCACCGGCCCCGGCCTCCCAAAGTGCTGGGATTACAGGTGTGAGCCACTGCACTCGGCCTAGTTCTAGGAAGTTTTTAGGTTCCCTGCCTCCAGACCCCATTCTCCTGCATCAACATAAGCATCCTGAATCAATCATCCAGGCAGGACGGGCAGGTTATACAGTTTTGTTGTAAACAGTTATGTTAAGGCCAGGCACGGTGGCTCACACCTGTAATCCCAGCACTTTGGGAGGCCAGGGTGGGCAGATCACTTGAGGCCAGGAGTTCGAGACCAGCCTGGCCAACACGGTGAAACCCCATCTCTACCAAAAATACAAAAATTACCCAGGTGTGGTGGCATGCACCTGTAACCTCAGCTACTCGGGAGGCTGAGGGAGGAGAATCGCTTGAACCCAGGAGGCAGAGGTTGCAGTGAGCTGAGATTGGCCACTGCACTCCAGCCTGGGCAACACAGCCAGACTTTGGATCAAAAAAAAAAAAAGAACAATGCTCCTTGATAGCTGCTGTTCTACAACACAGAGACTAAGGAGTATTTAAAGATGATCCTCAAAGATGTCCATGTGGTGGCCAGGCGCAGTGGCTCACGCCTGTAATCCCAGCACTTTGGGAGGCCAAGGCGGGTGGATCACGAGGTCAGGAGATCAAGACCATCCTAGCTAACAGGGTGAAACCTCATCTCTACTAAAAAATACAAAAAATTAGCCGGGTGTGGTGGTGGGTGCCTGTTGTCCCAGCTAGTCGGGAGGCTGAGGCAGGAGAACAGCGTGAACCCGGGAGGCGGAGTTTGCAGTGAGCCGAGATCACGTCACTGCACTCCAGCCTGGGCAACAGAGTGAGACTCCGTCTCAAAAAAAAAAAAAAAGAGGAAGAATCAAATTCAGGGCTGGGTGCAGTGGCTCATGCCTGTAATCCCAGTACTTTGGGAGGCCGAGGCAGACAGATCACCTGACGTCAGGAGTTAGAGACCGGCCTGGCCAACATGGTGAAACCCCATCTCTACTAAAAATATAAAAATCAGCCGGGCGTGGTGGCTGGTGCCTGTAATCCCAGCTACTTGGGAGGCTGAGGCAGGAGAAGTGCTTGAACCTGGGAGGCAGAGGTTGTAGTGAGCCAAGATTGTGCCATTGTGCTCCAGCCTGGGCGACAAGAGCAAGACACCATCTCACACACACACATACACACACACACCAAAAAGGTGAAGAATCTGGCTGGTCATGGTGGCTCACACCTGTAATCCCTGCAGTGGGATTACGCCAAGACAGGTGGATCACCTGAGGTCAGGAGTTCGAGACCAGCCTGGCCATCATGATAAAACCCCGTATCTACTAAAAATACAGAAGTTAGCCGGGCGTGGTGGCCCACACCTGTAATCCCAGCTACTTGGGAGGCTGAGGCAGGAGAATCACTTGAACCTAGGAGGCAGAGGTTGCATTGAGCCAAAATCACCGCACTGCACTCTGGCCTGGGTAACAGAGTGCGACTCCACCTCAAAAATATAAAAGAAGAAGAATCTAATTTGGTAGGTTTAGGGTGAGGCCTGAGGTTTTGCACTTCTTACAAATTGTTAGGCCCTGCCAGTGCTGCTGCTCCAGGAGCCACACTTTGAGAAGTGACATTCCTCTAGAGAATATCTAATTTGCCACCTTTAAACCCTATTCCTGCGGCCAGGTGCAGTGGCTCACACCTGTAATCCCAGCAGTTTGGGAGGCTGAGACTGGGTGGATCACGAGGTCAGGAGATTGAGGCCATCCTGGCTAACACGGTGAAACCCCGCCTCTATTAAAAAAAATACAAAAAAATCAGCTTGGCGTGGTGGTGAGCGCCTGTAGTCCCAGCTACTCGGGAGGCTGAGGCAGGAGAATGGCGTGTACCCGGGAGGCAGAGCTTGCAGTGAGCCGAGATCGCGCCACTGCACCGCAGCCTGGGCGATAGAGGGAGACTCTTGTCTCAAAAACAACAACAAAAAAACCCTATTCCTTTTCTTATGGTTTCTGTATTTTCACCTATAAAAGAATAAGATAAACAGGGCACGGTGACTAATGCTTGTAATCTCAGCACTTTAGGAGGCCGAGGCAGGTAGATTGCTTGAGGACAGGAGTTCAAGACCAGCCTGACCAACATGGTGAAACTCCGTCTCTACTAAAAATACAAAAATTAGCCGGGTGTGGTGGCAGGCACCTGTAATCCCAGCTACTCGGGAGGCTGAGGCAGGAGAATCACTTGAACCTGGGTGGCAGAGGTTGCATCGCGCCACTGCACTCCAGCCTGGGTGACAGAGCAAGACTCCACCTCAAAAAAAAAAAAAAAAAAAAAAAAGAAAAAGAATACGATATTGGGATTTTACAGTGCTTCCAAACAGAAAAACAGCAATGGTAAAATATGGCAGTTTAAAAATAGCCACATCCAGCCAGGCGTGGTGCCTCATGCCTGTAATCCCAGCACTTTGGGAGGCCGAGATGGGTGGATCACCTGAGGTCAGGAGTTTGAGACTAGCCTGGCCAACATGGCGAAACCCCATCTCTACTAAAAATAAAAAAATCAGTCGGGCGTTGTGGCATGTACCAGTAATCCAGCTACTCGGGGGCTGAGGCTGGAGGATCACTTGAACCTGGGAGACAGAGGTTGCAGTGAGCCGAGATCGTGCCACTGCACTCCAGCCTGGGCAACAGAGTGAGACTCTGTCTCAAAAAAAAAAAAAAAAAAAAAAGTCACGTCCTTTCTTCATCAAAACAATTCTCGTTTTGAGGGTGGCGGGGGGCGTGGCGGGGGCTGGGTGGTGTGAGTTTCAGAGGGCTATGATAGACCACTAGTGACAACTTGTGGCTAGTTCTTATCATTACAACCACATTTTGCGTTCCCTTTCAAATGTAACACAATTACAAAAATCAACATTGGGTATTCTGTTTCATTTACATAGTTTTGTGAAACTAAAATGTGTTTAACTTTTCATTTTGAGATGATTATAGATTCATCAGAGGGTCCCAAGAAATGTATAGAGAAGTTCCACGGACCCTTCTCTCAGCCTCCCCCAATGTTAACGTATTAAATATCAAAACCAAGAAAGTGACATTGGTACAGTCTATAGATCTAATGCAGTTTTCACAGTTATACCTGCTCTCCTTTGTGACAAAAACACTTTGACATATCAAGGAAGATGCATCAGGCCAACAAGAATCTCTTTCTTTGGTGGTTAAATAATATTAAATTCAACAACCAACTAGAAATTCTTAGTTTTGTAATAAAGCAAAATGAATCTCAGCATTCTACAACTTACAGTTTTGTTGAAACAAATCTTGTTGCCCAGGCTAGAGTGGTGCCATCATGACTCACTGCAGCCTCGACCTCCCAGCTCACGGCTCGAATGATCCTCCCACCTCAGCCTCCTGGGTGGACGGAACTACAGGGACACAACGCAACACCCAATTTTTTTTTTTTTTTTTTGAGACAGCGTCTCACTCTGTCACCCAGGCTAGAGTCTGGAGTGCAGTGGCGTGATCACGGCTCACTGCAATCTCCGCCTCCCAGGTTCAAGCAGCTCTCCTGCTTCAGCCTCCTGAGTATCTGGGACTACAGACATGCCACACCTGGCTAATTTTTTTTTTGTATTTTTAGTAGAGACAGGGTTTTGTCATGTTGGCCAGGCTGGTCTCAAACCCCTGACTTCAGGAGATCCACCGGCCTCGGCCTCCTAAAGTGCTGGGATTACAAGCGTGAGCCACCACACCCAGCCCCCAACTGATTTCTTGTACTTTTTTTTGTAGAGATGAGGTTTTGCCAGGCAGGTCTCGAACTCCTGACCTCAAGTGATCTAGCCACCATGGACTCCCAAAATGCTGGGATTACCGGTGTGAGTGACCACATGAGGCCTCTAGCTTTGTGTGTGTGTGTGTGTCTGTGTGTGTGTGTGAGAGAGAGAGAGAGAGAGAGAGTTTCACTCTTGTTGCTCAGGGTGGAGTGCAATGGTGCAATCTCGGCTCACCATAACTTCCGCCTCCCAGATTCAAGCAATTCTCCTGCCTCAGTCTCCCAAGTAGCTGGGATTACAGGCATGTGCTGCCACGCCCAGCTAATTTTGTATTTTTAGTAGAAATGGGGTTTCTCAATGTTGGTCAGGCTGGTCTTGAACTACCAACCTCAGGTGATCCATCTGCTTCAGCCCTCCAAAGTGCTGGGATTACAGGCATGAGCCGCTGCATCCAGCCATTTTCTTCTTTTTTTTTTTTTTGAGACGAAGTCTCGTTCTTGTCATCCAGGCTGGAGTGCAGTGGTGCAACCTTGGCTCATTGCAACCTCTGCCTCCCAGGTTCAAGTGATTCTCCTGCCTCAGCCTCCCGAATAGCTGGGATTACAGGCTCCTGCCACCACGCCCAGCTAATTTTAGTATTTTTAGTAGAGACGGGGTTTCGTCATGTTGGCCAGACTTGTCTCAAAGGCCTGACCTCAGGTGATCCACTCGCCTCAGCCTCCCAAAGTGTTGGGATTACAGGCGTGAGCCACCGTGCCCGGCTTAGCTTTCTTCTTTTGCTCAGGATTACTTTGGATATTTGGGGTCACTTTGGTTCCACATGAATTTTAGGATTTTTTTTTCTATCTCTGTGAAAATGTCATTGGTATTTTGATAGGGATTGAAATGAATCTGTAGATCACTTTGGACAGCGTGGTCACTGAAGGGAAAAACACCACGACAACAATGACACAGAAGACTTCTGTAACCAAATGTGTAGGGATTTCTCCCCACACACCAAGCAACCAATCAATTCTACATCAGACATCTGCTGGGTGTCCTCCGACTTTTTTTTTTTTTTTTTGGTGGGGGGGACACAGAGTCTCTGTCGCCCAGGCTGGAGTGCCATGGTGTGATCTCGGCTCACTGCAACATCCGCCTCCCGGGTTGAAGTGATTCTCCTGCCTCAGCCTCCTGAATAGCTGGGATTACAGGTGCCTGCTACCATGCCTGGGTAATTGTTGTATTTTTAGTAGAGACAGGGTTTCACCATGTTGTCCAGGCTGGTCTTGAACTTCTGACCTCACGTGATCCACCCTCCTTGGCCTCCCAAAGTTCTGGGATTACAGGCATGAGCCACTGCACCCGGCATTTTTTTTTTCCTTTTAAACAAGGTCTAGCTCTGTTGCACAGGCTGGAGTGCAGTGGCTCAATCTCAACCTCTCAGACTCAAAGTGATCCTCCCACCTCAGCTTTCCAAGTAGCTGGACCACAGGCAACTGCTATCATGCCTGGCTGTTTTTGTTTTGTTTTGTTTTTCTTTTTTTGAGACGGAGTCTTGTTCTGTCACCCAGGCTGGAGTGCAATGGCGCGGTCTAGGTTCACTGCAGCCTCCACATCCCAGGTTCAAGCGAATTTCTTGCCTCTGCCTTCTGAGTAGCTGGGACTACAGGGACACACCGCCATGCTTTGATAATTTTTGTATTTTTAGTAGAGACAGGGTTTCACAATGTTGGCCAGGCTGGTCTGAAACTCCTGAGCGCAAGTGATCTGCCCGCCTTGGCCTCCCAAAGTGCTGGATTACAGGTGTGAGCCACAGCACCTGGCCTGTTTTTGTATTTTTTATAGAGACAGGCTTTTGCCATGTTAACCAGGCTAGTCTCGAACTCCTGAACTCAAGCAATCTACCTGCCTTGGCCTCCCAAAGTGCTGGGATTACAGGCATGAGGCACCACGCCCAGCCTCAATTCTGACAGTATCTACCTCACTGATATAGCATCAGGCCCCACAGCTGAGGGCTCACTCCCACCAAGCAGCCCTCTCCCTTCCCACCAGTCACAAATCTGAGCCTCCAGAACTTCTGACTTGTTTCAACTTGGTGTTCCCACAACCCTCTCTTTGGGTTCATTTAATTGCTAATGCAGCTTAGAGAATCCAGGGAAACACATTTACTGGTTTATTATAAAGGATGTTACCGGGCAAGAGATGATGGCTCACGCCTGTAATCCTAGCACTTTGGGAGGCAAAGGCAGGCAGATTACCTGAGGTCAGGAGTTTGAGACCAGCCTGGACAACAAGGCAAAACCTTGTCTCTACTACAAATCCAAACATTAGCCTGGTGTGGGGGCTCACACCTGTAATCCCAGCTACTCAGGAGGCTGAGGCAGGAGAATCCCTTGAACCTAAGAGGCAGAGCCTGAAGTAAGCTGAGATTGCACCACTGCACTCCAGCCTGGGCTACAGAGTGAGACTCTGTCTCAAAAAACAAAACAAAAAAACCACACACACACACACACACAAGGATGGCATCCGCTCACACTTTGGGAGGCCAAGGCAGGTGGATCACTTGAGGTCAGGACTTCAAGACCAGCCTGGCCAACATGGTGAAACCCCTTCTCTATTAAAAATCCAAAAAGTAGCCAGGCATGGTGGTGGGTACCTGTAATCCCAGCACTTTGGGAGGCTGAGGTGGGCAGATCACTTGAGATCAGGAGTTCAAGACCAGCCTAGCTAATATGGAGAAATTCTGTCTCTATTTAAAAATACAAAAATTTTGTGTTTTTTGTATTAAATACAAAAAATACAGCCAGGCGTGATAGCACAGTAATCCCAGCTACTTGGGAGGTTGAGTCAGGACAATCACTTGAACCTAGGAAGCAGAGGTTGCAGTGAGCCAAGATTACACCACTGCACTCCAGCCTGGGCGACAGAGCAAGACTGTCTAAAAAAAATAAAAAATAAATAAAAAAGATGTTACCAAGGATACAGATGAAGAGATGCATAGGGTGAGGTGTGGGGAAAGGAGCTCAGAGCTTCCCTGACCTTCTTGGGTCAGCCACCCTCCAGGAACCTCCCCGCGTTCAGCTCTCTGGAAGTTCCCTGAACCCTGTGCTCTTAGGCACTGGATAGTTGTGACGAACAACCAGACAGAAACATGACTGGACACAAAGGCCATGATCTAACAGACGAAGTGGAGAAACAGAGCAAGGCTCCAATTCTTCATGCTTTCTGTGGCCCCTTCTTCCAGGGTATATGGCAGGATCTCCTCTGAAGTAGGGGGTATTGTGACCTGCAATCAAAGTAGGTTAGACGACATTCCTTCTTCCAGGATATGGGGTAGACCCCTTCTGAAATGGGAGTATTGTCACCTACTGTCAGACAAGGTACGTCACCGAATTTACTTTTTTTTTTTTTGGAGACGGAGTCTCGCTCTGTCGCCAGGCTGGAGTGCAGTGGTGAGATTTTGGCTCGCTGTAACCTCCTCCTCCTGGCTTCAAGCGATTCTCCTGCCTCAGCCTCCTGAGTAGCTGGGACTACAGGTACATGCCACCATGCCCAGCTAATTTTTGTATTTGTAGTAGAAATGGGGTTTCATCATGTTGACCAGGTTGGGTCTTGACCTCGTGATCCACCCACCTTGGCCTCCCAAAGTGCTGGGATTACAGGCGTGAGCCACTGTGCCTGGCCACAGAACTTTATAGCCAACTGCAAGAAGAAAGGTGAGAAGATTCCTGCCTTGGGGAGAAAAATGGCAGGAGAAAGACAGGTTGTTTTCCAAGACCTGATTCAGAAATCTTGGCTCACAGCATCCTCTGCATCCCAGGTTCAAGCAATTATTGCACCTCAGCCTCCCAAGTAGCTGAGACTACAAGTGCATGCCACCACACCTGGCTAGTTTTTGTATTTTCAGTAGAGATGAGGTTTCACCATATTGCTCAGACTGGTCTTGAACTCTTGGCCTCAAGTGATCCAGCCACCTCAACCTCCCAAAATGCTGGGATTACAGGCATGAGTCACCGCACTCGGCCGACTTGGATTTTTTTTTTTTTTTTTTGAGACGGAGTCTCAATCTGTTGCCCAGGCTGGAGTGCAGTGGCGTGATCTTGGCTCACTGCAAGCTCTGCCTCCCAGGTTCAGGCCATTCTCCTGCCTCAGCCTCCAGAGTAGCTGGGACTACAGGCGCCTGCAACCACACCCGGCTAATTTTTTGTATTTTTAGCAGAGACAGGGTTTCACTGTGTTAGCCAGGATGGTCTCGATCTCCTGCCCTCGTGATCTGTCTGCCACGGCCTCCCAAAGTGCTGGGATTACGGCGTGAGCCACCGCGCCCGGCAACGACATGGAATTTTTTGTTGAGTGGGAGGGGAAGACAGTCTCATTGTGTCATCCAGGCTGGAGTGCAGTGGCACAACCTCGGCTCACTGCAACCTCCGCCTCCTGGGCTCAAGCGATTCTCTTGCCTGAGCCTCCCAAGTAGCTGGAACTATAGACATCCACCACTATGCCCAGGCTAATTTTTGTATTTTGTTTTTTTTAGAGACAGGGTTTCACCATGTTGCCCATACTGGTTTCAAACTCCTGGGCTCAAGCGATCCACCCACCTTAGCCTCCCACAGTGCTGGGATTACAGGTGAGTGACACTGTGCCCGGCCAGATGGCATGAATTTGACAGGCATCGTTATGACCTGAAGGTCCTTCTGCAGACAGACTCTTATGCTTTAGGGAATAAGAACATTATAAAATTAGAAGGGTTTTTTTTTGAGACAGTCTCACTCTGTCGCCCAGGCTGGAGTGCAGTGGCACAATCTCGGCTCACTGCAACCTCTGCCTCCCAGGTTCAAGCGATTCTCCTGCCTCAGCCTCCAGAGTAGCTGGAATTACAGGCGGCTGCCACCACACCTGGCTAATTTTTCCATTTTTAGTAGAGACGGGGTTTCACCATGTTGGCCAGGCTGGTCTCGAACTCCTGACCTTGTGATCCACCCACCTTGGCCTCCCAAACTGCTGGGATTACAAGAGTTTTTTTAAAAGCCAGATTTTATTTCTATTTAAAAACAATGCTCAGGAGACGTAGTTCCACAGACGAAGATGCCAGGGTTCAATGTACAGCTACAGCGAGGTGCTAGCGATTATTGAGTGAGTCATGGAAGGCTCTGTAGTTCCTTGGAGACTTCCGCTTTTTCGTATCACTCCTAGTCTTAGCCTCGTGGTTTTCTGCAAGTTCTCATCGACTGTAACCGTACACAGGGCTGTCACTCCAGTGAGGACAACAAAAAAAGCACCTATGGCTATCATTGTTAATCCAGTAGAGAAAACCACAGAGTCAGAGGGGTCCTGTAGAACAACAATGAGTCCCAGAATCACAGTCGATAACCCTAAGCAGGTGACAAGCAGACATTCAGAGCAAGACAAGCATCGGAACTCCCGTCTTCTGGATAGATTCATCCATGGATAAGTTTGGATAGGTTGGTACATGGTGATTTTTTGCTGCAGTGGTTAAGGGAAGAAAAAGTCTATGAAAGCTCAAATACAAAAAGTGTAAATAGAATCTTTTCTTCTTTTCTGTGAATTGCATCTACTATGCATTCTTTTTCTTTTTTTTTTTTTTTTTTTTAAGATGGAGTCTCACTCTGTTGCCAGGCTGGAGTGCGGTGGCGCGATCTTGGCTCACTTCAAGCTCTGCCTCCCGGGTTCAAATGATGCTCCCGCCTCAGACTCCCTAGTAGCTGGGACTACAGGCGTGCGCCACCACACCCAGCTAATTGTTGTATTTTTAGTAGAGACGGGGTTTCACCATGTTGACCAGGATGGTCTCAATCTCTCGACCTCATGATCTGCCTGCCTCGGCCTCCCAAAGTGCTGGGAGTACAGGCATGACCCACCGTGCCTGGCCCTTTTTCTTTTTTTTTTTAAATGAGACAGAGTCTCACTCTGTCGCCCAGGCTGGAGTGCAGTGGTGCGATCTTATCTCACTGCAACCTCCACCTCCCGGGTTCAAGCAGTTCGCCTGCCTCAGCCTCCCGAGTAGCTGGGATTACAGGTGCCCACCACCACGGCTGGCTAATTTTCGTATTTTTAGTAGAGATGGGGTTTCATCATGTTGGCCAGGCTGGTCTCGAACTCCTCACCTCAAGTGATATGCCCGCCTCGGCCTCCCCAAATGCTGGGTTTACAGGCATAAGCACCACCCTGGGCCTACTATGCATTTTCAGTCAGAACTCCCTTCACCCTGTCTCATATCCTGAGGGTAATTTAAAGGGCTGGCCTCTAAGAGGCACCCAAATTCCCCTCTGAGGAGACTCTCAGGAGGTCAGAGTTCTTAATGGTTTAAAATACATCTTTTGGCTGGGTGCGGTGGCTCACTCACAAAAATGCTGGTAATCCCGACATTTTTTGAGGCCAAGATGGGAGGACTGCTTCAGCTTGGAAGTTCAAGACCAGCTTGGACAACATAGTGAGACCCTGCCTCTACTAAAAATTTTAATAGCCGGGCACAGTGGCTCACGCCTGTAATCCCAGCACTTTGGGAGGCCGAGGAGGGCAGATCACAAGGTCAGGAGATCGAGACCATCCTGGCTAACACGGTGAAACTCCATCTCTACTAAAAATACATAAAAATTAGCCAAGCATGGTAGCGGGCGCCTTTAGTCCCAGCTACTTGGGAGGCTGAGGCAGGAGAATGGCGTGAACCCGGGAGACGGAGCTTGCAGTGAGCCGAGATTGCACCACTGCATTCCAGCCTGGGCGACAGAGCGATATTCCTTCTCAAAAAAAATAATAATAAAAAATAAATAAAAAATTTATCCAGTTCTGGTAGAACATGCCTGTAGTCCCAGATACTTGGGAAGCTGAAGCAGGAGAATCACTTGAACCCAGGAGATGGAGGCCGCAGTGAGCTATGATTATGCCACTGTATTCCAGCCAGAGTGACAGGACAAGACCCTGTTTCAAATTTTTTAAAAAAGGAAATAAAAAGATACATCTTTACAGTGTGAAAAGAAAACAAAATCTCAGCCCCAAACTCACTATGCCTAGGGGAGAAGTTAAGCTTGGAAATCGAGTCACACAAAACAAAATCTGCCTTTCCTTTTGTTCCTAAACAGATAGCTATAAGATAGAAGGCCACACGCCTCACAACGGGGACTTTCTTACCCTGACAATGTAAATTAATAGCTTATCTTCATAGGTAGGAGACAAGAAGAGACTATAAATTGCTGACCCACCCACGCTGAGACCCATGCATATTTGATTTTTTTTTTTTTTTTTTTTGAGACGGAGTTTCACTCTTTTTGCCCAGGCTGGAGTGCAATGGTGCAATCTCGGCTCACCGCAGACCTCTGCCTCCCGGGTTCAAGCATTTCTCCTGGCTCAGCCTCCCAAGTAGCTGGGATTACAGGCGCCTGCCACCCCGTCCGGCGAATTTTTTGTATTTTTAGTAGAGACAGGGTTTCACCACGTTGTCCTGGATGGTCTCGATCTCCTGACCTCGTGATCCACCCGCCTCGGCCTCCCAAAGTGCTGGGATTACAGGCGTGAGCCACTGCACCCGGCCGCATATTTGATTTCTATGTTTATCTACAGGTCAAGTACAGATTGCCCAAGTTCAAGAGAAAGACTTGATTGTTCTTCCTCTCCTTCCTTTTCACATGCAACACGTGGATTGAGTGAGTGCTGAAAGCCTCATTACAATGCTACCCTATCCTTCTCCATTTTTTCTTTTCACCTTTCCCCTCCTGCCCACTTTTTCCCTTTAAATATTGAAGCCCTTTAAATCCTCTTTGGAAAAAGTGCTGACTCCAGATCCTCTTGTGCCTTCTGTCTATTTCCTGGGCATGTCCTCAATGTTAGCTAAAATAAACCTCTACAGTGATTGAGACCTTCTGAGACTTCTGGTTTACAAGTGAAATTTCATGAAGCTATCTCAAGACATCCAAAAAGACTGCTTCTGAAAATGAATCCTCATGCTTGGGAGGCCGAGGCAGGTGGATCGCTTGAGCCCAGGAGTTCAAGACTAGCCTGGGGAACGTGGCAAAACCCTGTCTCTACAAAAAATAAATAAATAAAATAAAATACAAAAAATTAGCCACGCATGGTGGCACGTGCCTGTAGTACCAGATACCCTGGGAGCTGAGGCTTCAGTAAGCCTTGATTGTGCCACTGCACTCCAGCCTGGGAGACAGCAAGGCCCCATCTCAATTCTAAAAAAAGAAGGCTGGGCACAGTGGCTCATGACTGTAATCCCAGCACTTTGGGAGGCCAAGGCAAGTGGATCGCCTGAGGTCAGGGGTTCGAGACCAGTCTGGCCAACGTGATGAAACCCTGTCTCTACAAAAAATACTAAAATTAGCTGGGTGTGGTAGCAGAAGCCTGTAATCCCAGCTACTGAGGAGGCTGAGGCAGGAGAATCGCTTGAACACTGGAGGCAGAAGTTACAGTGAGCCGAGATCGCACTGCTGCATTCCAGCTTGGGCAACAAGAGTAAAACTCTGTCTCAAAAAAAATAAAATAATACTACATTAATATAAAATCATGTGGACAACTGGAGTGAAAAAAAATTCAAAGAGAAAAAATGGTAAAACCTTGCTTTTTTTTTTTTTTTTTGAGACGGAGTCTCACTCTGTCACCAGTCTGGAGTGCAGTGGTGTGATCTCAGCTCACTGCAATCTCTACCTCCTGGGTTCAACTGATTCTCCTGCCTCAACCTCCCGAGTAGCTGGGACTACAGGCATGTGCCACCACGCCTGGGTAACTTTTGTATTTTTAATAGAGACAGGGTTTCACCATGTTGGCCAGGATGGTCTTGATCTCTTGACCTCGTGATCTGCCCGCCTCGGCCTTCCAAAGTGCTGAGATTTCAGGCTTGAGCCACCGCGCCCAACCGGTTTTTTTGTTTTGTTTTGTTTTTGAGACAGGGTCTTGCTCTTTTCCCCAGGCTGGAGTGCAGTGGCGCAATCTCAGCTCACTGCAACTGCTGCCTCCCAGACTCAAGTGATCCTCCCACCTCAGCCTCCCACGTAGCTGGGACTACAGGCGCCTGCCACCACCCATGGCTTATTTTTTTTGTATGTTTTTGTAGAGACGGGGTTTCACCTTGTTGCCCAAGCTGGTCTCAAACTTCTAGGGTCAGGCAATCCTCCTGCCTCGGCCTCCTAAACTGCTGGGATTACAGGTGTGAGCCACCACACGTGGCCCAGGTGTTTTCTTTAAGTGGGTGATGGTGACGATCAACTCCCTTAGGTATTTAGAGTCCAACAGATGTATTTGAGAATGGATTAGTTTTAGTTTCAAAGATCACTATTTACACAATGGCAAGTAATTATGTCTTTGCAACTGTATACACTAAACATTTTAGGTGTCAGATTAAATACTAGGTGGAACAGAGTTTGTCACAAAATTTTACGGTATGTAGGAACAAAAAAAACACTAATGAAAACAATGACAAATACTAATGGTTTTGGCCTTTTAGGTTTGAACTCACCGTTAATGGCACCATTTTATTAATTTGCCATTTCATATGATGTTTTAACCCTAAATTGCTGGTAAGTTTTGTAGCTGAATTTTCTTAGCATTTCTGGCTAACTATGCTGTGTTCTTTAGTTTACTAACAATTTTTGTTTCTGATTCCCTAATGTTTAGCCATCCTTACATTCCTCAGATAAGCTCTCCTAAGCTGTTATTATCCTGGTTAAGCAGTACGTGGTGTCTTAACATTTATCTTAAGACCAGGTGATAGGAGTTTTTCTGGGGAAGAAAACTACTAGGTTTGAGTACTGAAAAAATTACTTTCGCAGAATGAATTGAGAATCTTTGAATTATAATGGCAACAACTCAAGATTTGTATGCATGATATTATTTTATTTTTTGAGATAGGATCTTGCTTGCTCTGTTATCCAGGCTGGCAGTGCATTGGCGTGGTCTCGGCCCACTGCAACCTCCGCCTTCCACACTCAAGTGATCCTCCTCCCTCAGCCTCCAGAGTGACTGAGACTAAGCCACCTTGCCCAGCTAATTTTTGTATTTTTAGTACACACGGGGTTTGCCATGTTACCCAGGCTGGTCTGAGCTCAGGGGATCCACCCACATCAGCCGTCCAAAGTACTAGGACTATAGATGTGAGCCAGCGCACCTGGCCCACAATATTATTAAGTGAAATCTCACTGTCTTTTCTCTTCCAGTTTTTAGGTTTTTGTCTCTTCATTCAGTTTTGGGAACTTATTAGTTCCCATTATCTAGACTTAAGAATGTTGTATGGGCCGGGTGCGGTGGCTCACGCCTGTAATCCCAGCAATTTGGGAGGCTGAGGCGGGCGGATCACGAGGTCAGGAGATCGAGACCGTCCTGGCTAACACGGTGAAACTCCGTCTCTACTAAAAATACAAAAAATTAGCCTGGGGTGGTGGCGGGCGCCTGTAATCCCAGCTAGTCGGGAGGCTGAGGCAGGAGAATGGCGTGAACCCGGGAGGCGGAGCTTGCAGTGAGCTGAGATCGCGCCACTGCACTCCAGCCTGGGCGACAGAGTGAGACTCCGTCTCAAAAAAAAAAAAAAAAAAAAAGAGAATGTTGGTATGAAATGGGAATAATTCTCTTTGATTTTTTTTTAGCTTATCTTTCCTGCCTAGGTTATTAAATGGCAAATGTTTGTTTTTTCCCCCTGCTTTGCAGGGGCGTATTGATCTGCCACCTTTTTCAAGAACCAGTTTAGGGCCAGGCACAGTAGCTTACACCTATAACCCCAGCATTTTGGGAGGCCGAGGCGGGTGGATCACAAGGTCAGGAGATCGAAACCATCCTGGCTAACAGGGTGAAACCCCGTCTCTACTAAAAATACAAAAAATTAGCCGGGCGTGGTGGCGGGCACCTGTAGTCCCAGCTACTGGGGAGGCTGAGGCAGGAGAATGGCGTGAACCCGGGAGGCGGAGCTTGCAGTGAGCCGAGATCCTACCACTGCACTCCAGCCTGGGCGACAGAGCGAGACTCCGTCTCAAAAAAAAAAAAAAAAAAAGAGATCAGCCTGGGCAACTTAGTGAGACCCCTGTCTCTACAAAAAGTCTAAAAATTTTTTAAAAGCCAAGCACAATAGCTCACGTCTGTAATGCTAACACTTTGGGAGGCCAAGGAGAGTAGATCACTTGAGGTCAAGAGTTCAAAACCAGGCTGGCCAACATGGTGAAATCCCGTCTCCAATAAAAATACAAAAATTAGCAGAGCATGGTGGCACGTGCCTGTAATCCCAGCTACTCAGGAGGCAGTCAGCTGAGATTATGCCACTGCACTTCAGCCTGAGCAACAGAGACCCTGTCTCAAAAAAAAAAAAAAAGAAAGAAAAAGAAAGAAAAAAAGAGAAATCCAACAGCCTAACAGAAAAATAGTCAAGGGAGATCAACAAGAGACTAGATCTCTGAAGAAATATAAATCATAACTTAATATAAAAAAGATATCCAGCCCGACTAACAATATTCATATTTAAGACAGCCTTTTAACTGACTTTCAAACACACTTAACAAAAAGCAAGCTAAAAGTTTTATAAAAGAAATGATAGCTTCTCTCACCTGGTACGGCAGGCAACTTTTTAGTCAAAATAAGGTCAGGAATAGTTTCCCCAAAACAGCCAGACACCCTCTGTCAAGACAAACCGTCCTTAGATAAAAAGATGAGCAACGAGCTGCTGTGTTTCTTTTATACGAATTAGGCTCTTGATTGTATAATTGAAATAACACGGATTCTCACAAGCAGAAATTTTCACACATCAGGTTAGATTGTTTTCTTAATTCATCCAATAATGTAATACCTCAGTTCTATAAACGTTGAAGAAATTCACTTCTCACAAGGAGAGACTGGGGGCAAATGCATATAGCAGTTCACTTGAATGTCCCCACATAAAAAAAAATAATAATAACAACAACAAGAAATAAAAGATCTGTTTTACCCTGGTTGGCTTTCAGTTGACCATTTCATTTGGTTCACCTGCTGAGAATTCGGTAACGATGTTACTGTGAGGCAGGACGACAGGACGACTTCTAGCCATAGTATCCTTCATAGCACTGTTTCCCAGCACTAACTGAGCAGAAGAATCACCTGGCCTCTTGGTCAAAACACAGATTCCTAAGTCCCGCATGTATACAGTAATTCCAGTTAAGCAGGTCTGCAGCAGGACCAGGAGTGTGCATTTTTCAGAAATACCACCTGCCCCCACCAGAAATCTTTAAATATTTTTATCATACTCTCAATAATAGACATTTCAGAGGGATGAGTTAAAGGAGGGCTGGCATTTGTTCACTACAAAATCATATCATTGAAGGAATCTTGGAAAATATAGACCAGAAGGAAACAAAGGGAGAAAAATAAGCACAGGAGCCGGGCGCAGTGGCTCACGCCTGTAATCCCAGCACTTCGGGAGGCCGAGGCGGGTGGATCACTAGGTCAGGAGATCGAGACCATCCTGGCTAACACGGTGAAACCCCAGCTCTACTAAAAATACAAAAAATTATCCGGTCATGGTGGTGGGTGCCTGTAGTCCCAGCTACTCAGGAGGCTGAGGCAGGCGAATGGCGTGAACCCAGGAGGCGGAGCTTGCAGTGAGCTGAGAGCTGAGATCGCGCCACTGCACTCCAGCCTGGGCGACCGAGCGAGACTCTGTCTCAAAAAAAAAAAAAAAAAAAGAAAGAAAGAAAAGAAAAATAAGCACAGGAATAAATACTGTAAAAAAATCAAGATATTATATATTAACTGTGCTTATGCTTGGAAGTGGAACTATGTGTATTATTATTATTTACAGGTTTTATTTACAGACTAAAGGGTGCAGAAGGCATGAAAATATTTTGTGATACTAATCCCATTTTGGAGAGAAAAAATAAGCACTGGCCAGGCACAGTAGCTCATGCCTATAATCCCAGCACTTTGGCAGGCTGAGGTGGGAGGATCACTAGAGGCCAGGAGTTCAAACTGGACAACATAATGAGATACTCAATTTTTTTTCTTTTTTTTTTTTTTAGATGGAATCTCCCTCTATCGCCCAGGCTGGAGTGCAGTGGCACCTTCTCGGCTCACTGCAACCTCCGCCTCCTGGGTTCAAGCGATTCTCGTCTCAGGCTCCCAAAATAGCTGGGACTACAAGTGTGCACCACCACGCCCAGCTAATTTTTTTTTTTTTTTTTTGCGACAGAGTTTCGCTCTTGTTGCCCGGGATGGAGTGCAATGGCGTCACCTTGGCTCACCGCAACCTCCGCCTCCCAGGTTCAAGCAATTCTCCTGCCTCAGCCTCCCAAGTAGCTGAGATTACAGGCATGCATCACCACATCTGGCTTATTTTGTATTTTTAGTAGAGACAGGGTTTCTCCGTGTTGGTCAGGCTGGTCGCGAACTCCTGACGTCAGTTGATTTGCCTGCCTTGGCCTCCCAAAGTGCTGGGATTACAGGCGTGAGCCACCGCGCCTGGCTAATCAGGCTGAGTCTCGAACTCCTGACCTCAGGTGATCTCCCCACTTCTGCCTCCCTAAGTACTGGCATTACAGGCGTCAGCCACCACATCCAGCCACTTTCTTTCATTTCTGTTTCTGAGGTCCATTGCTCCATTCAGTAGAAAAGGGGTGGCTTGGAGAGGATTTGCCAACCTTCCCATGATTTCCATCACCACATCCCCCAAAATGCACAACCTAAGTTTAAAAGCGTAGCAACTGGTCAGGTGTAGTGGTTTACGCCTGTAATCCCAGCACTGTGGGAGGCTGAGGCAGGCGGATCGCCTGAGGTCAGGAGTTCTAGACAAGCCTGGCCAACATGGTGAAACGCTGTCTCTACTAAAAATATAAAAATTAGCCGGGCGTGGTAGTGTGCGCCTATAATCCCAGCTACTCAGGAGGCTGAGGCATGAGAATTGCTTGAACCCAGGAGGTGGAGATTGCAGTGAGCTGAGATCTCACCACTGTACTCCAGCATGGTTGACAAGAGCAAGACTCTGTCTCAAAAAAAAAAAAAGAAAAAGAAAAAAGAAAATGACCCAGCTGAGTTATATAAGCAGGTGATACTAATCTTTTATTTATTTTTCTTTCCTTTTTTTTTTTCAGATGGAGTCTGGCTCTGTCACCCAGGCTGGAGTGCAGTGGCACGATCTCGGCTCACTGCAACCTCCGCCTCCTGTGTTCAAGCAATTCTTCTGCCTCAGCCTCCTGAGTAGCTGGGACAACAGGCGCGCGCCACCACACCTGGCTAATTTTTGTGTTTTTATGGGGTTTCACCATATTGGCCACGATGGTCTCGAACTCCTGACCTCGTGATCCACCTGCCTTGGCCTCCCAAAGTGCTGGGATTACAGGTGTGAGCCACCGCGCCCAGCCGATACTAATCATTTTAAGTGCTGGACTGCAATGTTATAATCTGGGGTTAAGTAGAGCCACCTAAATAATTTGCCATTTTTTCTCTCCAGGACCACTATACTGAAATGATCCCTATAACCAAAATTTTATTCATGGTCTTCGATCAGTTGCACTAATTTCCTTAGGATCCAAGAATTGATGAAGGTTTCTCGTGGCTCATAAAGTCCAAATTGGGAATCTTGGTATTTGAATATTAATACTATCTGTAGGCAAGAAAAATCGTAACAATTTCAGAAAAAAAATGTAGGGAGTGCAGAACTTTCAAATATTTAACTAAATGGCAAGAATTCTTTGCTCTTAAACACCCATATATGGAAAATAGAGCAAGGGTTTTTTGGCCAGGTGTTACGAATAGGATGACACTTAGCAACTTCTTGGTACCCTCATTTTCGTATTTTCAAGGAGACTGAAATACAATGTGATCCTTTCTTTTTTTTTTTTTTTTTTGAGACGGAGTCTCACTCTGTCGCCCAGGCTGGAGTGCAGTGGCGCGATCTCGGCTCACTGCAACCTCTGCCTTCTGGGTTCAAGCGATTCTCCTGCGTCAGCCTCTCAAGTAGCTGGGATTACAGGCACACACCACTATGCCTGGCAAATTTTTGTATTTTTAGTAGAGATGGGGTTTCACCATATTAATCAGGCTGATCTCGAACTCCTGACCTCAAGTGATCTGCCCACCTTGGCCTCCCAAAGTGCTGGGAGTACAGGGGTGACCCAATGTGACTGATCACCCGGCCAGTATTTATTTGTAGAGACAAGGGCCGGCTATGTTGCCTAGGCTGTTCCCAAACTTTTGTGCTCAAGTGATCTTCCTGCCTCGAGTTCCCGAAGTGTGGGGATTACAGGCATAAGCCACCATGCCCAGCAGGAGCTCTTAAGGTCTGCTTGAATGGTCCTTGTTTTGCTGGGTACAGTTAGTTACATTTTATCTTTTTTTTTTTTTTTTTTTTGAGATGGAGTCTTGCTGTGTCGTCCAGGCTGCAGTTCAGTGGTGCGATCTTGGCTCACTGCAACCTCCGCCTCCCAGACACAAGTGATTCTCCTGCCTCAGCCTCCTGAGTAGCTGGGACTACAGGCGTGCACAACCAGGCCTGGCTAATTCTTGTGTTTTCAGTAGACATGGGGTTTCGCCATGTTGGCCAGGCTGGTCTCGAACTCCTGATCTCCCCACCTCTGCCTCCCTAAATATTGGGATTACAGGTGTCAGCCACCACTTCCAGCCACGTTCTTTCATTTCTGTTTCTGAGGCCCATTGCTCCATTCAGTAGAAAAGGGGCGGCTTGTAGAAGATTTGCCAGCCTTCCCATTATTTCCATCACCACGTCCCCCAAAATGCACAATCTAAGTTTAAAAGTGTAGCAAGTGGTCAGATGTTATGGCTCACGCCTGTAATCCCAGCACTATGGGAGGCTGAGGCGGGCGGATCGCCTGAGGTCAGAAGTTCTAGACAAGTCTGACTAACATGGTGAAACCCCGTCTCTACTAAAAATACAAAAATTAGCCGGGCGTGGTGGTGTGCGCCTGTAATCCCAACTACTCAGGAGGCTGAGGAACGAGAATCGCTTCAACCCAGGAGGCGGAGGTTGCAGTGAGCTGAGATTGC
The DNA here is from genome assembly GCF_028858775.2 of Pan troglodytes. NCBI lineage: Eukaryota > Metazoa > Chordata > Mammalia > Primates > Hominidae > Pan > Pan troglodytes. The sequence continues at coordinate 14,480,019 of NC_072416.2, forward strand.
ACCATTGTACTCCAGCCTGGGTGACAAGAGCAAGACTCCATCTCAAAAAAAAAAAAAAAAAGAAAAGAAAAGAAAAGAAAAAAAACAAAATAAGAAAATGACCCAGCAGAGTTATATAACAGGAGATATTAATCATTTTAAGTGTTGGACTGCTATGTTATAATCTGGGGTTAAGTAGAACCACCTAAATAATTTGCCATTTTTTCTCTCCAGGACCACTATACTGAAATAATAATCCCCATAACCAAATTTCATTCATGGTCTTTGATCAGTTGCATTAATTTCCTTAGGATTCAAGGATTGATGAAGGTTTCTCATGGCTCATAAAGTCCAAATTGGGAATCTTGGTTTTTGAATATTAATACTATCTGTAGGCAAGAAATACCGCAACAATTTCAGAAAAAAAAATGTAGGGAGTGCAGAACTTTCAAATATTTAACTAAATGGCAAGATTTCCTGGCTCTTAAACACCCATATACAGAAAGTAGAGCAACTTCTTGGTACCCTCATTTTAGTATTTCTCAAGGAGACTGAAATACAATGTGATTATATATATAATTTTTTTTTTTTTTTTTGAGACGGAGTCTCGCTCTGTCGCCCAGGGTGGAGTGCAGTGGCGTGATCTCGGCTCACTGCAAGCTCCACCTCCCAGGTTCACACCATTCTTCTGCCTCAGCCTCCCGAATAGCTGGGACTACAGGTGCATGCCGCCACGCCCAGCTAATTTTTTGTATCTTTAGTACAGATCGAGCCAGGATGGTCTCGATCTCCTGACCTCGTGATCCACCTGCCTCGGCTTCTCAAAGTGCTGGGATTACAGGTGTGAGCCACCACGCCTGGACTTTTTTTTTTTTTTTTTTTTGAGACGGATCCTGCCTCAGCCTCTTGAGTAGCTGGGATTACAGATGTCCACTACCGTATCGGCTAATTTTTGTATTTTTAGTAGAGACAAGGTTTTGCCATGTTGGCCAGGCTGGTTTCGAACTCCCAACCTCAGGTGATCTGCCCACTTCAGCCTCCCAAACTGCTGGGATTACAGGCGTGAGCCACCGTGCCCAGCCACAATGTGATGTTTATTATACAGTTGGATTGACTTAAATACATTCATGGCATTTAAAATGAAATTTTAATTATTACGATTCCTAAAAAACAAATGAACTAAAACTCAATTACTTCCTTCAGAACAAAAACGTTACACTCAAATTTCTCCCATCAGATCTCATTTGGTTCATTAAATCTCCCTGGTGAAGAGGATGGATTCCAGAAACCCAGTGCCAACAATGAAATATCACCCTCATACTTGGCCCACGAGAACATCATATACCATAGTAGAGATTTCGTCCTCCTCTTGGCCCCCAGGGGAGACTACTATTGGCTCCTAGCACTATCAGCTGGCTAGGAATGTGTATGCAACACTTCTGAAGCCTTGGAAACATAGTACAGAATGTACCCATTTTAGGATGATTCAACTTTATGATTTTTCAACTTTTTGATAGTATAAAAGTGATACATAATCAGTACAAACCATATACATACCACCAGTTTTTCAGTACAGTACTCATTATGTGTCAACACTTTATTATAAGATAGGTTTTATGTTAGATGATAATACCAGCATCTTACTCAATAAATTGAAGCCAGCTTTTTCAACAGAGAACATTATTAGATTGAAACTAGATGCAAGAACAGGAAAGTAAACACCTGTGTCATGTTCAACAAGACTGAACTACGGAGCAAAGAATCACACAGTGTTGCAAAATCTTGAACTGACTAGATGATAGGATTACAAAAACCACACAGCTATTGCTGGAAAATTATGTCATGCAGAGAACAGACTGGCACGATTACATATGTGGGTTTGTCCTACACAAATCAGACCTTTAAGTGAAACAAGTCTATCCAACCATCTTCCCATAAAACCTAGTTTCTATGGAAAACAATCAATTAAGCTAAACCCCCACGTTTTAGATGTATATTCATTTATAGAAGCCCGAAAGGACAGTGGGGTTACAAATAATTTTATATTTTAGATGCTTTCATAATTTAAAAAGTTAACATTACAATTTGTGTTACTGAAATGCAAAAACAGGTTGGGCATGCTGCCTCATGCCTGTAATCTGAACATTTTGGGAGGCTGAGGCAGGAGGACTTGAGCCCAGGAGTTCGAGCCCAGCCTCGGGAACACAGGGAAAACCCATCTCTACGCAAGACGTAAAAACTGGCCAGCTGTGATGGCATGCCCCTGTAGTCTGAGCTACTTGGGAGGCTGAGGTGGGAAGATCGCCTTGAGCCCAGGAAATTGAGGCTGGAGCTGTGATGGCACTAGTGCACTCCAGCCTGGGAAACAGAGTAAGACCATCTCCCCCACTGCCCGCTACCCTCGCTACCAAAAAGCAGCAAAAGCAGGCTAGACTCCTCTAATTTCAGGGAGAGCCACATGTTTTTTTTTTTCTCTTTTTTTCAGTTTTGCTCTGCCACCCAGGCTGGAGTGCAGTGGTGTGATCTCAGCTCACTGCAACCTCCACCTCCCGGGTTAAAGTGATTCTCCTTCCTCAGCCTCCCAAGTAGCTGGGATTACAGGTGCCTCCCACCATGCCCGGCTAGTTTTTGTATTTTTAGTAGAGATGGGGTTTCACCATGTAAGCCAGGCTGGTCTCAGAACTCCTGGCCTCAAGTGATCTGCCAGCCTTGGCTGGGATTACAGATGTAAGCCACCACGCCCAGCCTCATTTTTTTTGAGACTGGGCCAGGGAAGGGGGCAGTGGGCCAGGGACTGTCTCTCTCTGTTGCCCAGGCTGGAGTGCAGGATCGTGATCATGGCCCATTGCAGCCTCTACCTCCCGGGTTCAAGCAATCCTCCCACCTCAGCCTCCCAAGAAGCTGGGACCACAGGCATGTTCCACCACACCCAGCTTGTTTTTGGTAAAGATGGGGTTTTGCCATATTGCCCAGGATGGTCTCGAACTCCTGGGTTCAAGCAATCCACCCAGCGTTCCAAAGTGCTGGGATTATGTTGGGAAAAGCTGAGTGTTGGGAGAAGCTGAGGCAGGGCTTCCATTCTGACATAATGTAAGAGTCTTGGAATATGTCCAGGGTCAAGGGTCTAAAACCCCTTGTGGTCTTTGGAACACCAAGCTCTGCGCTAAAGGGTGGAAGGCTGCCCTGACGCACCATAATCTAAGCCCAGGGCATAAAATCCCTCGTGGCTTGGATAGAATCCAGGGCCTGTGGCTCTGGAATGTCTAGACTTGCTGGCTCCTTGCTCTCCCAGGATCGACTGTAACTTGAGTTAAAAGAACCTGCTCTCCATTATCTCAAGTAGCAGAGCAAATGCTAAACCATCACAGCTGTAAATCATGTGCTTAAAGCAAGGTGCCCTTCTGACCTCCACATTCTCACCATCTGTTTCTTTGTTGGATCACCAATAAATAGCGTGGGCTCCCAGAGCTCAGGGCCTTCACAGCCTCCACAATCCCGATGGTCTGCTGGTCCTTCTTCTCTCTCAAACTGTCTTTTTCTCAATCCTTTGACTCCACTGGACTTTGTCACCCCCACGACCTGGTGTTGGGTCTGGTCACCCTAACAGGGTTACAGATGTGAGCCACTGCATCTAGCACCCACATTATCTTTGAAAGCAGTTGAGTCTTTGGCATGCAAGAACATTCCTGCACTGCAGTGAATCTGTGAACTTACTACTACGGATGCATACCAATTCACAACCAGTGAAAGGCCAAGTACCTAAAAAGGTGTTTACTGCTTCAGAATATACTTGACAATTGTGGAAACGTTAGCAATCTACTCTTCCAAGATTCCTTGGAGTTGTCATACATAAGCAAATCCATATGGACTGAGGAATAAGGAGGAAGAGGATAAGGCTTATGGAAGATAAATCATGTTCTTGCCTCCGGTAGGTAGGATTCAATTTAGTCCCTGTATAAATGACTCCATGTTAATTTCCCTTCCTATATGGATGCTAATCCAGTGACTCATAAGCTTAGACCAACAAGCTCAGCATGAAAGCCAAGAAACTTCTGTTTCTCCTAAATTCCGTAGCCGACTCTCATACAGCGAGACCCTCACTGGGCCACTCTGGGAATGACTACTAATGAATATGATGGAGTCCATGTGAATAATGGTTGAGCAGGTGAGGAAAAGGGTCACATCACAGACCTCAAGTCAGACCCACTGATTCGGAAAGCCAACAGTATCCTCAGAAGCAAAGCAATGTTATACTTTGTTTTTTCTGAGACAGAATCTCACTGTCACCCAGGCTACAGCACAGTGGGGTGATCGTGGCTCACTGGAGCCTCAACCTCTTGCGCTCACTTGATCCTTCCACCTCAGCCTCGTGAGGAGCTGGGAGCACAGATGCACACCACCATGCCACACTAATTTTTTTTTTCTTTTGTAGAGATGGGGTTTTACCAAGTTGCCCAGGCTAGTCTCAAACTCCTGGGCTCAAGCAATCCTCTCACCTTGGCTACCTAAAGTGCTGAACAACCACAGAGAAGCACTCTATTTTTCCCTCTATTACATTAGCAAATACACAGAAGGACAATTTAGAAACAGATTATACCCAGGGAACATATGTCAGGATTACTTATGGAGGTTTTATTATTTTTATTTATTTTTGAGACAGAGTCTTGCTCTGTCATCAGGCTGGAGTGCAGTGCCTCACTGCAACCTCCGCCTCCCAGGTTCAAGCAATTCTCCTGCCTCAGCCTCCCTAGTAGCTGGGATTACAGGTGTCCACCCTAATAGCTGGGATTACAGGTGTCCACCACCACGCCCAATTAATTTTTGTATTTTTGGTACAGACAGGGTTTCACCATGTTGGCCAGGATGGTCTCGATCTCGTTGACCTCGTGATCCGCCTGCCTCGGCCTCCCAAAGTGCTGAGATTACAGGCGTGAGCCACCGCCCCTGGACTACTTATGGAGGTTTTAAAAAATCTTTTAAGTCCAGGCCTGACGTTTAGAGAAGGTTACAAAGGCGGTCAGGATCTGAGTATTTCCAAAAAGCTCTGGAGGCAGCACTGAGGTTTCCTTCCAGTTGAATCACTGACTTTAGGTCGACTGGGGTACTTTGGGTTTTTTGGGCCATTTTTTGGGGGTGTGGGAAGCTTTTCTCACAGATTTACTAGGAGTGGTGAAGAACTTGGCCTCTGGCTTTTTTGGAGTCTGTCTCGCATCTTTTTTCCCCAGCGAAGGACTTTTTTCCTTCACTGCCTCTTCTTTGATTTTTGGCTTCTTCTCTGGGCTTTTCCCTGGGGTCTCAGACTCTGCAGCTTTTGGGGTCTCAGATGCTGGCAAAGCCTTTCTTTTCTTCCCACGAGGTGTGCTGGGATTAGGACTCTTTGCTGGAGACTTCTTTCCTGTGGCATGTTTTTGAATCTAAGAAAAAAAAAAGTAAGTTTAATATAGAAAAAGCCACAAAACCTGACACTCTAACTCCAGGAGTTACTGTTTTTATTTGTATTTATTTATTTTTGAGACGGAGTTTTGCTCTTGCTGCCCATGCTAGAGTGTGATGGCACAATCTCAGTTCACTGCAACCTCCGCCTCCAGAGTAGCTGGTATTATAGGTGTGTGCCACCACGCCCGGCTCATTTTTTGTATTTTTAGTAGAAACAGGGTTTCACCATGTTAGCCAGGCTGGTCTCCAACTCCTGACCTCAGGTGATCCACCTGCCTCGGCCTCCCAAAGTGCTAGGATTACAGGCGTGAGCCACTGTGCCCGGCCAAGTTACTGTTTTTCAGCGCATGGCCAAGTTACTGTTTTTATTAGTTAACCCCCAAAAGGTACACCTCAGCATGATGACAGAAATAAGCTGTATTCCACTATTAAGAATGAGGTATAGGTGAGGTGGCTCATGCCTGTAATCCCAGCACTATGGGAGGCTGAGGCAGGTGGATTACTTGAGGCCAGGAGTTCAAGAGTAGCCTGGCCAACATGGCAAAACCCCATGTCTACTAAAAATACAAAAATTAGCCAGGCATGGTGGCACACACCTGTAATCCCAGCTACTCAGGAGGCTGAGGCACGAGAATTGCTTGGGCATGAAAGGTGGAGGTTGCTGTGAGCCGAGATCATGCCACTGCACTCCATCCTGGGCAACAAAGTGAGACGTTGTCTCAAAAAAAAAAAAAAAAAAAACGAATTGTGAAGACCCAGAGGTCTTCCTGGTGCAATCAGAGGAAAACCACCTTTCCCTATGACTGAGGGGAGGGAATCCTGGAAGCACCATGAGGAGCACAGCAGAGACACATGGGAGCAAATCCTGAGTCTTCCAACTGTAGCTGCACATCCCTGGCACATGGTGTAGGGCAGGGGTTCCCAGATTCTCCGTGTAAAAGCCAACTGGTGGCTGAGTGTGGTGGGTTCATGCCTGTAATCCCAGCACTTTGGGAGGACAAGGCGGGCGGATCACCTGAGGCCAGGAGTTCAAGACCAGCCTGGCCAACATGGCAAAACCCCGTCTCTACTAAAAACACAAAAATTAGCTGGGCATGGTAGTGCGCGCCTGTAATCCCAGCTGCTCGGGAGGCTGAGGAAGGAGAATTGCTTGAACCAGGGAGGCGGAGGTTGCAGTGAGCTGAGATCATGCCACTGCACTCTAGCCTGGGTGACAGAGTGAGACTCCATCTTCAAAAAAAAGCAAAGCAAAAAAAAAAAAAAAAAAAAAAAGCCAACTGGTTGGGACTAGGTGTGGTGGCTCACACTTGTAATCCCAGCACTTTGGGAGGCCAAGGTGGGAAGACTGTTTTGACCCCCGGAGTGTAAGACCAGTCTGGGCAATATAGCAAGATCCCATCTCAAAAAAAAAAAAAAAAAGGTACGATAAATCATGATATGATAACCACCTTCACAGTTCTTTGGGTTCACTCTAATATTTTTCATCATTTATTGCTCAGCACAGTACCTGCCTGACACAGTAGCCACTGAACCAATCCATTATGAACAGTAAATATTAAAACAATACCTCTACTTTTTCATTAGCTGGAGTCTTCTTTCCTATTGGTACCAGCTGTGGAATTTCGTCTTCGGATTCATTTGTTGCTTTAACTTGGGCTTTTCCTCTGCCACGTTTTTTCTTCCCATGCTCTGGGGTCTGTTCCTTCTTTGATTCAGGTTTCTTCACTGTAGTATCACCACTGTCAGGTGCCACATCATCTTTACTAAGAACTGATGCAGTCTTCCTAGCCTGCTGCCTCTTCTTCTTCCTCTCCTTTTGTTTTTCAAAATTTCTTTCTCTTCGTTTTCTCCTTGCCTCCTACCAAAAAACACCATACAAACATTTTAGCAGGAACAGTTCTGTTGGTTAACAAACGGCATAGATGTACCACGTGCAGTTTTGATTATCCATAAGCCCCTAAATGGACCTCCATCTATACAGAGAACAAACTCCCTAACCAGCACTGGAACCTCAACCGCAGTTTTCGACTCACAGCCAAACATGCATTTTATGCAGTAAATTATATACCGGCATTTCAGAATCTGACTATCTAAAGTATACAGTTAAGAGACTTTTGTGAAACACAGTATGGTTTAGAGTGTAAAGAATAATACTCAGCTGGGCGCGGTGGCTCACGCCTGTAATCACAGCACTCAGGGAGGCTGAGGCAGGAGGATCACTTGAGGTCAGGACTTCGAGATCAGCCTGGTAAACATGGTGAAACCCCATCTCTATTAAAACCACAAAAATTAGCTGGGCATGGTGATACGTGCCTGTAGTTCCAACTACTCAGGAGGGTGAGGCACAGAGAATCATTTGAACCTGGAAGGCGGGGGGTTGTAGTGAGCTGAGATCATGCCACTGCACTTCAGCCTGGGCGACAGAGTGAAACTCTGTCTCAAAAACAAAATTAAAAATTCATTGGACACAATTAACATGGCTAAAGAGAGAAACACTAGGAGATCAGTCTAACAAATAGCAAAAAATTAAATTTTCTCTCCTTCCGAAAGCTTCTCTTGCTAGAGTACGAGTAATACTGAAAACCTACAAACCAAGCTCAGGAGGTATCTGTGAGCATAACCTCCGACATCCAAATACGTGCACATTAGGTGAACTGGTGTGTTGAAATTATCCTAATCCCAGTCCCAACGAATGTAGGTGTACGAGTTTGTCCTGTGATGAAACAGCGCCTTTTCTAGGGTTGGCTCTTGCCTGTTACCCTTTTCCCTGAGCTATCAGGATTAAACTCCAGCCACCTACAACCGTGGATGGGAATAACTGGGTAAATAATTATGTCAATTCCTTTTATTACTGTTTCAAATGTATATATAGCTCACATTTATTTCAATGTTTAATATTTTAAATGTTTTGGTCTTTATTTAGAAGTATGGTGATGTTTCTATGACTGGAAATATGTGGTAGGAACTTAACTCAGGCCCCCTCAAAAGCCAGTTAATCCAGGCCAGGCATAGTAGCTCATGCCTGTAATCCCAGCACTTTGGGAGCCCAAGGCAGGCGGATCGCTTGAGCTCAAGAATTCAAGATCAGCCTGGGAAACAGGGCGACCATGTGTGTACAAAAAATAATTTAAAAATTAGCTGGGCATGGTGGAGCATGCCTGCAGTGCCAGCTACTCGGGAGGCTGAAACAGGATTGCTTGAGCTCAGGAGGTCAAGGCTGCCGTGAGCCTTGATCACGTCACTGTGCTCCAGCCTGGGGGACAGAGTGAGACCCTGTCTCTCTAAAAAAACCCAGCAAGCACTGGATCTAACAAAAATTAAAAAAAAATCCAATTTATCAATAAATACAAGATATTTCTATCTTAATGCGCATTACTAACATCAACTACCTCATGTAAAGTGACAAAAGCACACCCATTTTACCTCATGTAAAGTGACAAAAGCACAACCACCAGAAAACCAGAAGATAACTGAAAAGTCGGGCAGGGATGATGGTCTACTTCTCTCCTAGTGACTGAATTTACACCCTTCATTATTCATTCTGTAAGTATTTAAAATTCTACTAACTTTTTTCTTCTTATTAAGCAAAGATCTTTTGGTGGCTTCATCCCAATTGCTGACAAATGAGGAAAAGATGGGAAGTGCAGCTGATTTCTCAGTTTTCACAAACAGGAGTTTCACGCTCTCCCACTTCTGAAACAAAGAAAAGAGTAACATCGTCTACATATACTTTGTTTCTTTTAAATGAACAATCAATTGATGCACCTGTAATACTGTACCTCTGGCAATTTTTCTGAAAGTCCTTTGGTGACAGCAACAATGTTTTCAATGATGTGCTCAATTTGCATTCCAACGTGACCAATACGTATAGCACTGAAATTTAATATAGTATTAGACAAGATTTTAAAAAACCATTTTTCAAAATAAACCAGGCAGGTATATGAGAAATATAAATACATAATCCTCAAGTTTTTCTTTTTCTTTTAAAAAGGTAGAAATATTAATCCCGGGCAACATGGCAAAATCCTGTCTCTACCACACTAACAAAAATTAACTGGGCATGGTGGTACATGCCTGTAATCCCAGTTCAGGAGGCTGAGGCAGAAAAATCACCTGAGCCCAAGGAACTCAAGGCTACATACAGTGAGCCCAGATCTGGCGACTGCACTCCAGCCTGGGTAACAGGGAAAAACACAGTCTGAAAAACAAAACAAAACAAAAAAACAAACAAAAAAATCCCATTAAAATCTTTAGGTTCTAAATATATTTTATTTCATTTTTGAGACAGGGTTTTCCTGTCGCCCAGGCTGAAATGCAGTGGCACAATCAATGTACTGGGCTTAAGTAATCCTTCCAACTCAGCCTCCGGAGTAGCTGGGACTATAGGTCACCCAGCTGATTTTTGTATTTTTTGTAGAGATGGGTTCTCACTCCTGAGCTCAAGTGATCCACCAGGCTGGTATGGAACTCCTGGGCTCAAGTGATCCTCCTGCCTCAACCTCCCAAAGTGCTGGGATTATACGCATGAGTCACCACACCCAGCCTAAATATGTTTTAAAGGAAGATTATCATCTTTCATGTACTAGAAATTCCTTCTACCTAAAGTAAAATGTCACATCATGAAGGGGTGATTTTTTTTTTTTTTTTTGAGATGGAGTTTGCTCTGTCGCCCAGGCTGAAGTGCAGTGATGTGATCTCGGCCCACTGCAACCTTCGCCTTCTGGGTTCAAGCAATTCTCCTGCCTCAGCCTCCCTAATAGCTGAGATTACAGGCGCATGCCACCATGCCCAGCTAATTTTTTTTTTTTTTTTGAGATGCAGTTTCACTCGTTGCCCAGGCTGGAGTGCAATGGCGTGATCTTGGCTCACTGCAACCCCCACCTCCTGGGTTCAAGCGATTCTCCTGCCTCAGCCTCCCGAGTAGCTGGGATTACAGGCATGCGCCACCACGCCTGGCTAATTTTTTGTATTTTTTTTTTTTTTTAGTACAGACGGGGTTTCTCCATGTTGGTCACGCTGGTCTCAAACTCCCGACCTCAGGTGATCCGCCTGCCTCGGCCTCTCAAAGTGCTGGGATTACAGGCGTGAACCACTGCGCCCGGCCTAATTTGTGTATTTTTAGTAGAGATGGGGTTTCACTGTGTTGGCCAGGCTGGTCTCAAACACCTGCCCTCAACTGATCCACCTGCCACGGTCTCCCAAAGTGCTGGGATTACAAGCGTGAGCCACCATGCCCAGCCGAGGCAGTGATTAAAGAGCTGGCAGCACCTGACTGTGAGGTTAGGCGCATTGGGAGGCAGGGCCAGAGGAGGTTCTACCTTTATCTTAGACAACCCCATGTCGCTGAGTCCGCCTTCAAGCTGTTCTAAAGGGACCTACCTCCAGGAGGGACCTACCTCCAGGAGGGTCACCTGCTCTCTCTATAGTTCTACTGCTCTACCCAGCCGCCATGTTCAAGAATAAATAGTTCTGTGGCTGGCCGTGGTGGCTCACGCCTGTAATCCCAGCACGTTGGGTGGCCGAGGTGGGCAGATCACGAGGTCAGGAGACCGAGACCATCCTGGTTAACATGGTAAAACACCGTCTCTACTAAAAAAATACAAAAAAATTAGCTGGGCATTGTGGTGGGCGCCTATAGTCCCAGCTACTCGGGAGGCTGAGGCAGAAGAATGGCGTGAACCCGGCAGGCGGAGCTTGCAGTGAGCCAAGATCAAGCCACTGCACTCTAGCCTGGGCGACAGAGCAAGAACTCTGTCTCAAAAAAAAAAAAAAAGAGTAAATAGTTCTTGTCCCTGGTGGAGTAGTGTCTTTCAGCTACAAGCAAGACCATCCCTTCAGGTGAAACAGAGTGCAGGCAGAAGCCCAGTGGGAAGCCTGGAGGGCTCAGCGCTGGGGCCAGAAGGAAGTGAGCCAGAAGGAAGGCTGTCAGCACAGTGTCTGCGGAATGAGGAATGAGACGGACTGTTGCTCCTCTCTCTCTTCAGCCAAAGACTGGGCACTGCCCACTCCCTGTGCCTGTTACCACCTGCCTGCAAGCACACCTGAGCATCCCAGATGGAAAGATGGTGGGGGGGAAGAAGGGAGAGGAACAGAAGTGGAAGACGAAAATAAATTATTATGCTGGGGAAAGGTAAGAGAGGAAATAAAGAAAGATTTCTTTTTTTCTCAATTGTCTGCAACTTTCTTTAAGCTGTTGCTTTTGCCTTGGAAAATCCCCAGTGGCAGGAGACTGCTGCTCCTTTACCTGCCTTCATGGTACCATCTTCTTCTCCCAGATACTCATGGGTCCCATAAACAAGGCCTGAACTTCTAGCCAACCACTTCCATGAGCCACTACTTTGACATCAGCCTTTAACCAAAGGGGTAGGGGTCTAGGCCCCGTGACCAACTCTTCTAGGCTACTTCATTACACCTGATGAAGGGCTTCCCAGCGGCAGGCTAAAGACAACACCAGAGATCACCTGTCCTGCCCACCAGTACCCTGCTCTGCTCTACCTGGAGACACTCCCCTGGGGTCAGGCCTCCCTGGTGAGCAGAGGCAAGAAGTCTGTGTTGTTTTCTGCCGACTGTGGCCACTGGGTCTGCACGGCTCCTGGGGAATCTCTGGGTGGAAGGGCAGTGGCCTACAGCTCTGCCCTACTGGCAGCTAGCCATCTCCACACCACAGTCAGCAAGTGAAGTACTTCATAAAATGTATTTTCAATACATTTAAAACCTGCCCTACCTCCCCAAGCTGATACACTGCCAATAATACAAACTGAAGTCACTTCTCAGCCTAATAAAATAGCCTGAACCGCATCCTTTGCTCAGCCAGAGGTTGGAAGCAATCACTGCCCTAAAACATCTGTTCTAGTAGGTAAGACTAGGTGTGGGGGCTCCGCCTAGCTCAGTATCCAGGGTAAGGTTAAACCAATATGACAACACACATACCAAATAGGCAGATGAACAGGATAAGTGCTGAATTCATTTAATAGGAAGTTAAACCAAGAATGAGGTGGATCTTCACTTTAAGGGGTAATATGGTGCTTTTAAAGGACAATCTGAGGCCAGGTGTGGTGGCTCACGCCTATAATCTCAACACTTTTGGAGGCCAGGACAGGAGGACCGGTTTTGTCTAGGGGTTCAAGTCTAGATGGGGCAAAATAGTGAGACCCCGCCGCTACAAAACATTGAAAAATTAGCCAGGTATGGTGATGTGTGTCTGTAGTCCCAGCTACTCAGGAGGCTGAGGTGGAAGGATTGCTTGAGCCAAGGAGTTGGAGGTTGCAGTGAACTGTGACTGCACCACTGAGTGCAGTGGCATGATAAAGGACAAGCTCAAAGCCTAGAACTAGTCATGTTCTCCAAGCATTCATCTTACTCTCCCTGCTTTTCTTAGTATCTGGAGCTGCCCCGTCCAATGCAGTGACCATCAGCCACTAGCCACATGTGCCTATTTTAAATTAACTAAAAATTCAGCTTCTAACACAGTAGCCATATTTCAAGTGCTCAATAGCTACATGCAAGTAGTGCCTACTGTATGAGACAGCACAGATGCAGGCCATTTCCATCACAGTAGAAAGTGCTATCAGACAACATTGTTCTAGAGAACTGAACTTTTTTTTTTTTTCATTTAAAGACAGTCTTGCTCTGTCATTCAGGCTGGAGAACAGTGACAAGAACATGGCTCACTGCAGTCTTGACCTCCTAGGCTCAAGTGATCCTCCTGCCACAGCCTCCTGTGTAGCTGGGAGCACAGGGATGCACCACCACACCTGACTAATGTTCTTGATTTTTCTGTAATTGGCTGGGGGAGAGGGTCTCATTATGTTGCCCAAGCTGGTCTTGCACTCCTGGGCTCAAGCGATCCTCCTGCCTTGGCCTCCCAAAGTGCTGGGATTACAGGCATAAGCCACTGCACCTGACCTGAGAATTGATCACTTTTGAGGAATAGATTTTAGTTTTAAAAAAGGATCTGGAGCCATTAACAAAATCTTTTTAAAAAGGCCAGGTGCAGTGGCTCACGCCTGTAATCCCAGCACTTTGGGAGGCCAAGGCGGGCGGATCATGAGGTCAGGAGATGGAGATCATCCTGGCGAACTCGGTGAAACCCTGTCTCTACTAAAAATACAAAAAGAAATTAGCCAGGCGTGGTGGCAGGCGCCTGTAGTCCCAGCTACTCGGGAGGCTGAGGCAGGAGAATGGCGTGAACCCAGGAGGCGGAGCTTGCAATGAGTCGAGATGGTGCCACTGCACTCCAGCCTGGCAGACAGAGTAAGACTCCATCTCAAAAAAAAACAAAAACAAAAACAAAAAACAAAACAAAATGAATAAGTATATATAAAATCATTGTCAAATACAAGATTAAAAGACGCACACATGCCTTTTACCTACCTGCAAGAACCACTTTTAGAAATGTTTAAGACCGTTCCACCTATACAGTCATTGATCTCTCTTGATAAATTCTTGGACAGAAGGTTTACAGATACTGGAACTCTATAAAATAAACACACAGGCATTCAGAACACAATGCATACACACCTAGAAGCTTCATGCTGCTAAAGTCCAGTCATTACTAAGAAACTTACTTCTTTCTTTGATAGAAATGTCTCCCAATGAGTGAGGGTAAGAGCCGCCTAATTCTGGCATCAGTAAGGAAGAAATCAAAACTGCTCAGAAGGCGGAGCTTGGCTTCATAGGATTTATATTCCTTCTTTAGAGTTTGGAGGGAGATAATCTAGGAAGTATAGAGAAGAATAAAAACAAGAAGTTAGGAATCTAAACAAGGAGAAGAAATACTTAGGCAACAATTTGGATTTGGATTTAAAAATGTCCTAGAGCCATGCCTCTATACTTTAATGAACACTTGAGGGCCTAAAATGTGCCAGGCACTACGCTACATGCTGGGAATACTGAGACAAATGAGAAAAGACCCCAGCTAAAGCAACTTAGATCTAGGTGGGCAACATATATATATTATTATACATATGTTGCTGTATGTGCTCACGCCTGTAATACCAGCCCTTTGGGAGGCCGAGGTGGGTGGATCACCTGAGCTCAGGAGTTCAAGACCAGCCTGGCCAACATGGTGAAACCTCGTCTCTATAAAAATATAAAAATTAGCCGGGCATGATGGCGGGTGCCTGTAATCCCAGCTATTCGGTAGGCTGAGGTGGGAGAATAGCTTGAACCTGGGAGGTGGAGGTTGCAGTGAGCCGAGGTCCTGCCATTGCATTCCAGCCTGGGCGACAGAGCGAGACTCCAAACAAACAAAAAAACTTAGATACCTTAGATCCAGAGGGTAATAAAGACAAGTACACCAACCACAAAACAGCAAATCAGAGAAAAACAAGATGCTGTGGAAGTACAGAGGAATGACACGAGCCACCTCTTTTATAATTTGCAAGATATAAAAGCTACTGATGTACACGCCACCACAAATTAAATTAAAAAGAGAAAAGTAGAAGAAAAATACTAGGAAATACAGCAATGTATTTGTGATACCATTTCGCCTGAATTAAATCCTCTAAATAACTTGAAAATATTAACCAGGCTTCCTACCTGAGAAACGGTTTTAATTCCATGCTTGTTTAAAAGCTTTCTGTAAAACTGTTCTGTCTTTTCAGGAGTTGAATTGGGTTCATCCTTCGTAAATAAACAGATATCTTCTGAATCTGATCGAATACTATGAGGCAAAGTCCTACAAAATACGTGAAAAGAAACCGAGGAAAGCATTATTACACACATTATGCATGTTTGTATCACACAGAATACGCGATAAACTTAGTGTTATTTAAATAACTTTTAGTCATGCCAGTTAAGCAAATAATGCACCAAGAACAACACTTAAAAATACATTTCATGGCCGGTAGTAGTGGCTCAAGCCTGTAATCCCACACTTTAGGGAGGCCAAGGCAGATGGATCACCTGAGGTCAGGAGTTCAAGACCAGCCTGGCCAACATGGTGAAACCCTGTTTCTACTAAAATTATGAAAAATTAGCCAGGCACGGTGGTAGGTGCCTGTAATCCCAGCTACTTGAGAGTCTGAGGCAGGATAATCGCTTCAACCTGGAAGGTGGAGGTTGCAGTGAGCCAAGATCGCACCACTGGACTCCAGCCTGGGTAACAAGAGGCAAACTCCGTCTCAAAAAACAAAAACAAAAAACAAAACTCACTTTCAATGGCAAGTAAATCACAAAAACACACAGGCCCAAGTATCAATTAACACTTGGGATACAACAAGAATTAAAATATACTTAAAGACATCCAAATGCTTGCATATATAATTACTATACATATGTTGCTGTATGTGCACACGTACTGTAATGCACTATAAAAACCTAGCTTAATCAGGACAGGCCTGGTTCAGAATTTTACCTTCTCTAAAACTCTTAGCTCCATAAACATAATAACTCTTTCTTCTTTTCCTTTTTTTGAGACAGGGTTTTGCTCAGTACCCAAGGCTGCAGTGCAGTGGTGTGATCATAGCTCACGATAGCCTCCAGCATAGCTGAGACTCCAGGCACGTACCAGTTGGGTGTAGGCCCAGCCAATTTTTGTATTTTTCGTAGAGACAGGGTTTCGCCACGTAGCCTGGGCTGGTCTTGAATTTGTGGGCTCAAGCAATCCACCTGCCTCAGCCTCCCAAACTGCTGAGATTACAGTGTGAGCCACCACACTCAGCCAACGTAACTTTTTTTTTTTTTTTTGAGATGGGAGTCTCACTGTCGCCCAGGCTGGAGTCTCTGCAACCTCTGCCTCCTGGGTTCAAATGATTCTTGTACTTCAGCCTCCCAAACAGCTGGGATTACAGACGCCCACCATCATGTCTGGCTAATTTTTGTATTTTTAGGAGACATGGGATTTCGCCATGTTGGGTCTGGATGATCTCAAACTCCCAGGCCTCAAATGATCCACCCACCTCACCTCCCAAAGTGCTGAGATTACAGGGATGAGTCACCATGCCCAGCATAACATAACTTTTAAGAATTGAAACAGCCCAGGCATGGAGGCTCATGCCTGTAATCCCAACACTTTGGGAGACTGAGAGGGAGGACTGCTTGAGCCTGAGTTCGAGACCAGCCTGGAGAACATAGTGAAACCTCATCTCTACAAAGATTTCAAAATTAGCTGGGCATGGTGGTGTGCACCTGTAGTCCCAGCTACTTGGAAGGCTGACGTGGGAGGATCACTTGAGTCAGGTCAGGGAGGTCGAGGTTGCAGTGAACACAGATCTCACTATTGTACTCCAGCTGGGCAACAGCGCAAGATCTCGTCTCTTAAAAAAAAAAAAAAAAAAGGAGAGATAAAAGAATCGAAACCAAAAACATGGACTAAACCAAGAGGGACCACCAAACACAATTATGCCACATCTTACAGAAAACAAAATACAAGGGTTTAACTCATTTCTTATGCTTACAACCTATGTTCTGAAGAAGCATTCTGTATAATCACCATGGATTTCTTTTCCAAAGACAGAAATTCACTGCAGTTTTTAATAGTCTCTGTACAAAGGAATAAATTGTAGCCCCAAAGAATTTTTGCTTGACATGGAAAGATAACAGTTTCTAATAAAAAAATAAAATAAAATAAAGCTGTTTAACTTATTCCACCTTTATTCTTTCGAACACCAGGTTTTCGATTCAACAGACCTGATTACGTTAGCTGTCCACCAAGCTCTAAGAAAACTGGTGAAATTTCTAGAAACTTTTAGCACATCTGAATTTCTACGGTTATTTTTTATTATTTTTTATTTTTTTGAGACAGAGTCTTGCTCTGTCGCCTAGGCTGGAGTGCAATGGAGAGATCTCCGCTCACTGCCACTCTCCTGCCTCAGCCTCCCGAGTAGCTGAGATTACAGGCACCCGCCATCATGCCTGGCTAATTTTTGTATTTTTGGAGAGACAGGGTTTTACCATGTTGGCCAGGCTGGTTTTGAACTCCTGACCTCAGGTGATCTGTCCACCTCGGCCTCCCAAAGTGCTGGGATTACAGGTGTGAGCCACCACATCAAGCCTCTATGGTTCTTTTGGACACAGTTGTTTTACTTCACGTCAGATTTTTATTATAAGTTTGCAAAGTTTCCATTAGTAACCACGATGCAATTGTTCGAGTTACAAAGAATAAACACACAGATAAAAACAGCAAAGGTAGAAAATCACAACTTACAATCTGACCCTGAGTTCTTTACTTGGAATTTTCCATAATACCACCATTAAAAATAAACTTTCATTCTCATTCAAAAGCAACCCATAATTGTTTTTCCTGGACTTGCAATGCGTCAAGAGAGCGTCCACTGCCTTTCTAACCTGCAAAGTGGAAATTAGACAAATAAGTGAAATGTTTTCACAATAACTTACACAAATAAGTGAAATGTTCTCAATCTAATTTAGCATTTGCCCCCTCCCACACCTTCTATTTTTTCCCTTCCAACTTCTATTTCAAGGGGTAACCTCCATAACCGTATCTATTAGGATCCTGCAGTTTATATTCACAGAAATCTAAGAATCCATCAAACATGCCTAAGTACCCACTTCCAGTACTGTGTGCAGAAGGGCGCCTCTTCTACTTAAAGAGATTGGGCTAGAGGGAAACGTGCCCCTCCTGCCCTCAATGATGAAAGCAGTAATCCCAGGAAAAACGCAAAGCAAAATGCATTTAGCATTTACTGAGAACTCCTGGCAATTCTCCTGCCTCAGCCTCCCGAGTAGCTGAGATTACAGGCGCCCGCCACCACGCCCAGCTAATTTTTGTATTTTTAGTAGACACGGGGTTTCACCATGTTGGCCAGGCTGGTATCGAACTCCTGACCTCAGGTGATCCACCCGCCTCGGCCTCCCAAAGTGCTGGGATTACAGGCGTGAGCCACCGCGCCCGGCCTACTGAGCACCTTCTTACCATGTACCAGGCCAAAGCGCTTTACACTCATTACCTCTCCCGATCCTGGATAACGGGGAGCGGAAGGGCCCATTTTAAATAACGGGTAACAGACCTGCAAAACTAAGCGATTCGGTCAAGCGCTAATGATAGGGAAGCTAAGCCAGGTCGCCAGGTCTATCTCATCTAGCTCCACAGTACACTTGCAACCCAATTCACTAGCGCCAGGCCGCAGGACCAGGGAAAGCAGGCGCCCACCCACGTGTGTAAAGGGGAGAGACAGCTGAGGCACACGGCCCGCCAGCGACCGTCCCACAGCCCCGGGGAAGTCCGCCGAGCACGCACTCGGGTTCCGGCACCCTGCGCCTCACGAGGTAACCGCCACCCCGCTTCCAAGCCACCCTCCCCAGGAACCACTCACCTGCTCTTTATCCAGCTGCTTCCGTGCTGTCGGGGCCGCTGGAGTCGAGGTGGAGGTTCCAGTAGCGGCTGCAGAAGACAGCGACGCCGAGGCCAAATCCTCCATCTTGTTTCCACCTCGTGAAGAGGCGCGTGTGCAACCCCACTGCTGGCTTCTGGTGCGCACGCGCGAGCAAGGCCCGGCCCCGGAAGCGAGGGGGCGGGAACCGAGCCTCTGTGCGTCATTTCCGGGAGAGCGTGGGGTTTCGCTTTCCGGGGCAGTGGCTGCTGTCAGAATCCCTTCTTTGAGGAGGCACCTGCTCTTCCTCTTTTCTCCAGCTTTCCATGAGCTGTGGGGAGTAGCTTGGGTGTCCCCTCACTCTTACTAGATAGAAATCAAGAAAGCGCCTTGAGGCGAGAGAAGAGTCCCGTCAGGAGGCCCAGTGGAGTCCTCCACACTCCACGGTCCCCGCCTCCGGGAAGGCCGCGCGTGGCATGGGCAGAGCGCGGAATCCTGGCTCCACTGCCCACCTGCCGGTTGACTTTAGGCGACGCCAACCCCAGGCTGGTGAGGAGTCCCTGAAATATAAGGCACGGGAGCCACCCGGAGCCACCCGACCTGCCACGTTAAGCAGCATGAGGGACCGAAAGATGAGTCTGGGCCAGTCTCTTAGGAGCTTCTGGTCTCGCAGAGAGGCGGGAGGTAAGATCCTGTACAAATAAGCGTGGCTGGTCGTGCGCGTGGCTGGCGTCTGGAATCCCAGCGCTCTGGGAGGCCGAGGCGGAGGGATTCCAGGAGTTGGAGACCAGTGCGTGCATATACGAGACTCCGTCTCTCCAAAAATTATAAAGATTAGCCGGCGTGGTGGTGCGCGCCTGTAGTCCCAGCTACTTGGGAGGCGGAGGATGGAGGATCTTGAGGAATTCGAGGCTAGGTGAGTTCTGATCCGCGCCACTGCACTCCAGCGTAGGCAGTAGAGTGAGACCTTGTCGCTAAACAAACAGGTTAGGAGTGGAGGCTGGATAACTGACAAATGGAATACCTTAGAATAGGGGAGTCCAATCTTTTGGCTTCCGTGGGCCACACTGGAAGAAGAATTGTCTGGGCCCATATATAAAACTAATACTAATGATAGCCGATGAGCTTTAAAAAAAAAAATCTAAAAAAAATCTCGTAATGCTTTAAGGAAGCTTACGAATTCGTGTTGGGCTGTATTCAAAGCCTGGCCTCCAGGGCCGCACGCGGCCCTTGGGTAGGACAGGTTTGCTTTGTAATGTCTTCCTCCCACTCCACCCGCCTCCCCAGAGGTACCCTTACCAGTGTCTCCTGGAACCTTCCAGAGATGTTCTAGGCATGTTTAGGAGATACTTCTCCTTTCTCTTGTTGGATGGGTTTAATTAATTTTTTTCCTTTTTTTTTTTTTTTTGTAATGGAGTCTCGCTCTGTCGCACAGGCTGGAGTGCAGTGGCACGATCTGGGCTCACTGTATCCTCCACTTCCCGGGTTCAAGCAGTTCTCTGCCTCAGCCTCCCGAGTAGCTAGGATTACAGGCACGCGCCACAACGCCCGGCTAATTCTTGTATTCTTAGTAAAGATGGGGTTTCACCATCCTGGCCAGGCTGGTCTTGAACTCCTGGACTTCGTGATCCACCTGCCTCGGCCTCCCAAAGTGCTAGGATTATAGGTGTGAACCACCACGGCCAATTTTTTTTTTAAGAGGGAGTCTTGCCCTGACGCCCAGGCTGGAGTGCAGTGATCTTGTCTCACTGCAGTCTCTCCCTTTCGGGTTCAAGCAATTCTCCTGTCTCAGCCTCCCGAGTAGCTGGAACTACAGGCGGACGCCACCATGCCCGGCTACTTTTTTTTTTTTTTTTTTTTTTTTGAGACAGAGTTTTGCTCTTGTTGCCCAGGCTGGAGTGCAATGGCGAGATCTCAGCCCACTGCAACCTCCGCCTCCTGAGCTCAAGCGATTCTCCTGCCTCAGCCTCCCCAGTAGCTGAGATTACGGGCATGCACCACCATGCCTGGCTAATTTTTTTTTTTTTTTTTTTTTTTTTTTTGAGACGGAGTCTCGCTCTGTCGCCCAGGCTGGAGTGCAGTGGCGCGATCTTGGCTCACTGCAAGCTTCGCCTCCTGGGTTCACGCCATTCTTCTGCCTCAGCCTCCCGAGTAGCTGGGACAACAGGCGCCCGCCACCACGCCCGGCTAATTTTTTTTTTTGTATTTTTAGTAGAGACAGGGTTTCACCGTGTTAGCCAGGATGGTCTCGATCTCCTGACCTCGTGATGCGCCTGCCTCGGACTCCCAAAGTGCTGGGATTACAGGCGTGAGCCACCGCGCCCGGCGTTAATTTTGTATTTTTAGTAGAGACGGGGTTTGTCCATGTTGGCCAGGCTGGTCTCGAACTCCTGACCTCAGGTGATCCACCTTGGCCTCCCAAAGTGCTGGGATTACCTGTGTGAGCCACTGTGCCCAGCCTTTTTTTTTTTTTTTTTTTTTTTTTTTTTTTTTTTTTTTTTTTTTTTAAGAAACGGAGTCTGGCTCTGTCACTCAGGTTGGAGTGTAGTGTCATGACTATAGCTTACTGCAGTTTGGAACTGCTAGGTTCAACAGATCCTCCGGCTTCAGCTTCCTGAGTAGGTAGGACTAAAGGTTCAGGTCACCACGTCCTGCTAACTTTTACAATTTTTTTGTAGAGATGAGGACAGGGAGGGGGTCTCACCATGTTGCCCAGGTTGGTCTCAAACTCCTGGCCTCAAGGGATCCTCCCACCTCAGCCTCCCAAAGTGCTGGGGTAATATGCATAAACCACTGGACCTGGTCAAACTTTTACTTTTTAGAAAAAGACATATAGTAGCCTAGTATACCCATTGTTCCGCACCTTGCTTTTTCTTCTTAATATACCTTGGAGATTGTTCCAAGTCAGTACACAAAGCTCTGCCTCATCTTTTTAAATGGCTCTGTGGTGTTCCACCATGCAACAACACTACAGTTTATTTAGGAACTTTTTTAGGCGCCTTCAGGTTGGTTTCAGACTTTTTGCAACTAGTTATATAAAGTTTTGAGAGATGGAGGAATGAGAGTAATAGGCTTTCCTTCAATTGTTTTCAAAAGGTGTTCCTTCCATGAAAGGATGTTCTGCTAATCTCTAGTAATAGCCTTGTGTTTAATCAAGTTGTAGAAGAAATGTTCTGAAATCATTGGCACCTGCTTCCCTTTGTGTATTCTAGAATATTAGTAAGAGTGGTTTCCTTTTAGCACAGCTTAATGAATTGTTACACTGGGCTTTGTTGATCCATGTTTTGTAGTATTCTTGAGAGTATGGAGGCTATCAGATGTTCTTTCACCTGAACTTAAGTTTGAGAACCATACTTGTAGGCCAAGGACACAGCATGAATGCTGGTGAAAGTGTATGGAAGTGTTTGGAAGCAGTACATAGCTAGAGCAGGAATGTGCAGAGGGGAGGAATGGGAGATGCAGTTTGGAAAGTAGGTAAAGGAATGAATTCATTATCAAGCTGAGGGTTTATACTCACTTTGGAGAAATTGTAAAGATAAAAGGTTTTTGAACTGGCAGTAGAGAAGAAAAGATAGTGATCATTTATGCGTTAGGTAAGTTAATAATCTGGTTGTGATATTGTGGTTTTAAAGATGTGTCCTATCTATGGATTCTTTGATACCTCTCCCCTCAACTAATGAGGCTTCGTTTCCCTCCCCTTGAGTATAGACTGAACTTAGTGGCTTGCTTCTATGAAACAATATGGCAGAAGTGATGCTATATCACTTCTGAGATTAGGTTATAAAAAGACTGTAGTTTCATGGCCGGGCGAGGTGGCTCATGCCTGTAATCCCAGCACTTTGGGAGGCCGAGGCGGGCAGATCACAAGGTTAGGAGATCGATACCATCCTGGCTAACATGGTAAAACCCCATCTCTACTAAAAATACAAAAAAAAATTAGCCGGGCTTGGTGGCGGGCACCTGTAGTCCCAGCTACTCGGGAGGCCGAGGCAGGAGAATGGCGTGAACGCGGGAGGCAGAGCTTGCAGTGAGCCGAGATCTCACCACAGTACTCCAGCCTGGGTGACAGAGCGAGACTCCGTCTCAAAAAAAAAAAAAGACCGTAGTTTCATCTTTGATGTTCTTTCTCTCCCTGTTTCCCTCTCTCATTTACTCCCTCCCTCATTACTTGTAAGGCAGCCCTGGAGAGAGGGAAGCCAGCTGCCATGTTGTGAGGACACTCGGGCAGCCACACAAGTGAGGTTGGAAGTGGATCCTCCCCGGGTCCAACCTTGAGATGATTGCAAACTCAAGAGGCCCTGAGCCAGAACCACTCAGCTAGGTTGCTCCCAGATTCCTGACCCATAAAAACTGTAATATCATAAATGTGTGTTCTTTTAAGGCACTAAATTGGGGTAATTTGTTATCCATCAGTAGATAACTAGTACAGATTAGTATACCTCCTGTCTTCAGACTCATAGACATATTCACCTGTCTTGGAAAAGTCCTATTAGGACCTTATCCTCGGCAAGTCCCATCGTGAATCATCATCTTCTCAAACCTGCTTCTCTTCTTGTGTGTGTGTGTGTGTGTGTGTGTGTGTGTTTTGAGATGGAGTCTTGCTCTGTCGCTCAGGCTGGAGTGTAGTGCAGTGGCACAGTCTCGGCTCACTGCAACCTCTCCCTCCCAAGTTCAAGCGATTCTCATGCCTCAACCTCCCGAGTAGCTGGGATTACAGGCACACGCCACGGTGCCCGGCAAATTTTTGTATTTTTAGTAGAGACGGGGTTTCACCATGTTGGCCAGGCTGTGCTCGAGCCCCTGACCTCAAGTGATCCACCCACCTCCGGCTCCCAAAGTGCTGGGATTACAGGCATGAGCCACTGCTCCCGGCCCCTCTTGTGTTTTCTGTTTCCATCATTGGTATCACCAAGCCAAATATGAGAGTTATTCTTAACTCTTTCCTTCTCATCCCCGAAACATAGTCAATAACAAAGTCTTGCTTGTTCCTTTTTTTTTTTTTTTTTTTTTGAGATGGAGTCTCACTCTGTAGCCCAGGCTGGAGTGCACTGGCGCAATATCATCTCACTGCAGCCTCCACCTCATGGGTTCAAGCGATTCTCCTGCCTCAGCCTCCCAAGTAACTGGGATTACAAGCGTGTGCCACCATGCTCCGCTAATTTTTGTATTTTTAGTAGTGATGGGGTTTCACCGTGTTGGCCAGGCTGGTCTTGAACTCCTGACCTCAAGTGATTCTCCTGCCTCTGCCCTCCAAAGTGCTGGGATTACAGGCATGAGCCACTGCACCGAGCCCTTGTTTATTCTTTTTAAATGTCTCTTGCATGTATCCAATTCTTTTTATTCCTGCCACGTTGTGGTAGAGGACATTATCATGTATTTGTTTTTTGTTTTTTGCCTAGATTACTGCAACAACCTCTTAACTTGTCTTCCCACCTCTACTTTTGCATCTTTTATTTTTATTTATTTTAGTTTTGGGACAAGGTCTCACTCTGTCACGCAGGCTGGAGTGTGGTGGGGTGATCACAGCTCACTGCAGCCTCAACCTCCCGGACTCAAGTGATCCTCCCACCTCAGACTCCCAAGTAGCTGAAATTACAGGTGTGTGCCACCATGTCCGCCTAATTTTTTAACTTTTTTGTAGAGATGGGGTTCTCCCTATGTTACCCAGGCTGATCTCGAACTCCTGGGCTCAAGTGATCCTCCCACCTAGGCCTCCCAGAGTGTTGGGATTACAGGTGTGAGCCATCACTTCCAGCCTAATTTTGCATCTTACAGTCCATTCTCTACCCGTCGGATGGCGTAATCTTTTTAAAATTGAAATCTGATCATATCAAACTGTGCTGCATCACCTTCATTGGATTCTTGTCATTAGGATGAGGTATTCCTTAATTTGCCTTGTATGTATCACAGTTTGCATCTCTTGTCTGGCATCCTGTGTAGTTTAGTATTTGTCCAAGAAAATAGTGTTGCAGTTTGAAAGGTAAATCATATGGACTGGGCATGGTGACTCATGCTTGTAATCCTAGCACTTTGGGAGGCCGAGGTGGGATTTCTTGAGCTTAGGAGTTCAAAGCTGCAGTTAGCTATGCTTGTGCTACTGTACTCCAGCTTGGGTGACAGAGTGAGACCTTGTCTAAAAAAAAAATAAGTAAAAATTTTTAAAAGATAAGTAACATGGTCACTCTCAACATGGTAGGCACTCTTCATCTGGTCCCTTTCTTTTTATCTCTCTAACTTCATACCCTGCCACTCAACCCTTCAATCTTTAAGTCCTAGTTTCAACTCTGCAGGTTCTACTTTTCTTCATACCTTCCAATGTACTGTCACTTCTTCCTGGAACACTATCACCTTGTACCTCCATATCCCATCCCCACATATATTAACTCATCCTTCTAATTTCTGCTTCAGATTACTTCTGGAGAATTGTAGCTTAGATAATCCTGTCCTTTTACCCCAAAATATTTATAGTTTTCCTACTATAATTGGCTCTCCCCCATTTGAGGATAAGCTTTGAGAGGGTAGGAGAGAGCCAGTTAATGGTAGGAAAACTACAAATGGTATCTTCACTATTTTTCCTTATTTATTTATTATAAGTGACATAAATAGTATTTCTTTAGAATGAATAATGCATTAGAATGGCCTGAGACAGGGCTTAAGGGGATGAACATAGGAAACTATTGTGGTATCAAGATCTGATGGTAGGGTGATAGTGAGGACAGGGTACTTATACTGCTTGACCTGAGCTTGGACATAGAAGGAGAGAAATGTAGATTACTCCCTAATTCTAAGAGCCTGAAAAGCTGGGCAAATGGGTGGTATTAATAGAACTGGGGAAGAAAGGAGGAGCAGCAGATTTAGAGGGAAAACGTAAGATTCCTTTTCAATAGAGTCCTGTACCACATAATGATGTTTCTTTCAACAACAGACCCACATACATGGTCACATAAGATCATAATGGAGCTGAAAAATTCCTGTCACCTAGTGATGTCATAGCCATCATAATGTCAGAGCATTCCTCACATGTTTGTGGTGATGCTGGTATAAACAAACCTGCACTGCCCCCAAGTATGGCAAATATAATTATGTACAGTACATAATTACTTGATAATAATAAACAACTATGTTACTGGTTTATGTATGTACTATACTGTATTTTTTTTTTTTTAGGGATGGGATCTTACTACATTGCCCAGGCTGTTCTTGAACTCCTGAGCTCAAGTGGTCCTCCTGCCTTATCCTCCTGAAGTGTTGGGCATGAGATTACAGGGGTGAGCCACCATGCCCTGCTATACTGTACTTTTTTTTTTTTTTTTTTTGAGACAGAGTCTCACTCTGTCACCCAAGGTGGAGTGCAGTGGCACAATCTCAGCTCACTGCAACTTCCACCTCCTGGGCTCAAGCGATTCTCCTGCCTCAGCCTCCCGAGTAGCTGGGATTACAGGCGTCTGCTGCCATACCCGGCTAATTTTTGTATTTTTAATAGAGATGGAGTTTCGCCATGTTGGCCAGGCTGGTCTTGAACTCCTGGCCTCAGGTGATCTGCCTGCCTCAGACTCCCGAGGTGCTGGGATTACAGGCGTGAGCCACCACACCCGGCCTATACTGTACTTTTTATAGTTATTTTAGAGTGTATCCCTTCTACTTATAAAAAAAAAGTTAACTGTAAAACAGCCTCAGAGAGGTCCTTCAGGAGATATTCCAGAAGAAGGCATTGTTACCATAGGAGATGACAACTCCATGTGTCAGTGTCCTTGAACACCTTCTAATGGGACAGATAAGATGTGGAAGTAGAAGACAGTTGATATTGATGATCCTGACTCTGTGTAGTCATAGGCCTAGGTGTGTGTTTGTGTCTTCTTTTTATTTTATTTTATTTTATTTTATTTTATTTTATTTTAGCTTGCTTTCTCTCTCTCTCCCCGCCCCACCGCCCGCCTTCTTTCTTTCTTTTCTTTCTTTTTTAGTAGAGACAAGTTCTCGCTCTGTTGCCCAGGCTGGTCTCAAACTCCTGGGCTCAAGCCATCCTACCGCCTCGACCTCCCAAAGTGCTGGGATTACAGGTGTGAGCCACTGTGCCCAGCCTGTGTTTACTTTTTTTTTTTTTTTTTTTTTTTTTGAGACAGAGTCTTGCTCTGTGGCCCAGGCTGGAGTGTAATGGAGCGATCTTGGCTCACTGCAACCTCCACCTCCCGGGTTCAAGCGATTCTCCTGCTTCAGCCTCCTGCGTAGCTGGGATTACAGGCACATGCCACCACGCCTGGCTAATTTTTGTATTTTTAGTGGAGACAGGGTTTCACTGCGTTAGCCGGGATGGTCTCAATCTCCTGACCTCGTGATCTGCCCACCTCCGCCTCTCAAAGTGCTGGGATTACAGGCGTGGACTACTGCGCCCAGCCTTTCATTTTTAATAAAAATGCTTTAAAAGGGCCAGGTACGGTGGCTCACACCTGTAATCCCAGCACTTTGGGAGGCTGAGGCGGGCAGATCACCTAAGGTCAGGAGTTCCGAGACCAGTCTGGCCAACATGATGAAACCCCATCTCTAC
Organism: Pan troglodytes; assembly: GCF_028858775.2. NCBI lineage: Eukaryota > Metazoa > Chordata > Mammalia > Primates > Hominidae > Pan > Pan troglodytes. The sequence continues at coordinate 14,507,253 of NC_072416.2, forward strand.
TAAAAATACAAAACTTAGCCGGGAGTGGTGGCAGGTGCCTGTAATCCCAGCTACTGGGGAGGCTGAGGCTGGAGAATAGCTTGAACCCAGGAGGCGGAGGTTGCAGCAAGCCGAGATCACCCCATTGCACTCCAGCCTGGGTGACAGAGCGAGATTCCATCTAAAAAAAAAAAGTTTAAAAACGAAAAAAAGGCCGGGCATGGTGGCTCACGCCTGTAATCCCAGCACTTTGGGAGGCTGAGGCAGGTGGATCACGAGGTCAGGAGATTGAGACCATCCTGGCTAATATGGTGAAACCCCGTCTCTACTAAAAAAAAAAAAAAAAAATTAGCCAGGTGCGGTGGCATGCACCTGTAGTCCCAGCTACTTGGGAGGCTGAAGCAGGAGAATAGCTTGAACCCGGGAGGTGGAGGTTGCAGTGAGCAGAGATTGCGCCACTGCACTCCAGCCTGGGCGATAGAGTGAGACTCCGTCTCAATAAAAAAAAAAAAGGAAAAAAAAATTAAAAATTTCAAAAATAGAGAAAAGCTTACAGAGTAAGGATATAAAGAAAAATATTTTTGTGCAGCTGTACAAAGTGTTTGTGTTTTAAGCAAAGTGTTAACTACAAAAGAGTCACAAAGTTAAAAATGTAAGTTTATAAAGTAAAAATGTTACAGTAAGCCAAGGTTAATTTATTATTGAAGAAAGAAAAAATTTTTAAAGCCAGGCTCAGTGGTGTGTGCCTGTTGTCGTAACTACTCAGGAGGCTGAGGCAGGAGGATCGCTTGAGCCTGGGAGTTCAAGTTCAGTCTAGACAATATAGTGAGACCCCTGTCTCAAAAAAAAAAGAAAAATAAATCTAGTGTACCTAAGTGTACAGTGTTTGTAAGTCTACAGTGGTGTACAGTAATGTCCTAGGCCTTCGCATTCACTCACTTATTCACCCAGAGCAACTTCCAGTCCTGCAAGCGCCATTCATGATAAGTGCCCTATACAGGTGTGCCATTTTTAATGTTTTATACTGTATTTTTGCTGTGTATTTTAGATACAGTTGCCTACAGTATTTAGTACAGTAATATGCTGTACAGGTTTGTAGCCCAGGAGCAATAGGCTGTATCACATAGCATAGGTGTGTAGCAAGCCATACCATTTAGGTTTGTGTGAGTACACCGATATTCCCACAACTATAAAGTCATCCAAAGACGCATGTCTAAGGATGTATCCTCATTAAGCAACCCGTGACTGTATTTTGAGTTTGAAGTTCCATTGGTACATCTAAATGGATCTGGAATGTGGAAGAGAATATTCCTGAACTAAAAAGAAGGAAATTAGAAGTCATTTTCATGGAGGTGATGATTAAAGCTTTGTAAATAGGTGAGATTGCAAAAAAAAAAGTCTAGACGAATAGAGTTGTAAATAAACCTTCAATAACAAACAAGGAGGAAACAGAGAAATAGTTGAAGATGTAAAAGAAAACCAATTTAGGAGGCTGATGCAGCCAGATTGCTTGAGCTCAGGAGTTCAAGACTGCCCTGGGCAACATAATGAGATCCTGTCTCTACAAAAAATAGAAAAATTAGATGGGTACGGTGGCATATGCCTGTGTCCCAAATACTCGTGATGCTGAAATGGGAGGATTGCTTGAGCCCACGGGGTTGACGCTACAGTGAGCCATGATTGTGCCACTGCACTCCAGCCTAGGCAACAGAGCAAGACTTTGTCTCAAAAAAAAAAAAAAAAGAAAGAAAGAATGAAGGCTGGGCGCAGTGGCTCATGCCTGTAATCCCAGCACTCTGGGAGGCCAAGGTGGGCAGATCACGAGGTCAGGAGATTGAGATCATCCTGGCTAACACGACAAAACCCTGTCTCTACTAAAAATACAAATATTAGCTGGGGATGGTGGCACGCGCCTGTAGTCCCAGCTACTCAGGAGGCTGAGGCAGGAGAATCGCTTGAACACGGGAGGCGGAGGTTGCAGTGAGCTGAGATTGCGCCACTGCACTCCCACTCCAGCCTGGGCGACAGATCGAGACTCCATCTCAAAAAAAAAAAAAAAAAAAAAAAAAGAATGAAAACCAAGAGGGTGCCAAGTTACAGAAGCCATGAGGGAGTGGAGATATCTGAAGATGTGTTAACACTGTTAAATATTGAAGGTGAGAAGAATACATAATGATAAAAGACCATATTGTCAGCACCACAAGACAGGGTGAAAAAATTAAAAAATAAATAAATAGGCCAGGCGTGGTGGCTCACACCTGTAATCCCAGCACTTTGGGAGGCTGAGGAAGGAGGATTGCTTGAGGCCAGGAGTTCTAGACTAGTCTGGATAACATAGTGAAACCTCATTTCTACAAAAACCAATGTAATTAATTTCAACATTCGAGTACCCAGGTCTCACTGATACCATGAATACTATTAAGTTGTTTCTCTTGGAAAGTACTGAGATATCTCTCTTCAAACTTCTTGAAAATCTTTTTTGGAGGTACATAAAGTTAATTTTATTAGGGATTTGGTAAATCAACTAATTGTAAAGAACATTCGAATATGTTGCTGAATGGTAAACATAAAGTTTAAGAAACTTCACACTTAATAATGGAACTCATATTGTAGTTCAAAATAAATATTATTACAATCAACTAGTAACCTTAGAAAACTATTAGACATCGTTTTTTATATAGCACTATTAAATCAGTGGTAACACATGGTAAACTAACAAAAGAAATGCCACATAGTCAATTGGTGATGTCTGGATTATCTGAAAGCAATTTAATACTCAGCATATTCTTGGTACTGAAATCTGCTAAGTAATATTAACCTAAACATAATTGAATCAAAGGTAAAACAATATTGCCCAAATGTAGAATGTGACATTTTAAGGAAGGTACAAAGGACATGGTGTTTTGGGTCAGAAAGATCAGTCTGAATCCCAACTCCATGATTTACTAATTGTTTAGCCTTGGGCAAGGTGGCTTAATCTCCCAAGCCTCAATGTCTTCATCTGTTAAATGAAGCTGGTTCCCTCGGATTTAAGAGAATCTATCTTCACAGTGTCTGTCATGTTCATGATAGCACAAGGTTAGTTCTCTTCTTCCCTTTGCTGAAAATAATACAATCGGCCGGGCGCGGTGGCTCACGCCTGTAATCCTAGCACTTTGGGAGGCCGAGGCGGGCGGATCACGAGGTCAGGAGATCGAGACCATCCTGGCTAACACGGTGAAACCCCGTCTCTACTAAAAATACAAAAAATTAGCCGGGCGTGGTAGCGGGCGCCTGTAGTCCCAGCTACTCGGGAGGCTGAGGCAGGAGAATGGCGTGAACCCGGGAGGCGGAGCTTGCAGTGAGCCGAGATCGCGCCACTGCACTCCAGCCTGGGCGACAGAGCGAGACTCCGTCTCAAAAAAAAAAAAAAAAAAAAAAAAAAAAGAAAATAATACAATAATTATTAAATGGATTGGAAAATGAAATTGTGCATCTTAGGGGCCAAAAGAGCTTAACTGCATTCAAGCAGGGAAGAAATAGCCAATCAGTAAAGAAACTGATATTTGATTCTGATTTGGGGGCGAGGGGGTGGAAGGCTGGGGAAGAGAAACAAGAGAACAATGATATTGCCAGAGAAAGAAATGTAAAGAGGTTTTCTGTAGAAAACCTAACTTTATTAACTTAGGTTTGCTGTTTATTTTTAACTCTTTGTCCTCATACAATCTATGTGGGTATCACAAGTACACCATTTTGCTGCTAGGTATCATAGTGTACACCAACCCCACTTAATACATGATTAACAAACAGCATTTTTTTTTTTTTTTTTTTTTTTTTGAGACGGAGTCTCACTCTGTCGCCCAGGCTGGAGCGCAGTGGCGCAGTCTCGGCTCACTGCAAGCTCTGCCTGCTGGGTTCACGCCATTCTCCTGCCTCAACCTCCCAAGTAGCTGGGAATACAGGTGCCCGCCACTATGCTCGGCTAATTTTTTTTTTTTTTCGTATATTTAGTAGAGACGGGGTTTCACCGTGTTAGCCAGGATGGTCTCGATCTCCTCACCTCGTGATCCACCCACCTCGGCCTCCCAAAGTGCTGGGATTACAGGCGTGAGCCACCGCGCCCGGCCAGGAATGGAATATTAAGGCCACTCTTAGAAGTGATTTCTACATTAAAAAAAAAATAAGTTAAATAGCACAAGGTTAGTTCTCTTCTCCTTCCCTTTGCTGAAAGGGATACCATTAGTCTCTTTTTATCATTGACGCGAACCAGCTGACAACTTGCAGGACTGTGTTCTTTTAACCAGTACCAGTATATAACTGGTAAATGTTATGACAACTCAAAGTGCATCTTTGTTCAAACTAGGAAAGTTTTTTTTTTTTTTTTGAGATGGAGCCTCTCTCTGTTGCCCAGGCTGGAGTGCAGTGGCGCGATCTCGGCTCACTGCAACCTCTGCCTCCTGGGGTCAAACAATTCTCCTACCTCAGCCTCCGAGTAGCTGGGATTACAGGCATGTGCCACCATGCCTGGCTAATTTTTGTATTTTTAGTAGAGACGGAGTTTCACTTTGCTGACCAGGCTGGTCTAGAACTCCCGACCTCAGGCGATCCACCTGCCTCGGCCTCCCAAAGTGCTGTGATTACAGGGGTGAGCCACCGTGCCTGGCAGGAAAGTTTTAAATAGCTACTATGCTATAAAGTATTATGCTACGTCATCAATCAGGGATCTATAAAAGGACTTAGAGAAGTTATTGATGCACAGAATTGAATAAATCTACCAAAAAAGAAAAAGGACTTAGAGGAGTTATTGATGCACAGAATTGAATAAATCTACCAAAAAAGAAAAAGAAAAGGACTTAGCCCTGAAGTTTAAAACAGTTATTTAGTAGAGGTGCAAGTCAGGTTAGTTCTGCAAGTTAGCCCTAGCAACATGGAAGTCACAGGGACAATCCAGTTTTAGAATTGGCACATCATTTAGAAATGGCACCTCAGGCCAGGTGCAGTGGCTCATGCCTGTAATCCCAGCACTTTTGAGGCCAAGGCCGGTGGATCACCTGAGGTCAGGAGTTAGAGACCAGCCTAGCCAACATGGCAAAACCCTGTCTCTACTAAAAAAAATACAAAAATTAGCCGGGCATGGTGGCACATGCTTGTCATCCCAGCTACTCGGGAGGCTGAGGCAAGAGAATTGTTTGAACCTGGGAGGTGGAGGTTGCATTGAGCCAAGATCCCACCACTGCACTCCAGCCTAGGCAACAGAGCGAGACTGGAAAGGAAAGGAAAGAAATGGTACCTCACAGGCAATACAGGGAAGACCCTCTTTAAGACTGGAAAGGGAGATAAGGGAGCTCATGTTATTTCACTACCTATTAGGATCACTACATTATCTGTTTATCCTTGTTAAGTTTTATAAAAGTAGATGAAGAAGAGGTGAGACTTTTCTCTCTGGTTTTACTTCCTTGCATTAGAGAAATTCAGAAGAAAGGTATTTGCATTTGCAACTAACCTGTCAAAGAATGCTAATTGGAAAGCAAAATCAAATCTCCCTTCAAGGATAGATCATTTGAATTAGAGAATATTCATAAAATGGAGTATTAGCAAAAAAAAAAAAAAAAAAAATGAGCTGCTGATACACACAACATAATCTCTGAAACGTAATGTGCCCAAGATGACAAAGTTGAGTTCAAGCTATGTGATTCCATTTATGCAGAGTTCAAAAACAGACAAAACTGTTATAATAGATGGCAAAACAGTGAATGCCTTGGCAAGAGGGGATTGGTTGGAAAGTAGCAGGAGAGCTTTCTGGGGTGATGTGTTCTGCATGTTGATGGGGTGTTTACACAGTTGTATACACTTGACAAACTCATTGTAAACTTAAGATCTGTACTTCTTACTGTATGCAAATTTTACCTTAATAAAAAATCCTCTCCTTTGTCATACAACATCTGTCTTCCGGAACTTCTTTACAAATCATAATTACTCCTAAGAATCTAAATCTTGAAGATTTATTTTTTATCCTAAAACCTGATGTATTTGCCAGGAAATTAACAAAGATAGTGATACCGACTGCTTTTAAGTAACTTCTGTAGTTTTAAAAAATTCATAATAGAGGTACAGATTTTCAGGGTACATGTGATAATTTACACATTCATATAATGTGTACCAATCAAATCAGGGTAATTGGGATATCCATCACCTATTTATCTCCATGTGGAAACGTTCAAATTATTTTCTTGTATTTGGAAATGTGGAACTTGTGTAGTTGATAAGCAAATACAAAGTCCTTTGGGAGTACTGTGCCCAGTTAAGTGGGATGAAATCCTCATTAAAAATTTCAAACTAAATATACAAGGTACAAAACAAGTTAAATATGGTTTTTTTTCCATTATGCCCTCTGAATTATTTTTACCAGTTGAGTTATTACCAGTAGCTTGACTCCTGACTAAGCTCAAACCAGAGAACAGAACTTTTAGTGAAAATGCTTTAAACATGTAAACTAGTATTACTGTTTGATGATCATCATTTCCACTGAAGGCAAATGTTAAGGGATCATATGTGGGCAATGGGATGTTAAGAAAATGTGCAGCTAACAAACATTAAATGTGACTCATTGCAGATAGAGGAAATTTTTTGCCTTTTTTTTTTGTTTTTTTTTTGAGATGGAGTCTCACTGCCATTGCGCAGGCTGGAGTGCAGTGGTGCCATCTTGGCTCACTGCAACCTCCACCTCCCGGGTTCAAACGATTCTCTTGCTTCAACCTCCCAAGTAGCTGGGATTACAGGCTTGCACTACCATGCCTGGCTTATTTTAGTATTTTTAGTAGAGACGGGGTTTCACCCTGTTGGCCAGGCTGGTCTTGAACTCCTGACCTCAGGTGATCCACCCACCTTGGCCTCCCAAAGTGCCAGGATTACAGGCGTGAGCCACTGTGCCTGGCCTGGCCTAATATTTAACAGAAGGATCATATTCCAAATAATTCAAAAAGTACACTCATCAGCTAAAGGAATTTTACTTGTTATAGGCAGTCTCTTATTCCTAGCAGAAAACATACGAAAATATTTCTTGCAAGTAATGTGGGTGCACAAAGCCTTCAGAAACAATTTGAAGGAAAGATTGACAGTAACAAGAATTTCACTTAAAAAAAAAAAAGACAGCATCTCACTATGTTGCCCAGGCTAGAGTGCAGTGGCAATTCACACGTGTAACCATAACCCACTGCAGCTTCCAACTCCTAGGCTCAGGTGATCTTGCCAACTCAGGAGTAGCTGGGACTACAGGTTTGTGCCACTGCATCTAGCAAATTTCATTTTTTTTTTTAAGACTGTTAACAGGCTAGAGTGCAGTGGCATGATCTCAGCTCACTGCAACCTCTGCCTCCCGGGTTCAAGTGATTCTCCTGCCTCAGCCTCCCAAGTAGCTGGGATTACAGGCGCGCGCCACCACACTCAGCTAATTTTTGTATTTTTAGTAGAGATGGGGTTTCACTATATTGGCCAGGATGGTCTCGATCTCTTTTTTTTTTTTTTTTTTTGAGACAGAGTCTCACTCTGTCGCCCAGGCTGGAGTGCTGTGGCGCAATCTCGGCTCACTGCAGGCTCCGCCTCCCAGGTTCACGCCATTGTCCTGCCTCAGCCTCCTGACTAGCTGGGACTACAGGCCACGCCCGGCTAATTTTTTGTATTTTTAGTAGAGACGGGGTTTCACCGTGTTAGCCAGGATGGTCTCGATCTCCTGACATCGTGATCCACCCGCCTCGGCCTCCCAAAAAGTGCTGGGATTACAGGCACACGCCTCCACGCCCAGCTAATTTTTGTGTTTTTTAGCAGAGACTGGGTTTCACCACGTTGGCCAGGCTGGTCTGGAACTCCTGACCTCAAGTGATCTGCCCGCCTCAGCCTCCCAAAGTGCTGGGATTACAGGCATGAGTCACCGTGCCTGGCCTGAACCCCTACTTTAATAGCAAGCTTGGTCCCAAGTTTTAAGCTATGATTGGTTTAATGCCAAATACCTAGAGGCTGACTGCCAAAACCTCAAAGCGATTCACCTAAAGACAGTTCAAACAGGAACTTAGTACACAGGAATGAACTGCTGTCATTCAAGTAGCCACTGTGTATGTTACCTTTATCATTAACTTCTTCTTGCCCTTGCACATTGAATGAAAAGGGCAAGCACTATTTGGTCTCTTGATCTTTATTAAAAATCCTGAATGTAGAGGTTCATGGTTCTGACAATAATTGACGTTTCCCCCAACTCTACTGTTCACATAAAACCACATAACTGTGATCTAGTTATTTATTATTCAGCATCCCTAACTTCCTATAGGGTTCTTATTTTTGTTTCCTAAGGTTGTCGTATACATTATACAAAAGACTTGCATGCCATATGCAAGCAGATGACGTTTGTGAATCCCTTATGTGACAGAGCTTATTAGATCCATCCAACAAACCTGTTGGTAGATGGTTCCAGTACCTGATACAAAAATAAAAGGATTGTACAAAAAAGGGCATGGCTTTTGCTTGTTACAACACAGGTAATTACAAACGACAAATCCTTCAAAAGGGAAGATGACAACTTTTATTGTTATTACAAAAGCAAATTTAACTTGTCATTTGAATAATTGCAAGAGCAGACTAAGGGCTTAATCCTCACACAGGCACCAAGTCAGGCACAGTAGGTAGCTACAAATCGTAAGAAAAAGCTTTCTTTCCTACCTAGAGCACTCTTCCATGCTTTGGAATTAGGCTAAAAAACTCAGCAAACCTGATCAGTTCCCTTTAATCCTGTTTTTTTGTTTTGTTTTGTTTTGTTTTAAATGAGATCTAGGTATTAACTTGCTGTCTAGCGAAAACTAGTCACTAAGTCCTGGCCTGAGAGATACCCACATTTCCTTTAGAACAGACAGAACTAATACCTGTGTACATTTCTGAGAGCCTGATGTGTGAGTCCTTAAAATGTAGACCTTGCAGGAGGCTTAGACCTCAGTTTCACCTAATGCATGTGGAGGAAATGGAGGTGAGAATAGTCACCTGAAGAGTGCAAGCGCTCCAGCTCCAGCACACACACTCTTCCCTGGGCAGCAGGAAAAGGAGGTAACAAGGACTTGGGCTGACATCTGAAGCACTAAGCTAATGTGCCTGGTAGAGGGGAGCCTCAGGAAGCACAAGATGTCATTCCACCTGTGCTGTCCACAAACCTGAGGTTTCCACATCGTTTTAAAGGGCACAGTGGCAAATGTGACAAGGCAGAAAACAATAACCATTTCAAGGATCACTTAAGGAATCCTGGTGTTTTCTGCCTAATCAGAAGTAGTACCAATCTGCTTTTCCCTTATATTGGAGAACATAAAGGTTTTAATTAATCTCCACTCCCACACCTTCAGGCCCTTATAATAATCCTTAGTAAACAACTCAGCTAGCATTATTGTTTCAAGGAAGCATAGGATTAGAGGTATGTGAGAAGTGTATTTATTGAAGGGAAGACTCAGTAAGTTCTAGGATATTAAAGTCAAGAATATCCTAGAGCCAAAAACCACCAAAAGTTGAACCAAATCTACCTGAACTGAACTGATAGTAAACTGGGTCAAATGGAATCCACGGAATTACTACTGGAAAATAAAAACACTTCCTATTCTTTCTATTCCTATTCATTTACTATGAAATCTAATCTAACCAATTGACTGCTAAATGTAAACCTAGTTAAGTCTTTTGTGCATATGCGATTACACTTACTTAACAAGTTGCTGCCATGGCGAGATCTCTGAAGAAAGAAACAAGATCAAGGATGTATTAGATGGCATCTGCTAGAATCACTGAAAAAGTTAGCTGGAAGAAATAAAAGCCTATTATTTGGAGATAGACAATTGTCCCCTGAATCCACTGGTTGCTCTCTTCTTTACCTATGTCTGTGAGAGGATTAATGGCACAGTTTGATAAGGTAGGCCAACAATGAATATAACATTTAACCATCCTAAAATCAGAGCTATAGTGCTATAACCAGATTTTTCACGAAGGGTTTTAAAGTTGAAAGTTGCCTGATGTTAAGAGCTGTAATAAAACTGCGTATTTTCCCCTTGACTACCTTAAATCCCTACCCAAAGCAATGAAGCTCTCATCCATGAAGTGGCAGTCCATGAGGAAGTCCATGCCAGTAAGAAAAGGTGCTAGAGTGCTGTTATGTGTAATAGTCATCAAAGATCACGGAGTAATTACAGTCATTACTAGTGTTCCTGAAGATCGCCAAGGGAGCTTAGCTGATTTTTTTCCAGAGTTCATCTTGGGAGCAGTTTTTGATGACAGGTTCAACTTTTTTCTTGGGTTGCAAAACTGCATCTGGCTGCAAGTCTAACCCAAAATATTCGCAGCGTATCAGCTGAGAGGATGCCGGCAACTGTTGAACTACATCACAGTTCAAAGTCCCATATTGTGAGAGCAGTACTTGTAGTTTATGTAACCAGCAAATATGAGTTACCTCGTTACAGTGAACAACCTGCACTGTTAGAGTTTAGGAACTTTTGACATTCGGTTATCACATATTTCAAAGATTTTCAACTCACAAAAAAAAATACGTGGGCTTACTCAGTAACACTTTACTATTTGTCACTTAATCTCAAGACAATACACACTCAGTCCAACTCTTTTGGTTTGATTTTACATAGATTTTCACTTACTTTTGCAAATTAAAAACAAGAAATGAGTGCTGTATTTCCCCCTCTCCCACAGTAAGAAACAAGGGTTTAAAATGGCAATTACTTAGATGTTTATTTCAATATTTCTTAAATTCACTTTATTAATTTAAAAAACTAATTAAATAATCGCATGAAAGCTATATAAAGAACATCATTAATGTGAAAAGATGCAAGAAAAAAATCATTATAGTAGAGCAACGTTAGAGAACAAATGCTTAGGTAATACCCTAAATATGCAGCCAACTACCCTATTTTTACACTGTTGACCATATAAGCACGTTTGCATTTGCAGAAAACAGAATGACAGCATAGGAATTTGTATTGCTCTATAACGGTCCAACATCTCCACATAATGCCAAGTTCACCTTAGACATTTTATTTCCTTATCCAAATGAACAGCCTGTGTAAGCAGGATTGAAAATGCATCAACTTTAAAAAGATGAGAACAATTTTCAAAGCCCATAGAACTTACGTTGCTGGTTAATTTTAGCACTGAAATTTCTTTTGAATAATCTAATCTTGCAAATATGCAAGAATCCAGTGGAATTTTTACAGTTACATTTGTATTTGTATGACCTGTTACTTTTTAGAGGTAGGCCCTTCACAGTTGATATCCAAGTTACTTAAGAGTCTTGGCAACATGCACATAATAGTCTAACAGTGTAAATGTTTTAGTAGCAAACATAACTTATTTTTAAAAAATGTGTTCTATTTAGAAAGGGAACTCTTATCTCTGGAAGTGATTTCCGTGGCTCTTGAACTTTTAAATGTTCATTAAAATTCAAGCAATTGCTACTATTTGTTTTTATTAACATGGAATTACAAAAAGAACTATTATGTTTTGATTAAAACTCCTATATTTTCCAGAAAAATAAAAGCCCAGAGATTTGCAGACATAATACAATCTATTTAAATTTCATGCAATAGCCACAATTATAGTTTTAAGAATCTGTAGGACAATAACTTTGCTCTGTCCATAAGATGTAGCCTCATTCAAGAAATGAATGGGAATTTCACAGTTAAGAAAACACTAGGCCAACTGCGGCGCCTCATGCCTGTAATCCCAGCACTTTTGAGAGGCTGAGGCGAGCGGATCACTTGAGGTCAGAAGTTTGAGACCAGCCTGACCAATATGGGGAAACCTCGTCTCCACTAAAAATACAAAAATTAACTGGGCCTGGTGGAGGGCTCCTGTAATCCCAGCTACTCAAGAGGCGGAGGCAGGAAATTGCTTGAATCCGGGAGGTGGAGGCTGCAGTGAGCTGAGATCGAGCCACTGCACTCCAGCCTAGGTGACAGAGTGAGCCTCTGTCTCAAAACAAAACAAAACACCCATTAGATTAAGTTTTATGTTCTGTGACTGGAAATACAGTCTGTCTAGGCTTTTCTTTTCTGAGGAGCAAAATTATAGGGAAGGGACTTGTCATTAAATATACAAAGTATCTTATTTAGAGAGAAATCACAATCTAAAAGAGGCTATCTTTGATCAATGGCAACACTCAACATCAAGGGGGCTTTGGATAAACCCACAAATTGCCTCCATTCCTCATTTATTCTCATGAAAAATTTCAAAGTCATGATAATTATAGCAGAGAGTCATTCAATCTAAAACCCCCACAATGCTGCACTGTGGTTCATCAAAAACATGGTTAGCAAATTTCAGCTTTACACTTAAGAAAACTCAGTCAATTTCAAATAATTGAGATAAAACTTATACCCTGCTTGATTCTGCTTATCGCTGATAATTTTAGTCTGTTCAGATTCTGATGATTCTAAATATTTTCATTTAGTTGCTGGGTTGAGATTTAGCTTTAACCAGCAAGGATCATCCAACCTTTAAAGTTACTGATACAAAGAGTAAACTGAGTAACTTGTAGAAGTGGCACTTGGAACTGATACGGTTTTCATACTAGAGGCATGCAGCTCTTATAAATACTACCAGAGGAATTTTTGCCAGGTCTCGAACATGCTTTATTTGTTGTTAATTCCACTAATTTAACGACTTAATAGAATTTTCTCTAGGGGTACAATTTCATTACGCTTTACTTATAAAAACTACAGTATGCTGTTCTTTTATTTTAAAACAACTTACTGTGTTCAAGAAATCATGTTACAATATAAATTGGCAAAAAAAAAAAAAAAAAAAAAAAACTAACTAAAAGACCTAGTAAAGCAGTGTCACATTTGCATAAAGGGATTTAACTGCATGTATGCATTAACCATCAAAAGAAGGGGTCAAACTAATCCTTTCCTTTAATACAAACTTGAACACTGTGAATGCCTCATTTATAGTGGGTAGGGAAAGAGTTTATAAAAGTCCAAGTAATAAAATGTATTCAATTACTTGGGAAAGTTAAAAAGCTAATGCAACAATGTTACATCCAGATAAAAAACATTATTCAAAAGCAATTCAAATACCGAAAAGGATTTCAAATTGAATATTTTATTAACATGGTAGTTGCCTTTGTAACATGTGCACACACACTCGCACACTCAGAATGATCTGCCTGGGGGAAAAATACTAAATATGCCTAAGGGGAAAATGAAAAATAAAAAAATTCCTGTAGGTTTTCATTATTGTAGGCAATTATGTCCACATCACTTACAAAGCTATTGCCAAATCTGTCCAAGGAAGCAGAGTTTGAAGTGAGGGCTAGGGACAGGAATCTTGGGAAAAATTCAACAGTGGCATAGCAGAGCTCTCAATATGAGAAAGCTGACATAATGTGGACTTTTGCTGTGAATTTCCTCTTTGCAAAATATGGGGAGAGGTTTATCAATGGGCAGAAAATAAGAGAAGGCGGTGTGAAGTAGGCTTCTGCAGTCAATTTTCCTCACAGTATTGTGCAGGGTCATCAAGAAAATGCTTAGTCTTTCTCTGGAACCAGTTTCAGAACTTTTCCAATTGCAATGGTCTTACCTAGAAATGAAATTTTAAAAAAATCTTTCAGTAGTTAACAGCAAGTCTATATAAGATATTAAAACTTATTATTTTAAATCACAAAAATATTTTTTACAATGTAAGTTACTAATTAACTAGCTTTACTGCCAAACCCATGATACTTCTATTTAGGTAGTCTTAATAAGAGGGTCTTATTTGGGGGGGGCTGGTAAAGAGATGGTTCCCTGTATCAAAAACCTATCTCCCCCCGTACCCCCCAAACAATTCTCCTGCCTCATCCTCCCCAGTAGCTGAGATACAGGTGCCCGCCACCACGCCGAGCTAATTTTTGTATTTTTAGTTGAGACGGGATTTCACCATGTTAGCCAGGCTGGTCTCGAACTCCTGACCTCAGGTGATCCACCCGCCTCAGCCTCCCAAAGTGCTGGGATTACAGGCATGAGCCACTGCGTAAGACAGAGTCTTACTCTGTCACCCAGGCTGGAGTGCAGTGGTGCGACTTCAGCTGACTGCAACCTCCTCCTTCTGGGTTCAAGTGATTCTCCTGCCTCAGCCTCCTGAGTAGCTGGGAGTATAGGTGCCTGCCACCATGCCCATTCTAATTTTTATATTTTTAGTAGAGGCAGGGTTTCACCATGTTGGCCAGGCTGGTCTTGAACTCTTGGCCTCAGGTGATCCGCCTGCCTCGGCCTCCCAAAGTACTGGGATTACAGGCGTGAGCCACCACACTGGGCCAAAAAACCTCTTTGGATTAAAAATAAAAAAAGGGAATATCCGTATTTGTGGAATATCCACCCAGTGGAGTACTACTCAGTGATACAAAGGAATAAATAACATGTTACATGGTTGAACCTCAAAATCACACTAAGTAAAATAAACTAGACAAAGGACCACATAATTTATAATTCTATTTATGGAGTGTCTATAAAAGACAAATTGAAAAATGGTTGCCTAGGGGTGGAGGTGGGAATAAGGGGTGATTATGAACAGGTGTAAGGTTTCTTTTTAGGTGTTCTAAATGTTCTAATATTAGTATATGGTGATGGTTGTACAATTCTGTAAACATACTAAAATTCATTGAATTACATATTTAAAACAGCTCAATTTCATATTATGGAAATTGTATCTCAATAAAGCTGCTAAAAAAAAAAATCCCAAAACCTATCCTTAAGTAACTGAAAAGGCACAGCAATCACCACTGACTACAGTGCAGTGAACACGTCCTTCTGGTAGTAATCCTGTGGACTAAAAGGATACAAAACCCATTGGGTCTTGTGGAAAACCTAAAAGCCAAGTTAGCTTTTTTTTTTTTTTTTTAAAGCCAAGTTATCTTTTAGGAAAAAATAATTCTAAGGTTAAGAATTCCTGCTACATTAATTGCTTTTCTTCTGTCTTCCTGATTTTATCCGGTTCTGAGTGGTAAACTAAAACTATCATTTTGTTATATTAATAAGATAAACCCAATAACCAGTTTTACTATCAACCAGAAGAGTTCTGGGCCTTTAAAGTAAAATAAACACTGTCTTTATACAATTTCATCCAATGTAAAGTTCAGGAACTGTATTCATCACCAGGGCTTAGCACAGTTCCTGACACTTTGTAGATACAAAGTAGTTTTTGCTAAATGGAATTGGAATGAACATGTGAAGTGACTATTCTGTATTTCAATGGAACTATAAAGTTTTATGTAAAGTCTTCTATAGTCTTAAAATGGTTATCTAAGTTAGAAATATTAACAGCCGGGCCGGGTGCGGTGGCTCACGCCTGTAATCCCAGCACTTTGGGAGGCCAAGGCGGGCGGATCACGAGGTCAGGAGATCAAGACCATCCTGGCTAACGTGGTGAAACCCCGTCTCTACAAAAATACAAAAAATTAGCCGGGCATGGTGGCAGCGCCTATAGTCCCAGCTACTCGGGAGGCTGAGGCAGGAGAATGGCGTGAACCTGGGAGGTGGAGCTTGCAGTGAGCCAAGATGGTGCCACTGCACTCCAGCCTGGGTGACAGATCGAGACTCCATCTCAAAAAAAGGAAAGGAAAGGAAAGAGGAAAGGGAAAGGGAAAGGAAAAGGATAGGAATATTAAAAGCTCATAAGGAAACGTTTCATAACAATCATTTTGTTTTTATGCCAAAGAACTTCATGACCCCAAGATGGGAATGTTAGTTGTTCTGCGTCACCCAGAGGTAGGCAGAAATGGATGCACACAAAAGGTCACAAACATTAGACCTCTGAAAAATTAGGTGTAAAAAAAAAGATCAATCTCTAGGTTCCTTTTAATCGCTAGACATATTACAAAGGATTACATCATAGAAATATCTTAGTAAACAAAATAGCCCTCCAAATCCACTACTCACAAAACATCAAAATTAAGATTCTTCACGTAGAGCATTACTAGATTTGGCATTACTACTAAAGCACGTGGTCAATTCTGTTCAATACATTCAACTCATGAAACATTCATACGAATAAGAATGTGAATCGAAGTTTTCTGTGAACCTGTTGCAATGTGTACTGTACTGAGATGATGAAGATGACCAAAGCTAGGTATCCTGGATAGACTACTAGACGTCAGTTTAAAAGCTCTTACCCTCATCTCTTAAGGTGAAACGACCCATCTGAGGGAAGTCTTTAAAGGTCTCAAGGCAGATGGTTCCTGCTGTCCTTAAGCGAGCAATGCATACTTGATCTTGTTTCACAAAACGGGGTCGGGTCTTACTTTTTTCTCCTGATTTTTTGTCTACCAAGCAGATTAAGGCCTAACCAAGAAAAGAGTATGAGAAAATCAGAATAATGCCAAATAAAATAATCTTTAAGAACAGGTGTAGAAATAAAAGTGCATCACTGTTGCTGATTAGAAATTATGAAGATAAAACAGTATTAAAACAGAAATAAACCAATTATCTTAAACTCACTGTTATTTCGACCTCCTCAATACAGGTATGAATATGCAGCACCGCATTATAGCCTGGGCAGATGATGGATTTGTGCTCTATAATCACTATCTGTCAAACAAACAAACACATTCTTATCTTTATCCTTAGGGTAAATAAGAATTCAGTGTTCTCAAGCGCCATATAAATTCCAAGAATTAGTGTTACCATCTCACTAGGACACCAACTTAAGTGATTTTTGTGTTAGAGGTGATAGGTTTGTCTTACTAATTTTGTTCACAGGATGGGTCAGGCTGCTTGACCTCAAAGCATGAATTTCAATATCTTATCCTGTATTTATCTTCTTGGCAAGTCCCTGGTCAACTTTCAAAACACAGCAGGCTGGCTGGGCGCAGTGGTTCACGCCTGTAATCTCAGCACTTTGGGAGGCCGAGGCGGCAGGGGGGCCGGGGGGATCACTTGAGGCCAGGAGTTCAGGACCAGCCTGGACAACATGGTGAAACCCTGTCTTTACTAAAAATACAAAACAATCAGCCAGGCGTGGTGGTGGGCGCCTAAATCCCAGCTACTCAGGAGGCTGAGGCAGGACAATCGCTTGAATCCCGGAGGTGGAGGTTGCAGTGAGCCAAGATCGCGCCACTGCACTCCAGCCTGGGTGACAGAGCAAGACCCCATCTCCAAACAAAACAAAAGACAGCAGGCCAACTTTCTTATCTGGGAAGCCTTTCCTTATATTCCCCAAGGAACTAAGCTAATTTTTACCGCTCAGAAGCTACCTAGATGTAAACTTATCCAGCTTTATCCATTTCTCAATATCCAAGGTCCAGTAAAGTAAACAACCTTACATCTGGCATCAAAATCTAACTTGATTAGTTGTCATACCTTAGAACAGAACTTTAAAAAATTCTGTTATTCACACCAGTCACTTACTCTGTCATTCTCCCAGGGAGGTTAGATTGTTAATAACAGGGAAACCTGTGTGATTTCTTGTCTGGAAAGCTATGTGCTGTCAATGAGCACATAAACCATGACTTCCACAGTAACTGTGCTCTGGTCAAAGTGAATATTAGATACTCTAGAATGTATCATCAGGAGATCAAACATAAAAAGGAACTTACAAAGAATACTCCTTATCCAGTAAGCACTTGTACCAGCTTGAAGACCTTGTATGAGGTGCCTATTGTGGTTATGATATGTAAGTGGCTTATAATATTTCCATTCCCCTTCTCTACACTAAGATGGGTTAACTGGCATGTCACAAATAATCAGGACAAAAGGCACTGATATTCTAATTTCATTTAGACATTAAAACCCACTAGGACAACAACAATAATTTGTTTACCTGGGCATCAAATGTGCGTCCAGAATGACAAAGATTATTAGGATCACAAAGTATAAACCCTGGAAGAATCTCCTCTTCTTCAATTCCTTTCAGTCTGATTTTGAGGTTTTCACCTGGGGCTACGGTATCAGTCTCTACATCATCGGAAAGTATTCCAAGAACTTCCACGTTGTGCTTTAAAAGAAAACAAGACTGGAGGTTTTCTGACACATTCACTGCCTTACGGAACATAAAATGATCTGAATGTCTGTCTGCTCAATAAAGAGTTGCAAGATTTGACTGTAAACACTTATGTTTGTATGACATAAAATCTTAGCCTAGATATGATCAGCAAAAATCATATCCTAGAAGTATAACTGCCAATTAAAGTATTAACGTGTCACCTTTTAAATATCACATTCTAATCATTTCCAACTAGAACATTGTATACACTAGCATTTGCCTTTTTTTACCTTTTCAAAATCAAAAACACAATTTAATATTTGGATTTCAGTTTTATGGATATAATTTTTATTATTATGGAATTCTATGAAGGATTTAATAAACCTGTCTTCTATTACCTATCAATCTCCAAATATCGGAATTATGCACTACTTAAAAATTATTGAACTAAGCTTTAAAAGTCTATCAACTATTTAATGAATACATCATTTCCTTTTGGTGTAATGAAATGCTCTGGAATTAGATAGTGATGATGGCTGCATAGCATTGTTATTTTTTTATTTTGAGACAGAGTTTTGCTCTTGTTGCCCAGGCTGGAGCGCAGTGGTGCGATCTTGGCTCACTGCAACCTCTGCCTCCTGGGTTCAAGCCATTCTCCTGCCTCAGCCTCCCAAGTAGCTGGGATTACAGGCACCCACCACCATGCCTGGCTAATTTTTTGTATTTTTAGTAGAGACGAGGTTTCACCATGTTGGCCAGGCTGGTCTCAAACTCCTGACCTCAGGTGATCCACCCACCTTGGCCTCCCAAAGTGCTCAGATTACAGGCGTGAGCCACTGTGCCCGGCCTAAACTCTTTGTTTCTAACAAAATAGTCCATGGAGCTGGGTAGTCCACATGCCTTTAGCCCCGCTACTTGGAAGGCTGAGGCATGAGGACTGCTTGAGCCCAGGTGTTTTAAGGCTGCAGTGAGCTATGATCACACTACCGCACTGTAGCCTCAGTGACACAGCGAGACTCTGTCTTTAAAAAAAAAAAAAGTTTTTAATGTAAAAATAAAATAGTTATGGAAGCCTCCAGTTCTGATGCCAGTATTGCTCCTCAGTACTTCCAGTGCTGGCTGTGGCAGCAAGGTGAAGCAAAAGAACAAGTGACCTGAGAGGAGATACACGGGAAATTTACCATCAGTGACATTTACTACATCAATAATGCTATGCAGGCCAGGTGCAGTGGCTCACGCCTCAGCATTTTGGGAGGCCGAGGTGGGTGGATCACCTGAGATCAGGAGTTTGAGACCAGCCTGGCCAACATGGTGAAACCCTGTCTCTACTAAAAATACAAAAGAAAAAAAACAATTAGCCTGGCGTGGTGGCAGGCACCTGTAATCCCAGCTACTCAGGAGGCTTGGGCAGGAGAATCGCTTGAACCCAGGAGGCAGAGGATGCAGTGAGCCGAGATCGTGCCACTGTACTCCAGCCTGGGCAATAAGAGTGAAACTCCATCTCCAAAAAATAAAAAATAATAATAATAATAAAAAAGTCCGGGCACAGTGGCTCACACCTGTAATCCCAGCACTTTGGGAGGCCAAGGTGGGTGGATCACAAGGTCAGGAGTTCAAGGCCAGCCTAGCCAAGATGGTGAAACCCTGTCTCGACTAAAAATACAAAAATTAGCCAGGCGCAGTGGCAGGCACCTGTAATCCCAGCTACTCGGGAGGCTGAGGCAGAGAACTGCTTGAACCCTGGAGGTGGAGGTTGCAGTGAGCTGAGATGGCGCCACTGTACTCCAGCCTGGGCCACAGAAGGAGACTCCGTCTCAAAAAAAAAAAGAAAGAAACAAGAGTTTAGAAGTCACTCACCTAAAAAACAATCTGTATCGGCTGGGCGCAGTGGCTCACGCCTGTAATCCCAGCACTTTGGGAGGCCAAGGCAGGTGGATCACGAGGTTAGAAGTTCAAGACCAGCCTGGCCAACATGGTGAAATCCTGTGTCCATTAAAAATACAAAAATGAGCTGGGCATGGTGGCACGTTCCTGTAATCCCAGCTACTTGGGAGGCTGAGGCAGGAGCATTGCTTGAACCGGGACCTGGGAGGTGGAGGTCGCAGTGAGCCGAGATCACACCACTGCACTCCAGCCTGGGCTACAGAGCGAGACTCCGTCTCAAAAAAAAAACACAAAAAAACAAAAAAAACAAAAAACAATCTGTATCTCAGAACAGTTTCATAAAATATCAAAGTAAAAAACAACCAATTTTTAATTTAACCCATTAATTACTTACTGTGGTAAAATACATGTAACAAAATTTACCATCATAACCATTTTAGGTGTACATTTCAATAGTACACCTAAATTAAATACATTTAAAATATTGTACAACCAATATTCAGAACTCTGAAATCTTGTTATCTTGCAAAACTGAAACTCCCTGTTCACCCGAACCCTGGCAACCACCATCCTACTTTCAGGTGACAAATGTGACTATTCCAGGTACCTCATTTAAGTAGAATCATACGGTATTTGTCTTTTTGTGACTGTTTTATTTCACATAGCATAATGTCCTCAAGGTTCATTCATGTTGTGGCCTGTGTCAGAACTTCCTTTTTAAGGCTGTGCAATATTCTATTACGTGTATGTAACACGCTTTCTTTATCCATTCATCCTTTATGGACACCAGGGTTGCTTCCACCTTCTGGCTACTGTGAATAATACATGTATGAACATGTTTATACAGATATCTGAGACTCTTTTGGGTATATACTCAGAAAGAGTATTGCTGGATTATGTGGGAAATCTATGTTTAATTTTTTGAGGAACTGCTATATTTTTTCACGGCACTTGGCACAATTTTACATGACCAACAGTGCAGAAGGGTTCCAAATTCTCCACATCCTTGCCAACACGTGTTACTCTGCTTTCCAAAAAAAAGTTTTTAATTGAGATGGGATCTCACACATAGTGAGAGACCCAGCCTGGTCTCAAAACTCAAGTGATCCTCCTGCCTCAGCTTTTCCGAAAGTGCAGGGATTATAGGCATAAGCCACCATGTCTAGCCCTGTGGATTTGATTTTTATTTCCCTAATAGTTAGCAGTGCTAAGCATTTCTTCATGTACTTTTTGGCTGTTTGTACATCTTCTCTGGAAAAATGTCTATTGCAGTCCTTTGCCCATTTTTGAATTGGGTTGTTCAGGTTTTCTGTTGACTTGTAGGAGTTCTTCATATATTCTAGATATTAACCCCATATTTAGATACATGATTGGCAAATGTTTTCTCTCATTCCGTAGGCTGCCAACCCCATGAATTTTTTATTGTAAAAGTCTGGCCTCTTTTTTATTTGATATTTGAGACGGAGTCTCGCACTGTCGCCTGTGCTGGTGTGCAGTGGCGTGATCTCAGCTCACTGCAACCTCCGCCTCCCGAGTTCAAGCGATTCTCCTGTCTCAGCCTCCTGGGTAGCTAGGATTACAGGCACCTGCTGACACACCTGGCTAATTTTTTGTATTTTTAGTAGAGACGGGGTTTCACTATGTTGGCCAAGCTGGTCTCGAACTCCTGACCTCGTGATCCACCCACCTTGGCCTCCCAAAGTGCTGGGATTACAGGCATGGCCCACCCACCAGCTGCCTCTATGTCTTTTAAACTATTCTAGCTCTGTTCCACTGAGATTCAGGAGGACTAAACTGAAGTGAGTTTTTGAGGCTTGCTCAACTCTAGGACATTCTATACCTGCCTAGTGATTAGTATCAAGTGATAGCTTCCGCAGAGAACAGCTACTTTCTCTATACTAGTTACTAAGGCCCCTCACTTGCAAATATGTCTGGGCACTAACTTCACTTATGTTTAGAGAATCGTACTTTTTTCTATTCTGGTAAAATATAAGTAATAACATTCAACTTTTAAACCATTTTAGTTTGCAATTCAGTGCCATCTAGTCTATTCAACATGTTGTACAATCAATACCACTATCTAATTCTAAAACTTCATTGTCCCAAAAAGGAAATCCTACACCCATTAAGCAGTCACTCCTTACTTTCCCTCCTTCAGCCCCTTGCAACCAACCACCAAGCTGCCTTACACTTCCATAGCTTTTTTTTTTTTTTTTTTTTTTTTTTTAGAAAAGGTCTCGTTCTGTTGCCCAGCCTGGAGTGCAGTGGTGTGATCAGAGCTCATAAATCATAGCAACCTTGACTTCCTGGGCTCAAGCAATCCTCCTGCCTCAATCTCCCAAATAGCTACGACCACAGGCACGTATCACCACAAGTGGCTAATTTTATTTTTCACAGAGACAGGGTCTCCCTATGTTGCCCAGTGTGGTCTCCAACTCCTGGGCTCAAGCAATCGGTCCACCTCAAACTTCCAAAGTGCTAGGTGTTAGCCACCATGCCTGGCTCATCTCCATAATTTTTGGGACAACTCTACAGACAAAACTGAGTAAGTAAGGGCTGGGTGTGGTGGCTCAAGCCTGTAATCCCAGCACTTTGGGAGGCCCAGGCGGGCAAATCACGAGGTTAGGAGTTCGAGACCAGCCTGGCCAACATGGTGAAACCCTGTCTCTACCAAAACCACAAAAATTAGCGAGATATGGTGATGCATGCCTGTAATCCCAGCTACCCGGGAGGCGGAGGTTGCAGTGAGCCAAGAATGCGCCACTGCACTCCAGCCTGGCGAAAGGGTGAGACTCCATCTCAAAACAACAACAGCAGCAACAACAACTAACTAAGAACTCAACCTGAGAATTATTTTCACTCAGATGTTAGCCTCCAAGTTGCAAAGATAATAGGAAAAAGTAGGCTTTAAAATATAAACATTTTAGAAGATACTATATATTCTAATCTCCAATGCACAAGGCATCAAGAAGCCAGATAATACAATTTGTAAGGTGCCAATTATGTCTAAATATTACATTTGATAATGGATTCTTTTTCTAATTTACTCTGCCTGGAGTTAGCATGGTAAACAAATTCTCACCGAAATCTAGCAAAATCTCCATCTGAAGGTACTGATGACTCAAGTCTGTGGTCCTGCATAAGCAACATCTTTGGAGCTGTTAGAGAAGCCCTGCCTCAGGTTATCTGCAAATCTCAGCAACTGAACAGTCAAAAATGACACAAAGGAGGCCAGGCATGATGGCTCACGCCCATAATCCTAGCACTTTGGGAGGCCAAGATGGGAGGATTGTTTGAGGCCAGGAGTTAGAGACTAGTCTGGTCAACATAGTGAGACCCCATCTCAATTTTTATTTAAAAAAAAAAAAAATTAGCCAGGCAGAGTGGCACAAGCCTATAGTCCCAGCTACTTGGGAGGCTCAGGTGGCAGGATTGCTTGAAAGTTTGAGGCTGCAATAAGCTATGAATGTGCCACTGTACTCCTGCCTCGGTGACAGAAGAAGACCCTATCTCTTAAAGAAAAAGAAAAAAATCAATAAATAGATAGGAAACAGCATAACCGATTCTTACCTTGTTTGGCATCATCACAAGCTGCTGGCCTTTACAAATAGATCCTGATTCCAGCTTTCCCAGGACCACAGTGCCCATATCCTGATCAAATGTAAAATAAAATCCAGTTTCAGACTTCTTGGTGCTGTATAACAGCTCAATAGCCCAAAGTGAAATTCTACACTGCTTATTCATAAAGGAAAATCATTTGCTTAAGTAGAAGGCTTAGCTTCATCTTAAACTCAGTAACAAATACTCTATAATAATTTGTGTCATAAGCATATGTATGATCATATTAATAATTCAGTATGCCTATAATTTAGAAAGAATATGGCACAAGCTGGATGTGGTGGCTCAAGCCTATAATCCCAACACTTTGGGAGGTGGAGGTGGGTGGACCACCTGAGGTCAGGAGTTGGAGACCAGCCTGGCCAATATGGCGAAACCCCATCTCTACTAAAAATACAAAAAAAAAAAAAAAAAAAAAAAAAAATTGCCAGGCACGGTGGAATGCCTGTAATCCCAGCTACTCCAGAGGCTGAAGCCGAAGAATCGCTTGAACTCAGGAGGCAGAGGTTACAGTGAGCCGAGACTGAACCACTCGACTCCACCTTGGGTAAAAGACCAAGACTCAGACTCAAAAAAAAAAAAAGGCTGGGCTCAGTGGCTCACGCCTGTAATCCCAGCACTTTGGGAGGCCGAGACGGGTGGATCACAAGATCAGGAAATCGAGCCCATCCTGGCCAACATGGTGAAACCCCGTCTCTACTAAAAATACAAAAATTAGCTGGGTGTGGTGGTACCTGCCTATAATCCCAGCTACTCGGAAGGCTGAGGCATGAGAATCACTTGAACCCAGGAGGCGGAGGTTGCAGTGAGCCGAGATCATGCCACTGCACTCCAGCCTGGCGAAACAGCGAGACTCCATCTCAAAAAAAAAAAAAAAAGGTGCAGAAAACAACACAGAAGTTTATGTTAGAAGATCTGAACTGTTTGTACAAATTCAGGTTCTCCTGATCTCTAGGCCTGTTTCCTCATATATAAAATTGGAAAAAGCAATACTTGTTAAAGAAATTTAGAACAGAGCTAATTAAAGAATAATGTATTTGAGGAGGGGAAAACATTGCATACATTGATTCCGCAAAACTTAAAAATTCAAGTTGGAAATCCAGTTAAAAACAAGGAAGTTTATTTTTTTTAAGACGAACATCCAGTGCTGGTGAGGCTGTGGTAAAACTAACACTCATGCTGCTAGTGGTGACAGAAGTTAGCACAGTATTTTTGCGATGCTATTTACCAATATTCATCAACTTTAATAAGAAAATCCTTTGAGCCCAGCAGTTACATCTATGAGTT
The DNA here is from genome assembly GCF_028858775.2 of Pan troglodytes. Taxonomy (NCBI): domain Eukaryota; kingdom Metazoa; phylum Chordata; class Mammalia; order Primates; family Hominidae; genus Pan; species Pan troglodytes. Next base: position 14,531,979 of record NC_072416.2, read on the forward strand.
TATCACTAAGATATGATCCCTGGCTCATTGGGTAACAGCTAAAATAAACTAAACTTGTTGAATAAATTATGGTCTATCTATACCACTAATATAAAGCCATTAAGAAAAAGACATCAATGATATGTTGTTAATAAAGTTTTTAGACCGGGCATGGTGGCTCATGCCTGTAAGCCCAGCACTTTGGGAAGCCAAGGCGGGCGGATCACCTGAGGTTAGGAGTTCGAGACCAGCCTGGCCAACATGGTGAAAACCAGTCTCTACTAAAAATACAAAAAACAATTAGCTGGATGCGGTGGCACACGCCTGTAGTCCCAGCTACTCAGGAGGCTGAGGCTGGAGAATCTCTTGAACCTGGGAGGCAGAGGTTGCAGTGAGCTGACATCACACCACTGCACTCTAGCCTGGGTGACAACGTGAGACTCCGTCTCAAAAAAAAAAAAAAAAAAGAAGGCCAGGTACGGTGGCTCACGCCTGTAATCCCAGCACCTTGGGAGGCCGAGGCAGGTGGATCACAAGGTCAGGAGATCGAGACTATCCTGGCTGACACAGTGAAACCCCGTCTCTACTAAAAATACAAAAAATTAGCTGGGCGTGGTGGCGGGAGCCTGGAGTCCTAGCTACTCAGGAGGCTGAGGCAGGAGAATCACTTGAACCCAGGAGGCAGAGCTTGCAGTGAGCTGAGATCGCGCCACTGCACTCCAGCCTGGGGGACAGAGTGCAAGATTCTGTCAACAAAAAAAGAAAGAAAAGAAAAAAAGTTTTCAAAACTAGAAACAAAATGCACAACAATGATTTCCCCTCCCAGGAAACCCAATTTCTTTAACATTTTGGGTACCTTGTACTTATCCACAATTGGCAGCCTGATTGGTCCATCAACTGATCTATTGAAGTTTGGCAAATTATCCAGATATGGAATAAACGGTAATCCACTGAGAACATAACAACAAAGCCATTAAAGGAAGTCAACATACATATCAAAATGTTAAGTTACATGACTATAAACAGCTTATAAGAATATTTTCATTCTACTCATGTATTCTTCCCATTCAACCACTTTATTATCCATTTCATCTCACTTATTCCACAGAAAACTAAAAATATTATAAAACTACTCAGTATAAGGCTTCCTCATAAACTTATTAAAATTTAGAGAAATATTTTATAGCAAATAGCCTACATGTAATAAATTGACTATACTCTATTACTTTTTATGGACTTTTCCAGCTATGAAACCAAGATTCTATAAAATAATTTCCCCCTTAAACATACAGTATTGGCTGGGTGCAGTGGCTCATGCCTATAATCCCAGCACTTTGGGAGGCCGAAAGGCAGGTGCATCTCTTGAGCCCAGGAGTTCGACACCAGCCTGGGCAACATGGTGAATCCCTGTCTCTACTAAAAATACAAAAATCAGCCGGGTGCGGTGGCATGTGCCTAGTCCCTACGACTTGGGAGGCTGAGGTGGGAGGATCTCTTGAGCTGGGAGGCAGAGGTTGCAGTGAGCCGAGATCATGCCACTGCACTCCAGCCTGGTTAACAGAGTGAAAACCTGTTTCAAAAAAACAAACCAAAAAAAAGAAACACGGAGTTCAAGAATAAACTCGTATTTATGGTCATTTGATTTTCAAAGAGGGAGCCAAATCAATTCAATGAAAAAAGAATAGTCTTTTCAACAAATTGTGTGTAAACAATTAATATACAAAAACAAAACAAACCTACACATAGACCTTACATCTTACACAAAAGTTAACTCAAAATCAAATACATATCTAAATGTAAAAAACTTCAAAAATAAAACCTTTTGTGCTTCAAAGGACACCATTGAGAAGTGAAAAAAGGCAATCCATAAGGTGGGAGAAAATACTTGCTATAATCGTATTGTAGCTGATAAGGGACTGGTAGCCAGTATTAAAAAGAACTCTTAGGACTCAGTAACAAAATGACAACCCAGTTTAAAAATGGGCAAAGATCTTAGTATTTTTAAAGCCAAGGTTACATTTAATATTTTCTTAAATTACTTATAAAGATATATGCTCAATAGCATATGTTAACATGTTACTCAGCATATGTCTTTATAAGTAATTTAAGTAATAACATCCTTTTCCTTTTTAAAAAAAGGAAAAAACAGTTACTTACATGTACCAAGGACAGAAATCCGACTGCTCTTTGAGATTTGCTCCAGTAAGTCCTGAGCAGGGCATAAAGTGAATGTCCTTTTTGGGATTGAAGCCAACTTTTTTCAAAAATGGCACTAGTTTCTCCTTACATTCTTCATATCTACAATTATAATGTAACCAAAATAACTCAATTATAATGTAAACCAAGAACTCTAGTTTCCTAAGTAAACAGATTAAGGTTTAGAAAAACCCTAGAGAAAAAGTCGTACAATAACAAGACCATCCTTAATCCCACTAACATATAATACCAGACATCTACGCTCACCTCTCATTGCTCCAATTTACTGTTGGATCATCCATCTTATTAATTAGCACAATTAGGTGTTTTACACCTGCTGTCTTTGCCAACATTGCATGTTCTCTTGTCTGTCCTCCTTTTTCAAATCCAGTTTCAAACTCTCCTTTCCTGGCTGAGATTACCTAATTCCAAGAAAGGAAACAGTTTACTCCTTCGCCTTCAGGCATACCCCCTTATGGCAGTAAAACATCTTTCCTTTCAGTTATATCACGAGTTTTTTTTTTTTTTTTGCAAGAAAATAGAAGCAAACGAGTTATGACGTACCTGCTTTTGAATGTCACAAATCAAACAATGTCTAGATGCTTCCAATCCCGCACATTCCCAAAATCTAGTATACCTGCATATTTTAAAATTCCAACATTTACTTTCTAGCTATTGTAACTACAAAGGAAAAAAAATTGTGATCTACTACCAGTACATTGTGAAAAGTGCAAAATGACTGAAGACCGTATGAAACAGATGGTTTCCTATTCATTTTTTACCCATGGTGCCTAACGGTGGGCTTGGCATTTAATGGAGACTAAGTTCTGACATGGTAATAGATAATAGCAACAGGAGAGAAAAGGTGAAACGTATTTTCAGAAGTAAATCAAATTTTGAAGATTTCTTGAAGAGAGATTAGTATGATGAAAACTGTGACCGTGTACATCATTATATTTCACTGCAACCTGAATTTGAGCTTTTAGAAGATAAATTCAAATTTAAAGATATAAGCGGGGCTACTAACAAATATACAGATGGACTGGAAATGTCTTTCTTACCAGCACAGCCAAATCAGCTTGAGAGGCACCACCAATCATATTTGGGACAAAACTCTTGTGGCCAGGGGCATCTAGAATTGTGAAATGCTTCTTTTCGGTTTCAAAATAGGCACGACCCACTTCTACTGTTTTACCCTTGTCTCGTTCTTCCTGATTTGTGTCTAAGGCCCAAGACAAGTACCTGAAATAATTTTTAAAAAAAGAACAATATTCCTAAGAACATCAGAGTTTTTAGGATATTCTTCACCATTAAAGATATAATGGATGACACACAACACCTAAATCACGAACAAGATTGGTGAAATGAAAAATGAGCCGGGCGCGATGGCTCACATCTGTAATCTGAGCACTTTGGGAGGCCAAGGCGGCGGATCACAAGGTCAGGGGTTCGACACCAGCCTGACCAACATGGTGAAGCCCTGTCTCTACTAAAAATACAAAAATTAGCCGGGTGTGGAGGAGCCCACCTGTAGTACTTAGGAGACTGAGGCAGGAGAATCGCTTGAACCTGGGAGGAGGAGGTTGCAGCGAGCCAAGATCGTGCCATTGCACTCCAGCCTGGGCGACAGAGCAAGGCTCCGTCTCAATAGAAAACAAAGAAATTGAAAGAATAGGGCTGGGCGCAGTGGCTCACGCCTGTAATCCCAGCACTTTGGGAGGCCGAGGCTGGCAGATCACCTGAGGTCAGGAGTTCGAGACTAGCCTGGCTAATATGATGAAACCTCATCTCTACTAAAAATACAAAAGTTGGGCATAGTGGTGCACACCTGTAGTCACAGCTATTTCGAAAGCTGAGGCAGGACAATCGCTTGAAGCTGGGAGGTAGAGGTTGCAGTGAGCCAAGATCGTGCCACCGCGCTCCAGGCTGGGCAACAGAGGGAGACTCTGTCTCTCAAAAAAAAAAAAAAAGGGCTAGGTGCAGTGGCTCATGCCTGTAATCCCAGCAATTTGGGAGGCCAAGGCAGGCGGATCACCCGAGGTCAAGAGATTGAGACCATCCTGGCCAACATGGTGAGACCCCATCTCTACTAAAAATACAAAAATTAGCTGGGCATGGTGGCGGGCGCCTGTAGTCCCAGCTACTCGGGAGGCTGAGGCAGGAGAATCGCTTGAACCCAGGAGGCGGAGGTTGCAGTGAGCTGAGATCGCGCCACTGCACTCCGGCCTGGTGACACAGTGAGAATCCGTCTCAAAAAATAAATAAATAAAATAAAACTGAAAGAATGTATTATTTTGATTCAAACCCTTAGAGCTTTTATATAAACGCAGTCAATTATACCATCTAGAACTTTATGACAAGTTGACTACACAGAAAGACTAACTACAAATGCCAATATCACTGTGTGTTAAGTGATAATGAGCTCCCTTATTACTTCATTTTTATACTCACATGGCACAAAATACAACACAAATAATGGCTGTCTTGAGAGTCAAAGGGTAATAATAAAACTTTTTTGGATGGACGCTGTGGCTCACGCCTGTAATTTCAGCATTCTAGGAGGCTGAGGCAGGCAGATCACAAGGTCAGGAGACTGAGACCATCGTAGCTAACACGGTGAAACCCTGTCTCTACTAAAAATACAAAAAATTAGCCAGGCGTGGTGGCGGGTGCCTGTAGTCCCAGCTACTTGGGAGGCTGAAGCAGGAGAATGGCGTGAACCCAGGAGGTGGAGCTTGCAGTGAGTGGAGATGGAGCCACTACACTCCAGCCTGGGCAACAGAGCCTAGGTCGTGCCCGGCGCCCCCACCCCTCTTCTTCTTTTTTTTGGAGACGGAGTCTTGCTCTGGCCCAGGTTGGAGTGCAGTGGCACCATCTCGGCTCACTGCAACCTCTGCTTCCCAGGTTCCAGCTATTCTCCTGCCTCAGCCTCCCAAGTAGCTGGGATTACAGGTGCCCACCACCACGCCCAGCTACTTTTTGTATATATATTTTTTGAGATGGAGTTTAGCTCTTGTTGCCCAGGCTGGAGTGCAGCAGCACCATCTCAGCTCACCGCAACCTCCGCCTCCCAGGTTCAAGTGATTCTCCTGCCTCAGCCTCCCCAGTAGCTGCGATTAGAGCATGCGCCACCATGCCCAGCTAATTTTGTATTTTTAGTAGAGACAGGGTTTCTCCATGTTGGTCAGGCTGGTCTCGAACTCCTGACCTCAGGTGATCCGCCTGCCTCGGCCTCCCAAAGCGCTGGGATTACAGGCGTGAGCCACTGTGCCCGGCCATTTTTGTAGTTTTAGTAGAGACAGGGTTTCACCATATTGGCCAGGGTGGTCTCGAACTCCTGACCTCAGGTGTGATCTGCCTGCCTTGCCTCCCAAAGTGCTGAGATTACAGGCTTGAGTCACCGCGCCTGGCCCAATAAAAGTTGTTTTCCTTTTTTTTTTTTTTTGACATGGTGTCTCACTCTGTTGCCCAGGCTGGAGTGCAGTGGTGCAATCTCGGCTCACTGCAACCTCCGCCTCCCGGGTTCACGCCATTCTCCTGCCTCAGCCTCCCAAGTAGCTGGGACTACAGGTGCCTGCCACCTTGCCCAGCTAATTTTTTGTATTTTTAGTAGAGACGGGGTTTCACCATGTTAGCCAGGATGGTCTCGATCTCCTGACCTCGTGATCCACCCGTCTCGGCCTCCCAAAGTGCTGAGATTACAGGCTTAAGCCACTGTGCCAGGACTAAAACTTTTTAATAAAATAAAAAATAACTGTCCTCAGATATTTTTGAAAAGTGAAAGCCACTAACGCACCATGTGGGAGCAATGGTTACTTGCTAAAAATTGCTTCAATATTACACTGCCAAGCAAAAATTTATATAAATTCAAACCATCCATAATAGTAGGCATTAATTTAGCTTACCTCATCATCTTCACAGCATGTCCTCAATTTTTTATAACAACACTGACTAGCATTTTTCCCGCTTATTTTAGAGGAATATAATTTTATTTTAAAAAAATGACTGTCAATATCCCATTGAGGTAACGCTTGCTAACTTTTTAAAAATAAAAGTAACAAGGTTAGAAAACAAAAAAGTTGACTGTCTCACCATTCAAAGGCAACCACTGTCAATAATTCCATTCCATTTTATTTCCAGCACTTATTTATATAATGGTCATATCTTAAGTACAGGGATGTTTCCTGCTTCCCCCCAACTGCCACCACAACGCAAGTTCTATTCATGGTTACTATAAATTATGTAAATGTAAGTTTTCAGTGGTTGCAAAATCACCCAATTAAATGGATGGTTTGTAGTATTTTCAACAAGTCTATCACCAGATATATGGATTGTTTCCAAATTTCTCTGTGTAAGTTATTAAAGCGTTAGGAACTCATCTACTCTGTATTATGAGGAGAGGGGAAATTTCCTTTGTTGTGATACGATTTTAGACTTCAACAATTTATATTTTAACAGGCTCCAAAAGCACTAAGTGGGCATCGTCTCCTTAAAAGTAATTTATAAGTGTCATAAAAGTTTACTATACCAAGTTTCTCTGTTTTTCTCTTTAGCTTCTCTTTCATACTTTTCAAGCGTCCTTTTATCAACCATTCCAGTCAAATACCTGAAAACATTTAAAGAAAAAAAAAAGTAAACAATTACTCACAAATTACTCAGTGGAATTAGGAAAACGTGAAAATTGTCGAGAATTTCAACATCAGAAAATAGTTATTTTATATGTGTGTGTCTGTCTAAAAAATATAAAATATATATATAACATATGTAACATATATAACATATTTTTATATAAAATATATTACACATTTTATATAAAACATATATATTACATATATATATATATATTTTTTTTTTTTGAGACAGAGTTTCGCTCTTGTCATCCACCTGGAGTGCAATGGCACAACCTCGGCTCACTGCAACCTCTGCCTCCTGGGTTCAAGTGATTCTCCTGCCTCAGCCTCCTGAGTAGCTGGGATTACAGGCACCCACCACCAAACCCGGCTAATTTTTGTACTTGTAGTAAAGATGGGGTTTCATTACGTTGGCCAGGCTGGTCTTGAACTCCTGACCTTGGGTGATCCACCTGCCTCGGCCTCCCAAAGTGCTGGGATTACAGGCGTGAGCCACCACGCCAGGCCATATTTTTTTTTTTTTTTTTTTTTGAGACAGGGTCTCGCTCTGTCACCTAGGGTGGAGTGCAGTGGCGTGATCTCAGCTCACTGCAACTTCCTCCTCCTGGGTTCAAGCGATTCTCCTGTCTCAGCCTCTCAAGTAGCTGGGATTACAGGCGTGTGCCACCATGCCTGGCTAAGTTTTTGTATTTTTAGTAGAGACTGGGTTTCACCATGGTCAGGCTGGTCTCGAACTCCTGACCTCAAGTGATCTGCCAGCCTCAGCCTCCCAAAGTGCTGGGAATACTGGCATGAGAACCACCACGCCTGGCCAGAAAATAGTTAAAGTAAAGGAACCACTGGTGGATGCTAAAATTATGGAAAGTGTAAGTGGAAAAAGGATATTTACAGTCTCGAATTAACAGACAAAGTGGCCTGGTGTGGTGGCTCATGCCCGTGATCCCAGCACTTTGGGAGGCCGAGGTGGGAGGATCCCTTGAGGCCAGGAGTTTGAGACCAGCCAGTGCAACACAGTGAGACCATCTCCACATAAATATTAAAAAATTGGCCTGGTGTGGTGATGCATGCCTGTATTCCTAGCTACTTGGGAGGCTGAAGTGAGAGGATCACCTGAGCCCAGGAGTGTGAGGTTACAGTAAGCTATGATTCCACCACTGCACTCTAGCCTGTGTTTAAGAGCAAGACCCTGTCTCTAAAAAAAAACAAAAAATCAGGCCAGGTGTGATGGCTCATGCCTGTAATCTCAGCACTTTGGGAAGCTGAGTTGGGAGGACTGCCTGAGTCCATGAGGTTGAGGCTGCAGTGAGCCATGATTACACAACTGCCCTCCAGCCTAAACAACAGGGAGACCCTTTCTCAAAAAAAAATAAAAAACAAAAAATAAAAAATGGCCGGGCGCGGTGGCTCAGGCCTATAATCCCAGCACTTTGCGAGGCCAAAGCAGGCGGATCACAAGGTCAGGAGTTCAAGACCAGCCTGACCAACATGGTGAAACCTCATCTCTACTAAAAATACAAAAAAATTAGCCAGACGTGGTGGTGCATGCCTGTAATCCCAGCTACTTGGGAGGCTGAGGCAGGAGAATCATTTGAACCCGGGAGGCGGAGGTTGCAGTGAGCCAAGATCGCACCACTGCACTCCAGCCTGGGCGATAGAGATTCTGTCTCAAAAAAAAAAAAAAAAAAAAAGAAAAGGGAAAACAATAACCTTATAGTGGACAATCTTGACAGATGACACCTTAACCAAGTAATCATGACTAATTTCACCAGTAATAAGGAAGTTTTGATGAATGACTATGGTTGTAAGATGTCAACATCAGGGCAGGATGAATGAAGGGAACTTCCTATACTGTTTTTGCAACCATTCCGTAAATCTAAAATTATTTCAGAATATAGTAGTTTTTGTTTTTTGTGTTTGTTTTTTTTAAGTAAATATAAGGTGGGCATGGTGGTGCAAGCGTGTAGTCCCAGCTACTTGGGAGGCTGAGGTAGGAGGATCAGTTGAGCACAGGAATTTGAAGCTATAGTGCGCTATGATCCCCCCTATAAATAGCCAATACCCTCTGGCCTGGGCAACACAGCGAGACCCTGTCTCTTAAAATAAATATAGTTTTATTTTTATTTTTTATAGAAATGAGGATCTCACTATATTGTCCTGGCTCTTCTTGAAGCCTGGGCTCAAATGATCCTTCCGCCTTGGCCTCCCAAAATGCTAGGATTACAGATATGAGCCACCATGCCCAGCCAAGTAAATTTAAAAATAAAATAACAAGTAAATGTAAATGTAGGTACTATAGAAAAGAAAAAAAAATTGCAACAATGTTGTCTAGGCAAGTAAGTCTTATTACTTGTCAAAATGAGATAATAATTTCAAAATAGTTCGTTAGTAATGCATACTTCCTTGACTCAATCCAATTCAAAGCTCTCCTTTCCCTATAGCTTTCATCTGTGTTCTCCACGTAGACATCTACAGTGCAGTGCACCTAAGCATTTGCATGTAGAAACCCAGTGTGACGCCACCAAAACTTACAGCCCATCAGCAAAAAATATACACTGTCCTGAAACATAACATCATATGGCTGTGACACTTCAACCACAGAGACCTGGGGAAGGACCCCTGTTTAACAGCCTGTCTTAGGGTCTCTGTTGCGGAAATGTTCAAAAGTAACTGGCAAGATTACCAGTGATGATCAGCCAGGTGTGGTTAATCACACCTGTATGCCAGCACTTTGGGAGGCAGTAGAGGTGGGCAGACCACTTGACCCCAAGAGGTCAAGACCAACCTGGGCAATATGATGAAACACCACCTCTACAAAAAAACAGAAAAATTAGCCAGGCTTGGTCGCATGCACCTGTGATCCCACCTGCTTAGGAGGCTGAGGTGGAAGGATTGCTTGAGTCCAGGAGGTCGAGGCTGCAGTGAGCCAAAATCATGCCACTGCACTCCAGCCTTGGTGACAGAATGAGACCCTATCTCAAAAAAAAAAAAAAAAAAAAAAAAATTTAACTAGGCAAGATGATGGCAAGCCCTATAGGTCCTCTGATGACACAGTTCAAAGAAATGGGTCTAATTTAGAGAAGCAATTAAAAATTTAGGACTTTTTAGTTATCAAGATTTGTCAATACTAAAATGCATTACTGAAGGCCAGCCACGGTCATTTCATACCTAGGAAATTTCTAAAATACGATCAAAAAATTATCTTAGCATTTTAGCTAGTCTACCTGTCTTTTATTAAATCCATATACATTTAAGGAGCTGATGAATGAGGCAAAAACAGTTCCTCCATTCACCAGATTCAAGAGCTGGTTGTCATTATTCCCATGTATGTTACATGCAAAGGAGACCAAGTTTCCCATAATCTAGAGTTCTGTGTTCATTTTTTATTTTTAAAAAATGTAAAAAGCTTTCAGAAACACATTTAATACTAGTAATAATCACATTACAAAAACTACTACTTTTAAAAAAATTAAAGTAGAGACAGAGTCTCACTGTCTTGCCCAGGCTGGTTTCAAACTCCAGACCTCAAGTCAAGTGATCCTCCCACCTTAGCCTCTCAAAATGCTGGGATTATAGGTGTGTTCCACCACACCAGGCCAAAAATCACTTCTTAACATCAGTATTGTGTCCCAGTAATTTTATTTTTAATTTTTCTTTGGGGGACCTGTTTTATCTCCTTTGTGTGACTGTATGAAGGTTTACAATGCCTAAAATTCATTACATCAATTTAACTCTGTTATTTAACAAAAGATACAGACTTACATTATTTGTCCTCCAATGGTTGACTTGCCAGCATCTAAAAGTAACATCAACATGCAAACCATAGGTTAAAACCAAAAACCAATGGCTAAACATGCAAACAACAGCACCCTTTAACATACATAATTAAATCTTCCATATGAATTTGGGGCATAAATCCTAGTTCATTACCCTTCTCCTTTTGAAAATGAGCCTCAAGGCTGGGCTCGGTGGCTCACGCCTGTAATTCCAGCACTTTGGGAGGCCAGCGAGGGCAGATGACCTGAGGTCAGGAGTTCGAGACCAGCCTGGCCAACATGGTGAAACCCCGTTTCTACCAAAAATACAAAAATTAGCTAGGCGTGGTGGCGGCCGCCTGTAATCCCAGCTACTTGGGAAGCTGAGGCAGGAGAATCGCGTGAACTCGGGAAGCAGAGGTTGCACTGAGCTGAGATCACGCCATTGCACTCCAGCCTGGGCGACAAGAGTGAAACTCCGTCTCAAAAAAAAAAAAAAAAACACACTTAAAAACACTTTACTGATAAAGAATTTTTTAACAGATTACTCCGAAAAGCACAGCGGCAACAGACTATAAATTCCCCAAGAGAAGTTTCCAAGAGCAAAAGCAGCTGAAGAACTGTGAACTAGATTCAGGTGCTTTTCCTTTCACTTACAGCAAATGAGGTATGTGCTCCTTTACACCTTTTTTCCCCCCCGAGACGGAATCTTGCTCCGTTGCCCAGAGCTGGAGTGCAGTGGTGCGATCTCAGCTCACTGCAACCTCCACCTTCTGGGTTCAAGCAATTCTCCTGCCTCAGCCTCCGGAGTAGCTGGGATTACAGGCTCATGCCACCACACCTGGCTAATTTTTGTATTTTTAGTAGAGACGGGGTTTCACCATGTTGGCCAGGCTGGTCTTGAACTCCTGACCTCGTGATGTGCCCGCCTTGGCCTCCCAAAGTGCTGGGATTACAGGCGCCAGCCACAGTGCCCAGCCGCTCCTTTACACTTTCAAAAGAGTTCTTGCTACTAAAAGAAGGGGTACAGTGTTTCACATCTGGGGGGAAGGCAGAGATAGCTGAAATGAAAGACACATAATTCTGTATTTTTTTTCTCACAATTCTGGGGATAGTCCAGATAATTAGAGAATATCTGAGTAAATTAAATAAATTTGTTCTTTTGTTTTTTGCTAAACCAGCAACCTGGCAAGCATCCAGAAGTTACTCCAAATTATTGATTTCCTGCTTCACACAAAATTATCTGGTAAGGTCAATCCCATTAAAATTAACAAGTTAACTGAGGTTCACATAAAAAAGGGCACATTTTCTAAGATACTGATATATAATACTATGCTGAACTACCATCAATGGTCAATAGACTAATTATATGTTACGTACAATATACTGAAGTTTTTCTTCCAGCATCTACGCCGTTACAGAATTATTCATTTGCCTAAACTTCAGGAAAAAAGTACTTGCAATTTTTTGCCAGCTAAAAAAACCCAGCAAGTTAAAAATCAAGACATTTTCAATTAATTTGCTTCAGTTTCACTAAACATCTCCAAGTAGCTAAAAAGGATGTTCTATGTTTTATGTATCCAGTAACTTTAATTGCTGTGAGAGCAGCTTACCTACGTGCCCAATGAATACTACATTTACATGCTCTTTCTTAGGAGCACCTGGCGGTGCAACCACAGACTTAGGTTTTGGGATTTCCTCTTCCTCCTCCATCATTTCATGGGCACTTTCCTCTGGCGGCCTTCCATCTCCCAAGGAACCACCCCCTGGCTCTGCTTCACTTATTTCTTCTTTGTGCTCCCATGATTCTTCTGGAGACATTTCTGTCTCTCCATTTTCTACTGAAGAAAGACATTTTAACTTAGTATTCTGAAAAAGACTTATAATCTATACTTTAAAATACACTAGCTTTAAAATAACAACTGGAAGTTTGCATATGTAGTTCCATTTCCTAATGCCTAGTGACACATAAGCAGGAAAACCTCTTTCATAGCAGAAATGGGTGACAGCTTTCAAGGCAGACTCACTGCTGGTATCAGATCAGCGGGCACTGACTCACAGGCTGAGATTGCTATTTTCGCAAAGCTTCATTTTCATAATGGCAAACAAAATGTAAACAAGAGTTCTAACATTCCCAACAGCCTAGTTATTCCAGTGTTGAGACACCCTGATAGTAAGAAAAAAAGGAAAGTTTAAAATCGTGACACACGAGAAATATGAAAGGATTTAGGAAATATTTTCTTTTTCCTCTTAAAGTAATAAAACTTTGGCATCAACTTTAATCACGCTGGGAACATGAAACCCTTAAGAATAAAGTTATAAAAAGGAAGAACATTTTTCACCAAGAAAACAGAACGTGTGGCCGAGCATGGTGGCTCACACCTGTAATCCCAGCACTTTCGGAGGCCGAGGTGGGTGGATCACGAGGTCAGGAGTTCGAGACCATCCTGATCAACATGGTGAAACCCCGCCTCTACTAAAAATACAAAAATTTGCCAGGTGTGGTGGTGCGCGCCTGTAATCCCAGCTACTCAAGAAGCTGAGGCAGGAGAAGCACTTGAACCTGGGAGGCGGAGGTTGCAGTGAGCCAAGACTGCACCACTACACTCCAGCCTGGGCGACAGAGCGAGACTCCGTCTCAAAAAAAGAAAACAGAACATGTACAGGTATTTAAATTGACTTGACCATTCCTCCACTCAATTTTATTTGCAATCATTAAGTTTATCAAGGCAGTGTTAGTGCCTAGTTTGTTCTACTTTCTAAATACTAATAGCGAAGACTCAATGTGTCTTAAATGTAGGCATTACAATAATCGTAACACTTACATAATGCACCTTAAATCTTGAGAGTGAAAGAGTTTCATATTACTGTATTAATATGGTCAGAAATTTTCTTACCAATAGGTTCTGAAAGTTCCATGCTAACAGCTGAATTTGAACCTAGACAAGAGATTGAAATATAATATATATTTACAAAACAGTATCTAGCTTTACACACCATAGACAACCTAATGTTTTCTCAAGTAGACTTTCAAAGAGTACATCATTACCTTCACACAATGACTGTTCCTCTTGAGAGGATTCCACAGGTGCTGTTTAACAGAAATAAGTTCTATTAAAAATTGATACTTATCCATCCATTTCACTTATCTTTTAATATGCAGTAAAAACAGAAGTTCAATAACACGACACAAGCCTCAATCAATAACCCCAGATCAATGGCAGCTAACTCAGGCCTTCAAATTAGAAGTCTCTGCTTAACCTACTTTTCAAAATTCTACTAATTACAGCCAATTTTGAAACATTTTCAGTAGTTTCAATGTATTCATAAAAACATGCTTATTCTTTTGATTTGCTTTATAAACCTCTTCTTCACAGATACTGTCAAAGTAATTTGCAGCTCAGCACAGATCAAATTAGAGATGTGCTCAACAAATACACATCTACTTCCCGTGATTCTCTCTTGGTAACCCAGCCCAAGAAAGCTGTGATTAGCCCTTTTTTTTTTTTTTTTTTTTTGAGACTGAGTTTCACTCTTGTTGCCCAGGCTGGAGTTGGAGTGCAATGGCACGATCTCGGCTTACCGCAACCTCCATCTCCCCGGTTCAAGCGATTCTCCTGCCTCAGCCTCCTGAGTACCTGGGATCACAGGTGCATGCCACCATGCCCGGCTAATTTTGTATTTTTAGTAGAGACGGGGTTTCGCCACGTTGGTCAGGCTGGTTTTGAACTACGACCTCAGGTGTTCTGCCCACCTCGGCCTCCCAAAGTGCTGGGATTACAGGCTTGAGCCACCGCATCCAGCCTGTGATTAGCCCTTTTTAATATTCCATACTCATGTTATCAAAATCCCTGAATAAATTAGATACCTATAGGATAAATGACATGTGTATAAAGTCCTGAAATATATATAAGTCATTAAAAACATCTGCAGAAAAGGTGATTCCAATGATGCCAGTTTTTTCCTATACTAGAACTCTAAAACCAAGCAATAATCCAGTTTCCAGTTGCCACACTGCAAATTTACTTATGACATTACTGGAAGAGATGTAGGAGAAATACATACTAATAACCAAATATCTAAGTCTGCTTTTTGGATTTTAGTTTGTCAGATACAGACAAACCTAAATTCTACTCCAATATGAACGTGCCCCTGCTTTAAAGAATCTCCACGACAGAAAACGATACTAAAGAATTAAATATGAATCATGCACAGCAAGTATGAAAAAATAATGAATTTGTAACCTGTAAAATCATTGCCGGGAAAGGATCAATACCTGTAAGAGTCAAGAGAAAGTGTTTTGGGCCCAGCCTTCAATAGCATCAAATGTTGAGTAAAGTAATTTCCTGTCCCTGACAGGTAAAGGACAACCAAATTGTTTTTTTTTTTTTTTTTTAAGTGACAGGCTCAGATTGTCACTTAGGAAGATCTTTTTCTTGCAGCTTAAACTACATGAACTAGAGTGGGCAAGACCCCACAGGCAGGAAGACCCACATCACCACTGCAAGAAAGCATGCCATGGAGACAACCAAGCAATACAACTAGGAGGGGATGGGGGCTACACCTGACAGGAGTTGGGAGAAAGGGAGAGTAAAAGGTCTAAGATGACCCCAAGCTGTGGGATGAGCAGGACATTAACAAACAGGGGGGAAACGCATTTGAACCTGGTTTGGAAGGAGGCAGAAACTGTACTTCAACACAATACAGATTAACTTTTTTTTGCTTTTCCATTTTTAAGAAAAGTTTAAGGATAAGGTAAGGAAAAATTACTCAGTTTTCAGAGGAAGCCAGGCAGTACTGAGAGTATCAAGTTCACAGGCCACCCTAAGAAGGAGGTGACTGCATGGGGTACTTCTCAGAGCCTGGCACTGAGCTGACTCCTAGGTTTAACTCCTGGCTTATTACAAGCTGTGAATGCACTTATTCCACTGAAATTGTGGAAATGATATACCATCTACCTGAGAGGATTGTTGAGGAATTTATGGGAGGAAATGGGAGAATAATTTGTTTAGTGTCAGTTAAAGAACTCCTGGCATATTCAACAAATGTGTCTCCATCTGCTATGTAACTACTCCAACTCAATCCTATCAATATGTATTGAGTATCAGCCAGGCACGGTGGCTCACACCTGTAATCCCAACACTTTGGGAGGCCGAAGCGGGGGGATCATTTGAGTTCGGGAGTTCAAGACCAGCCCGGCCAACATGGCAAAACCCTGTCTCTACTGAAAATACAAAAAAATTAGTGGGGTGTGGCATACACCTGTAATCCCAGCTACTTGGGAGGCCAAGGCAGGAGAATCGCTTGAACCCGGGAGGTGGAGGTTGCAGTGAGCCAAGATCACGTCACTGCACTCCAGCTTGGACAAGAATGAAACTCCGTCTCAAAAAAAAAAAAAATTAATAAAAATGAATACATATATATATGTATTGAGTATCTATTATGGGCCAGACAAGGATAAAAGTACTCACAAATCCATATTGTGTAGGGAGCGGGGGATGGAGGGGGTAGCAACTTGCTTTAACTAATTTTTATTGAGCCCTAAGTGCCGACTGCTAGCTCATTCCCACCAAAAGCCCTAGGAAACAGATCCTGTAATCACTACCATCTAACATACAGGCACATCAGAATCAACTGCAGGCATTTCCAAGTTATGCAAGTGCCATCTTCCCCTTCCTCAGATAGTCCCTGCTGAAAATCAGTGTACAAGTAAACTAAGCTCTGACGGACACACAGTTATGATGTACTGCGTATCTTAAGGCAGGAAAATGACGGGTGTGGTGGGCTTCCTCACCACTCTCAAGTATATCACTAACTGTAACAGCTTTTCAAAACAAAACAGTACTTACACCTGACCACTTAGTTCCTGGCACCAACTATTAGATTTACAATACAGATGGCTCCTCAACTTACAATGGATTGTAAGTTGCAAATGGGTTGGGCATGGTGGCTCACACCTGTAGTCCTAAACCTCTGGGAGTCCAAGGTGGGCGGATGCCAAGAGTTTGAGACCAGCCTGGGCAACATGGCAAAACCCCACCTGTACCAAAAAAAGAAAAACAAAAAACAAAAAACTGTCGGGAGTGGCGGCATGCGCCTGCAGTCCCAGCTGCTCAGGGGGCTGAGCCTGGGAGGGTCAAGGTTGCAATGAGTCCTGACTACACCACTGCACTCCAGCCTGGGCGAGAGAGTGACACCCTGTCTCAAAAAATAAAAATAAAACCGATATATTTCTACCCTATCTTCATACATACACAGTAAACCTTTACTTGTTCATTCTACTCTGGTCTTATTCATGACTCACATAACATCCAGATTTTACTGGCTACTAATGAGCCTGGGCTTAGAATTTTCCGAGGTTGAACTGTTCATGGCTAGGAAATAGATGATTAGGGTGTAATTTCTCACATCCTGCATGGTTCACAGCTGCTAGTAAAGGAAGTTAGAACCCTCTCAAGGAATGAAATTACAGTTTCAAGTTTTCCAGTGTTATCTCTATGTTTAGAAACACACCTTTATTAACTATTTAAAAATGGAACAATTTTTTCTAAGTGGGAAAGCTTTCAGGGTTTACCACTGAGTGCAACTGCCATGCCCCAAATTACAAGGAAAAACTAAGTTTGAGACCAGCCTGGGCAACATGGTGAAACCCCATCTCCACACAGACACACACAAAAATATATATATAAATTAGGCTGGACATGGTGGCTCATGCTTGTAGTCCCAGCTACTCAGGAAACTGAGGCAGGAGAATCGCTTGAGCCCAGGTAGCAGAGGTCGCAGTGAGCCAAGATTGCACCACTGCACTCTAGCCTGGGTGAAAGAGTGAGACCCTGTCTCAAAAAAAAAAGAGGAAAAACTAGGCTGGGCATGGTGGCTCACATCTGTAATCCCAGCACTTTTGGAGGTGGAGGCGGGCGGATCACCTGAGGTCAGGAGTTTGAGACCAGTCTGACTAATATGAGGAAACCCCAACTCTACTAAAAACACAAAAATTTGCCGGGCACGGTGTCTTGTGCCTGTAATCCCAGCTACTTGGGAGGCTGAGGCAGGAGGCTACCCGGGAGGCAGAGGTTGCAGTGAGCTGAGATTGCACCATCGCACTCCAGCCTGGGCAACAAGAGCGAAACTCCATCTTAAAAAAAAAAAAGCCAGGCACAGTGGCTCATGCCTATAATCCCAGCACTTTGGGAGGCCGAGGCGGGTGGATCACAAGGTCAGGAGATCGAGACCATCCTGGCTAACATGGTGAAACCCCGTCTCTACTAAAAATACAAAAAATTAGCCGGGCTTGGTGGCGGGCACCTGTAATCCCAGCTACTCGGGAGGCCGAGGCAGAAGAATGGCATGAACCCGGGAGGCGGAGCTGGCAGTGAGCCGAGATCGCACCACTGCACTCCAGCCTGGGTGACACGACTCTGTCTCAAAAACAGACAGAGCAGGACTCTGTCTCAAAAAAAAAAAAAAAAAAGAGGCAAAACTAATAGTATAATTTATAATAAAGGAAGATTAATGACTTGGCTGTGATACTTGGTACATTACCACAAATTTTAAAACATGAAGTGAAGACTTTACCAGAGAACAGCAGAACACCAGTACTGCCTGTGATACAGATGATAAACTGGAACTGGATTTTTTTTTTTTTTTTTTTTTTAGAGATGGAGTCTCGCTCTGTCGCCCAGGTTGGAGTGCACTATCGCAGTCTCGGCTCACTGCAACCTCCGCCTCCCGGGTTCAAGCGATTCTCCTGCTTTAAGTCCCGAGTAGCTGGGACTATAGGCGTGTGCCACCACACCCAGCTAATTTTTGTAGTTTTAGTAGAGACAGGGGTTTCACGATGTTGCCAGGCTGGTCTCAAACTCCTGACCTCATGTGATCTGCCCGCCTCAGCCTCCCAAAGTCCCGGGATTACAGTCATGAGCCACCACACCTGGCCTTAAATTTTTTATAGAGATGGGGTTTCAATAGGTTCCCCAGACTGGTCTCCAACTCCTGAGCTCAAGCAATCCACCCACCTCAGCCTCCCAAAGTGCCGGGATTACACGTGTGAGCCACCGCGCCCGGCTTCCAAGACATTTTAATCACCCCAAAAGGAAACCCGTATTCATTTAGCAGTTACTGCCCATACTCTCTCCTAGCTTCTGGCAGCCATCAGTATGTCTGTTTTCTGTCTCTGTGGATTTACCTCTTCTGAATACTTCATATCAGTGGAATCATAGAATATGTGGTGTTTGTGTTGCTTCACCATAATCAAATTTTAACTATCAATCCAGTTTCAAGCCAGGCACGGTGGCTCATGACTATAATCCCAGCACTTTGGGAGGCTGAGGCAGGCGGAGCACATGAGGTCAGGAGTTTGAGACCAGCCTGGCCAACATGGTGAAACCCCGTCTCTACTAAAATACAAGAATTAGCCAGGGTGATGACAGGTGCCTATAATCCCAGCTACTCAGGAGGCTGAGCCAGGAGAATCTGGCAATCTTGAACCTGCGAGGCGGAGGTTGCAGTGAGCCAAGATTGCACCATTGCACTCCAGCCTGGGCATAACAGTGAGACTCTGTCTCAAAAAAATTAAATAAAATAAAAATTAGCTGGGTGTGGTGGCACATGTCTGTAGTGCCAGCTACTTGGGAGGCTGAGGTGGGAGGATCACTTGAACCCGGGAGGTGGAGGGAGGCTGCAGTGAACCAAGATCGCACCACTGCACTCCAACCTGGACCACGGTGTGAGACCCTGTCTCCAAAAAAAAAGGAAATGTTTTAGAACTACATAGAATTGCTGGTTGTACAACACAGTGTGAATGTACTAAATGCCACTGAATTGTTCACTTTAAAATGGTTTTATTTATTTGTTTGTTAATTGTTTATCAAGACGAACTATTAGCGCACATATTCATGTGTCATAGTTCAGGAACACGAGTCAGTGACAAACTTCTAGGTAATTCAACCTGAAGAAATTCTTTATATTCCAAGATTACTTTAAACTGAAAGATACCAGCCTTCCTCATCTGCTCAAAATCTCATAATTTCTGCAGAAATCTGCATATGCCTTCTTTCTTGGTTCACCCACACCAAACTCATACAAAGCTGCAACCCCCAGGGATACCATGAATGCTCCAAACATATGAAATCGCAGACGCTTGGCCAGAAGGCCACACATCTGAGGTTTTGGCAACACTTCGGGAGCCATGGTAGTTACTGTCCTTGATACGTATGCCAACCTCAACACCAACATCATTCCTGACTCATTTTATTTTATTTTATTTTATTTATTTATTTTGAGTCTTGCTCTGTTGCCAGGCTGGAGTGCAGTGGTGCAATCTCGGCTCACTGCAACCTCCGACTCCTGGGTTCAAGCGATTCCCCTGCCTCAGCCTCCCGAGTAGCTGGGACTACAGGCGCGCACCACCACGCCTGGGTAATTTTTTGTATTTTTAGTAGAGATGGGGTTTCACCATGTTGGCCAGGATGGTCTCGATCTCCTGACCTTGTGATCCGCCCGCCTTGGCCTCCTAAAGTGCTGGGATTACAAGCGTGAGCCACTGCGCCCAGCCAGTTTTATGTTATGTGGATTTTGCTTCAATTTTTTAAAAGAGTGTACAATTTTTTTTTAAAGCTATGATCATGGGTCAAAGGACTTGAATATGGAGAATCCTACTTGGCCAGCATATCCACACAGCATACGTCAGTCAAGGCCACAGACATCATGGCAGGTAAAAAAAAAAAAGCTACGTTTTGATTCAAGTTACATGTTTTAAACACAAATGTTTGGCTAAGTCTTAAAAAGTGCTTGATGCATGTATTTCATAAATCAGCAATTTAAATTCATACTGCTTTAGATACAAAACTAATCTTCAAGCCGGGTGTAGTGGCTCATGCCTGTAAAACCAACACTCTGGGAAGCAAGGCAGGAGGATCACTTGAGGTCAGGAGTTTGAGACCAGCCCGGGAAACACAAGGAGACTTCGTCCTTACAAAAAATTTAAAAATCAGCCGGGTATAGTGGCACAGGCCTGTAGTCCCACGCAGGATAATCACTGGAACCTGGGAGGTGGAGGCTGCAGTGAGCGGTGATCACACCACTGCACTCCAGCCTGGGTGACAGAGTAAGACCCTGTATCAAACAATAACAACAAAACACAGGCATCCTGAGTGAAACTAGTTTTGTTAGCCAAATGGGTGTTCATTAAAGAAAAATACAACTTCGGAGCTGTCACAGAAGTGTCTCACATTGCATGAAAGTAAGAAATATGTCTGACAAAATTCTGTCCAAGTTTCTGTAGTGATGGAAATGTTTTATATCTGTGCTGTGACATGATAGTCACCAGCCACATGTGGTTATTAAGCACTGGAAACATGGCTATTATGACTGAGGAATTGAATTTTAAATTTAATTTTAATAAATTTAAATAGCCACATGTGGTTTTCGACTACACTTTGGATAACAGTTCTAGGTCAAGGATTCTCCTTAATTGTAGTACACACTTGCCTACCTAATCCCCCATTTCTATCCCATTCCCTGTCCATCCCCTACCCTGAAGGGCTAATGATCACTCCCCTAGGACATGACACCTCTTTAAATTAGAGGCACACATGGGGACCGGGTGCAGTGGCTCACACCTGTACCTGTAATCCCAGCACTTTGGGAGGCCAAGGCGGGCAGATAACTTGAGGTCAGGAATTTGAGACCAGCCTGGCCAACGTGGTGAAACCCCGTCTCTACTAAAAAATTAAAAATTAGCCGGGTCTGCTGGCACACACCTGTAATCCCAGCTACTCAGGAGGCTGTGGTGGGAGAATGGCTTGAACCGGGGAGGTGGAGGTTGCAGTGAGCTGAGATCACTGAGTCACTGCACTCCAGCCTGGGCGACAAGAGCGAGACTCTGTCTCAAAAATAAGTAAGTAAATAAATAAATAAATTATAGGTACACATGTATCTTAGTTCTTGTTCCCTAGATTATAGACTTCCAGAATGAACTGTGGGTGGATGACTTTTTTCTCTACTTCAGTAGTCTCAACAAGTTGGCATGATGTATTGTATAGAATAAATACACAATCAATTTTTACTGAATTACTGTGTTTTCCTTTGATTTTCACACTGGTTCCTTCCAGTCACATCACTTCATTTTTTCACTTTTCTTTCTTCTCTTTGAAATGGAGTCTCACTCTGTCGCCCAGGCTGGAGTGCAGTGGCACAATCTGGGCTCACTGCAACCTCCACCTCCTGGGTTCAGGCATGAGCCACCACACCTGGCCTCACTTCCCTTTTCTGACCAGGACCCCTAAGCCTCCATCTGTACATTCACTGCATTTCCATTAGGGCTCAAGAGAGTGAAAACAATTTTAAATGTGCCAACTTTCTAAGAAGGGGTTAGGGAAACACTACACTCAGGAGATGTTGGGCCAGCTGTGGTGGTTCCCGCCTATAAACCCAGCACTTTGGGAGGCCAAGCTAAGAGGGTTGCTTGAGGCCAAGAGTTCAAGACCAGCCAGGGCAACACAGTGATGCTCTGTCTCTACAAAAAAAAAAATGTAAAAATGAGCCAGGCGTGGAGGCATACAACTGTAGTCCCAGCTATTTAGGAGGCTGAGGCAGAAGAATCACTTAAGCCCAGGAGGTTGAGGCCACAGTGAGCTATGATTGTGCCACTGAACTCCAGCCTGGGCAACAATGTGAGACCCTGTCTCAAAAAACAAAATTAAAGAAAGAAAATTTTAAATTAACTATGTGGTTCATACTATATTCCCATTGGATTATGCCAGGGTGGTAACGATAAAAAAGCAAGATTCATTTAACTCAGAAAGAAAATTAGGCTAAGATAATAAATCCAGCAGCCAACAAGTCTTAATAATAGGCACTTATCTGGTAAGATCACATGAGACAATATTTCTTGAATTTTTTTAATGTAAATCCCTCCAACAACAAAGAACGATCCCATCTCTGAACAAAAATTTGCAAGCTGAGGTTTTTTTTTTTTTTCCCATAGACAATACTGAAAAACAGTAAAAGCAAACACCAGAAAGAAGTCTACAGAACACATAAAACAATGTGGATGGTTTTGCCTTAATTACCTAACACTCTAAAAATAAAAAGGCTCGGTACAGACAGTGGTGAACAGAGCTGTTTTAAAGTATTTTACATCAACACTTGCTAAAATGTAAAAAGAAGTAATTTCAAAATATTGCTTTAAATCAGAGCACTGCCTACTTATGACAAATGTCATTCTGCTACTACTGAGACAGAACACAGAGAAATGCCGTGGTCCAAGCTCACAGGTCCAGTTTCTGGAGAGTCTCAGTCTACTTTAATACAAAATCACAAGGAAAGCACTAGCAGTCACTACTAGAATAAACTTTGAAATGACCTCGATTCCAAGCCTCACTCCTCTCATGGATATGACTGACCTAAGTTATTTAGCTTTACTGAGCCTTTATTTTCTCATCTGTAAAATGGGTCAACAGTACCTAACCTCAAGAGAATGTTGTGAAGACTAAATAACTGATAAGGGGTGGTAAATGCTCAATAAATTTATTACAGCAAGCACTTCAAAGCCCCAAAATAATTTCAAAAACCTTTAAGAATGAAACATTACGCAAATGCCAGGGCCACTCTCAGAAAACTACACGCTAGTTGTAGTAATTAGCTCCAGGCATGCCCTTCCCGCCCCCTGTTATTAAACAGCATGATGTGGCAGATCAAGCACTAAACTAGCAGGTGGCAAATCTGCATTCTAGACTCAATGGTGTCATTAACTCTGTGAGTGACCTTAGGCATTTACTTAGCATTTCTAAGGCTCCAGTTCCTTTATCTGAAAATGAAGAGGCTGTACAACTGCTAGGGTCGTATCCAGCACTAACATTCTAAGAACCTCTTTATTCGGACACAAAAGCAATGCCACATTATCAACCTGATCAGACTTTGCATAGAGTAACTAAAATTCCATTATGTTTTTCAAACAACCCTGTAAGACAGTCTTATGAGCTACATCCTAACTACTTCAAAAACAATTTGAGGCCAGGCGCGGTGGCTCACACATGTAATCCCAGCACTTTGGGAGGCTGAAGCGGGCAGATCACTTGAGGTCAGGAGTTCGAGACCAGCCTGGCCAGCATGGCAAAGCCCCATCTCTACTAAAAATACAAAAATTAGCCGGGGATGGTGGTGCACACGTGTAATCCCAGCTACTTGGGAGGCTGAGGCAGGAGAATCGCTTGAACCAGGAAGGCAGAGGTTGCAGTGAGCCAAGATCGTGCCACTCCAGCCTGGGCGACATAGAGAGATTCATCTCAAAAACAAAAAAGAAACAAAACACCATTTAAATAACATTTAAAATACACAAACCAAAACCATTTCAGATACCCTCAAAAAAGTACAAAAGTAACAGAAACGGCCGGGTGCGGTGGCTCACACCTGTAATCCCAGCACTTTGGGAGGCCGAGGTGGGTGGCTCACTTGAGGTCAGTAGCCACCAAGACCATCCTGGCCAACATGGTGAAACCCTGTCTCTACTAAAAATACAAAAATTAGCCAGGCATGGCGGTGTCATCCCAGCTACTCAGGAGACTGAGGCAGGAGAATCGCTTGAACCCGGGAGGTGGAGGTTGCAGTGAGCCGAGATCACGCCATTGCACTGCCGCCGGGGCAACAAAGGGAGACTCCATGTCAAAAATAAAAAAATAACCGAAACATTTTTCTGCTACCAAAATTAACCACCTAAAGGCAATGGACAAGTAGTATGGTAACATACTGGAGTTCTACAGAAATATTCAACCAGGAAATTACCCAGTGACATTCTGTAGAATGCGCTTTTTTTTTTTTTCAAGTGAAGCGACATACAATTACCTAGTGGGAATGTGGTTTGGAAGTGAGTGTCACCACTGTTAGGTCAGGTGCTCGGGAAAGCCTTATTAAGTGTTCTTCTCTCTTTGAAAGTAGAATTATGATGGGAAACTGGTTCAACTTAGAGTACTGTAACAACTAGGTTTCCTTAGAACAAAGCCATTTACGAAGGAGCCATATAAATCTACAGCCTCGGCTCACTTTGTTAAACTCTACTGAAAACAAGGCAGAAACTTCTAAGCCTTGAAATGAATCAACAATCAACAGCTAAAAACTGTCAGTTTTCTTGATTGTTCTGAGGACCTCAGATCCTTCAACTAGTAGCCAAATTCTTGTCTCCCGAAGATATTTTAAAACCAAGGGTAGAATGATGAAATTCTAAACATGCCCCAACAGACACACTAGCCAGACGCATAGTAACTGAACTCACTGCTGTTTAATACGAAATAGACAAGTACTGTAAAAAGATAACCAGTGCTCTACCTTCAGCACTCTCGACAAACTTAAAAATACAAAACTTGGCCAGGCACAGTGGCTCTCGCCTGTAATCCCAGCATTTTGGGAGGCCGAGACGGGTGGATCACTTCAGGTCAAGAGTTCGAGACCAGCCTGGGCAACATGGTGAAACCTCATCTCTACGGAAAATACAAAAATTAGCTGGGCATGGTGGCGGGCACCTGTAATCTCAGCTACTTGTGAAGCTGAGGCAGAACAATCGCTTGAACTTGGGGAGGCAGAGGTTACGGTGAGCCGAATTAGGGCCACTGCACTCCAGCCTGTGACAGAGCGAAACTCCATCTCAAAAAACAAAAACAAACAAAAAAACTTAGCCAGGCATCATGGTGGGTGCCTATAGTCCTAGCTACTCAGGAGGCTGAGGTGAAAGATCACTTGAGCCCAGGGATTTGAACTTACGATGAGCTATAATCACACCATTATACTCCAGCTTGGGTGACAAAGTAAGATCCGGTCTCTAAAAAATAATAAGTAAAAAGTTTTTTAAAATACACACAACCTTGGTGATCAGGCTTTGGCTGCAACTCTGGCCCAGGAGGCCAGAAAAAAAAAATACACACAAGGCATTCGCAAAGAACAGTGAGCAGATAATAGATAAATCTTTAGTTTTATGAGAGTGACAAGACTGAGAGATTTTACGTAAGGGATTGCTGTTCTCAGCTTTGAAAGCCTTCTCTACACTGTATGCAGGGCTCACTTACCACACTGTGACTTCCACTAGAGTACACTGGGCATCTGATCCCTTTCTAGATTCCTTCAGGACCACAATTTATTCATCTTGGTGTTATTTCAAGTGCCTAGCATAGCATCTTTCATTCAGTGGACTGGTAAACGTTTGTTAATGAGTCGCTAGTACATATATCTGAGCAAAACCAGAAATTCGCATTTCTGGAAAAAAATTCCATTCCAATACTGCTAACTCAACCCAGAAGGTGATCAAATCTCTTTTTCATTCCTTTCTCTTCAACCAGAAAGAAAAGACTATCTGAACACTTTCAGACATTTCTTCCCCAGCAAACCAAAGCAAGCAAATCAAGGCTTAAACTTTGTTGTCTACATTACTTCCTTAAATTGTTCAAACTGAAATTGCTGTCTTTTCATGCTGTGCAACTTCAGAAAAGGTAAAAAAATAAAGAACAGAAGAATGCAATAAGATATGTACTGACAGCACTATGTAATACCTGCTCCAAAGAGGGTTTTTATACCAGTCAAAAATTCTAACAGTTTAAACAACTGCTCAACTTGGCACAGCACATCCCTAGATGATGCCTTCGCTTCTTCCCTAAATCCTCAGTCTCAAGCCATTCATACGTGTAAAACCATGAAACAAGAGGCAAAAAGGTCAGCCATGGCAGGAGAAGTAACGAAAGGCAGTGTTTACTACTGTGATACTCCAGGGATACTGTGGGGCCTCTCCTCTACCCCATCTGCTGTCCCACTGAAGCCTAAAAACACCTTTATATGAGCACTGTTCTTGCAGGCACTTCAGTCTCAAAAACACATTCTCAAATACAGAATCTTATCTATTATCTACCTCAACAGATAGAATTTAACATATTAATAAAGTGTAAGGGCCTTTCTGGATTAAACAACCATTACTTTGATTTGGAATCCTCTCTACTCTGGTGGCCCTGAAGAGGTCACTTCTGAGATGTTCCGGCTTAAAACTGAGAATACTCTAAAAAGCATCTGCCAAGTGGTGATGGTTGCATAACCTTACAAATATATTAAAAGCCACTGAACTGTATGTACACTTTACTTTTCTTTTTGGACAGTGTCTCATTTGGTCACCCAGGCTGAGTGCAATGGTGCCATCATAGCTCACTGCAGCCTCCAGCTCCTGGGCTCAAGAGATCCTCCCACCTCAACCTCCCAAGTAGCTGGGACTACAGGTTTGTGACACCACACCCAGCTATTATTTTTTTTTTTTTTTTTTTTGAGACAGAGTGTCAATGTCGCCCAGGCTAGAGTGCAGTGGTGTGATCTCGGCTCACTGCAACCTCCGCCTCCCAGGTTCAAGTGATTCTCCTGCCTCAGCCTTCCCAGTAGCTGGGACTATGGGCGCGCACCACTATGCCTGGCTAATTTTTATATTTTTAATAGAGACAGGTTTCGCCACGTTGGCCAGGCTGGTCTCGAACTCCTGACCTCAGGTGATCCGTCCACCTCGGCCTCCCAAAGTGCTGGGATTACAGGCATGAGCCACTGCACCCAGCTGTAGTTTTTTTGTTTTTTTTTTTTTTGTGGAGACAGGGTCTCAGTCTCACTATGTTTTATGGAGGCCTCAGGCAATCCTCTCACCTCAGCCTCCCAGAGTGTTGGGTTTATAAGTGTGAGCCAATGCGCCCAGCTTGTACAGTTGAAAAGGGTGAATTTTACAGTGTGTAAGTTAAATGTCAATCATTTAAAAAAAAAAAAAAAAAAGGCCAGGTGCGGTGGCTCAGACCTATAATCCCGGCACTTTGGGAGGCCAAGGCGGGCAGATCACCTGAGGTCAGGAGTTCAAGACCAGCCTAGCCAACACAGTGAAACCCCATCCCTGCAAAAACACACACACACAAAATAGCTGGGCATGATGGCAGGTGCCTGTAATCCCAGCTACTCGGGAGGCTGAGGCAGGAGAATTGCTTGAACCTGGGAGGAGGAGGTTGTAGTCAGCCGAGATCGTGCCATTGCACTCCAGCCTGGGCAACAGAGCAAGACTCCGTCTCAAAACAAAAAACAAAAAACAAACAAAAAAAACCTCCTCCTCCAATAAATAAGGCATTCAGCAAATACTGAACACTACAAAACAGAATGTTTCTCTTTAAAATTCAAGTTCCACAATACAATCTGCTAAGTTTTGGAGACAGTGCCTCCTCCAAGTAAGTACTGAGGGCTGCTGGTTTTATTCCATGCTTGTTTCTTAATGGCAGTGAGTTCTGAGAAGCATTAAAGGTGGGATGATGCAAAGAACACCACATCATTACTTTAGAAGCTCTGGCTGTTCTAAAAAGTTCAAGTAACCCTAAAATTACTAAACCAGTTTCTTATCTAACAATAAAAAAAACTAGGTGCAAATTGCAACTTAAATACATCCTATCAGATAAAATGCTTGTTCTAACATACATTAAGCCTTGTCTTCTATATTTTTATTCACTTGGTAACCTCACTTTTTAAGGAGAATCTCTTGGCCAATTTACTTGGCTCTAGAGAACTGTGCTTAAATGAATTACACTTAATTACACTTAAATGGGTTCCACTTAATTATTTCTTAAGGAACCTATATTCTTTAGTTTTCAAAGAGATCCAAGGTCAATACTGAATCCCAAGGTCTGACTCTCCAGGCTCCTTCAACAGCTTTCCCGGCATGCAGTTTAAAAACACACCCAGCACAAATTTCGGCTATGGCTTAACTAAAGAACAGAACATGCTAGCCCTATTGTCCACTTCCTCGCTATCAAAAAAACCTTGCAAACTTTTTGGTTCCCCCTTTGTAAGTTCCAATCCAGGTGTTATTTCCTATTTATCCCCCTGCTTTTTATAAGCACTGATTGTTCTCCGATGCTGGCTTTTTATGGACTTAATAGTCTGGAACATGCAATCCAACAGTCTCAATATAACCCTGGACCTCAATTTAGAAAATCAGTTCTTTTCCAAATAGACATCCTATATAGGACAATTTTTTAAAAACATGAACTGGCATTTTGGTACAAGCAATTGGTAAAGTCAGTAACACCAAAATAGTTTTTTGATTACAAACAAGAAAGCTGACCATGCTGTACGGATTCTCTTACTGACAGCTACTTCCCTACAGGTTTTCCTATCTCCAATTTCTAGCACTGTCAAAGAGAAAAAGATTAGGTGTAACTACAAATTAGCAACTATCAGGAAGAGAGAAAGCCCGGATAAGAGGTAATACCTAGTCACCAACAGTGACCATTCTAGACCAAGGCTGGTTATCCCCGGATGACTCGCTGGACAGGCTGTAAATGGAGTCCTGAGTCTAGTCAGAGTGGTGCTGGTGGCTCCACAGAAAGGAGGAAGAGCCAAGAAAGAAAATGGCTGGATAAACGGAATCTGCAAAGTAAGGTAGGGAATGGGCACTTTTAGGAGCTGAGAAGTGAACTAGGTTAGGCAGTCAAAATGGCTTGATGTAAGTCAAGAATTACAAGCTAAGCTTCCTTATTCAAGAGGAAAACATTGTTTAGGGCCGTACCACCCTGAAAGTGCTCGATCTCCTCAAAAGAAAACATCAACCACCCACACAAATAAATGCCACTGTCAACAAAACCACCAAATCAACCGTGTTGACGTACATGCGTCATCAGAGTGTTTCTCCAGACACTATCCTTTTACCACGAAAGAGCAAACGGTGACAAAAGTTTCTGTAGAAACCAAACTCCTGGAGCACTTTTATAATGTCCACTTATCTAAGAACCACCACAATACAGAACTTTAAAGAGAGAAATCAACAATATGTTCTCACTTAAAATGCGCTGGATGTCATGACCCACCCCACTAACGTCCTGGCTAAATGATGAAAGGACGTTCAGCCTTTTCCTTCCTTTTTCATTTTCTCTTTAAGGAAACACTGATAGTTCCTAAAATAAGCAGCATTAGGAAGAGAATACTTAAGTTCACTCATTTGACATTCCCACAAAATCAGTACCTGAAAGCAAGCTACCTACCACAAAATAAGCACCATTATGAGAATACATAAGTTCACTCATTGGATATTCCTACAACGTCAGCACCTGCAAGCATGCTACCTACGACTTAAGCAACCCCTAAGTACGGGAAGATGTTTAAAAACCAAAGTTAACTCGAAATTTTATGGATTAGAAAATGTATGTCTACTAGCTACGGTCAGAAAGACACGTGAGAACTATTAAATTACAACAAATGCTCAAGTGTCTGAAGAAATAGACTGAATTACTGATGCACGAACACAGTGAGTTATTCCAAGCAATCTGAATAAGGTCAACGATTTTACAGCAATGAAAATTCTCTAAACGTGTCGCTGACAAAGGATAAAAGTGTAAGCTTCACTTTAAAAAGACACAAATCAATATAGTGTCCTATCACACATTAAGTGAGGAATCCTAACTTTGTGGCACTTTGTAAACTTTAGAAGCGTACACAATGCTAAGGGTAAAACAGATCTTGGTATTGATAGCCAAGTTTCTGCCCGATCACAAGGCTGCAATGCATCTTGGGATTCCTTCAGGACGGTTGGGGGCCACGGATAGTTTAAACCGTAATTACAGTTTCAATAGTAGAAAACGCAGCAGAAGACGCTCTCTCGGCTGGGCCTAAGGTGAAAGGAAAACTCGGCCGTTTGTCCTCCCCAACTCCTGCGATCTCTAAACGCCCACCCAAATGACTCCTGGCTCCATCTGTCCTCATTCTGCGCCTCGTGGCAGGGATCCGCCGCGGCCCCCACTCCGTCCCATACGGTTCCCATCTCAAGGGGGTAACTGCGGACTCCAGAGCAGGGCAGGGGCGCGGAGGGGCGGCACTCGGGTCCGGGTCTTTGGGCGCGCTGCCCGCTGTCCGCTCCCCGCCCGGCCACCGCCGCGGGCCGCCCCGCGAAGGCCGGCTCCCGGGCTCGGGGCGCCCCACCCAGGCAGACGGCGCCACTGTCAGCGCCCCACGTGCCGACCCGGCCCCAGGGCCGCGCGCCCCCGGACCGCACCCCTACGCCATGTGGGCTCCGGCGCCCGGCCTGACTTCCTCCCGCGTCCCCGGGGCTGCCCCGCGTCCCGGGCCTTTACCCGCAGGACCTCCCGCGCCGCTGCCGGCTCCGTGATTATTGGCGGCGCCGCCAGCTGGGGGTGGCGGCGCTGCCGGGCCCCGCAGGAAGGACGGCACGAACTCGGCGGCGTGGACGTTGGGCACGAAGGGCTTGGCGTTGACGTTGAGTTGCCGGCTGAAGGCCGCGCTGAGGTTCTCCCGCTGGGCCTCGGCCGCCGCCGCCAGGGAGCCGCCGCCGCCGCACGGGCCCGGCCCGGGGGCTTCCATGTCCGCCTGGTCCCAGCAGTCAGGCGCCGAGTCGCTGCTGCTGCCGCCGCTGCTGCTCCCGCCGCCGCCGCCGCCGCCGCCGCCGCCGCCACTGCCCGGATCCATGATCGGGGGGGCCGTGTGTGTGGTGGACAGAGAGCGGGAAATGGAGGCAGGGGCGCCCGGCCGGGGAGGAGTGGGCAACGCTGACCGAGGGAAGGCGGCGGGGCAGAAGGGCCGGGAGCTAGCGACAAAGATCCCGGCGTCGCCGCGGCAGCAGCTCCAGTCCCGACTCCACACTCGCGACGACGACAGAGGCGGCGGCGGCGGCTCAACCCTCCTCCTCGTGTGTGTGAGCGGATCTCCTCCCACCCAACCACCTCCGACGGCCTCACAGCCAACCCCACGCCCGGCGCGGATTGACCCCTCGCCGCCACCCGTACCTTCGCCTCGGTAGTTCTCTGTTCTGGCCGCCCCCGTTTCCGGCTATTTAGCGCGGCGGGAGGTGGAACTACAAGTTCCGGCAGCGCCCGCGCTACC
The DNA here is from genome assembly GCF_028858775.2 of Pan troglodytes. Lineage (NCBI taxonomy): Eukaryota > Metazoa > Chordata > Mammalia > Primates > Hominidae > Pan > Pan troglodytes. The sequence continues at coordinate 14,563,414 of NC_072416.2, forward strand.
CCGCTGCGTTTTTCCCGGGGGCCGACGGGAGTCGAAGTTCAGGGACAGGGCGCAACCGGAAGCGGCTCCGGCTCCCGGCAGGCAACGCGAGGAGGCGGAGGTCTGGTGGCCGCTCGGCGGCCCCACCTGTCACCTGGTGGGGGGGGGGGGGGGGGGGCAGAGGCAGGCCCTGGTTGGTGCAGCTCTGGGCTGGGCCGAAGACCGAGAGTATTTTAGCCCATAGGAGGGGTCCACTCTGGCCTGCTGGACACAGGCTGGGGGAAAACGGACAGCATCTATAACGTGGGGAAGAAAAATACACTCAGCTCCCGAAAATTCTTGTACTCTCTTTTCACCACCTTTCTTGCGTTCTCTGCCTCACAGTCTCCGTACCTTATTCTCTTTCCACCTTCTTTCTCCTCACCCCCAGCCAGATTTTGCCCTTCATTTCAAAGCCGGTGCAGATTGCAAAGCTGATTTCATTTTATGTAATCATTTCGTGGAAGAAACAATAAAACCGTGAGATATTCTGGATTAAAACTGCAGTGTGGCTCATAAAGCGCTGGGGCCCAGGCTCTGCCCAGGCAGAAGGGATTGTTAACTGGAAAATTTCAATGACTCACCGTTTGTTTGACTAGTCATATAAAGCCTTCACCCAAATTTTTCCATCCTTTCCTCCTCCCTGCCAAAGGGTTCGCAAATTAAACAGAGGATTGCCGTATTCCATGGTGTATCCGGCTTACCTAACAGGGTTATTTTGGTGAGTCTAGCTTCCTTATGCACCATTACGTGAAGTGGTTTCCTTTTGAATGGTCTGATTTGCTCAGGAATTCCCATAGTACTTTTCATCGACTGCATCTTACACTTACACATTAGGTAAACCTGGGAAAAGAACAAAAGCAAACGAGAAATACTTTTAAAGAGTTCGCATTTAGGCCCTTCATGAAGTAGGAAAAAATGTTGCTCTGAGTACCTGTTAAGCTTTCCTGTAATTCACCCATGTGGAGCCCAAGACAGAGAAAAACATATTGTTAGTATTTTTCTGAAAGGAGTCTAGACAGGGTGCAACTAATCTGCCTAGAAATTACAGACTAAAGAAGTACATACATAGAATAGATGTTTCTGAACAACCTTAGATTGTTAAAAAAAAAAAAAAAAACCTAACAAAATCCAGATCTAGATCTGTATTTTAATTTTCTTTTTTCTTTTTTTTGAGACGGAGTCTTGCTCTGTAGCCCAGGCTGGAGTGCAGTGGCGCGATGTCGGCTTGCTGCAAGCCCGCCTCCCGGGTTCACAACATTCTCCTGCCTCAGTCTCCGGAGTAGCTGGGACTAGAGGCGCCCGCCATCACGCCCGGCTAATTTTTTTTGTATTGTTATTAGAGACGAGGTTTACACCGTGTTAGACAGGATGGTCTCGATCTCCTGACCTCGTGATCCGCTCGTCTCGGCCTCCCAAAGTGCTGGGATTACAGGCGTGAGCCACCGCGCCCGGCCGATCTGTATTTTAATTTTAAACATCTGTACTGTAAAGATAAAAGAGAACTCAGCCTAATGAGATAGGTCAAAAACGAAGCTGTCAAGTAGTTTTCAAAAGAGTCCTAGGCTACAGTAATTTGAATTTAATATTAAACTACTAAGCTTTAGGGATTAAAAAAACACATACCGGCCAGGCGCAGTGGCTCACACCTGTAATCCCAGCAATTTGGGAGGCCGAGGCAGATGGATCACGTGAGGTCAGGAGTTCGAGACCAGCCTGGCCAACGTGGTGGAACCCCCGTCTCTACTAAAAATACAAAAGTTAGGCCGGGCGCGGTGGCTCACGCCTGTAATCCCAGCACTTTGGGAGGCCGAGGTGGGCGGATCACGAGATCAGGAGATTGAGACTATCCTGGCTAACACGGTGAAACCCTGTCTCTACTGAAAATACAAAAAATTAGCCGGGCGTGGTGTGCGGGCGTCTGTATTGCCAGCTACTCAGGAGGCTGAGGCAGGAGAATGGCGTGAAACCAGGAGGCGGAGCCTGCAATGAGCCGAGATCGCGCCACTGCACTCCAGCCTGAGCGACAAAGCGCGACTCTGTCTCAAAAAACAAACAAAAAAAGCGATCCACCTGCCTCAGCTTCCCAAAGTGCTGGGATTATCGGTGTGAGCCACCACACCCGGCAGAGTTTGCCTCTGCTTAATAGGAAGTTTTGGTTATAGCCTATTATTATACCTGAAGACCTCACCGAATCATACTTAACAATGTCCATTTTAAAGTTGGTATTAAGTGACTGTCAGATTTACAGAGAACTTAACAACTGTTATGAAAATTAGAACTTCATTTATGCGAGACCTGTATTGCTATTGAATAAAAGATTTTCATCTTATATTCACAAGAAAAAATACAATGTGTTCTAAATGAAATGCCTTCCCTTTCCAGATTTTCACTCCCCACCCACCCACCCCTAAGAAAATGTCAACACAATCAGCTGACTCAAATAATGAACTACACATCCTTCTCTAAGCATTTTGTCTTTGAATACTACTCTCCTCCATGTAGCACTCCTACAGCACTGAATGATCACTTTCTCATAGGTTAGTTCTTCACATCTAATTGAATTAGCAGAGTTTCCTTCTGCCTGGTACTTTTTCTAGCGACAAAGGCAGAAACTGCTCAGACTTCTGCTTAGAAAAGCAGTTGATGTCATTAATTTCCTTGTCTCTGAATAGGATAATTATGGATATTCAGGAAAAAATCCACTCCATCGGTTTTCCAAAGCTTTGACCTGCCAAACAGAGCTCCAGCGGAAAAGGGAAAAGTCTTTCTTGTTAGTTGTGCTAAGTTGTGTGTAAGTTGTGCGACTTGAGGGCAGGGTCTTACCTTAATCTTCTTTACATTTCCACTGCCTAGTGTAATGCCCAGTATATAAAAGGTGCTTAATCAATTTAGCTGGGATGATACTGTCCTTTGATACTCATTTAAGACTGCTGAGACATAGGGCTAATAATTTTATTTATTTATTTATTTATTTTTTAAATTATTCTTGAGACAGAGTCTCGCTCTGTCGCCCAGGCTAGAGTGCAGTGGTGTGATCTCAGCTCACTGCAACTTCCACCTCCCAGGTTCAAGCGATTCTCCCACCTCAGCCTCCTGAGTAGCTGGGATTACAGGTGTGCACCACCACACCCAGCTAATTTTTGTATTTTTAACAGAGACGGGGTTTCACCATGTTGGCCAGGATGGTCTCAATTTCTTGACCTTGTGATCTGCCCTCCTTGGCCTCCCAAACTGTTGGGATTACAGGCGTGAGCCACCACGCCTGGCCTGTATTTTTTTTTAGTAGAGACAGGGTTTCACCTTGTTGGCCAGGCTGGTTTCAAACTCCTGATCTCAAGTGATCTGCCTGCCTCGGGCTCCTAAAGTGCTAGGATTACAGATGTGAGCCACCGCACCCAGCTATTTTAATTTAATTTAATTTTATTTTTTGAGATGGAGTCTTGCTCTGTTGCCCAGGCTGGAGTGCAGTGGAGCAATCTTCACGCACTGCAACCTCTACCTCCCAAGTTCAAGCGATTCTCCTGCCTCAGCCTCCTGAGTAGCTGGGATTATAGGTGCCCGCCACCCACCCCCAACCTCTGGTAATTTTTGTATTTTTAGTAGAGACAGGGTTTCACCATATTGCCCAGGCTGATCTGGAACTACTGACCTCAATTGATCCTCCTGCCTCAGCCTCCCAAAGTGCTAGGATTACAGGCATGAGCCACCACACCCCGCCCCAGGACTAATAATTTAGAAAACTTAGGAAAAATCAGAGTTTTTCCTACTCTCACACACAAGTCACCACTCAACACAGAGTACAGTCCTCTCTGGGTAGAGGAAGGGGATTAGTTCCAGGAGCCCTTCAGATACAAAAATCCAACGATACTAAAATCCCACAATCTATACTGTGTGTATGAAAGGTCAGCCCTCCCTACACTTGAGTTCCTGCATCCTGAGAATCCCGTCTTTTTGATCCTCATTTGATTGAAAAAAAAAAATCCATGTGTAAGTGGGACCCTCGCAGTTCAGGCTCACATTGTTTAAGGGCCAGTTGTACTCCACCAGTAAGTGAGGGAGTTTCTACCCACCACCAACCAATTCTTCAACAGACACCAATAGGATAAGCAATCATTTCACTCAATTCTGACATTAACCAGAGTTAGGACAGATCCCACAAGTTAAGGGATCAGTCCCACAAGACTGCCCCCACTTCCAATGCCAATAACAGGTTCCACATTGTGACCTGTGCTTCTGACCAACTGGCTATGAATTGGAGGTTCCCATGACCCCCTCCATGGGTTCAGGGAATTTGCCAGAGTGGCTCACAGAACTCAAGGAAACAGGGCAAACACGGTGGCTCATGCCTGTAATCCCAGCACTTTGGGAGGCCGAGGCAGGCGAATCACCTGAGGTCAGGAGTTTGAGACCAGCCTGGCCAACATGGTGAAACCCTGTCTCTACCAAAAAAATACAAAAATTAGCCGGTTGTGGTGGTGGGTGCCTGTATTCCCAGCTACTCAGGAAGCTGAGGCAGGAGAATCGCTCGAACATGGGAGGCAGAGGTTGTAGTGAGCCAAGTGCTCCACCGCACTCTAGCCTGGGCAACAGAGCAAGACTCCGTCTCAATAAAAAGAACTCAAGGAAACACTTTACTTACAGTTACCCATAAAGGACATTACAAAGGATACAGAGGAACAGCCACGTGGAAGACATGCACAGGGCTGGGAAGGGGCATACAGTTCCCATTCTGTCTCCAGGTGTGCCATCCTCAAGGGTCCTCCACGTGTTCAGCAACCCAGAAGCTCTCTGAACCCTGTCCTTCTGGGTTTCTATGGAGGCTTCACTACATAGCCATGATTGATTGTATCATTGCCCGTTGCTGATTAACTCAACCTTCAGCCCCTCTGCCCACCGAGAGGTTGGGTGTGGGGCTAAAAGTTCCAAGCTTCTAATCATGACTTGGCCTTTCTGGTGACCAGTCGTCTTCTAGGAGCCCATCAAGAGTTGCATCATTAGGCAGGGTGCGGTGGCTGATGCCTGTAATCCCAGCACTTTGGGAGGCCGAGGCAGGCAGATCCCCTGAGGTCAGGAGTTCGAGAACAGCCTGGTCAACATGGCAAAACCCTGTCTCTACTAAAAATACAAAAATTAGCTGGGCGTGGTGGCACACGCCTGTAATCCCAGCTACTTGGAAGGCTGAGGCAGGAGAATCGCTTGAACCTGGGAGATGGAGTTTGCAGTAAGTTGACATCACCCCACAGCACTCCAGCCTGAGTAACAGAGTGAGATTTTGTGTCAAAAAAAAAAAAAAGAAAAAACAGAAACAAAAAACAAAACAAAACATATACAAAAGAAACAAAATACATTTAGGCCAGATGCTGTTACCTGCTGAAGCCCTCCCTGTTCAAAATGGGGATGAGGAAACCTTGGAGATGTGTTAAAGATATAATAGCCAGCTGGGCGCCGTGGCTCATGCCTGTAATCCCAGCGCTTTGGAAGGTTGAGGCGAGGGGATCACCTGAGGTCGGGAGTTCGAGACCAGCCTGGCCAACATGGCGAAACCCCGTCTCTCCTAAAAGTACAAAAATTAGGCCGGGCACAGTGGCTCTCACCTGTAATCCCAGCACTTCGGGAGGCCGAGGCGGGCGGATCACTTGAGGTCAGCAGTCTGAGACCAGCCTGGCCAACATGGTGAAACCCTGTCTCTACTAAAAATACAAAAAAATTAGCCAGCCATGGTGATGCACGCTTGTAACCCCAGCTACTCAGGAGGTTGAGGCACAAGAATCACTTGAACCTGGGAGGTGGAGGTTGCAGTGAGCCAAGATCATTCCACTGCACTCCAGCCTGGGCGACAGAGTGAGACCCTGTCTCAAAAAAAAAAAAAAAAAAAATTAGCGGAGCATAGTGGCACCTACCTGTAATCCCAGCTACTTGGGAGGCTGAGGCAGGAGAATCACTTGAACCCGGGAGGTGGAAGTTGCAGTGAGCCGAGATCGTGCCACTGCACTCCAGCCTGGGCAACAAGAGTGAGACTACATCACACACACACACAAAAAGAGTTGTATGATTAGAACAAAAGACACTCCTTTCACCTAGGAAATGCCAAGGGATTAGAAGCTCTGTGTCAGGAACCCGGGTCAAATACCAAATATTAGAACAAATGATGCACCTAGCACCTCTATTGCTCAGGAAATGTCAAGATTTTTAGAACCTCTGTGCCAGAAACTGGGGGCAGAGCCCAAATATATATCTCTTACTATATCACAATAGCACTATGACCTTTTTTGGCAGGCTTCTTTCACTTAGCATAATGTTTTCAAGGTTCATCCATGTTGAAGCAGGCATCAGTACTTCATCCCTTTTTTTTTTTTTTTTTGAAACAGAGTCTCGCTCTGTCGCCCAGGCTGCTGTGCAGTGGTGCAACCTCGGCTCACCACAACCTCTGCTTCCCGGGTTCAAGAGATTCTCCTGCCTCAGCCTCCCGAGTAGCTGGGACTACAGGCATGAGCCACCATACCTGGCTAATTTTTGTATTTTTAGTAGAGAGGGGGTTTCCCTATGTTGGCCAGGCTGGTCTCGAACTCCTGACCTTGTGATCTGCCTGCCTTGGCCTCCCAGAGTGTTGGGATTACAGGTGTGAGCCACCCCGCCCGGCCACTTCATCCCTTTTAATGGCTGACTAATATTTTATTGTATGGACTTTACCACAATTTGTTTATCCGTTGATGGACAAATTGCTTTTGTAACTTAAAGAAGTCAAAAATAAAAGGTTAAACAAGTGAGATCACAGTAAAGTGTGTAGTCTAGTTAGTTGTGCTGTCTTAATGTCAATGTCCTGAATTTTGATAGTGTACTATAGTTATGGTAGATTTTACTGTTGGGAGAAGCTAGGTGAAGGGTACTTGGGACCTCTCTACTATTTCTGCAACTTTTCGTGAGTCTGTAATTATTTCAAAGTAAAAAGTTAACGCAGGGTGCAACGGCTTATGCCTGTAGTCCCAACTACTCAGGAGGCAGAGGTGGGAGGATGGCTTGAGTACAGGAGGCTGAGGCTGCAGCAGCCCTGTTCATACCACTGCACTCCAGCTTGGATGACAGAGCAAGACCCTGTCTCAGAAAAAAAAAAAAAAAGATCCCATGTGAAATTATTCAGACTTTCAGACTTCAGCCTGGGTTCCCAAGTCTTTACCAAAATATTTTTTCTGTCTTCCTTGATTCAATTTGTTTGAGGCAGGAGTACAGTTGGGAAAGGGGGAATTTTTTTCAGCTTTGAGAATTTAAGGCTGGGTATGGTGGCTCATGCCTGTAATTACAACACTCTGGGAAACTGAGGCAGGAGGAGTGCTTGAGGCCAGGAGTTCAAGACCAGCCTGGGCAATATAGCAAAACCCTGTCTTTACAAAAGATAAATTAAAAAATAAAAAATATAATTTTGTCCGGGAGCAGTGGCTCACGCCTGTAATCCCAGCACTTTGGGGGGCTGAGGCAGGCAGATCACGAGGTCAGGAGATCGAGACCGTCCTGGCTAACACAGTGAAACCCCGTCTCTACTAAAAAAATACAAAAAATTAGCCGGGTGTGGTGGCACGCACCTGTAGCCCCAGCTACTAGGGAGGCTAAGGCGGGAGAATCGCTTGAACCTGGGAGGTGGAGGTTGCAGTGAGCCAAGATTGCATCACTGCACTCCAGCCTGGGCAATAGAGTGAGACTCCATCTCAAAAATATATATATATACAATTTTATAAATATAGAACAGTATAAATATAGAACAGTATAAAGAATCACCATCACTCACAAACTTACCTGGAATCTCAAGATTGCCTTTTTTTTTTCTTTTTCTGAAACAGGGTCCTGCTCGGTCATGCAGGCTGCAGTGCAGTGGCATGAACTTGACTCACTGCAACCTCCACCTCCTAAGCTCAAGCAATCCTCCCACTTCAGCCCCCCGAGTAGCTGGGATTACAGGCACGAGCTACCACACCTGGCTAGTTTTTTTGTATTTTTTGTAGAGATGGGATTTTGCCATGTTCGCTGATCTCTAACTCCTAGGTCAAGCCATCCGCCCACCCTAGCTTCCCAAAGTACTGGGATTACAGGCGTGAGCCATTGCGCCTGGCCAATTGCCAATTGCCAATGCCTCAACACCTTCTTTCATGTTTTAAATAAACAATTTTTTTATTTAAATAAATAAATGAGAAATAAAACAATCTTTTTTCTTTTGAGATGGCATCTCACTCTGTCGCCCAGGCTGGAGTGCAGTGGCACAATCTCAGCTCACTGCAACCTCCACCTCCCGGGTTCAAGTCTCAGCCTCCTGAGTAGCTGGCATTACAGGTGCACGCCACCAAGCCCGGCTCATTTTTGTACTTTTAGTCGAGATGGGGTTTCACCATGTTGACCAGGCTGGTCTCGAACTCCTGACCTCAGGTGATCTACCTGCCTCGGCCTCTCAAAGTGTTGGGATTACAGGCATGAACCAATGAGCCTGGTCTGGTGAGCCAATTTTTATATTTGTTATAGAGACAAGAGAGACAAGAGTCTCCTTATGTTGCCCAGGCTGGTCTCGACCCCCTGGCCTCAAGTGATCCTCCCACCTCAGCCTCCCAAGTAGCTAGGACTATAGGCATGTGCCATCATGGCGAGTTAATTTTTTGTGTGTTTTTATTGTCTCGAGACAGAGTCTTGCTCTGTTGCTCAGGCTGGACTGCAATGGCGTGATCTTGGCTCACCGCAACCTCCACCTCCTGGGTTCAAGCGATTCTCCTGCCTCAGCCTCCCGAGTAGCTGGGATTAGAGGTGCGTGCCACCATGCCTGGCTAATTTTGTATTTTTAGTAGAGACAGGGTTTCGCCATGTTGGTCAGGCTGCTCTTGAACTCCTGACCTCGTGATCCACCTGCCTTGGCCTCTCAAAGTGTTGGGATTACAGGCATGAGCCACTGAGCCTGGCCTGGTGAGCTACTTTTTAAATTTGTTATAGAGACAAGAGTCTCTCTTATGTTGCCCAGGCTGGTCTCGACCCCCTGGCCTCAAGTGATCCTCCCACCTCAGCCTCCCAAAGTGCTGGGATTACAGATGGGTGTCACCGCACCTGGCCACTGAGGAGGATTTCATTATAAACCTGCCCTGAAGGGAGGGAATCCAATTTTACGAGAGGGTGTAGCCTGGTGAGGCCTGGATGACCTCCGGAGGCAGGGGCTTGTGCCTGGGCTGAGGCCTAAGGGTCAATGGGCAGACATGAAGTTGCCCCAGGCAGAGGGTACAGTGTGGGCAAAGTCAGGAAGTGGCAGGGCTTGGATCACTCCAGGAAGAGAGAGGAGTCATGTGTCACAGGAGCTCGAGACCCAGAGAGGGAGGCAGGCAGGCAGGCAGGGACCAAGCTTGGGCACAGCCAGGAAGGCAGGACAGGGCATGGTGGGGCCAATGGAATCATTACCCAAGTCGGGGATTTTCAGGGAAACAGCTTAGATAAGGCCAGGTGTACAGTAGCTCCCACCTGTAATCCCAGCATTTGAAAGGAGTTTGTGTTCCTGTATAGCATACTTGGGAGGTTGAGGTGGCAGTATCACTTGAGCCCGGGAGTTCAAGGCTAAAGTGAGCTGATTGAGCCATTGCACTCCAGCCTGAGCAACAGAGAGATACGCTGTCTCAAAGGAAATACAAATTAAAAAACCAGCCGGGCATGCTGGCGTGTGCCTGTAGTCTCAGCTACTTGGGACACTGAAGTGGGAGGATCGCTTGAGCCCAGGAGTTCAAGGCTGCCGTGAGCTATGATTGTGCCTCTGCAGTCCAGCCTGGGCGACAGAGAAAGACCCTGTCTCTTAAACAAACAAACAAAAAAAAAAACTTAGATAAGAGGATGCTGTGCCTCCCTGGGGGTCTTCAGTCACCCATGGTCCTGGCAAGAGGAGGGCCAGGAGAGAGCTTCACCCACCTGCTGTCCTGCCCATGTGACATCCGCAGGTGCTGCCATGGCCACGACTGTTGTTACACTCGAGCTGAGGAGGCCGGCTGCAGCCCCAAGACAGAGCGCTACTCCTGGCAGTGCGTCGATCAGAGCGTCCTGTGCGGTGAGTCCCCAGCAGCACCATGCCACCCACCCCGAGTATCCCCTGGGCACCCTGGCATAGCCAGATGACTTCCGTGCCCCTGTTGCAACAACCACTGCTTCCAAGTCTCTATAGACCACCCCTTGGGTATATCTAATGTAAGTGATATTTATTTTATTTATTTTTTGAGCCAGAGTCTCGCTCTGTCACCCAGGCTAGAGTGTGCTGATGTGATCTTGGCTCACTACAACCTCTGCCTCCTGGGTTCAAGCGATTCTCATGCCTCAGCCTCCCAAGTGGCTAGGACTACAGGCATGCACCATCACGCCCAGCTAATTTTTGTATTTTTTTTCAGTAGAGGTGGGGTTTCACCAAGTTGGCCGGGCTGGTCTCAAACTCCCCACCTCAAGTGCTCTGCCCGCCTCGGCCTCCCAAAGTGCTGGGATTACAGGCATGAGCCGTGGTGTCTGGCCCTAATGTGAGTGATCTTTAACACTGAGCACTTGAAAAAGAAAACCCCGAAGAAACCTAATTATTTGATGTCTGGACGACAAGGAAGAAGATAGAAATGGCATCAGATAATAAACAGTGTAAATGTTTATCAGAAAGGGGCTGGTGGTCGGGACGAGTAGGAGGATCGCTTGAGTCCAGGAGTGCATCTCTACAAAAAAGTTAAAGGATTTTTTAACATTGGCCAGGCGTGGTGGCACACATCTGTGATCCCAGCTACTTGGGAGGCTGAGGCAGGAGGATTGCTTGAAGCCCAGGAGGTTGAGGCTGCAGTGAGCTGTGATCAAGCCACTGAACTCCAGCCTGGGTGACACAGCAAAATCCAGTCTCAAAAAATAATAATAATAATATTTTACATAACCAACCACTTCTAAAGATTAAAAAAAACCCCATGATTAAAAACCTCAGGTCCCTCAGGCAATCATACCAGATATCGAAACAAAGCAATAACATAAGGACTGCAGTATATATTTTATTTTTATATTATTTATTTATTCTTTGTTAGTTTGTTTTTGGAGTGTGGGTTTTGTTTTGTTTTTTGATTTTTTTATTTTGTTCTACTCAGTTTCATTCTTATTGCTCAGGCTTGAGTGCAATGGCCTGTTCTCAGCTAACTCAACCTCCGCCTCTTGGGTTTGCGTGATGATGGTTCCACGTCATCGGCCCTCCGCCTCTTGGCTTTGGATGATGATGGGTCCACGTCATCGGCCCTCCGCCTCTTGGGTTTGCGTGATGATGGGTCCACGTCATCGGCCCTCCGCCTCTTGGCTTTGGATGATGATGGGTCCACGTCATCGGCCCTCTGCCTCTTGGGTTTGCGTGATGATGGGTCCACGTCATCGGCCCTCTGCCTCTTGGGTTTGCGTGATGATGGTTCCACGTCACCGAACCTCCGCCTCTTGGGTTCCGGTGATGATGGTTCCACGTCAGCGGCCCTCGGCCTCTTGGGTTTGGGTGGTTTTTCTGCCTCAGCCTCCTGAGTAGCTAAGGGAGATGTCTTGAGATTATCATCCGCTGAGGGTGGAGCTGAGGGTGGAGCTGAGGGTGGAGGTGAGGGTGGAGCTGAGGGTGGAGGTGAGGGTGGAGCTGAGGGTGGAGGTAAGGGTGGAGCTGAGGGTGGAGGTGAGGGTGGAGCTGAGGGTGGAGGTGAGGGTGGAGCTGAGGGTGGAGCTGAGGGTGGAGGTGAGGGTGGAGCTGAGGGTGGAGCTGAGGGTGGAGGTGAGGGTGGAGCTGAGGGTGGAGCTGAGGGTGGAGGTGAGGGTGGAGGTGAGGGTGGAGCTGAGGGTGGAGGTGAGGGTGGAAGGGGAGTGGTCAGACACTCGGGAGGTGTCTTGAGATTATCATCCGCTGAGGGTGGAGGGGGATAGAGCAGACACTTGGCAGGCATGTTGAGATTATCATCCGCTGAGGGTGGAGCTGAGGGTGGAGCTGAGGGTGGAGCTGAGGGTGGAAGGGGAGTGATGAGACACTCGGGAGGTGTCTTGAGATTATCATCCGCTGAGGGTGGAGGGGGATAGAGCAGACACTTGGCAGGCATGTTGAGATTATCATCCGCTGAGGGTGGAGCTGAGGGTGGAGCTGAGGGTGGAAGAGGAGTGACGAGACACTCAGGAGGCGTCTTGAGATTATCATCCGCTGAGGGTGGAGCTGAGGGTGGAAGAGGAGTGACGAGACACTCAGGAGGCGTCTTGAGATTATCATCCGCTGAGGGTGGAAGGGGATGGAGTGGACACTCGGGAGGTGTCTTGAGGCTCAGGGTGTTATGAGTTATAGAACTTTGTTGAGTTGGAGGAGGTGGCTGGTGGCCCATCCTGTTTTTTAAAGTTTCAGCTGTGAGGTAGGGCCAGTGGGGCAATCCTGAAGAATGACGATGCTCCGCTGCCGCCATTCTGACCTGTAGGGACAAAGGAGGGAATGCTTTCACACATATCCATTTGATGGACAAAATTACCGCCACCAACACAGTCTGCACCTTCTGTTGCTGGTGATAGATTTTTGCACCTTTCCATCCTCCAGGTTTCAAAATAGCAGTATCAGTGTCATAATATCACCCTTCCACTGAGTACTGCCGACAGCTGGGGCGTAAAGAAAAGTCATTGGGACACACTGTTGTCTCCACATGCCACTGTGTCTCTCCGCAAATGTAGGCAGGCTGGGGTCCTGCCCCAGGGAAGACAGAGTCATAACAGAGTAATAAAGAAGCATGTTTGAGACACAGGAGTGTCTATGTCTATCCTCATTCCTCCCTCACAGCCATCACCAGAGCATGTTTCTTGCACCAGGTCAACAGACAGTAAGAGACAGTAAGAGAGGCATGAAAAGCCCATTGTCCACACATGTTGCAGCTTCTTTTTGGAGAATGTTTTCCAGGCCTTTTATGTTCTGTCTCTGATTCTCAGAACTCTGCAAGGTCAGTGTGACCACCCTGCTCCAAATCTAAGAAAACAGAGGTTTCCAGAGGAAGGAGAAATTGTGCCCAGGGTCACACAGCTTGCAAGAGGCAGAGTGGAAGTTGATTCCAGCTCTGCCTGCAGGACCCTCTCATTTCCCCTCTGTTTCCCTTCTTGACAAAGGATCTTCTTCACTCTGGAGGTGCCACCCATGAGAACAAAGAGCTCTGGAGAGATGTGGATTCCTGAAGAGCTGCAGGGGAACTGGGAGAGGGTTTTCTGACAGAACAATCTTATCTCAAGAAGTCAGTTAGGCATGGCTATAATATTTCTTTTCACTCCCAGGTAATACCAAATTGTAAGTGCACTAAAACATGAAGAATACTTTTGTCCATGGAAAAATGAGGTGGGAATTCTAAACAAAGCAAGTTTTAAAACTGTGTTTCACTTCAAGTGTACAAGTCCCATCACGTGTAATAGGACTCGGCAGCTTTTGAAGGTACAGAGGCCACACAAGAACCAGCTTAGCTGAGCATCATTTAAGGCCTTCATTTGGAATTGTCCCTGTGGGTAATAAGTTACATTCACTCTTCACTAATTTACAGTCAGGGCCCATTTGCTATTACAAATACGGGACCTCTGACACTTAGAATATTAGATCAGGGGCCCCACTGGGTGGGGATGAAAGTGTTTTTGCACAACATGGTTACCAACAGGGATGGGACTGTGATGCTTGTAGGAAGCCTTTCTCTCTGCCATCTCCCTCTGCAGGGCTTGAGCACAGAGCTGTAGGGAGAAAAATGTATCCAGGTCCTGACCTGGCAGACTATGTCCAAAAGCAAGGAAAACAAGCAAACTTACCCAGTTGCAAAGAGGCTTTCTTGCAGAAGGGGGGATCTGAAAAAGCCAACACATGAGAAATTGAATGTTGAGAGAGTCTAAGGGCTGTGGCATCATCTGCATCAGCACTGAACTATCCTGCAACTGCGGGGAGGAAGTTCCTTACTTTGCATTTGTGGTAGTCCTCTGCCCGCCGCTGCAACTCTTGCGCAGGTTGAAACATTTTCCTATGGATTACAATCACTTTCATCAGATAAAGCACCACTTTCAGGATGATTTTAAATAATCTGCCATATTTCTGTTATCCTCACAACTGTACCCTTACACAATCTATCTATACCTAGAAAACGTATTTCAGATGGCTATAAGAGTACAGTCTGAGCCGGTCACGGTGGCTGATGCCTGTAATCCCAGCACTCTGGGAGGGCGAGGCGGATGGATCACGAGGTCAGGAGATTGAGACCATTGTGGCTAATATGGTGAAACCCCTTCTCTACTAAAAATACAAAAAATTAGCCAGGCGTGGTGGCAGGCACCTGTAATCCTAGCTACTCGGGAGGCTGAGGCAGGGGAATCACTTGAACCTGGGAGGCGGAGGTTGCAGTGAGCCAAGATCACGTCATTGCACTCCAGCCTGGGTGACACAGCGAGACTCCATCTCAGAAAAACAAAAACAAAAACAAAAAAACTGTACAGTCTGATCCAAACTGTTGCTATATTGATTCCTCCTCTTGCTTACTGCCTGCTGACTTCTGAGATGATAGTTTCCTTCCCCATTCTCAGTATATCCCTAATTCATCCTTCATTGAGCATCTTTTATCATAAAGCTGTATTCTCTTTGTATTAATATCCTTACCGTGTTTCACAGGGCAGAAACAGCTGGGCTTATAAACAGGCATAGTCCTTTTGAAGGATGTGGTTGATCCTACAACAACACACTTTCCTAAGGATGACAACAACTCACCCCACCCCTAGAATGGCTGGTATGAACCGAGTTTCCACACAGTCTAGCTGGCAATGGGGTCAGGAGACGTTTTGCTACTTCACATCTTTTGGTCACTGGTAAATATTAAGGTACTTTGTTTTCTGTTTTGTGAACTCTCTCTCTCTCTCACGATATGTCTTCTGACCATTTGTTTCTATTTCTGCATTTACTGGGTCTAAACATTGTACAAAGGTTAAAAACAACACTCCAATGGGCGTTTCCCAGGAGGGTGGGGTTCAGTTTCTGAACTCACTTGTAGGTGTGTATTTCTTTCATATCCAATTTCCCATTTTCCTCTGCCTCTGATACCTACCTCTCCTTTTCTGCATGCTCACATTCTTTCATGCTTAGTTTCCTCAGATTAGAAGGGAGAGAAATGCACACACATGATCCACCAGCCCGTGTGGGATTCCCTCTGCCCTTCTGGCATCTGAAGGCTGGGATTCAAAGATCCCCCCTGCAACCTTTCCACAAATGAACCAACTGATTCTCACAACCGAAGGGAGAATTGACACCTCCCATTGAGGGACAAAAAAAAGTCACACTCTGGCCTGCTGGCAAGTCACCTGTCATTTCCAGCTCATCTTCATAGTTCCATAGTTAGTCCTATTCTTTAGTAAATATAAAGACTATTAAAAGCTTCTATGAGGTGCACTATGTGTGTTTCTGGGGTCAGTCTTGTGCTTGACACAGCGAAAGCTCATTTTAGTTCAGTGTGAAAAACCAGACCTCACCAATTCATCACAACTAACTCCATCGGAAGCAGAGGATTGCTCCTCATCTGACTCCTCCTGTGTGAGACCTGATTCTCAGTCAGAGGCTGATGCCGGAACTGAGACCATCAGCCATAGAGAGATCCTTCCAGAATATGGTGTCATTAACCCCGCAGTTCACTACTGCACTTTGCCATGATTCAGGACTGGAACTCTTGTCATCGACTTTAAAGATCCTGGTTGAGAGAAAAGGCAATCTGAATGCTGGGCGCATCTATTGAATTACAAATGATCGGAATGGCTCCTAAGTCAGGGTGTTATGTCCTGAAAATAGGTGACAACGGCAAACCATCCACCCTGGTGTTGACTGACTTTAACAAGGTTCAGTTCACAGAGATTGAGGGCAGAAAAAGGAAACGGCCTAAAAAGGGTAAGTTTGCTGTGTTGCCCTCACACCACTTGATTCATGGTCCTGATCCTAAGGATCTCACCTGATACTTGGTTTTATAGGAAGGATGTGTAAAATTCCCAGAACGCTAGGAAACAGGGACGAAAACACTTCAAAGAGAAAGTTAATCAACTTGTTTCTGACCACAGGGCATCCTTCAGCACATGCTGTCTGGAGTGGCCTCAAACAAGGAGTGTGTGGTGAGGTGCTGAGAATGCAATGAGAGCAGGGTCCTGTCCCCACGCTACAGAAGCTCACAGTTTAATGCAAATGAGAAGCCAGTGAGGACATCACTGCTCCTGCTGTGCACTTGGGAACTAGAAACACAAAACCTGACTCTGGAGGGAAGCTAAGGAAGCATTCTACTCTTGAGTTGACATAAGTGCATCTGAAGCTTCTGATCTCCGATGAGAACAATGGGGGACACCAAACAGAATATAAAACCCATGATTGAATACATCAAATTGCTAACATGGCAGTAAACAGACATGAGGTGAAGATGGAGAAGAAGGAAACCCAGGACGAAAGTCAGCCTCGCATTTGGAACCCATTTCCCTGAGTTTCATTGCTGAATTCCAGAAGGAACTACTGAGATGCAAAGAAGCACAGCAGCTTTTGCACACATGCGTGGGATTAGATGGAAAACAAGTGGATTGAGGGTCTGCCAATGAAAGCGACCCATACTGAAGTCCACTGGCTCTGGTTGAGACCCAGAAGAGTCATGCATCAGAATAGAGGTGGACAGGAAATACCCTGGCCTTTGTAGGGACTGAGCCTGCACCGACGACCTCAATTGCAGCCTGTATGGAGGACCCCTGACCATCCCCCAGAAGTAGACTCCCATCTCTTCTGCAGCAAGATAACATGCTACTAGGCCTCAATTCATTGCTAAATATTTTTTAACAAGTATCTCACATTTAACAAAAAAAGATCAGTCATATGGCAGCAAAATACAACGTAATATGACCAAAACATGAAAGACTGTGAAAATGAATCTGGAGGTGACCCAAGCATTGAATTCAACAATCCAGGCTGGGTGTGGTGGCTCACACTGGAAGGCTGAGGTAGGCAGATCACCTGAGGTCAGGAGTTCAAGACTAGCCTGGCCAACATGGTGAACCCCTGTCTCTACTAAAATTACAAAAATTGGGCTGGGCACGGTGGCTCACGCCTGTAATCCCAGCACACTGGGAGGCCGAGGTGTGCGGATCATGATGTCAGGAGTTCTAGACCAGCTTGGCCAATATGGTGAAACCCCGCCTCTACTAAAAACACAAAAATTATCCGGGCATGGTGGCATATGCCTGTAGTCCCAGCTACTCAAGAGGCTGAGGGATAAGAATTGCTTGAACCTGGGAGGTGGAGGTTGCAGCGAGCCAAGATCATGCCACTGCACTCTAGCCTGGGTGACAGAGTGAGACTCTGTCTCAAAAAAAAAAAAAAAAAAAAAAAATTGGCCAAATGTGGTGGCACACACCTGTAATCCAAGCTACTCAGGAAGCTGAGGCAGAATTGCTTCAAACTGGGAGGCAGAGGTTGCAGTGAGCCAAGATTGCACCATAGCACTCCAGCCTGGGCGACAGAGCGAAACTCTATCTCAAAATTAAAAAAAAAAAAAGGCTGGCTGTGGTGGCTCACGCCTCTAATCCCAGCACTTTGGGAGGCTGAGGCAGGTGGATTACCTGAGGTCAGAAGTTCGAGGCCAGCCTGGACAACATGGTGAAACCCCATCTCTAGTAAAAATACAAAAATTAGCTGGGCGTGGTGGTGGGCACCTGTAATCCCAGCTACTTGGGAGGCTGAGGCAGGAGAATCGCTTGAACCCAAAAGACAGTGAGCTGAGATTGTGCCATTGCACTACAGCCTGGGCAACAACAGCAAAGCTCCATCTCCGGAAAAAAAAAAAAAAAAGAGAGAGAGAGAAAGGAAAACCAATGCCAGTACTAGCAACTCCTCTTCCCCCGAAAAAATGACAAACAAGAATGTAGGAAGGGAAAGGAATTATACAGCTTAAACTAATGAAGCAGAAAGGACAAACTCAATTTTGAACCCACTGAATTTGCCACAAATATTGTAGAAAATATTCTCAAGGACTTTACAGTTGTCTACTTTGATTGGCACATGGTTCATACAACAGTATTTGTGTCAAGGCACATCTTACTGTTTTTTGGCGGTCTTCCTCTTTCCATTGATTTTGTCATGATGGTTGATTTTCGTTGTCACCTTCATCTTATGGATTTTATCTCTAACTTTTCTTTTCACATATCTCCGTAGAGTAATGACGTCTTTCCGGCCAATTTTATTTCCTGGAAAGGAAGAAACTCTTTTCTTTGTGTGCATACAAATGGACCTCAGCCCTTGGTGAGAGTGAGGAGAGGAGAAGGTGAGAAACCTGAGGGCAAGAAGCTGTTCTTTCCCTTTCCAGGGCAAACTCATTTCCACACTATGGGGACTCCAACAGAGCCATACCTTCCTGTCTACAGCGGTGGGACTTCCAGGCTCTCTGCTGTACATCCGTGGATCCATCATGTCCATTTTCAGACTGGAAGATAGTCTTCAGGAAAGACAACTAGGAAATAATAATATAAGAATGACGGCTGGGCACGGTGGCTCATGCGTATAATCCCAGTACTTTGGGAGGCCGAGGCAGGTGGATCACGGGGTCAGGAGTTCAAGACCAGCCTGGCCAAGATGGTGAAACCCCGTCTCTACTAAAAATACAAAAATTAGCCGGGCATGGCAGCGGTCGCCTGTAATCCGAGCTACTCGGGAGGCTGAGGCAGAGAACCGTTTGAAGCTGGGAGGCGGAGGTTGCAGTGAGCCGAGATCACACCACTGCACTCCAGCCTGAGCGACAGAATGAGACTCTGTCACACACACACACACGCACACACAAGAATGACATGAGGCTGGCACGGTGGCTCACTCCTGTAATCCTAGCACTTTGGGAGGCCGAGGCAGGCGGATCACCTGAGGTCGGGAGTTTGAGACCAGCCTCACCAACATGGAGAAACGCTGTCTCTGCTAAAAATACAAAATTAGCCAGGCATGGTGGTGCATGCCTGTAATCCCAGCTATTCAGGAGGCTGAGGCAGGAGAATCACTTGAACCCAGCAGGAAAATGTTGTGGTGAGCTGAGATTGTGCCATTGCACTCCAACCTGGGCAACAAAATTGAAACTCTGTCTCAAAAAAAAAAAAAAAAAAAAAGGCCAGGTGCGGTAGCTCACGCCTGTAATCCCAGCACTTTGGGAGGCTGAGGCGGGTGAATCACAAGGTCAAGAGATGGAGACCATCCTGGGCAACATGGTGAAACCCCATCTCTACTAAAAATACAAAAATTAGCTGAGCATGGTGATGCACGCCTGTAGTCCCAGCTACTTGGGAGGCTGAGGCAAGAGAACTGCTTGAACTCAGGAGGCAGAGGTTGCAGTGAGCCAAGATCCCACCACTGCACTCCAGCCTGGTGACAGAGTGAGACTCCGTCTCAAAAAAAAAAAAAAAAAAAAAAATGACATGAATAGACTTCACACAACTGAACTGTACACTTCAACACGGTTAGATGGTAATTATCATCTTATAAGTATTTTACCACAGGTTAACATGTTTCACAACTTGAAAAGGAAGTAATTACCTTCAGCTCTCTGAGTTCTAGAATTTGTAACATTTCACCCCCTGCTCCTTCCTGATCTGCACTGGAGCATCTTCCTTCTGTCCCTGCTCTACTCAGAGTTCACTTTGCCTTCCCTCACATCAGCTTCGTTGAGGCTGGTTTGAACTTAACGCAAAACATTCTCACTAATGACTGAATTCCCACCAAGATTTCCAAATTATCACAGTATGCTTTTAATCTTCGAAGATATTAAATATTTGTTCTCATCATAGCTAAAATGCAATGCAAATCCCATCTCAGATGTGGGTCAGATACCTATGAATCTCCTGAGGTAGTCATTGAAATGACTTTTTTCTTGAGACGGAGTGTCACTCTCAACCATGCTGAAGTGCAGTGGCGCTACCTTGGCTCACGGCAACCTCCACCTCCCAGATTCAAGCGATTCTTGTGCCTCGGCCTCCCAAGTAGCTGGGATTACAGGTGCCTGCTACCATGCCTGGCTAATTTTTGTCTTTTTAGTAGAGATGGGGTTTCACCATGTTGGCCCATCTGGTCTTGAACTCCTGACCTCAAGTGATCCATCTGCCTCAGCCTCCCAAAGTGCTGGGATTACAGCCATGAGCCACCACACCTGGCCTGAAATAATATCTTTCAAATTCTTTGTAGAATTTGTTTTTTCCTGATTTCTGCACATAGGATAAAAAAAAAAATCAGGTACTAGGATTTCAAGAGAAGCAATGGGTAATCTAAAAAGATGAAAAGAGCAACCACGTCAATCCCACAGCTACTGCTAGATTTCATAGGAAAGGTAGCTGGCCCAGTTTGGAGCTAGGAGAAGTGTCAAACAAATGAAGAAATGAGAAGCAAAGAAATGCCATCATGCATGAATGCTTCATGGCACCAATGACGTCCCTGCTTAGGAGGTAATGGTATAGATGACTAGATGACAACGACAAAGATGAGAGGTGAGAAGTTGTCCAAGTCCAACAGCTCAACTGAACTTTCCTAAATGGAATTGTTAAAAAGTGGTAAATTTAAAAACTTCCCCTGGCTCACGTGGTGGCTCACGCTTGTAATCCCAGCACTTTGGGAGGCTGAGGCGGGTGGATCATTTGAGGTCGGGTTTTGAGACTAGCCTGGCCAACATGGTAAAACCCCGACTCTACTAAAAATACAAAAATTAGCTGGGCATGGTCGTGGGCACCTGTAATCCCAGCTACTTGAGAGGCTGAGGCAGGGGAATCACTTGAAGCCAGGAGGTGGAGGTTGCAGTGAGCCGAGGTCACACCATTATACTCCAGCCTGGGCAACAGAGGGAGACTCGTCTTGGGGGTGAGAAAAGAAAAAAAAAAAAAAGCTTCCTCCAATTTATACCAAAAATTCTCTGTTCTGGACTAAGTGGCATAGAGAATGTTAAATGTGCCTAGATATCTTCATAACTCATATATTTTCTGTTTTCTACATATCTTGAAAGGCAGTGCCAAATGACGTGTAATTATCTAGGCGGTAAAACTGAAACATACTTCCTCTTCCCTTGAATATAAAAAAGCATTGTGGTATTAGTACTTTTATCTTGGATCATTGTTCAGAAGGAGGTTCAGCCCCCAGACGACCACATTTTTACTGTCATGAATGGCAAGACGAAATGTAGAGCTCAACTTCCCCAAAGGAAAAAAGGCTCAAAAGACAAATTATGGCACAACTTAGCAGCCAAATTCTTACCAAGTACAGACTTTTGACATACTGATCTCTCTCCAGTTGCAAGTGGGAACATGCACTTTGAATGATGTCATTCAAAATTACCCTGCCCAGACACACTTTTCATTGCTTCTCTTGGAGGGCAGTTCTAAGAGATTCTCTGGGGCTTTCTCTGCATCATGAGACGCAGTGCAGTTCTGCCCTTCACCTTCCGGCAGTTTGTCACCTCGTCCCTATGACCTCAGAGGAACTTTGCCTCAGGCCAATTGTTTGTTCCTTGGGCTCTTTCATTTCCCCTAAAAATCATCTGCTGCCCCTCTAAATGGCCTACATCTCCATCTGTCTCCCTCTCCCCTCAGAAGAGGGTGCTCTTTAAGCATCAACCATCCAGCCCTTCTAGCCGTCTCATTTTTCAGCTGGTTCCCATGTTTATGCCTGTTCTATGTTTTTCTTTTCCTGTTAAGCTGTCTGTTGTCAGCTCATTTCTGCAGTGAATCTTCAGAGAGGAGACTGGAAGCTTTCCTTCCACCCATATGATAGAACTATAAAGCAGAAGAGTTTAGAAAGAATTTCCTATTTAAGTGACAAAACCTCATACTCCATTTGTGACAAATAGCACAAAGGTTAAAAAAACATATTTTTGACCAAAAGCTCTGTTGACATTCTATTAAACAAACACTGACCTATTTAATTTTCATAATGTAAATGGCAGATATTTTCATAATTCTTATGCTAATAAATCATTTCCCTGATTTTTTGGGTAAAACCACATATTCATAATGAAGTCCAGAAACGTGAATTGTTTTATATAATTTATTCTTATTTGTGATTACAAGTATACCTCTACAGAAAGTTAGTATACTCACCCAAAGGTAAACTGTCCAGAGGGTAATGACAACTTTATAACTTCTCAGAAATTCAATAATGATACCTAACCAAGGACTTCCACCAAAGTCAGTCCCACGATGATGATGGTCAGCCAGAGTATTGATAACCTGGAATAATAATAGTTGAAATAATGAAAAGGTCAATGACACTGACAATATTTCACTCAGAAAGAATCATCCTTAGAAACCGTGAACCTCCTCCAAAAGGTAACCACATCCCTCAGATATCACCGTGGGATTCCACTGCTACAAAAAAGAACAGAAGTTAGAAGTCACATGTTTTTCAGATGGCTGGTAGTGTTTTTAGGCATTGCAAATGTGGGGTGTTGTCTTTCTTGGTATAAAGCAGGGATATCCAATCTTTTGACTTCCCTGCCTATATTAAAAGAAGCAAAGTTGTCTTGAGCCACACATAACATACACTAACACTAACAATAGCTGATGATCTAAAAAAAACCTCTTTTTTTTTTGAGACAGAGTTCCGCTCCACTCAGTCGCCCAGGCTGGAGTGCAGTGGTGCAATCTCGGCTCACTGCAACCTCCAGCTCCTGGGCTCAAGCCATTCTCCTCCCTCAGCCTCCCGAGTAGCTGAGATTACAGGTCTCTGCCACCATGCCCGACTAATTTTTGTATTTTTAGTAGAGATGAGGTTTCACCATGTTGGACAGTCTGGCCTTGAACTCCTGACAGGCGATCTGCCTGCCTCGGCTTCCCAAAGTGCTGGGATTACAGGTGTGAGCCACCGTGCCCGGCCATTTTTTTGTTTTTGTTTTGGTTTGTTGTTTTTGAGATGGGGTCTCACTCTGTCACCCAGGCTGGAGTGCAGTGGTGTGCTCTCGGCTCACTGCAACCTCTGCCTCTCAGGTTCAAGTGATTCTCCTGCCTCAGCCTCCTGAGTAGCTGGGAGTACAGGTGCCTGACAGTGCACTCAGCAAATTT
Organism: Pan troglodytes; assembly: GCF_028858775.2. Taxonomy (NCBI): domain Eukaryota; kingdom Metazoa; phylum Chordata; class Mammalia; order Primates; family Hominidae; genus Pan; species Pan troglodytes. The sequence goes on from NC_072416.2 coordinate 14,586,490, forward strand.
TTGTATTTTCTGTGGAGATGGGGTTTTGCCATGTTGGCCAGGGTGGTCTCGAACTCCTGACCTCAGGTAATCTGCCCTCCTCAGCCTCCCAAAGTGCTGGGATTACAGGCATGAGCCACTGTACCTGGCCAAAATCTCCTAACGTTTTAAGAAAGTTTACAAATTTGTGTTGAACTGCATTCAAAACTGTCCTGGGCCACATGCAGCCCGTCACTCATGGCTAAGACAAGCTAAGTATAAAGTAATTATCTTATCTTTTCTTTTTTGTTTTGAGACAAAGTTTTGCTCTGTCACCCAGGCTAGATTGCAGTGGCATGATCTCAGCTCACTGCAACCTCCGCCTCCCGGGTTCAAGCGATTCTCCTGCCTCAGCTACTGAGTAACTGGAATTACAGGCGCCTGCCACCACGCTCGGCTAATTTTTGTATTTTTAGTAGAAACAGGGTTTCACCATCTTGGCCAGGCTGGTCTCCAACTCCTGACCTCATGATCCACCTGCCTCGGCCTCCCAAAGTCCTGGGAATACAGGTGTGAGCCACTGCACCTGGCCAGTAGTTATCTTTTCTTTAAAGTTATTTACTTGTTTTTTAAATTGATGTATAGCATTGGATGCATTTATTATATATCACATGGTAAAAGAATCCCTCTAAATAATACTTCTCTCTTGGATTATATGAATCTTTGTCATTTAAATCTCAGCATAAGTAAAAAAAAAAAAACACAATGAAGAGATTACTTCATTCACAAATAAGTATCAAATTTTAGTGCTTAAAAATTAACAAGGTGGGCTGGGCGTGGTGGCTCACGCCTGCAATCCCAGCACTTTGGGAAGCCAAGGTGGGTGGACCACGAGATCAGGAGATTGAGACCATCCTAGCTAACACGGTGAAACCCATCTCTACTAAAAATACAAAAAATTAGCAGGGCATGGTGGCATGCGCCTATAGTTCCAGCTACTTGGGAGGCTGAGGCAGAAGAATCACTTGAACCTGGGAGGCAGAGGTTGCAGTGAGCCGAGATCGCACCACTGCACTTCAGCCTGGGTGACAGAGCGAGACTCTGACTCAAAAAAAAAAAAAAAAAAAAAAAAAAAAAAAATTACCAAGGTGGAGATCATGAAAATGGCATGAATAGTGTGGGATTTCTCTAAGATTGTTGATATTAATTCCATTAGACTCTTATGTGAGTGAAGGCGAAGACTTCCCCTGAGTAAGTTCAGACAGCTTGTGATAACATTTCTACATCGATTCCTCAGGATTTAACTATATATTCTTGAAAACATCTGAATTTTAAATGTTTCTTTCAAGATGGTGAATTAAACAGAGATAGCCCTTCAACAGGTTGAACTCAGTATATGCTGAGTCTGAAATGGAAATGATGGAGTTAGAGAACCATACAACAATGGTAATGATTTCAGAAACATGGTGTTGAGCAGAACAAAGCAGACACAAAAGAGTACCTATGGCATGGCATGCATCTGTATACGCGAAATTCCAGAATAAGCAAGCTAACCTATGATAAGAAAGAGACCGGCTGGGAAGAGTGAGAGTTCACTTTCTGGGGTGACATAATAGTGTAGATCTTGGCTGGGCACGGTGGTTCACGCCTGTAATCCCAACGCTTTGGGAGGCCGAGGCGGGCGGATCACCTGAGGTCGGGAGTTCAAAACCAGCCTGACCAACATGGAGAAACCCTACCTCTACTAAAAATACAAAATTAGCTGGGAGTGGTGGCATATGTCTGTAATCCCAGCCACTCGGGAGGCTGAGGCAGGAGAATCGCTCGAACCTGGGAAGCAGAGGTTGAGGTGAGCTGATATTGCCCCATTGCACTCCAGCCTGGGCAACAAGGGAGAAACTGTCTCAAAAAATAAATAAATAAATAAAATAATGTAGATCTTGAAAGGGGGTTGGTTTATGCTGGTGTATGTACTTTCCAAAGTTAGTAAACTTACACTTAAGGTTATATATTTTGGCCAGGCGCGGTGGCCCACGCCTGTAATCCCAGCACTGGGAGGCTGAGGCAGGCGGATCACGAGGTCAAGAGATGGAGACTATCCTGGGAACATGGTGAAACCCCGTCTCTACTAAAAATATAAAAATTAGCCAGGCGTGGTGGTCTACTAAAAATACAAAAATTAGCCAGGCGTTGTAATCTGAGCTACTCAGGAGGCTGAGGCAGGACAATTGCTTGAACCCCAGAAGCGGAGGTTGCAGTGAGCCGAGATCTTGCCACTGCACTCCAGCCTGGGCGACAGAGTGAGACTCTGTCTAAAAAAAAAGAAAAAAAAAAAAAAGTCATCAAACCAGATGACACAAATCAAATGACATTTCACTTTGTTTTGGTCCATTTTGTTTGTTAGAGACAAGAGTGCAGCGGGGCCATCTCGGCTCACTGCAACGTCCAGCTCCTGGGCCCAAGCGATCCTCTCACCTCAGCCTCTCCAGTAACTGGGATAACAGGTACACACCACCAGGCCCAACTAATCTTTTTTGGAATTTTTTGTAGAGATGGGGTTTCGCTATGATGCCCTGGCTAGTCTTCAACTCCTGGACTCAAGTGATCTGCCCACCTCGGCCCCCTAAAGTGCTGGGATTACAGGCCTGAGCTGTGTCATTTCATGCTGCGTGACACAGCCCAGTAAAAAGGAAGAAACCCCACGGGTCCAGAGTCTACTCACAGAGATGCACTGATGGCTGATAAATTCCAGCAGGAGCCAAAAGAGGAGCCAAAAGAGCATCCACCGCACCCGCATGTCCTGGTCCTTTCAGGGCGCCCTGAGGCGGCCAGGATAGAGGTGGAGGTGGCTTAGGGAAGGGGGGAGGGAAGGGGACCGGACCGGGCCGGGATCTGAGTTGGGGAGGGGGAGGGGAGGGGGAGGGGAAGGGGAGGGGAAGGGGGGAAGTAAGGGAAGGGAAAGGAGGAGAAGGGGGCTGTTGGGCACCTGGAGGAGGTGGAGGAGGAGGAGGGGAAGAAGAAAGGGGTCTTGGAAAGGATCCGGTTCAAATTAAGTTCTCAAGCGCTGGTGGAAGGTTTAGCTACAGGTCACGGAGAAGATCAGGGAAGCAACAGGACATGCAGGGCAAGGGAGCGTGAGGTTTAGGAGCAATTAGAGGGAGACAAACGTTCTGCTATCCACCAAACCTTCTTCGGTCTGGGCCCTCCCTTAGCAACCCTGGGGCTTTATACTCCCTCTCCACCAATCCCTGATGACCCCGGTGGTGCCTCACAATGGACAATGCCAATGACCCCTCCCCCATCTCAGTCTTCCACTCTCCTCCCAAGGACAGGTCCTCTCTGGAACCTTCACAAACCTGATTTCTGGTCCTCCCCAACCAGCTCCCTGTCCCTGCTTCTGGGCGCTCCTTCCTTCCTGAGCTCCCAGGGTTCCTCAAGGTCACTTTTGGCGACAAAACATAAAAAATAAATGATGGCAGGATGGCAGGAAGAACCTCATACCCAAGCAGAGTGCCAGGTTTTACAGCCTCCGCTCAGCCATTCATATCCTAAGCAACAAAACATCAGCAGGATGCGGAAGGTCCCGATAGTAAACCATCTCCATCACATCCATGTAGCCATCCGTCCATCAACCTGTATCTCAGGAACAAAGGTACATACATTCATTTTAAGCATGCATGGTATATTTACAAAAATTAACCTGACTTATTTTGTTCCAGCAAATCTCAATATATTTGAGAGCAATCAAATCACACAGCATGTTTCTGATCATATAACTGTGCTAGAAGTCAATGATTAAAAGCTAATTCAAAATTATTATTTGCTTGGAAATTCAAAGTGCCCTTATAAGACATAAACATAAGAAAGAATCCAAAATGAAACAAGATTGCCTTTCAACTCAATGATAAGATCATAACATGGCAATAAAATGTCTCCCTCCGGCCTGGGAATTCCTCTTTGTGGCACAAGGTTGTGTGATCTCAAATCACCCCTAACCCACCTAGACATTTTAACATCCGAAACCGAGTGATGATGTCCTTATCTATATCATCTTACTGCCTGTGTGTGTGGACTTTAAATTCTGAACCCAAATGAGGGGGAGAAAACCAAGTTGACTTTCATGATTGACCTCTCAGGGATGTCCAAGGAATCTGTGCATTTCAAGAAACAAAGCTCATCAGCTTCTCTCCTAAGGTATTTGCTCACAATACCCAGAGGGCTTGGCAGCATCATGTGTGATGGGTGGGGAGCTCCAAGCAGGTGGGCAGGACCCAGGGGCCTGGTGACCAGGACAGACCCCCACCGTCCATCACCTTTCCTGGCCCTGTCCTCAGCTAAACTTCCCACAGGCCTTCTGCCCGATCACACAGACTGTGCCCAAACTCTCTCAGGCCTCTGGCAGCTGAAAACCACTGCTTTAAATCCCTTTACCATTTACTATGACATACGGTTATTGTAAACAGGAAATATTCTATTGATGCTACAAATGGAAAGCCAATGCCTTTACCATAAATAGAAAAACAACCCTAAGAAACAAGCAAAACAAAAACAAAACAGGGGCTGGGTGTGATGGCTCATGCCTGTAATCCCAGCACTTTGGGAGGCCGAGGTGGGCGGATCACAGGGTCAGGAGTTCCAGACCAGCCTGGCCAATATGGTGAAACCCTGTCTCTAATAAAATACAAAAATTAGCCGGGTGTGGTGGTGGGCGCCTGTAGTCCCACCTACTTGGGAGGCTGAGGCAGGAGAATAGTTTGAACTCGGGAGGCAGAGTTTGCAGTGAGCCGAGATTGCACCACTGCACTCCAGCCTAGGCGACAGAGCGAGACTCTGTCTCAAAAACAGCAACAACTACAAACAAACAAAAAACAGGGTTAACAAAACTATGGAATTCAATTCTATTTGTATGCTGCAGCCATGTTCCAGCCCTAGATTTGGCTGGGCATGGTGGCTCACGCCTGTAATCCCAGCACTTTGGGAGGCTGAGGCAGGCGGATCACGAGGTTAGGAGTTCGAGACCAGCCTGACCAACATGGTGAAACCCCGTCTCTACTAAAAATACAAAAATTAGCCAGGCATGGTGGCACATGCCTGTAATCCCAGCTACTCAGAAGGCTGAGGCAGGACAATCCCTTGAACCCGGGAGGCAGAGGTTGCAGTGAGCTGAGATCGCGCCATTGCACTCCAGCCTGGGCAACAAGAGCAAAACTCCATCTTAAAATAAAAAAAAAAGCCAGGCACGGTGGCTCATGCCTGTAATCCCAGTACTTTGGGAGGCCGAGACGGGTGGATCACAAGGCCAGGAGATCGAGACCATCCTGGCTAACATGGTGAAACCCCGTCTCTACTAAAATTACAAAAAATTAGCTGGCCGTGGTTGTGGGCGCCTGTAATCCCAGCTACTTGGGAGGCCGAGGCAGGAGAATGGCGTGAACCTGGGAGGTGGAGCTGGCAGTGAGCCGAGATCGCGCCACTGCACTCCAGCCTGGGTGACAGAGCAAGACTCTGTCTCAAAAAAAAAAAAAAAAAAAAAAAAAAAGAGGCAAAACTAATAGTATAATTTATAAGAAAGGAAGATTAACGAATTGGCTGTGATACTTGGTACATTACCACAAATTTTAAAACATGAAGTGAAGATTTTACCAGAAAACAGCAGAACACCAGTACTGCCTGTGATACAGATGATAAACTGGATTTTTTTTTTTTTTTTTTTTTTTTGGAGATGGAGTCTTGCTCTGTCGCCCAGGTTGGAATGCACTATTGCGGTCTTGGCTCACTGAAACCTCCACCTCCCAGGTTCAAGAGATTCTCCTGCTTTAAGTCCCAAGTAGCTGGGACTATAGGCGCGTGCCACCACACCCAGCTAATTTTTGTAGTTTTAGTAGAGACGGGGGTTTCACGATGTTGCCAGGCTGGTCTCAAACTCCTGACCTCATGTGATCTGTCCACCTCAGCCTCCCAAAGTCCCCGGATTACAGTCATGAGCCACCACACCTGGCCTTAAATTTTTTATAGGCAGAGTGCGGTAGCTCACGCCTGTAATCCCAGCACTTTGGGAGGCCGAGGCGGGTGAATCACCTGAGGTCAGGAGTTTAAGACCAGCCTGACCAACATGGCAAAACCCTGTCTCTACTAAAAATACAAAAATTAGCTGGGTGTGGTGGTGCGCACCTGTAATCCCAGCTACTTGGAAGGCTGAGGCAGGAGAATCGCTTGAACCTGGGAGATGGAGTTTGCAGTAAGCCGAGATGACACAGACTCTGTGTCAAAAGAAAAAAAAAAAACCAAAAAACACAGGAACAGAAAACAAAACAAAACATATACAAAAGAAATAAAATACATTTAGGCCAGATGCTGTTACCTGCTGAAGCCCTCTCTGTTCAAAATGGAGATGAGGAAACCTTGGAGATGTGTTAAAGATATAATAGCCAGCCGGGCGCGGTGGCTCATGCCTGTAATCCTAGCTACTTGGGAGGCTGAGGCAGGAGAATTGCTTGAACCCGGGAGGTGGAGGTTGCGGTGAGCCGAGATCGTACCGTTGCACTCCGGCCTGGGCAATAAAAGCTAAACTCTATCTCAAAAAAAAAAAAAAAAAAAAAAAAAAAAAAGGTAAAAAATTAGCCAGGCGCAGTGGTGTGTGCCTTTAGTCCTAGCCACTAAGGAGGCTGAGGCTGAGGTGGGGGGATAGTTTTAGCCCAGAAGTTTGAGGCTACTGTGAGCTATGGTTGTGCCACTGTACTCCAGCCTGGGCAACGGAGTGAGACCATATCTTTAAGAAAAGCAATGCATAATGAGATACTACTTCATATCCACTAGGATGACTAATACTCAAAAAGAGAATAATAAGTGGTGAGGATATGGAGAAACAGAAACTCTCCCACATTGCCGGTAGGAAAGTAAAATGGGGCCTGCCACTTTGGAAAGCAGTTGGAAAGTTTAATAAAAATGTAAAGATAAATTGATCCAGCAATCTTATTCCTAGGTATCTCTGACTGAGAGGAATGAAAGCATATGTTTACACAAAGTAACATAAACTCGCCTCCTGAGTAGCTGGGATTACTGGCGCTTGCCACCACACCCGGCTAATTTTTGTATTTTTAGTAGAGATGGGGTTTCATCATGTTGGCCAGGCTGGTCTCGAACTCCTGACCTGAGGTGTGATCCACCTGCCTCAATCTCCCAAAGTGCTGGGATTACAGGTGTGACCCACCTTGACCAGCCTAAATTCAACTATTTGAATTATATATATATATATATATATGGTATATATATAAACATATATATAATATATAAAATAAAATTCAATTATATATATTTTAATTAAACAATTTTTTTTGTTCTGATGGGGTCTCACTATGATGCTCAGGCAGGTCTCAAACTCCTGGGCTCAGGATATCCTCCTGCCTCAGCTTCCCAAAGTGCAGGAAGGTGTGAGCCACCATGCCCAGCCAATGGTTGAATGGTGTGTGTGTGTGTACATACGTACATACACATACACATATTTTATTTATTTATTGATTGATTTATTTATTTATTTATTTATTTATTTATTTTTGAGAGACGGAGTCTCGCTCTGTCGCCCAGGCTGGAGTGCAGTGGCGCGATCTTAGCTCACTGCAAGCTCCACCTCCCAGGTTCACGCCATTCTCCTGCCTCAGCCTCCCGAGTAGCTAGGACTACAGGCGCACGATGCCACGCCCAGCTAATTTTTTGTACTTTTAGTAGAGACGGGGTTTCACCATATTAGCCAGGAGGGTCTCAATCTCCTGACCTCGTGATCTGCCTGCCTCGGCCTCCCAAAATGCTGGGATTACAGGTGTGAGCCACCACTCCCGGCCACATATACATATTTTAAAGAGTGATCTTCATCAGAAATTCTAGATGAAAAAAATAAAAGTAAATATAATTTTTTAAAAAAGGAATAAGGAAATGTTTTCCCAAATGCCTCTGACAAATTACCCCTTGTGATTTATTGGCCCAAGGTGTGGCATGGGGACTGGCTTGCACTGACCGGCTTCGTCCTGGGTTCTGGAAGGGAGCAGCTGGTCATGGAAGCTGGGGCTAGCATCAGTGCCCGTGAAGCATGTGGGCTGTGGGTAGGGACCATCACCTAATCAAAAATCAGGGGATTGCAAGAAGGTGAAAGCGGATACTAGGTGGACAACTACTAAGGTGTCAATTACACCCAAGACTGGCCACTAGATACAGACCACTCGCCCTGCATTCTCCAGCCCGTTATCCACATCCTGTCTCCTACTTCTCTGCCCACTATGGCAAAGGGAGGCAGAGTGGGGGTGGGAAGAGTCACTGCCTAAAACATGGCTTTCCTGCAGGGTGACCAGCTGTCCTGGGACTGAGTGGTTTCCTGGGACATGGGACTGAAGGTGCCAAAACGGGGGAAGTTCCAGGTGAACTGGGAAGGGTTGGTGACCTGGTCACCTCACCAAACAGAAATAAAGAAGCACTCCTAATGAACTGTGGATCCTGTCATCAAGCACCAATGGCTGCTGATACCACAAAGAGACAATTGGTGATTGTGCGTCTGTGAGGAAAGCACGCTCAACACCATTTTTGAAATATTTTTTGGCAAAAAGATTGAACATAAATACAAACAAGTCTGTAGATCCAAGTACCAATTCATAGGAAATACAGACTGTGGAGTGTTTAAAATGGAAACTTACTGGGCGCAGTGGCTCACACCTGTAATCCCAGCACTTTGGGAGCCCGAGGTGGGTGGATCACCTGAGGTCAGGAGTTCGAGACCAGCCTGGCCAACATGGCGAAACCTCGTCTCTACTAAAAATATAAAAATTAGCCGGGCGTGGTGGCAGGCACCTGTACTCTCAGCTACTTGGGAAGCTGAGGCAGGAGAATCGCTTGAACCCGGGAGGCGGAGGTTGCAGTGAGCCAAGATCGCGCCACTGCACTCCAGCCTGAGCGACAAGAGTGAAACTCTGTCTCAAAAAAAAGAAAAGAAAAGAAATATTAGCTACTTCAGAGGTTTGTTGTGAGCATTGAAAAAGGCAGTGATTTGTTGGGTGTGGTGGCTCATGTCGGTAATCCTAGCACTTCGGGAGGCTGAAGTGGGTGGATTGCTTGAGGCCAGGACTTGGAGACCAGCCTGGGCAACATAGCAAGACACTGTCTCTACAAAAAATTTGAAAATTAGCTGGGTGTGGTGCCTGCCACATGCCTGTAATCCCAGCTTCTTGTAGGGGAGGGGGCTGAGATGGGAGGATTGCTTGAGCCCAGGAGGTCGAGGCTGCTGTGAGCCATGATGCTGTGATCGGGCCACTCTACTCCAGCCTGGGCAACAGAGCTAGACCCTGTCTCAAAAAAAGAAAAAGAGAGAGAAAGGAAGGAAGGAAGGAAAAAAGACAGTGACTGTCAAAGGCTTTGGTAAGGGCTTAGTAAATGTCAGCCACAGAAGTAATGACAGCAATACTTGCTAAGCCTTTTCTATTTTATTACTGTGCACGTCGGTGATCTCATGCAATCAACTCAGCAACCTTGCAAAATAGGTATCATCATCTCCATTTAAAAGCAAGAAACTGAGGCTTAGGAAGGTGAAGTTGTGTGACCAGCGCTACATAGCTGGTAGGAGGCAAAGCAGATTCCCACCAGGCTCATGTGACTCCAGGGTCCTCCTGAGATGTTAGCCTCAGTGAAGTTTTTAGCCCAGATCTTCATCTCCTCTTGCCAGGATTTTTGCTATTCAAATGCAGCCACAGGAATCTGAGAAGAACCCGGATAACTAAATCAGCAGCAGCTTATTCAGGCGGAGAAAATATACAGCAGCCCTGAGAATGCAGCTTATCTTGCTTTGGGCTTACTTTTGAGTGAGAGGCTCTTTTAGCCAAGCCCTGGCCAGTCTCCTCACTTGAGCCCTGGCTCACCTGAGTCAGCCTCTCAGAGCCTTATGGAGCTGGCTGGACAGCATTGGAAGTAAAGGGCAGCCTTGCTCCCTCTTCTTTAACACCGTTTAGGATTTCTGTGTAGTTACCCAGAGCGACATTGGGTGTCACCTCTGAGTCACTTGAAGCCAGTTTCCCCCAGAGGTTGATGAATGTGGCCTTTCCCCAGAGATTCTGGTTGTCTAAGATCTATCTGCTTTGGAGATACAGTATATTCATTGCCAACACTTGTGCCCCCGACTTAACAGGAATATCTGGTTCTCATTTGTCCTCAAAGAAGAGTGTTCTCTGCAACCACATAAGCCTTGAATTTGTTTTTTAATTATTATTTTTTATTTTTATTTTTTCCCTAGATGGAGTCTCGCTCTGTCACCCAGGCTGCAGTGCACTGGCACGATCTTGGCTCATTGTAGCCACCTCCCGGGTTCAAGGGATTCTCCTGCCTCAGCCTACTGAGTAGCTGGGATTACAGACACCTGCCACCACCCCTGGCTAATTTTTATATTTTTAGTAGTAGTGATAGGGTTTCGTCCTGTTGGCTGGGCTTGTCTTGAACTCCTGACCTCAGGTGATCTGCCCACCTCAGCCTCCCAAGGTGCTGGGATTACAGGCATGAGCCACCGTGCCCAGCCTAATTAATTTTTTTCTAAGAGATAGGGTCTCTTAGACTGGTCTTGAACTCATGGGCTCAAGCAATCCTCTTGCTGCAGCCCCCCAAAATGCTGAGGTTATAGGCCTGAACCACCATGCCCGCTAAGCCTTGAATTTGAAGATGGGCTTCATGCCTGATGACTTTGCAAATGACTTCTCTTCTGAGGAAAGGAGGATGCTAACATAAGGACGAGAGAGAGTTTATGCAAAGTCCCTACCAACTCAGAGCCCTTTTCTCCCAGTGTTCTTTGCACTCTGCCCACACATCTGTTTCCAAGCCTGGCTGTGAATAACAGCGAACAACTTGGGGGCCAGGACTCTTTTCTACCGCTCCCTCCCTCCTCTCATCCTCCCTTCCTTCTCCCTTCCAGCCCATAAATATTTACCAAGTAGATATCATGTGTCAGACACTGGGAACATAACAGAGAACAAAACAAAAGTTCTCTTTCTTCGTGGAATTTACATTCAAACTTCTTATTTCTCTGTATGTTCTCAGCATCTAACTGAGAAGGTGCTGAGAACATACAGAGAAATAAGACATTGGATGGCTTGGCTAACACTCTTCTTTCTAGTTTTTCCTATGCATATACTAACATATATACATGATTTTTTTGCATGTAAAATATGTTTTATTGTTCTTTAAAAGGATTCAGGGTTTAGTTTTAAATCAGGCTGCACACCTTTCAAATCAATTTGACATCTCTCTCACTATGTCAAACTGGCTTCAGTTAGCAATACCTCATTAAATCTAAAAGAAAAAAAATTCTTTTAAGAAAATTCAGTTTTGAGAAAAATTAACATTACTCGGCCAGGCGCAGTGGCTCATGCCTGTAATCCCAGCACTTTGAGAGGCCGAGGCGGGTGGATCACAAGGTCAGGAGATCGAGACCATCCTGGCTAACACGGTGAAACCCCGTCTCTACTAAAAAATTAAAAAAAAAAAATTAGCCGGGCATAGTGGCGGGCACCTGTAGTCCCAGCTACTCGGGAGGCTGAGGCAGGAGAATGGCGTGAACCTGGGAAGCGGAGCTTGCAGTGAGCCGAGATCATGCCACTGCACTCCAGCCTGGGCGACAGACAAGACTGTCTCAAAAAAAAAAAAAAAAAGAAAAAAGAAAAATTAACATTACTCAGAATTCAAAACAAAGTGAGGGCTAATATTTCATGGTTCTTTATACATCCTTCTCCTCAATACAGAACCAGGAATGTAGCAGGCACTGGCACTGATACAGATGGACACTGCACATACACACACACACACACACACACACACACACACACACCCCCAGCCCCCAAACAACAAAATTCAGAGTATGTCAAAGGGAAAAGGTTTCTTATGGTATTGATAGAAACCCCTGGAGTAGGCCAGGTGCAGTGGCTCACGCCTGTAATCCCAGCACTTTGAGAGGCCGAGGCGGGTGGATCACAAGGTCAGGAGATCGAGACCATCCTGGCTAACATGGTGAAACCCCGTCTCTACTAAAAAATATATATAAAAAAAAATTAGCCAGGCATAGTGGCGGGCACCTGTAGTCCCAGCTACTCGGGAGGCTGAGGCAGGAGAATGGCGTGAACCTGGGAAGCGGAGCTTGCAGTGAGCCGAGATCATGCCACTGCACTCCAGCCTGGGCGACAGACAAGACTGTCTCAAAAAAAAAAAAAAAAGAAAAAGAAAAATTAACATTACTCAGAATTCAAAACAAAGTGAGGGCTAATATTTCATGGTTCTTTATACATCCTTCTCCTCAATACAGAACCAGGAATGTAGCAGGCACTGGCACTGATACAGATGGACACTGCACATACACATACACACACACACACACACACACACACCCAGCCCCCAAACAACAAAATCCAGAATATGTCAAAGGGAAAAGGTTTCTTATGGTATTGATAGAAACCCCTGGAGTAGGCCAGGTGCAGTGGCTCACGCCTGTAATCCCAGCACTTTGGGAGGCCGAGGCGGGCGGATGATGAGGTCAGGAGATCAAGACCATCCTGGCTAACAGGGTGAAACCCCGTCTCTACTAAAAAATACAAAGAGGCTGGGCGCGGTGGCTCACGCCTGTAATCCCAGCACTTTGGGAGGCCGAGGCGGGCGGATCACAAGGTCAGGAGATCGAGACCATCCTGATTGACACGGCGAAACCCCGTCTCTACTAAAAATACGAAAAATTAGCCGGGCGTAGTGGCGGGCGCCTGTAGTCCCAGCTACTTGGGAGGCTGAGGCAGGAGAATGGCGTGAACCCAGGAGGCGGAGCTTGCAGTGAGCCAAGCCATTGCACTCCAGCCTGGGCGACAGAGTGAGACTCTGCCTCAAAAAAAAAAAAAAAAAAAAAAATGCAAAGAAAAAAATTAGCTGGGTGTGGTGGCGGGAGTCTGTAGTCCCAGCTACTCGGGAGGCTAAGGCAGGAGAATGGTGTGAACCGGGGAGGTGGAGCTTGAAGTGAGCAGAGATCGCGCCACTGCACTCCAGCCTGGATGATAGAGCAAGACTCCGTCTCAAAAATAAAAAATAAAAATAAATAAAAAAAGAAACCCCTGGAGTCAACAGTCTATCTTAGCAGGTATGCCGTTTTGATCTTGAATCTATATGAAAGAATCTGTTGTCATGTACATGATATTTACATTTCAAATGGAAATAGGACCCACCTTAACAATATTCGATGACTAACCCCTACACCCGAAACTTAATAGTGTACTACGGCCATCTTTCTTTCTTTTTCTTTTTCTTTTTTTTTTTTTTGAGACAGAGTCTTGCTCTGTCACCCAGGCTGAAGTGCAGTGGCACAATCTCGGCTCACTGCAACCTCTGCCTCCAGGGTTCAAGCGATTCTCCTTCCTCAGCCTCCTGAGTAGTTGGGACTACAGGCACGTGCCTCCATGCCTGGCTAATTTTTGCATTTTTTAGTAGAGATAGGGTTTTGCAGTGTTGGCCAGGCTGGTCTCGAACGCCTGACCTCAGGTAATCCACCCGCCTCGGCCTCCCAAAGTGCTGGGACTACAGGCGTCAGCCAGCGTGCCTGGCCCTTATCGCCATCTTTCTTTGTTAGAACATAAAAATCTACTTCAATGTTTACATGTGCCCAGATGCTATTTGGGATCTCTCTGCCCCTTGGATTCTAAAAAGACTGACTTGAACCCCAAGTGTATTCCCTGTGGATTCTCAAGGTCAAGAGCACTAGAGTGCTCATGTTCTCATGGTCGCTTCTGGTCCCTGTTCAGGTCTCTGCTGAATTAATTCCATCAAATTTATTTAACCATTTGATGGACTTGGAGGAGTTCAGTGCTGCATTGAAAAACCTAATTCATTCTGTATTTTTTTTTCAAGGTGGAGTCTCACTTTATTGCTCAGCCTGGAGTGCAGTGGCGCAATGTTGGCTCACTGCAACCTCCGCTTCCTGGGTTCAAGTGATTCTCCTGCCTCAGCCTCACAAGTAGCTGGGATTACAGGCACCTGCCACCACGCCCGGCTAATTTTTGGGTTTTTTGTTAGTTTGTTTTTGGTTTTGTTTTTGTTTTCTTGAGACGGAGTCTTGCTCTGTTGCTCAGGGTGGAGTGCAGTGGAGCAATCTTGGCTCACTGCAACCTCCGCCTCCCAGGTTCAAGCGATTCTCCTGCCTCAGCCTCTCGAGTAGCTGAGACTACAGGTGCATGCCACCATGCCTGGTTAACTTTTTGTATTTTTAATAGAGACGGAGTTTCCCCATGTTAGCCAGGATGGTCTCAATCTCCTGACCTCGTGATTCACCCACCTTGGCTTCTCAAAGTGCTAGGATTACAGGCATGAGCCACTGTGCCTGGCCTGAGATACAACTATTTTTCTTAGTTTATTTTTTGCTTTCAGATCATCCTTTTATTTACTTTAATTTTATTTATTATTATTTTTTATTATTATTATTTTTTGAGATGGAGCCTTTCTCTGTGGTCTGGGCTGGAATGCAGTGGCACGATTCTCCTGCCTCAACCTCCCGAGTAGCTGGGATTACAGGCGCACACTAACATGCCTGGCTAATTTTTGTATTTTTAGTAGAGACGGGATTTCACCACATTGGCCAGGCTAGTCTCCAACTCCTGACCTCAAGTGATTTGCCCGCCTTGGCCTCCCAAAGTCCTGGGATTACAGGCATGAGCCACCACACCCAGCCTCATATCATCTTTTTTTGGTAAACAGTGCCTAGCATTCTATTGAATAGGCATACTATAATTTTTAAATTATAGTATAAATGTTAAGCAGTCTTTTATTAATAGGCATTTTGGTTATTTCCAATTTTTTTTTGCAGTTAAAACCCCAGCTCTTTCTAGTAATCTGCTTTGTATCTCTTTCATGCAAAATTCCTAAACGTGGAATTGCTTGGTTAAAAAATATTAATTTTAGGCCAGGCATGGTGGCTAATGCCTGTAATCCCAACAGTTTGGGAGAGTGAGGTGGGAGGATCACTTGAGACCAGAAGTTTGAGACCAGCCTGGGCAATATAGTGAGACCCCATCTCTGAAAAAAAATTAGCCGGTCGTGGTTGCAAGCCTATAATCCCAGCTACTGGGGAGGCTGAGGCAGAAGAATCACTTGAACCCAGGAGTTTAAGGTTACAGTGAGTTATGATTGCACCACTGCACTCCAGCCTGGGTGACAGAGTAAGACTCTGTCTTTAAAAAAAAAAAAAAAAGAAAGAAAAAAAAGAATGTTAACTTTAAAAAGACTCTTTTATGTATAATTGAGAAATAAAAATTTTTTTAAGAAGAAAAAAGACTCGATACATATTGAGTATTGGATATTATATTTAAAATAACTTTTTGCTAGGCTGGCTGTGGTGGCTCATGCCTCTAATCCCAGCACTTTGGGAGGCCGAGGTGGTAGGATCACGAGGTCAGGAGATCAAGACCATCCTGGCTAACACGGTGAAACCCTATCTCTACTAAAAATACAAAAAAATTAGCCAGGTGTGGTGGCAGGAGCCTGTAGTCCCAGCTACTCGGGAGGCTGAGGCAGGAGAATGGTGTGAACCCGGGAGGCAGAGCTTGCAGTGAGCTGAGATCACACCACTGCACTCCAGCCTGGGCAACAGAGCAAGACTCTGTCTCAAAAAAAAAAACAAAAAAACTTTTTGCTATTTAAAAACAACAAACTTTTATTGATTAAAAATAAATCCCTCACATATCCATCACCCATCAAATCAGGCTGACCTGGTATAATCTATACACGTACCTACATCTGCCTCTCCTGTATTATTTTGAAGTAATCCATTTCATCTATAAAGATTTCAGAATTTAGGCTGGGCGCGGTGGCTCACACCTATAATCCCAGCATGGTGGATTGAGGCCAGAAGTCCGAGACCAGCCTGGCCAACGTGGTGAAACCCCATCTCTACTAAAAATACAAAAATTAGCTGGCCGTCGTGGCACTTGCCTATAATCCCAGCTACTCTGGAGGGTGAGGCATGAGAATCACTTGAACCTGGGAGGCGGGGTTTGCAGTGAACCAAGATGGTACCACTGTACTCTAGCCTAGGTGACCGAGTGAAACTCTGTCTCAAAAAAAAAAAAAAAAAAAAAAAGGTTTTGGGATTTAGAGAGAGACTATCTTTGGATAAGAAACTTGCCATTCTGGCCAGGCGTGGTGGCTCACGCCTGTAATCTCAGCACTTTGGGAGGCTGAGGCAGGTGGATCATAAGGTCAGAAGATCGAAACCACCCTGGCCAACATGGTGAAACCCTGTCTCTACTAAAAATACAAAAAAAACCTAAAAATAGCCAGGCGTGGTGGCACGCCCCTTTATTCCCAGCTAGCTACTTGGGTGGCTGAGGCAGGAGAATTGCTTGAACCTGAGAGGCAGAGGTTGCAGTGAGCTGAGATCGTACCACTGGACTCCAACCTGGGTGACAGAGCAAGACGCTGTCTCAAAAAAAAAAAAGAAAAGAAAAAAGAAAAAAGAAATTTGCCACTCCTCCTCCCACCTCTTTCAGATAGTGGCAACGGAAAGTTACCCAATGATGCTTCTTGGGAAGCCTTCCACTGGGAGTATGCTTGGAGAGAAACGTTTAATCCCACTCCACGTATCCCCTCTGGAACTTGACTCTCGTTTTGCAAACAGGAAAAAACCGATCACCCACTTAGATGACTCAGCCAGCCCCAGGCCTCCTCTGGTCCACTGCAGAGTCCCCGAAGACCCAAATGCTTTGCCTCAGCCACACGTTTTCACTTATTTTTGATTCATTCCAAAGGCAGGCAGGAAATTGTCGCCAGTCATTAATCATGCATGAATCTTTCCTCTGCGCCTCTTCCATGAACAAGACCCATGTTGATGGGCACCTCCCTCTTGTGATCTTACCTTGATGGGCTCTGACAGCAGGTCGTAGGTGTCCCTCTCTATTTCACAGCACAGGTCACCAACACTCAGGGAGGGAAACTGAATTGCTCAAGCCCTGTAAGTGGGAGAACCAGGCCTTGAACCTGGCTCTGTGGGCTCTTAGTGGAAAGCCCACAGGGTGGGTTAAAGGCCTGGTTCCCACATTGCACTAAAAAATGAACACTCTCTGGAGTCCTGCTCTCAGTAGCCATCTGGATGAGAAATGATCTCTTGCCGGGAGCAGTGGCTCACGCCTGTAATTTCAGCGCTTTGGGAGGCTGAGGCGGGCAGATCACCTGAGGTCAGGAGTTTGAGACCAGCCTGACCAACATGGTGAAATCCCATCTCTATTAAAAATACAAAAATTAGCCGGGCATGGTGGCAGGCACCTGTATTCCTAGCTACTTAGGAGGCTGAGGCAGGAGAATCACTTGAACTCAGGAGGCGGAGGTTGCAGTGAGCTGAGATCGCACCACTGCACTCCAGCCTGGGGAACACAGTGAGACTCTGTCTCAAAAGAAAAGAAAAGAAAAGAAATGATCTCCTGCAGAATGCCCAGGAGGAACACTGACTGAGAACCAGATGCTCATGCTGGCATTGGAACCAGGCTTTTTGAGGTCCCCTCCTGAAAACCTCTTTTGCTCTTGGCAGGCTCTCAGTCTCCATGCTCAGTTGGCTTCACCCCAGGGGTACCAGGCACTAGGGGGTGGAGGACAGGTACCCTGCTGACCAGGCCCCCAGGAGGGCTCCACAGCTGGCCCTGCCTCCTCATTTAGGCAGCACCAATTGTTGCCAAGATGGCTATTATTTTTATTTTTAGTTAATTAATTAATTCTTCTTCTTCTTTTGAGATGGAGTCTCACTCTGTCACCGAGGCTGGAGTGCATTGGTGCGATCTCAGCTTACTGTAGTCTCCACTGCTTGGGGTTCAAGCGATTCTCCTGCTTCAGCCTCCAAGTGGCTGGGATTACAGGTATGTGCCACCACACCTGTCTAACTTTTTCTTTTTTTTTTTTTTGAGATGGAGTCTCACTCTGTCGCCCAGGCTGGAGTGCAGTGGTGTGATCTCGGCTCACTGCAACCTCCGCCTCTTGGATTCAAGCGATTCTCCTGCCTCAGCCTCCCAAGTAGCTGGGACTACAGGCGTGTGCCACCACGCCCGGCTAAGTTTTATACTTTTAGTAGAGACAGGGTTTCACCATGTTGGCCAGGCTGGTCTTGAACTCCTGACCTCAAATGGTCTGCCCGCCTCAGCCTCCCAAAGTGCTGGGATTACAGACCTGAGCCACCGTGCCTGGCCCTTAAATCAGTAGACTTTGAATAAAGGACACTGACCTTCATAATGTGGGTGGGCTTCATCCAATCAGTTGAAGGCCTAAAAAGCAAAGACCAAGATTTCCTGAAAAAGAAGGAATTCAGCCTCAAGACTGAAACACACACACCCTCTCTGAGTGTCTGGCCTGCCTGGCTTGCCCTGTGGATTTCAAACTCAGTACTGCAACATCCACTCTTACGTGGATTTTCAGTCTGCTGGCCTGCCCTACGGAGTTTGGACTTGCCAGCTCCTACAATTGCATGAAGCAATTCCTTAAAGTAAATCTCTGTCTCTAGCTCTGTATCTCCTTTTGGTTCTATTTTTCTGGAGAATTCTACTGATACTTAGATATTCCCCAATTACAGAATCCCCCACACATCCTGCCAACATCAGCTAAGCCGTGTTTTTGCAAACTCTCCCCAAATAACCTGACACAAATCCAAATCCTATGATGAGAACTTTCTAACATTGTCTTTATTGAGTCACTCAGGACTGACTACTTAACTTGTGGGGCCCAGTACACAGTGAAAATGCTGGCTGGGTGCGGTGGCTCACTCCTGTAATTCCAACACTTTGGGAGACTGTGGCGGGCAGATCACCTGAGGTCAGGAGTTCAAGACTAGCCTGGCCAACATAGCGAAACCTCACCTCTACTAAAAATACAAAATTAAGCTGGGCGTGGTGGGTGGGTGCCTGTAATCCCAGCTACTCAGGAAGGCTGAGGCAGGAGACGTGCTTGAACCCAGGAGGCGGAGGTTGCAGTGAGCCCAGATCACGCCACTACAGTCCAGCCTGGATGACAGAGCAAGACTCCGCTAAAAAAAAAAAAATCCTAGGCCAGGCATGGTGGCTCATGCCTATAATCCTAGCACTTTGGGAGGCCAAGTGGGGTGGATGGCTTGAGTCTAGGAGTTTGAGACCAGCCTGGGCAACACAGCAAGACCCCCATCTTTGCAAAAAATAAAGTTAAATAAAAAACCTAGCCAGGCAAGATGGCATGTGCCTGCAGTCCCGGCTAGTCAGGGGACTGAAGTGGGATGATCACTTGGGCTGGGGAGGTTGAGGCTGCAGTGAGCTTTGATCTCACCACTGCACTCCTGCCTGGGTAACAGAGTGAGACCCTGTCTCAAAAACAAAGTAAAATAAGAAAGCCTGTAGGTTGAAAATATTAAGGTTAAAGAGGTGGTAACAATCAGGGTTGGTTTGGGGAGCTGAGCTACCATGGGTGAGTGTTACGGGACAAGGGAAGGAATGAGACTTTGCACAATTATTGCAGGATCTGGGGAGGTGAAGATCTGGGAGTGGGACCAGAGGAGTCACCATCCAGTGGATCTAGAAGTCAGGAATGTCTGTTTGCCAAAGTGGGGCTCTGCAGGGGGAGCTCGTAGAGGGGTTTAGGTTGCCCCTGTATGGCTCTTGCCTCTGTGAATGGGCAGCCAAGCATTTGGTGCTGGGGCTCGGGCCGTGGCAGAAGCAGCTTTAATGGCTTTGGGAGTTTCCAGCACCACTTTGCTTCCTTAGAGCTGTGAGTGACAAGTGAAGCTTGAGGCTGGTGTGAGTACTGGATTCCTCACTGTTCTTTCTATGTCATGCAAGGGCAAACACAGCACTCTTTTGGTGATGTGATTACATCAGCACCTGTCTCAAAAAACTTTAAAAAAAATCCTTGTTTCAAAATCATGCTCCTAGCCAGGCACAGTGGCTCACACCTGTAATCCCAGCACTTTGGGAGGCTGAAGTGGGAGAATAGCTTGAGGCCAGGAATTCAAGACTTGTCTGGGCAACAGAGCAAGACCCTGCCCTTACAAAAAATTAAAAAGAAAAAAAATTGCTGTGCATGGTGGCGTACTATCGTAGTCCTAGCTACTTGAGAGGCTGAGGCGGGAGGATTGTTTGAGCCTAGGAATTCCAGGCTGCCGTGAGCTGTGATCACCCAACTACCTCTAACCGGGTGACAGAGGGAGACCCCGTCTCAAAAAAAAAATCATATTATTAAAAAAAAGTATTCAAACACTGCTAAAGATTTTTCAATGAAAAGTGAGTCTTTTTCTTTCTTTAGATTTTGTCTATTGCCAGAGACAGTCCATCAGTTTTCTTTCTAGCTTTGCAAAAAAAGTCTCCGTTTATGTCTGTCTATTCAGACACTACCTATTTTATTTTTTTAAATTTTATTTTATTTGAGACAGTCTTGCTCTGTTGCCCAGGCTGAAGTGCAGTAGCACACAACCATGGTTCACTGTAGCCTCAACCTCCTAGGTTCAGGTGATCCTCCTGCCTCAGCCTCCTGAGCAGCTGGGACCACAAGCACGCACTACCACACCTGGCTAATTTTTAAATTATTTGTAGAGATAGGGTTTCCCTGTGTTGCCCAGGCTGTCTCGAACTACTGGGCTCAAGTGATCCTTCTACCTCAGCCTACCAAAATGCTGGCATTACAGGTGTGAGCCACCGTGCCCAGTCTGTACTTTGTGTTTTTCACTTAGTGATTTATCTTTCGTATGAGAACACATCTGTCTCATTCTTTCTGATGGCCATAGTCTTCCATTGTGAGGCTCCCAGTGACGAACAGTTCTGTTGCTCTAGGCTCTTATGAATAGATGTGATGCCACAGTAAACTACATTGTACCTGAGATTTTAAGTACCTGAGCAAGTATATCTGTCAGACACAATAGTGTTTTCTTTCCAAAGAGTTAGCAAAGCTTTCTTCCCCTGGCTTCTGGCTTCCCAGGTATGGTTCCCTTTTTTTTTTTTTTTTTTTTTTTGAGACAGAGTCTCCCTCTGTCGCCCAGGCTGGAGTGTGCAGTGACATGATCTCAGCTCACTGCAACCTCTGCCTCCCAGGTTCAAGCAATTGCCCTGCCTCAGGCTCCCACGTAGCTAGGATTACAGGTGTGCGCCATCATGCCCGGCTAATTTTTTGTATTTTTGGTGGAGACGGGGTTTCACCATGTTGGCCAGGCTGGTCTCAAACTCCTGACCTCAGGTTATCCGCCCTCCTCAGCCTCCCAAAGTGCTGGGATTACAGGCATGAGCCATGGCGCCTATTGGCTGCCTCCTCTTCCTCACCACTCCTTAAATATCTACCATCTGGCTTGCATCAGGGACACACTCAAAGGCCATCAATGACCTGCTTCTTTAGTGCATCGCCCCTGATCTTCCTGTAGAATTTGACTCCACTCCCTAACTCAGGCTAAAATCTCTCCTTGCTTGACTGTTATGGGAGATTTTTTTTTCTTTCTTTTCTTTTTTTTTTTTGAGACACGGTCTCACTCCGTAGCCCAGACTGCAGTGCAGTGGCGCAATCTTGGCTCACTGCAACCTCTGCCTCCCAGGTTCAAACGATCCTCCTGCCTCAGCCTCCCAAGTAGCTGGGATTATGCACGCCACCACGCTTGGCTAATTTTTGTATTTTTAGTAGAGACTGGGTTTCACCATGTTGGCCAGATTGGCCTCAAACTCCTGACTTCAGGTGATCCACCTGCTTCAGCCTCCCAAAGTGCTGGGATTACAGGTGTGAGCCACTGCACCCAGCCTGGGAGATAATTTTTGTTCTCTCCCTATTTCTCTAATCATGTTTCTCCTGTCTCCTTTGCCTGTCTTCCAAAGGTCAGCAATCTGGCAGAGGCTGAGGGAGTGGAGCCTCCTGGGCCAGCTGCTTCAGCTTCTCCCTGTTCTGCCTAGGCAGCCTCTCCCACTTACCTCACCACCTGGACCCCAGAGGAATTTGAGGTTTTGATTAATATCTAAGTTCAAAATCTTTCCTAGGCTCAAGTCCTGCATTTAAAAAAAAAAGTATTTTTTTAAATTTCTGCATTTTATTTTCATGATTTTAGCATTTATTATGTACTACTTTAAAAATACAAAAAGAGGCCAGGCGCAGTGGCTCACGCCTATAATCCTAGCACTTTGGGAGGCCGAGGTGGGCGAATCACTTGAGGTCAGGAGTTCGAGACCAGCCTGGCCAACATACTGAAACCCCGTCTCTACTAAAAATACAAAAATTAGCCAGGCCTGGAGGCACGCACCTGTAATCCCAGCTACTAGGGAGGCTGAGGCAAGAGAATGGCTTGAACCTGGGAGACGGAGGTTGCAGTGAGCTGAAATTTTGCCACCACACTCCAGCCTGGGTGACAGAGTGAGACCCTGTTTAAAAAAAAAAAAAAAAAAAAAAGGTATGAGCAGTTGTATAATATGCTCTATCTGCCTCCTGGGTGGATACAAATAAAATAGGTAGGGTCTGAATAGACAGACATAAACAGAGGCTCTATTTGGAAAGACAGAAGACTGACAGTGGCTGGGCACTGTGGCTTACACATGTAATCTCAGTACTTTGGGAGGCTGAGGCGGGAAGATCACTTGAGCCCAGGAGTTCAAGACCAGCCTGGGCAACATGATGAAATCTCATCTCTACAAAAAAACACAAAAATTAGCTGGGCATGGTGGCATGTGCGTAGTCCTAGCTACTCAGGAGGCTGAGGTGGGAGGATTGCTTAAACCCAGAAGGTGGAGGCTGCAGTGAGCCCTGATGGTGCCACTGCACTCCAGCCTGGGCAATAGAGCAATACCCTGTCTTAAAAAAAAAAAAAAAAAAAAAAAGGCTGGGCGCGGTGGCTTGCACCTGTAATCCCAGCACTTTGGGAGGCCGAGGCGGGTCGATCACGAGGTCAGGAGATTGAGACCATTCTGCCCAACATGGTGAAACCCTGTCTCTACTAAAAATACAAATATTAGCTGGGCATGGTGGCGCACGCCTGTAATCCCAGATCATGAGGTCAGGAGATCGAGACCATCCTGGCTAAGATGGTGAAACCCCATCTCTACTAAAAATACAAAAACAAAATTAGCCAGACATGGTGGCGGGTGCCTGTAGTCCCAGCTACTCTGGAGGCTGAGGCAGGAGAATGGCATGAACCTGGGAGTCGGAGCTTGCAGTGAGCCGAGATAGCGCCCCTGCACTCCAGCCTGGGTGACAGAGCAAGATTCTGTCTCAAAAAAAAAAAAAAAAAAAAAAAAAAAAGAGGAAGACTGACAGTAATTACTACCTCTGGCAAGAGAGAGGAAATCCAGGGTAGGAAAAAGACTTACTTTTCATTGAAAAATCTTTGGCACTGTTTGAATACTTATTTTTTAATAATATGAATTTTAAAAACAAGAATTATCAGTGGCTGGGCGCGGTGGCTCACACCTGTAAACTCAGCACTTTGGGAGGCCAAGACAGGTGGATCACGAGGTCAGGAGACTGAGACCATTCCGCCCAATATGGTGAAATCCTGTCTGTACTAAAAATACAAATATTAGCTGGGCATGATGGCGCATGCCTGTAATCCCAGCTATTCCGGAAGCTAAGGCAGGAGAATTGCTTGAACCCAGGAGGCAGAGGTTGCAGATCGCACTACTGTACCCCAGCCTGGCAACAAAGGGAGCCTCCATCTCAAAACAAACAAACAAACAAACAAATAAATAAAAAATCATCCAGGCTAGGTGGCTCATGCCTGTAATCCCAGCAGTTTGAGAGGCCAAGCCCGGTGGGTCACCTGAGGTCAGGAGTTCGAAACCAGCCTGACCAACATGGTGAAACCCCGTCTCTACCAAAAATACAAAAACTAGCCGGGTGTGGTGGCGTGCACCTGCCATCCCAGCTACTCAGGAGGCTGAGGCCAGAGAATCACTTGAACCTGGGAGGTGGAGGTTGCAGTGAGCCGAGATCGCGCCATTGCACTCCAGCCTGGGCAATAACAGTGAAACTCCAGCTCAAAAAAAAAAAAAAAAAGAATAAGTTTTTAAAGGTTGGGGTGCTTGGAGGATGAAATAAAGTAGAAGGGATGGCAGGTTTCCTTGGCACACTCCTTGGGCCTTAAGAAAGTGTAAAGAATAAGAAAAATACAACAAAAGGAAAATAACAAATATCAATGTATCCACCACTCAGCTTAATAAAGAAAATATAATAAACACAGGTGAAGCCTTTTTTGTGCTCCCCTTCTTCCCCACCACTTACCTCAGAGATAATCACTATACTGAATTAGGAGTTTGCCATTTCCTCAAATTTTAATTGAGTCCTGCATTTTTGACAAACATCTGGACGTCTCTATATGGGTATTTCACTCAGTATGGTTAAAAGCAAATTCAAGCTGGGCTTAGTGGCTCACACCTGTAATCCCAGCGCTTTGAGAGGCCGAGGTGGGTGATCACTTGACCCCAAGTGTTTGAGAGCAACCTGGGCAACATGGCAAAAACCCATCTCTACAAAAAATACAAAACTTACCAGGCGTGCTGGCGCATGTCTGTAGTCCCAGCTACTTGGAAGGCTGAGGTGGGAAGATCACCTGAACCCAGGAGGTGGAGGCTGCAGTGAGCTGTGATTGTGCCACTGCACTCAGCCTGGGAGACAGAGTGAGACCCTGTCAAAAAAAAAAAAAAAAAAAAAAAGGCAAATTCAAGTGATCCATTTATGTAAACAGAAAAATGCACTATATAAATGTATCTATCTAGAATTCAGGGATCAGTGAAACAAAAGACATCGCATCGGCAGGTGTGTTTGCAACTTCTGGGATACACCAGGTGTTAGCGGTGATTACTTCTGGATGCTTGGACTGTGGATTTTTAAAATGGTTTTTTATCTGCTCATCTGTATTTCTAAATTTTCAACAACGGAACATAGATTATTGTATTATTATTATAATACCCCAAACCTATCTTCCTTTCAGCCCTCTTTCCACGAGCTCTTACCCTAAATGTCTCTTTTTCTGTCAGTGGCATTGTGAGTCTTCCTTAGTGCATCACCTCTGATCTTCCTGTAGAATTTTTTTTTTTTTTTTTGAGATAGAGTCTTGCTTTGTCACCCAGGCTGGAGCGCAGTGGCCTGATCTTGGCTTACTGCAAACTCCGCCTCCTGGG
The DNA here is from genome assembly GCF_028858775.2 of Pan troglodytes. Classification (NCBI taxonomy): domain Eukaryota; kingdom Metazoa; phylum Chordata; class Mammalia; order Primates; family Hominidae; genus Pan; species Pan troglodytes. The sequence continues at coordinate 14,611,572 of NC_072416.2, forward strand.
TTCAAGCACGTCTCCCTGCCTCAGCCTCCTGAGTAGCTGGGATCATAGGTGCCTGCCACCATGCCTGACTAATTTTTGTATTTTTAGTAGAGACGGGGTTTCACCATGTTGGCCAGGCTGTTCTGGAACTCCTGACCTCAAGTGATCCACCTGCCTCGGCCTCCCAAAGTGCTGGGATTACAGGAGTGAGCCACAGCGCCCAGCTTACACCCGACTACTTTTTAAAATGTTTTTGTAAAGTCAGGGTTTCGCCATGTTGCCCAGGCTGATTTTGAACTCCTGGGCTCAAGCAATCCTTTTGCCTTTTGACTCCCAAAGTCCTGGGATTACAGGTGTGAACCCCTGCACCTGGCCTCAATGTTAAGATCTTAAGGGGCACAGCACAGACCTTGTCTTGTCTATCTCCCTGGCACCTCTTACAGAGTACAGCTTATTAACAGATGTTCCAGAAACTGTTACTGAACATTCGGCTTGATGCCGTGGGCTTGTCTGCATCTTGCAACTGTCACCTGGCTGAGAAATTTCTTCTATAAATAAGCAGTTTCTGTTTCAGATGTGATATGCCCTGATATTTACACCCTGTCTCTTACCCCATCCAAGACTCAAACTTAGAAACTTGAATTAGATGTGGTATTCAAATCCTTAGCTGCCGCGAAGACACAGACGGCCCCCGTAAGAACCCACGAAGCAGGCGAAGTTCATTGTTCTCAACATTCTAGCTGCTCTTGCTGCATTTGCTCTGGAATTCTTGTAGAGATATTACTTGTCCTTCCAGGCTGTTCTTTCTGTAGCTCCCTTGTTTTCTTTTTGTGATCATGTTGCAGATGGCTGGGCAGTGCTCCCAAAATGAATATTTTGACAGTTTGTTGCATGCTTGCATACCTTGTCAACTTCGATGTTCTTCTAATACTCCTCCTCTAACATGTCAGCGTTATTGTAATGCAAGTAAGTAATATTGCTTGAACGATTATTCATTGGTGTGAACTATTCTGTCTATATGGACTGCTTATTCAGAGAATCAACATAATGGGCATGATGGTGGGTTTTCTTGAATCAAAAAGAGAAAGGAAGCAAGGCAGTGATTTTAATGTTTATGGAAACAAAGTAATTATTTCGAACTGAACTTGATATGATTCAGCACTATTAGCAACATAGATTTTTTAAAAATATAAGCTCTTCTAATTAAGTGATATTTAGAATTTAAAAGTCAATGTTCATTAATTAAGGTGATTGAATGGAAATAATCCATACTTGATTATTTTGCTATCAAAACAATCCATAATTCATTATTTTAGCAAAATAATCAAGTATGACAGCCGGGTGCGGTGGATGGCTCACACCTGTAATCCCAGCACTTTGGGAGGCTGAGGTGGGTGAATCACCTGAGGTCGGCAGTTTGAGACCAGCCTGGCCAACCTGGTGAAACCCCGTCTCTACTAAAAATACAAAAAATTAGCTGGGCATGGTGGCACAGGTCTGTAATCCCAGCTACTCGGGAGGCTGAGGCAGGAGAATCATTTGAACTTGGGAGGTGGAGGTTGCAGTGAGCCGAGATCGCGCCACTGCACTCCAGCCTGGGCAACAGAGCAAGACTTTGTCTCAAAATAAATAAATAAATAATAACAATAAAGTATGTGAATATTATGTTATCAGCTCATTATCTGTCTGACGTTCTTTTCATAAAGGTGTGACCAATTCAGTGAAAGGAACGAATGCGATTCTCTGGACCTGTTTGGGACTGAGCTTAATAATTTCTTTGGCAGTTTTCGTGCTAATGTTTTTGCTAAGGAAGATAAGCTCTGAACCATTAAAGGACGAGTTTAAAAACACAGGTTGGTTTGATGGTGAATCTTTGAAATCTATTTCCAGGGGATGGCTATTGTGAGTTTCAGTTCCTTTTCTTTTTTTAGCGTTGACTATTTCACTTCGTTACAGCCCTTTCGAATGTGTTAGAACATTGTTACATTAAATGAACTTGGTAGAGGTGAGCCATCTTCATTCTGATTTTGACACCTTGGCAGATTTTCTACAATGTCAGTCTTCTCCAGGATTCTTCCATTGTTAATTACTCTATTGAAAGTACTAAGGCTTTCTTGGGAAACATCAGTCTCTTTGACTAAAGTTAGCACATCGATTAAATGCCACATTATCAGAAACTCCTAGCCAGGTCTGCTACTGTCAGGAAAAGCATATTTGTCAAGATCTATGGTCATGTTTTTATACATATATAGGTGTTCTTTGCTTGAGTGAACATTTTACTACTGAAAAATGTTAGAAATGAATAACCAGTTGCTCCTGAATTATTTGAGGAATCATCTAAAAAATAATTATTTTTAAGCAATAGAGAACCAGTCCCAGAAAAATGAATGTTCTACTTAAGTGCCTCTTAAGATAAAAATACTTCTGCAACACCTTTGCTCATGATTGGATTCCCAAGCATGTACAGCCATTGCCCTATTTCTGTATGCATTTATTTATTTATTTATTTATTTATTTAGAGATGGAGTCTCGCTCTGTGGCCCAGGCTGGAGTGCAGTGGCGTGATCTCAACTCACTGCAGCCTCTGCCTCTTGGGTTCAAACGATTCTCCCATCTCAGCCTCCTGAGTAACTGGGACTATAGGTATGTGCCACCACCTCCGACTAATTTTTGTACTTTTTGGTAGAGACAGGGTTTCATCATGTTGGCCAGGATGGTCTCAAGCTCCTGACCACAAGTGATCTGCCCGCCTCAGCTTCCCAAAGTGCTGGGATTACAGGCGTGAGCCACAGGGCCCAGCACATACTCATTCTTTTTTACTGAAAAGATCTGTTTCAAACTGGGTGTGGTGGCATGGAGCTGTAGTTCCGACTGCTCTGTAGGCTAACGTGGGAGGATTGCTTGAGCCCACGAGTTTGAATGCAGCCTGGGCAACATAGTAAGACCCCACCTCTAAAAAATGAAAAAATCTCTCTCACATTGCTTTGAGTCCCGATGTGTACTGCTAAGACTCTCATGACCACATTCTCTGTGAAGTTTGGGTTAATGTTTCCGTTTCTACATAATTAGGATCAGGTCTCCTGGGCATGGCTAACATTGACCTGGAAAAGAGCAGGACTGGTGATGAAATTATTCTTCCGAGAGGCCTCGAGTACACGGTGGAAGAATGCACCTGTGAAGACTGCATCAAGAGCAAACCGAAGGTCGACTCTGACCATTGCTTTCCACTCCCAGCTATGGAGGAAGGCGCAACCATTCTTGTCACCACGAAAACGAATGACTATTGCAAGAGCCTGCCAGCTGCTTTGAGTGCTACGGAGATAGAGAAATCAATTTCTGCTAGGTAATTAACCATTTCGACTCGAGCAGTGCCACTTTAAAAATCTTTTGTCGGAATAGATGATGTGTCAGATCTCCTTAGGATGACTGTATTTTTCAGTTGCCGATACAGCTTTTTGTCCTCTAACTGTGGAAACTCTTTATGTTAGATATATTTCTCTAGGTTACTGTTGGGAGCTTAATGGTAGAAACTTCCTTTGTTTCATGATTAAACTCTTTTTTTTCCTGACATCTAAGTTTTTATTAACGTGAGTTTTTAAAAACAAGCATGTATACCAGTGTGGGGGGTGAGGGTGGGAGAGAAAGGTGGGAGGGGGAAAGAATTCTAATCTGTTGATAATAAAGCTCCAGTTTTGGCCAGGCGCGGTGGCTCATGCCTGTAATCTCAGCACTTTGAAAGGCCGAGGCGGGCAGATTACCTGAGGTCAGGAATTTGAGACCAGCCTGGCCAACATGGTGAAACCCTGTCTTTACTAAAAATACAAAAATTAGCTGGGCATGGTGGTAGGCACCTGTAATCCCAGCTACTCAGGAGGCTGAGGCAGGAGAATCGCTTGAACCTGGGAGGTGGAGGTTGCAATGAGCTGAGATAGCATCCCTGCACTCCAGCCTGGGCAAGAGGGCGAGACTCCGTCTCAAAACAAAACAACACAAACAAACAAAAAGACCTCCAGCTTCATCTTCTGCTGGATTTTATAGTGCCCCAAAGATATGTGGTCCTTAAAAATTGTATACCACTTATTCAGGAGTCTTGTTCCTGAAAGGGTTGTTCTTGTTACAGCCCTAGTCTGGGCTGTAATCAGCTTCTTAAGGTCCCCAATGGTGTTATCTGTGTAGCATTTAACACAGACCTTCTCCACACTATCCACTCTCCACTGAGGTTGTTGCAAACAACCTCGATCATCCTAGCTGATGCTCATCATCTTGAACATGCTGACATGACAATTTTCTCACTAGAGACCTCTAAACGCTTGACTTACTGAAAAAAAAAGTACAGCATTCTGTAGATCTCAGTAACCAATTTCTTTTTCTTTTCTTTTCTTTTTTTTTTTTTTTTTTTTGAGACGGAGTCCTGCTCTCTTGCCCAGGCTGGAGTGCAGTGGCATGATCACAGCTCACTACAACCTCCACCTCTCAGGTTCAAGCGATTCTCTTGCCTCAGCCTCTCGAGTAGCTGGGATTACAGGCACGTGGCACCATGCCCTGCTGATTTTTGTATTTTTAGTAGAGATGGGGTTTCACTGTGTTGGTCAGGCTGGTCTTGAACTCCTGACCTCAGGTGATTCACCTGCCTTGGCCTCCCAAAGTGTTGGGATTACCGGTGTGAGCTATCGCGCCCGGCCCCAGTCATACGCTTCTATGGTTAGGGCGCTTCTCTCCCATATACATACATACAGATTTCAGGAAGGATCGGATGTTTCTCTTGATTTTTAAATTTTATTTATTTATTTTTTGAGACAGTCTCGCTCTGTCGTTGACACTGGAGTGCAGTGGTGCGATCTCAGCTCACTGCAACCTCTGCCTCCCGGGTTCAAGCAATTCTCTGCCTCAGCCACCCGAGTAGCTGGCATTACAGGTGCCCGCCAATGCGCCTGGCTAATTTTTGTATTTTTAGTAGAGACAGGGTTTCACCATCTTCGCCAGACTGGTCTTGAACTCCTGACCTCGTGATCCACCTGTCTCGGCCTCCCAATGTGCTGGGATTACAGGCGTGAGCCACCGTGCCTGGCCTTTTCTCTTTATTGTTAAAGGAAAGCTAACTTACGTACTTCTGCAAACAGGAGAAGCCTAGAAATCAACCAGACGAATTCAGTGTGCAGTGCACAGGTGGTTCTTGGCCTTGTGAGCTTCCAGCTTAATGAAAGCATCAGGCATTACTGTAATTACACAAGTAAATGTGTAATCGCAAACTGTGATAACAGTGCACGACATACTGTTTTCAGCCCAAAATGTGAGTGGTGCTATAATAATCATATCTAACCCTTATATAGTCTTACTAACGTGCCAGGGACTGTTCTAAATGCTTCACCTGTACTAGCTCATTTTATTTTTTTGAGACGGGGTCTCGCTCTGTTGCCCAGGCTGGACTGCGCTGGCATCATCTTGGCTCACTGCAACCTCTACCTCCTGGGTTCAAGATTCTCCTACCTCAGCCTCCCAAGTAGCTGGGATTACAGGTGCCCGCCACCACACCCGGCCTATACTAACTCATTTTAAGCACACAAAAACTCCTGGCTATGGCCGGGTGTGGTGGCTCATGCCTGTAATCCCAGCACTTTGGGAGGCCGAGACAGGCAGATCACCTGAGGTCAGGAGTTAGAGACCAGCCTGACCAACATGGTGAAAACCTGTCTTGTCCCACATTTCCAGTCTTTATTTTTATTTATTTATTTATTTATTTTTGAGATGAAGTCTCACTCTGTCACCCAGGCTGGAATGCAGTTGTGCTATCTGAGCTCACTACAACCTCTGCTTCCTGGGTTCAAACAATTCCCCTGTCTCAGCCTGCTGAGTAGCTGGGACTACAGTCGCATGCCACCACGCTCAGCTAGTTTTGGTATTTTTAGTACAGATGGGGTTTCACCATATTGGTCAGGCTGGTCTCGGACTCCTGACCTCAGGTGATCCACCCACTTTGGCCTGCCAAAGTGCTAGAATTATAGGTGTGGGCCACTGCACCTGGCCTTCCAGTGTTTAAAATCAGCATTTTTTTTTTCTTTCTTTTGAGACACAGTTTCACTCTTGTTGCCCAGGTTAGAGTGCAGTGGTACGATCTTGGCTCACTGCAACCTCCACCTTCTGGTTTCAAGCGATTCTCCTGCCTCAGCCTCCCGTGTAAGTGGGATTACAGGCACCTGCCACCACGCCTGGCTAATTTTTGTATTTTTAATATAGACGGGGTTTCACCTTGTTGGACACGGTGGTCTTGAACTCCTGACCTCGTGATCTACCTGCCTTGGCCTCCCAAAGTGCTGGCATTACAGGCATGAGCCACCGCGCCTGGCCTAAAATCAGCATTTTCTTACTCGTTTCTTTTTTTTTTTTGAGATAGGGTCTTACTCCAATGCCCAGGCTGAGTGCAGTGGCATAATCTTGGCTCACTGCAGGCTCGACCTCTGGGGCTCAGGTGACCCTCCCACCTCAGGCTCCTGTGTAGCTGGGACTACAGGCATGTACCACCACTCTCGGCTAATTTTTTTTATTCTTTTAGTAGAGACAGAGTTTCGCCATGTTGCCAAGGCTGGTCTTGAACTCCTGGGCTCAAGCGATCCTCCGACCTTGGCCTCCCAAAGTGCTGGGATTACAGGCATGAGCCACCACGCCTGGCCTAAAATCAGCATTTTCATCTGCTACATTGTTGTGTGCTAGGTCAGTCATGTTAAAGAAAAGGGTCAAACTCTAAAACATGTGAAGAGATTTATTCTGAACCAAATATGAGTGACCAATGGCCATGACACAGCCCTCAGGAGATTCTGAGAACACATACCCTAGGTGGTTGGGCCACAACTTTGTTTTATACATTTTAGGGAGACAAAAAGCATCAGTCAATACATATAAAATGTACACTGGTTCGGTCCAGAAAGGCAGGCCAACTAGAAGCAGGTATGGGGGAGTGGGGTGGTGGGGGGGTGAGTGGTTCCAAGTCATAGGTAGATTCAAAGATTTTCTTTCTTTTTTATTTTTTTAGACAGAGTCTTGCTCTGTTACCCAGGCTGGAGTGCAGTGGCACAATCTTGGCTCACTGCAACCTCTGCTTCCCAGGTTCAAGCAATCCTCCAGCCTCAGCCTCTCAAGTAGCTGGGATTACAACTGTGCGGCACCAAGCTCAGCTAATTTTTGTATTTTTAGTAGAGATGGGGTTTTGCCATGTTGGCCAGGCTGGTCTTGAACTCCTGACCTCAAGTCATCTGCTCTCCTCAGCCTCGCAAAGTGCTGGGATTACAGGTGCGAGCTACCATGCTCCTGGCCTAGATTAAAAGATTTTCTGATTGGCAATTGGTTGAAAGAGTTAAGTTATTGTCTAAAGATTTAGAATCAGCCAGGCGTAGTGGCTCTTGCCTGTAATCCCAGCACTTTGGGAGGCTGAGGTGGGTGGATCACGAGGTCAGGAGTTTGAGACCAGCATCGCCAACATAGTGAAACCCCATCTCTACCAAAAATACAAAAAATTAGCCGGGTGTGGTGGCAGGCACCTGTAATCCCAGCTACTCGGGAGGCTGAGGCAGGAGGATCACTTGAACCTGGGAGACAGAGGTTGCAGTGAGCTGAGATCACGCTATTGCACTCCATAGCCCAGGCGACAATGCGAGACTCTGTCTCAAAAAAACAAAAACAAACAAAAAAAAACATTTCTGTGTTAAGATAAGGGATTGTGGAGACCGTAGTTCTGTCATGCCAATGAAGCCTCCAGGTGGCAGGCTTCAGAAAATAGATTGTAAATGTTTCCTACTAAAGAGTCTATTCTGGGCTGGATGCCGCGGCTCACGCCCGTAATTCCAGCACTATGGGAGGCCGAGGTGGGCAGATCGTAAGGTCAGGAGTTTGAAACCAGCCTGAACAACATGGGGACACCCCGTCTCTACAGAAAATACAATAATTAGCCGGGGCTTGGTAGCATGTGCCTGTAATCCCAGCTACTTTGGAGTCTGAGGCACAAGAATCACCTGAACCTGGGAGGCGGAGGTTGCAGTGAGCTGAGATCACACCACTGCACTCCAGCATGAGTAACACAGCGAGACTGCATCTTCAAAAAAAAAGAAAAAAAAGCTAGGTGTGGTGGCTCACGCCTGTAATCCCAGCACTTTGGGAGGCTGAGGCGGGCAGATCATGAGATCAAGAGATTGAGTCCATCCTGGCCAACATGGTGAAACCCCGTCTCTACTAGAATTAGCTGGACGTGGTGGTGGGCGCCTGTAATCCCAGCTACTTGGGAGGCTGAGGCAGGAGAATTGCTTGAACTCAGGAGATGGAGGTTGCAGTGAGCCGAGATCACGCCAGTGCATTCCAGGCTGGCAACAGAGCGAGATTCGGACTCAAAAAAAAAAAAAAAAATAGCTGGGCGTGGAGGCTGATGCCTGTAATCCCAGCACTTTGGGAGGCCGAGGCGGGCGGATCACCTGAGGTCAGGAGTTCGAGATCAGCCTGGTCAACACGGAGAAATCCTAACTCTACTAAAAGTATAAAATTAGCCGGGCGCGGTGGCACATGCCTGTAATCCCAGCTACTCAGGAGGCTGAGGCAGGAGACTCGCTTGAACCTGAGAGGCAGAGGCAGAAGTTGCGGTGAGCCGAGATTGTGCCATTGCACTCCAGCCTGGGCAACAAGAGTGAAACTGTCAAAAATAAAAAAAAAAAAAGACTCTATTCTATCAGTAATTCTAAAAGGGAGGAGTCTATCGTGAGGCATGTCTGGCTCCCATTTCCCATCATGGCCTGAACTAGTTTTTCCGGTTGCCTTTGGAGTGCCCTTGGCCAAGAGGCGGGCTTCATTCAGATGACTGGGGGACTTAGAATTTTATTTTTGGCTTATAGCCACGATTTCCATAGCTGGGATTTGGTTCTTTCCACTGTGGGGGCCAAGGGAAAAACTTCCTCTTAGTCCTTTGAAAGTTGCTGAAAAATCAGCTCATAAAAGGCAGATAAACTGGAGAAAAGTAGACAAGTTTTACTGACTTGTACCCTGGGGGAGAACCACAGACTGAATACCTATCCCTCAACAGAGTTCAGCAGCTTATAAATTATTTATTTTATTTTTTGAGACAGAGTTTTGTTCTTGTTGCCCAGGTTGGAGTGCAGTGGTGCCATCTCGGCTCACTGCAACTTCTACCTCCGGGGTTCAAGCGATTCTCCTGCCTCAGCCTCCCGAGTTAGCTAGGAGTTCCTAGCTGGTCTGGAACTCCTGACCTCAGGTGATCTGCTTGCCTCCCAAAATGCTGGGATTACAGGTGTGAGCCACCGCACCCAGCCAAATTATCACAAGGCTACAAAAAGAATGAGGGCTTGGAACCCCAGCAAAACAGGTTATGGGACTGGGGAGAAGAGGAATTCTGTTGAGGAGCAATAAAGGATCACTGGAGATGGAATGGGATCCTGGAATGGAGATTATGCTGTAAACAGTTCTCTTTGGAATTTGAATGATTCTGAGAGGGTCTTTATCTTGTGAAAGCATTTGTTCAGGTGTGGTTACCTTCTCAGTTATACAGGGAGGGGAAAAATTATTATTTTTGGTGGGTCCCAAGTTTAGGCAGATGAAGGAACTTCATCCTGGCTTTGAGAGATTTGCTGTGTATGGGCGAGGCCAGAGAGACTATGATGCTTCTTCAGTCCAGCAGGTCAAAATGCCATATTTTCGGGTACTGGTTTCTAAGCCTCAACGCCACTTTTTCATTATTACAGAGAATGCTGCAGACTGGGGTTGGTGGCTCATGCCTGTAATCCCAGCACTTTGGGAGGCCGAGGAGGGTGGATCACTTGAGGTCAGGAGTTCAAGGCTGACCAACATAGTGAAAGCCAATCTCTACTAAAAACACAAAATACAAAAGTTAGCAGGCATGGTGGCACACCTGTAATCCTAACTACTCGGGAGGCTGAGGCAGGAGAATCGCTAGAACCCGGGAAGCGGAGGTTGTAGTGAGCCGAGATCGCGCCATTGCACTCCTGCCTGGGCGACAGAGTGAGACTCCATCTCAAAATAAAAAAAACAAAAATAACAAAGACGTATTATGGATCAATTGAGTAAGTCTCCTTCAGCATTAGAGGAAAAAAAGAAAGTAGAGGAGAATATACTACCTACAGAATTGTTTTTTAAAACATCTCCTTAAGTGTATGCTTATGTGTACAAGGTTATGATATAAAATACATTTCTTCACTCGGGGTGTGGGCAAAACAAGTTGGGAAAATACTCCTTCAGTCCCTTTTCCCCGATGTGTAAAATGGGACAAAACCCTGGACTTCATAAGAATGTGCAGGGCGCGGTGGCTCACGCCTGTAATCCCAGCACTTTGGGAGGCCGAGGTGGGTGGATCACGAGGTCAGGAGATGGAGACCATCCTGGCTAACACGTTGAAACCCCGTCTCTACTAAAAAAATACAAAAAATTAGCTGGGTATGGTGGCAGGAGCCTGTAGTCCCAGCTACTTGGCAGGCTGAGGCAGGAGAATCACTTGAACCCGGGAGGTGGAGGTTGCAGTGAGCCAAGATCGCGCCACTGCACTCCAGCCTGGGCAACAGAGCGAGATGCCGTCTCAAAAACAAAACAAAACAAAAGAACGTTGTGAATGTGTAACACTTGTGTTCACACTCAATCCATCACCTTTTCTATCTCCACTGCCACCACTGTAGACAGGCACCATGTCTTGCCTGGACAACTGCAATAACTCCTTAACCACCTGCTCTTTCTCCACCCTGCCCCCATTATAATTCATTCTCAGCCCAGGAAGAGCCATTTTTGTTGTTGTTGTTGTTGAGAGGGAGTCTCACTCTGTCACCCAGGCTGGAGTGCAGTGGTGGGATCTCGGCTCACTGAAACCTCTGCCTCCCGGGTTCAAGCAATTCTCCTGTTTCAGCCTCCCCAGTAGCTGGGACTACAGGCGCACGCCACCATGCCTGGCTAATTTTTGTATTTTTAGTAGAGATGGGGTTTCCCTATGTTGGCCAGGCTGGTCTCGAACTTCTGACCTCAGGTGATTCACCCACCTTGGCCTCCCAATCATGCCTTGGGATTACAGGCATGAGTCACCGCGTCCGGCCTAGGAGCCATATCTTAAAACCTAATTCAGATCGTGTCACTCCTCTGCTTGAGTCCTTTTTTTTTTTTTTTTGGTAGAGAACGGCGTCTCGCTATGTTGCCCAGGCTGCTCTTGAACTGCTGGCCTCAAGTGATCCGCCTGCCTCCGCCCTCCCAAGTGCTGGGACCTTCCTAGAATTAGGCAGAAAAGCCCAAACTCCTTCCTCTGGCCTGCAAGGCCCTCCCTCCACCTCTTCAATCTCCTTTTCTCACTCACCCTCTCGAACTCCTGACCTCAGGTGATCCGCTCGCCTCGGCCTCCCAAAGTGTTGGGATTACAGGCGTGAGCCACCGCACCAGGCCTATTTTCTCACTCATCCCCTCGCTCCTGTCAACCCCTCCAGGCAGGGGCCTTGCAATTGCCCCTCCTTATGGAACACTTTCCCTGGGGATCTTCCCGGACTGGTTTCCTCTCATCATCCAGGTCTGGGCTCAGAAGTCGCCTCCTTAGAGAGGCCCTCCGGGATTGCCCATCCGCCTGTGCCCACGCTTTGTCCCGTTCCTCTATTTTTATTTCCTTTCCCGCTCGCATCCCTCTCTGGGACGAAGTCGCCCCATCACTCGTGGCTTTCTTCTCTGTCGCCCCGACAGGAGTGGGAACCTCAGGAAGGCAGGGGAGGCGTCTTGGGCACTTGGGGACAGTGACGCCTCCTCGCGGGGTCTCGGGTTTACCCTGAGTCTCCAGCCCGCGTAGCCTCAGCACCGCTCTCCACACCGGGTCCGGCGACCTGGATCTGCGCCGCGGTTTACGTTCCGGGTCGGCGGGCGGGGCCTCGTCGGCGGCCAGGCTTTACTTCCGGGGCGGGGCGGCCGGGGCGGGGCTCCTGTCTCCCGGCCTGTCTGGAGCTCGGCAGCCGCAGAAGCGGCAGCGGCGGCGGCGCGGCGCAGGCACCGGCCCGGGGAGAGGCACCATGAGCGGTGAGTGGCGGCCCCGCCGCTGTCACCTGCCCCAGCCGCCCCGGCTCCCGCCGCTCCAGCTGCACACTCCGGCCCCTGCGTCCTCGCGCCCCGCTCCCTCGCAGACCCCCTCCCAGTCGCTCCCTTTTCCAGACCCCTGGCCCCCAGGACTCCCGGCTCGTGGCCCCTGCTCACCTGCGGGTCTCTGATCTCCCGTGGCGGGGCACTCCTGGTCTCCTGACTCCTGCCCATCCATAAAAACCAGCTCCTAAACCCCTGTCCCCAGTTGTTCCAGTCCTGCGATCCCCTTGCCTAGTGTCCAGACCCCCAGTTCTGAGACCTCCCAGGTCTCAGTCTCTCCTAACTCCTAGACCCGCTGCGTCCCAGCTCCAGTTCCAGGTCCCCCATCCCCAGTCATCCCCGCTACCCAGGCCCCTGGTCTCCAGTCCCTGCAGTTTCCACACAGGCAGAGTCTTTCTGGACAGTTAGTTTGCTGACCCCAGTACCCCCGTGTCCCAGGAGCTTCTGGTCCCCAGAGGAGCTCAATTCTGCAACCCGTTTGTCTTCCCCATCCCTCTCATCCCTCCCACCCCTGTTCCCAGTGCTTTGCTCTTCTCATCACCAGTTCTTCCCAGTTACCCACTCGGCTTCCCTCTCCGGTCCTGGCTTTTACATTTCGATGATCCTTGCATATTCCATCCGTTTCCATGTCTTATCCTGGCTCATCATTATCATTTAAGATCTCTCTTGCCTTGTCCTGCAGCCCTTCCCTTCTTGTCCCGTGCCCAGCCCATCTGGGGACCGTCACTTCGTCCTTGTTCTTCCCAGTCCAAACTTCTTCCTCTCACCATCCAGGGGGTGGTGTTGATGGGGATGCTGGAAGTGAGAGGGAGGTGGGTGTGGGCAGCTCGTCCTCAATGTTTTCTGAAATTTAGTCCCTTGACTCTACCCTCCTTTCCTCTGAGGAGTCTTATTGGTGTTTTGGTGCTAAGTCATTCCTGGGTGTTGTATGTGGAGATGGGAGTGACTCAGGGAAGCCTCTCAGCTCTCCCCTGACTGTCTGTCCAGCCACTCTGGGATCTGGATTTATTTAGGAAGCCCCGCCTATCCTCCTAGTGCTTGTTTTCCCCTCACTGTGGAATTGTTTCTGAGGATCCCTGCATCCAGCCCTCCTGGCCGTTGCCTTCCACTCAGGCATTTCTGGAGGTTGAGCGAGGGGCAAGGCCAAGGGATACTGCTGTCTTCAATTTTAACTTTTAAAGTTATCTCTGTGGACCTTTTTTGTTGGTTGGTTGTTTAAACAAGTGATGTTCCTTTTGTTTTTGTTATTCAAGGGCAAGATTTGTGAAATGGACAGTCCTAATAATGAGGGGGCTGGTGAGGGGGAGTTTCCTGGGAGATAATCCACCTTTGGTTGCCAAATCAAATGATTTTAAGCCTAAGTATGGTTTCTGATTCGTGAATGTTAGTAATACCTCAATAAAGATGTTATGAGCTGGCTTCCACCAGGAGCTGAGGTAGGTTGGTGTAAGTACAGGCCCTGAGGCCAGACATCCTGGGTTCAAATCTTGGCCCTGCCACATAAACCTGTGTTATTTAAGAGTAAGTTCTCGACCATTCTGGGAGTCCCAGCAAAATGAGGATACCTAGTAGTACCTATCTCCTAGGCTTGTAATGACTAAATAACATTCATCAGTTAAAGTGACTGGTACTGTGAATATCACGAGGTGCATTGTCAGAATCTCAGAGCTGCCTGCTGTTGTTTCTGCAAGAGCTCATGTGGGGTAGGAGTGGGGTTGTTTTTGCCTAGTTATGAGAGGAGGGCTGGGACCAGGCACTGTCTGAAAATCTTTTCCTTTTACTATGACCAAGGAGTCTTTGCCACAAGCTCACAGTTCTGGACCCTTTTCGTTTTACCTTTAGCACAAGAGACAATGAAATTGATAAGCCAATAGAAATTGATCAGTTTATCTTTCAAGGAGAAATAATATGAAAACTCTGGTGGCACGCGCCTGTAATCCCAGCTGCTTTGGAGGCTGAGGCAGGAGAATCGCTTAAACCCCGGTGCCAGAGGTTGCACTGAGCCAAGATCAAGCCACTGCACTCCAGCCTGGGCGACAGAACAAGACTTCGTCTCAAAACAAACAAACAAACAAAAAAACAAAAGAAAGAAAACTTTAAAATTTAATTAAAAAATCATTACGTCTGCTGGGTGTGATGGCTCACACCTGTAATCTCAGCACTTTGGGAGGCAGATGCAGGCTATCACTTGAGATCAGGAGTTTGAGACCAGCCTGGCCAACATGGTGAAATCCCATCTCTACTAAAAATACAAAAACTAACAGGGCATAGTGGCAGGCGCCTGTAATCGCAGCTACTCGGGAGGCTGAGGGATGAGAATCTCTTGAACCCAGGAGGTGGAGATTGCAGTGAGCAGTGATCATGCCACTGCACTCCAGCCTGGGCAACAGAGTGAGACTCAGTCTCCAAAAAAAAAAAAAAAAAAAAAAAAAAAAAAAATCGTTACATCTAAAGCCAAAGAGAAAAGGAAACCAACAAATGACTTTTTAGGAAAAAGCATTAAGGATGAAAACCTTCTTTTGGAAACATTGTAATTGAGGCAGAAAAAGTGGTCTGTGAAAATGGAAGGGGAAGTCCAACGATATATTTTGTTTCTTGAGAATGCAGTTGAAAGTGGGTTTCCCCACTTGTGGGGTGGGTAACTGGTACACGATAAAATAAAGTGGCGTGGAAATATTTCCTCTTTCTTCTGTTCCCCACTTATAATATTTTATTTATTTACTTATTTTATTTATGTTTTAGAGATGGAGTCACGCTCTGTCACCCAGGCTGGAGTGCAGTGGCAGGATCTTAGCTTACTGCAACCTTCGCCTCCAGGGTTCAAGCAATTCTTCTGCCTCAGGCTCCCAAGTAGCTGGGACTACAGACATGTACCACCATGCCCGGCTGATTTTTGTATTTTTAGTAGAGATGGAGTTTCGCTGTGTTGGCCAGGCTGGTCTCCAACTCCTGGCTTCATGTGATCCTCTTGTGAACTCCTGGCTTCATATGATCCACCTGCCTCAGCCCCACAAAGTGCTGGGATTACAGGCGTGAGCCACTGTGCTCCGGCCGTAACATTTTATTTTATAGTGTATTTTAAAAACTCAGAATCTAAGTAAGGTTTAAACAGTGCACATTGGTTTGTGTTTTAAATCTTTTAGGTCTCTCCCTCACCTCCTGTTTATTTTATTTTTATTTTTTGGTATTTTCAGAGCCGTGTAAACATCACCATAGTTAATTTCACAACATTTTAATTACCTTAGAAAGAAACTTTGTACCCATTAGCAGTCATTCATCTTCCCCCTCCCCTCAGACCCTGGGAACCACTCATCTACTTTCTGTCTCTGGATGTGCCTGTTGTGGGTATTTCATATAAATGAAATCATACAATACGTGACCTCTCTTATCTGGCTTTTTTCACTCGGTATAATTTTCCTGAGGTTAAACCACACTACAGCATATATCTGTACTTCATTCCTTTTTGTGGCCACATTATATTCCTTTATGTGGATATCATATTTTGTTTATTCATGCATCAAAAATGGGCATTTGAGTTGTTTCTACTTTTTAGCTGTTCTGAATAATAATGCTGCTATGAACGTTCACGCACATGTTTTTGTGGGGGCAAGTCTCTTCATTTCTCTTGGGCATGTTTGTAAGAGTGGAATTGCAGGGTCATATGGTAACTGTTTAACCATTTGAGGAGCTGTGTCAGACTGTTTTCTAAAGTGGCTGCACCATTTTCAATTCTCACCAGCAGCATATGAGGGTTCTGTTTCTCCACACCTTCCCCAAGAGTCTTTTTAATCATAGACATTCTAGTGAGTGTGAAGTGGTATTTCTTCGTAGTTTTGATTTGCATTTCCCTAGTGACTAGTGATGTTGAGCATCTTATCTTGTGCTTATTGACCAATTGTGTATCCTCCTTGGAGAAATGCCTCTTCAGATCCTTTGGCCATTTTAACATTCGGTGGTCTTTTTATTGCTGATCTATAAGAATCCTCTGTAATTTTTAGATACCAGTCCCTTATCAGGTTTATTGTTTACAAAAATTTTCTCCCCTTCCATGGTTTGTCTTTTCATTTTCTTTTTCTTTTTTTTTTTTCGAGTTGGAGTCTTGCTCTATCACCCAGGCTGGAGTGCTGGAGTGCAGTGAGCAATCTCGCCTCACTGCAACCTCTGCCTCCCAGGTTCAAGTGATTCTCCTGCCTCAGCCTCTGGAGTAGCTGGGACTACAGGTGCACACCCCCACACCCAGCTAACTTTTTTGTTGTTTCAGTAGAGATGGGGTTTTGCCATGTTGACTGGGCTGGTCTCGAACTCCTGGCCTCAAGTGGTCCGCCTACCTCAGCCTCCCAAAGTGCTGGGATTACAGGCATGAGCCACCGCGCCTGGCCAATTTTTGTATTGTTAGTGTTGATGGGGTTTTACCATGCTGGCCAGCTGGTCTCCAGCTCCTGACCTCAATTGATCTGCCTGCCTCAGCCTCCCAAAGTGCTGGGATTACAAGCCTGAGCCACTGTGCCTGGGCTCTTTTCACTTTCTTGGTGGTGTTTTTTGAAGCAGTCTTTTTTTAAACTACAGGCTGCCCTTGAATCTCTCTCCTTTTCCCCCTTGCATTTGTTGTTGAAGGAAACACAGTTATTTATCCCAAGGATCCTTTGCAGGCCTCTGCTGATTGCATCCTTTTGGTGTGGCATAAAGTGTTTTTCAGTCTCTTGTATGTGCTATAAATTGGTAATTAGAGTCTGCTGTATTTTTGAGTTGAAAATGTTTGAGTAGAGTCAGAGGCAAGATGGGTGCAAAGCTGAATACATTAAGTACAAATAACCAGGCAGTGGAATGGCACTAGGTAATATATATATACAAGATAAATGGGTATCATGAGGCCAGAAACAACTAAGATGACCATTAATTGGGGAGTAGGTAAACCTAGTGTGCTGTGGACACCTGACGGAAAGCCTCAGAAATGTTAAAAGGATTGATACGGATTCATACACATCACCGTGGCTGCATCTCAACGTTAATGTTCTGTAAAAAAAGCAGGGTGGGTCTGGCGTGATTGCTCACGCCTGTAATCTGAGCCCTTTGGGAGGCCCAGGTGGGAGGATTGCTTGAGTCCAGGAGTTTGAGACCAGCCTGGGCAACATAATGAGATCTCATCTCAAAAAAAAAAAAAAAAGCAGGGTGTAGAATTATACCTAAAATATATACCTTGATGCAAATTAAAACATACTGAAGACAATATTTATGGATTCATATATGTATGTAGACCTAAAAAGATTATCAGGAAGAAAGATGCCTGCCAGACATGTGTGGGTGGTTATTGTAGGGTGGTGGTCACAATTTGTTTATTTTTCTTTAAAGAACCCAGTAGATAGGAATACTTGATTGCCCACCTCTTCAGACTATGTAAGGAATGCTGATTTTCAGATATGTGTTTGTTGTTACTGGGAAAGTAGAACTCGTAGAGCCAGAAAGTCATTATACTCAAGTTTTGTCTTTTGTAAGTCTTCATCCTTAAGTTCCTGGATGCTCCTTTCCATCAGTTTTTTTTTTTTTTTTTTTTTTTGAGATGGAGTCTTGCTCTGTCACCCAGGCTGGAGTGCAGTGATGCGATCTCGGCTCACTGCAAGCTCTGCCTCCTGGGTTCAGGCCATTCTCCTGCCTCAGCCTCCCGAGTAGCTGGGACTACAGGCGCTTGCAACCACGCCCAGCTAATTTTTTGTATTTTTAGTAGAGATGGGGTTTCACCATGTTAGCCAGGACGGTCTCGATCTCCTGACCTCGTGAACCACCTGCCTCGGCCTCCCAAAGTGCTGGGATCACAGGCGTGAGCCACCGCGCCCGGCCTCCATCAGTAAAGGAGACACTGAGATTCCTGTTTCAAGGGTGAGGAAAGCCAGGCCCATAGTGATCAAACAATTTGTGTAACAGATGAGCTCTAACATTCATCATATATCAGAGTTTTGGGCTTAATGGGTAATTTACTGCTGTTTCTTGCCTGACGTTAATGTATATTTTGGCAGCTTTTTATTAAAAAAAATTTTTTTTAATTAACGAATATTTTTTTGAGACAGATTCCCACTGTGTTGTCCAGGCTGGAGTGCAGTGCCACTATCTTGGCTCCCTGCAACCTCTGCCTCCTGGGCTCCAGTGATTCTCTTGCCTCAGCCTCCTGAGTAGCTGGGATTACGGGCGTGCACCACCACGCCTGGCTAATTTTTTGTATTTTTAGTAGAGATGGGTTTTGCCATGTTGTGCAGGCTGATCTCAAAATTCTGAGCTCAGGTGATCCACCTGCCTTGGCCTCCCAAAGTGCTAGGATTACAGGTGTGAGCCACTGCGCCTGGGTTACAATTTTTTTTTTTTTTTTTGTAGAGATTGGGTCTTACTACGTTGCCCAGGTTTATCTGTTACTCCTGGCCTTAAGCCATCCTGTCTCAGCCTTCCAAAGTGCTGAGATTATAGTTGTGAGCCACTGTGCCCAGCTGCTTTTTCTTAGTTTTCTGGAATGTTGAAGGTCACAGTTTTCTCCTCGGCACTGACTGGGCCCTCTCTGACAGTAGCTTGTACTTAGAATAAATAATCAGCTGAAATGAATGAATGAATGAAAAAAGAATATTTGTGGTTTTCATTCAAAGTAGAAAAGTGATGCTATCAACATTTTTTCCCCCTTGTGAAGGCACTGGATTGATCTATGATGGTGGAATGCAAGAAGTACATGTTCTACCATCAGCAAACAGTTGACCCCCACCTCTGCTAGCAACTGGCGATGGACTAGGTCCTACTGATGTTGGCTATCTTGCCTCCTGGTTGCTTGACTCCAGGTAACTGATAGGAACTCAAATGCTTAGAGCTCTTAAAATTTGGAACTAAAATCCAAGATTTTATAGATTTCTCCAAATTGTGGCAATGTGAGCATATTTCCAGATAAAGCACCTTCCATCTGCCACTGTCTTGTCTATACATAGGCCGTATATTTGCAGTGGGGGTGATATCACCCCCAAGGGGGTGAACACTGGTTCTCAGGAGAGAAAAAAAACTTACTTGGATGTATAAAGCACAGATAGGCATATAGTACATAAACAGATGTACATTGTATCTGTGGTATTACTTTTTCATGGAGGGGATGATTAGCAAAAAAGTGTCTAAAAAGTGTCCTTAGGGGGAAAGAATGAAAAAGATTGAGCTGGACACAGTGGCTCACACCTGTAATTCCAGCACTTTAGGAGGCTAAGGTGGGAGGATCGCTTGAGCCCAGGAGTTTGAGATCAGCCTGGGCAACATAGTGGGACCCGTCTGCCTGTCTTTGTACACACACACACAAATTAGCTGGGTGTAGTGGTGCATGCCCATGGTCCTAGCCACTCGAGAGGCTGGGCTGACGTGGGAGGATCACTTGAGCCTGGGAGGTTGAGGCTACAGTGAGCCATGAATGTACCATTGCACTCCAGCCTGGGTGACAGAGCCAGACCCCTCAGACCCTGTCTCAAAAAAAAAAAAAAAAAAAAGAAAAGATTGAGACTGATATAGGCTGCAGTAATTGTATTATTATCATACAACTTTGCATCTTGCTTTCACCATTAACATTTCAGGACAAAACTTTACCACATTGCTCCATGGGCTCACTATTGATCACTTTTATGGAATGTACAGTCCATCATTCATCATTTTGCATGTAGTACAACTTTTAACTATTGATTCTAGTTGTAGAAACTTAGCCTATCTTCCTCTCTCCCTCTCCTCCCTCTCTCTCTCTCTCTCTCCCTCCCTCCCTCCCTCCCTCTCTCCCTCTCTCCCTCTCTCCCTCTCTCCCTCCCTCCCTCTCTCCCTCTCTCCCTCTCTCCCTTCCTCCCTTCCTCCCTTCCTCCCTTTCCTCTCTTTTTCTTTTGAGACAGGGTTTTGCTCTGTTGCCCAGGCTGGAATGCAGTGGTGATACAATTATAGCTCACTGCAGCCTTGATCTCCTGGGCTCAAATGTCCCTCCCACCTCAGCCTCCTGAGCAGCTAGGACTAAAGGTGCGCCACCACACCCGTCTAACTTTTTCATATGGTGTAGAGACAGGGTCTCAGTATATTGCCCGAGCTGGTCTCAAACTCCAGACCTCAAGTGATCCTCCTGCTTCAGCCTCCCAAAGTGCCAGGATTACAGGTGTGAACCACTGTACCCGGCTTTCCTTCTTTCTTTTTTGTTTCTGTTATAAGTAATGATGCAGTGAACATTTTTTTTCAAGGTAGTTTTCCATCCTTTAGATTATGTCTGTAGGGAGATTTTCCAAAAGTAGCATTAACATCGAAGAGTTTATCACTTTTGCTTCCTTTTTTTTTTTTGGCCTATAATTAAACTCAGTTGAATTGATTTGATTTTTTCCAAAGTGGCTGCACTAGTTTCAATGCTGCTAGTAAGAATAAGGGCTCTGGTGGAAGCAGAGGTTGGCCAGAAATTTGGGGTTCAACATTCAGCAAACATTGGATGATAGTTTGGTGTATCCTCTATTGTTTATCAAAAGGTTGTTACCACTGGGGTCTGTTGAAGCAAAAGGATTTTGTTGGGACCGTGCTGAGTGTGTTAGCCAGGGCTCTTTTCAGTGGAATGTGGCAGAAGCTGATGAAACTGATTTCAACAGCATGGGAATATATGGTGTCTTGTAATGAAAAAGTCTAGACATAGGGCTGGCTTCAAGCTTAGCTGGATCCACGTGTTAAAGGACTATCAGGATTATCTTTCTGTCTGGCTGTCAACTCGTCTTTTCTCTCTGTTGGCTTCACCCACAGGCAGCCGCTCCTCCATGGAGCGGGCTGGCCATGTGGTCATCCTGCGACCCATCACTGTGATTTTGGTTGGCCAGGTCTGGACCATAAGTCTAGTCTGGAGCCTGTGGGTGGGAGTCCATCCTACTAAATTGGATGGAGGATGAACTTCAGGGGAAGGGCTGCTGTAATTTTGGATGGGGTGGTTAGGAATGTGATGTGGCAGCAGAGGCTTCATGAGGCAGGTGGCTCCTAGGTTTTCTTCCTGAGCAGCTGAAAGGGGTTGGAATTGCCTTATCTTTTTTTTTTTTTTGAGATAGAGTCTCGCTCTGTCACCCAGGCTGGACTGTAGTGGCGTGATCTTGGCTCACTGCAACCTCTGTCTCCCATGTTCAAGTGATTCTCCCGCCTCGAGCGCCACCATGCCTGGCTCATTATTGTATTTTTAGTAGAGATGGGGTTTCACCATGTTGGCTAGGCTGGTCTCGAACTCCTGACCTCAGGTGATTCACTGACCTCGGGCTCCCAGCGTGCTGGGATGACAGGTGTGAGACACTGTACCTGACCAGAATTGCCTTTTCCTGAGGTGGGAGAGCCAGTAGGGGAGCAGGTTAGGTGGGGGCTGAGCAGTTTGAATCCTGCAAGGGGAGTGAGGACTCTTCCTTGCCCTGACTTTTTGCTGTCCGGGAGCCCTTCAGAGACCTGGCACTAGTGTTTCCTCTGCTCACCCAGGCAGTACCCCGCTTCCTCCGAGGAGGGAAACTTGCCCACTCCATCTCATTTTTCTTCGCTTGCATCTGTGTTTCTTGGAATCTGCTCTTTCCTCCTACAACTTCAAAAAAAAAAAAAAAAAAAAAAAAGCGAAAACCCAAAATGACATTAAAAACTATTGTGAAAACAGAATATACCTTTAAATATACATTCCTGGCACATTTAATATTTAAATTTGTAGGTATTCCTCTTCTGCCTTTGTTCAAAGCATACACTATATATGCATTTTGCATAATTGCATTGTATCTCCGTTTGAATGAGCGTTTCTGCTTACATGATAGCACTTATCCACGTTCCTTCTCTTCACGATTCTTTGAAAAGGCAGCATAGCATTCCACCAAATTGATGTACCGCAGCTATTTAACCTCTCTCCCATTGCAAAAGACAGTCAATTCCATTTATGGTGTTCTAGGATAGGATTGGTAGGCGTTTCCTGTGAAGGGCCAGATAGTAAATATTTTCTACTTTGTGGGCCATCTGGTCTCAGCCTCAAGTATTCATCTCTGCTGTCGTAGTTTGAAGGCAGCCACAGACCATGGGTAAATGAATGGACGTGGCTGTGTTCCAATAAAACTTTATTTAGAAAAAGTCAGCAGCTGGATTTGGCTCGGGGGCTATAGTTGACTGACCCCTACACTAGGACACTGCAATACAAATCTTCGTGCCCATTGATGCTCAGGAAGTCATTGTGTTATTACGGAAAAGCTTCGGATACAGACAAGTTCTGGATTTAACTCCCTATTGAAGAAGTTGGGCAGTTTTTTGTTTTCTGTCTTATTTTTTTGAGACAGGGTCTCACTCTGTCACCCAGGCTGGAGTGCAGTGGTGCAGTCATAGCTCACTGCAGCCTCAACCTCCTGGGCTCAAGTGATCCTTCCTCCTCAGCTCCCCAGGAGGCTGTGACTACAGGTGTGTGCCACCATACCTGGCTAATTTTTTTTTTTTTTTAATTTTCATAGAGACGAGGCCTTACTATGTTGCCTAGGGTGGTCTTGAAGTCCTGAGCCCAAGCAGCCCTCCCACCTTGGTGTCCCAAAGTGCTGGAGTTACAAGTGTGAGCCACTGCACCCGGCCTGGGCAGATTTTTGAACTTCTCTGACTTTTACTCTTTTTTTTTTTTTTTTTTTTTGAGACAGAGTCTCACTCTGTCACCCAGGCCGGAGTGCAGCGGTGTGATCACTGCAACCTCCACCTCCTGGGTTCGAGTAATTCTCCTGCCTTAGACTCCCGAGTAGCTGGGACTACAGGTGCGTGCCACCACGCCCAGCTAATTTTTGTATTATTAGTAAAGACGGGGTTTCACCATGTTGGCCAGGCTAGTCTTAAACTCCTGGCCTTGTGATCTGTCTGTCTTGGCTTCCCAAAGTGCTGGGATTACAGGCGTGAGCCAGCATGCCTGACTCTGACTCTTACTCTTAATTCCCTTTTCAGAAAATGGAAATTAAAGCAAGTAATGAATGTATAGTGCCTTTCTCAGGACCTGGAACATACAGGACCAGGTGAAATTGTTATTTGTATCTTTTCTCATTTCCCCTGTTCCTTTTTAGCTTAATTTCCAAGGTGTGAAAAGGGATTTTGATTTATTTTTGTAGCTTTTGATATGCATTGCCACATCGCTTTTCAGAACTTACTGCACCCATAGATTGTTACCAGTGGTGTGTACTTGATTTATCATAGCTTTACCAGCATTGGGGAATTTCACTTTAAATGTTTCTTGGAGGCTGGGTACGGTGGCTCATGCCTGTAATCCCAGCACTTTGGGAGGCTGAGGCAGGTGGATCACCTGAGGTCAGGAGTTTGAGACCAGCCTGAACAACATGGTGAAACCACACCTCTACTAAAAATACAAAAATTAGCTGGGTGTGGCGGCGGGTGCCTGTAATCCCAGCTACTCAGGAGGCTGAGGCAGGAAAATCACTTGAACCCGGGAGGCAGAGATTGCAGTGAGCCAAGATCATGCCACTGCACTCCAGCCTGGGCGACAGAGTGAGACTCCATCTCAAAAAAAAAAAAAAAAAAAAGTTTATTGGTTAATTCATAGTTACATAATGGTGCCATGTGGTAGTTATTAATAGGCATATAATTTGCATTTCTCCAACCAGGAGGGAAGATATTCTTTCTTTTTTGAGATAGGATTTTGCTGTGTCACTCAGGTTGGAGTGCAGTGGTGTCATCAGTGCTCACTGCAGCCTTGACCTATAGGCTCAAGTGATCCTCCCACCTCAGCCTCCCTCATAGCTTGGACTACAGGTGTGTGCCACCACACACGGCTAATTTTTAAAAAACTTTTTGTAGGGACGGGGTGTCACTGTATTGCCCAGGCTGGTCTCAAACTCCTAGGCTCAAGCAATTCCCTTGTCTCTACCTCCCAAAATGCCAAGATTACGGGTGTGAGCCACCATGCTTGGCCTATTGTCTCTTTAAAGTTTTTGTACATTGCCATGCTAGTGTTTTTTTTTTGTTTTGTTTTCTACAGCAAGAACTGGTGAACTGGGTTGGCCTCCTGTTTTGCAAATAAAGTTTTATTGGAACAAAGCCATTTCTATTCAATTACTGTTGTCTATGGTTGCTTTCAGGCTGCAATGGCAGAATTGAGTAACTGTGACAGAGAGTGTATGGCCTGCAAAGCCTAAAATATTTACTGTTTTGCTCTTTACAGGAAATACTTGCCAATCCCTGCTCTAGAGTAATTTTTTTTTTTGAGATGGAGTCACACTCTGTCGCCCAGGCTGGAGTGTAGTGGTGTAATCTCAGCTTATTGCAACCTCAACCCTTTGGGTTCAAGCGATTTTCCTGCATCAGCCTCCCAGTAGCTGGGATTACGGGTGGGTGCCATCATGCCTGGCTAATTTTTGTATTTTCGGTAGAAATGGGGTTTCACCATGTTGTTCAGGCTGGTCTTGAACTCCTGACCTCAAGTGATCTGCCTGCCTTGGCCTCCCAAAGTGCTGGGATTACAGACGTGAGCCATGATGCCCGGCCTGCTCTAGAGTAAATTGATGGTCCCCATTCTTTGCTCATTTATTTTGTCTTTGATCTTAGACACCATAAGCCCACATGGATGGCCCGAGCCCATCTGTCTGCATGCGGAGCCTGTCTCTTTCCATTGTGTGCTGGCAGACAGTCTGTCCTTTTGTCCTGGGCCAGCTGTGCCACTTCACCCTACAATACTGGGAGCCAGCGCCCTGACTTTGGGGAAGAAAGATTGTCCATTTTATCTGTGCGTATGCTAAGTCTAGAGCAGATAAAACCACCACCTCACTCTGCCCATGACAGGAATGAGGCAGCCGTTGTGCCCTGGCCAGTTCTGGTCCTTTTTATTTAAAGTAGCAACTTGGGGAGCCACAGAAGTGAGCTGCACCAGAATCTAGATTCAACAACTGTTGAGTTCCTTCTGTGATGGGAGAGTTCGTGAGGCTTCTGTCTATGTCCGAGAGCTCACAATGCATAATCCCTCCCACGATGGGGATTACATCAGCACTATGGCAGGACTGCAGGGCCATGGGAGCACTGTGTAGAGAGACAGCAGTGTGTCCCTTGGGGGACCCTCTGCAGGAAGACTTCTCTGAGAAGGGAACGTTTGAGTCAGCCATCGGGAGGTTGTTTTTTCTTTGGCAGCACTTTGATGATGTAGCCCTTTTTCTGTGCTAAGATTGAGCCATTCAAGGAGTGAGCCTGGTTTTGTGGAGGTTGAAGGGTACAAGGTTTGGGGTAAAATGTCAGGTCTGTCACCTCTGAGCTGTTCCTTGGGTAAATGATCAATGTCTCCAAGTCTCAGTTCCTTTGTCTGTTTCACCAGGGCGGCCAGCCCCCACCTTCCAGGTAGATGTGAGGGTTAAAGGTATGTCTCAGTATGGCGGATTGGTGGCGGACCTGGCCCCAGGTGTGTTGTGTTTGTTTCATGTCGAGTTGGCTGGAACATTGTTCTCACAAGAGTATAATTAGGTGCCAACTAACTGACATAAAAAAGCTGGGTTTTCGGCCTCTCTTGAAAAACCAGGAGATGGGGCAATTGCTGATATTGCTGTGAGGTACTGTCTGCTAGAGCTGGCTAGCAGCTGCCATCTTGAGAGGGGCACCTGCTCTGTTCTTGCAATCTGTGCCTTGCCAGCCCACCTCGCTCATTTCCATGCCTCACCTGACCCCTTGGGCACTGCGGGGGTCCCTCCTGATCTTGTATGTGCCCCGGGCATATATTGGGCAGCCCTTTCTGCCCCTCTCCTCCTTTGCTTCTGCTTTCTTTCAGTTTCTTTATTTGGAATGGTTGTGGATTTTGGGGGGTGGGATGGGAGTTAAACAATAGCAGCAACACTAAAGTCATCATTGGGCTGGTAGTGCCAGGCATCCCAGATGCCCGCCGGTGTAACTGAGAATGAATTCTGCAGTGACAACAGGTTGATGATTTCCTTGTTCCCTGCAAGACTCTGTATGTGGGGCCTTGGTTAGAGGGCAAGGGAAGATGGGAGCATGATTATGATGCAGGCCTGGTCTACAGCCTGCTGGGGAACTCTCACGTTTAACCATCTAACCGCACGGTGGCTGTAAGGTCTACAAACTCCGACACTATTGTTTTAATTTTTAACCTGCCAGCCTTCATTATTTCTGCCAGGGCAGTGGGCTGTTAAATCCAGCCCAAGACCTGTTCGTTACATGTTATCTATGGCTGTTTTTCACACTGCAGTGGCAGAGTTGGGTAGTGACAGCAACCCTTTGGCCCACAAAGCCTAAAATATTGACTGTGGGACTCTTTCCAGAGAAAGTTTGCTGACCCCCATTCTAGGGTATGCTAAAGGTGTAGGTTCAGTGAAAATCAGAAACAAATCATGTGAGGCAGCCCGCCACAGATGCACACGCAGGGCTTAGAGAAATGCTGTGTTCATTGCAGTTTTGCAGGGCACATTGGATGAATCACATAACATCATTGTGTGTATCCTGTAATACTAGTAAGTCATTTATTGTGTGTTCATCTGCGCTTCCCGATGCTCTAGCCACTGCATAGATAATTCAGTGCAGGGTAAAGGAAATGAGAGCAAAAGGGCCAGAGCTAGGAACAGCAACTGAGGCAGGGGTGGCTGTCACAGAGGGCCTTTGCCATGAGACTTGCCATCTCATGAAGGAAGAGCCATGCCAGGCAGGGGGAGACAGGGGTGCAGGAGGGGCCCGTGGAAGCAAGGCATGGTTTCTATTACATTTATTCATTTTATTTTATAAAAATATAAATATATGTAAATTTATTTATTTTTTATTTCATTTTATTTTATTTTGAGATGGAGTCTCACTCTGTCGCCCAGGCTGGAGTGCAGTGGTGTGATCTCGGCTCACTGCAACCTCCGCCTCCCAGGTTCAAGTGATTCTCCTGCCTCAGCCTCCCAATTAGCTGAGATTACAGGTGCATGCCACCACGTGAGGCTAACCTTTTTTTTTTTTTTTTTTTTTTTTAGTAGAGATGGGGTTTCACACGTTGGCCAGGCTGGTCTCAAACTCCTGACCTCAAGTGATCCACCCACTTTGGCCTCCCAAAGTGCTGGGATTACAGGCATGAGCCACCTCACCCAGCTGGGAGTAGCTTTTCTATTGTGTGATTCAATATGGGGACTGGGTTCTCCAGGCAGTTGCCTTGTCTAGCCCTTGGGAGAATCCTACTGTAGTTGTTCCTTAGAATAGGAACATTTTCTCAGCCAGCATCTACCTGTTGCAGTCCTTCTCATAAAAATATTGGGCCAAGAGTGGTAGCTCACACCTGTAACCTCAGCACATTGAGGGACTGAGGCAGGAGGATCATTTGAGGCCAGGAGTTTGAGACCAGCCCAGGCAACATAGCGAGACCCTGTCTTTACAAAACGTACAAAATTAGCCCAGTGTGGTGGTGCATGCCTGTAGTCCCAGCTACTTGGGAGGCTGAGGTGGGAGGACTGCTTGAGCCCTGGAGTTGGAGGCTGCAGTGAGCTATGATCATGCCACTGTACTCCAGCCTGGTTGACAGAGCCAGACTCCATCTCTTAAATTTTTTTTTTTTAATTGAGGTGAAATTCACAAAACAAAGAATTAACTGTTGTTCTAAAGCAAGCAGTTCAGGGGCATTTAGTACAGTTGCATTGTTGAGCAATCAGCACTCTATCTAGTTTCAAAACATTTTCATCACCCAAAGGAAACTCCATATCCATTAAGCAGTAGCTCCCCATCCCCCTACCACCCCAGCCCCTGGCAACCACCTGTCTGCCTTCTGTCTCTATGGATTTACCTGTTCTGTCCTTCCCAGTTTTGCAAGCACGGCTCAGGTTCCCAGTTATTCAGTGAGCTTGCCCTGGTCCCCACCAGGATGACAGTGTGGTGTGTGGAAGGAACACTTGCCTGAGAGTTAGGGAGAGCAGGGCTCAGCCTCCAATGCAGCACCTGCTTGACTGTGTGCCCTTGGGCAGAATTCCTCGCACACAGTGGGCACTCAAAGAGCATTGCCTTCTTTTTCTTTTCTCGCTTGTACCTGCTTAATGTGTTACAAGGATCTCACCAGGGAAATGTCTAGCATGACGTCACCTCCACCGCTGCATGGAGAGACAGCGAAATACCACTATTTAAATGGCTGCAGGGCTGGGCTTGGGGGCTCACGCCTGCAATCCCAGCACTTCAGGAGGCCGAGGTGGGTGGATCACCTGAGGTCAGGAGTTCGAGACCAGCCTGACCAACATGGCGAAACCCCATCTCTACTAAAAATACAAAAAAATTAGCCAAGCGTGGTGGTGGGCACCCGTAATCCCAGCTACTCAGGAGGCTGAGGTAGGAGAATTGCTTGAACATGGGAGGTGGAGGCCTTAGTGAGAAGAGATGGCGCCACCGTACTCCAGCTTGGGCAACAAAGCGAGACTCCGTCTCATAAATAAATAAATATATATATCTGTGTGGCCTTGATTAAGGGGCTTGACCTCTGTGGAATGGGAACCAGTTTACCTGGAGCTCCAGGGTTGCGAGGGTTAAAGAAGGAATATAGCCGGAGTGCCTGGTTGCCTCCTGCTTGTTTTCTCCTCCCCACGTGCCAGGGGTCCTCTTTCACCCTTGGATCTCCCAGGGCAGCAAACACAGAGGCTTGGATTGAATTGCTTTGCCTGGGCTTTGGAGAGAAGGTAGCTAGTTGCAAGGACTTCTGGGAGCCAGAGGTCTTGATACCTTGGGGTAAGGGTTGCCAACAATGATGATAATGATAGCTAATTTTATTAAATGCTTGGTATATACCAGGCACTGTTCTAGGTGCACAATACAATTTCCCTCATTTTATCGTCCGAAGAGGTAGGTTCTCGGATGAGCCTGAAAGAGGGAGGTTAAGTAACTTGCTCATGATCACATGGCTGGTGGAGTAGGATTCTAACCCACACTATCCTGTTCTTAATTTCTGCTCTTTCTCTCCAGGAGGTCACTGTAGCTTGAATGGTGACCCCAGGCAGAAGGCTAGAGATTTGTGGTAAAAATTAATGTAGGATCCAAAGGACTCTAAACATTAAACATTAGATCCTGAGGGTTCTAAACATTGAAGACAAAGGCCGGGCGCGGTGGCTCATGCCTGTAATCCCAACACTTTGGAAGGCCAAGGCAGGCGGATCACCTGAGGTCAGGAGTTTGAGAGCAGCCTGGCCAACATGGTGAAATCCCGTCTCTACTAAAAATACAAAAATTAGCTGGGCATGGTAGCAGGAGCCTGTAATCTCAGCTACTTGGGAGGCTGAGGCAGGATAATCGCTTGAACCCAGGAGGCAGAGGTTGCAGTGAGCTGAGATCGCGCCATTGCACTCCAGCCTGGGTGACAAGAGCAAGACTCCGTCTACAAACAAACAACAACAACAAAACATTAAAGAGAGATCCAACTAGGTGACTGACTTTCCCGTGCACATGAGGATTCTGAGTAGAGTTAGGGAGTGTCAGCTGACTGCATTTCTCAGACAGGTTTGTGGACCCCTGGAGGTATTCCCTTGGGTGCCTTTCCATTTTCTGTTTTCATTTTGATGGTGATCTAAATGAGAAATAAAAAGAAGCCTGTTCGTGTTCACCTGGTTGACTGCTGGCTGGGGGCTGCCCCGGAGATGAGGAAGCAGGAAGATGGGGTTTGATCGCTCCTGTGTGGCAAAGTGTTTGCTGAATTTGCACTGGGCCACTGCTGCAGGTTGTGATGGAGGTCGAGGGTGAGCAGGGCTTAGCAGCTGGCAGCTCCAGGATCCCATGGACTTGGAAATGTATCCCTCCTCGGCCACTTCCCATGAGTCTAGCCCTGGGTAAAGGTCTTTTCCTCTCTGAGTCGAAGTGTTCTCTACTGAATGGAACCACTTTTCCTTCTTTGTCAAGGATTACATAGGTCATTTAATGACTTAGCCTGTGGTTGGGATTCGGTAGGTGGGCACATTCTTCCTACTTCTCTCTGAGTGGCGGCAACATTTGAAGCTGGCAGATTCTTCTGGGCCCTGGCGGAGGTGCTGTACTCTCCACTGGATTCAAAGGGAGAAGGTAAGAAGGAGACTGGTAGCATTGATTGCTCTGCCTGCCTGTCTCTGCAGAGTCTCCATAGACTGTAGAGCTAGAAGGGCATGATCTCATGCAGAAACCAGTGGCCAGACAAGGGAAGTGACTGTCCCTGTCACATGGCTAGCAAGCAGGCCAGGCAGGATGAGAGCTCAGGCCTTGTGACTTCCCGCTCAGTGCTCTCCACTGTTCCTCTCAGTTGATAAGTTGTCCTGAGACCACCTGTGCTCCTTGCAGCCTAGTAAACCCCCTTCTCTCTTATTTATTTATTTTTGAGACACTCTCACTCTGTTGCCCAGGCTGGAGTGCATTGGTGCAATCTTGGCTCACTGTAACCTCCGTCTCCCAGGTTCAAGCGATTCTCCTGCCTCAGCCTTCTGAGTAGCTGGGACTACAGGCGCCCGTCACCACACCTGGCTAATTTTTGTATTTTTAGTAGAGACGGGGTTTTGCCATGTTGGCCAGGCTGGTCTTGAACTCCTGACCTCATGTGATCCGTCCGCCTTGGCCTCCCAAAGTTGCTGGGATTATAGGTGTGAGCCACTGTGCCTGGCTGACCCCTTTCTCTTAAGCTCATTCAGGGCTAAGTTGGCCACAGCTGCCCCTTCTGAGGTCAAGATTATCTCACTTGACAGCTTCTTGCCTGCAGAGAGATCACAGCCAGGAAGTGTGAGCCTCTGGGTTGAGACCTGCACAATCTCGGGTAGTTTTTGTATAAAGAACAGGTTTTTCTTTTCTTCCTCCCCACCCCGTCATGAAAAGAGGCTTTGCAGAGTAAGGCAGAGGAGGCTGCTGACATCTCATCCAGAATAAGCAGTAGAGCAAAATACTCTTAAAAAAAAAAAAAAAAAAAGACATCGAGGATCATTGTGCATATCAGGAAGGGTAGGTGCTAAATCTTTATTATTCAGGTGTGAAAGGAGCCGGCAGTATCAGCTCCCCTGGAAGCTTATGAGAAACACAGAGTTGGCAGGGCACGGTGGCTAACACCTGTAATCCCAGCACTTTGGGAGGCCGAGGTGGGTGGATCACGAGGTCAGGAGTTTAAGACCAGCCTGGCCAACATGGTGAAACCCTGTCTCTACTGAAAATACAAAAATTAGCTGGGCGTGGTGGTGCGTGCCTGTAATCCCAGCTTTTTGGGAGGCTGAGGCAGGAGAATTGCTTGAACCTGGGAGGTGGAGGTTGCAGTGAGCCGAGACTGGGCCACTGCACTCCAGCCTGGGTGACACAGCAACACTCCGTCTCAGAAAAAAAAAAAAAGAGTTAGGCCCCATCCTCAACCTCCTGAACCAGAACCTCCCTTTTGGGCTGGGTGTGGTGGCTCACACGTATTATCCCAGCTGTTTGGGAGGCAGAGGCAGGAGGATCGCTTGAGTCTGGGGTGAGACCCCGTCTGTATAAAAAATAAAAATAAATAAATTATCTGTGAGTGGTGCCCTGTGCCTGTAGTCCCAGCTACTCGGAGGGCTGAGGCAGGAGAGTCGATTGAACCCAGGAGGTTGAGACTGTAGAAAACTATGATTGTGCCACTTACTCTAGCCCATGTGATAGAGATCCTGTCTCAGAAAAAAACGCCAAAACATAAATTGCTGCTTTTTAACAAGATCTCCAGGAGATCTGTGTGGACATTAAAGTTTGAGAAGCACTGCATTAAAAAATTATCACTAGGGAGATGAAAGAGATTTTTATTTTCTTTGTACATTTTTTCCTGATTTGTTATTATTCTATTTT
This sequence comes from Pan troglodytes, assembly GCF_028858775.2. NCBI lineage: Eukaryota > Metazoa > Chordata > Mammalia > Primates > Hominidae > Pan > Pan troglodytes. The sequence goes on from NC_072416.2 coordinate 14,643,396, forward strand.
TTTCCTGCATGAATTGCTTTTATGATGAGAAAGAAATAGCAAAGGCATTTCCAGTGCGGGGAACCCTGTCAAGTTTCCAGTTGGCATTGCTCAAGGGCAGGTAGAGCTGTCGGGCTCACTCATACTTGGAAAAAGGAAGAAAGCAAGCCTGACTTTTTTTCTATTCTAGTGTTAGGGAGGGAAGATCAGAATCCAAACCCTGGATTCTGAAACAAAGAGCGTTTGATTGATAGACACAGGTGTCAAGAGGTGTTGGAGGACCTTGGCCAGATGGGTCTATAGCCATCCTGAGCGATGCCTTGAGATGCCTCATGGCTGGTGGGAATGGTGTCTAGGCTATTCTTGATCGAAACCTCTTCCAGAAAAAAATACTAACGGTACTTTTTGAAGAGTCAGTTGTTTTATTGTGTGTCTCAAAGGATCTGCTGACTGGTTTCATTACCAGGCCTGGGGGTAAGGCAGGATCCTTGGTATCGTGGTCCTAACACAGGCTTTAGAGGTCTTGAGTCAGGATCACTGTTCCACCAATTAGTATTCAAATTTCAACAGTCTAACCCCTTTATCATGGCCCACATGATCCTATGTGACTGGCATCTGCCCGCCTGTTTGATCTTTCCTTCCGCTTTTTTGCTTTTTGCTCAAGCCACAGCAAACTTCCTTCTGGTCCTGTAAGACCAGAGCCAAGCTTGTCCTACCTCCGAGCCTCTCCCCTTGCTGTTTGCTCTGTCTGGAACACTGGCTTGCCCTGTCTTTCCATAGCTGCTCCTTCTCTTCATAGAGGGCTCCGCTCAAATGTCACCTGTGCAGAGAGGCCCTCAGTGGCTGCCTTGGCTAAAGCAGCCTTCTTGCTTCCTCCCTATCCCATCACTGTCTTTGTTTTGTCTTCCTAGTGTGACTCTCTAACACTTTTTCATTGATTAGTTTACATTTATACTTTTTTTTTTTTTTTTGAGATAGGGCCTCACTCTGTCACTCAGGCCAGAGTGCAGTGGCACAATCTTAGCTCACTGCAGCCATTGCCTCCTGGGTTCAAGTGATCCTTCCACTTCTGCCTCATGAACAGCTGGGACCACAGGTGTGTGCCACCACACCCGGCTAATTTTTTGTGTTTTTGGTAGATACAGGGCTTCATCATGTTGCCCAGGCTGGTCTCAAACTCCTGATGTCAAGCAATCTTCCTGCCTCAGCCTTCCAAAGTGCTGGGATTATAGGTGTGAGCCACTGTACCCGGCCTTCTAGTAGGATTTTAGCTCCATGAGAAGATGGATCTTTTACACCATTTAACTCCTGTGTCCTCAGCTCTTAAAACATTGCCTCACATACACTAGAAGTTAAATATGGGTGGATTTAACTTCTTGAACTCCTGGGTGGATCAACACACACTATCACTTGACTTCCCAGAGCTTCAGCTTTCCCATCTGTGTTTGGGATCCTGGCTTATAGGGTGGATGTGAAGATGAAGGGAGATGATGCATGCATAGTGCTTAGCTTGGTTCCTGGCATGTAGGATGCGCCCAGCACACGGTGGTGGTTGTTATCAACCAGCTGGCCCTGGCTTGACCTGGAGGAATCACTGACCACCTCTGAGATAATGCCCTGCTGCTACTCTCTGGTGCAGCCCATGTAGAGTTGCCCAAGACAGAAGCAGCCTGATGGCAATTCAACGCCTGCAGTGTGGAGCGTCTGCCCTTAGAAACTGAATTTCAGTATCCTTTGAAGTGAATGTGCTCTGTGTCTGGTGCATCATACTCTGGGCTTTGTATCTTGCTTGGAGTCATTGGGCCTCTTGTGGAGATCAGGTGTGGCTCTACCAACTGTCTGCCTGGTGCTTTCAAGTGCCCTTGCCCCAGACCTTCCTAAATGGAAGTTCAGCATATGTGATGTGTGTCAGTTGGGAATGCTTTTGGATGCAAATAACAGCCCAATGTGCAGTGGTGTGGACAAATAGGGTTATTTATTTTGTGAGAGTTAGCTTGTTTCTAGTCTTGGCTTACCAACTCAGTGATATCAGGGCTGGTGTCTTTGTGATTCTCTGGGTCTTTCTCTCAGGCTCATGACTTCATGGTGGCAAAATGCTACTCCGGCTCCACCCAACATGTTTATGATTAAGGCATGAAGGATGGCGGAGGGAGTGATGCTCTGCATAGCTCTTCTTTCTATCAGAAATGAATGACTTTCCCAGAACTTTGGGAGCTACTTCTGCTTTCTTCTCGTTGGCCAGACTGCTTAAGTTCAACCTCAGCTGCTGAGAAGAGGAGTAATCAGGTTTCACAGCTTGGATTGCTGAAGGTGGCATGGGAAAAGGATGTTGGAGATGATAGTGAGAACAGCCAGTGAGCAGTTCCTGCTGTACTGGGAAACTTATATTTTATTTTAGGCTGCTGGTTGACAACTGGGGGCAGTTTTGATTCCCAGGGGACATTTGGCATTACATGGAGATATTTTTGTTATAACTCAGGGGTTTGTGTGTGCTAATGCCACGTAGTGTGTAGAGGCCATGGATGCAGCTAAACATCTTACAATGTCAGTAGTGCCAAGGGTTGAGAAACCTTTAGACCATTCTAGACATGTTCAGATTTGGGGAAAATTAGTTTAGCTGTTTTCCTTTGATGCAGTAACAGGCAATAGCCAAACTTCATTGTAATGATACAGATTATTGATACCTAGTTGTGCTACTGATTTTGTTAAAGATCAGTAGGAAAGGACTGATCTAGTTGGGGACAGCCGTGTCCGAGCGTCAGAGAGAACTAATTAAGCCTCATTGCATTTTAGGATCACAGAACAATGACAAAAGACAATTTCTGCTGGAGCGACTGCTGGATGCAGTGAAACAGGTAAGCAGAAAGCACACATTTGCCTTTTTGGTCGAGTAATAGTGTCAGATAATTCATGTAGGTCATTTCTTCCCTATAACATACACAGACTAACTCCCACTTTATACCTGGGAACAGTGAAGTGATCTAATCATTTTTCCCAGGAAATGATAGAGCAGTGAACACGGTCATAGTTGGGTTGGAGGAAGTCCTGGGTCTTGAATTCCCAAAGCCCTCTAGAGGACCCCATCCGTCAGTGATGTCCCTTCAAGAAAGGCACTGGGCCAGGTGCAGTGGCTCCCGCCTGTAATCCTAGCACTTTGGGAGGTCAAGGTGACCGGATCACTTGAGGTCAGGAGTTCCAGACTAACCTGGCCAACATGGTGAAACCCTGTCTCTATAAAAATACAAAAATTAGCAGGGTGTGGTGGCAGGCACCTGTAATCCCAGCTACTTGGGAGGCTGAGGCAGGAGAATTGCTTGAACCTGGTAGGTGGAGGTTGCAGTGAGCTGAGATTGCGCCACTGTACTCCAGCCTGGGCAACAGAGTGAGACTTTGTCTCATTAAAAAAAAAAAAAAAGTCATTGATGTGGGTTTCAAAGTCTCATTGTCTCATTTCCAAGCAGTTGTGTTTGAGGGCAACTCTGAGGGGTGCAGAGGTGGTGGTTTGGAGTTAGGACCCTTGAGCACAAGAAGGCTAGGACAAGGAGGATGGAGGCCACGCCTGAGGTCCTCTGCTGCTGCCCCCAGCTGTGTGGACACTCCAGGTAGCTTTGCTGTGATTGATGTGATGCTGTTTGTGATGCTTGACTCCGGCTGGGCTTGGAAGTAAGCTTGGATGTGAGACTGGAATCTGCTTGCCGCATGTACCAGATGCATGCTGCTGTTAGCTGTCACTGATCACACCTCCACTGTGTGCCAGGCTCTCTGCTAAGCACTTTATATTTAATCCTTCCAACAACACTGTGAGATTATAGTTCCTACAATTGGTTTCATTTTACGGATGAAGAGACTGAAGCTCAGAGGGATCCAACAACTTGCTCAGGGCGTCATAGTAAGAGGCAGAGCTAGGATCCAAATCTAGGAATTCTAGGAGCTTGCTTTTTGGAAGGGGCAGTTGACGGTTATAATTATGTGTGTAATTACACTATAGGGAGGTAAGTATTTTAATAGGGGTGTGTGTTAAAATTTTTTTTTTTATTTTTTAGAGACAAGGTCTTGCTGTTGCCTAGGCTAGAGCGCAGTGGTACCATCATAGCTCATTGTAACCTCAAACTCCTGGGCTCAAGCAATCCTCCCACCTTAGCCTCCTGAGTGGCTGGGACTACAGGTGCATGCCACCACATGTGCCGGGGTGTACGTTGAGTATTGAAGTGAGCCCAGAGAATGCAGTATCTACGCAAGCCTTGAGGCATTGTATGGTAGGAAGGTCACAGGTTTTTGGCTGAGACGTAGCTGGAATTAAAGGCCAGCTTTATTACTTCTTTAGCTCTGTGTGTACAGGGACAACTCGTGCACCCTTCCTGAGCAGCTCTCTGCTCTTCTGTAACTGGGTCACTTATCTGTGTATGGCTGCTGAGGGAATTGGATTGTTAAAGTAGGTAAAGGGCCTGGACAGAGCCTGGCCCTCTGTTAACATGGTAACATCTGGAGCCCATGTTATTAGCTGGTTCTTTCTCTGCTGCAGAAATGGAAAATATAATAAGGCGAAGAGGCAAGTTGAACTACTTTAAAGGTAGCAGGTAGAGAGAAATAAAGTGGAGCTTATGCCCACAGCTGCTGCTGTTTTTTTTTAGATGGAGTCTAGCTCTGTCGCCCGGGCTGGAGTACAGTGGTGCCGTCTCAGCTCACTGCAACCTCTGTCTCCTGGGCTCAAGTGATTCTGCTGCCTCAGCCTTATGAGTAGCTGGGACTACAGGTCCGTGCCATCACACCCAGCTAATTTTTGTATTTTTTAGTAGAGGTGGGGTTTCACCATGTTGGCCAGGCTGGTCTCGAACTCCTGACCTCGGGTGATCCGCCCAGCTCGGCCGTCCTAACTGCTGGGATTACAGACGTGAGCCACCGCGCCTAGCCTGCTGTTATTATCATTATTATTATTATTGTTATTTTGACGGTTAAAGTGTTGCCTATGACTTTTTTTGCATGACTTTCAAAAATAAACTTTATTGATGTATAATTTACATATAATAAAATATAGCCATTTAAGTGTACAGTTTCATGTGTTTTGACAAATATGTCATTTAAAATTATATGTATATACACACACACACATATACACACACACACAGATACACACACACACATTGTAGTAGTTTTGATAATAAGTTTAGGAACCCTGCAAGCGTGCTACCCATAGCAGAGATACTATACCTTTAAAAGAAAAGACAAGTAGGCCAGGCACGGTGGCTCACACCTGTAATCCCAGTGCTTTGAGAGGTTGGGGCAGGAGGATATCTTGAGGCCAGGGGTGTGAGACCAGCCTGGGCAACATAGTGAGACCCCTGTCTCTACAAAAAATAAAAAATATCAGTTGGACCTGGTGGCACGTTCCTGTAATCCCAGCTACTTGGGAGGCTGAGGTGGGAGAATTGCTTGAGCCTAGGTATTCGAGATTACCATGAGCTATGATGGCACCACTCCCCTTCAGCCTGGGTGACAGAGAGAGACCCTATTTTTTTTTTTCTTTAAAGAAAATTAGAATAGTGGATAATGGTGATGGTTGCTTAACATTGTGAATTGAAATTTACACCTAAAGATGGTTAAAATGGCAATGTTTATGTTATCTATATTTTAATTTTACTAATTCAAAAAGTAGCCTGCAGGGCCGGGCGCATTGGCTCACGCCTGTAATCCCAGCACTTTGGGAGGCCAAGGCGGTCGGATCACCTGAGGTCGGGAGTTCAAGACCAGCCTGACCAACATAGAGAAACCCCATCTCTACTAAGAATACAAAAATTAGCCGGGCATAGTGGCACATGCCTGTAATCCCAGCTACTTGGGTATGTGAGGCAGGAGAATGGCTTGAACCCGGGAGGCAGAGGTTGCGGTGAGCTGAGATCGATATTACACTCCAGCCTGGGCAACAAGAGTGAAACTCCATCTCAAAAAAAAAAAAGGAGTAGCCTGCTTCTATTTTTCCCACCCTCAGTAAATTGTCATTCCGCACAACCAGATGACTCATATGAGGCTTGATTGTGCTGTTGTAACGTCATAGCCAGTCATGACAACTCTGGGGCTCGTCCAAAGGGATCCATTCAGCACAGGCTTGTAGAAGTTGTAATTATCGCCCGTGAAGAGCTCTGTGTGGTAGACAGTCAGCTGCCGACAGGCAGGAGCAGCTTCCTGGATAATGCACAGATGGCTGTGTGCTTTTGTTTTTCTGTTAGCAATGTTTTCCCACAAGGCTTGCTTCTGTACAAGTGGGAGATAAGGGTTTCCTTTAAGTGGCAGCTTCAAGGCTGGGGTGCGCACCTTCTTAAGTCTTGTGCTGATACCCAGGGGACAGGGACGTCCTCACTTGGCATGCAGAGCTTCTGGTCCCGTGTCCCCTCCCTGACCCTTAAGCCCTGTGTAGGCTGTTTTATGACGTTTTGAGTGTCCCATCCCAACAGCTGATCTCAGCAGCTTCTTTTTCTGTGCAGTGCCAGATCCGCTTTGGAGGGAGAAAGGAGATTGCCTCGGATTCCGACAGCAGGTAAATATGTCACTTCTAAAACCGTTGACCATCGAGGTTGGAAAGGCGGCAGAAGGTGGCCAGCTTCTAAAACTGTTGACCATCGAGGTTGGAAAGGCGGCAGAAGGCGGCTGGCTTCTGGGCTCTGCCTCTGCAGCCAAGAGGTGCAGCGCTGAAATTTGACTCAACCGTGGACTCTCTGTGCGGTGACTACTCATCTCCAACACTCCACATTTTCCATAATTCTCTTTCTAGGAATCTATTCTGAGGGAATTATTCGAGATACCTTTCCATATAAAGTTATTTTCAGGGTAATTAATAATTATGAGAACTTGGATGCCTAAATACCCAAGATTTGGGAAATGGTTAATAAAATATAGTGCATTAATGGGGTGGAATGTTATATAGCCATTAAAAATGATGTTTATATAGAATTTGTTTTCAACAGAAAAATGCATAGGTAGTGATTTAAAAATTACATATATAGTAAAAAGGCATATGTTATAACAAGAGCAGGATCCGAAATTCTATGCGTATGGAGTGGTCCTAGGTATGTTAGATAGCAAGTCTGGCCAGAACACAGCGAAACGTGGCCTGAGGTAGCAGTAGGGGTAAGAATACTGGGAATATTGCTTTCTAGTATTTTTCACATTTTTTATTGTGATCATTTGTTCCTTTTATGACAAAAATAATTCCTAAAAATGGGCCGGGTGCGGTGGCTCATGCCAATAATCCCAGCACTTTGCAAGGCTGAGGCAGGTGGATCACTTGAGGTCAGGAGTTCGAGACCAGGCTGGCCAACATGGTGAAACCCCGTCTCTACTGAAAACACAAAAATTAGCTGGGTGTGGTGGTGCACACCTGTAGTCCCAGGGACTTGGGAGGCTGAGGCAGGAGAATCGCTTGAACCCAGGCTAATTTTGGGGAAAATTAAGGGTTTAGGAGGTGGAGGTTGCAGTGAGCTGAGATCGCGCCACTGTACTCCAGCCTGGGTGACAGAGTGAGACAGGATGAGACTGTGTCTCAAAAAATAAAATTCGGCTGGGCGCAGTGGCTCACGCCTGTAATCCCAGCACTTTGGGAGGTTGAGGCGGGTGGATCACAAGGTCAGGAGTTTGAGTCCAGCCTGGCCAAGATGGTGAAACCCCGTCTCTACTAAAAATACAAAAAATTAGCCAGGCACGGTGGCGGGTGCCTGTAATCCCAGCTACTTGGGAGACTGAGGCAGGAGAATTGCCTAAATCCAGGAGGCAGAGGTTGCAGTGAGCCGAGATTGCGCCACTGTACTCTAGCCTGGACGACAGAGCAAGATTCCATCTCAAAAAAAAAAAAAAAAAAAAAAAAATCCTAAAAATGGCCATTGACATTCACGACCCAGGAAAGGCTGACATCATTGCATAAGCTGATAACATTGGCTGGAAGGAGACACATAGGGCTTGGCAAAGGTAGGAGACACATAGGCATCCAGTCCTTGCTGCAAATGCGTCGTGAGCTCAGTCAGAGCTGATCCTTGCTCCGTAGCCCCTGGGGTGGCAGGAGGGACATTCCTGTGTGGGAAGGAAAGGGAAGGGAACTTGCTTGCTCAACGTTCATCTTATCCTGGAAACTGTTCATGTCCCCCACCCTCTCACCCTAGCTCACCCTCCCGTGTCCATCGTTCCTCTTTCTGTCCTTTCCTACCCTTGTTCTTTTGTAGAATTTTAACAGCCATGAGAAAGCATGTAGACCTTCCTGGAATAGAGCCACGTGGATGATTTGAAACTGGCACAGATTTAAAACGATGCACCCTATTATCCGTTCCTTCTTTGCTTAGGTTTTCTCCATTGCACGTATTACCATCCAACAAACTATATATACATTCGGCTTTTTAATTTTGCCTATTACCTGTCACTATAATGTCGGCTCTGTGCAGGCAGGGATGATTTGCTGTCTTGTTTACAGATGTTTCTCTAGTGCCTAGAAGCATCTAGAAGGTGCTCAGTAAAAATTTGTTATCCGGATGAGTGTGTGTATCACATTGTACTGTAGTCAAGCATTTAAATATCTGTGCCACCACGAAGCCTGTGAGATTTGAAGGCAGAAAGGGTGTTTCTCCATTTATTTTTAAAATTTTACTTCTCAGTGTTGTACACAAGCACTTTGTGCCTGTCGTACATTAGATTCTCAGTATATGTTTGTGGCATTAGATCATTCGACTGATCAATTTAGTCCTTCCTGAGGGCCTACTATGGGGCCTGGCCTTGGTCCACACAGGGATCCAAGGTCTGCTTGCATCAGAATCACCTGGGAGGCTTATTGATTAATGATCCTGTGTCTAAGTCCTGTCCTAGTTGTATTGGAGCAGGATGTGTATATGTGCATGAGTGTGTGTGTGTATGCCTGAAGCCGAGGAGGTTGCTGAGAATTTGCATTTCAACAGGACTCCCAGGTGATTCTGCTGGACACCAAAGCTTCCAGTGCAATCACTGTTCCAGGGTCTGGGATGCAAAGGTAATTAGGAAAGACTCCTCCTTCCTGGCCGGGTTGGTTTGTCTGTGTGTATGGGTGTGTGTGCCGTGTGTGTGTCTAAGTATCCATGACTTCTTGACCACTTTTCTTCATTACCATGCTGTCCACTTCCTGAGAGAGGCAATCCTGCTCTGAATGTTGGGTTAATGTATTCTTAGACGGGTGGAGTATCCCTCATCCAAAAACCCGAAATTCAAAATGCTCCAAAATTCAAAACTTTTTGAGTACCAGCATGATGCTCAAAGGAAATGCTCATGGAAGCCAGTTGGATTTTGGAGTTTTGGATTAGGCGTGCCTAACTGTTAAGTATATAATGCAAATATTCCATAGTCAGGAAAAATCTGAAATCCGAAACATTTCTGATCCTAAGCATTTTGGATAAGGAATACTGAACCTATATAATAGAATTTACTACCATAACCTTTGTTATAGAAAATGTTCTATTTTATAGTAGAATTTAAAAAGTTAATTCTTTCTGTGATAACTGTTGTTTATGGCTAAAAGGAGTACGTGGCTTACTATTACTAATAATAGGCCAGGCGCTGTGGCTCATGTCTGTAATCTCATTGCTTTGGTTGGCTGAGGTAGGAGGATTGCTTGAGGCCAGGAGTTCAAGGCTGCGGTGAGCTATGATCGTGCCATTGCATTCTAGCTTGGGCAATAGACAGAGACCCTGTCTCTAAAATAATAATAATAATAATAATAATAATAATAATAATAATAGCCAGGCATAGTGGCTCACGCCTGTAATCCCAGCACTTTGGGAGGCTGAGGCGGGAGGATCACCTGAAGTCGGGAGTTTGAGACCAGCCTGACCAACGTGGAGAAACCCCGTCTCTACTTAAAATACAAAATTAGCCAGGCATGGTGGCGCATGCCTGTAATCCTAGCTAAGCAGGGAGGCTGAGGCAGGAGAAGTGCTTGAACCCAGGAGGCGGAGGTTTTGGTGAGCCGAGATTGCGTCATTGCGTTCCGGCCTGGGCAACAAGAGCGATACTCTGTCTCAGAAAAAAAAAAAAAAAAAAAAGCAATAATAATAGTTATAGTTTGTGACTGCTTTTGCTACATTTTATTTATGTTGATTCTTAGTCCTCAGAAGGAGCAGAAGTATTACCCTTTCTTTTTTTTTTTGAGACAGGGTCTTGCTCTGTTGCTCAGCCTGGAGTACAGTGGTGTGATCATGGTTCACATCAGCCTCAACCTCCCAGGCTCAAGATCTTCCCATCTCAGCCTCCTGAGTAGCTAAGACTACAGATGCAAGCCACCATACCTGGCTAATTTTTGTATTTTTTGTAGAGATGGGGTCTCACTATGTTGCCCAGGCTGGTCTCAAACTTGTGGACTCAAGGGATCCTCCCACCTTGGCCACCCAAAGTGTTGGTATTACAGGTATGAGCCACACTGTGCCTGGGTTATCCCTTTTTTACTGATGAGAAAACAGATTCAGAGAGGCAAAATGCCATAGCCTATGTTAGACGTTTTGGAACGGCTAGAGTTCCATGACTTGTTCTTTCTCCCTTGTGTGCCATTTAGTGACTAAATGGTTTTTGAGGCTGAGTTTAAAAAAAAAATTATTCTCCTCTACCTCAGTGGGATTCCTTCTTAATATCAGAGACCTGGTCTTACCTTTGAAATGTATTTGGGTAAAGGTGGCACCACCTTCATGTTGGAAAAGGCCACATCATTGTCCCTATTCTGTGAGAAAGTTGAATCTCGGCTGGATGCAGTGGCTCACGCCTATAATCCCAGCCTTTTGGGAGGCTGAGGCTGGTGAATCACTTGAGGTCAGGAGTTCAAGACCAGCCTGGCCAACATGGCAAAACCCCGTCTCTACTAAAAATAAAAAAATTAGCCAGGCGTGGTGGTGCCCACCTGTAATCCCAGCTACTCGGGAGGCTGAGACAGGAGAATCGCTTGAACCCAGGAGGCAGAGGTTGCAGTAAGCCGAGATCACACCGTTGCAATGCAGCCTGAGTGAGAGAGTAAGACTCTGTCTCAAAAAAATAATTAAAAAGAAGAAGAAAGTTGAATCTCAAGAGGGAAAGTCAGCGAACATTTAAAAATAACTTAGGACTGACAAGATAGATGAGTTGCCTCCCTTCCTCACCGCTGATAGCTGGCCCGGCCTTGGAGTTGAGCTCAAATCCACTCACTTCCCTCCAACTCCTCTGCTGGCCCGCGGTCCCCATCACCAGCATCTCACAGGATGGCCGCTGCAGCCCTAGGCTCTTCCCATTCGTTCTTGTCCTGCTTCCACCACATTGAATGCAGAATGCAGATTCCCTCACCTCATGCTCCCTTGAAACCTCCCAGCTGCCTTGTCTTTGCTCTTGGGAGAAAGACCCACGTCCTTAACACAGCCTGGAGGCCTCACATGCCCTGCTCTCTGATCCAGCCATCTGCCCTTTTTCTCCTTTTGTTTTTAAAGCTTTTCACTACTTTTTCTTTCTTTTTTTGAGATGGAGTCTCGCTCTGTCACCCAGGCCGGAGTGCAGTGGCGCTATCTCGGCTCCCTGCAAGCTCTGCCTCCCAGGTTCACGCTGTTCTCCTGCCTCAGCCTCCCGTGTAGCTGGGACTACAGACGCCTGCCACCATGCCCAGCTAATTTGTTTGTATTTTTAGTAGAGATGGGGTTTCACCGTGTTAGCCAGGATAGTTTTGATCTCCTGACCTTGTGATCCGCCCGCCTCGGCCTCCCAAAGTGCTGGGATTACAGGCGTGAGCCACTGCGCCTGGCCTGCTTTTCGCTACTTTTTCAAGGAAATTTTTTTTTCTTTTTTTGAGATGGAGTTTCGCTCTTGTTGCCCAGGCTGGACTGCAATGGCGCGATCTTGGCTCACCGCAACCTCCGCCTCCTGGGTTCAAGCGATTCTCTTGCCTCGGCCTTCCAGGTAGCTGGGATTACAGGTGTGTACCACCATGCCTGGCTAATTTTGTATTTTTAGTAGAGACAGTATTTCTCCATGTTGGTCAGGCTGGACCTGAACTCCCGACCTCAGGTGATCCTCCCGCCTCGGCCTCCCAAAGTGCTGGGATTACAGGCATGAGCCACCGCACCCGGCCTGGATCATTTTTGACTTACAAAAATGACAGCTTGTTCAAAATAGTTAAAAACAATATGTTTTTCATATGCCTCTCTTTTTTAAAAGAGTGTGCAGATATCAGGCTCAGAGCCGTCCTCTGGCCATGGAAGAGAGTCAAAATTTATTAAATTAATTGTATTTAGTTTTTTTTTTTTTTTTTTTTTTTAACTTGAGATGGAGCCTTGCTCTGTCGCACAGGCTGGAGTACAGTGGTGCAATCTCAGTTCACTGCAACCTCCACTTCCCGGGTTCAAGCGATTCTCTTGACTCAGCCTCCCTAGTAGCTGGGACTATAGGTGTGCGCCTCCAGGCCTGGGTAATTTTTGTATTTTTAGTAGAGACGGGGTTTCACCATGTTGGTCAGGCTGGTCTTAAACACCTGACCTCAAGTGATCCACCTGCCTCAGCCTCCCAAAGTGGTGGGATTACAGGCATGAGCCACCGCGCCCGGCCTATGTTTAGTTTTAAGGCTACTGTTTTTATGTCATATGATGCTAGTTTACCATTTACAACTGTGATGGAGCTTTCCATTTTTTAAATTTTAAAATAATTTTTAAACAGGTGTATGTAACTGAACAAAGTGAGTCAAATTCAAGACAAATAAGTAAATAATAGTACATATCCTTACACCGAAAAAAGCTGCCAAGGTGTTGGTGGATGAGTAATGTTTCGAGTAGAGACAGTGCTAGCAGGACAGAGCAGACCATTGCTGGATTTGGGAGCCTAAATGGTGCACCGTATTTTGCCAAAATACAAAATCCAAGGTGGATGTGTGTGAGCATGTTTTTGTATGTGTGTGTGGGTATGTGTGTGAGATATATATATATGTATACATGTATATATATATTTTTATATGTGTGTGTGTATATGTGTGTGTGTGTGTGTGTGTGTGTGTATGTGTATATTTGATCTTGTGAGAGACGGACACCGTGAGATGCAGCCATCTTCACATGGAACATAAAACAGTATTGACATTAGGGGAAATGCAGGCGAGACTTGTTTTTTCCTTCAGATGGAGTCCTGAGAAGCCTCCCCAGGAGGAAGTGGTGGCAGCCGCTGGGCTCTGAAATGCGCGCTTCTCTTTGTTGGTGGTGTTTTCTAGCTCTGTTTTTCCCTAGGAACAAAGACTCATTCTTATGGTTCATTGAAATTATTCCATGTTCTTTCAGTCAGACTGGCCTGTGAAGAAGCTTTAAGATATCTTTGGAATATTTTGCCCTCTAGAAATAATGGCCCAGGAGCTTTGTAGGCCCTAGAAGTTACCTCAAAGACTAGACACGTGATTGTTCCGCCAAGGCGTCTTTGTCCCATACGGAATCAGAGGACGTGATCTGCAAGTTTTCCCTTTAAATTATGAACAGGAATGATAACGGGGGCAGTGGAATCAGCATGGGCTTTGGAGCTTGGCATTTGAATCCTGGGTTTGCCAGTTCTGGGTTGTGTTGCGATTTTGGGCAAGTTTCTTTCTTGCACCTCAATATCCTCAACTCTGAAATGGGTAGTATAATGGTATTCACTTCAGAGGGTTGTTATGAGTCAGTTCATGTGCAACCCTTAAAACATTGCCTGGCAGGTAGTAAGTTTCCAGTAATTGTTAGCTGTTGTGATTTTCATTATAAGGATATGTAAGGTGTTTTGACACTTGGTAGACATTTACCACACACTCACACACTGGATCTCTTTGCCATATGGGTGGCAGTGAGTTGGCTTCAGGTATTCATCTGCATTTAGAAGTTGTTAATTTTGGCCAGGTGCAGTGGCCCGCACTTGTAATCTCAAGCCCTTTGGGAGGCCAAGGTGGGAGGATCACTTGAGCCCAGGAGTTCGAGACCAGCCTGGCCAACATGGCGAAACCCCATGTCTACAAAAAAACCAAAAATTAGCTAGCCAGGTGCGGTGGTGCAGGCCTGTGGTCTCAGCTACTCAAGAGGCTGAAGCGGGAGGATCACTTGAGCCTAGGAGGTCGAGGCTGCAGTGAGTCATCAACCCGCCATTGCACTCTAGCCTGGGCGATGTGAGACCTCGTCTCAAAACAAACAAACAAACAAACAAACAAGAAATTGCTCTTTTTAATGAACTTTCAGGTGACTGTCAGAAGAAATCATAGGAGAGCATTTCTTCTCCTTTCAAAGCATGCAGGAAAGAATGATTAGTTTTGGTGATTTTTTTTTTTTTAACCTTTTGAGGAATTAGAATCAGTTTTGGACTTCTCAGGAAGCTAAAAACCAAAACCAGCTGCCCTTTGTTGTTCCTGATGTTATTCTTAATGCAGTTGAAAACTGTCACGTGTATCCCCCAGAGGACTTACGAAACGGAATGGCTTTTTCAGGCTTTTACTTCTCTTTTAAATATCTCTGAATGTTTGTCATGTGATTTTTATGTTCCCTGCATCACAAGTTTCTTACCAGCCTCTAACTAGTTTGAGGTGTTGACTGGATGTTACGATTCTTGTCATCCTGGCCAAAAATCCTGGGGTTCATTAATTGGACTCTCCCCCTCCCTTACCCCAAGTACTTTATTTCCACTTTGAGGCTCTGTAGTAGACAGTCCATATTGCATACTCTTTTATTTTACTGCTTGATTAACTGAATGGCTTGGGTTTTTTTTTTTTTTTTTTTGAAAAAAGATTATTTCTAGCAATGGGGAACCTCCAGGACGTTTAACAAATCTAAGCCCATTTTTATATCTGATTTTTTTTTTTTTTTTGAGACAGGATCCCACTCTGTCACCCAGGCTGGAGTGCAGTGGCGTGATCTCGGCTCACTGCAACCTCTGCCTCCCAGGTTCTAGCGATTCTTGTGCCTGAGCTTCCGAGTAGCTGGGATTTTAGGCATGTGTCACCACACCCAGCTAATTTTTGTGTTTTTAGTAGAGACGGGGTTTAACCATGTTGGCCAGGCTGTTCTCAAACTCCTGACCTCAGGTGATCCACCCTTCTTGGCCTCCCAAAGTGCTGGGATTATAGGCGTGAGTCACTATGCCTGGCCCTGAACCTATTTTTATATCTAAAGTTAAATTAATATTTGTCTTACTTATATTGATAGTTGTTGAGAAATACTGCCTAGGCCATAGTAAACAATATGTTAGCACCATCATCTTCGTCATGAACCTGACAGTGGAGAGAGGTGGTGAGCATGGGGTGTGAGCTTTGGTGTCAGATATACTTACCTTCATGCCTCCTTCAGCCACAAATCACCAGTTACCAGCTGTGTAATTTTGGACTGACTTAGCTCCTTTAAACCTCGCATGCACCATCTGGAAAATCAGATAATAATAATGATACTCACTTGCTAGGGTTATAGTCAGGATTAGCTGTAATAATATTTGCTTGGTACACCCAGTTAAAACGTAATAAACTCAAAACTTTTTTTTGTATGACTAGACATACCTGTGTTTTTTGACAATTACTAGTAACTGAAGGTTGGAGGGATTGCCTCATTAATTCCTTCATTCAACAGGTATTTATTTATAGAGTACTATGTTGGCATTGGCGATGCAAATTGGATGAGATGGTTGCTGTCTTCAAGAAATTCAAAATTGAATCTGGGAGTTGGACATGTAAATTGTGGGCAATTATGGTGACCTGTAATAAATATTAGTTGTCATAGGGCGACAGCAGGGTTGTTAGCGGTCAAATAGGTGGGATAGGAATTTTAGGCAGAGGGAATAGCAGATGTGAAGGTGCAGGGATGTGGGGCAAAATGGTGGGGTGCATGAATGAGTGTTGTTTGGTTTGGGAGATCAGTTGGAAAGTCAGCAGGTTCTTCTCTGCTATCACAGGGAAGTATTGGAATGCCATCGGTTAGGGCAGTATTTCTTTTGTTTATTTTTTATTTTTGAGACAGAGTTTTGCTTTTGTTGTCCAGGCTGGAGTACAGTGGTGCAGTCTTGGCTCACTGCAACCTCCGCCTCCCACGTTCAAGTGATTCTCCTGCCTCAGCCTCCCGAGTAGCTGGGAGTACAGGCGCCTGCCCCCATGCCTGGCTAATGTTTATATTTCTCGTGGAGATGAGGTTTCACCATGTTGGCCAGGCTGGTCTTAAACTCCTGACCTCGTGATCTGCCCGCCTCGGCCTCCCAAAGTGCTGGGATTACAGGCGTGAGCCACCGTGCCTGGCAGGGCATTATTTCTTAAACTTAGGCCATTGTGTACCATTTTCACCATTTTTGCCATTTCTGTGTTCCATCTGAGCCAGAGGTTGGCTTGAGGTGGAATTCCAAGGCACTGTCCACTCTGGTCTGGTGCTGGTTATATTTTTTCCTGACACACATAAATGTTTATCTGTGTTTCCCTAAAATCGTGTCATGTACTGTGTACCTATAGCATAGTATGGTACCAATTGGGAAAAAAGAAAGAAAATGACACAGTCACATTTGCATTTCAGGTAGATAGCTTCTGCCCAGGATGCATGGGTTGGGGTGGGTGGAGGAGTGGAGGTGGGTGGGGTGAGATGGAATCTGGGAGAACCTGGGTTGGAGGGCAGAGTGAAGCAGGGACTGGGGAAGAGACAGAAGGATTGAGGTTTGGGACTGAGCCTTGATGAGATTCAGTGATTACCCAGATGTGGAGGTTGAGAAATAATGTCGTGGCTCTACCATGGAAGCTTTGCATAAAACAGCAAAGCCAAATAGCCAGCAAACATATGTTAGGAAAAAGAAAGACACCAAAATTCACTAGTAGTCAAGGAAATGCAAATTAAAGCAACAGTGAGCTGCCTACTTTTCACCCATCAGACTGACAAAACCTCAAAACAACAGTCAAGATTATTGTTAGTGGCCAGGCATGGTGGTTCACGCCTGTAATCCCAGCACTTTGGGAGGCTGAGGGGGGCAGATTGCTTGAGGCCAGGAGTTCGAGACCAGCCTGGCCAACATAGTGAAACCCTGTCTCTACTGGGGGAAAAAAAAAAAAAAATATATATATATATATATATATATATATCGAGAGAGGAAAAAAGGGTGGTCTCATGCACTGCTGGCCAGAAAGCAGGAATGAAAAGAAATATATATTGGTTTTTAAATTTTTTATTTTTATTTATTTATTATTTATGTATTTAATTTTGTGATGGAGTCCCGCTGTGTTGCCCAGCCTGGAGTGCAGTGGCATAATCTTGGCTCACTGCAACCTCTGCCTCCCAGGTTCAAGTGATTCTCCTGTCTCAGCCTCCCGAGTAGCTGGGATTACAGGTACATGCCGCCATACCCGGCTAATTTTTTTTTGTTTTGTATTTTAGTAGAGATGGGGTTTCACCGTGTTGCCCAGGCTGGTCTCGAACTCCTGAGCTCAGGCAATCTACCCGCTTCGGCCCCCCAAAGTGCTAGGATTACAGGCATAAGCCACCGTGCCTGGCCTTTATTTTTATTTATTAAGAAAATGTTTTTAAAGACGGGTCTTGTTATATTGCCCAGGCTGGCTTTGAACTCCTGGCCTCAAGTGGTCCTCCCTCCTCAAACTCCCAAATAGCTGAGACTCCAGGTGCATGCCACTGTGCCTGGCTGAGTTTTTATTTTTTTAAAGCAAGCTTTTGGTTTGAATTTTTTGTTCTCTCAGGCTGTGGACTTTGACCAGACTTGGAGATCCCATTGACTGTTGGCTTCATGTGATTTCTCGTGTCTCATTTATTCACGCCTGCATCCAGGGGCTCTTGTTTTTCTCCATTCTCTTTTTCCATTTTGATTTACTGGCTCCTGCAGCAGATTCCTTCTCAGTGCCAGCACCTGTTCCTGATTTTGACATTCCTCATCCGCCAAGAGTATCCAAGCAGCATTTGCATCTAGACCAAGAGTTGGAGATCTGTCTATACCAGGGAGGACAATTATTGTTTATATTAGTAACATTTGGAAATTATCAGAGCCGGGCGTGGTGGCTCATGCTTGTAATCCAAGCACTTTGGAAGGCCGAGGAGCGCAGATCACCTGAGGTCAGGAGTTCGAGACCCGCCTGACCAACATAGAGAAACCCTGTCTCTACTAAAAATACAAAATTAGTTGGGCGTGGTGGTGCATGCCTGTAATCCTAGCTTCTCAGGAGGCTGAGGCAGAAGAATTGCTTGAACCTGGGAGCCAGAGGTTGTGGTGAGCCGAGATCATGCCATTGTACTCCAGCCTGGGCAACAAGAATGAAGCTCCGTCTCAAAAAAAAAAAAAAAAAAGAAAAGAAAAAGAAAATCATCAGAAATTATGATTTACCATTTAAAGATAGGTTATTTTTCCATTTTCTGGTTCCTCTGTACAAAGATTAATTTGATTATTTGTATGTACCTTTCTGCTATTCTCAAACCTTCACACTTATGGTACCTTGAGAACTGCTGCCTTGTGAGTTATCACTGTTGCCAAGCATGAATTTTTTTCTTTTTACTTTTCGGTCAACTATTTTTTTTGGGGGAGAGGGGGAGGGTCCCGTTTTTTCTGTCCTGTATGTTTTCCTTCCCTTTGGGTTGCTTATGTTAATGACCAAGAATTATTTGTTCTATATTTTTCCATGCGTACACAGTTATTTACAGATAAAATAGCCATGTATATATACACATATATGTAGCCTTATTGCCATTGTTTTACAAAAATAGAATCATACATGATGCTGTGCATTTTTATTTTTTATCTTGGTACTCCTGCACTGAAACATTTCCAAGTTATAGTTCTTTTTTTTTAATTTTTTATATTTTTTGGAGATGGTGTCTCACTCTGTCGCCAGATTGGAGTGCTGTAGTGCGATCTCAGCTCACTGAAACTCCCTGGTTCAAGTGATTCTCCTGCCTCAGCCTCCGGAGTAGCTGGGATTACAGGCACGCACCACCACGCCTGGCTAATTTTTGTATTTTAGTAGAGATGTAGTTTCCCTATGTTGGCCAGGATGGTCTTGATCTCCTGACCTCGTGATCTGCCCGCCTCAGCCTCCCAAAGTGCTGGGATTATAGGCGTGAGCCACCGTGCCTGGTCTTTTTTTTTTTTTTTTTCCGAGACGGAGTCTTGCTCTGTCGCCCAGGCTGGAGTGCAGTGATGCGATCTTGGCTCAGTGCAAGCTCCGCCTCCCGGGTTCACACCATTCTCCTGTCTCAGCCTCCTGAGTAGCTGGGACTACACGCGCCCGCCACCGTGCCCGGCTAACTTTTTGTATTTTTAGTAGAGATAGGGTTTCACCGTGTTAGCCAGGATGGTCTCGATCTCCTGACCTCGTGATCTGCCCACCTTGGCCTCCCAAAGTGCTAGGATTACAGGCACCTGAGCCACTGTGCCCGGCCTCCAAGTTATAGTTCTAATGATTATTTTTATTTATTTATTTTTTTGGGACAGAATGTCGCTCTGTCACCCAGGCTGAAGTGCAGTGGTGCAATCTTGGCTCACTGCAACCTCCACTTCCCAGGTTCAAGCAATTCTCCTGTCTCAGCCTCCTGAGTAGCTGGGATTACAGGCGCCCGCCACCACGCCCGGCTAATTTTTGTGTTTTTATTAGAGACGGGATTTCACCGTGTTGGCCAGGCTGGTCTCAAATTCCTGACCTCAAGTGATCTGCCCACCTTGGCCTCCCAAAGTGCTGGGATTGCAGGTGGGAGCCACTGCCCCCGCCCGGCTAATTATTCTTTTTAAAAGGCTACATTGCATTGCATGTTGCAGATGTACAAACAGTTGCCTGTGGAATACTGACTTTGTTTCTGATTTTTACTATGATGGACAATGAAGCAATAGACATTCTTAAGCATCATTTTTTTTTAATATACTGAGGATTTTATATTTCTGGTATAGGTTTCCAGGAGTTGGGTTGCTGAGTCAGAGAGCAGCCTCTGGCTTTCGAAACATTTCTACCAGTAGTTCATGAGTCTACCTTTTTCTTTCTTGCCAACAATAATTTCTCTGGCACAAGAGTGTCATTGCTAGGTTGTGTGGTATTTGCATAGTTAGTTTTATCTAGAGCGGCTGTACCATTTTGCGTTCCCACCAGTAGTGTGGCAGTGATCCAGTTTCTCTGTGTCCTTGCTAGCATTTGATTTTGTCATGACTTTGGATTTTAGCCATTCTGATAGGTGTGTAGTTGTGTCTTATTGTGGTTTGAATTTGCATTTCCCTAATGACTAATGATGTTGGACATCTTTTCCTGTGCTTGTTGGCCATCTGCATATCCCTTTTGGTGAGCTGTCTGTTCATTTCTTGTTCATTTTCTAGCTGTTAGGGCTTTTATTTTTATAGGGTGATTTCCTAGAAGTGGGATTGCTGGGTCAAAGGGTTATGCACCTTAAAAAAAATTATACTGGCCGAACACAGTGGCTCATACCTATAATTCTAGCACTTTGGGAGGCCAGGGCAGGAGGATTGCTTAAGCCCAGGAGTTACAGACCAGCCTGGGCAACATAGTGAGACCCCTGTCTTTACAAAAAAAAAAAAATTAAAAAAATTAACTGACCGTGGTAGCGCCTGTGGTCTCAGCTACTTGGGAGGCTGAGGTGGAAGATCACTGGGACCCGGGAGGTCGAGACTGCGGTGAGCCATGATTGTGCCACTACACTCCAGTGTGGGTGACAGAATGAGACCCTATCTCAACAACAACAACAAAAATTTTACTGCCTGATCTCTTTGCAGAAAAGTATAGCAATTCATATTTCTATTCCTATCAGCAATACCTATTTCCCCATGCTCTTGCTAGCACTATGATTGCTTTTGAAGTCCTTAGTCCTAACCTGGGCCTCAGTGTTACTATACTTTCTTGGGCTATTAGTGAGATTGAGTATCTTTTCTTATATTTATTGGCCAACTGTATTTCACCCTTTTGTGGTTGATTTCTTCACCTTCTGTGCTTTTTATTTTTTGAGTTGCTTGTCTTATCCATTTGTAGAAACAGAGTTTTTGTGAATATTAATTTTTTCAGCTATATGTTCTGTTAATATTTTCTCATCTGTCACTTTAGTTATTGTTTCACTGTATTTATGGTATCTTTTTGCCATGTAGACATTTACAAATTTTATGTAATTAATTCTGTGAACCTTAAAATGTTTTGGTTTTCGAGTACTGCATCTTATCCTCAGATTCTTCAGTATTTTTCTCAGTTATTTTTACTGTAAACGTTTTCATTTTTTACACTTAACATTTTTCTTTGATCTTGACCCATCTGGAATTTCATTCTGTCTGTGGTTTGCATTAGGAGTTTATCCTTATGAGACAGGAATTTATTCTTATTTTTTTTTCAGCTGCATGATCCTTTGTGTTAACGTCATTGGTTAAGCAGCCCATTCTGCCCATCTGACTGAAGTGCTACCATTATTATAGATGAAATGCTTCCATATGTATTAGGATTTTTTTTTTGGGTGGGGGGGCTTTCTTTTTTTTTTTTTTTTTGAGACGAAGTCTCTCTCGTCACCCAGGCAGGAGTGCAATGGCGCGATCTTGGCTCACTGCAACCCCCGCATCCCGGGTTCAAGTGATTCTCCTGCCTCAGCCTCCCAGGTAGCAGGGATTACAGGTGCCTGCCACCACGCCTGGCCTGTACCCCAGAACAAGGGGTGCCAAGTCCTTCCTGCATTTGTTATTGGAATTGTATTAAGTTTGTACATTAATTTGGGAAAAATTGATGTTTTGAGTTTAATAAGTCTTCCCATTCAGGAAAATGGGGTTTCTTTTTATCTATTTGTTTGATCTTTATGCCGTTTAACAAAATTTTATGTTTTTCTTCATATAGGGCTTGCCTATTTATTTTTAAAAATGATTTATT
Organism: Pan troglodytes; assembly: GCF_028858775.2. Classification (NCBI taxonomy): domain Eukaryota; kingdom Metazoa; phylum Chordata; class Mammalia; order Primates; family Hominidae; genus Pan; species Pan troglodytes. Next base: position 14,665,177 of record NC_072416.2, read on the forward strand.
TTGGCTGGGCGTGGTGGTTCACACCTGTGGTCCTAGCACTTTGGGAGGCCAAGGCAGGTGGATCACGAGGTCAGGAGTTCGAGACCACCCTGGCCAAGATGGTAAAACCCCATCTCTACTAAAAATTAAAAAAAAAAAAATCAGCCAGGCATGGTGGTGGGCACCTGTAATCCCAGCCACTCGGGAGGCTGAAGCAGGAGAATCACTTGAACCTGGGAGGCGCAGGTTGCAGTGAGCCGAGATCGTGTCACTGCACTTCAGCCTGGGTGACAGAGTGAGACTCTGTCTCAAGAAAAAAAAAAAGAAAGAAAGATATATTTTATTTTTGTTACTGTTATGCATCAAGTTCCTCTCCTCTAGTTTTGTCTACCTAAAGTCAACTTTTAATGTTATGGTGTCTTTGTTTTTCTTTGTGCAAATTTGTGTGGTATATTATCTTTTCCCCTTTTTTTTGTCTTTTTTTTTTTTTCCTTTTTGTGGAGAATGTGGTCTCGCTATATTGCCCATGCAGGTCTCAAACTCCTGGGCTCAAGCTGTTCTCCTGCCGATGCCTCCGTAAGAGCTGGGATTACAGGTGTGAGCCACTGAGCCCGGCCTGGGGTATATTATCTTTTATTGCAGTGTTTTTACATTTGTGGGTTAGAAAGATTTAAATCTTTTTGTAGATCTGTTTTTTTTTCATTTAATATTACAATCTAACCTTTTAAAAAATGCTATATCCACGTTTTCTATAAGCATTTTAAATAATTGCATGATTTTTCCTCACCATAACCTTTAAACCATATTTCTTCATTCCTTATCTGTAGTTCAAGGCAATAATATTTCTGGTTCTTGAAGCCCGAATACTTTTCTAAATGCTTGTTTTAGCAAATGAGTTAGGTTCAGAAAAGTATGAAAGCAAGAAAACCATGACCAGTAATGCTTTTTGTTTTTTTGCGATGGAGTCTCGCTCTGTCACCCAGGCTGGAGTGCAGTGGCACTATCTCGGCTCACTGCAAGCTCCGCCTCCCAGGTTCACGCCATTCTCCTGCTTCAGCCTCCCGAGTAGCTGGGACTACAGGCCCGCTACCATGCCCGGCTAATTTTTTGTATTTTTAGTAGAGACAGGGTTTCACTGTGTTAGCCAGAATGGTCTCGATCTCTTGACCTCGTGATCTGCCCGCCTCGGCCTCCCAAAGTGCTGGGATTACAAAAGTGAGTCACCACGCCTGGCAACCATGACCAGTAAATCTTTCACCAAGTGGCTCTTAATTTTTTTACATAATTCCCTTTTGAATTGTTATGTATGTAAATATAGATAGATAGATAGATATAGATATATATATTTTTTTTTTTTTGAGACGGAGTTTTGCTCTTGTTGCCCAAGCTGGAGTGCAGTGGCGTGATCTTGGCTCACTGCAAACCTCTGCCTCCCAGGTTCAAGCAATTCTCTTGGCTCAGCCTCCCAAGTAGCTGGGATTACAGGCACGTACCACCACACCCGACTTTTTTTTGTATTTTTAGTAGAAACGGGATTTCACCATTTTAGCCAGGCTGGTCTCAAACTCCTGACCTCAGGTGATCTGCCTGCCTTGGCCTCCCAAAGCGCTGGGATTACAGGCATGAGCCACTGCACCTGGCCTGTATTGTATTTTTCAAGCATAACTGAGAGTGTACTTAACATACAGTTCCCTATCCTGCTTATTTTTCATCCTATATTATAAAGATATTGACTTATCAGTATAAGCTCTTGTTAAATATTTTAAAGACCTAAATAGCTATTGTTTATCTAACCAGTTCCCCAAGTGTTAAATATTTAGGCAGTTTCTAAACTTTTTTTTTTTTTTTTTAAGACAAGGTCTTGCTCTGTCACCCATGCTAAAGTGCAGTGGTGCGATCCCGGCTCACTGTAGCCTCCGCTTCCTGGGCTCAAGCAACCCTTCTGTCTCAGCTTCCTGAGTAGCTGGGACTACAGGCATGCGCAACCACACCCAGGGCTAATTTTTTTATTTTTTGTAGAGATAGGGTTTCAGGCCACTGTGCCTGTAATCTTAACGCTTTAAAAAAATTATTTATTTATTTATTTTTTAGAATAGAGACGAGGTTTTGCTTTGTTGCCCCGGCTGGTTTCAAACTCCTGGCCTCAAGTGATCTGCCCACCTCGGCCTCCCAAATTGCTGGGATTGCAGGTGTGAGCCACTGCGCCCCACCTGTTCTTAGATTTTTATCTGATTTATAGATTATAGTCTAGGATTGATTTCTGCTCCTGAAATTCATGGATTAAGCATGTGAACCTTTTTGAAAATTAATTAAACATAAATATAGCTCATGGCTCATTTTTTTTTTTTTTTTTTTGAGACGGAGTCTCGCTCTGTCCCCCAGGCTGGAGTGCAGTGGTGCCATCTCGGCTCACTGCAACCTCCGCCTCCTGGGTTCAAGCGATTCTTCTGTCTCAGCCACCTGAGTAGCTGGGATTACAGGCACTCGCCACCGTGCCAGGCTAATTTTTGTATTTTTAGTAGAGATGGGGTTTTGCCATGTTGGCCAGGCTGGTCTGGAACTCCTGACCTCAGGTGATCCTCCCGTCTCGGCCTCCCAAAGTGCTGGGATTACAGGCGTGAGCCACTGAGCCCAGCCTCATGGCCCATTTCAAATGATTGTCATGTAATGGCCTTGTTCTTACTGTCTTAAATCTGAGATATGGCTCATACTGTTGATTGACTGATTTTCACTGGTACAGCAGACTCCATTCCAGCTAACATTGGAATTTTACAAATGACGATAATCCAGTCCATTTTCATGATTGTAGTTGGTTTTCTCAAAAAGGCTCCAGTAAAGCTGTAACATAGTAAAAGAATTGCCGGTTGTGGTGGTTCATGCCTGGAATCCCAGCACTTTGGGAGGCTGAGGCAGGCGGATCACAATTCAGGAGTTCGAGACCAGCCTGGCCAACACAGTGAAACCCCATCTCTACAAAAAATATAAAAATATTAGCTGGGCATGGTGGCGCACACCTGTAATCCCAGCTACTTGGGAGGCTGAGGCAGGACAATTGCTTGAACCCAGGAGACAGAGGTTGCAGTGAGCTGAGATCGCGCCACTGCACTCCATTTTGGGCAACAGAGCGAGACTCTGACTCAAAACAAAAAAAATCAAGTAAATAGGTCTTTCTGTCACAAGGTTAATTTGATGCAGTTTATAAAAATGCAGCATTCATGGCTGATCCTGTTGTTTTAATGTTTGCCATGCAAAAGTATAGGATTCTTAGGAATCTTTTAATAGATTCGTGTGCAGATTAAGCAGTCTTGAAATATAGGACAGGCTGGGCTTGGTGTCTCACTTCTGTAATCCTAGCACTTTGGGGGGCCAAGGTAGGCGGATCACTTGAGGTCAGCAGTTTGACATCAGCCTGGCCAACATGGTGAAACCCTGGCTCTACTAAAAATACACACAAAAAATGGCCGGACGTGGTGGCCCGTGGCTGTAATCCCAGCTACTCCAGAGGCTGAGGCAGGATAATCTTGAACGTCGGTGGCAGAGGTTACAGTGAGCCGAGGTCACGTCACTGCACTCCAGCCTGGGGAACAGAGCGAGGCTCCATCTCAAAAAAAAAAAAAAAAGATAGGACAAAGCTCACGAAAACAAATGCTTGCTGAATCTTCACAGAAAACTAGTTGAGCTGGTGCAGTGTCCAGGTCTGCTGGTCTTGGTGGACAGTTTCAAATGCAGCAGGAGGAAGTTACTTCATTTTCCATTCACAACTCTTTTGCTGCTTTATCAGACTTTTACTGAGCACCTGGGAGGAAGTTTTTTTTTTTTTTTTTAAACAGCTTTATTGAGGTCTAGTTTATATACCATTAAAATTGTAAGTATACAATTCAGTGATTTTTTTTTTCAATTCAGTGATTTTTGTGCTTTTTTTTTTTTTTCTTTGAGGCAGAGTTTCGCTCTTGTTGCTCAGGCTGGAGTACAGTGGCACAATCTCAGCTCACTGAGACCTCCGCCTCCCAGGTTCAAGCGATTCTCCAGCCTCAGCCTCTGGAGTAGCTGGGATTACAGGAGCCTGGCACCACACCCAGCTAATTTTTGTATTTTTAGTAGAAATGGAGTTTTGCCATGTTGGCCAGGTTGGTCTTGAACTCCTGACCTCAGGTGATCCGCCCACCTCAGCCTCCCAAAGTGTTGGGATTACAGGCATGAGCCACAACGCCCAGCCAATTTTTGTGCTTTTTAATAAATTTATAGTGTTGTGTAACCATTGATCACAATTCAGTTTTAGAGCATTTCCATTATCCCCCCAAATTCCCTTGTGCTAGTTAACACTTAATCCCTAATTTCAACTCCAGCCTTAGAGAACCACTAATTAAATGACTTTCTGTTTCTATATCCAAATGTTCCTTGACTTACGATGGGGTTATGTCCTGATAATCCTATTGTAGAGTCAAAAAGTCATAAATTGAACCATGGTTATGTTAAGGACTGTCTGTATTTACCCTTCTTAGACGTTTCATGGAATCATACAGTGTGTGGTGTTTTGGGGTGTGGCTTCCTTCCTCTAGCATAGTATTTTCAATGTTCTTCCATGTTGTAGCATGGATCAGTACCTTATTCCTTTTTTTTTTTTTTTTTTTTTTTGAGTCCAAGTCTCTCTCTGTTGCCCAAGCTGGAGTGCAGTGATGTGATCTCAGCTCACTGCAACCTATGCCCCCTGGGTCCAGGGAATTCTCCTACTCCAGCCTTCCCAGTAGCTGGAATTACAGGTGCCTGCTGTAACGCCAAGTGAATTTTTCTGTTTTTAGTAGAGTTGAGATTTCACCCTGTTGGCCAGGCTGGTCTCGAACTCCTGACCTCAAGTGATCTGCCTGCCTTGGCCTCCCAAAGTGCTGGTATTATAGGTGTGAGCTACTGCACCCCACCTGACTGGTGCTTTTTAAAAAATTAAAATATTCACTGTTGTTAAGTGACCCACTTATTTAAAATAATATTCCTAGTTCATTAACTTGGAATGGAAGTTTGGTGTGATAAAATGGCAAGGAGGCAGCTGACCTCTCCAGTGAAGCCAGAGTGTCTGCAGTAGAGAGTATTCTGGGAACCCCCCAGCCCTCTCAACAAAGTGAGACTCTGTCTAAAAAAAAAAAAAAAAAAAAAAAAAAAGTAGCTGCGCATGGTAGTGCATGCCTGTAGTCTCAGTTACTTGGTAGGCTGAGGTGGGAGGATCGTTTGAGCCTGGGAGATTGAGGCTGCAGTGAGCCATGATCACACCACCACACTCCAGCCTGGGTAACAGAGCAAGACCCTGTCTCAAAAAAAAAGAAAAGAAAAGAAAAGAAAGAACTCTACTAAAGCTAGTGCCCTTTTCATTTCGTGGGAATTATCATCTACTGCTTCCCATATAAGATGGTTCATTAACTTAATTAACTTCCCATATAAGATGGGAAGCAGTGGAAAGCCTTAGTGTGACCTAGTGTATGACATAGTGCTTCCAAGATGTGTCCACCAGAAGCTAAAGAGTAGATTCCTGTGCTTGGACAGGTGTGCTCTACTTGATTCACTAGTTTTAACTGACCTGGATTCGAATGACCGTTTATACGAAATCTCCTGAGATGCATCTCCCACCAAAATGTACATCAGGTTCATGATCTTGAGTTCCCTGACTGGAGAGACCATGTCGGTCACATTCTCTGTAGCAACCAGGCATGGTGCTAAGTGCACGGGAGCTCACAGTTAGCAAGAGCAGGCAGCCCTGGAAATCAGACCATTAACAGAGAGTGGCGAGCGCTGCAGTACAAAGAAGCTCAGAATGAGGAAACATTCAGGAAGGCTTCCTGGAGGAGGGAATACGTGAGCTAAGTCTTTTTTTTTTTTTTTTCTTTTGAGACTGAGTTTCGCTCTTGTTGCCCAGGCTGGAGTACAATGGCACGATCTCGGCTCACTGCAACCTCCGCCTCCCGGATTCATGTGATGCTCCTGCCTCAGCTTCCAGAGTAGCTGGGATTATAAGCATGTGCCACCACACCCAGCTCATTTTTTATATATATATTTTTAGTAGAAATGGGGTTTCACCATGTTGGCCAGGCTGGTCTTGAACTCCTGACCCCAGGTGATCCACCCGCCTTGGCCTCCCAAAGTGCTGGGATTATAAGTGTGAGCCACCGCACCCCGTCGAGATCTGTCTTGAATGACCAGTAGATACGTGCTCAGATCCAAACTGGAGGTGGAAAGGGCATATGGGGAGGGTGTTAAGTAGAACGGCCTTTGGCGAGGAAGGCATCATAGTGATCTAATTAAAAGACTAGCATCCACCTGGGTTTTCGTGCAGTGTTAGGTTAGTTGTGACCTGTGTGCCTCTGTGACACAGTACTGATGATGTAACCCAAACCTTGGGGACTGGATTTGTGCAGTTCGCCTGCATTCCATTCCTCTTAGGGCCCTGGTTTTATCTAGAGCTGGCTGGGCAGTTATTGACTTGTGCATTGGAACCAAGCAAACTAATAGCAATTGTTGAGTTGATTGCTGTATTTGCAGAAGATTCTTTTAAAGATAGAGGCTTTGGTTAATTACAGAGAACTCTCAACATACCCCAGAGTTTTTTTGTTTTTGTTTTTGTTTTTTTCTCTCTCTCTGAGACAGACTCCTGATCTAGGTCATTGTTGCTATGTGCCATGGTTTTGGTTTCTGTGGTATTTAGAGAGTTTTGGTGGACGTCCCAGCTTTCAGGAAGCCTTAAAATATGTGCCTATGAGGCTGGGTGCAGTGGTTCATTCCTGTAATCCCAGCACTTTGGGAGGCCAAGGCGGGCAGATCACCTGAGTTCAGGAGTTGGAGACCAGCCTGGCCGACATGGTGAAACCCCATCTCTACTAAAAATACAAACATTAGCCAGGCATGGTGGCAGGCGCCTGTATTCCCAGCTACATGGGAGGCTGAGGCAGGAGAATCGCTTGGACCTGGGAGGTGGACGTTGCAGTGAGCCGAGATTGTGCCATTGCACTCCAGCCTGGGCAACAAGAGCAAAACTCCATCTCAAAAAAAAAAAAAAAAAAAAAAAAAAGTGCCTCTGTGTACAGAGACTAACGTATGCACATCTATAATAATTAAGAGTGATATCTGCCCAGCAAAGAGGTTTGTTTCAATGTGGGGGAGTATTCTGGGATCTCTGGTTCAAGGTTAATCATTGATTTACCTACCCACTGGAAAAACATTTGTGGAACACACATTATATACCAGGTGCTGAGCTAGGTGCCAGGAATCCAGCAAAGATAAGATAGAAGGTGAAAACCAAGCAGTATGGTTGAGGGGAAGTATTAGATTTGTGATGCCTAATAGGCTCCCTTCTGTGCAGGGCCAGCTTTGGTCATTTGCCAGTGGTGGCCTACAATGCTGGGATCGATTAGTGATGTCTGTCATGGGCACCGAATACAGTGGAAAGGCATGAATGCTGTGGATTTGCTGATGCTGTGTTAGGGGTGTGTAGTGTAGACAGAATGACGAGTAAAGATTGAGTAAGGGAGCCAGAGGACTTTTATCTTAGAATAAAGGATGTTTGTCTTGAGGATATGGGGGATGGAGGAAACTACATTGGATCAGCTTGCGAGGATGGAGTTCAGGTACAGATGTCACTGCTTTTTATGCAGTTTTCAGGAGGTCACGTAAATGTCAGCCTCAGCTTCTTCAAGTGTAAAATGGAGTTAATAATACGTGCCTCATCTATATTAAAGTGTTGATGAGAAGAGTAAAATAATGGGTATGAAAATATTTTACTACCCACAGAGTGATAAACACCTGCAGTATTGTTACCATGGGTGTCGGGATGGGTGGAGCAGCAAATGCCCGAGGCCAGGCAAGACTGAGCCGGATGGTGGTGGCCTCAAGGCCTTTGCACTGGGCCTGTCTTTCCAGCCTGCTGCCCTTGTCATATCCAGCTCGTAATTCCAAGGCCACCTTCATTCAGCCCACAGAATCTAAGCCTGTCCTTGCCCCATCGCCACCTGCCATCTCATCCTGTCTTATTTTCTTCTAAGTTCTGATTAACTGAAATGGTCTGGTTAACTTATTTGTGTATCTCCTTTTGCTAGAAACATGCACATGAGTGAGGCAGAAACCTTGCCTGTCTCACTCCCACTGTCATCTCCTCAGAGCCTAGAACAGTGCCTGGCATGTGGGAGACATTCAGAATTTCTTAACTTTTGTTGTATGGATGAATGGAAAGGGCTCAGAAGTCCACAGACCCAGTTGGGCAGAGGCTCAGGAGCCCTGAGAAGATTGCTAAGATCAAGTGCAGTTGCTGTGACCTCATCTCTTTGTTCCTGAATCTCCTATTTCTTTGGTTATTGAGAAACAAATTCAATTAAATGCACAGTAATTGTAACTTAATTGAAAATTCCATCAACTCACAATCTGAGTTCACAATGTATTCTCTTACAACAGAATAAAGAACAAGAATCAGAATTCATATTATTATTATTTTTAGAGCATGTAATCTCATATAATCTCTTTAGAGCATGTAATCTCTTATATAAAGAATGAGAATCAGAATTCATATATTCTTTTTAGAGCATGTAACAGGCCATGAAATTACACAATGTTTCCAATTTGGCAGCCTGGTGAATTCAGTCTCCAAAAACATAATCTTGTTCCTTAAACTACATGTAATATGAATTAGAGTTAAAACTTGTGAATTGGATGCAATTAACATCCAACCGCTCCCCACACTGAACTGGTTTTTAACTTGTCCCCCCTCTGCACCCCCGCCAGCTGGCACCCGTCCCTGTTCCCATGTTCCTTGTGAATTGTTACTGTGCCAGTCTGATGCATATGGGCAGACTGTGCTGGGCATCCTGAGCTCTGTGAAATGAACATCAACACGGGAGGTGTGTGGAGTGGCGCAGGTCAGTTACCAAGCCTGCACATCCAGGTGTCTCCTGTCTGCCTTCACGCTGAGGTTTACACCTGGCGGCTTACTCACTTCCTGGAGTTGCTGGGGCCGCCCTAGTTGCTACTCCCTTTTCTGGGGGGACTGATGAGTCATTGGTTTTCTCACAGGGTCACCTGTCTGTGTGCCCAGTTTGAAGCCGTCCTGCAGCATGGCTTGAAGAGGAGTCGAGGATTGGCACTCACAGCGGCAGCGATCAAGCAGGCAGCGGGCTTTGCCAGCAAAACCGAAACAGGTACTGCTCTGCCTGGCTGTAGCTTGGAGGAGCTTGTCTTCCTTCTGCTCTTTTTCTTTTTCTTTATTTTTTAATAGTGGGCAGGGCAGTGATCGCGTGGGACTTGGTGGGGTGGTGTATGGGCACAGAAATCCATGTCTTAATAGTAGTCAAAACGTAATGGTGTTGTCTGGCATCTTAATTTAAATGAAGTCATCTTTTGTGCAGAATTCTCAGAGCCACATGGTACAGTCTCCTCTGGGTTCGGGGACCTGTAGCACACTGGTTTATTTCACCAGTGTGGCGTGCCAGTTGCTGGGAAATTAATAATCTGTTTTAATTTGATGCCTGAGGATAGCATGGCATTTCATAATTAATGTCTTCCACACCAGCAACAGAAACCCCAGAGGTTCTGTTATCATCCAATTTAATGTTGGAAAAACATTTCCATGTGAGTGACAAGCATAATGCTAAATAATAACTATTAATGCTTAGTACTTAGTGCAAGACTTGCACTTTGATGTAAATTAACTCATTCAGTTCGATAGCCCTGTGAGTAGTAGGGACTGTTATTACTGCCACTGTACAGATGAGGAAACTGTTCATAGTGATCTGCTTTGGAGCTGAACCTTGAAGTGGATCATGTCATGTAACAAATGTCCTGTGGTCTCCTCCTCCCCTGAGCTTTCAGTTCCAGCCCTGACCGCGGCTGCTGCTGGGAATCCCGGAATCTTTCTTATCACTATGTCAGTGTCGTTGCTGAGTAAAATGTGCTGTCTTTGGCTGGTTCCCCTTTCACAGCCAAAAGTTGGACCTTGTTGCATTTGGTGGCGGTGTGTGGAAATTCTCTGTTAACAGAATCCTTAGTCTTTCCCTCTCCTTCATGTTGCTGTATCATTCTTTCTTTTTTCTCAACCCTTCAATAGATCTTTTTATTTATTTACTTATTTATTTTTTAGAGTTGGGGTCTTGCTGTGTTGCCCAGGCTGAAGTGCAGTGGTGTGATCATGGCTCACCAAAGCCTGGAACTCCTAGGCTCAAGTGATCCCCTTGCCTGAGCCTCTGAAATAGCTAGGATTGCAGGCTTGCACCACCATGCCCGGCTGGTTTTTAAACTTTTATAGAGACGGAGATCTTGTTCTGTTGGCCAGGCTGGTCTCAAACTCCTAGGCTCAAGTGATCTTCCCACCTCAGCCTGCCAACTAGCTGGGATTACAAATGTGAGACACTGTGCCTGGCTCCAACAGTTCTTTTTTTTAAAAAAATTATTATTAAAATTATTTTATTGGTACATAATATTTGTACATATGTATGGGGTACCTGTGATTTTTTATTTTTTATTGAGATGGAGTCTTGCTCTTGTCGCCCAGGCTGGAGTGCAATGGCACCGTCTTGGCTCAATGCAACCTCCGCTTCCTGGGTTCAGGCGATTCTCCTGCCTCAGCCTCCCGAGTAGCTGGGATTACAGGTGCCCACCACCATGCCTGGCTAATTTTTGTATTTTTAGTAGAGACAGGTTTCACCATGTTGGCCAGGCTGGTCTCGAACCCCTGACCTTGTGATCTGCTCACTTCGGCCTTCCAAAGTGCTGGGATTATAGGTGTGAGCCACTGCGCCTGGCCTTGGTACTTGTGATATTTTGATACATGCCTAGAATGTGTAATCACTTTCAACAGATGTTTGCTTTTTTTTTTTCTTTCTTTGGGCAGTCTCCCGGGGCTAGGGTAAGTTCAGAGAGGCTCCTAGATCTTTGTTTCTTGTTTATTTCACCAGTTACTCGTTTGTAGAAATGAGTTGTTCAATAAACACACAGTTGTTCAATAAAATTATGTTCACTAAACAAATACATCTTGGTTGGAAGGAAGGGCATTATTCATTGCGTGCAGTACTGTATTTCATGGTTCCCGAGGTACCATATACCAGCATCACTCCAGCTTGCTACAGGGAAAGTGATTAATTTTTGAGGAACAAAGCAAAAATTAATGAAAAGTGACCCAGAGCTCTACACAGACTTGGCTTGCTGTCTTTGTAGCCACTGGAAACCCAAGTAGCCAGTACAGAATACAGTATGGAGAAATGAATTATTTTCCATTCCACTTGGGAAAGGAGAAAGAACCACTGCCGTTATTGGCGTTTGATGCATTTGATGGCATGACCTTGGAATTTGATTTTTTTTTTTTTTTTTTAGATGGAGCCTCACTCTGTTGCCCAGCCTGGAGTGCAGTGGCATGATCTCAGCTCACTGCAACCTCTGCCTCCCAGGTGCAAGTGATTCTCCAGCCTCAGCCACCTGAGTAGCTGGGACTATAGGTGTGTGCCACCATGTCTGGCTAATTTTTGTATTTTTAGTAGAGATGGAGTTTCACCATGTTGGCCAGGCTGGTCTCGAACTCCTGACTTCAGGTAATCTGCCCGCCTCGACCTCCCAAAGTGCTGGGATTACAGGCATGAGCCACCACGCCCGGCTGGAATTTGATGTTCTTTTAATCACTGATATATCATCGTCAGGTTATAGGTTGGCAGTCAATTACAAGGTGATCGGGGCCATTCAGAATATACCAGAGACACAGGTACTGTTGCTGAGCTGCCTGTAAAATTGAAGTCTAATCTTCCCTGTCTGTTCGGCAGCCTTGGGCATTGAGGATCTGACTTTGAAACACTGCCTTCCCTTGCTTTCTGCGATGCCATAGCCTCTTGGCACACTTTCTTCTTCTTTTCTGATCCTTGTTGGCATATCACTTCCATACCCTCAAATATTATTCATCCTTGGATTCATTGTTGGCTCTTGTTTCTATGCATACTGTTTGGATTCCTTGGTGAAGTTGCTCTGTATGTGCCTGTTATTCTTAGTCATACCCGCAGCCCAGAGCACTTCCTTGAACTCTGTCTCATGAATGTCTCTATTTGGCGTACAGCACGGGCTTGTCAGTCTCCAAAACTGAATTCTGATCTTCATCCATATGTGTTCCTGTGTTTCTTGCTTAGTAAATGGCTCTGCCTTTTACCCAGGTCCCCTGGACAGCTCTTGGGCTTCCTCCCAGCCTTCTCCTTCTCCCTCTTCTCTGCCCCAAAACCAGTCCCACAAAGAGCATTGTTTTCTGTCTCTCACATGGGTCCCTGAGCCACTCGCGGTTCCTCCATCCTCAGTGAATTCTCTTCTTTCTCCCCGACTTGTGTTTTCCTGCCTTCAGTCTTGATCAGCTCTGACCCACTTTGCACATCATGGAGTGGTCTTCTTTAATGACCATCCCACTCCCCCACTTATTCCCCGTAACCCCACTAACTTAAAGCTCTTCTGTGGGTCTCTTGTAGAATCGGGACAAAGTATCCAGTGCTTGATCTGGCTTCTTGGGCTCTCTTCCCTACTGGCTGTGTCTGTCTCTGTTCTACCTCTTATGCCGTGCTGTATGCCAGGGCTGACAGGCAGCGGCAGGTCCGACATCACAACTCTTTCATCCAGTTTGCAAATAAATGATGGCCTGAGTCCCACAAGCTCCCCTCCTGCCACGCCTCTGCCTTGGGACTCTTGAGACCTCTCCATAATTCAGCAGCTAAAGCACTAATGCCAGATCCTGTGTGGGGCAGGGCCTTCAGTGCCGCTGCCTGTGCTTTGCTTGGTGCCTCTCAGTAATGTAGATGATTCAGTTCTGTATTTTTTTTTTTTTTTTTGAGACAGTGTCTTGCTCTGTCGCCCAGGCTAGAGTGCAGTGGTGCGATCTCGGCTCACTGCAGCCTCTGCCTTCTGGGTTCAGGTGATTCTCGTGTCTTGGCCTCCTGAGTAGCTGGCACTACAGGTGTGTACCACCACGCTGCCTAATTTTTGTATTTTTGGTAGAGATGGGGTTTCCTCATGTTGGCTAGGCTGGTCTCGAACTCCTGGCCTCATGTGATCCACCTGCCTCAGCCTCCCAAAGTGCTGGGATTACAGGCGTTAGCCACTGTTCCTGGCCCAATCCTGTATTTTGAACAGCTCTCCTAGTTTCTATTGTCTTGAAACTCTTCAAGTCTGGCAGTTCTTTCCCTTCTGCTACCTTCCTTCCTTCCCCAGCTCTCACCCAAGCTCCTACTGGCGAAACTTCTATTCTCTCTTAAAAAAAAAAATATGGCCGGGCGTGGTGGCTCATGCCTGTAATCCCAGCACTTTGGGAGGCTGAGGCGGGCGGATCATGAGGTCAGGAAATCGAGACCATCCTAGCTAACACGGTGAAACCCATTTCTACTAAAAATACAAAAAATTAGCCAGGCGTGGTGGCGGGTGCCTATAGTCCCAGCTACTTGGGAGGCTGAGGCAGGAGAATGGTGTGAACCCGGGAGGCGGAGCTTGCAGTGAGCCGAGATCGCGCCACTGCACTCCAGCCTGGGCAACAGAGTGAGACTCCATCTCAAAACAAAACAAAGCAAAACGAACAAAATAAAAATTGGTAAAATATACATAATGAAATTTACCATTTCAGCCATTTGAAGTGTACAATTCAGTGTCAGTGTACTTAATGTACATTCACATGTCATACAGTAATCATTACCACCATTCATCTCAGAACCTTTCCATTTTTACAAACCAAAACTGTGTACTTGTTAAACACTAACTCACTCCCTCCACACCCCTGTCCCTGGCAGCCAGCATTCTACTTTCTGCCTCAGTGCATTCTACTACTTTAGGTTCCTTGTACCAATGGAATCATGCAATATTTGTTCTTTTTTGTCTGGCTTTATTTAGCATAACATCTTCAAGGATCGTCCGTGTTGTAGTATGTGTCAGAATTTCCTTCTTCTTCTTTTTTTTTTTTTGATGGAGCCTTGCTCTGTTGCCCAGTTTGCTGGAGTACAGTAAGTAGCGCTATCTCAGCTCACCACAACCTCCGCCTCCTGGGTTCAAGCGATTCTCCTGCCTCAGCCTCCCAAGTAGCTGAGATTATAGACACACGCCACCGTGCCCGGCTAATTTTAGTATTTTTAGTAGAGACGTGGTTTCACTATGTTGGCCAGGCTGGTCTCGAACCCCTGACCTTGTGATCCACCCACCTCGGCCTCCCAAAGTGCTGTGATTACAGGCATGAGCAACCGCGCCTGGCCCAGAATTTTCTTCTTTTTAAAGGCTGAACAATATTTTTGAGGGTATGTAGAGCCCATATTTTGTTTATTCCCATGACAGTTGGGTGTCTTCCACTTATGGGCTATTGTGAATGGTACTGCTGTGAATATGAAGATACAAATACTTGTTTTTTCCACTTTTAGTTCTTTTGGGGCATACACCCAGAAGGACAATGCTGGATCATATGATAATTCTATGTTTAATTATTTTTTAGAAACCATCAGAGGGTTTTCCATAGAGGCTATACCCTGTTGCATTCCCACTAGCAATGCACACGAGATTCATTTTCTCCACCATCCTTCCACGTCCTTGCCAACTCCACAGCCTTGCCAGTGCTGGGTTTTTATTTATTTTTTAAGATAGAATCTCACTTTGTCACCCAGGCTGGAGTGTGATCTTGGCTCACTGTAGCCTCCACCCCCCAGGTTCAAGTGATTCTCCTGCCTCAGCTTCCCAAGTAGCTGGGATTACAGGCATGCGCCACCATGCCTGGCTAATTTTTGCATTTTTAGTAGAGGCAGGGTTTCACCACGTTGGCCAGGCTGGTCTCGAGCTCCTGGCCTCAAGTGATCTGCCTGCCTTGGCCTCCCAAAGTGCTGGAAGTACAGGTGCGAGCCACTGTGCCCGGCCAATGCTGGCTTTTTAAATTAGAGAAAAGGTATACAGCTTTAATTGTATACATGGGGAGAACCAGAGAGTGATTACCACCCCCTTTTTTCATATATATATTATATATATATATATATATAGAATATATATATATAATATATATATAGAATATATATATAGAATATATATATAATATATATATATAGAATATATATATAGTATATATATAATATATATATATAGAATATATATATAATATATATATATAATATATATTATATATATATAGAATATATATATATATATGTAGAGTAATTTTATTATTTTTTTGTAGGGACAGTATCTTACTATCTTGCCCAGGCTGGTCTCAAATTCCTTGCCCTAAGTGATCCTCCCACCTTGGCCTCCCAAAGTGCTGGGATTACAGGCCTGAGCCACCGTGCCTGGCCTCCTTTTTTCTGTTTTCATAATTGCCATCCTAATGGGTGTGAAGTGGTGTCTCATGTGGTTTTGTTCTCTTCTCTTCTGAAGTTTCAGAATTGTTTTCAAAAAGCCATTCATGAGCTCCCTACATGGTTCAGCTGGACTGTGCCCCTCCTATAGTCCTGAGTTCTTCTTCCATCAAACCTATGTATGGAACTACCTGTTTTCTTTTTTCTTTTTTTTTTTTTGAGATGGAGTCTGATCTGTTGCCCATGCTGGAGTGCAGTGGTGCAATCTTGGCCCACTGCAGCCTATGCCTTCTGGGTTCAAGTGTTTCTCCTGCTTCAGCCTCCTGAGTAGCTGCGATTACAGGTGCACATCACCATGCCTGGCTAAGTTTTATATTTTTAGTAGAGACGGGGTTTCATCATATTGGGCAGGCTGGTCTCGAACTACTGACTTCAGGTGATCCGCCTGCCTTGGCCTCCCAAAGTGTTAGGATTACAGGCTCATCCTTGTAGCTCTAGTGTCTTGCAAGGTACCTGGCCACCTACACAGTAGAGGCCACCAAAGGACTGCATTCAAAATAACCACTTGAAGACCCTGACTTCAGAACATGCTGCTCATTTTCCCAGGAAGCCATACCCCTACTCTCAGTGGTCTGTACGCATCTTCAGTCAGTGGGAAGCGGTGGTAATATACCCACAACTGTAAAATGAGAGAGACCGACTTCCTTGATCTTCAGTGGGGATTTTTGAAAATGGTTGATTGCACTCAAAGCAGAATTTGTATTTTGCTTCATTGGATCACCTTGGGCAACAATTTCATTTCTGTAGAAAATTAATTTTGGAGGAAGCTGCATGTGCCAGGGGAGCCCTGGGTCCATCCTTTTTATGGTGAGGGGAAGTCCAGTTCCTCACTCGCCCATCCCTGCTTTCGGTTCCCTGTTGATGATTTTCTTTTGTATTCATGCACGTGCCAATCAGCTGCTTTTGGTAAGGGAAGCCTTGGAAGGATGTCTGCTAAAGGTGCAGAGAAAATGCAGAGCTCCATTCAAGGTGAAAAAAGTGGTTGACAACTGGCAGAAAGAAGCTGGCCTTAGGGAGGAAGTCAGAAGCCAGGGTGCTGTACCCGTTGGGCTGTGTGTTATCCTGGGTCACTGGATCATGGGGATGTCCACAGAGTCCCTCAGGGGTGGGTTCTTGACACCCAGGGTGGCATGGACCTGGGCCAGTGGCTATTTACTAAGGGGTATAAATGTGTCCCAGCATGTTAAGATCTAGTGGAGCTGGACTGATACCTATTGGCCGAATGTGACCTCTGCCTGTTTCAAAGGTGTTTAATCCTGATGTCTCATAAATTAAGACTCAGGCTTGTAATCCCAGCACTTTGGGAGGCCGAGGTGGGTGGATCACTTGAGGTCTGGAGTTCGAGACCAGCCTGGCCAACATGGTGAAACCCTGTCTACATTAAAAATACAAAAATTAGCTGGGCATGGTGGTAGGCACCTGTAATTCCAGCTACTTGGGAGGCTGAGGCAGGAGAATTGCTTGAATCCAGGAGGCGGAGGATGCAGTGAGCCGAGACCGTGCCCTGGCACTCCAGCCTGGGCGACAGAGCAAGACTCCACCTCAAAAAAAAAAAAAGGTAAAAAAGACTCAGTTTGGCCTCTGAGTTGTCAGTTTTTAGATCACAGTTATCCAGCCTGAGTTCCGTGGGTCCTTTGCTTTGCTCCTTTCAGAATGTAAATGACTCTTCAGCTCATGATGGGGTATGCCCCTAAAAGGAAGTGAGATACAAGTTTTAGAAGTCCGTCTTAGAAATTTCCCTTTTTTTTTTTTTTAAATAAGAGACAGGGTCTTGCTCTGTTGCCAGGCTAGAGTGCAGTGGTGCAATCATGGCTCTCTGCAGCCTTGAACTTCCTGGCTCAAGCGATCCTCCCACTTCGGCCTCTCAAGTAGCTGGGACTGCACACGCACGCCACCATGCCTGGTTAATTTATTTCCTACTCTTTAATAAAGGAGGTGGTATGCTGTAAACTCTTGTAGGATGTGGGTGTATTATGCTGAGCCCTGGTTCTGGAAGGCACTCTTGCGGCTAGATGGAAGTTAGTAGAGTGACAGAGCTCAGCCCCTTGTTGGCACTCTGCTCTGCCAATCCATTTGTGCCTTGTGGTCAGGCTGGTTCATTTTGGGATGTGACAGATTTGGGAGCACTTGTATTCACTGAATTCTCAGGCTGGCACATGAGCGAACTTGGTTTACCTTTGTTCCTGGCATGGCTGATACCATGTGTGGCTGATTCTGTTAGAGTGTGCCCTCACATTCATCCCTCTGTCTTCTTTGGCTTTGACAGAACCCAGATTTTGCTTGAGGCTGTGGTATGTACTCCTTTATCTCGGTGAGGGATTAAGCCAGTTTTGAGTTTTGTTCTTTGCTTTCTCTGCTCCCTTGTGATTTTCTGGGATTACTTGTTCTTTCCTGATAAAAGGGGCGATAAAGCTGGCTTCATCCCGTTCCCTTTCTTCCTGCTCAATTGTAAATGAGATGCCCAGAGTTAGGACAGTCCTCTGGGACAGCGAGGTCAAAAGGTTGGAGATTTTGGCCTGACATAGCCTTTGTATCTATCACTGGCCTATTTCCAGACTAGCCCAGCTCCGTGGGGTTGGATTTTCTTTGTGTGTGGGTTTTTTTCGTTTTGTTTTGTTTTTAGAGACAGGGCCTTGCTCTGTTAACTAGGCTGGAGTGCAGTGGTGCAATCATAGCTCACTACAGCCTCAAACTCCTGGGGTCCAGCCATCTTCCTGCCTCCGCCTCCCAAGTAGCTGGGACGACAGGTGTGTGCCGCCACACTCGGCTCCTTGTAGTTGGGTTTTCTGTTTCCTTTTTTTAGAGATGGGTTCTTACTATGTTGCCCAGGCTGGTCTTGGGTTTTCTGTGTTTTTCTTTCTTTCTTTTTTTTTTTTTTTTTTGAGACAGAGTCTTGCTCTGTTGCCCAGGCTGGAGTGCAGTGGCACCATCTCGGCTCACTGCCAGCTCCGCCTCCCGGATTCACGCCATTCTCCTGCCTCTGCCTCCCAAGTAGCTGGGACTACAGGTGCCCGCCACCACGCCCAGCTAATTTTTTGTATTTTTAGTAGAGATGGGGTTTCACCGTGTTAGCCAGGATGGTCTCGATCTCCTGACCTCGTGATCCACCTGCCTCGGCCTCCCAAAGTGCTGGGATTACAGGCGTGAGCCACCGCGCCCAGCGGGTTTTCTGTTTTGTTGTTGTTGTTGTTGTTGAGCAGTGCTTTGTTTGTTTTGGGGCAGTGTTGTCACATTGATGAGACACCCCTCACCCCGCATGGCTGTGGAGCACAGGTGTTGCTCAGCACCTGGTGTGTTCTTGGTCTTCTATAGATGATTGTCAGATGACTGAAGAACATGCCCTGTCTCACTGCGTTATTTCCTGTGGTTGCAAATGATAGAAAATTCTTTAGATTGATTTAAGAAAAAAAAGATGAAGGACATTTATTTATTGACTCAAGTAATTAAGAAATCATCTTGGAGTTGAGCTGGATTCAGGGGGCCTGCCTTTTCCCAGATCTGTCTCCATCTGTCGTCCCTCAGCACCGCTTCTCTGTGGTTGGGTGTCTTCCGGGTGGGGTCTCTCTACATGATGGGGTGGAAAATGGCCCCAAGTAGCTCCAGGTTTCCAGGATGATGAGAGATCCTACTTCTAGAACGGGGTCGGCACACTCCCTCCTTACGGGTCATATTATAGGGTTTGTGAGCCATGCGATCTCTATCACAGTGACTCAGCTCTGCCACTGGAGCAGAAACTCAGCCACAGACCATATGGGAGCAAATGGGTGTGGCTGCGTTCCAGGAACACTGTGCTTATAAAAACAGTTTGGAGGCCAAATTTGACTCCCAGGCCATTGTTTGCTGACCTCAGCTCCTGGAGGAGACAAGGCCTCTTTTCTGGTGGCTCTGGTAGAACTTGTGCGAAGGGACCCTGTGGTCCAGGGCTGAGACTGGGGTGAGGTTAGTGAGACACTCACTTTGGCCACAGAATCGAAGGCGGTACCAAAAAACTTATCAATCAAGATAAATACTATTTTTATGTAATATTAAAAAAAACGAAAGTTGCATATGCCATGGTTCCGGCCAGTTAATTGCCTGCCCTGGGTTAGCTGTCCACCCCTGCAGTAGGGGGAGGTTAGGATAGTGCTGAAGGATCCCAGTGGAATGTGTTTCCCAGAGGAAAGAGGGGTGCTCTTACTAGAAGAAAGGGAAAGGGACCAGGCTCAGTGGTTTACGCCTGTAATCCCAGTGCTTTGGGAGGCCGATGCTGGATGATCATTTGATTCTAGGAGTTCAAGACCAGCTTGAGTAACATAGTAAGACCCTCGTCTCTACAGAAAAAAAAAAAAAAAAAATTAGCCGTGTATGGTGGTGTACACCTGTAGTCCCAGCTACTCATGAGCCTGAGATGGGAAGATCGCTTGAGCCCAGGAGTTCAAGACTGCAGTGAACTATGATTGTGCCACTGTGCTCTAGCCTGGGCGACAGAGTGAGACCTTGTCCCCACCCCGCCCCTCAAAAACAAAACAAAACAAAACAAAACAAAAACCCCAAACAAGGAAAAGGAATGCTGTTTGGTGCACGTGTAGTAGTGATATTAATAGCTGGTTTTCATTGAGCACCAATTATATGCCAGGTATGTTAATAACTATGGCTAACATTTATTCACTGCATTTATTGGATACACTTTACATGTATTCCTATTTCTCATTTTTCCCTCATAGCAATCCATACACGTAGGTACTGTTCTCCCCACTGTACAGGTGAAGAAAGTAGAGGACAAAATAAGTTTCCCAAGGTCACACAGTGCCTGAACTAGAATTTGGGACAAGGTTTTTGTCTTCCTTGTGGTCCCCAAGGAATGAATTCTTGGGCATCGGTGATAGTTAAGGCTTGATAGAAACTTTCCCAAAAGCCTGGTGCTGTTAGTCATCCTCTGTTAACAGGTGTCCCGGGGCAGCTCTTCTCAACACCCCTTCCTGGCACTTGTTCTTGTTGGCATTCGGCTTTCAGGTGTTTGGAGAACCAGAAGCCCTTGCCCGCTTTTTGACTTAACCCCATGTTTCAAAGCAGATCAGTGTATATCCCTAAATTAAATTACGGACACCGCAGGCGCTAATTGGCAGGTGAGCTGCACTTTAAATAGACCACATTAATTCTGGCAGTGGAAGCAGAACCCTGCTGGGATAATTCTTATCATCATCAGCATCACCCTGACAAGCTTTAAAAGGATTCTGTAGCAGTAAGCAATTTGCAGAATTGAAAGGTGAAAACACACTTTAAAGCGTTCATGTAGATTCAAGGTCGGAGGGAGGTGACTGCATTTTTCAAGACAGGCTGCAGGTGAGAGTCACTTGACTGGAAATGTGATGGACGTACGGACAATGGTCTGGGGTATTTCGAAATACGTTGTTGGCCAGCTGGCCCAGGGCGTTGTTGTCGCCAGATTCCCCGTCCTGGTTTCTTGAGTGAGGCGGAGAATGGAAGGAAGTCTGTTTTGTACAGTTGTGTGGAGTAGACTGATGGGATGAGCTTGGGAAGTGGATTACTTTGACATTTAGGGATTGAGACACAAGATAGTCTCGAGGGACCTGCCCTCTTGCTGGTTTTTGTTATTCCTGGGAAGTTTATTCTAAATGATCCCAGTGATTGGCTTGATCCACAAATACTTATGCACACTCATACAGATGTATACATTTAGATGCTGCTAGCACAAAAAGGAACCCACGCGAATGCCCTCTGCTATGAAGGGAATTAATTATTAAGCAAATGCTGATTGGTCATCATGGACTGGGCACTGTGCTCGGTGCTTTCCTTCCCTTTCTTGTTACCCCAGTAACCCTGGGCGATTCTGCACTTTCGTGTTGATTTTATGGGAGAGGATTTTCAGGCTTAGCATGGTTGAGTGACTTGCTCAAGGTCATTTGGTTGAATGGACTTTTTCTCTGTTGTCCTGCCTGCTAGACTGGAAGCCCCTTAGGGACGAGTTCTTGTTGTCTCTAGCTGGTGACACATAGCCTAGTTCGGTTCACAGCTCCCAGGAAGAATGCAGTGGATCCTAGTGAAGTTGAACTGAAACATTAGAGTGAACTTAACTAGCCTGCCATGCAGTTTCTGGAGATGGGTGTACTTGCCTCCTTCTGGAAGGCAGGTTCAAAGCCTTTGTCACGTTTCAGAGGGGACTGTGAGCCTGTTTAGGTCCTAGATTGGAAGCCAGGTCTGACTGCAAAGACTCAGCTTCCCCTACTTGGAATATTAAACGGTTGTGAACGTGATCATTTTGAAGAAGGCCAAGTCCCCTCATTTTGCAGGGCAGTGTGATTTAGTGGTTTGCAGTGAGCTCTGGGGTCCCTTTCTGCCATACTGTTTACTAACTGTGTTGCTGGGCGAGTCGCTTCACTTGTCCTGGCTTCAGACCTTGTCTTTCACATGGCGATGGCCTTGGTTGTGATGATGTCAGATGTAAAGTGTTTACTGCAATAGCTGGTGCATAGTTAATGCTCAGTAAATAGTAGTTGCTGTTGTTGCTGCTGTTATTATTATTGCCAGCATGAAAAAATGTTAAAAGAGCCAATGTTAAGTGAAGAAAATTGATCACAAAATTATGTATACACTAGCATTACAACTATGAAAATATCTGGGGTTGGGCATGGTGGCTCCCGACTGTAATCCTAGCATTTTGGGAATCTCAGGCAAGAGGATCGCTTGAAGCCAGGAGTTTGGTACCAGCCTGCACAACATAGCAGAACCTCATCTCTACAAATAAATAAAAATTAAAAAATTAGCTGGGCATGGGGGTGCGTGCCTGTGTCTCAGCTACTCGGGAGGCCGAGACAGGAGGATCACTTGAGCCCAGGACGTTGAGGCTGCAGTGAGCTGTCCAGCCTGGGTGACAGAGGGAGAGGCCCTGTCTCAAAAATAAATAAATAATAATTAATTTAAAATGTATATAACAAATTTTAAAAATCTGTGTACATGTGGATAAAAAGTAGTGGGATGTGAGGAGATACAAGTAGTTGTAGGAATGACTGTCTTATGGATAAAAACAAACTTTCTTAGGTTTCCCATAACGCCTTAAATCTGTTCCTATCCTCAGACTGAGTAATTCGACATGTGGAAATCTTTCGTAAGGAACTAGGAATGAGGACAATTATTTATGTATAGGGGTGTTCTTTACTGTACAGAGGGAAAGTTGGCCATGTGCCATGCCCTTAGTAGTAGGGAAATAGTTATGTTTTACTGGAAAGCCATCAAAAATCATCTTTGAAAGACTTTTAATTGTAATAGGAAAATGTTCATGCTCTAGACAAGAAAATAAATGAATCAGGATACAAAATTACACATATAAATATGTATGCATATACACTCATACAATATGATGTGGTTTTATTTATTTTTTGAGACAGAGTGGAGTGTTGTGGCGTGATCTCGGCTCTCTGCAACCTCCGTCTCCTGGGTTCAAGCGATTCTCCTCCCTCAGCCTCCCAAGTAGCTGGGACTACAGGCGTGCGCCACCACACCCAGCTTTTTTGTATTTTTAGTAGAGACAGGGTTTCACCATTTTGGCCAGGATGGTCATCTCTTGACCTCGTGATCTGCCTGCCTTGGCCTCCCAAAGTGCTGGGATTACAGGGGTGAGCTACCGCGCCATCCTGTTTTTTTTGAGATAGAGTCTTGCTCTGTCGCCCAGGCTGGAGTACAGTGGTGCGATCTTGGCTCATTGCACCTTCTGCCTACCGGGTTCAAATGATTGTCCTGCCTCAGCCTCCCGTGTAGCTGGGATTACAGGCGCCTCCCACCATGCCTGGCTCATTATTGTATTTTTAGTAGAGATGGGGTTTCAGCATGTTGGCCAGGCTGATCTCGAACCCCTGACCTCAGATGATCCGCTCGCATCGGCCTCCCGGAGTGCTGAGATTACAGATATGAGCCACCGTGCCTGGCCTGATGTGTTCTTTTCTTCTGGCTGCTGTAACAAATTAATACACAGTTGGTGGCTTTTAAACCCTATAATTTATTCTCCCACAGTTCTGGAGGTCAGAAGTCACCAATCAGTTTCACTGGGCTAAAGTCAAGGTGACAGCAGGGCTGCTTCCTTCCAGAGGCTTCAGGGCTGAATCCGTTTCTGGCCCTTCCAGAGTCTGCTCGCTGCCCACCTTCCTTGGCTATGGCTGCCCCATTCTAGTCTTTGCTTCTCTGGCCACATCATGTCCTCCTCTTCTGTGTCAAGTTTCTCTCTGCCTGCCTCTTATGAAGATCTTGTGATTACGTCAGCCTCGCAGGGATTATGCAAGATAACCTCCCAATTTCCAGATCCTAACACAGTTGCATAGACTCTTTTACTATATAAGGTAATATTCAGAGAATTCTGGAGCTTAGGACGTCGATATCTTTGAGGATTATAATTCAGCCTACAGCAAATGTTGATTTTATTTTAAAAAAGAAAAGTGCAGTAAAAAAGACTGAAAACTCTTGAAAATGTCAATATTGGTCTTTTCTGGATGAGAGGTTTTAGAGTCATTTTTATTTTTGATATACTCTTCTGTATCTCCCACCTTTTTTTCTTATTTCATTATTGTTTTTGAGGCTGAGTCTTGTTCTGCCACCAGGCCGGAGTGCAGTGGTGCAATCTCAGCTCACTGCAACCTCCGCCTCCTGGGTTTAAGTGATTCTCCTGCCTCAGCCTGCCCGGTAGGTGGGATTACAGGTGTGCGCCACCATACCCAGCTAATTTTTGCATTTTTAGTAGAGATGGGGTTTTACTGTGTTGGCCAGGCTGGTCTTGAACTCCTAGCCTCAAGTGATCCACCACATCAGCCTCCCAAGTGCTGGGATTACAGGCATGAGCCACCGTTCCCAGCCTCAATTTTTATTTTAGATTCAGCGGGTACATGTGCAGGTTTGTTACCTGAGTACATTGCGTGATGCCGAGGTTTAGGGCACGATTGAACCCATCTCCCAGGCAGTGAACATAGTACCTGGTAGATAGTTTTTCCGTCTGTGCTCTCCTCCCTCTCTACTCTGTCTAGCAGTCCCCAGTGTCTGTTGTTGGCCATCTTTATGTCTGTGTGTACCCAGGGTTGAGCTTCCATTTGTAAGTGAGACTATCCAATATTTTGTTTTCTATTTCTGTGTAATTCGCTTAGGATAATGGCCTCCAGTCATCCATGTTGCTGCATAGGACACAATTTTGTTCTTTTTCATGGCTGCATAGTATTCCATTGTGTAAATGTACCACATTTTGTTTATCCAGTCCACTATTGATGGGTATCTGGGTTGATTCCATGTCTTTGGTGTTATCTCCTACCTTTTCCATGCTAAGGGGATACTCTGTTACAATCTCCAACTTCGCCTAGAGGCTTTGTGTGTTCCTCTCCCAGTGCTGAGTGCCCCAGGCTGAGTGCCAGGCGCCTGTGCCCTCTCTCCGTAGAGCCCGTGTTCTGGTACTACGTGAAGGAGGTCCTCAACAAGCACGAGCTGCAGCGCTTCTACTCCCTGCGCCACATCGCCTCAGACGTGGGCCGGGGCCGCGCCTGGCTGCGCTGTGCCCTCAACGAACACTCCCTGGAGCGCTACCTGCACATGCTCCTGGCCGACCGCTGCAGGCTGAGGTACGTGGCCGGGATGCGACCTGGGATGGGATGGAGCAAGAGGTGAAGATCTTGGAGTCTGGAATCAGACCACCTGGATTTTCATCCTAGTTCCCCGATCTGGGGGAAGTGGGCCTCCCTCTGACAGCTCCGGAGTGTTCTGCTGAGCTGTGGAGAAACTTGGGGGAGAATCATTGAGAGACTGCCTGTAAAGGGCTCGGCATGGCACTTGCATACAGCCAGCTTGGATGTGGAGAGAGCTGTTGTCTTAGGACATAGCTTCCTCTTCACTTTCTGGATTTTTTTTTTTTTTTTAAAGACAGGGTCTTGCTTTGTTGCCCAAGTTGGAGTGCAGTGGCATGAACATGGGTCTTTGCAGCCTGGACCTCCCTGGCTCAAGCAATCCTCCCACCTTAGCCTCCTGAGCAGCTAGGACCCTAAGTGTACGCCACCATGCCTGGCTAATTTAAAAAATTTTTTTGTAGCGATGGGGTCTCAGTGTGTTGCCCAGGCTGGTCTCGAACTCCTGGGTTCAAGTAATCTTCCCGCCTCAGCCTCCCAAAGTGCTGGGATTACAGGTATGAGCTACCATGCCAGGTGCAGAATTTTAATTTGGGATTCTTGCATTCATTCAATCCCAAACTGAAAAAAACATGGACATTTTACGTTGGGGAAGGAAGTCATTTTTTTTGTTTGTTTGTTTGTTTGTTTTTGAGACGGAGCCTCACTCTTTTGCCCAGGCTGGAGTGCACTGATGCTATCTGGGCTCACTGCAACCTCCGTCTCCTAGTTCGAGCGATTCTCCTGCCTCAGCCTCCTGAGTAGCTGGGATTACAGGCGTGTGCCACCATACCCAGCTAATTTTTTGTATTTTTAGTGGGTACGGGGTTTAATCATGTTGGCCAGGCTGGTCTCGAACTCCAGACCTCAGGTGATCTGCCCGCCTAGGCCTCCCAAAGTCCTGGGGTTACAGGCGTGAGCCACTGTGGCTGGCCGTGGCCATTAGTTTTGCTCTGAGAATGGTGGACTAGACATGTTGTTTTGTGTCCTTGAGTGATAAGGAGCGACACTGACGAATCCTGTTCTGGTTCCTTAAGTAACTTCCCCATCAGCAACGCCCAGATCGTCAACAGTGAAATTTCACTGAATTCCGTAAGTGGGCAGTTTGTGAGTAGTGTGGCGTGTTCCCTTGATTTTATATCTTGCCCTGTGTTCCCTAGTTCAGGTCTCCTCTTCTGCTTTATCTACTGCTGTGGTCACCTCTCTACTGGTAATGTCTCAGATCTTCTGGGATTGTGCACTGGGGCTCTTAAAAATACTCTTAAAGTTCTCTGTTGCCTGTGGCTCCTTGCTCAATTGTATGGCAAGACTCTATGGGTCCAAAATGGGAGTGCTTGGGAACCAGGAGGACTGACACTGATGACACCTGTGTACTGCTCACGGTCAGAGTTCGGAGGCTGAGAATGTCTGGATCTCTAGGGCATTAACCAGCTTTAGTTAAGGAAAACACACTCCTGTTTCTTTCTTTCCTTTTTTATGAGAAGAAGTCTCGCTTTTTTGCCTAGGCTGGAGTGTAGTGGCGTGACCTTGGCTCACTGTAACCTCTGCCTCCCGGCTTCAAGCGATTCTCCTGCCTCAGCCTCCCGAGTAGCTGGGTCTGCCAGCGCCTGCCACCATGCCTGGTTAATTTTTTGTATTTTTAGTAGAGATGGGGTTTCACCGTGTTAGCCAGGGTGGTCTTGATCTCCTGACCTCGTGATCCTCCCGCCTCGGCCTCCCGACGTGCTGGGATTACAGGCGTGAGTTACTGTGTCTGGCCTGCTCCTTTTTTTCGAAGTGAATTTCTGTGAAGCTCCTTCTAGCATATCATTTATGGGTAGTTCAGAGTTACATACTCAGTCTCAAAGTTGAAGTGACCAACAAGAAGAAGTGAGTCCAGCAGGTAAGAATCACAGTTGACCTTACCTGGATCACCAGCCACTTCCCCAGCTGGATGTTGGGAAAACACATTCATTTAGATGCACGAAAACAGGCTCAGATTTTTAAAGGATTATGATTTTAGGAATAAGGTGCAGTCAGAATGTCAGCTTGAGCATGTGGTTTGTACGTCTGCTAACATTTTCTGGGGAAGTATATTGGAAATGCGCCTCTTCTTTCTTTCTGTTAGTTTTATTCAGTCACTTCAGTGGCTAATTTTTCCAGTCTCTCACTCAACTACAGGTCATGTATCCCTGACTTTGCTTTAGCGAAATTGACTTTTTCCTTGATTAATTTAGAATTCAATGACCTGGCGGGAAAGTTATGGCATTGGGGATTTTTGGTTGCCATTACTTAACAGGAAGTCAGAGAGAGCTTGGAAGTTGGACTCGGGAGACCTGCTTTTAAGCCCTGGCTGGACCATTTATTGGCCAGATGACCTTGGACAGGCCCTGTAGGCTTCCTTGACACCCCTACCCCAACTGCCATCTAGATTTGTGGGGCATTTTTAGCCTTCTAGCCTTTTCCAAGGATAATGTGGGCTTTCAGGTCTGTAACCTAGGCAGGCATTATATTATTATTATTATTATTATTATTATTATTATTATTTTGAGGTGGAGTCTTGCTCTTTCGCCCAAGCTGGAGTACAGTGGCACGATCTCTGCTCACCAAGCCTCCAGGTTCAAGCGATTCTCCTGCCTCAGCCTCCCGAGTAGCTGGGATTACAAGCGCCTGCCACCATGCCTGGCTAATTTTTTATATTTTTAGTAGAGATGGGGTTTCACTGTGTTGGCCAGGCTGGTCTTGAACTCCTGACCTCAAGTGATCCTCCCCCCTGGCCTCCTAAAGTGCTGGGATTACAGGTGTGAGCCACCGTGCCTGGTCAAGGCAGGCATTATATTAAATGCCCTGGTTGATGAAGCCGTAGAGGCTCTGTAATTTCTGTCTGAAATGGTCTCTTCTTGTATTAGGCAAATCGGGCAAGCCCTGTTGGCAGGCTTGGATTTCCTGTCTGTCTCTTGGGGACGTTGCTTGAGTGGAAGTCACCCACCTGACAGCTCCCTTCTACTTTGCTGCTTTATAAATGCATTGACATATCATGTCTATTTTAGTACTCTAAAGCTGAGGGTCGGCAGGGGGACCAGTGAGGAAGTTGTAGGATGTAAGTGTTCAGTCTTCTGTTTGTAACCAGAAGCTTTAAACCAGCAGAGACCTCAGACAAATCATATCCCTCCTGGGGTGACCAGGTGCAGATCTTCCAGGGAGCCGTCTAATGGAATTTCCTGGTTAATGGACACAGAGAACCACTGCTAAGAACGATTTCCTTTTCTCTTTCAATCTGCAGCACTTTTTATGAAGACTGGTCTTTTGTGATGGATGAAGAAAGGTCCAGTATGCTTCCTACCATGGCAGCAGGTAAGCCTGGCCCAGACCAGGGTGCAGGGCCTTGTGACACTTGGCAGAGGGGCTGCCTTGGGGCAGTTCCACAGCGCCATGGAATGTTGTGATTCTTCTGTCCCTCAACAACTCAATGAGTCACTTGCTGCTGTCCTTCTTTTACTAGGACTGAATGTTGGTTTTTAAATTTTTATTTCTTTAAAGAGAGAGCCTCACTCTGTTGCCCAGGCTGGAGTGCAGTGATGCAACCTCGGCTCACTGCAACCTCCGCCTCCTGGGTTCAAGTCATTTTCCTGTCTCAACCTTCCGAGAAGCTGGGATTACGGGTGCCTGCCACCACGACCAGCTAATTTTTGTATTTTAATAGAGATAGAGTTTCGCTATGTTGGTCAGGCCGGTCTCGAAATCCTGGGCTCAAGTGATCCACCCGCCTTGGCCTCCCAAAGCATTGGGATTGCAGGTGTGAGCCACCATGCCCGACCACAGTGTTGGGTCCATTTATCTAGAATGTGAGACCCTGGCAGAGAAAGTGAAGATTTGAAGGTTTTTAGCTGGGCTTTGGAGATGTAATATACGTTGCGGGGAATTGGAGGTGGGAGACCTACCTTTGAATCCTGGCTTTACTCCTTGCTGCCTGGTGACCTGGGGCAGATGCCGTAAGCTTTGCTGCCTTTTCTTTCCTCTCTGTGAGGTGGAAATCATGCTGTCTCAGCAGTCATCTTCATAGGGCTGTGAGAGAATCATGTGAGATCAGGAGTCGCACACATGACGAGTCAACATGGAGAGACCCTGGGTTGATGTTAGTCGGTGGACTGTTACGTTGTTCGCCCTTTGACTCAAAGGGTGAAAGGTGGAATCAGCCGGACTGAAGTGGGCAACTTGCTTCCTCTTTCCAAGTTTTTTGTTGCCTCCTTTTTGTTTTTCCTTGAAAATTTATACTAAATCTCATATATCTGGGGTTGTTAGTCCTGTCCATTGATGAGAAAAAGAATTTGACCATAATTTCCTTTGTAGATCATAAGATGCCCAATGTAAGTTTCCACAGTAACGATGATGATGTTAACCAGTGCACATTTGATGGTTTATGGAGCTGAGTGTTTTGTGAGTGATTGCCTTTAATACTTACAATCCTGTGAGGAAGATAATATTGTCCCCATCTTACAGATAAGGTGACTGGAGTACAGGGAGATGCTAAGTTGCTGGACCAAGGTCTTTTTTTTTTTTTTTTTGAGACGGAGTTTCACTCTCGTTGCCCAGGCTGGAGTGCAATGGCGGGATCTTGGCTCACCACAACCTCTGCCTCCTGGGTTCAAGCGATTCTCCTGCTGCAGCCTCCCGAGTAGCTGGGATTATAGGCATGCACCACCACGCCCGGCTAATTTTGTATTTTTAGTAGATATGGGGTTTCTCCATGTTGGTCAGGCTGGTCTCGAACTCCTGACCTCAGGTGATCCGCCTGTCTCCGCCTTCCAAAGTGCCGGGATTACAGGTGTGAGCCACCGTGCCCAGCCTGGATCAAGGTCTTGTAGCTAGTAGGTGGCAGTGCCGGGATTCACCCCCAGGCAGCCTGATTCCGGAACTTGTGCCTTTACCTCCTCCCAGTTGACTTCTTATTCATATTCATCTTCCTGGCTGTTAGGGAGAGAACGTGGCATGACTCAACTCCCATGATAACGGATGTCTGCTGACCCCAGTTTCATGGGAGGTTTTTTTTTTTTGAGGCAGAGTCTTGCTTTGTCACCCAGGCTGGAGTGCAGTGGCGCGATTTTCGCTCCCTGCAACGTCCGCATGGGAGGTATTTTTATACCTATTTAAGATCAACCTGTCTCCTCTTCTGTACTCTGTTGTCTGCAGCTGTCTTCTCTTGTTGGTAGTATGACTGCCCATCAGCAAGCACTCCAGACTTTTCCCTTTTTTTGGGCAGGTCTGAACTCCATACTCTTTGCGATTAACATCGACAACAAGGATTTGAACGGGCAGAGTAAGTTTGCTCCCACCGTTTCAGACCTCTTAAAGGAGTCAACGCAGAACATGACCTCCTTGCTGAAGGAGTCCACGCAAGGAGTGAGCAGCCTGTTCAGGGAGATCACAGCCTCCTCTGCCGTCTCCATCCTCATCAAACCTGAACAGGAGACCGACCCCTTGCCTGTCGTGTCCAGAAATGTCAGTGCTGGTGAGTGGGAACGGGTGCTCGAGGCGGAGCAGAGGGAATCAGAATGTGGCGGATGGGGTGGACATATCTTGTCATCTGAAAGTCATTCCAAGGGGAATGGAGTCCAGTGCACTTGCGTTTTCCATTTGTGTTTCTGTTTCTCATCCTCATTCACTCTGAAAGGGCTCTGACGGCCTTACCTAGATGCGAGAATTGCCGGGTGGAAAAATGAACAGCTCAACCATAGCAAACGGAAAGTGAGGGTGTGAGAGACACCGGGAGCCAGATGAGGTTGATCCTCATTCATTCATTCCTTTATTTGTTCCTTCATCGTATTCTGTGTGTTAGGCGGTGAGCCGAATAGGAAAGACAGATTACCAGCAGGTAGCCTGCAGTCTCCTTTGGGATGGGTGTGGGTGGGTAGTTCATGACAAAATATATAATTTATGATCCTTAGGATAAAAGGGATGAAAGCCAAGCATAGACTGCTATGGGGAACATCTGCCATTGGTCTTGCCTCTGATTGGGGATGGCATTTAAGGCCTCAGGAGAGAGAGGAGTTGTCAGGTTTGACTCTAGGCTCTGGGGAAGCAAAAGAGTTGATTCAGGCCGGTCGTGGTGGCTCATGCCTATAATCCTAGCACTTTGGGAGGCCGAGGCAGGAGGATCGCTTGAGTTTAAGGGTTCTAGACCAGCCTGGGCAAAGTAGTGAGACCCTGTCTCAATTTTTTAACTTTTTCTTTTTTTTTTTTTTTGAGACAGAGTCTCACTCTATTGCCCGGGTTGGAGTGCAGTGGCATGATCTCAGCTCACTGCAACCTCCACTTCCCGGGTTCAAGCAATTCTCCTGCCTCAACCTCCTGAGTAGGTGGGACTATAGGCGTGTGCCAACATGCGTGGTTTCTTTTTGCATTTTTAGCAGAGACAGGGTTTCCCCATGTTGGCCAGGCTGGTCTTGAACTCCTGACCTCAGGTGATCTGCCCGCCCTGGCCTCTCAAAGTGCTAGGATTACAGGCGTGAGCCACTGTGCCCAGCCTGTTTTTAAAAAATTTTAATTAAAAAATTAAATATAAAAAAAGAAAGTTGATTCAGTTAAGATTAATTTGGTGAGAAGTTTTCAATACCCTTTGATTCCTTTGGGGCATTAAGATGTTACTACAGCAAAATTGGAAATTTTGTTGTAGTATGTATGTGTATATATGTAGAGACAGGGTCTTGCCATGTTACCCAGGCTGGTCTTGAACTCCTGGCCTCAAGTGATCCTCCTGCCTTGGCCTCCCAAAGTGCTGGGATTACAAGTGTGAGCCACTGCACCTGGTTGAAATTGGAAATTTTGGGCTTAAGTACTTAGTATTCTCAAATCTCTGAAACAAGGCAGTAACTGTGGCCATCCCTTTGGAATTATTCATGGTGAAAGTGCAGAGTCCCGTGGTGTCTTTGGTACACAGTGGCCTTGTCTGTCTTGCCCTGTGCTTCTCCAGCAGAGACCCTGCATGAACCTTGTAGGAGATAGGGCTGTTGACAGCTTTGTGTAACAGACACTGAAATTTCTACACCCACAGGAGTAGCAGTCCCACCCATTTTTGGAACTCTGCTTTTGAGGTGATCTCAGAGTTGTGCTATACCAGTGAGGCCTCACCGCATCACACATTGGTTTAGACAGATTGGATTTTTGGAATTGGCTCAAAGTGTCTTACATCCAAGTGTGATGATTAAAATAGGGGCACAAAGTGTCTTCTGTGAGTGCTGGTCACTAAGGCAAGCTTGATTTCTTTTTCAGTTAACATTTGCTATATAACAAGTGATTTAAAAATGTAGCGGCTTAAAACCACTGCAGTTCGTTACTTTTTTGTGTGGGTTGGCATGGTGGCTCTTCTGCTGGGCTCTTTCGGCTCACTCATGGGAGCTGGTGGTTAGATTGGAAGATCCAAGATGGCCCCATCCACGTGTCTGGAATCAGTGCTGGGGCAGCTCGGGTTCTACTCATAGCCTCTCATCCTCCAGTCGGCTGAACTGGCTTCTTTATATATGGGGTCAGGGCCACTGTCCAGGAAAGCAAAGGCAAAGCTGAGACCTTTTAACGCCTAGCTACTGGAACTCACACAGTGTTATTTCTGCCACTTTTTTTTTTTGGAGAAAGAGTCTCGCTCTGTCACCCAGACTGGAGTGCAATGGCGCAATCTTGGCTCACTGCAACCTCTGCCTCCCGTGTTCAAGAAATTCTCCTGCCTCAGCCTCGCAAGTAGCTGGGATTACCTGCCACCACGCCCAACTAATTTTTTTTTTTTTTGTATTTTTAATACAGACGGGGTTTCACCATGTTTGCCAGGCTGGTCTTGAACTCCTGACCTCAGGTGATCCACCCGCCTTGACCTCCCAAAGTGCTGGGATTATAGGCGTGAGCCACCGCGCCCGGCCCTTTCTGCCACATTCTTTTGGTAAAAGCAGGGCATGGTGGCTCATGCCTATAATCCCAGCAATTTAGGAGGCTGAGGTGGGAGTATTGCTTGAGGCCAGGAGTTTTGAGACTAGCCTGGGAAGCACAGCAAGACCTCATCTCTACAAATAATAATAAAATTAGCTGGGTGTTGTGGCATGCACCTGTAGTCCCAGCTACTCAGGTGGCTGAGGGCAGAGGATTGTTTGATCCCAGGAATTTGAGGTTACAGTGAGCTATGATTGCACCATTATACTCCAGCCTGGGCAATAGAGCGAGATGCCCCAACTCTTAAAAAAAAAAAAAAAAAAGCAGAGCACTACGCCAGCCAGATTCAAGAGGGTGCAGAAATAGACATCACCTCTGGCTGGGAGGAGCCACGAAGACCCATTGCAAAGGGGCATTGCACAGGAATGGCAGGAGTTTGAGGCTGCTCAACCCTTGACTACACCCCCCAGCTGGTTCTCCTGGTCTCATCTACCAGCTATGAGAATATTTTCCAAAGTGAAGCATTGAAGATCATTTTGGTAATGGTAGCATCCTTCGCATCAAAGTGACTGCTTAGAAGGAACAGTTTCAAGGTGTGCTCTGTGGTGTGTTTATTTAAATCAGAGGCAGAGGCCTGCATCCATTCTGCTCAATCTTCTGTACACAGATTTTCACTGAGGATTTTAAAAAGTCTGAATTCATGTTACAGTGTATTTCTCACTCGAATAGTATTTTCCATAACCTGGAGGTGAGTTGGTTCCATCATCCTTTTGTCTTGCCTCCTTTTTCTTATACTGTATCTTTTTTTTTTTTTGCCAGATGCCAAAAGCAAAAAGGAGCGGAAGAAGAAAAAGAAAGTGACCAACATAATCTCATTTGATGATGAGGAAGATGAGCAGAACTCTGGGGACGTGTTTAAAAAGACACCTGGGGCAGGGGAGAGCTCAGAGGACAACTCCGACCGCTCCTCTGTCAATATTATGTCCGCCTTTGAAAGCCCCTTCGGGCCTAACTCCAATGGAAGTCAGAGCAGCAACTCATGGAAAATTGATTCCCTGTCTTTGAACGGGGAGTTTGGGTACCAGAAGCTTGATGTGAAAAGCATCGATGATGAAGATGTGGATGAAAACGAAGATGACGTGTATGGAAACTCATCAGGAAGGAAGCACAGGGGCCACTCAGAGTCACCCGAGAAGTAAGTTCCCCTCACGCTTCTTTGTGTGTGTGTGTGTAAGGTGGAGTCTCACCGTCCCCCAGGCTGGAGTGCCGTGGCGTGATCTCAGCTCACTGCAACCTCCACCTCCCGGGTTCAAGCTATTCTCCTGCCTCAGCCTCCCGAGTAGCTGGGATTACAGGCACCTGTCACCATACCCAGCTAATTTTTGTATTTTTAGTAGAGATGGGGTTTCACCATATTGGCCAGGCTGGTCTCAAACTCCTGACCTCAAGTGATCTGCCTGCCTTGGCCTCCCAAATTGCTAGGTTTACAGGCATGAGCCACCACGCCCAGCCTCCCCTTGCACTTTTAATGAGGGGGTTAAGTTCACTGTTTTCTCTTTCTATGGTATTGGGTAAAATAGGTCTGCAAGCTTTATATTTGCCCAGGGTATCATTCATTCTTCAGGTGTTGATTTAGGAGTGTTATTTGGAAGGAGTATTATTTGCTCTTCCCCTGAGAACTGAAAGAGGGGAAGGGAGTACATTTGAGGGCACTTAATACAAAGTTAATGTCAGAATGTGTGCCTTGAAATTCTTGCTTTATACATACATCTGTCATTTTCATTTCACAGGGTTCACAGGGTTTCACAGTCTGATGAGACTGTGCCTGTTATTGTTATTTATTTTTACTCTGGATTTTCCTTGCATCTGACTTGCCACTAGCACAGGAAGCTCAGGACGAAGGCAGCGTTAGGAGAATAGTTGTGGTATGGTGACTTCTGTGTTTATCTGCAGGGGTGTGAATAGCCGTAACTTGCCTGCACCTGCTGCCTTAACAGTGGAGTTGGCCAGGTGCAGTGGCTCACACCTGTAATCCCAGCACTTTGGGACACTAAGGTGGGTGGATCACCTGAGGTCAGGAGTTCAAGACCAGCCTGACCAACATGGGGAAACCCCTTCTCTACTAAAAAAATACAAAATTAGCCAGGCATGGTGGTGCATGCCTGTAACTCCAGATACTTGGGATGCTGAGGCAGGAGAATCGCTTGAATATGGGAGGCGGAGCCAAGATGACGCCATTGCACTCCAGCCTGGGCAGCAAGAGAGAAGGTCCTTCTCAAAAAAAAGAAAAAATTCCCCAAATACCCCAAATAAGCTAGTTACCTCTTAGGCTTTGTGGTGCGCAGTGCCCTCCTAATCATGACTACTGCAAAATCCAGTCCATTAAAGTGTAAAATGAGGCCAGGTGCAGTGGTTCATGCCTGTAATCCCAGCACTTTGGGAGGCTGAGTTGGGAGGATTGCTTAAGGCCAGGAATTTGATACCAGCCTGGGCAACACAGCAAGACTCCGTCTCTACAAAAAAATAAAAAGTATAAAATGAATATGCAGAAATGTATCTTTCTATCTGACCTAAATCTTATGGTATTGTTTAGGCTGCAGTATACCCTTAGCCCTAAGATTTTCATTTTCATGTTGTTACAATATTAGGGTTTTCTTTTTTTCTGATGAGACTGTGCCTATTATTGTTTTTTATTTTTACTCTAGTCCTCATCTGCATGGATGCTTGTACTAGTAGTGTTACCTTATTGATCATCTGAGATATGCCAGGTGCTGCAGATGATTTATACACTGTATTGTAAGACGTCTAGCAGCCCTATGAGGTTCATGGGTATCACCTCCATTTTACAGACAGAAGAACAGGATTCCATAGAGAGGCAAGATTTGTGAAAGCCATTGGCTAAATTGAGATTCGGATTCAGGTATGCTGTAATCCAAAGCTTATACTGTCAGTTTTTTTGAGACAGAGTCTTGCTCTGTCGCCCAGGCTGGGGTGCAGTGGCGTGATCTCGGCTCACTGCAAACTCCGCCTCCCGGGTTCATGCCATTCTCCTGCCTCAGCCTCCCGAGTAGCTGGGACTGCAAGCGTCCGCCAGCACGCCTGGCTAATTTTTTGTATTTTTAGTAGAGACAGGGTTTCACCCTGTTAGCCGGGATGGTCTTGATCTCTGACCCCGTGATCCACCCGCCTCGGTCTCGCAAAGTGCTAGGATTACAGGCGTGAGCCACCGTGCCCAGCCTTTGTTTGTTTGTTTGTTTTGAGATGGAGTCTTGCTCTGTCACCCAGGCTGGAGTGCAATGGCGCCGTCTCGGGTCACTGCAACCTCTGCTTCCAGGGTTCAAGTGATTCTCCTGCCTCAGCCTCCCGAGTAGCTGGGATTACAGGTGCCCGCCACCACGCCCGGCTAATTTTTGTATTTTTGGTAGAGACAGGGTTTCACCATGTTGGCCAGGCTGGTCTCAAACTCCTGACCTCGTGATCTGCCCGCCTCGGCCTCCCAAAGTGCTGGGATTACAGGCATGAGCCACTGTGCCCAGCTATTCTGTCAAATGTTTTTCATGTTTCTACTTAATTATGAATATTGATTTGTTGATGTGATGGTTAATTTTGTGTGTCAACTTAAC
Organism: Pan troglodytes; assembly: GCF_028858775.2. NCBI lineage: Eukaryota > Metazoa > Chordata > Mammalia > Primates > Hominidae > Pan > Pan troglodytes. The sequence continues at coordinate 14,701,660 of NC_072416.2, forward strand.
TGGGCTGTGGGATGCCCAGATTGAATATTCTGCTTCTGGGTGGATCAGTGGGGATGTTTCTGGGTGAGGGAAGTGTTTGAATTGGTGCACTCAGTAAAGGCGATAGCCCTCCCCAGTGTGGGTGGACCTCATCCAATCCATTGAAGACCTGAACAGAACAACAAGTGAAGGCAGGGAGGGATTCTTTCCTTTCCGCCTGCTAGCTTCAGCTGGGACATGGGTTTTTGGCCCTGGGCCAGGGACTCCCACTATCTGCTCTCCTGGTTCTCAGGCTTCAGACTTGGACTTCACCACACCACCAGCTTTCCTGTCACCACACCACCAGCTTTCCTGTCACCACACCACCACCTTTCCTGGGTCTTCAGCTTGTGGACTGCGGATCATGGGACTTCTTGGTCCCTGCAGTTGTGTGGAGCAGTTCCTCAATATAAACCTGTATTTGTATCTCTCTGTCTCTCTCTCTCCAGCCACACACCCCTTGGTTCCATTTCTCCGCAGAACCGTGGCTAACGCAGTTGCCTTTCAGTCAGATCAACATATTATGACTTGTGAAATGTTTCCCCTTTTGTTGGGTATTTATGCTGATGGTTTTTGTTTTTGCTTTTTGTTATCAGCGGATCTCAAATGAATATTTTCACACGCAAGATTTTTTTCCTACGAGTGAACTGTTTGTTAGGGCAGCTTTTCAGCAGCCTTGTTCTTGCTCATAGGGTATGAATGTTTTTGTACCTGGCATCCAAGTCTTGTGACCTGCTGTGTTATTCAGGGCTTTCTAGAGAAACAGAACCAGTGGGGTGGGGCTGAGGCGGACATTCTGTGTGTGGATGTGTATAGTTCCTTCTCTGTCCTGCTCTATTTTTTGTCAATTTCTACCTCTATCTGTACCTCTAACTCCATTTCTATCTCTGTTTCTGTGTCTCTGTTTCCTTTCTTTTTTTTTTTTTTTTTCTGAGATGGAGTCTTGCTTTGTCACCCAGGCTGGAGTACAGTGGTACGATCTCAGCTCACTGCAACCTTTTTCTCCTGGGTTTAAGTGATTCTTGTGTCTCAGCCTCTCGAGTAGCTGGGATTACAGGTACCTACCACACCCGGCTAACTTTTGTGATTTTAGTAGAGATGGGGTTTTACCCTGTTGGCCAGGCTGGTCTCAAACTCCTGACCTCAAATGATCCACCCACCTCAGCCTCCCAGAGTGCTGGGATTACAGGCATAAGCCACCACGCCTGGTCTTATCTTGATTTATTTTAAGGAATTGGCTCATGTGATTGTGGGGCTGGGAAGTCCAAAATCCACAGGTTAGGTGTGTGGACTGGAGACCCAGGGAAGAGTTGCAGTTCAGGTCCAGAGGCAATTTGCTGGCAGAATTTCTTCTTCCTTTGGAAGGTCTGTCTTTTTCCTATCGAGGCCTTGCACTGCTTGCATGAAGCCCACCCACATTATGCAGCGTAATCTGGTTCACCCAAAATCTACTGATTTAAATGTTAATCTCATCTAATAGAAACAGCTAGAATAATGTTTGACCAAATACCTGGGTATTGTGGCCCAGCAAAATTGACACATACAATTAACCCACACAAGTGCCTTTATTCTTTTTTTTCTGGAACAGAGTCTTACTCCATGGCCCCGGCTGTAGTGCAGTGGTGCGATCTCAGTTCACTGCAACCTCTGCTCCCAGGTTTAAGCGATTCTCCTGCCTCAGCCTCCAGAGTAGGTGGGACTACAGGAGTGTGCCACTATACCCGGCTAATTTTTGTATTTTTAATAGAGATGGGGTTTCACCATGTTGGCCAGGCCTGTATTGAACTCCTGAGCTCAAGTGATCCACCTGCTTCAGCCTGCCAAAGTGCTGGGATTGCAGGCATGAGCCTCTGCACCTGGCCATGTGCCTTTACTTTGTAATCTGGGCCTTTGAGGAGATGCTGCTTGCTGATGCCACTGAGTGTAGCCCCATGGGTGAGGCTGGTGTGTGAGCCAAGGCAGCCCCCAGCATTGTGTGTAAATGCCCAACACAGTGCAGGGTGACCTTCACTTGGCCTGGGCCCTCTGAAGCCAGAGGGCCTCCTGCAGACTCTGGACAGCTCTCCCTGGCATTAAGAGGGATCTTGATTGACCCTTCCACAGAGCAGCCTGGGGAAGACACAGCGGAGTGATGGGATGGCCTGCTGAGTAATGCTTTGATTTTGATTCTAAGCTAGTGTTCACAGGGAAGGTTGAGGGGGCTGGTGCACAGCAGATGTGTGAGGGGAATGTAGCCAGACCAGGAGAAGCTCACTGTGGATTGCCACAGTGTCTGGCAGAGTCTGCTGCCCTGTTGTCTTTAAGATCCTCTATTGATCAAAGTTAGGCTTACTCGTTGGTTTACTGGTCATTAACCCATTCTTTGATGTCTGAAGAAGTCTTGTTTCGTCTGCCTCTGTATTTATCATAAGTATTAGCTTTGCATTTTGTATTTTTCTTTACAAGGGATAGTATTTTTATTACGGTCAGGGTTTGTTCTTTCGTTCTTTTTTTGTTTTGTTTTGTTTCTTTGTTTGTTTTTTTGAGACAGGTCTTGCTCTGTCATCCAGGCTGGAGTGCAGTGGCCTGATCACACCCTCAACTCAGGGAACTCCTAGTGTCAAGTGATCTCCCTGCCTCAGCCTCCCGAGTAGCTAGGACTATAGGTGCATGCCACCACGCCCAGCTAATTTTTTATAGAACTGGGGTCTCAAGGCATTGCCCAGGTTGGTCTTGACTTCCTGGCCTGAAGTGATCCTCCTATGTTGGCCTCCCTGAGTGCTGGGATTACAGGCATGGGTCACTGAGCCAGGCCCAGATGGGGCTTTTTAAATCACTTTATATGTGCTCTATGATACCGGTAGGGAAGTAGGGGGAAACATAATTCAGAAAGGACTACAAACATATGCTGCGTCTCGCTATTCTGCATCTCACTAGCAGTTAAGCAAATGCAAAGTGAAACAAGACTCCATATTTTGCCCATCGTATTTGCGGAGACCTTGGGTTGGCGCCCTGGTGGAAGGGAAAGATCTTGCTGTCAGTGAGTCCTCAGTTCCTGGCACATCCCATAGCATCCACTTGGTGTCTGTGGGATGAATGAGGCTGCAGGGATGGTGCACAGGGGCTGGCCTCATAGACAGCTGGAAGCAGTTGAGCTGGGAGCAGTTGATAGCCATGGGGGAAAGCAGTTTGACAAACTGGCATGAACTTAAGGATGTTTATCCCACTTCGTTTAGCAGTCCCAGTGCGAGAAGCAGCCCAGAGAACATACCCTCGATTCAGGGAAAAGTTGCTACATCTAGATACCAAAGTCCTTATTCAGAGAAGCAGAACACTGGAGTTGACCTAAATGTGCAGCCACAGGGGGACGATTAACAGCAGAAGATTTTATAGTTTAAGCCTTGACATTTTAACATTTAGGATCTCAAACATCTCAAATGATGTTTAAGAGTATCTAGTGTTATGAAGCTGAGCTAATGAGTACATATATACATACATATACATATATATATATATATGTATTTTTTTTTTTTTTTTTTGAGCTGGGTTCTCGCTCTGTCACCCAGGCTGGAGTACAGTGGCGCAATCTCGGCTCACTGCAATCCCTGCCTCCTGTGTTCAAGCAATTCTCCTGCCTCAGCCTCCCAAGTAGCTGGGATTATAGGTGACCACCACCACTCCCGGTTAATTTTTTGTATTTTTAGTAGAGATGGGGTTTCACCATGTTGGCCAGGCTGGTCTCAAAACTCCTGACCTCAGGTGATCTGCCCACCTTGGCGTCCCAAAGTGCTGGGATTACAGGTGTGAGCCATCATGCCTGGCCTAATGAGTTAATATTGAATGGAAAAAACAAGATAAAAAACTCAACATTTTGCTTCATTACAACTGTGTAAAGAATAGTCCGCACAGCAGGAAAGAAAAAAAGACATGTGGGAAACTGAGTCTGACACAGTAATGTTTTGGATAATGTGGCTGTTGGGTGGTTTATTTTTTCTCTCTCTTCTTTTGGGCATTTTCTAAGTTTTCAAATAACATGTGTTAATTGTCTTGCTGAGGAGCAACAGTTGTAATAATGAGTGGTTTTAAGCCAATCAAGGCACCAGATACTGAGGCAGTCTCAGCTTCAGGAATCTTTAATGTCACTCATTTTGAGGCAGTAGCCCTTGGGGCCCACTGGTGTTTTTTTTTTTTGTTTTTTTGTGTTTTTTTTGAGATGGAGTCTCGCTCTGTCACCCAGGCTGGAGTGCAGTGGCGGGATCTCAGATCACTGCAACCTCCGCCTCTCGAGTTCAAGTGATTCTCCTGCCTCAGCCTCCCAAGTAGCTGGGATTACAAGCACCCACCACCACGCCCTGCTAAGTTTTGTATTTTTAGTAGAGACGGGGTTTCACCATGTTGGCCAGGCTGGTCTTGAACTCCTGACCTCAGGTGATCTACCCGCCACGGCCTCCCAAAGTGTTGGGATTACAGGTGTGAGCCACAGCAACCGGCCTGGGTTTTTTTGTTTTTTGTTTTGTTTTTTCTCTGTGGCCCAGGCTGGAGGAAGTGGTATGCTCTCAGCTCACTGCAGCCCTCGACCTCCCAGGCTCAAGGGATCCTCCCACCTCAGCCCCTCCAGTAGCTGGGTCTACAGGTGTGCAATACCATACCTGGCTAATTTTTAAATTTTTTGTAGAGACAGGGCTCGAACTCCTGGGCTCAAGTGATCCTTCTGCCTCGGCCTCCCAAAGTACCGGAATTATAAATGTGAGCCACTGGCCTGGCCAGCAGTCTTTAATGTAACTCATTTTGAGGCGGTGGTCCTTGGGGCTCACTTCTCGGGTTTGGAACCTCATCCTCTTGGGGCCTGGCTTCACCTTGTACTTGCATATGTTGTGGGGAAGGGTCAAGAATTATCTTAGAAAGCAGCAGAACATCGCACCTGCCCTGAGGCAGTGGAGTGGCCTAGAAAGGACTGTCTGCTTTTGCTGCCTTCTCCTGAAAGGGCGCCCCTGACCACCTCTGGGTGCCGGCTCCGTGGTCACCAGTGGCCAGGTCAGAGCCTCAGGAGGGCGCCTCTTGACAGATTCCAGAGGCACAGCCAAGGTCATCTGGTTCTCCGCCCAGGTTGGGCTCGCTGCCAGGACAGTCGCAGGAGCGGCTCTTCTTTTGCCCCCACCCTGCTGTCTGAAAGCCTCATTGTGGTATGGGCATGGTTGAATGATCCATCTTGCAAAATTCTGCTAGGATTATTTCCTCCTGTGCTTCTCGCTCTGTGCCAGATGTCTGGCCAAAAGCTAGAGAGGGCTGAAAGGAGACTTCTACCTGACAAGCCTCTAAAATAGGAGCTGGCAATCCCTGCCTGCGGACCAAACCCGCCCCCAAGCAGTGAACAGTTGTTACATTTTTAAAGAGTTATTAAGAGACACCAAGAAAGAAGACTGTGTCACGAAGCCTGAAATATGTACTCTCTGGTCTATTACAGAAAATATTTGTTGATTTTAGAGTAGCTCTAACGTAAAGACAAACTATATTAAGTAATGTCACTTGTGGGCAGGAGACGACTCGGTGCACTTGAGTTTGGAAGACCTGGGCTCCAGTCCCACAGCCTTGGTTCTGTTGCTTAGTGCTGATGGCCTTGGACAAGCCACACACTTTTTCTTCTTTTGCGTCCCTTCCCTTTGTCTGCCCCCGCACTTCCCTTCTTAAGTAGGTATGATTATGATCTGCTTTGGTCTTCTTTATCTACTGAGACACAGTATGATGTTTAAACCTTACAGTACAGCTGGCTCTCTGCATCCATGGACTCTGCATCCGTGAGTTCCGCATCTATGGTTTCAACCAACTGTGGATCAAAAATATTACCAAAAAAAAACAATAAAAATAATACAATAAAAATACAGTATAACAATTATTTACATAGCATTTGGATTGTATTAGGTATCATAAGCAATCTAGAGATGATGTAAAGTACATATGTGGGAGGGTGTGCTTATGCAAATACTACACCGTTTTACATCAGGGACTTCAGGCTAGGCGAGGTGGCTTATGCCTGTAATCCTAGCACTTGGGGAGGCTGAAGCAGGAGGACCGCTTGAGGCTAGGATTTTGAGACCAGCCTGGACAACATAGGGAGACCCTGTTTTCACAAAAAAACAAAACAAAACAAAAAATTAGCCGGGTATGGTGGCTCACACCTGTAGTCCAAACTCCTCGGGAGGCTGAGGCAGGAGGCTCTGCCAAATCCCAAGAGCTCAAGGTTGCAGTGAACTATGATTGTGCCACTGTACTCCAGTGTGGACAACAGAGCAAGACTCCAACTCTAAAACAAAACGAGGGACTTTGAGCATCCTCAGATTTGCAGGGGTTTTTTGAAACGGTTGATACAGATGTAATGCAGATACTGGGGGACGGCTATACTGCAAAAATACCTCCAGGTATTTATTAACATTTCTTGATTGCTCAGAGGCAAGTGCTGCAGGGGCAATTACTCCCAAACAAACCCAACCACACCGCCTGGCGTTTCTAAGATGGCACGCATTAGAGATTTGTACTTTGTGGGTAAGGTGACAGTATAACAGATCATATGAGTATGGTTAATAATTGAGCCGACCCCCTTTCTTGGAAGGGACCCAGACGTGACTGGTCTGATTCTGTCCTTTTACCCACGAGGGGCTCAGATGCAGCGAGGCGGAGCAACACTAGCCCTAGGTCAGGTGGCTGCTGTCATTTCGGAACGTGGAGCAGATGGCCTGTGATGCATGTGCTGTCCCCTTCCCCAAGCCTTTGTCCCTCCTCTTCACTCGGTGGCTTGGGCTTCCTCCAGCTCCCCTCCTCAAGCCCTGCTTCTTCCAGGCAGCCTTCCATGACCTTCCTGGAATGAGCTTCCTCCACAATCTGAGATGCCATTTACAGCTTCTTGCAGGATTATTTGGTTCATGTTCATGCCCCCCAACAGACTGCAGGCTCCCTCAGGGCAGGATCAACAGTATTCACTGGCTCTTTTGCCACCAGTAGGGAGCACAGTGCCTGGCATATAATAGGTGCTCAGTAAACACTGGTTGAGAGAACAAATGCAAGAGGTCTGGATCTGGACTCCACGCTCTACCTCCCGGCCCACACCTCCTTCTGTTCTCAGCCCTGCCTTGGCCTGGTTAGTTCTCAGGAGGGTGCTGTGGATGCTTGTTGGTGAGTCATGCGGCCTCTGGTCTCTTTGGCCTGTCCTGCAGCTGTATTCTTTCACCTTAGGCCACTGGAAGGGAACACCTGCCTCTCCCAGATGAACAGCTGGGCTCCGCTGAAGGTGCTGCACAATGACTCCGACATCCTCTTCCCTGTCAGTGGCGTGGGCTCCTACAGCCCAGCAGGTGGGTGTCTCCCGATTACTCCTTTCCTCCAATAAGAGCTTTGGCTTTGAGAACCAGCAGGAATGTCTGAGTTCCCTGGACAGGTAGGAATGGGAGCCGGGAGGCGCGGGAGTCGGGGTGTGGTTCAGGGCCAGGGGGAGCTCACTGAGATGCAGAAGTGAGAGAGGGCTTGGCTTCTCTCCCTGAACCTGGGTATCCTGAGGTGCTCTCCGTGGAGTGAGTGTTGGGCTGAACCAGCTGGCAAGTCACCAGGGCCTGCAGGCCTGTTTTTCTCCCTTACCAGTGGCCCGTTGAACTTGGTCGTTTAAAAGCTGACCACAAATAGTGACGACGATTTTGCCTCTTTGGAGATGCAAGAAGGTAACTGAACCCCTGTCTGTAAAGGCCCTGCCACCCTGTGCAGAAAAGTGCTTGGGGATCAGGAAGTAGCTTGGTTAAAAGCTGTTTCTGGGCTGGGTGCGATATCTCATGCCTGTAATCCCAGCACTTTGTGAAGCCGAGGCGGGTGGATCACCTGAGGTCAGGAGTTTGAGACCAGCCTGGCCAACATGGTGAAGCCCTGTCTCTACTAAAAATACAAAAATTAGCTGGGTATGGTGGTGTGTGCCTGTAGTCCCAGCTACTCACGAGGCTGAGGCAGGAGAATTGCTTGAACCCGGGAGGTGGAGGTTGCAGTGAGCCGATATCGTGGCACTGTACACCACCCTGTGTGACAGTGAGACTCTGTCTCAAAATAAATAAATAAATAAATAAATAAATAAATAAACAAATATGTCTCTGGTATGGGTAAGCATTTTTCCACCATTCCACACGGTTGAGCACGTGCCCATGTGGTTTGTTATTGTTTTCTTTAGTGCAGGTCATGGGGAGGACGTGGTTGATCCCAGCTAGCCCGTGGGGTGCAGTGTAATGCAGCTGGCACAGCATCTGGCTCAGAGAAGTGCCCAGTTGCTGTCCCTGCCCCCAGAACACCGCTGGGTCAGAGAAGACTTGGCCCAACCTTCTTAGGCGCCTCCTCGTTTTCTTAGGAAGCGAATGTGCCTTCTCTGGGCCCAGATTTAGGAAATTATGACTGGAGCCCACTAATCACTCAGGAAGCTGTTGAAATTCTGAACTGGGGTGTAGACTCTTCCTGTCACTTGGCAGGGAGCATAAACCTACTCAAACTAGCTGAAGCACAGAGGCAGGGCGGGGACAGTCACTGGCAGCAGGACGGGGCCAGTCAGATGCAGTACTAGCTCTAGAAAGTTGAGTAAGCCTGAGTGCATTACTGCTCTGAGCGTCAGCATTCCTGGCTGTTAAATGAGGCTGAGTGCTTCCTGTCTGTCAGTTGCTGTGTCCTCATCTGGAAAATGGGGATGACAGTGACAATGAGAGCCAGCATTTGCAAAGCCAAAGGAGCCCTGCACTGCAGTGTGGCTGACCCTGATGAACTCATCTGCTCTTCAGCACAGTCCTGTGAGAGTGGGGGGTGTGATTATATCAGCTACCTTTGAGATCCACAGTGAAGGCGCCCTGAGTTAATCTGGGGAAGGTGCCAGGCACATGCCAAGGCCCCTGGTGAGAGCTTCAGGGACATCTTGTCCATGGCCCAGGAGCTGGGGCGTTGGCATGGAGGGGGCTTTCTTGACTTGGTGGGGTGCTGTCATCTTTCTTATGTGGCCTCCCTCCACTTCCTGATGGGGGTCTGCCCACCTCTTCTTTTCCTAGTCCATCTTTTTTTTTTTTTTTTTTTTTTTTGAGGTGGAGTCTCACTCTGTCACCCAGGCTGGAGTGCAATGGCATGATCTTGGCTCACTGCAACCTCCGCCTTCTGGGTTCAAGCGATTCTCCTGCCTCAGCTTCCAGATTAGCTGGGATTACAGGCATGCACCACCATGCCCGGCTAAATTCTTTTTGTATTTTTAGTAGAGATGGCGTTTCACCATGTTGGCCAGACTGATCTCAAACTCGTGACCTCACGTGATCCACCTCCTTGGCCTCCCAAAGTTGCTGGGATTATAGGCGTGAGCCACCGTGCCTGGCCTTTTCTAGTCCGTCTTTGCTCCGTGTTCATTCTCATGCCCTCCTTGGCCCATACCATGCCTCAGTCACATGACCTTCCATACCAACTGGAATTTCTCATGGGTCTCAGTTGAGGTCCCCTAAAAGTGACAATCTCGTAGGCCTAGCTCATGTTTGCAGGCCAGGCCACCGAAGTCCTGCATTTCTAGACCATCCATGGTCCAAATAGCCAAAGGTTACGGGGTTGGTGACCTTGCTGATGCCTGTTCAGCAGCAGTGTAGATGCAGGCAGGTCATCTGAGGAGGGGCAGGGGCTGGGAGAGAGCAGGTGGTCCCAGGATGTGTCTAGGACCCCTGGGGAGTTTTGAATGTGTGTTCACAGGCTCTGTCTCATGAACCAATTTCCTGCTCACCCTGTCCCGTTCCCCATGGAGGGGTCTTGTAGTTGGGTTCTTGAATTATTGTGGAACCGTGAGGTGCTTGCAGTAGGTGGTCTGATTGTTTTGGCAGCTCCTTTGCCGCTTAGCTGGGCCCCCTGAACCATCAGACATACGGGTCAGCTCCTTTGCCGCTTAGCTGGGCCGCCTGAACCATCAGACATCCGGGTCTCCTTTTTCGTGCATGTTGGGCTTTGGTCTTAGAGAACCCAGAGCTCTTCCTACTTTTCTGGGCTTTCTGTAGCAAGCGTCTCCAGGGAAGGTAGCTCCCCATCAGCCTCTAGAGTCCTTGCAGATTTCCTGTGGTCCCACACCCGGCTGTCAGCTCGCAGAGTCAGCTCCATCTTCTCACTGCTGATGGGACCCGAGCTCCAGCTGATGTCGAATGCACTCTCTGGAGATGACGTGTGCCGGCGTCAGCCAGCATTTCCCTTCACTGCAGTAACGATGCTGTCAGGGGGCTTGTGAGCTGGGACAGCCCAGGGGCTGCGCACCGGGGCAGGACGTGGCATAGGGAGAAACATTATTCCAGGACTGTGTCAGGATGTTGGACTCAGAGCCAGGGGAATGGGTAGCCTGATTGGGACGCCAGGTTGCATCAAGTCCCTTCTGTCCTGATGCCCCATTTCCATGGGAGGTGTGGGGCCGACTGGTGCCAAGACTCTGCCTGCCTGCCCAGGTGGCCACCGCCACCATTTCTCCTGAGACTCCATTCCTTTTGCTCTGTTTCTGCCTCTTGTCCCTTCTGAGGGGCATCTTCCTTCCTTAGAGATATTCTGACATTCCCTCTCATTCTGGAGCCACTTCGTCTTTTAATGGAGACTTCCCACATGGAGGGCTCCTCACCTTAGGAGACTTTTGTCATCTTTGAACACGCTGGTGCCTTTGCAGTCACTGCCAGGGGGGATAGTTAGAGAAGGCAAAGGCACTGGCTGGGAGAGGATGCTTTCTGCAGCTGAGTGTTGGGAGGGAGAAAGGAGCAAAGAAGGGGGAACCCTGAAAGGAGTTCTCTTGAATCTTGGAAGAGATAACTGTGGTTTAGGGAGGAGTTTTGGAGTTGCTTTTCTTGGGTGACAGAGCCATTCACAGAAGGGGACAGCACCCCGGGTTGCAAGAGGAGACCCCAGACAAGCAGATGAGGACTGGGGACCATGCGTGATTCCTCTGGGAGTATGTGGTGTCTATACCTGAGCAAAGCAAATTCACCAGCATTGCTTTCCAGTTGCAAGGAAGGGAGAGCTACCCAGGTTTATTTTGAGTGGGAATAGTAAACGGGTGAAAAATCACCTGTCAGTACAAGGTGATATGACTGCTCATCTCTTCATTGAGGGTCCTGTATTTAGTGTTGGGTTTTAGGAAATGCACAATTTCCAAGGGCTTTCTTAGGTTCCTTTGAAACCTTGGGTCCTCAAACCCTTTGTTTCCCCATCAAGTCTAAAGTTCTATTTCTCCTTGTCCTCACGTTGGATCTTGGAAGTTGTTTGTTGAGGTTGAGGACAGACTGTGGTGGCTCTGCCATAATCTGATGTGATTGGTTTTAGCACTTAGCTCTTAGTGGGCAGTTTTACTGTTTTGGTTGTCAGTGTTGCGGTGGCTGGGCAGACACTGCCCTGGTTGTGCTTCCCAGTCAGCTTATACGGGTCGTGTGCTGTTTGGGGTTCCTGGTTTTCTTTATTCAGTCTTCCCACTGGATCACTGGATGCAGGCCTGTATGCTAAAGTGGGCACAGGCTCAGCTCTGCCATTGGACGGACCAGGGTTCAAACCTTTGCACTTGTTAGTTCTGTGATCTTGAACAAGTTGCTTAAATTTTCGGGATTCATTTCCTCATCCGTAAAATTAGATAACGGTATCTGTCTTGGGGGCCTTAAGGATGAGACGGTCTATGCTGTGTGCACCCCAGAGCGTCAGGCCCACAACAAGTACAAGCCAGTCGTGGTTGTGCATCGTGAAGGGGCCCGTGGGCAATCACCTGGGACCGCGTGGACGTTGTGTCCTCACTGAGCGTTCTCATTGAATGCTGGGTGGATCCATGCCTTTGCCCCAGCTGTGGATTTCCACTCTGCATGTTGGAGTCCCTGTCTTTGCTTCAGGGAATGTAGTCTGACTCTGCGTGAGTTAGATTAGCAAGGATGACAGGGAACTGGGGCATCTGCTGTAGAAGGCCTCTTAGATGGTATGGAGCCTTTGGACCACGGGGCAGTGGACACGACTTGTGAGCCAAGAGGAGGAGGTCATTTTGGGGGCACTGAGCAGTCTTGGATCCCCCTGGCTCTGTGATGGGATGGAGGGTGGGTGCCGTGCTCTTGTGAGCTTACAGCCTAGTGCGACATAAGATGGGGTTGTGAGGGTCAGGATCTGTTGGTAGGCACAGCAGGGTATCCCAGTAGAGCTTTCTAGAAGGCAGTTAGAGATGTGGGACTGAGATTCAAGACAGGTCTGGGCTAGAGGTGAGGGCTTGAGCGCTGTCGTCTTCACGGAGATGAGAACTGTAGCCAAGACCTTGCCAGATGTGCCGAGGGTGACAGAGGGCCGTGGGGCCATGATTCAGGGCCACCTTCACGCAGGAATCAGAGAAAAGATGGTGGGGAGGAGGGCCGGAGATTAGTGTTGGGAAGGTTGAGAGAGGGGAGCGCCAAGTAGGAGGGGATGGTGGGGTGGGGGCTGAGGGAGGGGTTCCTTGGGCCATTCCAGTTGACCAGGTGGGAGGATGAATGCCCGAGGTAGCCAGGATCTGTTATGGGGTGAGTTGATGCCACCCTCACTGAGCATTCTCATTGAGTTTTACATGCGTTAAGATGTAACATTTGGGAGTCTGAGGCAGGAGGATTGCTTGAGGCCAGGAGTTTGAGACTGGTCTGGGCAACATAGTGAGACCCTGTCTCTAAAATAAATAAATAAATAAATAAATAAATAAATAAATAAATAAGCAGGCCAGTCATGAGGGTGCATGCCTGCAGTCCTAGCTACTCAGGAGGCTGAGGTGGGAGGCTCTCTTGAGTCCAGGAGTTTGAGGCTGCAGTGAGCTATAATCGTGCCACTGCTCTCCAGCCTGGGTGACAGGAAAACCCTGCCTCTAAAAAAAGCGGGAGGTGAAGTGGACTTGAACTTCTTGAGAATTTGGAGTCAGTACAATAACTTGATGGAGACAGCAAGGTAGAAGAAAAGGTTAAAACCATTTTTTTTTTCCTGGTAAGTTTCCCTGAAGTTCAGCCCCTACAGAGCTGGGGGTTCTTGGGGCACCTTGAGTAAGCCAAGCAAAGATGGAGGGAATGGCATGGAGGATGGATGAGGAAGGCACCGAGGCGTGCTCTCTCCATCACCATGTTCCTTGTCCCCGATGCACGGCTGGTTCCATAGTGGTCATTCACTAATAAGAAGTTTCTTTTTCTTTTTCTCTTTTTGAGACGGAGTCTCACTCTGTCTCCCAGGCTGGAGTGCAGTGATGTAATCTCAGCTCACTGCAACCTCCACCTTCTGGGTTCAAGCAATTCTTCCACCTCAGTTTTCCAAGTAGCTGGGATTACAGGCGTGCACTACCTCGCACAGCTAATTTTTGTATTTTTAGTAGAGACGGGGTTTTGCCATGTTAGCCAGGCTGGTCTCAAACTCCTGACCTCAAGTAATCCACCTGCCTTGGCGTCCCAAAGTGGTGGGATTACAGGCGTGAGCCACCGCGCCTGGCCCAAGAAGTTTCTTGAGTGAGCAAGGTTTCTCCTGGGTGATACTGGCCTTAATGTCACCATGCAGCCCAAGGCTCATGGATTTGCACGTTTTCCTGGAAGGAGACTTGAGCATTTATGAAAATTGTTCAGGTCCCTAGCCCGTTAGTTCCAGAGACTACTTATGGCCCCAGCTCTTGTGAATGCCTTTCCTAAACGCACTTAATGCAGGGAAAATTGGCCTTTTTAGAAAGCCGCAGACATTGTCAGGAATTAGACCATGCTGCCCTCTACTGTCTGATTCAAGGCACTACAAGCAGGAGCAGTTTTGTCTTAACAGCGAGCTGATTCATTATACCCGGTTTCTGGCCCTGGTTCTGAATATGGACTTCATGCATAATTCCAGGTAGCTCAAGGTCGAAAATGTCACAGGCCAGGCACAGTTGCTCACATCTGTAATCCCAGCACTTTGGGAGGCCAGGGCGGAAGGATTGCTTGAGCCCAGGAGTTTGAGACCAGCCTGGGCAACATAGTGGGACCCCCATCTCTACCAAAAAAATAAAAAATAAATTAGCTCGGCCTGGTGGCACACACCTGTAGTCCCTCCCAGGTACTTGAGAGGCTGAGGTGGGAGGACCACTTGAGCCTGGGAGGTTGAAGCTTCAGTGAGCCGTGATCACACACCACCACTGCACTCCATCTCAGCCTGGGTGACACAGTGAGACCCTGTCTCAAAAAAAAAAAAAAAAAAAAAAAAGTCACAGGTTAAGGGGAAGTATAGGGCTTTTAAAAAAATTTTTTTAATGGAGCTTCGCTCTTGTTGCCCAGGCTGGAGTGCAATGGCACGATCTTGGCTCACTGCAACCTCTACCTCCAGGGTTCAAGCGATTCTCCTGCCTCAGCCTCCCGAGTAGTTGGGATTACAGTCGTGCACCAACACGCCCAGCTAATTTTTGTATTTTTAGTAGAGATGGGGTTTCACCATGTTGGCCAGGCTGGTCTCGAACTCCTGACCTCAGGTGATCCACCTCCCAAAGTGCTGGGATTACAGGAGTGAGCCGCCATGCCCGGCCAAGTATAGGGCTTTCTGCTTCTACAGTGACTGATGCCAAGTCTGAGATTATCTCTGAACAACAGGAAACAGCTGATTAAAATCCAGCTTGCAGGAGAGATGGAGAAAAATTTCTTAGTCAAGTGATGTAGCAGATGAGCCAATGTCTGCATTGTGTCTTTGTCTTATGGAGAACATGTAGTGAGAAAAGTGACCTCTTTCTGTGATTGCTCTCTCTGCACAGATGCCCCCCTCGGAAGCCTGGAGAACGGAACAGGACCAGAGGACCACGTTCTCCCGGACCCTGGACTTCGGTACAGGTTAATATTGAGAAACCCAGTTGCCTGTGGCATTAAAACATCCTATTCACAGCTGTGCATTTTATTCTTTTTTAAAGATAGGAGTGCACCTGCTAGGATTAAAGGGCAAGGGTTTACTTCACATTTATGTTCAGATTTAGTCTTTTTTTTTGAGATGGAGCCCGGTTCTGTTGCCCAGGCTAGAGTGCAGTGGCGCAGTCTCGGCTCACTGCAAACTCCGCCTCCCGAGATCAAGCGATTCTCTTGCCTGAGCCTCCCAAGTAGTTGGAATTACAGGCACACACCACCATGCCTAGATGATTTTTTTTGTATTTTTAGTGGAGATAGGGTTTCACCACGTTGGCCAGGCTGGTCTCCAACTCCTGACCTCAGGTGATCTGCCCACCTCGGCCTCCCAAAGTGCTGGGATTACTGATGTGAGCAGATTTAGTCTTTACATCACAGAAGATGCAGTTGCCTAGGGTCTTAGATCATTACTGCCTCAGAGAGACTGTATAAGAGATGGTAGATGACGAATGTCAACACCTTTTGGGGCATATCTGGGTGCCTCCTCTATTGTTATTTTCTTTTTTTTTTTTGAGACAGTCTCGCTGTGTTGCCCAGGCTGGAGTGCAGTGGCGCAATCTCGGCTCACCGCAAGCTCTGCCTGCTGGGTTCACGCCATTCTCCTGCCTCAGCCTCCTGAGTAGCTGGGACTACAGGCGCCCGCCACTGCGCCCGGCTAACTTTTTGTATTTTTAGTAGAGATGGGGTTTCACCGTGGTCTCGATCTCCTGACCTCGTGATCCGCCCGCCTCGGCCTCCCAAAGTGCTGGGATTACAGGCGTGAGCCACCGTGCCCGGCCTGTTATTTTCTTAATTTAAATATTTGTTGATATTTGATAACAAGATTTGACCATCCTAGTGTTGTATATTTAAGCCATTTAGATATTACATAGTATTTGTGAAGTGCTTAGTATGCTGTCTGGCATGTATTAAGCACTACACAGGTTTTCTTTTTGTTTTTTCAAATAAAGTATCTCAAGGGGAAATTGAGTTCTCCCAAGTTGTTGGATGCTTTTTTTTTTTTATTATTATACTTTAAGTTTTAGGGTACATGTGCACAATGTGCAGGTTAGTTACATATGTATACATGTGCCATGCTGGTGTGCTGCACCCATTAACTCGTCATTTAGCATTAGGTATATCTCCTAATGTTATCCCTCCCCCCTCCCCCCACCCCCCAACAGTCCCCAGAGTGTGATGTTCCCCTTCCTGTGTCCATGTGTTCTCATTGTTCAATTCCTAGCTATGAGTGAGAACATGCGGTGTTTGGTTTTTTGTCCTTGCGATAGTTTACTGAGAATGATGATTTCCAATTTCATCCATGTCCCTACAAAGGACATGAACTCATCATTTTTTATGGCTGCATAGTATTCCATGGTGTATATGTGCCACATTTTCTTAATCCAGTCTATCTTTGTTGGACATTCGGGTTGGTTCCAAGTCTTTGCTATTGTGAATAGTGCCGCAATAAACATACGTGTGCATGTGTCTTTATAGCAGCATGATTTATAGTCCTTTGGGTATATACCCAGTAATGGGATGGCTGGGTCAAATGGTATTTCTAGTTCTAGATCCCTGAGGAATCGCCACACTGACTTCCACAATGGTTGAACTAGTTTACAGTCCCACCAACAGTGTAAAAGTGTTCCTATTTCTCCACATCCAGCATCTTTTGTTTCCTGACTTTTTAATGATTGCCATTCTAACTGGTGTGAGATGGTATCTCATTGTGGTTTTGATTTGCATTTCTCTGATGGCCAGTGATGATGAGCATTTTTTCATGTGTCTTTTGGCTGCATAAATGTCTTCTTTTGAGAAGTGTCTGTTCATATCCTTTGCCCACTTTTTGATGGGGTTGTTTTTTTCTTGTAAATTTGTTTGAGTTCATTGTAGATTCTGGATATTAGCCCTTTGCCAGATGAGTAGGTTGCGAAAATTTTCTCCCATTCTGTAGGTTGCCTGTTCACTCTGATGGTAGTTTCTTTTGCTGTGCAGAAGCTCTTTAGTTTAATGAGATCCCATTTGTCAATTTTGGCTTTTGTTGCCATTGCTTTTGGTGTTTTAGACATGAAGTCCTTGCCCATGCCTATGTTCTGAATGGTAATGCCTAGGTTTTCTTCTAGGGTTTTTATGGTTTTAGGTCTAACATGTAAGTCTTTAATCCATCTTGAATTAATTTTTGTATAAGGTGTAAGGAAGGGATCCAGTTTCAGCTTTCTACATATGGCTAGCCAGTTTTCCCAGCACCATTTATTAAATAGGGAATCCTTTCCCCAATGCTTGTTTTTCTGAGGTTTGTCAAAGATCAGATAGTTGTAGATATGCGGCGTTATTTCTGAGGGCTCTGTTCTGTTCCATTGATCTATATCTCTGTTTTGGTACCAGTACCATGCTGTTTTGGTTACTGTAGACTTGTAGTATAGTTTGAAGTCAGGTAGCGTGATGCCTCCAGCTTTGTTCTTTTTGGCTTAGGATTGACTTGGCGATGCGGCCTCTTTTTTGGTTCCATATGAACTTTAAAGTAGTTTTTTTTCCAATTTGTGAAGAAAGTCATTGGTAGCTTGATGGGGATGGCATTGAATCTATAAATTACCTTGGGCAGTATGGCCATTTTCACGATATTGATTCTTCCTACCCATGAGCATGGAATGTTCTTCCATTCGTTTGTATCCTCTTTTATTTCATTGAGCAGTGGTTTGTAGTTCTCCTTGAAGAGGTCCTTCACGTCCCTTGTAAGTTGGATTCGTAAGTATTTTATTCTCTTTGAAGCAATTGTGAATGGGAGTTCACTCATGATTTGGCTCTCTGTTTGTCTGTGATTGGTGTATAAGAATGCTTGTGATTTTTGTACATTGATTTTGTATCCTGAGACTTTGCTGAAGTTGCTTATCAGCTTAAGGAGATTTTGGGCTGAGACAATGGGGTTTTCTAGATATACAATCACATCGTCTGCAAACAGGGACAATTTGACTTCCTCTTTTCCTAATTGAATACCCTTTATTTCCTTCTCCTGCCTAATTGCCCTGGCCAAAACTTCCAACACTATGTTGAATAGGAGTGGTGAGAGAGGGCATCCCTGTCTTGTGCCAGTTTTCAAAGGGAATGCTTCCAGTTTTTGCCCCTTCAGTATGATATTGGCTGTGGGTTTGTCATAGATAGCTCTTATTATTTTGAGATACGTCCCATCAATACCTAATTTATTGAGAGTTTTTAGCATGAAGCGTTGTTGAATTTTGTCAAAGGCCTTTTCTGCATCTATTGAGATAATCATGTGGTTTTTGCCTTTGGTTCTGTTTATATGCTGGATTACATTTATTGATTTGTGTATATTGAACCAGCCTTTCATCCCAGGGATGAAGCCCACTCGATCATGGTAGATAAGCTTTTTGATGTGCTGCTGGATTCGGTTTCCCAGTATTTTATTGAGGATTTTTGCATCAATGTTCATCAAGGATATTGGTCTAAAATTCTCTTTTTTGGTTGTGTCTCTGCCTGGCTTTGGTATCAGGATGATGCTGGCCTCATAAAATGAGTTAGGGAGGATTCCCTCTTTTTCTATTGATTGGAATAGTTTCAGAAGGAATGGTACCAGTTCCTCCTTGTACCTGTCGTAGAATTCGGCTGTGAATCCATCTGGTCCTGGACTCTTTTTGGTTGGTAAGCTATTGATTATTGCCACAATTTCAGATCCTGTTATTGGTCTATTCAGAGATTCAACTTCTTCCTGGTTTAGTCTTGGGAGAGTGTATGTTTCGAGGAATTTATCCATTTCTTCTAGATTTTCTAGTTTATTTGCGTAGAGGTGTTTGTAGTATACTCTGATGGTAGTTTGTATTTCTGTGGGATCGGTGGTGATATCCCCTTTATCATTTTTTATTGCGTCTATTTGATTCTTCTCTCTTTTTTTCTTTATTAGTCTTGCTAGCGGTCTATCAATTTTGTTGATCCTTTCAAAAAACCAGCTCCTGGATTCATTAATTTTTTGAAGGGTTTTTTGTGTCTCTATTTCCTTCAGTTCTGCTCTGATTTTAGTTATTTCTTGCCTTCTGCTAGCTTTTGAATGTGTTTGCTCTTGCTTTTTTTCTAGTTCTTTTAATTGTGATGTTAGGTTGTGAATTTTGGATCTTTCCTGCTTTCTCTTGTGGGCATTTAGTGCTATAAATTTCCCTCTACACACTGCTTTGAATGTGTCCCAGAGATTCTGGTATGTTGTGTCTTTGTTCTCGTTGGTTTCAAAGAACATCTTTATTTCTGCCTTCATTTCGTTACGTACCCAGTAGTCATTCAGGAGCGGGTTGTTCAGTTTCCATGTAGTGGAGCGGTTTTGAGTGAGTTTCTTAATCCTGAATTCTAGTTTGATTGCACTGTGGTCTGAGAGACTGTTATAATTTCTGTTCTTTTACATTTGCTGAGGAGAGCTTTACTTCCAACTATGTGGTCAATTTTGGAATAGATGTGGTGTGGTGCTCAAAAAAATGTATATTCTGTTGATTTGGGGTGGAAAGTTCTGTAGATGTCTATTAGATCTGCTTGGTGCAGAGCTGAGTTCAATTCCTGGGTATCCTTGTTGACTTTCTGTCTTGTTGATCTGTCTAATGTTGACAGTGGGGTGTTAAAGTCTCTCATTATTATTGTGTGGGAGTCTAAGTCTCTTTGTAGGTCACTCAGGACTTGCTTTATGAATCTGGGTTCTCCTGTATTGGGTGCATATATATTTAGGATAGTTAGCTCTTCTTGTTGAATTGATCCCTTTACCATTATGTAATGGCCTTCTTTGTCTCTTTTGATCTTTGTTGGTTTAAAGTCTCTTTTATCAGAGACTAGGATTGCAACCCCTGCCTTTTTTTGTTTTCCATTTGCTTGGTGGATCTTCCTCCATCCTTTTATTCTGAGCCTATGTGTGTCTCTGCACGTGAGATGGGTTTCCTGAATACAGCACACTGATGGGTCTTGACTCTTTATCCAATTTGCCAGTCTGTGTCTTTTAATTGGAGCATTTAGTCCATTTACATTTAAAGTTAATATTGTTATGTGTGAATTTGATCCTGTCATTATGATGTTAGCTGGTTATTTTGCTTGTTAGTTGATGCAGTTTCTTTCTTGTCTCAATGGTCTTTACATTTTGGCATGATTTTGCATTGGCTGGTACCGGTTGTGCCTTTCCATGTTTAGTGCCTCCTTCAGGAGCTCTTTTAGGGCAGGCCTGGTGGTGACAAAATCTCTCAGCATTTGCTTGTCTGTAAAGTATTTTATTTCTCCTTCACTTATGAAGCTTAGTTTGGCTGGATATGAAATTCTGGGTTGAAAATTCTTTTCTTTAAGAATGTTGAATATTGGCCCCCACTCTCTTCTGGCTTGTAGAGTTTCTGTCGAGAGATCCGCTGTTAGTCTGATGGGCTTCCTTTTGTGGGTAACCCGACCTTTCTCTCTGGCTGCCCTTAACATTTTTTCCTTCATTTCAACTTTGGTGAATCTGACAATTATGTGTCTTGGAGTTGCTCTTCTCCAGGAGTATCTTTGTGGCGTTCTCTGTATTTCCTGAATCTGAATGTTGGCCTGCCTTGCTAGATTGGGGAAGTTCTCCTGGATAATATCCTGCAGAGTGTTTTCCAACTTGGTTCCATTCTCCCCGTCACTTTCAGGTACACCAATCAGATGCAGATTTGGTCTTTTCATATAGTCCCATATTTCTTGGAGGCTTTGTTCGTTTCTTTTTATTCTTTTTTCTCTCAAATTCCCTTCTCACTTCATTTCATTCATCTCATCTTCCATCACTGATACCCTTTCTTCCAGTTGATCGCATCGGCTCCTGAGGCTTCTGCATTCTTCACCTAGTTGCCGAGCCTTGGCTTTCAGCTCCATCAGCTCCTTTAAGCACTTCTCTATATTGGTTATTCTAGTTATACATTCATCTAAATTTTTTTTCAAAGTTTTCAACTTCTTTGCCTTTGGTTTGAATTTCCTCCTGTAGCTCAGAGTAGTTTGATCATCTGAAGCCTTCTTCTCTCAACTTGTCAAAGTCATTCTCCGTCCAGCTTTGTTCCGTTGCTGGTGAGGAACCGTGTTCCTTTGGAGGAGGAGAGGTGCTCTGCTTTTTAGAGTTTGCAGTTTTTCTGCTCTGTTTTTTCCCCATCTTTGTGGTTTCATCTACTTTTGGTCTTTGATGATGGTGATGTACAGATGGGTTTTTGGTGTGGATGTCCTTTCTGTTTGTTAGTTTTCCTTCTAACAGACAGGACCCTCAGCTGCAGTCTGTTGGAGTTTGCTAGAGGTCCACTCCAGACCCTGTTTGCCTGGGTATCAGCAGCGGTGTCTGCAGAACCAGGGATTTTCGTGATCCGCGAATGCTGCCGTCTGATTGTTCCTCTGGAAGTTTTGTCTCAGAGGAGTACCCGGCCATGTGAGGTGTCAGTCTGCCCCTACTGGGGGATGCCTCCGAGTTAGGCTGCTCAGGGGTCAGGGGTCAGGGACCCACTTGAGGAGGCAGTCTGCCCGTTCTCAGATTTCCAGCTGCGTGCTGGGAGAACCACTGCTCTCCTCAAAGCTGTCAGACAGGGACATTTAAGTCTGCAGAGGTTACTGCTGTCTTTTTGTTTGTCTGTGCCCTGCCCCCAGAGGTGGAGCCTACAGGGGCAGGCAGGCCTCCTTGAGCTGTGGTGGGCTCCACCCAGTTCGAGCTTCCTGGCTGCTTTGTTTACCTAAGGGAGCCTGGGCAATGGTGGGTGCCCCTCCACCAGCCTCGCTGCCGCCTTGCACTTTGATCTCAGACTACTGTGCTAGCAATCAGCAAGACTCCATGGGTGTAGGACCCTCCGAGCCAGGTGCGGGATATAATCTCCTCGTGCACTGTTTCCTAAGCCCTTCGGAAAAGCGCAGTATTTGGGTGGGAGTGGCCCGATTTTCCAGGTGCCGTCTGTCACCCCTTTCCTTGAACAGGAAAGGGAACTCCCTGACCCCTTGCGCTTCCCACGTGAGGCAATGCCTCACCCTGCTTTGGCTGGTGCATGGTGCACTGCACCCACTGTCTGGCACTCCCTAGTGAGATGAACCCGGTGCCTCAGATGGAAATGCAGAAATCACCCGTCTTCTGCGTCGCTCACGCTGGGAGCTGTAGACTGGAGCTGTTCCTATTCGGCCATCTTGGCTCCTCCCTTTTTTTTTTTTTTTTTTTGAGACAGTCTTACTCTGTCGCCCAGGCTGGAGTGCAGTGGCACAATCTTGGCTCACTGCAACATCCGCCTCCTGGGTTCAAGTGATTCTCCTGCCTCGGCCTCCCAAGTACCTGGGATTACACATGTCCACCACCATGCCCAGCTGATTTTTGTATTTTTCAGTAGAGACGGAGTTTCGCCATGTTGGCTAGGCTGGTCTCGACCTCCTGACCTCATGTGATCCGCCCGCCTTGGCCTCCCAAAGTGCTGGGATTCCAGGCGTGAGCCACCACGCCCAGCCTGGTCATAACATTTTTCTGTAGCCTGGGTGACAAAGCCAGACCCTGGATGCTTGGTGGCAGAACCGAAATGGACACCAAAGTCTTATGCCACTGCCATCCTTGCTGCTATTACCGTTTTCTTCTGTCTCTCCTCTTGGCTGTAATTTGGGGTCCCAGGGTGCTATTACATCCTTATTTTCAAACTTAGCTCTAGAGTGGAACTTCCTGACTACCGTAAACCATATTAGATGCCATGGTCTTACCTGGAACAGGCAAGGGTTCTGCTCTCTCAAAATGACATTGCTTGTAGGAAGCTTGTCCCAGTTAGTTCAGTGTCAGAAGGAATTGGTGTTGCCAGACCCTTCCAGGGGGTGGAGTCTTTTTTTGCTATTTATTTTAGAAAATGTGACTAGGCATGGTGGCCCATGCCTGTAATCTCAGCACTTTGGGAGGCCAAGGTGGGAGGATTACTTGAGGCCGGGAGTTCAACACCACCAGTCTGGGCAAGTGAGACCCTGTCTTTACAAATAAAACAACAACAAAAATTATCCAGATGTGGTGGTGCATGCCTGTAGTGTCAGCTACTTAGGAGACTGATGTGGGAAGATCACTTGAACCCAGGAGTTCAAGCCTTCAGCGAGCTGAGATTGCACCACTGCACTCCAGCCTAGATAACGGAGTGAGACCCTGTCTTAAAAAAAAAAAATTGGAAAATGCAACAGTAAATGAAAAAAGAAAATCACTCTTAACCCTCAACTCCATTATGTTGTTGATGTTTTGGTACTTTTCCTCCTAGTCATGGGGTGTGTGTGTGTGTGTGTGTGTGTGTGTGTGTGTGTGTATCTCTGTTAACCATGTGATGACCGTGCTGTTCTCACCAAAGATACTAAACTTTATTTTTCATGTTGTAAATTATTTGTAAACATACAGTTGATTCTTATTATTCCCAGTAGTTGTATTCTATAAAGTTGCTATGAAGACTGAACCAGTGCTCCTAGGGGAAGTACATGGTTAAGTTGCTTTGAGGCTCTGGTCACACATTTTGTTTTTGAGATGAACTGTTGCTCTTTTGCCCGGGGCTGGAGTGCAGTGGCGTGATCTTGGCTCACTGCAACCTCTGCTTCCTGGGTTGAAGTGATTCTCCTGCCTCAGCCTCCCAAGTAGCTGGGATTACAGGCATGTGCTACCACACCCAGATAATTTTTGTATTTTTAGTAGAGAAGGGGTTTTGCCATGTTCGCCAGGCTGGTCTCGAACTCCTGACCTCATGTGATCCACCCGCCTCGGCCTCCCAAAGTATTGCGATTACAGGCATGAGCCACCACACCTGGCCTGGTCACAGCATTTTTATCAACTGATCAACACATAACCTGGTTTTATGTCTGTTCCTGTTTAAAGACACCTTGTTTAATGTATGCAGTTGATTCATTAACATTGAATTCACAGCCAGCAGCACTGTAAGCCATGCCTGAATGAAGCATCTCTAACTCACAAATTATCTCCATACGGCACATCACAGCCTTCCTGTGCTTAGGAATTGTCGGCAGTACCACTTCAGCACTGTGCTTGGGGACATTTTAAACAACAAAATCAAGTGGAAAAAAAGGCCGGGTGTGGTGGATCATGCCTGTAATCCCAGCACTTTGGGAGGCCGAGGCAGGTGGATCACTTGAGGTCAGGACTTTGAGACCAGTCTGGCCAACATGGCGAAACCCCATTTCTAGTAAAAATACAAGAATTAGTCGGGTGTGGTGGTGCGGGCCTGTAATCCCAGCTACTTGGGAGGCTGAGGCACGAGAATCGCTTGAACCCAGGAGGTGGAGGTTACAGTGAGCCGAGATCACGCAAAAGAAAGAAAAGTGGGGAAAAAAAATGCTAAAAACATGGCAGTAAATAGACAGCAAAGAGGATGCTTGTTTACTGTGTGAGATCTGAGGTCCCAGCTGTTCGACTTCAGCTGAGAATATGCACATTAGGGAGTGAAATTATTGGCCTCTGCACGTGTTCATGAATGATTGTGAAAGCACCTCAAGTATTGACTTTGGGGTTACAAATAAATTTTAGTGCGTAGATGAATTTCCAAATACGGAATCTGCAGATAACGAGACCTGACTAATTTCCAATGACTGCCTCTATCCCTTCTAGTAGAGGTACCGGAGTAAACCAACCTCTGCTAGTTTTTGGAATGGTGAGGGTGTGTACTTTCAGTGGCTGAGTGTAACTTCCTCCTGCCTGCTTTTTCCTAGCGTGGAAGCCAGCTCTCCAGGCCACGGAAGTCCTCTGAGCAGCCTGTTACCTTCTGCCTCAGTGCCAGAGTCCATGACAATTAGTAAGTACTTTCGCAGCCCCCTCCACCAGCTCTGGGATGACTTCTGGCCCACGTCTCATGGCGGTGCCTTTGTGCTTCTAACCCTGTGACTGTGGGTTCAAGTCAGGTGTGTACGTCCCTGGTTGTAGACTGGAGGTGTGGTACGTGCTTGTGGATATCCAGAACCGTGGTTAATGCGTGGCGCTTGGGTGTGTGCACGCTAAAGGGCGTGCCTCAGGGTGAAGCAGCCTTGCCGTAGACTTCTGTGGTTCCAGGTTTCGGGGTTTGCCTCCCATAATGCAGTTAGCTACAGAGGACCTATTCTAGTTGGATTTCCTTTGTAACTCTGAAGGACTCATTTTTGTAAGTGAAGAAGAATATGTCTCTCCAAGATGATTAAACTTTGCTAATGATCAGGCTTCAACTGTTTCCAACTTTACTACCTAGAAAAAGTATTAGAGATATAGCAAGGAAGACTAGGTTTGAATGGCTTTGTATAACAAAGAATAAACCAACTGTTATGTAAACTGACGGGTGCTCCTGGTATCTCACTCGTGGCTTGAGCCAGCATTTGTCCCATGGCCTCCCCTGGAGGCAGAGGGGGCACTTGTTCCCAATTAAAAAAAAAATTAGCTTTTGTTGCTAAGGAAGGAAGAAGGCGTTTGGGAGGCACCTAGCGTTTTCTGATTGAAGGGTGAAGCAGGAAGTGAGCAGACACTATATAAACCAACAGTTGGTTTATTTTTTGTACACAAAGCCATTCAGATCTACTCTTCTTGAAGTTCCGGTGGTTAAGGAGATGTGATGGAAATTTCTCTCTATCCAGAGGTAGATGGGCTGGGGCCGGTATGTGGCTCCACGGCCATCAGAGACCGGGACTCCTCCTGTCTTGCCTTGTAGACCAAAATAGCCATTTTAGCTCCAGCCATTTCATTCTCATTCCAGGCGGCAGGAAGGAGGAGAGAGCAGAGAGACTTCGTCTATTTCTACATATAGGTTTCAGGGGCCTGAGCTTGGATAGGGAAAAAAATTACAATGTTTTTCATTTAGCTCTGGGTGAAATATAGTATTTTCTTCAATTATGATCATTCTATTTTGATGTAATTGGTTTCCTTTGTGATATGGTATGTTTTATATATTTTAATACATTTTCCTGAATAGGAGCCCATGGTTATTCCTAGATTACAGAATGGGCTCTTGGTACAAAAACGTTGAAGCTCCCCCCACCTTCACTAGAAGGTGCTCACAGTATACCACTCGTGTCTTGGGCCAGCATTTATCTCATGGCCCCCCTTGGCTGCAGAGGGGGCAATTGTTCTTGATAAAAAGGAAATTAGTTTTTGTTGCTAAGGAAGGAAGAAAGAGTGTGGGAGGCACCCAGCATTCTTTGATTCAAGGGTGAAGCAGGAAGTGAGCAGACACCGTAAGGCTGCTGCGTGGGAACGGCTGGCCGCACTTTTTGTATGTGAGCATGTGTGGTTTACTGTGGCGCTGCTCAGCCCTGAACTCCGCTGAGCAGGTGTTAATAGATCACTCAGTCCATGGGACACAGGGTGGGAGAGTATGTAGCTGGCTGCTTTTCACCTGTCAATCTTTTGTTTACCACAGTACTGTTCCTTACCCTATAGTTTACTTTATTATTCATTTTTATTTATTTATTTTTTTGTAGAGTTGAGGTCTCACCATGCTGTCCAGGCTGGTCTTGAACTCCTAGGATCAAGCGATCCACCCGCCTCAGCCTTCCAAAGTGCTGGGATGACAGGCGTGAGCCACCGTGCCCGGCCTACTACAGTTTACTTTTTTTTTTTTTTTTTGAGAGAGAGTCTTGCTCTTGTCTCCCAGGCTGGAGTGCAATGGCACGATCTCAGCTTACTGCAACCTCCACCTCCTGGGTTGAAGCGATTCTCCTGCGTCAGCCTCCCAAGTAGCTGGGATTACAGGCCCACGCCTGGCTAATTTTTGTATTTTTAGTAGAGATGGGGTTTCGCCATGTTGGTCGGGCTGGTCTTGAAGTCCTGACCTGATGATCTGCCCGTCTCGGCCTCCCAAAGTGCTGGGATTACAGGTGTGAGCCACCGTGCCCAGACTGTAGTTTACTTTTAATGATGCACTTAAACAAATGTGAATTCCTTTATTTTTTTGAAAAAGGAAGCTTTATCTCACTACTGTAAATGGAGAGTCACTATGAGTTAACGAAACCAGCAGGTCGCTGTAAAATGAAGACAGTGGAAGGAAACTATTACTAAGTGTGCCTGGCGTGGTTGCCTGCCCTGGGTTCTGATTGAGACCCACTCTCGTTGTTCAAAAGAGAGATGAGTGCTGCTTCTTTTTGGCCCCGGCCTGTGGCAAGTATGTCAGTCTTCATACTGCTGGGAAGCTCTGTAACCACCAGCAAGACCAGAAGTGGGGTGATCAGCAGTGCAGGAAAGCCCATTTGGGTGCAGTCCCTGCACGTAGCCCTTTTGGAAGTGCTTCTCCAAAAGGGAATTGTGCTGGAAAAGTAGGGATTGAAACCAAACAGCCACATCCTGCCATCAGGATGCTATTTATGGCCCCACTGACCAAGAAATCACAGCTTCTGTACTCAGTGATGACTGCTTGACTTCAGTTGAGGAAAACAATGAAGTTCTGTGGCCAGGCGTGGTGGCAGATGTCTGTAATCCCAGCTACTCGGGAGGCTGAGGCAAGAGAATTGCTTAAACCCCGGGAGGTGGAGGTTGCAGTGAGCCGAGATGGCGACACTGCACTCCAGCCTGGGTGCCAGAGCGAGACTCTTTGTCTCAAAAAAAAAAAAAAGAAAAGAAAAAAAAAGCTAAAATAAAAATTTCGGGGAAAAAAATTTAGGGATAAAACCTTGGTGAAGTTCTGATTGCTGGATTTGGTCACAAAGATCATGCTGTTGGTGACATCCCTGGGGTCCGAGTTAAGGTTCTCAGAGTAGTCAGTGTCTCTCCCTTGGTCCTATGCAAAGGCAAGAAGGAAAGACCAAGATAATACATTTTGGTGGTGAAAACACAGTAGAAATATATTTTTATAAGCCAAAGGCAAAGAGATGTGTCAGCGAGTCACATTAGAAAGGTGTTGAGGCTATCCTGTTACTGAACTGATGGTAATGGAGAGGACTGAGGATGAGAAAAGAAGCCACTCCTGTGACTTGCTGGGATCTAACGCCACATCGCTTCCCAGCACCTACGATTCTGTCTCTGTGTGGGTGGCACCGTGGTGTAGATGGACAAGACTTGACTCTGGCTGTGAGGCACAGCTACTGTAAAGAACACTGCGTTTTGATTTATGGGCATTTTTTTTTTTTAAAAGGACAGCAGCCCCGAGATCATGCCTGCGAGCCTTTGTAGGCACCGTAAGTAGGGCTGCAGGCATCCCTGTGTGCCCCGGCAGGTGTCTGACATTCTGTTTCCCAAGAGTTCCTGCGGCCGGGGCTGAGGTCCCAGCATCTCAGATAAACACGGTTTGCTTTGTCAGCTGCGTCTCAGGTCCACATAGAGCATGGTGTCTGGGCCTTCCTCAGCCGCTTTCTGTCTTTGAGGAAGTCACTGGCCTTGCCTGTGCATTTTCAGTGATGACATACATGCCCTGAAACATGCTCGAGTTAGGCCAGTGACAGAGGCGTAGATTGTTTTTCTTGTTTTGACTCAGACAATTTTTTAGAAACTATATCATTTTATTATTTGGCATTTTGAGCAAGTTTGGGACATATCCAGAGCTTATACCTTGAATCTCTGAAGAAAAAAATGTCACCATGTCTGCATTTGAGCCTTGATACTTGGTAGAAACGTGGTCTGTGGTTAGGATTGTGTGTGGTTGGCTGGGACAAGGGGCTTCTGTCTTCTGCGGTGCCTGTACCTTTAGGAAGTCTTCAAGGACAGTGCTGTTGTCTACCCTGGATGTCATCCAGCACAGATGAGGGGTCAGGAATCCTAGAAATTTTGAGCGAAGGGTGGTTTTCAATTGTGTTTTCCCACCCTGCCATCACCTCCTGTGTCACATGCAAGAGGAGTAAGAAGAGTGGGTCTGTCTGGGTGTCCGGGGTATTTGCTTGGGCTACCATAACAAGGGGCCACAGATAGGGTGGCTTCAACAACAAAAACTTATTTTCTCGGCCGGGCACGGTGGCTCATGCCTGTAATCCTAGCACTTTGGGAGGCCGAGGTGGGGGGAATCACTTGAGGTCAGGAGTTCAAAACCAGCCTGGCCAACATGGTGAAACCCCGTCTCTACTAAAAATACAAAAAATTAGCATGGTGTGGTGGCTGGCACCTGTAATCTCGGCTACTCGGGATGCAGAGGCAGGAGAATCGCTTGAACCTGGGAGGCAAAGGCTGCAGTGAGCTGAGATTGCACCACTGCACTCCAGCCTGGGCGACAGAGCAAGACTATGTCTCAAAAAAAAAAAAAAAAAAAAAACAACCCTCAAAACTTATTTTCTTACAGTTCTGGAGGCTGAAAGACCAAGATCAAGGTGACAGCAGGGTTGATTTCTGGTAAGGCCTCTTTCCTTGGCTTGCAGACAGCCACCTTCTCTCTGTCCTTATGTGGCCTTTCCTCTGCAGGCACATCCTGGTGTCCCTTCTCTCTTCTTATAAGGGCACCGGTCCTGTGGGATCAGAGCCCCATGCTTATGACCTTATTAACTTTGATTACCTCATTAAGGCCTTGTCTCCATATAAACTCCGATTGGGAGTTAGGGCTTCCACTGGTCCATTAGGGAAGGGATGCAATTCAGTCCATAGCATGAGTTGTCCCAGGAGTGAGTGTCGCAAATGCCGTCCCAGTTCAGATGGAGCATCCCATTGCTGCATGTGAAGCACCTGAGATTCTCCTCTAGAGCAGTCACTCGACTCTTGGAAACCCCAGAGGAGCTTGGCAAAGAAACTCATCAGCTCTGCCCCACAAAGCAGCGAATGCTTCACTCACATCCCGCCAAGTGGCTTCCCTGGCTTCGTGTAATAATCTGCGCAGGTGGCTGCCTCTGTACTGTAATTGAGCTGGAGCTAGGTTATTTAATCCTCAGTGCCTGCGGATAATTGTGAAGTCTTCTATCGGGCAACCTTTCCCTCTCAGGTATCTCTGAAATTGCAAAGGGTGTTTTGTCCTGAGGCATTCAGAGGGACTGTATTCTTGTGGTTATTTACTACTGAAGAGAAGATGGTGTGTCCAGACCCACATGATTGTTCTCCTACTGCAAGGCCCTCTGGTACTTCAGAAAATACAAAAGCCTGTTATGAAAAAGTTAATTTTTTTTTTTTTTTGAGACGGAGTGTTGCTCTTATCGCCCAGGCTGGAGTGCAGTGGCACGATCTCGGGTCACTGAAACCTCCGCCTCCCGGATTCAAGCTATTCTCCTGCCTCAGCCTCATGAGTAGCTGGGATTACAGATGCCCGCCACCACACCCAGCTAATTTTTGTACTTTTAGTAGAGGCAGGGTTTCACCATGTTGGCCAGGCTGGTCTCGAACTCCTGACCTTGTGATCCGCCCACCTTGGCTTCCCAAAGTGAAAAAGTTAATTATTTAGCAAAGCAGTAAAGACAGTTTGGAGCAAACTAAAACACCCATAATTCTGCCTCAGGGATGCCTTGCATTTCTGCAGGTAGGTTCCCAGTTCTTGTTTCGGGCACACGGAGCTGTACCTGGGGTTGGAGTTGCAGCTGTGCCTGTTGCTCTCGGGAGGCCATGTGCCCTCAGGGCCGGGAGGGCACACTCAGAAGCTCAGCTGCCTGGGCTCAGGTTCCAGCTGAGTGGCCCCAGCCCCCTCAGTACCGTGTCCTTATCAAGATAGAGTGACAGGATCAACACCCAAATCATGGGCGGCCATGAAG
This sequence comes from Pan troglodytes, assembly GCF_028858775.2. Taxonomy (NCBI): domain Eukaryota; kingdom Metazoa; phylum Chordata; class Mammalia; order Primates; family Hominidae; genus Pan; species Pan troglodytes. The sequence continues at coordinate 14,732,097 of NC_072416.2, forward strand.
ATAACTGTGATGTGCTTAGAACAGCATCAGGATCAGAGTTAAGAGTCAATAAATAGGCCGGGCGCAGTGGCGCACACCTGTAATCCCAGCACTTTGGGAGGCCAAGGTGGGCAGATCACTTGAGGGCAGGAGTTTGAGACTAGCCAGGCCAACATAGTGAGACTCTGTCTCTATAAAAAATAAAAAAAATCACCTGGATATGGTGGTGCGTACCTGTATTCCCAACTAATTGGGAGGCTGAGGCAGGAGGATTCTTTGAGCCCAGGAGGTCAAGGCTGCAGTGAGTTATGATTACACCACTGCACTCCAGCCCGGGTGACAGGGCTAGACCCCGTCTCAAAAAGAAAAAGAAAAAAAAAAGAAATCCCCAGGGCAGTGAGTGTCTTCTGTCCCCTCTGGGCCCTTTCCCCTTGTCTGAAGTCACCCGCATGGCCAGTGGCTTTGCTTTTCTGCCTCCTCTTCTGTCAGCTCTTACCACCAGTTCCTGACAAACCCTCAAAGCAAACTTCTGGAATGCTATGGGCTTGTTAAGAACACAGCAGGTCTGAGGAGAGTGGCATTTGATTTGTTTTGGAGGCCCCATATTCCTTCTCCACTCTTCTTCCCTTTCCTTTTGGACAGAGTCTCGCTCTGTTGGCCAGGCGGGAATGCACTGGTGTAATCTCGGCTCACTGCAACCTCCGCCTCCCAGGTTCAAGTGATTCTACTGCCTCTGCCTTCCGAGTAGCTGGGATTAAAGGCACGCGCCACCACGCCCAGCTAATTTTTGTATTTTTAGTAGAGGTGGGGTTTTGCCATGTTGGCTAGGCTGGTCTCAAACTCCTGACTTCAGGTGATCCTCCTGCCTCGGCCTCCCAAAGTGGTGGGATTATAGGCGTGAGCCACCGTGCCCAGCCCCCACCCTACTTCTCTAATAAAATGTGTCTGTTTATTATTCTAGTTCTGACTAGAATAATAATCTTCTATCAAAATAGAAGCTAGTAAAAGTAACAGTATATTCTGGTAAAACTGACTGTATGCCATGTATGGTGCTGAAGCATTTTTATTTATGTTTTCTCATTGAATCCCCCAGCAGCCTTCTGAGGTGTAGGTTATATTATTCTCTTTTGTATAAGAAAATGAGGCTTAGGAGGGTAAGTACCTGCCCAAGGCCTCATGGCTAGTAGAACAGATAGTTACTGAGCACCTACTGTGTGCCAGACATGGTGTCTAGCTATAGTAAGTGGTGAATCTGTGAGAGACCCAGGTGTTCTTACTCCAAAACCTACACTCTTGCCAATTCTTTTTTTTTTTTTTTTGAGATGGAGTCTCGCTCTGGCTGGAGGGCAGTGGCGTGATCTCGGCTCACTGCAAGCTCTGCCTCCCGGGCTCACGCCATTCTCCTGCCTCAGCCTCCCAAGTAGCTGGGACTACAGGCGCCCGCCACCACGCCTGGCTAATTTTTTGTAATTTTTAGTAGAGACGGGATTTCACTGTGTTAGCCAGGATGGTCTCAATCTCCTTTCCTTGTGATCTGCCCGCCTCGGCGTCTCAAAGTGTTGGGATTACAGGCGTGAGCCACCGCGCCTGGCCACGCTCTTGCCCATTCTACATTACCTAAGGAGACACGTTTCATTGTCACCAGCCAGGGCAAGCAGCAGTGGACTAGTCATATGTAGGCATCCAGGTCTGAGAGCCTTAAGCTTATCATTACTATTTTTGGAGGCAGGGTCTCTGTTGCCCACGCTAGAGTGCAGTGGTGCATTCCTGGCTTACTGCAGCCTTGAACTCCTGGGCTTAAGCGATCCTCCTGCCTCAGCTTCCCAAGTAGCTGGGACTGAAGGTGCATGCCACCCCGCCCGGCTGTGTTTTAATGCTTATTTTGTAGAGATGGGAGTCTTGCTATGTTGCCTAGGCTGGTCTTGAACTCCTGGTCTCAGATAATCCTCCCGCCTCAGCCTCTCAAAGTGCGGGGGTTACGACATGACCTACTATGCCTGGCCAAACACCAAATTTTAAAATGAAGAAAAATTTTCTTTTTACCAGTTTAATTTAACTATTGTCATTTTTAAAAAACTTAATTTGCGGCAACAATGTTTCAATAAAATTTTGGATTAAATAGTCCCATGGGTCCCAATCTGGGGGACCAGGAGGTACAAATAGAAGATGCGGGTGAGAGAGAAACATTGTGAACCAGAGTAGTGGAGGCTGACACAGATGCAGAGCAGTTGGGTCTTTCTGGAATAGCACGTGTCTCCGCCTTTGGCTGCGATATTTCAGCTCCGTTATTGGCAGGCTTTAATAACAAGCAGGGTAACCATCATAAAACTTAAAACTGATAGACAAATGTGGTTCATGAGTGTGGAATGAGAGGCATTCTTGGTGGTAAGTAATGATTACGGGGCCGGGCATGGTGGCTCATGTCTGTAATCTCAGCACTGTGGGAGGCTGAGGTGGGTAGATTACCTGAGGTCAAGAGTTTGAGACCAGCCTGGCCAACATAGTGAAACCCATCTCTACTAAACATACAGAAAACAATTAGCTGGGTATGGTGGTGGGTGCCTGTAATCCCAGCTACTCAGGAGGCTGAGGCAGGAGAATCGCCTGAACCCAGGAGGCGGAGGTTGCAATGAGCCGAGATCGTGCCACTGCACTCCAGCCTGGGCAACAGAGTGAGACTCTATCTCAAAATAAACAGATTAATAAAGTAAATAAAAAGTAACTGGTCATGGTGGCACATGTCTGTGGACTCAGCTTCTTGGGAGAATGAGGCAGGAGGATTGCTTGAGCCCAGGAGTTCGAGGCTGCATTGAGCAGTGATCATGACACTGCACCCCAGCCTGGGCAACAGAGCAAGACCTGCCTCTTAAACATTTAAGGTAACGATTAGTACTCATTAGATGGTAAAGCAGCCGTCATTATGCGAGATGCCTCTCTGAAGTTATCCTGGGCTTTACAGCAACCCAGAAGGTACAGGCATTACTGGTCCATTGTACAGATGAGAAAGTCACTGAGGCAGAGGCCAAATACAGTGCTCAGAGTCACACAGCCAAACTTCTGGGGCTGCAGCTTCCATATCCAGCTGTATCCTCTTTCCCTCTTCTTCCTGGTTGACGTGGCTGGGAAGCAGCAGTGTTTTGTGTTCGATAGGCTAAGCTGGCAACCTGATTCCTGCTGGTGGAGCTGCTGCCGCCTCTGCAATATGCTTTTGAAGGAGGACCTGTTGGGCAGTGGGCCCTCATGGCTAGACCCTGTGCAGGGGGCCATGGTCCTTTGGGGGGTATGAGCACTGCCCTGTCTCGTTCTGGCTTTGCTTGTGTCTCTAGGCTAGGCTGCATGACTGGGAAGGATGGGTGCTCTCCACACAGGTCCTGCCGTGGGTGTCTGAGGCTGCAGGGCACCAGCTCAGTCTCTGCAGCAGGCCTCACAGTGTCACTGTTTGGGCCAGGCAGAAAGCTAGAGAGAGACAGGAGAGGCAGGAACAGATCTGGTCAGCTGATCCAGCACCTGCAGAAGGCTGCAGCAGGACCGGCTCTGCGGGGTCAGAGCAGGGGCGGGTGTTGGGTGGGTGTTTTCATGTTGCTAGGGGGAGGTGCCACGTTGCCAGGTGTCCCTTGTAAGCTCTGCAGGGTGCTTTTAGGATATGGGTGCTGACTTGTGCTGTTTGACAGACATAGACTCTGTTCCCACTTGTTCTTATACTTAGAAAGGATTTTAGCTGTCCCTCCCCAGCCCTCATTTATATGGGAAGGCTTGGCTCAGGGAGCATAAGGACATTGTGGTCATGCTGTGTGAAAATGGCAGAGGAATGGCGTTTCGAGTGTTGACAGGAGTGCTTTTCTTTTTGAAGAAAAAAGATTTCTTTCTTTGTATTTTCTTCTGTTCTTTTACTGTTTGCTGGATCCCTTTTTCCATTCAAACACAATTTATGGCCGGGGCAGTGGCGCACGCCTGTAATCCCAGCACTTTGGGAGGCTGAGGTGGGAAGATGGCTCGAATGCAGGAGTTCAAGACCAGCCTGGGCAACATAGCAAGACCCTTCCTCTACAAATAAAAACATTTAAAAATTGGCCAGGTGCAGTGGCCCATGCCTGTAATCCCAGCACTTTGGGAGGCTGAGGCGGGCGGATTACTCACGAGGTCAGGAGTTCGAGACCAGCCTGGCCAACACAGCGAAACCCCATCTCTACTGACAGTACAAAAATTAGCTGGGCATAGTGGTGGGCACCTGTGGTCCCAGGTACTGGGGGGCTGAGGCAGAGAATTGCTTAAACCTGGGAGGCAGAGGCTACAGTGAGCCAAGATCATACCACTGCATTACAGCCTAGGAGGCAGAGTGAGACTTTGTCTCAAAAAGAAAGAAAGAAAGAGGGGAGAGAGAGAGAGAAAAGAGAAAGAAAGAAAGAAAGAAAGAAAGAAAGAAAGAAAGAAAGAAAGAAAGAAAGAAAGTGTGGTGGTGGCACCTGGCATCTGCCTGTAGTTCCAGCTACTTGGGAGGCTGAGGTGGGAAGATTGTTCGAGCCTAGGAGGTCGAGGCTTTAGTGAATAATGATTATGACCCTGCACTCCAGCCTGGGTGACAGAGCAAGACTGTCTCAAAAAATAAAATAAAAAAATTAAAAAAACCCAATAGAAAAAAACCTGCAACTATTTCTGCCCAGTGTTCATAGTATAATATGATCGCCACACTGCTACTCTTGGTTTATATATTGATGAACAAGAAGCAAAGGTCCTGCCCTCAGAAGCTGTCAGAACTGTGGGGAAGACAAGCAGCAAGCATTAGAAAGGCAAAGCCTATGCCCTGTTGTAAGGCATGTTTCAGGAAAGGGCTCTCTCAGATGTCAGCGGGGCTGAGGTCTCAGGATGGGAGGCTTGGCTTGTTTTGGTGGCGGGTGGTACCGCTGGCATTGCGCTGCCAGAAGTGAGGGGGAGAGTGAGTTGGAGGATGCTGGAGAGGGTGGCTCGTGTAGATTTTATCCCACGTACAATGGGAAGCCAGTGGAGGACTTGAAGCAGGGGCGATAGGATTTACTCACTTCCTCTTGCGAAGAGCAGGCTCTGAAGCCTGCTTGCCACGCAGAGCACACTCAGCAGTGCGTTCCTTCCGTCCTTCACTGCTCCTTCCCTCCGCCCTCCCTTGTACAGGCAGTGCTGAGGGCTCCCCTGTGTCTCGGGGTAGGGAGTCCTGAGTTGACTTAGCGGCCATACTCTCAGGCTGCTGACAGTCCTGTCACTGCCCTAAGCACGGTGCCCTAACACCCGTGAGTCATAGAGCTGTGCTAGGTGCAGCAGGAGAGACGCGTCCCAGCGGGGAGTTCTGGAGCCAGGATGCGGGGTGGGGCGGTGCGCGGGCCGGTATCAGAGTCCCGGCTTCCAGCCTCAGCTCCACCACTTCCTAACTAGATTTCTCTTTCTTTTTTCCTTAAAGACTCTCTGGTCCCCTGTCCTCATTTGTGAAATGAGGACATTCTCACCGGCGTCTCAGGGGTGTTCTGAGGTCCAAACGTACTAGCTTAGGAAGGCATTAGACTTGCGTGTGGAACCGGGCGGGCATCCTTTGTGACTGGAGCCTTCTCAGCTACCTGGAAGCTTTTACGGTGGGGAGCGGCGGGGCTCTAGTTCTTCCGGGTTAGGACTTTGCCCAGGAATGCAGAGGCAGTGGGAGGGAATGGGGGTAAATGTCCCGTGCCGCCTCACGCGGTTATTGATGGTAGGTGGTGGCGTTGCTCCAGGGAGGCCAGTTCCTCTTGAAGTCACATCTGGAGACCCCCTTGGGACCAATTTTCAAGCCCATTTGGTAGCTCCCCAAGGGTTCAAGTGCCAGCTCCAAACCCTAGTCCCGGGGTTTAGGGTTTGAATTCTAGGATGCTGCCTGGTTTCCCATTTCCATCCTGGTTTCTCTCCAGATGGCCTCTGCCAGTCTTCACATATCAAATCCATCCGTAAGTTCATTCCTATTTCTGGGGCAATTCTAGATTTTCCTTCGAAGAGTGCCTGGAAGGCCAGGTATGGAGGCTCACACCTGTAATCCCAGCACTTTGGGAGGCTGAAGCAGGCAGATCAATCACCTGAGGCCAGGAGTTCAAGACCAGCCTGGCCAACATGGTGAAACCCTGTCTCTACTAAAAATACAAAAATTAGCCAGGTGTGGTGGTGCATGCCTGTAATCCCAGCTACTCGAGAGGCTGAGGCAGGATAATCACTTGAACCCAGGAAGTGGAGGTCGCAGTGAGACAAGATCACACCACTGCACTCCAGCGTGGGCGACAGAGTGAGACTTCATCTCAAAAAAAAAAAAAAAAAAAAAAAAAAAGAAAAAGAAAAAAGAGCGCCTGGAAAATAGTAATAATACAAATACCTTCTTATTCATTTTACCTATCATAAACCAGGCTTTACCTTCACTAATGCTTAATCTTCATAGCATCCATGTAAAATAGGAGTGCTAGACTTGTTCTGTAGTTGAAGAAACTGAGAGGCTTTGCTGAAGGTCATGCTGCTATTGGGTGGTGGAGGCAGGGTTCACAGCCGCTCCCCCTCCTTGCCGTTCCTGGAGACCCACAAGCTTGTGTAATGCCCCACCTTCAGAGAAAAGCACCCAGGTCTCAGGATGTCCCCTTTGCTATAGAGTGAATGTTTGTGTGCCCCTAAAATTCCTAGGTTGGAATCCTAACCCCCAGTGTGATGGTGTTAGGAGGTGGGTGTTTGGGAGTTGATTAGGTCATGAGGCTGGAGCCCTCATGAGTGGGATTAGTGCCCTTAAAAAAGGGACCCCAGAGGTTGGGTATCGTGGCTCATGCCTGCAATCCCAGCACTTTGGAAGGCTGAGGCAGGAGGATTGCTTGATCCCAGAACTCGAGACCAGCCTGAGTAGCACAGATAGACCCTGTCTCTACACACACAAAAAAATTAGACTTGGTGGTGCGTGCCTGTTGTCCCAGCTACTTGGAAGTGAGCCCACTTTGAGGTGAGCCCAGGAGTTTGAGGCTGCAGTGAGCCAAGATCATGCTACTGCACTCCAGCCTGGGCAACAGAGCAAGATCTTTCTCAAAAAAAAAAAAAAAAAAAAAAAAGGGACCCCAGAGACCTTGTTTACCGTTTCTGCCATGTAATGATGACACAGCAAGAAGGCGCCATCAGTGAACCAAGACGAGGACCCTCACCAGATCCCAAATCTGTCGGTGCCTTAATCTCGGACTTCCAGCTGCCAGAACTGTGAGAAATCAGCCCCCGTCGTTCACAGTGCACCGGGTCCGTGGTGTTTTGTTTTCGCAGCCCTACTGGGCGGAGGTGCTCCTGCAAGAGGCCCTCTTTCCCTGGCCGTCCGTCTAGAAGAGCGCAGCACAGGCAATCTCATCCCATCCCCCCAAGGGCAGCACTTCCCTGGCTGCTGACTTCAGGTTTCAGAGCCCCCTGTAACCTCACTCCCCTCTTTAGTTTCTTTCCTGTAGCCCCCACTGGGATACAAGCTCCCTGAGTAGACACACTTTGTCTGCTAGTTAATTGCCATTTTCTTCCTCCCCCAAATCCTGCCTGACAAGTAGTTGTTCAAGAGACATTTAAAGAAGGAGGGAAGGAAGGAAGGAAGGAACAAAGGAACCAATGTTTATTTTAGTTCTAACAAGCATGGAGAGTTAAAAGTACATTCTGCAGGAATGAATTGAAACCGAGTTCCCTGAGGGCGGGCTCCAGTCTGTTATAATCACCATTGTGTCTCTATCTGGGGATGCAGTAAAGGCCTGGTAATATGAGTTGCTCAAGGGAGTGGATTTTCACCTTTTTTCCTCTTGTGTCAGGGAGAGGCAGCTGGTTGTAGTGGAATGATGCATTACAAACTGTTTGCTCTCAGTGAATGGGAACACTTGGTTTTGATCCTGGCTCTGAGAGTAGTAGGTCGCTTGACCTCTCTGTGCCTCAGTTTCCCAAGCTATGAAGTGGAGGAGGCTTCCCTCAAGGATTCTTTGTGGTGCTGACCATCTGTTCTGGGAAAGGAGCCAGGATATCCACATTCTCATTTGCGGTGATTAAAGAACCACGCTGCTGAAGTTTCTCATGACTTGCCTGACCTCGTTAGTTTCTTTGATACCAAAGACAGGTGTCTTCCTTTCCCCCTTGCCTACTGTCTCCTTTACACACGTGGTGACATTCAGGTGAATTTGAATGGCTTTTGGCTAGGCGAGCCAGTATCAGTAAACACACTGGCTTGGACATTTGGCCCATAACTTTTTATACCCGAGGCCAGGTGTTGGCCGACGTGGGAAGAGGGCTGGAAAGAGGCAGAATGGTATTTGTGTGAGTGCCCAGACCCCTGTGGACTGTTTTGCTGAGATGCTGTCTTATGGAGTTTGTAGAGGTGAATCAACAACTGTCTTTGTGAAAGGCAAATGTCACCTTGAGGTTTTAATTCTGAGTGGCCAGCAGCCCTTACATTGCCACTGTATATCATCAGAGCCACTAGAATATTAGATATGTAAATCCTTTCTGCACTTTATACATCCTTTAGTTTCGTAGGGCCCTGATGTCAGTGATCACGGCAAGTTGAGAAGCAATGTGTTGGGGTGGAAAGAACATGGGTCAGGCAGACCACAGCACTGCTGTTCAAGAGCTGTGTGGCTACGTGCAGTGGTTCCTGGCTGTAATCCCAACACTTTGGGAGGACAAGGCAGGAGGATTGCTTGAGGCCAGGAGTTCAAAACCAGCCTGGGCAACATAGTGAGACCCCCCTCTCTTTACAAAAGAAGAAGAAAAAAAAGCCAGACATGGTGGCACGTGCCTGTAATCCCAGCTACTCGGAAGGTTGAGGCAGGAGGATCTCTTGAACCCAGGAGTTGTAGGCTACTGTGAGTCTTGATCGCACCACAGCCTGGGTGACAGAGTGAGACCGTGTCTTAAAGAGAAAGATCTGTGTGACCCCGGGCAAATGCTTTAATTTCTCTGAACTCGTTTTCCCAGTCCTTGAAATGGTGGTAATATTATCCCCTTGGTGGATTCCTGGGAGTTATATGAAGTGTCTGTTGTATCTGGGAACCTCATTGGAGGCTCATAGATAGTTTTAGAGATTTCAGATACCTCTTGCAATTGTGTGCAAAATCGTGCTTGTGTGTTTGTGCACATATGTGGATTTTCCTGGGGAGAAGTTCCTTTGGTTTCACGACTCTCCTTCAGAGTGTTCCAGGCTTTAGAAAAAAGTAAGAAACACGAAACACTTCAGGTAGTTAGCAGGTGGTAATTGCACATAGTGTCTGGGGCAACACTGGCAATCGTGGTATCATTATTTTTGTTTTTACTGTTCTGCTTGCTGATGTTAAACCAGCTACACTGGCTGTGTTCTTACGCACATCCCTACATGTATTAGCAGTGGGAACCTGGGCAAGTTATTTAAGCTAACTGTGCCTCAGCGTTCTCGTCTATAAAATGGGGCTATCATAGTACCCCTCTGACACAGTTGTAAGGATTAAATGAACTAACAGATGGAAGATACTCAGAAGATACACGATGTAAATTACCACCTGAGCTATCGAAGGGTGTTATATGCTATGTAAATTATACCTTGATAAGAAAAATTGGAAAAAAAAAGTCCAAGAGAGTATCTGGCATCTTAAAGACTGAATAACTGGTAGGTGTGATCATTATCAACACCCTCAAAGGGTACGTTGCTGACGAATCTTCCTGAAAACAACATCTGGGCCTTATTGTTGAACTGCAAATAGGTTGACCTGATTTTCCATCTTACTGAAACCATCCCTACTGCAGAGGCCCTGAAGTTCCCTTTAGCTGGTATCTACCCCTCAATCCTCCCTCTGGTTAAGAGGACATAAACCAGGCTACTCTTTCTATGAGGCCTGAAAATTGGAAGTGATCAGGCAGGATGGTGGTTCTTAGCTGGGGGTGATTGCAACCCCCAGGGGACATTTAGCCATGTCTGGGACATATATGGTTGTCACACCTGGGATGAGGGTCCTTCCAGCATCTGCTAAGTAGAGCCCAGGGATGCTGCTGAACGTCCTGTGGTGGACAGGACAGGTCCTCCCAACAGGACAGCTCCTCCCAACACAGCATTATCTAGTCCCAAACGGCAGTACTTGAGAAACCCCAAGACAGAAGGAAGCAGCAGGGCCGTTTTCCAGGAACCGTATTTTGTCTTAGGCTTTTTTTTTTTTAAACCTCTCGCCTCCTGCATAGGTCAAGGAATGAAACTTAGGAAAAAATGAGCCTAAAGAAAATGATAGATCCCAGGGAGCATTTGTGTGTGTGTGTGCGCATGCATGTGTGTGTGTACGTTTGGGAGCTTTTTCGTGCCATCACTCCTGCAATGAAGATGATGATTTAGGAAGGCAGTAGATGCATAAGGATACAGACCTGTGGAATGCACCAGACTAAGTGATCCTGACTCCGTAGCTGCGGAAGTACCGTCACTGCTGCGGAAACCAGCTCACTGGTACTACTTTACTAGACCTTAATCAAAATTCATTCAGTTGATATTTGTTGGTGTTTACAACAGCCTTGTCTCCCTTCACCTCCTTTTTAACAACAAAGTTTCTACTCTTGAGTTAATTTCGTTTGAATATATGGTTATTTGGGAGCTGGAGGTTGCAAGAAAGCGGCTCAGGCTTTATTCCTGCCAATTTCAGGAAGAGCCACATTGGAGCCACCAGGGGGCGCCCTAGTCTTTTCTCTGCCGCTTTCCTTCCGCAGCTGCGGGTGGTGGTGATCTGAATTTTTCATGTCCAGCGCGGTACCCCTTTCAGTGGTGAGGTCGCGAGTGGTGGTGGTGTTGAGAGCAGTGGTCTTTTCTAGTTGAAAAACATCAAGCATGCATGCAGCTTTCTGTTCACCATCAGTATAGCACAGTCATGCATTGCCAGTCACTTTGTGGTCCTGTTCTAAAAGGGAATTTGCAGCTAATCAGAAAACATTTCCCCTGTGTCATTGCTTTTCATGAGATATAATTGATTAGCTGTGGGTATTCAGCTTTTGAATCCCGATTGTTGCCTTCTTGCCCCTTTTTTTGGGGCTGGGGAGTGAAGGTGATAGAGTCAGGTGAGCCCAGACCATCCGGCCCATTTGTTTCCTTTTAATTTGTTAGAGCTTTTGATTGTGAGCCAGGGCAGAGAGGGCAAGAAAAACATCCTTACTTGTCAATAGGCTGTGTTGAGGGGGTCCTTTTTTTTTCCTCTTGGCTATTATTGGAAGAGATTCTCAACGCTAGTGAGGCGTTCTGGCTCATCGCCTAGCAACACAATTCCAAACATTCGGCAGCTCCAGAGATGAAGTTGAGGAGTGCTGTAGTAACATCAGAGAGAGATGCGAGGCCCCGCAGCCAGCTGCTTGCTTGGCTAAGGGCTTGATGATAAAATTTTAGGATGAGATGGTGGGGCAGTGGCCGTTAAATCGGCTGCAGTCTGAGCCCCCTGCCCCTTAACTGCCGAGAAGTGAACCTAGGTGGCGTGGCCAACACAGATCCCTCACGCTGGGCATCTTTCTTTAAAGGGGAAACTTCCCACTGAATTTTGTGTATTAGCCCTTCAGTGACTGTCTTAGTGTCTTAGTAATTGGAAGGTTCCAGATGGCATTTAGACATGCCTCACTTCTTTATCATCTGTTTATTCATTCCCCAAACATTTACCAAACATCTCTCATGTGCTGGGCGCAGTTCTAGGTGCTGAGGAGCCAGAGGTGGGGATCCAGCTTGGCCATGCACAAGCTCTGTGTCACACGTTAAAATTTCCCCATCATTAAAATGCAGATTTAAGAGTGCCAGCACCATGGGCTGTTGTGAGGACTAAATGAGTTCCTACACAGAGAGTGCTTTGACATTGCGCTCAGCACTCAGGAGATGTTAGCTCTTCTCACATGGGCCCTGCCCACAGAGCATTCTAGTGGAGTTTTATGGTAATCAAGAAATGATGAATGATTGGATGGGGCAAAACGGGAGGCAATGGGGTCATGTGGGAGTGATGTACTCTTTGTTATCTGTGGCACTGAACAACCGCCACTCGATCCACCCATGGGAACGAGTTCCCCGTGAAGTGGGAAATTCCTAATGGAAGTTTTAGGTTATGCAGTACAGCTCCCAACTCCTTACCTGGAAAAAGACCAGTGCTGGATGCTGGTCACTCATATAGACCCTGGATTCCTTGCTCCCAGGAGGGGAAGGAGGAACCGATGACAGCAGGATGAATGTAGCAAGGATAGGGTGGCTGAGGTCCAGAGGGTCACAGGAGGGAAAGGTTTTAAGGGCTGGGTGCAGGGGAGGTCAGGAGGTCTTGCACAGATGGGGATGCTGGGCCAGAAGGGAACCTCCCTGCAGTGTGCAAAGGGGTCTGACAGTGATCTTCCAGGCTGCACCTCTGGTTCTGTCACTAAGCACTGCAGGATGTCCGGATGGGCTTGAGGAGCTGTTGTCGCCATTATGAAGCCCTTGAGGAAGCATTGGTGATGGTGCTGCCGAGTACTGAGTCTGTCCTTGTCACCCATTAACTCACGCATATCTGCGATCCTGTGAGAGCTTGCGGTGATCCCCATTTCACAGAGGAGACGGGAGTGCTTAGCGGTAGATAAACCTGGCCAGCATCACACAGCCAGTGGCCGGTGGAGCTGGGTTGCACAGCTAGGCTCTTACTCCGGGAAGAATATGTTTTAGCTTCACCTGGAGACCCTGCACCAAGCCAGAGGGCATTTTGAAGGGGCTGTATTTCAGGCCGACTTCCCGCATCTGGCTGGTTGTTCCCTGCCTCACCAGGCTCTCACTTGTCTGTGGTTAATGATCCAGGCTGCAGTGAGTACACAAGGTCTCAGTATCATTTCTGTGCTCTTGGTTTGGGCCACACATGATTTTTTTTTTTTTGGTCCTTTTTAGCATTTGATCATTTTATTTGAGGTCTGCTGCATTCCTCCTGACCTCCCTAACAGCTCAGACTCTTAATTTGTTTACAGACTTTCAGGAAGGGCTGTCCCTGAACTCTAAGCTAGGATCAACTTTTGGTCTGGAGGTTTCTAGCCGGCTATCTCTGCTGGGCCAGGCAGCAGCTTATGTAACCGTTTGATGCAATTCAGAGCCAATCCAAAATGGGCCTCTCGCTCAGGGGATGAGACGCGGTCAGACTTGTTTGAAATGTCAGCTTTGTTTGAGCTGGGACAGCTCAGTTTGTAAAGTTGGAAGGCGGGGGTGGTGGGGAGGCAGCTGGGTGTGAGTTTATTGGGAAGGAGTAGCCTGACTGGGCTGCTTCATTAAAGTTGGGGGAGCTGCACCGCCCTGGAGGAGAGCACCCCAGGCTCCTGCAATCCCACATGAAGGGCTCACGTCCTGGCTTTGCCATTTACTTTGTCCGTTTCCTTATTTCCAAAAGGAGGTGAATAGCACTTGCCATGTGCAGTGCCCGCACACGCTGGGCCCAGAGGACGTGCTCAGTACGTGGCCGGGGCGCTTACGTTTTGGTTGCAGCCCAGCAGTTCTAACCCTTCCCCTGCCCCCTCCTTCAACTCCTTTTCCTCCTCCTCTTCTCCCTCCTGCCCTAGACCTTAAATATTAATGTTAAAAATTTGTATTTAAATTTTTGTTTTGCATAAGTATATATTTACATGGAACAAAACTCAAAAGGTACGTATGGGATACCGTAAAGGATTTCTCTTCCACTCCCACGTCAGCCACCTTGCTCCCCGTCCAGGACTCTAACCATTGGAGTTCACCTTCTGGAAGAACGTCGCTGCCCAGTTGAATAGGGGGTTGGGCATACTGGAGCTCCCACTTGCAGTGGCCACCGCGTGCCCTTTGATGGGACGTTACATTGCATTTCAGCAGCACCCAGCTGCTTCCAGGTGTCTGTACACACCGTCGGTTTCATGTGCGCAGACGATTCAGTTTCATGCGCGCCCGATTCAGTTTCATGCTCTTCCGTCTGCCGGGACACCCTCCCCTCTCCTCCTCTTTTGCCTGGGTCGTGCTTATTCATCCTGTAAGACACAGCTTAGGCGTCGCCTCCTCCAGACAGACAGACACGTGAAGATCAAGAGGCTAGCTTTGTCATCAGTAAAGCTGGTTGGAAAACAGAGCTTTGAACCTGTGGGAAGGTGGGCTTACAAAACCTCGTCCCTGAGTCTAACAGTCAGAGGTAGAGACCCCCTCAGGGCAGCTCCTGAGCACACCTTGTGGGGAGGTGAACAGGTGGGTGGGCCCTGAGAGAACCCACAGGAGCTGAGCTGAGGAAGAGCGCCTCCTGTCTGGCCCTAGTGGGCCAGGTCACTCCCTGCATTGTGGGAGCAGAGAGTACGGGACAGAAAGAGTGAGGGTGGGAACTGGGGAGTGGGGACCTACTTCATGTGAAAATGGGAGGTCAGAGAACTGGCGGTTCCCCTCCAGCACAGAGCACTTCATGAGGAAAGAGACACTTAGGTTTCAGGCTGTTGTTAGATACATGGCTGTGGCTGGTGACTTTGCTGAGGTTCTGTTTTCTCTTCTGCAGGATGGGACCAATTACTTGTCTTTCACATGTTTGCTGTGAACATTGGCTAAAATAAAGTAGGTAGAGAGTGGTGTCTGAGTCTGCGAGGTGGTCAGCTCAGCACTAAACCCAGGGCCTTTGGTTCCGTTTTCTTGTACTGCCCTTCTCCCTGATTCTTCTCGAACCTCCCATCTCCTCTTCCACTGAAGGAAGGAAGAGGCACCGTGATTTTTGAATGGGGTTGTGTAGCTCGTAGGGGAGTTGGGTGTGTGTGAGGAAGGGCCAGTGAGTTGGTGCTGCATTGTTCCTGGGTAGTTAGGTGACAGCTGGCAGCTCAGTATTTAGTGACCTAAACAGGGAGGCTCCAGGGACAGGAGCAGATGCAGCCTGTCTGAGGGCGGCTCTGCCCTTGGCTCTTGGGTCCCCCACAGCATTCTGGCCCGGACTCCCGGTGAGGGTGGAGTCCTGTCAGCCTCCAGAAGGAAGCCCAGTTCTGACCATGCCCTCTACCCTTTTGTATTCAGACTCCCACCAGCATCTGGGAGGACTTGCACCAGCCTGCTGTGCCCTTTTGATTCGGGGAGTGTGGATCCCTGGGCTGAGGGACGGAGCAGAATGCCTATTGTGCCTATGTTCCTGGGGTGCTGGCCCACCTCCCTCTGTGGTGCAGTGCCCTCATGACTGCCTGGCTCTGAGATGGAAGGACCCTAAATGCAAATCCATCTCTGGAGTGGCACTCTCCTGCGAGCGCTAGGCATGATGAACCCGGGATGATGGTACTTGATCAGTGTGCAGGCACTGTGCTCAGTACCGGACATGGATTTCCCCTGTCTAGTCCTTGCAGCGACCCCATGCAGCGGCTACTGTTATCGCCTCTCTCTCATTGAGCAGAATCAAGGCTCAGCGATGGAGGAACTTGTCCAGCATAGGGAGTCCTTGGTGGGGGAGCATGGGACTTCAAAGCCCACCTCTTAAACTGTGAGCCCAATACCTTCTGGCTTTTCATCCTTCAGTCATTCATTCACCAAATGTTTACAAAGGCCTGCTGTGTGTCAGGTGCTGTGCTGGCTCTAGGCAGGGTGTCTCCACTGCGGCACTGTCGACCTTTGGATTGGATCATCCTTGGCTGTCCTGTGCATTGTAGGAAATTTTGCGGTGTCTCTGGCCTCTACCCAGTAGTTGCTGGTAGCACCACCACCAGTTGTGACAGGCAAGTGTCTGTGGACAGTGCCCAGCGTCCTCCAGGGGAGCGGGGTAGGTAAAACTGCCCTTGGTTGAAACCCGCTGCTCTAGGAATCCATAAGCAGAAGAGACATGTCAGGTGGGGCTCTGTCCTCTACGGTAAAGTAAAGATGGACAAGAGGAAGGACGGTGCATGCTGGAGGGGCTGCTGTGTCCAGATCGGGCTGTCTGCAGAGGCCTGTCTGACAAGGTGACTTTTGAGTAGGGGCCTGAATAAAGTGAGGAAGAGATCATGGGGATGTGGAAGGAAGAGTGTGCTTGGCAGAGGGAACGGCCAGGACAGAGGCCCTGGGTGGGGGTGCTGGGTGTGGCTGGGGCAGGAGGAGATGAGGCAGAGAAGTTGGGGATGGGGTGGGTGGGGTGGCCTCAGCTTTCACCCTGAGTGAGTAGGGGTGCTGCTGGGGGCATTAGAGCAGAGGTGGTGAGACAGGTCATCTGGCCCCTGGGTGGACTGGGGGACAGCAGGGAGGGCAGCTGGCAGGTGGGGGTCACAATGTAGGCAGCAGATGCTGGCCACCTGGGGGAGGGCTGGGGACTTTTTGATTAGGAGGATGACCTTTGGGTTTTCTCCACATTGAAACGATCAGTGCAACACCTGCCCACGGTGAAAACACCCATCCATGGCCCATCTCTTCTCAATTCCCAGGACGAAGAGTGCCACGAAGAGTGCCTCTCCAGTCTTTCAGCTGTTACTTCATTGGAGGGACACTCTTCTTCTACCACCAATTCTTGAATTGGCACGTTTTAGACATTACCAGTTTCCTGCTGGAATAGGTAGAGGTTGTGCGTGCGCATCCTGAGCATCCTGCTGGGCTGAAGGGAGCAGCCTATTTTGTTCTCTCCTTTCTCAGGGCTCTGCATTATTTTCTTCTTCATCCGGGTGTCCTAATGTACCTTTGTGGCCCCCCCCCCAACTTTTTTTTTTTTTTTTTTTTGCCTTGCAGAACCTTTAGCATCTCTCTCATTCTGTTCTTCCTCCTACTAAATGGTTGACCCCCAATTTTATTTATTTATTTTTATTTTTTCGAGACAGAGACTCGCTCTGTTGCCCAGGCTGGAGTACAGTGGCGTCATCTTGGCTCACTGCAACCTCCACCTCCCAGGTTCAAGCGATTTTCCTGCCTCAGCCTCCTGGGTAGCTGGGATTACAGGCATGCACCACCATGCCTGGCCAATTTTTGTATTTTTACTAGAGACAGAGTTTCACCATGTTGGCCAGGCTGATCTTGAACTCCTGACCTCAAGTGATCTGCCTGCCTTGGCTTCCCAAAGTGCTGGGATTGCCGGCACGAGTCACTGTGCCTGGCCTGACCCCCAGTTTTAATCATCTTATGTTGGCAGCTGTAGTTTTAGTCATAGCTGTCTCTTGGTAATAATGAAAAAGGAGAGTATCTTTTTAATTTAAATATACTTTTAAGTTCTGGGATCCATGTGCAGAATGTGCATGTTTATTACATAGGTATACTCGTGCCACGGTTTTTTGCTGCACCCCTCAGCCCGTCATCTACATTAGGTATTTCTCCTAATGTTCTCCCTCCCCTAGCCCCCTACCCTCAGACAGGCCCCGGTGTGTGATGTTCCCCTCCCTGTGTCCATGTGTTCTCATTGTTCAACTCCCACCTATGAGTGAGAACATGCGGTGTTTGGTCTTTTGTCCTTGTGATAATTTGCTGAGAATGATGGTTTCCAGCTTCATCCATGTCCCTGCAAAGAACACGAACTCATCCTTTTTTATGGCTGCATAGTATTCCATGGTGTATATGTGCCGCATTTTCTTTATCCAGTCTATCATTGATGGGCATTTGGGTTGGTTCTAAGTCTTTGCTATTGTGAATAGTGCCGCAGTAAACGTCCGTGTGCATGTGTCTTTATAGTAGCATGATTTATAATCCTTTGGGTATATACCCAGTAATGGGATTGCTGTGTCAAATGATATTTCTGGTTCTAGATCCTTGAGGAATTGCCACACTGTCTTCCACAATGGTTGAACTAATTTACACTGCCACTAACAGTGTAAAAGCATTTCTATTACTCCACATCCTCTCCAGCGTCTGTTGTTTCCTGACTTTTTAATGATCACCATTCTAACTGGCGTGAGATGGTATCTCATTGTGGTTTTGATTTGCATTTCTCTAATGGCCAGTGATGATGAGCTTTTTTTCATATGTTTGTTGGCCACATAAATGTCTTCTTTGGAGAAGTGTCTGCTCATATCCTTCACCCACTTTTTGATGGGGTTGTCAAAAGCTGGAAGCATTCCCTTTGAAAACCGGCACAAGACAAGGATGCCCTCTCTCACCACTCCTATTCAACATAGTATTGCAAATTCTGGCCAGGGCAATCAGGCAAGAAAATGAAATAAAGGGTATTCAGATAGGAAGAGTAGAAGTCAAATTGTCTCTGTTTGCAGATGACATGATTGTATATTTAGAAAACCCCATTGTCGCAGCCCAAGATCTCCTTAAGCTGATAAGCAACTTCAGTAAAGTCTCTGGATAAAAAATCAATGTGCAAAAATCACAAGCATTCCTATACACCAATAATAGAGAGCCAAATCATGAGTGAACTCCCATTCATAATTGCTACGAAGAGAATAACATACCTAGGAATAAAACTTACAAGGGATGTGAAGGACCTCTTCAAGGAGAACTACAAACCACTGCTCAAGGAAATAAGAGAGGATACAAACAAATGGAAAAACATTCCATGCTCATGCATAGGTAGAATCAATATCGTGAAAATGGCCGTACTGCCTAAAGTAATTTATAGATTCAAAGCTATTCCCATCAAGCTACCATTCACTTTCTTCACAGAATTAGAAAAAAACTCCTTTAAATTTCATATGGAACCAAAAAAGTGCCCATATAGCCAAGCTAATCCTAAGCAAAAAGAACAAAGCTGGAGGCTTCACGTTACCTGACTTCAAACTATACTACAAGGCTACAGTAACCAAAACAGCATGGTACTGGTACCAGAACAGATATATAGACTACTGGAACAGAACAGAGGCCTCAGAAATAATGCCACACATGATCTTTGACAAACCTGACAAAATAAGCAATGGGGAAAGGATTCCCTATTTAATAAATGGTGCTGGGAAAACTGGCTAGCCATATTCAGAAAACTGAAACTGGACCCCTTCCTTACACCTTATACAAAACTTAACTCAAGATGGATTAAAGACTTAAATGTAAGATCTAAAACCATAAAAATTCTGGAAGAAAAGCTAGGTAATACCATTCAGGACATAGGCATGGGCAAAGACTTCATGACTAAAACACCAAAAGCAATGGCAACAAAAACCAAAATTGACAAATGGGATCTAATTAAACTACAGAGCTTCTGCACAGCAAAAGAAACTATCATCAGAGTGAACAGGCAACCCACAGAATGGGAGAAAATTTTTGCAATCTATCCATCTGACAAAGGGCTAATATCCAGACTCTACAAGGAACTTAACTTTGCAAGAAAAAAACAAGGAAAGTGTCTTCTTAATGTTTCCTTGTCTCCATTATCATCCTTCTGTGATGTTTTTGTAATCATCAATTTATTCTTCATTCCTAGAGTCCTAATTATGTGATTAGAACCCTTCTAGAATTCGCTGCTAAAAAAGATGAACTACACTTGCAAAAATGACCTATACTCGCTTCAGTTTCCTGGAATTGGAAGCCTGCATTCCAGATGAGGCAGCAGAAAAAGTGAGAGTTTGTTTCCTTGAAACGTTGGCTACCACTTGACCCCATACCATCTGGCAGTTGCGTGCCTTGTTTGAAAATCAAGGCATAGTTTGATGCTTGTGGGTACTGAGCTGCCAGGAGAATCTTCTCAAGAAAAATCAGGCACAGAGATCACCCAGGCTATGGTTCTTTGAGGTCAGTGCTTTTAAAAAACTTGTGGCCAGGTGTGGTGGCTCATGCCTGTAATCCCAGCACTTTGGGAGGCCGAGATGGGCAGATCACCTGAGGTCAGGAGTTCGAGACCAGCCTGGCCAACTTGGTGAAACCCCATCTCTACTAAAAATACAAAAATTAGCTGGGTGTGGTGGTGCATGCCTGTAATCCCAGCTATACAGGAGGCTGAGGCAGGAGAGTCTCTTGAACCTGGGAGGCAGAGGTTGCAGTGAGCCGAGATTGCACCACTGCACTCCAGCCTGGGTGACAGAGCGAGACTCCATCTCAAACAAACAAACAAATAAACAAAAAAAAAAACCCAAACCAAGAAACTTGTTGCCACTTTTTCTTTGACCTTCAGGTTCTCCAGATCTCCAGGATCGTTCCCAGGATTAGCTGTGGGTTGGGGCCATTATTTTCATAAAGTGTAGTTGGAAGGTTCCTTAAACAGTGGGTGTACCCGTCACTGTGAATACTGGAAACCTCTTCTTATGTTTATCCGTGCAAATCTTTGTTAAAAATAGTTGGTAACCCTTGTCTTTATTGTTGTGCATTGTATGCAGAGCTTTCTTTGCTTTCCAGACATAAGATCCAAAAGACAAATTGTACTGAAGAAAGCGAACTGGAAAGAATGCCAAAGACTTGCCTTCTAGGGCTGGGTCTGAATGTCTGCTGGGAATGGCAGTGTGATTTGAAGAGTTGGCTCCAAATGCAGATCCACTCGGGTTGTATTAATGCTTCCTTCTGCAGGGTCCCTGCTCATCCACATAGGAAGGAGATTGAGGCTTACTTTGGAATTCCAGGGAAGTCAGCCTCAGTCTTCAGAGCATGAGGCAACACCGTGAGCAGTTTCTTAATGGTGAGGGTCACAGTTAACCCAAAAATGAGGCCAGACTGTGCTAACAGTCTAATTTATTTCCTTCCTTCCTCCCTTCCTCCCCTCCTCCCTTCCTCCCTCCCTCCCTTCCTTCCTTCCTTCATTGTCTCACTCTGTCGCTAGGCTGGAGTGCAGGGGCGTGATCTCAGCTCACTGCAACCTCTGCCTCCTGGGTTCAAGCGATTCTTGTGCCTCAGCCACCTGAGTAGCTGGGATTACAGGCACATGCCACCACACCTAGCTAGTTTTTTGTTTTTTTCTTTTAGTAGAGGTGGGTTTTTACCAATTTGGCCAGGATGGTCTCCATCTCCTGACCTTGTGATCTTCCTATTTCAGCCTCCCAAAGTGCTGGGATTACAGGCGTGAGCCACCACACCCGGCCAGGAATCTAATTTCTAAAGTGCATTTTGGGAAAAAAAAAATCCACCCACAAATCTTTATTAAAGAGTGACCCTTATTAGTCTATATGTGATTTTTTTCTTTTCTAAGTAGCACTGGTGACTCAGGTGATGCATTTTAGTGATGGAAAAACTCAAAACACAGAGACAGTGCTGTGTTTCCAGGGTCTCTTAGCCCTTCTCTCCTCCTGCCCCAGAAGCCTTCAGGCTCAGCAGTGCGGTGTGTGGTCCTGCTGCACAGATGAGCCACAGTCCTTGGAGTGGAGAGATTAGCTTGGAAAGAAGAGATCTGCAAAGCTCTTTTTGGGCGAATATTAAGTTTGGTGAATGAGTGGAGAAGTTGGGTGGGGGACTGTGACCATATTTACCAGCGAGCTCAGCGGTGGGCGTCCTGGCTGGCCCAGCATGAGAGGAGATGAAGAGTGCTTCCTGGAGGAGTCTGTACTAATCCATCTTCATAAGCCTCAGCCGTGGCTCCTCTGGAGGGACAGAGCCAATGTTTCTATCTAAGTAACGCGAGGGAGGAGGGAGAGATGCTGAAGCAAGATTGTCACAGCTTAATGATACGAAATGCTCTCACCGGGGACTCTAGAAACTTGGCTTCTGTGAGTTTCATCTGCTCACCCCTGCCCTGTGTGGGCTGAGGGATGGACTGAAAAGCTACCCTCCTAATGTGTCAATGGCTTTGCCAGGAATTGCATCGGTGGTGTGTCAGGTGGGCTGTTGTCTGGTTTCTGTGACAGAGACCCTGAGCAACACTGGTTTAGACAAGGTAGAATTTTATTTCTTCCCACTTGACAGTTTGAAGCCCAGTCCACTCTTCTTGGTGGTGCCATTACATTTCAGATGTTGCCCTTGTCCACGTGTCCATCACATGCACATTTCTGCCAGAGCGGAGATAAGGCCCCCTCCTCGGCCCCCTCCTTTTCTGCTGCTGCTTGTTTTTCTTTTTCAGACAGGGTCTTGCAGTCACCCAGGCTGGAGCGCAGTGGAATGATGATACCTTATGGCAGCATCCACTTCCCAGGCTCAATTGATCCTCCTGCCTCAGCCTCCTGAGTAGCTGGGACTACAGGCACATGCCACCATGCCTGGCTCATTTTTCTATTTTTTTTTTTTTTTGTAGAGACAGGGTCTCACTATGTTGCCTAGGCTGATCTATGACTCCTGGGCTTAAGCGATTCTCCTGCCTTGGCCTCTGAAAGTGCTGGGAGTACAGGTGTGAGCCACCATGCCTGGCCCCTTTTATTTAAGGGCGTACCCCCAACTTCCAGTATTGCTTCCTTTTTTTTTTTTTTTTTGAGACCGGGTCTCACTCTGTCACCCAGGCTGCAGTGCAGTGGCACGATTATGGCTCCCTGCTGCCTTGTACTCCTGGACTCAAGCAGTCTTCCCACTTTAGCCTCCCAAGTAGCTGGGACTACAGGTGCATGTCACCATGCCCAGCTAATTTTGAAATTTTTTTTGTAGAGATGAGGTCTCACTGTGTTGCCCAGGCTGGTCTTGAACCCCTGGGCTAAAGCAATCCTCCCTCCTCAGTGTCCCAGAGTGCTGGGATTCCAGGTGCGGGCCACGGCACATGGCCCTGCATCACTTCCTATTAACCTCACCTTGGCTGGAATTAGTTAAACGGCCACAGCTGCAAGGCTGCACGTGAAGGCGAGAGGTGTCTTTATTCTGAGTGGTCACCTGGCCAGCCAAGGCGCTTCAGTTACTACAGAAGAAGAAAATGGGTGTGGGGACAGCTGGCATCTGCTGCAGGTGGAAGACAGCACGGGCCAATCTGACTGACCACAGCACTGTGGGGTTTTTTTTTTTTTTTTTTTTTAAACGTTTTTGCTTCGAAAGAATTTAAGACCTGGTGCGGTGGCTGATGCTTGTAATCCCAGCACTGTAGGAGGTTGAGGCAGGAGGATCACCTGAGGTCAGGAGTTCAAGACCAGCCTGGCCAACATGCTGAAACCCCGTCTCTACTGAAAAATACAAAAATTAGCCAGGCCTGGTGACTGAGGCAGGAGAATCTCTTGAACCTGGGAGACGGAGGTTGCAGTGAGCTGAGATGCGTTCCTTCATTCCGGCCTGGGCAACAGAGTGAGACTCTGCCTCAAAAAACAAAAACAAAAACAAAAAAAAAGAGGAGTTGCTGGTTATGTGGATAGAAGAGAATCGAGGTGACGAGTGGGTGGTGGGCACCGTGGATGTGATGACTGCCTGCCCTGTCCAGGCATCTGCTTGTTCTGGAGTTGCATTCTCAGACATCCTCTCCAGGCCCAGAAGCAGGTGTTCTGCTACCCGTCCATAGGAATTCTTCGTTAGGAATGAAGAAACTGTGTGCCACAGGGATTGATTAACAATCGTGTTTTAAGTGATAGAATTAGGTACTGTTGAAGCTATGAAATGAATTAGGCTGTGAGCTTTTTTTTTTAAGGCCAAAGATTGATTGACAGTAGTGGAATGAGACTTCGAAATTTATTAGGAGTTGCTAGAAAAATAAGAAGGGGAAAGGTCCATGTTGAACCATAGAGATTTTCCATTTGACATCAATTGCTATTTGCTGTTCCAAGGAGGATAATTATGCTACCCGAGCTGAGATGCAGATGGGCCAGGCTCTTTTTGGACAATCTTTAGGGTAGGAGAAGCCCTCCCAGTGGTAGAGGAAGTTGACTTTTACTAGCCTTGTCTGGCATTCTTTGATGAGCTATGGTAGAGGTTAGGAAGGGCCAGGACTGAGGTGGGGGAGAATGCCACCTGGCTCTTGAGGCTGGGACCCCAGGCCTGATGCCCTCCTTATGGAAGTTCCATGCCAGGCCAGGGGCAGACTCCATAATAGTGAGTGGCTTCCATGAGAAAAAGACAACTGGGCTGGACCTGACCATGGGAGAACCAAGTCAGCAGGTGCACCAGAAGGTGTCACGGCACCTGGAGGCTGGTTCTGGCTCCAGACTTGAACCTTTTGAGTCTTGGAGGTGCTGTGTTTTCTCTTTTAGGAGAGGGGTCAGAGGCATCCAAGCTTGTTGGGTGACTACTATATCTGGGCACTGTGCATGCGGGAACCTCCATAGCCTGTAGCTCTCTTAATACCTACAACAGCCCTGTGAGTTGAGTGATCATGTCCCTGTGCCCGGATGCCACAGCTGGCCATCAGGGAGGTTCAGTCCATTACGTAGAGTTATGCTGGTGGTGGCTGGTGCAAGGGTTTGAACCTAGCCTGAGCCCTGAAGCGTCTGCTCCATCCATACACACGAAGCTGTCCCTGTCTTGTTCGTTTTCTGTTGCTTATAACAGAGTACTTGAAGTTGGGTAATTAATAAAGAAAAGGAGGCTGGGCACAGTGGCTCACGCCTGTAATCCCAGCACTTTGGGAGGCCGAGGCAGGTGGATCACAAGGCAGGAGTTCAAAAGCAGCCTGGCCAAGATGGTAAAATCCCGTCTCTACTAAAAATACAAAAATTAGCTGGGTGCTGTGGCAGGCGCCTGTAACCCCAGCTACTTGGGAGGCTAAGGCAGGATAATCACTTGAACCTGGGGAGCAGAGGTTGCAGTGATCCGAGATCGCGCCATTGCACTGCAGCCTGGGCAATAGAGTGAGACTCTGTGTCAAAAAAAAAAAAAAAAAAAAAAAAAAAAAAAAAAAAAAAAAAAGAAAAGGAATTTATTTCTTAGAGTTGTGCAGGCTGAGAAGTCTAGAGTTGAGAGTTTGTATCTGGTGAGGACCTTCTTGCTGATGGGGACTCTCTGCAGGGTCCTGAACTGGCATAGAGCAGCAGATGGGGAGGGGACTGAGTGTGTGAGCTCAGGTCTCTCTTCCCTCTTCTTAAAAAGCCACCACTCCAAAAATGGGCCCACTCCCGTGGTACCCCATGCATCCATTAACTCATTCATCCATGAGTGCATGAATGGTTCAATACACTCATGATTGCCAAGCTCTCATGACGCAGTCACCTCTTAAAGGCCCCACGTCTCAGTACTGCCACTGGGGCTTAAATTTCACCGTAAGTTTTCGAGGGGACAAACATTGAAACCACAGCAGCCCCCTGTCAGTGGCCTCACTATAGCACTAGTCCTAATTGTCTACATCCGGGACCCTCATGCATGCACCACAAAGCTGCTGTCATCTGGAGCAAGGAGGGACATGGTGAGTAGGGGATGCCCAGCCGTGCAGACTCTGGAAAGCTCCTACAAGAAGGCTCAAGGGTTAACCTGTTTAGCTTCCATTGCCCGCATCTTTTTTTTTTTGAGACGGAATCCCGCTCTGTCATCCAGGCTGGAGTGCAGTGGCGCAATCTTGGCTCAGTGCAACCTCCGCCTCACAGGTTCAAGCAGTTCTCCTGCCTCAGCCTCCCAAGTATCTGGGATTACAGGCGTGCACTACCACGCCCACCTAATTTTTGTATTTTTAGTAGAGACAGAGTTTCACCATGTTGGCCAGGCTGGTCTTGAACTCCTGACCTCGTGATCCACCCGCCTTGGCCTCCCAGAGTGCTGGGATTATAGGTGTGAGCCACCGTGCCCGGCCCTCGTCTTTAAAATGAGTGTGATCTCACTGTCCTGCCGTCTGCACTGGGCAAAGTGAATACGGAGGCTCCGACCCTAAGCTGGACCTGTCACTGGATGCTGAGCTTGCGGGGAGGTGTTTCAGAACTGCAGCTCACGTGTCTAAAGCTGCAGATGGCTCTCAGATGACTCTCTTCCTGCATCCCTGCTTGGAGATACTTTCCCCTGAAGCTCCTGAGGCAGGAGAGAGGTGGAAGCATCCTTTATTTCCTGGGGTGAGGCAGCCCTTCCTCCCATGTCTCTAACGTCTCCTGCAGCCCAGCATGTCGTTCCCACTTAGTCTGATTAAAGACTAATTTTCTAGCTCTGAAGGTGGAACTTAGAACAGACTTTTTCCTTTTCTCCAGGTGAGTGGGTTTTGCACAGATGACTCAGACCATAGACTATGATGAACACAGAAGCAAGAGTCCAGCTTTTAGGGCCACCTTTTGGCCTGCTGAGCCCTGTGACGAGGAAGGGACGGCCTTTTGCTAGGGAAGAGCAGGTGTGGTGGCTGGGCTGCTTGACTCCCTTTGGTTTCTGAAGGCTTAGTGGTTGGGCTTGCGGTGAGACAAACGCCCAGGCTTTTGAAAACACCCTGCTCCAGGGTGGTCAATGTCACTTCACACAATGCCTTGGTATCTGAACCAACCTCTGGACTACAGCAGTTGTATCATCTAGTTTTCTGTTGACAGTCTGTGGACCTGAGCCCTTTTAAGACAGTGCGGTGGCCTGAGGAAACAAACCTGATTATTAACAAAAAATGGTGTTTTTCTTTTTTAATTTTTTTTTTTTGAGAAAGGATCTTGCTCTGTTGCCCAGGCTGGAGTGCAGTGGTGCGATCATAGCTCACTGTAGCCTCAAACTCCTGGGCTCATGCGATCCTCCTGGCTCAGAGTAGCTAAGATCACAGGTGCACGTTACCACGCCTGGCTAATTTCTTATTTTTTGTAAAGATAGGGTCTGTAGTGAGCTATGTTGCCTCAAACTCCTAGCCTCAAGTGATCCTCCCACCTTGGCTTCCCAAAGTACTGCGATTACAGGTGTGGGCCAGAAAGCAGTGTTTTTCTGAGGGGGCCAAGGTCTTAATACAATGGCATGTTCACAAGGGCTACTGAGGCGATCTGCTGCATGCCCCTGCACCCCAGCAGGATGGTGGTTTATCTTGACAGGTGCATGCACACACCTGTACCCTTCCACCCCTGCACCAGTCAGCTCACTTCCCTGCCCAGCACTCTGCTGTGGCCTCGTTCTGCACTTTAGCACAAAATCCATGTTTTTGCTGTGGCCTGCAAAGCCTGCCTGATGTGACCCCTGCTGCCCTTTGCCTTCCATGACCTGTGCTTGTCACTTGCCAGCTACACCGGCCTTTGAGCCGTTCCTCAGACTTGCCAAGTTCCTTCTTACCTCAGAGACTTGAGGCAGGCTCCTCCTTCCCTCCCTGCGCAGGAGTCCACTTAGCAGACTTCCCTTTACGTCTCAGTGACACAGTGGGGAGGTTCCCGGCCCCTTCCCACTGCAAGGAAAGCAAGTGCCTGCTTCCAGCCTCCAAGACGGCAGGCAGCAAGGAGAATGGGTTGGGAATGGCTTTGGGCATAGCCACCCAGCAGAGCTTGTTGAGTTGAGTGTGATGGAGAGGTCACCTAGACTGAATGGTGTGGGTAGCAGGTGGCAGGAGGCATGAGAGTCATTTCAGATGGTTTAGGAAAGCCTGAGTGAGAGCGAGAGATATTCAGGAGGCTGCTGGGGTAAAGCAAAATCATGGGAGTACGGAGAGGTGAGATTTGAGAGTGTGTGTGGGTTGCTTCCCCAGATCCGTGTCACCTGCTTCTCTGAAGATCTGAGATGGGGCGTGTGGTGGGGGGTCTAGGAAGCACTCACTGCATAGCAGTGAAATGCACAGTCTTCATTCCGGAGCAGGGCGTCCACAGACACACCCACCCCGTGGTCATCGTTCCCAGGGCTCTGTTGGCAGAGGATGCACACAGAGGTTGTGCGCAGAGGTTGCAGTGCTTCGCAAAGGTCCAAAGCTATGTGACTGCTGAACTCTGGGAGCTCTTGGAGTTTACTGCTGGGTGAAGCTGGGTCAACTGCCCAACTGTACCTTCACCTCCCTTCGTAGGAGACAGGGTCGGGGTGGAGGAAGGGGAGCTGCCAGCTGCCAGTGTGTCCTGAGAGTGCCCAGTCAAGAGCCACAGGTGCTTCCTTAAGTTTGGAGCTCTGTTCTGGAAGCAGCAGTCTGCTCCTGCCCCTACCTCCCCTCCCTCTTAAGTTTGAATCAGAACAAAGGCAGTTCTTGGTGAGGAGGCAACTCAGAAACAGGGGGCAGGGCATACTTCGGGCACCTCCAGTGTCATCTCTGCGTGGCTGCTGAGGTGGAGATCTGGGGCTGATTTAGTCCCATCCACGTGTATTCACGAAGGTGCTGCCATCAGGCAATGTACTAGGCTGCATGCGTGAGGGAAACGCAGAAGGCATGGGTGGAATCCTGCTCACAAGGGACTCGCCATTTAGCTGGGGAGGCTGCGAAGTGAATGCCGAAGACGACAGCAGCCCCAAGCGGGAGAAGTGGCTTTGTCTCGTGAGGTCCAGGTCTCTTCTGGCAAGACAGCTTGTCTGAGCTGGGTTTTCAGTGTGAGTTTCGAGTGAAAGGGTGCTAAATCCTTGAATGTCAAAACCCACTGATTGTTCAGTTTCCAGTTATATTTTTGCTCCAACATCACTGGTCCTGAATAGCCTACTGTCCTTAGCTTAGAAGTGCAGGTACCTGCACTGGGTACAGCTGGATGTATAATTGCCATTCTCTTCCTGCCGGAGGAGGATGGAATGGAGAATATTTCCCCTGTATTCCACATGTTAAGAGATCACCTCTGCACTGGATTCATTGGAGCACCTGGAAGGAGGCCTGCTGGAAACCACGCTGCCTGGGACAGCGTGGTGGACTCTGAGTCTCAGGAGATCCACATGATTCCCATTGTGTTTGTCCAGTTATGCTCTGAGTGTCTCTTGTTGCTCCGCATTTCTGGGCCTTGCTTGCCTTGACTCCAAGACTGGGCAGCATCGTCTGCTTCCCTTCCCTGCTCTCCAGGACTGAGGAAGTGGATTGAGCAGTCACTCCTTAGGCAGGCATTAGCACGGCATCTTTCATTTTGCAGATGCCTAATCTCTTTTCCCCATTGAATCACCTCCATAATTTGGGAGGTTGTCAGGAGGTGCCGTCATGCCCATTTCAGAGGTGGGGAAACTGAGCCTCAGAGCAGACAAGCCACACATCCATGGCTGCAAGGGAGGTAGAATCGCCGAGCCGGGCTGGAACCTGGCCCTTCCTGACTACACGGCTCCTGTGTTCTGTCTAAGGATGTTCTGGTTATTTCTCAAAGTGTCAGGTGCAGAGTAGGATGGCGCAGAGTTGGTGAGATTCACTCTGGGTGTGAGATCTGCCTGCACCCTCTCAGTGGCTGGCTGCATCTAATTAATTGCAGATTATGTGTGAGAGTCTGTTTGAGAATTGCCCGTGCATATGATACCACAGCCTGAAGGGGAAGGAAGCTGTGCAGCTCCGCGTCCTCATTATTTATGAGTATTCCACATGCAATTAATCTTCCTTGCCACCAGTTAACCCCACCACTCCACTGTGCATGAGGCCAGTGACAACAGATGTTGGCCTCGCAGCCCCAGGGGCCATGGCAGACTCAGGGCTTTAGACGGGTCGGGGTCATATCTCTGCTGGTTGCATTTGGCCGGCGAGCGGCCAGCGGACAGGAACAGATGACGAGGACAGCTAATGTGCCACATTCACTTGCAGGAGCCAGAAACTGGTAGGGCTCATCTGCTATTCCTGATGAATCACAGCATCTGAGAGCTAGAAGGATTCTAGAAGATGAGCTTGTGTAACCTCCGCATTTTGTAGATGTAACATCTGAGACCCAAAGTGGGTTTGAAATGCCATGCCAGTTAGAGGCTGGACCCACAGTCCTTGTCTGTTACTTGCCGTGACATCACGTCTTTGCTTATAATGTCATTTTTCTCATCCTGTATATCTCCCACCTTGCTGGCCACGTTGCCTCCCGTGCCAACTCAGTGTAGGTTCCACATAGCATCTGAGCTGTGACTCATTTGGTTACAAGGGACAGAAACCAGCTCAAGCCAGCTTAAGTAAAATAAGGAAATAATATCGTTCCCCTAACTCCAGCATCCAGAGGTACAGCTGCAAGTAGGCGTCCCTGGATCCCAGGGTTGGGTGGTTTTCAGGTCTACCCCTGAAGGGCTCTGTTAGGAGGAGAGAGGTGCAGAGAAGCACACGTCCATGACTTGTGGCCAGGCTGGCTTTGCCCCAATCCTGTTGAGGCTCTGTCTCTAAAATGACATGATGGTCTTGAGAATGTTGATTTGTGCAGAACCAACATGGAGCCCCGGCCTCTTCATTCTGAGATCCCATTCGGGAGACAGTGAGTATCACTATGGTTATGGGTTCCAGTGTCAGATGGCCCGTGTTTCAGTCCCGGTTCTGTATCGTCATTCCTTTTTTTTTTTTTTTTTTTTGTTTTTGTTCTTCTTGAGACGGAGTTTTGCTCTGCTGCCTAGGCTGGAGTGCAATGGCATGATCTCAGCTCACTGCAACCTCCGCCTCCTGGGTTCAAGCGATTCTCCTGCCTCAGCCTCCCGAGTAGCTGGGATTACAGGTGCCCCCCACCATGCCTGGCTAATTTTTTTGTATTTTTAGTAGAGACGGGGTTTCAGCATGTTGGCCAGGCTGGTCTCAAATGCATCATAATTCCTTTGTAATTTAGGGCAAATCACTTCATATGTCTCAGTTTGCTAATCTATAAAATGGGTTTGATTCTAAACACCTGCTTTGTGGCGTGATTTGGAGGGTCGAATGAGATAATTGACACATAGTTTCACCCTGTGCCTGGCACTCGGCTGGTGCCCTGCTAGCAGTTGCTATTAGGAACACTTAACTTCTCTCGGTCTTTCCATCTGTGAAGTGGGGGATGACACCACCAGTTCCATGAAATAAGGGACTCGCTGGTTCCTTTAGTACAGTCAAGCCCAGACCTAGCCTTCAAGGTTGGCAGTGGTTGAAAAATTGCCCCTGGCAGAAGCTGAAGTCCGTCCCTCCCCCTCCGTTGCTTTTTCCTTCAGCCCCCCTCGCTGCTTTCACTGCTGCTGGTGTTGTCTTCTTCTTGGCTGGGAATCCCATACTATCTGTGATAGGGACTGGATTCTCCTCCGCAAGTACCGAAGGAAGAAAGTGGGTTTCTCAGCCTCCCTAGGGTTTATAGACCCATGCAGCTTTGAGAGCCAGGCCAGTGAAACCCCAGGCAGGGATGGGACACAGCAGGGTCAGACATGCTTTGACCAGAGAAATTCAGGGGAGTTTTTGCTGCCTCTACTGTATAGCCCAGGCCTTGCCCCTGGATTGCTCCACCTTGATTTGTGTGTGTGTGTGTGTGTGTGTGTGTGTGTGTGTGTGTGGTGCTGGGTACTAAGTGGAATCACTCTGTAAAGGCACATAGGACAGCCTGTTATTCACAAGAGCTCATGTGAGTATCTTTGCAGAATGTGCCATCTCTTCTTGGAGACCTACTGATTTTGTGTTTTGCAGTGAAGAATGGGTAGGCTCCACTGTGCACGGTTTCACATTTATCTGGAGCCATCTAATTAACACCTGTACTCCACTTGTCACCTGAACCTGGGCCTTTGGCGGGTTTCTGCAATATGTTCCTCCTCGAGGCCTTTCTTTGTGAAACACGTGTGTACCTCGCTTGCAGCTCTCTGCCCACTGACGGAGAAGTGAGTGAGCCTCTTGTGTAATTGATGGATAAGCCCTCCACTGCACCCCACAAGAGGAGTATTCTTAGGGGAGCAGCTGTCTTCCTTTCCACCCTCGTCCCACTCTCCCTAACTGCTTTTTCAACTGGATCAGTAAGGATTTAGTGTTAAACAATATTTGGAGTCATTGTGGTGAAATAATCCAAATTGACCGTGCCAGGTGATGGAGACAAAGATATCTGCCATACTAATTTCCAAACTCTCCTGTAAGTGCAGTATAGTGATTTTGAAAAACTCTCTCTCCTAATTGTGGGAAACAGTTTGGTGGATCCTTAAAACGTTAGTGGAATTACCGCATGTCCCTGTAATTCCACTTCTAGGTACACATCCAAAAGAACTGAAAGTAGAGACTCAAACAGGTAACTATGCACAAAGGTTGATGGCAACATGATCACAATCTCCAAAAGGTGGAAACAGCTCAGTATAAATGTCCATCATCTGAAGAATGGATTAACAAATTGTGGCATATCCATACAGTGGAACATGATTCAGCTATAAAAGGAATGAGGGGCCGGGCGCAGTGGCTCATGCCTGTGATCTTACCACTTTGGGAGGCCAAGGCGGGGTGGATCACTTGAGGTCAGGAGTTCGAGACCAGCCTGGCCAACATGGTGAACGTCATCTCTACTTAAAAAATACAAAAATTAGCCGGGTGTGGTGGTGGGCACCTGTAGCCCCAGGTACTTGGGAGGCTGAGGCATGAGAATCACTTGAACTCGGGAGGCAGAGGTTGCAGTGAGCCAGGATCGTGCCGCCATACTCCAGCCTGGGCCATGGAGTGAGACTCCTTCTCAAAAAAAGAAGGAATGAGGCACTGATACATGCTTCAATGTGGATGAACTGTGGAAACAGGCTTAGTCAATACATGCTTCAACGCAGATGAACCGTGGAAACAGGCTTAGTCAATACGTGCTTCAACGCGGACGAACCGTGGAAACAGGCTTAGTCAATACGTGCTTCAACGCAGACGAACTGTGGAAACAGACTTAGTCAATACCTGCTTCAACGCGGACAAACCGTGGAAACAGGCATGGTCAATACGTGCTTCAACGGGGACGAACCGTGGAAACAGGAGTGGTCAATACGTGCTTCAGTGCGGACGAACCGTGGAAACAGGCGTGGTCAATACGTGCTTCAGTGCGGACGAACCATGGAAACAGGCGTGGTCAATACGTGCTTCAACGCGGACGAACTGTGGAAACAAGCGTGGTCAATACGTGCTTCAATGCGGACGAACCGTGGAAACAG
This sequence comes from Pan troglodytes, assembly GCF_028858775.2. NCBI lineage: Eukaryota > Metazoa > Chordata > Mammalia > Primates > Hominidae > Pan > Pan troglodytes. The sequence continues at coordinate 14,764,537 of NC_072416.2, forward strand.
GCGTGGTCAATACGTGTTTCAACGCGGACGAACCGTGGAAACAGGCGTGGTCAATACGTGCTTCAACGCGGACGAACCGTGGAAACAGACGTGGTCAATACGTGCTTCCACACGGACGAACCTTGAAAACCGGCTTAGTCAATACATGCTTCAACGTGGATGAACCTTGAAAACCGGCTTAGTCAATACGTGCTTCAACGCGGACGAACCGTGAAAACAGGCTTAGTCAAAGGAGCCAGGCAAAAAGACTCTATTAGAAAAGAAGACCACATAAGAGATGATTCCGTTTCTGTGAAGCATTGGAGTGGGTAAATTCATAGAGACGCAGTGTGGATCAGAGGTTGCCAGGGAGGAGGATGAAATGGGAAGAAATTGCTTAATGGGTAAGAGGTTTTGCTTTGGAGTGGTAGAAACGTTCTAGAACTGGATAGTAGTGATGATTGCACAACATTTTGAACGTACTAAAGGCCACTGAATTGTTCACTTTCAAATGGTTAATTTTATGTGATATGAGTCGTACCTCAATACATGATTTTTAAAAAACCTTCAGTTTGGCGGGGCATGGTGGCTCACAGCTGTAATCCCAGCACTTTGAGAGGCTGAGGCAGGCGGATCACAAGGTCAGGAGATTGAGACCACCCTGGCTAACACAGTGAAACCCTGTCCCTACTAAAAATACAAAAAAACTTAGCCGGGTGTGGTGGCATGTGCCTGTAGTCCTAGCTCCTTGGGAGGCTGAGGCAGGAGGATCGCCTCAACCCGGGAGGCGGAGGTTGCAGTGAGCTGAGATCGCGCCACTGTACTTCAGCCTGGGCGGCAGAGCGAGACTCTGTCTCAAAAACAAAAACAAAGAAGAAAAACTTTCAGCTGTGCCACCGCTCCCCACCCCCTTCTCACTAGCCAAGTAAGCCTTTCGCTTAGTTCCATTGCTTCTACTGCTGGAAGCAACCTCTACAACTTTGTGCTTTTAATTCTGGTGAGTACTCCTTTAAAGCTAAAGTGCTTATGATGCCTTTTAAAAGAAGACTTTAGATAGTAGATATACAGACCACCTTTTTTTTTTTTTTTTTTTTTTTTGAGATGGAGTCTTGCTCTGTCACCCAGGCTGGAGTGCAGTGGCACCATGTCGGCTCACTGCAACCTCCGTCTCCTGGGTTCAAGTCATCCCCTGCCTCAGCCTCCCGAGTAGCTGGGATTACAGGCGCCTGCCACCATGCCCGGCTGATTTTTGTGTTTTTAGTAGAGATGGGATTTCACTGTGTTGGCCTGGTATCAAATTCCTGACCTGACGTGATCCGCCCACCTCGGCCTCCCAAAGTGTTGGTGTGACAGGTGTGAGCCACCGTGCCCGCCCTAGAGACCACCTTTTGATGCCTTGATATGAAATGAGAACATATATGTGGAAAGGTGTAAAATTAAGAGACACCCTCGACCCTCACCTGAGTTACTGCTCCTAATAAATTCACGCATACCTGAGTGCTGTGTTTTCTAGCCTTCTGTGAGTGGGACAGGCAGGGTAGGGATGCTCGGACTCTCTGTGGTCTCTGATTTAGTCACTTCGAGGCTGCTGGGGGAGTTCCTCTGGGGTGTCCATTCACTGTCCCCTGTCTGCCTCCATTAGATCCCATCTCAGGCCCCTTCCAACTCCACACTTCTGACATTCACTGATGTGGGTGGAATGCTGCTTTGTAAAAATGGCCGGCAAATGTGTGCTAACTACCTTGACATTTCCAAGCTGCTTGGTGCTCAGAACTCATACTTTAGGACATGAGGCTCACAATAGTGACCCACAGCGTGATCTCTTGGACCTGTGTGGTAAGAACCTCAGTTTACAGTGTTTAAAAATCAGATCTGTGTAAAAATGTGACTCCTGGCTTCTCTCAACAACTCAGGACTGGTGGCAGCCATGTCCCGCATAGACAGTGGATTGGAGGCAGGGACTGCTCCTTAGCTGGGGTCCTCTCGTCCCACTGTACCCTGTGAGGACTTTGCTCCCTGGAGGCCCTGTCTGTATCCGCTTTTGGGATGCCTGCCTTAAGGATTCGTAGTACAAATCTTTATAAACGCTCACTGTGTGTGTTTGTGTTTGAGAGTGCGCACATGAACAAGAGAGAGAAAACCAAAAAATTACAAATCTGGAAAAGTTAATAAAGATCTAGAACCTTATCAAGATTTTGCAAGGGGTTTTTCTTCTGTACCTTGTGACTTTCTTCCATTTTCCATCCCATTCCCATGAGTGCCTCACATTTGTGTTTTCTGTTTTGAGATTATAATTATGTAGAAGCCATAGTTCTAAAACTGGAAAGGGCCAGAATTTAATCACACTTTTGATTTTCCAAAAGAGGATAGAGAAAGACTGGGAGGACTGCCAGAGGCCACACCGTGGGAACTGGTGTGAGTCCTGAGGTTGTGCGCTGCCTCCCAGGAGCCGGGCTGGGCCTGGCACTGCCCGCTTGCGGGGACAGGCCTTCAAGCAAGCTGGACCAGGTGTGGGTCCTTGCCTGGCCACTTCCTGGCTGTGTAGCCTGAGGCAAGTCACTTCCCGTCTCCCGGTCTCTGTTGCCTCATTCAGACAGCAAGTGTAATCATGCTTGCTTCTCAGAAACCTTGTGAGAATTACATGAGATCGTGTATTTCAGGTGCCTCTCGCATTGCTGGGTGTGTATGAAACAGGCAGTGCATGGTAACCACTGGCCATCTGAGCCCTGCGAAGGGGTCTTGGGACATTTCTTCCTCCTCCATCTTAACAAATTGAAAAGAATAGAAACTCTGGGTGGGCTAGGGGAGGAGGGAGGCAGGAGAGAGAAACAGAACGAAAAGTTAGAATGGGCCTGAGTAATTTAAAAGTTATATTTTAGAGCTCGATACAGTTTATCCTTTCTTTTGGAGATAAAAGGAAAGGGAGTGGGTAGGCAGACAAAGATATAAAAAGCAGGATGTTAAGTTTGAAAAATGATGATGTAGGTTAAGTCCATCCCCGTAGAGGAACATTCTTTATTTGTGCATGTGCCCTCATGAGCTTTGTCTTTAAATATAGCTGAGTATGGGCCCCAGGGGAGTGTTTGTAAAGGCTCTTTGAGGTCTTTGGAAAAAGATGCTATATAAAGCCAGGGAGTTATTGCACAGATCTATGTATATATGTGAGAGAGTATGTGTGCGCACACATGCGTCCACACGTCACCCTGTCTAGTCATCGCAGTCAGCAGTCTCTTCCCTTTTTAATTTTGAAAAGGCAGTTGAAGATCAATTAGTCTCAGGATAATTTCCCCCCGGGGGGCCTTTAGTGGCTGAAGAAGAGACGCCTCTCACCCCTCCCTTGGCGTCACTGTTTCATTGCTTTATATAGCAGCCTCTGAGGCCGTAATCATTTGTGTGAATGGGCCTGTGTGTCATCTGGCTGTGTGTCTGTGTTTATGTTTGGGTCCCTGGGGACTGGAGGCTGGTCCCTGCTCCACTGTTGTTTTTGAAATTGAGCGTTCATGTGGTCACTGCCGAGAAAGGAGGGGAACGGTTTTGTAGGCTCGTCCTGTTTGAGGTCATGGTAATGATGTATGGGACCGTGTCCCCTCTTCCCCATGCCTGTCGCATTCCCGAGATGCATAATGGAAAAAGCTCAACGGGAGCCTGAATCTCTGTCACTGGGGCAAGAAATTACAGCTGTGAACCTGCTGGTTAGTGTTCTGTGCCGAGGCCTTGAACTTATGATTAACGCGGTTGACGTTTCTGTCCAGCTCATCCCATGCTCAGTTCCTGGAGCTGAGGGTGGCGTTTTAGCAGTGGGCGACTGTCAGTCATTCATTTGTTTATCAATTCACTTACGCATCTTACCTTTGATCATTCACCAGGTCTCACGTGTGTCCTGTGCTGGGCACTGGGGCCCCGGTACTCAAGGGACCCACAGGCTTGGGGGTGGGGCTTTGGTGGGCAGAGGTGCAGATGGGCACCTCTAGCCCAGCGGACAGTGTGCTTTCGTGGAGGTGCATATGAAGAGCAATGGGAATCATTGAACTCTACTTGGATTGTTTGGCTGTGAGGACACAGAACCCATGCCAATTTAGAACACAAGGGCACAGAACCCCATAGGGGCTCCCCCAGAGCCTGGGAGCCGAGAGTCCTGCAGAAGCCAGCATGGCCATTCGTGCATGACTGCTTTATTCCCTGTGGCCATGCGGTCACTGCAGGTCGGCCCGCACTTCTCCCGCTGGCCCTTGGGTAGCCGCCTTGGCTGTGGTGGTGCAGCAGGAGACTAAGGCAGGAATGAGGAGTTCACTGAGTCACCCCAGGCTACAGGGCTCTGTAGTAGCGCTTGACATTTCCAACACCTGCCGCTTTGCCAGACTCGGCACTTTCTCTGTGGCTGAGTGGGCTTGCCTTGAAGGGCTTTGCTGGCTCCCCTTTTTGGTGGCCCTCTGCCTTGTGGCTGCATCTGCATTTGTCTCTGTCCAGGCCTCTGTACATGGCGACAGAGGAGCCTCCAGCCAGGGGTCCTGGGCCCAGTTTAGGGTTTCATTTAAGGATGGGTTTATTTATTTATTCATTTATTGTTTATTTTTTGAGATGGAGTCTCACTCTGTTGCCAGGCTGGAATGCAGTGGCGCGATCTGGGCTCACTGCAACCTCCACCTCCCTGCAACCTCTGCCTCCCGGGTTCAAGCGATTCTCCTGCCTCAGCCTCCCGAGTACCCAGGACTACAGGCACGCACCATCACGCCTGGCTAATTTTTGTGTTTTTAGTAGAGACGGGATTTCACCATGTTGGCTGGGATGGTCTCCATCTCCTGACCTGAAGTGATCCGCCTGCCTCAGCCTCCCAAAGTGCTGGCGTCACAGGCGTGAGCCACTGTGCCCGGCCAGGATGGGTTTATTAAACTGGTCTTTTGAGCACTTGGCTTTCGGCAAGTCACTATTTCAGTGTGTCTCCACAGTCACCGTGGTGGAGTGACTTGGAACTCTTTGCTCTTGGGCCAGATGCCTCTGTCGCCACCTTCCTTCGCGTCTCTTGTCAGGCTGTGGCACATCTGAACTTCTGGAAGACTCTACATGATGGGCTTGGTTTGAGTCAGTAGCTACCCTTGGTCTCACTGATTACAAGTGGGGTGGGTGGGACTGGAGGCCTGTGGAGGCTGAGTCTCTGAGCGGAGGCAAGAGTAAGACAGGGCAGGCCCATGGACTCCCACGACTGCTATAGCCAGCAAGCCCCAGCTGCTCAGAAAAGGCGCTCCCCAAGCAGAAGCTTGAAGGACAACCTGGAGTGAGGGAGGGGGCCAGGCCTTCCAGACACTGGGAAACAGCCTGTGTCAAGACACAGAGGCACGAGAGAAGGAGAGTGTGTTCAGTATGGTTGGGGTCTAAACAAGGGGGAGCAAAGGAGATCGGCAGAGGCTGGAGCGGCAGAGAGGACACGGGTCTGGAGCTCAGGAGAGGGCCTAGGTAGAGATGTGGGTGTGTGCAGGGTGGAAGCGGTGACTGAACCCTCGGCATAGATACAGCCTTATATTCACATAGCACTGCTGAGGCCGGGCTCCAACTTTTTCATTGCCTATCATCTCTGTTATTAATAATTAAAAAAAAATTTTTTTTCTAGGCGGAGTCTCACTCTGTCACCCAGACTGGAGTGTGGTGGCATAATCTCGGCTCACTGCAATCTCTGCCTCCCAGGTTCAAGCAATTCTCCCGCCTCAGCCTCCCAAGTAGCTGGAATTAGAGGTGCCTGCCACCACACCCAGCTAATTTTTGTATTTTTAGTAGAGATGAGGTTTCACCATGTTGGCCAGGCTGGTCTTGAACTCCTGACCTCAAGTGATCCGCCTGCCTCAGCCTCCAAAGGGCTGGGATTACAGGCATGAGCCACCGTGCCTAATTTTTAAAAAATTTTAACTATATGACAAAAATTGTATGTATTCAGGGCATACAACATGATGATTTGATGTATCTCTTTATTTCGTAATGACTACCACAATCAGATGAACATATATGCCACCTCCCCGAGTGAACATTTTTTTGTGTTAATGTGTGTGATGAAGACACTTAAAGTCTGCTCTCTCTTCAGATTTCAAGTAAACAGTACCATAGTATTGTTAGCCAGAGTCCCCATTGCTGTCATGAGATCTGCAGAACTTACTCATCTTCTAACAGAAAATTGTAAGATGTACATTTTGGCCAACATCACCCATCTCTCTCACATCCTCATGTACATACATATACATATACATCATATACATATATATCATATACATATACATCATATACATAATACATGTATATCGTATACATATACATCTATGCAGGGGAATAATATTCAGCCGTAAAAAGAGAAGGAGTCTGAGGCAGCAGTGGCCCTCCTGCTGTTCCGTTTCTCTCCGTCTGCAGTGTCCTGTGTGGGTACAGCCAGCGGCCCCAACTGATTGGCAGTGTCACAGCTGCTGCAGAGCTGCCTTCAGCCCTGAATGAAGAAGGCTGAGAGTGGGGCATGGAGGGAAGAACTTGCGACGTTCTCCTAAGATGGGCTGGCAAATGTTTTCTGGAAAGGGCTGGACAGTAGATATTTCAGGCTGTGTGGGCCCCACGGTCTCTGTCAAAACAACTCATCAAAGCAGACTTGAACAATACGGAAGTGGGTGGGTGTGGCCGTGTTTGGGGAAAGCTTTACTGGTCCCTGCTTTATCCTATGAGGTTGGTGATACCAGCAACCTTTTCCAGTGGAAGGAGCTGAGAAGCAAGGATGATATCATTTGCTGGGATCTCAAACCGAAGTGTGAGGGACATGATATTCAAAGGTAGATCTGATTAGAAAACTGGTGTTCAAGCCCGGGCGCGGGGGCTCACGCCTGTAATCCCAGCAGTTTGGGAGGCCGAGGCATGTGGATCATGAGGTCAGGAGTTCAAGACCAACCTGGCCAACATGGTGAAACCCCATCTCTACTAAAAATACAAAAATTAGCCAGGCGTGGTGGCAGGCGCCTGTAATCTCAGGTACGTGGGAGACTGAGGCAGGAGAATCACTTGAACCCTGGAGGCAGAGATTGCAGTGAGCCGAGATCATACCACTGCACTCCATCCTGGGTGACAGAGTGGGACTCCGTCTCAAAAAAAAAAAAAAAAAACTGATATTCTTTCTACACTCCCAGTTTACTGCCCTGAGGAGCTTAAAGTTCCACAAACAATGGACCAGTTTTTTTTTGCATGTGTGTTAGATGTGCCCTTGATGTGCAGATACTATAGCAAAATTATTATTTCCTTAGCGGAGTTGGTCTTTTGTTTCATGTTAAGAAAGATGGCATATATGTTTGTTCAGATACTTATGTAGTTTTTATTGCTTCATTTCACATATTTAAACATTATTGTACCAGAAATGTATTTCAGTGCATTACAGGAGCAGAGATTCATTGAAATCTGGTGTCTTACTTCCTAAATGGTTCCTTGCTCAGCTGCATTTGTGGATGAATCCATCCTGTCCACAGCATTTTCAATGCTGCTTTTTATCTTAGATCAGTTTCCGTTGGTTGAAATTGACATTCCCCTGTGCTCTTGCCTGGTTTTGTGGTTCTGTCTTCTGAAGCCAAGCAAGGAACCAATGTTGAGATGGATGGTTGTTTGCCTTTCAGCCGTAGGAGAGGGGACCCCGCAGCATGGCCAGGCTCTGCAGAGGCCACAGTGCAGGAGCGCTGCTCCATTTCACTCGAAATGTGAGCTGTGGCAGGTCATAAAGAGGAAGGAAATCACAATGATAGAGACTAAACAAATCATGGGCTGCGCGGCTCAGGGGAGAGGAGAGAAAATTACATGTTCGGGAGCTCCTCTGCTCGTGTGTGTCACTCGTGCTTGGCGAAGTATGATATTTACCTGATCTGTGGAAATCACCCCGATGTTACCTACCAGCTTTACTGCCCAAAAAGAGTCACAAAACAGCCAATGAGGCAGCGAAAGTGAATGTGTGTTCAGGTTCAAGCCCATTGAAAGAACATTTTGGGGAGCATGCCAGCTCTCGGTCCCTTTCTTTCTTCTCCACCGTTAATCTGAACATGATGTCATAGCTGTGTGGGTAAGGCGGAAGGTCTGACAGCTCGTCTTTCTATGATGGATTTTTAGAAGATTCCCACTACCAGAGTACTGCTTTGGCTGCACTTGTGATATCAGTCATTTTGATGTTGATAAAAACACAGGTGCCTCGTCCAAGAGGCTGGAGATGCATGGTGTATGGGACCGGGGAGGGCAGGGAAGGGTGAGGCTAGGGTGATACAGTGGATGGGGTCGGCATCCATCGTCCTCTGTTTCTCACAGGTGGCTCCTATGCAGTGATTTGGGCTCCTGCAAGGGGGGCTTGTGGCTGAGATCTCCCTCTTTTTTTTTTTTTTTTGAGATGAGGTCTCACTATGTTGACCAGGCTGGTCCTGAACTCCTGGGCTCAAACGAACTCCTACCTTGGTCTCCCACAGTGTTGGGACTGCAAGCATGAGCCACTGTGCCCAGCCTACATCTCTTAAGGCTACTTGAGGCAGTACTTGCCAGGCAAGCATTGCTGTCTCTGAAACTTCCTGAGAAACAGTTTTTTCCTCCTAGAATTTCCTCCTGGAATATAACATTTTCAGCTATGAGGTCTGAGTAGCAGCACTGGGGACCCCCTTCTCCCGTGCCTGCAAGGCCCAGAACCCAGATACCTGCTCTTCCAAATGCCACATCGCTGTCTGTGGCTGATTTCCCATATTGCCGGTGGTGATCTTGTTTCACACTTCAGAAAATTCTACTATCTAGTCTGCTGCTCTAGGGCATAGATCATTTAAAAAATCCTTTTTATTTCTCAAGGTTGAGGTATACAGGAGCTCAGTAAATCCCCTAACTCTTGAAAATATGCCCAGTTTAACCCACTTGGGCTTGTGAACCATACGGCTACCTTATCTCCATCTTCCTATCTTCTGCTGTTGCATTTCTGCAAAGACTTGTAGTGATACTGATCAGTAATACTTGCTAAATGCTATTCTGTGCTGGGCACCATTCCTAAGCATCTCACTTACATATTGTCTTATTGAATTCTTACAACACTTCTAGGAGATAGTAACTGTTAAGATCTCATTTTATAGATAAGGGAGGTGGTGCTCAGAGGGGGTTGCTAACTTGCCCGAGCTGCAGAGGCAGGATTTGAACCTGGGACCTGACTTCAGAGAATGTGCTCTAAAATCCAGGACCCTGATCAGCCGAGTCTCTTAGACTGTTATAGGAGTTATTTTTGAAAGGGAAAAGGGAACTTATCTAGACAAGTCATCCTTAATAGCATATAATCCAGAGAGGTGAGGGCATGCTGTAACAGGCAAGACCTGCCAATTAATCTTGACTTTGTTTTCTTCCCTTAGGTGAACTGCGCCAGGCCATTGTGGCCATGATGAACAGGAAGGATGAGCTGGAGGAGGAGAACAGGTACTGTGATTTTCAGGCTTGAGGAATAGCCTCTTTCTTTGACATTCTGCCTCTGGGGAAGACAGAATATAACAGATGAGGGACATTTTGCTTTCTTGGCAAAAATTGTGACTGGCTATTTCTTATCATCAGGGATATGCCACTGTGGTATCTCTCTTTACTGTGGTATCTCTCTTTTGCCTGATATGTAAGAAAGAAGTGAGAACCTTACGATAATGGCACCTTCATAGAACAAGCTAAGAATTTGGTAGAGCAATCATTAATTCTTTTTTAAAAAACAGCCCTTATTGATATTTAATTCACATACACTATAATTCACTCATTTAAAGTGTATGGCCAAGGCAGGTGGATCACAAGGTCAGGAGTTCAAGACCAGCCTTGGTGAAACCCCGTCTCTACTAAAAATACGAAAATTAGCTGGGTGTGGTGCTGCGTGCCTGTAATCCCAGCTACTCAGGAGGCTGAGGCAGGGGAATTGCTTGAACCCGGGAGGTGGAGGTTGCAGTGAGCCGAGATTGTGCCCTTGCACTCCAGCCTGGGTGACAGAGCGAGCCTCTGTCTCAAAAAATAAAATAAAATAAAAAAATAAATGAAGTGTGTAATTCAGTAGTTTTTACTATATTCACAGGAGTTGACATCAACACAGTCAATTTTAGAACATTTCATCACCCCCGAAAGAAGTCCTATACCCTTTAATTATCACCTCCTTAGCCTAGGCAGTCTTTTTTTTTTTTTTTTGAGATAGTTCTGGCTCTGTCACCCAGGCTGGAATGCAGTGGCGCGATCTCTGCTCACTGCAACCTCCACCTCCCGGGCTCAAGTGATCCTCCAGCGTCAGCCTTCTGAGTGGCTGAGACTACAGGCGCATGCCACCATGCCCGGCTAATTTTGGTATTTTTAGTAGAGTTGGGGTTTTGACATGTTGCCTAGGCTGGTCTTGAACTTCTGAGCTTCAGTAATCTGCCCACCTTGGCCTCCCAAAGTGCTAAGATTATAGACGTGAACCACTGTGCCTGGCGTCTAGGCAGCTGTTAGTCATCATTAATCAAAGGCCTGTCTATCTACCATGTTCCAGGCATCTGAGCACTTATCTTAAAGTTTGCCCAAATCAGGGATACTTAGGGCAAGATGAAATTCTGGCTCCCATCTGACTTATCTTGACTGTGGGGTGGTCATAGAGGGCTTACCTGCAGTTACCCCCTGAACTTCTGCAAGCATGATTCAACTGCCTCCCTGGGACGTGGGGAGAGGGGGGTGTGTGTTCACGTCACCCTTTCTTACTCACACCCTCTTTTACACACAGTCATGGTTCTCCTTTAAACCTCATTTTTGGTCCTGCTTGACAGGCTTCTCTCTTGTCCTTTCTGGAAACATATAAAAGCAAACAAACATGATTTCTAAAACAAAAGAGGATGTCTTCAAAAGGAATCTTTAGACCGCACCATTTTCCAACTAGAATAAACTTTCAATAGAGGGCTTGCGCCATTGAGGGATTCTTTGTCCATGCTCCAGCTGGGGCTGTTATCTTGGAAGAAGCCATAGATTTTGTCTTACCTTGTGAAGAACAATAGTCACTGTCTGTTACTTTTTTGTACTTCCCAGAAAGAAAAGAAAAATTATACCATGTTTTTGTCAGGGAGCCCCAGGCCCCAAGAGGGGAATTTCCTCAAAGCTCTCAGGGAACACAAGTCTTGGAGATTTCAGTGAATGATCAGAGTGTGGTGGGGGTCAGATGTTTTTGATTATATTCTTTTTTTTTTGAGACGGAGTCTTGTTCTTTCTCCCAGGCTGGAGTGCAGTGGTGTGATCTCGGCTCACTGCAACCTCTGCCTCCCGGGTTCAAGCAATTCTCCTGCCTCAGCCCCCCGAATAGCTGGCATTACAGGTGTGTACTACCACACCTGAGTAATTTTTGTATTTTTAGTAGAGATAGGGTTTCATCATGTTGGCCAGGCTGGTCTCAAACTCCTGACCTCAAGTGATCCACCCGCCTTGGCCTCCCTAAGTGCTGGATTACAGGCGTGAACCACCCTGCCCGGCCTTGTTTTTGCTTATATCCTGATGTCACGTGGCAAGTGTCCTCTGGATTTAGTATGTAGATGTACCATGGTTGGTAATTGTTTTCCAGAAACAGCCAGGTAGAATGAAGTAAATGGTTAGCAGCACCATGGTTGGCTCTCTCCTAGGCGGTCACTGGTGATGGTTTCTAGAAGACCTGCTGTCTTCTCCTTTATTTAAGACCAGGGATGACAAATACACAGGTGAATCCTGTGCTGGCTGCCAGCCCCCTGTTGGAGGGTTAACAAACTTGGGAATGTAAAATGCTATCTCTGCTATCTCAGATGCTTTAGTGATATAAGATATTTTTTATATATGCTTGTTTCACCTGAAGTTGGCAATGAAACAGGCTCATAATGTGTTTTATAGGCACAGGTGGAAATGAGACTAGACGTTTGTGAGATAATCTGAGTATATATTCTATTTTTATGCCTCAGATTATTGTTTTGGCCTCTCCTGGCATCCTTTCCTTGGTTAAATCTCTGACCTGGTGTAGCTGTGACAAAATGGTCTCATTGTAATGTGCTACACCTTTGAGTGGGGTACCTGTAAAGGGACTTGGCTGGAATTTGCTCACCTCATTGTTTTCCCTTGATTTAAGCTGTCAGAAGGCTGGCCTGCTCGCAGGCAATCAGGGACATGGAGCCCAGGCCATAGATGACTGTCCCTTAATTCTTACTCTAAGGCTGTCAATTAGAGTTTGCTATCTCCAGTTCACATGAGATAGACTTGAATTATGGTTTATGCAGAGCCTTGTGGCAAACGCATGGCTTAGGACTTGACTTATGTTAGGAACTGTGTCCTGGGCTCAGTGGGGTCTGGGTTGACAGCTTCTGAACAGATGGGTCCCTCTCTTCCCAGATCACTGCGAAACCTGCTCGACGGTGAGATGGAGCACTCAGCCGCGCTCCGGCAAGAGGTGGACACCTTGAAAAGGAAGGTGGCTGAACAGGAGGAGCGGCAGGGCATGAAGGTCCAGGCGCTGGCCAGGTAGGAGAGGGTGAGGGATGGAGAGGTAAGCACGTGGGGGCTTCATTAAAACCTGAGCATACTGGGCCGGGCACGGTGGCTCATGCCTGTAATCCCAGCACTTTGGGAGGCCAAGGCGGGTGGATCATAAGGTCAGGAGATCGAGACCATCCTGGCTAACACAGTGAAACCCCGTCTCTACTAAAAATACAAAAAATTAGCTGGGTGTGGTGGCGGGTGCCTGTAGTCCCAGCTACTTGGGAGGCTGAGGCAGGAGAATTGCTTGAACCCGGGAGGCAGAGGTTGCAGTGAGCCAAAATCACACCACTGCATTCCAGCCTGGGCGACAGAGCAAGACTCTGTCTCAAAAACAAAAACAAACAACAACCAACCAAACAACAACAAAAAAAACCTGAGCACACGTTCACCTGGACTTTTTAGTTAAAAAAAAAAAAAAAAAGCCGGGCGTGGTGGCTGACACCTGCAATCCCAACACTTTGGGAGGCCGAGGTGGGTGGATCACGAGGTCAGGAGATCGAGACCATCCTGGCTAACACGGTGAAACCCCGTCTCTACTAAAAATACAAAAATTAGCCGGGAGTGGTGACGGACGCCTGTAGTCCCAGCTACTCGGGAGGCTGAGGCAGGAGAATGGCGTGAACCTGGGAGGTGGAGCTTGCAGTGAGCTGAGATCACGCCACTGCACTCCAGCCTGGGTGACAGAGCGAGACTCCATCTCAAAAAAAAAAAAAAAAAAACGACTAAAGCAAAAAAAGTATGTATTTTAATTTAACTTATTTCATTGAGTAAATAGTACATATGCACGTGGTTCAAAATACAAAAGGTGAACCTGTGCAAGTCCCCTTCTCTTATCCCAGCCACCCAGTTTGCTCCCTAGAGGGGGTCATTGTTACTGTTCCCAGAGATATTCCCTGTACACACAAGCAGATAGGTGTGCATATACTTTTTTTCCTTTTCTTTCCCTTTTCCTTCTCTCTTTCTTCCTTAATGTGAAATGGTAGCCTGTCCTATGCAGCATTCACTTGACATCTCAGAGATTGCTCTCGTTGGTCTGCGTGGGGCTGCCCTCTGCTTTTTAAGAGCTCCTGACATTTCCTTGTCTGACTGCATCAGAATTCGTTTAACCAGCCTGCTGACAGCCAGGCACCGAGATGGTTTCCAGTCTTTTGCTGCTACTAATAATGCCACAGTGAACAACCTTTGCATTGGTTGTTTTTTTCCTGTATGAGTATATATTTTGGAAATATTCCTGGAAGTAGAATTGCTGGGTCAAAGTGCAGCGCATTTGTAAGTCGGACAGGGACCATCAACTCGGCTGGCACGGGTGTGAGCTGCATGTTCTGTAGCAGTGTGGGAGAGGGCCTGCTGCGGCGCAGCTGTGCTCTCACAGCCATGGGATCCAACTTCTGGGTCTCTGATAATGCCAGGGGTGGAAATGGTGCTGGCAGAAAATTTTTCATTACCATTTCTCTAATTAAGAGTATGGTTGAGCCTCCTTTTATTTAAAAGCCATTTTATTTCCTTTTCTGTCACTTTGTTTATGTACTATTAAAGAGAGCTGCAAAGTAAACCACCCCAGATCCCAACTTACATGCATCTTTACTGAATTTGTTCATATACTAACATTTTTCTTTAACTATACATGTAATCTATGCCTGTGATTGTTTAGTCTACCTTCTAGCACTGCTTAGGAGCGCAAAAGCAGCTTTTATTGTTTCCATATAGGGCTCATGTTAACCATTTTTATGTACCTGGATGTGGTATTTGATTGAGTGAACCCGCCATATTAAATTGCCCATTCCAGATTGGAATGATGAATTTAATATGGTCAATTTAGCATTCAGGTTGTTTCCAGTTTGTCCTCATTTTAGGTAAGATAAGCAGTTTATTGCTTGTTCTGTAAATCTACTTTAAAATAAGACCACGAGATAAACACGTCTTATGGATGTGCAAGGGAGCCCAGAGTTAAGTCAGTTTATAGCAGCAGCATTTACCTCTCTGTGCTGTTAGATGCTGTGAATGGCTCTAATGTAATTGTTTTGTATGTCTTATTGAATGTTGGCGCTATGATCCTATGTTGGATTTCCAATCTTTGAGCTTTTCCCCTTTCGTCACATTTTAAAATGATAGCTCAAGAGCATCAAAGACAGTTAAATGACTGTTATAAATAGTGTAAAATGTGCCTAGTTTGGCATTTTCTCACCTGGACCACCCTTTTGCCTGGCCATGCTAGAGTTTTGCAGCATAATTGCATTTAATGTTCACAATAAAGTCTGAAGTCTTTAGAGGTTCTGGTTCTTAGTCAGCAAAGAGAGACAGAATTATATGCCCTGTCTTTTTTTTTTTTTTTTAGATGGATTCTTGCCCTGTCGTGCCCAGGCTGGAGTGCAGTGGCGTGATCTCGGCTCACTGCAACCTCTGCCTCCCGGGTTCAGGTGATTCTCCGGCCTCAACCTCCCAAGTAGCTGGGATTACAGCTGCCCGCCACTATGCCCGGCTAATTTTTTGTATTTTTAGTAGAGATGGGGTTTCACTATGTTGGCCAGGCTGGTCTTGAGCTCCTGACCTCAGGTGATCCGCCTGCCTCAGCCTTCCAAAGTGCTTGGATTACAGGCTTGAGCCACCATGCCTGGCCTCCGTGTCATTTAATGGCTTGTATTAGCAGTCAGCATAGTCTTGAGTCTTTGCATCATTACTTGCAAATTGTGTGTTTCTGGGTGAATTGCTCAACTCCTGCACATATGTGCTTCCTCATCTCGGGTGGAGAGGATGATCTCATCCAGCTGAAGGTGCTGAATGAGGAGGAAAAGATGTGAGGGTGCATATGGCAGTGGACATGAGTGAGGCGTCTTACGTGTATTCCACAGGAAGCGTGTTTTAGTGCATGACAATTGTTGGGAAAATTTTATCCCATAGATGGGGTAGATAAAACCAATGTCCTAACCAGGCAGTTTTATAATCCCTATTTAAGCAGTGGGTTGCTAAGAGTTTAAGGTGTCTGAAAGTTTGCAGTCTGTAGGCAGAAGGAACAGATATCTGTAAAACAGACCAGTATTTCAAAAGGAAAAACTAGAAGCAGGGAAACCGATCAGCTGGGTATGTAAGTTTTGAAAAATTCCATTGCTGACATGTTCCAGATAGAGTTAACCTCTGCCAGTGGTCAGAACTTTCTTCTTGCTTCTGGCCAGAGTAAAAGCAACTGTCAGTGTTGGCTGACAGTGGCTTGCTCGGGCAGTTGTTGCCTGGGAGTGGGGATGCCGTAGCTCCTGGGGCACAGGGCAGGGCAGTGGAGTGTCGCAGGCTGGAAGGTGAGGCTCATTGCGCCGGCGCCATGCTTTCCTCAGGTGCGTGTGTGTTCAGGTGCAGGTTTCACAGTGCAGGTGGGTACAGCTAGGGCTTTATGGTCCAGGTGCCTGCCTTGTACTGACGGGGTCAGACCATGGCTCTCCTGCTTACTAGTTGTGTGACCTTGGATGAATTACTTAACTTCTCTGTTTCTGTTTCCTTAGTGTGGGGTTTTTTTTTTTTTTTTTTTTTAAGATAGTGTCTCACTCTGTCACCCAGGCTGGAGTGCAGTGGTGCGATCTCGGCTCACTGCAACCTCCGCTTCCCGGGTTCAAGCAATTCTCCGGCCTCAGCCTCCTGAGGAGCTGGGACTACAGGCATGTGCCACCATGCCCAGCTCATTTTTATATTTTTAGTAGAGATGGGGTTTCACCATGTTGTCCAGGCTGGTCTCGAACTCCTGACCTCAAGTAATCTGCCTGCCTCGGCCTCCTAAAGTGCTGGGATTACAGGCGTGAGCCACCATGCCCAACCTGTCACTGTTTTTTGAAGCCCACATTATTATATTCTGTTTGGTAAAAGAAACATGCTTTGGAGGAATATCTTAAATTCATAATGTAAAATAAAACAAAACTTTGCTCTCAGGCTTAGTAGAGACCAGAAATAAGACCCAGTTTTTGTTACATGTCTTTCAAAAATTAACAGTTGCTTTGTTATCTGATTTAGGAAGCCTGTGTTTATGGATGAGAGGAGGGAAGGAAGAGAGGGGTTCTTTCACTAGAAGAAGAGTTGCTGTAGTGGACGTGGTATTATCACTAGGCTGCTGGCAAAAGGCACCAGAGCTGCCTCTTGACTTTCTAGGTATGTAGGTCAGTAAACTTTTTTTGTTCAAGAGAGTTTGAGTGGGGCTTTCTGTTTCTGACTACAGGAATCCAGAAGGCTTTGTTGGTCAGGCGCGGTGGCTCACGCCTGTAATCCCAACACTTTGGGAGGCCAAGGTAGGTGGATCACTGAGGTCAGGAGTTAGAGGCCAGCCTGGGCAACCTGGTGAAACCTTGTCTCTACCAAAAATACAAAAATTAGCTGGGTGTTGTGGTGTGTACCTGTAAACCCAGCTACTCCAGAACAATAAGAGAATCACTTGGGCCCAGGAGGCAGAGGCTGCAGTGAGCTGAGATTGGCCACTGTACTCCAGAGCCTGGGCGATAGAGCGAGACTCTAAAAAAAAAAAAAAAAAAAAAAAAAAAAAAAAAAAAAAAGGGTGGGGAGGAAGGCTTTGTGCACCGTCTCCTGCCTGATCATGAGACCGATCAGATCCCTCTGAGATACGCTTCATGGGAGTCGGTATTCCTGAATAGCACTATTACTGACAGTCACAGTCCGGGTTGTCGTCCATGCACTGCCTGTCTTCCCTTTTAGACTGTGCGATCCATGAGGGCAGTGGCCCGTCCTTGCACCTAGCACAGTGCCTGGCATTGCTCAGTCATATTGGCTAAATGAGGGAGTGAAGGGACCGTGGGGCCAGTGACTGTCACTTGGTATCAGTGTCACTGGGAAATGTCAGTTCTTCCAGCACCTTAATTGTTCTCCTCCTGTTGGCATCTTCTCTTGGCACAAAGCAGCCAGTTAGGCTGGGCTTTAGACCTGCAGATGGTCGTTTGCCCCAAGACGTATTTTTAGTCATTTTCTGGGAATTGGGGCTTTCTGGAAGCCCCTCAGCCATTCATTGAAATCTTACCATATAGAGGCCAGGTGCAGTGGCTCACGCCTATAATCCCAGTCCTTTGGGAGGCCAAGGTGGGCAGATAGCTTGAGCCCAGGAGACCAGCCTGGGCAACACGGTGAGACCCTGTCTACACAAAAATTACAAAAATTAGCGGTGCGTGGTGGTGCAAGCCTGTAGTCCCAGCTACTCAGGAGGCTGAGGTAGGAGAATCACCTGAGCCCAGGAGGTCAAGGCTGCAGTGAGCTGAGATTGTACCACTGTACTCCAGCCTGGGAGACAGAGAGAGACCCTGTCTCAAAAAAAAAAAAAAAAAAAAAGGAAAAGGAATCTTACCACTTAGAGTCAGTAGTAGGTGACAGAAACCCACCCTAAACTGCCTATGAAAAAGAGCAGTTGATTCGCTCATAAACTTAAACCTACAGGAGAAGAGCTAGCTTTTTGCTGGGCTGGATCAAAGCTCTCAGGGGGTATCATGCATATCATGCAGTCCCCATGACTTTCCATGTCTCCTCTCTCTTTCCCTCGGTCTTGGCTTCATTCTTAGATCACTCTTCTCTTGTGGTGACGAGAGGGCCCCCAGGGCCCCCAGCCTAAATCCCATCAGTTTAACAATGCCAGTGGGAGGAGAAGACTTTTTTCCAGTAGCTCTGGAGAAGTCCTGGGATTCACTCTCTCATTTCCCGGGCCAGCTGTGTTACTTTTCCTGCCCAAGCCTGGGTCCCATTCCCCCTGGAGCTGGGGGTGGCTGGCTTTCCCTCACCTGAACTCCGTGGAGCAGGAAGAAGGATGGCGGAGAGTTTGCTTAAAAGGAAAACCAGGATGTTCCTCCCATCAGATTGGGGGTGCATGCGGTGAGATGCAGCCCGCAGATGTCCCCGACAGTGGGTTGCTTCCACAGAGGGCTTGTGACGCTTGGATTCTGTCAGTTTTCCAGAGTGACACTACCGTGCTGTCACTCTTGTGCCAGCTGTCTTGCGCACCCTGTCTTGGTGGGTGAAATCTGGGCTCAGCCATTCTAAGCGGTAGCCCGAAGGTCTCTGTGCTGTGTTCTCCATTGTGCTTTTCCTTGGCTAGATATTTCGGTCTGATATAATCTGACATTATTAGCAAACCGCTGGTCCAGCTACTTTGGCATATTTAGACTTGATCTTAGAAGACTCAATATCTGTTTTAAATAAAAATATTTGGTAATGCCCCCTTCTGAAATGAAATTTATAGCGAATATAACCTACTTATACAAGTAATTTAAAAAATAAGTATAACACTCTAATATGAAAGAGAAATGAAAGGAAAAGAATTTATAATTCAAAATAGATTTCAGTACATATTGGTCTGGCGCACCTGTGCTAGAAAACATGCTGACGCTAAGTGCTTGCACCTCCTTCTCATGGATGAGTTTTGATTTTAAGAAGTTAAGAAGATCAGAAGTCATTCTTTAGAAGGAGTCCAGAAAAAGAGCAAAGAGTGGGTGAACCGTAAAGTAAACCTGGCATAGTCAGTATATATGAAAGGCATTCCTTTCTAGGCTCAGATTATGAGTAAGGTTTCCGCCTACATGAATGGCCACAGGACGATTGAAGTATTGCAGGAAGTAGGCTGATCTTGGTTGTGTGGTACTGCCTTGGCCTTTCAGGACAGTTAGTATCCTCGGCTCTATGCTGTAAATGCTGGTAGTGCTAATGGAAAGGGGTCTTGATTCAGATCCCAAGAGAGGGTTGTTGGATCTTGTGCAAGAAAGAATTCAGGGCAAGTGCTTAAAGTGAAGGCAAGTTTATTAGAGAAAGTAAAGATGCAAAAGAAGGGCTACTCCGCAGACAGAGCAGCGGCATGGGCCGACTGACTTAGAGTACTTATGGTTATTTCTTGATTATATGCGAAACAAAAGGCAGATTATTCATGAGTTTTCCAGGAAAGGGGCAGGATTTCCTGGAACTGACGGTTCCTCCCCCTTTTAGACCATGTAGGGTGACTTACGGACATTGCCATGGCATTTGTAAACTGTCATGGTGCTGGTGGGAATGTCCTTAGCATGCTTATGCATTCTAATTAGCACATAATGAGCAGTGAGGACGACCAGAGGTCACTTTTATCACCATCTTGGTTTTGCTGGGTTTTGGCTGGCTTCCATACAGCATCCTGTTTTATCGTCAGGGTCTTTGTGACCTGTATCTAATGACGCCAGTCCTCCTGACCTCCCATCTCATCCTGTGACTAGGAATGCTTCACTTCCTGGGAATGCAGCTCAGTGGGTCTCAGCCTCATTTTAACCAGCTCCTATTCCAGATGGAGCTGTTATGGTTCAAACACCTCCGACAGTAGCATTCATCATCTTCATGAGGACGCAGACTGTCCCCACGGCCCCCAGTGAGAATCTCTGCTTTAGCTCTTTCCCCAGTGTTCTCTTTTTCAAGACCATTTACAAATGTATTGGAATTTTGTGTGCAAGGTCCCTTTCAGTTGCCCCGATC
The DNA here is from genome assembly GCF_028858775.2 of Pan troglodytes. NCBI lineage: Eukaryota > Metazoa > Chordata > Mammalia > Primates > Hominidae > Pan > Pan troglodytes. The sequence continues at coordinate 14,784,475 of NC_072416.2, forward strand.
TTTTTGAGTCCTTGTCTAGAGACTGGATCCAGTCCACACTGAACCCACTGTTGAGCACCTGCTGCATATGTGACCCACTCTGGCTCTCCCATCTCTCGCCTCCCCTTGGGCATGAAGCTCACTTCCCCAAGGTCGCTGGCTCTTTCCTTTGGCTGAGTCTCCTGAGCTGAGTGAGTTGTGCCCTTCGCCATTGTTAAGCACATGCTTGTCAGCAGCTGGCTGGTCTCATGATGTACCCCAGAGCAGCCAAGGAGCGTTGAGTGCATGGGGTGGGTGGGGCTGGTGTTGGGCGCTGGGGGTGAGTACAAGATACACATGTCAGTCAAGAGGGAATATGGCTTAGGAGGAGCTGTTTTCCTGCAGTTTGATGCTACTGATGAAATTCAGTCACAGATGAACGATTGATTTTGTTTGTTTGTTTGTTTGTTTTTGAGACGGAGTTTCGTTCTTGTTGCCCAGGCTGGAGTGCAGTGGTGCGATCTCAGATCACTGCAGCCTCTGCCTCCCGGGTTCAAGCGATTCTCCTGCTCAGCCTCCCAAGTAGCTGGGATTACAGGTGCCTGCCACCACACCCAGCTAATTTTTTTGTATTTTTAGTAGAGACTGGGTTTCAGCATGTTGACCAGGCTGATCTCAAACTCCTGACCTCAGGTGATCCACCCGCCTCAGCCTCCCAAAGTGCTGGGATTACAGGCCTGAGCCACCACTCCTGGCCGATATTGTTTATTTGTTGATTCACTCATCAAACATTTACTGTTCTGTGTGAAGCTTAGTCAATCAGAGAGAAAGACAATATAGCTGATTCTGTCCTGTAGGTGCTAGAAATTGAAGGGAAGGATATGCAAGCAAAGAATTTTTTTTTTTTTAGGCAGAGTTTCGCTCTTGTTGTCCAGGCTGGAGTCCAGTGGTGCGATCTCAGCTCATTGCAACCTCTGCCTCCTGGGTTCAAGCGATTCTCCTGCCTCAGCCTCCTGAGTACCTGGGATTACAGGCATGTGCCACCATGCCCGGCTAATTTTTATATTTTTAGTAGAGGTGGGTTTCTCCATGTTGGTCAGGCTGGTCTCGAACTCACGACCTCAGGTGATCTGTCCACCTCGGCCTCCCAAAGTGCTGGGATTACAGGCATGAGCCACTGCGCCTGGCCGGCCACAAGCAAAGATTTTAACCTTCAGTCTGACAGCTCCAGAAGTTCCATTTTCGTGGGGCTACTCTGAGCAGGAAGTGTCGTATGGGGCAGGTGTGGACTTGAGTCCTGCTTCTCAGGGCTAGGGCAAGGGTGAGACAAGTGAGGCACCTACGCTGCTTAATTTAAGGCGGTGCTCCTCAGTGTCATGCAAGGGCTTCCACCGCTCATAGATGTGTGATCTGAGATGGCCATTTTACCCCTCAGGCTCCCTATCTAGAAAACCACGGTGGTAACAGACCCTCCCTTAGAAAGATGATGAAGAGAGATTGCATGTCAAGTGTTAAGCACATTGAATACCCTGCGTAAGTACTGAGTAACAGACAGCCATGGTGATTACTGTTGGTTTCATGGAAGTAAATTATGCCTCCATTTCAAGCCTGCAAAAAGTCATTTTCTGCAGTTAATGTAGCCTGCTGTTGCTCAGATGTAACTAACTTCCTAATAAAGAATTCTCTGGGTTGAATAGCGAAATATGTTGCTTAAACTTTGCTGAACGTCATAGTCACCTGGGGAGCTTTTAAAATGGTTATGTCCAGGCTGCCCTCCAGACCGAGTAAATCAGAATCTGTGGAGCTGAGGCCCAGACCCTCAGGTAATTCCAGTGTGCAGTCAAGGTTGACAACTGGTGGCTTAGAGCAGAGTTTCTCAAACCTTAATGTACCCACGAAACACCTGGGGCTCAGGTTAGACATTAAATTCTCATCGAGCAGGTCTGGAGTGGGGCCTGCTATCCTGGAGTTCTAATAAGCTCCCAGGTGACACTGATGCTGCTGGTTCCTAGACCACACATTTTAGGTAGCAAGGACTTAAGAGAGGATGCCAGCAATGATCTGAATGGATAAGCTCATTGAAAACCTTAGAAAGGCTGATTTTTAGCTCAGAACCAAGTTGGGAGCTAATTTTTTGTTGCTTGGCTGGTTTGAAAAATATAAAGAATAGTATGACCCACTGCAACAATTAGCACTACTGACATTTGTCATTTTTGTTTTAGATTTTATTTTTAAGTAAACCATAAACAACATGTAGGTTTGTGCTATGGTTAGAAGGTTGTCCCTCTAAAACTCATGTTGAAACTTAATTACCAAGCAACAGTATAAAAAGCTGGTACCACCTGAGAGGTGATTAGACCATGAGCGCTCCACCCCCCATGGAGGGGAGGTGGGATTCATGCTGTTATAAAAGGGCTAGCTGGGCTCCTTTTTCCGTTACTGCCTTCTGACCTGTGATGACGCAGCAAAGGTCCTCGCCAGACGCCAGCCCCTTGATCGTGGACTTCCCAGCTTCCAGAACTGTGAGAAAAGAAATTTCTGTTCATTATAAATTACCCAGCCTCAGGTATTTGGTTATAGCAGCACAAAACAGACTGAGACGGCTTGCTTTGTGGGTATTTATTTTTTTGAGACGGAGTCTCGCTGTGTTACCCAGGCTGGACTGCAATGGCGCGATCTCTGCTCGCTGGAAGCTCCTCCTCCCGGATTCACACCATTCTCCTGCCTCAGCCTCCCCAGTAGCTGGGACTACAGGCGCCTGCCACCACACCCGGCAAAGTTTTTGTATTTTTAGTAGAGACGGGGTTTCACCGGGTTAGCCAGGATGGTCTCTATTTCCTGAGCTCGTGATCCGCCCGCCTCGGCCTCCCAAAGTGCTGGGATTACAGGCGTGAGCCACTGCGCCCAGCCTCTTTGTGGGTTTTTAAGGATCTGCCTCTGAGCTTTCAACATGCGCCCACTGTTCTGCAACTTGCTTTGCTCACCCAATGTAAAGCTGAATGGTTTCAGATTAAGATATACACAAGTGGGATTCTACCATGGAATTCTGCCATACCTGAGATTTCTCGAGGGAACTCTTGTTTTCATACTTTAAAAAAAAAAAATTACCTTTAAATTGTGAAAGCAGCATAACAACTCAAAATGGGGAAAAGAGTCCCAAATCCCATGACTGTAGCGTGATAATTATTTCCATTCTTAGTCCACTTAAGTCTATTTTTACATAGTTACACCACTGTTTGTTGTATACATGCAATTTACATTCTGTTTATTTTATTCTGTTGCTATGTAGATTTCAAATTATGTTTAAATACAAGATTTTTTTTCCCTGTTCATAAATGTAATGTGTACGTTCGAATCCTTAAGGTTTTTCCTTTAAGTTAGGGTATTTTTCCCCCCTGCATATGAAAGTAATTTGCAAGTTAGAATTCTTAAGTCCGGGAATACCAGAAAAGTTTAAAGAGGAAAATCACCTGAACACAATTACCATCAATGAATTTATTATTTATGGGGCATTTTATTCCAGTTTATTTTTATGCATATATGTATTTTATATAATTCAGATCATTCTGAATCTATAAATTGAGGGTCTGCTTTGAAAAGTTTATTATTACAATAATACAATAAACAACAGACATCGTCTCATGTTATTCAGTTCCATGGATATCACTTGATGGCTTTGTGGAATTCTGTGTTTGGATATGTCCTTGTTTCTCACATCATTTTTCTTAACCATTTTTTTCCCTTGTAGGATTAGTATTTCTATGAAGTTGTATTTTTATAAACCTATTCCGCCTTTTAAAAATCATTTCCTTCAGCTAGATTCCAAAAAGTGAAATTCCCATGTTAGGAGGTAAGCATGTTTGTAAAGGCTCTTGATCTTGTGTTACTAAAATCCTTTCCAAGAAAGCGGCCTCTCTTTTACCCCTACAGCGGTGAGTGAGAGAGCCTGACCAGCTGTGATTTGTAACGGCTGTGTAGCATTCCTTAGGGTACTTGGTGGTTTCCACCTCGATTTGCATTGCAGCTGCTTCCAGTGTGAGCTTATAGATAAAGGCTGCAGTGACTATCTCAGTATCTGTGTGTATTTCTCTGTCCGTTTCTTTCCTTAATGTGTATTTCCCCAAGTGGGATCTCAGGGCAAAGTATATGATATTTTTTTTTTTTCTTTTTGAAGGCAGAGTGTTTCCCTCTTGCCCAGGCTAGAGTGCAGTGGCGCAATCTCAGCTCACCGCAACCTCCACCTTCCAGGTTCAAGTGATTCTCCTGCCTCAGCCTCCCGAGTAGCTGGGATTATAGGCACGCACCATCATGCCCAGCTAATTTTTGTATTTTTAATAGAGATGGGGTTTTGCCATGTTGGCCAGGCTGGTCTCGAACTCTTGACCTCAAGTGATCCACCCGCCTTGGCCTCCCAAAGTGCTGAGATTACAGGTGTGAGCCACTGCACCCAGCCAAGAGATATGAATGTTTTCATGGCCCAAGTTCTTGGCGGCAGGCTGAGGCGGGAGGGCCCGCTCATCAGAAATGGAGCTAGTTCTACTACCATTCATCACTGCTTGGCTCCTGCATCTGTGGCTGTGGAAGGTGAAGGTATCCTTGGCATGAATGATTTCTCAGCTGGTTTTTCTTTTGGGATTAATGATGTGGGACTCCCAAAGGTGGGAGAATGGAAATGCCAAATGCTTTAATGTTGAAATTTAAAATAATGGGAGCACCTTCTCAAACATGACCAACAGTGGAAAGCCATATAAATTTCTTCATGAGCCTTTCAGAATTTTGTAACCAGTATAGGTTTCCTAGATAGTTTTTTAAAATATAAAATGGTAGACACAGCATAAGGGGAGAGGAACAGAAGCTTGGTGACATCTCAGAGCAATCACGTACAAGGGAGAAAGCCATGTGCTTGTTTATTTTCTCTAATGCTTCTAGAATCCAATCAAAGACTCAGGTTTTGTTGACGAACTCAACTTTTTAGGGAGCAAGCAGCAAGGTATATTTGCATGAACATCTGCGTTTTGAAGCGCGTGCCCGCGTTGAATGGTTGAGCGTCAGAGTCATTAGTACCCGATGCCAGATGTTCCCTGAAAAATCTGCACCAAACACAGACTTGGGCAGTTCATCAAGATGTGAAAAACATGCGGCTGTTAAGGGAAAAGGGAGAAGGTTGTGTCTGAAATATTGCTCCAGCCCATCGCTTTCCCCCATCAAAGGACAGAAGCAGGAGGAAATAAAAAAAAATTACCAAAACCCATAAATATGACAGAACTCTTACGAAAAGGTTACGGTAATTATTCACCGGGGAGGGAAATGCTTTTCCCATTCATTAATGCTTCATTTCTTGTCTTTTCTAATGAGAAGTAGGTAGAGGTGTCTAGAGAGAAAGAAAAATAGCAGAATGGTTTTGAGGGATACCAAAAGAGCCCAGGAAAGGTGAACAATGGGAAGAGAGGTGTGGCCACTAAGTAAATGCTGGTGTTTGAGTTACTTCCGAGAAATGGTTGGAATGAAACAGCTGGATGTAGCCGATCCAAGGAGCCGGAGCCCGTGGCTCAGTTTAACCCCCTTGACTTTCCCTCTTTGCCTCCGGAGAGGCAGAATTTGCAGCCTGATTATTCGTAGAAATAATTTTTCAAATCTTGCCTTTCCGGTACGGTTCACAAGGTGGCAATTTCCATGTCACTGAACATGAAGCCTGGGTCTTAAATATAGCCAGGATGTGAATGCCCTGCAGGCGGTGACAGTGGCAATGTGACATCACTGCCAAGCAACTTCTTTTTATTTTGGAGCCTGGGAGGGGAGCAACAGGAAGCTGGGCAGAGGGGAGATATTCTTGGCAGCAGCAGCAGCGATGCAGTTTAAAGAGAGACAACTGTCAAGCCTAGTGACTGAGCAAACCAGAGTTCGCTGAATTCGTACTGGTGCCAAACATAGCCGAAGCAAAGATGTGTGAGACTCGTACCTGCTGCTGCTCAGCTCCAGCCACCAAGTAGCCATCATGAAAATGTTTTATTTTAAGCAGAAGAACTTTCCTTCAAATGCATTCTTACTTGGAAGCTCTCTGAGACCCAAGAGGGCTCCCTGAGAGCTGAGCCACACAGGTTAAAGTGGAGAGGTGGGGTCCTGGAATGCCACCCATGGAGCTACAAAATGCCCTTTGTTATCCATGTTGAAAAGGCCACTTAAAAATGGCGACCTAGCGTGGGATAGGCTTGCCTTTGAGCATATTCCCTCTTGTTTCTGGTAATGTGAGCTAAGGAGCTGTTAGGGCTGAACTAAATCCACAGATGGTCTCTGCCTCTCTTTCTGTATCTGGCAAGGCTCTTTCCCAAGTTTGTTAGGGAGTGACGTTAGCTACATCTTAGTAGATCTTGTTTTTCTTGTTTTTCCACTCATTTGTACCTCAGATTTTCTTGTCCAATCTCCCCCTCCCCTGCATGATTAGTCCCTCTTATTTTGCTTAACTTTTTCTTATTTCCATAGCCTTTCTTGTTTTCTAATACATCACTTCTTAGATTCATGATTTATCACTGCCTTTTGGTCTTAAGTTTTAAGCCTCATGAGGGCAGGAGCCTTTGTCTTGTTTTATTTTATTTTATTTTTCTGAGGTGGCATCTCGCTCTTGTTGCCCAGGCTGGAGTACAATGGCACGATCTTGGCTCACCGCAACCTCCACCTCCCGGGTTCAAGTGATTCTGCTGCCTCAACCTCCTGAGTAGCTGGGATTACAGGCATGTGGCACCATGCTCAGCTAATTTTTTTTGTATTTTTAGTAGAGACAGGGTTTCTCCATGTTTGTCAGGCTGGTCTCGAACTCCTGACCTCAGGTGATCCACCCGCCTCAGCCTCCCAAAGTGCTGGGATTACAGGTGTGAGCCACCACGCCCGACCTGCCTTCGTCTCATTAGTTCACCGATAGATCTATTCCAAGGAGCCTGGACAATGCCTGGCACATAATAGAGCTCAGTGGATGTTTGTTGAATGAATAAATGAGCATTTGTCAGTTACTTCTATGTTGTTGTTCTGCTGTGTTTGGCTTATGTTTCCAAGGTGATTTCATTTCATGGTCTAAAGTGGCTGCTGGAGCCCCAGCCCTGACACCTGTGTTCTTGGCAGCAGGAAGGATAAAGCAGGGGAAGGGGAGAAAGTGTGTGCCAACTTCTCGTACAGAGGTTACCGCAAGTCACTCAAACACTTTCTCTTACTTCTCACTGGCCTGAACTTACTCTGCTAGGGATGCTGAGAAATGTGATTTCTGTTTTTTAGTGGAGCACATTGTCACTCCAAATAAAACAGAAGGCAAGTAGTGGTCTGTGCTTAGTGCCTGGTACATAGTAATCTCTCATGAGGAAAATTCACTTGTTTTGTTACCCAGGGTCATGAGGGAGTATATGCTCTGTTCTGTAGTCGTCAGTAGATTAGATTGTCCCTATTGTGATTAACAAATGACCTTTTGATTCACAAAGACCTTGACTCTAATCCCTGCAGTAAGCACTTGCTAGCATTGTGACCTTGGGCAAGTTACTGTACCTCTGTGAGCCTCCGTGTTTAAAAATCATGAAAATGGGAAAAATAATAGAACCTACCTCATGGGTATTGGTGAGGATTGAATGACATAATGCAGGTAAAGAAGTGTGGGGCTGCTGTCTGAGACACAGGAAGCTAATAAATGAAGGCAGTTCTATATCATCCTATGATCTTTACCAGCCTCAGTCAAGTATGGTTTCTAGGTGCTCGGGACTCAAGGATCACAGAGACATCCTTCTGGAAGTTCCCAGAGTGCACTCCAGTTAGAACAGTTTGTGCCAAGGGGGAGAGGCATGAAGGAAGATGCTGTGTCAAGGAAGCTTCAGGTTGCTCCCTGTGGCTGTATCCTGGAATTCTGGAGTCCAGAGTACGTTTGGGGAATGATTGAGGGTGGGGTTTCTGCAAGGGTGGCCTGGGAACAGATTCCCAAGGTCCCAGTGAGGAGTTTGGCCTCGGTTCTGTGGATAGTGGGCAACTATTGAAGGCCTTTAAGGAGGGGGAGTAATTGATCAGATCTGTTCGAGGGACAGAGCCATAATCCCCTCCTGGGCATTGTGGAGAAGTGGATAGGAGGAGGCCAGTGTCGGAGGGGCTGGAAGTTCTTTGAGCTATTCAGGCAAGAGATGATGATGGTCAGATCCAAAGCAGGGTGAATGCTTCTAGAGAGAGAGACTGGGTAGATCAACGATGATAAGTATGATTCCAGTTGTTTGGTTCTTGGATTAGAGTCTGTCTTCCCAGTAAGCTTTGCTACCGGGGGTTAAGGATGGATAAACAAGATGTGAATGAATTATTTGCCTAGCTCCTCAAGGTACGAGGCCAGACCTAACCCAGGCCTTCACCAGCACTGGCGTCTTCAGTGAGATTGTGCCGCCTTTGTTAACCTGAGTCATTGAGGAGCAGACCTTTTGAAGAGTGAGTCTGCATCACAGCTTTAACAACCTGAGCCCTGTGGCAGGTAATTGTGACCAGGAACAGCGGCTAATGCGCTAATTTTTGTCCAGTGATCACATCTTGAGATAGTGTGCGTGAGCTGCATCCCTTTGTAATTGCCACGGTCACAGTATCGGGAGGCCCCAAGCCCGTGAGGAGGAAGTTGTCTTTGGGTCACCAGCAAGGTCACAGCCTGTGATTTGGGTTCATTTGTGCAGATTGGGGCTAATTTGTTTTTGCTCTTTTATCTGAATTGGAAATTGCTCAGCCAGGCAAGAGATACGGTCATTTAACAGACAGAAGCGCTCAGATGGAGGAGGGTATGAGGCCGGATAGGACCCGTGTTTTCCTCCAAAGTTCATGGTTACTGGGGATGTGACCTTGGCTTTCAGAGGACCTTCCCAGCAAAGATACCTTTCCCCTGTCTGCTGTATGGCCACAGAGTCAAAATGTTAATATGTTTGTTTCTGCTTTTTATTTAAAAATTTTTAAATTATGGAATTTTTCGAACATGAACAAAAATAGATGGAATAGTGTAACAGCCCCTGTGTACCCATCCCCCAGTCTTCGCAGTTACTCACTTGTTATTACTCTTGCTTTGCTGAGCCTGTTACACTCTCTGCTTTGTTTTTTGCTTAAGAACTTACAGCAAGTCCTAGATGTTATATCAGCTATAAATACGTGCTTATATATGAATCTCTTACAGTAAGACAAAAAAATTATCACCACACACAACACTGTTACACAATAAAATTAGCAACAGTCTCTTAATATCTAAGTTCAAAGTTCCTTGATGGTCGTTTACAGTGGCTTTGTTTGAGTGGGTTCTGATTTTACTTTTCAAAGTGTGAAGTCAGCTCATGCCATTCTTATGTGTACAACACTCCACTGTACTCAGAAAAAAAAGAATATCCACCCTTCTTTCCCTGGCCTGCATGTTCTGCGTGATCTGACCGGGGCCTGCCTGCTTCCTGTTAAGCATCTTCACTGTTTCTTCTGCCCGGGACTCGTACCCCACAGATCTTCAGATCTTTGCAGGACGGTTTCTTTTCAATTCCTCTGAAGAGAGGGTGGTCCTCCACCTCAGTCATTTCCCCTCCTCATTATGGTTTTACATTTTCTCACACAACCTACTCTTCTACATTTATTTGTGTTTTTTTGTTTGTTTGTTTGTTTTGTTTTTTGAGACAGAGTCTCACTCTGACACCCAGGCTGGAGTGCAGTGGCACGATCTCGTCTCACTGCAACCTCTGCCTCCCGGGTTCAAGCAATTCTCCTGCCTCAGCCTCCTGTGTAGCTGGGATTACAGGTGCACATCACCATGCCTGGCCAATTTTTGTATTTTTAGTAGAGATGAAGTTTTGCCTGTTGGCCAGACTAGTCTGAAACTCCTGACCTCAGGTGATCCTGAGGCCGAGGCAGGTAGATTGCTTGAGCTCAGGAGTTTGAGACCAGCCTGGGCAATGTGGTGAAACCGCATCTCTACAAAAAATATAAAGAAATTAGCTAGGTGTGGTGGTATGCGCCTGTAGTCCTGGCTACTTTGGAGGCTGAGGTGGGAAGATTGCTTGGGCCCGGGAGGTGAAGGTTGCAGTAAGCTGAGACTGTGCCACTGCACTCCAGCCTGGGCAGCAAAGCAAGACCCTATCTTAAAAAAAAAAATGCATGCAATAATACACATGAAAAGATTCACATCGTAGAATCTTTGGTTTCTGTGATACTTTTCTGTTAAGAGGTGGTACCAAGCACATGTTGGAATTATTACCTCCCACATCCAGACCAGGTAACTGGTTTACAGATTGGGAAGATGGGACACCTGCAGATGGTCATTTCAAGGTTTGGCCTCAGATGGGCATGTGGGGAGCAGGAGACAGTGTGGCTTCATGGAAACTGCCCTGGGCTTTGCATTGGGGTCTTTGGAAACCCTGCCCTATCTTAGCTCTGTAACCTAGAACGCGTTGCTTTCCTTCTCTGAACCCCAGATTCACCCATCAAATGGGGCAAACCACCATCTTCAAACCAGTGAGAGACACGGTGTTTCTGAGGCTCTTTCCATTTTCCTGCAGAAAAAAACTGACCTGTACTAGTAGCAACTTTGCTGACCAGCCAGGCTGAGAGATGAACGCAGCACATACACCACGGGTCCCTGGAACAGATGCCACTAATTCATTATTGACAAAACATAATAGCTCTCTTATTTTTTACGTTTTCCAGGTGTTTTCTGAACACCAAGAATTGTTCTGTCTCACGTAGGTCAGCTAAGTTAATCCTTGTGGTTGCCAGTGAGCAAGGTCCTTTTGTGTTCTCAGTTCACAAGAGGGTGACAGGCTAAGAAGCTTGCTCAGGACCCCACACACAGTGGCAGGGCTGGAATTTGAATGCAGACTCTGCTAGAACGTCCCCTGCCATCCACCCATCATGGTCATTAGGGTGGTTTTTATACTTGGTGATTGTCAGAGTGTCTCTGTAGTCGTGTCTATTACTATAGCTTTCTTTTGTGCCCCAGCCTTGGCTGTTTTTAGTCAAGGATAATAATTGTTTAAAAAGAGCTGGGCACTGTGGCTCATGCCTATAATCCCATTGCTTTGGGAGGCCAAGGCAGGAAGATCGCTTGAGCCCAGGAGTTCGAGGTTGCAGTGAGCTGTGATTGTGCCACTGCACTCCAGCCTGGGCAACAGAGCAAGACCCTGTCTCTGAATGAATGAATGGCACATCCTTTATTTTTAGCTGTACAGAGGGTCATGACATCTTCCAAAATATCGTCTAATTCAGAGCCTTCCATGTTGGTACCCACTCTGGATCTCTTGGCTGGTCTTGTGTACAGTCTGGAGGCCCCTGGGGAGATCCCCCCATGTTTTGTCTTTCTCTCACGCTCCCCCTGAATCTTTGTCTCAAAACAAAAACAAAAACAAAAACAAAAAACCAAACCTCTGGCTCTGTTGCCCAGGCTGGAGTGCAGTGGCATGACCTCACCTCACTGCAGCCTCTGCCTCCTGGGTTCAAGAGATTCTCCTGCCTCAGCCTCCCAAGTAGCTGGGATTACAGGCGTGCACCACCACACCTGGCTAATTTTTTTTTTTTTAGTAGAGATGGGGTTTCAGGATGTTGCTCAGGCTGGTCTCAAACTCATGGCCTGAAGTAATCCATTCATCTCAGCCTCCCAAAGTGCTGGGATTATGGGAGTGAACCACTGTGCACAGCCACTCCCCCTAATCTTTATGGTGAGCTTTTTGAATGCAGCTTTTTCCAGAAAGTTTTATGTAGCAAGCCGGTGTGACAGGAAGACAAATTGTTGAGCTTTAAATTGAAGAAAAACAGAAGGCAATTTGTCTGATGTGTTCCAGTTCTGTTCTTCTACCTTCTTCAAGTTTGAATTATGGAGACGGTGTCCTCCCGCTTTGAAGGTTAAACTGCTGGGAGGTATTTTATCGGGGAATGTTCTATTAAAGCATTAAGAACAATTAGATGTAAAGTCCTCTTTTATTTTTATGGAGTTTGACATACAAATAATTAGAAGTTTGGGTTTTCCCTCTCTCCCTACCTTCCTTCTCTTTCCTTCTCCCTCCCCCCCCACCCCACCTCTTTTTTCCCTTTCTTCCTTAAGGGAATTCTAAAACCCTGGAATGAAGTGCATTTTGGGAAGAATTTGGCAGCAGGCTTTCTGTAATTGCCCACAGAAGGAGAAAAAACATATTTACCTATTTTTAGAGGTGAAAACTGCTCCTCCAGGCTTGAGGGCTTTGCTAGGGCAGGCTGTCCCCCGTTCTGAGACCCCTACAGTGGGAGCTGGCTTCCCTCTCCCCTCTGACACCCCCGAGGTGGAAGCAGGCTATTTTTTTTGGAGATTCTGGCAGCAGGCTTTTCTACCTGTCACAGCACTGGCTGTGGTTCCTAATTACATACGTGTGTGTCTGATTAGGGTCTGTCGCCCCTATTAGACTCAGAATCCCATGAGAAAGGGTGTTCTGGCATTTCCCCCGTCTCCAACTCTTCATCCTCAGGCCTGAACTCCATCTCTCACCCACAGCAGGTGACCGGCAGGTGCCTTAGTCCATCCGGGCTACTATAACAAAACAAAAAGTACCAGAAACTGGGTGGCTTATAAACAACAAATAGATCTCTCATGGTTGTGGAGGCTGGAAGTCTAAGATCAAGGTGCCAGCAGATGTGGTATCTGGGGAGGGCCTGTTTGCTGGTCCATAGATGGCACCTTCTCCCTGTGTCCTTACATGGTGGAAGAGGTGAGGCTGCTCTCTGGGGCCTCTCTTATAAAGGCACGAATCCCATTCATAAAGGGCTCCACCCTCATAACCATAGGCTCTTTAAAATGCCCCACCTCCTAATACCATCATCTTGGAGGTTAGCATTTCAGCATATGAATTTGGCAGTGGGGAGAGGACACAAACATTGAGACCACAGTAGCAAGTATTTAGGCATGAAGAATGTCATGGGAACAAGGCTTGGCTTCTCATTCTGCCTCCCACCCCCCTTGCCCTTCTGCCAGTGGCTGCCTCTGCGGGATGCCTTGTTCTGGACTTCTGGCTTGTCCTGCCCCCGTTGGGTGCCCCACGACCCCTTGACTCTGGCTCTTGTTGCTACTCTGCAGACCAGGAGAGAAAACTCCATCCCAGGAGGAAATGTATTTGGTTAGAAGGTTTGTAACAATGTAATTATGCAGCTGAGTGTGCTCAGGTATATTCTATGTATTAAGTTGATAGAAAAATACTGTGTTAAGTCGGTGGATTAAGAAGAACAGGCGCAATTTAGCAAGCCACTGGGAGGAGCAGCTCACATGAAGAGCCGCACAATGTTTATCTTCTTGAGAGCACAGGGATGAGGTGAGCCAGGGACATGGTCATTAACAAGTGGAGGAGGGGATTTGGCTTGGTTAAAGGACCCTGGACTCTTTCCGTTGCCTCAGTTACAGGCCGTTTTCTCAGGGCAATGATGTTTTCATTAGAAAAGCCACAGACATACTGAGCCAACTATAACTGGGGACCAAATGAGAGGCCGCTTTTCTATGCTAGCTGCCTCTTGAGGGCAGACTGTGGAGTTGGAGATGCGTTTGAGTAGAGGGTGGTGGCATGCCGAGATGGAAAATGAAAGGGGTAGATGCAGCTGGGAGTGTGAGAGCAGGGAGGGCCCAGAACCTTCTGCAGTTCATCCTCCTGGAGAGTCTACAACCACCATGGGTTCACTAAGTGATCGTGAGTCCCAGGGCCTGTCTTGTTCCAGTGACACTGCTGCAAGGAAGGGTCCCATGCTAGAGATGGCTGGGCCCATCCTCATGAGATCACTCTTCTGCTCAAGATCCTGCAGTGGCTCCCCACTTCCTTCGAAGTAAAGCCAAAGCTGGTGAGTGGTATAAAAGGACTTGACATGATGCAGTGCTCCCATCACCTCTCTCTGCTCCTCTGACTCCTCCTCGTGTTCATCTGCTCTGGGCATATTGGTCTCTTTGCTGTTCCTTAACGTGCGTGGTGCACACCCCCCCACATCTCCCTGAAGCCTTGGCTCTAAGGTTTCTCTCTACCAAGACCCTCTTCCCCCAGAGAGCTTCTTGGTTAACTCCCTTGTCTCTTTCTAATCTATTTTATTTTATTTTTGAGATGGAGTCTTGCTCTGTCGCCCAGGCTGGAGTGCAGAGGCGCGATCTTGGCTCACTGCAACCTCTGCCTCCCAGATTCAAGCGATTCTCCTGCCTCAGTCTCCTGAGTAGCTGGGACTACAGGCACCCACCACCACACCCGGTGAATTTTTGTATGTTTAGTAGAGATGGTGTTTTGCCATGTTGGCCAGGATGGTCTCATCCTGACCTCAGGTGATCCGCCCACCTCAGCCTCCCAAAGTACTGGGATTACAGGCGTGAGCCTCGTTGGCCCAGCCCTCTTGGAGTCTTAGGAAGGGGTGCAGGTTGCCTGGGTTTCCCTCCTTGCCTCTTCCTGCCCCCAGAGAGCACCATGAAGCCCAATGAAGGTGGATATGGGGCAGGAGCTTGCTGGGGCTCTGGTGTGCAGGAAGGTTTCCCTGTTTGTCTTCAAAACTGATTTTGTAAGTGCTGAGAGCCGTGTTTTGTTTTTCTACCTCTATGGCCTCATCTGCAAGGCAGGCCTCTCTAGGTCCTTAGCAAATGGCTGTCCAGCCGACTTGGCCAAATGAATGAATTGATTCTCAGGGCTGTCTGTTTATCCAACGTCAGGAGAATGGGAGTGCAGGAGCCCAGGGCGTGGTCCCTCTGGGCACTGAGTTTCCTCGTGCCCCCCTCCCCCGGAGCTCGGGTGTGTGTAGATGCATGACCAAGGACCAGGGGGCATTTTCACTTCTGTGGGGTGGGCCTGCCGGGTGGCTGGGCAGGGAGGCCCCTGTTTTAGTCGTGGTTCTCCTGGGAGCAGAGCCTGTGTCAGGGGCTTGGATTTAGGTGCTTCTCTGGGAGCTGATCCTAGGAAGCTACAGTGAGGGAGCCGGAGGGTGAGAAGGGAAGGAACGGCAGTCAGGAAAGGGGATTTCTTGAGATGGCTGCAGGTGGGCAGCCGGAGAGTCCCCCGAGGAGTGTGGAGAACATGCCTCGCAGTCGCCTCGGAAGGATGGGGCATTCATCCACCAACATCCACCCCCCATAGGCTGATGGTTGTCCCCTCAAAGTGCTGGCTGTCTCCACCCTGCTTCCACACTATCCAGCAGGGCTGGTCCCCTTCTCTGGCTCTGGAGAAAGTCCTGAGGGCAGCACAGGGGAGACCTCATGGTTATGGAGGTGGGAGTGAGTAGGCGATGTGCACACACTGGCACTCCACAGCATGAGGGCGAGAGGTGAGCCGAGGGCAGGGGACGTGGGGTCATGATGTCTCCTAAAGGAACTTCTCTTATTGCCCAGGGCGGGAGGTTTCACAGCAGCCGTTTCCTGGGTGTCCTGCTCTCCCAGAGTGCTCTGCCGTATTATCCTTTTACCTCAGGCCACTGTGTAGCACCATGTAAAGGGTCTTATGCCTTTACATTGACACGATTGGAGCCTTTGAAACGTGGTTATGAAGCAGGCTTGATTTTCTGCATTTTTCAGATGAAAAAGCAGAGACTGGAGGTTTCCTATCTTGGTCAAGTTCATGTGAGCTCATAAGTGAAGAATCCAGGAACTGAATTCCTGTCCCTGACCCCAAATTCCTTGCTGGGAGGGCTTGAGTGGTGCCCTATTCCCTACACTATGAAGTGGAGACAGCGTGCAGGGCCATTCTCTGAAAGCCCTTTGTGCCTCTGGGCCTTTGCATGTGCTTGTCTCCGTCTGCCCGAGGGCTGGCTTCTGTTCATGCATCAGGAGCCAGCTGCAGTGTCACCACCTCTGTGAAGGCGCCGTGATTCCCTCCGGTGCTTCATCCTTTGTGTTTTCCCAGCATCCCAGACTTGTATTATAATTCACATTACATCACAGCATCTGGTATAAGTTCTCAGGTGCTAGGTACAGTAACCAACTCCAGCTGACCGTGCATGAGTTAAAGCGTTGCTGCTGCTTTTTTTTTTTTTAGAGACAGTTCTCACTCTGTTGCCCAGGCTTGATTGCAGTGGCGCCGTCATGGCTCACTGCAGCCTCTACCTCCCAGGTAGAGCACTTTTAATTTTTTTAATTTTTTAATTTTTATTTTTTGAGAGAGGGTCTCGCTCTGGCACCCAGGCTGGAGTGCAGTGGCGCAATCTCGGCTTACTGCAATCTCCGCCTCCAGGGTTCACATAATTCTCCTGCCTCAGCCTCCCGAGTAGCTGGGATTACAGACGTGCGCCACCACACCCGGCTAATTTTTGTATTTTTAGTAGAGATGAGGTTTCACCATGTTGGCCAGGCTGGTCTCGAACTCCTGACCTCAAGTGATCCACCCACCTCGGCCTCCCAAAGTGCTGGGATAACAGGCGTGAGCCAGTGCACCCAGCCGGTTTTAATTGTCACAGATGTGGGCACCCAGTAGTCCTGCTTGAACATTCTCACATATTTTGTGGTCCATTTGCCTAATGATTCATAAGTGCCTCACAGGCCAAGCTCACATTAGTTCTTTTCTTGAACATTAATATGATGCCTCACCCAGGCTGTGGGCCAAAAGGACAGCGTGGCATGATGAAAAGAACATGCAACGTGCACTGGAGACTCGGGGTAGCCCGAGTGGAACCCTGCTCCCTCATTTCCTGTCGTGTGACCTCAGGCAACTTTGAGCCTGTTTCCTTATTTGTGAAATGCGGATATGGGGATTGAGTGAAATGGGGGAACCCTTAGCTCAGTGCTTGTCTGTTTAAGTATTGACTTCTGTCCCACTTTCTCTAGTTAGTGCCCAGTAAATTGTTGACTTGATCTCAACTCAGAACGAGGATCTTTGCCTGTGGCGTGGAATCATTTCTCCAATCATGGAGAATGGGCAGAGAATGAGATTTGTAACACACCTGCCTGTTAGTTTTAGATGAGCCCTTCTGGAATTAATATGGTGTAGGCTTGGGTAGAAAGCACATCTTGTGCATAACTGCATTATCTTAGCGATTAGCCGGAATGAAGGTTCCATGTGCCCTCTACTGAGGACACCCGTCTAACAAAGGGTTTCTTTGGCTCCCAGCAAGGCTGGCACCCCTGCAGATGTATGACGATACCCAGCCAAGTTGATCTCTCTGCCTAATCCCTAGTTCCAGGGATAGCCTGTGGAGCATTGTAGGGAGTTGGCTTCATTCCTCACCCTTCCATTCTTTCAGAGACGATGGCTCAGCACACTGTATGTTGGGCTGCTTCTCAAGAACTAATTCCCAGTAACTAGCAATCCCAGTATTGAGTAGATGCAAGATGATTTTGAGAACTCTCGCTGTTCTGTTTCTAGGCTTCAACTTCGGATATCTTGGACCAGGCGTTTCTCCCTAAAGCTTTTGCTGAAGTTTCACCAAAGGATTTTATGAGACTGTAGGTTCCATGGGCCACATCTGCATAGAGACATGGCTGTGTATTTCACAAGTAGGAGAATAGAAATCCCCACTGGGGCTGGGCACGGTAGCTCACACCTGTAATCCTAACACTTTGGGGAGCTGAAGCAGGAGAATCACTTGAGCCCAGAAGTTTGAGACCAGCCTGGGCAACATAAGGAGACCCTGTCTCTACTAAAAATAAGTACATTTAGAAATAAAAATATAAAAAGGAAAGGAAATCCCCAGTAGGACTGGGAGAACTCATACCTCATGGGTAGTGGGCTCAGTGGCCTTGGTGAACACTTAAGAGAGGGACAGGGAGTACAAGGTCCTTTGCTGCTACTCCCTTATCCCGTGCTTTTGCAGACATTACTAATCAATCACTGCACTCTTTGTAGCCCTAGAATCTTAGAATCCAGTGCATCTAGGCAGCCACTTCCAGTCATAGGCACCAATTTTCTTTACTGAAAATCTATTCTTCACCTCTCTTGTCTCTGGGAACTCTAAGTAAGTCCCTTTTCAAAGGCGCAGGCTAGTCAGATGTCTCTAACAAATGGTTCTAGGGCCAAGTGGGAATGATGAGATTTGCCACAGCAGGGAATAGCACCGTGACTCTGATGTTGCCAGGTGTGGAAATGATGCTGGTGAGGCCTGGGTGGTGGTCTGGATGCCCACTGTTTGCCCCATTGCTGGGTCTGCTGGACCCCACGAACTGCCTCCACTCCACTTTTTGACTGTATTCATGTTGCTGAGGGGCGTCAGGGGGCATGGTAGGAGTAGATGTTAGGTTTTTAACATGAGGAATCTTCATTTTAGTTTAGATTCAGGATCTTTCAGCCCTCTGAGTCTATCCCCTTGGTTACATAGCAGAGAGGCTTATGTGCTCTGCCAATTAGCCCACCAACTTTAGAAGGTCACAGCCAGAAAAATAGTCTTGTGCTAATGATTTAAAAATAACTTGGTGTTATTAGATCATTCCATTCCTATGAAACATCTAGGATAAGCAAATTTCTAGAGACAGAAATGAGATTAGTGGTTGTCAGGGGCCGTGGTTGGGGTGTGGGTGGTTGGGAGTGACTGCTAATGGATATAGGGTTTCTTTTTGGGGTGATGAAAATGATCTCTTCATAGAATTATTGTTGTTGTTGTACAGTCTTGCAAATATGCTAAAAACCACTGGACATGCACTTTTAAAGGGTGAATTATATCTTAAGGAAGATGAGAAAAAAGTAAGGAGATTTTGTACAAAATAAAATCAAGTGTTAATAACAGCTACTATTGAGCACTTAAAAACGTAACTTCATGGCAGAAGTGTTAGTGCTGTCCCCCATTTCTTGATGGCATTATAGCATCAGTGTCTGGACTGTGGGAGCTTTCTCTTTTGGGTCTGAAGTATTGAGATCTTGACTGCTTTCACTTCTGGCCTTGTGCCGGGAGTAGCGACTGTATGTGTGATTTCGAGATATGCAAATCATCCTCTTCTTGCTTTCCTGATTTTTCTCAGGATTGCTGACATGCTACAGCTGATCAAAACCCACACCCGAGTACATTTTTGACAGAGATACAGTGATGATTTCATCTTTCATTTTCAGCTCCCTCTATCAGTCCTGCAATGATTTCCAATGTCTGATACCTCGTCACATTCTGCGGTTGATAATACTATCTCAATTCATGGCCCTTGAAGCCATGTTGACCACCTTTCTGACCTTTGGATAGACAGGGAATACCAGATGGGCTGCGTTTCGGATTTTGTTTCCAGCCTTTTCCCTTTCCACTCTCTTCTTTGCCTCGAGGCGCAGCTTGGTGGACTCCATCACGAGGTTCCCCAACCTCTGACTTATGGTTGGCTTTGGCCCATGTGGTCACTGGGAAGCTCTGCCAGGAATGACTTGAGTCTAGGGCAGTTACTCTCTCGTCTTCCTCTCTGCTGGAGGCTGCAGCTTCTTTAAGTGGCATGGCATCACTGCCCAATTGATGCTGGGCTCCAGTAGCCACTGTCTACCTTACCCTTCAGGCCTGAAGGAGCGTAGGGTGGGCATCTGATACAGTTTGGATGTTTGTTCCCTCCAAATCTTACGTTAAAATGTGATTCCTAATGTTAGAGGTGGTGTCTGATGGGAAGTATTGGGTCATGGAGACAGGTGGGTCCCTCATGAATGGCTTAGCACACTCCCCCTTGGTCATGAGTGAGTTCCTGCTCTATTAGTTAATGCCAGAACTGGTTACTTAAAAAGAGCCTGGCACTTCCACCCTCCGTGCCCTTACTTCTTCTCTTGCCTGTGGCACGCCAGTTCCCTATGCCTTCTGCCATGACTGAAAGCTTTCTGAGGCTTCACTAGAAGCAGGTGCTGGACCGCGTTTCTAACACAGTCTGCAGAACTGTGAACCAAATAGACCTCCCTTCCATATAGATTACCCAGCCTCAGGTATTCCTGTTGAGCAATGCAAAATGGACTAATACGGTCTTTCCACAATTGTCGGCCCCCGAATCCCTCACCACCCCTGTTGGTTTCTTTTCATCTTGCTCCTCTGTAAATGGTCTATTAAACCTCACCATCAACCCCTTTGATGGTGCCATGTACTTACTTCCTGCCGGGCTTTGACTGAAACACCAGGCTTGTTCCAACTGGATGGCTTTGCACGTGATGGCTCCCTTCTTGAACACTCTTCCCTCAGATCTCAGCACGGTCGGCTCCTTCTGAGGGTGTCCAGCCTCAGCACACATGTCAGCGCCTCCGAGGGGCCTCGTCTGTTTACCCTCTCACCGTCCATCCTAGTACCATGCGTCATTTTCTTGATATCACTTTGACCCTCTGAAATGACCAATACTTGGTTGGCTGACTGGGCTTGTCCAGGGCATCCACACCCTCCTAAGTAGATGAGGAGTTGGCAAATATATTCTGTTGAGGGGCAGAGGGTAAATATTTTTGGCTTTGCAGGCCATATGGTCTCTGTCACAACTACTGAAGTCTGCTGTTGTAGCAAGAAAGCTTCCAGAGACATTACATAAATGAGTGGACATGCCTGTGTTTCACTAAAACTTCATTCACAGAAACAGAGCAGAAATGTGTGGTAGGCACATTCTATTCAATAAAGCTATTTAAGAAGCCACAAAAAATACACAACAGGCTGGATTTGTCCTGTGGGCCATAGTTGATGACCTTGAGCTAGCCTGAAGGCAGTGGGGTCTTGTGTGTCCTGTTCACTTTGGGTCCAGTGCTTTGAACGGGGCCTGGCTCGTAGGAGGTGTGTAGTAACTGTTCCCTGAATGCAGACCCAGGAATGCCTGTTCCATGCAGGTCATGGTGCTGGGCAGCGGCAACACCCTGGAGGGCCGGCAAGCACGTGTTTATCACACAACATAGTTGTTGCTTTGTTTTTCTTTTTTTTTTTTTTGAGACAGTCTCACTGTGTTGCCAAAGCTAGAGTGCAGTGGTACGCTCTTGGCTCACTGCAACCTCCGCCTCCAGGGTTTAAGTGATTCTCTCACCTCAGCCTCTCAAGTAGCCGGGGCTACAGGCATGTACCACCATGCCCAGCTAATTTTTGTATTTTTAGTAGAGATGGCGTTTCACCATGTTGGCCAGGCTGGTCTCGAACTCCTGACCTCAGGTGATCCGCCCACCTTGGCCTCCCAAAGTGCTGGGATTACAGGCGTGAGCCACTGCGTCTGGCCAGTTGTTGCTTCTGATGGTAGATAGGAATGTCCTTTGGGGAGCCCCCAGGGTGAATTGGGTCACCCTGCCGAGAAAGGCGGGACTGGCCTCCCTGAGGAGGGAACACTGGAGCTGCGTCTGGAAGGCTGATTAGGGGTTTGGCAGGTGGGTGAGGTGGGGTAGCAGGGAGGAGGGCTTTACGAGAAGCATGGGAGGGCCCGGTGTGTTTGACGGACTAGACTCTGCTACCCAGGGTGTTGAGGGTGACTGGAGAGGAGCTCAAGTGGACAGAGGCCAGACCAGAGTCCTGCACACCATGCCTGGTGGTGGGTCATTATCCTCTAGGCGATGGAGC
Organism: Pan troglodytes; assembly: GCF_028858775.2. NCBI lineage: Eukaryota > Metazoa > Chordata > Mammalia > Primates > Hominidae > Pan > Pan troglodytes. The sequence goes on from NC_072416.2 coordinate 14,805,820, forward strand.
AGCACTGAAGATGCAGCACCGACGAATTCACATGGTTAGAGAGGCGTTTCCATTGAGAGCAGTGTGGAGAGTCATGGAGGGGCTGGTGGCAACAGGAGACTAGAAATCCCCCGTAGAAGCTTCCCTGTATAGAAGCTTCTTGCCCCACATGGGTCTTGGTCTAGGGTGGGGTCTTGGGAGGGTTTGTATTTGTTAAACCGAACCTTTTGTTCAGCCAGGGCTGGGGACTGTTCCCTGCCTCGGCACATCCTGCGGTCTCTGTTGGAGAGAACGGACCATAAGCTGATGCAGGCTCTGTTTCTGGCTTGCTCGATGGTGGTACTGTTCCGTGGTGCAGAGGATGAGCAGGTGTAGGTGAGTAGAGGGTGTGTCCAGATGTGGACATTCTACAGGAGTGGGGTGGGGAGAACTGAGATGTTAACAAGTAATTGAAAAATGAGGTCACAGGTAGTACAGCTCTCAAGAAGACAGTACAAGATGATGATGTGAATCTGCAAAGGACCTATGGAGTGGGAATATCTTTTGGTTGGGAGGGTTTGCTTTCTTAGTTGGGGAAAGCATTTTGGAGGTGCGGTGTGTGTGTAGGGGGCACAAAGGAGCCAAGACTGGAAGGATGAGGAGGAACCAGCTCTCCCAGTGTCTGGGGGAAGACAGGAAAGGGCATATGCAAAGGCCCTGGGGTAGGGATGAGTGTGGGGTATGGAAGAAATGTCAAGAGGGGTGCAGAGCAGAATGTGAGAGGGCAGTAAGGTACGAAATAAGGCATTTGAGTGGAGTTTGGAAAACAGAATTTCCAGTTGACCAAGATTTCTGGTTAATAGAGTACTAGTTATGCTGGTTTAAGAAAACCCGTGCGATAGTGAATGACTGTAATAAGGATTTATAAGATGTACTTGGGAATCCTTGATCCTGTAGGTTCGTGATTTTGAGAAGTTCAACTGCTACATTTTTGCCCCTGGCCTAGCATTACAACCTTGAGAAGATTGAGTACTGTTTACAAGTATGTACTTTTTTGGTTGATAATATTTCTTGAAACTTCTCACTTTGAAAGGGGCCATACAGCATTTGGAAGCTGTATGGGCAGCCTGAACATTTGGCTTGGATTTAATCATGGGATTTTCTTACTTTGGGCAGCAGAATTCATATAAGTGTGTTTACTCATGCCTTTTTTTTTTTTTTTTTTTGAGATGAAGTTTTTTGGCTCTTGTTGTCCAGGCTGGAGTGCGGTGGTATGATCTTAGCTCACTGCAACATCCGCCTCCCGGGTTCAAGCAGCTCTCCTGCCTCAGCCTCCTGAGTAGCTGGGATTACAGGTGCCTACCACCATGCCCAGCTAATTTTTGTATTTTTAGTAGAGACAGGGTTTTACCATGTTTGTCAGGCTGGTCTTGAACTCCTGACCTCAGGTGATCTGCCCACCTCGACCTCCCAAAGTGCTGGGGTTACAGGTGTGAGCCACCGTGCCCGGCCTCATTCATGCCTTTTTGACTCACTTCTCCTACGGCTGTTCTTGAATTTGCATTTGCCATCATGTGAGTGAATCAAGAGTTTGTCATGTTCGGCCTTTTGAGGAACAGGATAAGGACCACTTAGCAGAACTTTTGGAGACATACTGGCATCTTATTAAGTGGGAAATATATGGTTTCACATGGAAGTGTGTATAAATCGAGTAGGCCCGTGTTTTTGCTTTGGAATCTCTGTTGCTCATGTGTTTCCTGCGTAATTGTCCTGAAGAAGAGAGGAGCTTGAGTGACATGCATTCTGCAAACACCTTTTTCCCTTTTGCAGTGTGCTTTCTAGTTATTATGTGGTGCATATACAGCTTGTGAAGTTGTTCAGCAATTTAGTGGCATAAAAAGATAACTTGCTTGTCATTTTTTGTCTCAGGTCAAGTCACTTATGCCTAAGAAAAGACGAAGAATGATACATGTAGGCAAAATAGTCAGTCCTTTAGTTTGAGTCTGTATCAGCTAAACATTTTTTGTAAGCCTTCTTTTACAGGTTTGTTTTTTACCATTCAAATATTAAATATAAACTTTACTTATTTTTATTTTATATTTTGAGACAGAGTCTTGCTCTGTCACCCAGACTGGAGTGCAGTGTTGCAATCTTGGCCCACTGCAACCTCTGCCTCCCAGGTTCAAGCAGTTCTTCTGCCTCAGCCTCCCGAGTAGCTGGGATTACAGGCGCACGCCGCCACCATGCCTGGCAAATTTTTGTGTGTTCAGTGGAGATGGTGTTTTGCCATGTTGTCCAGGTTGGTCTCGAACTCCTTTCCTCAATTGATCCACCTGCCTCGGCCTCCCAAAGTGTTGGGATTACTGGCGTGAGCCACCACACCCGGCCAGACTTTGATTCCCTTCTGACTGATGAGAGTCAGCCAGCTCTGCTGCACACTAGCCATGTGACCTCGGATCTACCACCTCGCCTCTCTAGGCCGTGTTTGACCCTGTCTAATGGGGCTACCTTAGGGGGTTGTCAAGAGAGTTGTTTGAAGTCCTTATCCTGGTGTTTAAAGCATGGAAGCATTTAATCCATGTCATCTATTCATGGTAGTAGTATTAACAGTAGTAGTCATTGCCGTTATCGTAATAATAGTAGCAGCAGTCTTGGTTAAAAATGTGATTTGGTGGTTTGCCAAAGTGGATACATTAATTCATTGATGAAACAAACATTTATTGAGCATCTCCTGTGTGTCAGGCACTGAGCAAAATACTTGGGATACAGAGATAAGTGGGTAGGGCTCTTGTTGAAGAGCAGCCAGGCAAATGGGAGAGACAAATGAGGGGGCCATGATGGGCATTCAGAGCAGTGAGCACTGGAAGCAAATTAAACAGAGGGTGGTGTTTGGGAGCACAGAGGAAGAAATCTACCCATGGGCTGTGGTCAGGCAAGGCTGAGCCTTGAAACTGGAGGGCTAGCCAGGTTAACATGGTGAAGGAAGGGCTCTCCACTTGGAGGAGCTGGCGAGCACGAAGGCGGGGGGCATAGGCAGCCGAGTCTTGTAGTGTGCAGGGGAGCGTGGCGCTCAGTTCACTTGGAGCTGATTATGGTATTGGGCCATTTCCTTACCAGAGCCTTTCCCCACCTACTTCTCAGGTGGCTGGACCAAGAAGGATATGAATTGTTATGTAGACACAGCTCCTGGAAAACCCAAAGATCCCGTGTACCCACCCTCCTTTAGAGGCCCCGTATTTATTTGTTTGATGATTGCCACCAGCAGCTTCAGGCATCAGAGTTGGGTGTGTGTGGCTGTTGAAAACCAGGAAGTCATGACACACTTTCATTCAGTGCTTCCAGCGGATCTCGTGTCCAACTTAATATTGTGAATTTAATAACTGTTGGTTTGTTTGGACTATTTATATGCTTATTTTGCAAAGCAAAACTCAAGCCCTACTAGGAAGAAGAAAATGCTCCGTCTTTGCTTTTGGGTTGCTTCATGGAGCTCTCCTTACGTGGATCAGCCAGTGGTTGAGGAAGGTGGTAAACTGGGGACTTTCTGTTACAGTCTTCCACATGGCCCATTTGCTCCATGCGTGTCTTTTTTGCTTCCAAAGGAATTTTGACTTTGTGGGGCACGCTATGATGAAGTCTTAGCTTTGCTGGCTGAACCGAGTATATTGCCTTCCTGGCCATCTCATAGCTGGTGAGGTCGTTCTTCCCATTTGGAAACTGTTTTTTCTTTGTTTCCCTCATGAGAAGTCTGGTTCCAGTGGCCTATGACTGCACCAGCTGGTTGTCTGGCCCAGAGCTGGAGTCACCTGATGGTCCTTGTCTGAGCTCTGCCACCGATGCAGATGAGGTTGCAGAGAGGTGGCTGTGGGGGCCACCTGTCTGGCCCTCCAGACTGTCCAGGTGTCAGATGTCACAGAGCCTCTGTGGGTCCAGGTAGAGCTCTTGATATTTCTTGTTCCTTCCCTGAGCTCACCTGGTTGCCCTTCTTTTTGTCAGGGTTGACTCCTCCACCCACCACCACCACCATCATCAATATGATCATCATCATAGTAGCCACCATTAATTGCCCAGGGTTGGGAGGTGCAATCATTGATTCCATTATCGCCACCATTAAGTAATGATGATTATGATGACTGCAGCTCACATTTATTGAGTGTTTAGTGTGTTTCAGACATTCTTTTAATCCTCCCAATGAGGTAGGTAGAAGTACCACTGCCCTCTTAGAGATGTGGGACCAAGGCACAAAGAAGTCATCACTTGTTGAAGGTAACAAGCTGGGGAGTGAATGAGCCAGGATCCAGTTTCAGTGTGATTCTACATCAGGGGTTGGCAAACTGTCACCTGCAGGGCCACCGTTTATTTCGTGAATAAAGTGTTATTGTAACCCATTTGTTTAGGAATGGTCCTTGGCAGCTTGCATGCGGCAGCAGCAGAGGTGAGTAGTTACAAAGGAGACTGCGTGGCTCACAGGCCTGACCCTTTACCAAAAGAGCTCACCTGGCACCCTGTTCTGGAACCCAAGCTCTCAGCCAGCACACTGCGCTGGCTCTCAAGGAAAGACAAAATCACCAGGTTTCCACAGTGTCCCAGGCACTGGGAGACAGTCATGAAGTGGCGTATTCTGGTGAGGAGGCAGACAGTAATGATATACTCACTTTAGTACAAAGAGAGAATTGCTCTGAAGGAAAAGTGTAGGCTGTCAAGAAAGCAGCAAACACAGGCAGCGAGTGCTTGCGTGTCTATGCTGGAGGGCGGGGATCCAGGCAGTTTCGCTGGTGGAAGTGACATTTGAGCAGATGAGGGTGGAGGGAGGAGCCTTTGGGGGAAGGAAAGGATGTGCAAAAGCCCAGAGGCGAGCAACCACGACCTAGAGGAAAGCGTGATTCCCCTTTGCATGTGAGGAAACTGGAAGCTTAAGGAACCCTTGTCACGGGTCACATGGCAAGCTGAATGGTTGCTCAGAGAATCGAACCAACTTTGTTTGAATCTAAGCCCCATGTTTTTGCTCCTATTCTAGGTTCCTCTGCTCCTAGGTCCCCACCTCCTTACATACCTCGCCCCAGCTAGCATCTTCCCATAACTGAACAGGCTGACGGGTGCCCTCGTGACCTTGGAATGTGCCTTGGCCGTAGCACAGGGGCATCGGCGTGGTTTCTGGAGCCAGCCTACTGTACATTCCTGGTTTTTCCCTTTGCTTCATCTCTCATCACACAGAGGCACTTCAGCCACATTTCTGGTTCACCTTTGCTGCTAGAATCTTCTTAACAATAACGTATTGAGTTATTATTAGATCGTTACATAAATTTCTATCAACGCATTCTGGTAGATTTGCCCTCTAGAGAGCTCCTTCAGGAGAAAAGCTCTTAGAAGAGTGATGTGAGGGAGTGAGTTCTTTGCATGCCGGTTTCTTCTTGCCCCAGATCATCCGGAGAGAGGGCAGAACCTTGGCACCTGGGTTGTGGGGTGAGGAGGGTGGTGGTCCCCTTCTGAACTGCACGTGTTGGGGAGAGCTTTTACCAGAAAGGGTTTTCCGTCACAGCTGAAGGATGGCTTTGGAGGTGATCTCAAGACTTGGCCTCACTGCTGAGGGGTGTGAGGTTTCTTGTGCAGGTGATGCAGTGTTCTACGATAACATTGTCGGGATAGCTGCACAGCTCTGTGAATATGCTGAAAACTACTGAATCGTATGCTTGAACTGGGTGAATTGTTTGGTATGTGAATCGTATCTCACAGCTGTTCTTATAAGAAGGAGAAGCCTGACAAAGCTTCAGGGAGGCTGTCCGGGAGCCCCAGTTCTAGGGAGGGTGCCCTGTAGGCTCAAAGCGCAAGTGACGCCGCCTGGTTTGTTCATGGCCCCGTGAGGCTGTGACACTGAAACAAGCCAAAATGTAGCTCTCATGGGTGGGAGCTGATCACGGGCTTCCTTTTCAGAAATGACCCCAGGAGGCCATGTGGGTCTTGTCAGTGGGCACGGACTTGGCTGGAGGGCCTGGGCTGGGGATGGTCCTTTGCCGCCTACTGCCTTGGTGAAGTGGCTTTGTCTTCGGGCAAGGCAACATGGACGTACTGTGTGAACAGGAGGGGATGGCAGACATTTAAAATGCATTCATGGCCAGGCGTTGTGGCTCACGCCTGTAATCCCAGCACTCTGGGAGGCCAAGATGGGTGGATCACCTGAGGTCAGTAGTTCGAGACCAGCCTGGCCAACATGGTGAAATGCTGTCTGTACTAAAAATACAAAAAATTAGCCGGGAATGGTTGTGTGTGCCTGTAATGCCAGCTACTTGGGAGGCTGAGGCAGGAGAATCACTTGAACCCCAGAGGCGGAGGTTGCAGTGAGCTGAGATCATGCCACTGCACTCCAGCCTGGGGACCATCCAGGGTTCAACAGCCGCCTCCTGGGTTCAAGTGATTATCCTGCCTCGGCCTCCCAAAGTGCTGGGATTACAGGGGTGAGCCACTGTACCTGGCCACCCAGGTACATTTATTAAATATTGGTGCTGCAGGCAATGGTAAAGAAGGTGGATAAGAAGCTCAAGTTCTAGATCGGGTTTCTTGCTTGCCGACACTTGGGCTGGATAATCCTTTGTGGTGGGGGCTGTCCTGTGCACCTCTGACTTCTAGATGCCAGGAGTGCTCCTCCCTTCCCCGTTATGACAACTAAAGAAGTCTCCAGATGTTGCCCAGTGTCCCCTGGGGTTGAAATTGCCCCAGTTGAGAAGCCTGGCTCTAGATGGTGGGGGCAGATCCTGTGGCGGAGGAGCCGTGGAGAACACATGGTGTGAGAGTGGCAGTGCGTGTGATGGTGTGTGGGTGACAGGGAGCGGGTTCCTTAGTGAATCTCAGTGAACGTGTGTATGTGAGCTGGCGACTGGGGAGGCCGTGTAGCGTTTGTGGCAGTTGAGAGCACTGGATCCAGACCCATGGAGCAAAGCCAGCTCTGGGTCTCCTCTGTTACATGGGGGAGACCACTTACCCCTGAGGTCATCAGTGGGGGAGACGTGTGGATGGGTGTGCCTGCCTGCTGGTACGCGTGTATCAGAACAGAGAGGAAAAGCTCAGGCAGAAGGAGGAGGGTAGATGGGCTGTTCGTGGGGCTGTGGGGGTGGAGAAGAATGCTCTGACATGGGACGGAGGCTTCTGGGACTTCTCACGGATTGGTTACAGAGGGAGCTGTGGAGGGTGACAGCCAGGATTCTGGTTTAAGTGGCTGAGTAGGTGGTAGACACGGTCCCAGAGAAGGGGTTCTGTGGGAGAGGAGGCTGTGTGAGTGAGTGTGTGTGTGTGAGAGGAGTGTGAGTGTGTGTGTGAGAGTGAGAGCACGTGTGTGTGTGTGGGGTGTGTGACTAAGGAGTATGAGAGTGTGAGTGTGTGAGGTGTGTCTGTGTGCGCGCGCGTGCTGTTTACAGGGCCTCCGAGACATCCCGGAGGCCCTGATGGCTGGAGAGAGAGCTGTAGGATTTACTGACGACCTGGAGCCCAGGAGAAAAATCCCGGCCAGCGTGTTTAGGGTGTTAGGGGTGCAGCGTGATTTTACATATCTTAGATCACATAGCAGCTTGGAGGAGAGCTTGGAGGGACCTTTCACTAGGCCCGGTGCTTGTTTGCGGTCTATAATTCCTTCTCTAGCTCCTCATGGACCCTGTGGGACAGCCTCACCCTCCTGCCTGGTTGACACGGGCTCTTTGAGAGCTGAGAGGTTCCTATAGACCTGTATTATTCCTGCTGCTAATTGGAGGTTTCAGAAAGCTGCCCACACTATCTTCACGTGATGACTAAGAGCGCCAAATGGAACCCAGCTCTGGGGTCTGCCGTTGCATCCCTAAACCTTTCTGAAAAGGCTTACTTTTTTTTTTTGAAGGGAGGGAGGGAGAAAACACGCACAGTTAGTCCCATCTTTTTGATCATCCTGAGTCAGATAGCAGCAAATGTGTGGTTTTGAAGTCATACCAGAGCATGGGCTTTTTCAGCAGAAGATTCTCACGTTTTGAGCCTGTTCTGCAGAGGGAGGGCTCTAGGGAGGGCAGGAGGTCTGCTGAGCACCCAGCTCTGGCTGTAGCTGTGTTCCAGAGGCCGTGGGTGGGTTTCTGCCTTTACAGTGGAGAGGCTGGTTCAGGGCTTAGCCCTCTTCTGGGGTAGCGTTGCCCTCCCTGGGGAACCTTGGCAAGTGCCAAGAGCCACAGGCAGCCCAGATTTCAGGACAGGGAACTGAAGAGTAGATGGATTTCTCCTGACCGAAAGGATAGGGAGGCCTTAGCTTGGGCATTGTACAGTATTTGCTTGCGTTCCTGTTTCACTAATGACCGTTATATGTACTCAGCCTCTAATGTCTTGTGGTGTGGTGGTATGGCCCAATTGTTAGATTTGGTAGAAGACCTAGTTTTGATCATCAGTTCTGCTGCTTTCTGGCTGTGCGCTGTCAGGCAATTCCCCGACCTCTCTGGGCCCCAGTGTCCAGTGAATCCCAAGCCTCACAGGACATTGGTGAGGATGCGGTGAGAATTCTGAGATTGCCAGCAGACATCCCCGCTGCTGCTTATTAGTGGTGGTGTTCTACGTTACCACGTATTTTTCTAAATTACACCAAAAGCTTTGAGTCTTTATTCTGGAAGCGTTACTCTCTGTTTTAGAAGTGTTTTTACAGGCTTAACAACATGAAGTGTTGCCTAAGAATGAAATGCAAATCGGTACCTGGTGGCTCTCATTGTGGCTTTGCTTGTCAGCTGAGAAGTAGGCCACGTATGTTTCTGAAAAGGAAGATGGCAAACTCTTCTTGGGAATTCAAGATGGGAAGAAAAAGAAGGGAGGAGGAAAGGGGCGAGGCTGGAGGGAAAAGGTGGAGACAGGCCAGAGGGTGGCAAGGTGTCAGTGCAGGGCTGAGATCTGTCATTTTACTCTTCTGTTGGGTGGTACCTCCAATATCTCTGAGTCCCCCAGGGCCAGGAAGAGAAGAGGATGCTGAATGGAGGAAGAGCTTGGGTGGGATCCCACCTCTACCATCTGGCAGAGGGGTCATCTTGGTCACCATCCTTCACCTCTCCTTCACCTCACCATCCTTCACCTCTCTGGATCTCGGTGTTCTCATCTATAAAATGGGTTTATAATATTCTCTTCCTTTCAGCAATGTTGAAGGATTAAATGAAATCAGGCAAGGTGCTTAGAATACTGCCTGGCAGATATTAAGGGCTCAAAGAATTGTCATTGTCATTAACATGATATTATGATAAACGGACTTGACTTTTATAATCCCTCGAGATAGGAAGGACAGATGATCATGCCATTCTCGATTTAAGGGACATGGGCACTGAGATTCAAAGAGGTAAAGTAATGGATGTGAAGTGGCACACAGGGCAGGGGTCAGTCAGTGTTCTATGTGAAGATGGGAAATACTTTCAGCTTTGTGGGCCATATGGTCTTTGTCGCAGCTGCTTAACTCTGCCATTGTAGTGTGAAAGCAGTGTTGAAGTCAGATGAAATATGGAGATGAATCTACATTTAAAACGTTTATTTGGGAAGCAAGAATTGGAATTCAGGGTGTACACACAGACCAGGTGGTCTCTGGTAGGTCCAAAGAACAAAGAGAGGGTTGGAGGTTTTCTAAACAGGAAAAATGTTCCACATTGCTCTGCAAGGAAGTCCATTGGCGCCGGTAAGTTCTGTGGAACCGACAACCTCTGATTGGTGAGCGACTGCCGGAGATAAAGCTGGTCTTAGAATTGCAGCCAGTTTCAGTAGCTATTAGATAAAAGTGGGTTCCGGTTCCAACAGGCAGTTCCAACAGCCAGGCTTGCAGAGAGTTACATTCGTGGAGCAATGTTATATTCCCTGAGTGCTTTTCCCTACTGGCCACTTGACTCTGTTTTAGTTGGGTGTGACAAGAATGACCCAGTTTGTGTGATCAGCTTTCACAAGCAGGCACAGATACTGTATGCTCTAATGGCATGCCTGTGTTTCAATAAAACTTTATTTACAAAAAACAGATGCTGGCTGGGTTTGGCCTGTGGGCTCTAGTTTTTGACCCCCTGACTTCAGTGCCCAAGTGCTGAGTGAGGTCTTGAATCTGTGTCTTTTGGCTGCAAATTCTAGCTCTCTCTCATTCTGTCATGTAGCTTCCTCTACGTCCCAATCAGGAGAAGCTTATATCTGTCAACCAGGAGCCAAACACCTTCTGCTTCTGGAGCCAATGCTAATGTTTGGGAGAAGGGAAGGCTTCATTTTCCAACCTCTGTGATGCCTGCAGAGATGTTTCCTTGCTTATAACTTAATGCAATTTGATCCCCTTGACTTTTGGATGGGTGCTGCTGCCCCTCTGCTTCTTATTTATTTATTTAGAGACAGAGTCTCACTCTGTTGCCCAGGCTGGAGTGCAGTGGTGCGATCTCAGCTCACTCTGCCTCCCGGCTTCAAGCAATTTTCCTGCCTCAGCCTCCTAAGTAACTGGGATTACAAGTATGCCCCACCATGCTGGGCTAATTTTTGTATTTTTAGTAGAGATGGGGTTTCACCATATTGGCCAGGCTGGTTTCGAAATCTTGACCTTAAGTGGTCCCCCCCACCTTGGCCTCCCAAAGTGTTGGGATTACGGGCATGAGCCACTGCCCCCGGCCCCCTGTGCTTCTTATTAGTGGTTCTGCAGAAGCAAGTCTGAATAACCCAAGGTCATTATTGGGAACCGCATGTTCCTGTTAACTCCCTCTGTAGAGGGCAGATAGATGCTTCCCTGGTGCACTACTGGTATTACAGAGCAGTGTCTCCTGGGAGATGTAGCTAGAGCATCTCCCCTGTGCTTCTGAGCTGTAGGAATTATGATGTGGGAAGTTTGGTGGAGTGAAACTCATCAAGAGAGCAGGTGGTGGGTACACAGTTAGCCTAGTGACGTCTTTGACTGCAGAAACTCAGGGCAAGAAGACAGCGGTCCCATCTTGGCAAGATACATCGTTTGAGATTTTCAGCCTTGACCTCTGCCCAAAGGAAAGGGCGAGAGAATCTAGCTGTTGCTGCCCATTTGAGCTCTGGGCAGATGGGAGGTAGGGAGATTTATCATGGGATTTTGGCCAACTCTGCAGCGGCATTAGCTCCTTTGTTGACCCAAGCTGGGCTGGAAGAGGAATTAACAATGACAGACAAACCAACCTCTTGTGGCGTTCACCAGCTTTCAAGACAGCATTTGAGCCAGCACAAAAGAATTCTCAAAGCTTGTTCAAGGGAATAGGTTTATTTTCCACGTGATAATGCTGTTGGTGCTTTATAAATGATGAACAATAAAAAGATTAGGAGGTTATCAAATGACATGGATGTGGGATCTGTGCCATGTGGCTTGTTTGAAAGTTGCTAAGCTCTCCCCTCCTCTTAGTAATAAACAGCATGTTGAAGGAGGTTTTATGTTTGGCATTTTTGCTCTTTGGATTTTTAGGGGGAAGAAAGTGGTCCTATAAATGGAAAGTATTATTACTATTAAAAAAACAAAACAACCAATTATCTTGTCCCTGAGGTAGGAGGGCTAGTAAACAGCTTAGTGTCCTCTCCTGAGAGGTCTCACAAGCAATGCTAATTATATTTCGTTTACTGCTTAGGTGGCTTCTAAAGGGAGATTGGCTTGGGAATAATTATTTGGGGATTATTCTGTTTTTAGGGTTTATGTTCAGGGATTATCTAAATTTTTACTGATCTATTACTAGGTTGCATTTTTATTAACTTCCTCTATTATAAATCTGTAGCAGGCAAATTTGGCCCCTGGCCAGAAGTGGGTCACTCTTGGTCTTGGAGTGAATTATGTCCGCCTACCCCCCGAATATATATGTTAAGCCTTAACTCCCAATGTGATTGTATCTGGAGATAGGGCTTTTAAGGATGTAATTGAAGTGAAATGAGGTCATAAGTGAGGGTCTGGCCGGGCATGGTGGATCATGCCTTTGGGAAACCATGGCAGGTGGATCACTTGAGGTCAGGAGTTCGAGCCCAGCCTGGCCAAAAAGATGAAACCCCTTCTCTGCTAAAAATACAAAACAAACAAACAAACAAAAAATTAGCCAGGGATGGTGGTACACACCTGTAATCCCAGCTACTTGAGAGGTAGAGGCACAAGAATCTCTTGAACCTGGGAGGCAGAGGTTTCAGTGAGCCGAGATGGTGCCCCTGCACTCCAGCCTGGGTGACACAGCAAGACTCCGTCTCAAAAAAAAAAAAAAGTACGGGGCTGTAATACGATAGGACCGATACCCTTATAAGAAGAGGGGAGGTCGGGTGTGGTATAATAGCTCACACCCATAATCCCAGCACTTTGGGAGGCTGAGGCAGGAGGATCACTTGAGGATCTCTTGGAGTTTGAGACTAGCCTGGGACACATAGGGAGACCATGTTTCTACAAAAATAATTAAAAAAAAAAAATTAGCCATGGACTACACTTGTAGTCCTAGCTACTTGGAAGGCTGAGGCAGGGAGATTGCTTGAGCCCAGAAGTTGGAGGTTACAGTGAGCTATGATTGTGTCATTGCGGTCCAGCCTGGGCAATAGAGCAAGACCTTGTCTAAAACAACAACAACAACAAAACAAAGAATAAAAACGACATCAGGGTACACACTGGCAGAGAGAAGATCATGTGAGGAGTGAGGGGAAAAGGCAGCCATCTACAAATCAAGGGGAGAGGCCTCAGAAGAAACCAACTCTGCCAACACCTCAGTCTTAGACTTCCAGCCTCCAGAACTGTGAGAAATACATTTCTGTGGTTTCAACTGCCCAGTCTCTGGTATTTTGTTATGGCAGCCCTGGCAGACTGATAGACATTAGTGATGTCTCTTCTCCCAGCTTTTGACAGGTGCAGGTTCAAATCTTGGCTCTGCTGCTTAGCAGCTTGAGTCTTTAGACAAGCTGATAACCTTTCTGTGCCCCAGTTTCCATTTATGTGAAATGGGAATAGTGAATGTTCCAGAAACTATGTCTAGTCAGTCCTCAGTATCTGTGGGTTTTACATCCATAGATTCAACCAACTGCAGATTGAAAATATTCAGGAAGAACATACAAAATATCAATACAATAATAGAAAACAACACAAATAAAAATCCAAAATAGTATACCAATTATTTATATAGCATTTGCATTATATTAGGTATTATAAGTAATCTAGAGGTGATTTAAAGTCTACCGGGGGATGTGTTTAGGCTATTTACAAATACTGTGCCATTTCATATAAGGGACTTGAGCACCCTTGGATTGTGGTATCTGAGGTGGGTCCTGGAGCCAATACCCCATGGATACCAAAGGATGTGTCTGTGTGTTGTTTTAGTGTGAATTGCGAAAGAGATTGGCTACATCTGAGTGTTGCTATCTAATGTTGATTCTCATTTGTTCTCAGTGATTTGAATTTGACAACCTGGGGATACGCATTTTACTAGGGTTTATGACTGAGGCAGTGTGGTGTGGGGGAAAATTTGCAGGTCCTGGGGTCGGGCTGTTCAGGGTTTTTTTTTTGTTTCTGTTTTTTGTTTTCTGTGATGGAGTCTCAATTTGTCATCCAGGCTGGAGTGTAGTGGCTCAATCATAGCTTACTGTAGCTTCCAACTCCTGGGATCAAGCAATCCTCCTACCTCAGCCTCCTGAATAGCAGAGACTAGAGGTACACACCACTACACCCGGCTAATCATTTTACTCTTTGTAGAGACATGGTCTCCCTGTGTTTTCTGGGCTGGTCTTGAACTCCAAGAGATCCTCAAGCGATCCTCCCACCTCAGCCTCCCAGAGTGCTGGGATTATGGGTGTGAGCCACCATGCCTGGCTGAGTTCAGGTTTTTCAGTTTTACTTCTCTGTCAGTGTGTCTAGCTGCTTTCCTACTCACAGCCTCAGTTTACTTAGCTGTAAAGTAGTAGGAGGAGAGTGGAATTGGGCTGGATCATTAGCATTCTTGTATGTGATGCCAGTTATATGATTTTTATGGCTCCATTTTAATTATCGAGATGTGACTAGGTCCTCATGACCCTCCTGTGGTCTTTGTCCCCACGTGTGTGTGTTTATCTGTGTAGGTCTTAATGAAAGTTACACCTGTCATCTTCACAAGCAGACTGTCATATTCTCTCACAGCTGCAGTGCTTGTCTCAATGCCTGGTATATAATAGATGCTTAATTATTGTGAATTTTTTAATAGCTGTATTAAGATGGGATTTACATCTCTTACAATTCACCCACCCACCTATGCAATTCAGTGGTTTTTTATATATTAACAGTATACAATTATTTTTTTCCAGTCTTTTAAAATGAGTGAATGAATTCTGTATCTGGTGCTTTGTCTGTAACAGTGTTAACTTCAATCAGTCAATATTTGCCAAATGCCTGCTGTGGGCGGGGTGCTGGTCTCAACACTGGGGAGATAGCAGTCCGACAATGAGATGAAATTCCCCCTGCCCTCACGGAGCTTAGGTTCTTGTTGGGAGAACACTCTGTGCCTAGATATGATAGTTTTTTGGCATCTGTTTTTTGTCTAGCTTTTCTCCAGCTGTTGTGCAGAGATGGTTAGCTGGCTAGTGATAACCCGTAGTCTACTTTGTCTTAGACCTCGTTGTCCTCACTGTTTCAGACATTGCTGGTAAATGCTCTATGTCATCTTAGTTTTCATATGATCAGTAGTCACTAGACATGGGGGAGGGAGCCAGGGCAGGAAATGCCAGGCTGGAGGTTACAGATGCTGCAGGCTCAAGGGGACAAGACGCACAGGGACCCTGGCAGGATGAGCATCTCATGGTTACAGGGCCCGGGGCATGGGCTGATGGGTTCCTCTGGGCTCTCTTGCTCATGTTCCTTCCATTTGCTATGATGTGGGGGTGGTGGTTATGTTGGAAGGGCGCCGGTGCCGGGAGAGGCATGTAAACTGTTAGCAGCCAGAAGAGGTGGGAGGTTTAAGTCATGCTCATTGGAGTGTGATGCTGGAGACGTATTGCTCTCTGTTCCATGGAATGCAACCCTCAGTCAGGACGGCACCCAGATGTCCCCAGATTTCGCAAAACCAGCCTGGCTTTTGTCTTCTGTTGAGTCAGCCCAGGACACAAGGGGCCAGATGTCCTGAATGTTCCATCATGGTCCTGGAAAAAACAGGGAACCCCCAACAGTTGGGAAGCTCGCTTGATAGGCCTTCTGACTTTTTGTTGAGGAGATTAGAGATGAGTCAAAGCAGGACCTTCCAGGGTATGGCCCGGGCCCTCTCTGTTATCGTGCATACGCAATGCTCTTAGTGGTGGTCGCCTGTCTTCAGCATCCAAAGTATCAGACAGTGTGTGTAGTTTTCCGACTTGAGTAGTATTTTCTTTTCTTTGTACAGTTGAGCATGTGTGACTTGGAAGGAGCATATTTGACTAGATGACACATGGGCTTCTCTGGAGCTCCTGCTCTGATCGTAATAGTGTATTATTTTTCTGAGGCTGTGTCTGTATTGTGCTAGAAAGCAAATGAGTTATTATGGATCATTCCAAGTGTATTATCCCATGTATCCCTGAGATGCTTTGTATATGAATGCTTTGTATATGGGTTAAATATAAAATAGCATAAATAAATAACCCTGTAATACTGAGTTTGAATGGGAAATTTCAGTGTGAAATGATGAGGTATTTTAAAATTGTGTTTGTGTGTCTGTGTGTGTGTGTATATATATATTCCTATGTGTAGATATCTATAAGGTTTTAGAATAACACTACTACAACAATATAATTGCCGAGAACATATAAAAATATTGGCTTGTGAGGGCCGGGCACAGTTGCTCACACCTGTACTCCTAGCTTTGGGAGGCCTCATGAGATGGGAGGATCACTTGAGTTCAGGAGTTCGAGATCAGACTGGGCAACGTGGCGAAGCCCCATCTCTATACAAAATAGAAAAAGTTAGCCAGGTGTAGGGGTGCACACCTGTAGTCCTAGCTACTCGGGAGGCCGAGGCAAGAGGATCGCCTGAGCCCAGGAGTTGGAGGCTGAATGAGCCGTGATGGCGCCACTGTACTCCAGCTTTGGTGACAGAGTGAGACTCTGTCTCAAAAACAAACAAACTGGCATATGTTTCCCTGTTTTCTTCCATATTAAGAAAATATTCATTTTAAATCTACTTTACCTGAGCCTATGGCCAGTATATACTTTACTCATTCCTTTTGAATCCTGGTCTCATCTTGAGTTTATGTTTAATGCTTTCCACCAGTTCTCTGTTGGTATGTTGCTAGTCGTTTAGGTTATTGCAAGCTTCATCTGAGACGGATTCTGCAAGGGACTGTTGATGGTTACAGTATTCCCAGAGTTGTTACACGTTGTTACTAGTTTGTGCTCTTTATACTTGCAAATCAGTATTGTGGATCCAAAAATTTGTAGGTCACATTTTCTGAGAGTCTTAAATATGTTACTACATTTTCTTGAGGCATTGCTGTCAAAGTTGGTAGTAATCTAATTTTCTTCTCCTTAGAAGACTTGCCCAAAGGAACTCTTCTTTCTCTAAAGGTTAGCGATTTTACTAGACTATATCTAGGTGTTAGTCATTCCGTCAGTATTTTCAGGTACATGGCATGTTCTTTCAGTCTCTTTCAATGTGGAACTTCGGGTCTCTTTATTCCAACAAAGTGTTTTTGAATGGAGTTTTTAGTACCTGTTATTTTGGTTTCTTCTCCAGGGGCTTCTGTTTTCTGTTCATCTTATTTACCTGTCTTCAGTATTTGTCACTTCCTCTCAAATCTATCCCTTTCTTCATATCCTTTTTTTTTTCTAAAAAAAAAAAACAAACTTGCTCTTTTCATCTTCTAGGTGTTCCTTCTAGGTTGGTCTTCATTTCTGAAATACTTTCTTTAATGTCCTGAGTTTGGTTACCTCGCTGCATTTTTCTGGTTCTGGCGTACGTTGTTCTTTTATGTCATTTTTGTATTGTCTCCAGCTTGTTTTGCAGTAGGTCACAGTCACTTGAGAATTTCTGGCGCATCTTTATCTGCAGCTATATTCTATTACTTATTCTGTTTCTCCTCATAATGTTGTGTATGGTTTTATTGGATACTTCTTTGTTGCTTCTCTCTCTCTTTTTTTTTGAGATGGAGTCTTGCTCTGTCGCCCAGGCTGGAGTGCAGTGGCGCTATCTCGGCTCACTGCAAGCTCCGCCTCCCGGGTTCACGCCATTCTCCTGCCTCAGCCTCCCGAGTAGCTGGGACTACAGGCGCCCGCCACCACGTCCGGCTAATTTTTAAAATATTTTTAGTAGAGACGGGGTTTCACCGTGTAAGCCAGGATGGTCTCGATCTCCTGACCTCATTATCCGCCGGCCTTGGCCTCCCAAAGTTCTGGGATTACAGGTGTGAGCCACCTCGCCTGGCCCGTTGCTTCTCTTTATGTGTAGTTAGGAAGTGAAACTTTAGGAGAGAGGCGTGGTAGAGGGAGCAGAACTCTGTCTCCTGTGGATTTCGTGTGGTGTTAGGTATACTGCAGCTTGTTTTCTGAGCTTTCCTGGCTCTTATCCCCCATTTCATCTGGATCTTCTTTTTCCCTCTTCTCTAATGTCTCGCTCCTGCTAAACTGTGATTCTGCTTCTGTAGCTTTTTCCCTCACTGCAGGGCCCAGTCCTAGAAGGGAGTCCTGGCAGTACAGATTTGAGAGTCAGTGGAGGTGGGCCTGGGTTACCGTGGATCTCCTTGCGCTCACCTGCTAGGGGAGAGGAAGAATCTCCTGGCTTTACTGCACTTCTCAACGTGGCCCACCACGCTTTTATGAACCCCGAATATCTGAGACAGGCCTCAGTTAATTTAGAAAGTTTATTTTGCTAAGGTTGAGGGCGTGCCCATGACACAGCCTCCGGAGGTCCTGAGGACATGTGCCCAAGGTGGTCAGAGCATGGTTGGGTTTTATACGTTCTAGGGAGACATGAGGCATCAATCAACATATGCAAGATGAACATTGGTTCGGTCTGGAAGGCGGGACAACTCGAAGCGGGGCTTCCAGGTCCTAGGTAGATTAGAGACAAATAGTTGCATTCTTTTGAGTTTCTGATTAGCCTCTCCAAAGGAGGCAGCCAGATATGCATTCAGCTCAGTGAGTAGAGGGGTGACTTTGAATAGAATGGGAGGCAGGTTTGCCCTAAGCAGTTCCCAGCTTGACTTTTCCCTTTAGCTTAGTGATATGGGGGCCCCAAGATTTCTTTTCCTTTCACTTTCCTTCCAAGGAGCACCTGTTGGTGATTTGCGGGGAGGGGGCTGCCGGTGATCTGGGGGTCTGTTGGTGATTGAGGGGGGTCCTCCTCAGGGCTTTTCATCAGATCTGTCGCTTGCCTGTGTGTTCTACGCAGATACCATGTAGGCCTTGTGGCTGTGACTTTATCCTTGCCTGCTTATATTTTGGGGTTTATGGGGTACCTTGTCACCTAGCTTTGTTGTAAATGCTGTCTGTGGGCTTCTGCCTTTTTTTTTTTTTTCTGGAGACGGAGTCTCACTCTGTCACGCAGGCTGAAGTGCAGTGGCACGATCTCAGCTCAATGCAACCTGTGCCTCTGGGGTTCAAGCGATTCTCCTGCCTCACCGTTCTAAGTAGCTAGGACTACAGGCATGCGCCACCACGCCTGGCTAATTTTTTTGTATTTTTAGTAGAGATGGGGTTTTGCCATGTTGACCAGACTGGTCTTGAACTCCTGACCTCAGGTGACCTACCTGCTTCGGTCTCCCAAAGTGCTGGGATAACAGGCATGAGCCACTGTGCCCGGCCTAGTTTTTTTTTTTTTAATGGGGAGTTTGAGAGATTAAAAAATTATGCTGCTGTCACTGTCGTCTTTCCAGAATCTATTTCTAAACGGGCATTTAAAATAATACTAATAAATCCCCCTTTAATAATAATCCCACTGGACAAAGCACAAAGAAAGGAAGCTGCCAGCAAGGGTGAAATTAAAGGCGAACAGGCAGCTGGTAATAGGCCAATTGATTACAGTGGATTAGAGCTCATTTTGCTTCACAAAAGTAATTACTCTGATGGCTGCTAACGCTTGCTCATTCAGAGCAGAGCTTCCCAGCCACTGTGCTGCAGTTGGTTCTTGGGAGGGCTGAGATAGTGATTCCTTCAGCACTCAGGGTAGTACTGAGGTGGCAGGAGCTCCGCACCCCTGCCAACCAGTTACCTCTAGCCTGAGTTTCATCTGTTTACCCTCAATGGGACATAGAAATGTCATCCTGAGGCCCGATGCAGTGGCTTACACCTCCCAGCACTTTGGGACGCTGAGGCGGGTGGATCACTTGAGGTCAGGAGTTCGAGACCAGCCTGACCAACATGGTGAAACCCCATCTCTACTAGAGATGCAAAAAAAAATTAGCCAGGTGTGGTGGTGGGCACCTGTAGTCCCAGCTAGTCAGAAGGCTGAGGCAGGAGACTCGCTTGAACCTGGGAGGCGGAGGTTGCAGTGAGCTGAGATTACACCACTGCACTCCAGCCTGGACGACAGAGCGAGACTCTGTCTCAAAAAAAAAAAAAGAAAAAAAAAAAAAGGACATCATGAGCTTTGCAATATGGATTTATTTATTCATCACTCTTTTTTCATGGTTGGGGGTAGAGACAGGGTCTCACTTTGTCACCCAGGTTGGAGTGCAGTAGATCATAGCTCACTGCAGCTGCAGCCTCCTGGGATCAAGCAATCCTCCTGCCTCAGACTCCCAAGTAGCTGGGAGCACGGGCGTGCGCCACCACATTGGGCTAATTTTAAATTTTTGTTTTAGAGGTGGAGTCTCCCTATGTTGCTCAGGCTGGTCTTGAACTCCTGGGCTCAAGCGATCCTCCCGCCTTAGTCTCCCAAAGTGCTGAGATTACAGGTATGAGCCATGGCACCTAGCCAAATATTTTGTATTTTTTTTTAAATTTCCTTTTTATTTTGAGAAATTTCAAACCTGCTGAAAAGTCCTAGTACTATAAACTTGGATGTACCTACTGTCTACCGTCCACCTAGATTTACCAACTTTTTTTTTTTTGCATATTTCTCAGTGTTTTTCTAAATAAATGAATAAACACAAACATACAGAGATACATACTGTGTATAGATATGTATGTGTGTATGTAAATATACTTTTCCTAAGCAATGTGAAAGTTGTTTCAGACATTATGATTCTTTTTCCCTGAACTCTTCTGCACTTCTTTCCTAAGAACAAGGACATTCTCCTACATTACCCCATAGGAATGTCAGAGGCATTTGAACCAGAACAACTCCATCTTGAATAGGGGCTGGGTAGAATGAGGCTGAAACTACTAGGCTGCATTCCCAGATGGTTAAGGCATTCTAAGTCACTGGATGAGATAGGAGGTCGGCACAAGATACAGGTCCTAAAGACCTTGCTGATAGAACAGTTTGCAGTAAAGAAGCCGGCTGAATCCCACCAAAACCACGATGACGATGAGAGTGACCTCTAGTCATCCTCACTGCTATGTGACAGTCCACTAGTGCCATGACAGTTTACAAATGCCATGGCAACATCAAGAAGTTACCCTGTATGGTCTAAAAGGGGGGTATGCACCCTGTATTTAGCATGTTATCAAAAAATAACCATGACAATGGGCCACCGGCATTCCTTGGGGCTGCTCTGTCGATGGAGTAGCCATGCTTTTATTCCTTTACTTTCTTAATAAACTTGATTTCACTTTACGGACTCGCCCTAAGTTCTTTCTTGCGTGAGATCCAAGAACTCTCTCTTGGGGTCTGGATCAGAACTCCTTTTCTGTAATAGTATTATGCTGGAGAAAAAGGACAGTAACTCCACAGTATCTAACATACGGTTCATATTCATGGTTCCCTGATTGTTCCTAAAGTGTCTTTTATAGCCATTTCTTCCCAAGTCAGGATCCAAAGAAGGTTTGTAAGTTAGCTTCAGCTGGATGTCATCAGATGGTCCTTGAGGCTGAGTTGTGTGCCATGCACTGTGCTCAATGTTGGGCTGTAGAAACTAGGCAGGCCCAGAGTTGTTGGTTTTCAGGAGGTCATGGCTGAGGAACAGCCTTGTTAAAAACAAAAGCAATAAAGGTTCAGATCTCCTAGAGCCTCCTGCTGGTAGCCTTATTTCCAAGAGTTCCGATTTACCTTGTAAATAAATGGCATCCAGTTCCCTCATGGTCTTCAAACTCTCCATGCCTTGTTAGCTTCCTGGAATCCACAGAATCCTTTCACGCTTGGGCACTGACCTGTAAAAAGCCATCTTAAAAGGCTTGCAGGTACATTGTCTCGGCTCTCTTGAGTTTTGAACTGGGAGCCTGGAGGTCAGAGAACAGACACTCCCTAGAAATGCCTTCTGTAGTTCTCACGTAATTCATCCCCAAGGCATGGGCTGGAATGGAACATAGCAGAAACATGTTTTACTCAAGCGTAGACTAGCAGCAGTGACAGACAGCTTGAGGGAGTCTTGTTTTCCTTTTGCTGTATCAACTCTTGCAGTCATTAGCTGTCAAGGGGAAAATCATTGTGTTTCCTCAGAAATGTGGTTTATTTGACTAGATCCTTTGGGACTGGTTTGTGTCAAGGGCAAGGTGTGTGTTTGAGGGGCCAACAGCAGTTCTGCTGTGGATGCTGAACCATCAGCTGTCACAAGAAAGGCTGTTTATATGAACCTGGACTTAGAATCCTGTGGCCACCTTATTTTTATACCATGTTCTTGCTTTGGTTCTGAGATTCCCAGTCCACAGCTGCCTGTGGAATTTGTAGGATTCCCAGAGTTCGTATGCAGTAGGGGGTCTCAAACTGGAATTCCTACAGGGGCCAGGTAGATAACGGAAGTGAATAAATCAGCCACATGTGGGAGACTAGGGAGTGGGGAGGGATCTTTGGGGGAACTGGAGGGTACTTGGCTGGTCTAAAGGGGCATCAAGTCCTTACTGCCAGCCCTGGTTGCTCTGAGGGTGCCCAGGCCCCTTGTGGTCGGACACTTGGCTTTTTCAAGAGAAACCTAGATTTTTAAGGGAAATGTCCTGAATTTTAATTATTTGCACAGAATTTAAAAGCCACCTTCTTTCCCTCCCTCCTCTCTGTCTTCCTCCTACTCGCCCTGCAAACGTGTGTTTCAGTCAGCCAGGCCAGTGGGCTGTGGTTCTCCTGTTGGGTACGTGGTGATGGTCCCCCTCCTTCAATCACCTTTCTCTCTCCCTCTGTCTCTGCTGCATGGCCCACATCGTTGTATTTTGTTGTTATCTTTTTATCCTTACTGCATTCGCAGTCCATGTTTCTGCCTGTAGTCTCAAGAGGCCGAGATTTGATGAGACTACTGTGACTTGTGCAAGAGCCAAATTGAGTTTTCAGCTTGGTATTCAGATACGGGACATCTCACCCTCCAGCTGTTATCAGCAACAACAACTGCAACTGTGCAGCAGTCGCAATCCCCAGATGCTATGCCTCTGCATTGTAGGAAAGGGACTCATTTGAGGTCAGATGCTCAGATGCAAGTTGCAAGATAATAGCGATTGTACCTCCTTGTTCCCAAATGTCACTCAAAGTGTTTCCTAGGTTCTGTCACTGCCTCTGCTGGAATTGTGACAGAGGAGACAGGTGAACTGCACCCCTTAAAACCCCAGTATTTATCAAAGTAATAATAGTAGGTGGGTCTTGTTATTCCCAGATGCTGTTTATTATTTAATATGCTGTTTTTATATTGACCAAACAAATTTTCTTGGCTTTATAGTACCAGTTATGAGCTATTCAGTTAACCCTTTTAACCCTTACCACGTGGGCCATTACTGTAAATCTATATATATATTTGTTGTTGGGAGCTTTTCATTTCTAAAGGAAGTTCTTTTTTTAAAAAAATCTTTATTTTGAAGTAATCTGAGATTTGCTCAAGAATTGCAGGGACAAAAAAAGAACTCCCATGTGCTCTTCCTGCAGAGTGACTAGTTAATATTTTGCTCTATTGGAGACAGATTTATCTGTATCTATATCTCTGTGTATCCATACAGACTTTTTTCCTGATCTATTTAAGAATTAGTTGCAAACATCATGACCATTTACCCCTAAATACTCAAGCAGATAATTTTCTAAGAACAAGGATACTTCCTTACACGACTGCAGTGTGATGATAAAATGCAGGAAATATAACACTGGTGCAGTATTATGACGTGATATTTAGGCTATATTCGTATTTCACCAATGGGGCCAATTTAACCTTTCATGGCTAATCTCTCTGACTGAGTTGGGATCCAGTCCAGGATCAGGCATTGCACTGAAGGGTCCTGTCTCTTTAATCTGGGGAACACCTCCACAGCTTCTTTGTCTTTCATGACCTTGACTTTTTTTTCTGGGTCCCTCTTCTGGCCAGTTGCTTGATAGAACATCCCTCAATTTGGGTTTGTCAGCTGTTTCCTCATGATTAGGTTCAGGTTATGTGTTTTTGACAGGAACTCAAGGCTTTTAATGCATCTCCTTTTGGCCTAATAAAGAGACACTATAGCAAGTAGACTTCTGGTCTCACAGATGGCAAAACTCAATGCCAAGAGGTCAAAGTCGAGAGAGATGTAGCACTCAGTGGCCAGGGCCGACTGTGGCTCACGGCTGTGTTTTGTTTGGCACTTGAGATGTTTGAAAAATGAGTCAA
The DNA here is from genome assembly GCF_028858775.2 of Pan troglodytes. Lineage (NCBI taxonomy): Eukaryota > Metazoa > Chordata > Mammalia > Primates > Hominidae > Pan > Pan troglodytes. Next base: position 14,829,315 of record NC_072416.2, read on the forward strand.
TCACTGGTTAAAGACCTGATGGGTCCCAGAGGAATCCGGACTTCCACCTGCTCTTGAAGAGTTGGAAGATCTGGCCACACAGGGCCATATTCCTGTCTGCCTGGTTTTGAGTCCTGGACAATGGGCACACATTCTCTACTTTGCTGTGGCCTCCACCATTCACAAGATGCCCCTGTGCATGTCCCCCCGGCATGCTTCATTCTTCTGTTACCTGCCCTGCCCCTCTATGCCTGGGACTCTGAAAGATATGTTATAGAGCTGGGCGCGGCGGCTCACTCCTGGAATCCCAGCACTTTGGGAGGCCAAGGTGGGTAGATCGCGTGAGGCCAGGAGTTTCAGTCTGGCCAGCGTGGCAAAACCCTGTCTCTACTAAAAGTACAAAATTAGCCGGGTGTGCACGCCTGTAATCCCAGCTCCTTGGGAGGCTGAGGCAGGAGAATTGCTTGAACCCAGGAGGCGGAGGTTGCTGTGAGCTGAGATCATGCCACTGCACTCCAGCCTGGGTGACAGAGTGAGACTCTGTATAAAAAAAAAAAAAAATCCAGGATAGGCTCCCAGTTGTGTTCTCTCCATCTGCTGCTCTGTAGTCTTCTTGGGGCCTGTCGGGAAACAATTTTCTATTTCATAGTAGTTTCTCTTGCCTGTTCTCCCCACAACCCCCTTTTTTTGAAGGTGTTTATTTGGGTTGCCAGACTTGTGTTTATGTACCTCTTCATGCAGTGGTACTGTTGCATTCACTCCTCCAAAAGGTGAGTTGTCACATTGGTACATTAGGGTATTCCACACTGGCTTCCATGGAAGCCCAGTTCAGTCCATGAGAGGCTCCCTTTAGGGAAATCCTGCATCCCTCGAGGGACCTGATGCAGCTGAGGGAAATCGGATAATCATTTTCTGAAGTGGTGAGGTTGAATCCACCATGCCCTAGGAGTTAGCTAGGGGATGAGCTGGGGAAGAGGACTCAGTCATTTGATGCCTGACCTTGAAATATGTCCAGGTGATAATTTGAGCATTATTCCAAGTGTTTCCCTAGTCCTCACTCCCTAGGAGAAAATAGTCCTCCTTGATTTGGAATATGATGACACTAGAGCCCTGGTTTGCAATTTATGAGTAATAATGATGATGACAATGAATTACTAACCGCTAACATTTATTTAATACTTACCATATGCCAGACACTTTATTTATACACACACATAATTATTTTAATTCTCTCTGTAGTTTCTGAAGGTAGATACTTTCATCATCCCATTTTATAAATGCTAAACTGGGGCTCAGAGAGGTTAAGCAACTTGCCCAAGGTCACACAGAGGTAGAGCAAGCATTCCCATCAGGGCTGTCTGACCTGAAAGCAAACACTTTTTAATGGCACAAAGGGCTGAAGTGAGCTGCCTTCTTGGTGTCAGAGGAGTAACTTATGTAAGTTTTGAGTGAGGGACTGACAAGTATGATTCCGGCTATTAAGTTTGGAACCCTGTGATTTTCCCATTGCACCCAGGATATTTTGGGTGTGTGTCATCTGTAATTAATTACCTTCCTGAGTGACGAGTTGTTTGGGCTGTATCTCTGGCTCTGGATATGCAGTACAGGGGCCAGTGTGCCATTCTGAGTGGGATTTACCAGGTGGCTAATGAGATGGGCTTTATAAAATAAATAGTGCAAGGATGGTTACGGGGGAGAGAGCACTAAAAATCAAACAAGCTTTTTACAGCTCCATTTTCCACCCCCTCCAGCTGGCAGAAATGAGATGCCATACAGCTTAATCCAGAGAACAGCCAAGGAGGAATGCAGACATCCTGGAATTTGAGTCCCCTGGCAGCCCTTGCCCTGTCTTATTAGAGAAAACTGGAAGGAAAGGAAAAGTTACCCAGACTTTTTGTATGTGGGAGGTACCACTGTTTTCTGAACAGGGTTATGAGCAATAATCGTTATGATTGTGATATGGCAGGAGGGCACATGGCAGGGAGTGGCTCCCAGATGCCAGAGTGGCCCAGAAGTGTCCTGGAGGCTTGCCAAAATACAGATTCCAGGCTTCACCCCAAGAGGGTGATTATAGAGAGGGGCCTGGGAATCTGCTTTTTACTTTTTAATTTTTCACCCCTGAATCTGTTAATGTGTTTCCTACAAGCAAAACATTCTCCTTTGTAATAACAATATAACAATCAGAATTAGAAAATTAACATCGACACATTTCTGCTGTCTAATCTTCACAGTATGCTCAACTTTAACCAGTAGTCCCAGCAATGTCTTTTCTTGCAAAATGGTTGAGTCCAGAATGACACATTACATGTGATTTTCATGTCTGTTCGGGCTAGAACAGTTGTCTCTTTTCTTGACTTTCATGACCTCGACGTTTTTGAAGATGATAGGCCAGTTTATTGTGCAGAATGTCCGTGCCTTTGGTTTGCTTGATGTTTCCTTTTGATTAGATTCGGTTTATGCATCTTCGTAGGAATGTTGCAGAGGCGATGCATCTTTTTAGTCCATCCTGGCGGGTGGTGCATGGCTTCAATTTGTTCCATTCCTGATGTTAACTTTGATCCTCTGATTAGAATGATGTCTGTTATGCTCCTTCACTGTGGAGTTTCCCCTTTGCAATTAATACATATTTTGTAGGGAGGTTTTTGAACTCGAAATATCCTATTATGCATTAAATTTTCCATTAATTAATTTTGGATTGTTCAGTTTCTATTTTATTCAGCTTATAATGCATTACTATCACTGTTTTGATGCCGGGATCGTCTCAGAGCGTCCGAGCATCAAAACAGTGATAATAATGGATTATAAGCTGAATCCGTCCCATCCATCCCATTTATCAGTGGGAACTTTTATGAGCTGGCTTCTGTGTCCTTTTAAAGTGGGCCTGTAAGTTCACATTGATGTCTTTAATCCCAGTCCAACATCACCATTGACTTCTCACTTTCTTGACGTATTTGTTATTCTCTTCTCCAATAACAAGATACCTGGCTCCAGTTATCAGTGATATATTTAGTTATTGATCCATCCCCTTGTAAGTTAACTAATCTCTGATAGCTTTGGGCTGAATTGCTTGGGAATGGAAAGTCAGGGTTATGGGGAGATTTGCTTTCTGGAGAAGCTCCTCTGCTCTCTTCATTATAGAGATCCTCTATCCTCTGACCACATCTGGAAGGACCCTGGCCTAGTGCTGGAGGGTAGAGGCTTTGGAGTTGCCCCGATGTCAATTCCACTTCCACTCCTGATTGACCTTGGCCGGTCACTGACCACACTGAGACTCCATTTCCTTATGGACGAGGGCAATATTTCATGGTACAGAGAAAAATAAGACATGGCCACTGTCCTCAAGGATCTCATACTCTAGATAGGGGAAGATGAACACAGGCCAGGGGTATTAAAGTGTGAGACTTGTTCAGAGAGAAGCTTGTCTAGAATACGCTGGGGGCAGAGGAGGGAGCTGTCACAAGCTCCATGTGGTGGAGGCAGGGTTGGCAGGAAGGACTTCAGAGAGAAGAGGGCCTTTGAGGAGACACTTGCAAAAGGTGTAGCTATTCACCAGGGGCCTGGGGCAGATGGGAGAGTTGCAGACAGAGAATCAGATCAACCTTAGCAAAGACACATGGGGCAGAAAGAGCTTGGCTTGTATGGGCAACAGGGAAGAGCTGTGATTGGCCAAATCCCAGAGTGGAGGTCTGAGGCTGTATTAGGTGGATGTCTCAGCTCTCTGGGAGCCCTGACAGCTGCAAGAGGAGGGGAGGGGGTCGGGTCTAGCTTAGAGAGCATGGTGTATTGGGTAGCGGGGCAGCAGCCTGGGTAGAACCTGGGAGGAGACTTTCCAAGATGACGCTGGGGGAGAGTGCTCTGGAAGGTATCTTTTGCTTTCCCTCTTGCCCTGATGACCTCAGTGCCAGAGGCGCTGGCTGGCTGGGTTTATTCCTTCAGACCTCTTAGGATTGATTGTTTCACAAAGATGGTGTAGAGCAGCGGTCCCCAACCTTTTTGGCACCAGGGACTGGTTTCGTGGAAGACAATTTTTCCATGGGGATGGGTTGGTGGAATGGATTTGGGATAAAACCGTTCCATCTCAGATCCTCAGACATTAGATTTTTATAGGGAGTGTGCAACCTAGATCTTGCATGCCCAGTTCACAATAGGGTTCGTGCTCCTATGAGAATCTAAGGCTGCTGCTGATCTGACAGGAGAGAGAGCTCAGGTGGTAATGCTTGCTCACCGCTCACTCACTGCTCCGTCACCTCCTGCTGTGCGGCTTGGTTCCTGACAGCCACGGTGATGGATGACCCCTGGTGTAGAGGACTGGTCCAGTTTTCACTCTGGAGTTGCACTGTCTGCTTGTGAGTCCCAGCTCTGCCACTTGTCAGCTTGTCACTTGCCAGGAACATGACTTACCTCCTCTTTAGGTATCTCAGCCTGCAGCCATCTAAAAAGCTTTGCTTACACCTTTCCCCTTCTCTCCTCCCCCACTCAGTGCTGGACAAGTGGTAGCTACTAGCATCATTGTCATGGTGACAGTTACTCGAGGGTGTGAGGGCAAAAGTGTTCTGTAAAGGGCAGTGTAAGAATGCATGTTAGGATCAGTGCAGTAACAGGCTAAAGGAGTTCTGATGCCTTAGAAAAGGTGGCGGGGTTGGAGTTAGGGTCAGAAGAGACTTAACAGGAATATGTACAGTTAGGGAAAAATGGTTTTTCAACATTGGCTGTTTTATTTTGCAGTGAACTTGAGCTTTGAAGATTTAGGAGTGGCTGCAAACACCACAAAGCCAGGCGATTTATGCCTCCCTTCCTGCCTTCTATTGGTGCCTATTTTGGGGGAGTCCTCATGGTCTTGGATAGCCTTGCCACTGGGCCACCGTCTTCTTGTAGTTGGGTGTGGTTATGGTTGATGCCTACTCAGTACCTGCTGGACAGTAGGCCTGAGGTCCCCTCAAGCTGTGCTTTTTTGCATCTAGGGAAAGTATAATTCCCATAGGTATATCTTAGTGTGGTGTTTTGATGCCTGAGAATTACCAAATGTACTTACCAGGCTCGTTAGTTTTGTTGTGAGTAATTTTCCTTTGAGTAGTGCTGTCTGGGGTTGCTGGTTGTTTACTCTGACATTGGGGCAGGCCTAATTGCTTTGACTTACAAACATTAATTATTGCAGTCGTTGGAAGCTGTTTGAGAGGTACTTGCCACCTACTCAATGATTTGCTTTCGTTCCCATGCTTTTAAAGAAATCTGCAGGGTAGCCAGCAGGCCTGTTTGGGGCTGGGAGTGGGAAGGAGTTGGCAAGGTTTTCTAGAATTGGACAGGCGAATATTTGAATACTTGTCTCCATGTGCACAGCTACCTCTTCGGTCCTCTCAGTTCTAGCCACCATCGTTTCTTGCCTGGATGACTGTAATGGCCTCCTATCTTTCGGCTTCTTCTGTTTCCACCCCTCATTCCATTTGCTTTTTCCACATAGCAAGTCTGCATTCCCTTGCTTGACACCTTTTTAATTTATTTTTTTGTTTGTGAATTGCAGTCTTGCTCTGTTGCCCAGGCTGGAGTGCAATGGTGCGATCACAGCTCACTGCAGCCTGCAACTCCTGTGCTCAAGTGATCCTCCTGCCTCAGCCTCTGGAGAAGCTGGGACTACAGGCACATGTCACCATGTCCAGCTAATTTTTAAATTAATTTTACTTCATTTATTTATTTATTTATTTATTTATTTATTTATTTATTTATTTATTGAGACAAGGTCTCACTTTCACCCAGGCTGGAGTTCAATGGTGCGATCTTGGCTCACTGCAACCTCTGCCTCCCGGGTTCAAGCAGTTTTCCTGCCTCAGCTCCCAAGTAGCTGGGATTACAGGTGCCTGCTACCATGCCCAGATAATTTTGTATGTTTAGTAGAGGCAGGGTTTCACCATGTTGGCCAGGCTGGTCTCGAACTCCTGACCTCAGGTGATCCACCTGCCTCGGCCTCCCAAAGTGCTGGGATTACAGGCGTAAGCCACTGTGCTCAGTCTAAAAAATTTTTTTGTAGAGATGTGATCTTGCTGTATTGCCCAGGCTAGTCTCAAACTTCTAGGCTCAGGTGATCCTCCTGCCTCAGCCTTCCTAAGTGCTGCAATTACAGGCATGTGCCACTGCGCCCAAAACATTTATCATAATGTTTTTGGAGTTTCATCCAAGTTGTTGCATGTATCAATAGTGCATTCCTTTTTATTGATGAGTAAGCATTCCATTACTTACATTCCAGTACAGGAGTTTGTAATGCCATTTCAAGAGTTTGAGACCAGCCTGACCAACATGGCAAAACCCCGTCCCTACTGAAAATAAAAAAATTAGCCGGGCCTGGTGGTGGGTGCCGGTAATCCCAGCTACTTGGGATCTGAGGCAGGAGAATCACTTGAAGCCAGGAGGTGAAGGTTGTAGTGAGCCGAGATCGCACCACTGCACTCCAGCCTGGGCAAGAAGAGTGAAACTCCATCTTCAAAAAAAAAAAATAATAAAATAAAAGAAAAAGTCTTTCACATAGCAAATCCAGTTAAACTTTTTTTTCTACTCTGGACGATGCTCTTAGTATTATATCTAAGAAATCTTCTTTGTCTAACTCAGGTTAGGTATGATTTTCTCCGACATTTTCTTCTAAACCTTTTATAGTTTTAAATTACATTTCTTTGTGGTCCAATTTTACTTAATATTTGTATAAGGTGTGAGTATTGGTTGAAGTTTATTTTTTTTGCGTATGAATGTCCTGTTGTTCCAAAATCATGTGTGGAAAAGACTGTCCTTTCTCCAGAAGCGCTTTCCTACCTTTGTCACATTGCTTGATTGTGTGTATGGGTTTATTCCCTGATTCTTTGGTCTGTCTTGTTGGTGTGTGTCTGTCATTTTGCCCATATGACATTGGCTTGAGGGCTGTAGCTTTACAGGAAGTTCTAAAATTGGGCAATGTGAGTCTTCCTGCTTTGTGCTGCTTTTTCAAAAATGATGTTGGCTATTTTAGTTTCTTTGTCTTTCCATATGAATGTTACAATCTGCTAGTCTATATCTATAAGAAATCCTGCTGGGATTTTGATTGGGCTTTCATTAAATGTATAGATCAATTTGGGGGAAATTGACATCTTAATTCTTTTGAGTCTTCTAAGCCATGAACCTGGTATCTCCAGGTAGTTAGCTCTTCTTTGATTTCTTTTGTTAGTATTTTGTAGTTTTCAGCATGCAGATCCTGGACACATTTTGTTAGATTTATTTGAATGTATTTCATCTTTTGGAGCTGATATAAATGATTCTTTTTAAAAGTAATTTGCCTTCTGATTGTTCGTTGTTAGTGTATAGAAATACACTTGATGTTTACATTTGACCCTGTGTTCTGTGACCTTGAAAAACTCGGTTATTCTGTGACCATTTTCTTCAGTTCTTGGGATTTCCTTTGCAGACGGTCATGTCTCTTGTGAAGAGGGAAAGTTTTAGTCCTTCCTTCCTAACCTGTATGTTTTTTTGGGTGGGGAGGGCCTTATTTCACCAGCTAGAATCTACTGTGCTGAACAGGAGTGGTGAGGGAAGAATTGCTTGACTCATTTTCAGTCTTTGGGGGAAAATATTCAGCCTTTCATCATTATGTGTGATGTTACTATAGGATTTGGGGGTGGGTAGTTTTTTTTTTTTTTTAAGAAGGAATCTCAGACTCTGTCACCTAGGCTGGAGTGCAGTGGTGTGATCTTGGCTCAGTGCAACCTCCGCCTCCCAGGTTCAAGCGATTCTTGTGTCTCAGCCTCCCGACCAGCTGGGATTACAGGCGTGCACCACCAGGCCCAGCTCATTTTTGTATTTTTAGTAGAGATGGGGTTTCACCATGTTGGCCAAGCTGGTCTCGAACTCCCGACCTCAGATGATCCACTCACCTCGGTCTCCCAAAGTGCTGGGATTACAGGCATGAGCCACTGCACCTGGCCTGGGGGTATTTCTAACCTCTTCATACATTTTAAAAAGTGCTCTAGTAAAGTGCATTGTTGAAAAATTAAAGAAAAATTTCCAATTAATTTTATCATATAGAAATGAGCACTGTTAACATTGTGGTCTATACATTTCCAGTGCAAATATATCCATCTAAATAGATATAAGGGGTTAGAGTAAATACACTCTGTACTCTGCTGCATTCAGTTAATGGTATATCAGTGTGAGTATATATGTGTGTGTGTGTATATATGTAATATTCATCCCTGGGGTAAACATACATATTTATCATAGCTTTGACAGTCCTATAGCGTCCTATTATAGGAGGATGCACCATAGCTTTCCACCCACTCCTACATTATCAGACAATTAATTTGCAGCCAGCTTCTTTCTTTTATATTCAAAGCATCCTCATGCATATGGTTTTGAGACTTCTCTTTCTTTTCTGAATACAGTTTCTTAGAAGTAGACTTGCTGGGTCAGAAGGTTGCAGTTCTTGAAGCTGTTGATTCATATTTCCTAAAGCTCACCTGTCACCAACTGCTTACATTTATGAGATGCCTAAGGGGGTTGGCAGCAGAAGCTTGAGCTCCATAACTCGAGGAAAGTTCCTTAGCCTCTCTTAGCAAAGCTGGCTGGTCAGGAGGATCCTGTTCACATCTGTGCAGGAGTCTTAACCGCCTAAGAGATTCTGCAGACCTGTGCTCGTTTTCTCACGCAATTTTTCAAGGCCTTACGTTTTCAATGTTGCCCTGTTCACTTAATTCTCTAAACGTGTATAATGTAATAGGAGACTTTGAAGTTAAAGGATATGGGTTTAAATCCCAGGTTGGAGTGTGTGTTAGACTCTCTGGGCCTCAAATTTCTCATCTGTAAAATGGGCACAGTAAAACCAACCTCGTGATGTGTTGCTGGTGGTCTAATGAGACACCAAGTATGTGGCAGAGAGGAGAGGGACATAGGCATGGAGAGGCTGAAGTGAACTGTGGCTCTGCCTTTGCCGGTTGTGAGTTTTTGGATAGTTCAATTAGCCTCATTGAGCCTCAGTTTCTTTTCCTTTTTTTTATTTTTTTGAGACAAGGTCTTACTCTGTCACCCAGGCTGGATCTTTGTTCACTGCAACCTCCACCTCCCCGGCTCAAACGATCCTCCCACCTCAGCCTCCCAAGTAGATGGGACAACAGGTGCATGCCACCACACCCAGCTAATCTTTGCATTTTTTGTAGAGATGGGGTTTCACCATGTTGCCCAGGCTGTTGTCCTGGGCTCAAGTAATTGGCCTGTCTCAGCCTCCCCAGGTGGGTAGCATGAGCCACCACGCCTGGTCTTCAGTTTTTTCATGTGTAAAATGAAGGCAGTAAGAAAAATGGCAGCAATAATAACCTGTTTTGTAGGGTTACTGTGTAGATAAAATGTGAGCATGTCTGCCACACCTCGAATATTAAGTGCCCTACTCAGAGGCAGGTGTTCATGTGTTGCAGATTGAAAAGCATATTTCCCACTACATACGTATGGATCTCTGGGAATGAGGCACAGCTTTTACCTGTAAGGGGGTCTTTCTACTGTGCTGCTTCCCACTTCATAGCTAGCAAGGAGGGATTTCAAGGAAGGTGCAAACATCTCAAATGTCCAACTCTGCCACAGTCCACATTGGCAACACTTTTTTTACTTTTCTTTTTTCTTTTTTTTTTTTGGAGACGGAGTCTCACTCTGTCGCGAGGCTGGAGTGCAGTGGCATGATCTTGGCTCACTGCAAGCCCCGCCTCCCAGGTTCAAGCAATTCTTCTGCCTCAGCCTCTTTAGTAGCTGGGACTACAGGCACATGCCACCATGCCCAGCTAATTTTTGTATTTTCAGTAGAGACAGGGTTTCACCATGTTGGCCAGGCTGATCTCAAACTCTTGGCCTCACGTGATCCACCCACCTCAGCCTCCCAGCGTGCTGGGATTCCAGGTGTGAGCCACTGCACCCAGCCAGGTGTGATTTTTAGGTGGAATCTTAACACAGTATTAAAAGATTTCTTCAAACCAGAAGAAAAGCAGCTATCTGAAACATTTTAGTGCTGGCCACAGAGTTGGAGATGAACAGGGAAGCTGAGGATCGGCCCGACGGCTGGCAGCAAATGAGCGGAGACCTGACCGCCAAACACTGACATGACTTCTGTTGGTCATGCGGCCTCTTGGAAAATGTTCTTCCATGAACTGTTGTTTAGAAATGTCTATAACTGCCTTTCTTTCCCTGATTTTAAGATATGTGACTTGAATTCACATGTGAAGATTGGGAGTAGGCTGGGCTGGGCGATGAGGCTCTGGCTAAAGGAATCCTAGAAAACATGCTCTACAGGCTGGGCGTGGTGGCTCACACCTGTAATCCCAGCACTTGGGGAGGCTGAGGCGGGCGGATCACTTAAGGTCAGGAGTTCAAGACCAGCCTGGCCAACATGGTGAAACCCCCATCTCTACTAAAAATACAAAAATTAGCCTATCATGGTGGTGGGCGCCTGTAATCCCAGATACTTGGGAGGCTGAGGCAGGAGAATTGCTTGAACCCAGGAGGCAGAGGTTGCAGTGAGCCGAGATCATGCTACTGCACTCCAGCCTGGGCGACAGAGTGAGACTGCATCTCAAAAACAAAAGAAACAAAAAAACACATGCTGTACAATCCCCATCAGGGAAGATTTTGTCTCCCACAAACATTTTAAGGACTTGTTATTTTGTTTCAAACATTTGTGATTCATGTCACAGATGGAGAAAGTGCCGACACCTGTGGAGGCATCCATGACAGGCTTTGTCTAGGACGAGGGGATAACTAAGGGACTCCCTTGTGGTTTACTTTCTCCAGAGCTTTGGAGATGAACGTCGAGTTCTCAGGTGATGCCTAAGTCTATGGTAGTGTCTGAGTTTGATCCTTTTTTTTTTTTTTCTGCCCCAATACCGCACAGAGAAGCAAAATACAAAGAAAGTGCTGTTGTCGTGGGCTGAGAAGTAGTCAGCTGCATTGAAAACAGACACTCGGCACCAGGGATGAGCAGTCTCAAGTTTTTCAACTAAGTCAGTGTTTGGCGTATCTATAGCAGTGGGTGGTATTTCCATCCGTAAATAGACTGAGTGAGAGGCTTACTGTGGTGCATTATTAAGTGAGACGACCAGTCTCAGAAACATTTATACTATCCTGTCATAGAGACTCTGAGTGTTTTGGGTTGGTAGTGATTGTCAAAGCATGGAGGAAGGCCTGAAAGGTATATACTAGGTTTTTGCCATTGGTTACCATGGGAAAGTGTTGAGTGGAACAGTAAACAAGGGAAAAAAGCCTTCAAACATTCACACAAAAATTAAAGCATTGTGAAGGGTGTATCATCCCCCTAAAATTATTAGGATGTGTGTGTGCACCTAGAGAAATAATAGGATGGATATAAAAATGTTAATAGGGTTTATTTCAAGGTATTGGGGTCTTACCATGTTTTCTGCATTTCTTCTTAAATGTGTTCTGGTGGGGTATTTTGCAATGAGCATTTTTTATTTTTATAATCCCAGAAAAAACCCAGTCTTCAGCTCTTCTCGTTGCAAGGAAAGAAAAAATATTCTAGCACATTTAAAGGCACTTAGACTCAAGACCTGAGGTGTAGGGGGTGGGGGCAGAAATAGAAAACGTGTCAGAGGCACCTCCCTCTGGTAGAGCTGGTCAGAAACCAAGTCTGAATCTCAAAGCAGATGGCGAAGAGTCCTTGTGGGCCTTGGGGGCAGGGAAACCTGGGTTCAGATCTTACCAGTGAGTTTTACCGGTGACCTTGGTCAAACACCGTATTTGTCCAACTCTTCTCCTGTAAAATGTGGAGAATACTGCAGGCTATTGTGCATTTTTCTACTGAATGAAGCATCTTTCCGCTGAATGATGGATGGATGAATGAATGAGTGGATGCATGCTTGGTTCAAAGAGACATAGGTAAAGTCTAAATACTCAACAAATGGCAGTTTTTCCCCCTTTGTCCTCATGTTCCATTGTCACCCAGTGTACCTGGGGAGTGAGTTCAGCAGGTGGGGTCCTGTCATACCCTGGGTTCTGTGTTCCTTAGTGTAATCTTACATGGGGGTGGATGTGGAGTTGGTCCAACTGCTTGTCTTTATGCCACAATCTCCTTATCTGTAAAATGAGGGTTGTGTTAGTGCTTTGGAAGGATTCAAGGAGATTCTATACAAACACTTGACATGATGCCTGGCAAATAATAAGCATTTAGTACAAGTCACAGTTGATAAAAGTATTAAGAGCATTCCCCAGGGTGAATGCACAGTAGTCAGTACATGCTTCTGCAAATGGAGAGAAGACTAGAGTTCCTGACACTGAATAGGCACCTGATAGGTGGGTAGCCCCAAACAGCCTAAGCACAGCCTGTGTCTGCGTTCTGAATTTGTGGACACTGGAACCGATCGGTGCTTATCTGTCTCATGAAAGAATAGTTCTTAAAGGCACTCTGCAGACATACCCAAGGTAACACAACCTTCTCCCTTGATGATATCTAAACCATGAGAATATATTAACATTTATAAGATGCAAATTGTGCTTTTCTTTACACAAACTCACCACCCACCCCTGCCCCCTCCTGTGGGTCCACATTGTCACTTTTTAAATATATATATTTTTAACATTCTTGTACCTGCAGAGAGAACGAGGTGCTCAAAGTCCAGCTGAAGAAATATGTAGGAGCTGTCCAGATGCTGAAAAGAGAAGGTCAAACAGCTGAAGGTGAGGGGGAACCTGAGCCCGGGTTGGGAGGGGCCGGGCTTTTTCATTAACACCTGTACGTGGCACGCAATAGACACTCAATGTGTGACGAGTGCCTGTGTGGATGGATTAGAATAATGGTGCTGCTCAGCGTTCCAGAAAATTAATCAGGTGGAAAACCTGATGCGTATCCCTGCAACATGCATAACTAATATTGTAAGACTCACTTGCTAGACTATTAGCAACAGTCTTATTGGTTTGTGTACTTAGAGAATTTTATGTCCAGAGTCTTGAGACAGTTGCATGGCAGTGAACCTTGTGGTATGATGAAGTCACAGCAGGCCACGGGTGCAAGCAACAGAAAGGCAAGATGGCAGAGAATCAGAGCGCTGGACTTAGGCTGATCAGGTTCCAATTCCAGCTCTGGTTAAGTTTTCTAATCTCTTTGCACCTCAGTTTTTTCATCTGTACAATGAGGTTGGTTGACAGCACCTACCTCATGAGGCGATGCATGTAGACGTCTTAGCATAATGCCTACCATAGAATAAATGCTGAATAAATTTTAGCTATTATTATTATTATTATTATTAATCAGAAATTCCAGTAGACAGAAGAACAGTCATGAAGATCTTGCCAAATGAGGTGGGGCCATCTGCTGCTTCTAAAATCTCCTAAAATATTTCTCAGGGCAGCCTGAAGAAAGGATATTTAACTTTGGCTGATGTGTCTTGCAGCCCTCAGCCAAAAGACCGTAACAAAATTTCCTTAAAGAGAAGCTCATAGAGTGTGGACATTTTAACAAACAGTGGGTGTTCCCCACATTCACATGTCTTTTTTTTTTTTTGAGACAGAGCCTCACTCTACCGCCCAGGATGGAGTGCAGTGGCACAATCTTGGCTCACTGCAACTTCCGCTTCCTGGGTTCAAGCGATTCTCCTGCCTCAGCCTCCCAAATAGCTGGGATTACAAGTATCTGCCACCATGCCCAGCTAATTTTTGTATTTTTAGTAGAGATGGGGGATTTCACCATGTTGGCCGGTCTTGTCTTGAACTCCTGACTCCAGGTGATCCGTCCGCCTCGGCCTCCCAAAGTGCTGGGATTACAGGCATGAGCCACCGCTCCCAGCCCACATGTCTTCAGAGTCAACCAAACCTGCACTGAATTCATGCTCACCCACGACCACCTGACCCCTTTGAATTATTTTACTATACGTACCAGGACATCACACCAGTGTCATGAGAGCGTTGTGAGGATTTTCCAAAACAATGAATTCAGAGTTTCTAGTATGGTACCTGGCATATAATAAATGGTGGTGGTTTTTTTGTGTGATGGAGACAGGATTGGAATCTGGCTATGGCTATTTAGTAATAGTATAAAGATGTGAATGTTTTTGAAGCTTGTATATTTCTTTTGGTTCCTGTTTGATCAGGATCAGCTTATTGGTGATGCTATTTGATAACATGCCTTTCTTTATTCATATTTGGGTCAGTAACTGTGGTCATTCTGGAGTTATCAGTGCAGAATTAATCATCTTTCTCTGTGGGCTCATGCCCTTTTCATACAGATATTGCTATTATGGCCCTGAATTCATCTCATTATACAGAATTATTTATATGTTGGTCTCCCAAGTTTTTACATCTCATCTCTGTTTCCCCAGCAACTGGCTTTTTAGTCATTCACTACATTCATTACATGCTTGGAATGAATAGTATTTGTCTAGCCCTTTACAGCCTTTCCAAGCAAGCTCCAATGTACTCTGATTTGACTCAGTAACCTTGTGATGAGTAGGTATTTTTCTATTATTTTAAAGTTTGTTATTAGAGGCTTAGGAGAGCTTAAGGGGCTGGTATATGTGTCTGTGGTGGAAATGAACTCACGCATTTTTCTCCAAACCTCTGGTTCTTTGCATTATAAAATGCTTTTAACTTTATTGTGCAGAGGAATTGCCTGGGGAGCCCATTAAATATACCTCTTTCCAGGACACTGCCACTGGGAGTTACTCCAGTGGACTTAGGATGAGGCTCTAGATTTGCACGTCTAGATAATGTGACTCTAATGCAGGTGACCTGTGGACAGCACCACCACCTTTTGTGAAATCTACAAGTTACTTACACAGAACTTGGATTCAATACAGAAAGACCATTAAAGTCGGGTTAAAAAGAAGCACCACTGGGCTTGCTTTTGATTTGAAAACCTCAGCGCTACACAATACATTTCTAAGTAGGAAAATTTTGAACCTAATTTGTAGGTTCCATATGCCCATTCTCCCCAAATGGGCATATGGAACCTACAATGTACAGAATGGTTTTTCATAGCAGCTGAAGGTCCATTTCCCCAGACCGATCCTGAGTGCCCTGAGCCACAGCTGGATATCAGCCATTTCAGGATGTAGTTGCGACAGCTCTTACATGAATTGGAGCGGTTACGTACGTATGGCGACTCCACCTAGCAGCAGTCTCTTACTTCTGCATTATTACATTCTTGTGTAAAAAGCCTCCAGGATTTAAACAAAACTACTTAAAATGAACTTTTAGAATAGACATTGACAACCTTTAATTTTACAGGTATCAAATTTCAGATTCCCACCCTTTTTTTTTTTTCTCTCCAAGAGAATCATTATTTAAGCACCAAAATAAGGACTGGAATTTGGGTGGCTTCATTATCTAATGGAAAGTTTTTTTTGTTTTATTTTTCTTCCCCGAATGTGGTCCAGAAGTGAGGTTGGGTTATTTGCCTCTCAAGTGCTGTTTTTCCTTGGTGATGTCAGATTTACCGGAAGTTTACACTTTTATTTGCGCTTTTGAATCTCTCACCTCAGGGCAAATTCTTCATGCTCTTCCTCCAGTGTTAGAACCCTGGTGCAAGGGCTGCCATATCTACCAGGAACTTGCCTGGCAATTCCACTTCGTTGTAACTCTTACTGGTCATTCGATTAATTCTGTTGTTAATGGCGTTGGACACCCTTTCTCCTCTCCACGGAGCCAGTGTAGGGAAGTTTCACTGATGAAAGCAGGAAATCACTTAAAAGAGGAGGCGATCCTCCCCCTCTCCTTTCACTTACGAGAGCAGGAGATCCCTCTGAAAACTCGTGCTTTCATTTTGGGCTTATTGCTGAAATTTGAAACAAGATGTTTGCAAGTTGGCTTCCTGCCTGCAGAGAGGCCCCTTGGCAGCTCACTGAGGGGTCTGGGGAGAGCAGGTGCATCACTTCAACCTTAGGGTTGTGTGGACAAGACTGGCTCATTAGGAGTGGGCTCACATTAGCCACTGTCAGGTGGACTGGTGGCGTTGGAGGTGACATTTCTGAAGTTGTGTAGCATGGCCCCGCTGTCAGATGGACTGGTGGCATTGGAGGTGACAGCTCTGAAGTTGCGTAGCATGGCCCTGCTGTGAGGTGGACTGGTGGCATTGGAGGTGACAGCTCTGAAGTTGTATAGCGTGGCCCCACTCTCGGGTGGACTGGTGGCGTTGGAGGTGACAGCTCTGAAGTTGCGTAGCATGGCCCTGCTGTGAGGTGGACTGGTGGCATTGGAGGTGACAGCTCTGAAGTTGTATAGCGTGGCCCCACTCTCAGGTGGACTGGTGGCGTTGGAGGTGACAGCTCTGAAGTTGTATATCGTGGCCCCACTCTCAGGTGGACTGGTGGCATTGGAGGTGACGTGTCTGAAGTTGTGTAGTGTGGCCTCGCTGTCAGGTGGACTGGTGGCATTGGAGGTGACGTCTCTGAAGTTGTGTAGTGTGGCCTCACTGTCAGGTGGACTGGTGGCATTGGAGGTGACGTGTCTGAAGTTGTGTAGTGTGGCCTCGCTGTCAGGTGGACTGGTGGCATTGGAGGTGACGTCTCTGAAGTTGTGTAGTGTGGCCTTGCTGTCAGGTGGACTGGTGGTATCATTCTTTGGGTGTGGTCAGTGGCTGCATGTTCAGCTGGGAGGCTGGCCACTCTGATGTTTCCACAACAGGGTTGTTCTTGTGGAGGTCTTTGCTGTAAAACAACCATCCTAGGCAGTGGGCTTCTCTCGGACTCTTCCCAGGAGCATTTGCCTGATGTGAGAGCTTGCTCTGTGTACTGAAGAAGAGATTCCCCTGCTAGGATTGGCCACACGTGACTCCAGAGAGACATGGGTCTGTCCGTGTCACATGGCTTGAGTGACTTCCCCATCCACATGTGGGTAGTGAACATCTGTGTCCTCTGCACTTGCTCCAGTTTTCACTTGACCAGCGTCCTCCCTCACTGTCAGTCCTGTGATGTCGGTGGCTTCATCCTTGGCCTGGCACTTGACCTTACCTGGATGGCTCTGGCTAGATCTCAGGGCGTTAGTACACAATCAACAAGAATTCTTGCTTTCCTGTTAGGCTGGGAGACTGGGGCCGCTGTAGTCAGCTTGTTTCCACATGGAGATTGGGAATGAGGCCATCGCACAGAAAGAGCAGCTGAGCTGAAAGGCAGAGAGAAAGCGAACTCTGATCCTGTCTTTAGAGCCCCTGAATCCAGCTGTGCCTGGCGTGACAGTCCTACCCTGGACTTTTTGGTAATAGGGGCAGTCATTCCGCCAGCCTCCCCTGCTCCTGTTATCAAGCTTGATTAGTTTTCTATAGCTCATGTGTTCTATGGCAAATTATTACGTCTTTCCTGGATACAGGCCTGTTCGTCCTTGTAAAGGGCGATTATTTCTGTGGAATTATCTTTCCAAGAACAGTGTCTGTTCCTGTGCTGTAAAGCTTTTCCTCCTACCTCCCCTCTTACTGGATGCTCCACTGTCATAACTGTTCATGGCCACCATAGCGTAGTCCTGTTCCATAGCAATGGATTTTAAAGCCACGAGCTCTCCTCGGCATCCCCATTTAATTAATCTGCAGTCAGCCCAGGGAGAGAGGGAGAAGGAATAGACCATTGCTGGTGGCCATCAAAATAAACGGCAGCAAGGGCAGGAGACTGAGTGGGAGGAACTTGACAGATGAGGGAGGCTTGGGAGCAATTTAAAAAGTTTGTTCTCAGAAACAAGCAAAAAATTGGGAAGTCATCAGCCTGTCTGGTGTGTCGTGTCTTTGCTGCTGTGTGATGTGCTCAGGGATTCCCGGCTCCACACCCACATGTGCTTCGTGCTCTCTCTGGGGTGTCAGTTTCCCTGGGGTGAGTCCAGCAATTCCCGATTCCACTCCTGCGTGTGCTTTGTGCTCTGGGGTGTTAGTTGCCCTGGGGTGAGCCCAGTGATTCCCAGCTCCACACCCATGTGCGCTTTGTGCTCTCACTGGGGTGTCAGTTTCCCTGGGATGAGTCCAGCAATCCCCGATTCCACACCTGCGTGTGTTTTGTGCTCTGGCTGGGATGTCAGTTTCCCCGGCCTTCCAAAGAATGGGGCAGGGCATTTTCGAAGGCGGATTCAGTGAAGATGGAGAGTCGTGGGCTAAATGATTCCTAGAGCCCACAGTGTTTCAGGGGAGCTTGCAGGGTAACTTTTTATTCTTTTTTTCTGAACCATTGCAGGCTTCTGAACCATTGCAGGCATCCCTATGTGCACGGCCTGCTGTTTCCACTCCCACTGTGCACAGAGGCAAAGATGTCTTTGTTTGAGGCAGTCTTCGGTTGCAAGGAATAACAATCCACCAAAGCTGGCTCTGTGTGTGTATGTGTCCCAAGTGGAATAAACATGGAACCTCATAAATCTCGTCACTCTGCTGTTTACCGTTCATGGTTTTCCAGTCCTGACTTTTTGATGATGGCCTTCAGTGCTTGTGATCTGGCTCTTCCCTAAGTTCCAACCTCATCTCCCACCACCCTCCCTCTTGCTGTCTCCACCCTACCCACGCTGGCCTTTAGGCTGATCCTCAAACATGCCAGGCTGGCTCCTGCCTCAGGCCCTTTGCACGTGCTGCCCCTATGCAGGGACGCTCTTCCCTGGTCTCTGTGTGGCTGGTTCCACCTTGCCATGCATGTCTCCATTCAGATACCACCTCCTCTTGACTGCCCTGTCTTACCTTGTGCCGCCTCCCTCATTCTATCTCCGACTTTTCATCACAGCACTTATCAGGCCCTCAAAGTATCTTGGTCATTGATTTTCTTGCTTGTTTCTTCCCGGTGTTCCACCTTGCACTGTACAGTCCACAAGAGCAGGGATGTTGGCATGTCTTTTCCCCTGCTGTGCTGAAAGTGCCTGCACGGTTCTTGATCCATGACACGTGCTCTATAAATGTTTATAATATAAATGAATATAAATAAAATAGGAGCTGTTGGATCTCATGGCCTTTAGTTGATTCCAGATCTGTTGCAGCTGTGGAGAGCCTAGTAGTGGACAAATTCATAGACCTTTCTTCTAGTGCCACCCAAATAATGTGCCTCACCCCCATGTAACTGCATCTTTCAGTTGTGCCTCCAGCTGGATTCTCCTGATCGTGTGTGGTTTTTGCTTTTAGTGACCACGATTATCATGTGACCTTGACCCTGCCCTGGTTGCATCATTCAGAGCTCTTGTGATGACAGGAGTCATACAATCTGATTTAATCTGTCTTAAGCCAAATACAAGAGAAGTCCAGGAGTATCTGCCTTCAGGGATGGTTTGATCCAGGGGCTGCAACAATATCATGGGAAGTTTTTTCTTTCTTTCTTCAGTTTCTCAACTCTGTTATTTTTTTCATTGCTGGGAGTGATGTGCTGGTAAATGTCTAACAAATAGCTCTCAAAAAAAAAAAAAAAAAAAAAAAAAACAAAAACAAGCCCTGATTTAGAATGTTTGCAGATTTCCGTGGTGTTGTAAATCCTCCTTCTATGTCTGATTCCAGACTCTGCCAACACGATGTCACTGTTTGCAAAGTTGGAAAGAGACGCACGCAGTTAGCTCCCATGAGTCAGTACACGGGCGCTCCCATCCCTCACTGTGTGCTGGCCGCCTTCTCAGCCAGGTGTTCTCCTTGGGCTGGCAAGAGGTTGCCAGCAGCTGTAGCTTTAGTCTTTCTAGCAGGCCCAGCAGGAGAGGAGCTTCTCTCACTGTCCTGTCTTTCCATCTCTTCACCCCACAGAGCAATGGTTCCTAGTATTGGCTTTTAATGGAGTCACCTGGGAAATTTAAAAAAATCCCAATGCTTGGCCCCACCCAGACCCAAAAATCAGTAGTGGGAATGAGGTGGTTTTTTTTTTTTTTTTTTTTTTTTAAAAGCTTCCCAAATGATTCCAGTGTGCAGGTTGGAGTACAGCATTTGGAACCACTGCCTTGGAGGATATCACTTTCCAATTAATGAAGTTCAGGGTCAGCAAATATGCTACAAATGTGCTGACACTCTCTGATTCTTGGCCAGCAGTTGACACTGTAAATTAATCAAGGTGCACTTTTCTTCTTGAATCCAGATTTAGCCTCAGAATTTGTCTCTTCATGTAGGTACCATTGAGTTAAGACCAGGGAGGCTAGGCCAAGCGCGGTTGCTCACGCCTGTAATCCCAGCATTTTGGGAGGCCAAGACGGGTGGATCACCAGAGGTCAGGAGTTCAAAACCAGCCAGACCAACATGGTGAAACCCCATCTCTACTAAAAATACAAAAATTAGCTAGGTGTGGTGGCAGGCGCCTGTAATCCTAGTTACTTGGGGGGCTGAGGCAGGAGAATTGCTTGAACCTGGGAGGCAGAGGCTGCAGTGAGCCAAGATCGCACCACTTCACTCCGGCCTAGGTGAAAGAGTTAAACTTTGTCAAAAAATAAAATAAAAAGCAAAAACCAGGGAGGCTCAATGGGAGCTGTTCACCACCACTGTGTGAGTTAACCCAGTGCCTTTACTGTGCCCCAATCCCTGCTCCCGCAAGAATCCGCTGTGGGTGTTAATTGTATTTCATCTCCGTTCCCGACCCTTCCTGTTCTACCGCAGTGTCTCGCTCTCACTGCTCATCACAGAGCTGCTTTGCTGTTACGTTTGTCTCATGTGCCCCCATCACAAACACTTTACGACCCCACTCTTGGCTCATCCAGTCTCCTTTCCTAGAAACTCCGCTTCCCTTATGCTTGCTCAGGCCAGATGTTCAATTATGGTACGATCCAGCTCTTCTCCTGTCACCTGAAAGAAATCTAATTACTTGGATCTTTCAGTTTCCTAAACCCCTGTGGTGCTTGCTACGAGCAGTAAGCAGAGTCTGGCATTTGCTTTTTGCTACTATGGGTTATTCTGTGGTCACGTCTTGTGTGTGTGCTCTGTCTACTCTGCTAGACCTTGTGACCACATAAGGGGTAGGGTTTGGGACTTAGAAACATGCAGGTTTTTTCTTTTTTTATTAATCAAGTACACAACAGTTGCTTAATAAAAATTTGTTACTGGGGTCCATCCAAGTGACTTTCAGGAATGATTTCAGAGTCACAGAGATGTTGATGTAGATGGAAAGAGCATTCCCTGAGAAGGGAAACAAGTTCGGGGAAGCAACATTCCATACCACTTAAGAGCGGGGAGATGATTATCATTCTCCTTTCTGCCGGAAGTGACCACACCACTCTGCTCACATTCCATGGGTGAGGGCTAGTCATACAGGCCCACCTGGGTGCGGAGGGTCTCGGAAGTGTTCTCTCTGGCCGGGCAGCTGCTTTGCACAAGAACTCTACCCACTGGAAGTGGGGAGCATTGAGTTTTGGTGGCCGGTCGGCCAGCTCTGCTGTCCCTGCTGGGGCACTCAGAGGTGTGTGGTCTCCATCTTCTCACTCATTTGTGTGGCTCTTCAGAAAGAGCTTACTTTGGGGTTTGTGCTCTTGGAGTCTCAGAAGGAATGCCTGATAGGTTGTGAGGGTCTATGGTAGGAAGGGTGTCCAAGAATGTGCTAGCAACATGTCTCTCAGATATACTGAGTCACTTGGCTGGGTGTGGTGGCTCACGCCTATAACCCCAGCACTTTGGGAGGCTGAGTCAGGATGATTGCTTGAGCCCAGGAGTTCAAGATCAGCCTGGGCAAGAGCCTTCAGGGAGCCATGACTGTGCCACTGCACTGTAGTCTGGATGACGGAGCAAGAGGTTGTCTCTACAAACAGTTAAAAAAAAATTGGCCAGGTGTGCTGGTGCGTGCTTGTAGTCCCAGCTCTTTGGGAGGCTGAGGTGGGAGGATCACTTGAGCCCAGAAGGTTGAGACTGCACTGAGCCATGATCATGCTACTGCACTCTAGCTTGGGCAGTAGAGTGAGACCATGTCTCTTAAAAAAAAAAAAAAAAAAAAAAAGACTGAGTCACTTGTTACTCGTTTATTTCTCCACTTATGGAGATCCTTGCACTACTAGGTTGCACCTTGGAAATGTACTTAGCTTTGTTAGGGGCTGGTAGAAGGTCTGTTCTGCACGGGTACATTGTGGTGTCATTTACATTGGAGGCACCAGTTGCGATAGAGGGACCATGTTGTAGGTGCCTCTTTCTGTAAGGTGCTTTTGGCTTCTCCTGAAAATCTCGGTTTACTAATGGGAAAAAGAGGGCTTTAGATCAATTTAGTCGTTTACTGACAAATGGGGCAGGCAGGTATTCCCTGTGAAACTCACGGGCTGCAGGGGGGTAAAGTATAATGTCCTAACTCTGTGACGGTTTGGAGCCTGGAGAGATGATGGGCAGATTGTGGTAGGATGATCTCAGCTCATTGTAAACTCTGCCTCCTGAGTTCAAGCGATTCTCCTACCTTAGCCTCCCAGATAGCTGGGATTACAGGCGTGCGCCACCATGCCTGGCTCATTTTTGTATTTTTAGTAGAGACAGGGTTTTGCCATGTTGGCCAGACTGGTTTCAAACTCCTGGCCTCAAGTAATCTGCCCACCTTGGCCTCCCAAAGTGCTGGGATTACAGGCATGAGCCACTGTGCCTGGCTTTGAGTGTTCAAGAGTTTGACCACCTGCTGTCCTCTCACTCTCCAGCTCGAGACCCCTCATTTCTGTTTGGACCAGATCCTGGTGGGGCTCAACGGCTCCATGGCTGGGACCTGTAGGTGGCTGAAGGGATGCTCCTGGGCCACCAGCTGCGTGTCTGACTGCTCTATAGTCTCATCAGGACCACTTAGGAGACGTGAGACCAGCAGTGGCCCCAACTGTCTGCTGCTCAGCCCTCCTTGGTCAATAGCACGAGTTAGACCTTGCCTACCTGCTGCTCTGTACTTAAGTCAGGCATTGCTTATTTGTGTGTTGTCCTTAACAAGGTGGCATGACTTTAGGACGCTGGCCCTCTGTTGTTGTCGAGCCTGGAGACTCGCTTCATAAGAGCCTGCCCATCTGACTCTGCGTGGGGCTGAGAAGGGTAGCAGGTGCTGGCGGAAAGAGCGTGGGCTCTGGAGACGAATTAGTTTGGGTTGAAGTCCTGGTTCAGTTTCTGTCTGTGTGCACGTGGAACCTTCGACATCGGGTACCTTTTGTCTAATCAGTATCCATTCCCCCTTTCCTGGTAATCTGTTTTTTCTTTGGGGAACCCTCTGTCCAGCCCTCAATCCATGTGGTTTATGTGGGCCTGTCATCCCCCTACGTCGGCTACTTTCCAGGCACACTGGTTCAGGGTGTGTGTGTGTCTTGGTCAGGGCCAGCCACTGCTGTCACAGTGCTGCTGGGGTCTCAGAGCAGGAGGCACACGCCTTTACTTGCTGGATTTGAACTGGAGAGGCTGGGGCTGGGGCTCCTTGTTTTGCACTCAAGGGACTCAGACGGTCCCTCCACTTTTTTTTTTTTTTTAAGACACAGGGTCTTGCTGTGTTGCCCAGGCTGGAGCGCAGCTGGACAATCATAGTTCACTGCAGCCTCAACCTCCTGGGCTCAAGCAGTCCCTCCCACCTCGGCCTCCTGAGGAGCTGGGAGCACTGGTGTCCACCATCACTCTCGGTGGGACTGAGAAGTCTTGCCTGAGAATGGAGTCGATGCAGAGGAAGGTAGAGCCAAGAGACAGAGAAAGTGAATCCAGCAGGCCTGAAGCTCCCTCTCCCTCTGGACTCCTCCACTGCCGAGCTTCCACCACCTTTCTGGTCCCCCTGGGCTTGTCTTCTTTTTTCCAGCTGCATCCTTGCTTCAGGTTGTAGCCAAGGTGTCCTCACCTGCTGGCCATTTTCTCTCACATGTTCCCTCCCTCCCTCGTTCCCTCCCTACCTCCTTTTCTCGCCTGTCTCCTCCCCTCCTCTCTCTCTTCTCTCTTGTTTCACTCTGCTCCGGTCTATTTTGTATTTGTTTGATGGGCTGAATCTCAAGTGGCCTTTACCTTTTCAGATACTAAGTTTATAAACAGGAGACCTCATCGTTGCTCTCCCCACTGCTTGAAATAACTGCCTTCTGGGCACTGTTTTCACCTGCAACCCTGTTTGGATTAGTAATTGAGAGAATTAGATGTAAAGTTCCCAACACAGCCTTTGGTGCAGAGTGAGGCTTCATAAGCTGTTTTTCCCACCACCTCCCTCACTTTTTACACAGACTCCAAAACCCCTGGGTGGTTTGGGAAGTTAGGTTATTTGATTTGTGCAGAGTACAAGGTCAGGGCACCGTTTCATTCATTCAGCCGACATTGATTGAATACTCCTTGAGTACCAGGCACAGTTCTGGGAATACTTCAGGCCCAAGGAGACTCCTCAGGTTTAGTGGGAGAGATGGACACTAAACATATAAGCAAGCAGGTAATTTCGAATACATATTCTGATACAGCCCAACCTTTTCCCACAAGGCCTTGTAACCATCTAGAGAAATCCCGGGCTGACAGAAAGCAGAAGCTCTGTTCATTGGGTACCTGTAACGTGCTGGGCCCCGGGGTAGCTTTCCCTGCAGCTTTTTTCCTTCTAACAGCTCTGTGAGGATGAGGCTGTTGCCTCCATTTTACAGATGTGAGAAACCAAGGCTCTGAGAGGTGGATGTGCTGAAGCTCACTGTATTAGTCAGGGTTCTCCAGAAAAGTGGACCAGTAGGGGTGTGTGAGTGTGTGTCTGTGTGTGTAGACAGATTGAGATTGATCGATATTTTAAGGAATTGACTCATGTTATGGTGGCATCTGTCAACTCCAGAATCTGCAGGGTGGGCCTCTAGGCTGGAGACCAGAGAGAAACTGATGTTGCAACTCAAGTCCAAAGGCCGTCTGGGGGCAGAATTCATACTTCCTTATGAAACCTCCGTTTTTTGTTTGTTTGTTTGTTTTTTCTTCTTAAAGCCTTCAGCTGATTGGATGAGGCCCACTCTCATTATGGAAGATAATGTGCTTTACTGATTAAACTGTTAATCTCATTTAAAAAATACCTTTACAATGACATTTAGACTGGTGTTGGATGAAATATCTGGGTACCGTGACCTAGCCACATTGACACATGAAGTTAATCATTACAGTCATCCACCTAGAAAGTAGTAGAACCGAGATTCCTACCCAGATCTGTCTGTTAAACCCATGCTTTCCCCAGTGCTTCTGCAGTTTATTCTCTCAGACGTGTTCTAGGGATAGTGTATGTTGCCTCTCCTGGGCCTCGGTGGTGGTGTGTGACGAGCTAGCCCAGAGACGCCTGCCTATGTGGGGCAGCCTCTGTGTGACTGGCTAGCATCTACCATGTACTTTGTCGTGAGAAAAAATGCGCCATGTTCGCCTTTCCCCCCAGAGACTGAAAACTGATTGTGTGCCATGAGTCACATGGGGAGCCAGGTTAGAGTGGGAGGGACTTGGAAGTGGACATCAGGGTTGGCGGAAAGCAGAACCATTGACTTTCCGCTTCTCAGGAGCAGGGCTGTGTGTAGACTGGACCTGCTCTTTGTCCCTGAAGGCTCCTTCGTCCATGGTAGATAGAAGCCATTGCCTGGAAGAGGAGCGTGGGGAAGTGTTAATAGAACTGGAGTGGGAAAGGCAGGCACAGAGCTTCTGGTTGGAGGAACCTGGGTCCAATCCCAGCCCTGTCATTTACTAGCTCTGAGCTCACGGAATAAGTTGCCATCTCTGAGCTTCAGTATTTCCATTTGAGGAGTAAAGATAATATATATTTTATATATGTTTGTAGGCCATTTGTATATCTTCTTTTGAAAAATGTCTGTTCTTGTTTGCTTACTTTTTAATGAGATTATTCATTTTTTTCATGACTGATGTGTTTGAGTTCCTTGTAGATTCTGGATATTAACCCCTTATCGGATGTGTACTTTGCAAATACTTTCTTGAGTGGAGAAAGAAAACGTGGTATGTATACATCATACAATACTACTCAGTCATAAAGGGCTGGGCGCTGTGGCTCATGCCGGTAATCCCAGCACTTTGGGAGGCCGAGGTGGTTGAATCACCTGCCGTCAGGAATTTGAGACGAGCCTGGCCAATATAGTGAAACCCCATCTCTACTAAAAATACAAAAATTAGCTGGGCATGGTGGCATGCACCTGTAATCCCAGCTACTGGGGAGGCTGAGGCAGGAGAATAGCTTGAATCCAGGAGGTGGAGGTTGCAGTGAGCCGAGATTGTGCCACTGCACTCCAGCCTGGGTGACAGAGTGAGACTCTGTCTCAAAAAAAGAAAAACACAAACAAACAAAAAAAACTACTCGGACATAAAGAATGGAATACTGTCTTTTGCAGCCACTTGGATGGAACTAGAGGCCATCATCCTAAGTGAAGTAACTCAGGAACAGAAAAATAGCACATCCTCTAACTTATAAGTGGGAGCCAAGCTGTGGGCACACAGGGGCGTACAGAGAAACATAAGGGACATTAGAAACTCTGAGCAGGAGGGGAGGCGAGGGATGAAAAACTACCTATTGGGTCTAGTGTACATGTTGTTTGAGTGACAGGTACACTGAAAGCCCAGACTTTGCCGCTACACAGTTCATTCAAGTCACCAAAAGCCATTTATACCCTTAAAACTGTTGAAATAAAGGAAAAAAATAAAATTAAAAACAACATTGACTTTATAGAATTGTTTGCAGTTTAAAAGTGATGACACACGCAAAGTAGCAGGCAGTGGTTGGTGTTGTGGGTTGGAAATGCATTTAGGAGAGTGTCCAGGCTGTGGAAGGTCACAGCACATTAGCAGACACCTGTAAATTAGTTTCTCCAAGTGGATGAATAATTAAGATGAGAATTATAGAGCAAACCTTTTCAAAAGCTTTTCCATCCATTACCCTGACAAAACAGTATTTGTGTGATTAGCCAGTTTCCCGACCTTTAAGTAAACCCTGAACAGGTAGCCCCAGTACCCAGCTGTGTGGCCACCCCAAATTGCAAGGTGGGCTGGGAGACGTGGGGCCTATTTGGCAGATAAGGAAGGAGCGATGAATACTGGGTAGGCAGCCAGGAGTCCCTGCTTCTTCTGGTGGCCTTGTGGGAGGATGAGGCTGTTGGAGTCAGGGATGGAGGGTGCTAAAGTCCCGTCAAGCCACCCCTTTTTGCCCCACTCCTTGGGAAAACGTCATCAAATTTTGGGTCATAGCTGCAAGAGGATCCAGTCCCAGGTTCTAAAAGTGGCCCTCGTCTCTCTGGCGACCTCCATAAGGGGTAACGTTTTATTTGTTCGACCTGATTTCCTCCCTGGCAGGAGGCTTTCTTCTCCCAAATCACTGCAAACGGAATTGCCTGGAAATATCAAGTATCCATTCACGATTGTTGTTCATTTCATTTTTATTGTTTGGTAGGAAACAAAGACCCAGAAACACAACAGGAACAATTGGAGTGCCTCAGCTCCCTCCTCGGAAGGAGGCCAGACGTATATTTATTGTTGTCGTCATTAACTTTTTGGGGCTGTCTCAGCATTGTGTTTATTGGTGTAGTTTGTCAGTCAGCTTTTGTTTTCAACTGCTTTCTGTCCTGGGAGCTGACAGGTGGCTTGTTTTGTAAAAAGCCACTTTGATTTTGAAAACTGCTCTATTTTATGTTTCTAATTGCAGCTTTTGTAAGGAAACTGGTCATTTTGTTTTGCTCGAGTGGGTAATGATGCCGGGGACCTTGGTTGAGAGTGACTTGCCTGAATATTTTTTTTTTTTTCTCAAACTGAATGGAAGAATCAATACCCTGCACAGAGAGAGAGAGCCTCTCTCCTGGTCTGGGCTTAATTCACTGGTTTATGGCTTCACTTGCATTCTTTGCATTTCAGTAGAAATAGACTCCCTCCTTGTCTTCCCTGTGGGGTGCCTTCTATTTACTCTGCAGTCTCCCTGATGCCTGGCACACCACACTGACCTCCAGATACCCCTGCTCCAGGAAGCCCTCCATGATTTCCCTGCCATCATTTTTGCTAGTTGGTCACTCCCAGGTCTATTGCTGCCTATTTTATACTTTAAAAATGTAATCTCTTTATTTCTGTGGTGACAGATTCAAGAAACATTAGCCAGGATATAAGGCCATGAGAGTAGGGACTGAGTTGATGTTGATACTGTTGTGCACCTAGCTTCCAAAACAGTGCCTGGTCCCTGGTGGGTGATCAGTAGACATTTGATGAATAAATGAGTGAGTGAATGCATGAATGAGTTTGCTGAACGCACAGTAATAATAGCTAACATGCATTAAGCACCATTGCTAGACCCTGTGCTAACTGCTTCATGGCAACTGTCCTGTGAGGTGGGTACTATTATCCCCATTTACACGGGAGAACTGAAGCTTAGAAAGGTCAGAGACCGGCTGGGCACGGCGGCTTCCACCTGTAATCCCAGCACTTTGAGAGGCTGAGGTAGGAGGAGGGTTGCTTAAGGCCAGGAGTTTGAGACACAATCTCTACAGAAAAAAAAAAAAAAAAAAAAAATCAGAAGGTGTATAATGGGGCCAGACTCTCTGGGCTAAAGTCCCCTCCATGCACTCTATGTAAGTATTAGATGGTTATCATCAAGCGCTTTGCCCCAGGTGCACAGCTGGGGAGTGGCAGGGCCTGGATCTCTGATGTCCTGATACAGAAGTGAGTAATACTCTATATCTACCCACCTGGGGCTCATAGACTGGGGTGACTGGGTAGGCACAGGAACCTGGGCTCCAGAGGGGGGTGCCTGGTCTTTTTAGTTCAAGATTTCTGCCAGGCAGTGGAACAGGCAGGCAGGTGGACCTTGAGTCCTATGATGCCCTAGTTGGGTGCACTTAATTAGAGTCACTGGGAGGCATTTGAGGTACGTGCTGTACCCAGAATTCCTCAGCTTGCAAAGCTTCCCCTTACCCTTTGTTTCTGATTGTGTCCTCGTAATCTCACTGTTTTGGGGAATGAATTCCTCCAAAAACACCCCGTTTCCTGCATGTGGAGCCAGTTAAGCCAAGCAAGGCTGTACCTTTAATTACTGTTGCCCTCATTTGCATCTGGCTGCCCTCATTATAGTGCTATTAGCAGAATGCAGGGGTCCTCCTGCTGGCCCATCAGGAGTGGTGCGTGCACAGTTGTGGGGCCTTGCTTTGGTGGTCTTTGCTGCCTTCTGGGCAAAATGAAGGATTTGGAGTAGACAGCAAGCAGGCATACATCCTGGGCCAGAAGCAGCCTGCGGAGCTCATCGTGGCTTGCCTTAAATCGTTTCTCAACAATAAAGTTGTTGAAAAACAATTTTTGTTTTCTTTCTCCTTGTTAAAAACCCCAAATTATATTCATTATAGAAAATTAAAGAAGATAGACACAAGAGAAAAAGGAGAAAATAAAATATCATTGATAAACCCTCAAGCACTGTTAATATTTTGGAATATATTTTTCCAAGTAGGTATGGCACTTTGCCACAAACAGTCTTGGGAGAAGCATTCTCTGCCTGAAGGGCTTTGTGACCCCTCCCCTGACCCTTTCCTTGACACATGGACTTTTTATGGGCTCAGAAGAAATATGATGGCACAAAAAGCAATAAATCATTGGTAGGGAGTTTGGGAGAATCAGATGAAGGTACAATGTGAGTGTACATAACATCAAGCACCTGCCAGCAGCCAGCCACACGTGTGTCCGAGATGACAAGAAGTCGGGTTTGATGGGCATGCAAGCTGACCACTGTCTTGTCTGCTCCTTCATGTCTTCCTAAGGAAGGTGAGACAGCATTCATTATGCAGCCTGTACTGGGAAGCCTTATAGCATGAAGACTTAGACCGTGGGTGTTGGCCGAGAAAGTTCTAGCTCTGCCCTTTGCTAGCAGTGTGACCTTGGGCACATTGCCTGCCCATGTGCCCTCCCCCCCCCCATCCACCCCTACATCTCGTTTTGGATCATTTCTGTTGCTGAGTCTTCAAATTCACTTGCTTTCTCCATTTCTGTTGCTAAGTCTTCAAGTTCATTCATCTTCTCCATTTCTAGTGCTGAGTCTTCAAGTTCACTTGTCTTCTCTTCTGCAGTTTGCCCACGACACGTTCATGAGGCCACAGCTAGCTGCAAGGGATGCTGGGAAACATAGTCTCTTTGTTTTCCACCTAGGTGGCCAAGCACCCAGCAAAAATTGCTGATTTTCTTGCTAAAGACAAAAAGAATGGGTATTAGGGGACACCTGCTGGGTTTCTTTTGTTTTTGTTTTGAGACAGGGTGTCCCTTCATTGCCCAGGCTGGAGTGCAGTGGTGTGATCATGGCTTACCTCATCCTTGACTTCCCAGGCTCAGGTGATTCTCCCATCTCAGCCTCTGAAGTAGCTGGGACTATAGCACACCTGGATAATTTTTTTGTATTTTTTGTAGAGGCAGGGTCTCACGATGTTTCCCAGGCTGGTCTTGAACTCCTGGGCTTGAGCAATCCTCCTGCCTTGGCCTCCCAAAGTTCTGGGATTATAGGCGTGAGCCACCATGCCCAGCCCCCAACACGTGCTGTTTCTGCCACACTTGTTTGTTAGCAGCCACTGTGCTTTTGATGAGCCATCTGGGAGGAGGTTCTGGCTTTGCTAGAGATACAGTGATGGGGTCAGTTCAGTGGAGACATGTGAAATACGGTCTCTACTCAATACTTTGAAACCTACAGGTGGTAGTATGTCTAACACCTGTAGACAGGTAGTACAGGTAGTATATCTACCACCTGTAGTATGTCTGCCACCCGTAGGTGAGGCAGTGACTCATCCCTGTTTTGGTGAAACGGTTGATCCTTCTCTTAATGTTTCAGCAGTAAGATGGCCAGCTGCTTTTAGTCCCATGCTTATTTCCCCTGTAAATCTAGGGTGTTCTTGGAGCATGAATGATTGGATTTACCATGGGCATATGTGCTGTTTATCTGCTATTGATCAGTGCCAAGTGAATTTCATTCAACTGGAATTCAGACCCAGGTCTAAATCTTGGCTTCATGCTCATGTCATTTGGGGATGGCATAACTCAGCCTCATCCTCCATCTATAAAACGTGGATGGTAACTGCCTGGCTTACTGAACAGTGGATCCAGGCTTGTGAGTGTAAGTTTTAAACTACTCTTTCTGTATAATTTGGTTCCTCATTGGGAGACAATAAAATTTTTCTTGGTTTCCCATGACTTGTTATCACTTTTCCCACCTTTTGGGGACAATTTTTAGCTGGAGAGTTCCAATTATGACAGTTGACATTCAATTAAATATGAATTATGGAAGGCTCTATTATTTGCAATGATAAAAAAATTGTTTGGATATATTACAGAGAATTGATTTCAGTGGAAGTAGACACTGGAGCTTGTACTTCATACTTTGATTTTTTAAATAATTTAATACTTTATTAGATTTTTAAAAATGAGTAATATATGCCCTTTATAACAAGTCTAGCAGTGCAGAGATACGTAAAGAAGTTAATCTCTCCCAATGCTACCCTTTTTAGATCACCAGAGGTAATCACACAAATCTATGCTCCACAAACAAACGTATATCTGTTCTTCCTATTTCTTTTCCAAAAATGGAATTACAGTCTATATCAGGAGTTGGGAAACCATGCCCCATGGGCGTGCCACCTTTTTAAATAAAGTTTTATTGGATCATGGCCATATTCATTCAATATTTCCATCTCTGCTTTTGAGCTATAACACAAGAGTTGAATAGTTCTTGCAGAGACCTGTGGCCTGCAAACCCCAAAATATTTACCATCTGGCCCATTGAAGAAAATGTGTGCTGATCCCTGGTCAACCTTGCTTTTTTCAGGTAAGAGTGTATCACTGAACAGTCAGGATTTTTCCTCCTGATCAAAAGATGTATAGCTAAATCATTAATATCTGCATATTAGAGTCCATCATGTGGCTATGCTATAATTTTTCAAATCATTTCCTCATAGATGGAATTTAGGTTGTTTCCAGGTTTTTATTTATTATATATTATTTATTTTTTTAGACACAGTCTCGCTTTGTTGCCCAGTCTGGAGTGCAGTGGCGCGACCTCAGCTCACTGCAAGCTCCACCTGCCGGGTTCACACCATTCTCCTGCCTCAGCCTCCCAAGTAGCTGGGACTAAAGGCACCTGCCACCAGTCCTGGCTAATTTTTTGTATTTTTAGTAGAGACGGGGTTTCACTGTGTTAGCCAGGTTGGTCTCGATCTCCTGACCTTGTGATCTGCCCGCCTTGGCCTCCCAAAGTGCTGGGATTACAGGTGTGAGCCACCGCGCCAGGCCCTGTTTCCAGGTTTTTGCTACTACAAAGAGGATTGTAGTAAGCTGTGTCCTTATATCCTGGGGCCTTTTGGCAGGAAGGAGGTTCAGAAGTGCTGTTGCTGATTCAAAGCGTGGGTGCAGCGTCCATCATTTGGTTTGCAAACCACGTGTTATATCATCAGGTGTCATCTTTGATCTACATCATCTTTTCTTTTTTTTTTGATGTAACATCTTCTATAAAAGTGGTTTTCAGTCCTTTTTGACTGTGGCCCACAGTAAGAAATACTCTTTTAAGCATACATATATGTGTATATAGTCATTGAGACACAACCTTCTGGGAACAATACTTAACCTTTATTACGTGCAGAACGTTCTCATGTTTTATGTCCTGTTCTATTCTGTTTTAGCAAACGCCACTTGTGACTTACTGATTATTTTCGCTACCTTGGTAATGACATACAACCTGTAGTGTGAAGGCAGTTGTTGTGTAGAAAGGGGTAATATTCTGGAATGCCGTGGTGTACTTAAGTTTGATGTTCTTGTCTGTTCGTGAAGACCATACTTCCCTTTCTCTCTTCCTTATTGAATGTATAAACATGTTTTCTCTTATTGAAAATTCATGCGTATTTTAACACTTAATGTCCTTGTAATTGCAAAGTGACGCACAGACCAGTTTCCTCTGGAAATGAGGATTGTCCTGTGGTTTTCGTGTTTCACTGAAAAGAGTGGATTTAGGGGCTTTGCTACCACCATGCAGTGTAGACATACCTCTTGGCCAAGCCACCTCATAGGTGATTTGTCCTCTCTTGGGTCTGGCTCAATCACTCGTACATTGATCCGGGTACCCCTCACTCCACAGCCCCCCAGCGCACATGTGTACACACACATGCACGTGCACACACACACACCCCACTGGTACCTGTCCCGGCCTCAACTCTCTCTGTGTCCCTGACTGAGTGTCCTGCTTTGTTGGCTTTGGCCCAGACAAACCTTGAAAACTGATTCTGCTGTTACTCCAGGGTCTCTTGCGACCTGCAGCCTTATTTTAGTAAGAAGAACCCCCACCCTTTTGCCACTGCGCTGTGAGTTGGAGGTAACAAGAATGTGTGTTATTTCACAGAGCTGAGAAGCTTGGGGTGCAGGTGTGGCTGGATCCAGGTGCTCAAACAGTTTACCAGGAAGATGCATCACTTTTTGTGTTGGTTCTGCTTCCAGTGTAGGCTTATTTCATTTTCAGTCAGGTTTTCTTTATGGGAGGGAGGGAGGGAGGAAGGGACGGAGGGAGGGAGAGCAACAGATTCACAGGCACAAAAGCCCTGGGAGGTTAGGGGCCTGCATAGGACCCAGGGTGGCAGGAGGAAGAGGTGAGAGATGAACTGGAGAGACAGGCAGGGGTCAAGCAGGCAGACTCTGCGTGACCTGCTCTGAGGCTGTGATTTTATCCTCAGGCTAGGGGGACCTGGTGAAAAATGGAAAGAGTGAAGTGACCTGAGCCAATTTGCATGTTTCTTCCCCGCTCGTGCTGATCTCCCCTGCGTGTTGTGTTGTTTCTGTGCACATCAGAGACTGGATTCTGCCTTTAAAGGGATGGTTACTTTTAGGCACCTAAAATATTTTTCTTTTCTTTTCCTTTTAATTTCTGACATTGTTTGAATTTAATGATTCATATTACGAATTATTCATGAAAATGATCTTTTAAGCTTCTTATAATAGCTGAAATTATCCGTCATTAGATGCTGACAGTTCCTGTGATGGGTGTAATTATAAAAACATATTCTTAGGCTGGCTATATTCTGCAGTGTTAAAATTACGCAAATGAGCAAGGGATAAGAATAGCAGCTGAGTAGGATGGTCAGGTTTTATGGGAGAAGGGGGGTGGTAGCGCTGCACATTTTCTAAAAATGAATAAATATGTGCTGTACACATTAAGTACGTCTTTATTACAGTCTGCCTCGATGCTCACCCTCTCTTCATTGGCAGGGGAGCAAATTAATTTTAGCGCCCTGAATTGTTTGTAGTTCTTGCCCATATATGAATCGTATGATGAAGTTTTTTTTTTTTTTTCTTCTTCATTCCACTCAGCATTTTCTGCGAGGCACACGTAGTAATCTCTGGTACTTCTGAAGAATGGCAAACTTGGCACTGATACGCAGCAGGCTGAGTGGGGAGGGGAGAGATTGGAGGGTGGGGGCAGAAAGCCGGGGGTCACTATCTAGATCACTGAGCCTGGGAAATCAGGCCCTCGTCTTGTTCCTTTCCAAAGGGTGACCAGATGGACCAGGTGTGGTGGCTCAGGCCCGTAATCCCAGCACTTTGGGAGGCCGAGGTGGGTGGATTACCTGAGGTCAGGAGTTTGAGATCAGCCTGGCCATCATGGTAAAACCCCATCTCTACTAAAAATACAAAATTAGCTGGGCATGGTGGCACACATCTGTAATTGCAGCTACTTGGGAGGCTGAGGCAGGAGAATCACTTGAACCCGGGAAGTGGAGGTTGCAGTAAGCCAAGATGGCGCCACTGCACTCCAGCCTGGGCAACAGAGCAAGACTGTCTCAAAAATGAACAAACAAAAAAAGGATGAACAGATGGGCTATTCATGGCTTATAGTGACCAGCAACTTGGGTTTAACTTTGGTGGCTTTGTGGGGAAGTATTGGGAAGGGAAGGACTGAACATCCATCGCATTTGCTGGAAAATTGTGGCGCCCAGGGCCCCGCATGCGTTGGTCCTGTCTGCCTGCTCTCCAGCGTGTCTGTTGAAAATGCCCCAACTGCCTCTTTCCCGCATGATCCCCTGCTTCCTTGGGTGCACTAAGGAACTCCCACGAGAGGGGTTGTTTATTCCAGGGCACTGTCACTGACCGTACCATCTCATTTCAACTCATCAGCAGTGACGGGCAAGTGAGCTCTCCCTTCTCCCTGCCTTGGAACTGGACCTTTCCACGTTAGGTAGAGAGGATGATAAAGAATAAGAGCTAAAATTTAAGTAGTGCTAACTCCATGCCGGGCACTGTTTGAAGATCTGTACATTGACTCATTGAATCGTCACATAAGCCTACATAGGTAGGTGCTATTACGATCTTCATTCTGCAGATGCAGAAACACAGAGAGCTTAAGTCACTTGCCCAAGGTCACAGAGCAAATTAGGAAACAGAAACAAGCCTGGTAAAGTTACATTGATTTCTGATGGGTGCAGGGGTGAGGGTGGGTTGAGGGGGTTGTATAGTGGGAGAAATGGTTGATCTGCCCACTGAAACATTCTCAAACAAGCGGGCTTGAAATTGATGTCAGCCCATCCTCTAAGCCTCTCCTTTCCTTGTTAGCTCGTCCACAGTGGACATGCATTGTTTTTATAAGGGAAAAAGACCACTTGATAAAAGACAACCACCAGCTTGTATGTTTACATCGAATGGACATTCAGTTGGGGCAGCTTCCCGCTGGGCTTCTGGTGCAGGCAGGAAGAAGAGTGGGGCTGGCTACTTCATATCTGGGTGAAGCTTCACAGTTTGCAGAGTGCTGTCTTTTTTCTTTGAGACAGAGTCTCTCTCTGTCGCCCAGGCTGGAGTGCAATGGTGCGATCTTGGCTCCCTGCAACTTCTGTCTCCTGGGTTCCAGCGATTCTTCTGCCTCAGCCTCTTGGGTAGCTAGGACTACAGGCACCCGCCACCATGCCCAGCTAATGTTTGTATTTTTAGTAGAGATGAGATTTTGCCATGTTGGCCAGTCTGTTCTCAAACTCCCGACCTCAGGTGATCCGCCCACCTCAGACTCCCAAAGTGCTGGGATTACAGGTGTAAGCCACCACGCCCAGCCTGCAGAGTGCTGTTTTCATTTGGATCCTTTGACAGCCCTTTGAAGCCACAGGTGTAGATATTATTCTCACTTTGAAAGTGGCTAAACTGAGGCTCAATGCAGGGCTCTGCAACTGGCAAGTGGCGGAGTGGGAAACTGAGTTAGGTCTTTGGATTCTAAATTTGGGACTCTGGCTCTTGTCTCCTTTTGACACTAGTGATCTGAAATGCCTTTCCTCTGTGTGAGTTGTCATTATGAGTAGGGTTTCTGGAGTCAGACCATGTAAGGGTGAACCCCAGTGCTACCACTCAGCAGCTGTGTGATGCTGGGCAAGTTACATACCCTCCCTGGGCCTCAGTTTACTTATGTGTAAAATTGAGATTATACTAGTATTAGGCTGGGCATAGTGGCTCACACCTGTAATCCTAGAACTTTGGGAGGCCGAGGCTGGAGGATTACCTGAGGCCAGGAGTTTGAGACCATCGTGGCCAACATGGCAAAACCCTGTCTCTATTAAAAATACAAAAATTAGGCTTGTCACGGTGGCTCATGCCTGTAATCCCAGCACTTTGGGAGGCTGAGGAGGGTGGATCACCTGAAGTCAGGAGTTTGAGACCAGCCTGGCCAACATGGTGAAACCCTGTCTCTACCAAAAATACAAAAATTAGCAGGGCGTGGGGGCATGTGAGCCTGTAGTCCCAGCTACTCGGGAGGCTGAGGCAGGAGAATTGCTTGAACCCAGGAGATGGAGGTTGCAGTGAGCCAGGATGGCGCCACTGCACTCCAGCCTGGGTGACAAGAGAAGAAAAAAAATTCAGGTGAGAGTCATGTGTACTTGACTGAATTGAAATCTGTTGACTGTGCTGCTGCTTTGCCCTGTGGGTGGGCCCAGCGCTTCTGCATGTGATGAGGCATTGAGACCTAGAGGGGACCTTTTCATCTGTCATCATGGTGGCTGCCATGTATTGAGGGCTTACTTTTTGCCAGGCTGGTGGCAAGCATTTCATGGCCAGTGGCTCCTGGAATCCACACCACAGTACTTTATGATACGTTCTGATCGTTATCCTGTTGGACATACGAAGAAACGTAGTCTCGGAGGGGTTCAGCAGCTCATTGAAGGCCATGTGGATAATGGAGGCGAGAGTTCAGGTGGATGCCCAGGTCTCCTCACTCCAGAGCCACGGCTTCTACCTCTTGCCTTGCCTGTGGTAGCCTTCCTCCCCTAGCCAGCATGCAGTTGGTATTGCAGAGCTGGGTGAAACTCTTTTTCCTCTTGTTTCTTTCTCAGCATGTAAAATACTACTCTACTTGAGTAGTAGGTTATTGGGGCACCTGGCATCAGCCTTCAGGAGTCGAGTAGATGTGGTAAATTCTACATCTCCCTTGCTCCCTGCATTCCTCCCTCTCCCCTTCCCTTTTTCCTTTCCTCTCCTTCCTCCCTCCTTACTTCTTTCTCTCTCCCTCTCAATCCTTATTGCTTTCTCCGACAACTGTTTTTAGGGGGCCTGCCATAGGCCAGGCCCCGGTGGATGCCATGATGCAGACCTGAGACATGGTCACTCCCCCTGGGGCTCCCAGCCTGGAGAGGAGGGAGTGGTGACTACACCACAGGACGTGTTTCCTAACACGGTGCTGAGGACATCCAGGTGCAGCTGGAGCACCGTGTGGAGCTCCTCACCCATTCTAGATCAAGGAAGGGTTCTTGGAGAAAGTGACATTTGATCAGAGGGGTGAAGGTTGAGTATGAGTTCTTCAGGTCAAAACAGGGAAGTGAGATGGCCAAAGCTCACTGAAGAATTCTAAAGAGCCTACATGTGCAAAAGCAGGGAGTATTGTTGAATTTACCAGTGGATCTTTGTCTAGGCAAGGGTTTGTTTTTTGTTTGGATAGTAAGCAGGCACAAAACCAGATAGTCCACCAAGACAAGCCTGAGGGAGTCCCAGCTCTGTGTGCTTTTGCATGTGTTTACAGTAATGAGCCCAGGCAAACGTGACAGGGTTCTAGGAGCAGGATCCGTTCTCATGAACTGTGGATTCAGATCTGTGGCTGTACATAGGGCCAGCTCAGAACCAAACCTGAGCATTCTCCCCTCAAAGGATGAAGACTCTCGGCTTCATAGATGTTCTGCTCTGTTCCAGCAAGGGTGGGATAGTTGATAACCTTGCAAACCAGCCTGTGGATCTTGACCTCCTCTTACTTTAGTCAGAAATCTTTCTAACATCTGTTATTCTAACAAACAGTGCCTTTGGTATTGATTAATATTGATTAATATCAAAGGCATTGATATTAATAACAGTATCAGTGATATTAATATCACTGCCTTTGATATTATCTTTTGATCAGAGGTAAAGACAGCTGAACTCTTAATGTATCTACCTTTAAGGGACATCTTTTTTACTTGGCTCTAGGTGTATCATAAACTTTGTAGTAGGCATCTGATAACGGCTTGGCTGTGTCCCCATCCAAATCTCATCTTGAATTGTAACTCCCACAAGTCCCACGTGTTGTGGGAGGATCCCGGTGGGAGGTAATAGAATCATGGGAGCGGGTCTTTCCCATGCTCTTCTCATGATGGTGAATAAGTCTCATGAGATCTGATGGCTTTAAAAACGGGAGTTTCCCTGCACAAGCTCTCTCTCTTTGATGTCTGCCATCCACGTAAGATATGATTTGCTCCTCCTTCTGCCACGATTGTGAGGCCTCTCCAGCCATGTGGAACTATAAGTCCATTAAACCTCTCTCTTTTGTAAGTTGCCCAGTCTTGGGTATGTCTTTATCAGCATTGTGAAAACGGACTAATACAGCATCCAGGTCAGCCCAGGTACAAGTTGTAAGGTAGAGGCAGCATGGAAAGTTAAAGGCCTTTCTGGCATCGCATGAAGATTTGAGGAGCTGATACAGGGATTTGACCAGATCTCAGCAAAGCCCAAACAAGTCTTGTTCTTCCTCATGTGTTAAAAAATGTATTGACTTTCTAGCATCCAGCCCACATTGACTTGGGCACCCTCAATGTAGTTAACTCCACAATAATACACTAGAGTTAATGAAGAGGCTCTCCTGCCTTTTAACTAACCCCAGTAAGACAGATGAAGCAATTGAGTTCTGTGTTTTACACTGGGAAACTAGCCAGCATCCAGCCCTCATCCTCCGGCATTCTAGCAAGGGGCAAATTCATACAAGGTACTAAACCCCTCGCATACACATGACTTCTCTGTTGTTCCACTCTTTCCTAATAATTAATCCTAGTGATGATTAATCTTTTCGCACTTACATTATCTGAAGAAAGGTCTTGTTCGACATTCTGGAGATCCGAAAAGTGCTCTATGTGTTTAATGTTAATAGGCAGCCACTGGAAAGGTGCAGAATAAATTGAATTAATATTGTCTGGGAGTTTGGGATGTCGTAACCAGCAGAGGCCCAAAAATGAAGTGGATGCTGGCAGAAAGCATGAATCACCTCCCTGCAACAGGAGAATGTTCTCATGATTTTTTAATGACCCCCTGAAAATGAATGTGCACTATTAAGGTAAACTGTTTAAAAATTAAGGCTTTTGTAATTCTGTGAGTTTAAAAGGAGGAGAGAGAGGGAAAGAGAATCTATAGACTGTATGGTTGATAGGAGGCAGCTTGTGGAGCTGAAGGGGTCTGCATGGAGCCCCAGGTTCTCTGTTTATTCTAGAAAGAGGGTTTGGGTTTCCAGGGGAGCTGAAGGGCGTGGACTGAGCCTTTTTTTTTTTTTTGGAGACAGAGTCTTGCTCTGTCACCCAGGCTAGAGTACACTGGTGCAATCTTGGCTCACTGCAACCTCTGCCTCCTGGGTTCAAGCAATTCTCCTGCCTCAGCCTCCCGAGTAGCCGGGATTACAGGTGTGTGTCATCATACCCAGCTAATTTTTTGTGTGTATTTTTAGTAGAGACGGGTTTCACTGTATTGGCTAGGCTGGTCTCGAACTCCCGACCTTAGATTATCTGCCCACCTTGGCCTCCCAAAGTGCTGGGATTACAGGCATGAGCCACCACGCCCCACTGAGCCTTCAGGTTTTGGTGGCATTTATGTAACACGTCTACTGGCTAGCTGATTCCATCTTCAGGCGGCAGGGTCTGGCTACCATCCCTAATCGAGACCGGATTTGAATCTATCTTTGAAAGGGAAATTTGGACTTGGCCAATGCTCAGATAAATTGGGATTATGGGCTGGGACTGTGGTGAAGTGTAGGATGAGGCTGGAGACTCCCTGTTGGGGCTTTTGTACAAGCCAGCATTGCTGTTGTCATGCAGTGCATCTGGGGGTCTGGCGGATTGGGGTGCTGCATTTCTGGGGACATAGCAGTAGCTCTTCCTTTCTCCCCATTGTACTTCCCTTGTCATCCCACAGAGCTGCATGTTCCGATCATGACCGTGTGGTTAGGAACAGCCCTGTTTAGCGCATTTCTCACCTTTTCCTTTTCCTCACTTCTTCTCTTGGACTCCTTCCCCCAACCCAAATGATCTGCACCCCAGTGACAACGTGGAGTGGCTCCGCGGCAGATGGATGATACACACTTGGGATGTTGCTCATGTTTTATGGTTAACTGCCTGGAATTCTTCAGAGTTCTTTTCATAGCAGTTGAAGGCTGAAAGGCACACAGAAATGACCAACTCAATTCTGTCAACATTTGCTGAGTGTTCTTTTTCTGTGTCAGGCCCTGGGAACTGGAGCTTATCTTACACAAATCTATGGGGGGAAAATAAGTTCTCTAGATTCTTGCTATTCAAAATGAGGTCTCTGAGGCCAGGTGCGGTGGCTCATGCCTGTAATCCCAGCACTTTGGCGGGCCAAGACAGGCAGATCACCTGAGATCAGGAGTTCAAGACCATCTTAGCCAACATGGCGAAACCCAGTCTCTACTATAAATACAAAAAGTAGCCAGGCATGGTGGCTCGTGCTTGTAATCCCAGCTACTCGGGAGGCTGAGGCAGGAGAATTGCTTAAACCCAGGTGGTGGAGGTTGCAGTGAGCTGAGATCCAGCCAGTGCACTCCAGCCTGGGCAACAGAGCGAGACTCTGTCTTTAAAAAAAAAAAAAAAAAAAAAAGGACCGAAGTGAGGTCTCTGGACCAGCAGTAGTGGACTCGTCACCTGGGAGCATGTTAGAGAGGCAGGATGTTGCTGGGCTGGCCCACGCCTGTAATCTCAGCACTTCCAGAGACTTAGGTAGGAGGATCACTTCAGCCCAGGAGTTCAAGACCAGACTGGGCAACACAGTTGAGACCCTGTCAGGAAAAGAAAAGCAGAATGTCAGACCTTACCGTCTCAGAGTCTGCACTTTAACAAGGCCCCCAGCCGAGCTGTAGACACATTAGTGTTAGAGGCACTGAAATGTTCTCGGTCTCTGTAGAGAGATGGACAGATATTGACACCATACTGCTATTCTCCCTTCCACACCCATGGCAGGCATCATTAATCAAACAGGATACTTTTCCCCAATGATCCCTGTCTAAACTTCCAGCACGTTCTCAGCACAGTGTTATAGATGGCCACTTCCAGTTGGTCCGAGTTGGCACTTGAGGTCAGGTTCAGCTGCTTTACCTTGCCTCCAGCACAGTCCATGACAGCAGCAGCATCCTGCTCTCTCTGCCTCTGCTCTGGTCACTCTTAGCCCTTTCTTTACAACACAGAGCTTTCTTTTAAAACTACAAATATGCTCAAGATATTTTCCTGCTTAAAACCCTTCAGTGACTTCCCGTTGCAATTAAAATGAAATCCAGATGCCTTAGCATGACTTGCAAAACCCTGCCTGACTTGGCCCTGCCCACCTTTTCAACCCTGTCTGGTGCGCAGCTCCCCAGCCTATGCTGTTCTCTGCCTGTATCACCTCATTTCAGTTCCTGGAACAAGCCGTGTTTTTCCCCCCTCAGGGCTGGGCTGACCAAAGTCACCGTCTCTTGAGTTTTCCCACTGTCCACGTGAAAAAGCTAGGGGCACAGAGACTTGATTTGCCTGAGGCCACATGGCGAGTCAAGAGCCAGAGGGACTTCATTGCAAAGCTGGTGATGGCGGGGCAGGCTGCCTCCCTGCAGTGACCACACGAGGGAGCCTCCACCAAGTCTTCTGACTCCTGCTGCTCTCCCTAAGTGAGTGTCTAGAATGCGCTTTTCTCCCCCACTCCCAAATGCCTTGCAGGGCTTGCTCGCCCTCATTCCTTCGCACAGACCTTGGACTTGCCACCTCCTCAGAGAGCCATTCCCTGGCCTTTCTGCCAGGATGTACCTTGCCCCCTTCAGCATTCCAGCTATGTTTTATGGAGCACTTGTCACAATTTGCAGTATGTCTTATTTATTCCTGCTTTGAACTTGTTTTCGGTTTCTCCACTAGTCTGTAAGCTCCCTGGTAGCAGGATTCCTGTTTGTGTTATTGGCCTCCATATCTAAAGCACCAGCATAGTACCTGGCACATAGTAGGTGTTCAGTAAATATGATTTGGATGTTTGCATGAATGAATAATGGAAATGGTCAGGCCAGTCC
Organism: Pan troglodytes; assembly: GCF_028858775.2. Taxonomy (NCBI): domain Eukaryota; kingdom Metazoa; phylum Chordata; class Mammalia; order Primates; family Hominidae; genus Pan; species Pan troglodytes. Next base: position 14,871,617 of record NC_072416.2, read on the forward strand.
TAGGATTTTAGGCCTGGTCTGGATCTAAATGAACATCTAACCAATTTCCATGTCGTGTATGCGGCAAAGCCAAGAAAAAGAGTGGTTTCATCTCCCTGATGTCAAATGGCCAGCTGGACCCAGCATGAGTTTTTGCCAACGTAGAGATACTTTTGTGACTTACGTCCAGTGGACCACATCAGATGGCCCCAAATAAACCTTCTTCCTACCATTTTTCATCTTTTACAATTCCCTTTGAAGAATGGTGGGGTTTTTTTTTTTTTTGACTGTCAACATGATGTTTAAAGAAAAATCAAGGAAGATAACTTCCTGCATTCTTCAAAGATCTACCGTCAAAGGGATTTACCTAACAATTGAAGTAGGGTAGAGGGTTGCTGTTCTTGGGGTAGTGCCTTCAGCCAAGTCAAAAGGGATGAACTGAGCTGACGCTACCTCTGCAGTCCGACCTGTACTGGTCAACTGTGCTTGGACCTAGATCACTCAGGTAGCTCAGCTCTGTCTCATACTGGTCTGGTTGGACTTACGAGATAATTCAGAGGAACTGCTTTCATTCTTTCTAGGACAGGGTTCAGCAAACTTTTTCTATAAAAGGCTGGATAGTAAATATTTTTGGCTTTGTTGTCCAGATGGGTCTCTGTCACAACTGCTCAGCTCTGCTGTTGTAGCAGCCGCAGACATTGTGTAGATGAGTGGGCTTGGCTGTATGCCAATAAAACTTTATTTACAAGACTTGCATCAGCCCAGATTTAGCCTCAGGGCCATAGTTTGTTCTCTTCTGTTCTAGGAGTGTTTAAACGAAAACAAAGAAAATGTAAAAGACAGCTTTCATTAGTTGTCAAAGTTTGCCTGCAAACTCTTGAAAGCTTCTGAAGCTGGTCCTTGGACTCAGGAGCTTGTTCTTAAACTTGAGAAACATCGTTGTCTGACTTCCTGTTTGAGCAAAGAGTCAAGCCATGATTTATCAGTTGCAATAAATAGCTTGTATTTTTCCAAATAGACAATCACGTTGTCTTCATTAGCAACCCATCTGCTGGACCTGCAGTAGTACTGAGGAAAGATGCCTTGGTAAACACAGTAGCAGGATTGCAAAGTGCAAACGAACCCTCTTGCTTTGGTGACAGCTTGTTTGTGGAAACTGGACCATTCTGCAAATGAGTTCATCAATCTTGCCTAAATACTGGAAGGGCCTGTTCAACATTAGGGGAAATGCCAATGTATTTTGAGACAGATCAAACAAAGCTGCAAGTGGACAAATTTTAGCATTTGTTTTTTAACGAATGAGCAGATGGTAGGCCTTGAATGCCCCAAATGCTTATCTTTGAGTTAGGTTGGGGGGAAAATAGGGAAACCAAATCCAAAGTGAATACGTTAATACTGTGCCATCACCTAGAAACTATTTGGGCTGCACGTTGGAGTTGCAGTTGTGACTCTTAAGAATAAAAATGTTTCTCCCTTGTAATAAGTCATATGTATGTATGTATGTATGTATATATGTATATATGTATGTACTTACTGAGATGGAGTCTCTCTCTGTCACCCAGGCTGGAGTGCAGTGCCATGATCTCGGCTCACTGCAACTTACGCCTCTTGGGTTCAAGCGATTCTCCTGCCTCAGCCTCCCGAGTAGCTGGGACTATCTGTAGGCATGTACCACCACACCCGGCTAATTTTAATATTTTTTTATTACAGATGGGATTTCACCATGTTGGCCAGGCTGGTCCCGAACTCCTGACCTAAGGTGATCCTCACACCTCGGCCTCCCAAAGTGCTGGAATTACAGACGTTAGCCAATGTGCCCTACCGGTAATAAGTCATTTAAACATTAAACTGTCTGATTAGGAAACAGAGGCACAGGTTGATTAAATAGGATGTAAAGGTCCCTGGATTGGGTTCTAAAACTTAGTCCCTTTCCACCATACCATCCAGCTCATTAAGGAAAATGAGGAAAACAGAACTTCGTTTAAAGTATTTTCCCTCTCTGTAGACACTTTCTTAAAAACATAATTGAACTCCTGCTGTGCATACAATTTTGTTTGTTGCTTTTTTCCCCACTTAATCGTCTATCACAAAGCCTTTTCTATCATTATGTTGACTGCATTGCTCTAATTTGTAACAACTGTGTGATATTCCAGCTAGTGGATAGACCAGAGTTTTAGTCAATTTCCAATTGTTGGGCCTTTTTAAAAAAAAAAACAAAAAACAAAAAACAAAAACAAAACTTTTACTATACTGTAAAATGCTGCAGGGAATGCCTTTTGTGTACAGAATTTCCCCATGTTTCTAGTTATTTCAGAGGATGTGGTCTCATAGGCAGAATTGTTGAATGAAGTGCTAAGGTTTTTCTGACTCCTGTTTCGGGTTTCCATATTGCTCCCCAGGATTGTGGCCATTTTAAAGTGTCACCAGCAAACAGGCCCTCTTGGCCACTCTCACCAGCATTCATAACTGTTGCCATTGGAACTCCAGTAGGCAAAAACCTAGCTCCTTATATTTGTAATTCATGAGTCACTGTGGAGATGGAATACTTCCTTTTTTCTGTGTTTATGAATTGAATTTCTTTTTGGTGAATAATCAGCTCATTTCCTTGGCCTGTGTGTTTCAAGGGTTTTTCCTCTGGGTTATGTGAGGACTTGGTATCAATAAAGATGCTGGCCCTTTGTTTTAATGGATTCGTAAGTTCTCATGTCTGGGAATTGTCATGAATTGTCCTGCCCTTCTGGTTGTGTGCCCCAGTTTAGGTTTTTAGCAGTTGTTGTGATTTAGGCACTTGGACAGCCCATATTTTGAGGATGAAACCTTCAAGTCTGTTTGAGGATACTTTAAAGGGCTTATGGCCATGAAGGGGGAAGATGCATTTGTAAGCCATGTTAGTAGATGTGGTTTAAATGCTTGAATTGGCTGGGAAGGTGGCTCACACCTGTAATCTTTGAACTTTGGGAGGCCGAGGTGGGCAAATCACTTGAGTCCAGGAGTTCCAGACCAGCCTGACCAACGTGGTGAAACCCCGTCTCTACTAAAAATACAAAAATTAGCTGGACATGGTGGCGTGCGCCTGTAATCCTTCGGAGACTGAGGCACAAGAATCACTTGAACCCAGGAGGGTGGAGGTTGCAGTGAGCCAAGATCGTGCCACTGCACTCCAGGCTGGGCCACATGGTGAGACTCGGCCAGAAACAAACAAATAAATGCTTGAATCGTGGCTTTTGTTTGCTTTGGTAAACAAAGGAAGAGTTTTGGTTTTTAATCTTCCAGTGGGCTTCACGGTGGAGTAGTGGAAACGTTGGGGAATCTGGCTATTCATGAGAGTGTGATTCTCCCCAAAGCCAACAAGGACCCTTTTCCTTTTCTTTTTGAGACAGAGTCTCACTCTGTCTCCCAGGATGGCTGCAGCCTAGAGGGTGACTGTGGGCAGAAGATGTCCCCTGAGAGGGCTGGAAAGGAGATGACACACAGAAGTCTGCACACATTGGTCCTTCAAAGTATCCTATGGAGACACCTCTGTACTCACTATCAGCCTCAATGCTGAGTTCACAGCCCACCCAGCATGGGCTTGGAGGGGCATGGAGGCTGGTTGGGGGAGGTGGTCCACCCGGAACTTGTCCTCCCAAGCCCCAGCCTGGCAAGTTGTAGTCTTGGGAGACTGAAACCCTGACCCTCACATTCAAGTCACCACAGTTCTGGATGAGAGATGGAAGAGCAGCTTGATTTGCTGGAAATGCCTTCCTCTTTGTCTTCATCTTCTTTGTCTTCCTCCTCCTCCTCCTCCCCCTCCCCCTATTCTTCCTCCTCCTCCTTCCTCCCTCCTCCCTGCAAAAACATGTAGTCAGTCCAGGTACCCATCAATGGTAGACTGGATAAAGAAAATGTGGTACATATACACTATGGGATACTATACAGCCATAAAAAGAATGAAATCTTGCCCTTCGCAGCAGTATGAATGCAGCTGGAGGCTGTTATCCTAAGCAAATTAGTGCCCCAACAGAAAACCAGATATTGCATGTTCTGACTTACAAGTGGGAGCTAAACAGTGGGTACTCCTGGACAGGAAGATGCTAACAATAGACACTGGGGGCTACGAGAAGGGGAGGAAGGGAGGAGCAAGGGTTGAAAAACTACCAGTTGGATACTATGCTTACTTGCCTGGGTGATGGGATCATTTTTACCCCAAACCTTGGCATTATGCAATATACCCATGTAACAAACCTTCACTTGTACCCCCGAATCTGAAATGAAAGGTGAAAAAAACCACACAAACAACTTTATTGAGATATAATTCACATGCCATACAATTCATCTATTTAGTGTATGATTTAATGATTTTTAGTATATTCATAGAGTTGTGCATTCACAACATTTTAGAACATTTTCACTCCCTCACAAAGAAGCCCATTTTCCTGAGCAGTCACTCCCCACCCCGGGGCCTGGCAAGCACCATTCTCCTTCCTGTCTCTGTGGATGTGCCTGTTCTGGACACTTCATATCAGTGGAATGATACAGTGTATGGCGGTTTGTGATAGGTTTCCGTCATTTAGCATAAGGTTTTGAAGGTTTATCTACATTGTAGCATGTATCAGGATGGCATTCTCTTTTATGGCTAAAACAGATTTTACTATAAGGATATGCCATATTTTGTTTACCCTTTCGTTAGTCGATGGACATTTGGGTTTCACTTTTTGGCTGTGATAAATAATGTCGCAATGAACATTCATGTACAAGTTGTGTGGACGTGTTTTTCATTTCTCTCGGGTATAACCTAGGAGTGGGATTGCTGGGTCAAAGCGGCTGTACCTTCCCACCAGCAGTGAATGAAGGTTCCAGTTATTCTACCATATCCTCACCAAACACTTGTTATTGTCTGTCTTTTTTTTATTGTAGCCATCGAGTGGATGTGAAGTGGCACCTTCACGTTTGCAAATCAGTGGTTTCAATTTGCATTTCCCTGATGGTTGATGGTGTTGAGTATCTTTTCATTCTACAAATGGCTTACTGGCCATTTGTAGATCTTCAAAAGGTGTCTTTTCAAATCTTCTGTCCGTTGCTTAATTTGTTTAGTTGTCTTTTTTATTGTTGAGTTGTATGAGTTGTTTGTGTATTGTGGATACTAGACCCGTATCAGAGATACGTGATTTGCATACCTTTTCTACCATTCTGCAAGTTTCTTTTCATTTTCTCGATGGTGTCCTTGAGGCATACATGTTTTTAATTCTGATGAAGTTGAATTCATCTATTTTTTCTTTTGTCATGTACTTTTGGCATCATATCTAAGTTTGTCTTTAAACCAGTGTTTCTGTAAATTTTATGCTTCAAAATGATTTGATGTTAGAGCTGAGATGCTGTCGGCTTCAGCCCAGAGGTTTTGGGGGTTGTTGGTTGGAGAGTTGTTCATTCCCTCTCTGGACTTAGCACTGCACGGTGTGTTTCCCCACCTGAAATTACTTAGGGCTATGTCTGTCTGCCTACTGGCATCATAGGCACTCAGAAAATACCCGCTGAATGGATGGATGATGGGATGATGACTTCCTGTTTGGGTCTCAGCTCCCTACCTTACACGTGGCTCTCATTCTTTGCCTTTATGTTTCTCTCTCCTTTTCACCCCATCCTTCTCTTCTCTGAGTGTGTGTATGTCTACTTTTCTCCCTCATTCCTTCCTTCCTCCTTTCCCTGTCTCTCTCTGTCTTTGGCTTGGTCTCTTTCTCTTGGAATCTGTCTCTGTCCTGCCCTCATTCTGTCCCTCTGTGTCTTTTTTTCATTTTTCTTTAACTTTTTCTTCTAAGCTGTTGACCTTATCAGATGAACTTTGCAGTCAGTTGGAAACAGGCTCACTTGCTCACTCTTTCTTTCCTTTCTCTCTCTGTCCCTGGTGTTCAGTAAGTTTAGAGAAGAAATGCACAAACTATATTGAGTTCCCCTTCACCAACGTGCCCCAGAGTTGGCAGAAGTCAGAGACCAGCTGGCACCAGGCATCCCGCAGTGCTCGTGTTTTCAGCTTGCTGTGTGTGAGGCTGTCCCCCGGGCCTGCGGTACTTAATTTGAAATTTGGTTAGGAAGCTGCAATGATCCATTTTCACATTTGGAGGTACATTTTTGGCATGTCAGATGGGAGCAGTACAGACAGATTTTTTTTTGTGTGCACTACTGCTTGAGTTTGTCAGTTTTATTATGGAAATCACTATTTCTGCCTTTCCATTTTCCCAAGTTACTTTCCTATATTGATATATTTTCACCTGCCTAACATTGGCATATTTTTCAGGGTTCTTGCTTTACGATTCAGTAGCAAGACTCAAAATAACACAGAGGAAAGAAATGAAAAAACCTCTGGGTAAAAAAAAGACTTGCATCCACATTTTTTTTATTGAAAGGAAACTTCATCAGTGTTTTGAACAGAAAACTTAAACACAATAAAGGTGGATGAAAACATGGGTTGTAAATTGTGTGTGTGTGTGTGTGTATGTGTATGTGTGTGTGCTTGGAGTGTAGATTCTGACATAAAAATCACAGTTCTTTTGGCAGTGTATAGAAACCTTAGGAAACTGAATGGTAACAGGTAAAGATTCAGAAATGAATAGCAACTTAGGGATTACTGGAAAAGTACAATTTTCTGTTTCTGTAGGACTTCTTTCTGCTAGGGTAGGGGACGGAATAAATGTTATTTAAAACTCTCTGTTTCCTTCCTGTCCTCTCTGTCTCATATATGCTGCTCCTGGTTGCATAGATAGCCCAGAACTGCTTTACGTACTTATTTCCCAATACTATGGGTTTTGATTTTATATCTGTTTTCCCACATCAATCTGACATAAATCTCATCAAATACCCATCCACTGTTGCCCCAACAGTTAATACATCATCTGGTTGAACCAAAAGATCAAACTGGAGAAGGGAATGCGGTCACTGTTAGTCTTCTAGTGTCTATTTTCAAAGCCTTCATTTGAAGACACATGGGGAGTCTGAGGAGGGCATGGGGCAGGGGAGAAGCCAGTGGTCTTGACCCTTCTGTTGAGGGTGACCTCTTTTTGTACTTTCATTTCTCGCTATTCTTCTTCTTGTACTTTATACCACAGCAATGCTGAACTACTTGGGATTAAGCAAGGCTATTATTTACTGCAATGGTTGGTGCCTAGAAGCCCTTTTCCCACTACGTCTTCTCTGTTGCATGACTTTCCACATCCCCGAAGACTTAGTTCGAGGTGTCACCTACTCTGGAAAGACTCTGTGGGTCCATTGAATGCTGTTCTTCCTCCTGTCATGCTGACTGCTGTCACTACCGCCATCTGTCCCACTGTGTTGGAAAACCAGCCACGGGCTACCATTGATTGAAGACTCCCTATGTGCCAGGTACCACAGTGAACACTTTGAGATGCTGGCATTCCTCTTTCGCATCTCCCTTGGCCCTGTGCTGACATTAGTCTGAGCACTCGTCACATGCTTCGGTGATCCAGCATTTGGTCATCCGTCCTCCCCTAGTGGATTCTGAGTTGCTTGGAGGAAATGCTTTGTACCTTCTTCCTGCCTTGGGAACTGTGCTTGACACGTGGTGAAGGTCAGCAAGTCGGTGCTGCATGAATGCATGGAGAAAGCCAGGTGGGGAGTAAAGGCACTGGGCAGCACGAGGGCTTTCCTGGAACTTGAAGGTTGGTGCAGGCTTGGACCTCCGGCTGGCTGGGTCATTCTTATAGAATATCTTGGGAAACTGACTCTCAGTCTCACAATAACTTCTCAGGAATGTGTTGGCTGTTTGCAGCAGTTGTACCTGGGGGCAGGCAGATGCCGTGCCCCAGTCTCCAGAGTAGGCAGGTGGGAGGTAGGACAGGAGGGTGGGAAGCTCTGTCCACCCCCGACTCCTCACCCCCACCAGCATAAAACAGAAAAAGGGAGTTTCTGAAGCCCAGCGGTGTTTCCTCTCATGCACAGCGAGAATCACAAAGTGTGTCCACTGAAGGGCCTTTGGGGAGGTGGGGAGCTGTGCCTCTGTCTGGGAGTGGGCAGTTTCGCCTGCTTTATGCGCTTATCTCTAAGCCTCCCAGATTTTGCAATTGAGGACATTTCACGTTTTTCGTGTCTCTCTGACCATCATGTTGCTGTTCTGTTGTGACAGCCATGCCCCTGGATAGGATTTAGATGGGGCCTGGCCGGGTGCAGTGGCTCACGCCTGTAATCCCAGCACTTTGGGAGGCTGAGGTGGGTGGATCACCTGAGGTCAGGAGTTTGAGACCAGACCGGGCAACATGGTGAAACCCCCGTCTCTACTAAAAATACAAAAATTAGTGGGAAGTGGTGGCAGGTGCCTGTAATCCCAGCACTTTGGGAGGCTGAGGTGGGTGGATCACCTGAGGTCAGGAGTTTGAGACCAGACTGGGCAACTTGGTGAAACCCCCGTCTCTACTAAAAATACAAAAATTAGTGGGAAGTGGTGGCAGGTGCCTGTAATCCCAGCTACTTGGGTGGCTGAGGCAGGAGAATCACTTGAACCCGGGAGATGGAGGTTGCAGTGAGCTGAGATCATGCCACTGCACTCCAGCCTGGGCAACAAGCGTGAAAACTCCTTTTCTAAATAAATAAATAAATAAATAAATAAATAAATAAATAAATAAATAAATAAAAGATGGGGCCTGAGGTGGGGTCAGATTTCATGATACAGCGGCCACAGAAGCAACGACGCTGGCAGGCTTTTGTGACATGCATAGCAGCTGAGGAGAAAGTAACTGGGTGTGGGGGTTGAGGTTGGATAAGGGTGAGACCTACAAGCCAGAGAAGGGAGATGAACCTCGGTGGAGGGGCAGTGGGCAGGCCAGTGGCCTTTAGACCTTTTAAAAATCATTGTGGTAAAACATATGAAACCTAAGATTTACATAAGATTTATAACTGTAACAGTTGTAAAAAAAAAAATACTCAGAACCTTATTTGTGAAAGGGAGGAAATTAAGGGGTAAGAAGGCCTTGGCCTCTCCATTCCATGGCAGCCTTTTGGATGGGCACTTTTTTTTTGTTTTGAGACGGAGTCTCGCTCTATCACGTAGGCTGGAGTGTACTCTGGGAGGATCGCTTGACCACCCAGGCATGATCTTGGCTCACTGCAGCCTCCGCCCCCCGAGTTCAAGCGATTCTCCCGCATCAGCCTCCCGAGTAGCTGGGATTATAGCCACGCGCCACCATGCCGGCTAATTTTTGTATTATTGTAGAGATGGGGTTTTACCATGTTGGCCAGGCTGGTCTCAAACTCCTGACCTCAAGTGATCCGCCCGCCTTGGCCTCCCAGAATGCTGGGATTACAGGCTTGAGCCACCGCGTCCGGCCTTGAATAGGTACTTGTGAGGAACGTCAGTGGGGACCGCAAACCGCTGCATTGCAAACTATGCCAATAATAGTGTTACTGGTTCTTTGGGTTTGGAATTGCTTGGCTGCTGGTAACAAAGATATGGCCCTGGTGGCTTAAATGAACAACGTATCTTTCCTAGAAGGTCACACTTAGGCAGTGCAGAGCTGTTGAGTGTCTCTGCCACAGTCTAGTGTCCTGGTCCACTTTATCTTTCTGCTGTACCATCCTTAGCTGTGGCTCTTATCCTCAGGTTGGTCTAAGATGCCTGTTGAAGCTCTAGCCAGCATGTCTGTGTTGTAGGTAGCAAACAGGAGAAAACAGGAAGGCCAAAAGGACTCTCCCCCGCTAACTGTCCTTCCTTTAAGGAGCTTTCTCAGGAGTCTCATCTCACAACTTGAGTTTACATCTCACTGGCCAGAACTTAGTCGGTGGCACCACTTTGATGGAAGGGGCGTGTGAAGTGTAGTCTGTTAGCTTGGCACATGGCCTTTCTGAATAAAATAGGGCTTCTGTGATGAAGGAAGAAGGAGGGAATGGATGCCAGGCAATCTGTCCTGGTTGTAGAGGTAGTGCTGGAGGTAGCTGATGTTCATTGCGTTCATCGTTCGTTGCCAGGAAGTGCATTCTCTACCTGACATGTATTAGAGATGGTGTGTAGTGACCAGCTGGAGCCCACGTCTCTAGCACCAGTGAGGATTTGGCTGATGAGCAGAGTTTTTCAGTGGTCAGCACCCTTTGCTGGGTCGTATGTAGCTTACTGGACCGTGAACTCCTTGAGGACAGGAGTAATTGCTTTTGTCTCCCAAAGCACCTGGCTCAGTACCAAGGAAATGTCACCAAATGTTGGCTTATTTAAACCAAAGCTATTTCTATTGAAAAATACAATTAAAAAATATTTTTTGGCAGGGCATGGTTGCTCACTCCTGTAATCCCAGCGCTTTGGGAGTCCAAAGCTGGAGAATCACTTGAGGCAAGGAGTGAGACCCTGTTTCTACAAAAAAAAAAAAAAAAAAAAAAAAAAAAATTAGTCCTGTGTGGTGATGTGCACAATGTGGCCCCAGCTACTCGGGAGGCTGAGGCAGGAGGATTGCTTGAACCCAGGAGATCAGAGCTACAGTGAGCTGGTGTCATGCCACTGCACTCCAGCCTGAGCAATAGACTGACACCCTGTCTCAAAAAAAAAATCCTGATTATAAAGAAATGTAAGTCTATTAGAATTTTTTAAAGTAGCACCAGGACAGAAAAAGAAAAATCACTTGTAATCTCATCACCCAAAATAGCCACTATTGAAGAGATTTGAAGTACCTCTTCCCAGTCTTTTTTATTTGTATTTAGAGTGTCTGTGTAAAACACATTTAGATCATTCTAGGTAAATCATTTTGCATTCTCTCGTTTCACTTGGTATCATATCACGAGCAGTTTTATGTCTTTAAATATTTTCTCTGAACGGCCTTAACGGCCGCATGATGTCTCTGTTAACTTCCCACGGCTAGGCACTGAAGTTATTTGTTGTTATTACTGCCATGGTGATCTTTATACCCACATTTTAGTGTAGGATTCTGATTATTTCTCTAGGGTCAGCTCCTGTGAAGAGAATTGCTGGGCCCTTTAAGATTCTTGGCAAAGATTGTCAACATGCTTCCCAGAAAAACGTGTATTGACGCCAGCTGTGTATGAGTATGCCTGTCAGGCCTCACCCTCCTTGGTACGGGGTGTTGTCATTTTAGTTGCTAATTTGATTGCAAGTTTTATTTTGTATTTCTACTGTGTTTCAATTTTTCCAAGACTATTGACCATTTGTTGTTTTGTTTGCAGTCAGTTTTTTACTATTGAGTCTATAACGATCTTGATTTTTTTTCTGTCGGTTTTTGTTTCTTTTAGATGTTTTTTGATGCGGCTGTGCTTCTTATAAAATAGCATTTCTTAGTCATTCCTTTTTTTTTTTTTTTTTTTTTTTGTGAGACGGAGTCTCGCTCTGTCACCCAGGCTGGAGTGCAGCGGCATGATCTCAGCTTACTGCAACCTCTGCCTCCTCCCAGGTTCAGGTGATCCTCCCGCTTCAGCCTTCCAAGTAGCTGGGATTACAAGTGTGTGTGTGTGCCACCATACTGGACTAATATTTGTATTTCTAGTGGAGACGGTCTTTCACCATGTTGGCCAGGCTGGTCTCCATCTGCTGACCTCAAGTGATCCACCCACCTTGGCCTGTCAAAGTGCTGGGATTACAGGCGTTACCCACCGCGCCTTGCCATCTTTGTCATTCTTGTGGTAAATCTTTTTCTTTTACTTTTTCTGCATAATTATTTTGACCCATAGTGGTTTTTAATTTTTACCTGATCAAATCCGGTGACTTTTTTTGTGTGGAATTTCTTCCATTTGTAGTATGCGTGTTGTGGGAACAAGTTTCTGCTTGCTTTTCTTGAAAAAATTAGCTATTTGTATTTGCTCATTTTCTAGATAAGCTTTAAACCTCGATTCCAGTAGAAAAATAATTAACCGGGATTCCAATTATAATTTTTTAAGCTGCCTAGGTTGCTTTTAAGAGGAGTAATGAGTACTGAGTAAAATTCTTGTCTGGCATTGGCCTGGTAGTCTCTTAGAATTCATTGTTGTGAACAAAAAAAGAAAACTGGCTTAAAATTGAAGCAAGAAGCCCTGAAAATCACTGTTTTACGTTAAAACGGGGTTTATTGATTGAATTAACAAAAGTTTTGTCTTGATCAGACAATGGCATGATCAAGGACTTGGTGTTACCTGGACCTAGTCTGTCTCTGTGTCGGTCTGTCTGTATTTCTCTCCCTGGTCTATCTTTTTTTTTTTTTTTTGGAGATGGAGTCTCTCTCTGTTGCCCAGGCCGGAGTGCAGTGGCATGATCTTAGCTCACTGCAACCTCCACCTCCTGGGTTCAAGTGATCTTCCTGCCTGTCAGTCTCCTGGGTAGCGGGGATTACAGGCACCTGCCACCACACCTGGCTAATTTTTGTATTGTTAGTAGAGATGGGGTTTCACCATGTTGGCCAGGCTAGTCTCAAACTCCTGACCTCAAGTGATCTGCCTGCCTTGGCCTCCCAAAGTGCTGGGATTACAGGCATGAGCCACCAGGCCCAGCCTCCCTGGCCTATCTTTGTTTCCCCATCTCTTTCTCTCAACACTAGTTTCATCCATGATGGGTCCATCATCAGACTGTTTTCTCTCTCCTTATGGCTAGAGGATGATTGCAGCAGTTCCAGAACTTTCTAGTTCATGATCAGTGTGGAAAGGGGGCTCCTGCCTCTGTGCCAGGAGGCTGTGCTCAGGTTCCTGGGGTTGCGCCGACTCCAGCATGCTCATCTAAGAACCCATAGCTGGCCAAGGAGGTTGCCCAGCTCTGAGTGGCCAGGCCCAAGTCACATGCCACTCCTGAAGCTGGGCTGGAGTCAGGCCTGGGGTAGAGTCAGTGGAGTGTGAGAGCTGGGGAGAATTGGCTTCCCCAGCCAAAAATGGGTGCTCTTTCCCAGAAGTTGGGTGTATGGGGGTTTAGGTTTCTGATATACAGTAAATGTTAATAATAATTGCTTGTGAGTGGTGGACTACAGCCTTGAACCCAACTTGTTTGACTTCTTGGGAGGAGAAGGAAGCTACCAGTGCCCTGATTTTATTTATTTATTTATTTATTTATTTATTTATTTATTTATTTATTTATAGTGGCATTAGATTCTCATAAGAGAATCTAATTATATATAATAATATATATATATATTTTTTAACAGGAGTTACATTCAATCCTCATCTTGAATCCTGTGAGTCTTGATGTTCATAGTCCACTTGTCTTTTATCTGGAAAGTGGCCATCTCTGTCTGTGAGTGGTCGGAGAATTAGTCAGCTAAGTTTCCTAGAGAAGAGCATCCCTCCCAGGGGTTCAGCTGTGTCTGATTTGGCCGGCTCTTTTCTTCTTCTTTTCTTCTTCTTTTCTTCTTCTCTTCTTCTTCTCTTCTTCTTCTCTTCTTCTTCTCTTCTTCTTCTCTTCTTCTTCTCTTCTTCCTCTCTTCTTCCTCTCTTCTTCTCTTCTTCTTTTCTTCTTGTCTTCTCTTACCTTTTTTTTTTGAGGCAGGGTCTCACTGTGTCACCCAGGCTGGAGTACAATGACGCGATCACAGCTCACTGTAGCCTCAACCTACCAGGCTCCAGCAATCCTCCCACCTCAGCCCCACCCCGAGTAGCTGGGACTGCAGGTGCCCACCACCACGCCTTGCTGGGTTTTTTTTTGTATTTTTGGTAGTGACAGGGTTTTGCCACATTGCCCAGGCTGGACTCAAGCAGTGCTTCCACCTCAGCCTCCCAAAGTGCTAGGATTGCAGGTGTGGGCCACCATACCCAACCATTCCCCACCCCCAAAACCCTACCGCATCTCTCAGTTCAGCAGGAGCCTCATATTTGGAGAGGCCCCTGGCTGTGGAGGCTCCTGGGGAATGGCAGTTCACATGTCCGTCTTTCACGTGTCCTGGCCCGTGGGCTGGAATAATGGGACTGTGGGTGGCACACAGCAGAGACACTATTTGTCTTCTCGCTCTTTCTGTATCTTTCAGTGCAGGCCTGGCATCTCTTGGGCACACACCGATTCGTGCATGCGGTTGACAGTGAATAAGCTAAATGTGCATTTGATGCCACTCTAGGGCGTATGCCAGATACTGGGTTAGGCTTCATGTGCTCCAGGTGACCAAAGTCTGACCCCCTAGCCTGGACAGGTTTCCTGTCTGGCCCTCGCTGATCTCTGAACCTGTGCCACTTTTGTTCTGCCGCCCTGCCATTCCTCTCTTACACACCTGATGTCTCCTGCAGTTGGTAAGTGATGTCTCTATGATGAATTTATTAATAGTTTAATAAGAACACATTAGGCTCAGGGACTCAGTACCATGTGAGATTGTTAGCTAACTTTTACTAGATCCTGCTGGTTATTCTTGATCTGTTAGGACAGCAGTCTCCAACCTTTTGGGCAACAGGGACCTGTTTCATGGAAGACAATTTTTTCATGGACCAGTCTGATACCCTATTTTGGCCCAGACATCTTGGGGCGTGTAATTGGGTTGAATAGTTGTATGATTGGGCTTCAGGTCCATCCATTTAGAAGACATCAGAGGCTGGATTGCAGGCCCGGTTCTACCCTCATGGGGGCCTGGTGGGCTCATTCACCCTCTCAGAGCACCAGGTGGCTTCTCTGCTCAGACAGAAGCACCTCCTGGTGCACCTTCATCAGAGACTCATGTGGATTAAGTAGGGTAATAACTGTTAAAACTTTGTATCTTTGCATAAGTCCATTCAGCATGTCTGGAACCATTGTCAAATGTCATGGAGTCCTTTGTGGCTCTGGTAGAGGTTAGGTTCTCACCAATAAAATTACTCTACTGGTGGTGGGGGTGGTGGTTTCAAGATAAAACTGTTCCACCTCAGATCATCAGGCATTAGATTTTCACAAGGAGTGCTCAGCCTAGATCCCATGGGTGCGCAGCTCACAATACGGTTCATGCACCTCTGAGATTCTAATGCCACCTCTGATCTGACAGGAGGTGGAGCTCAGGCGGTGATGCTCACTCACCCGCCACTCAACTCCTGCTGTGTGGCCTGGTTCCTAACAGGCCACAACCATTACAGGTCTGTGGCCTTGGGGGTTGGAGACCCCTGCCTTAGGGTGCCAAAGTGGAGTCTAGAATTCTAAGAGTGGAAGAAAGGACTGTTTTTTCCTTGATAAAATCATACAAGCCAGGCACGATGGTTCACATCTGTAATCCCAGCACTTTGGGAAGCTGAGATGGGAAGATCACTTGCAGTCAGGAGTTTGAGACCAGCCTGGCCAACATGGAGTAACACTGTCTCTACTAAAAATACAAAAATTAGCTGGGCATGGTGGTGCATGCCTGTAATCCCAGCTGCTCTGGAGGCTGTGGCAGGAGAATTGCTTGAAACCTGGGAGGCAGCGGTTGCAGTGAGCCGAGATCATGCCACTGCACTCCAGCCTAGGTGACAGAGACTCCATCTCAAAAAAAAAAATCATCCAAATCACCTGTGCAGAATGGAGGGTTTCTTGTGTGCTTCCTGGAAGCAAAATTATCTTTTCAGTACTGATCAGAGCCCTGGTATCTAAATGAAGGATGGTTTGCCACTGTTTGAGAAACACTTCAGCATATTTAAGCTGGAGGGAGTGGTGTGGATGCTTAAGAAGAAGATCCCTGGTTAATGCTCAAACACAGATGTGCGTTGCTGGCAGAGTCACATTTCTCACCATTTGTTACTGTTACTTAATTTGAATTGACAGTTTTGTGTTCTCAAAAGAACAGTCATGTTTCTCCTTTCAGATTTGTTGTGGCAATGTATTAGCAGATCTAATTATAATATTTGTTCAATGAAGCCTCAGGTAGGAGCCACCTAAGTGGTGGTAGCATCGCTTTAAAAATAAGTCTGAAAGGGCATAGTTTTCTTACAGTGATAGAAAACATTGATTCCCCGCCCCCCCAACAAAAATTACTTCTAAATGGTATATTTAAATTGAACAATGGGAAGATTTTTGTTGTTGGATTCCTTAAGTAGTGGTTGAGAGCATATGCTCTGAAATTGGTCATTCTTACAGCGGAATCCTGGCATTGCTCCCTATGAGCTGTGTGACCTCAGCTGAGTTATTTAACATCCCCCAGTCTCAGTATTTTCATCTGTTAAATGGTGTAATGAGAAGCTCCCTCGCAAGGTTGTTGAGGTGTTACGTACATGATCCATATATTTAACATGCGGTGACAGGGTATGTAAAGCCCTCAGTAACTGTGACTGCTACTTTCATTACTTTGTTTGAATTCATGTCATCTGCTTGCGTTTTGAATCATAGTGACAACTGCCTAGATTTTTTTTTTTGGTAATGTAGGAGATGCTGACTTCTTCTAGTTATATTTATGGGGCAGAAGTCTGTTAAACATCTTTAAAATTAGAGTGATTGTAGTTTATTTATTTATTTTTTCCTTTTTGACCAAACAAAAACCCGTCGTTGTCATTTAGCCTCCCTTGCTACCACTCCTCCTCCTGGTTTATAGAACTAGTCACAGGCCTTGGTCAGTGAATTCTGAAACAAGGATTTTTCCTGCAGGAGTGGCATCTGTTTCCTTGGCTGGAAACACACTTGTGTTGGCAGCTCTGGGGCAGGCAGCTTTGTGGTTGATGGTGAGGGTAGGGAGAGATGAAGTGCTTGAGACACAGAGTTTCTGCTGCAGGAACTGGGTTGTTTGGAAGGCACTGGGGCTGCACGTTACGTGTTTGGACCTATCAGTCATTTGACTGTGGGATAGTAACTTCCTTAAGCCCCAGAATGATCGTCTGTGAAATAGGGATATTAACAATGCTTAATGAGTAGGTTTTTGAACAGAGTGGATAAGTCAACAAAAGGTTAACATCCTACCTGGTGTGTGGGAAGCACTCCATAAACAGCAGCTGCTGTGTTTCTATCTCTGTTATTACTTCCCACATAAAGCACAGGTGATGACCAAGAGGGCGTCAACCTATGTCAACTTTGTTATCCTTCCGTTGGAGTCTGTAATTGAGGCTGATGTATATTAACATGGAAATAAGGTCTCAGGAAGCAAGAGGGTGCAGCTGACAGGCAGCGCTGCAGGCAGACAGCTCATAATTTTCTCCTCCTTTCTGGGTGGGTCACAGCTGGGACTAGTCTCTGGATTAAAAACAGTGCTAATGCCCTCAATGTCTGCATGAAAAAAAGAAACATTGGCCAGGCATGGTGGCTCACGCTTGTAATCCCAGCACTTTGGGAGGCTGGGGCAGGCAGATCACTTCAGGTCAGGAGTTTGAGACCATGCTGGCCAATGTGGTGAAAGCCCATCTCTCTTAAAAATACTAAAATTAGCTGGGTGTAGTGGCACGCTCCTGTAATCCCAGCTACTCAGGAGGCTGAGGCAGGAGAATTGCTTGGACCTGGGAGGCGAAGTTGTAGTGAGCCGAGATCGTGCCACTGGGTGACAGAGCGAGACTCTGTCTCCATAAAAAAGAAATAACAACAAAAAAACCCAGTGTTAACCCTGATCTTTCATGGTTGACTCCCTGAGTCAAAGGTCAGGCTTTATATGTGACCAGCACAGAAGGGCCAATTGGTGGTATTCTTAGAACAATGACCCGGGCCCACAGCAGTCACTGGCAACAGTAACAGCTGCATAGGGTCTGCTTAGGTCTGGATGTTGGGGATGGATCTGGCATGGCTTTTTATGGAAGACATGTTGGAACTCAGGTCTGTGGGAGAGGAAGGTGTCCCCTCCCCTCGGCAGGTTTGTCTCCTTGCCTTGGATATGGGGAAGGCCAGAGGCACAAGGGGAAACAGGGTGTCAGGAGGTTGAGAAGAGGCCTGTGTTGCTAGAACTCAGAGAGTGAGGGGAGCAGGGCCTTGTAGGTCCCTGGAAAGGTTTGATCTTTATCCTAAGAAAGATAGAAAACCTTTGAAGAGTCCTAAACTGAGGGCTGGTGGTATCAGCCCTGCATTTTAAATTGATCACCTTCCCTATACGATGGGGAGAGAATTCAGGAAGGCAGAGGCCGGTATGGGGTGACCATTTGGCCGTTATAGCAGTCATCTTAGCAAGGGATGGAGGCTGGCTCTTCAGGTGGAGATGATGGGAATTAAAATAAGTTCAAAGGGTATGGGAGATAAAGTGGACAAGACCAGGAATCCATGGCTTGCATTTTTCGACAAAACTCTATTATCAGGATATATTCCTCCTGTAGCCTTTCTGCATTTCCTTAATTTTCTTATGGCCCGCACAGTCTATCTCCTCCTGTTTTTCCCTCAAAATCATTCTATGGGTAAAAATAAATACCTTCCGACTTACAGCAGCTCCTCTTCCAGATGAAGTAAATGAGTGAGTGACTGCAGTGAGCAGTGACTTGTCACGAGAAAGGAACTGGGCACCTGTGATTGACATGGGCACAGAGTTTCTTCCCGGAGAGCCATCAGGTCCATGTTCCATTTACCAAGCGCTCAGCAGGGCCTGCATTTCGTAGTGGCATGACCCGGTGGAGGATTTCAATGTGGTTTAGTTTATTTTCAGCCTCAAGGTTTAAAAAGTCCCACTTCCCAGTGGCCTCCAGACTAGTTTTTAATTTTTTTAAATGTTAAGGTTGGGTTCCTTACATGGCATTCTTAGGAAGTACTGTTGGAGAGTCTTCCAAAAGTAAACCAGTTATGACCACATGTGCTTCTTAGTCCAACCCTGCAGTTGTACAAGAGTGACAGTAAATCTAACTTTTATCCCAGAGAAAGGAAGATAATGCATGGTGTGTTGTTTGCCGTACACTGTGTAGAATTACCATGGAACAAGGGCAGGGCTGACCCCTCTTCCCCTCTGCTGCAGCCCTCCCGCCTCCCCAGGCCCGCCATCATCAGATGCTGAGATTGTCACAGCAGCCTCCCCGCTGCCCTCCCTGCTTTCATTCTGGTGGTGCCCCTCTCCTGTGAGGCTTCTCTGTAGCAGCTGATCCTTTGAAAATAGAAGTTGGCTCATGTCACTGTTAGGCCCTCTGAGGGAACCCTTTAAGGCTTCCCTTCCTACCTGGAACACAATCATGTCCTAAGCCTGGCCCTCATCCCCACAGGATCCAGCCCTGGCCTCTTCCTCCTCCCTCAGACATGCCCAATCGTTGTTCTTCATCGTGTTGCATCTTGGCTGGTCCCTTGCTCTTGCTTCCCCTGTTTCCTGGAGTTCTTCTTCTCCATCTTTACATGGCTCTCTTCCTCTCCCCATCCAGATCTCTGCTTTTTTTTTTTTTTTTTTGTCTTTTTTTGAGACAGTCTCACTCTATCACCCAGGCTGGAGTACAGTGGTGCAATCTCAGCTCACTGCAACGTCTGCCTCCTGGGTTCAAGTGATTCTCCTGCCTCAGCCTCCTGAGCGATTACAGGCGTGCACCACCATGCCTGGCTAGTTTTTGTATTTTTAGTAGAGTAGTAGTTTTTGTATTTTTAGTGGCGGGGAGGTCTCGCCAGATTGGCCAGGCTGGTCTTGAACTCCTGATCTCAAGTGATCCGCCTCCCTCTGCCCCCAAAGTGCTGGAATTACAGGCGTGAGCCACTGCACCCAGCCAGGTTTCTGCTTAAATGTCACTTTATCAGGAGGTCATTTTATCTAGAATGGCACTTCTGGCACTGCTTTACTTTTCTGTGCAGCTTTTAGCAGCACATGATATAAAAATGCATTCATCTTTTGGTCTGTCTGACTCCCCCAGTAGAATCTAAGCTCCTTAAGAGTAAGGACTGTTCTATTCTCTGCCGAGTCTCAGTGTCCAGAACAGTGACTAGTGTGGAGCATGCTGTAGTAATGTTTGTTGCTTGCACGAGTACCTGGGAAGTGCCGTGCTGGGTCCACATGATTCTGTCTCTGATAGTAAGGAGATGTTTTCTTTAAATACTTTTGCTTAACAAACCATTCCCAAAATTAGTGGCTTAAAACAACTCCGATTGTGGTTACTAACAATTGGGTGAGTCAGGGGTTCAGTCAGGGTGTGATGATTCAGGCAGCTGTGATGGGGACAGCTCATCTCTGCTCCATGATGTCTGAGGCCTCAGCTCATGGCTGAAATGATTGGAAGGGCCTGGGCCAACTCAATGAAGGCCATGGTGTCTGGGTCCTTGGCTCTGGCTGCTGGCCGAGTCCTGCCATTTTCCTTCACATTGCATCCCCACATGGCTGGCTTGGGCTTATTCATACCACAGTGGTCTCAGAGCTCTAAGAGGGAACATCCTAAAAGACAAGCCCACGTGCAAGGCTCATCAAGCCTCTGCTAGGCTCACATTTGCGAATACTCCACTGACCAGAGTAAGTCACATGGCCAGGCCCAGAGTCAGTCCAGGACGGGACTGCACAAGCGTGTCGATCCCAGGAGGTGGGGTTCATTCCAGGCCACTGGTCTAACCACTGGCATTACCATAGGTAGATGAAAGGACAGATTGTAGAACCAGCCTGCCGGGTCTGAATCTTCATGTAACCACTCTCTATTGATGGACCCCAGGGAAATTGCTGAGCTTTTCTGTGCCTCTGTTTTTCTCATGGGCAAAATGAGGTGGAGGGTGTTTCACAGGGAGATCATTGAGAATTAGGTGAATAATACATGTAAAAGTTCTTAGACTACTTCTTGGTGCGTAGGGAACACTGTGTACGCTACTGGGTGACCAAAACCCCCCTGTGTGCTGAGCTGTCCCGGCCCCATTAACTCATGTATTCCTTTACTTACTCTTTCACACCTTTCCTGTTCTTATTTAATGTTAAACACCTGCGGGTCCCAGCCCTCTGCTAGGTTCTGGGATATAGGAGAATCCCTTCCTGGAGTTGGCAGGTGGGGAGGGCAGATCGATAGGTCAAGGAGCAATCTCAATGAAGTGTGGGCTCTCCCGGGTTGGGGAGCTTCAGTGCCAGGGGAGCCCAGAGCAGGAGCCCATCACCAGGACTGTGGTGGGGACAGGCAGGGAGAGCTTCCTGCAGGAACCAACATAAAACCAGCCTTGAAGGGTTAGACAGACTTAGGTGGCCAAAGGGTTCCAGGCAGGTGGAGGAGCATGTGCAAAGGCCCAGAGACAAGAGCGAGCATGGGAGTTGAAAGCCTTGTGCATAGAAACACACGGAAGGTGGCAGAGCCCCTGCCCAGCTCTCATGGGGAGCCAAAATATATAGTGGTCCTTTTGCAATTTTCAGTCTGTAGAAATGAGTGTCAGGGAAAGAGATACAAGTCAGAGCCCCAGGAGAGAAGCCACAGGTGGGACCTGGGCAGAGGGCCATTCGGCCTCATGTTGCAATGGCCTGTCAGGCAGAAGAGGGTTTTAAGGTAGGTGTTAGCTGGCCAGAAGCACAGCTATGGATCAAGGTGTTGGGAGCTTTTTCTGCAGGGCTCATGAGCCTCTTACCCACTTACCTCTCACTTGCTCCACTGGGTACTGGCTCGAAGCACAATTCAGAGCTTGATGCAGTCCTCGGGTTGTGTTTTGGGAGAAGGCTATTATTTGTTTCCATTCTTTAAGCACTCATTTTTGTGCCAGAGAGAAAAAGCAGGCAGATCTGTGCACAGGTGGTTGAAGCACTGGGTTGTAACTGCCCCATGTGTGAGGTCCAGAGAGCAGGGCTGTCCTGGGTGGCTCAGGGCTGGCTTCCTGAAGGAGGTAGCATCTGAGCTCAGTGCAGAAAGACAAACGGGTTTTCTAGAAGAGCCTGTTCCGCATCCAGTGATGGGCTGGTGGCTTGGTCTCTTCCCAGAGAGCTCCAGTCGCCTGAAGTCCCCCTGGGCTGGTGCCTGGATCCCTGACCCCGGTACTGCAGTTACTCCTGCAGGCCGCGAGGTACTGGGAAGGATGGCAAAATAGACAGCTGCTGGCTGCTCCTCAGAGCTCCACGATGGCCCCCATCTTCACCTTCAGGGCCCTGCCCTCTGGGCTGCGGGCCACGTGGCCAGGCTGCGCGGGACATCACCAAAGTCCTGCTTTGTTGGGAGCATAGGCTGAAGGCAAACTTCCTGGGTTGGGGTCTTGACTGTGCCATTTGCTGGCTTCCTGTCCTTGAGCAAAGTGCTTGTAAAGTCTGTGTCTCACTTGGTTCATCTGTAAAGAGGACATGATAATAGCTCCTGCCTCAGAAGAGCTTTTCTCAGCTTTAAATGAGCTAATGTGTGGCAAGGACTTAGAACAGCAGAAAAAACTGCTGAAGAAATGTCATCGCCATTATGGTCATTAATATTATTGATCCTCAGTGGACCATTATTGAGGATTTTTAATGACCTTACCTTTATGATGCACAAGCCAGCAATATAAGAATTTATAGGCTGGGTACAGTGGCTCATGCCTGTAATCCCAACACTTTGGGGGGCCAAGGTTGGCGGATCACCTGAGGTCAGGAGTTCGAGACAATCCTGGCCAACATGGTAAAACCCCGTCTCTACTACAAATACAAAAATTAGCCGGGCATGGTGGCACGCGCCTGTAGTCCCAGCTACTCGGGAGGCTGAGGCAGGAGAATTGCTTGAACCTGGGAGGCGGAGGTTGCAGTGAGCTGAGATCGTGCCATTGCACTCCAGCCTGGGCAACAGAGTAAGACTCTGTCTCCAAAACAAAAGCAAAAACAAAAACCAAACACAAATTCGTAACTAATTTTATTTGTTTTAATTTTTTTTTTCTTTAGAGACAGTGTCTTGCTCTGTCACCCAGGCTGGAGTGTGGTGGCACGATCACGGCTCACTGCAGCCTCGAGCTTCTGGACTCAGGCAGTCCTCTTGACTCAGCCTCCCCAGTAGCTAGAACTATAGGTGTGTGCCACCATGTCAAGTAATTTTTTAAAAACTTTGTTAGAGATGAGGTCCTGCTATGTTGCTCAGGCTGGTGTCGAACTCCTGGCCTCAAGCAGTCCTCTCACCTTGGCCTCCTGAATAGTGGGATTACGGATATGAGCCACCACGCCTGGGTCCCATAACTAATTTCCTTGCAAGAAAATCGCAGTATTCTCCCAAGCCCAGTTTACTCCCAGAAATCATCTCTTCTGCTCTTACCAGCTTTCCCCAAATCCACAAGGGTTTCTGCATACAGAATTGAGTGACAAAGGAAACAGTCCACAAGCTACATCCACAAACTTCAAAGTGACAGATTTAAATGAAACTCTTCCTCTTCCTCTATCCTCCTGTCTAAAAGCTTTTGAATCCCCTGGCTGGAAGCTGGAAAGCTGGAGTTGCCAGAGAAGTCTGGTCTGGCCTCCCACCTGGCGGCTACCTCTCATCTCCTCTGGGTCCTCTGAGCCCCTGCCCCACTTCTTTAGCAACTGGCTTCTTGACCTTTCAGGAATTCAGTTTTCCTGTCTCTAAGATGGGGGAACACACATGCTTCCTTGGACTGATGGAACTCAGTGAGGCAGTGTGCCATTCTAAGTTCGTAGGAAGTGCTTGCTGAAACATCATCATCACCCAATAATAATCACATTATTTAGGCTTTGCCTCCCTGAACGCGTGTGCATTTCCCGGTTCCATCAGTGCCCTTTCTCGCTCCTGTCTGCACCAGGTGACCTCCTGTCACCACAGCATTGTCTCCTTCTGGTCCTGGCAGCCCCGTTGCGGTGCCGAGGTGCCTGGTACCTGTTCCGCTTCCCTGGCTCACACCCCTAAGAGGCAGCCGCCATTGGAGGGGCTCTGGGCACCCAGCCATGGGGAGCCTCTGGTGGGCCGCCAGCTGCGTCTCCAAGCGGCACAGTGCCCACAGTGAGGGAGCAGCTGGCTCTTCCAGCTGTCTAATTGCTCATCAGACCCACTTTAGCACCAGCTTAACAAATTCCACTCCTTCATCCCAAGCCATCTTTTTTTGTGACCTGGACTGGCAGCTGGGATAGGAGTGGGGGAGGGTTCTTGCGTTGGGTTTGAGAAATTTCCAGACCCAGATAGAGAAGCTATTGGTATTTAGGTCTTTGGGTCATTTTTGTGGGTCTAGCGGTTCTAGAGGCATGTTCAAGGGTTCATTCACGAGCTGTTCCCTAACCCTCCTGCTCCTCAGCAGCATGTGCCAGGCAAGTGCTTGAGATGAGAACAGCAGAGGTGGCGAGACAGTCATTCGGGCCATTACCTGTTGGTGACCATGCATTCGCCTTGATGTAGATCTTTCATTCATTCATAGCTCCTTTCAATACTGTGTTTATTGAGTGCCTGTCATGGGCCAGGTCCTGTACTAGGCCCTTGGGCTGAAAGTGAACAAAACAGATAAAGATTCCTGCTATGTGGAGTTGCATTCTAGTTAGGGGGAGACAGACGATAATCAACAAATAGGATAAACTAAGGATGTATAGCGTGTCAGAAGCTGATAATTGATATGGAACAAAAGTCAAAATAGGGAAGGTTAAGGGGGCTCAGGAGTGTGGGGAGATCATGACTTCAAGTGAGTCGGGATGAACTTTGTTGAGAAGGCGCTGCCTGAGCACAGAGTTGCCAAGGGGGCACTGGCCATGTGAACACAGGCGGGGGATGGTGGCGGTGTGCCTGTTGCATCCAAGGAACACCAAGGAGGCAGCAAGGCAGAGAGGAGGCGGAGAAGCCACAGAGGCTTCAGACAGTCACATCCCCTGGGGCCTGGTGAGGTTGGTAGGCAGGGAGGCTGGCCGCACGTGGGAATGAGAAGGGGGCCACTGGAGGACTGTGAGCAGAGGAGGGGCGGCCTCTGAGTTAGGGTTTTGGAATTCTGCTGTGTGGAGACTGGAGTGTGGGAGCAGGGGTGGAGGCAGAGAAGAGCTGGCAGGTGGTTATAGGAGCTCAGGCACAAGGCGGTGGTGGCTGGGACCAGTTGGGGAAGTGAGAATGGTAAGAAGTGGCCTGCCCCTGGCCTTATGTGGATGCTGGAGCTGGAAGGATTTCCAGGAACACGGGCTGTGAGGTGTGAGTGAGAGCAGTACCAGATGCCTCCAGGGCATTGTCCTGAGCAGCCAGAAGGATGTGGAGGGAGGCTGCTAACCAGGATGGGGATGGCTTTGTGGGGGCCGAGCAGGAGCTTGGGTACAGGCATGTTGAGTGTGAGCTATCTGAACATCTACGGAGAGACAGAAGGAACGTGTGTATCAAGAGTTCAGTTAGTATGCCGGGGCCCACAGTACCGAATGGAACACATTGAGGGTATTGAAAGCCTCAAAACTGGATAACGTTTCTGAGAGAGTGAGTGTAGGTGGGCCAAGACTGAGCTCTGTGGCCCTCCCACATTAAGATGTGGAAAAAAGGAGATACCAGCAAAAGAGATGGAGAAGGAGGCCAGGCGCAGTGGCTCACGCCTGTAATGCAGCACTTTGGGAGGCCAAGGCGGGCGGATCACTTGGGGTCAGGAGTTTGAGACCAGCCTGGCCATCCCCATCTCTACTGAAAATACGAAAAATGAGTCAGGCGTGGTGGTGCGCACCTGTAATCCCAGCTACTCGGGAGGCTGAGGCAGGAGAATCGCTTGAATCCGGGAGGCAGAGGTTGCAGTGAGCTGAGATTGCACAACTGTATTCCAGCCTGGGTGACAGAGCACCAGAGACTCCATCTCCAAAAAAAAAAAGGTGAAGGACTGACCAGGGAGGAGACAAGACTGTCCTAGAGTCCTAGAAGCCACGTGAGAGTGTGCTTGCAGGAGGGGAGAGCCCAGCTGTGTCGTGGCTGCCGATGGGGCAAATGAGGCAAGCGCAGTTGGTCCCCTGAGTCATCTGGTGGCAGCCATTGGTGGCATTGTCAAGACCTAGCCAGTGGACTGCAGGGGTGAGAGCCTGAGTTGCAGAGCATTGATGAGAGAGTAGGAGAGGGGCTGGAGAGGGCGAGTGGAGACAGCTCTTTCCAGGAGGTTGGCTGCAGACAGGAGTAAGGAAATGCAGCAGTAATGGCAGGGACGTGCAGCAGGAATTGTTTCTTCCCATCAGCTGTATTGAAGTATCATTGACAACAACTGTGTATCTTTATGGTGTACAATGTGCTGTTTTGATCTGTACGTTGTGAAATGATTAAATCAAGTTAATAAACATATTCATCACTTCACATACTTTTTTTTGGTGTTGAGACCATTTAGGATATAATCTCTTCGCAATTTTCAAGGAAACAATCCTGTATTTTTTTATTTTTTTGAGACTGAGTCTTGGTGCGACGCCCAGGCTGGAGCGCAATGGCGTGATCTCGGCTCACTGCCACCTCTGCTTCCCGGGTTCAAGTGATTCTCCTGCCTCAGCCTCCCGAGTAGCTGGGATTACAGGCACCCACCACCATGCCTGGCTCATTTTTTTTAGTAGAGACAGGGTTTCGCCATATTAACCAGGCTAGTGTGAGCCACTTTGTTCTGCCAACAGTCCAGTATTCTTAACTACAGCCACCATGCTGTCCCCTAACCCGCCAGAACTCATTCATCCTGTCCAACTGAAGCTTTGTACTTTTTGACCAGCATCCCCCCATCTCTCCCCTGCCCCGACCCCAACCTCTGGTAATCACCATTCTGCTCTCTGCTTCTATGCTTGACTTTTAAGATTCCATATGAGTGAGATCATGTGGTATTTTGTCTTTGTGTGCCTGGTTGAGTTCACTTAGCATAATATCCTCCACGTTTATCCGTGTCGTCACAAATGACAGGATTTTCTTCTTTTTTAAGGCTGAGTAGCTTTCCATTGTGTATATACGTCACGTTTTGTTTATTCATCTGTTGATAGACACAGGTTGATTCTGTATCTTGGCTATTGTGAATAGTGCTGCAATAAACATGAGAGTGCAGATAAATAACTCTTCGACATACTGGTTTCATTTCCTTTGGATAAATATGCAGCAGTGGGATTGCTGGATCATATGGCAGCTCTATTTTTAGTTTTTTGAGGACCCTCCATGCTGTTTTCCATAACGGCTGTACTAATTTACGTTCCTACCCACAGTGTACAAGGGTTCCCTTTTCCCAGTCCTCACCAACATTTATCTATCTTCTATTTTAGAACAGCCATCTTAACAGGTGTGAGGTGCTATCTCATTGTGGTTTTGATTTGCATTTCTCCGACGATTGGTAATGTTGAGCAGCTGGTCATACGCCTGTTGGCCGTTTGGATGTCTTCCTTGAGAAATGTCTATTTGCATCCTGTGTCCGTTTTTTAATCAGGTTATATTTTCCTGCTATTGAGTTGTTTGAGTTCCTTTTATATTTTGGATATTAACCCCTTATCAGACCTATTTTGCAAACAGTTTCTTCCATTTGGTAAGTTGTCTCTTCACTCTGTTGATGGTTTCCTGAGAATTTTTGTTTTTTGGAGGTGGAGTCTCATTCTGTCACGCAGATCTTGGCTCACTACAACCTCTGCCTCCCTGGTTCAGGCGATTCTCCTGCCTCAGCTTCCTGAATAGCTGGAATTACAGGCGTGTACCATCATGCCCGGCTAGTTTTTGTATTTGTAGCAGAGACGAGGTTTCACCATGTAGGCCAGGCTGGTCTTGAACTCCTGACCTCAAGTGATCCGCCTGCCTCGGCCCCCAAAGTGTTGGGATTACAGGTGTGAGCCACTGTGCCCGGCCTCCTGCGAATTTTTTTTGAAGAGAGACAATCAGCATTCAGCAGTTGTTTATGAAGTGCCTGCTATGTGCCAGGTACCAGGCTACTATCTGACTTAAAATGGGGAACAAGACAGAGTTCCTGGGTACGTGGGATTTCCATTTTACTGGGAATCACGGTGAAAGAGGCAGGAATGGCCGCTGATGGCTCTGCTTAGTTCCACATGCTCACAACCATTGGTCTACTGGCCTCCTCCACTTGGACTTATGATAGCTAAAGCAGAACATCTGCTTTTCCCACCAAACCTTCAATTTCTCCACCGTCTTCCCCACTGTATTAGTTTTCTTTTGGTGTGGCAACAAATGGCTGATAACAAATTATCTTACAGATTTGGAGGTCAGAAGCCTGCCGTGGATTTCAATGGGCTGAATGAGGTGGTGGCAGGATTGTATTTGTTTCCATAGACTCTAGGGGAGAATTCCTTTCCTTGCTCATTCCGTTGTTGACAGAATCCAGTTCCGAGTAGCTGAATGACTAAGGTTCCCGCTTTTGGTTGGCGCTCAGCTGGGGGCTGCCCTGAGCTCTGGAGGCCCCCAGAACCCAGAACAAGCAATGGCATGTTGAGTCCTTTTCATTCTTGGAATCCGACTTCCTCTTCTCCTGCTTCTCCTCTGTGGTTGTCTTCTGCCATCCCTCTCTTCTGCTTTCGACTGGAGGGCATTCTCTGCTTTTAAGGGCTCACGTCGTTAGATTGGGCTCACACAGGTAATCCAGTATACTCTCCTATCTCAAGGTCTATAACTCTAATTATATCTGCAAAGTCTCTCTTGGTATGTGCAGCAACATATTCACAGCATCTTTGGGGCATGGGCATCTTTGGGGGCCATTCTGCCTACCACTAGCATCTCTCTCTCTCTAAGAGAGACAGGGTCTTGCTCTGCCATCCAGCCTGGAGTGCAGTGGCACAACTATAGCTCACTGCAGCCTTTAACTCTTGGGATCAAGTGATCCTCCTGCCTCAGCCTCCTGAGTAGTTGGGAAGTTGGGACTACAGGCACGCACCACCATGCCCGGCTTATTTTAAAAAAATTTTTTTTTTGGTAGCATCAGGGTTTCTCTGCATTGCCTAGGCTGGTCTCGAACTCCTGATCTCAAGTAGTCCTCCCACCTCAGCCTCCCAAAGTGCTAGGATTACAGATGTGAGCCACCGCACCCAGCACCCACTCATAAATGCCACCTCTTGGTTGCTCAAACCAGAAATCTGGGAGTCATCCTGTGTTTTTCCGCAGACTTTGTCTCTGATTTACAATCCATAGCCAGTCCTGCCAGTTCCAAAATATACCCTGGAGATGAATGGCCATTTGTGACTGTCCTCACTGCTATCGTCTGGGTCAGGCCCCCAGAGTCTCTTTGCCTGGGATGCTATTGTAGCTCTGAGCTGGTCACCTGCTTTCCATCCTGGCTCCTGTGCAGTCTACTCTTCACACAGCAGCCAGAGTGATTTAGCAATCAGCAAACAGGTCACAGCTCCCGGCTCCCCTGATGAAAGGCCTCCACCGGCTTTGCCTCATCCTGAGAATAAGATGTGAAGTTTCCCCTGCAGCCTCCAGCCCCGTGTCATCTGCCGCCACCTGCCGTCCTGCTCTGACCTGTCAGCTCGTCTCTGTGTGTACCTTCTTTCAGTCACAGTGGCCTTTCTGTTCCCGGAAGAAGTCCCGCGTTCCCATGTCATCGCGCTTGCCATTCCCTTTGCCAGAACATTCCCCCCGTGATAGCCCCATGATGGAGCTTCGAGTCAGTCAGTTCTCTGTGTGGTTGAGGTCTCCCCACAGAGGCCCAGCCTCCATGTCTGCAGGAGCTCTCCTGAGGCACCCTCTCCAGTGTATGTTTTGCATAGAAATTGTTACTCCCGGAAATTCTCCTTACTTATCTGGTCATTTGCTGCAAGCCAGATGTAAGTGCTCAGCAGAACTGGCTCTCATGTTCCACTCCCCACAGGTCCCAGGGCCCTGACCCATGGCAGTCGCTCACAATGTATATACTGGGGCAGCAAATGCAGTGGTGGCATCAGAATTCCAGAGCCTTCTTGGAGAGTGAATGGTGCTTCGCTGCCTTTCCATCTTAGTAGCTCAGAGGAAACGTGGAACTTGTAAGGGTTTGGGAGGTAGTTCCTGAATCAGACGTCTCCTCTGTTAAAGGTGCCCAGTGTGGAGAGCGTTGTTATTTTTTATCTAATATATAATGAGACACCAAGGAGGACTTCCAGCCTCCCTTGGGAAATTTCCCTGAGTCTCTGTCGGAGGAGGACTTGTGTCTTGTGTCATTCTCTCTCACTATGATAGCCTGGTACAAAGAGATCCTCCGCAGACAAGAGTTGTTCCATCAGCAGACAGAGAGCTGGATTCAGCCCTCTGGCAGGAGTGCCACACCTCCCTCCCCAGATTCCCCCTCCTCTCTCTCCTGCCCTCTGCTTCCCCAGAGCTTCCTTGCTTTGGCTTCCTAGACATAATTAAGATTTTCCGGGAAGTTGTCTAGGCTGTACATCATCTCCGTGGGCTTTTGAAATAGCCTCTGGTTTGTCATTTATTATATCGTTCCGATTTGTCAAGGTCTCCTTCTCAACGTGGGGAAAAAAATGCACTCCGCTTCCAGGTGTACATGGGAATCGTTTAAAATACAGCATGATTACAGCTGGGCCACCTGGCTGCTCGTTCTGCCCCGTCTTTGAGAGGAGGCAGCATTGGCTGTGCTGGCTTGGTGTAGCCACTGGCTAAGAAGGTGTCCTCCTCCTCTCTGCCCCTGCCTCCAGCCTGAGCAAGCCCTAGTTCTGCTGGGTGAGGGGGATGCTAGGATGTTTCTCTGCCTCCTCCAGCCCGCACCCCCCACCTGGCTCCCCGCAGCTTTTATGAGAGCTGTGGCTCAGAGGACTGAGGAGCGGATTGAAGCCAGCCCAGGGTCACGTGTGGCTTTATGGATGAGAGCCCTTGAATATGATTGTTTTCCTATTTTCTAGTTTTTCTTACCTTTGGGACATTTTCTCATCACCTAATGCTAGTCTTCAAACTGTAAGGTACATCAAAATCACCCTGGATAGTTATTAAAATGCAGATTCCTGGCCCTCGTCTCAGATCCACAGAATTCATTTCTGGGAACCGAGACCCACGAATCTGCATTGTAACAAGTTTCCCCTTCCCTCCCAGCCCTCCCCATGTGACTTTGATGAGCGTGGTTCAGGGTCCCCCTTTGAGCCCTGCTGATATAATGGACCTCTCTGCTCAGGTCACCGCCACATCAAAGTGCCCTGCCACCCCCTAATCCCCTAATCCCCCGCTGCCTCTGCCTCTGCCCCATGAATGCAGCCGCTCAGGTCTTTGCTCCTGCTGATGCGCGGCCACGTTCCTCCACTCTTCTCTTCTGTTCCCGCAGGAGACAGCTGCCACACTGAGGCTTCACAAGCACTTCTCTGTGACCCCTTTTTTCTCTCCATTGTGACCTGACCCTATGGCATTCTTCAGAATTCATAAGGGAAGTGAGCTTTCAACGTGATTTCTTTTTTAAACCTATCTTTTTTATCCCCTTGAAACATGAGACTTTGCCTTGACCTTGGGTTTCAGGGATGATGAGTCCTCTTCTGCTGGTGCTACAGGCGTCCTTGTTCCAGCCTTGACATTGTTTTCCTTGTAGGTTCCTGGAGCAGGGATAGATTCTGGATTTCCAACATGAACTGTGTGAGATTTTTGTTGTTTTTTTAACCTCCCTGTTAACGTCTTCCTTCTCATCCTTCATCGATTGTGCGCCTGGTGCTCCTTGAGGACTTTGTATTCTTGGCTTTGGGCTTCCTTCCCATGCGGCTTGAGGCGCTGGCCCATGTTATCTGTTGTTGTCTTGAAGTCTCTCCACAAAGCCCAGTCCCTTGCAGATGATTTGTCTTTGCCTTCTGAGCTTCTCTTTTCTCTCATGTGGGGTGAGGGCATCCATGTCCTCCTGGTCTCTTGGAGTGCGTTCCACCTTCTCCGTCTGCTTGCTCTCCAGGGCTTTCTTAGCCAGGTCCCCGGCTGGAGTGGATGTTTGCTATGAGCTTGGGTCTGTGCACGCGTCCCCGGCTGAAGTGAATGTTTGTTGAGCTCCGGTCTGTGCACGTGCCCCCAGCTGGAGTGAGTGTTCGCTGAGCTCCGGTCTGTGCACGCGTCCCCGGCTGGAGGGAGTGTTTGCTGAGCTCGGGTCTGTGCGCGCGTCCCCGGCTGGAGTGAGTGTTTGCTCTGAGCTCCGGTCTGTGCATGTGTCCCCGGCTGGAGTGAGTGTTTGCTGAGCTCTGGTCTGTGTGCGCGCCCCAGGCTGGAGTGAGTGTTTGCTGAGCTCCGGTCTGTGCGTGCGTCCCCGGCTGGAGTGAGTGTTTGCTGAGCTCGGGTCTGTGTGCGCGCCCCCGGCTGGAGTGAGTGTTTGCTGAGCTCGGGTCTGTGCACGCGTCCCCGGCTGGAGTAAGTGTTTGCTCTGAGCTCCGGTCTGTGCACGTGTCCCCGGCTGGAGTGAGTGTTTGCCGAGCTCGGGTCTGTGTGCGCGCCCCCCGCTGGAGTGAGTGTTTGCTGAGCTCCGGTCTGTGCGTGCGTCCCCGGCTGGAGTGAGTGTTTGCTGAGCTCGGGTCTGTGTGCGCGCCCCCGGCTGGAGTAAGTGTTTGCTCTGAGCTCCGGTCTGTGCGTGCGTCCCCGGCTGGATTGAGTGTTTGCTCTGAGCTCCGGTCTGTGCGCGCGTCCCCGGCTGGAGTAAGTGTTTGCTCTGAGCTCCGGTCTGTGCGTGCGTCTCCGGCTGGAGTGAGTGTTTGCTGAGCTCGGGTCTGTGCATGCGTCCCTGGCTGGAGTGAGTGTTTGCTGAGCTCGGGTCTGCACGTGTCCCCGGCTGGAGTGAGTGTTTGCTGAGCTCGGGTCTGTGTGCACGTCCCCGGCTGGAGTGAGTGTTTGCTGAGCTCGGGTCTGTGCACGCGTCCCCGGCTGAAGTAAGTGTTTGCTCTGAGCTCTGGTCTGTGCGCGCGTCCCCGGCTGAAGTGAGTGGTTGTTGAGCTCGGGTCTGTGCACGTGTCCCAGCTCTGCTTTGCTGTTTGTCATTCATCCTCTGGATCTTGTTTAAAAAGTGAATGTTAGAACTGAAATTGACTCAAAGTCTTCCCCTTGGTTTGATAAATGAGGAGACCCAGGCTCTAGGAAGTGAGGTGACTGTTCAAGGTCACAGAACACTCCCTGGGAATTTGTCAGCTATCAAAATTTAAACTGCATCCCCTTTGACTCAGCAGCTTCATTTCTAGACATTCGTCCCAAAGAGATACTTAAGCACATGCACAGAGAGACAGGCACGAGGCTGTAGATGGTGGTGTTATTTGAATTGGGATCAATAAAAGGCTGGTGGAATAGATCGTTGGTTCGATCCTAAAATGCAGCGATGACAAAGAACGGGGCTGGTCTGTGTGCACCGGCGGGATGAGAGCGCAGGCCTGTCGCGGAGTAAGAGGTAGCAACACGGCAAGCTGTGCCATTTGTCTCTGATAGAAAACAAAACCAGTAAGAGTACATAAATCTGTGACAGTGGTGAGGAGACCAGGGCAGTGATGAAGAGTGACCTGCACTTTCTGTGCTCTGGACTTAGGCATTTGAATTGTTTTAATACAGATGGCATTCACAAACCATGCAGTTCACGTGTTCTAAGTGTATAATTCATTGGTTTTCCGTGTATTCACAGAGTTGTGCAACCATCACCACTGTCCAACTCCAGAACATTTTGATGAGATCCTGTTCCTATTTGCAGTCACTCACCTCTCCCTGCAGCCCTTGGCAACTATGAAACTACCTTTTGTTTCTATGTATTATCTTTTGAATGCAGTAGACTCAGCTCCTTCATGTGCAGAATGGGAAGCCAGATGAACTGGATCAGAGCATGTAAAGTGCTTGCCATGGTGCTGGGCGCTTAGCCAGCCTCCAGTGAAATATTAACTGACATTGTTATTATTGTCATGTCCTCTCTTCTTGGACTGTTGTCCACCTTTTTTTTTTTTTTTTTTTTTTGAGACAGGATCTCACTCTGTCACCCAAGCTGGAGTGCAGTGGCATGATCTCGGCTCACTGCAACCTCTGCCTCCTGGGTTCAAGTGATTCTTCTGCCTCAGCCTCCTGAGTAGCTGGTATTATAGCCACCAACACACCCAGCTAATTTTTATATTTTTAGTAGAGACGGGGTTCTGCCATGTTGGCCAGGCTAGTCTCAAACTCCTGACCTCAGGTGGCCCGCCCGCCTTGGCCTACAAAAGTGCTGGAATTACAGGTGTGAGCCACCGTGCCTGGCCCCAACATCTTGAATAGTTGTATGGACCCGAGGAGAGAGAATGAGCTCTCTAGAAATCTAACAGATTATCATACAACTTGTTGGCCTGGTTGGGATTTATACCCTGTCCCTATTCCTTGACATGCAGGGGTCTGGCATGTGTACAACAGGGCCATACACATTTAAAAATGGACATATATTTTCCCTGCAGTGAACATATGTTACTTATATAATTTGAGAAAATAAACTTTTGAAAGAAACAAAGAGAAAACATTATAAAGCCATGCTAAATGTACCTTGTTAGTTGGATGGCATCCCTAGTGAGAGTGACAAATTTTGTCTTTGTTGACTGATACATATATATATATTTTTTGCTAAGTTTTTACAGTCAGGCTCAAGTGAGGTATTGGTCAGTAATTCAGTCAGGAAGGAATGAGAGTCCAATTTGTGGATGTTTCATGGGTTCTGAGAAACTAGATGGAGTCTTTGCCCTTTTGAAGCTTCTAATCTAGGTAGACGGTCAAGGTCATGATCTGATGTTCTATTAATGACTCCAATGACCTCCACCACCATTGCCATCCATGGAGCATACTTTCCGGACCAGGCACCCTTCTGATTGATTCAGCTCTTCCTTGATGCCTCCTCTGATGTTAACCTGCAAGAAAGGTGTGATTATTCTCTTCGTTCTGGGCAGGAGACTGTGTGCCGGCCAGCTGAGCCCCTTGCAGAAAGTGGCTGAGCCACGATTTGAGCCCAGGTCTGTCTGGCCCCAGCCCCTGTGCCTTTTGCAGTGTTGTGTCCTCACTCTGTTGACATGCATCGTTTTTTAGCTGCCCCATATCTAACTGCCTGTGGTATGGCATAGAGTCCTAGCATTGAGGCAGTTCTGTGAAATCCTCTGCATGGGCTTTTGAAATTCCAAGGTTCTCTTCTTAAGGGCAGGTTGCACAGTAATTTCCCGAGGAAGGCTTTGTTCCATAAACCCAGGCCTTACAAACAACAGTTTCCGCCTCTGATATGTATAACTCTGCTGCTTTAAGAATGAATTGCAGAAGTCACATGTGCTTATTGCACCAAATAGAAATGCTCCACAGGGCCGGGTGCTGTGGCTCACGTTTGTAATCCTAGCACTTTGGGAGGCTAAAGCCAGAGGGTTGCCTGCAGTCAGGAGCTTGAGACGAGCCTGGCTAACAAGGTGAAACCCTGTCTCTACTGAAAATACAAAAATTAGCCGGATGTGATAGCAAGTGCCTGTAGTTCCACCTACTTGGGAGGCTGAGGGAGGAGGATCTCTTGAACCCGGGAGGCATAGGTTGCAGTGAGCCGAGATCATGCCACTGCACTCCAACGAGACTCTGTTTCAAAAAAAAAAAAAAAAAGCTTCACAGGTTTAGGATGAAAACACTTATTATCTATTGATCTATTGCCCTCCATATCCCAGGGCACAACAGTTAACAGCCTGAGTGTGTCCTTTGTGCTCAGACCTCCGTGTACATACCTGGATGATACCTTTCCACTCTCACCAAAATAGAACCATACTACATGCATTTCTGTTACTAGTTTAATTTTTGAACCCAGCTACATCTGCTGTTTGGAATGAGCTGTTTTCTGTTTTTGTTTTTGTTTCTGTTTGGAATGAGCTGGTTTAAAAACAGCATTTGGGGTGATCCATGATACCCTGTCCCTTTGCTGACAAGCTGACACTTCCTTTTTTGGGTCTGTAGAGTGCAGTTAGGGCCCAGAGTTCTTTCGAGCAAATACTTTTGCACCACTTGTTTCAGGGCAGGAAATCACTCTGTCTGGCACAGCTGTCCGCTTGTTTTATTCCAGCAAAGAAGTTTTCACTGTCAAACTGCTTTTCACTTGGCGGGGAGAAACATGAGTCTAAAGTTTCCATCGAAGCCTCTGCTGGGCTCCATCACATGAGCAGGTGGGACTGTGGCTGGGGAAGGGTGTGATAACAGCTTTGATTTTATGCAACAGCCACTCCCAGCTGTCCCCGTGGATGCGTTATATATTTAGCTGATCTCTTGGAAGAGAGACGCAGCTTCGAAACAGGTGAGCAGATTTCTTAGGAAAGACACATGAGACATGAAACTTAATGGACAGGTGTTCTGATTTTAAAAAGAGGGCAGGCTGTCACTCTTGTATTTGGCTTTTAAAAAATTCTCACGTCGGCCAGGCACAGTGGCTCATGCCTATAATCCTAGCACATTGGGAGGCCGAGGTGGGTGGATCAATTGTGCCTAGGAGTTTGAGACCAGCCTAGGAAACATGGCGAAACCTCAACGCTACCAAAAAAAAAAAAAAAAAAGTTGCAAAATTAATTATCTGGGTTTGATGGCACACGCCTGTAGTCCCAGCTACTTGGGAGGCCGAGACTGCAGTAAGCCATGATTGTATCATTGCACTCCAGTCAGGGTGACAGTGAGACACCCTGTCTCAAAAAAAGAAAACTCTCATATCTTTGACACTTGGCATGAGAATAGAAAGTAATTTCTATTTTTCTCATGTTTAATTCTCACAAGAGTTACCATTATCCCCATTTTACAAATGAGGAAACTGAGGTTCAGAGAAAGGAAGTAATGAGTCCAAGAGCTGCTAGTTAGTGACACCTATAGGGAAAAACAAATTGTGTTTTTCTTTTTTCTTTTTTTAAGATAGAGACAGGGTCTCACCATGTTGCCCAGGTTGGTCTTGAACTACTGGGCTCAAGCGATCCTCCTGCCTCAGCCTCCCAAAGTGCTGGGATTGCAGGTGTGAGCTGCCGTGTCCAGCTTCAGGTTGTTTTTCCGTTTATACTCACACCACTCTCAACACACCATTTTTGCCGCCACACGTATGGGGGTTTCTTCCACACTAGGCAATTCTCCAACAGCAACCGGGCTCCCTACAGTTCAATTCTGACAGGACGTCATAGGGTAAGGGCTTAGTGCCCCAGGACTGCCCCTATTTCGGATTTCAGTTGCAAGTCCATGTTGTCACCTGTGCTTCCGACCAACCAGCCCCTCTGGAGACCATGGTCTACCAGTCATCTCAGTAGCTTACAAAACAACACCTGTCACTTAGGAGATTCCAAGGGACTGCAGAGCTGTATGCCAGGAAATGTTGCAAAATGAAATAATATATATTTGCTATTATGAATTATAGTGTCACTGTGATAGAGCCAAAATTTGAACCCAGAGATGGCGTGTGTCTCTGCCCACACCATTGATCATCTGCAATTCTCCATCTATTATTAAAAAAAAAAAAAGAATATCCCACTCAGACAACGTGGTTCTTGGTCTTGTTCTTGAGGGATACAGTCAAGTATGTAAATTTTTTTTTTTCTTTGAGATGGAGTCTTGCTCTGCCACCCAGGCTGGAGTGCAGTGGCACAATCTCAGCTCACTCCAACCTCTGCCCCCTGGGTTCAAGTGATTCTCCTGCCTCAGCCTCCTGAGTAGCTGGGATTACAGACACCCACCACCACGCCTGGCTAATTTTGTATTTTTAGTGGAGATGGGGTTTTACCGTGTTGGCCAGGCTGGTCTCGAACTCTTGATCTCAAGTGATCCACCTGCCTCAGCCTCCCAAAGTGCTGGGATCACAGTGAGCCACTCTGCGCAGCCCAGTCTGTACTTTTTGGGTAGTGTTTCCTTGGCTTGGGTATCACTGGAACCCCTTGCTTTTTAGTGGAGAATCCATTACCTGGGAAGTAGGTTCGTATAATGTGTTTTTAAAGCATTTGGAAAGGTTAAAATTTATAGTTTTCTTAAATTATGAGTAGACAACCAAAAATGTTAGCATGGGTGCGAGTGTGTGTGTGTGTGTGTGTGTGTGTGTGTGTATGTGTGGCATGCAGGGGAGTAGGCTCCCTTTGGTGTTTAACACACGGCCTTGGATGTTCCCAAGCGGGGGATTTTGAAATTAAGCAGGCTGGGGTTTTCATCACTGGGTTCATCATTGACAGCATTTTCTAAAACCCAGCCCTCCATTTTCTCAGCTCTGAAATAGAGATTTCATGCCGTGGTGTTTGGATTCTCAAGCGGGATGGTTAAATTGTCCAGGCTGTGATGTGCTCCTGGGGTCCTTTAGGCAGTAGCCCCTTAGCACCTTTATTGCTGCCTGTGGATTTGTGTTTGTGCTGGAGCCCAAGACCATGGCAGGGCACTGGAACCTCCCTCATCCTGCAGGAGCAGCCATGTGTGCTCAGCTGTTGACCAGGGCTGTCCGGAAAGAGCAGCGCCTCTGGAAGGTGCTGTAGCTGGAGGCTGTTGGGTAACCGCATTCCTTGCAATGGAACGGCAAGTTATCTTTTGGAGGGAGATCTGAGCTGTTTACTCCCTGGCTTCTACCTCCCAGCCTCTGCACTGCATATACCCTGTGGAGTGATCCCTAAAAACGTCCAATCATCGCACTTCTGAATCCTCCAGGGGCTGCTTGTTTTGCTCAGAATAAAATACCATAGCCTGCAAACCCTTACTGTCCCCTCTCTGGTCTCATTTCCTACCAATGTCTCCCTCCTTCATTATCCTTTAGCCACACGGGGCCTCCTCACTGTTGGTAGAACACGTGGGTGCCCGCCCCAGGCCCTTTGCATTTGCGGTTCCCGGGAACGTTCTCTCCAGGGCTGTGCGGAGCTCACTCTCCTGCCTTGTCCCAGTCTCTGCTCAGACAGCTCCTCACTAGCGAGGGCTTTCTTCGAACCTTATTTAACTAGCACTTGCCACCATCATTTTCTCACACTTTAACTTCCTCTAGCCCTTCCTCTGGCCTGGCATATTAAATAGTCACTTCTTGGGTCTCTGAGTCTCCTCACTGGAACAGAAGCTTCATATTGGCACTCACTTTTACCCCCCTTGATACATCCCTGTATCTCTAGTGCCTGGTACCTGGCAGGTAATGAACCTTCAGTAGCTAGTTGTGTAGGAACTAAATGAAATACTTGCCCAGAGTCACCCCTGCTAAGCGGTAGAGCCAGACTTTGACTCCCAGGGTCTGTTTCATCGCAGAGCTCCGGGGTCTTGTTGCCCGTGTTTCTCCCTTTGCTACAGTGAGCACTTGAAGATGGTGGATGTTACTGTTAGGAAGACCATTTCCTTTGTTGGAACACTGTGGGTAACCGGTGTCTTGTAGACATCATTGGCATCTCACCTGGAAGGGTCCTTTCTCCTTCGGAACTGTAAAGTGTCCCAAATTTCCCAAGACACAGAACCTTGCCCGTTGTTATGGGACCCGGGCATACCTCATTTTATGCATTTGAATGTCCTGGAAAACCATCTCTGAATTTAAAATGATTCTTTATTTTCGCCACCAGCATCTCACACTGTTTGCATCTGGGTCATGCTCAGCTTGTTCACATTGAAAGCAAAACAGTAACCTCATCATACTGTTTGCCATGCCGCTCTCCATGGTATCAGAAGTTTCACTTAATTTAGACAGAAAACCCTATGTGCTCTCTGGTGCCTGCTAGCAAGCTCAGCACAGTTTCTACCTATTTTAGACGACTTAACACAGATACCCCCAAACAGATGTGGCCGGCTGCGATGAGATGAAAAGTTATGAATGTTCTCTAAGTTTAGATGACCTGCTGATGGTACTGACTAACCGACAGCTTTTCTGGAACATGAAAATTAGTTCTTGTTGAACATAAATGTCTATATACTTCTACCAAACACAGTCTCCCTGTCTATTTGAATATAAGGAGAGAAGGCTTCTTGTTTTTGCCAAATTATTATTTTCCCATTTGGAGTGGAACTTTTATAATTATGCCATCAGGGAGACACAGGAGAAAGTTGCTGACTATTCAGAGTATAGGCAGGTAAGTAGAGTGCGGATTTTTCCCGTGAATAAGGTAGATGTTAACTAGGTTGATTGGCTCAATGGGAAATCCCAGTTAATAGCGTCACCATCTTCACATTTGGCACGAGATTAAAATGGCCAGACTGAATCCTGCTTGGAGGCTCCAGTGAGATTTTGATGTGAAAATAATGTGTAATCTGCAGTGCTATGTAAATGGAAGCAGTATCATTATTTTGATTTCTGTGACAATAAGATAGGTCTTATTGACCTATCTTTCTACATTGTGCTTAAAGCACAATGTAAGTTTCTGATTGAACATGGAAATATCCAGCCATGTAGATAAAAGCTTCTGTCTTCTTGGATTCCAGCAGGTGTACTTTTCATGCAGTCCTTGACCAGGGCAAAATACAAATTTCTGAACACTGTCAAGGTAACTCAGAATATGGGCAGAAATTGTTAATGCGTTTCAGATTGCATTGCTAACCAATGTCTTGAAGCCTTCTACTTTTGAAGTCAGTGTGAGCTATCATCGACATGAATAGAGAAGTATGTTTTTCTCTTGGGGTATTAAATTGTCATTCTTTCCATTTTACTTTACATCATCATCATCATCATCATCATCATCATCATCATTATTATTATTTGAGATGGGGTCTCACTCTGTTGCCCAGGCTGGAGTGCAGTGGTGCGATCTTGGGTCGCTGCAGTTTCCATCTCCCAGGTTCAAGCGATTCTCCTGCCTCAGCCTTCCGAGTAGCTGGGACTGCGGGCACGCACCACCACGCCCAGCTAATTTTTGTATTTTAAGTAGAGATGGGGTTTCACCATGTTGGCCAGGCTGGTCTCAAATTCCTGACCTCAAGTGATCCACCCACCTTGGCCTCCCAAAGTCCTAGAGATTACAGATGCGAGCCACCACGTCCAGCCCCGTTCTTTCAGTTTTAAAACCCATAAATCACCCTCAGGAAAGATGCAACTTAGAAAAGTTGTAGTTTGATCAGTTGCAAATGTTGTATTTATTGTTTAGATTTGACTTTCAGAATTCAGTCACAATTGATTCTTTACGAATTGATTGGTTTATTGGGGGGATGTGCAAAGAGTGTAGAATGGTGTTGTCATCTGTTATTTTTGTCTCTCAAATGACTTGACGTTACTCAGACTTTAATTGTGCTGCCTTCCTTAATACCCAGATGTTCTTTTACTCCCAAGGCAAATTGAACCTTCTCGACTTGAAAGTAAATCCGATGTTGTGCTTGCATGAACTTAGCCTCATGGGATGAATGGTCTCTCATGCCTTGACCCCACATACTCACCTTTGGCAGTTGAGAGGTGGGAGATGTCTAACCTGTTCAGTCGATTCCCTCACTTTGTAAATATTAATCCTTATGCTGTGGAGCAACATGGCACATTTACCTCTTATTTATATTTATATTTTTATTTTTTTGTGCATGTCATCTACATGAAATGATATCACCATCTCCGTAACTTCATGGTCTAATTCAGTCTAATTTAAAGTGGTCTCTCGGCTGGGCACAGTGGCTCATGTCAGTAATCCCAGCACTTTGGGAGGGCAAGGCGGGTAGATCACCTGCGGTCAGGCATTCGAGACCCACCTGGCCAATGTGGTGAAATGCCATCTCTACTAAAAATACAAAAAATTAGCTGGGCGTGGTGGTGTGTGCCTGTAATCCCAGCTACTCAAGAGGCTGAGGCAGGAGAATGGCTTGAACTGGGGAGGTGGAGGTTGCAGTGAGTCAAGATCGCGCCACTGCACTCCAGCCTGGGTAACAGAACGAGACTCTCAAAAAAATCAATCAATAAATAAAGTGGTCTCTCAAGAAGTAACTATGGAATGATTAAAGACTCTACGTTGGTTAACTAGTGTTGTGTAACAAATTACCTCACAGTTAGATGGCTTAAAACAACAAACATTTACAATCTTTGTGTGGGATAGACAGCCTGGGTGTGGCTTAGCCACATGCCTGGCTCAGGGTCTCCCCTAAGGCTCTATCATGGTGTCAGTTGGAGGCTGCAGTTGTCCCAAGGCTCCACTGGAGGAGGGTGCACTGCCCTCATGTGGCTCATGGGGGCTGTTGGCTGCGTGCATCAGTTCCTTGCCATGAGGTTCTCTCCGTAGGAAGCTCGTAAGAATAAATGAACAAGAAAGGCAACCTCACGCAGAAGCTGCAGTCTTTATAACTTAATCTCAGTGGTGAAACCCCATCACTTCTGCCATAGTCTGTTTATTGGAGGTGAGTCAATAAACATAGTCTGTTTATTGGAGGTAAGTCCAGCCTATGCTCAAGGGGTAGGGATTATATAAGAATGTGAATACCAAGGGGCAGGGGGAATTGGAACCATCTTTGTTGAATGTAATATATTGGAACCATCTTTTTTTTTTTTTGAGACAGAGTCCCACTCTGTTGCTCAGGCTGGAGTGCAGTGGCGTGATCTCAGCTCACTGCAACCTCCGCCTCCTGGGTTCAAGTGATTCTCCTGCCTAAGCCTCCTGAGTAGCTGGAATTACAGGCATGTGCCACCATGCCCGACTAATTTTTGTATTTTTAGTGGAGACCAGGGTTTCACCTGTTGGGCAGGCTGGTGTTGAACTCCTAACCTCAAGTGATCCGCCTGCCTTAGCCTCCCGAAGTGCTGGGATTTCAGGTGTGAACCACTGTGCCCTGCCTGGGGTCCATCTTCGAAGCTGCTTACTGATGGGAAAAGTATGATATAGTTAGGCTTAATTTTGTATTATTTCATACATGGAATTGAGATTTTTGGCATGCTTGCTAAAACTGAACCAGGGCAGCAAGGAAGTCAGGTAGTTGCAGGGGAAGGTTGACTGGCTAGTTGCTGAGATAACTTAAGTAAATTCATGACTGTCCAGGGTCTTTCCCCAAGCCTTCAAGGTCAAAAGCTTATTTCTGCACCTCTACCCCCACCAGTGTTGAACGTTGCTGATTCTTCTTAAATATAGTCCTAGAGGGGCTGGTGCCTTGGGGACGGGGCTGGTGCCTTGGGGACAGGAGGCCAGTGGCGTGATTGCTAATGAGATGTGTGGACTTGAAGCGGGTTGAATGAATTGTGATGAGCAGGACCTCCTTGCAGAGGGCAGCAGCCTGGGCCTGGGCAAGATGAAGAGATCATTTGGAGTCACGGGTAGAGCAGGGCTGTGAGTTCGCCATTTTGCGTATGTATTAGCACCAGGCTCTGCTGAGCAGCTGCAGCCAGCTTCATGCTGCGGTGCCTGCCCAGGTATCTGTGTCCTGGTTGCCCTGCCGACGGGCTCCACTGCTCTCTTACCTGACTTTTCTAAGTCCCATGGCTAAGTGCAGGCTCCCCTCAAATTCTGATTACATAGTTTACATATCACTAACATATAATCATAGTTTACACGTAATTTTGTTTGTGTCTTTAAATCAAAACTTTGCAGGTAGATAGATAAAGTCATTGGTTCTCTTAGCTTTATTACAAAAGACAGGAGGCCTCTGGCTGTCACTGTCTCCCACTTCCCACCCTTCAGAAGCCCCTCTTGGAAGCTTTTCCACTCATGCTTTGGGTTGTTGCCTCCATATCTCTGATCAACATGCCTGTTGCCGCTTTTTTATTTTTCAGTTTTTGGAGTTACTTATTTCTCATTGTGGAAGAGGAAGGGTAACTGTCTTTGACTGCTCCACCTCCAGAAAACACACGCAACACGCAGCTCCCCATCCTCTGGCACAGTCGTATCATCATTTTGGTTAGATCAGTATTCATTGATTACATTATTATAACTGGAAATGCTATCTACAGCTGTGAGGTGCATGATCGTTTTTCCTGCACGATCTCTTGATTTCTCTGGTGTTAATACTTAATTCAACTCCAAGTTCATCCTCAGTGTGTAAATCCCCCTGGTGCCTTCAGGCACTGTAGGCCGCCTCCCGCTTGCACCCAAGGCAGTCTCTCCTCGTGCCTTCTGGCCTACTCTAGCCAGAAGCCTGCTGCTGGTGGGCCCACACTCTCCAACTCACTTTTTTTCTTAACAGCTTTCTTGAGATATAATGCACATAACATACTGTTCAGCCTTTGAGAGTGCATAATTTTAGTGGTGGTTTTTTTTTTTTTTTTTTTTTTTGTTGTTGTTTGTTTGTTTTTGAGATGGAGTTTTCCTCTTGTTGCTCAGGCTGTAGTGCAATGGTGGGATCTCGGCTCACTGCAACCTCTGCCTCCCGGGTTCAAGTGATTGTCGTGCCTCAGCCTCCCGAGTAGTTGGGGTTACAGGCGCACACCACCATGCCCGGCTAATTTTTGTATTTTTAGTAGAGACAGGGTTTCACCATGTTGGCCAGCTGGTCTCAAACACTTGACCTCAGGTGATCTGCCCACCTCAACCTCCCAATGTGCTGGGATTACAGGCGTGAGCCACCAAGCCCGACCCTCAGTGGTTTTTATATTCACAAATTGTGCAACCATCGCCACTCTCTAATTCCAGAACATTTTTGTCATGCCCCAAAGAAGCCTCATACCCTTTAGCAGTAGGTCTTCATCCCTCCTTCCCCCAGACCCTGGCAACTAAGACCTTCTCTGGACATTTCGTGTACGTGGGCTCAGGTAATCTGCAGCCTTTCGGATCTGGCTTCTTTCCCCTGGCTGAATGCTCTCACGGTCTATCTGTGTTGCAGCG
This sequence comes from Pan troglodytes, assembly GCF_028858775.2. Classification (NCBI taxonomy): domain Eukaryota; kingdom Metazoa; phylum Chordata; class Mammalia; order Primates; family Hominidae; genus Pan; species Pan troglodytes. The sequence goes on from NC_072416.2 coordinate 14,915,686, forward strand.
TGAGTCGGCTCTTCATTCCTCTCATGGCTGAATAGTACAACCCTGCATGGCTAGACCGCATCTTGTTCACTTACCAGGTGATGGCCATTTGGGTTGTTTATGCTTTTTTGTTACTATGAAGTATTCTCTGGCTCCCTTTTGTGTTGCATCCCCTATATCTTGGGATCTATGTATTACGATTGCTAGAATTCTTCCCTTCTTTATGTGCGGGGTAAAGTTTCTGCACGGTCACATGTTTGAAAATGCCTTTATCCTGCCTCTCACGTGGCTTGCCTGGGTGTATAAGGCTCAAAATAATTTTTCTTCGGAATGTTGAAGAGGTTTCTTCATTGTTTTCTAGCTTTCCATGTTGCTGTTTAGAAACCCTATGCCATTTCTAGTTTTTATCCTTTGTAAAAATTCTTCTTCCACTTCAGAAGTTGGTAGCCTGTCTTCTCTGTCCCCTGTGTTCTCAAGTCTGTGAGTGAGGCTTGCTTTTGTCCATTTTGCTGGACATTCATTGAACTCTTCCATCCTGCCCCTCGTGTCTGTTGGCTCTGAATTATATCTTTGATTTCCTCTTCTGTGTGTTATCTTTTTCTCCTTTCTTGATCTCTTCTCCATTTGGACTTGTAGTTCTCTATTCCCCCCACCTCTTTTTTTTTTTTTTGAGACAGAGTCTTGCTCTGTGGCCCAGGATGGAGTGCAGCTATGCCATCTCAGTTCACTGCAACCTCTGCCTCCGAGGCTCAAGCGATCCTTCCACCTCAGCCCCCCGAGTACCTGGGACTACAGGCGTGTGGCACCACACCATACTAATTTTTGTGGTTTTTGCAGAGGTGGGGCTTCGCCATGTTGCCCAGGCTTGTATTCTATTTTGTTATTCGTTGCCTCTATTTTCTGGAAATTTTGCTACCCTTTCCTTTACAGTCCTTGTTCTATTTCTGCTGTTATAGTTTCACTCTGTAAAAGGGCTTTTGTGTGCTTTGTGTTTTTCTTTTTCTCCTTTTTAAATATCTCCCTATTCTTATTTCATGACTACACTGTCTCCTCCTCTCTCTCTGGAAATATTACCCACAGTTTGCTTTTGAAGTGTTTTCCCTAAATAGTCTCTCTTTCCTGCAAGTTGCTTTTCTCTGTTTATTCCTGTCTCAGTCTTTCATCTTAGGTGCTTTTCTCAAATGGGATGTGATTTCTAGATGTCTACTCAGGTGTTGGAGTGGGGTTAGAAATTGATCCAAAGCTCCGTGAACTTTGACTTTGGGCCTCTTGGGGTGATCTGGCTGTGCCATTCCACTGGAGAACTACCCCTGGTCTCCAAAGTTTTTTTAGATTCCTGGGAGAATACCTTTCCATTCCCTGGCTTAGAGGCACATGCTGTCTGCCTGCTGTTCTGGGAATGAGTGGGGCTGGGGAGAGGGAAGAAGAGTGGGAGAAACTCAGAAGTTCAGTGTGTGTTACTTTTATGTCTCCATTAAAAAAATGGAATACCCCAACCTCAACTCAGTCCAGACCTACAGCGTTTTCTCCAGAGAATAAACATGTATATTTTGCTAATCGCTTCTTAAACAGACTTTTAAAACCTTTCTTTTGCTTTCTAGTCCTCTGTTCACCGTCATTTCCAGAGGTGTCTTGTGCTAACAGTTCATTAGCGTTTTGTGAATCATTCCATTCTCATCAGATATTATTTTGGTGGCATCCATGTCTATTTAGGAATGAAATTTTCTCAGGTCTGTCAAGTTACTTATCAGTCATCTACCTGATTCTCAGCTTCTGTAATTTTGTTTTTTTTGTTTCCTCTCCAATTCTTTTTTTTTTGTGAGCAATATCTTTATAAAAACCTTTTCTTTGCTTTTATTATTATTTTTGACACATAATAAATTGTGCATATGTATGAGGTAGTGTGTGATATTATGATAGATGTATACAAAATTTAATGATCAAATCTGGGTACTTACCATATTCATCATCACCTCATAGGAAACATTTTAATTGTTTTTTTTTTTTTTTTTTTAGTGGGGGTGGACAGAGTCTTGCTCTGTTGCCCAGGCTGGAGTGCAGTGGCACCATCTCGGCTCGCTGCAATCTCCGCCTCCCTGGTTTAAGTGACTCTTCTGCTTCAGCCCTCCGAGTAGCTGGGATTGCAGGAGCATGCCACCGTGTCCAGCTGATTTTTGTATTTTTAGTAGAGACAGGGTTTCTCCATGTTGGCCAGGCTGGTTTCGGACTCCTGACCTCAAGTGATCCACCCGCCTCGGCCTCCCAAAAGTACTGGCATTACAGGCGTGAGCCACCGCACCCGGCCTTAATTGACATTTTAATGGGATTTTGAGAGGATGTGAGTGTAAATTACCGTGTTCAGGCTCTTATCTTTACAGAGTTCTTCACAGTTTTTCTTTCCATAACTGTTTGGGGTTATCTGTTGTGATTGGGTCACTCCCTGCATTCGTGGCCCAGGACTCAGGGCTTCTTTCTGCATGTTTCCTGCTGTCACTCAGGGTCTTGAGCCTTCGGCGGGCTCTAACAGTGTGGTCTGAGGAGGCTTAGCCACCTGGCTTAGTTGCATCAGTTTTGACTCCTGGTTTTGCTCAGCCTTCCTGACTTTCACCTTCTCCCTGAAGGCTACCCGCATCACTGGGGGGCTAGTCTCAGATCCTTGTTTAGCCTCACTGCCCCTCCATACAGCTGATAGGGCATCCAAGGGGTTTCTTGTCCCTGAACACACAGGAAACTGATCCTGCATCATTGATGCTTGTTTTGAGGCTTGAGGCTAATCCACATTCTTAAACATGCTGTGGATGTTTTTCTTTGCCCTTGGTGTGGGAGGGCTTCCCTGTTCTTGTTTTCTGCTTTTCTTGGAACTATCTGGTTCATTCTCAGTTCTTCTTTATTTGTTTTTCCCTGCAGAGTGGGCATATATGGGCATATACATAATCATGGAAACACTACTCAGAGCCGTCTGTGTGCATGCTTGCTCTGACCTGGGAGCCAGTCTCTTTAACATGTCTTTTGCGTTGACGTTCTGTGTTGGTTTCCGAGTTTTTCTAAAGGTTTTCTTGCTGTCATCCTAAGTGTGGTTTATAAATGCCAATCCTTGGTTTTACACATACTCTGACCCCCATTAGTGCTCCACAGCTGGCTGTCAGCAGGCCTTACCTCACTGGATCACTTTTTTGTTGTAGAAAAAGGAACTTGGCAAATATAAAAGATGTAAGTGGACTGAATGCAGTGGCTCACACCTGTAGTCTCAGCACTTTGGGAAGCTGAGGAGGGAGGATCACTTGAGGCCAGGAGTTTGAGACTAGCCTGGTCAACATGGTGAGACCTTGTCTCTACAAAAACTAAAAAAACAAAAAAAGAACTAGCCTGGTGCAGCAGGGTTATGCCTACAGTCCCAGTGACTCAGGAGGCTGAGGCAGGAGGATCGTTTGAGCCCAGGAGTTCGAGGCTGTAGTGAGCTAAATGATTGATTGTGCCACTGTACACAGCCTGGGTGACAGAGGAGACCCCATCTCAAAAAAACAAACAAAACCTCCACCCCCCAAAACAACCAGCTCTTATGTCTTGCCAAACCTGCCAAAACATTGCCTGTTTTCTCCTGAAATGGAAAGTAGTGACAAGATTATTTCTTGACTCCTGTGCTTCTGTCTCATGACAGTTCTTGCATTTTAAAAATACAGCTTATCGCTTTTTTTTTTTAAGTGACAAAGTCTAGTTATGTCACCTAGGCTGGATGACAGTGGCACAATCATAGCTCATGGCAGCCTCCACCTTCTGGGCTCAAGCGATCCTCTCACCTCAGCCTCCTGAGCAGCTGACACTACAGGCGCACACCACCATGCCTGGCCTTGTCACTCATTTTATTGTACTTAGGTGAAAATGTCCCATTGTTGAAGTAGTTAGTAAGTGTGTGTGTGTGTTTTTCTTGAGAGCTTTTTCAGTCTGAAGTCATCTGAGAAAGAATAATTTTTTCTTTTTTTACTGGGAGAATAATTTTCGATACTGTTGAAATATTTATGACATGTCTCTCTTTCTCTAAAGTGCCAAATCTTTGGAGTGTTGATGGAGAAGTTACAGTAGCTGAACAGAAGCCGGGAGAAATTGCTGAAGAACTCGCAAGCTCCTACGAAAGAAAGCTCATCGAGGTAAGGCCGGTGGAGTCTTTGCGTCTTTGTTTCTGATGTTGGCTGCGTTGGAGACTTTCCAGGGTAGGTCCAGCCTATTCTAAAGACACGTGAGCAAAACGACCAAGCAACTCCTCAGCCCCACAAAACAAAGCAAGACCAAATCAGTGTGCTTTATAAAAAGAAGTATGAGCTGATCCTTTGAAAAATGTCACTTAAATATTGGAACTTTTTGGCACTTATGATAAGGAAATAAGAGAAAACATATATGTGTAACATTAAAAATAAAACAATTGTAAGATTTGGAGATGAAAACAGAGAATATCACATGCACCTTTGTGCTGTTAAATGTGAAAATATGGATGAGGTGAACTATTTTTCAGAAAAACATTCATTATCAGAATTAATTGAAGTGAGGCAAACTGGTCGAAGGGACCCCCTCACCCTCAAAAGAAAAGAAAAAAAAACCAAAACATTTTGGAATAAAGTTGTACAAATTACTGAAGAACTGCTTCCTTAGAAGACAGCAAGCCTAGAGGGTTTCATGGTGATTTCTAGGAAACTCTTCAAGGTAATACACAAAGAGCCCTTTGCTATTTATATTTCCTGAGAGGGTTTTTATACGTCTCTATCTTGGTTCAGGTATGCATTACTGTGATATAAAAAAATCCTGACAAAGATAGGATAAAAAAGAAAACTATCAAATAGAATCATTTGTGTATAAGATGTACAAAAATTCTAGAAAGTCATTACTCAAATTCAGTCGCATATTAAAAGAACAGTGCACATAAAACATAGGGTTTATTTAGGATTGCAAGGATGGCTGCATGTTAGGAAATTCATCCATGTAAGTCATCTCATTAGTAGCCTCAAAGAGGAAAACCAGATAATTATCTTGGTAGGAAACGAAAAATCATTTTATAACCTTATTGATACCTGATTAAAAAAAGGGTAATTCTTGGATATGATAAAGAGGTTTTTCAAAAACCGTCGATTTATTACCATATTCAATGGTAAAGTTGAGAAGCTATGTTTTTGATGAGGTGTGTGTACATGTTGTAATGGTCCCTTGGTGGTAGTATTGTAAGTCATGTCTGTATGTACATACATACACATGCTAAGTATACAAGCAGACTTTCGGTTCTTTCTAAGTCTTCTACAGTGAGTTTTATTTTGATAATCAAGAAGACACTCACTCATTGCTGTGTAGACATACCTGAGCTTGGGTGGGTTTCAGAGGCCCAGGGCCTTGGAGGGTGTTCCCCTAAGTTCATTGCTGGTGCAGGCTGCCATTCTTACCATCTGTTTTGTCTGGTCTCTAAATTGCCTCTAAAGAAGGAAGGTGGCTTTAGAAACATCTTGCATTCTAACTCAAGTGAGCTCAAGGGAAGGCAAGCTGAGGCCTTAACACACAGGCTGGTGGGGATGAGTCAAAAGCCAGGCTGGGGAGGCCTGGGGACAGGGCACTCCTGTGTGCTCTCTGCCCAGTGCTCTGCCCTTCCTTGGGAGCTCCCTCAGTGGGGCTGTGAGACTCAGACTTGGCTGGTGGCAGTGCCAGGGTTCTGGGCCATGAGTCTGTGCCCGGAAGTCCCAAGTGGAGAGGGAAGCAGGGCCCCAATCTCAGGATTGGGACGACTTGTCTCAGGATTCGAACCCCTAAAAGGTAGGACTGTGTCTTTGCCACCTCTGTACGTTCCACAGCCACTTATTGGCAAATGGTAGGTGCTGCGTAACCCTTGAATTTTTAAGTTCTCCTGGGATGGGGATGTCTGGATTTACTGAATGAATGAATGAAGGCCTGATGAGCTAGAGAAGGTGAAAGCGTTCTCAGAATGAAAGTGCAGGATGAAAGGTTCTGTTCCTCTGGAGGAACAAGGGTGCTGTGGTGAGGATTCCATCAGACCAGTGCAGCTCAGCGAGGGTGCCTACTTCGCAGGGTCCACAAAGGCATTGAGTGCTGGGTCCAGGCAGCGCTCTCCGTGGAGATTCTCCACCTGTGGGGCTGCTGGGCAGCCTGTAGGGGTGGGGTGGGGGTGTTTGACCCTCTGATTGATTGGGTGTTTGACCCTCTGAGCCAAGTGCCACTAGTTCATTCGTGGGCTGGGTGGTTGGATGATTTATTTCAGTGTTTATGAGATGCCTGCTTTCTGCATCAGAAACAGCAAGAACAGAGGCTGAGTACAAGGAAAGCATTGGCAGGAACTGAAAGGAGACTCACGGGTCGGGAACAGAGTAGATGAGGGGAGAAAGGTGATGCTGTGGCTGTGTCCTGGCCGTGTCACCACCCGCTTTGCTTTGACCATGTGAAAATCTCATCCCCTGCTGTGCTGACCTGAGCTGAGATGTGTGGAGAGGATCAGGTCATGTGGGGAGTTACTGCAGGGTCCACCTGCCTGGCCGTTCTGGCCAGCTGTGAGAGGGTGAGTGTGGAACCACCAAACGGGAGGGCTCAAGGTTGAGGCATGAAGGTTCGTCTTACTGGCCTCAAGCTTCCTTTCTTTTCCTTCTTGTTTGTTTTTTTTATCCCGGGAGCAGTAGAGATGCTGGCTGTGGTCAACGAGCTGAGAGAAGTGTGAGGTTGAAGCAGACATGTCCTCAAATGGCATTTACTGCACCGGATTGATTTTTCCTTCTTTTTTGGCTGCAAAGACAGGTTCTGCCGGTGATCTTTCATCTGTGAATAGCATTAGCATTTCACTACACCAATACTTTTGCTGTTAATCGAGACCCTCAGAACGTTCTTTGTGATGCTTCTGTCATTCTGTTAATGGGTTGATTTTTACCAAAATAGTTGTAAAGACTTGTTAGAGTAATGAACGAATGTGAGGGGAAAAGTTGATATAGTTTCTTTCCATGTCAGAAGGGCAAAGGAAGAAGAAGAAACATTGTATTTATTTAGTTATTTATGGAGACAGGGTCTCAGTCTGTCACCTAGGCTGGAGTGCAGTGGTACAGCCTTGGCTCACTGCAGCCTCAACCTCCCAGGCTCAACGGATCTTCCTACCTCAGCCTCCCAAGTAGCTGAGACTACAGGCATGTGCCACTATTCCCGGCTAATTTTTTTAAATTTATTTTTTCTAGAGATGGGATCTTGCTATGCTGCCCAAGTTGGTCTCAAACTTGTGACCTCCAACAATACTCTCGCCTCGGCCTCTCAAAGTGCTGGGATCACAAGTGTATGCCATTGTGCCCAGTCCATCTCATTTTAGATAATAAGGATATTTGGAACACCTTAAACATGGTGATTCATCCCAGTGCGAAGGGAGTTTCTGAGAATTTTTTTATCTAGGTGTCTTTGAGAGCATGAAAGCCAGCTCATCTGTCTGCACATACACACTACACATTTGTGCTTGGTGACCTGGAATCCAGTGTCCTGGACAGCACAGAACCTAAAGTCGGTGCCGTAAAGCCCTCTTTAAATGGCTGGTGGGCATCTTGTGCCAAGGACTGGAGGTATAAAAATTGTTCCTGACACCCTGTGGTTGTTAACTCAGGAAAACAAGGAGGACAGGAGAATTCTGGCAGGTATACATTAATCTGGCAAGGGTAAAAGCACTAGTAATATCACAGCCCCTGTAATACTAGCAGCAGCTGTCAGGTGAGTACTGTTAGATCCAGGCACTGTGCTGGGGTTTTTACGTAGATGAACATATGTGATCCTGAGAAGAGTTCTTTGAGGAGGACACTCTTGCTGCCTCCAGTTCACAGACAAAGCTTTGGGAAGTTTAGTAACTTTCCCAAGAGTCCTTAGCTGCTAAGAAGCAGAGCTGGGGCTGGGCGTGGTGGCTCAAACCTGTAATCCCAGCACTTTGAGAGAACGAGGCGGGTGGATCACTTCAGACTAGGAGTTCGAGAGTAGCCTGGCCAACACGGGGAAACTGTGTCTGCCAGATAGAATCTGTTTCCATTCTCAAAAATTAGCCGGACATGGTGGCATACGTCTATAGTCCCAGCTACTTGGGAGGCTGAGGCTGAGGCAGAGAATCACTTGAACCCGAGAAGAGGAAGTTGCAGTGAGCTGGGATCATGGCTCTGCACTCCAACCTGGGCGACAGAGTGAGACTCCATCTCAAAAAAAAAAAAAAAAAAATGCAGAGCTGGATTTGAATCCTCACAGTTGAGCACCAGAGTGCAAACCCACAACTCTCTGCCGTGCTTTGAAAGGCTGAGCTCATTGAAGAAGAAGGTTAACTTGACGGAAGAGACGATCAGTACCGATGTTCCAGAGAATGAATGGCAGGACACAAGGGGGAAAACTAGCAGTAGATAACAGAAACTGCAGCAATATCAGCCATTTGAGATGGCGCTGGTGGTGGGGACATCACAAACCCTTTGTTACTGGAGAAGAAAGGGGGAAAAGCACATCTTGTCTGTGCCAAGGATTACCTGCTTCCAAAGCAACTTGTAGCAGAACAGCAGAGTGAGAGTTCCTCGAGGGCAGTGCGGACATTGTCTTTTAAATTGTATCTTCATTTGCCCAACCCATCTCCAGCATATAGTAGGAGAAACATAACATTGAATAGAAGGCCAGCCTGTTGAGTGGCTTCAGTCATCTTGTGTAATGCTTAAAGAATGATAAATGTGAGTCCTAGAACCTCAGATTGGGAGTGAATTGTCTAAGGCATCACAATTAAGTCTTTTTTTGTTTTGTTTTTTGAGATGGAGTTTTGCTCTTTTTGCCCGGGCTGGAGTGCAATGGCCTGATGTCAGCTCACTGCAACCTCCCCTTCCCAGGTTCAAGCGATTCTTCTGCCTCAGCCTCCTGAGTAGCTGGAATTACAGGTGCCCACCACAATGCCTGGCTAATTTTTTGTATTTTTAGTAGAGACAGGGTTTCATCGTGTTGGCCAGGCTGGTCTCGAACGCCTAACCTTAAGTGATCCGCCTGCCTTGGCCTCTCAAAGTGCTGGGATTACAGGCGTGAGCCACTGCACTCGGCCCACAGTTAAGTCTTAACTAGAGCTCAGAGCGACCTGGTAGAAAGGATTAGATAGCTAATAAGAGCACATGGGTTCTGGAGAGGAGGCACACTTTCCTCTGGCCCTTAATGTTAGCAGGAGGCATAGCTTGGAGAGCCTGGGGACACCATGGAGTAATAGATGGTGCCAACTCAATTCGTGCACATCCATTGAGCGCCTTCTCAGTGTCCAGCCCTTAGCTTCCTTTCTACTCCCTTTGTGGCTTTTCCTACCCTGGGAGCAGCAGTGTTGATGGTTGTAGGAGATGAGCCAAGGAAGTTGTGAGGTTGAAACAGAGACATCCCTGAAATGGCATTCACTACCCTAGATGGAGTTTTTTTTTTTTTTTCTTTTTCTTTTTTGAGACAGAGCCTCACTCTGTCACCAGGCTGGAGTGTAGTGGCGTGATCTTGGCTCACTGCAAGCTCCACCTCCTGGGTTCAAGCGCTTCTTCTGTCTCAGCCTCCTGAGTAGCTGGGACTACAGGCACGCATCACCATGCCCAGCTAATTTTTGTATTTTTAGTAGAGATGGGGATTTCACCATGTTGGTCAGGATGGTCTTGATCTCTTGACTTCGTGATCCACCCACCTCAGCCTCCCAAAGTGCTGAGATTACAGGCATGAGCCACTTGCAGAGCGACTTCTGTTGCAAAGTCATTGGTGTTTCATCTGTGAGTTGCATTAGCTCTTCCTCATGCCAAGAGTGGTCCCGAGTTACAAAAATGAATGGGACGCAGTGCCTGTGTTTAGGGAGCTTGCATTCTTGTGGGTGAGGCAGACGTGCCTGTTCTAGTTGTCAGGACAGATAATTGAAGTGCAGAGGTAGGGTTATACCCACAGGCCTGGAGCTGTGTCTTTGACGGCAGTTCTGCAGAGGTTGGCACCTAACCACAGCTTCTTTAGATAATTCCTCCCCACTTCTTAGGGACTGTTAGTGGTGATGCTCAGAATTTCTTCTGTAAACTTCCCCATGCTTCTTGAAATTCTAAGACACCAGAACAGAAACAACCAAGGTGTTGAAGATAAGATATTGGACACATCCAAGATCGATCTCTTCTGAGACTCTTGCTTCTTTACCTCTTTTAAGTACATTTCCTTTGGTTTGGACTCATCTTCAGAGATGTTCTATTCTTTTTCAGCAGTTGTCTTCACAACAATGTGACGTGTTGGCGACATTCGGACTTTGGGCCTGCATCACTTTGTCGCTGCCTTCTGCAGCCTGGTGACTTGGAAAGCACATGTATCGCGTGTCAGACTGAGTTCAGATTTGCCACTTACTGCCATATGTTCCTGGGCACGCCCCCTAACCTCTCTAAGCCTCAAGTTCTCTGTTAGTGAAATGCAGCCAGTCATACCTGTGAGTGGGTTTGTTTTGGGAATGACACATAAGAACCCAGCTGAGTGCCTGCAGTAGACAGGAGGTGTCTCTGTGCTTCCTCTTCTCCCCTCCATCCTGACTTTCTTTGGAGGGCTTCCCTCTCCACCATAGCGTGCTGTCTGGGTGGGACAGTATGTCCAAATGCTTTGCCCTGGTTTTGGTTCAGGGCTGGGTACATGACCTGAGCTAGGCCCATGGGGGCTTTAACTCTGGAGTCGTATAAGAATGCAGCAATGCTTGGGAGGCCGTTTATTCAGTAGCAATTAACAGTAAGCATTTATTCAATAGACTAATAGCAATGAGTCTGATAAGACTCTAATTGTTTTCTGTGTTGAACTTGCCAGAACTGCTTTGGTTTCGGTTCCTTTTTGTTTTCTTTTTTCTGAGACAGAGTCTCATTCTGTCACCCAGGCTGGAGGGCAATGGCACAATCTCAGCTCACTGCAACCTCTGCCTCCCAGGTTCAGGCAATTCTCCTGCCTCAGCCTCCCGAGTAGCTGAGATTACAGATGCGTGCCACCACACCCAGCTAATTTTTTATATTTTTAACAGAGATGGGGTTTCGCCGCGTTGACCAGGCTGGTCTCGAACTCCTGACCTCAGGTGATCCACCCACCTTGGCCTCCCAAAGTGATGGGACGGATTATAGGCATGAGCCACTGTGCCTGGCCTCAGTTACTTTTCTGAGCCTGATTTCCCCACTTTTCTGCCTGTTTATAGTGAATTCTATTTTAGCTTAGGTTAGAATCTGTTTATTTTGCTTACCAGCGGTGCCCTCACTTAGGTAAAGCTTTGTATCCGTATGTAATCAGTAGATGCCGTTTCCCTTCAGTTCTCCTTCCACTCACTGTTTAGCAGGGCTTAGCTCCCTCATGTTTTCGGGCTCTCCCAGCTCTTGCTTGCTGGCACCGTTTTCTAGCTGTTTGCCCCACTTGTGTATCTTCTGCTTCAATATTGCCAGTCCATCCTCTGCAAACAGAACTTTACTCCCTTCCATATGGCAGGGCTCAGCTAGCTGATGATTGATTTTTAAAATTATAAGACACTTATCGTTTACTGTCTGAGTGTGGTTAGTCCCTGAATTTTTCTTGTGGGTAAAATAAATGGTGTATTAGCAACATTTGTTCTCATTATAATGGCAGAGTCGCTATTAATGGAAAAGTAAGCTTGAACATCAAGCTGGTAAAAAATACACTCATAATCACACGCTGTAGATAACTGTGAATGTGATCATCATTTTAATAAAGTGTAAAAATTCCGGAAGCAGCCAGGACCTTGGGAGCAGTTACACCACCAGTGCCTGCCTCATAAATTGGCACCAGTGGGTTCCAACACTTCTCATGCGTGTCCAGGAGTCATTTTTGTATAAGAGCAGCATGGGCTTTTCAATAAAATACTGGATTTTTTATAAGGACTCAGGATAAAAAACTCTGAGCTGAGATCTACATTAAACTGATACTCAAAATGAAAGGTATGATGTTAGGTTTATTTATTTATTTATTTTTAATTTTTCTGATGGAGTCTCACTTTGTTGCCCAGGCTGGAGTGCAGTGGTACGATCTCAGCTCACTACAACCTCCGCCTCCTGGGTTCAAGTGATTCTCCTGCTTCCCCCTCCACAGTAGAATGCTCTACCATGCTCAGCTAATTTTTGTATTTTTAGTAGAGACAGGGTTTCACCGTATTGGCCAGGCTAGTCTCAAACTCCTGACCTCAAGTGATCCTCCCACCTCGGCCTCCCAAAGTGCTGGGATTACAGGTGTGAGCCACTATGCCTGTCCTGTTTGTTTTTTTTTTAATCACATGAAGCTGAGTGGATTGAGACCAGGCTCTTACCTCATATAGTTTGATTACCAAGCAAAATGGAGTGTTTAAGTGCCTCCTATATATCAGTGAAAAAGGGTAAGAAGTTATAGTTTCTAGCAGGATAGGTGTAATTCCCACTGAAGTGTGAATGACTAACAGGGCTAAACCTCCAAGGATTTTTTTTTTTTTTTTTGAGATGGAGCTTTGCTGTATTGCCCAGGCTGGAGTGCAGTGGTGTGATCTCGGTTCACTGCAAGCTCTGCCTCCCGGGTTCATGCCATTCTTCTGCCTCAGCCTCCCGAGTAGCTCGGACTACAGGCCCCACCACCATGTGTGGTTAATTTTTTTGTATTTTTAGTAGAGATGGGGTTTCACCGTGTAAGCCAGGATGGTCTCGATCTCCTCACCTCATGATCCACCCGCCTTGGCCTCCCAAAGTGCTGGGATTACAGGTGTGAGCCACTGTACCCGGCCCCAAGGTGTCCTTAAAATTTTTTTATTATGTAAAAGTTGAAACATATACAGAAATAAAAGTGTAATGAGCCTCTATGTACCCATCACCTGGCTGTAGCTGTTAGTACCTCTTGGCCAGTCTTGCTTCATCTGTATCCCGTCCCACCCATCAAACCTCAGCCTCTCATGGTATTTTGAAGAAAATCCCAGGTTCCATATTATTACATTCCTGAGTATTTCAGAATCTATCTTTAAAAGATAAGAGGTCTTTTAAAAACCCCACATTACTGCAATACCATAGTCGTACTTTAAAAAGCCTGTTAAAGGAGGCTCGTGCTAGTCCCATTGATTCTTGGGTTGGAGTATCAGGGAGAGGAGCTTCTTTAAGAAGGTCTTTTAGGGGGCCCCTGGCTCACTCTTTCTCCTTCCCAGCTTCCCGAACAAGGAACTGGAGCATCTCATTTATGCAAGATGGCTAAGCTCGGAGCTTTTCTGTCTTTTGGATGTGCCCTTTGCTTGGCTCTCTGCCTTGACTTCAGTTAACAACACACATAGTCATGTCAGCAGCACACTACACAGGCCCTGGGAAAGTGAGGGATTTGGAGATGAGGAGGTGTGACCACAGCCTGCAGGCTCCACCAGCGTATGGGTTTCCAGCCTCCAGCATGGTCTCCTTTACAAACGGACTCCTTCCCTAAGGAAGGTCTCCGAAGGAAGAGGAGGCAGGCTGTATCTCACAGGTGTCTCTCTGTTTTTTTTTAATTTTTTTTTTTTTACTGGTAAAAAGTAGGCAAAAGAGCATAAAGAACTTCCATATACTCATCACCCTACTTCAATAGTTATCAACTCTTGTCTAGTCTTGTTTCATCCACTTACCCTCCTGTTTCCCCAGCATCAAGTAGTGTTTGGAAGGAAATCCAAAGCACAACGTTGATTTCACCCGTAAGTAGTTAGGAATATATTGGTAGTAAACTACAAGGACTGTCTTTTTAAAACAGAAAAAACTCTGTAGTATCATTATCACACCCTAAAGTTAGCAGTAATTCCTTAGTATTGTCAAATATCTGGTGAGTGTTCAAATTTGTAGTTTAAACAGGTGTTTGAATCAGGATCCCAGTAAGGTCCCCACCTCGTGATTGGTGATGGATCTCTTCAGTGTCTTTTAATCCATATGTTCTGTCACCTGTGTCTCCCTGCCTCTCCCTTTCTTCCTTTCGTGTCATTTATTAGTTGAAGAACCTGGGTTGTTGATCCTAGAGAATTTCTCCCACCAGTGTTTTTTGAGGGTGTATTACATGTGTGGTACTTGGTGACCTGTTAGGTTTTTCATGACATTTTATGAAAAGCAGCTATAGATATTGATGTCACAGCCTGGGCAATGTAGTGAGACCCTGTAATTAAAAAAAAATTTTTTTTAACTAGCTGGGTACATCAGCATGCCTGTGGTCCCAGCCACTCAGGAGGTTGAGGTGGGAAGATTGCTTGAGTCCAGAAGGTCAAGGCTGCAGTGAGCTATTGAAGTAGGAGGTGGGACTTGACTCCAGAGGCGGGACTCAGACACTGGACCAAACTGACTACTAGCTAAAACAGGACTGGGTGGAAGCAGCTTTCCATCAGACATGCCCGTGGGTGCCATGTCAGTTTACCATTATCATGGCAACATCCAGGAGTTACGGCCCCTTTCCATGGCAATGACCCAATGACTCAAAAGTTAATACTTCCTCTCTAGAAATTTCTGCATAAACGACCCCTTAATCTACACATAAGTAAAAGTACGTACAAATGTGACTGCAAAACTGCCCTGAGCTGCCACCCTCTGTTGGCGGGGTCACCCTGCTCTGCAGCAGCAGTCCCGGAGCTGTAACTCCACTGGAGCTGTGACACCGCCACTTCAATAAAGCTGTTTTCTTCTACCTCCAGCTTGCCCTTAAATTCTTTCCTGGACAAAGCCAAGAACCCTTGCAGGCTAAGCCCTTCTTTGGGGGCTTATCTGTCCTGCATCACTATGATGGCACCACTGCATTCCAGCCTAGGTGACAGAGCGAGACATCTGAAAAAAAAAAAAAAAGATAATGAAGGTAATAGCAGTTAGTGCAAATTGAGGGGCTATTCTATTTTTAGGCACTGTGTTAATTGCATTACATGGACTGTTTGATTCATTGTTCTCTGCATACCTACAGATGATGAAGCCGAGGCTTGGAAGGGTTAAGTCACCTGCCCGAGGTCATGGGGCTAGCATAGGTAGAAGCAAGATTTGACCCCCTGACTGACCCCAGAGTTGGTACTCTTCCCGTCGCCCTCTGTGGCCTTCTCTGTATCTGACTAGAAACAGGAATCAGGCCTGCCTTGCCTACTAGCTCTAACTTTTAGTTCTAAGTGGAGCCCGGAAAATGAATGCAGTGACAAACATGCTGGCTATTAGCTTGTCAAGAACTAGAACGATGGAAGAGATAAGGAGGGAGAATGGAAACAGATTCTAGCTGGCGACACGGTTTCTGATGTGAGCACTTACTGGGTAAACAGCCGTGTGTGCTGCCTTGGATGGCAGGCCCCTTCTGATGCCTCTTGTGCTCACTGGATGTTCCCATCTGTTCCTGTGTGCTGGGGTTATCCGCCCGTGCAGCAGGAGGAGAAGGGTCCACTACTGGCACTGTCTTCTTCTCAAGGGCTCTTCCTTCTTCCCTCGTCTCCCTTGGCCTCTCAGTTACTGTTTGCATTTGCCTGGGGCATGTTCAGGTGCAGGTCACAATTGTGCCTCTGTGCAGGCATGCTTGCGCCCCTAGCCTTCTAGTGTTTATCCTTGCTGATCTTTTGATTTCTCTCGCAGAACCTTGGATACCTCGTTTCCCCTTTCCTGATGAGGTCACCCCCCTCTCCGGTGGTGGCGCTGGGCCCTGATCTTTGCTGTTTCTCCCCCCCATGTGTTCTGTTTCGCTTCCATTTCTGCTGAAGCCTCATTTCCGGTTGTGCCTCTGATCTGGAAGTCTGGAGTACTTGCGAATGAACAGATGAACTTCCTTAGAGAAACACTTGGAAAATGATCCAATACTCCTTTCTGGGCGATAGATAAAAATACTTGTAATTATAGTGGCTGGTTTTCAGCTTTTCAGACCCACACTATTTTGGGCCTGTTTTATATTTGCCTTCCTCTTTGAGGCGGGAAGTGGCTTCAAGAAGCCACTTCTGGGTCCCCAGAAGGAGTCGTATGGCCTTGATGGAAGCGAGTGAAAGAGATGTAGTCCTGTCAAGGTTGGGCTCAGAGTTCAGTATACACCCGGCGAAGGGGCAGGGCTGTCCTGAATGCTGCAGGAGCTCAGCCTGCAGGCAACATAAAGGGCTCGTCACTGGCAGTGTGGAGCTGGAGAAACGGGATACAGGGGGAGTGGAGAACGCTGAGACAGGGAGGAGGGAGGGACTTGTTGCATTTAGTGCATGTAGACGGACAATGACAAACTACTCTGGGCCCAGTCTACTTGGGCCATTTCTTTTTCTGCTTACAACTTACCAGTGGCTCACTTTAGCATTTAGGTTCCTGTAAAAGTAACATGTTCACATGTTAAAGTAAGCCTTTTTGCTATACTCTTGCCTTCCTCTTCAGTCATGCTTCTTACCTTGCTCTGAGCATGTTTTCCTTTCTCAAATGCACGTGTTCTCACTGCAGACCTTCACACAGGCAGGTGTAAGGTCCCACCTGGAACCCTGTTCTTTTTTTATGAACCCTTTCCTGTCCGTTTTCGCTGGCTGACTTCTGATCTTTCAGATCTCATCCTGGAAGCCTTCTCAGATCACCCCACTGCACTCTTGAAGACTGATTCAGTTTGCCCCAGGTGTCCTGCACGTCCTTTGTGTCACCTCTCCTAATCCTCCTAATACGGTGTCGTGAATGTGTCCCATTTACCTGTGTTCATCCTTCATGACCTCTGGTACCTGGTTGATGCTTGTATCATTTAATAATTTTTTTGGTTGCAGAATAAAAAAACTTGGCTCAAGCTGTCTGTGACAAAGACTGTGTGATTTATCAAGGTCTGTCTCATTTTTCTTTTTGTAGACACATAGGACAGATGCATTTCCTAGTCTCCTTTATGGGTAGCTTGGGACTGTGTGACTAGTTTTGGCCAGTGGGTTGAAAGTAGAGGTAATGAGTGTTATGCTAGACTGAGGCATAGGAGAGTGGGGATGAGTTTTCTTGGTTCTTGCTCCCCTGCCATGGTGATTCTGGAAGCTTTGTGTTCCATGATGCATAGCTAGAAAATGATACTGACCTGGATCCCTGAGTCACTGCTTGGAGGAGAGTTTCTCTGTTGTGTTGCTGGATCCACTATAGACTTTTTAAGAGCAAGAATTGAATGGTATCTATTCAGCTTGTTATTACCACTGAGTCGAGCCTGTCGTGGTAATCTCGAGGAAGGTAATCCTTTGGCCTAAGGAAAAGTCTGGCTTTAGCTGTGGCAAATGCTTGATACTTGAGCTGTGTTACGAGGCTCCTGTTTCTCTCTCTTTAGTGCTTTCCTCTTCCCTTTCTGGGTTGACATCATTTTTGGTAGGTGTTATTAGTCCATTGTGACAGGGTGCTGATAAAGACATACCCAAGACCGGGAAGAAAAAGAGGCTTAATGGACTCACAGTTCCACATGGCTGGGGAGACCTCACAATCATGGCAGAAGGCAAGGAGGAGCAAGTCATGTCTAACATGGATGGTGGCAGCAAAGAGAAAGAGCTTGTGCAGCCCCTTATACAACTGTCAGATCTCGTGAGACTTGCTCACTGTCACGAGAACAGCACGGGAAAGACCTGCCCCCATCATTCAGTTACCTCCCACTGGGTCTCTCCCACGACACGTGGGAATTGTGGGAGCTACAATTCAAGGTGAGATTTGGGTGGGGACACAGGCAAACCATATCAGTAGGTTTTCCTCCTCAGGGTCACAGATGGCTGTGATCACCCCTGGGCACATAGTTTTTCTTCCAGGTTCACATTCATAGGAAAAAGCAAGAGTCTCTCCATTCTTGTCAAAAACCTTATGTTTACTCTGTAGAGTTAAGTTAGGTTTCATTCTCTCTTTTCAGCTGATCACAGGATCTGGCTTGTGCTAAGACAGGGAAGGGCTCCATTGAGACATGGAGAAGGGAGATTGGGGAGAGGGATGGATCCCCAGATGAAAACTGGGACTGTTGCTAGGGGAAGCGGATGCCATGGTGGCAGAAAACCAAGGTTCACTTCAGTGCTCAGTGCATGAATGAATGGATGAGTGAGTGAAGAGTGAGTGAGAGCCAGATGAGTGGATATATTGAAGAATCAGCCCTCTCCCTTGCCTTCGGGGGCTCACAGCCTACTAGTAGAGTTAGCGTCATAAAAGAGTAATTTTTAGCAGCAAGCAATCAGTGAATCAAAAGAAGAGGGAAATTGGCGCTGTCAGATCTGCTGGTGGAGGGGTTGTGGTTTGGGGTGTATTAGACAAGATAGTGCAGAAATGTTCATTTCGAAGCTGGGCTTTGCAGGTAGAATAGGACCTTGCCAGTGAGACAGGGTGGGGAAGGGCAGTCCAGATGGCAGGAACAGCAGGTGCGAAGGTTTGGCCACCTGGGCGTGTCAGGTGGCAACTGACTGATAGACCGTAGAGTGAGACAGAGGCAAGACGCCTCCATAGTTCCTTTTTTAGCACTGTTTGTCATTCCTACTAGAGAGAGTCTTTTAGGTTTCAGATGCTACAATTAATGTTTCTTTTTCTGAAAGTGGTAGGATTGGAAAGTTCTCCCTTTTCCTCGTTTTTTCTGTGTCTTGATTCTCCCTAACACAGGTGCATGTGGAGAGCTGCACCTTCCTCCCGTGGCCGCTCTTGGCCTTTGGATAGGAATTTCCTCCTAAGTCCCCAGCCAGTCATTTCAGACCCATTGAGGAAGATAGAGTTTTGTCAGGTCAGTGGTGCTGAGAGGCTTCTGTTTCTTAAAGGTGCTCTTCTGGTTGATTGTAAGGGGCACTACCAGAAGACTTTCAGCTTGAATGGCTTGTAGCAGTTTGGCTTGGAAGACATCTTGTAAAAAGCGTTGACTCCAGGTGCCCCGCCATTTTAGAAACATCCCCCGATAAGTAATAGTGAGACTTAGGACTTTGCTTCTAATAGTGTGATATTCTTGTTTGTTTTATTTGAAGGATCTAAAACCTTCTGTTGCCTCCCTGTTCTCTTCCTCTGTGAGGCTGATACAAGGCACGGTGGCTCTAGTGTTAGTTAAGCTTGTAAGGATCAGAGATTTTACTAACCTCGTTTAAGTTCTTACGGAAGAATTTTTGCTAACGTCCAGCTGAGGAACTTTCTTATGTAGAATAAATCAAAATCTTCACCAGAGTAGTTCACTCTTATTAATGAATGAATAATGAATAGACAAATTATTTAAATCTAAATTAATATAATTGACACCATTTAATAAGCATGTACTATGTGTCAAACACTGGGCAGGGGCATCATATACATCTTTTTATTACTATACATATATTTTCAAAGAGATGCGGTCTTGCTATGTTGGCCAGGCCAGTCTTGAACTCCTGGCCTCAAGTGATCCTCCCACCTTGGCCTCCGAAAGTGCTGGGGTTATACGTGTGAGTCACCACGCCTGACCCCATCATATGCATCGTGTCATTTAATCTTCACGACAACCCTGCAAGGTAGGCGGTGGTGGATGCTGAGGCTCAGAAAGGTTGAGTAGAATATCCCGAGGTGCATAGTCAGCAAGTGGCAGAGCTGACGTTTGGACCCAGTTCTGATAACAGCAGTGACTGTGATCCTGCTTTCCTGCTGTTCAGACAGTGTGTTCGTTTCCGAAGATTAGCCAGCCTGTGGTAGAGGTTAAGCTCATCGTTTCTGTTTCCTGACACATTTTATGACTGTCTTCTGGTGGAAGATGTTTCTAAAGTCTGAAAGAGACTTGAAATTGGACTTGGAATGACTTTGAGGTTTTGTAGCTTCTCCTGATTGATTACAGTGCAAATTAACTAAATGAATTATTTAGCTCAACTAATAGCGTGCTTTCATCCAATAGCTTGGTAAAAAGAACATATTGAACATTTTTTATTTAATCCACTTTGGGGGAATATTTGAACAGATTAAAAAAATAAAGTACAAAGAATCTTTTTTATCAATTAATTTTGAGCCATTCTGTTCTTGTGGAAAGCTGCAGATATCTTTCTCAATGATTGTTAAAATCCTTATCAGGCTGGCAAGCTTGCATTCATTCAGTGCTTACACGGTGCCAGGCATATTCCTAAGCACTTTATTTATCTCATGTGATCCTTATAGCTACTCTGTGTGGCGGTATTACTCTCATCCTCGCTATACAGAGGAGGAAACTGAGGTGTGGTGTGCTTACTGATGGTCAGGGTCATGTAGGTGCTCAGATTCCAGACCTGAAGCTCACAGCCACTCTCCGGGGAGGAGAACTTTGAATCCAAACACCAGGAGATGACGGTCAGTCCCCACTGCTGGTCAGAATGTGAGAATCGAAATCCTAGCTCTAGGCGCATGCCTGGGCCCCGTCACCTGACCTCTGTGAGCCTCAGATGTCTGCGTCTATGGCCTGGGAATCATCATTTCCAATGTGTAGCATTTATAGATCAAGTAGGGAGTTGTATGCATGGCTCCTGTCACCCCTCATCTCTTGGGTGAGGTGCCTGCTGTGATGGGGATCCTTCTTGTCTCATTTGCCTGTTTTGGGGACAGACAATGTCACTTTCAGTGGAACAGCCCTCAGCCCTGTCATGCACAGGGTCACTGGACATCTTCTCTCATTCCTCCCTCCGATGGGCTGAGAATGGCCCGGCATGCTTACTCAGGGAGAATGAGTCTTCTTGGTTTCTAAAGACTCACCCTGTCTACTCCCAGGCCTGGGAAGTCCATAGTCACCCGCCTCCCTCTGCTGTCTGTCTGTAGCATTCTGGGTGGCTGTGGGCTCATGCTGCTGCCATCACGGTTCCCTGTTAGCTGGTCCCGCCTCCCTTCCCTTTGCCTATGCTCAGCGGGGAGCACAGTTCCTCTCTGGGTAGGTTTAGGTCCTTTCGGTAACAGCTCAGACCTGCCTATGTCCCCAGGCTGGCTCCTTGCCTCCCTACTGGCTGTCTGTCGCTTGGCTGAGAACTAGAGCTGCCCTGGACCTCTCTGGGCCTTTGTGTTCAGGCCTAACACAGCTGGAGCTCCCGGGAAGAGATGACTGTCCCTTCCTGTATTAGCCTGTTTTCACGCTGCTGATAAAGACATATCTGAGACTGGGTAATTTATTTAAAAAAAAAAAGGCTTAATGGAGTCACAGTTTTACGTGGCTGGGGAGGCCTCACAATCATGGCAGAAGGTGAAAGACACGTCTTACATGGCGTCAGGCAAAGAGAATGAGAACCAAGTGAAAGGGATTTCTCCCTATAAAACCAACAGATCTCGTGAGACTTATTCTCTACCACAAGAACAGTATGGGGGAAACTGCCCCAGTGATTCAATTATGCCCCCACTGGTTCTTCCCACAACACATGGGAATTATGGGAGCTACAAGTCAAGATGAGATTTGGGCCGGGGCACACCTAAACCATATCCCTTCCCATGTCCTTGCTTCTCCACTTCTACTCGTCCCAGGGTTGACTTTCCTAGGATGACAGGCAGTGGGGTCACCGGTTCCCTTTAAGGATACGCACACCCCACCATGGGGCAGTGAAGCCAGCCTCCCAGGAGAAGTTGCCAGAATCCCTGAACATTCCTTCTCTTCCTACGAACCCAAGGACTTTTTCTTGCCAAGTCGCCCACCACTTTCTTAGTTTTGTTTTTGAGAAAACAACTCTCACAACTTCCTTTGTGGCTAATTTTTTCCCATCAGTATCCTGCTTTTTCTGCAGCTTCCGTTGACGAAGGTACATTTTACCTCTGGAACCGGTGGAGCAGAGAGCTGAATATACCCTGTTTCCTCGGGCTTCCTTGGAGTGACTCACAGGTTCCATTTTCAGTACCGAAAACTCAGCTTTGCCAGGGCAAGCTCTCAGCAACTCTTTTACAGTGACAAGTACTTTAGAAAAGTTTCAATTCACTTATTTCTCTGGGTCACACAGGCAACTCTCTGCCCTGCTTTGAGCAAAGACTATTTCTTTAGCAAAGGATATTGAAATTGGGTTCTTTTTTTTTTCCTCACTCCCTTCAAGTAGATTTTTTTTTTAATCCATTTTTAAGGTAGAGAAGGGAGATGAGTCTTATAAAAACTTGAAAACTGTCTTTTGACAAAGACCAACTTCTGCGCCCAGCGCTTTCATCTCCAGGTGCCTGAGATTAACGTTTCCAAAAATGAGTCTTTTAAACAGCTCTTCTTCTCAAAATGAAATACGTTCTGTGGTAACAACCCAGTTCCTACTATGTAATATGTAGAAATCATTTTCCCTTTGTGAAGAAAACTAGATTTAAATGCTAACATATTATCTTTTTGTCCTCCTGAAAAATTTTTCTTCCTTCGGTGGTAAAAAGCTTTTAAAGTTAATGGAAAATTCTCCCCTTCCTGTGCTCTGGCTCGGGAGGAGAGGGAGATAAGAGATCTCAGTTTCTCTGTAAATATCATAATGACCGCCTTCCTGGTGTTAGAGGTTTGAACTGCTGTGATGGCATATATTTTAAAGCAAAGTGGTGGTCAATTTTGATGAAAAGTGATAAAATCGAGTGGATAAAATTGGCTTTCAGCAATTAGAATGCTCTCCACCTGTAAGTTTGTGCCCATGGCCCTTATATATGGGGAGAAGAAAGAAATTTCCTACAATTTTTTTTGACACATCAGAATTATAACAATTTGTTTTTGGTGTAGCACTTCACATGTCTTGATCATTACTAGGCCAGCAGACTTTTTTATATAAAGGGATGAATGGTAAAATCTTTTGGTGTTGTGGGCCATGTGGTCCCCTGCCATTGGAGCACTGAAACAGCCCAAGACAATTTGTAAACATGGTTGTGTGCCAATAAAACTTTATTTACCAAAACAGGCAGGGGGCCAGCAGGTCACATTGTGCCAATCCCTAATGCAGGTACTTCTCCTACTTAGTGATGGTGGTGATGCTGACAGGGATGGTTATACCATTAGTATCAGCTGCTGTTTTGAGTGCCAGTCGTGGGCCAGGCAGTAGATATATTTACTGCTCATAAACACTTTAATGAAGGGTAAACATGGTTATCGCCACTTAACAAAGGACTAAAGCGAGGCCCACCTAGGTCAGGTGACTTGCTCTATGCCAGGGTTCTCAACCCCAACACTATTGACATTTTGGACCACATAATCCTTTGTCATGGGGGCCGTCCTGTGTGTAGTAGGATGTTTCACGGCATGCCTGGCTGCTGCCCGCTAGATGCTGGTGGCACCCCCTTCCCCACAACTGTGATAATCACAAATGTCTCCAGACATGGCCACATGTCTCTGGGATCAAAATCCCTGCTGGTTGAGAACCACTCCTCTAGGATATACCACTTTTTTCCCCCCGCTGCAGAAAGAAGACAGGGTTAGGGGTCGGAGGCTGGAGACAAGGGCAGACCACACCAGCAGCTGCACTGGGGCGGAGGCCACGGCACCTGTTGGGGTCTGGGTTTCACCACCACACACGGGGCAGTGTGCGGTGAGCTGAGGCCCTGGAGGCTCTGGGCATTGAATCTCACCTGCAGCCATGGCCAAAGCCTGGGGGTGATTTTCAAGTAATGCCAGTAGGATGTACCACTTCTTAATGTCAAAATCTGGGCTGGAAAAATGGTCTTTATGATTTTGTTTTTTTGTTTATTGGTTTGTTTTGTGTTGTTCTACACAGAAATAATGACTGCCCCCAAGCCAAAGCTCTTTTCCTTGGTGTGTGTGTTCACTTCTCTCCTCCTCCGCATCCCTGGCTTCCTTCCCTTCTCCTGGCCTCTCCTACTTGAAATTTGCTAAGAGAGATCTGAGGTGTCCTCAGCACCCCCTGTTGTGTTATAAAGATCACAGAGTTAAAAAATGATAACCGTGGGTGGTGATGGATGTGTTAATTTAATTGCATTCGTCATAACACAGTGTACACATACTTCAGATCATTTCTCTGTACATCTCCAATATATTCCATTTTTATTTGTCATTCGTACCTCAGTAAAGCTGGGGGAAACGTGAGCTGCGGAATATCGTTGCCTGGCTTCCACGTCTGGCTCCACCTGTGTCTCACTGAACAACTGTCAAAACCTTCCCAGCTTTGCTGAACCTCACTTTTCCCCTCCAGGAAGTGGAACAATAATAGCACTTATGGGCCAGGCGCTGTGGCTCATACCTGTAATCTCAGCACTTTAGGAGGCCCAGGTGGGCAGATCACTTGAGGCCAAGAGTTCAAGAACAGCCTGGCCAACATGGCAAAAGCCTGTCTCTACTAAAAATACAAAAAATAGCTTGGCATGGTGGTGTGCGTCTGCGATCCCAGCTACTTGGGAGGCTGAGGCAGGAGAATTGCTTGAACCCAGGAATTGGAGGTTGCAGTGAGCTGTGATTGTGCCACTGCACTCCAGCCTGGGCAACAGAGCGAGACTCTGTTTCAGAAAGAAAAGAAATAATAATAGCACTTCAGTCATGGCATAATTGATGTGGAATGATCAATTCAATGCTCAGTGAATAACTGAGCAATGCAATTCATAATGCAATGAATAACTGGTATGATGATGATGACAGTGACAAAAATGATAACACAGATAATTTCCTTAGACTCCTCATCCCCTGGATGGTTTTCTGCAGGGCTGATGTTTATCACCTTCTTCAAGGTTTCATACTTTGCAGAATCTTGAACAAGCCTGTGCAGATTATACCTTTCCTTGCCATGAACAAGTCTATGATCATGAGAAAGTTATTAACCTCTCTGAGCCTCAGTTTTCTCATCTGTAAAATGGGAATGGTAATAGTTCCTACCTCCTAGTGTTACTGTGAAGAATAAGTTAACATGTGTCTAACATTTAGAAGAATGTCTGGCCCTTAAATATATATGCATGTTGTGTGTTTTTAGATTTTCCTGCCAATGAGAGACAGAAAATACTCTCTTACTTTCCTCTCTAGAATAGGCCAGGCATCCTCTGCTGCCTCCCATGGCTGGGAGGACCCTTGCTGTCTCTCACCGGCCAAGGAAGGTTAGATGTGGGTGTCCCCAGGGGCCCAGGGGTGACGATGTGGGTATAGTGACAACAGTTACAGTTGCTTTCACGTGTGGCGTGATTCCTGTGTGCCTGATGGCATTACCAGTTGTTACCTACATTAACCTTATCATAATGCAATGAGGAAGCCAGAGGAACCAAGGCTTTGATTCTTTTATTTATCCATTTTCATAATAATGAGTTGGTTCCTTTCCCTCCTCCAGAGAGGACCAATGAGTCTTTAAAAAAAAAAAAAATTGGGCCGGGCACGGTGGCTCATGCCTGTAATCCCAGCCCTTTGGGAGGTCAAGGTGGGTGAATCACTTGAGGTCAGGAGTTCGAGACCAGCCTGGCCAACATGGCGAGACCCTATCTCTACTAAAAATAGAAAAGTTAGTTGGGTATGGTGGCACATGCTTGTAATCTCAGCTACTGAGGAGGCTGAGGCAGGAGAATCGCTGGCACCCAGGAGACGGAGGTTGCAGTGAGCTGAGATCATGCTACTGTACTCCAGCCTGGGTGACACAGTGAGACTCCGTCTCAAAAAAAAAAAAAATTACAAATTTATGTATTTAAGCCTATTTGATGTTTTCCAGTTCATCACAGTAATTTTTCTTTGTGATATTCAAGTTGTCCTATCTTCAGCCCATGGACGGTGTTTAGTTTGATTCCTGAGTCCTCAAGAGTAGTTTTTGCCATTACACTGGACATCAAAGCAAGGAAGCTGAGGTGTTCTAGGCCCTTCTTGTACTTCATGCCCCAGACCTGGAAACACCTGTTCCTCCAGGGGGCCCTGGCTCTGTGACTGGGAAAAGGTATTTATACAGCATAATCTAGGTAGTGGGGAGTGCTCGTTGCTACTGGGTTGGCTATTGTTTCTAGGCCTTTTCAGTGTTCAGAGCTAGAAAATCTTTCCCTTTCTTCTTCCCCACCTGCCTCTTCCCTCCCTTTCCCCCACCCCATCCCTTCTTTTTTAGTAGACTATATATTATGATCCATAGATACTTCTAATTCAAATTTCGAATTATGTTTTTTTTTTTTTTTACTTAACTACCTTGATTTAATATTTGTATCTTTTTTCTTACACTAGAAATCTCTGAATGGCATAAATAAAATTTCTTTTTTTTTTCTTTGAGATCGAGTCTTGCTCTGTCACGCAGGCTGGAGTGCAGTCGCGCAATCTTGGCTCACTGCAACCTCCACCTCCCTGGGTCAAGCGATTCTCCTGCCTCAGCCTCCTGAGTAGCTGGGACCACAGGTGCCTGCCACCACGCCTGGCTAATTTTTTGTATTTTTAGTAGAGACAGGGCTGCGCCATGTTGGCCAGGCTGGTCTTGAACTCCTGACCTCAGGTGATCTGCCTGCCTCGGCCTCCCAAAGTGCTGAGGTTACATGTGTGAGCCCCTGCAGCTGGCCGGGATAAATACAGTTTCTTATGAGGTTTTGCTAATCTGGTAGCCAAGTAACGTAATCTCCATGTAGTTTTAATTTGCATTTCTCTAATATGAATGAAAAGAACGCTGTTTTGCCTCCTGTCTTCCACCACTTTCTCCAACCAAGGCAGAGTTGATCACATTTTCCTTCCTGTCCCCATAATGCCTTGGAGACAGTGCTCTGATAGCATCGATCATCAGTGATCAGCTTGGTGGTTTCTCCAAGCTGTATATTTTACTCTGTATATTTTACTGTCTTTTTATCTTCCATTGTTTGGCATTGTGTTTTGCCTTAGTGTTTATGAACGACTTAATAGTTTTGACAGTTTTTACTTAGATCTGTTAACCTCAGTCCCTTTTTAATTCCTATGTAACTGCTTTTCCCCAGCAGAGCAGCTAAAAAAAGAATGATGAGAGAGAATAGCAACACAAGAAAAACAAGCTGTTGAGAAAAACCAGATGCATACTTGTAACCCTGACTTCTCTTTGAGTTCCAGGCACACGTTGCTCCAGCGGCCTTCGTGACATCTCCGTGGATTGTCTAAAGTAGGGTTTCTCAAACTCAGCCTTGATGACATTTTGGACTGCGTAGCTCTTTGCTGTGGGAGGCTGTTCCGCATGTTGCAGGGTGTTTAGTGACATTGCCCCACTAGCCTTACCTACTAGATGCTGGTGACATCTCCCTATCCCAGTTGTGGTCACCAAAAATGTCTCTCGACATTCCGTACTCTGCCCTTGGAAGCAAAAATACCCTCCTTTGAGGACCACTGGTTTAAAGGCATCTCACACTGAATAAGGCCAGTGCAGAACTCTGTTCTTCCTCCTGACTTGTGCGGCTGCGGTTTTCTCCATCTTCCTAAATGGCACCACTTTCCATTCAGCTAGCTAATCAAGTTAAACAGCCTGAGTCATCCTTGATTTCTCTCTTTCCCTCACTGTCTACATCTAGTCACTCAATGAGTTACAGTCCCTTCTAAAATATCTCATAAAGCCAACCATTGTTTTCTATCTGTGTTGCTACCACAAATCTAACTTGCCATTTTCTCTTGCCGGGAGTACTACCAGTAGACTCCTTCCCGTACTCTGCAAGCTGATTCCAAATCCACCCACGCTCTGGCGTGTGCCCACATCTCCTGCCTCACCTGTCACCACACTCCTCGTTCTACTCTCCAGCCCCCTCAGCCTGCCCCTAGGAAGGGCCAGGGTCACTCCACCCTCCAGGGTCTTGTGTTTCCTATACTCCCTCTCCCCCAAATCTCCACATGGCTGGCTTCGTGTCCTCCCAGTCTCCATTCAGTGTTACCGCCTCAGTGAGGCCTTCCCTGGCAGTCCAGTCTGATCCAATGATGCCTTCCGTCTGACTAATCCATTGTATTGCCCAGTTTTATTTTCCTGATTGAAATATCAGGATCCCCAGTCTTCTCGTTTACGTCGTTGTTGGCTCTTTATGGCCCATCTCCCCCCTAGAATGTAACTTCCAGGAAGGCAGGGATCAAGGTTACCTTGCTTCCCTTTGAATCCTGGCTCGGAGGATGGACTCTGCATGAGATAGGCACTAAAAGACTGTGACATTAACATTCTGGTGTTTCTCTGAGAGGACTCTAGTTGCAGTTTGCCTCGCCCTATGGACAGAGAAAGAAAGATTTTAATCCTTCTCAGAGTCGAAGCTCTTTTACAGGCATCATCCCGAATACACTTGATAGTCACACTATCACTTTCCTCCTTAGCTAGCATTGCGGCTGCTGGTCCTCATCCCTTGTACCATGTTTAAAGAAGATTGATCCTGAAGGTAAATTTCAGTTATATACAAAAGAAAGATAATTACTTAGAATCCGGTTCTGTCTCAATTCACAATGAAGGAAATGAACCAGTGCCTATGGTCCTTTCTTTATCAGAATCTAGAATGTGTGTGTGACCCAGTGATCTAAGACAGAGATGGGAAAACCTCTTTTGTAAAGGGCCAGAGGGTGGATGTGTTGGTGGGATGGACGTCGTAACTATTCACCTCCGTCAAAGCGGCGTGGAAACAGATGAATATAAGCAAATGGCTGTGGCCACGTTCCGTCAAACTTTATGAAACTGATTTCCAAAAAGTAAAAGTCAGTTTCTACAGTTACAGCAGGCACACTTCTATGTTTTTTGCACTGACGCTGTAATTTTCTGTTTATCATTATTGATTGTGTTATCTACTGTCTTAGTGTGTTCAGGCTATTTTAACAAAATACCATAAACTGAGAAACTTATAAACAACAAAAATGTATTTCTCACAGTTCTGAAGGCCAAGGTCAAGGCAGATGTGGGGTCTGGTGAGGGCCCACTTTGTGGTTCATAGAGGGCATGTTCTTGCCATGTTCTCACATCGTGGAAGGACAAGGGGTCTCTGGGGCCTTTTTTATAAGGGCATAAATCCCATTCGTGAGGGCTCTGCCCTCATGACCTAAGCGCCTCCCAAAGGCCCTGCTCTTCTAATACATTACCTTGGGGGTTAGAATTTCAATGCGCTTTTGAGGGAACACAAACATTCAGACCATAGTTTCTCCTGTTCTGTCACTTTGGAAACTTCCTGCTAGGTAATACCTTTTATAAAACGCCGTGGAGTGACTTGGGGCCACACTGTTAGGGTGAATGCATTTTAAAAGAAATCTCATCAGTGCACATTTTCTAAAAGCACTTCTAGTTTAAGAGGATCAATCTTGGCTCTTGAGGAGCTTCTGGGCTCGTGTTAGTGAGGATAAGCCCAAGCTTGTCACCGTTCAAAAGTTTTAAAGATAATTTTCAAGAAATGATGTTTATAAACACCTGCCCAAAGGTCATGTGATCTGGCTATGTGAGACCCTTTTGTTCTTGAAGTAAGCTAGATAAAAGGCAGAAACAAATGCAGCCCGAACCATTTTACTGCTCAGAGAATCTTCTTTTGCAATTTACCGTGAAGCTGTCCGTCTGTTGCAGGCTGTAGACTGGCAGTCGATAGAGGTATGGAGTTGGTCCACATAGTTGCTTTTGTTTTTTAAAAAAATAATTAGTTTGACCAGTATTAAAACATAGATGAATTTTAGCCCCACCCTAGTGAAACACTTGCCCACGAGCACCAGGAGAAACACAGCCATGTTCGCAGCATCGCTCACGATGGCAAAACATTCCACACAACTTAGATATCCATCGATAAGAGAGTTGATTTTTAAAAAGTGTGTTACAGCATAGAAATCAACACAGCAAGGAAAATGGATGAACCTCAGCTGTGCACATCAGTTTGGATGGATCTAATGAAAATTGTGTGGCTCGAAGAAAGCGAGTTACAGCCAAATACATTCGTAAGAATATGAGAAAAGTGTAGAATGGAACAGGAGGTAGGTTAAGAATTCACACTTGTGGGAAGCTGTACGGAAAGGCAAGGGCATGGTAACCATAAAAATTAGGGTTGTGATCATGGGAGAGGGCCAACATTGGAGAGAGGTTCTCAAAAGTTCCAGAGGTTCTGTACCTTAAGGTGATACACAGGTATATGTCTTGTTATGGTTCCTCATTTCCTATATGTAGATATGCATTAGTTATTCTCTTGCATGCTTGAAGTGTTTTGTAATTTAAAAAATTAGATGTTCTGGAAGCATTGGGCTGATGATTTCCACATAGCAGCGGTTCGCTGGGCGGAGTCACAGCTGAATCCTTGAGAATGACGTGCACCTTCTGGTTTATCACAGTACTTAGCTGTACTCTCCCTCCTATTCCCCCAGCTGAGCCTATCTTGCCCATTTTCAGTGGCATTTGAGGTTTGGACATCTGGCCCTGGGATGTTAGGGGATACAGCCTGTTGAAAATGGTCATAGTGTTTTCTGTTAACACATTGGTAGGGCAGTTGTTGCCTATGCATATCGTGTGTAATAAGAATGATTTCTACCTGAGAGAAATTTTTCCCAGGCCTAAGTAGCAGGAATGAGTCCCTTGACCAAGTGGTCAGATCTTTTGGAGGCTGTAAATCCTATCACTGTTTTTTTTTTTTTTTTTGCCTTGACTTCTAAGAAGCTTGACAGAAATGTGAGCTCATCTTTAGCAAAAGTGGAGACCTTGTGGCATGTGGTTTTTGGTTCGGAACTTACTGTTGGCTTTTTTTTTGTTGTTGCACTCCCAGGCTGGAGTGCAATGGCGAGATCTCGGCTCACTGCAGCCTCTGCCTCCCAGGTTCAAGCGATTCTCCTGCCTTAGCCTCCTGAGTAGCTGGGACTACAGGTGCACGCCACCATGTCTGCTGTTGAGATTTAAAACAGACATTTAATTCATTTTGCAGTTTGTTGAAATAGAATCTTTGGCTGGAGAATTAGCATATTACAGAGGCTTTGAAATCTTTGTCCTTTTCTGGCCAGGGCTGAGCGTGTAAATGTCTTTGAATAGAGATGGGGTTTCACCATGTTGGCCAGGCTGGTCTTGAACGCCTGACCTCAAGTGATCCACCTGCCTTGGCCTCCCAAAGTGTTGGGATTACAGGTGTGAGCCACCACACCTGGCCAGCTTCACTTATTTTCTTGCTTCTCCTCCTATTTTATTTCCTCACTTAAGAATATTACTCCATAATTCACTTGTTTATATAAGTGGCCATATTTGTTTAAAAAGAGAGGATATGAACTATAAAATCTCATTTACCTAGCATGATGGCAGAATATGATTTTACAAGAACATTCTGGAAAGCTGAGCTTTATTCAGAATGTTTTATTCACAAAGCTGCCTTGATCATCTATTTCAGCTGTGCATGTTACTAATTTTCCAAGAATGAGAATATAATTAAAATACACTTAATGCTAAAATGCAACTGAACATAATTTGATCTTCGATAATTTAGAAGGCAGTTAAAGAGCGTGCTGTGCCTCAAGGCTGTAATTAGGAACATCAATTATCATAGTGTGACACTATAAAAATCTGGTTATTTCGGCTTTCTAATGATTTGAAATCTGTGGGAACTAGAATTTCGAGTCTGTGCATGCAGTCTGTGTATATATAGGTCTTTTGAGCCCCTCATATGAGCAGTTCATACATGCTTTCATAGCTGATGAGTGTGAGAAAGGAGAGGCCACCTGACAAGTCTTGGTAGAGGTGTGACAAGGTTAGACTCAGGTGTTGCGAAGATGCCCCCCGGCCACGGAGTGGTATCAGGACTGGAGCAGGGCAAGGCTAAGGCAGTAATCCCTGCCCAAGGTGACAGGGACCAAAGAGCACAGCGCCGAGGGCGTCAAGCCCTGGGCATTTTAGCTGCCAGTGACTGTGACACTGGCAGGTCCCTTCACTTTTCTGGGCACACTTGACCATCTTCAGAAGGAGCAGGAGTGTGGAGCCATAGGCCAGAGGAAAAATCAGTGGTCCCGAGCCTGTCCTCATGCCTGATTTAAAATTTTGCTATTTTGTTCTCCATAGATTTATTTTTTTGGCATTAATTTTCATATTTCAAAACATTGCATGGAAATATTATTTATCATGATTACTGAGCTTTTTGCCACCTCCTTAAATTTTGCACCTAGATGCCTGGGCGTTGTGTATCCAGACTCCGAAAACTTCTGAATGGTGCCATTCCTAATTACAATTTTTAATTATAATTCTCTGGGCTTTAAATACGGAAAGACTGTGTTTCCACTTAGAATTTGGTCAAAGCCCTTGTCCTTTTCTGTACATCAGGGTGGAGTACCGACGAGCTGTAACCTGTTCGGATTTAAAAGGCTCTGTAATATGCCAATTCTCCAGCCAAAGATTCTATTTCAACAAACTGCAAAATGAATTGAATGTCTGTTTAATTCATTTTAAATAGTCCTCGTTTTATACTGGAGGACACGGTTCTCTCTGTGGCCTTAACAACCTGACTCACCATCTGTCCCACACCCTCCCTCAGCCAGGCACCTGCATGTAAAACCATTCATCCTCGTGATCATATGAGGGGCCCTCTCCTCTGAACCTCCATTTCCCTCTTCTTAAACAGTTTGTGAACAGACTATTTTATTTTAGCAATGGATTTCAGAATAGTGCTCTGTCAACTGGAATGGCTTTGATATAGAAAGAGTTGCATCGAAATTCTGTGTACTCTTAACCACTGTGGGTCTACATTTTCTCCTCACTCACACGGCATGGTGATGCCAACTGCATATGGTCATGAGGACGAATGGTTTTACATGCAGGTGCCTGGCCGAGGGAGGGTGTGGGACAGACGGTGAGTCAGGTTGTTAAGGCCACAGAGAGAACCATGTCCTCCAGTATAAAACGAGGTCTGTTTAAAATGAATTAAACAGACATTTAATTCATTTTGTAGTTTGTTGAAATAGAATCTTTGGCTGGAGAATTAGCGTATTACAGAGCCTTTGAAATCTTTGTCCTTTCCTGGCCAGGGCTGAGCGTGTAAATGCCTTTGAATACGTGTTTCGCTGTCTTTGTAACTACATTCCCTCCAGCGGAAATTGAAGGCAACTTTCAAGTTTAATGATGATTACACTGAGTTAGGCCCCTGCTGATGGCAGCACTCCTGCTGCAGCGGCATGGTCTTTGGGGATAATATTCAATATTGCTTCCCCAGCACTTTAGAAATTCTTCAGAAAAGTTACTAGGGATCCGATAGCAAAGGACAACCTTGTCAGCCGAGCTGTCCTATGTAACTCCCTGGTGGCCAGCCCCTAGTTTGGGCAGAATCTTTGTCTTTTGGGGAGGTGGGTAGAGTGACTGCTCTTCAAGGGTTTGCCATAAGAGAGGGCTTCGGTGATCGCAGGAACACAAGCTTCAGGGCTGCCTGCACCCCCTCGTGCAGGGAAAGGGTGTGAGGGAAGTAGAGTCATCCTTTGGAGGGACCCGGAGTAGATGCTTCGTATGGGCCTTACAAGGGAGGGGAGTTCCCTGAATTGGGCCCCTCTCCTCTGAACCTCCGTTTCCCTCTTCTTAAACAGTTTGTGAACAGGCTATTTTATTTTAGCAATGGATTTCAGAATAGTGCTCTGTCAACTGGAATGGCTTTGATATCGAAAGAGTTGAGTTGAAATTCTGTGTACTCTTAACCACTCTTGGTCTACATTTTCTCCTCGCTCACATGGCATGGTGATGCCATCTGCATATGATCACGAGGATGAATGGTTTTACATGCAGGTGCCTGGCCGAGGGAGGTTGTGGGATAGATGGTGAGTGCGGTTGTTAAGGCCACAGAGAGAACTGTGTCCTCCAGTATAAAATGAGAAATGCAGTTCCTGTCATTAAATGAGGTGATGTCACTAACATCATGAGGACAGTGCCAGGCGTGTGGAATTCTCACATTTGTGAATGTTGAATGGGGTATGGATGCTTTCACGCAGGGCTGGTCTGGGTACAATTTTGTCCCCACTTTATTCTGTGTCTGGACAGAGTTGGGAAGCTTAATAGGTGTCAAACATTTGCCTGCTTAATGCCTAGGCCAAGAAGAGGGGAGAAGTTGTCAGCAGTAGAATGTAGAGGCTACGCAGGGTCATGAATGGTCTTGGATTTGCCGAAGCCTGGAATGGCGTGGAGAATCTGTCTTGAGGTCCTGCCTGTCTGCACAGTGGTCAAGGCCTAGATGCCTTTGCTAGGCTCGGCCTTGGCTGGTAGGCACCAATGTAGCCATCAATGGCAAAACACACCTCCATCGGTCAGCAAAGTCCTGCTACCCCGAGATCCTCTCATGGTGACGTTCACTTCCCCAATGACTCTGACCTTCTGAACTCCTGGCCCACCAAGAGATGGGAGAGAAGAGGTGGGCTTCCTCTGCAATCAGGGTCTGTTTGAGTTGTCTTCAGGACAAAGAACGTTTGGTGTAGACAGAGTGCTGTGTTAGCCACTGAACCCATCCCTCATTCTGCCTTCATGGTGCTCATATGGGAGAGATGCACAGACAGGGTCTACCTCAGCTCTGGCCTCCCAGTGTAACAGTAGCCTACAGCCTGCGAGGGCTCACTGCTGAAGGTGATGCATGGTCTCTGCTCTGAGGGTTTTTCCCCAACCGACAGCAGAGATGGCACCTCGCTGGTGGTGCTGACACCCGGCAGGCAGGCACATCTATGCCTACTGCTCATCTCTCCCCACCAGGTGGCATTCCACAGAATCACCTGCTCATGGTGGCTTCTGGGTCCCACAGCCTCTGCTGTGTATCATTCTGATTGTTCAGTAATGTGAATGTTTCCCTCATGGGGTGTGGAGTATTTACGGATTTCATCCAGGCTTTGGGTGGCATGTTATCCCTTCTGCAGGGATCAACCTTTTAGTAGCGGCCACATGCTGGATTGTTGCTGTAGCCTGGCACTTCTGGGGCCTTCTGCAGATACTGTCATTAATCCTCAGGTCACTCATGGCAGGTGGGTGCCATCGTCATCCCTCCTTCATGTTTGTCAACTTGTTGTGCAAATACCTCCGGAGTGCCTTCCGTGTGCTAGTCACGGCTTCGAGTGCCAGGGATAAACAGGAAACAAGACAGAAAAAATCCTCGACTTCTAAGGTATAAGGCAGACTCTTGCAATGCCTGTGTAATATTTTCTCCTGCTATTTACACATAAATGGTATTTCTAGATGGGTACAAATTAAACACGAGTCCATCAGTTTCTCAGCTGGACAGTCTTGACAACATGTAAGGATTTATTTATCTAATGAGCAAAAGAAACAAGAACGCCTGCCTGCAAGTCCCAGTGGCTGCAAGTGTGATTATGTAAGCTGTCCGTTATATCGAAAAGTGCTAGAAGACTCTTAAGCCTGTTGCATGTAGGAAGGAGAGAATGAGTCGGGGAAATGCAGGTCACAACCAGC
This sequence comes from Pan troglodytes, assembly GCF_028858775.2. Taxonomy (NCBI): domain Eukaryota; kingdom Metazoa; phylum Chordata; class Mammalia; order Primates; family Hominidae; genus Pan; species Pan troglodytes. The sequence goes on from NC_072416.2 coordinate 14,950,712, forward strand.
TGGGGCTAATGGGACAAACATAAATGGTTATGGCAGAGACTGTTACAAAGGAAGCCTCACTTTGAGAGAGGCAATGGAGAGGTTGTCTCTCTTTGGGCCATTAGCATCGACAGAAACTGCTCTCAGATTACCCACCAAGTGTGTTTCGGAGTTATTTGGGGGTTCTGCAACCCTGCTGTGATTTCTATATACAGCAAGAGATGGGAGAGAAGAGGTGGGCTTCCTCTGCAATCAGGGTCTGTTTGAGTTGGGTTCAGGACAAACAGCCTTTGGTGTGGACAGAACGCTGTGTTAGCCCATCCCTCATTTTGCCTTTTTGGTGCTCAAGTTGGGGAGATGCACAGATAGGGGCTACCTATCTAGCCTCCCAATGCAACAGTAGCCTAAAACCTGCGAGGGCTCACTGCTGAAAGCAGTGCATGGTCTCTGCTCAGTTATTTATCCCTCTGGAAGCCCTTCTTCCCTGATCCCCCCACAAGTAACCTGTCCCCTCCCATCTGTCGCTCTCTTGGCCCCTCTGTCTCATTTTTCTTGGTAGCACCCAGCAGAGACATTTATTTGTGTCCTGTCTGGCTTCTCCATTAGCTTGTCCACTCTTCGAGGGCAGAGACTGACTTGTTCACCATGGTGTTCCAGAGCCCACTGTGGCACCTGTCACATAGTAGGTCTTTTCTGAGCATGTGGTGAAGGAATGGGTGCCCACAGTGATTCTCAGAGGGAGGTGGGTTCTCACTCGTTACTTGAAGTGAATGTGTTCAACACTGTTAAATCGCTCCCGCCAGTTAGTATCTGGCTGCAGGTATTGAGTGGTTTGGAGGAATTGGAAGGGTTTCCTTTAGAAAGGGCAGTGGAGTTGAAGGCACCTGCGTAGGTGTCATGCAGTGCCTTTGACCATCCCCTACCCTTGGTCTGAAGTCTGTGTGTATCCCCTCAACTCTGCAGCTGAAGTTCCAGCTTGGTGCGAGTTTGTATTTTGTCTTGATACTTCTTGAGCTAAATATGCAGCAGAGTTCAATCAGAAGCAGGATCACCAAGATAAACACACACGTGTGCCCGCACGCTTGCACACATGGATGTGTGCACACATATATGTACACACACATGCATGCATGCACATACATACACATGTGCACACACACACACGCACACACATGCACACATGCACGTGCACACACACCTGCACACACATGCATGCACATACATACACACTGCATAGTTGACATACGGTGTTTACCGCTGCACCAGCTAAAGTTCTCTCATGTCAGAGATCATACATGCATTGCATTAGGAGAGACTCACCGAAATGCTACTTGACCCTGAAAAAAGGATGTAACAATGAGATAATACTCCAGCTTCAAAGGCAAGGTTCTCATTCCCCTCCTAGGTTTTTATCCTAGAGAAAAGGAAATACACGTTCACACAAGGACTTGTGCACAAATGTTCAGAGCAACTTTGTGTTAGCCAACAACTAGAAAGGGCCAAATGGCCATTGGCAGTGAAAAGATACACAAGTTGTGTCAAGGAGGAATGAACCATTGGCACGCGTAACAGCATGGATGAATCTCAAAATAACTGTGCCAAGTGAAAAAAAAAAAAGACCATAAGGAGCATATGCTGTATGTTTCCATTTATAGAAAACTCTGGAAAATGCAAGCTAATCTATAGGGACAGAAAGCAGATCACTGGCGTCTGGTGATGGGATGGGAGGGTGGCATTACCAGGAGTCTGAAGGAAACTTTGGGGGTGGTGGACATGTTCTGTGTCTTGTGATGGGGGTTTCACAAACGTAAACATATGTCAAAACTTGTCAGAAGGTATTCTTTAAATATGTGCACTCTGCTGTCTGCTGGTTAAACCTCAGTGAAGCTTAAAAAAAAATAAAGGCAAGGTGGGAACTGCCCAGGGCATCCTGGCACATAGGAGCAGTGCCCTGCTGCAGGAAAAAAGTCTCAAAATCCATCAATTCAGGGCAAAATAACGAAGAAGTAGCACATCCCCCACAGGGGAGGTTTGTTCTTTCCTAAATAACAGCTGTGGGAGAAGGGAAGGAGTTAAGTGATGAGATGGGGCTTTCCTGGGAGGACCATAACCTAGTTATAAATTATAATAAAAAGACAGTGAATAAGGTTTCTTGTAAAAAGAAAGTTATAAGTGAGGGCTGGTCCTTCCTAATCAACTCTATAGGGCAGAGCTGCATTGCTAAAAAATTAAGCTCTTCATTTGAAACCCTGTTGGGAACTTCAGGGAGTTGTTTTCTGAACCCCCCGCCCCCTACCCTAGGTAAAGAAACTTCTTTCTAACCTTTCAGTGCCTCTCTCCCAGAGCTTGCTGGATTGAGTAGAGATCTTTCCTACCAGGTTCCATTACAAAGGGGACAGGAATTGAAGCCCTTGCTCCAAACACAGCCTCTCACCCCATGACATTATTTGCACCCCTGTCCAGGTGTTAGTTTCTCTGGGCAGCCCACAGGGACCTCCCAGGCAGGGCTCACACCCTCCTCCATCCTCCTTTCCTGGCTCCTGGCTTCCTCTGCTGGCTGGACTGCACCATGCTGGCCGCCTCCCATTTCCTCCAGGAGATGCAGGGCGGTTGAGCTTGCAGCTCCCTCTGCCTAAAATGCTCTTCCCAAGGCCGATGGCCCGTCTGCCTTTAGGTCTGAGCCCTCCCTTCCTTGAGATGGCGTGGCTGGCCATGCCTAGATTCATCTCCAACCCTTCACCCGGCTTATTTCCTTCGGAAAAACACAGTCTGAGTTACTTGTATCTTTGTATGTTGTCTGTCGCCAATTCCAGTGTGAGCTGCTGGAGGCAGAGAGCTTGGCCATCTCTGTACATCTCTGCTGTATCTATGGCACCTGGAGCAGGATGGCAGCCGCAAAACTGGGGCTTGTTTTAGTGAGAGTGTTGGTTTAACTCAACATAGCTTATCATTGGGTTAAACAAGATAGAGTTATTTCTCTCTTTGCATAAAAGTATGAAGTGGTAGATGTGGGGTGGGTAGGCAGCTCTTTTCCATGAGGAACCGGGGCCCAGGTTTCTTCTGCTTTGTTACTCCACTGGCCTGTGGGAAGGGTGTGTGATCCAGAAGTTGCTCACATCACTAATTTCCACATCCTGCTGGGCAGAGTTTAGCTACTCAGGTGGCTGCTCTGAGCTGCAAGGGAAGCTGGGAAATGTAGTCTTTATCTTGCAGCCCTGTGTCCAGCTACAACTTGGTGAGTTTTATAACTCAAAGGCAAAAAGGATATTGGGGGCTATTTAGCAGCTGCAGTGCTTGATCCGTATTTGATGAATGAATGAATGTCCCCATCCCAGCCCCCTGCACTTCCATCTAGCACAGCACTTGCTGCGCTGTCGTTTAGTCAGGGCTTGCTCCTCTCTGAATTTCCAGCGCTCAGCCAGAGCCTGGGTGTAATAGACACTTAGCAGAGGTTGAGTTGAAAAACTGGCAACTGGACTGTAGAGACTTTACCTTAACTCTGGGCCATTGGTGAGAGTGAGGGTCTGTTTTTGAGAAAACCCTGTTCGTCTGCAGGAAGAGCTTTCCTTGTAAATGTAGATGAAAATGAAGTGTCCCATCGAGGCAGGTTTTACCCGGAAATAAGCTCCACGAGCCAGAAGCAGAGGTGAGGCGTGAGGGCAGGGGAGGCCAGGGGGTCTCACATTTCTTGGGAGCTTAAGATCTCGTACTTCATCTCCCCCTCCTCAAGAACCTTCTTTGCTGAGTGTCAGATGTTTCTGCTTGGCTTTGGGACAGAGGGGGAGAGCTTCCAAGTGGTCCTATTGCTTAAACAATTTATAGGCCAAATAACTTCCATGGTAAGGGAGAAACTGATATTCGTGATGTATTATTTACTGTTAGGCAATGGAGATAGAGGATGTTTTACTAAGTTCACACTCAGACATTCCTGTGACCATTCTAAGACAACCAGTTCTACCTCATCCTGAGACTGCTTTAAAAGCCCTTTCACAGAAGGCTGTGTGGCTTGCCGGAGGTGGGACGGCCTTCCGAGTCAGGGGGATCTGGCTTTTCAGGTCTAGCATTGTCATAAAGGAGCTTCGGACCCTGGGGAGACTTTTTGTTTTTTGTTTTTTTGTTTTAGACGGAGTATCACTCTGTCACCCAGGGTGGAGTGAGTGGGGCGATCTCGGCTTACTACAACCTCCGCCTCCTGGGGTCAAGTGATTCTCCTGCCTCAGCCTCCTGAGTAGCTGGGACTATAGGCGCCCACCACCATGCCCGGCTAATTTTTGTATTTTTAGTAGAGACGGGGTTTCACCATGTTGGCCAGGCTGGTCTTGAACTCCCAACCTTAGATGATCCACCTGCCTTGGCCTCCCGAAGTGCTGGGATTACAGGCGTGAGCCACTGCGCCTGGCCTGGGTTTTTTTAAACCTCTGAGAAGCTTGATTGATGTGTCTGTGAAGTAAGGATAATTATGCCTACACCCTGAGTTGTAGAAGGGGTAAAATGGGGTTGCCTAACTACAGGATCACCCCAGGGCCTTTATACCTGCCCTTCTCTCTTCCGGGAAAGTCCCTGCCACCATGGCTTGATAAGTTCCTGCCAGATGAGAAGTGCCCTTCCATGACCTGCCAGTATGAACTGGGGCAGTCTCCGTCAGCCCTCTTGTGGAATTCCATCCATCCCTTGCAGCATCGTCCCAGCTCTGAATTCGGTGGTTCTTCTTGTCAGCGTTTGTTTCACGTGTGTTATAGCAGCTGACTCAGGGCCCCATGAGGGCAGGGAAGTCTCAGTTCTGCTCATTGTTGCATCCCCCACACCTCACCCCATGCCGGGTATGGAGTCTTAATTGCCCCATTGGTATCAGTTGAGTCAGTGATTCTGTATGTGACAGATGATCAGTAAATGAGAGCCAATCCAGGTGAATCCTATGACAATGGCTTCCTATAACATAGAGGGTATTTATGATCCTTGCTTTACAGCAAATGAGACTGAGGCTCAAAAACAACCATCTGGCTGTTAAGTGGAGGGCTTAGGACTCAAGTCCAGTTGTTTGGTTTCTAAGCTAATCATTCTTTTGCTTATGTTTATTTTTAATTATTTATAGAGTCAAGGTCTCACTCTCTTGCTCAGCCTGGAGCACAGTGGTGCACTCACAGCTCACTGCAGCCTCCAACTGTTGGGCTCAGGTGATCCTCCCACCTCAGCCTCCTGAGTAGCTGGGAGGTCACAGGTGCATGCCACCAGCAGGCCTGGCTATTTTTTTATTTTTTTATTAACCTTTGTACAGCTGGGGTCTTTCTGTGTTGCCCAGGCTGGTCCCAAACTCCTGGTCTCAAATGATTCTCCTGCCTTGGCCTCCCAAAGTACTGGCATTACAGGCATGAGCCACTGTACCCAGCTTGTTAATTGTAGAAGTACCTGTTGGATGAATGGTCTGCAGATGTAACGTATGCACATAGTTTATACCTGAAAGAGAAGCAGCACAGAGTGGTGGTTGCAAGTGGATTCTGGAGCCAGACAGCTCAGGCTGGACTCTTGGCTCTGTGACTTCCTAGCCGTGTGGCCTCAGCCAAGTTCCCTAGCCTTTCTCTGTCTCATTTTACTCATCTGTAACATGAAGGTCTTAATAGTGGTTTGTTGTGAGGACTAAATGAGTTAATGTTTATGAATAGGCTGGAATGGATCCTGATATGCAAGATATACCACTTAAGTCTTTATTTTAAAAACTTAAAGCTGTTTCTTCAGCATCTTCTTTCCTGTGAGCTTTTGCAACTGAGGTTCTTTGATTCTACAACTTGGTGGATTTTATAACACAAAATCAAAAAGAATGTTGGGGGATAGTCAGCAGTTGCAGTGTTCAATTGAATTGGTTCTGATTGAAACTGTGGTTGAGCAGAAAGAAGCAGCAGGAAGAATAAAAGCCATCATGTCCTTGCCCTTGATAGATTTTGGTGGCTAAAACATGACACACACGATGTCATTCTGTCTCCTACCGGGAGGCCTGTGGCACCAAATTCTCGTCTTCTCAATAATCCTTGAGTGGTTTCTGAATTATTAATGGATGTGGTATTAGCAAACCACAAGTTCCACAAAATTGCTCTGGGGCTGGCATTTGACAGGCAATTCTGTTCCCTAATTTTCTGCACATATCTTGATTATGACTTCATGGGCTTGTACCTTTTAATCTCTGGTTTCATCCTCTGGAATCATGGGAGGCCTCACTGTCTCCTTTTGTCTCAGGGGAATGATAGAACCCCTGGTGACTGTGAAGCAGAAGAAGAGTGGCCAGGTGCATTGGACCGGGCTTCAGTGGGGCCTCCCAGTTGAGAGTGATGCGGAAAATTATTGTTGTTGTGATATGTCAAACAGCAGGGGCCTTGCTCCGGACCAGGGATGAGTATTTTTCTTCCATAAAGGGTGGCCAGAGAGTAAATTCTTTACACCTTGTGGATCTAACGCCTCTGCTTCCAGCACTCAACTTGGCTGTCGTTCCAGGAAAGCAGCCAGAGATGCTATGTAAACAGAACACAGCAATGCTCATTTGTTATGTGGATGGAATTGTGTTGCCCCCATCATCTACATATTGAATCCCTAACCCCCAGTGTGAATGTATATGGAGATAGGGCCATTAAGGAGGTAATTAAGATAAAATGTCATTAGGGTGGGGCCTGTGTGCGTGCAGAGATGAGACTGTGTAAAGACACGACAAAAAAGATGGTCATCTGCAAGCCGTGGAGTGGCCTCAGGAGAAACCAACCCTGCTGGCACCTTGATCTTGGACTTTGCACGTCTACAACTGTGGGAAGTAGATTTCTGATGTTTGAACAACCGTCTGTGGTATTTTGTTACCACAGCCCTAACAGACTAATACAGTTCCAATAAAACTTATTTACAAAAATGGATGATGGGCTGGATTTGACTCATGGTAGAGAGTTTGTCACACCCTGCTCTATAGGACTGTCAATATTGTTATTAAATCAGGAGGCATCTCTTCTGGGTCAGGGGCTGGAGATGTAATGGGGTGAACTGCATCAGGCCTCTGCTCCCATGGAAGATCCTTTCTAGTGAGTGAGATAGACACTCAACAGATACACAACTGTGTAGCCAGGCTGTTCTCAGATACAGCTGAGTGCTCCGAAGAAGACACGGGGTGATGTGATTGGGCGACTGCTGGTTGGGGAAGGGAGATGTTGCTTGAAGTACAAAGATCTAGGAGGGGAGCATCCCAGGCAGAGAGACAGCAAAGGTGAAGGCCAGAAGCAGGAGAGCTTGGCAGATTGGAGGGACTGGCTGTAGCCAGTGGGGCGGGAAGAATTTGGGATAGGTTCCACAGGGACAGGGCTGACTTGTCTAAACTAGCATCAGATTCAAAAGGCCTCTTCTGGGAGGCCAGGGTGGGTGGATCACGAGGTCAAGAGATTGAGATCATCGTGGCCAACATGGGGAAACCCCGTCTCTATTAAAAATACAAAAATCAGCTGGGCGTGGTGGCAGGCACCTGTAATCCCTGCTACTCTGGAGGCTGAGGCAAGAGAATTGCTTGAACCCAGGAGGCGGAGGTCGCAGTGAGCCGAGATTGTGCCACTGCACTCCAGCCTGGGAGACAGAGCGAAACTCCGTTTCAAAAAACAAAAAAAAAAGTCCTCTTCTTACCCAAATTGGGATCTTGCTCTCTCTCACCTCAGGGGCCTCCCTCCCACTCCTTCTGTGCCCCCCAAGGTCTTTGTTATGCTCCCCCTGCCCCGTTCCACATCTTAAGGTCCCGCTCACTGGGCTTGGTTAGGGCAGGCACACTTCCTTCTCTCCCATCCCTCCTTCCTGCCCCTGGCTTCTCTGCATCCTCTTCCCTCCTGGCTCTTTCTGCAGCCCTCCCAGGGATGGAACGATGAGCTCCAGGTTGATGCACAGTGATCCTTGAAGGTGGTGGAAAGTGAAATCTTCTGAGGCCTTTGGGAAGCTATGGAGGGGGTTGAGTAGAGACAGGTTTTCAGTCTCATTCTGGTTATTGGATTCAAAATTGATCATACAGTGGTGGCTAGGGCAGGAGCCCATCACAGAGGGCTAGAAACCTCACATTCAGTGATTCCTTTATTAAATGGAATGTAACTTGAATTGTTCTTTTCCAGTTTGCCTCCTACCTGCCCAGGTGAGAGGAAATTTGGTTACAGTGTTTCTCCCAGAAGTTTTCTCTTTCCACCTTCCTATTGTACAGGCACCCAGGACCTTGGAGAAAGGAGTGGCGGACTGTCTTTAGGTTAACAATCCATGGGGCAGCTGCTCCAGTGCCCATGCATGGGCCTGTGAAGGCTTGGCTGCTGGCTGTCACTCCCTCCAGAGACACACTTGGGTGCAGGGACCTTTGCAGGCCCCAGATGCGCAGGACTCAGTCTGAACAGGTGGCTCCCCTCGTCTTCCCCCTGGCTTCTCTGTGTCCTTCTCTGTCTTGGCTCTTCCGTGAAGCCCTCACAAATAAGCTGTCCTTACAGTGGGGCTTAATGACTCATTGAGAGATGCTGGGAGTTTGGACAGCTGGGCCCCACGTCCTAGGGTGACTTGAGTACCTGGTGGCCCTTCCTGTGCCTTTAGAGCCACGGTGGCCTCAAGGATGGGAACGTGCTGCTTGTAAAGCCACAAAGAACAAATAACATGGCTTAGATTTCTTGTCCTGCCACCTAACACTCTCACTTCCTCACCCTGTGAGCAATTCATTGTGCATTTAATTAACACCTGACATCAGCTTCACAGGGACTAAGTGTATCTTATGCACCGTCTTGTGCCTAGTGGCCAGCAGACACAAGCTGTGAAATGAGTGTAAAATGAATTAAATGAACATTGTTAACTGGGTGACCCTGGATATGTTCCCTAACCTCTCCAAGCCTCAGTGTCTTCATCTGCAAAATGGTGATGCTAATGACCCCCCGTGCCGGGGTGGGGGGGTTGAAATGAGATAATGCACGTAAAGCATTCAGCCCAGGACCCGACTGAGAGCTGAAAGGTATCAGCACCTGCCATTTCTACCGGCCTGGGGGAAACACGCTTAGTTTGGATGGGAGTGGTAATAACAGCCTTGGCTGAGGCGGTGGTTGTCATGCCACCATCACGCCACCGATGGAGGACTGACCTTGTGTTCGGCCCCACGCTGGCTCTTGGTGTTCTTTGCTGTCAGCAGTGCTGTGACTGAGACATCCTTGGCCCATTTCACATGTGAGCCCCCACGGCTGCAAGAGAATGAGCTTCTTCCAGAGAGGGTGGCAGAGCCAGGATTGAAATTCACATCTTGCTCCTAGCTCATGCACACCTGGGAGCCTGCATGTTCTTGCTAGATTTTACAGCCAGCAGGCCTTTGTTGAACCATAAACAGCAGCGGCCTTGATCAGGCTGGTTTTTCTACCCAGAGGCCCCTTTGGCATCGTGACCCAAAATTTTCTCTGGGTATTTTGCCTTCTTGCTGATGCATCATTTGCCGGATGGGAACCAGCAGGTAGAGAGTGTTGGCTTTCTGCCTCCGGTCAGAGTCGGGAACGTGACTTGGATACAAACTCAGCACGGAGGGAGGCATGACTTGGGAGGGCAGAACCCGGCAGCTTCATTCCCATCCTCTGTTGGTGGGGAAGAGTGAGCAACTCACAGGTAGAACCAGGACGGTAGTCAGGGCTGTTTAAAAATTTAGGGCTCCAGGCTGGACGCGGTGGCTTATGCCTGTAATCCTGTTCCTGGACCAAACCGAGGGTTGCGCTGCTTGTTCTTATGGCCCAATAACAAGATGCAGATGAACTGGGAAGAGAAGAATTTTTTTTTTTTTTTTTCTGTAACGAGGTACAGGGAGAAGGCTTAGAAATTATCTGCAGACCAACTCAAAATTAGAAAGTTTCCCAGAGCTTACACACCTTCTAAGCTACGTGTCCACGTGTAAGTGTGCATTCCTCTAGAGACCTAAGTGATCAGCTTCTTCTAGTCTATGACTAAGGTCTGAGTCCTGAAGACCTTCCTCTAGAGCTTCAGTAAATTTACTTAATCTAAATGGGTCCAGGTGTGGGTGTGATTACCCTTATCTTCTCTCCTGCTAAATCATGGAGGTTTGGGGAGTCCCTTCAGACCCCCAGTAAACTTGTTTGTGGAGGCCTGGGGAGTTTCTTCACATCCCCAATAAAACTTGTTTAATCCTTCGTTATCTTGTCATGCTTCAAGGCCTAGGAGAGGCCTGGGCACAACTAGGGGTGGGCTTTTGTTACATTCCAGCCTTTGTATAAGGGCAGTAGCTCTCTCAGCTTTTAATATTTAACTTAACCACTCAGTCAGTGCTGACACAATTGTTATAGAGGCCTGTGTTAGTGAGAACTGGCCTGCCACAATCCCAGCACTGTGGGAGGATCATTTGCGGCCAGGAGTTCGAGACCAGCCCAAGCAACATAGACCGTCTCTACAAAAGTAAAAAGTTAGTTGGGCATGATGGTGCATACCTGTAGTTCCAGCTACTGGGGAGGCTGAGGTGAGAGGATTGCATGAGTCCAGGATACTGAGGCTATAATGAGCTATGATCACCCCAGCCTGGGTGACAGAGTGAGACCCTGTCTTAAGAAAAAATTAGGACTCCTATCCCACCTCTTCAGAGACACTCTCATATAAAAATACAGTGTTTCCAGCTGCCATTTGTTGAGTACCTGTTGGCCGAGAGCCAGACTGTTGATCTGTGATGTTGTGTTAAATCATCCTGGCAAGGAGTGAGGTAGTGATGAGGAGGGCCGGTTTCACAGACCAGGAAACTGACCCGCCAGGAGGAGAGAAGATTGTCTCGGCCATAGCTCTCTGTAGTGTGCTCTGGGCTCTGTGTGCCCAGAGCAGCTCAGCCCAGATCCACACCACAGCCCCAGGTGGTCACTATCACTGCAGCTTTGTTAACTATGGAGACGTCAAAGCAGGAAGGGGGAGGGATGCACACCCTTTCTCTTGGAAATTTCCTGGAAGGCAAGAACTGCTCGGGCTCAGCCATAATTAGTTCGTTGGTGGCAGGTTTCTTCAGCCTCCCACATGGGAAGAAACCCGAGTAGGTTGTGGAAATGCGGGTTCCAGGAAGCCTTGCCTGACAGCTCCTGGCTGGACATGGCTGCATCTCGTCACTGGTCTCCCTGCTCCTGGGGAGCTGCCACCTCTCTGCAGTCACCTTCCAGTGGGGCAGACACAGATGGGTCCTAAGGAGAGAGATGAACAAAGTAATCACTACTGTGCTAAGACATAGTACGCTTGAGAGACAGAGTAAAGGGCCGACCCTGACTTCCCAGGGGGAGGTCTCCCTCTGTGCAGGTGTCCTTCCAGGATGAGAAGGGGCCAGGCAGCTGGAGACTTGGGCAGGAGCATAGCAGGCAGAGAGGGCACAGCCTGTGCACCAGCCCTGCCATTGGAAGGGGCTTGGAAGGAACTGCAGGAGAGTCACCGAGGGCCAGAACCATGCCTGTCTTCCTGCCACAATGCCTGTGCCCAGCATGGGGGCTGGTGCGTAGCAGGGATTTATTTTTGTCCTGAATGAATGTGAAGACAGGAAGCGCTCAGCCACCATCATCAGCCCCAAGCTGTGGGAAGCAGAGGTCAGAGGCTGGGAACCGTGACACGTTACTGGTGCTTTTTTGGTGACCTCACTGGAGAATACTTAAGATTAACCATGTGTGTGTTTGTGTATGGATGTGAGTGATCCCTCACTCATCCCTTCTAGAATGTTCTGAATTGCCCACTGTGTTCCAGGCAGTGTGTCATGCGCTGGGGAAACTAAGATCACTCCAGCATAGACCAATTTCAGGGAACTCAGTTTAGATAAATGAGGCCGATAAGAGAACAACATCACCATGCATTGTGACAAAATGACACTGACTCTTCCTTCCAAACTCAAGAGTTGTGATCTAATCAGAATCGTGTTCCAATTCTTTAGATGAAAAGGCAATTGGGAGTTTAAGCAAATCTGGGACCTGAGGTTGCCTTAGGTCCCACATTTGGGTGCTTAAAAGGATGGCGGCAGTGTTTAAATGTTGATAAACAAGAACAGAAAAAAGCAACACGTTTGTTTTTCGTTATCTGTCCATAGAGCAAATCAGGACTGAGGCGATAAGGCCTGAGCACAACCTGTTGAAGAAAATCCTCACCCTCCTCATCTGGCCTCCTCCAGGAGGTCCTTGCCACCATCCCGGTTCCCTCCGCTGCCTCCTCTAGGTCTCAGCTTCCCCATGACTTCCAGAGTGTCCCTTCTGTCACCTGCCACACTGCTCTGTTCCTACCACATCCCAGTCTCACCCCACCACAGTTACCACCCCTGCTCAGACCTCATAGTCCCCCTTAGTTCCCCACGCAGGGACCAAAGCCATCTTGTCTTCTCCAGCGGCCACCCTCCCCCTCAGAACAGGGACACTCCATTGGAGTAGGTTCACTGTGTCCTGGAGGAATGACTTCCCAAACCCAGGCCGACCTAGCTAGAGAAAAACATCTCAGCCTTTCACAATTTAGCCCCCACACTTCCACCTCTGGAATCACAGCGATTCCCAGACCAGGCCTGGGAGTGAGGACAGGTGACCTGTGTCAAGGGCATATGACGTCATCTGTCATAGCTATTTCTTTCTTCCGTGGAACATTGTTGCAGAGCCTTTGAGAGAGCGGGGGGAGGAGTGCTTTGGTTTTGGAGCTGTGCAGGTGGTTGAGAGATTAGGGGATGAGCTCCAGTGAGCAGATGAGCTCAAAGAGGGCACTGAGAGCTGGGCTGAAAGCGCACGCTGGAGTGAGTGTGTAAGTGGGCCTCCAACCAGCCTGTGGATACCCAGGTCTTATGAGGGCCCCGGGGAGAAGAAACTTGGGCCCAAACAGATGGCAGGTGTAAGAGTCATAGATCTAGTTCTCAGAAGACAAACACATGCTACCACCCACTCAAAGAGCACAGGTCCTGATGGGACTTCCTTGGTGGGGTGGGGAAGAGAGAGAGCCGGGGATATCACAGCTGTGCCAGGGAGGTGGCCCAGCGTGGATGAGCTTTGGGATTTGTGGTAGTTAGGGCCCCAATTCTGGCTGACTCAAACATCAAAGCACCTATCGTGGTTCACGTGATGGTGAAGTCCAGGTAAGGGGGTACTCCAGAGGAGGTTCAGGCTGTCGTCGGGGTCCCGGTCCTGTGTCTGCGTGACACCGTCCTACCTGGTTCCCTTCACTGGAGGAAAAATGGCTCCAACAGTGCCAGGCTTCTCCCTACCTGCAGGTTGAGAACAAGTGCTTGTCCCTGCGTCGTAAGCAGGGGACCTAGGGTAGAACCCGTAAGGCCAGTCACGCTAGTGATGGGAGTGGGGAGAACTCCCTGAGTGGCCTAACCTACATCCTGTGTTCCACGCTGGAGCTGGGCGAGGAGTCAGCTTGCCCAGAACTGCATAGGGTCTCTGGTGGAAATCAGGGGCTATCGCAAGAGAGGGCAGGGAGGGGACCCTGGACTCCAGCACCTAGTGTTCGTGACAGTTCTCTTGGGATTCTGTCCCATGTAAAGTACAGAGTCTAGTCCTGGATTTGAGAAACTTCTCTGATCACATATCCAATTGTTAAAAAGAATTGTGGGTTACTGCAATATACATTTGTTTGTTTGTAGTGTACATAGATTCTTTATAATATACAAAACAAAAATCAGGAACTTATTAAAGATGATGAATAGAAACTAAGGTGGAGTTCTAATACTCCTTTGGGTAACTTGGGGATCATCTCAAGCATCCTGTGCTGGAGACCTCTGTTAGGATGCAGTCACTGGGGACTGCCATTAGGACGCGGTCGCTGGGGACCACCGTCAGGACTTAGTCACTGGAGACCACCGTCAGGATGCAGTCACTAGGGGGCCCTGTCAGGATATGGTCACTGGAATCACAGAAGACCACTGTCAGGATGTGGTCACTAGGGGATCACTGTCAGGATGCGGTCACTAGGGGACCACTGTCGGGATGCGGTCACTGGAGTCACTGGGGACCACTGTCGGGATGCGGTCACTAGAGTCACCGGGGACCACTGTCAGGATGTCACTGGAGTCACTGGAGTCACTGGGGACCACTGTCAGGATGTCACTGGAGTCACTGCAGTCACTGGGGACCACTGTCAGGATGTGGTCACTGGAGTCACTGGAGTCACCGGGGACCACTGTCAGGATGTCACTGGAGTCACTGCAGTCACTGGGGACCACTGTCAGGATGTGGTCACTGGAGTCACTGGAGTCACCGGGGACCACTGTCAGGATGTCACTGGAGTCACTGCAGTCACTGGGGACCACTGTCAGGGTGCAGTCACTGGAGTCACTGGAGTCACCGGGGACCACTGTCAGGATGTCACTGGAGTCACTGCAGTCACTGGGGACCACTGTCAGGATGTGGTCACTGGAGTCACTGGGGACCACTGTCAGGATGTGGTCACTGGAGTCACTAGAGTCATTTCTGTGCTGTGGCATTTTAATGTCGTTACTTTGAGTCATTCCTTTTCTCCAGTCGTGAGTTGTGCTGTCTGCCCACCACTACTGATTTAATATTTTCTTTAAATTTTCTCTCACTTTTTACCTAAAGTAAACTCATTTGTAAAGAAAAAGAGCATCATTTGCCATCAATAGAAAAATAACTTCAAAAGTACCATGATGAATACAAAACAGTAGGTTAGTGTCTAGTCAGCCACTGTGGTCTGCCTAGAGGTTTAAAAAAAAAAAAAGGGGGGGGGGTGAACAAAGGTTAGCAGGCAAAGGCAGATGAGCCCCGACTTGAACGACTGAGAAGGCGTGAGAAAGGGAAAAGCTTTGTCTGGAATCCAGCATTGTTCACTGTCGTATCCAGGCACCACAGAAAACCATCTTGGTTTCCAAGTTCCATGCTTGGGGAGACACTGGTGGGGTGATTAATGGTGTGGGCACTGAAGCCAGGTGGCCTGGAGTTTGAGTGCCATTTTTATCCCTTCCCTGTGCCTCGTCTTCTTCATCTGTGATGTGGACCTCCCTCCCAGAGATGTTGGGACTAGATGGAGCAGTATTTTCAAATGTCTTCATGTATGACATGCAGTTGTTAAGTACTAACTTTTATTATTACTGGTTTAAGTTGTTGTTTAAACTGTTCCAGACTTTTTAAGGAATATTTTCAATTTGAAAATATAGAGATTGATTGTAAGTGTTCTGTGATCAAACTGATCCTAGAGAAGAATATGACGTACTTCCTCGATTTATCCATGGGGCCTGAGATCCAGCCAGTCTGCAGAGACCCAGATTGGACCATCGCAGTGTGCTGGGATTTGTTTCCTCATGTGATTATAAACTTTCACATGAGACTGGGACCTGTTCTAGGCATTTTTGGGGGTCATTCCATGGGCTTTTAGGGGGGTCCCATGAGTTTACATTGAGGACAGCATCCTTGGAGCCTCAGAAAACTGAGCAGCCCATCACCACTGGTCTCTCGGTGCTGCAGAGGCAACTTGGATGCCAGCAAGTTCCAGGCCAGCGGTATAATGAGGTATGAAGTCCCAGGAGGACTGGGAGGAAGACAGGAGTGTCCAAACAGGATGACCTTTCTCCTCTCCAGCTGATTCTCGCCCTGTGGAAATGCTCTTGGCATTTCAGTGCTGGCATCTGTTTTTTTTGTTTGCTTGTTTGTGGAGATGGAGTCAGGCCACGTTGCCCAGGCTGGTCTCAAATTCCTGGGCTCAGGCGATCCTCTGCCTCAGCCTCCCAAAGTGTTGAGATTCTAGGCCTGAGCCACTGTGCCTGTCAATGTTTTCTTTTTTAAAATTGTACTGGGTGAGCAAAACCTGTTTGCAACCTCTGGTCTAAGCCCATTTGTGAATTGATCCCCTTCCCCTCTCCTGCTACCTACGTTGTTGACTTTAAAGCTCTATTCTCGGCCCCCAGCCCATCTGCTAGTCCCTTTGATGATAAACAGTGCCATGAACACAGCTCAGAGCTGACAAACGGGCCTCCTGACCCAGCAATCCATCTATCTGGGAGATTGCTGAAAACCGAAACCTCCCAGGCTACCCAAACACCCACTTCTGAAGCCCCCAAACTCCACTAGGTAATGAAAGATGCCCAGGGAAATTAGAACAATGACAATAAAAACAGCATTTCAACCGGGACACAAGCTCTGGGTGGCTTTACGCAGGAGGGTTTTTTCTCCCACTGGCCCTTTGTATAATTCTCCACAGTGATGGGTATATTACAGCAATCTTGTAGAACGACAGCCTTGTGAAAGACAGAAAACAATGTAACTGCCCCCAGTTTTTAACTGACTTTCCTTTGCAAAATTTTGCCCTTCGCTAGCAATGTATCCCATCTCTACTTCTGCAGGCCCCTCCCTAATGGCAAGAAAGAATAGAAATGTGAAATGTCTGCATTTTGACTATAGCCCTTCCAGTGTGACCCTCTGAAAGGCATTTTTAAGAAAGAGCAGAAATGTTGGAATGTCACAGACATTTATTTGCATGGTATCATAACAGATTTTAATTTGACAAGGAAACCGCCTAAGAGGAGGGATTGAAAAGCCAATGCAAGGTGGAAGAGGTTTCCTTTGCGAAAATTATTTAAATGCATTCTGGCAGCTCTTATTTGAAGGTTAATTGTGATTCCGACTGTTAGGGAAAACCTAATTAACAATAATGGGAAAAAACTACATTTAAGTAATATTAAGGTTGTGACAAGCATTTTATAAAAGCAAGAACTCATTGCTGAAGTTTCGACTTGCTCTTCCAACCTGTGGCCCATTGTTCTCAGGTAGTGAAGCAGATAAAATGCATTAATTAAATATTTGGAAGCACTTTGCTGGTTCTTCTTATTTATTATCTTGTGTGAGGTTGACATCTTGGCAATTTCTGAGAACAAAAGAATATACAGAGAAGTAGATTTGCTCCTTATTTTATCAGCGGGATTATATTTAAATATAATTTTTGGCCAGGCACAGGGGGTTATGCCTGTGATCCCAATGTTTTGAGGGTCCAAGGCAGGAGAATTGCTTAAGGCCGGGAGTTCAAGACCAGCCTGGACAACACAACAAGATCCTGTCTCTGAAAATTTTTTTTAAAGCTATTAGTTGGGTGTGGGGGCATGTACCCGTAGTTTCGACTATTCAGGAGACTGAAGCAGGAAGATTGCTTGAGCCCAGGAGGTCGAGGTTGCAGTGAGCTGTAATCACACACTGCATGCGAGCCTGGGCACCAGAGTGAGACCCTGTCTTTTTTTCTTTTTTTTTGAGATGGAGCCTCACTCTGGTGCCCAGGCTGGAGTGCAGTGGTGCGATCTCAGCTCACTGCAACCTCCGCCTCCCGGGTTCAAGCGATTCTCGTGCCTCAGCCTCCCAAGTAGCTGGGACTACATGCACGTGCCACCACGTCTGGCTAATTTTTGTATATTTTTTAGTAGATATGGGGTTTCGCCATGTTGGCCAGGCTGGTCTTGAACTCCTGACCTCTCAGGTGATCTGCCTGCCTCGGCCCCCCAAAGTGCTGGTATTACAGGTGTGAGCCCCGGCCAAATAAATATATAGCTTTTTTGTCTTTTTTTTTCCTGTCCAGGTGTGAGGGGCAGTCAGGTTGGGAGGAGCCCTGGAAGGGTTGAACCAGGTGGGCATGGCATGGAGGCACGAGTATAGGGCAAGTTGGCAAACTTTCTGTAAAGGGCTGCGTTGGAAACATGTCCGGCCCGACGGCCATGTGGTCTCTGTCACATCTGCTCAGCTCTGCCAGTGTGTCTCACAGACAGTCATAGGTGATACATAAATGAATGGGTGGGATTGTGTTCCAAGAAAACTTTATGTGCAAAAACGGGCATTGGGGCTGGCTTTGGCCCGGGGCTGTAATTTGCTGGCCCCTGTGTGGAGTCTGGAATCTGGTGGCCTAGGTTTGGATTTGTCACTCCCAAGTCTCCAATCCTGGACAAGTTTCTCTGTGCTGTTGTTTTCTTGGTGTACAGTGGATATTATACTAGCACATAGCCTTGTGGTACTGTGGTGCAGGTGGCACTGAGGCTGGGGCAGTGTGGTAGGGCATAGGCCACTGGGCCTTGCGGGAGGTGTGAGGTGGGGGCAGCCCCATTTGGTTGGAACGTGGTGCTTTTTATTACTGTGGGCCAAGGTCTGAGGCATTTGGGAAAGACTGGATTAGGAATGGGGGCAGCTGCTGCAGGTGGAGAGAAACACTGAAGGCTTTGGGGGCGTGGCTGATGATGGGGTTGACTGATGGGGCTGATGGGATGCTGGGTTGCTCTGTGAGAATCGGAGGTGTCATCCTACAGGAACCACATGACCCATCTTCGTGGGTCCCTTTATATCCTGTTGGACAACCTCTGTCTTCCCCCTGTAAGTCAATAAAACAGTCCCCCTGGCTTGATTTCATGTCTTTTGTGTCAGTCATGTTACTGTCTTGGTCAGTATCAGTGAAATCGCAGCCCCCACAAAGCTTCCTTTTAGTGATAGGGTCTTTTTAAGCTTCTGAGTGACATCAGCCTTTGTAGCAGGATGGGCGTCCTATAATTTGAGGAGATTGGATGGTGTATTAATTAGCTAGAGCTGCCCTAACAGAGTACCATGGGTTGGGTGTCATCACAGAAATGTATCTTCTCACCTTCTGGAGGCTGGAAGGCTGAGATCAAGGTGTCGGCAGGGTTGTTTTCTGAGGCCTCTCTCCTTGCTTTATAGACGGCCGTCTTCCCCCTGTGGTCTTTCTTCTCTGCATGACTCTGTCTTAATCTCCTCTTCTTAGAAGGACAACAGTCATGTTGGATTAGGGCCCACCTTAATGACCTCATTTACCCTTAGTTACCTCCTTAAAGCCTCTGTCTGCAGGTACAGTCACATTCTCAAGTACTGGGGGTTTGGATTTGAACATGTGAATTACGGGGTGACACAGTTCAGCCTATAATAGATGGAGTTGCTTGGCCCATGGAAACAGAGCCAGAGAGAAAGAGAGGAAACCAGAAGTGAGGCTGTTGATGCTTGCAGGGAGGACAGGCAGGAAGGGTCCTAAATTGGGTCCCCTGTTGAGGTCACTCCCATGAGGTGACTATTTGGGATTAGGTCTGAGCGTCATTCTACTGAGTGCCAGGTGGACAGGGCCCTTCCTGCCACCATCCTGCTCATGGCACCATCCTGTGGATTTCCGCATAATCTCCGTGTGGAGTTGAACCCCACCCGGAGACCATATTCAGACACTGTCAGCTGGTGGCACGAGCAGTGTCACAAAGTCAGACTGTTGTGGGTTTCTAAAGCCAGCTTAGGCAGGTCACCACTTTCCAGAGCCTCGGGTTGCCCATTGGTAAAATGGAGCTTCACATACCTCTCCCTTGTAGTCGTGGGAAGATTGAGAATCTGCATATGGCACGTTTGGCACAGTGCCTCCCGCAGAGTAGACCTCAATAAACTCTAGTTGTTCTTTTATCCTAGCTGTTGCTTTTATTATTTTACTACTATTGTTTGTATTACCCTCAGCCAGAGATGTTTCTAGCTTGTTGATATCTCTTGGCCTTTCAGCTATAGATTATTTATTGTAGCAACTAACTTGAAAAGTAATGCATTTGTGGTTTCATGTATCTTAGAAGTAAAGAAAATTCTTCTACAAGCCAAACAGAAAGCCCTTGGCTGCCTCACATCCCCAGTGACAATATTTTTCACAGTGTTAACAACTCTTAGAAGCACAGGCTATGACCTCTGCCCCAAAGCACTTGACTCTCAGCCAGGGTGAGGCTGTGGGCAGGAGGACTTGTGGAACATGAGTGATACCTGTGTGCCCAGATTCCTCATTCTCTGTCCCCAGAGGCCTTGGTTCTCTGACTTCTTGCTCAGCTCCACTGTCTTACCACATTCAAACCTTTCTTGGAAAAGAATTGTTCATCCTTTCACTTGGATGCCCTCTAAATTTGAACACGTTTCTATCACAGTCTGCTAAGTCTTATTTTCATC
Organism: Pan troglodytes; assembly: GCF_028858775.2. Taxonomy (NCBI): domain Eukaryota; kingdom Metazoa; phylum Chordata; class Mammalia; order Primates; family Hominidae; genus Pan; species Pan troglodytes. The sequence goes on from NC_072416.2 coordinate 14,970,595, forward strand.
TGTGTATCTCTCCCTGTTTTACTCAGACTTTTTTTTCGTTATTGCCACAAATACTTCTTTAAATGATTTAGGCAAAGATGGAGTTGATTGGCTCATGTAACAGACAATTCTGAGAACGCTGGCTGAAGGTATGGCTGGATGTGGGAGCTGAAGCGATGTGATGTCAGGACACTGTCTCCCTGATTCCCTGGGCTCGGTTTCCCATCTTGGCTTCATCCTCGGTGGGCTTTTCATCTACAGTGACAAAATAACCCCCTGGCCAGGCATGATGGCTCACACCTGTAATCCCAACACTTTGGGAGGCTGAGGCAGGAGGATGGCTTGAGGTCAGGAGTTCAAGACCAGCTTAGGCAACATCAGGAGACCCAGTCTCTACAAAAAATAAAAAACAAAATTGAGCTGGGCATGGTGGTGCGTACCTGTGGTCCCAGCTACTCAGGAGGCTGAGGCAGGAGGATCTCTTGAGCCCAGGAGTTCAAGGCTGCAGTGAGCTATGATTATGCCACTGCACTCCAGCCTGAGCAACATGGTGAGACCTTGTCTCAAAAAAAAAAAAAAAGTGAAAAAATACCCCCAGTAGCTCTAGGCGTCCATCTCAGCAGCTTAGCAACTGTAGGCAAAGACCTGGGATGGATGCTGGGTTGGTACTAGCAGCTGTGTCCAGTTGAACTCTCCACAGGCAGGGTGCTGGCTTACTGGGTTTTGTCATCCCAGCCATTTGCATGGTGCCTGGCACATAAACCGCAGGACTGACCAGTGTTGTCTGGTAAAGATAATTTGGTTCCTTGCTGGGAACTAGCCCTCCTCTTAATGGTTTTTATGATTGTATTTTTTAGTGGCATAAATGATTGGAGAGTGATTTGTACCCCACACAGCCCTATGCAATAAACAGGAGTGTATATTACCTTCGTGTCTATCCATGCCCGCTGCTAAGCATGTTTACCTGGTATGCGTTGGCTCACAGTTCACTGGCAACGAGTCTTCTGCTTCAGATCACTCAGGTGGGATTGAGGTGTTCGCACACGTGCCAAGTGGCCCCTCTTTTTTCAGCTTCTGTTGAATGACTTGACTTGTATTTTTCAGACCTGTTCTTTGAATAGCACAAAGGTCACTCTTCCTCTTTGACAAGAGCTGTTTTTTTCTGAAGGGACTAAGACGTGTTAACAGTTATTTATACCCTGTCTTGTTCCAAAAGGCATTTGAGTGGCATATCTTACAGATAGGTGCAGGAGCTTGGGCTGTTGCGTCTGAGACGCTATCCTGATGGGCACACTCCTCAACATCTCTGAACCTCATTTTCCCTGTCTGTGAAATGGGGATAACGAAGACCCATTGCAGAATGTTGTTTTGAGAATTAAATAATTTACAGCTTAAGTATTAGTCACTTTTGTTGTTGTTGCGGGAGGCTCAGGATCAGTGATGTGAAACAGTTGGCCTGGTGCCTGGGACAGAGATGTGCTCAGGAAATGGTGGTCCCCTTGTGGCCTTGAGTAAAAGACTTAACCTCTCTGTGCCTGTTTCCTCACCTGGCGACCAGCCTGACCAACATGGTGAAACCCCGTTTCCACTAAAAATAGAGAAATTAGCCAAGCATGGTGGCGGACGCCTGTAATCCCAGCTACTCGGGAGGCTGAGGCAGGAGAATCGCATGAACCCAGGAGGCGGAGGTTGCAGTGAGCTGAGATCACACCACGGCACTCCAGCCTGAAATGGGCTTGATGGTCATAAGTAATGATAGTTAACACTCACGCAATGCATCTGTGAGCCACGCTTTCACTGCGAACTGTTTAATCTTCCCGACAGCTCTGGACGACAGGTGGTCACCATTGTCACCTTTTTACAGAATATGGAAACTGAGTCCCAGTGGGTTGAAATAGTAGCCTGAGGTGACATCTTCGCAGGCAGCGGAGCCAGGCAGCTGGACCCCAGAGCCCTGGTTCTCAACCAGCGCACGAGTCCTGGCGGCACTTGTGGCAGGTTTCAGGGCTGAGGGTGGCATCCTTGCTCCCAGAAAATCACTTCAGATATTTTTAGGCCTGGATTCTATTTGGTCACTCAGCAGCCCAGTGTAGGTCTGGCGGGTGGAGGAGTTTGGGGGCAGCTTCACGTTCAGATGGAAAAGCTGGTCTTCCCTGCACTTGCCTGCGAAGGTTCCTGGGGCAGAGCCCTGACACAGAACGTGGTTGGCCACTCCAGGCATGCTAGCCCCTTGGCTTATAGGCTGCAGAAGGCTTCCTTGACTGTCGTCCACACACTGGGAGCAATTCAGTTTCTCATCTTCTTTGGGCCTCTGCAGCCGACTACAGTTCCTTGCTTCAGAGCCTGTGTCTGTGTTTGGAAGGGGGCTGTGGATTGCACCCCATGGGCTCCTACCTTGAATCCTCTGCTGGTATGAGCTTGGCAGGCCTGACTGGCCCTTCTCCAGAGAGAGCTTTGGCCTCAGCTGCCTGAGCCCAACTTTCCAGGCTACTGGGCTTGGCTGCCCGGTTTCACTCCTAGAAACTCCTACACAGAGATCATGAGATTACAGGACAGAGCCTTCTCTACGTGCTCCAAGTGGGTCCCTTGGTCATGCATTTCTTGGGCCTAGCTTGGTACCAGAAAAAGACACAGAAGCTGTCTAAACTTTGATTTAATTTTTATTCATTTTTACCTGGTCTTGTTCCAAAAAGCATTTGAAGCAGCATAGCTTACATATAGGTGCTGAGAGCATGAGGTGTTGTATCTGACACACTGTGTCATTGTCGGCATGTTCCTTAATGTCTCTGAGCCTCAGTTTCCCCACCTGTGAAATGGGAACAACAGGAGACCTGTTCCAGAATTTTTTTGTTTTTGAGATGAAGTCTCACTCTGTTGCCCAGGCTGGAGTGCAGTGGCAGCGATCTTGGCTCACTGCAGCCTCTGCCTCCTGGGTTCATGCAAATCTCCTGCCTCAGTCTCTGAAGTAGCTGGGACTACAGGCGCCCGCCACCACACCTGGCTAACTTTTGTATTTTTAGTAGAGATGTCATTTCACCATGTTGGCCAGGCTGGTCTTGAACTGCTGACCTCAGGTGATCTGCCTGACTCAGCCTCCCAGTGTGCTGGGATTACAAGTGTGAGCCACCACGCCTGGCCAGAATATTGTTTTAAGAATTAAACAATTTGGCCAAGCACAGTGAATGCCCCAGGAACCTTAGCAGGCAAGTGGTGGCGCACGCCTGTAGTCCCAGCTACTTGGGAGGCTGACGCAGAAGGATCGCTTGAACCTAGTAGGTGGAGCCTGCAGTGAGCCAAGATCATGCCACTGCACTGGAGCCTGGGTGACAGAGTGAAACTCCATCTCAAAAAAAAAAAAATAATAATAAAGAAATAATTTACAATGTGAGCATTACTTACTTTTGCTGTTACTGATGCTGTTATTAACATTATTACTATTATCCTTATCCTAGAAGAAAATTGATGGTCAGGGAAAATGAACTTTCACCTGACTCAGAGCCAGGTGTGCGTGCGGTGTGTGCACTTGCGTCCTTTGTGTGTGTGTGTGTGCATGGGCATATACATGCACATGTGCGTGTCTTCAGCTCGTTGCCAAATGGTTGCATCTGGCTTTCCCCTGCACGAAGCTCCGTCATTTTCCATAGTTTCTGAGCAAATTAACTTTGGCATCTAGCTGGGTTGCTCATTTGCTAGTCGTGCCTGTTAGGAAATTCTTGTTAAAGCTGTGTTATTGGTGGCGTTTTAAAAATGTGTTACTCTCTGTGTGTGCCTTTTGCCTGTTAAAGTGATGACTCTATCCTCCGCCGTCCTTGTCATATTGAAGGCCATGATCACAAAGCTTGAGGAAGACCCAGTGCTGCATAGTGGGGTGGTTGTGGGCTCCCTCGAGGTCCATGGGCAGGTGCTTCTGACGCTCAAGAACCCCATCCTTAGGCCCACCTTCCAGGTCCACCTGCATCCCAGCCCCTGGCCGCCACCAGGGTTGGGCACCTCTGTCTTTCTCTTATCCTCCCAGCCTGATCTCTAGCACTTCCCCATTCCTGCCCTTGGTTCTTGTGGCCTCTGGTCTCCTCGTCAGTCCTCACGGTCCTGTCTGCTCCTCTTTCATTTCGTCTTGGCTGCTGTTGCCCGCCTGCTTCATCACTCCATGTGCCCTCGTCCTTCAAGCCTCACCTCCAAGCTCACTCCTCTCCTGGGCCCGCTTTGAGACCCTCATGGCCACCCCTGCTCGTGCGGTTAGTGTGCATGTACAGACGCTCTGCAGGCAATATTTCAGAGGGGAGGAAATGGAAGAAGGGAGGAAAGAATGAAGGGAATGGAGTATTTAGCACCCTGGATATTTAGCAGTGTGCATTTGTTCATTCATGGGATGCTGGGTACTATGTTTTGCAGGCAATCAGTTAATTTTTTTTTTTTTTTTTTTTTTTTTTTTGAGGCAGTCTTGTTCTGTCGTCCAGGCTGGAGTGCAGTGGTGCGATCTCGGCTCACTGCAACTTCCGCCTACCAAGTTCAAGTGATTCTCCTGCCTCAGCCTCCCAAGTAACTGGGACTACAGGTGCGTGCCACCATGCCCAGCTAATTTTTGTATATTTTAGTAGAGATGGGATTTCACCATATTGGTCAGGCTCGTCTTGAACTCCTGACCTTGCGATCTGCCTGCCTCGGCCTCCCAAAGTGTTGGGATTACAGACGTGAGCCACCGCATCTGGCCGCAGTCAGTTAATTTTTACAACTCTTAGGATGTTGGTAGAGTTTTCCCTGTTTGAGAGAGAGAGAAGAAAGCTGAAGCTCAGAGATTAAGTAATTTGATCAATTACATTTGATCAATGATCAGTATGGGTGTGCTGAATTCAGTGTACCTTTGTTCATTCAACAATATTTATCAAGCACCTGTGATGGGCCTGGTGCTGTCTAGGTGTTGGGCTTGTAGCCGTGATCAAGAGGGTGTGATTTCCTCTTCCCCAGGGCTCCCAGTCCAGACTCTCTGATCTTTTCATGGCTCCTGATAAGAATTTCTTCCCAAGCAGGTGAGAAGGTCTTATTACTTCAGCCATTATCTATATCTCTCACAGAGCCTATGTCCTGGGGACTGGGCAGGAAGGAGGGTCCTACCCTGTAGGATGGCTGAGGTAGAAAAGGCCATGTTTAGCCAGGTCCATTCCAGTTATTCTCAGAGACCCGAATGGAGAATGACAGGTGTGGCTGCCAGGCGGATGCATCCCGCGTTTCTGTGCCCTGCATTTATCTTTGCCATCTCACTGCAATGAATGTAACCTCATGGGGATGTTCCTTGTCTTCCTCTGTGGCTGATGGGTCTGTTTGTTAAATATCTGGGATGTTTAATTTTTAGATGGCCTTGTAGGGAAGCGAAAACATGGCTCATCCCTTTCAGCTAGACGTAGGGAATCACTTCAAAGACACTGTCACCTCTGAAGCCATCCACTTTAGGTCTTTGAGGTTTTGAGTAAAGACAAGTGCAGTAAAATGACAAATGTTGGTTTAAAAACCTAAGCAGTCTGGAGATCTTTGGGATGGCATGTTTTAAAACAAAGCACACCGCCAAGGAACTCGCTTAGCTTGGGGCAACTTTCACAGCAACTCTTTGTTGGTGGGTTCTTTGATAGAGAAACATTAGAGACTTCGAGGTCTGGGGCTTCGCTTTTGTGAAGCTCTGTCTTCCTGTGTAGGTGAGTCCCACCTTGGGGAAAAAAATCATCCCCGGGTGCATTCGAATGTTCTTTTGTGTTCGGCACCGTGCAAACCACTTTGCATGAATGATTTCACTTAATCTTGATGCATAAAACAGGGACACAGGGAGGCTATTCTGATGACAAAGTATCCTTCCCCCCAAACATTATGGGACCCGTTTAAATCAAAGCTAAGAATCTGGCATCCTGGGCTGCATATAGCCCATAGATCTGTTTGATTTGGCTAATTCGGTTTTTAGGATTGAATTTATTGACAATGCTGAACATTCGGGCTATTTCCCATAAAGCTCACTATTTCCAATTTCCCTTGAGAAAATGGAAAGCTCCCACATAGGTGGGTGTGTTCACTTGGGGCTCAGTAGTGGTGGCCCTGTTTTCAAGAGGGCAGTCCTCACCATGTCACCCCATCCCCACCTAGCCTGCTTCTCTCACTTATTTTAGCTGCCTGGTCCCTGTAGGCATTTGTGTCAGCCCCTTTTGCTTTAAGTTATCAGCCCCAGAGCCTTTTTTTTTTTTTTAAAAAAAAAAAAAAAAAGCAACAGTCTTTCAAATTTGATGTCATACACAAACCTCTGGGCCTGTCATCGACTGAGCATTCTGTCAGCGAATATGCGTCAGAAAACAAACCCTGCCAAGATGCATGTGAGGGGAGATTAACTGTCGCTTCACTACTGTTCCTGTGGGAAATGACATCAACTGCAGCAGGGGAGCAGGACGCTTAGCAGCACTTCCCAGAGTGGTGTCCCAGGGCAGAGGGTCTGCAATCTCCAGGAAGGCAGATCATCATCTCGCTATTGTCTTAAATGTCTGAGTTATAGATCTTTGAGGGCCTTGAACTCCAGGACAGGAGGGAGGTAGGGGGAGGAGTCATCCAGACTTGGAAAAGATTCTTTAATTTTACTTGAAGTGAAACTCTTGCTGCTGGGAGTATAAGAATTCATTTCATCAAGCAAAAAAAGCTGAAATCAGTGATGTTTAATGGTGACTATGAGGCCAGGTGCAGTGGCTCACACCTGTAATCCCAGCACTTTGAGAGGCCAGGATGGAAGGATCTCTTCAGGTCAAGAGTTCAAGACCAGCCTGGGCAACATAGGGAGGACCCCTCCCACCCCATCTCTACAAAACATTAAAAAAATTAGCTGGGCATGGTTGCATGTGCCTGTATTCCCAGCTACTCAGGAGGCTGAGGTGGGAGGATCTCTTGAGCCTAGGCATTTGAGGCTGCAGTGAGCTATGATGGTACTGCTGCACTCCAGATGGGGTGACGGAGTGAGACCGTGTCAGCGTTGGGGGTTTGGGGGAAGCTGGTGGTCATGATGAGAGCAGCCAGTGCTCTTTGCATTTCTTTGTGTGCTAGACAGTGTGTTAAGTGCCTTCCCCAGATTATTTCAGTGAATTTTCCCCAATAACTCAGTAAACTGGGTACCATAGTTATCCTTCCCGTTTACTAATGAGGATGCCAAGGCCCAGCCAGGATCACCACATGCTCAAGCTCATGTGGCTTGTCACTGGCAGGGTCAGGATTTGAACCCAGGCAGTTGGACTCCACCTCCACCACTACCCTCTCCTGCTTCCTGTGGGTCAAGGCACATCCGGGAAGACAGTCTGTCTGGGTCTGTGTTTGTGACAACGGCCCAGCACTTGATGTCTTTATGAAACCCTTATTAAATCAAAGAAGAAGAACCAGCTGGCATTTTGGGACATAGAGAAATATAATATTTACATTTTAAATAAATTAGGCCATCACCGCAGACCCAGAGACATTGATTATTCTCAGAGTAGCTAACAGGAGGTTGAAATGGCTTCATATTGTGGGTCTTCCAGCCTGTAGGAAGAAAGCTTTGGTTTGGCGCTCACTGTAACATAGTTAAAGCCAAGGTATTCAGAATAGACTCTCTGCTCAGCATCCTGCGTTGACACAGAAGCCGTAAATAAATTTGATGGCAGAGCAGTTCTTGGCAAGAATTTAAGAACAAATCTTGACATGAAACTGTGTCCCTGCTGCCCTGTGTCTGTCACCGTGTTGTTGAGATTGGCCTGGATGTGTTGGCACGTTTCACTGGATGGTTTGTGTTGCAGTCATGCCCATAGCTTAAAATTTTATCCCCTCAGAGAAAAGATATTGGAATACTGTGTTTTCTCTTTACTCAGGGTTTGCATTTGGAGTGGTGAAATTTGCACTTCATTGTATATTCTGAAGGGTTGGCAAGTGACAAGTCACCTGTCCTTCCATTTTAGAGATGGAACATCAAGGTATGAGAGAACTCTGTTGGCTGAGTACAGTAGCTCATGCTTGTAATCCCAGCACTTTGGGAGGCCGAAGCAGGAGGATCGCTTGAGTCCAGGAGTTGGAGACCATACTGGCCAACATGGTGAAACTCCGTCTCTACTAAAATTAAAAAAATTAGCCAGGTGTGGTGATGTGTACCTGTAATCCCAGCTACTCAGAAGGCTAATATGGGAGGATCACTTGAGTCCAGGAAGTTGTGGCTGCAGTGAGCTATGATGGTGCCACCATACTCCAGCTTGGGCAACAAAGTAAGACCCTGTCTCAAAAACAAACGAACAAACAAAAAACAGACACCACAAGAAGCCTTGGAAGGCAGAGGGACTGGGCATCATTAAGCACCAGAGTTGGCCAGGCCTGGGAGATGTTTTCTCAGTTTGATCTTAACCATCTTGGGCAGCAGGTAGTGGTAAACTCTTTTACAGACAAGGAACTGAGTTTGCATAAAGCATGTCACCTTCTGAAGGCCACCCAGCTGGCAGGTGATGGGGCTGGGAGGCAACAGTAGGTTTGTCTTCCCTCCAGAAGTTCCTTTTATGTCACACTGTCTCCACAGTTGCTGGAGATAGGTATATTAATTTTTTTTTTTTTTTTACTTAGCTATATTGAGGTATAAATGGTAACGGGAAATTATGTGGATTTAAGGTATGCAATGTGATGGGTGTTTTGTTGTTGTTGTTGTTCAAGACAGGGTCTTGCTGTGTCACCCAGGCTGGAGTGCAGTGGTGCGATCTCGGTTCACCACAGCCTCGACCTCCTGGGCTCAAGTGATCCTCCCACCTCAGCTTCCCCAGTAGCTGGGACTACAGGCACGTATCATCATGCCCGGCTAATTTTTATATTTTCTGTAGAGACGAGGTTTTGCCATATTGTCCAGGCTGGTCCTAAACTCTTGGGTTCAAGCGATCCTCCCACCTCGGCCTGCCAAAGTGCTAGGATTACAGGTGTGAGCCACTTCACCTGGTCACAGATCTCACTTTGAAGAAGAATACTTGCAAACATGTGACCCGTTTGCCCCAGATTTTATGGACGAAGGGAAGGATTGTCATTCAGTGACGGTGATGGCGTGGTTTCCCTGGCCGAGTGAGGACAATGGCCTCATGGAGAAACCCTGAGATTTTGCTGCCATTGTCAGCATCTTCCCTCATCATCTCACGTCTGGGACAGTCCTCTTTAGGTCCTGGGTATAAAAGCTCTGAAGAAGCAACCAGGTTGCAAGTGGAAGTTTCTGCAGCAGAGGAACGGTCGGGTGACACTTCCATGGCCCTCTCACAGCCGCTGCACCTTGAAAGTGCTGCGGTCCTTGGGTTGATCCAGGTTCTCTTCACAGCGACTGCCAGAGGAGCCGAGGAAGCACCTGCATTTGGAGCTATTCAGTGCATCCTGGAACCGGTGTTTGACTTATTTTCTTAGCATAAGTAGATTTCTACCTAATGGGTCATCAGTGTTTTCTGGGGCTGAGTCATTAGGGAGGTGGGAGGCGGATCAATTGTTTAGACCAGACATTGCCTCTGCAGTTTGCCGAAACCACGGCTTTTGTTTTCTTTGAAAAGGAAAATGTTGGAGTCCAGTAGACTTTCTTAAGCAGTGTGGAGGCAACTCATGAGCCGTGGGGTTGGGCGAGGAAGGGAAGTACACTCTGTTCAGAACCCTGGGGATGTTCAGAACCCTGGGGGTAAATAAGGAAGCTTATCGGGGATCAGACCAGCAGAGGGACTGCCTTCCTTGGCTGCCTTCCCCCCAGGAGGTATTCCCAGGAACAAGGAAGCTCATCCCCTCTTAGGTTCTCACCGTGCATCAGGCGTTGTGCACAGGTTCCCACAAGGGGTGTCACGTTCTCCTCACAGCTTCAGGAAATCTGTATCATTAAAGTTTCCACTTGTAGATGAGAAAACTGAGTCTCAGAAAGGCTGTGTAATTTGTGTGAGGTCACACAGCAGCATTCACACCAGGTCTCCCAGAACACACAGCCCATACTATATCCCCATAGGCAAATCAGAAATGGCTAGCTTGATAAGGGACATCATCCTTGACCTGTTGCCTTCCTGGGTGGCAGGGGCCTGAGAGATGAGACTCTATGGAATCTCTCCCTGCAGACCCCTACCCCATCCCCCCCACCAGACCCACCTTCCATGTGGGAGGCGCTTGTGGAATATTTATTGATTGAAAGAGGTTGAAAGAAACATGTTTAACAACATATGGCCCAAAATCATAACAGTGTTTCCAGATGGAGGATTCATGATGCTGCCCTGCAGTTTAGAATCCCCCAGATTAGGAGTGTCACATGGAGGGAGAGGTTAAAATTGTTCCACCTGTGGCCGTCATGGGCTGTCCTAGGACTACACACAGACAACTTTGAATTCAGTGGAAAGAGACCTGCGCCATCATGACTGTTTCATGATAAGTGGCAGCCGGGCATGGTGGCTCACACCTGTAATTCCAGCATTTTGGGAGGCTGAGGCAGGTGGATCACCTGAGGTCAGGAGTTCGAGACCAGCCTGGCCAACATGGTGAAACCCCGTCTCTATTAAAAATATAAAAACAATTAGCCAGGCGTGGTGGCGCATGCCTGTAATCCCAGCTACTTGTGTGGCTGAGGCAGAAGAATCTCTTGAACCTGGGAGGCAGAGGTTGTGGTAACCTGAGATCGTGCCGTTGCACTCCAGCCTGGGCGACAGAGTGAGATTCTGTCTCAAAAAAAAAAAAAAAAAAAAAAAAAAAGATTATGGGTAGTGAGTTTCTTGTGAGTGGAGGTGTTCAAGCAGAAACTGGGCAGTTACTTGGTGGCTCTGTGAGTCAGGACTCTAATCCAAATGACAGAAAACTCAAACTGGGCTTAACAAGAAATGAAGCTTTTTGATTGATGAAAACTGGACATCCAAGGATTGCTGTAACCTTTGGCAGGGTTGCATCCAGAGGTCAGATGAGCAAATGTGGATGTTCTCTTCCTGCTGTTGCTCTCTGCTTTCTTTTTTGTGGTCTTCATTCTTAGGAAGGCTTTCTCTATATGTGATGGATCCTAGCAGCTCCAAGCTTATGTCCTATGAGCTTAGCAATTCTTGTCATGAAGAGAGGGTTTCTCTCCCAGTAGCTCTAACAAGATTCTTGGAATTGACTCTTATTGGCCTGACTTGAGTCTTCTGCCATCGCTGAACTGGTCACTGTGGCTAAAGGATGAAATACACTGATTGGCAGGGCCAGGGCACGTGGCCACCAGTCAGTGGGGGCGTTTGGTCAGCTTCCCCAGATCACTGGGAAGAGAGGTGGTTTCTTAAGAAAAAGCAGGATTCCAATAGCCAAAAAAGACGGGAATTCATCTTGGGCAGAGAGAAAAAGAGAGATGTTCACCATGAGGGTCACTGAAAAAGGGTCTTTTAGCATCAAATGAGGAATTGGAGACGATCACTTTTGAGATTGAAATCCAAGACATAATGATCAGGTTTAGTTTCTTAGCCAAAAATTGTTTTCATCATCGTCATCTTCTCTATCCTCCTCCCCTTCTTCTCCTTCCCTGGAGAAACTAACTAGAATAGAATGCAGCCGTAGAAATCCTGGTTAATTTCTCAGATGCAGAATCTGGTCTCTGCAAAGGAAGGAGAATTTCTATTGAAGCCCGACCTTTTGTTTGAAGTCCTATTCTCTGTAACGGGGCATAAAGACAATGTTCCTCAGTCAGTAAGCATTCCTAACCTTGAGCTCTAGGATGTAAGCTCAGAGGAGGAAGGAGCTTTTATCTGTTTGTTCCCTGTTGTATCCCCAGTGTCTAGACAGTGCTTGGCATGTAATAGTAAGGATGGATGGATGTGGGAGACAGAATGGGAAGAGCATGGTTTTGCATTGAACAGATTTGTGTTTGGAGTTCTGGAAACGTTGGTCTGTGAGTCATCTGGAGCAGAGTGACCACTTGGGGGCAGTGTGAGGTTATTATCAGTAACTTGCACCTGGTGGCCAGGTAGACAAGAGGCTAGAACTGCGAGAACAGTTGGGAGGGACTAGAAGGGACGATCTCCCCTGTCTCTCTTTCACAACCCCGGCAGCAAACATCTCTAAGAGTCTGATTAGGTCACCCGGAGCATGTGGTATCTTGGGCATTGAAGCATCTTTGTGGGTTCTTGAAGGCCTGAGATCCTCCAGTGGAGAGTGTTCCTCGGTGTCCCGCTTTATAGCCTTTTACGTGGAGTCTTTGCCTTCCATCCACTAAAGGTGCCCCTATCCTTTGTCTGTCACCACTGGCATCTTTCCTCTATTTACTTCACCATGAGGTTATGAGAACTCATCCTACAGTCTCTTCTAAGCCCCTATTTCCTTACCTGTAGAATGGGCATAATGCCTTGAAGAGACGTGATGATTACAGTGAAGGAATATTGATAAAGGACCCAGAAGAGTGTCTGGCCTGTGGAATGCATCCAACCTATGGTTACTATTATTATTGGAGCCCAAGGAGAGATTTGAATTGTATTTGGGGCTTTCACAGACAAATTCATTAGAAAGTACTGCCTGGGCCCATATAGCAGACAGAATACAAGTCTTGTGATGGATAGACCTGGGTTCAAATTCTGACTTCACCACTTGTGATTTGTATGACCTTGAACAAATGATTTAATGTGTCTGAGCCCAGTTTCTTCTTGGGTAAAAGCATATCATGATACCTACTTCCTGTGGCTGTTGCAAAGCTGCCTTTAACAAATGTCTTTGGCCTCTGTGCCTTTCCTCAGACTTTCAGGCCCATTGTGAGAGAGCTAGGAAGATACAGGGTTGTCAAGTTGACACATGTCAGAATAGGGTTGGTTCTGCCACAGTAACAAATGATCCTCAATCTTGGTCTTTAACAAAATAAAAGCTTATTTCCTGTTCGTATGTGTCCAACATGGGTTGCCCAAGGGCAACAGTGGGACCGTTCTGCTCCACATAGTGACTCAGAAATCCAGGTGGACAGAGGCTCCCATCTTGTGGCCACACCATGGCTTTCTCACTTAGTGTTACAGGGAAGGGATGGTGCAGGGTCACACGCCAGCAGTCCTATGCTGTCACTCAGAAGAAACATTTGTCACTTCCACCTGGAGCTCGTTGGCCCTAAGTCAAAAGCTTGTGCCGTGTTGTGCAGAGGGGGCTGGGAAGCTTGGGGAGCAGGTATGGTGCCTGGTGAGCACCAGTATCTCTGCCACAAGGACCCACTTGTTTTCCCCATGACATTCCCATTGTAGGGATTAGAGCAGCTGTGGGCTAGTGACTCTGTAGCTGCCAGGTCATTTCCAGCACAGTGCTTCATGCCAGGAAGTAAAGAAATTTAGGCTTGAGACCCCAGCTTCATAGATGCTGCTGAGAACGTGAACTCTTTTACCTCTCCCAGATTCTGGGAGGTAGATGTGGTCTTGTAATGCTGACTGTTGAATAGAAAACAGAAGAAGATCACATTTGATGAGCCACTCTGTTGGGGGTGGCCTAGGCAGGGAAGCATTGTGATACTTTTGCACTTACCTTCACTGCGTATATCATGGGGATGTGAGTCACCCAGAGAAAAAGTTTTATTGCCTGTTGCCCTCTGCAAGGGAAGAAAAGTCACAGATGTCTGCTGCATGCCTCCTGAGGGCAAGAGTGTATGCTTAGCATTTTAACATACAAGATCTCAGTCATATCTTCAGTGTCCCATGGAGAGAAGAGATTACAGCCTCCATGTTGCTGATGAAACCGTGAGGCTTAGGGGTGTTCAGAGCTGTGTAGAAACAATGGCTGCCCCGTTCATGGGACACAGCCAGTGAAGTGTGGTCCCAGATTCAAGCCCTTAAATTCCATGTTGTTGTTTTAAACTATACCATCTCGTCTTTCCATTGTAATGTCTGTGGGGCTTAAGGAAGTTGTAGGGATGTGCCCAGTTCTGTGTGTCATTCAAAGCTGTAAGAATCAGAATCTTGTGTCTTTTACGAAGCTTGAGTTGTATATTGGCTCATTTAGTCCTCATAACAACGCTATCATGTAAGAGCTCCTATGGCCACCATTTTTCAGATGCAGAAACTGAGGTCCAGAGAGGTTGAATGATTTACCCAAGGTCACCCAGCAAGTTACTGGCAGACTGGGACAGAATCCTGGCCGTCCAGCTCCAAGTTCATCCCCCAGACCAGTACCCCACAGTGCTCGCTCACATTTCAGCACAGTCTTTCCTCTGTCCAGGTGCTGGTGTTCATGAATTACTGCTTGGCACAAATGAATGGCTGCATACCCCTGCCTGGGAGGAGCAAGCCAGCCTTTACCTGAAGGAGGCTCTTGGCAGCTTTACGGGAGTGCTGTTGGGTGTGAGAAAGAGACTCTCAAAGGAAAACAACATTTTGATGCTCATAAAATTTAATGTTCTTTCATTTACTGTCTTTCTCTTGAAACTTGGACATAATTTATTGAGCCCGTGGTTGAAATATTCAGGAGGTCTCTGTGTGCTACTTCGAAAGGAATGTGATTAAAAACGCACACCAGCCTCCACTGATTTCTCAAGACATGAGAACACAACAAAGAGCCACATAATTTCAGAATTCACATCTTTATGTGAACGCCTGTGCTTTCCAGCACCTTGCAGAATGAATGGAAAAGCAGCACTTCAGGGTGAAATGTTTTCCAGAAAACTTCTGACTTGGTGTGCTAGTGTTAGCTTCACGGTACCAAGTAACTTCTGTGTCCAGCAACCTATTCTTGGAGATAAAGAGAAGCTGCCCCAGGCCCTGTGCCAGGCTGGCTGCTCTGAAGTCACATCTTAACCATGTTTAAAATCCTGCCCGATATGGTGGAGCCCCACTTTATAGCCGAGGAAATGGGAGCAGATGAATGATGGGGCTTGGGTGTGAACCTGTTCTCATGCCTCCTGCCAGCTGACCTCTGCCTGCCTTTGGCCTCAGCTTAGTATCACAAGCCCTAGGACGGGTAGCTGCCTCCCCTTCCTGTTCCCAGGGACCGTAGTCTTCCTGCTGTGCCACTGGCCACTTTGTCTGAGAACCGTTGACCACCTAGATCCCCACGAGATAGGGAGCTCTGTGAGGGCAGGGGCAGGGTCCTTGTCACACTGATGCCCAGAGCTCAGATCAGTGCCTGGCACACCGTTGCTCAATAAATGTTTGTTGAATGAATGAAGAAACGTGAATGAATGACTGAATAAGTAAATGAATTAGTGCTTCCAGGCCTGTGCAGGGAGGTGCATTTGACCTCTTCTATGGTTTGGCTGTGTCCCCACCTAAATCTCATCTTGAATTGTAGCTCCCATAATTCCCACATGTGGGAGGGACCCAGTGTGAGATAATTGAATCATGGAGGTTGTTCCCCTCTCCTGTTCTTGTGGTAGTGAGTCTCATGAGATCTGATGGTTTTATGAGAGGTTTCCTCTTTCTCTTGGCTCTCATTCACTCTCTTGTCTGCCGCCATGTAAGACATGCCTTTCGTCTTCTGCCAGATTGGGAGGCCTCCCCAGTCATGTGGAACTTGTGAGTCCATTAAACCTCTTTTTCTTTATAAATTACCCAGTCTTGGGTATGTCTTTGTCAGTAGCATGAGAACAGACTAATACAACCTCACAAAGGGAGAGAGTTTATAAAATAACCCCAGAGCAGAGAGAGATTGTCCAGCATGGTGGTGTGAGAAAGGACTCTGGTTCCAATCTCATGGCCTTTAGTGTTAGCTTTGCCTAGGACTAAACCTCCGTGAGCCTCCATTTCCTCAATCTGTAGATGGAACCACTAGCTAGAATATAGACACCAGGAGGGCAAGAGTCTCTCTTGTTTGCTGCTGTATCCATAGTGTTTAAAACAGGGTTTGGCAAATGGTAGATGCTCAGTAGATGTTTGTGGAATGAATGAATGAATGAATGAATGAATGAATCTGAGAATTTTCAGATATTGAAGATAAGTTTCTTAAGAAGGAGCCATGGACAGGCCTTGTATGGATAAGTTAACACAAGGATGGGGCTTAGGGTTGGGTCTGGCGTCCAATACATGCTCAGTAAATGTTTGCTCTTAATGACAGTGGCCTCACTGTATCCTCCTCTTCCTCCTTCTCCTCCTGGGCTGCCTGCCCAGCAGGCTGGAGAAGGCCTTCTGTGCTGGGGAGGAGAGGAGGCCAACGCTGCGCTGCCTTCTAACTCCCAGGTCTTGGGAAATCAATAGCCGTCCTCTGCAAGCCAGCCTGTAACCACTGTGCTTTTGAAAGAAGAGGCCAGCAGAGCCTTTTTAAAGTAATTCCGGCCCCATTTTCACAGGCCTAGCCGAGCACCGTGTTTTGTGCTTGTGATGGAAGTATAATTACACCCATTGTGTGGCGCCAAGTAAACCACCTCATATGCTATGTTTAAGGAAAGAGGCCTCTGCCCCTTTTTCCGCTGACCCTCCCATAATCCATGCAGCAGAAATAAGCCCTACAAGTGTCTGGTGTTGTCAGTGGCTTTGGCAGTGATCCCCAGTAACACACGTGGAGTTGGGTAAGATCCTGTGCTCTGCGCTAGAGCTGTGAACTGCCCAGGAGACATTACCATCTGCAGAAGTGCATGCTACACCTTCTTCTGGGGGAGCCTCATGTAACAGATAGAACATGGGTCTGGGCGTCAGCTACTGGAGCCATCTCCATGTGACCATGGGCAAGTGTTCTAGTCCCTGTGGGCCTCAGTTTCCTCCCATATAAAATAGGGACAACACCAGCACCTAGTATGATGTCTAAGACTTCTGTGTGTGGTTGTGCAGGTTGTACACTGCACAACAGCTTATGGCTCTGGGGGGACCAGTGGGAGCTCTATCTAGCCGTGCTCCACTCACCAAACTCAGATATCATGGGTCTGTGGCCAGTCGGAGCACTTCCTTTTATTGCATGAAAGAGCCTTTATGTCATACGTGACGTACTTGACATTTAGTAAGTGCTCAGAAAACAGTAACTCTTGTTGCCACTACTACTGGGGGATGATCTGTGGAGGAGGTGGATGAATGGATCGAAGGCGTTGGGCAAGGAGATCAACTGAGATTTGAGTGACGTTGTGAAGGGTGGATAGCATTTTAGGATGTGGGCATAGTGGGAAGGTGGGGGTGCAGCCGTATTCTCGTTCCATCCATGTCAGTCCTTCTCTTGAAATGTTTTCTGCCCTCTCCTCCCACCTCCTCTCCCACCAGTTGCTTTTATGCCATGCCAAGAAAATTAGTGGAAAGCCATTGAAGAATTTTTTTTTAAGTTTGGATTGTGGACAAATGTGAATGTGGACAGAATAGTAGAATGCACCTCTGTGTGTCCAGCACACAGTCCCGTCAGCTTCAGCAGCCACCAACCCAAGCCAGTCCCACTCCCCCCTCCCCACCACCATTCCTAGTATTATTTTGAAGCAAATTGCAGACATCATGCAATCTAGTTTGTAAATGTTATTGAAGGATTTTAAGCAGTAAAGGGGTGTGATCCTGGGTTTTAGAAAGATCATTTGAGCGTCAGCTGGTGGCGGGGGCAGCAGGGCGGCGGTGGTGTTTGTCTAGGTGGGAGGGGGCTTCTGAACCTAGGTTTGGCCACCAGGATGGAGGAGCGGGGACAGACCTTGGAGAGATGAAGGATGTAGATTCTACAGGACCGGTGGTACTGGACACTTCTGCTGGTGCCTCTTTAATGGATAATCATGGTAATTAACATTTATGGAGTACTTTACGTAACCCTAAGTTAAGCACTTCTTTGTTTTATTATTTAAACCTCACAAAAGCCCTTTGAAATTTGCATCGTTGTTAATGTGATTTTATGGATGAGAAACTGAGGCCCAGAGACATGGAGGTACATTGCCCAAAGTCACATCTAGGAAGTCAGGAATGGTGGGTTTTAATCCCAAATGGCCTGCCTCTGGCGTTTGCACCACGCCACATGCCCTCTCCCGTACTGCTCTCACAGGACAGGTGTGAATTGGGGAACCCGCTTAAAAGACCCTCACAGCTGCATGAGTGCCTCTTGTGTGTTCTTCTTAAAGGAACACACCTTTCAGCAGAGGGCTGGGGCTCCAGGTTTTGTTTTTTGCTTTCTTTCCCCTGTCATTGCGCACCAACCACCAGGAAGGTGTTGGCTGCTATTGTAACATGGTCATTTCTGTGGATTCTGCCTTGGCTCTTGGAGGGCTGTTGTGGGGGCCAGGAGAGCATCAGTGTCTCCAGGCGGGTAGCAGCTGCTGCTCTATGAAGCCTCCCTCCCTGGCTTGCCTGTGTATATTCTGAAAGGCCACATGTCGGGAGAAATGATGACCAACATTGGGGCCTGAGACCTGGCAGCCCCGTGGCCAAGCGATGACGGTCACCTAAACCTCTGCTTCTCAGAGGCGTCCCCTTACTAACTGAGCTGTTGTTAGGGATGGGTGTTGTCCCTCTTTAAACTGTAATCCCATCCTGATGTGTGTAAGCATTACCTCTTGCTATCTCAGTGTTCTGAGTGCTGAGGGGCTTGTTGCAGAGGTGATCAAGGGAACCTTTGAAATGTGAAGTTATCACCAGGGTTACTTAAAAGCCTCTGCTTAGTGACTCTGCAGACAGAGCCCACACAGCACTGTCTCAGTGGCACTTCAGGATGATCTGCCCCACAGGTCTCAGTTGAATTTATTACATGGTGGCTTTATGGTGCGGCATTGAGGAGGATGAGTCCCGAGATTCCAGAGCACCTGGCTCATCAGGGCAAGCCTGAATAACTTCCTGGGGCCAGCCGTCCCCACAGCAGAACCAAAGCAAAAGGTGTATTGGAAGGAAGAAAGAAACAGGAGAGACTCCAAAGATGGGAGATGCAGGACCATGAGCCTCCATGCAGGCTCTGGAGCCAGACTGACCACCTCCCTCCCTTCCAGACTGCGTGACTTGGGACATTCGAGTCACCCTTCTGAGCCTCAGTTTTCCTTATCTGTAAAATGGGAGTAAATATACACCTCCAAGGCTTGTAGTGTCTGCTAATATGTAAAACACTTAGAGTGCTATCAGACCCATAGCAGGTGCTCATTCTGTTACATCCTGTCCACATCATGGCAGGTACTGGTGACTGCCCGAGAACTCTTTCATCCCTTTGTACCTCATGACAAACCTGTACAATAGGTGACAATAACCTCATTTGACAAATAAGATACCAGGAATTAGAGCTGGGTGCAGTGGGTCATGCCTATAATCGTAGCACTTCGGGAGGCTGAGGCAGGAGGATTCCTTGAGTCCAGGAGTTCAAGACCAGCCTGAGAAACATAGCCATATCCTGTCTTTACAAAAAAAAAAAAAAAAAAAATAGCTGAGCATGGTGGCACATGGCTGTAGTCCCAGCTACTTGGGAGGCTGAGACAGGAGGATTGCTTGAACCCAGGAGGTCGAGGCTGCATGAGCTGTGATTGCACCACTGTACTCCAGCCTGGGCAACAGAATAAGACCTTGTCTCTGGAAAACAAAATTAAAAAAATAGGATACCAGGAATCAAAGACGTGTGATTCTTTACACAAGGTCATCCAGCAGTGAGTAGACAGGACCTGGATTTGACCTCCAGGGCCTCATTTTTCTCCTTGACATGGAACATCCGGCAAGTCATGTCTGCCAGTCTCCTGGAATGTCTTCATGCTGGGATTTTCATTTGAAGCTGTTGTCGGTGTTGCCTTCACCTGAAGCAGAAACCATTTTGGAGAAGGCTTACCCTAGCTGCTGGGGAGCTCCTAGACTCTTCTCTGGGAGTCTGCTTTGGCCTTGCATTGGCCGAGGTTCTTACTTACTCTAGGTGCCCCTTCCCTTACTGCTAGGGTCCCCCTGAGGGGGATGTGGGAGCAGTCAGAGCCCACATGGCTTTTCCCCTCTGCCTGCTGATGGCAGCCATTCACTGTGGCGTTGACAGCGCCTTTCCCCGGCTCTGTGTGTGTGTACATGTGTGTGTGTGACAGTGTCCCTTACCTTTGAGATGCTCCCAGCCCTCCATCCCTGGCTCAGCACCCTTCCAGGTCCTCTGCTCTTCACTGGTACCTTGAGATGCTAGCTCAGCATCACAGTGATGGCGTATGCTGAGAGGGAGGAGAGAGGAGTGTGGCCACGAACACAGGCTAGGGAATCCGAATCCCATTTCTGCTGCTTACTTCCTGTGTGGTCTTGGACAAGTTGCACACCCTTTCTGTGCCTCAGTTTTCTTAGCTACAAAATTAGGGACGGTAACACCACTCACCTCCCAGGGGAGTTGTAGGGTACAGGTGAGTACTGCTCGGAGAGGAAGTGGAACATTCCTGGTGCGCAGGGAGTGCCCCCTGAGTCTGCCCACCCCTCCACACTGTCACCATCGCCCCTCCGGGAAGACAGCGCCCTTAGTTTACAGAACACTTTCCCATTCCTCAGCTTGTTTAAAAGTCTTGTGGCCTCCCAGTAGAGGAGCAGAGAGCGCTGAATTAAAAGCAGGAAGCTTGGTGTGTAGTTGTGGCTCTGTTAGGGAGTAAAATAAACTGTGTAGCTTTAGACAGGCCACTTGCCCCCGCCAAGCCTACATTTCCTCAAATGGGCACAGTGTTTCTCTTCCTGGGTTATTTATTTGTTGCCTGAAAGGCCACGTGACCAGAACAGCATGGGCTTTGGAGCCCTAATAACTGGGATTCAGATTTCACTGTCACTCCCTGGACCCACCGTGCCAAGGTCAAAGAGAGCTATGGCTACTAGAATTCCCTGAGCATTTCCTGTGACTCTGTGACTAGTGCTAGATCTGGACACCCATTATTTCAATGAACATTTCTAGTTTTCTTAGTTTTCAAGGCTAAATGGACACTGTAAGACAATGTACAGGTTGAGCATCCCAAATCCCAAAATCCCAAATTCAAAATATTCCGGAAGTCAGCATATTTTGAGTGCTGACATAATGCTCAAAGGAAATGCTCATTGGAGCATTTGGATTTCAGATTTTCAGATTTGGGATGCTCATCCTGTAAGTATAATGCAAATACTCCAAAATCCAAAAAATTCAAAATCCAAAATACTTCTGGTCCTGAGCATTTTGGATAAGGGATACTTGTATAGGCATCTAAAAGAATGACAGGCGTTGATAGCATTGGTTTTATCTCATTTTTCTTTTCAACTCTCTTGAATTTTATCCAAATGTGTCTGTAGTTTGGTTTTTTTTCATTATTTTTTATCCTTGTTTTTCATAATTATTAATGCAAGAAATTGCTTCAGACACAGCACTTATAGGTCAATGCTTCTAAAACTATGAGAACCAGTTTTCTTTTTAAAAAAACTTTCAATTCATTGCAGAATGATATTTTTATAAATCACCAAAAAACAGTCTAGAAAAACCCTGAAGCTCCTGTTTCACAGCAATATGAAATTGCTTGAAACATTTCTAAATGCTTGCTTCCAGTTTCTTTCCTCCTCTGATGTCATACTGGTAGAAAACAGGTGGCACACCCACACCAGTTTGTGGGCCACCCTGTGCATGTCACTGTCATAGAGTCACTTGCCGTGTGTGTGTGGCACTTGCTGTGTCATTACTGAGGTAGCAACACTGCATGTGACAGTTACAGTTGGCCCTCTGTATCTGCGACTCTGCATCTGTGATTCAACCAGCTGAGGAGCAAAAATACCGGGCGGGGAGAATGCATCTGTACTGAACGTGTACAGACTTTTTTCCTTCTCTTTATTCCCTAAACAACATGGTAGAACAATTATTTACATAGCACTTACATCATATCAGGTACTGTAAGTAATTAAGAGATGATTTAGAGTATACAGGAGGAGGTGTATAGGTTCTATTGCAGATACTAAAACATCATTTAATAGAAGGTACTGGAGTGTCCATGGATTTTGCTATCCGTGTGGAGTCCTGGGACCAATCCGCCACCCATACCGAGGGATGACTGTACCGCCATCCGCTGTGGGCAGGCAGGGTTCATGCCATTTTCTTCTGGCTTGTGGCTTTGTTCACATCAGCGAGAGTTCAGAGGTGGAGAGGTGACAAGTGGAGGAGCTTCTGCAACGTCCCCGTTTTACAAATGAGGAAGAGGAAAACTGTTTCCTACAAGTACGGAATGGCCCAACTGCCGTTCAAAGCTGAGTCTGTGAAATGCTCCTTTTGTGTTTACCAGTGGCTCTCAACTCTGACTGATCATTACAGTCACCGTGGGCTTTAAAAAGTACTTCTTTGAGGTCCTTCCCCTCAGTCTACTGAATCGGAATTTCAGGGGCCAAGACCCAGAAATCCGCATTTTTCAAAAGCCCTCCCAGTGACTAGTGATCAGCTTGGGTTGGGAGCCACGAGTCTAAACTATGCCACTTCCCTCTACTCTGCAGTACAAATGAATTGTCCTTAACCACCAAAGGGATCATCTTCCTACCATATCCCAAGAGGGAGTGCAAAGAGCACAGATAGTAGGGCCATTAAGGTGGAGGTTCAAATCCCCACTCTGTCACTTCCTTGTCCTGACATTTGAGGCTTATAAGCCAACCTCCCTGTGCCTCATTGGTAAGGAAAGCATGCCAGCCCTGCAGGGGGATTGCAGGAATTACATGAGCTGGTGCACCTAATGCCTATAAGAGGCCTGACACTTAGTTGGTGCTCCGGAGTGTGTGAACACAAAGTGGGGACTGTCTAGGTTCACTTTTTAACAAAACAGGTGCAACGCCATCATCACAGAAAGAGGCTTCAGGCCCCTCCCCACAACCAGAGTAAACTGGGCCTGAAAACGGGTTGTGAGTTTTATAAAACGTAACAGATTCTAAGGCTTCGAAGTGAATAATCTTGGAGAGTTTTGAGTATGTGACCCCCAAACAGCCTCAGTTGCTATTGAAATTTTGGGGGGTGTCTTGATCTAATTAATCAAGAAGCATCTAATTTGTTAGCTGGAGGAGGGTGAAGCATGATTTACTTGAGTGTGATTAGATGGAGGGAACATTCTGATATGAAAGGAAATGCGAGAGGCGTTTTTGAAAAATTTGTAATCCTTTTGTGATTTGGCAGGTAATTATGATAATTCCTGGTATTTTTACAGACTTAAAAGTTTTCTCACAGCCACATTATTTTTGGAGATCATCTTTCCTGATACTCCAGCTGGAAGGAATTGCTCCATCTCCTAAAGCTCTGAAGGCATCATTTTCCAAAGCCCAACTCAAATGTCACTTTCTTGGTGGTGCTTTCCCCCATCTTTTAGGCCAGGGCTACCAAATAGGCATCATCTTGCTGGTCAACACACTGATTGGTTATGACTGCCTAGGTATCTTCTTGAGCAACAGTGGTTGATTAGTGCTGTCTGCCAAGGGAACAGCGGGCAGGGGAGTAGTGGCATCCTGAGATACTTACCCAGTCCCCTTTGATAGGCATTGAGGTGGATCCCAGCCATTTGGAGTTAAACTTGTATTTTGAGCTCACATGCAAGTAGAGAGGCAGGATTTCTGCCCAGCCATGATTTGTTAAATCAAAGGTGAGTGATTTAAAAAATTTGATAGACTTGGAACCCACCCAAATGTCCAACAATGATAGACTGGATTAAAGAAATGTGGCACATATACACCATGGAATACTATGCAGCCATAAAAAATGATGAGTTCATGTCCTTTGTACAGACATGGATGAAGCTGGAAACCATCATTCTCAGCAAACTATGGCAAGGACAAAAAACCAAACACCGCATGTTCTCACTCATAGGTGGGAGTTGAACAATGAGAACACGTGGACACAGGAAGGGGAACATCACACACTGGGGACTGTTGTGGGGTGGGGGGAGGGGGGAGGGATAGCATTAGGAGGTATACCTAATGCTAAATGATGAGTTAATGGGTGCAGCACACCAACATGGCACATGTATACATATGTAACAAACCTGCACGTTGTGCACACGTACCCTAAAACTTAAAGTATAAAAAAAAAATTTTGATAGATGTTGCCAAATAGGCAAGTTACTTAAACTTCTTGAATCTTCTACGTTCTCTCCAGCCCAAAAGATGAAACCCAGATGATGACGCATAGTCTTTGCACCTCGTTAACTGATAAGTTGTGCACCTTCCAAGCACAAGTTCAGAACCACAACTTCTGCTGGCTAGGTGGTGTCCTTGGGCCTTTTGGAGAATCAAGGCTTCATTCCTGGTCCTCTGTCCCTTGCTGGGCTGGGTTTGTGGCTGTGTCAGCCCTGGTCATTGTATCTCCACCTGGCATTTACTTTTGATTTGTCACTGTCATAGTGTTGTCAAATGGCATCTCCTCCTTAACTACCTGCAGATTGATTAATTTTCATGAAATACAACAACTGAGGATAGAAGGAAGCACATCAGACTCTCAAACTGATGATGTCAGGACACAAGTGCCTGGTGGGGATATAGGCGTGGGATATAGGCGTTGGATATGGCATGGGAGGCTGCCTGGCATGTCCCAAGGCTCATTAGATAGGTGACTCCCGAATGTTAACTCTTGGAGGGGTGGGCCTTCCCTGACACCCTGTCTTCTCTCCGAGTCACTGTATCATAATTTACCAAATGTCAAAGGATGTGAACTGTGTGGCTCTCCTTCCTCCTCCCTAAGATCCTAGCACTGTGCCTGGAAGATGGCTAGCAACTCTGTGGTGCTCTTGCTTTGGGGCACACTGAGTGCTCCCCACAGCATTTCTATCTCCTTGGTGTGGCACATCATGGCCTTTCTCCATCTGGCCCCTGGACACCTACTTGTCTGCCACTTCCTCCATGTCTCCTGTCATGATCACCCATGTCATAAAACCAGCTCTCATCCACTGGGAACTTATCCTGCCCCAGATGTGCTGCCAAGCCTGCTAAGTGCGGCATCTCTTGCCATCCTCACAGTGGCCTGGTGAAATGGGTGTGGTTTTTAGTGCCCATTTCATAGATGCACAGCCACAGGCTCATACCACAACACACACACTGTCAGTAACTGATCAAGCCCAGGCCCATCTTGCACCAAGGCCTGATGCCTGAACCACCTCTCTCTGCCTCCTCCCTGCCAGCCTCTGGTGCCGGCATTTGCACCTGTAGTTTCCTCCACTGGTCATACCTTTCTCTTCCTTGTCTCCAGGGTGACCTCTTATTGCTCAACATGTTTATGGAGCAGAAAAGGCCTGTGGGGACTGAGTGAGTTAGTGAGACCCCAAGAGAGAGAAGGGGGATTGGAGAGAAAGGCTGGGGCTGCATCTTGAAGGAGTTTGGGTTTTACTCTTAAAGCAGTGGAAGCACTGAAAGTATTAAACAGCAGGTGACAACATTAGATGTTACTTTGGGAAGATCATTGTGCCTGCTTGGAGGAGAATGGATTGGAGGGCACCTGTTCTCTCTCTGTCCTATTTTCTGTGGGTGTTGAAAAATAAGAAGGTCAGATGAGAAACCCATAAGTGCCCTCAAAGCCTAATAAAAATTCCAAGAGGCAGTGGTTGTGCAGCCTACTTTTATTTTTGTGATAACAGGAACTATTTGTGATCTCACATTCTCTCTTCTGAGGCTCTTTCTGAGTCTTGAATTTATTTCTAGTTATACTGGAGTTTGGAAATAGTTATTCGAGGAACAGTAAGCTCAGTATGGTTTATGTAAGATGAAAGCTGTTTATACCAATGGCTGTAGGTAGGGATATGTGATATAAAAACTCAGAGTTTCAGAGGTTAGCTTAGTAACAATGAACATCATAGTTTTAATGGTTGCTGGAAATTATTTGATCAAATTTTGTCTCTTAAGTTGCATGGGATTTTTCCTTTTCATTCCCTAGTGAAATGAAAGATTTGCCTGATGTGGTCAAGTGCTGCTCTTCTGGCTGTGGAAGAGAACCAGGGTTTTGACAGCTTATGGTAAACACAACTTGGATCTGGGATGTTTCGATGTTTCCTGCATTTATGGAAAATTGCAGTAACACTCTGGCTCCCACTGCAAAACAAAACAGAAACAAAACACAAAACCCTGCTTGGCTTTGGAAATGGCAGTGGCATTTATTTAAGGCTCACGTTTTGTGGGGGCACACTGGCAGGTATTTAGCAGTAATATCGGCAGCTGTGGATTTCTGGTTTGCTGCATGGTGAATGGATTCACAGCCTAGAGGAAGCTCATGGAGGGTTTATGTGATCTCTGTGTGGAGGGGGCACATAGGCATTATTAGCAATACTGTATTTGTTTGTTAAAGGCCCAAAGACGATCGACTCAACCTTTTCTTATCCAAAAGGAATAAGGTAACAAAGGAATATTAATTTTACATCTGTACAAAGAAAAAAGCTGGCAGAAAGGCTCAGTGACTTATTCTGCCTTTGTTAATTGCATGGTTCTTGCAGTATCTTTTGTGTCATTTTCACTTACTATTTCATATTTCACACTGGTTTGAAAGCGTCTGTACCTCAGGGACAGAAGGGGGTACCTTTGGAGGGGAACTCACAGAGCAAGTTACTGGAAGCCTGATATATTTCATGTTGATTGCACAGTGGCTCCCTTGTATTTCAGATGAAGAATTTTAATTCTTTATAAAGGGTCTAAGTGGCTTCTGTCTCTGATGAAGGGGAGCTCAAATAAGGAAAAGTAGAAAGAATGAGAAGGAAACATACCCCTTTGGCTATCATTCATATCTTGGCGGATTCTCTTCTGTGACTTACCCTTCATACAACAACAAAAAAAGAGGGCCCCCTTTTATTCCTCCTCAGATACGACACACGTTTAGCGACCCCTGTTTTTTCCACAGAGCTTCTCCCTGTATCCCTCCTTTACTCTGACAGTGTCTTCTATAGCTCATGTAAAGTACTTACTGCAAATGGCCTGGTATTGTTTTCGCACTGCATACAGTGTAGTTAGTGCTAAGGTGAGGCCTGGGGCGTTGGAGGGGTGATCTCTTGGGAAGGGCAGGGAGCTAGGGGTCTAGATTAGGATCTGCCTGACCTCGCATTCTGGGGACTTCTCTTAAAGATGCTTGCAGGATTCTTCCTTCAGGGTTCTTGGAGAGTGTAGGAGGATTACATCTCACATTTCTCTAAAAGGCTTAAGTAAATTATAGTTGAATAGTCTGTACATTGACTATAGACCATCTGTAGTCACCTCCAGTTTTATTTATTGGGGATCAGCTGAGAATATTGAATAATTCAATTTGGAAAAATTCAGCAGCTTACAGCTGGCCCAAATGGGTTGCATGTGGGCAGAGTGGAGTGGCAGGACCACAGTGCATAGCCAGGGCTCTGGTGTCAGTTCCTTGTTAGATGTTTGACCTTGACAGAGCGAGATCGTATTTAAAAAAAAAAAAAAAAAAAGAAAAAAAAAGCCCAAGCTCCAAACATGATGTGATACTATCCTATTTGGACCATAACTTCATACTGTTGACTCTGAAGTGTCAGTATGAAGCAGGGCAAAACACATTGAGCTTACGGGTGGATTGCATGGTTCACAGGTAAGCAGCGTCAGTGACTCCAGCCCCAACAGCCTACAGATGTTTTGCTGACAGGTGTCAGGAAGGAGAGTCCAGAGAAGGCGGGATTGGTCCCTGGGGAATGTCCGCCTCTAAGCCTCACCTTTCTGTGCTTGTGTTCCAGGTGGCGGAGATGCACGGCGAGCTGATCGAGTTCAACGAACGCCTGCACAGGGCCCTGGTAGCCAAGGAAGCCCTCGTATCCCAGATGAGGCAGGAGCTCATCGATCTCCGGGGACCGGTGAGTGTTCCCCCAACCCTGTGTGTCTATCCAGCCTCTGCTGCCCACAGCCCAGTAGAAAAGCACAGAGACTCACAGAGCAAGCAACCATGCATCCACTGGCCAGATTTGCCCACATTCACCTCTGCCACATTTGCTTTTCATTTTTTATGGAGAGGGGGTAGAATAAGTAAAATGTTACAAGTTCTGTTGAAGCAACATTTCCTGTTTCTCCTTCTAGTCATCTATAGTTAAAATTGGCATATAGTCCCCCCTCCAAACCCATATTTCCATACTTTACTACGTGGATAAATTTCCATGAACAGTAAACAGTCTTGGTTTTGTGTTGTTAACTTTTACCTACATGGTATTACTTTTGTATGTATCTGTTTGCCACTTGTGTTTGCTTATTTGTTTTTAATTCAATATTGTGGTTTGAGGAGTAATCCACATACATCAGGTACAGGGCTTTTCAACCACAGCACTGCTGATATTTTGGATCATATAATTCTTTATTGTGGGGGCTGTTCTGAGCATTATGGGATGTTTAGCAGCATCCCTGGGTTCCACCCACTAGAGGCCAGTAGCTTCACCTCGCCAGGTTTTGACAACCACAAGTGTCTCCAGATATCGCCAAATGTCCTCCGGATTTCAGAACCTGGCAGAATCACCCCTGGTTGAGATCCACTGATCTAGATCACTTACTTGCTTGGCTCTGTAGTTCTCTGTTGAATGAAATAGCACAATATTTTGGATTCAGTCGTGTCTTTGTAAACATTTAGGATGTCTCCAGTATTTTGCTATTACAAACCACAATGCCGTGAGCATCTAACACTTGTCCTTTTGTGCAGACATATAATAACTTCCTCATTTTACAACTTCTTTATTATGTAAAATGCCCACATTTAGGCAGGCTGTGTAATGCATGCTCGTATATCCTTTGTCAGGGTGAACAATTATCCGTCCCGGTCAGTTGTGTTTCAGGTTATCTACATCTGCTTCCTCCTCCTATATCACTTCAATCAAATTCTGGGTATTATTTCATGTATAGACATCTTTGTATTTATCTCTAAAAATACAAAAAAACCCACAATATCCTTATCACCCCCATTACCAGTAATTGCTTTGTGTCATCACAGTCAGTGTTCAAATTTCCAATTGCCTCATACCTTTGAATAGTTTTTTTGATTCAGGATCCATGTGAGACCCATGCATTATAATTGGTTAATATGTCTCTATGTTGCTTTTCCTTTAAATTTTAAAAATTAGGGTAAAATATACCTAACATAACTTTTACCATTTTAACCGTCGTTAAGTGTACAGTTGAGTGGCATTAAGTACGTTCACACATTATGAGGCCATCGCCAGCACCCCTCTCCGGAACTTTTCCATCTTCCCCGACTGAAGCTGTCCCCATTA
Source organism: Pan troglodytes (assembly GCF_028858775.2). NCBI lineage: Eukaryota > Metazoa > Chordata > Mammalia > Primates > Hominidae > Pan > Pan troglodytes. Next base: position 14,999,534 of record NC_072416.2, read on the forward strand.
AACACTCAGTGCCTGCTCCCCACTCCCCCTAGCCCTTGGTGACCATTCTACTTTGTTCCTCTATGAATCCACTACTGTCTTAGGTTTCTTTTCTTCAACAGAGTCTTCTCTCATCTCTCTCTCTCCCCTTCTCTCTCATAATTTGTTTACTGAAGACACTGGATTTGCCTTACAGAGGTTTTCAACCCCTCAGTTTTGCTGATGGTATCTCTGTAGTGTGATTCGATATGCTTCTTCATTTCCTGTATTTCCTTAAATTAGAGGCTTGGATTCAGGTTTAATTTTGCTGATTATATGACTGTGTTGTTGGGTGGTGTTTTCTGTCAGGAGATGCATAATGTTTGCTATCTTTTTGTGATATTAACAGCCATCTCTTATCACTTCCTGGGTCCATTACACAAACGTTTCTTTAAGGTCAGTACCTAAGTGTGAAATTGCGGCGTTTTAGCGTATGGCATCTTAAACTTTACTGAGTTTTGCCGTTTTATAAAGTAAAAGCACCTATTTATTATCCCTCTGTTTGTGTGCAAAAGTTGCTGCTGACGCTTTTACATCCCTGCTGTGATATTTTATATATTTGTGTTTTCATCCGCTGTTCCTGGCCCGTAACTCCCATAGCCCTTGTTGTAATGTTGGAGTCACTTTAGGCCTCAGAAGAAGGCCTCAGAAAACAGACTCTCTCTGACCTTCTCCTGCTCTCTTTTCACCTCTTCCTTTTTCTACCCAAGGCAGGACTCTAATCTTCCCCTGCTATCCATAAAGAAATTGACCCATATTGTCTGATTGTAGGTCACAAGACCCCCATTTCAGAAGGGTTCCAGCCCCGCACCCTGGAGGAAAGAATACTGCACAGAGAAGCCAGGAAGCATCTGGACAGACAGGCCTTGCAGGGTCTCCCCACTCAGTCTGTTCGTCTTAGACCATACCCTTTTTATCCAATCACATTGTTAATCTTGATTATCCAGTGATGTCTCCATAAAAGGCCCAGGAAGACAGGATTCAGGGAGCTTCCAGGTAGCTGAATAAGTGGAGATTCCTGGAGGTTGATACATGGGGAGAGCATGGAAGCTCCGCACCGCTTCCCATACCTTGGCCTGTGCATGTCTTCATTGTATCCTTTGTAATATCCTTTATAATCACCAGAAAATGTGTTTCTCTGAGTTCTGTGAGCTGCTCTAGCAAATTAATGGAACCCAAGAAGGGGGTTGTGAGATCCGCATTTTATTGCTAGTGAGTCAGAAGTACAGGTAAAACAACCTGGGGCTTGTGGTTGGCATCAGAAGTGAGGGGCGGTCTTGTGGGTCTGAGCCTCACCCTGTGGGATCTGATGCTGTCTCCAGGTAGATGTGTCAGAATTGAATCAGAGGACACCCAGCTGGTGTCCGCTGCAGAACTGATTGTTTGGTGGTAGGGAGAAACCCCCACACATTTTGTCCCAAGAAGTCGTCTTTGTTGATGGTTGTGGTATGACAGCAGAAGGAAAATGGTTCATGTTTTCCCACTTGTACCTACCAATACCTTTTTGCATGAGATGGGTTTAACTTGCGTTTCCCTGACCACAGATGAGGTTGCCTATCTTTTCATTTGCCTGTTCCCCATTCTGGGTTTCACATATGACTTCTCACAGCCTTTGTCCATTTTTCTACTGCACAGTATTTGGTTTTCTTGCTTTCTCACTGTTTTTATATCTCCTTTTCAGTTACATGTATTTTACATACCTGCTCCTAGTCTTTGGCTTAATCATTCACTTTAAAAGTAGAAAATTTAAAACATACGTAAAAGCAGAGGGAATTATGTAACAAAAACCCATGTCCCTATCACTCAGCCTCAGTAATAATCAACTCAAGGTCATTCTTGCTTTGCTCATACTCTACTCATTACTTCTCAACTCATATTATTTGGATGTATATCCAATCCATCTTATGCTTTCATTCATAAATACCCAATATTTACTGCTAAAATATATTCACAATACCATTATCACACCTATTTTTATTTTATTTATTTATTTTTTTGAGAGTGAATCATGCTGTATCACCCAGGCTGGAGTGCAGTGGTGCGATCTCAGCTCAATGCAACCTCCGCCTCCTGGGTTCAAGCAATTCTCATGCCTCAGCCTTCTGAGTAGCTGGGATTACAGGCGTCCACCATCATGCCTGGCTAATTTTTGTATTTTTAGTAGAGACGGGGTTTCACCATTTTGGCCAGGCTGGTCTCGAACTCCTGATCTCAAGTGATCTGCCCGCCTCAGCCTCCCAGAGTGCTGGGATTACTGGCGTGAGCCACTGCACCTGGCCTAACACCTATTGTTAACAGTAACTTCATGATATCATGAAATACCCAGTCAGTGTTCAGTATTCTCCAGTTAGCTCAAAAGAGTTTTCCATGTCTTTGTGTTGATCAGGACCCTGATAAAGTTCATATAGTGCAGTTGGTTGGTGTGCCTCTTCAGGCTCTGTTAATTTGTAGATTCCCTTGCTATCACTCTCTTTTTTCCATTGTCTTTTTTGTCATTATTGTGGAAGACACTTGGCTCCTTGAACTGTAGGTTTTCCCAGTTAGGATTTTGCTAATGGCAATCCTATGGTGATGTTTGTCATGTTCCTCTGTCCCTTACCTTTCCTTTAAATTGGTCATTGACTCTGGAGGCTTGATGAGTTTCAGGTTTGGTTTTTTGCCCCAACGATGTCACAGGTGGTGGTGTGTGTTTCCATCAGGAGGCTCACAAATGTTGGTCTAGGAAAGCACTATTGGAGGTGCCAGTTCACACCAGACCCCATTTGTTTCAGTGGGGCCAGTATGCAAATGTAATCCGCATCTCCCCACCCCCTACCATATTGAAAGCCTAATAGTGCAGTCCCTGACTGAGTTTGCTTCCCTAATTCCTGACAGCTCCAAGACTTTGTACATGTTTTTGTGGATTTCTTTAATTAGGTAGTTAGGAGTTTCCTTAAGAGGAAGCATATTTAGGAAGGACCTGTTGTATACTAAGAACCCTTTCAGGGAGGTGATGTCATCTCCATTTTACAGGTTTACTGAGGTTCAGAGAAGCCTCCAGTCATTCTGTAAGTGTATGTAATAGAGCCTGGATTCAGACTCTGGTTTAATTACAAAGCCCATTTTCTTTGTCCAAGCTACACCAGCTCTAGAGAATTGCAGGAACGGGTATGGGAGAGGGGGTCCCCTTATGGTACCCATTTCCGCCAGCCAAGGTTCCAGCATCCCTGCAGTGGCCCTGCCACCCGTGTTGCACATTAGAGACTTGGGCAGCATCTAATCTACCTCCTCTGAGAAAGGACAATGGGATGTGGGGATGGAGGCCTGGCTCTGACCTGTCTCCCAGTGTGAGTGGGGTAGGTCTTGAAGGTGGGCCAGCCTCTCTGTTGTCCCTGCCCAACACCAGGGGTCCCAGCCTACTCCAAGGCTAGCCTTGCAAGAGAGGGGCTCAGTGGGCAGTCAGGAACCAGGCAGTGGTCCCATTTCTTAGGACAGGTTCAGTGTCAGGTGGTAAATGGTAGGTGACTGTTGTCACTGTAGATAAATTTTTGGAGAGCAACATCAGTGCATCAATCTCATTGTGGATAATAAAACCCAATTAACCTGTACAAATGAATAACTGCTGATATTAATAGCTAATATTTATTAATTGATATCAGTCAAAAATTTGGCTTCCCTCTTGTATATTAGTAATTCATTTAATCCTCACGTGGCCTAATAGTGATTAATATTATGATGGCTATTTTGCAGAAGACAAAGCTGAGACTCAGAAATGATGCAACTCTCCCAGCATCCCACACTGAGAAGTGGCACTTCTGGATCTGACTTAAATTAAATTTTTGGTTTTTTAAATTTATTTTTTTCTTGAACTTTTTTTCATATTATACAATATGATATACTAATGGTAATATTTTTGCTTTTAACAGTTGGGAAGTATCAAAATTTTTAGATTCATGACAAACCTTAGCATCCCCATGCTAAAAAGTTAAGTAGTAAAAAAGGGTAAAATAAATTTCTTCCTGTCTCTTACCCCCTGATTTTCCTACCTGGAATCAGTAACTGTTACCAGTCTTGGGTTTCTCTTTCTAGGTATGAGTGATGCCTCAGTACACCGCTTGCTTGTGCCTATACATGTTAATAATGAGCACATGCCTATTCATGTTAATAACGAGTGCATGCCTATACATGTTAATAACGAGCATGCACCTATACATGTTAATAACGAGCGTGCGCCTATACATGTTAATAAGGAATAGCCTGCTGAATTCCTTCTTCTGTGTCCTACCTTTCCTCATTTAACAGTGTGCTTTAGAGATCTTCTAATTTTACTTCACGAGTAGAATTTTGTTCATTTTAAGAACCGTGTCTTGTTCCCTTGAACTGACAAAACCGTCATGGATTTCCCCAGGTCCCTGTTGGATGTTGCATGGTTTCCCGTTTTTGTTTTTACAGTAATGTTGGGATAGCATCCTGGGTGGAAATCCTCAATGTAGATGAAATCCTCCCTTTAGACTGGAAGGCTGGCTGGCAGTCCACAGGGCTCAGTTAGACTGGGTGAAAACCCAGAGGTCTTGCCCTGCAGGACTCTTGGGGCTTTGGAAAGGGTGACCACCTCCTCCCAGCCTCCTCCACCTGCTGCAGGAATATCCTTTTTGAGGCTCATAATCCTTTCAGAGGTCACGATGTAGTTCCAACAATGCGTTGGGCATACAAATTAAGTATTTTCCTTTTTTATGAATTTGACAACTGAGTTGCAGAAGGATTTTGGCCGCTGCACCTCCACTCCCCCCCCCCGCCCCCCCCGCCCCACCAGTTTCTCCTCATGCTCCCCCAGGGTGCTGGACCTCCTGCCCTGTGCTGCCTCTCACTCAGGGCCTTTGTTCCTAGTGTTCCCTCGCCTGGAACACTGCCCAGTGCCAGGGCTGCATATCAGCTCAACGCTTCCTCAGGAATCCTCCCTGAAGCCCTGACAAGGTCAGATTTTCCATGTTGACTATGATGCTGACATGTGTCTCTCCCTTCCTGTCTTAATGTAATGTTACATTGATTTATCACTGATCAGTGTTATCTTGCCCGCGTCCACAAGGGCAAGTTTTTGTTTCTTTCTGCTCCCTTTGGGTTTCAGTGATTCACATGGTAGGTGTTCAGTAAATGTGGGTCAACTCACTGAGTGAATGAGTGAATGAATGAATGTCACCAGTGGGCCCCCATGCCATGCCAGCCCATTTCTCCTCTGTGCCATGCTCCCTCTGCCCAAGTCTGATGCCCTGCAGGACAGAGACAGCCATTTACACAGAGGCAGCTCTTGTCATCAGATCCTTTCCTCTGGTAGGCTGTGATGGCCAGAAGGGAGGAGCAAGTAAAACGGTCACTAAGGGCCTGAAGGCTGTCAGAAGAGCTTGCCATTTGGACCGGGTCCCCAGGGGATACCCCATTATTGCCTCAGGCCTGCTTTGGTCATCATCTCAGAGTCAGACAGCCAGGGCAGAAGAAAGAAGGCCGTTTCCAGCTCAGTTTTCCTCCTGGAGTCGTCTTTTGTTTTTTTCTCTGGCTTTTCACTGTAAGAGGCATCTATTTTGGGAATCTCAGCCACTTCCCTCTTCCTTTCCATGGGGCCTGGATCCCTGACCACACTGGATTAGGCTTCCTCCCAGACACCAGGGTGTTCGAGTGACTCAGGGTCAGGACTGTCTGCTTTAGGTGGAAACCCAAATCTGCTCTTCTATCTGCTGGGAATAAACATAGTGCTGACCATAGTGTGAGGTTCTGTGAGATTCTGCCAGTGAAACAGTGCTCTCTGTGCTGGCCCTCATGTCCCATTTCCGACTCCGGTCCCCTGTGCCTAGCACCATTCCCAGCATGTAGTAGGTGCTCAGTAAATGTTTGCTACATGATGACTTCATTTTCATAGGGCAGGGGCTGAGTGCATAGACCAAATGATAATTCAGAAAAAAGAGATGAGCAGGGTTAGTTTCCTTTCAGTGGTATCTTTTTATAATGCAGGTTGAGTAGCTCTTTTCTGAAATACTTGGGACCACAAGTGTTTCAGATTTCTTTACATTTTGGAATATTTGCATTATACTTGTGGGTTGAGCATCCCTAATCCAAAAATCTGAAATCTGAGGTACTCCAAAATCCAAAATTTTTTGGGTGCCAACAGGATGCTCAAATGGGATTGGAACATTTTGGATTTCAGATTTTAGGATTAGGAATGCTTAACTTGTATCACTATATATACTTTACTTTTTTTTAGAGACAGGGTCTTGCTGTGTTGCCCAGGCTGGAGTGCAGTGGCACCATCATAGCTTGGTGTAACCTCAAACTCCTAGACTTAAGCAATCCTCCTGCCTCAGTCTCTGGAGTAGCTGGGACTACAGGTGTGCGCCACCAAGCCTGGCTAGTTATGTTATGTTATGTTACGTTACGTTACGTTACATTACGTTACGTTATGTTACGTTACGTTACGTTACGTTATTTTTGTAGAGGGAGGCTCTCACTATATTGCCCAGGCTGGTTTTGAACACCTGGCTTCAAGCGATCCTCCTGCTTTGGCCTCCCAAATTGCTGGGATTATAGGCGTGAGCCACCAAACTTGGCCTGTGTATCCTTTTAAGCTAAGACACTTAAACTTTTAAGGAACAGGAGTTTGGGATTAAGGATTGAATTTTTCTCTCTTCTTTTTTCTTTTTTTTTTTTTCTTTTCTTTTTTTACTGTGAGTATTTTTAGGACTCTTATTATGTTTTTCCCCTTTGGTATAAGATGTGAATGAATGCTGGAGATTTTTACCTTTTAGCAGGATTTGATTACACTCTGGGAGCAGAGCTCCCGGTTTGAGTAAGAAATGGAGACAGGGAAATAGAACCTTGTAAGACTGCAAGTTGTAGAGGTCAATTAAAGACACAGTGCGGTGAAAGCTAAACGTGAAGCCACTCATTAAATGCAGTTTGTTCCCATGGTGGATGCAAACACGAGCTCACTTCATATAATGGACGTTGGATTCCACTTTATTTTGGTCCCATTGGCAAGGCTCTGTTTCTCTGTCCCTAGTCCCGTTTCTGATCACCTCCACTTAAGCAGAAAAGATGGCCTGGCTTGGTAAGACTTGCTGCCTGTGGAACCACTGCTCTGACTCCAAGCATCCATGCTGTCGGCTCCTTCCCACCACCTCTGCTCTCTCACTCATCCCCTCTGTTGTCTGCCTGATGAGGGAACCACCCTTTGGCAGAGCTTTGCTGTGTGTTTGGTGTGCATTTTTTTCCTTGCACCCTCTAGGCAGTCCTTATAATTTTCTTATTAGGCCCATTTTTCAGCTGAGCAAATTGAGGTACAGAGAGGTTTTGTGACTCACCCAAAGGCACACAGCTTCATGGTAGCACCTGAATGTAAACCCAGGACTCTTTTGTTCCATACCACCACACTGCTCACTCTTTTATTTTATGTTTTCCAATTTCAAGCAAAATGTGGTGTCTGTTGTGCTCCAGGCACAGCACTCTGGATGGTTTTAAACATTCAGATACTTGTGTGGTGAAGCTCTCAAACATGCCCATTCTTTATCTGCAAAGTGAATCTCTCCCTTTCTTATCTCTCCTTCTCACTTCATACATCAGGAGTTGTGTGTGTGTGTGTGTGTGTGTGTGTGTAGCATACTCATCACATGGTGTTTATGTCAGGCTCTTCGGAGGGCGGGCGCGGTGGCTCATGCCTGTAATCTCAGCACTTTGGGAGGCCAAGGCAGGCGGATCACTTGAGGTCAGGAGTTCGAGACCGGCCTGGCCAACATGGTGAAACCCCATCTCTACTCAAAATACAAAAATTAGCCATGCATGGTGGTGCGTGCCTGTAATCACGGCTACTTGGGAGGCTGAGGCAGGAGAATCGCTTGAACCCGGCTGGCGGAGGTTGCAATTGAGCCGAGATCACGCCACTACACTCCAGCCTGGGTGACAGAGCAAGACTCCATCTCAAAAAAAAAAAAAAAAAAAAAAATGCTCTTTGGAAACTTGTAATCTAGAGAAGGCAGAGTTTCCCAAAAGCAGAACAGTGGGCTGGGTGCGGTGGCTCACGCCTGTAATCCCAGCACTTTGGGAGGCCGAGGCAGGCGGATCATGAGGTCAGGATATCGAGACCATCCTGGCTAACATGGTGAAACCCCGTCTCTACTAAAAATACAAAAAATTAGCCATGCGTGGTAGCAGGCGCTTGTAGTCCCAGCTACTCGGGAGGCTGAGGCAGGAGAATGGCATGAACCCAGGAGGCGGAGGTTGCAGTGAGCAGAGATCGTGCCACTGCACTCCAGCCTGGGTGTCAGAGTGAGACTCTGTCTCAAAAAAAAAAAAAAAAAAAAAATGAGAACAATGATTGAGTGGGGGGTTTGCGTAGTTGCTTCATATATTTTTAAAAAAGGACCTGGGGTTCTGTGATGCAGTAAGCCTGAAAAATGTTGGAATAGAGGTTGTTTGATAGTCTTCTATACGTGGGATTTCCCTCAAGGGTCACACACGGGGGTGCTCCGTGCTTCTCCAAAGGGATGGGCTAGGTACAGCAGCATTTCCCAAAATTATTTCCCCAAGGAACACTATTGCAGTCATTATGTTCCAGAATTATTTCCCTGAGGAACATCTTCTCTAAGAAGATGGTCATGGAACTATTTTCCGATGAGTGCATTTGGAAAAGGTAGGGCCATTAAATGTCATGTTTTTTATTGATGTGCTAACTAGCAGGGAGCTCATCAGAGCCTGCGTTATCTCATGAGCCTGCCCTGGCATGGAGTCTGCAGGGCCCGGAAGAGAGGAAGTGACATAGCGTGGCTGTGGGGTGCAGTGGGCCTGCCTGTGTTTAGTCTCAGGTCCAACTGGCCTCCCACCCACTCACCAGCCTGGTCGGAGTTTGGTCTAGAACAGCACTGCCTTTCCCAGGAACTTTGGGCCTCTGCCACCTGGGCTGTCTCTTATATTCTGCATTTTCTCCCACTCTCTCCATTTCTCCTCCTGTTTTTGTGTCTTTGTTTCTTCTTTGGTCTCTGTGTGCTTCTCTTTTTGTTGTTCTTTTGTGTCTTTCTCTCCCTCCCTTTCTCTCCTTTTGTTTCTCTCTCTGCTCCTTTCTTTGTCTCTGCCTCTGTCTCTCTCTCTCTCTTTCTTTTCCTCTGTCTGTCTCTTCCCCTTGCCTGACTCTCTCTCTCTGGTTGCAATCCTCTCCGTCTCCCTTCCCTTCCACTCTCCCATTGTCTCCAGTTTAATAAACATTTACATTGCTGTATGTTACCATGATAATTGCCATTCATTGCAATTGCCCTGAAAAACTACAAAGCCTTTCCATCTCCCCTTCATTATCGAAGCCTTGTGTGTTTCATGAGGGTCCCTGTGGAGTGGGCCATTGCCTGCCTTCCAGCGTATGGCCGACCCCTGATGAGTGTTTCTGGAGCACTTTGTGCTGTGGTGTTTGCCACTCTGCAGTACCACTTGGCGTTGACTTCCATTTTCCCCTGTGGACCTGGAGCTTCCCTGAGAGAGAGAGACTGTTGTCTTCATTTTCCTACCCTCAGAGGCTGGAACACGTAATCACTCAGGGAGCATATGACGTATACATCTGAGTGTGCACCTGGAGTATCTCTGGCAACACTCTGTTCACTAGCATGTTCGATTATCCAGAAAGCTGCCTTCCTGTCTTGCTCAATAACACCTCATGTGGGTCCTCGCTGTGAGCCGTCTGTGTTTCCTGGGGCACCTTGCTTCGTCTGAGATGACTGAGCTGATGGGAGAGAAAGATGAGTAATTTCATATCCAGGGATGAGATAGATGGAAAAACCCCATCCCAAGTTTTGTAATAAGATTCACTGTAAAATAAAATGCTCCCTGGGACTTTCTTGGTTTCTTTAAAACCTTCGGAGGGAGTGATCTCATTTGAGGGCTGATGCTATTTAAGTATGAAAGCTTAATAAGAAATCTGTTTTTCTGCCAGGTGGCACTTGCCGCATAGCTAATGATCAAGTACCAGATTGTCTCCTGTCCCATGGCAGTGTTAGACTTCGTGTTCCAAATTATAAGAGGCTTTTTAACTCAGCGCTTGGACATCCCTGTTTTAATCGTCTGCTGTCTTGAAGGAGATTATTTTTAAAAGTGCCATTTAAGAGGGGCTACTAAAAATATATCTCACATAGAGGCTTAACTCAGAAATATTAGCCTTTGACACAAAATTATTTGGAAAGATGCTTGTGGAACCCACTTTAAACCTCTCAGATCCAGAGAAGAAAAGCATCTCTTTGGGCCTAGCTGTGTTTTCCTGACCATGGCCAAATACCCCAGGTGATCACATTCTCCTTGCTGTTCATGCAGGTGCTTCTTGCACCTGGGGGAGTTGGAAGTATTAACATCACAGAGCTTTCTTTTCTGATGCACCTGTGTGAAACTCATCTTTTACATGGCTTGCTCATCACCATGGGTAGTCATTTTCCCCTGGGGACCCATGAGGGGCTGGACTCTAGGGTTTGAGTGGAGGAGTTTGGTTGTCCCAGGCATCTAGCTGTGGAACTTTACACTTCCCTGAAGATCAAAGTTTCGTGTCAGCTGGCAAATGCAGTGTATGCAAGCTTATCTTTAAAGCTGGTCCTATGTTGATGCAAATAGAAAGCATTGGCAAGGTGCAAAATAATCAAGATTTAGAAACTTGGTACTCTATAATGACTTCAGCTGTGAGTCAAGAGAGGCATTTTCCACACTGGCTTACATCGCCTGTCGGTCACTGTGTTTTGTGTGGCCGCTTTACCCAATGTGAGGCAGACTACGGAGATGTAGCAGACATGGAAAATACAGTCCCTGCCTTTGAGAAGGTCAAAGCCCAGAATATATTTCGTGTGACTTGTGTCTCTCTGGCTTCACTTCATGGTGATTTGGCATGGAGACAGAGGTCCTGCTTGGATAATGCTGAGATCTTTCCTGCCACTGATCCTGAAGGAATAGAAGCTGGGATTGGAAGGCAGCTTTTGACCCCTCCGTTCTACCTGTCCTGTCTTCTCTTCTCCAGCATATGTTTGTGAACGCGTGGTTTGAGTTTGCCGCTCACAACGTCACCTGCAGGAGAAGTGACAGGCAGCGGCCACCAGGATTCTCCTGGGGCTCACGTGCCCCCTGTTCTCATTTAAGTTACCACCCAGTCCTTCTTGAAATGGCCTCTCTGTTCTTTGAATTTCATCTGAACCAGGTGCACAGATATGGATTTATCAAAATCCTGAGCTCATGACCCACATTCATTATTGGTGCAAGAAGGCCTGCTCTGATTGAATAAGTAAGCTTCCTCTGATCTCATTCTTGGTCTCTTATAGAAACTGCCCCCAGACTCCACTCACCTCTCCCACAGGGAGTAATCTCAAGACCCTGGTTCTTTGCTCCTGCCTGGTATGCATGTTATTAGCATGTTCATATCTTTTTTTTTTTTTTTTTTTGAGACGGAGTTTTGCTCTGTCACTCAGACTGGAGTGCAGTGGCGCGATCTAGGCTCACTACAACCTCCGCCTCCCAGGTTCAAGCAATTCTCCTGCCTTAGCCTCCCGAGTAGCTGGGATTACAGGTGTGTGCCACCGTGCCCAGCTAATTTTTGTATTTTTAGTAGAGATGGGGTTTCACCATGTTGGCCAGGCTGGTCTTGAACTCCTGGCCTCAAGTGATCTACCCACCTTGGCCTCCCAAAGTGCTGGGATTACAGGCATGAGCCACCGTGCCCGGCCGCATGTTCATATCTTAATATGATGTCATGAGCATGGGAAAGGGGTTCCTGTGCCTGGGGCAACCGCGTGGGACTCCTCTAGAAGCTGGTCTGGGCCAGGTCCTCTCCTGTACATGGTCAGATGATGACACTGTCCTTGACCATTTCATTTTTGTCATCCTAAAAATGTGGACCCTCCCAGTGCTTTCCATTCTGTCTCAGTGCCACCTTGTAAATCTCACTGGCTATGACACATCCATCTAGATACTAAGTTAATTTATTCAATTTCTGCTAAATTAACACACACAGTATTTCCAGGGATACATAATAACCACATGATTATATTAATAGTTGTACAAGCCTTCTAACTAAATACATTATACTTATTCCTTAATTTAATATATTTATTTCCCTGCATTGAGAGTTCACTTCTTGTTAGTCACACCTTCCGCACAAGTTGCACCTGATGGTCTATGTATTTTTTGAAAGATTTCTTCTTATTTTAAAAAATCTTTCTTTGAGGCCAGGCACAGTGGCTCATGCCTGTAATCCCAGCACTTTGGGAGGCTGAGGTGGGCTGATCACCCGAGGTCAGGCAGGAGTTTGAGACCAGCCTGGCCAACGTGGTGAAACCCTGTCTCTACTAAAAATACGAAAAATTAACTGGGCGTGGTAGCATGTGCCCTTAATCCCAGCTACTCGGGAGGCTGAAGCAGAAGAATCGCTTAAATCCAGGAGGTGGAGACTGCAGTGAGCCAAGATGGTGCCATTGCACTCTAGCCTGAGAGACAGAGCAAGACTCCATCTCAGAAACAAAACAAAACAAAAACAAAAACAAAAAACAACAACAAAAATAAAGGTGGCTGGGTGCGGTGGCTTACACCTGTAATCCCAGCATTTGGGAGGCCGAGGCGAGCGGATCACCTGAGGTCAGGAGTTCGAGACCAGCCTGGCCAACGTGGTGAAAACCCATCTCTACTAAAAATACAAAAATTAGCTGGGTTTGATGGCAAGTGCCTGTAATCCCAGCTACTTGGGAGGGTGAGGCAGGATAATTGCTTGAACCTGGGAGGTGGAGGTTGCAGCAAGTGGAGATTGCGCCATTATACTTCAGCCTGGGTGACAGAGCGAAACTCCGTCTCAAAACAAATAAATGAAGGTACATCTCTGCTTCCTTGTCTCTTGGGCCATCAGTCACGTAGGCACTTTGGGCCAGGCAGTGAGCAGCACCAAGGGCATCTTCCAGCGTGTTCTGGGAAGCTTCCCCATCTCCCTGAAATGAGTTTATATAATCTCCTAGTAAAAGTCAATGCTGTTTCGCTGTGTGTTTCATGGAGTTTGGTTCCCTGGCCAGCTGGTCTGTGGGAACCAGAGCAGATTGTGCCTAGATTCATTGCTGTCTCTTTTCTGGGCGACCAGCACGTTATGTGATTAGATGGGAGTAGATATGTTTTGGTAAAGGGATCCCTGATTTAGTTGCAAAAAGCCAAGCCATTGGCTCCCTTTGACCTGTTCTTCTGGAAATAACCTCTTCTTGAGGGGTGGGCACCATCTTGGTATTACCTACACCCCAGTGTTCTTGGGCCACAGCTTTCTTGCCCATGAGGTCTGCAGAGCTGCCGTCCTGGTTTCTGAGGAAGGTGATTTTGTTGATCAGAGTTCAGATGGTGTTCTCCCAGATATTCGAAAATGGAGGGCCTTGTCCATCCCAAAGCGGTGGTTGGGGATGCAACTGATGTTGCCAGCCAGGCGTTGGGGATCAGCCAAGGCTTTTGATAAAGTTGGAAGAACTTCAAGCTCTTTTGGACCAACCTACCTTCCTTCCTTCCTTCCTTCCTTTCTTTCTTTCTTTCTCTCTTCCCTCCTCCCTCCCTCTCTTCCTTCCCTCTTTCCTTCCTTTCCTCTTTCCTAAATAGAGACAGGGTCTTTCTCTGTCCCTCAGGCTGGAGGGCAGTGGTGTAATTATAGCTCACTGCAGCCTCAAACTCCTGGGCTCAGCGATCCTTGCACTTCAGGCTCCGGAGAAGCTGGCACTATAGGTGCATACCACCATGCCTGGCTAATTTTGTTATTTTAAAAATTTTTTTGTAGAGACAGGGTCTTTCTATGTTGCCCATACTGGTCTGGAACTTCTGGGCTCAAGCAATCCTGCCTCAGCCTCCCAAAGTGCTGGGATTATAGGCGTGAGCCACTGCACCCAGCCAGATTTTTATTTCTGTTCTGGGAGAGTGGCTTCCTTTCGTTTCTCCTGTCCAGGGTGTCGTTGCCTATGCCAGCCTGAGTGTGTGGGCCTCCTGTGGGAATCGCCACACTGTCCTGTTAGAGCAAAGCTTGCAGCCAACTCTTGCCCCCAGTGCTGCAATGCAACGCAGATATTTTTTAGCTTTGTTTTAAAAATAATATGGCAGATGGCGAAGCAGGACCTGACTCTCGCCTTCGCCCTATGTCTTGCCGTCTGCTGTTTCTCCACCGAGTCCTGTCCCTCAGCATTTGCTCCTCCTGTGCCTTCTACTTCCATCGCTCTGCATTTTCACCATTTGTCTTTTAGAAGACATGCTTTAACATTTTTTCTAAGTTATATAAATAATATAAAAATACATTTCTGAAAGAATATAAATAATGCACAACTATCTAGAGTACAAAAGACAAGTGTTCCCTCCTAGCGATCCTGCTGTGAAGCGTTTGGTATATACCCTTCCAGGTATTTTTTATGCATTTGCATATAGGCAGGCATATATATACACACACACATGCCTAACGCACATCCATTTTTAACACAAATGGGATAATTTATACTGTTCAGATTGTTTTGAGACTTTGCATTCTTCAGTCATGAATATATGTCGACTTCCTCCTCTTTCACACTCTTCCAAATCTTCCCCATCCTTCAAGGTGTCATTCATTCTTTGAGAAAGCCCCTAGTGGCGCTGTCAATAGTGAGTTTTGGTAGGTACGTTTCCAATGTTCTTTAAATTCCTGTAATCCTCTTCCCCTCTGGACCGCTCACTTTGTCCAATGTTATGTTGTTCTTTGTTTATTCATTAGTTAATTAATTCCGTTGAGCTACACTCAGTTATTTGGCCCCCAAGAAGTTTGTCGTCCGGTGGAAGACACAGACATACTAAACATCCTTGCCCTGGAGGTTCATGAGGGGGTGGTAGATGGCAGGCTGTTGATGCACAGTGGTTGAATGAAAGAATGAGCAATGAGTAAGAAATAGAATTATGTAGGTATCAAGTATAATGATGGCACAATGGTGGGGTTAGTTACCTGCTGGGGTATGTCATGGAAGGTTTCAAAGAGGAGACGTTTGACTTGAGTTTTTAAGGATGAGTTGAAGTTGATCAGGAAGATGGGCCTGTTAGGCAGCGGGAATGGTGGTATCAATCGACATGGTTTGTTCAAAATATTCTCATTGCTAGTTTCATGGATGTATCCTTTGGCTTCTCCATGAGATAATGAAGTTCTTGAAAGTGGGAGTGTCATTTACACTCCTACCTGCAGACAGGTATACTGGCACTTATTACATACCAAATCCTATTCCATGAGCTGTGCATGTAGTAGCAAGCACTGATGTAGGTTCTCGTGTCTCCATTTTAGAGATGACAAGACTAAGGCACAGATAAGGTAGGCAATATCCCCAAGTCTCCATGTCCCCATGATTAGTAGGAGATGGAGCCGTAAGTCTCTTTTTAGAGTCTTCATGTCCTCACCTTTATTTCTTTACATTTTGTATTTTTAATTTTTTTAAGAGACAGTCTCGCTCTGTTGCCCAGACTGGAGTGCAGTGGTGCAGTCGTAGCTCACTGCAGCCTCCAACTTGTGGGCTCAAGCAGTCCTCCCACCTCAGCCTCCTGAGTAGCTGGGATTACAGGCATGCACCACCACACTTGGCTAACTCAAATTTTTATAGAGATGGGGTTTCACTATATGGCCCAGGCTGGTCTCAAACTCCTGGGCTCAAGTGATCCTCCTGCCTCGGCCTCCCATAGTGCTGGGATTACAAGTATGAGCTTCTATGCCTGGCCCATATCCTCATCTTTAAATGGGACTAGGAATGCCCACCAAAGAGAGTTGTATGAGGTTTTAAACAGTAAATGCCTCTAAATCATCCAAAGTAGGGAATAAAATATCAGCTTATATCATAAACTTGGTTAAAATAGCACTCTCCTGCTTTATTTTTCTTCATAATACTAATGCTACTTGGCATAGAGTTGTTTATTTGCTCTCTCCTTTGTCCATTTTATGTATGGCTGTGTCCCCAGCACCTGATACAGAGTATAAAGCATTGGCTGAATGCGTGAATCTTAGTTCCCGCTTTTCACCTTAGCATCCTGACTACGGATGCCCTGAACACACATGGTGAATTTGGCTGAAATGAAGCATTCTGTGCCTGCCCCACAAACCACCAAGGGACTGTGGGTTTATTTGTCTCAAGATGGTCAACACTGCTGTTTTCACATTTTACTTGCTGTCAAATATAAAGAGATATCATATGTTGCCCGCCTCTGATTTTCCTGATGTCTCAATTTAAATGGTTTCCAATTTGGGTATGAAATTATCCATCAGTCACAGAGAGAACTGGTGCCTTCAGCAGTGGCTGTTGGAATAAGCCAGGGCTTAACTGGGGAAGCTAATGGTGGAGGAGCAAGGGCTGGCTAGCAGAGGTTTGGCCCTGCTCCTCCAGGTCCCCTCTGGAATACCACTTCTCCCCACTGGATGGTGGGCTGTGTCTAGCCCATTCCCCAAGATCCAGTTTGGATGACACTTCACCTATTTATTCATTGGATGCTAATAGTGTCTTCCCTATGCCAGGGACTGACCTAGGCACCAGGGATGCAGAGAGCAGGCCTTGGTCACTGTCCCCCGGACTCACACAGTCTGCAGCCTGGTGGAGGAGACACCATGTGAGCTGAGCTATAATGACTGAATCCAGTCCCTCGCCAGATGCAGTAACCTACAAGTATCTGTTGCTCAGAATGTCTTTATTTTGATCAGTCACTTCCACAGAGGACTGCCCAAAGAGACGCCTCTGTCCAGGTCTCGGGTCTGTCTGTGTGGAGTATGAGGCGTGTAGCCCTGGTGATCGTAGAGTGATGTTAGATGTCTCAGGGTCAGGTGTTGAATAATATGGGCTCTGCTTGGGAAGGTGTTCCCCTTTTCTTTTCCTTTCGGCCATGCTGGTGAGGTCTGAGGTTGATGCTAGCCCGGCTTTAACTCTTGGAGACCCTGACAAAGTGAGTGTGGGCCTCTGGGTCAGGGTGCCATCGGCCACTGGGAAGTTCCGAGCTCTCAGATGCGGCTGCAGTAGACTCCGCTCAGAAAGTCCAGACGCCTTGAGGCCAAGGCTCACCCCCAGATCAGCTGCAGGAGAATCTCTTCGATGGGACCTGGGCACCTCTCACTGTTTTGCATGATTCTGACGCTCCTGAGGTTGAGAACCACTAACACTTCGGATTTAATCACATTTGGCTTTCATCAGATCCAGTTGCCTTCTAGTGATACTGGCTCTCTGTTTGCTAGAGTGTACATACTTTCCTTTTTAAGTAAATGTTATAAGTGAAAAAAGATGAATGGTGTAATCCCACCCCAGGATCACTTGAGCCCAGGAGCTCCAGACTAGCCTGGGCAACATAGTGAGACCCTGTCTTAAAAAAAAAATGCATGGATTGAAAAGGCAACGTTATTCAGCAACAGTGCAAGTGGGGGGCGAGTGTAGCAAGAATCCTGGTGGTGCTTTGTGATGCACCGGGGTTTGGGGAACACTCCTCTAGATTTTATCCATGGATTGCAGTTTTAGCCCCCATTATTTTGGCACCCATAGACTCATTGGGAATGATTTGACATTATGCCAATGACTCATTAAGTGCAAACAGCAGAAATAGCTAAATGAAACAATTTAGAAATAGCTAAAAGGTACAATTTAGTGATTGTATCTTTCTCTGTGTAACAAATTGTCCCAACACTGAGAGGAAAAACGACATTTGGCAGTGACAACATTTACCATCTCACAGTTTCTGTGGGCCTGGAGTCCTGGTGCCACTCAGCTGGTTCTCTCTCCAGGGTCTCTCCCAGGCTGCAACCACAGCCTCAGCCGGTGACTGCAGACACCTCAGGGCTCTCCTAGGGAAGGATCCGCGTCCAAGCTAACCCGTGTGGTTGTTGGCAGGATTCAGTTTCTTACGGGCTGTTGGACTGAGGGCCTCAGTTACTCTCCAGCTGTTGACTGGAGGCCACCCTCGGTTTCTTGCCTATCCAGGCCTCTTCACTGCGGCCAAAGAAAGCAAAAGAGAGAGACCAACTAAACGGGAATCAGGGTGTTTTGTAGTCTAAGCTTTAGAGGTAGCATTCTGGCCGGGAGCAGTGGCTCACGCCTGTAATTCTAGCATTTTGGGAGGCTAAGGTGGAGGTGCATTTGAGGTCAGGAGTTCGAGACCAGCCTGGCCAACATGGTGAAGCCCCATCTCTACTAAAAACACAAAAATTAGCCAGGCGGTAGTTACACACGCCTGTGATCCCAGCTACTCAGGAGGCTGAGGCAGGAGAATCACTTGAGCCCGGGAGGCGGAGGTTGCAGTGAGCCAAGATCGACCCACTACATTCCAGTCTGGGTGACAGAGCGAGACTCCGTCTCAAAAAAAAAAAAAAAAAAAAAAAAAAAAAAAAAAAAAAGAAGTGGCATTCCATGATTTCTACTATATTCTACTCTAATCTGTTTATTAGGACAGAGGCAAGTCACTAGGGCCAAGCCACACTCAGGGGATTACCCAGGAGGTGAGGACCAGGAAGCAGAGCCACCGGGGTCTGTTTTAGAAGGCTGCACCCCACAGGAATATCACTGAAGACAGCCCCCACGCCACATCCCTGGCACCTTTACTGGCCCCCCCGGGAGCGAGTTGTCACAGGCTGAATGCCAGGTGAAGCCGAGCAATCGCTAGTTATTTTATGGACAAAGTGAGTCTTACAACCGTGTTTGCACTCTACTTTGGTCACAAATCATCTGAGCCAAAATTACTGCTTCCCTGTAGTTGATTATGTAGGAATGATTGATTGGTCGTATTGAAAATCTGTGGCAGGGGCCGGGCATGGTGGCTCATACCTGTAATCTCAACACTTTGGGAGACCGAGGCAGGTGGATCATTTGAGGTCAGGAGTTTGAGACTAGTCTGGCCAACATGGTGAAACCCCATCTCTACTAAAAATACAAAAATTAGCTGGGCATGGCGGCCGGCACCTATAATCCCAGCTACTCAGGAGGCGGAGGCAGGGAGAATTGCTTGAACCTGGGAGGCGGAGGTTGCAGTGAGCCGAGATCGCACCACTGCACTCCAGCCTGGGCAACAAACCAAGACTCTGTCTCAAAAAAAAAAAAAAAAAAAAAAAGAACAATTCTATGGCAGGAGTTTCTGCAGACTGACTCACCCTGGCCTCTTCTTCAATAACGTACTTTATTTCCCTTCTCTTTCCTCTGTCTCTTTGCCCCGTTCTATCCTACATTGTATATTTTCTCACATGTCTGTAATTTCATGTCTTGAGGGTTGGTTTGGGGAACTTGGTTTCTGTGAATTTTACTCTGTCTTGGCTGTTGGTTTCTGAGGTCCAGAGGTTTTTCTGGTTCTGGGGTTTTCTAACCAGGAGAATGTGGGCAAGGCTTCCATTGAAAGCCCCAAATCAGCTGGGGTGAAGACGGGGATCAAGGACCTGGGAAAGAATGGCTAGACTTTCTGTGTTCTCCAGGCCTATACAAGCCTTTCTGCTGCAGTAACTATGTGGTTTCAGGGAAGGAGCTTTATGTCTCTGGGCCTCAGTTTTCACAGCTGTAGAACAGGGTGTAGTATATTAGTCAACGTAGGTTGAGTTGCACTGCAGTAAGAATCCCATAATGTCCTGAACAGAAAACACATAGATTTCTGTCTCTTTCATGTCACTTGTCCTTCGTGAAGTTGGCTGGGCCACTGCTCTGTGTTGTCACCATTCTCACCTGCAGACCCAGGTTGTGGCAGAGGGGCAGGAGACATTGGCCAAGCACATTCTGACTCTTAAAGCTTCCACCCAGAAATTACATGTCACATCTCTCTTATTTCAATGGTAAAGCAAGTTCCACAGACACATCTAACTGCAGGTGGGTGGGGAGGGGCAGTCTCCCAGGCTCCTGGAAACAGAGAGCATAGTTACTTGTGAGCGGTCCTGATCACTCAATGGGTGGGTTATGAGGCTTCAGGCAGGTAATAGATGCAGAGATGTGCGCGCCCGGTACCTAGTAAGCAATCAACGGATAGTAGTGCTGATGGTGGTTACGGTGGTGATGGGAATGATGCTGATTAGAGAACTAAAGCTTATCTCTGGCCTGCAGTTTACAAAACCTTTGTCTTCCTGAGCCACTCATTTAGCCCATGTGTGTTGAGTTTTTCAGTTTCCTGAGTTGTAGGTACTGTGCTTTGAACTCGGGATCAAACAGAAGACTGCCATGGTCTGTGGCCTTAAATAGCCCACAATCTCTCCTTGGCAACAGGGATTGAGGGTTTTCCTTTGGGTTTTCATTTTCAGGCCTTGGCATGGTTAGGAAATCTTACACGTAAAATAAAAGAAATGCTGGAGCTGGATGAGACCTTTGGGATCATGGTTTTTGTATTAGGATGATTCCAGGGGAAGAAACAGAGAAGCCAGTATAAACTGGCCTCTGCAAAGCAAGGAATTTTTTATATTAGATACTAAAAAAGTCCAGAGGTAGGTGAGTGCCTCATTGTGTTATGTGTTGCTGCAAAGGAATGCCTGACACTGGGTAATTTATGAGGAAAAGGTTTATTTGGCTCACGATTCTGATGACTGGAAAGTTCAAGATTGGGTATCTGCATCTGGTGAGGGTGTTTCCACTCGTGGCAGCAGAAGGCAGAGGGGAGCTGGTATGTGCAGAGATCACATCGATAAGAGTGAAAGCAAGAGAGTGGGGAGGTGCCAGGTTCTTTAAAACAACCAGCTCTTGCAGAGATAAATAGAGGCCAGGTGCAGTGGCTCATGCCTGTAATCCCAGCACTTTAGGAGGCTGAGGCAGGTGGATTACCTGAGGTCAGGAGTTCAAGACCAGCCTGGCCAATATGGTGAACCTTGTTTCTACTAAAAATACAAAAATTAGCCGGGTGTGGTGATGTGTGCCTGTAGTCCCAGCTATTCAAGAGGCTGAGGCAGGAGAATCATTTGAACCTGAGAGGTGGAGGTTGCAGTGAGCCGAGAGGGCTCGGTCCCCAGCACCCAAACACCTCTCATGTGGCCCCACTTCCAACACTGGGGAATGAATTTCAACATGAGGTTTGGAGGGAGCAGGCATGCCAACCATAGCAGCAAGTGTCAGTTTCACGGTGACCCAGAGGCCTGGGATATCATGGAAACCTGGTACATTTCTGCCTGACTCCATTCTCACTGCTCCCTTCTGCTCCCCCAGCCTAGTCCCTCTCCCCTCATGGAAACAGCAGTCGCTGCAGTGTTCTCAGGCTGTTTAGACTCAAGAGAAAGAACAAGTCTCTGCCCAGGGTTGCCAGCAGAAACCCCCAGATTCACTCTGAACCATGTTAGTTAATTGACCCATCCTGAACCAGTTACTACGGCCAGAAGGACAAGATATGCTGATTGACTGAAGTCAGTTAGTGCTCACCCTTGGATCCCATCTCTTGGAAGGATGGTTTCCCAACAGGAGAGTGGAGGTGGGGGCAGCAGACAGCCATAGTCCACCCCTGTTTCCTGCCCCTTCTTTTCTTCCTTTTCTTAAAAAAATAGATAATGAACTTATTTATTTTTGAGACAAAGTCTTGCTGTTTCTCAAGCAGGGGTGCAGTGGTGAGTCCCTGCAGCCTCACCCTCCTGGGGTAAAATTGTCCTCCCACTTCAGGCTCCTAAATAGCTGTGACCATGCCTGGCTAATTAAAAATTTTTTTTGTAGAGATGGGGGTCTCCCTATGTTGCCCAGGTTGATCTTTAACTCCTGGGCTTAAGCGATCTACCCGCCTTGGCCTCCTAAAGTGTTGGGATTACAGGCATGAGCCACTATTCCCAGCCGTTTTCCTTTCTTTAGGGAAGAAATTGAAGCTCAGAGCAGGGAAATGACTTGGCTGCTGCCACTCAGCTTGTTAGAAGCAGGGCAGGCCATGGGTCCAGGACTCGGCTGCTACCACTCAGCTTGTTAGAAGCAGAGCAGGCCTTGGGTCCAGGACTGTGCCCTTTAGCCACTTTGACTCAGTTCCAAACACATCTTCTCAAAGAGTCATCAGTTTCAAAAGGCTATTGGGGAAGCAGTGATAAAGGGAGGTAATTATAAAAGGGATGTTAATTGCACTATGCCTGGCATTTTCAATGAGCAGAACTTTGTTGTTTATTGCTTATTGACAGAAGAGATGAGAAATGAGGCTGATTTCTCTCTGGCAGGGCTGCTGCTTGGGTTTGATCACTGTGAGGAACAGGTCAGGGCTCTAATTGAGGGTTTTGGTGATTGGCTTCCTAAGTCATCGATCCCGGTGAGTGGGGCCTGCCCAGCAGTGATGAGACTGTTGTTTAGCTGCTGATGGGAGGCACTGGTGTGTGTGTTTGGGGGCATGTGTTAACTTTTCCATATGAATATTTCTGGAAGGTACTTTTTTGGAATTACTGCTAGGCTTCACTGTTGAATGTCACAGAGCAAGTTGTCCAGGAGGCAGATTCTGGTATATGACCTCTTGGTGTTTGAAGACAGAACTCCTAAGAATTCCCTCTTACTTTCTGCTGCCAATGCCCTAATCTCTTAACCTTGCAGAATGGAATTATCTGGAAGCTGCACCAGCACATGAGACCCCAGGAAGAGTCCTTAGCTGACCTAAGGGCTGATCAGAATGACCTTGGTCTCGGTTCCAGGGGTTCAGAAATGTAACTGGATCAGGAGGGTATGGGCTTAGAGAATCTGAGGTTGAGGAAGGCCACTTACTTGTCCAGACTGTTCTCATCTACCCCCCACCACCCAACCACCCACCTATCATCCACCCACCCATCCCTTCACCTGTCATCCCTCCACATATCCACCCACCCACCCACCCCTCATTTATCCACCTAGCTACCTACCACCCACCATCCATCCACCCACCATCCATCCACCCACCATCCATCCACCTATCCACCTACCCACCCACCCACCCACCCACCCCTCATCCATCCACCTATCCACCTACCACCCACCATCCATCCATCCACCCACCGTCCATCCACCCACCCACCCACCCACCGTCCATCCACCCACCCACCGTCCATCCACCCACCCAGCCACCCACCGTCCATCCACCCACCCACCCACCGTCCATCCACCCACCCACCATCCATCCACCCACCCACCATCCATCCATCCACCCACCCACCATCCACCCACCCACCACCCATCCACCTATCCACCCACCATCCATCCATCCATCCACCCACCCACCCACACACCATCCATCCATCCAGCCACCATCCATCCACCCACCCACCCACCCACCATCCATCCACCCACCCACCATCCACCCACCCACCCACCATCCATCCACCCACCCATCATCCATCCACCCACCCATCACCCACCCACCCACCTACCACCCACCCACCCACCCACCCCTCATCCATCTACCTATCCACCTACCACCCACCATCCATCTACGCATCTGCCCACCACCCATCCACCCATCCATTATCCATCTACCCACCCACCCATCGTTCATCCCACCAACCAACCCATCATCCATAGACCTATCCACCCAGCCACCCACCCACCGACCCATCATCCACCCACCCACCCATCCATCATTCATCTACCCACCCATCGTCCATCCACCTATCCACCCAGCCACCCACCCACTCATCATCCATCCACCCACCCGTCATTCATCCACCAACCCCCCCATCATCCATCCACCTATCCACCCAGCCACCCAGCCACCCCCCCATCATCCACCCACCCACTCACTCATCCATCATCCATCCACCCACCCACCCATCATTCATCCACCTATCCCCCCACCCACCCACCCATCATCCATCATCCATCCCCCCACCCACCCACCCACCCATCATCCATCCACCTATCCACCCAGCAACCCACCCCCACCCATCATCCATCCATGCACCCATCATCCAGCCACCCACCCACCCATCATCTACCCATCTGTCATCCATCCACTCACCCATTATCCATCCACTCACCCACCCACCCATCATGCATCCTCCCATTCACCCCCACTCCCGTCATCCATCTACCCACCCCAGCCACACATCTGGCATTTCTAAGAGCTCATAGAGTAGTGGATACGGTTGTGCAAATGAATTTAGAAAATGATTTGTACCTAAAGTCATCACGTTCATCATGAGGAATATGTCTTCAAGCAGCTTCCAAAACCCAGCCATCTGAAATGACCACCCCTGCCAATGAATAACACCCGGGTTCCATATCAAGGGAGGCAGCAACCCTATCTGACCCCTACCTCTCATTCATTCAGGAGGTATTTGCTGAGCGCCATGAGGCCCTGCGATAGACGACACCAAACTCAATTTTCATTACTCCACCAGCAGGGAAGTAGTATTTCCCTGCTTTCTAACTGAGAAAAGCAAAGGTTAGAGAGGTCAGGTGCTTTTGTTAAGATAGCAGAGTCATGGTGTGAACCTTGCTCCGTCGGACCCCACAGCCATGGTCTTGTAAGTTGAGTTATAACCTAGTGCGTGGACTCTGGAGCCCACACTGCCTGCTTCCAGTCCTCACTGTGCCACTTAGAGCCCTGTGCCCTTGAGCAAGTTAAGTCAACTCTCTGAGACTATTTCCCCGTCAGTAAAATGAGAATGATCATGATATCTACTCCTTAGGAGGATGATGTATAAAAAAATGCATAACCCAGGGCCTGGTGCTGAGCATGTGGTTACCTGATGTTAGCTGCCAGTGTTAGTTTCTTAGAGCTGCTGTAACCAGTTACCATAAACGTGCTGGCTTAAAACAACATACGTTTATTTGCTCGCAGTTCTGGAGGCCAGAGTCTGCAATCACGGTGCCAGCAGTGGCAGGACTGTGTTCCCCCTGGAGGCTCTAGGGGAAGATCCTTCCCTGTCTCTTCTAGCCTCGGGTGGCTCCAGGCATCCCTTGGTTTATGGCCATGTCACACCAATCTCTGCCTCTGTCTTCACTTGGCCTTCTCCTGCTTCTCTCTGGTGCCTCTCTGTATCTCTCTTATAAGGACACCTGCCATGGGATTTAGGGCCTACCTGGATAATCTAGGATATTCTCATCTCAAGAGTCTGAATTACATCTGCAAAGACACCTTTTTCCACATTTACAAGTCACATTTATAGGTTCTGAGGCTTAGGATGTGGACATATCTTTTTGGAGGACACCGTTCAACCTACTACAGCTGCTATTATTTAAAAAATTTTTTAGAAGATACAAGTAATACATGAAGACATTCTCAATATAAGCCTTTAGACATTAAGTTAAGCATCTCTTTGGCCATCACTGTCACCTCCATTCCCATCCCCTGAGGTCACCATTGTGATGAGCTTGGAGCTTATCCTTCCAGACCTTCCTGTTAGGGTGGAAAGACACATGCGATCTTTACATACAGGGATTATTGTCCTGTTGCCAAGCACTGGGATAGGTCTTGGGTATTCTGAGATAAGACATAGCATTATAAGAATATTATTTTAAAAAGCATCTTAAACACTTCATTATATACATTACAGTTCGGTGACCACCGAATTAACACTGTTAATAGCGTAGCTGATGAGTAACTTTCTTTCTTTTCTTTTTTTTTTTTTGAGACAGAGTCTCGCTCTGTTGCCCATGCTGGAGTGCAGTGGTGCGATCTTGGCTCACTACGACCTCTGCCTCCTGGGTTCAAGCGATTCTTCTGCCTCAGCCTCCCAAGTAGCTGGGATTACAGGCGCCCACCACCACGCCCAGGTAATTTTTGTGTTTTTAGTAAAGACGGGTTTCACCATGTTGGCCAGGCTGGTCTCGAATTCCTGACCTTAGGTGATCTATCCACCTCAGCCTCTCAAAGTGCTAGGATTACAGGTGTGAGCCAGCATGCCCAGCCTGATGTAACATTAAAATAAAAAGATATGTCAACTTTTTTTTTTTTTTTTTTGCTATCAAATACCGTATCTTATTCATTCTTGCTATTTTTTGTACCCATTAGCCATCCCTTCCTCCACCCTCCTCCCTCCACTACCCTTCTCAGCCTCTGGTAACTATCATTCTACTCTCTGTCTCCATGAGTTCAATTGTTTTCATTTTTAGCTCCCACAAATAAGTGAGAACATGAGATGTTTGTCTTTCTGTGCCTGTTGTATTTCACTTAACATAGTGGCCTCCAGTTCCATCCATGTTGTTGCAAATGACAGGCTCTTTTCTTATTAATGGCTGAATAGTACCCCACTGTGTATATGTACCACATTTTCTATACCCCTTCATCTGTTGGTGGACTTTTAGGTTGCTTCCAAATCTTGGTTGTTGCAAATAGCGCTGCAGTAAACGTGGGATTGTGGATCTCTCTTCAATATACTGATTTTCTTTCTTTCGGGTATATACCCAGCAGTGGGATTGCTGGATCATAGCTCTATTTTTAGTTTTTTGAGAAACCTCCAAATTTTCTCCACAGTGGTTGTATGAATTTACATTCCCATCAACAGTGTACAAGGCTTCCCTTTTCTCCATATCCTCGCCAGCATTTGTTACTGCCTGTCTTTTGGATTAAAACCATTTGAACTGGGGTGACACGATATCTCATTGTAGTTTTGATCTGTGTTTCTGTGATCAGTGATTGGAGCACCTTTTCATAGACCTGTTTGCCATTTGTATGTCTTCTTTTGAGAAATGTCGATTCAGATCTTTTGCCTGGTTTTTTATTGGATTATTAGATTTTTTTTCTTGTTGAGTTGTTTGAGTTTCTGATATAGTCTGTTTATTAATTCCTTGCCAGATGTGTAGTTTGCAGATATTTTCTCCCATTCTGTGGGTTGTTTCTTCACTTTGCTCATTGTTTTCTTTGCTGTGCAGAAGCTTTTGAACTTGATGTGATCCCATTTGTCCATTTTTGCTTTGGTTGCCTGCTGGGGTTTAAGTAACTTTCTTAGAAAGTCTGCATGACCCACAGACTTCTGGGGCAGTAGAAAGTAAACCCATCATCTCCATGCAGTGTAGGCGGTGGTGTAATGGACACTTATAAAAAGTGCTGTGGAGGCCGGACATGGTGGCTCCTGCCTATAATCCCAGCACTTTGGGAGGCTGAGGCAGGTGGATCACCTGAGGTCAGGAGTTCAAGACCAGCCTGACCAACATGGTGAAACCCCATCTCTACTAAAAATACAAAAGTAGCTGGGCATGGCGGCGCACGCCTATAGTACTAGCTACTTGGGAGGCAGAGGCAGGAGAATCGCTTGAACCCGGGAGGCAGAGGTTGCAATGAGCCTGAGATCGCGCCACTGCACTCCAGCCTGGGCAACAAGAGCGAAACTCCATCTCAAAAAAGAAAAAAGAAAAGTTCTGTGGGGACACAGGGGAGAAGGGATTATCAGTTCTAAAGTCTTTGCTTATTGGGGGACACCTGAGCCTTGTTGGCTTTGAAAGAATAAACCTTGACAGACCCACGTCTGGGGACTTGTGGAAGGAAAGAACCCGGAAGGGATGTTGCCTGCAGCCGGAAGTGAATCCTGAGACAACTTGTTCCTAGAGGATCTTGATTGTCATCCTCAAAGAGTTGGAATTTTTTTCATGGGGCGGTGGGATTCACATTGTGTCCCGCAGGGCTCTAGGGCTCTGAGAAGAGGCCACCAGGCCAAGGCAGGGAGAAGTGAAGGAAGGAGGAGGCCAGCACTCAGGGCCCTCACCCGGACTGTGTCCCTGCAGCCTCTGCTCTCTGCCAGGTGACATTTGCAGGAGCTAATGAGTGGCTTGAGGGGGCTGTAGTTACCTCCCACCCTGTGTCCATCAGCTGTCCCCAAACCTTCCCAAATAAACATGCAAACGAAGGAAAAGCGTGTGTGCTCTAGGCCACTTAGCTGTATCGACAACTGACAATAATAGGCATAGAGTGACAGAAAGACCTGATGAGATGCCACTTGGCTTCCTTTTTCAAGTAACTCTATAGGGTTTTCCCACATAACGGATACAGAAAGAATTTATTGTTGGAAAATGGGGCGGCAAGATGGACAACATTCTCCAGGACCAACGGGATGTGCGGCCTCCTGGGCTCAGGCCTCACCAGCCCCTGCACAGTGGTGGGGGTGAGGACTGAGGGACACATCACATCTCCTGGGAGCAGAAGATGGTGTCTGCGAACCCAGCTCAATATGCATGGCCTTGTCCCCAGGCAGGGGCGGCCTCAGCTGGCCAGGTGTCCCCGTCACTGCAGAGTTCTGGTTTTAGACTGGCTGCACACGGAGACTCCAGGGCAGCAAAACGTCTTCTTTCCTCACCCTCAGGCTCTCTGAGCCAGCACCTCCTGATCCAGATCCATTTCTGAACTCCCGGATCCAAGACCAAGGTCATTCTCATCAACCCTTAAGCCAGTGAAAGACTCTTCCTGGGGCCTCGTGTGCTGGTGCGGCTTCCAGATAATGATAGCCAAGGTCACACTTGCCGAGAGCCCTGGTGGTTCAGGTGCTCTTCTTAGTACTTTATGCAAATTATCTCATTGAGTCCTTACAACAAACCTCTGAGGGAGTTGGAATTACCATATTCATTCCATGGAGGAGGAAGCGAAGGGCAGAGAGGTGGAGCCACTTGCCCTGCTCACAGAGCTAGGAGGAGGCAATTTGCAATGTGAACTGGGTGGCTACTTCTCCCTCCATGCTCTTCACTGCTCTGCCCACCTGTTCTCAGTCCACTGGCCAACCAGAACACTGTCCCAGATAGCAAATGTGACACTGTTGCCAATAGCAGGGTTCTTGATAAGATGCCATTCCAGAGAAGGAGTCTGCTAAAAAAGAAAATAATAAAAAATAAACTTGCGACTGCAGGGAATGGAAAACCCATGGATGCATTTTTTAATGTGAGATGAATCTTTCCCGAACAGTTCAAAGTGCCTGTGCCTGCTCACTGTTAATAAGAAAAGAGTTGAAGGGTGAAAAATTAAACAAAAAAAGGCCTTCTTTTCCAGAAGAGAAGGAAGAACAAATAAGAGAGAGCCACACCTAGGCCGGGCGTGGTGACTCACGCCTGTAATCCCAGCACTTTGGGAGGCCAAGGTGGGTGGATCACTTGAGGTCAGGAATTCAAGACCAGCCTGGCCAACATGGTGAAACCTCATCTGTACTAAAAATACAAAAATTAGCTGGGCATGGTGGCATACGCCTGTCATCCCAGCTACTCTGGAGGCCAAGGCAGGAGAATCACTTGAACCTGGGAGGCAGAGGCTGCAGTGAGCCGAGATTGTGCCACTGTATTCCAGCCTGGGCGACAGAGTGAGACTCAGTCTCATTAAAAAAAAAAAAAAAAAAAAAAAAAAGAGAGAGAGCCACACCTAGATTCCCATTACTGATCCATAGAAACCGAGTTAGCGGTTCCATTCCTGCTGCTTCTGCACTGATTGGGAGGGAAGCAGGACTGTGGCAGTCCTCATTGTTCCTCATCACACAACCGAATGGTCCTAGGAGAGGCCGAGAGAGAAGGCTACAGCTTGCTCCGGTGCCCCATTCTTCCCAGGGCTGCAGTCTACCGGTCTACTTGGGATAGCACTTGAGCCTTGGGAGAGCGATGAGGAGAATTGTTGGCGTCTCAGAAGTGGAGAACAGGTTCCCATCCAAGCTGAGCTGAGGGGACGATGGCTCAGGTCAAAGCTGGCTACACTCCCCTTGCCATTTGTTATCTTGTTAGTGCAGGGATGTGAAAGGGAGGGGCTGGGGTGGGAGGGTGAGAAAGGCCGTTTTGTTGAGTGCTTATTATTATGCAGCCAGCAGGATGCTGGGCATTTTACAAATAGGATGTCGCAGGCGTCGTGGTGGGTGAGTACTGGCTCTGTTTTACAGATGAGGAAACTGAGGCTCAAGATTTTCTGTTAATAAGTGTTGAGGCCCGAGTCTACTTGACCTTAAGCCATCTGACCTTAAGACCCTTAAGGTCTTTTCCGGGAGACCTTGGTAGCCAAAACTAATCAGTGAAGAGCTTCATGAGAACATTCTTCCCCTACCTCCATGCCTCCATGCCTGAAGCAGCCTCCGGGATGTGGCATTCTTTCTTGTGACTGGTGGAAATTAAACTCTAAGGAAGAACCCTGGAGGAAACATTCCAGAGTTGTTTTGCTTTTATCTGCAAATTAGCAGCAAACAGAGAGCCTCTTCATCCACAGATTTCATCATTGTGCTTATAATGTTAAAAATACACTCCATGCCTGTGGTTAACAGCAAATGGCCCAGTCATACACATGCTCGGATTGCCAGAGCATCTTCTCTTCCCTTTCGAGGCACCGCCTTTTGCAGGTGCCGAGCTTTAGGGCTTCCTTCTTTCGGAGGAAATGAGCCTGGATTCTTTTTCTGCACCCATGTTTCTTCTGGGGGAGACAGCAGGTGTTATAGAAGGAGCACAACTTGGGATTCAGCCAAAGTTGGCTTTGAATTCTTGCTGTGTCTGTGGGCATGTCACTTAGCTTCTCTGAGCCTCTGTAGAATACGGGAAACAGGTTACTCAGAGAATTACATGAGTGGGTACAAATAAATGTCTGACTCCTTAACATCTTGACATTCCTTCTCTATCCGGAGCCAGGGGCCTCATTTGATTCTCAAGCCCTTGACATTTTATAAAGCTATGGAGATCAAAGATTTATTCCTCCCTACCTAGACAAATGAGATTTCCCTGAAATTACAAATGATTTTTCTGCATCTTTCCAGCTATCGGTTAGGAATTGGCAAACATTTTCCGTAAATGCCCAGATAGTACATGACTGTGCGGGTCACGCTGTCTCTCTCACTGTTACTCCACTTTGCTGATGCAGCCTGAAAGCGGTCATAGATGATACATAACTGGCTGAGTGGGACTGTGTTCCCATAAAACTTCGTTTACAAAAACGGGCTGGATTTGGCCCAGGAGCCATAGTTTGCTGACCCCTGATGTAGAGTATGGAGAGGTACTGGGTTTAGGTGCTGGAAATGCAAAAATGAATGAGAGTCCTTGCCCTGGAGGGTTCTGCCTGTAACACACTTGCACGTAGTGTTGGTAAGGGATATTCTATTTGCAAGAGGACATTTAAGGTAACAGGAAAGGCAGGTGCCTTTGGTTGTTCTTACAGGCTGGTGTCACTAGCGGATCAACCCAGGTGTGTCTAAATCTGCTCCCGCCTGCAAGGGTGAGCTCCTCAGACCTGCCGCTTAAACATCCTTGATATCTCTCAGTGCTATTAAATGCTGCTCAGTGGTCCCAGGCCAATTTTTAAATCATAGTTTTCCTTGGGGTTGTAGTGTATCTTAGGAAATCCTACACCCACTCCCCATGTTACTGTAACACTAGCGCGAGCCAGTTCAGATTCTCGGTTTTGGACAGCTGCCTTTCTTTGGCATCATCTGGTTGACCTGTGCCTCAGTTTCCCTGGCTGTTAAATTGGAGTTAAGGATGAAATAGTGCATGAGAACTGATATGGATTGGCTGTGTCCCCACCCAAATTTCATCTTGAATTGTAGCCCCCACCATTCCCACATGTTGTGGAAGGGACCTGGTGGGAAATAATCGAATCACGGGGGCGGTTTCCTCCCATACTGTTCTCATGGTAGTGATTAAGTCTCATGAGATCTGAGGGTTTTATAAGGAGTTTCCCCTTTGGCTTGGCTCTCATTCTCCTGCCTGCCACCATGTAAGATGTGACTTGCTCCTCCTTGCCTTCTGCCATGATTGTGAGGCCTCCCTGGCCATGTGGAACTGTGAGTCCATTAAACCTCTTTCCTTTATAATTACCTTTATTAGCAGTGTGAGAACAGATTAATACAAGAACATTTGTTCCCTGTTTTCTAAACTTAAAAAAAAAATCATGTTTGTGTAACCCTTTAAGAAGAACTCTTCCTTAGCAACTCAGTAGGGGGAATGGGTCAAAGTAGGACCTACCCTCATAGGAGAACACAGGGAGGGCTCTGGCCACTGAGCCTTGAAACATCTCCTGGAAACCCTGGGACCTGGGAGGAGAGGCTAAAAACAACCACAGATGTAGGGCAGAGCAGGAGAAGTCTGCAGCCCAGGGACCCAGCCACTGTAAGGCTGCTCATTGACTCTTCAAACCTTGTTTCCCTCATCTGAAGCAGGAGCGAGTTTGGGTTAGTTGAATACTTTCCACTCATTGCAGTAGGTCTGAGTGTTTCACCAATTGGTTGAAAATTCATAACTGAAGAATAGTTCTGTATTGGTAGCTTCAGCCTGGAGGAATTCTAGGCAGTTGTTGATTTGTGCTTTTCTTATAGGTGATCCTTAAAAGTCTGTTGATATAAAGAGGATGGCAGAGAGTTTGGCATGTTACCCCGTGCGTGCAATTAAGGGGTGTGTGTGTGTGTGTGTGTGTGTGTGTGTGTGTGTGTGTGTGTATATGTATATGCGTGCACGCACAGCCTCCTGGCAGTTCGCCTCTTGCCTCCCATCTCTGCTCTGCAGCCAGAGTGACTGAAGTGTGAGCTGGACCAGCCTCTCTCTTGCTTAAATCCCTCATAGGTTTCCCCCGTCGGAGCACAGACCAAAGCCATGCTCATCTCCCTCATGCTTCAGGCTCCTCCCAGATGCCTCATCCATCCCTGTCCTCCGTGGACTTTTCACAGCCTTAACTGTCTAATGAATTGTGCTGACTGCTGTGTGGAGACTGTCTCTCCTGGTGGATTGTATGCTCTGCGAGCCCTGGGGCTTCCTCTCCCCCTGTCACCTGCAGAGAGTCTGACTACTGAGTGGACTGTAGTGCAAATCTGTGGAATAAACATATGCATAACTAGTGTGCATTTGTGGAATGGAGCAGTCAGCCCCTCATTCTGGGCGAGGGCTGCCAAACCCCGAAACCGCCATGCCCTCAGCGGGTTTTCCACAGAGCCCAGAATGTTTCTCTGCCAGGTGCTGGGCTGGGATGGTTCTTGCAGGATCCTATTGGAACTTCCTAACAACCCCACCAGGGCAGCTTCTGTTGTCCCCATTTTCCAGGAGGGAAGTAAGACCCAGAGAAGTGGAGTGGCTTATTCTCGGCCACGCAGCTGAGTCAGAGCTCAGGCCCAGCTGACTCAAGTCTTGTTCAGTCTTTAAAAAAAAAAAAAAAAAAAATCACTCATTTAGAATGAGGAAATAAATCGCAACAAATTGTCTTTATTTATTGTTTTGAGATGGGGTCTCACTCTGTCACCATGGCTGGGGTGCAGTGGCGCAATCAGGTCTCACTGCAGACTCTGCCTCCTGGGATCAGGCAATCCTTCCACTTCAGCCTTATGAGTAGTTGGGACTATAGGAGCATGCCACCACACCCAGCTACTTTTTAAATATTCTGTTGAGATGGGGTCTCCCTGTGTTGCCCAGACTGGCCTTAGACTCCTGGGCCCAAGCGATCCTCCTGCCTTGGCCTCCTGAGTTACTGGGATTACAAGCATGAGCCACCATGCCCAGCCTTACAAATTATCATTATTAAAGAGCTGATACATACCACAAATACCACAGAATCCAGACAAACATCATAGGTTAATTAATTAACCATCGGGTACTCTTCTCTGATCCCTTTTCTCCTACATTTTTAAGCTGCATACTCTGATAGCCTGTTCAGAAGACAGTACTGTTACATCATTTTCTGTACAGAGAGTAGAAAGATAATTCAGTTGTTCTTCCAGCATGGTGCAACAAAAACTTTCCAGCATTTTGCTTGAAATTTGAAAAGCAATTATATGAAAGAATTTTACAGTGAACACATGTATACCTACCACTTAGAGTCTACCATTAACATTTTGCTGTACTTTATCATCTGTTTTTTTATCCATCCATCTATGCGTGCATCCATCCATCCATTCATTCATTCATCTGTCCATCATTTTATCTTTTTTGGGATGCATTTCATAGTAAATTGCAGATGTCGGTATATGTTTCTTCCAAAATACTTCAGTATGCACATAGAACTTTACCATCGCCCCAGAATGTCCCTTCATGCCATTTCCTGGTGTTTCCCACTCCACTCTCCCTGAGGTATTCACTGTTCTGATTTTCTTTCCACCATAGACATGATAGTTTCTTTCTTTCAATTTAAAATTGCGTGACTGTTACGTTGATTTTTTGAAAGGTTAACAAGTCATGTACATGGTAAAAATCTACAAGGTGTAAAGTTTTACAGATAGGAATAAATCCTCCTCTCTCCTCTGACGCTTGCTTCTCAGTGCCTTCCCTCAAAGGCAGCCATGGCCAGCAGGTTCTTATGTGTCTTTATAGAAATGGTTCATGCATATAGACACGTGTGTCTCCCAACACGCTAATACTTCAAGAGGATAGTAGCTCACCTGACACTTTGTTTTGTGCCTAGCTTTTGTCATTTGGCATTATATCTTAGAGATCTCCTCCTCTTTAGAGGAGATGCCTGCTGTTCTTTTCATAGCTGCGCAGCCTGGCTATGAGTGTGCTGTGTTTTATATAACCATTTCATTCCTTGTTTCCAGGCTTTTATTACCCTAAGTGGTGTTGCAACAAATGTCTTTGTATCCTTGTCTCTGTCCATCACTCTTTATTTCTTGGAAAGAAAGTAGATGTCCATTCTTAGTGAAGCAGTAAGTTCGATCATTTCCCCATGCCCTTTGCCTCCCACCCTTTCCCTCCTCCAGCCATTCGTCCGTCCATCTGTCCATTTTTACATCTGCCTGTCTATCCATCCAGTGGGAACATTCACTGAGCGATCAGATGTGCCTGCCTACCACGTTGGACTCTGAGAATATTGTCCTCTACACCCTTGTTGTCTTTTGGGAAAAACAAGTGTGTCAAAAACTAATTCACAGAAGTGTGATAGTCTATGTTTGTGTGAGGTTTCAGGGCTGCCCAGAGGATAAAATAAAAACTCTTTAAAGCTCTTATTTGGCAAGTTTTTACTCCTAGCAAAGAATCCTTGACCTCAGCTGTTTTTAAAAACCACAGAGAACAAAAACAACAACAACAAAAGCCACAGAGATATGATGCCTCTAGTGGTATGTTTGTAAAGCAAATGAAAAAACTAACAGAGAACCCTGAAAGTGCTCCAGAACTGGGGGGCTTTGTCCTGAAGGCGTGGATAGCCCAGGCTGACTTTATGATCAGATCATCAGGCCTGAGCCTGTTGCTTGGCTTGACCAACCAAGCTGAGAGACAGAACCATGCCATTTCACATTCTGTTCCTTATTAAAAGATGATATGAGAAAGCAAGCGCATTGGTGGGATGGAAAACAGTTGTCATTTTTTGGCAGTAAAAAGGGAGAGCTAATTGCATAAGGGCAGGCTATTTGAAAACAGGGATGAGTGAGAAAGTGACTCTGGAAAACAAATTATGGCTGCCATTTCATGATTGGAACAAAGGTTTGCTGCCTCCATAGGATCTTCCTTGTTGCTTTTCTTTGGAGCAGTGAATCTGAGAACCTGGTAATTAGAAGAAAGAAATAAGATTCTCTTTCTTTGGTTCTTTTTTTGTCTCCAAACTAACTTATCCTTCCCATGCATCAAGATTTTGAATTTGCTACAAAGCAATCTAAAAATCTGTTGGCATTTCAGGGTGGAAACATAGCATATCTTATGATTCATTCGTTCATGCATGCATGCATGCATTCATTCATTCATTCATTCATTCATTCATTGAGTGTGTTAGTTCGGTGCCTACATGTGCTGGGTTCTTGGCCAGGCTGCAGTGTGTCATGGTGAACAGGTGGGTGTGGTAAGCACATATAGAGCTCTCTGAGCTCACAAGGAGGGTTCCAATCCACAGATAACCAGCATGGAGTCATTACAAGCTGAAGAATGTGAACCATAGAGGGTTACAGTGGAGACACTGTTTAGTTCTGGTGGTCTGGGAAGGTG
This sequence comes from Pan troglodytes, assembly GCF_028858775.2. Taxonomy (NCBI): domain Eukaryota; kingdom Metazoa; phylum Chordata; class Mammalia; order Primates; family Hominidae; genus Pan; species Pan troglodytes. Next base: position 15,035,221 of record NC_072416.2, read on the forward strand.
CCTCCTAGGAATTCATATTTTGGCTGAGTCTTAGATGAGAAGAGCTAACCTTACAGAGAGGCTGAGGAAGAGGAGAAGGGAGCAGTAGCTTACAATAATACTTGCTTCACAGATTGTTTGAAGATTAACTGTGAGACCATGAAGTCCTTGGCACATAGTAATTGTTCAGCCATGCTGGCCTCTCCCTTTACCTTTGTTGATTTTTTTCTAGTAGGGCAATCAGAGGCTGGTTGTCATGAGGTAGGCAAGGAAGAAACCAAGGTTTACAGAAGCCAAGTGACTTCTCACATCATCAGAGGAAGCCCAGGATTAGAACTCAAAACATGTGCATTTCTGTCTGTTCCTGAGAGCTTATGTACTTGGCTCAGAGTCTGGAGGCTGACCTGTGTTCCCAGAGATGGAAAAGGACCTGGGACTTCCTAGGGGCAAAGCCTCCTAAGTCTTCCTGCAGCAGCAACAGCAAAATAAAATCAGAAAACCCCCAAGCTTTAGGGAGGCTCAAGGTTTTAGACCCAGTTGTGCATCTGTATATGTGTACTCTGGAGCTATTGAGTCCTTTCAGATTTTCTTCACCCATCAGAGGTCCGTTTACCAGCTAAGGCTCTTGAGTATGAATTTGGGTTACTTGATCTTCTGGGCATCCCAGAGGCAAGATGCGAAGAACGGATACTTGTAGTGGGAGGCAGTATAGCTTAGCAGTTGGAAGAGCAGGCTCTGGAGCCAGACCACCTGTGTTTGAATTCCACCTATGCTACTTACTAGCTGAAGGACCTTGGGCAAGTTACTTTTATGGATTATATGTCTCTGTGTGTGAAACCACCCCAAAACTTAATGGCTTTTAAAAAAAACTTGGCTATTTTTTTATCTCTCATGATTCTGTGGGCCGACTGGGCTCAGCTGGGTGGTTCCTCTCCGTCATGTGGTGTCGACCAGGGCTTGACTGAGCTGGACATCCAAGATGGTGCTCTCATTTATCTGGTAGTTGGTGCTGGCTATCCACTGGGACTTCAGATGGGATTATTGATCAGAATACCTCATGTGGCTTCTCCACCTGGAGAAAGCCTGAGCACCTGAAGGCACCGAGGCTGAGTGAGAGGCTGCTGAGTAGACTAAGAGATTTGGCTTGGGCTCCTGATATCTTTACTTCCTCTGTGTTTATTCACAGTGATCTCTCTTGTCCTTGCCCATGAAATCGGAAGCACACCTCTGCCCACCTGCTGTGGAAGAGCTTTGTGGAGTGGGCAGCCTTTGATGATACTGGGTGGTGGTGGTGTCATGCTTGCACACCCCTCAGGACTAGAAGTGAGGGTAGCTGCAATGACAGAAGGGTTCCCTGTTCATCTTTACCACCCCCTTACCTGGGGGTGTGGTAATGTTTTTACCACAATGGGAGGAGGTGTAATTTTTTTTCTATGGCTTTGGCAAATTGGCTGATTTTCTTTTTCTCTCCCTCTTCTGTCTTTCCTTTTTATTTAAATAAACATTTATTCAGGACATAGTGGATACTTTTCATTCTTTTTGGCAGAACCTCTAGTGTCTTCCCAGGTTTGAAGACTTTTGCCAGTCAAAGTGGCAGGGTGGACCTGTGTCAGAGTTCCATGCTGGCACTGGGGTCAGAGTTTCATGACTAGGGAGAAGAGACCTGTTGTCTCTGTTTTGTCCCTGCTCCCCATCTCCCCCAAACAACCCAGGAAATCCTGAGTCAGAGGAGATGATGGAAACTTCTTTGCTGATGCAGCCCAGAAGTGGATTCCCCGTTGGTCTCATCTACCATTTCACATCCTTGTGTGTACAGCACCGAGGGTGTTTGCTCCAACATGATTCAGGAATCCTGGCTGCTCTGTCGCTCTAGTAACGGGCTTTGCCTTTCCTTGCACCTGAAGACTGCCGCGTGAGCGCCCAGACCACAGGCAGAGTGTGAGCTGCCTTCTCTGCAGGGTCAGGGAGAGGCGAATAGAGATAGCCATGTTGCTGATGGCTGGTTTGTGCCCCATATTGAGGGTAAACTAAAGAGAAATCTGCATCCCAGGGATGTGTTCTCCAAGATTCCCCAGACTTCAGACAAACAGGGGATGTTTGTGGCCAGTATCAGTAGAAAGTTGATTTTTCTTACAAAATAATCTCTGCTCCACACTCTTTATTGCCAGAATCTAAAATAGAATCAGCTCTCTAAAGGGCTGCTGTCAAGTCTAGCTAATATCTGGCTCCAGTCTTGAAAGACAGCAAGAAAAGACAAAATTTGATGTTGAGTAAGCTCGGCCTTTAATTATCATCATGCATTTGCTACAGAGCCTGGCCTTGTTATCAAGTTATGTTCCTAACGGAGGTTAGAAAGTTCCCAAATTCTTTTTCGAAGCAGCCTCCCTGGTACTCATGTAGACACACAAAATCTCCGGGTTTACTGATCCTAATAATGCCATGTAATTAGAAGAAAAGCCTCTAAGTCAGAAGGATTGAACCACTCCTGGGTACGCATATCCCCTGTTCAAAATGTTCCCTGAAAATCCCCACCCCTCAGGGGAAACTTACCTACCCAAAAAATACCTTGTTCCAGAATTAGTCATTTTTGAAGAAGCCCTTTGTTTTCGATAATTGTAGAGTAATGTCTGTCCTTAAAAAATCTGCCTTGTCTTTCACCTTGGTCCTTTTGGTTGCCTTCTGCCTGTGCTCTGTGGGGTAGATACAGCCAGATGTTCTTGTGATTGAGGTTCCTGGGTGCAAACTCTGTTCACTTCCAGTTGGAAATGAGGCTGCATCTAAAGGCGGTGGCGATTGTGTGTAGCAGTGGAGCTGGTGTCCTGATGGCTTGTGAGTCCCCCTCTGGTCTGCTCACTTGATCCCCATAGCATGCCCAGAAGAGCTTTTCCCAGCCTCAGTGCTGAGTAGGAAACCCAGAAAATAGGAGTGGCCAAGAGCTGCCCTACAGTGTCTGCCAGAGAAGGTGCTGGCGTCCTCCACATGGATGAAAAGAGGAGAATGGGTGTTGTCTAGAATGGGGCGTGGCCTTAGAACCCTTTCTTTGCCCTTTTCCATCCATGATGCATAACTGTTAGGAAGGCACCATCTCTGACACCTTGCTTTCTGGATTTGAGTGAAATGCATGGAGTGGGATGAGGTGGAAAGGGTATTTGATTACTTAGTAATGTGATACACACTTAAATTGATATATAATGTATCTGCTTATGGTTATGCAGTTAATACGTCTTCATTGTAGAAAGTACAAAAAAGTTCAAAATAGAAAATACAAATTCTCTTAACTTTTTTTATTTTTTTGAAACAGGGTCATGCTCTGTCACCCAGGTTAGGTCACTGCAGCCTTGAACTCCAGGACTCAAGTGATGCTCCCACGTCAGCCTCTGGAGTAGGTGGAACTACAGGCTTGTGCTGCCATGCCTGGCTAATGTTTTTTTCCATTATTTTTAGGAGAGACAAGGTCTTGCTGTGTTGCCCAGGCTGGTCTTGAACTCCTGGGCTCAAGCAATCCACCCACCTTGGCCTCCCAAAGTGCTGGAGTTACAGGCATGAGCCGCTTCACCCAGTCTCCACTGTTGATTTAAGGAGAGCCTTCTAATGTGTCCTAACCTTCAAGTTTCTTCATTTCTTCTTGAAGCCTTCAAGACTACTTCAATCTTTCTTTTTTCACCTTTTCGCTGACTTTTCCTGTTTGCTGAGGGTTTATAGCAGAAAAGCTTTGAAGTTGGACAGATCCATTTCCTAGATGTGTGACCTTGGGCAAGTTTTACAGCCTCCCTGAGCCTCGGTTTCCTCATCTGTAAAGTGGGGAGAATGATACCTGTCCTCAAGTTCACTGTGAAGCTTGCTGGGGATTGTGGGTAGTGTGGAAACCCTGAGAGGTAAAAGGTGTAAATTCAGTGTTCTCTTTTTTCACTTCACTACCCCTCACCCTTCTCTGTTCCACTTGGTTTCTCATAGTCTTGATCCTCCTTCTTAAAATTCTAGCCAATTTAGTTTCTAGCAGATCAAAAAAAGAAGCTCATTCCCTGGGTATGAGAAAAATATCAACATTTATTGAACATCTACCACTACTGGGCATTTTGTTGTCTGCTTTACATAATAATTGCAATACTTGCGACAGCTGTGAGAATCAGTTTCCTATCTGACAGGGAGCTGAGGGTAGGTAGCTTACTGGGGGTCACGTGCACCTTGGAATGCTTGCTTGCCCTCACCCCCACCTCCACAGTGTGGGGTCAGGACCCCTAAGCAGTACTGGTGGTGGGGTCCACCATGCCACACAGTTTAATTTCTCTCCCCTAGTCATCATCTCATGTGGCCCTTCTGAGTCAGGAGAAGCCATATTCTGCTGCCTCAAATTGCTCGTACATTATGAGGGGAAAGGATGGAGCCCTTGTGGGGGTGACATTGGCCTTTTGTGTTTACCTACTGGGTGTGTCTGTGTGTGTGATGTTCATCATGGTAACAATGGATATTTTTTCCATTGCACATCTGATAACTTGCATCTCAGATCCTAATTAGGCCTTTATCACTCCAAAATTACATGCTCTTACATGCCTGTGATTATCTCAATAGGATTAACAGTCCCTTGCCCGTAAAGATAATTGAGATCCCTCATGGTGGCATATTTTTATTGCTGCAACATCCTCTCCAACCATCCCTCCACACAATCTCTTACCGTTTTCCAGTGACTGCTTTTTCACTTCATTCTGAACAGGAAATGTTCAGGGATCTCTGAGAGGCAGAATTCTTCTGTGATTATGCAAACCATGGTAACCATTATGCATTTTTTCTCCCCTCTCCCCCTTCTCCTGATGGTAGGTGCCCGGAGATTTGAGTCAAACGTCCGAAGACCAGAGTTTGTCGGATTTTGAAATGTAAGTCCACAGCCTGTGCTCACAAGGGGTCCTTTAGAAACTGGACTCTGATGTTGGCTTCTGTCCCAGAAGACCACAGGGGGAAACAGAAATCACTGTTGAGACCCACACAAGGTTGATGTGGTTCTCGTAGAGCTGGTAGGAGTCGCTCTCCTACAGCCTCAGTCTCGCCCTCAGATGTGTTTTTTCTCACCCTTGGGTATTTAAAAACATTTTTTTTTTTTTGGCTGACATTTAGAAGTTGGAAGCTATCACATAACACAAATTTCCTTTATTTTCTTTAAAAATGAGACGCTTGTCCCTGTGAGGCCACAGTCTGCTGGAGCTGAGTAAAAGCTATCCCCTTTGCACAGGGCATGTGCCGTCCAATTGACCACAGTTCCCGCTCTTTGCTGTTGCCTGGAAGTGACCGACTTCACTCATTTTATGATCTGTGTGGCCCCTGCATTATTGGAAACAACAGTAGTCCATGCCTTGGTCGGATTTTTGATTGGGTTCGATTCTATTTGGCACCTCTGCTGAGCCACCCGTAGGGAGAGATTAGTTGGTCATCAGACTTTTTTTTTTGAGATAGAATCTCTGTCGCCCAGGCTGGAGTGCAGTGGCACGATCTCGGCTCATTGCACCCTCCGCCTACCGGGTTTAAGTGATTCTCCTGCCTCAGCCTTCCAAGTAGCTGGGATTACAGGCACACACCACCACGCCTGGCTAATTTTTGTATTTTTTACTAGAGATGGGGTTTCATCCTGTTGACCAGGCTGCTCTCGAACTCCTGACCTCAGGTGATCCACCCACCTCGGCCTCCCAAAGTGCTGGGATTACAGTTGGGAGCCACCATGCCCAGCCGATTTTTGTTCAGGATTTCTTGGGCTTTGGACAAATAGATCCCTTAGGCTGGTAAAGGAAATGGGATAAGTTGTCTCCTCTCTCATTCATCTCTAGCGAGTTTAAGGTTCAGCACCCGTTGGGAAGAAAAGCCCGGGAAAAGTCCCTTCTAGAGCAGGCAGGGCTGGGCCTTGGAAAGAGCATCTCTTCAGAGACAGGCTGGCCTGCGTTGAAATCTCAGGCATCAGTCCAGCCATTTGACCTCACTGGGCCTCACTTTCCTAATTTGTGAGGTGAAGGTCCTGATGCGAACCTTGCAGAGCTTGTGGTGGCGATGAGTGAGATTATGAAAGGCATGAGGGCATCACGGGGCTACTCATGTTGGGGCAGCTGCTGGGGTCGAGGGTGGCGGTGGCTGTTAGGCTGATAGGGTGGAGAGGCTGAGGTGGGTGAGAGGTGAAGGATGAAAATCAAAGGTGAATTTGCCTGCTGTGGGCTTGTGGGCAGGGGGAGCACGGCATGAAGAGGCTCCTGGAATGGCAGAGTCCGGTGGAGGGCAGCTGTGGGAAGAAACTGGGAAGACAGGAGAGAGCCACAGAGGGGAGTCCCAGACACGAGGCTGGAAGCACTCATTATTAAAGCAAGAATTCACCCATGTCCTGCTGCAGGCCGGTGTCCGGGCAGGTCCCTAATAGAAAGGATGAATTAGCCATGGTCCCTGCCCTCAAGTGGTCTCTGCCTGATCCAGGCCACGTTGTCTCTCCCCAGAGATTTGGAACCTCCCCCAACCAGTTTACTCATCTACACTAAAGCCAGAGGCAGCAATGGCACCATTCCCTTCTCAGCATGGAGACCGAAATCCTTTGTGGAGCTTACGAAGAAGGCCCTGACTCACCTCTGGCTTCGTTCCCAGCCTTTCCCACTCCTCTCCCTGCCCCAGCCATCCTGGCAGTTCCGCTCCTCTAACCCACTTGGTCTTCTCCCTTTAGGATTATTATTTTACCCACTTAAATCACTTGTACACAGCATCACCTCTGTGCTGGACACTGTTCTAACTCACTCAGTCCCTACAACAACCTTCAGAGATGGGCGTCTCCTCACGGATGATGAAATTGAGCCGGGATTCAAACCCAGGCAGTGCTGGTCTAGACTCAGTGCTCTTCACAAATGCTTATTCCCCTGCCTGAAGCACCTTTCTCATCCTCAACTTGGCTAACTCTAAATATTCCTTAAAGCCTGGCCGAAACATTGCTTCCTCAAAGAAGCCTTCTCTGGTGTCCCAGACCAAAGCAGGCCCTGGAAGTCACTCTCCTTAGATCCAGTGTTCCTTTGTGGCACTTACAATAATAGTAAATAATTTATCTGTAACAACTATTGGCATATATACACCTGACAACAAAGCTTCAGAACATATGATGTGAAAAATCAACAGAAATGAAAGGAGAAACAAACAGCTCTACAATAAGACTTGACTTCAGTACCTCACTTTTATTTATTTATTTATTTATTTATTTATTTATTTACTTATTTAGAGACGGAGTCTTGCTCTGTCACCCAGGCTGGAGTGCAGTGGCACTATCTCTGGTCACTGCAAGCTCCGCCTCCTGGGTTCATGCCATTCTCCTGCTTCAGCCTCCCGAGTAGCTGGGATTACAGGTGCCTGCCACCACACCCGGCTATGATTTTTTTTGTTTGTATTTTTTAGTAGAGACAGGGTTTCACCATGTTAGCCAGGATGGTCTCGATCTCCTGACCTCGTGATCCGCCTGCCTCGGCCTCCCAAAGTATTGAGATTACAGGCATGAGCCACAGCCCCCAGCCTCAGTACCCCACTTTTAATAATGGATAGGATAACTAGACAGAAGATCAGTAAGGGGTTAGAAGATTTGAACAACATGAGAAACCAATTAGATTTAACAGCAGAATGCACATTCTTCTCAAGTGCCTGTAACTTTCTAGGAAAGACTGTATGTTAGGCCACAAAACCAGTCTCAATAAATTTTTAAAAATTGAAATCATCCAAAATATCTTCCTTGACCACAATAGAGTTAAATTTTTTTTTTTTTTTGAGATGGAGTCTCACTCTGTTGCCCAGGCTGGAGTGCAGTGGTGTGACCTTGGCTCACTGCAGCCTCCGCCTCCGGGTTCAAGTGATTCTCCTGCTTCAGCCTCCCAAGTAGCTGGGACTACAGGCACGTGCCACCATGCCCAGCTAATTTTTGTATTTTTAGTAGAGACAGGGGTTCACCATCTTGACCAGGCTGGTCTCGAACTCCTGACCTCAGATGATCCACCTGCCTCAGCCTCCCAAAGTGCTGGGATTACAGGTGTGAGCCCCTGCACCCAGCCCACAACAGAGTAAATTTTATGGAGATTTGTCTCTCTCCCATGTTAAAACTGAATGCTCCAGAAGAAAGGGCTGTCTGCTTCTTTTATTGCTCTATCTCCAGTACCCAGAGTAGTAGCTTCTCAATAAAACTTGTTTAATGAGTGAGTGAAGGAACAAAAGGATGAACAAATGAACTAACATCTAGGAGGGAGATGGGTCACTTAAACAATTTCTGATACAGTGTGGTCAATGCACTGAAAGAGAGAACCATTTAACCCAGGCTGGGGTAACCTCGCTCTAACCCTGGGAGGTTGTCCAGTCCTCACCAATCCAGAAAAGTTAATAAAAACCAGAGTGCTAGTTATATTTCTGCCTTGTAGCCTGACACAGAAATGAAAGGAGAATGTTCTAGGCACTAATACAATTTCAGGGACCTTTCCAGGAGGAAAGTGATTAGATACACAAACCAGTTTTGATGGCTCAGAATTGCAATGTACAAACTGCATTGAGCCCTGGGGAAGTGATCAATGGGGTTTAATTTACCTCTCAAAGGAGGTCAGCTCCTCTGCTCAGAGATGAGAAGAAATGCTATTTCAGGAGAGACCCATTACCTGAAGGGTTATTTTCATTGTGAAAATGAAATGGTCTTTACTCTAGAGGTTGTGAGAACATTGAGTCGTGGAATCTTCCATCACCGGTGTCTCAAATTGTGTTCCAAGCCCAGAAGGCTGGCGAGTTTTTATGAGCTGCTCTTGAGAGAGAAGGAGAGCTCAGGAGAAAGCATTTAGCCCTGGAACAGCTCTAATTAGAGGCGAAGGCCGGGACCTTACAGCCCTTCCAGAATGGTGCAGCACCGTTTTGATAATTATTACAATTGATCTTGAAGTTTCAGGGACAGTCAGCTTATTCGCTGTGTGTAATTTGGATCCAGCCAGGTTCAAATGTGACAGTGACTTACGAGTTAAGTTTAAAGTCATCACATAAGACAAAACAATCACATAACCAAAATATCTGTTAAACATGCCTCACCTAGCCCACGTGAGGTGAGAAATAAATGATTTTACCATAGGTAAAAGCATGGAGCTGTGCGTGGTAGGTGCTCAGTCAATTATTTTGCATTTGAATTTAAACCTTGGTGTATTGGACCCATATACACAGTGTTTTTGGAAAAGTTGAAAGAGAGGTATTTGTACCCATCAGCCTGGTTTTCTAACTTGTCATTTTCTCTGGTCCCTCCCTCCTCCCGTCCTAAACAGCTGTCACCCTTGTTGCCATGAGTGTTGGTCTCCTGAGCTCGTTTGTGGAGTCTGATCTTAAAATGGGCTCAGGGTCAGGGTCTAAAGTCAGCTCAGTGAGGAGGCAGCGTGACCGCTGGGTGCTCCAGAAGCGCTGGGCATTGCTGTGTGTGACCTCCTGTGATCGCCTCCTTGGGGCTTCCGCTTATTATCTTCATTTTCAGGTGTGGAGACTGAGGTTCAGATACATTATGGGCCAGATCACTCCATAAGAACTGAAGGGAGCTCTTTCACATTCCAGAGTACAGATTGTGTGTGTATGTGTGTGTGTGTGTGTGTGTGTGTGTGTGTGTGGAGAGAGACAGACTGAGTGATGACTTGTCCTTTAGCTTGCCATCAGGTGTGATGTAAGTTGTCATAAATTGCTTGTGCATAATACCTCTTGGAGGAGAAAATTGTCTCCTTTCCTCTTTTTTATTTTTTATTTTTTTGTAAGTTAAAATGTCTAATGTTGGTCTCTCTCTCTTCCTTTTGGTTAGATCAAACCGGGCGCTGATCAACGTCTGGATCCCCTCAGTGTTTCTCCGGGGCAAAGCAGCAAATGCATTCCACGTGTATCAGGTGAGTGCCTGGTTTTCAGGTGGACATCACAGCTGGGTGGAAAAACGCCCATTTGTCATGCTGTGGTGCTTTTTGCCTCTTGGTGGTGGGGCGCTGTGATTAGGAGGCTATGGCCTTCCAGACACCCACATCTTAACTGCCCAGAGGCCTTGCCGAAGAAGTCTGTGGCTTTCAGTTGGGCAGGGGGATACGGTGGGCCTCTTCGTGCCAGTCAGGCTCTTAGTGTGGCTGCTGTGGAATCTCAGCTCAGACTGCATGAGCAGAAACGGAGATGTGTGTTGGCTTGTTTTGCATCTGCAAAGTCCAGTGGTAGGTCGGGCCTTGGGCATGGCTGGACCTGCCATCAGGAACCTGCTGCCATATCCTGTGTCTGCTGCTTGGTGACCCTCTCAGGCCAGCTGTCTGTGGGTTGACAGGATGACCCCAGCAGCGCCAGGTTCTCAGCCTGGAAGGGCGGGTCTCACTGGTGTGTCCTGGATCTTGAGCCTCTTCCTACACCTTGGGGTTGGGTGACGGACTCTGTGACTGGCCTGATTCAGCTCATGTGACCACCACTGTCGCCAGGGTGGGCGTTTATCTCACCTGACCACATGTCTGAGAGTGGGGAAAGGAGATTCCCCAAATGAGAGCCAGAGAATTCTTTCCAAAAGAAGGGGCAATGGATACTGGACAAGCGGGACCTGTAGACATCGCCTGTGCTTCCTTGGGGTACGGATAGCCGCACCCAGGTGGGCATTGAGTGTCTGGGGCAGCGAAATGTGTGTCTGCTTAGGAGGTGATTTTACCCAATCAAGGGGACTCCAGTTCTCCATCTCCTCTCTGATTTTCTGAAGCCTCTTTTAGCCCTGCCCACAACTCGTCTGCATGTCTGTCTTCCTTCTCCTCCTCTCTCTTACCACGGACTCTGATTTCCAGGCTTTTGTGTGCCCTTGTTCTGGGACTGCTTTGTTCTCAGTGCTGAGCCCCAGCTGCTTCCTGCTTCTCCTGTCTGCTTGTGCTAAAATAATTGTCATTAGGTTTTGTTTTATTCCCCATGAGCTCTCTGCAAACCCTTGGATTTTGTTGCCATTTTTCTTAGTGAGAAATTGACTTATTGAAGAAATTTTCTTGGCTATTAAGATATTTTTCCCCAAAGAGTGGGGTGTTGAAGAAAGGACACTGAACTTGAAAGCGGAATCCCTGGTTTAAATCCTGTGACCTTAGATGAGTCTTAGTTTCTTCAGCTGTAAAATGGAGACAGTAATCTATCTTGTAAAACTGTTTTGAGATTAGAAAAACCTGGCCTGCAGTAGACACTCTATTCATTTCTCACCTTCCCAAATGACCGCTGTGCTTGGTCTCAGGTCTAAGCATAATATGCACATCTTACTGGAAATCTTAGGGACAGATGAGCTAGACTTTGGCATGAGAAGTTTGTTTTAGTTTGACACGTTCAGCTGGGCAACAGTCATAGGAGAATCTTGAGTGTTCATGTTGTTCCCAGCTCTGGTTTAAAGGGAGAATTAGATATGGATTTTCAAAAATCCTCTTCTCTTTGTTTCTCCTTTTGTCCCCCGCAAACCCAACTTTCTTATTTGACCCTTCAAGTTCTGCATTGTGGTCATCAGAGAGCTGGAAGGTGCAGCCTGGAGGATGAAAAAAGTACAGCAGACAGCTCTATTTTAGAGCAAAATTAAAACATGTTATCACTTGAGAGGTTTCCTTGACCTTTCAGTTTTGACTTTTCCCCCTGCTCACCCCATGAAGCAACTTGGCAATTTTTAGCTCCTGAAAGTCAGCTATGAAATGAGACGGACCTTAGCAAATATGCCGTTGCCTGGGAGATTGTTTCCACAGTGGCCACCGTGGCAGTGAAGCCACTCTCTCCCCGTCCTTTACTGTGTGAAGCTCTCATGGGTGCAGCCCTGCTTCCAGCCAGCCTCAGGCCTGGCCGCTCTGCATCGCTGGGAGCAATTTCACTCCACGCCTTTGGCCTTCTGCAGCCTTCCTGATGCTGGGGTGTGTGAAGTGGTGTCTCTTGCATGCAATTATTTTTCTCTTTTTAGCGAATGATGCTTCTGATTGGTGCCTGCAGAGCAAAATCAGAGCATGTGTTTGGAAGCATTTTAGAAATCCTTTATTGCCATGTTTTTACTTTATATAAATGATATTGCATAGAAGGTGACTCATTTAAAATACTGGTACTGTTGAAGAGTACTTATTTTAGAATTAAAAAAGTATGCTGGCCAAGCATGGTGGCTCACGCCTGTAATCCCAGCACTTTGGGAGGCTGAGGCGGGTGGATCGCCTGAGATCAGTAGTTTGAGACCAGCCTGGCCAACATAGTGAAACCCCATCTCTACTAAAAATACAAATTAGCCGGGCGTGGTGGTGGGCGCCTGTAATCCCAGCTACTTGGGAGGCTGAGGCAGGAGAACTGCTTGAACCCAGGAGGCAGAGATTGCAGTGAGCCGAGATCGCACCATTGCACTCCAGACTGGGTGACAAGAATGAGACTCTGCCTCAAAAAAAAAAAAAAAACAAGTATGCTATTTAATTCCACAAAAGATTTGAAATAATTTCTAGAGAAACGTCTAAAAAAGAATGATAAAAGAGAGGTTAAAAAAATACATCAGGGTCAATGAAAATGTAAACTAAGGGTTTAAAAGGAAAAAGCAGAAAGCATATATATGTGTTATGAGATTCTACACAGTTGCACTCATTGATTTATGAATTTCCTGTGGGCTTCCTGGCAGCCATTGTGAAAGGGAAATGTGGTTATTTGGATAATTCTGTTGCTAATGATAAGAAAATATGTTAATTCTTTAAAAGAAGCTGTAAAAGAAATTTCCACACAGGATTTGAGATTAAACAATAAAAAAGGATAGAGTAGACAATCCCCATCTACATTCCCGTGACAGCCACTGTCTGGTTTTGTAAGATTTCCCTTGAAGGAAACCAAGGGCATAACCCCAAAGTGAACATAAATTCGACTGGAGAGCCAAGACATATAGCTTTCTCAGGAGAGCGGTGCTCCCTGGTACTGGAGCTGCGCTGTCTGTACCAGAGCTCCTAGCCATGTGTGGCTCTTGAGATTTATATTAATTAAAATGAGATTTATATCAATTAAAATGGCTCATGCCTATAATCCCAGCACTTTGGGAGGCCGAGATGGGTGGATCACTTGAGGTCAGGAGTTCAAGACCATCCTGGCCAACATGGTGAAACCCCATCTCTACTAAAAATACAAAAATTAGCTGAGCGTTGCTGTTGCATGCCTGTAATCCCAGCTACTTGGGAGGCTGAGACAGGACAATCGCTTGAACCTGGGAGGCAGAGGTTGCAGTGAGCTGAGATTGCGCCACTACACTCAAGCCTGGGCGACGGAGCGAGACTCTGTCTCAAAAAGAAAGAAAGAAAATGAAAGATTCGGCTCCTCAGTTGCATCACATTTCACATGCTGAGCAGCCACATGTGGCTGATGGCTCCTGTTCTGGACAGCACAGATCTGGAACATTTACCCCACACACAGAGGTCTGCAGGGCGGCTGCCTTGGAACAAGCTCTCCTAGCGTGTGGGATGGCAAGACGGTGTTGTATGTGCTAAGTCAGGATTTAGAAGGACCACACTGGCCATGAAAGGCCACATGCTGCAGGGAGAAGGGCCCCCCCTTTTTCAGCCCTTCATGGCTTCCACCTCCTTGGAAGAGGAAGTCTCTGTGTCACTCTCTTACCTCTCATGTCCCTCTGATCTTTCTTAAGAAAAACAGCAAGGCTGGGATCAATGCCTTGGGCAGGTGACAAGCTTAAGGTTAATTAGATTTTTTTTTTTTTCTGTATTCATTTTTACATTTGCCTCCTAGTTATGACACAGAATTCTATTTTTCCATTTACCATGGTGATGTACAGTCCCCCTTTAAAATATATTTTAGGTAAAAAGGAAATGAGTCAGCTTAAAGAAAGCTACTAAATAAACAATCGTGAAAACAGTCCAAAGTTTAGCATGATGCTCTATGAATGATTGATATTTGGGTAGCACTATAAAGGAACAGATAGACTGTGATTAACAAATACCAGTATAATAATTAGTAGCCACCTCTCACTGGTTTGTGTGTTATGTAATAGCTCATTCAATCCTTGTAGCCATCCTGTGGGGTAAGAAACTCTTACCCCAAATTTTATAGGTGAAGAATCAAAGGCACAGAGAAGCATCTCATTTACTGACATGTTTTTCAGCCCCCAAAGCAGTCTCTGACAAGGTCCTGGTCTTTAGAGATTCTGTGTTACTGAAGGAGGGCTGAATCAAGCTCTTTAAAAATCCTAAAAGCAGCTGTGCATGATGGCATGTGCCTGTAGTCCCAGCAGCTCCAGAGGCTGAGATAGGAGAATTGCTTGAGCCCAGCAGTTTGAGCCTGCAGGGAGCTATGATTGCATCTGTGAATAGCCCCTATATTTCAGCCTACGCAACACAGTGAGACCCTGTCTCTCCAAAAGAATGTAAAAATTAACTGGGCATGGTGGTGCATACTTATAGTCCCAGCTACTGGGGAGGCTGAGGCAGGAGGATTGCCTGAGCCCAGGAGTTTGAGATTGCACTGAGCTATTATAATGCCACTGCCACTCCGGCCTGGGTGGCAGAGCAGGACCCTTCTCAAAAACAAACAAACAAACAAAAAAAACTAGAAGCAGCTGGGACAGTCACCCTCATTCCAAAAGGCAAGGCCCAGCTCAACGAAGATCTCACCTGCATGGGCAGCCACCTACACCCCTGAGATGGTAGGCTAAGGGCAGGCCTGCGGCCAAGCCAGGACTTTTCCAAAGGACCTCTCTGGGTCCACTGTGGTGCACACATTATCCAGCAAGCCCTCCACATCCAAGAGCCAGGCTGAGATGGTTTGCTTTGGAAAGTTGTCAGAGCAGTTGCTGGTCCACAATAACTTCTGTGGCCGTCCAGTATCTCAGGACATCTTGTTTGAGCAATGTCAGGGTCCCAGAACCTGCCTCCGGGTGGCTGCTTGAAAAAGTCCTCCGGCCAGGTGCGGTGGCCCATGCCTTTAATCCCAGCACTTTGGGAAGCCAAGGCGGGTGGATCACCTGAGGTCAGGAGTTCAAGACCAGCCTGGTCAACATGGTGAAACCCCATCTCTACTAAAAATACAAAAATTAGCTGGGCATGGTGGCACACGCTGTAATCCCAGCCACTCGAGAGGCTGAGGCAGGAGACTCACTTGAACCTGGGAGGCGGAGGTTGCAGTGAGCCAAGATTGTGCCATTGCACTCCAGCCTGGGGGACAAGAGCAAAACTTCTCAAAGGATATAAAATGTCATCCTACATGCCAAAGAAATTAAGGTAATTCCCCTGCTATGTGCAGTCACAGAGCCCCCACTACTTGTATCGTGGAAAAGTCTGTAATTATATTCGGCACAGAGGATTCTAGCAAGAAGTGCTGTGCATTGCCAAGGTTGAATGCAAATTATTGCAAAAAGTTTGTGTTCTTGTGTCCTGAGAGGGAGCTGAGGTGTGTTCTGCCACTGAAAATAAGAAATGGCGGCATTTGACTACTTTTCAGGGCAAAGTAATATCTGGAGAGTTCCTGATTTTAAGTTTTTCATCCGTGAGTACTTCTTACACGGTAGGCTGTGCTGATGCATGGCTGCTGGCAGGCACTAGCCAGAGACAAAATGATTAAGGAGTGTCAAATAAAATGGAAAACAAAATTAAACTCAACCCAGTACCTTGTTTTGCTGGGTTTTTCTCTTTCTCTTGTTAACACACATTTTGGTTTGATTTTTCTGGCACTTCCATATGACAGAGTTAAATTTGTTGTTAATTAATTTCTAGTTTATACCTTTGCAGACGTTTGATCTCACTCCCCAAATTCCCTGACTCCAAACGGGTTTGAGATTCACTGTCTTTTTTTTTTTTTTTTGAGACGGAGTCTCGCTCTGTTGCCCAGGCTGGAGTGTAGTGGCGCAATCTTGGTTCACTGCAAGCTCCACCTCCCGGGTTCATGCCATTCTCTTGCCTCAGCCTCCCGAGTAGCTGGGACTACAGGTGCCTGCCACCACGCCTG
The DNA here is from genome assembly GCF_028858775.2 of Pan troglodytes. Taxonomy (NCBI): domain Eukaryota; kingdom Metazoa; phylum Chordata; class Mammalia; order Primates; family Hominidae; genus Pan; species Pan troglodytes. Next base: position 15,051,133 of record NC_072416.2, read on the forward strand.
GCTAATTTTTTTGTATTTTTAGTAGAGACAGTGTTTCACCGTGTTAGCCAGGATGGTCTCAATGAGATTCACTGTCTTAATATCCCACTCAAGTGTCTCTAAAGGTATGTTAGGCCTTAAAAAAGCTCACCTATTTGTTTTGTTCAACTATTACAGCCATCAGATTGGTATGAAGTAATACATCAGTGTACTTACCTGAGATCTTAGGTCTTTCCCTTTGAAAAATACCTTCAGTGTAAGTACATTTGGAATCAGTCTTCCATGTGGGATAAATTTCAGCCTTTGCGTCTAGCGACCACAAATGCTGGCTGTTGTACAATATTTCATTTGCGCAACAGAACCGATTCGATTAGATCTCCTTTGTAAAGAGGGTTGCTTTGTTTCAGCAAAGCGTTTTTTTTGTTGTTGTTTTGTTTTGTTTTTTTTTGAGAGGGAGTCTCGCTCTGTCACCCAGGCTGGAGTGCAGTAGCGCAATCTCGGTTCACTGCAAGCTCCGCCTCCCGGGTTCAAGTGATTCTCCTGCCTCAGCCTCCTGAGTAGCTGGGAGTACAGGCACCCATCACCACACCTGGCTAATTTTTTGTAGTTTTAGTAGAGACAGGGTTTCGCTGTGTTAGCCAGGGTGGTCTTAATCTTCTGACCTCGTGATCCACCTGCCTCGACCTCCCAAAGTGCTGGGATTATAGGCTTGAGCCACTGCGCCTGGCCGCGTTTTTTTCTTCTAGAATAAGTTCTGTTTCCTAGAGGCCACAGGGTGTTGTCTTGGCCTGAGGAATGTTGGTATCCCAGGAAAACTTGTTCAGTATCTGAACTCTTCCCATCCCCCATCCTGCAGAACAAAATCACATAGCCTGAGCGGTTATTATTATTACTTTGTTGGAGACAGGGACTCGCTTTGTCACCCAGGCTGGGGTGCAGTGGCACAATCATGGCTCATTTTAGCCTTGAATTTCCAGGTCAAGCAATCCTCCTGCCTCAGCCTCCTAAGTATCTGGAACTGTAGGCATGTACCACAATGCCCATATTTTTGAAGAGACAGGGTCTCACTATGCTGCCCAGGCTGGTCTGTAACTCCTGGTCTCAAGTGATCTTCCCACTTGGGCCTCCCAAATTGCTGGGATTACAGGTGCAAGCCACTGTGCCTGGCCTCTGGGGACTTTTAAAGGTTTAATCCAGCTCAGCATATTTATATATGTAATGCAGGAAAAGCGTATTATTTTTATATTAATAATAGATCACAGCGTCTTGGCAGGCTGCATGAGCTTCAGGTGGTTTGGAGGATGGTGATGTTTTTGGACTTCAGGCTTTGCATTTCTCAGCTCTTCCTTTTCATCCTCTCTTAAGATAGCTTACCCCTTGGGCCCTCAAGTTCTCTTTTACCCACAGCTCTGTCTTTATGCTTGCTTCCTGTGTAGCTATGCAGAGAGGGAAGAGTTCATTAAGTAGAGAAAGATGAAATGGTTGGACCGAGTACAGAAATGGGAACTGCAGCTGCAGTGATGTGGGCTCTGAGAAGCCTCTGCCTTAGTAGATACCATTCCAAATTTAGGGGAGAGAAGGACCCGTTCTAAGGCTGAAGCATTTCTCTCTTGCTCACACCTGGTCCTTCCTGTCACACCTGTTGTATACCAGGTAGACAGGAGAGCCGGCCATGGACTGAGGCAGCCGTTTGCTGTTTGATTTGTGAGTTTCATCCCAGCCAGTGTGGGCTCCTGTGCTGCAGGCCAAGCCAGACCAGGGGAGCACTTGCCCTTGTTCTTGCTGTGTCTCTCCTTGAGAGCTTTCCACCCCGGCATTCTGAGGATCATAGCACATGAACCCCCAGCTGTTCCTGGAATGCTTACGGCTCCCAGGAAAGCCTGATGTAGGTGAAAACAGAAAGCCAAAGGCAAAATGCTCTCCCCTTCCTGCTGGACATATGTGTCACTGCTGTCCTCTTTCTGCTTTATCTTTCCAAATAGGAAGAATTTTTAAAATTTCCCTTCCAGTATAAAGCCTTTATTCATCCCAAAGCTGTTGATCAAGGGTCTGCTGTATGCCCAGCATGTGCCAAATCTGCAGAACCAGTGGGAGCCAAACTTGACATTGAGCTGACCGTCACCATTCTCACTAGTTTAGCAAGAAGGCAGGCTGTGTGGGGTAAAGGTAGCCTCGCTCTGCAGAGAAAGGAACAAGGAGGAGGGACGGGACACCACTCACCTTGCAGCATGGATGTGACCGTGTGTGGTGACATATGAAATGCTTGGCCCATAGCTACTCTGTGAATGTTACCTTTGTGATCTCATAACCACTTGACTTGTGATAAGCAATTAAGCCTGGAAGGAAACGTAAAAAGATTTTCCCCTTGTTGAATCAAATGTCTCTGGGCATGTCCCCGTGTTCAAAAAAACTATATGGAGCATCTACTTCACCAAGGGCTTTACAAGGGCTGCAAAGAGCAAGATAGCATTTTCCTAAGGTATCTGGCACCTGGTGGGGAGACAGGACCTCCATGAAAGCAACCGAAGTTCAAGGGTGGTTACATGAGGCTTTGCGGAGGGGTGGGAGAGCCGGCCATCGGGTAGGACGCCCCAGCCTCTGCTGCAGGCTGTTTAATGCACATTGCTGCTTAATTCTTTCAGCAACCTATGGGGTAGGCACTGTTTTCATGATCCCTATCTTATAGATGAAGCAGCTGTGACTCTGGGTTGAATAAGTCCCTCTGGGTCATGCACAAGATCCTGCCTCGTGCCTCTGTCTGCTCCATGTTGCTCCTCACCCAACCACCAAGGCGTACGCTTCACGAGTTTGTCTCAATGAAATGAACCTGTTTCCATAACATGTTTCCTGAAAGGAATTCTGTCACTCTCTCATTGACCCGTCACTCATTGTCACAGCTGCCGTGGGCAGCTGATACTGGTGACAAGGTAATATTTTCACACGGGAGAGAGCGCTGTGAAGATGAGAGTGTGGAATTGATGGGTCCCTGGGAATGTGACAAGTCTGTTAAGGTGGAGACCTTTTCAGCCTCATATGCATAAAGTCTTTGCGTGTTAGGCTTTGAAGAAAACTTAGAGCTCACGTGTGTGTGTGTGTGCATACGTGTGCATGTGTTTTTGTGTGTGTTTTGAAAGGTACATTCAGAATTATAATTTTTTACTTGGAAAGCTAAAGACATGGGCTTTGTAAATAGTCTATAGGTAGAGGTGGACACACCCTCTTGGCAGATGAACTGTCTGAATTTTTATTTTTACTTTTTATATGAGAAAATCAAAAGAAGTGTTTTGCACTAGATCATACTCTCAGTAGCAAACAAAGTGGAGGAATTGGTGACACTTTCTGGCCACTCATGTTTCTGCTGTGTCTCAGGGCTACCTGGCTCTCTGTCCCTTTCCTGACTCCTTCTGTGCCCAGAAGTAACCCATCTGGAGAGCTGCCCAGTGTGTTTATCAGGCAAGGGCTGGGGAGGTTAGAGCATGTTGTCACATTTGCTCATCATGGAGATTGGCAGCTTTTGTTTTGTTTTGTTTCTGTTCTGTGGCCACAGTTGTCACTGAGTATTTGGTTTTGGTTAGGAAGGGAGTGTTGGGCCTGGGCAAGGTTCATCTCATTAGCTAAGTTCTAATGGAGAAGGGGAATATGAAATAATCATTACAAGTGTGGGGAATGTCTCAAAACGGGAGATAAAAACAGTGAAGGGCATAGCCAGGTCACTCTTGCTGAAGTGGTGGGATCTCCTAACTGCAGGCAAAATACGTTAGCAGTAATAACTGTCCTTCCTGGAAATGAAAGTGCTGGGGAAGAGACAGGTGGCAGAGGGTGGGGTACAGGGTGGATATGGGAGCGAATAACAGGGTCCTGACTTACCGAATGGCAGCCAGGGTGCAGTGATCTCTCAGAAGAGGCCTGAGGCTACAGAGAAGGGAGCCAGGTGAGGTGGAGACAGCAGGAAGGATACTGTGGAGAAGGAAGCTGAGGTGTGAACACAGAGGAGTGGCTCTGTGAGAAGTGACAGGGCCCTCGAGACAATGGCACCTTGGAAGCAACGAAGTGACGTGAGTGTTCAGTGGTGCGCTGCTGTGCAGAGGAGACAGCTTGTTCATCCTCTCTCCTGTTGAGTCGTCTTGGAGGTGGGCAGCATGTTGAGCATACACAGGCGCTGGACGGTCCTCACGCCAGGCGCCCTGCCCCGCACTTCCTGCATCAGCCTGTGGCTTTGAGAGCCGCCTTGCTGAGAGTGGCCTTACTCACTTACCGCTCCTAAATGGTGGTGTCCATTGTTCTAAATGAGGCGGAATGTAAATTACCATACAGTCATCCCTTGCTATCTGGGGGGGATTGGTTCCGGGACCCCCCATGGACACCCAAATCTGAGGGTGCTCAAGTCCCTCATATAAAATGCCATAGTATTTGCATATAACCTAAGTGCATCCTCCTGTAGATGCTAGGTCATGTCTAGACTACTTACAATCCCTAGTACAATGCAAATATCATGTAAATATTTGTTACATGGTATTGCTTAGGGAATAATGACAAGATAAAAGTGTGTGCATGTTCAGTAGAGATGCACTTTTTTGAGTATTTGTAATCTGTGGTCGTTTGAATCTGTGGATGCAGAACCCACTGATACGGAGGGCTGACTGTATTAAAAAGTAAGAGAGGTGTTTGAGCCAGGTGTGGTGGCTTGTGCCTGTAAACACAGCTACTCAGCAGACTGAGGTAAGAGAATTGCTTGAGCCCAGGAGATCGAGGCTGCAGTGAGCTATGATCACACTGCTGCACTCCAGCCTGGGTGACAGCAAGACCTCAACTCTAAAAGCACAAGTAAAAAAGTAAGAGTGGTGTTTGGAAATCATCCTCTTTTCACCAAGTCATATTAACCGTGGCTTAAGTGGGACCTTCTAAGTGTGATCTCCATATCCCATCTTCACCTCCACCGTTACAGAAACAAAAACATGAGGAAGAGGAACTTGCTAAGCTACTGATCTGTGATTCCCCCGGTCGCTTTCCTTTTCCAAGTTCCCTGGTTGTAGCCAGCTGGTCTTTTCTGCTCCCTCACCTGAAGGGAGATTTCTGGTAAAAGTAGAAGTCCTGCAAAGACATTTTCCTGCCTGGCCGTTGTTTTTCAAAAGCTTGGGATGATTTTGTTTGTTTATTTGTTGGTATGTATGTATGTATGTATTTAGAGACAGACTCTGTGTCTCCCAGGCTGGAGTGGAGTGGCACACTCTTGGCTTATAGCAACCTTCACCTCCGGGGTTCAAGCAATTCTCCCACCTGAGCCTCCTGAGTAGCTGGGATTACATGTGCCCACCAGCATGCCCGGCTAATTTTTTGTGTTTTTAGTAGAGATGGGGTTTCACCATGTTGGCCAGGCTGGTCTCGAACTCCTGACCTCAAATGATCCACCTGCCTCAGCCTCCCAAAGTGCTGGAATTACAGGCATGAGCCACTGCACCCGGCCTGTTGTCTTTTTAAAGAGACTCCTTTGAGAAGACAGCTAGGGGCTAAGGGCTCCATGGCAGGCCCCAGAACAAGAGAGACCTCCCAGGGAGGCAAGGCTCCAAGTCTGGGCAAAAATTCCAGCTTGCTTGTGTGCCCTGGGAGCAGAAAACCAGGACCCACAAACTGGCAGTGAGTGGGCCACTGTCTGCAGGTTGGAAGTCCTTTCTGCAAGGTATAAGCGCTGTACAAGCGCCACACTGTCCTGAAGGCTGGGGAGTGGGCAGGACCCCAATAATGGCTGAGAGAGCCTTGCTGCCCACTCGGCAGGACTGCCTTGGAGTCTCGATCAAGATGCACTCAGCAGCTCCTTCTGGCACCATTGAGTTTCATACTCACACACAGCATTTCTGATGTGTTTGGATGAGGCCTTGTAATTACACAGCAAGGACAGGTTGTCCATTTGCCGTCACCTACTGCCTGGACAGAGTATAAACTTAAAAAACTTTCTAAAATGAATTAATCCACCCATGAAGGTCTCCTCGCAGGCAGGTTGGTATTGATGTCTTGGGGTCCTGCACTATGCCAGGCCCAGCGTCTGCCCCCATCAGACCTTCCATCCCACCTGATGATTGGGGCTGGTCTAGGATGTTACCTCCCACATCCAGGGGAGGAAGTGAGGCCTGGTGAGCGGACTTGGTCAGGCTGACAGGTAGATGGACTCTCCTCCCCAGCGGGTCTCCATGGGGAACAGATGGCACCTGCCCTGAACTGCCACACCACACACTCCCTGTGCTCCCCAACCCAGGCTGGGAATGCCCACTCTCTCCTACACCCAAAATAGTTATATTTATTTTTAGGGATGTTGGAAAGGGATGCCTCTTAAACCCCATCTCCCCTGGGGAGATCATCTTGTCGGGAAGAAATGGCAGGACCTCTTCCCTGTACAGCTCGTCCTGGGAGCATTGTTGGAGTGGGGGCCGTCTTCTGAATGTGGCCAGGGCCGTACTGTCGGACACATGCATCTGCCTCAGTTAAACAGGCTCTGAGGATGGCCGCCTGGCTTGTCCTCTGGTTTGAAAAAGACAACTACAGCCCCTTTGCATCAGCCTGTGGGAGGTAGGGAACCCAGGACTGGGCAGGCTGTGCTCTGTTCAGTTTCTGACCCCAGACTGCTCATGGGCCCTCCTCCTTAAACGTCAAGTCCCTCTCAGCTTTTCCTAAACTGCCCCTCAAGTGCACTTAGCACAGACGCAAGCAGAGCCCAGGGGCTTGTCTGGGGGCACCGCCCAGTCACTCATTGGTCATTGCAGCGTCACAGTTAGACAGGAGGAAGAAGTTCTGGTGATCTGTTGTGCAGCAGGGTGACTATGGTTAACAATGACGTATATTTCAAAATAGCTGGAAGAGAGGATTCTGAATGTTTCCACCACAAAGAAATGAGAAGTATTTGAGGGGATGGATCTGCTCATTACCCTGATTTGATTACAAAACAGATACATGTAGCAAAACACCACATCATGCCCCTGAGTTCGTTTATTTTGTGTGGCTGTGAAGGAACACCTGACGCTGGGTAATTGATAAAGAGAAGAGGTTTCTTTGGCTCCCAGTTCTGCAGGCTGTACAAGAAGCATGGTGCCAGCATCTGCTCAGCTTCTTGGAAGGCCTTGGAGGCTTTTAGTCATGGTGGAAGGTGCAGGGGGAGCAGGCATGTCACATGGCAAGAGAAGGAGCAAGAGAGAGGAGGAGGTGTTACTCTATCCCAACCACCAGGCCTCACATGAACTAACAGAACAAGAAGTCACTCATTCTCATGGGCAGGGCACCAAGCCATTCATGAGGCATCTGCCCCATGCCCCAGACACCTCCCACTAGGCCCACCTCCAGCTTCAGGGGTGACATTGCAACATGATTTGGAGGGGACAAAAATATCAACCCCATAACTGTGTATAATTATTATGTGCCAATTAAAAGTAAAACAAAACTGAACATTTATGGAGCCCCTGCTGTGTGCCAGGCACTGCGCTTAGTGAGATATGCCTGAGTAAGGGGAAGGGCCTCCCAGGCGCAGCCAGGATGCCAGCCACCTCAGGCACAGTACTTCTTGGGAGCCTGCCATTCCATGAGACAATCAGGGGCGGTTTGCGTTCTACTCCATAATCCGTCCGTATCTTACTGTTTATGAAACTTGCATTTCCCTCAGGCTAGTCTGCAGTGAAAATGCTTTGTGTTTCTTCTGCGTAGCCCAGGCTGTGTGTACCTCTTGGCACACTGGGCTTCCTGTGTTCAGCGTCTAGAGTGCTCTGGTTCCAGAAGTGAGCTTCCATGGAAGCCGCCTCTGTCCAGGTGTCTTTCCTTGTTTCAGGCTGTCTGGCTCACCTGGTCTCCCAGCATCTGTCTGTGAGGGCCAGGGGCAATGAGGACATTCCTCTGGCACATCGGGGAGGGAGACGAGCTAGTAGGTCAGAGGGGGTGGGTGGTTCTCCTTTCCTTCCTTCTCTTTGCTCCCCGCTTTGCACACTCTACATCCCTCTCCTGGTCTTTTCCTTTTCTGTTTCTGTTTCCCTCTTTCCTCCTCCTTCTCATTCCTTTTCCCTATTCCTCATCATTCCATTTCCCTGTTCCTCGTCATTCCTTTTCCCTGTCATTTCCCTCTTCTCTTCGTCCTCTTACTGCCTCTCTCCTGTTCTGTGTCCTCTCTTCTCTTTCCTCTCTTCTCTTTCCTTCCTCCCACTTCTTGTCTCCTCACCCTCCTCACCCTTTCCCTTCCCCTTTCCTTCTTTCTCTTTGTTCCTTCTTAGTCCTTGATGTGGAGAGGAAATTCATAATTTCCTGCCTCTCCCTGTTTTTCTTGAGCCCTGGGAAGAGAAGCGCTGTACGCCGACAGCGAGTGAGCTTTCTCTGCCTGCAGTAATTGGATGGCTTCTTGGTACTCCGCACTGTCTGTCTTTGGCCGCAGCATTGAGTCTCTGAGCTCCTGGGAAGGGGAAGGGAATAGATAAAGCCGCAGGGCACGTTTTTCTCTGGGAACCACATGCAAATGCATGTGGGATTTGTCTTACATTGGAGGATTCCCACGTGTCGGGAAAGTGCTTCCCTGACATGACTACCGAGTCACTCCTGATAGTATTCACCCAGAACTTTTAATGACCAATTATTGTTGTAGTACAGATTTAAAATTGATGTTAATTGGCTGGTGATATTTCATACTTAAGACAGCCTTAACTCTAAATACCACTTTTCACAATTGCTGCAAAACCGTATGCCAGCGTCCTTCCTCCAGATTAACCTGATCAGGAGAGAAAACAGTCTGGAGCCACAACACACATCAGATGTAGGATGTTCATGTTGACGGTGAGGATTGTATTTATTTATTTTTGCTAGAAAGCTGTTTTTCTAGTGGAGTGGGTGAGAAGGAGAAAGGGACCTGTTCAGTCTGGCTGTGGTCTTAGGGTTTCTGGGCATGGTGTGGTCATCTGCACCAGTTTCTGTCCTTCTGTGTTTCTGGGTTTTCTTTTCTTTTTTTTTTTTGAGATGGAGTCTCACTCTGTTGCCCAGGCTGGAGTGCGGTGGCGTGATCTTGGCTCACTGCAACCTCCACCTCCCAGATTCAAGTGATTCTCCTGCCTCAGCCTTCTGAGTAGCTGGGATTACAGGTGCCTGCCACCATGCCCAGCTAATTTTTGTATTTTTAGTAGAGACGGGGTTTTGCCCTGTTGGTTAGGCTGGTCTCGACCTCCTAACCTCAGGTGATCCACCCACCTTGGCCTCCCAAAGTGCTGGGATTACAGATGTGAGCCACCGCACCTGGCCATGTTTCCAAGTTTTCTTCACATGCCTGGTGTCAGTTTCCATCTTGCAGTTTCCTACACAGTCAGCCCAGAAGTCCCCTTCTCCATGAAGCTTTCTCTCCTTGCCAGGAGCAGCAGTTATACATCTGCCTAAACCTGTCTGATGCCTCCCTTGCTAGACTGAGTGGAAAGAAGGGGCTGCTGGCTTGTAGTGGGCAGGGCCAGGGGTGCTGCTCAACATCCTACAGTGCACAGGACATGCCTCCACAACAGAGAATAATCTATCCCAAAATTTCTACAGCGCCACCGTTGAGAAACCCTTGTCTATAGTAAACAGTGTAAGCATTGTTTAGTTCCGATGTTTCTCCCTGTCCTTGTGCTTGATTCTTTGTAGGCAGGTTTATGTGAGGAGCTGCATCTTGGTCTGAGGGCTGGTGGTAGGGGTTGAATCTGTGCCTGCCCAGATACTTGTGTGACAGCATCCTCTCAATGCAGCCATCTCCTCAGCAGGACCTGGCCTGCCCCTGTAATGTGATTCCTGTTCCTATTTAAGGCAGGGCTTCTCCAATGGGGACAGTGTGGGAGACAGCTGACCACCTCATTCTTCTCACCAAGACACTCATTCCCCATTGACACTTGCACGCTCTTGGTTGCAGGAGGAGGAAATCCAGCTCAGATTGACAGGAAGCAGATGACATTCATTGACTTGCCTGATGGAAAAGACCAAGGGTACAGCTTGAATTTTAGGGGCTCAGTGTCATCAGACTCATCCCCCCCCATCTTTCTGTCGATTTGCGTTGCTCTGTGTTGGCTGTGTTCACGCCCAGGCTGTGGTGGCAGGGGTGGCGGATTGCAGCTCCAGGCCTGCATTGTCTTGGAAATGTCCATGCTGCCCCCAGGGGAAAGGCCCCTGTTTCTTCTGAGGCTGACAACAGTCCTCGAAGTGACTGTCTTTGACTCTCAATGGTCTAGGCCATACCACGTGTCTGCTGACCCCAGTGCCTGGGTAGGTGTGATACTGGGTCGGTGTCGTGTACCTACTCCTAAAGCCATAGGTCGGTGGGAGAAAGATGTTTTCCCCAAAAGAAAATGAGGGTGCTCTGACTAGCAGAAGGGAGATGGTGTTTAACTGGCCAAAATCAGCACACGTCCACTGAAGCCTGCAGGCTGCCCACAGCTCAGGCTCGGCTTAGGGCCAGTTTGGTGAAATATGTGCATCTCTACACCAGGGTTTTTCAACTGCAGCACAGCTGACATTTTGGGCCAGGTAATTCTGGGTTACAAGGGGTCCCCTGTGCATTATGGGATGTGGAACAGCCTCCTGGCCTCTACCCAGCAGCAGCCACATCCACTCCCTAGTTGTGACAAGCTAAGATGTCTCCAAGCATTGCCACATGTCCCCTGGGAGGCAAAACTGCCTTCTTGTGAAGTTTCACATTAATACTGATGAATAGACAACTGAAATGAATAAAGAAATGAATGAGTTGATAGCCCATTATTTCCAGTATTTCACAGAATCGAAGACACCGTCAAGTGTTAGACTCATCCTGATTTCAGAGATGTCACATGTGAAGATAATGCCTGTCTCAGAATCAGTAAAATCAGGGTGTTTCATCTTCTCCTCCAGAGGCCTAGGAGGTGAGGGTGGTGGGAAGCCCGTGGGTCTGCTGGAGGAATCAAACCTCTGCAGTGAGGCACATCCTGGTGTTGGCAAGTGTTTGACATGGATTCTCAAGATGGAGTATGGTGTTGAGTCGACTGAAACCCGAGTTCACACCTGTATGTGCTGTGAAGTTTCTTAACATCTCTGCATGTCAGTTTCTGTCTCCATACAAGGAGATAATCATAGCATGACCTCACAGAGTTGATATAAGGATTAAATGAGATGATAGAGGTAAAGCCACTTAGTAGGACTGGCCCCTACTGAGTACTCAGTCAAGGTGAGATGAGATGAAGAGGCAGCCTCAGGGAAATGATGGACGCATGAGTCACCAAGCTCATGCTTCAGGGTGAACACTGATAGTCTCGCCCACAAGGCCCCATGTCCGCCCTGGGGGAAGTGATGAGCGAGGGAAGGAGGGAGCCACCAGCGCTGCTGAGAGCACCACCTTCTTGTCTCCTCCGCAGTTTGACAGCAAGATGGGAACACAGATGAGATAATGCCTGTTAGTCCTGTGTACTAGGTGCTATGCGGGGTACTTTTTCTGCGATACCTCACTTAATCCTCATGCCAACCCGAGACATGAAGTGGTCAGTAGCTGCATTTTACAGATAAGGAAACTACGGCACAGGAAGGTTAAGTGCCTTGCCTAAGGTCATAGCTGGGAAATAATAGAGCTGGGCTTTGCACTCTGATCCGCAATCTTTCGAAACCCAAGGTGTTGAAAACACAGACTGAGAAGCCAAGCCAGCAGCCACTGCTTTATTCTTCATGCTAAGAGTTAGAAGCCAAAAGTAATGGAGGCTACTCCTAAGAGCCAAGGAGGTGGAAATTCAGAGTAGGCTGCTCTGCCCTTTAACAAGTCCAGACAAAGATTTAGTCAGGGAGAGAGTAAAAACCAAGGTCTCAAAGGAGGTTTGGAGACCAAATGGGGCTTCAGTTCCCCAGGCTCTGCCAGGCCCTTGACCATGAATACTTAAAAGCCAGCTGTGTTGTAAACAGTGGAAATATTTCTAGATCTTTCTTGATTTGATTTCCCTTAACACATATAGGGTGTTCAAGGAAAACACTGACCTCTTACTCTGTAACTGCAGCCGTAACTAGAATTTTCCTATCAGAGTGCTGTTAGATTTAAGGAGGTAAAGAATGGAGAGAACTTGACACAGTGTCTGACACATGGGAAGTTCTTAGGAAACATTATAGCTGCTGCCACTGCTGTCATCAACCATGATCACCATTGTCATCATTAGTTCCCCTCCTCCTTCCTCCTCAATCAGAAGCATCACCATCATTATCATCATCACCATCATCACCAGTTATCATCATCATCACCAACCATCACCATTATTAACCATCCATCACCATCACTAGCCATCCATCACCATCACCAGCCATCCATCACCATCACCAGTCATCCATCACCATCACCAGCCGTCCATCACCATCACCAGCCGTCCATCACCAGCCGTCCATCACCATCACCAGCCATCCATCACCATCATCATCCATCCATCATCCATCACCATCATCAACCACCCATAACATTCATTATCTATCCATCACCATCATCAGCCATCCATCCCTTTCATCGTCAGCCATCCATAGCATCATCACCTATCATCCATATCATCCTCACCATCATCAAACATTGTCATCAACAGTATTTCATCTTCTCTCTCCTTTCTTAGGGAAACTCATTTAAGAAAGAGGCAGCATTTTTCTCCTTAAAAACATACAGCTGGCAGGCTGTCTAGACCTAGGTTTGCAGCTTCCTCTGCCACTCAGTGGCTGTGTGACCTTGGGAAGGTTATTGCACCTGTTGGGCCTCAGGTTACCCATCTGCAAACAGAGATGAAAATACCTCCCCTCCTGAGGTGGCAGAGAGGAATCAGAGCTGTAATATGAAAGGCTCAGTAAATAGCCATGCTTCCTGTTACCACAGCCCTTGTGTATCTGTTTCCCCTGGTCTTTTTAATTAATGCAAAATTAGGCGGGGTGGGGCAGACTTGGTAACATAACTGTTACTTCGACAGTCTAGCAAGTAACTTCTTCCAAATCCCCTGCTGCAAAAAGCAGCTTGTTTCCCTCTCAGCTTCTTCTGGCAAGTGAGATGCTTGAACTTTGCTTCCCTCCTCGTCTTCCCTGGGCTCCTTGTCCCAACACCCACCTCCTGTTGTCTGGGCCAAGTCAGTCCAGCAGCAGAGCTGAGATTCCTCGTCCCATCTCCACTGTCCCATGCTCTCAAGGTCATAATACCATCCTCAGGGACTTCCTGAGAACCCAATCAGCAAACTACACACTTTTTCACACACCTCTCTCTCCCAGCCCCTGAGAAGAGGCCTCCACACGGCCGCCAGCTCAGCTGCTTCCTTCAGCCCCCGACAGAGCAGTCTGACAATTTCACTTTTGTGAAGCCTGGCATGGAGCTGGGATTCACAGTCTCTCAGGATGAGGCTGCTGGTGGTGTACGGAGATAGGCTTTAAAGGTTGGACTGGAAATGCATTTCTGTATCTGGAACAGGTAGGAAAGAAACATCCGAAGCTTAAAGGAACAGCCCCACCCTGTCTACTTCATTATAAGACTCAGGCTTCTCAAAGCCCAGCTCAGGAAGAAACAAACACACACACAAAAACCCAGCCTCATAGTGTCATGCAGCAGTTCAGGTGAATACGAGGTGATACCAAGCCTTCATGCTACAGGCACAATGCAAGTTCCAAAGATGGACCCTCGGCTCGCTAAAGCCAGGAGAAGCATTTACTCACCAACGCATGGGGTTGTTTTTTTTTTAAACACAGAAATAAAATACTTATTATTCCCATGCCGCAGGCCCTGGGAAAACATTCATCACATAAACATAGATCATAAGAGCTGATGACTGAACAGCTGCCTTATGGCTCACAGACCGTCTCTACCCACTGCCTCCCGTCAACCTCAGGATGAACATCGGGCATGAGCAATGGCATCACTTCCAGATGAGGAAGCTGCAGCCGGCATCACTCAGCTCAGAGCCTCCCCTCCAGCTCAGGGCTTTGGGGCTCAGGCAAACCCTACGAGCACAGAGGGACAGGCAGATAACTGTATCCAAATGTGAAACCTTTGGAACGAAGGCTGGGGTAACAGGTGCCAAGTGCATTTGGGACATGCTTTTTTTTTTCTTCTTCTTCTTCTCGAGATGGAGTCTGGCTCTGTCGCCCAGGCTGGAGTGCAGTGGCGCCATCTTGGCTCACTGCAAACTCTGCCTCCCATGTTCAAACGATTCTCCTGTCTCAGCCTCCCGAATAGCTGGGGTTACAGGCGCGCACCACCAAGCCTGGCTAAGTTTTTGTATTTTTAATAGAGATGGGGTTTCTCTATGTTGGCCAGGCTGGTCTTGAATTCCTGACCTGAAGTGATCCACGCGCCTCAGCTTCCCAAAGTGTTGGGATTACAGGCGTGAGCTACCGTGCCCAGCCTATAAGTTTTTGTAAGAAGAGTGCATGTCAGGGCGTGTGGCCAAAAGGTGATACTGTTGAGGTGGACAAGGGGCCTGGTGTCGGGGATAGTCCTGTTTCTCACCAGAGAGTGTGAGGTCCATGAAGTGAAGTTCTAAGCATATTCTGAGCTGGTTGGCCAGAGGGAATCAGGGCTACTGGCAGCCTTAGCTTTGCACATGTCCACGTTAGAGCCTCAGAGGCGTGATCAGAAAGATTTAGTTTTAAGAGGATGACTTTGTACTTTTCAGATTTCAGAAGCCAATTTCTCTTCCCAGGTAGCAGTGCAGCGACTTTCTCTTGTCGATCTCTATCACAGGTAAAATGAAGAGCCCTTCAAGAGCAGAGTGTGGGTCCGTCTAGGGTGTGGCCATTGCCCAAGGCCGGAGTCTTTGACCAGGAGCCCCCATGGTCAGTTTCTGTTCTTTTCCTTGCATAAGAGTTTTGATTTTGCTGTTTCTTTTCTCTTCCACTGCATACTTTATACGGAAAATTGAAGAGATAATTGAATAGGGAGGTTTTATCTGTTGAATGTGCTAATATCATGGAGATGATAATATTCTGTCTTAGGGCCCTTCCTTGGGCGACTGGAACCATGGTAAGCAACCTGCTTTGAGAGAGCTGGAGACTGCTGGTACCTGCAAATTATTACTAATTACATCTAAAAATCTTTATTAGCAGTAAGAGGCAGAAATAGCTTAAGAGCCTAGGGGCTTAATTAAATGTGAAATATGCAGGAGAGAAGTAGCTTATAAAGCAAGCAGGAATCAGGCTATTATTTACTTTGATTGTTGAATAGACCTTGTTGTTCCGAGTGGAGTTCTATCTGGGGGGATACCTGTAACAGTATCTTCTCCTCCGTCTCTCCCCTCTCTATCCCTTCCCTCCCTCAGTTATTATGGATCAGGCACTGTGTTAAGGATTAGGTTACAGTAATGAGAGAGTAGACTAGCTTCTTGTCATCATGGAATTACAGTCTGTAGTGAGGAGAAAATTAATACTAATCAACCACATCAATAAATGCAGGATAACGCTAACATGCCCGTCCATAGACAAATGGATAAATAAACTGGGGTACATTCACACAGTGGAACCTTGGGCTGCAAGGAGATTAAAGATCTGTAACTACAGGCAACAGTATGGCTGGATCTCATAAACAATGTTGACTGAAAGAAACTAGGTACAAAAAGATACAAACAAAACACACCCAGGTGATTGCATTAATCTAAATGCAAAAGCGGGTGAGACTGATCTGTGCTCCTGGAGGTTGTCCTCTGGGGGTATGGTGCAGCTCGGCTGATGTGGGTCACTTAGGTTTTCAGTGCTCAGGGTAAAAGTGAGGGGTCAGGAGAGAGCAGAAAGCTGGATCACCCCGCACATGCTAAGAAACCAGGATGGCAACGTGGATGTGGCGGGTTAAGCAAATTGAAACTGTGGATAATCGTTAGCTCAACAGATGCCATAAGATCAGAGTGCCCCTGAGGCCTCTGGTCTCTGGATGATGCCCATGTATTTATCACTTAGTCACCGGAGCACAGATCTTAGAAGGAGGCCCAGGAGCCCTGGCTGCACATGTCATTCCATTGCATGCTGATTCAGTTTGGTGAAGTCCACACTACTCAAATGACCAGAGTTAAAAAAAAAAAAAAAAAAAGTGGGAATAGAAAACAGAGGCAGGGTGGGAAGTAGAGAAGAGGCAGATAGAGACAAGGGGAAAAAATCCAACACGGATGGACAGACATATCTGGTTTAAATCCCAGGGCAGCCTGGGCCAGTTCTACTCAAATAGAGTGTGTCCTGGAGTTTGCACAGATGATTTGGGCGGCCAGGGTCTGCTCTTCCCCAGCCAGGAATTCCTTTCTGAATTCCTCTCAGAATTCCTCTCCTATTGTGAGCATCTTGTGCTGAGAGCTACATGTTTTTTCTTGCTGCTTTTTCTACCCTTGGGCACTGTTGACACAAATAACCATTTCTTCTATACCCACAAAACTTGGTGTGTTTTCTGCAGGGCTAACCTGGACTCTCTTGCAGGCAGACAGAACCATCACCCAGCCACAGCCTGCCAAGACCTTCAGGGATAGGCCTTGGGCATTGGCCAGAGACCTTTTAAAATTATTTTATAGGAGTACTAAAGGCTTACTGGGAGAAAAAAAATATTTAGTTTTTTAGTTATCTTATTTTTTTTTTTTTAAAAAGATACAGTACTGTTTTAATACTTTGGTATATCAGGTAGCTTGGGCTAAGTTATACTGTTGTGACAAATAGTCCTCAAACCTTGGCAGCTTACAACAGTAAGTTTATTATTCATCTGTTTCCCACTCATGCCACACATCCATCGTGGGTCAGCTGTGGCTGTGCTCACGCTGTCTCTATGCCAGGATCCAGGAAGAAGCAACAGCCTTTAGCCGGGGCTTGCAGCTCTCCTGGCAGGGGGATAAGAGACAGTGGCAGGCCTTGCTCTGATCCTGAAAGCTTCTGCTCAGAAGTGACACATCACTCCCTCAAAACACATGGTCAGGCCTGAAGATAATGAGCTGGAAAGTATAATCCTCTCACAGGGAGGAGCGCTGCAGGAGGATAGCGGGAACATCTGGTAGAATAGAAATATAATGTGCCTCCACAAGTAATACTCACTATAGAAAACCCCAGGAAGGATAGATATGTGTTACGTAGCCAGTAAAAATGGTGATGTAGATCTAATTTTTAAAATTCTTTTTAAGGTGAATTTTATGGTATGTGAATTGTATCTCAATTTTTAAAAATTATTTATTTTTTTGAGACAGAATCTCACTCTGTCGCCCAGGCTGGAGTGCAATGGTGCAATCTCAGCTCACTGCAGCCTCTGCCTCCCGGGTTCAAGCGATTCTTGTGCCTCGGCTACCTATGTAGCTGGGATTACAGGTGCATGCTACCATGCCCAGCTAATTTTTGTATTTTTAGTAGAGATGGGGTTTTGCCATGTTGACCAGGCTGGTCTTGAACTTGTGACCTCAAGTGATCCACCTGCCTCAGCCTCCCAAAGTGCTGGGATTACAGGGCCCGAGCCACCATGCCTGGCCAGTATTGTAGATCTAATATGTCAGCTTGGAAAGCTATTTATTATATATGCCAGAATGGGGGAGGGAGAAGCAGGTAACAAAAGAGAATGGATAGTTTAGGCTCATTTTTAAAGATTATAATTAAAATGTATATATTAGCATAGGAAAAGAAATAGAAAGATCTAGGCCAGATGTAGCACCCCTTGGGGTCTGCAGAGCCTAGCTGGGAAATGACTCAGGGTAGCTTCTTCTCGGTACCAACCCTCTGTCACCATGCAGGGTTTCAGACTCTGTGTTCCCTCCTCTTCCAGGTTTGTTTGTCATTGCTGTTGTTTTTTTTGTGATGAAAATCTTGATTTCAATGTTAAAACCTCTTATTTTTAAATGTTGGCAACCAATTAGATGTTTTAACCTGCGTGAATTACCAGTTTGCCACCTCTGATAGGAACCAACAATGGCTTTCTCTGGGTAGTGAGATTTTGTATGTTTTGTTTTTCTTTTTTTTATTTAACTGTGTTTTCTCACTTTACCTTGAAGCCAGGTATTTCCTTTTGACAAATAGTAATTGGGGAACTGATAAAAGAAAAAAAAATACTTTAGGTATAGGAATTGCTCGTGACTTTGTAATTCTCTATTCGGTTGTTGGTATTTAATCAAACAACAGTGACCCAAAGCATCGGCCGTGCTTGGAGGTTAATAAAACGGCCAGAGACAATGCCTGTGCCAGGACAGGCTGAACCCCAAGAGGAAGTCACAGTGGGAAGAGGGTGCAGAGCGCCCTTGATGTCTTGCTGACCTTGAACATCAGGATTCTCTATGCTGGCTTCTGTTGACACAGAGCCCTGATGTGTCTTCTTGAAAATGACCCCATGACTGGGAAGATGCCAGCTGACTTGGTGGGAGAAAGGAGAAACCTTCTGAGGGCAAGTTCCCAGAGCAGTTGCTAAATAAGATCAGACAAAGCACTTAAACTCCAATTTAGCAGTTACCCGAAACACAGCTCCCTGCAGCGGCTTCATTTGCCAAATGTGCCTTTTGCCTTTAAAGACAAGGAGATTGCATGAAGCAGAGAAAGATAATTTGTTGGATATAAATGTGAATGTAAGAGTAGGCCTTAGATTCAATACACACTGTTGAATATTCAGGGTTTTATTTTATTTTATTTTTCCCCCAACTGTAATTCCCTGCCTCATCACCCATCATGCAAATGTGATTCTTAGACATTTTCTAATGTTACTCTTTCCCTAAACAAGTAATCAAAACAGGGCTTTAAGCTGCATTTGGACTGCAAATAAGTTTAGTATAAAATGTAATTATTCTCCTTAAAAAAAAAATCAACAGAGACAATTTGGACATTGGAATGGCTTGAATTATCCTTAATCAGAACTCAGAGTGGTGTCCATTCCAAAGGTTAAAATAAGGTAAGACCAGTCTTAGCTGGTAGTAGCCAGTTTCTTAAAAAATAAATAAATAAATAACTTTTAAAAATGCTAAAAGTAGTACATCTTCTTTATAGAAAATTCAGAAAATAAAGTTAGAAAGAAGGAAAACAAAGGACTCACATAGATACAGTTGCAATTAATATCTCCTTCTAGTTAATCCCACCACACAGATACGATTGCAATTAATATCTCCTCCTAGTTAGTCCCAATACATAGATATTTGATTGCAATTTATATCTCCTAGTTAATCCCAATACATAGATATTTGATTGCAATTAATATCTCCTTCTAGTTAGTCCCACCACACGGATACGATTGCAATTAATATCTCCTTCTAGTTAATCACACCACATAGATACTATTGCAATTAATATCTCCTCCTAGTTAGCCCAATACATAGATACGATGGCAATTATCATTATCTCCTTCTAGTTAATCCCAACACATAATATATGAGTGCAATTAATATTTCCTTCTAGTTAGTCTCACCACACAGATACGATTGCAATTAATATCTCCTAGTTAATCCCAACACACAGATACGATTGCAACTAATATCTCCTAGTTAATTACAACACACAGATACGATTGCAACTAATATCTCCTAGTTAATTACAACACACAGATACGATTGCAATTAATATCTCTTCCTAGTTAGTCCCACCACACAGATATGATTGCAAGTAATATCTCCTTCTAGTTAGTAACAACACACAGATATGATTGCAGTTAATATCTCCTAGTTAGTAACACCACACAGACACGACTGCAATTAATATCTCCTTGTAGTTAATCCCAACACGTAGATACGATTGCAGTTGATATCTCCTTCTAGCTTTTCTTCTGTGCATTTTTTTCTTTAGTTGGAATCATGTCACATGTAAACGTCTGTGTTCTGCTTTTCTTTTTCCTCTAAGAGACAGGGTCTCATTCTGTCACCCAGACTGGAGTGCAGTGACAAGATCATAGCTCACTGAAGCCTCAAACGCTTGGGCTTAAGCTGCCCAAAGCCCTGGGATTACAGATGTGAGCCACTGTACTTGGCCCTGCGTCTGCTTTTTAATTTAACGTGAGATTTTTCTCATGTTACTATACACTTTACACCAAAACCATCTCTTGCGGTGCACAGTGTTCCACCATCATGCTGTCATATCATTTCTCTGATTGTTCTTTTTGCTCAACATTTAAGTTTTTTTCTAATTTCTCCTTGTCAAACAGTTGTAGGGAACCATGTTGCTCTTCAGGCTTGTTTTGTATGTTACATTCTTTTCCTGAATAGGTTTGTGGTTAGAGGAGCCGGTAGCAGTGTGCTGTCTTAGAAAGGGCATGGACTTTTGTAGTAGATGGATACAAATTGCAGTCTTGACTATTGTTTTCTTGCTCTCTGACCACAGGCAGCTTACTGAACTGCTGTGCTTTATTCAAGGGTCCTAAACTGGTATTGGGCTGTTGCCTGTTAGGAACCGGGCCACACAGCAGGAGGTGAGCCGTGGGCCAGCAAGCATTACTGCCTGAGCTCCGCCTCCTGTCAGATCAGCAGTGGCATCAGATTCTCATAGGGGCACAAACCCCATTGTGAACTGTGCATACAAGGGATCTAGGTTTCATGCTCCTTATGAGAGTCTAATGCCCGAAGATCTGAGGGGAACAGTTTCATCCCCAAACCATCAGTTTCCCCGCCAGCCCCAGTCCATGGAAAAATTGTCTTCCACGAAATTGGTCCCTGGTGCCAAAATGGTTGGGAACTGCTGCTTTATTTTCTTTGTCTGCACAGTGGGGGCAATGCCACCCAACTTGCAGGGTGGTTGTGAAGTGAAGGATAATGACTGTGAGGTTCCCGGCCTTGTGGGGGACACTTATATCAGTTGCTGTGTTTTCTGCTCCAAGAACAGACCTGAGGGGCGGTGACCTTGGGATCAGGCACACCCGCTTTGGAATTGGTCATTCCTGAGTTTGCATCCCAGCTCTGCCCTCAGAGATCTATAGCCTTGGGCAAGTTAACATTCCTAACCTCAGTTTATTCGTTTGTAAAATGAGCATAGTGCATCAAAGCTTATAAAGTAGTTATTAGGATCAAATGAAATTAATAAAGTGTTATTACCTGTAAAGCACTTATATAGTCCCAGTAATATAGCTCATTCTGAATACATGACAGGCTTTATTGTTATGACTGTTACTATTACTTTTGTCGTCCTCATTGTTCTTATCCATGCTGGAAGCGGGCTGTAGAGAAGCTGCGGTGGGGGAATAAAGAGAGACACCTTAGTCCACTTGTAAGTGGTGACAGTCATAAAAGCTTCCAGGAGGGGGTGATTCTTGACGCAGTCTTTTTTTTTTTTTTGAGATGGAATCTCACTCTGTCGTGCCCAGGCTGGAGTGCAGTGGCACAATCTCTGCTCACTGCAACCTCTGCCTCCTGGGTTCAAATGATTCTCCTGCCTCAGCCTCCCGAGTAGCAGGGATTAGAGGCACCTGCCACCACACCCGGCTATTTTTGTATTTTTAGTAGAGACGGAGTTTCGCCGTGTTGGTCAGGCTGGTCTCGAACTCCTGACCTCAGGTGATCCACCCACCTCGGCCTCCCAAAGTGCTGGGATTACAGGCGTGAGCCACTGCGCCTGGCCTGAAGCAGTCTTAAATGTGGAGTTGGGAGTGAGTGGGGTGGGGGCCCTGTGAGCTCTCCCAGGCCCCAAGACGAGATGTCTGGGCAAAGGGTGAAGAGGGGAAGAGGGGGTAGGTAGGAGAAATGGCCCCCTGCTGTGAAGGTTGAAACACTGCAGATCCTGAGAACATCGCTCCAATTAACTGAGCCCCAGGGGTCTGTGAGGAGGAGAGTATTAGATTTATTATATTGTGATGTCTTTTGCTTTTTCATTTAGGGGCTTGAGCTTTTCTTCTTCTTCTTCTTCTTTTTTTTTTGTTTTTTTTTGTTTTGTTTTTTTGTTTTTTTGCATTGAAGTTATTGATCCACAGTGTACGAATGATGCTCTCCTGCTCTGTGGTCTAATGAAAAAAGTCAGCTCTGATAGAACACATCAAAAAGTGAAATAAACTCATTCCCTTAAAAAAAAAAGTTGACCTTTTGCAAAAAGTGTCAGAAAATGGGTCCATCTGTGTTACGTAAAGTGTGAGTTTTCTCTCTGAGTTGAATGAAGTCTGGAAATGATCATGTAGAAAACTTCTGCTTCAGAGTGTCAAGAATTGAGGGGTGTTGCTCTTGGTCACAGCATCTTCTGAGCTGTTACCTAAACCCACAGCCGGTGCTGTGAGGTCGGGCCATGCTCGTGACACAGCTTTAGCTCACAAGCTGCTTTCTGAAGTCTTGTTCCTTCATTCATTTGTTCTTTCCTTCATTCTTTCTTTCAACTAACCAGGCAACCAGTGAACCCACGAACAAAGACTTATGGGGAACCTTCTGTGCAGGCCTCTTCTGTGCCCTGGGGATATACTCAGGAGGCCAGAGAGATAAGATGGCTTCTCCCAAGGAGTGCAGGCTTAATAAACAGTTCTGCAAATAGCACTTTACTTTTATTCAGCAATGAGTGCTGGGAAGGAAATAAGACCTGGTGATGGTGGAGGGGACCAGGACACAGGGGTGGAGGCTGCTTTATCTTGGGTCATTGGGAAGGCCTTTCTTCATTTTTCTTCATTGATTGGGGCAGGAATAGTCCTTGGGCTTTTTGGCAGCCCAGACTGAACAGATCGGTCCTCCGCATTTACACATTCGCCAATTACCGTTAGTCACGGCTGTTTGCATATCTTGTATTCTAAGACTTGACCCTGGTTCTCCAGAAACCTTGTGGTGTGTTGGAGGAAACAGATGCATTTTTGGGGTCCAGGCTGTCACTGTAAATATTCATGATGAATAAGGGGCACACACCAGGACTGTAGAAGTCCAGGGTTTGGGCACTTAGCCCAGGCTGGCATGGGGAGTGCTCAGGAAGACACACCTTGTGGAGAAAAGGTGGCCTGGGCTGGTGGCAGGAGGATCAGGCAGAGAAGGCTGGGCAGGGCATCCTAAGAAGGGGGATGGCAGGAAGCAGAGCCAGGGAACAGCACGCTATGTATAAGAGCAGCAACGCCACACATGTGCCGCGCGTCACCTCCTGTAGGCCCAGGGTCAGACCCTGCCTTAACTGGGATGTCCGAGTACAGGGCTGTCTGGGTCCATGCCTTCACTTGCCAGTGACAGGAGCTTGGCTAGTTTATGTGGGAGGGAAAAATAGTTGAGGAGAGGAGAGGCGCTTATTCTGCTAGAATTCAATGGCAGCTCACAGAATGAAGTGTGGGGGTGAGAGGCTGGGTCTTGCAGCCGGGGAGCAGGGCTCCCCACTATGCAACTGCCAGGGGCAGAAGACTTTCTCCCCATGTGTTGACTGTGCATTGGTCTTAGGGAAGGGCTTTGGTGGAGTGGACCTGGTGCATGGGGTAGTGTGACTGGCCGGGCCTGGGCCATGGCATGGGGGTGAGGGTATGGGTAGAGGTGGGTTCTGTGGCAGAGCCACTAGGAATATGCAGAATGTGGAGCGGGTTCCTGAGTGGAAGGAGCCCCAGGGAAACAAAACCAATCACATGCTTCTGAAAAGTTGTGTGTGTCCCGTTCCTTTCCGACCCTGTGGAGGTCCACTCCCACCACGAGTCATTACATTTGTCTACATCTTGGTTAGCCACAGTTCTGGGCAGCTTTTGTCACCTTGAAAACAGAGAAAAGAAATGTCTTGAGGGGAGATAATGTCGATCTAACGAGCCTTCTTCCTCTGCCTTAACGTCCACTCATTGGAACACCCCATTTAGAAACTCGGCTCACAGGATCATAAAACTGTAATGATTGGCCAGGCGCGGTGGCTCACACTCGTCAGCCCAGCACTTTGGGAGGCTGAGGTGGGTGGACCACCTGAGGTCAGGAGTTTGAGACCAGCCTGGCCAGTATGGTGAAACCCCGTCTCTACTAAAAATAGAAAAATTAGCCTGGCGTGGTGGCATATGCCTATACTCCCAGCTACTGGGGAGGCTGAGGCAGAAGAATCGCTTGAACCCGGGAGGTGGAGGTTGCAGTGAGCCGAGATCATGCCACTGCACTCCAGCCTGGGCAACAGAGCAAGACTGCGTCTCAAAAAAAAAAAAAAAAAAAAAAAAAGAAACTTAGCTGGGCGTGGTGGGCGTGGTGGTGCGTGCCTGTAATCCCAGGTACTTGGGAGGCTGAGACACAAGAATCGCTTGAACCTGGGGGGCGGAGGTTGCAGTGAGCTGCGATTGTGCCACTGCACTCCAGCCCAGGCGACAGAGTGAGACCATGTCTCAAAACAAAACAAAAACCCAGAAAACTAATGATCAAAGGCCCTGTTCATCTTTCTCTGGACCCATTCCAGTTCATAGCTGTTTTCATTCCTGATGCTTATGCCAGTGCTTAAGGGTCAGTCTCCTCTGCTTAACTTGCTGGCCAGAGTATCTGTCCCCTGCCCCCTGTTTTGAGGTCCTCACATGGGGCATCCTTCTTAAAACCTCCCATGCTTGTTCTCTTGCCCAGCCCTAGATCAAGGTTGATGGGCAAGTTTACTGGGTGGTGTTTATTTCATGCCATTTGACATGCTGGGGTGGAGAGTTTGGACTATGGATTGAAACATGCTTCTGCCTGGCCTCAGGCAACTTAATTGACCTTTCTGGGCCTCAGTTTCCTTCTCTGTGAAATGGGGATAATATTATAACAGGAACAAATCGGTAAGATAATACTCATTATTGACCAGAGTGTCTACAAAGTAGTAAGCTCTCAGTGGCTGTTTTTGTTTCTCTGTTTGCCTGAAATAGGAAGTAGCTGATCTGTGAGCTCTAAGATCAGAAACCTGGGCCCTGGGGACAGGCCTGTACCCTGAAAACTACAAAGCAGGGTGTTTGGTGGGGTGGGAGGCAGCAGAAGGGGGAGCAGGGCGAGGGAGCCGATGTTCATTCATTTTTTTGTGTGTCCTGTCTCAGAGCCAGAGTGATATGCCTGGAAGTGCTAGTCAGGGGGGTAGTATGTATCTAAACCACTGTTTTCTAAACTGTGTCCTGAAACAGCCTTGTGTACCCTGCAACCCCCAAAGCAGGGCCTTCCCATAACCCACCCAAAGACAGTTCCTCCAAGTGCTAGGGACCCGCCAACACCCCTGCACAACGGCTGGGGGCTTTCTTAACTTCCTGCATCTGACACCGAAGGCCCTGCTGACCTCATCCAGGACAGCACAGGTCAGACAGGCCTTTGCTCCAGTCCCATGAGCACACTGATGTTAACCTGTAAGGAAAGGCTAGAACGGGGGGGTGCCAGGCCTGACATCTAGCATGGGAAGTCCCTCCATGCTGCCACTTTGTAACATCTGTTACAAAGTATAAATTCAGCCTTCTGGGGTCCCAGAGAAAAGGGAACTGGTACTTGGTGTGTTTGGTGTCAGTCCTGTTATGGGGGTGGGGGAGGGTTTGGTCATCTCTTCATGGGGAAGAGGCTGTGATCTGTGACCAGGTCATATACCAGGAGCTTGACCTCGGGCCAGTCTGTCCATCCCCAGGCCCAGGAGAGGGTTGGAGGGATCACATCACTTTGCCATTTGCAGCTGTTCTTCAGTTGCAGAGAATGTGCGCACCCTGCTGCCCTCTGCCTCTCCGTCTTTCTTCCTCTGTCTCCTCCCGTTTTCCTCTATTCCTCCCATCCCAAGAAATCAGCACAAGCATCAGCTGATAGGACCCATCTGGTCTTAGCCAGTATTGAGAATAAAGGCATTTCGCAGGGACACACTTCTACCTTACAACTGTTTCTTAAAATTCTGAAGTATTCTCTAGATCAGAAAAAGATCCCATTTATTAAATTGATGACCAGCGAGGAGACGGTCAGGTAGTTTAGTTGAAGGGAGCAGCTCCTTCTTAGGGCACCTAAGACTCAGGCCACAGGCAGGCAAGTACGAGGCTCTGAGAACCTGCCCTGCTTGAGGGGTCCTGGGCATGGCTTTGGCTACTTCCATTTTTATGAACCCTTCTAGACATCTCTTGGGACATAGCTGTTTCAGGACACAGTCTAGAAAACACCAGAGGACGCAGTTTAGAAAACACCAGTCTAGATATGTATTTCCTCCTTGATGAGCATAGTTCTCAGCAGCTGCATCCAGTAGCCCAGTCTGGGTCCTCAGCCTTGTGGGGTTCTTTTGCTTTGCTCCTAGAAGGCCCCGGCTGGAATGTTGTCACCCATGATCCTGGGTCTCCTTGCAGCAGAGCCAGCCACTCCATGGTGAGGATGCACTTTGTTGGTTCCCCTGGCTTCTGGGCCTTGGGCAGGTTGAAATGGCAGGTGTAGTCCCAGCTGGGCAGGGCATCCTGAGAGAGGGGATGGCAGGAAGCAGAGCTAGGGAGCAGCACGCTATCTGTGGGAACAGCGACGCCACACACGTGCCGCGCGTTACTTCCTGTAGGCCCAGGGTCTGGGCCTTGGGGTTGGATTTTGGGTCTGCCTTGCTCCTGGGGCAGCTGCTAGGATCAAATGTTGTGGGGGCAGGTGTCAATGGCACTCAATTGGGGCGCCACACACACCGTGAGTTTTATGTTGGTGATGCAGACGTAGCTGAAGGTTGATTTTCCAAAGGGGATTAAAGCTCTTTTCCTGGCGATGCCCGAGACCCCTGCTATGCTCTGCTGCAGCCCCCGGAACAGTATTGGCACAGGTGAGGGCCACGCCTCCTCCCTGGGCCCAGGCATCAGGCGCTGGCTCTCCACAGGAGGCCGCAGCTTAAGGAGCTCACAGACGTTTCTATTCGGAGAGAGGGGAAGGAACGAAGACAGGAACACAGCACCGTTTTTAGTACCAGGAGACAGCGACAGCTTGGCGTCAGTGCGATGCGTGACATTTCCGTGTGTAAGGTGTGCTGCTGCCTGGTGGAGTGGCGCGCGAGCACCTGGCTGCTTTCCTCCCTGCCAGATGCCATTTCAGGAAATCGCCTTTGTTGCTCAGGCGTTTATACCCCTGACTGCTCAGGCGCAGCCTGGCTTGGGATTCAGGAGGGCTGAGGGGCCTCTCTGAGCTCCCCTGGTGCCTGGAAGGACTCTTCAGGGTCCTAGCCCCTGGCCTGCCATGAGGGCCATCATCTTTAGGCACTTTCTGACCGGGGGACTTTGGCTGTGTCCTTTTGAGACACAGTGTTGCCCTGTGGCCCAGGCTGGAGTACAGTGGCTCACTGCAACCTCCGCCTCCCGGGTTCAAGCAATTGTACTGCCTCAGCCTCCCTAGTAGCTGGGATTACAGGTGCCTGCCACCATGCCCGGCTAATTTTTGTATTTTAGTAGAGATGGGGTTTTGCCATAGTGGCTAGGCTGGTCTCGAACTACTGGCCTCAAGTGGTCTGCCTGCCTCGGCCTCCCAAAGTGCTGGGATTACAGGCATGAGCCACCACGCCCGGCCTCTTTCCTTGTCTTTGAACTTGAGGTATCGCTAGGGTATTTCCAATGTCCCGGTCCAGGCCTGACATCTCTGAATACATGAAAGGAAAGTAGCAAACCTGAGATTCTGAAAGACAGTTTGTGTTCCAGCTTAGAATGAGAGACAGAGAAAGCAACAGCGTGTCCATAAAGAATCATGGGGGTTTAAAACTGTTACTGAAATCCTGTAATTTTTCAGGGTAGCCCAAATGAAAGTGGTATGTTTCTTTCTCTTTGCTTTTCCTCCTGTTTTTCATTCTTTCTCTCTCACTTTGCTTTTCTTCCTTTCTTGGTCTGTTTCTTTTCTCTTTCTCTCTTTCACCTGAGTCCTGGCAAGGTGTCACACACTGTGCTCTCAGCTCAGGATGGAGTGGATGGGCCTGAGGCCCTGCCCACCACATTCCCTGTCTCATAGCGGGGAGAGTCAGGTTCAGACGGCTGTGAGGCAATGGGTCAGGGGGTAGTGTGAGAGGAGGGTTGCCTGTGCCAGGCATGGGAGATGGTGGCCTTTGCGGAGGACAGGTGACATCTGAACTGAGTCTCAGGACATACATATGAAGTACATCAAGGGGCAGAATGGGGCTGGCAGGTAGACAACATCTCTGTCTCCCCGAATTGCTGGTTAGCTGTTCTGAGTCCTTTCCCCTCTTGACCCTGGCTCCTTCCCCACCCATAGCTGCCCTCTCCTCCTTCATAGCCCCAGGACCCAGAGTCCCTGGGAGGGGTCAGGAGCACACCGGCACCCAGATTTATCTCCACCATCTTCCCCTTCTTGCTTCAGGTGAAATCTCAAAAATGCATGCTGGCTGCTAGCACTTAATGTCTTTTTCGGCTGCACCATCAGTGAAGCAGGGCTGGCCTTCCAAACCACTCTGGGGGGTGCCCTTCCCCCCCAGCCTAGGGCCACTGCCTGGCATCTTCATGCTGGGCTTGCTGCAGCTGCCCACAGCCCAGGGCCCCAGCGGTCCATCTGCACTGCCAGGCCCAGCTCTGCCTGGTGTGGGCTCCTCACCCCATGTGGCACAGATGCAGAACCTTGGACTTGGACTTGGACTTGGGAGCACACGTCCACTCTTGGCCAGGGGCTGCTGGCTTACTGAGAGTTTCTTGTTGACCTTTCCAAGCAGCCTCAGAGATTCACCTCTTGGCCTAGCTTGGGCAGGAGTGGGGAGGTCAGGGGGCAGGAGTAGGGGGGCATCTCTGGACTATCTTTATTCTGACCTACTTGATGCATCAGGTGACTTGAAGGCAGCCACCAGTCCCATGAGGCCAGGCAGGCAGTTCACTGCAGGCATCCCAGCCCCACCTGGTTTCTAGCCAAGGCATCAGCCCTCCTTGGGAAACTTTCACCTAATTTGAGAGCTCAGCTGGGTTCAGCGCTCTCCCCTCTCCCTTTATTTTCTTTCTGCTATTGTCCTTCTCCTTTCCTCCTTACCACCCAGTTTACCTCTCCCCTTCTTCATTTACCCCCTCACTCCAACCCAGGACCCCTTTACTCTGGCAGACCCTGTCTTTCCAGTGATCATTTGATCTCAACCTCTGTCCAAGCAGGAAAAGGTAGCAGCCTAGATTTGGACATTCTTTTAACACAGACCAGCATGGAGGCTGCGCCTTGCTGGGTGCCGGGTAGAGGCAGTGAGGCTGCCTGGTCTATGGTGGCAAGGACAGCCAGACTCACAGACTTTCAGAACTTCAGCTCAGAGGTAAGAGCTTGTCGTTGAAGAAATTATCATAATCATGAATGAACAGTCAGAAAGCCCAGGGACTTTTGAGCACATTAAAATCAGAAGAGGTCACATTTGAACTGAGATCTGATGACTGAGTTGGAGCTAACCAGGTGTAGGGGTGGAAGGAACGTTGTAGACTCAGGGAAGGTTCTGGGCTGAGGGCCTGGGATGGACAGGAGCCGGGCCTGTTGGAAGAACTGGAAGATCTACCTGGCTGCAGAGAGGGAAACACAGCAGGGAAGGGGGAGAGTGATGTAAGGTGAGGGTAGAGAGGAAGGCACCGGACAGGATTGTCCACCTGCCATGTAGACCATTGTCTTCCATCGTGGTTGCACATGGCAGCCCGGGCTTCCAAGGCAGGGCTCAGAGCAGGTGAGAAGGAAGGCTTCCCTTCCCCAGCCTCCCTCATCAGTGAGGCCAGTCTTTCCCAGAGGCCCTCCACCTGCTCTTGTCCTGGTTGCAGGGTCACCTGAGAAAGTGTCATTTGCCAGCCTTGCAATGGGAAGCAGCCTCTGTAGGCAGGGAAGAGAGCTGAGAGACGGCTAGTGGGCCAGCAGCTGCATGTCTACCATGACCTGGTGACAAGATAGTGACACCTAAGAGCCACTGGAAGTCACCAGAGAGGCCAGCGGGGAGTAGTGGGTCCTGATTTTCCGGTGTGGAGTCAGGGCTTGGCTTCTGAGTTAGCCACTATATTAGTTTGTTTTTACACTTGTGATAAAGACATACCAGAGACCGGGCAATTTACAAAAGAGGTTGAATGGACTCACAGTTCCCTGTGACTGGGGAGGCCTCACAATCATGGTGGAAGGTGAAAGTCCCATCTCACATGGTGGCAGACAAGAGAATGAGAGCCAAGCGAAAGGGGTTTCCCCTCATAAAAGCATCAGATCTCGTGAGACTCATTCACTACCACGAGAACAGTATAGGGGAAATTACCCCCATGATTCAGTTATTTCCCACTGGGTCCCTCCCACCACATGAGGGAATTATGGCAGCTACAATTCAAGATGAGAGTGGGGTGGGGACACAGCTAAACCATACCAGTCACATACTAGCCATGTGACCTTGGTACACTTACTTTGCCTCTCTGAGGCTCAGTTTCCCCCTTTTCTGCTAGGGCAGTAGTACACCTTCACCCCTGCAGTGGGGGAAGAGCACTAACATGCTTGGTGCAGGGTGGGTGCTCCCCAGATGCCAAGTTGTATTTTCCTGGCTCTCCCTGAGTATCTGGTGGGGTTCAGCTGGCTGGCCAAACTGTCCAGCTGGTGTGTGGGTGCAGGGGACGTGGGGATGCAGCCCAACTCTGCCTCCTGGAATTGCGTGGCCTTGGGCCAGCCTCGCCTCTTAGAGTCTCATGTATAAAATGGGAATGTCACCCACCCCACCGGATTGACTCGAGACTGAAAGAAGCTGTGCTCGCAAAGGGCATAAATTGGAACACGGCCCAGAGCAGGAGTCAGCACCTGTCACATCCTCCCTCCCCTTGCCTTGAGCTTCAGCCTTCTCTCTCTCCTGTCCTTAAAAACAAAAGAAAAGAGATATTCACAAACCATAAAACTCACCTTTTCAAAGTGTACGATTCAGTCACTTTTTAGGATATTCACAAGATTACGCAACCATCACCACTCTAATTCCAGAAGGTTTTCATCACCCTAGAGAAACTCTGTGGCTGTTAGCAAGCACTCTCCATCACCCCCACAACCCTTCCCCTCCTAGCCCTTGGCAGCCAGTAATCGACTTTCTTTTCTTTTTTAACTTTTATTTGAAGTTCAGGAGTACAAGTGCAGGTTTGTTACGTAGGTGAACTTGTGCCATGGGGGTTAGCTGTACACATTAGTTCTTCACTCAGGTATTAAGCCGAGTACTCATTAGTTATTTTTCCTGATCCTCTCCCTCCTCCCACCCTCCACCCACCAGAAGGCCCCAGTGTGTGGTGTTTCCCTCTGTGTCACGTGTTCTCATCCTTTAGCTCCCACTTCTAAGTGAGAACATGCAATACTTGATTTTCTGTTTCTGTGTTAGTTTGCTAAGGATAATGGCCTCTACCCCCATCCATGTCCCTGCAAAGGACATGATCTCGTTCTGTTTTTGGCTGCATAGTATTCCATGGTGTATATGTACCACGTTTTCTTTAACCAGCGTATCATCGATGGGCATTGAGGTGGATTCCATGTCTTTGCTATTGTGAATAGTACTGCAGTGAGTATGTGCTAAGCATGTGTCTTTATAATAGAATGATTTATATTTTTCTCTGCAGATTTTTCTCTAGATCTGCCTTTTGTGACTTAGAATCGTAGAAATCATACAATACGTGGCCTTCTATGCTTGGCTTCTTTCACTTAGCGTAATATCCTCAAGTTTCATCTGTGTTGTAGCATGCATCACTACTTCATTCCTTTTTTTTTTTTTTTTTTTGAGATGGAGTTTCTGTCGCCCAGGCTAGAGTGCAGTGGCGCTATCTCGGCTCACTGCAAGCTCCGCCTCCCGGGTTCCCGCCATTCTCCTGCCTCAGCCTCCCGAGTAGCTGGGACTACAGGCACCTGCCACTGCACCCGGCTGATTTTTTTTTATTTTTGGTAGAGACGGGGTTTCACTGTGTTAGTCAGGATGGTACCAATCTCCTGACCTTGTGATCCACCCGCCTCAGCCTCCCAAAGTGCTGGGATTACACGTGTGAGCCACCACGCCTGGCCTACTTCATTCCTTTTAATGGCTGAATAATATTTCATTGTTTGGGTAGATCACATTTTTCTTATCCATTCATCTCCTGATGGCCATTTGGGTTGTTCCCCATTTATGGCTGTTACGAATTATGTAGCTATGAACATTCCTATACTAGTCTCTGTGTGAACGTTTGTCTTCAGTTCTCCCGTTTTGTGGTTGTCCTTCCATTTTGATAGTGTCCTTTGAAGCACAAAAGTTTTTAATGTCGGTAAAGTCCAATTTATCTGTTTTTTCTTTTGTTGCTTGTGCTTCTGGTATCATGTCTAAGAATCCTTTGCCTACTTGAGGACACACAGATTTAGCCCTGTGTTTTCTTCTGAGAGTTTTATAGTTTCAACTCTTAAATTTAGTTATTTGATCCATTTTGACTTTTGTTTTGTTTTGTTTTGAATTAGATTCTCACTCTGTCACCCAGGCTGGCGTGCAGTGGCGTGATCTCAGATCCCTGCAACCTCCGCCTCCTGGATTCAAGCTATTCTCCTGTCTCAGCCTCCCAAGTAGCTGGAATTAAAGGCACCTGCCGTTATGCCTGGCTAATTTTTGTAGAGATGAGGCTTCACCTTGTTGGCCAGGCTGGTCTTGAACTCCTGACCTCAGGTGATCTGGCCGCCTCAGCCTCCCAAAGTGCTGGGATTACAGGTGTGAGCCACCACGCCTGGCCTTGACTTAATTTTTATATATGGTATGAGGTAAGGATCCAGCTTCATTTTATTGTGGATACCCAGTTGTCCCACCACAGTTTGTTAAAAAAAAAACTGTTCTTTCCTCACTGAATGATCTTGGCACTCTTGTCAAAAACAAGTTGGCTATAGATGAATGGGTTTGTTTCTGGACTCTTGACTCTGTCCCTTGCATCTCTATGCCTGTCCTTCTGACAGTGTCACTCAGTCTTGATTACTCTGGCTTATTAGGATGTCTTGGAATCAGGAAGTGTCTATTCACTCTCCTAACCCTGTTTCTTCTTTTCTCTCTTCTTCCCTTCTCTCCTTTTATCTTTTGTGCAATCTTTAGGGCAAGGGATTACAAGTGTGTGTTGTAAAGGGCCAGACAGTAAATATTTTATGTCTTTGTAGGCTGTGCAGCCTCCATCTTAGATGCAACTCTGTTCTTACAGAGTCAAGGCAGCCATAGGCTATATGTAATGAATGGATGTGACTGTGTGTTTTTTTGTTTTTGTTTTTTGATATAGGGTCTCAGGCTGTCACCCAGACCCAGGCTGGAGTGCAGTGGCACAATCATGGCTCACTGTAGCTGCTACCACCTGGACTCAAGTGATCCTCCCACCTCAACCTCTCGAGTAGCTGGGACTATAGGCACTTGACACCACACCTGGCTAATTTTTTCTTTATTATTTGCAGAGACAAGGTCTCACTATGTTGCCCAGGCTGGTCTCCAACTCCTGGGCTCAAGCCATCCTCCCATCTCGGCCTCACAAGTCCTGGGATTTTAGGTGTCAGCCACCATACCTGGCTGTGTTCAAAAAAAACTTTTTTTTCTGGTTTGACACTGAACTTTGAATTTCATATACTTTGCCCATGCTAAAGAATATTGCTTTTCTTTTGATTTTTTTCCGGCTATTTAAAAATGTGAAAATCATTCTTAGTCTGTGGGCCGTATGAAAACAGCCAGCAGGCCAGGCGGCCAGCCTGGTTTGAGAGGAGTGCGTCTGGAGGGAACAGTGTGTCAGAGGAAGATGGAGCATCTGCCTGAATCCTGCCGGGCCTAGGGCCTGCGTGGGCTTTCTCTGTCATGCTCCTTCCTATGGAAGCTGCTCAGTAGATCCTGCTGGGGACATGGCATTGCGGCACTGAGACATCAGAGCAAGGTCACCTGTGTGCTACTAGAGGGGCCCACGCTGTTCCTCCCTGACTACTCTACCAACCCCTGGCCAAGGCAGCAGAGAGAGTCTTTGCGCAGATACTCTGATAAATCAAACTACAATGGATGCCAGCCACATGTTTTACCTTTTCTTCTGGAAAAACACACAATCCTGACTGCACCCCAAAACATCAGCTCTAAATCTTTCTAAGAGGAGCATGGCTTTTTTTTTTTGAGATAGGGTCTTGCTCTGTCGCCCAGGCAGGAGTGCAGTGGTGCTATCTTGGTTCACTACAATCTCTGCCTCCCCTTCAAGCGATTCTCCTGCCTCAGCCTCCCAATTAGCTGGAACTACAGACATGGACCGCCATGACTGGCTAACTTTTGTGTTTTCATTAGAGACAGGTTTTCACTATGTTGACCAGGCTGGTCTCAAACTCCCGACCTCAGATAATCTACCTGCCTTGGCCTCCCAAAGTGCTGGAATTCCAGGCATGAGCCACCGCACCCGACCAAGCACGACTTTTAAAGCCAGTCCAAACTCTGCCGGATGGCTGTCATGTGTGACTTTGGTCTAGTAAGTTAGTCTGTCTGAGCCTCAGTTTCTTCACTTGCAAAAAGGGTATGGGATGAGTGAGTACCTTCTTCACTGGGGAATGTGAGCATTCGAAACTTGCATAGCACCTAGCATGTAATAAGCACTCAGTATAGCACCTAGCATGTAATAAGCACTCAATATAGCACCTAGCATGTAGTAAACACTCAGTATAGCACCTAGCACGTAGTAAGCACTCAGTATAGCACCTAGCATGTAGTAAGCACTCAGTATAAGACCTAGCACATAGTAAGCACTCAGTATAGCACCTAGCACATAGTAAGCACTCAGTATAGCACCTAGCACGTAGTAAGCACTCAGTATAGCACCTAGCATGTAATAAGCACTCAATATAGCACCTAGGACGTAGTAAGCACTCAGTATAGCCCCTAGCACGTGGTAAGCACTCAGTATAGCACCTAGCACGTAGTAAGCACTCAGTATAGCACCTAGCACATAGTAAGCACTCAGTATAGCACCTAGCATGTAATAAGCACTCAATATAGCACCTAGGACGTAGTAAGCACTCAGTATAGCCCCTAGCACGTGGTAAGCACTCAGTATAGCACCGAGCACGTAGTAAGCATTCAGTATAGCACCTAGCATGTAGTAAGCACTCAGTCAAAGCTATTTGCTGCTGTGCTGCTGTTTCTTCCCACTGCATCCCTTATTGCACTGGATGCTGAGGGAGATGCAGGTGGCTGCTTCCAGCCTGTGGTGGTTCCCTGAGCCTGCAGCCTCATCTGCAGCATAGGAATAGACACAGATACTCAAGTACTGGCCCCAGATCCTGGTACATAGTAGATGTTGACTTTTCTTCTTTGCCTGAGCTGGATCAGGTGGGTCTAGGGGGAATTCTTGTTCCATACCAGAGTAAGCATTTGTGGCCTGTTTCTGGCACAGGTACCTGAGTCATTTTCCTGGACTTTTTGAACGAGGGAGAGCGTTTTTCTCCATGGCCTGCAAGCCTCACTCCCCAGGCTACAGGTCCTTCCCTCTGTCTCTTCCTTGTAGGCCCCACCCCATTTACAGGTCATATTCATCACATCTCCATAACCCCTTCCTCTAGATCAGGGGTGAGCAAACTGTGGTTTGTGGGCCACATTGTCCCCTCGACAGTGTTTTTTTTTTTTTTTTTTTAAGACAGAGTCTCACTCTGTCATCCAGGCTGGAGTGCAGTGGCACGACCTCAGCTCACTACAATCCCTGCCTCCTGAGTTCAAGGGGTTCTCCTGCGTCAGCCTCCCAAGTAGCTGGACTATAGACATTTGCCACCACGCCCAGCTAATTTTGGTATTTTTAGTAGAGATGGGGTTTCACTATGTTGGCCAGGCTGATCTTGAACTCCTGACCTGAAGTGATCTACCCACCTCGGCCTCTCAAAGTGCTGGGATTATAGAAGTGAGCCACTGTGCCTGGCTGACAGTTTTTTTTTTTTAAATAAAGTTTTATTGTAATGCACCCATGTCCATTCATTTATATAATGTCTGTGGCTGCTGTTACACAACAAAGACAAAGGTGAGTCTTTAGGACAAAGCCCGTATTATCCACAAAACCTAAAACATTTATCATCTGGCTGGCTGCAGAAGACGTTTGCTGAGCCCTTATTGAGATGCCCCCGCTTCAGGGCTCCTGTATGCTGAGCCGTCCTCCATTCTACGCTGTTCATTCTGTACACTGAGCAACTCTCCTGTGTGCGTCTCCCCAGGAGGCTGGGGCTCCCTGAGGGTAGGGCTCTCTCATCCTAGGTGCCCACCTTGCTCACAACACAGGCACATAGTAGGTGCTCAATACCTATGAAGTGATAGATGACTGGCTGGCTGAATGAATGAAAGAATGAAATAAACATGAAATAGTAAATCAAGATGGAGTTCTTCCCAGGTCCACCTAAGCTAAGCTTTTTCACTTACAAAAAATTAGCCTCAGTGTACAGTGGGTTCAGAACTTCTCTTTCTGCAGCCCATCAGCTTCCTCTCCAACCTCACAAGTAGGTGTCACCAGTAAAAATGGCTGACACTCAGCATGGTGTCTACTGTATGCCAGGCCCTGGATTGAGTGCTTTACAGATATTAACCAATTGAAGCCTCGGGACAACCCTAGGAAGAAACTCCTGCTGCTGCCCCCATTCTACAGATGAGGAAATCGAACACCTGAGAGGCTAAGCCACTTCCCCAAGTACACTAAGCTAGTAAATGTGTGTGAAAAGGGAGTGCATTCAAACCCAAGAGGTGGAGCTCCCGAGTCCACGCTTTCCCGCTGCACACCTGCTTCCATGCAGCTCCTGGACGTGCAGTTGAAACAGTAGCTTCTCATTCTTTTTTTTTTTTTTTTTTTTTTTTTGAGACAGGGCCTTGCTGTGTTGCCCAGCCTGGAGTGCAGCGGTGCAATCTCGGCTCACTGCAGCCTCCACCTCTTGGGCGTGCAGCGGTGCAATCTCGGCTCACTGCAGCCTCCACCTCTTGGGCTCAAGCAGTTGTTCAGCTTCTGCCTCCTGAGTAGCTGGGACTAGAGTCGTGCACCACCATGCCCGGCTAATTTTTGTATTTTTAGTAGAGACGGGGTTTCACCATGTTGGCCAGGCTGGTCTCAAACTCCTGACCTCAAGTGATCCACCCACCTTGGCCTCCCAAAGTGCTGGGATTACAGGCGTGAGCCACTGTGCCTGGCCCCATTTGTTTTTGAGACAAGGAAACTCCTTTCAGAGTCTCTGCCTAGAATCTTAAAAGCTCAGCAGAGTCATTAATTGTTCTTTATCATCTGGCAGGATATTTAATGTAGTAACTGCCTCTAATTGAGTGGGTAATTCAGGATTGATCTAGCACTCCAAGAGGGACCCACCGTGTGCTCCCTGAATAGAGAGGAGTCAGAGGAGCTTATCAAGAACATTGCTCAGAATAGGAGCTAGTATCGATGTTTTAGTTGGAAAGAGTTGGCCCTGTGGAGGGGATTCCTTGCAGAGTTTCATGGCGGTGGAGCTCCTGTTGACTTTCCTCTGTGCCTTGTTAGGTATACTCAACACTTAACATGGATGAGGATTAAATGATTTAACCTATAGGAAACACTTAGAATCGGCTCCAGTATGTACTAAGCTCTCAATATGAAATGGCCGTTATTAACCTGTTTTATTAACTGGATCCCAACGAGCTGCCTCATGTTCTTTATTTTCTAAGGGCAGGATTGAAGTATGTAAAATAGGAGCCGGGTGTGGTGACTCACACGGTAATCCCAGAACTTTGGGAGGTCAAGGTGGGCGGATCATTTGAGGTCAGGGGTTCAAGACCAGCCTGACCAACATGGTGAGACCCCGTCTCTACTATAATATAAAAAAAATTAGCAGGGTGTGGTGGCACGCATCTGTAGTCCCAGCTACTTGGGAGGCTGAGGCAGCAGAATCACTTGAAGTTGGGAGGTGGAGGTTGCAGTGAGCCGAGATGGTGGCACTGCACTCCAGCCTGGCGACAGAGGGAGACTCTGTCTCAAAAAAAAAAAAAAAAAAAAAAAAAAAAGTAAAATAAATGCTACAGACCAGCACCATTTCTTAAATACAAACTTTGATTCTGAAAGCATCCAGGCAATTGAAGAAGTCCCATCGGCTTAGCATGAACTTTGGGCACCTTTCTGTCTTACCTTTTTCTGCAGATGGACAAAAGTATACATGATGGATTTTTGTTGTTAGCGGAATTCTAAAAATCAAAACTAAAAACTATCCTGGTGTCCAGCCTAATCCTGGATACCCCCAAAGACTCTCAGTCAGTACTTTCTGGATCAATTTTCACCCTTCTAAACCTCATTTTTAATCTGTAGTAACAAAAGTCCAGAGAAACCACCCGGACAGAGCCGAGATTTCATAAATGGGAAGAAGACAGTGTAAACCAGCAGCCTGTTCTCCTAGGTCTTACAGCAAAATCAATATTCCCTTGCTGTGAGACCCGAATGGTGGAAACCAGTTGGCTGAGGGGACTCATTGGATGCCTTTTGAAAATTCCTTGGCTGGAATTGAGATGCAGGTTAACAGATAAGATTGCCAGCTCGTGTGTTATTTTTCAAAGCTGTCTCCTGAGATTGTGTTCGTCACTTGGCGAGAGTGCTTCATGTGTCCCACAAAAGCGGGAACAGCCCCACCACTCAGAGAGCCCTCTCTTCCCTGTACCCTGCCCCTCTCAACACACATCTGAGTGTCTCCATTGCTGGCACGTTGTCAGGAAGACACTAGGGAAGGGCTTTTATCCAGTGGGATGAAAACCTCCCCCAAATCAGCTGATGGTAGCTGAGATCATTCACATCTAGCTCCGGGAAGGCCTAGGATTGGGGCTTGGGAATGATGACGATGGTGGCGTTCCCGGGATTGTGCTGATTGCGGATGTATGAGGCCTATGTCTCGCAGTGGCCCCACCAGGGCAACAGCAAGAATGACATTATTATCTCCCCATTTATGGATGAGCATTGAAGTTCAGAGGGGTTAAGCAAGGTGACCAAGGACACGTAGCTTGTAAGTGACAAAACCAAGACTTGCGTCCGGGTCTGTCTCACTTCAAAGCCTGTGAGTTTCCAGCTGACCACCTTTCCCTGTCCTCCTTGCAACCCCAGTGAACTTCCCTGAATCCCCTTCCTCAGATCCCTGTCTTTGGTCAAGGATGGTGGTGACGGTGACAGACACCAGCTGAGTATTGGACAGCATTTTTACCTGATTCCCATGATATATTGCCATGTCTTCAATTGCTGGTGAACATGTTTTTCATAAAGTGCAGATTATTAAATTGTTCAAGGCAATTGGGAACTCTTTTTTTTTTTTTTAGGCCACCAAGTCAGTGATCCTGTTTGACTGCAGTTATTTTTCATGGTGACACCTCCTGCTTATGTACAGCCCAACGTCTGGTGACATACTAAAGGTTCTGAGAAGTTGATGAGAAAAGAGCAGATGACTTCTTTTTTTTCCAGAAAATCCTCTTGCCCTCATTGTTGGCTGGAAAAGCCTGACTTTATCGCATTCCACCCTGCTAATTATGGGAGTGGCTGCCCAGTGCTCAGAGACAGAACTGAGACTTTCCCTGAAGTGTCTGGCTCATAGTCATGTCTGTCAGTCTTTCTCCAAGACAACAAGCTGTCCTGATCAGGTGCATCAAACCTCCTTGCATCCAGCTCTACCCATTTTCTTCTAACTAAGCATCTTTCTTTGCCTTTTGGACGGTAGTGATTTGCTTTGGTTTTTGCATTCACTAGGCTCTACCCATAGGTACCAGGTTGACTCCCAGTGATTATCTCTCCAAGCTAGGGGAAGAGTTGCTGGCTGCAGGGCAGGTTTGCATTGAGGAAGAAGACTCAGTTTAGTTTCAACGTACATGTACTATGCAACCTAATTTCTGCTGGATATGGTGCCCAAAACTGGGGATAGAGAGATGAGACATAGCTCCTTACCCTCAGGTGGTGCTCAGTCTAGTTGGGGTGGATAGGGAAGGCAGGCACAGCAGCAGGGGATAGGGAGGAGGAATAGTGATAGACCTTGGTCTAGGGCATTGGAGGAACACAGAAGTTGGGTAGAATTGAGGAGAGGAGAAGAGACCAGGGAAGGATGTTGCAGGGTGAAGATGCTGGAGGCAAGCCCTCCAAGATAAGTAGAACTTAGCCAGGCAAAGAAGGCACGGTGGGGACAAGCAGAGGGAACAGGCTTGAGAATAGGCATGGCAAGGACAGGGATCATGGCATATGTGTGAGCTTGGAGTGAGCTGGTTTAGGTGGATTATGCAGTGCAAAGCAGGTAATGATGTTTGTATTTGACATCTTAACTCACAAGTGACAGAAAACCCAAACCAAACTGGCTTACACAAAAAGGGAATTTGTTACTCTCTGTAAGTCAGTAGTCTTGGGGGTAACCTGGCTGCAGGCACGGGTTGATCAGGGGCTCAAATGCAGCACCTCCCCCGCTCCAGCTGTGCATCTCCCTGCTCTGTTTTCTGCATTTAGAAGTCACAGTCACTTCAGAAGCTATTTGTCTGACGTTACGCAGGTTGCATCCAGGCCTGTCTCACTTCAGAGCCTGTGGGTTTCCTGCTGACCACTATCCCTTCTCTTCCCTGCAACTCCAGTGAACTTTCCTAAATCCCATTGCTGAAATCCCTGTCTTTGGTCACAGATGGCGGTGACAGGGGCAGACAACAGCTGTACATTTGACAATGTTTTTACATGGTTTCTGATAAGATTTGGCTGTGTCCCCACCCATATCTCATCTTGAATTGTAGCTTCCATAATTCCCCACGTGTTGTGGGAGGGACCCGGTGGGAGATAATTGAATCATGGGGGGCGGTTCCCCCATACTGTTGTTATGATGGTGAGTAATTCTCAGGAGACCTGATGGTTTTATAAGGGAAAACCCCTTTTGCTTATTCTTGTTCTCTCTTGCCTGCCACCATGTAAGAGGTGGCTTTGCTCTTCCTTTGTCTTCCGCCATGATTGTGAGGCCTCCCCAGCCATGTAGAACTGTGAGTCCATTAAACCTGTTTTTCTTTATAAATTACCCAGTCTCAGTATGTCCTTATTAGCAGTGAGAACAGACTAATACAATTCCCATGATATATGGAGACACTCAGTTGTGTGTTGAGAGGGGCAGGGTGCAGGGAAGAGAGGGCTCTTGAGTGGTGAGGCTGTTCTAGCTTTTGTTTGGGCACATTCTCAAACAGCCTTTCTTCTCATGGGCAGGAGTCAACTGTGGAAGCTGCAAATGGGATCAACTTGACTTCAAGTCAGTGAGAAAAGGGTACAGCTCTCTATCCCATTAATTGGAAAAGCTGCACCCAATCATAGGCAATGATGTGCCCATTCCTGAACCGCTTGCTGTGGCCAAGGGAATGAGGTGCTCTGACTGGCTGAGGCCCAAATCATAGGCTCTGTCCAGCGCACACGGTGTGAGAGAAGGGAAGACGGAGGCTTCCCGGAGAGTGGTCAGGCCACGGTTACCAAAGAGGATGCAATATGAACCAGGTGGCCCAAAGGATGAGCTAGTCAGATGGGCTTTGTCTGCTTGCTGAAGAGCTTGGGCATTGACCCAGAGAATTTAAGTGGAGGAGTGACATGGTATGATTGGAGCTTTAGGCCAATCATTGTGGTGGCAGTGGGGAACCTAGGGTCGATCAGGGACCATTTGGAGGTCCTGGCAAGTACAGCTGATGAAGGACCAAGGGCAGGAGTGGAGAAAACCCAGAACACATGAGGAGGTAGAAGTGCCTGGACTTGATACACCATCCCCCTGCTTGCCCAGTAAGCAAACCGAGATGAGCTCCGCCAAGCAGTTGAGTCAGGGACCCAGTACTAGGGAATAACAAGGCTTCTGACCATGGCTTTGCACAGAATATGCACCTTCTACAAGCAAGGGAGAAAGTACGTCTCCTGCCCCCAAAGTAGCCACTTTTGTCCTTGAACAGAAGAGCTGCAGAGGTACTTACTGCTATTTTTATTGATTCAACAATCTGCTACTCGCTGGCCTCCAAACTCCTGAGAGTTATGAGCTCATTACTGCCAACCACATTGCTCTAAAGTACACATTAGGTTCATAAACACAATTTCAGGGCTCTGTGCGAAATGGAGATGCTCTGTAACAGAAAATTAGCTTCTTCCCCACCAGCTCCACCAAGTTTACATTTCATCTCCTTGGATGGCAGTGTTCTTGGTAGGGGAGAGAAAGCAATCCATGGAGCTGGGAGTATTAGAGGCTGATTGCCGAGTAGGAGCCTCCTC
Organism: Pan troglodytes; assembly: GCF_028858775.2. Lineage (NCBI taxonomy): Eukaryota > Metazoa > Chordata > Mammalia > Primates > Hominidae > Pan > Pan troglodytes. The sequence continues at coordinate 15,092,984 of NC_072416.2, forward strand.
TTGTCCCCAACCATTTAATGATCCGGTGGCTGCCCAGTGTGTGGGATGACCTGTGACCTACTCTGTTCTATTTACCAACCAAAGAGATTCCATGCAGCAGCCTTTTAGCATTAACAGAAATAGGAAAGGCTGCCATGCACTGGTTGCATTCAAGAAACGGATGGGGCCGGGTGCGGTGGCTCACGCCTGTAATCCCAGCACTTTGGGAGGCTGAGGCAGGTGGATCATGAGGTCAGGAGATCAAGACCATCCTGGCTAATGGGGTGAAATCCCCATCTCTACTAAAAATACAAAAAATTAGCCGGGCATGGTGACGCACACCTGTGGTCCCAGCTACTTGAGAGGCTGAGGCAGCAGAATCGCTTGAACCTGGAAGGCGGAAGTTGCAGTAAGCCCAGATCGCGCCACTGCATTCTAGCCTGGGTGACAGAGCAAGACTTCATCTAAAAATAAATAAACAAACAGATGGTTTCTAACCAAACTGGCCTTACCGGATACCTCCAATTCTCTCTTTCTTAAAATAAGGGAGTGATGTCTTTGGCCTGGATAAGCAGCTTGAGCCATATGGTTCTTCTGGATTCAGCTCTAGAAAGGGCCCATGCTCAGCTGTTTAGCTTTGGACAGTTATTGAGCCCCACCGAAGCTCAGACCTGTCATCTGTGGGATAGGGTGCTGGACCCACCCTGAGGGATTATCACGAGGCTTAAATGAGGTAGAACAGCTGTAGGGAGCTCAGTGCAAGTTCTAGCTGAGTGGCCCTGGGCAACTCTGAGATAATGCCCTTCAGTGATTCTTGGCCAGGGGTGGTTTTGTTTTGTCCCTACGGGGACATTTGGCAATGCCTGAAAGCATTTTTTATTGTCACAACTGGAGTGGCTGCTACTGGCATCTCATGGGTGCAGGCCAGGGATGCAGTGGAATGTCTCACAATGCACAGGACAGCTCCCATACAACGAAGACTTATCGAGCCCCAAATGTCAGTAGTGCTGTGACTGAGAAAACCTCAGGTAGAGAAAACTGTGGGGTATCTGGAGCTGACTGTGTTCTCAATAGTGGGTAGCCGTCAAATGGTAAGTGCTCTGTGCCAGGGACTGTGCTAAATGCAGAAAGTCAGAGATCAGAGGCAGATGCCCACCGCTGAGTACACCGCTCCGTAGAGACCAGAGGAGCTCAGAGGAGAGGTGCCTCATACAGCCTGGAGGCAGGATGGGGTGAGGGGGTGAAGGATGGCTTTGTGGATGGGGAGGGCATCTGAGCTGAGTCTGGAAGTTGCCCCAATCATTTTCTCTCCTTCTTCAGTGGATGTGAGGGAGGGTCACCAGCCCTGGGGACTGGCGTGGGGAAGAGGTAGCTTGCATCTGTGACTGCCAGACCCCTCCAAATGTGAGGTCACATGGGCCCGTGGGTGTGAGGAGAGGAGCCGGGTGGTGAAGGTGTTGGCAGGCATGGTGCTGTGGGACAGGAACTGTCACCTCTGCTCCGACATGAGATCACAGGCCTATCTATCCTGTTCAAGTTGGGTTTTAAAATAAAATTACTCCTTGTTCTGACTGCAGCTGTCATTTCTTTTGTTATTTCTGAGGCCGTTTGTTAGTAAGAGGAATAATTTAGAGCTTGGAGGTGGACTTCATCTTGGCTAGTTGCTAGGCACCCACTTTCTTAAGGCACGGGGCCCTAGATGCAAAAAGGATCCCCAGCAGTAAGACCTGGGGCTGTCTCACTTGGTGGCAGCATGTGCCTCCCCTCCCACCCTTCATTCTCCCAGGCGTATAGACAGCAGAGTGCCAATGTGGCATTTCCACAGACGAACCAACTGCTGTAAGCCTCTGAAACAGGAATGTTACATATATGGCTCTCATGCCACCTGGCCCCATTCACCTGTCCATGGCAGACGTGACTAATCAATCACAGACTTTCTCATCAAACTCAGATGCATTCTCAGAATCATCCCCCACATGACCACCACCTTCCCCAGGCAACCACCACTGTACACTAGAGTAGGCAGGTAGCTCTAGACTTGGCAGGTTTGCCATCCTTGCTGGAAATCCTTACTGGCGGTGTGACCCTGGGCACATCATATAACCCCAATTTATTTCCTCTTAAACAAAATGCAGATGCCTAATGCCTACTTTGCAGGGTTGTTGTGAAAACGAAGAGAAGTAAAAACAAAGAAAGTGGCTGTCATGGAGTCCAGCTGGAGTAAGGGCTCAGTAATTTTTTTTTTTTTTTTTAAAGAAATGGGGTCTCACTGTGTTGCCCAGGCTGGTCTTGAACTCCTGGTCTCAAGCAGTCCTTGTGCCTCAGCCTCCCAAATTGCTGGGATTACAGGCATGAGCCACCTCGCTGGCCCTCAGTAATTGTTCCTTTTCTTGCTTTTTGCATAAAACTTACCCTTCAAAGACTGCAGTGGGACTTGTGGTTCATTTAATTCTGCTTGATATTGTCATTTATCTTTTCAGCTGTATTTGTTTGAGTCCTCAATAAGACTGTAGGCATTTAGATTGCAGGGAAGGTATCTTTGGAATTTTTTTTGTCCCCTGGCCTTCCATCAAGATGTGGTAATTGGATGTATAGGAGTGTGGCAGACACTGCTAGTTGCTTGCTGAAAATAGCCATGGGTTTTTTTGTTGTTGTTGTTGTTTTCCTTATCTCTTAGTAACAGAGCCCTGGGCATTATGCCCACATAGAAAATAGTAAATTTCTCAGCTTCCCTTGCAGCTACATATGGCCATGTAACTAAGATCTGGCCAGTAAGATATAGGTAGATGTATTGGTTGTGGCTTCCCAGAAAGGCTGCTTATACCTCATCTGCGTGGTACATGCCTTGCCTTTCTGCTTCTTGTTGCCTAGAATTGAGATATGATAGCTGGAACTCTAGCAGCTGCCTTGGGCCATGTGGTAACCTGGGGGATGGCAACTCTGCAGCTAAGATCGCAGAGCAGAAAGATGGACGGCCTCAGTCCCTGATGACTAAGGAGAGCAGCCATCCCAATCCTGGACTGCCTCCCTGCAGACTGCTTGTCCATCAGAAAAGAAGCCCCAAGTGATTAGACCCCAGCTATTTTGGAACCAAATGCGATTCCTACCTGATGCAAAGAGCTCTTTGAGTAGAGGCTGAGAGAACTGCTGCCCAGAACTCTAGAGGTGACATAGCACATGGCATTTAGGGACTTTGGTGTTCAGCTCACATAGTCAACAGCTAGTTATGAGTTTCCATGGACCACAGGTGCTGCTGGGGAATGTGGCTTGCTGCTCATTTTAAGAGCAAACATCGAAAATAACCTGAAGAGAGAGGTGAGGAAGAACAGATCAGGCAGGGCCCTGCAAGCCACGTCTGGGAATTTAGACTTGAGCTTGAGTGCAGTGGCGCATCATTGAAGGAATGAATTTATTTATTTATTTTTATTTTTTATTTTTATTTTTTGAGATGGAGTCTCACCCTGTCACCCAGGCTGGAGTGCAGTGGCGCGATCTCGGCTCACTGCAACCTCTGCCTCCCAGGTTCAGGCGCTTCTGCCTCAGCCTCCCGAGTAACTGGGACTATAGGCATGCACCACCATGCCTGGCTAATTATTTTGTGTTTTTAGCAGAGATGGGGTTTCACCATTTTGGCCAAAGTGGTCTCGAACTCCTGACCTCAAGTGAACCACCCGCCTCGGCCTCCCAAAGTGCTGAGATTACAGGCATGAGCCATCACGCCTGGCCCGTTGGAGGACTTTAATTTACACTTGGGAACCATTGCTCTGGCTGTGGTGTGGAAAAGGAGTAGGAGGCAAGATAGCTGGTTTTGTCCCTCCTGACAAAGGTTTCCTCCTCCTTCTAGAAGACCTGAGTCTGTTAGCCAGCTCCAAGACGCCCTTCTCCTTGGCAGAACCCCACCGAGTCTGATTTGGGTGGCAAGTTAGAGCTTGGTCTACGCCTGGGGTTTCTAAAGCCCACACACCTCGTGGCCCTTTTGGCTGGGACTTCCAGACCCTGGGTCTACCCCATCAAGGACTTTTTTTTTGAGAACCTCCGGCACTCCTGGTCAGCCACACACCAGGCAAGCCCTGCATACCGGCTTGGCCAGCACCCGCCGTGGCTGTAACTGACCTCTAGGTGGCGGTGGCCACCTGCTGCCACTCTGGCTCCCAGAGCCCTGGCCAAGGAAGTCCTCTTTCTCCCCACGTTAGCCAGTGTTCCTTGTCTCTTCCCTCCCTGAGTTGTGGATCCCGGGACCTACGTTTTTCTTCCTCTGTCTTAGGTGAGACTTTTCCGACTTCCCAGTTTTCGCTGCTATGAGTGTCGGTAACTTCATCCAGTAGGCTTTGCAAAGTCTTTATTTGTGCAGAAGACTGGAGGAGGTGTCCCAGTGCCACACACAGAGATTTGCATATGCAGACCTTGGTCTTGACTGTCAGAAGCATCCATCCTTTGCTTAGTGCCAGATGCTTATAAGCAAGGATAGATGAGTTGTAGGTGGCCCGGTATGGAGGGTAAGCCCTCCCTCCTTCCTTCTTTCCTGCTTGCCTTCTTGTTTCCTTCTCTTCCTTCCATTTGTCCGTCCATCTACCTACCCACCCATCTAGCACCCATTGGGCATCTCCAGGAACTGAGGGCTCCTAGGGGTTTCCATCTTGGTTCTTGCCCTCAAGGAATTCATTGCATAGTAAAGATGAAGGCTTGTAAAGGTACAATTGCAAGTAAATGTTCAGGTGATGTTCATTTATTCATCTGTTCATTTGTTCGTTCATTCATTCATTCATAGTATTGAATATCCATTATTTCCAGGCACTGGTCTGGGTACTAGGGCATAGTGAATAAGACTCTGGTCATGTACTCCCAAGAATATGTATAATTAGTATTTGTCATTTAAAAGAATAAAATCTTAAAATGTGCAGAGCTTACGTTCAGTGGAGAGAGGACAGCAAGCCATCAATAAATAAAGTCTTGATATGTACCACAGATTGAGGTCAGCAGCTGCGATTGCCTGCCATTTCAGATGATTCATCTTGTTAACAGACAGTGTCAACCTATGGCATCAATAAATACAGCACGATACTGGAAAAAACTAGGCAAGATAATTGCTCATTATGCCAAATGCTGTGAAGAAGCAGAGAGAGAATGATGGTAGAGGATAGTTTTGGGGTGGGGTAAGGGTGTATACTGGGTGGCATGTGTGCACATGTGTGTGTGCGTGTGTGTATGTGCATCTGGCGAAAGTGATGTATACCTGGTGGGGCAGTGTGTGAGTACTTGGTAGTGTGTGCACCTGGTAGTGTGTGCATGGATGAGCATCTGATGGGGTGTGTGCATGTGTGCCTGAAGGGATACGTGTGTGAGTACTTGATAGTGTGTGCACCCGGTAGCATGTGTATGTATATGTATCTGGTGGAGTATGTGCATGTGTGCCTGGGGGGATGTGTGAAATTGCCTCCTTTCAGGGAGAGGATGCATTGGGATTGTGAGCTTTTCCAAAGGTGGAAAGGTTCTGAGCTGCTGGCCTTCACAGAGACGTACCTAGGTTGATGGGAGCTGCTCAGGAGCACCCTCTGAACTCCCAGAAGGCCCGGGGCATTAGCATCTTGTCTGCCGATGGCCTCCAGAGAGAACACTGCATCTCAGGACCAAAGCAGTGTTTGAGTTGCATTGACAGAGTTGATTGTGACACTCGAGGCTTCCTTTGCCATAATGCCACCCTCTTCTAGTGGGCAGTAAGCTGTGATGTCAGACCAGACCCCTTTACCCTTTTCTTCTCCTTACTAAGTAGCAATACATTCAGGGCAGGTCAAGTCACATTGTATGTTCATGTAGCATTTAAGGAGAGTTCAACCCCTTTCCAGAATTGCTAATAACACTACAATAAACACCGGTCATGCTTTATGCATGTGTTATGTCACAACCCTCTTAGGTGGGTGCTAATACTATCCCCGCTCTATAGATGCTAAAACTGATGCTCAGAAAGGTAAGGTAGGTTGGCCAGGGTTGTCCAGCTGGCAGGTGGTGGAGTCGGGGGTTAATCGAGGCAGCAGTTCCCACAGCCTGCACTTTAACCTCTGTTCTCTGGAGTGGGGCCTCCCCACTCTTAGTGATTGGGAGGCATCTGCCTGTGTTTTGCAGAGATACGGCAGGTCTCAAGAATGGCCCACACTATACCTCAATGCCTTGTCTAGAGCCTGAGCTCTTTCTCTACTGCTTCAGGACAGGGTGGTCTGGAGGAAGAACACAGATTAGGTGGGGGAAAAGACAAAGGTTCAAATCACGTCTCCACCACTCACTCTGGGTCTTTGGGTAAGGCCCTGTTCACACCTCATTTACCCATCATAAAAAGACTTGGACCAGGCAAAATGGCACACGTTAGCCTCTACCGTGGTGCTTTGCAAGCCTGCAAGATGGAAAAATGTTCATCCCAGCCCCATCTTGTATGTGAGGAAATTTTAAAACAAAATTGAATGCTATCTTACGGGCATTGTTATGAGAGAGAAATGAGTACATTGGGTAAATTAACTGTATTACGATGTTTGTGGTCTGCATACGGGTGCAATTTGATTGCGTGGGGAGACAAAAGAGGGTTCCTCGTGATGACTAATACATCTCTTGAAACATACATTAGAGAGAGGTGCAGAGAGTGTGCCTATCACATCTGAAATGTTCTATTGTTCTGTTTGTTTTTCATTACTCTGAAATGATTACTGCAAAAATTCCTAAATTGGATGCTTTTCAAAGAGGAAGATTAAAGACCATAAGCACAGTCTTGCAGCTGTGCAAAAAAGACTGTGCATCTGTAGACGGAGAGCCTTAACAGCTTCACCTTGGGCTCTGCACTGCACGTGGAGAAACCTCAGGCCCATTGGGAAGTGGCAGCCACATTCCATCTGTGAGCCCAGAGGGACCTTAGTTGGCATTTTGTAGCGTATCTGCCCCGAGCTGACCACCATCTGCTTGGCATTATTTAAAACCTCTTAAATGCATTTCGGCGGGGGACAGGTCTCCATAACACTGGGACAGGGAGGCAGAAGTCTTCTGGAGAATCCAGACGGAAACCTTGCCTGGTTGCAGAGGAGGAAGAAGCATCAAACGCGAGCCCTACCCAGACACTGAGTGGTCTCGCTTCTGTGGCTGCCTGAGAAGTTGCAGCTCTTTGATTAAAGATCAGTAGTTATTTGAGGGTTTTGTATTTATTATGTACATTTTGTTGTTAGACAGCTATCACTGGTCCTGTTTGTAGAGGGAGAAAGGAAGTATTTATACTCTTGGTGTTGGCTGCAAGGTTGTCCCAGCCAACAATTCCCAGTCACGGCGAAGGATACAGGAAGGAGCTTTGAATTGTGTAGATGAGTTAGAAGGCCAGTTAAACCCAGAAAGGTCAGTGCTGTGAGCACCAAGGAGGAGGTAGCCTTTGGAGTGTGTCACAATCCACTCCCCTTCTCTTCCTGCACACGCTGCACACATGCGCAGAGGCAGGCTCTGGCCACAGCTCATTGGCCCAGAGTGAGCACTCACACAGGAGAAAACTACCCAGATACTGGCCCAATCAGATTCTCTGTTGGTCTCAGGTCTTTTCACTACAAGTGGCAAAATCTTACCTTGAACTGGCTAAAAGAAAACAATTTTTTGCCTTATATAAGTAAAACATTCTGTTGTAGCTTGATCTAGGGTCTCAGCTATTGTCCCTCCTCCTCCCTTTCTCCCTTCCTCCTCCTCCGCCCCCTCCTGCTGTCTTCTTCCCCCACCTCCTCCTCCCCGGTCCACTCCCCCCTCCTCCCACCGTTTCACTCTCCCCTCCTCCTCCCATTTCACTCCCCCCTCCTCCCCCTCTCCACTTCCCCTCCCCCGCTATCCTCCTACCCCCCTTTTCCCCCTTAGGTTCTGCGTCTCTGTAGTGTGTTCTCTAGTAGGTTCCTCTCCTGTGGGGCTCACCAGCAGCTCTGAGCTTAGATCCTCACAGGCCAAGAAATGTGGCTATGAAACCCCTCAGCTCTCTCCCTGTCATACAGGCTCCTGATGGGCCTGGATGGGGTGGAACACCCTCACGGTGGTGCATGCAGGACTTTGATTTTCCCAGCCTTGATCTCATGCCTACTCTAGGGTCAGAGCTGGAGCGGGACCCATAGGGAGCCCAGAGACAGGCTGGGTGGAGAGTGGGTCCCTAAAGGAGAACTGAAGAAGAGGAAGTGGATGGCAGGCAGATAAAGACAACCACTGTTCACACGGAGGCTTCCTCCTGGACCATGCGGGATTATGCCTCAGAGCCTGGGTCAGTCTGCATGCACGTGGGGCTGGGTGGAGGGAGTGTCATGTCTAGACCCTGAGCTCGGGAGGTGGAGAAAGCAAACTTGCAGGGAGGCAGCAGGATCCCTTGGGTGTGCAGAGGAGCAGAGCAGCATGGCCTCGCAGCTAACCTTGGACTTGGGTGGCTTTCTGGTCACTGGTCCTGCCCCTCAGGAGGCCCAGCAGTCTTTCCAGCTCTTGGTTTTTTTGAGATACCCTTGTACCCATCCAGTAATACCCCATTTCCCCAAAGCCATAGTGAACTGGCTTTTCTTCCTGGTAATCAAAGAGTCTGTGACTAAGAAGATAGAAGGACCAGCGACACCATCGGCCTAGCTCACAGAGTTCCTCTCCAGAAGAGAAGTGCCTGGCTCCCAGTGTGGTTGGAAATATACCGAACAGAAGCATGGCGAGATGAAGCATGGCTCAGCTTCCATGCAGCCAGAGAAGCTCCTGATTCTGTAAAGCATAGTTAGCTGTGGCAGGAGGGAGAGGGCCATTCAGGATGACATCGGAAGGTGACATGCTAGTGGCCGTCCTGGCTGAATCACGACCTCCCCAGCCCATTCCTTCTCACAAGAGCTGTTTTGCTGAATGAGACTTCATCACCCAACCACGGCTCGCAGCCAGACGCAGCCGAACAGGCCTAGTCCGGCTGAAACTTTCCTTCAGAGGGGGAAACCCTAAAACTGTCTGCTGGGCATAGTGATTTCTTTAGTATTTTCAGAGTTGAGTGCCTTGCTTGTTCAAATGATTTCCTGTTGTCAAGAACATTTTATTTGGAAAGGTCTTAGTGTAACCGAAGTAGAAAACTCCTTCTATATTTTTAGCTTGCTCTTCCCTCTTGTTACCTCCTCCTCCCCCTGGCCAGCTCCTCTTCATCCTTCAAGGCTTTGCTCAGCCATCACCTCCTCCAGGAAACTGCATTCCATGTCACCTCTCCTTCTGGCCTCCTGTGCATCCCTATGCCACATAACACTTATTCCACTGTACTATAACTTTTTGGCTGGCTGGCTGCCTCACAAATGTGTGAACTCTCTTTTTTTTTTTTTTTTTTTTTTTTGAGACAGAGTCTAGCTCTGTTGCCTAGGCTGGAGTGCAGTGGTGCGATCTCAGCTCAATGCAACCTCTACCTCCCGGGTTCAAGCAATTCTCCAGCCTCAACCTCCTGAGTAGCTGGGACTACTCAGGGTGCATGCCACCATGCCCGGCTAATTTTTGTACTTTTAGTAGAGAGAATTTCGCCATGTTGGCCAGGCTGGTCTCGAATGCCTGACCTCAGCCTTCCAAAGTGCTGGTATTGCAGGCGTGAGCCACCGTACCCAGCCAAATGTGTGAACTTCTTTAGAACAGGCACATTGCTTTTGCTAATAATAGCCGACTTTTGTTAAATATTTAAATGTTAAGCAAAGTAGTTGATTTTCAAACACAGTCCTACAAGTTAGATGCGATAATTGCTCACATTTTACATTAAGAAATTGAAGCAAGTGTGGAGAGCTTTAGCAAATTACTGAAGGTCATACAACTAATGAGAATATGAAATCAAGATTCTATCCCAGGCAGCCTTAGTCTTATTGTATCCATAACCACTGCTCCAAACTATTGGCTCAGCTCAGTATCTCTCCTTGGAGCCACCACAAGTCTGGTGCCTAGTAGCTGCTCAATAAACTTTGGGTGAACTTCAAGAGATTGGATACCTGTGAATGTGCAGCTGGGCTGACTTGGAAGGAATTTCCAGAGGTGGTTTTGCTGCTTCTATTACTGTGACGAGGGCTAGAGGCACGTTTGGCTTCCTGCCTGCATGGAGTTTTGCAGTCAGAGCAAGTTCTCACCGCAGCCCTTCACTCCTTCTCTCCAAGACAAATGGAAACTTATTCTGTTCTTAAAACTCGTCTCCTCTATCAGAAGCTTTTTCAGAGGCTCTGGTGCTGAGGCTGCAGGGTGAAAAGCAACCTCCCATCTGTCACAGCAATTCTGCTTGTGGTTGGAAAACAATTTGAGCATCGCATCTTCCAAGAGGAGTTTTCCTTTAAATTTTTTATGGTAGAAAATATTCAGGCTGGCCAGGTGCCATGGCTCACACCTGTAATCCCAGCACTTTGGGAGGCTGAGGCGAGCAGATCACTTGAGGTCAGAAGTTCAAGACCAGCCTGGCTAACATGGTGAAACCCTGTCTCTACTAAAAATACAAAATTAGCCAGGCATGGTGGCAGGTGCCTGTAATCCCAGCTACTCTGGAGGCTGAGGCAGGAGAATCACTTGAACACGGGAGGCGGAGGTTGCAGTGAGCTGAGATTGCGCCACTGCACTCCAGCCTGGGTGACAGAGCGAGACTCTGTCTCAAAAAAAAAAAAAAAAAATATATATATATATATATGTATACACACACACACACACACACACTCTTATATATGAGAAAATATCCAGACCAGTGTGGAGATCAATATCTCAAACACCCTGAACACCCTGGGCCTCAGCTGTGGCTTCGCTTTGGGTGCTGGGCTCGATCTCTTGCCATAGGTCTAGTCCCCAGCGAGCTCTCAGTCCTGGCCCTGCAGCCTGGGCTGGACCCTGCTTCCATGGTCAGCTTCACTTTCCGCCATTCACTCTTGGACATTGCCTCTTTTTTCCTGAAGGATAGAGACGTGCCTTTCATTTTGGGATGTGACTTGCCTTTTCAAGTACCTCTACAGTTTAGTCTTCATCCAATTGTATCTGGGGAGAAGAGGGAGGGTTTGAGGTGTGTTGTCTTCACAGTGCCAACCAGAAGTCCCACTTAACTTGAAAAATACCATTTAATTTTTCTGTTACCAAAGTCTGTTCAGTAGAAGAAAGAAATTTGGAAATCTTGAAAGAAGATAAACAAAATAAAAATCTATCACCATTCAGAAATAGCAGCCACTGTTAATGTTTTAATTTGTATCCCAGTCTTATTTCTGGGGATTTAATTATACACACACACACACGTGACTGGAGTCATACTTATCAATATATCATAAGCAGTGTCTTAATTCCATGATTTCAGAATAAACAAGGGTCCAGCTTCTATTCCTCACTGCCTCCCCCCATCTCAGGAAGACTTGGCAGGTGTTTGTATCTATGAAGAGAGAAGCAGAAGCCTGCTCTACCTTCCCAGGGAAATAGAAAGCTCTATGCAGAATATCAGTGCCGCAAATGGAGCAGCCTGTTTAGCAATGCACATGGCTAAGGGGGGATCATGTGCATGACTCAAATATCCAGACTGCAACATGTGACTGCAGGATGAAGTCATACTTCCTTTTACATCCCCCTGCTATGATCGCTGGAGCCCCCAGCAGCTTGATTGCCGGAAATTAGCTCCCATAGCAGTGACTCCAGCTATTTCTGAGTTTCCCAGGAGCCGCCTCACGTGGACTCAGGGACTCGCCCCTTGTGATTTTCTCTGTGGCCCCTGCTGCTGCTGCCCATGCTGAAGATGCCCCTTATTAGGACGCCAGGCTCCTGGGCACTGCTGCCCGCCAGTGGTCGTTGTCCCTCTGACTTGGGGTGGAGGCGGAGGCACTTTCTCTGTGTTGCTACTCAAACCCAGATGTGACAGCTGGGCCTGTGCCGTATATCCACACAACACAACTGAGGCGAGGCTAGAAGTTTTTCATTGCCTAATCACCTCTGTATTAGTCGGTTTTCATGCTACTGATAAAGACATACCCGAGACTGGGCAGTTTACAAAAGAAAGAGCGTTAATTGGACTCACAGTTCCACATGGCTAAGGAGGCCTCACAATCATGGTTGAAGGCAAGGAGGAGCAACTCACATCTTACATGGATGGCGGCAGGCAAAGAAAGCTTGTGCAGAGAAACTCTGCCTTATAAAGACATCAGATCTCATGAGACTTATTCACTAACAAGACAACAGCATGAGAAAGACCTGCCCCCGTGATTCAATTATCTCCCACCGGGCCCCTCCCACAACACGTGGGAATTATGGGAGCTACAATTCAAGATGAGATTTGGGTGGGGATACAGAACCAAATCATATCAACCTCTATTATTAAAAATTGTTTTTAAATTTTTAAATGTTGACAAATAAAAATTGTATATATTCAAGGCATACAACATGATGGTTTGATGTACATATACATCGTGTAATGACTGCTACAATCAGATTCACATATCCACCACCTCCCGAAGTGAGTGTGTGTGTGTGTGTGTGTGTGTGTGTGTGTGAGATGACACTTAAAGTCGGCTTTCTCATCAGATTTTGAGTGAACAGTACCATGGTATTGTTAGCCAGAGTCCCCATGCTGTCATCAGATCTGCAGAACTTATCTTCTAAGAGAAAGTTATAAGACGTACCCTTTGACCAACATCACCTATCTCCCCTATCCATCCCCCCAGCCCCTGGCAACCCCTGTCTGTTCTCTGCTTCTGTGAGTTTATCCATAGAACTTCACTCACATCCGCCTGTAAGTGAAGTCAGGCAATATTTGTCTTTCTGTGTCTGGCTTATTTGGTGTAATACGATCCCCTCCAGGTTTATCCATGTTGTCACAAATGACAGAATTCCCTTCTTTTTTATGGCTGAATATTATTACACGGCGTGTGTGTGTGTGTGTGTGTGTGTGTGTGTGTGTGTGTACCACATATATTCCATATGTGGCATGTTTATGTGTGTGTATATAAATATATAGACACACCACATTTTCTTTATCCATTCATCTGTTGACAGACACCTAGTTTGTTTCCATATCTTGTGAATAATACTGCAGTGAATATGCGGGTCCACATAGCTCTTGAGGGTACTAATTTAATTTCCTTTTTTATTTTAAAGTTTCATTTTATTTTTCAGTTAATTAATTTGAGACAGGGTCTCAGCTCTGACACCCAGGCTGGAGTGCAGTGATGCGATCACAGCTCACTGCAGCCTCCACCTCCTGGGCTCAAGCGATCCTCCCACCCTAGCCTCCTGAGTAGCTGGGACTTACAGGCATGTACCACCACACCTGGCTAATTTTTAAACTTTTTTTGTAGAGACAGTCTCACTGTGTTGCCCAGGTTGGTCTTGAACTCCTGGCCTCAAGGGATCCTCCCACCTCAGCCTCCGAAAGAGTTGGGATTATAGGCCTGAGCCATCACACCCTGTCTTACTTTCTTTAGATATATATCCAGAAGTAGGATTGCTGGATTCTGTATGGTAGTGCTATTTGTATTTGTTGGAGGCGCCTTCATACTATTTTCCATGATTTACATTCCTGCCAATAGTGTACAAGAGTTTCCTTTTCTCCATACCCTCACCAACACTTGTCTCTTATCTTTTGGAGAAGGGCCATCCTAACAGGTGTGCAGTGGTATCTCATTGTGGTTCCGATTTACACTTCTCTGATGAGTGGTGATGTGAGCACCTTTTCATCTGCTTGCAGGCTATGTGTGTCTTCTTTGGAAAAATGTCCATTTACATCGTTTGCCCATTTTAAAATCAGATTATTTGGGATTTCTGTATATATTTTGGATGTTAACCCCTTATCAGATATGGGGATTGCAAATATCTTCTACTTTGTAGGTTCTTTTCGTTTTGTTGTTTCCTTTGCTGCACAGAAGCTCTTCAGTTTGATGTAGTCCAACTTATTTTGTTTTTGCTTATATTGCCTGTGCTTTGGTAACATATTCAAAAAAATTACTGCCAAGACTAGTGTCTACAAGCTCATTCCCTACGTCTTGTTCTAGGAGTTTTACAGATCTTACACTTAAGTCTTTAATCTATTTCATGATAATTTTTATATGGTGTAAGACAAGGGTCTAATTTCATTATTTTGAAGGTAGATATTCAGTTTGCCTAGCACCATTTATTGAAGAGACAGTCTTTTCCCCGTTGTGTTTTCTTGGTGGCTGTGTCACAGATTAGTTGACCATATATGTGTGGATTTATTTCTGGGCTTTGTTCTGTTCTCATGGTCTATGTGTCTGTTTTTAATGACAGCACCAAACGATTACTGTCGTTTTGTAGTATAGTTTGAAATCAGGGACTGTGATACCTCCAGCTTTGTTCTTTCTCAATATTGCTTTGGCTATTCAAGGTCTTTTGTGTTTCCATATGAGTTTTAAGGTTGTTTTTGTATTTATGTGAAATGTCATTGGAATTTTGATAGAGATTACATTATGTAGTATGGACATTTTAACAATATTATTTCTTCTAGTCCATAAACTTGGGATATCTTCCATTTATTTGTGTTTTTTTTTTCAGTTTATTTCATCAATGTCTGATACTGTTAAGCATATAGATATTTCGCTTCCTTAGTTAAGTTTATTCCTAAGTATTTTATTTGACAAAATTCAACATCCTTTCATGATAACCCCCCAACGAATGAGGTATAGAAGGATGTACCTCAGCATAAGAAAAGTGTATGTGACAAGCCTACAGCTAACATCATACTCAACAGTGAAAAGCTGAAAGCGTTTGCTCTAGGATGAAGAACAAAACAACGATGTCTACTCCTGCTGCTTCTGTTCAATATAGTACTGGAAGTCCCATTCAGAGCAATTAGACAAGAAAAAGAAATAAAAGGCATCCAAATTGGAAAAGCAGAAGTCAAATTATCTCTGTTTGCAGATGATATCATGTCATATAGAAAACCTTAAAGATGCCACCAAAACAAAACAAAACAAAACCCACAACTGCCAGAACTAATAAGTAAATTCAGTAAAGTTGTCAGATATAAAGTCAGCATACAGAATCTGGTGTGTTTGTATACACTAACAATGAACCATCTGAAAACACAAATTTAGAAAAGTCCCATTTATAATAACATCAGGCTAGAACTTTTAATAAAACTGTATATACAGCAGCATAGTGATCATGGGAGAGAGAGACAGCAGGGGGACAACTTTTAGTGGCTACTACCAGATGAACCTGCCGTCAGATGTGGCACCCCTCTTCCAGAGTCGCGGCCTGTCTTCAGAGCGTCTTTGAATGGGGCCTTCATGCCTTGCTTGTGTCCACCACTCCCTTGAAAAGGCCAGCTTCCTGCCTCACCATGATCTACCTGGAGCCCCAGCCCAACAGCCATGAACCATAGCATGGATAGTTTCACGCTTAAGTTGTGTCCTCCTTAGTCTTCTGGCAGGGGCTGGTGTTGGCAGCAGTTGGGACTGAAAGAGGCCATAGCAGTTGGCTGCCTGGGCTCTTGGGTCCTCGGTGGGCTCCGAGGGGATTGGAAAGTCCATTAACTTAACAGGGTGACATAAAGTGGAGACT
Organism: Pan troglodytes; assembly: GCF_028858775.2. Taxonomy (NCBI): domain Eukaryota; kingdom Metazoa; phylum Chordata; class Mammalia; order Primates; family Hominidae; genus Pan; species Pan troglodytes. The sequence continues at coordinate 15,108,464 of NC_072416.2, forward strand.
GTTCCATGAATCCTCTAACAGAGGCCGTTTGCATCTTCCTTTGGTGGAAATGGTCCAGTCCATGGCATATCTACTCATAGACTTTGTTTTAGAGCCAAAGGGTGGGCACCTGGACCAGAAATTCAGTGAGTTAGGGGAACAAGAGTGCCCACCTTTTCCCCTGACTTTCCTAGGTGTGAAGGAAAAGGCAGTGGCCAGTGATGCGAAGATGTGGGCCATGAAGTCGGGCAGACCTGGGCTTCAGTCTTTGTTTCACTTCTAACTAGCTCTTTGCTAGACCAGTGGCTCAGACTCAGTAAGGGAGAGTGGCAAATTCTTCTCCATCAGGGCTTATGGCAAGTAAAAGTGAATGGGCCAACCATGGTCCATGGCCAGTAGTGCTAAAAATATTTCCTTTTCTCTTAGAGACATACATCTGTGTTCTCTCTCCAGTAATCTAAAAGTGAGTGAAAGAAAACCCATTTGTATATAAATGGCTATCGCTCACTAGGGTGAAGATCCATGCTCTCCTTTTCCTCTTCCAAATCCATAAGAGCTGTAGATGACAGTCCCATGCTCTGAGCAGCCCCCGGTTATTGTATTTGACATGTATCCATCAGGCACATGCACAGACACACGGGTGACTTCCTGCTTCTGTGGGATTGAGAGGGGCAGGACCTGTCAGTAAGACACTCCCTGGCAGTGCTCTCATGGACGGGCAAATACACTGCCTGCATCCACTCTGACCTGTTCGTTCATTCGTTTGTTCGTTTGTTCGTTCGTTTGTTAGTTAGTTCGTTCGTTCGTTCATTCATTCATTCATTCATTCATTCTGTCCTTCTTAAAAGTTTAGTCCTGGGAATATATACTGAGTGTTTCTTTTGTACTTCCTGTGGATAAAATTGACCAGATCCATGTCCTCATGGAGCTGTTCCTCTGGTTGAAGGAGAAAGACAACAAACAGGTCTACCTACCATGCCAGATGGTGGTCGTGCTGGGGTCAGCACTGACAGTTGAGCCAGAAACCTCACGGAGTGAGGGGATAGGCATCGAGGCTGTCCAGGGACAGGGCACTCCAGGCAGAGGGAACAGCCACAGCTCCAGCTCCGACTCTGTGGCTCCACCCACTTCATCATCCTCTAACATCCCGGACTGGGCCCTGGTCACCTCCAGTATCGTCTTGGATCCCTCGTCCTCCCTGCCCCAGCTGCCCCAGCCTCCTTTCACTTGTCCCCTGTTACACGAGCCCCTGCCACATGTTCCCTCTGCCCTGCCCTTTGCCCTACAGCTGCTCCCCTTCCAGGACTGTCTACTCTGACTCCTTTTTTTTTTTTTTTTAGGGGGAGTTTTACTCTGTCTCCCAGGCTGGAGTGCAATGGTGTGATCTCAGCTCACTGTAACCTCTGCCTCCCAGTTTCAGGCAGTTCTCATGTCTCAGCCTCCCGAGTACCTGGGATTATAGGCACCCGCCACCATGCCCCGCTAATTTTTGTATTATTAGTGGAGACGGGGTTTCACCATGTTGTCCAGGCTCGTCTCGAACTCCTGACCTCAAGTGATCTGCCCGCCTTAGCCTGGGATTACAGGTGTGAGCCACCACGCCCAACCTCCAACTCAATATTTTGGTTCCAGATCAAACATCAAAGCTCAGCTAATCCAACCCCACTCCCAGGCGTGGTGCCCCTGGCAGAACCAGGCCCCCTCCCGCAGCCCTCATCTCCCTTTGAAAGCTTGTGTTTCTATGGGTGATTATTGGCATCAGGTCAGCTGAGGTCCCCGAGGATGAGCCCTGGGAGGCTGGGATCCTGCCTGGTTTTGTTTTCCATGATAGCCCCAGGGCCCAGCCCGGAGCTTGGTATACAACAGGCCACCTGGTGGTGACTAAGGAGGGAACACGCAGTTCTGCCTGGGGGACAGCAGGGTTTGGGAAAATTGAGGAGGGTCTTGAAGGAGGAGTATACACCCTCAACCTAGCATCCAGTTCTCATCATGTCTAAAAACTAATAAAACAGCACAGGCAGTGTCAGCGGGGTGGGAAGGCTGGTCTTTGGGCACTTCCGGCCATGCCACTTTCAGAAGCATTGAGTCAAATGTCCAGAGACAGTAGAGCATGGGCTGAAATGGAGTGAACGTAATCTGTGCACCTCAGTTCTCTCCGAGACACAGAGGCTGCTCTTCAGCTACAGTTACGGTACCGCGGTTCCAGGTAAGGCAGAGACTGGCTGGGTCTCTGCCACATCCAGACCTTTATGCTACATCCTTCTTTCAAAGGTCTGTGGAATGGTGCTGGCAATTCTTAGTAAATAATGCATTTCCTCTTGTACTAGGCTGCCTCATTTACATAACCCAGTGAACTGAAAAGTCATTTTTCTTGGGCCAAGTTATTCATCTTATTCTTGGCATTTGGCTGCAATAATATCCCTCTATCGGCATGGCCATACAATAATTCAGGCATTTTGTTCTAGCAGTGAGGACACTTATAGTTAATAACACATGAAGCCATTTCATTAAAAGGAAAGTTTTGTTAGGATACATTAACACAGGCCTTGAACCAAAACACAAATCATTTCATTCCCTGGCTATTGAGGAAGCAAAATGAATTGGGAACCTGAACCATTTTTTGAAGAATCGTTGTTATCCTCATGTCATCTGATTCTCTCTGCATTCAACAGTCAGCATAAAGGGGATCGGATTTTAAGTAGTTGATAACACTTGTTTTTCTCTGAGGTGGAGAAGATGTGGTGTAGGCTTTGGGGGCAGCATTCACTGAAGGCCCGGTGCTAGTTCCGCTGCTCACTCCTTGGGCGATAGAGAGCGCATTTCTTAGTTGCTCCACGTTTGTTTTAAGGCATACAAAACTGCAGGGCTGGCCGGGCGCAGGGTGGCTCACGCCTGTAATCTCAGCACTTTTGGAGGCCAAGGCAGGTGGATCACCTGAAGTCAGGAGTTCAAGACCAGCCTGGCCAACATGGTGAAACCCCGTCTCTACTAAAAATACAAAATTAACCAGGCATGGTGGCTTGTGCCTGTAATCCCACCTACTTAGGAGGCTGAGGCAGGCTGAGAATCACTTGAACCCGGGAGGCGGAGGTTGCAGTGAGCTGAGATCGCGCCATTGCACTCCAGCCTGGGCAACAAGGGCAAAACTCTGTCTCAAAAAAATAAAATAAATAAATAAATAAATCGCAGGGCTCTTGTGAACATTGTGCGTAACATGTCTGGCACATGACAGGTGCTGTGAAATGGTACAGCTTTTTCCGTACGTCCAAGAAAGTTCCAGCTAATACTAGTTTTCACTCTTGAATATTACAACATGCAGAAAAAAGTATTTAGTTTTGAGATGCAGGACTTTGGATCGTTAAGGAGTTAGTGAAGTTTGAAATGGAGAGGGAGGCATTTGGTCTATGCTGCAGGAAGCAGGGGCAGCCTGACATGTTGGTTCCACGTTCGCTGTGTGTCAGTGAATGTTTATTTCTGAGTTCTCACCGCCTTCATGTCAGCGGGTTTCTCTGTGGGGTCTGATCCTTGCAGGGGTTTATAACATCCATCAAGTATCTCCTACGAGGTCCTCCTCCTAAAATAGCACTCTTGCCCGGGAACCTGGGGGCTTGCGTGGCAGGGACTGGATAAATGCCCAGGCCGGCCTGCAGCCAGCAGAGAGGTGCACCGAGCTTGTTCTGAGTCAGAAGCCCGGAGAACGCTTCCCGGGTTTTGTTTTAGCACTCAGAAACCCACTCGAGAAGGTCATTTCCTGAACTCTGCTGTTTCTGTTGAGTTTTCTGAAAGCGGAGGGGATGCTTAGCTGCCCAATCCACAGAGCACGCTTTATGTTTGTGTTTCCCCGCCTGCCTAGCATTTGACAATTAATTAGGCATGGTAATTACCTGCTTTAATTTCATGATTGCACATCCTATAATTAGCCCTAATTCTGTAATAGGGAAGTTCATGTACACAAAGGCAGCCGATGATGAAGGTGATAAGGTTACAATATTAACAGCTGCCATTGCTTATTGCCTGCGAGGCATGGGCGAGGCATGACACCTCACAACCACCCAGTGACATTGGCATTGGCCTGCCTTACAGATGAAGAAGCTGAGTCTCAATGTGGGGTGTCATCCCTAGGGTCACAGCAGCCGAAAAGGATAACTGTGGGGATGTGAACCCAGGCCTCCCTCCCTACGTAGCTGTGCGCCTTCACACTGCCGTTCTGCCTCTTGCAGGAGCACCTGAGATCTGACATGCTTTGGGCTAAAGACACCCGTTCCTATGCTTGGCACACCCTTAAACCAGATTGAGGGCTTCAGCCACTTAAAGGAAGCTTTTACATCTTCATTCTTTCTGTCTGTCTGCCTGACTCCCTCCCCACATCTTCTTTTCCACCCGCTTATGGGAGTGCATGTTTGTGTGTGTGTCTGAGATAAATTTTACCCTGGAATGTTGACTGCTTGGTGGTTAGATGTTTTAGTACGTCTACAAAATGTTGTCCTGAATATAATTGCTTAATTCTCCTCCTCTCCCAAAGACTTAGCCTCTAGCACTATCTTCATTTATCCAAATAGAGACTCAGGGCTTGAAGAGGTGAATTAACTTATCCAGGATCACTTGGCTGGCAAGGGGTGGAGCTGGAATTCGAACCCATTTCTCACTGAGGCCAGAATCCAGTGTCTGGGCTCCCTCCCGATGCTGACGTATGACGATGTGTCAGGTCCACGTGGATGTGTACCCACAGAGCCTTGGCACTACCTCCTGCCCCATCTATGGCCTGGCTTAGATATCCCTGCCCCACAAGTTAGGGTGAAAGCTCACTCTCCCGAGGACAGCGAAGGCAGGGCTATGTTTTGTTTTTGCTTTTAAATTCAGTATTAACATAAAATACAATCAGGTGTATAAATCTTAAGTTTATGGTTCAATTAATTTTACTTCTGTATAGACCTTTATAACCACTGCCCAGATATAGATCCTGGATGTTTCCAGCACCCAGAAGACTCCTTTGTGCCCTGCACAAGAATCCTTTCTCCCGCCCAAGGTCGTGAAGACATTCTACCATGTTTTCTCCTCCTCGCTTTATGATTTCACTTTTCACACTGAGGTCTATGACTCCAAAAGACACGAGTGCAAAAGCCACACACGCAAATGTTCATAGTTGCTTTATTCATGAAAGTCTCAACTTGAAACAACCTAAATGTCCACCCCAGCAGAACAGGTGGATACAAACAGGGAAATATTCATACAGTGGAATACTATTCATTAGTGCAAAGCAACATGAGGGCCATACACAGAAACACAGCTGCATCTCACGTCCACAGTACTGAGTGAAAGAAACTAGACCGAGAGGGGCACACACTGGTTCCGTTGAGGTCAAGTTCAAAAACAGGGGGAAGGCTGGGGGCGGTGGCTCACGCCTGTAATCCCAGCACTTTGGGAGGCCGAGGTGGGTGGATCACCTGAGGCCAGGAGTTCAAGACCAGCCTGGCCAACATGGTGAAACCCCATCTCTACAAAAATACAAAAATTAGCCAGGCGTGGTGGCAGGCACCTATAATCCCAGCTACTCAGGAAGCTGAGGCGGGAGAATCACTTGAACCTGGGAGGTGGAGGTTGCAGTGAGCTGAGATCATGCCACTGCACTTCAGCCTGGGTGACAGAGCGAGTCTAAATCTCAAAAAAAACAAAAAAAAAAAAAAAAAAAAGAAAAAAAAACAGGGAAGAAATCTAGGGGATAGTGCTTAGCATTGCAGGAGAGCAGTATTTGATTAGAACAGGACACAGGCAAGTCTCACAGGAACACTCTGGTAGACGCTCTTCATCTTCTAAAAGAAAGCCTCTGCTTGAGACCTTATCTCTACTAGAGCTTGTTCTGGATTCTGTTCATTGACGGACTGAGGTTTTTGCATTTTTTTCTCCCCTTAACCTTCCTTTACCTCCACTGTTACTACAGACATCATGAGGGTAATTCTTCTCAGTGGAAAAGAAATCTTCAGATTTGAACTTCCTCTTAAAATGAAGAAGAAAGGGTTTGCCCCGATGCCCGATTACAGATATTACCCTCCTATTTAATCTTCTTTTGCTGAGTCAAGGAGATCCGACATAAAGTGGTTTTTTATTGCTTGTTTTAAAAGGGAACTTGGTTGTGTCGGAAGAGGTCAACTCTTTTTATCCCTCCAAGGAATTATTATCTTTATGGCTCAAGCAGAAGGAATTGGAGCTGATCGAACTTAATTTGGAGGGGAGAGGCTTTTAAAATAACAAACAAAACAAAAAATTCTATCAATTTTGGGCCTAAGCCCTTTGAAATCCTTAGTGAAATAAGTCCATGATTTAGTTAAGTATATGTAATTCAAGGACAACTTAATTTGCAGAGAAAGTTTCCTAACTTTGGATGTTTGAAGCATTGTTGTTGTGGATCAGCCATTTGGGTAATTTTGAGTAATTTTAATGGCATTAGACTAGCTTCGATTAGATCCAAAGGGAAAGGCACAAATGAGGTGAGATTGGAACGTCTGACAGCAAGGAGACCTTTCTGAGAACACAGGATCTGCAAAGAGGTGCCTGGGCTTCAGGGGAATGAGGCAAGGGCTCCTGGTCCCAGCTACCCACATTGCTGGCCTGGGGTTCCTGGTGCCTTCAGGATTCTGGGTCACTGCAGCAGAGCAGCCTGCTGTTGTCAGAGGTGTTTGAACCAGAGCAACTCCATCTTGAATAGGGGCTGGGTAAAGTGAGGCTGAGACCTACTGGGCTGCATTTTCAGACGGTTAGGCATTCTGAGTCATAGGATGAGATGCGAAGTTGGCACAAAATACAGGTCATAAAGACCTTGCTGATTAAACAGGTTGCAGTAAAGAAGACAGCTAAAACCCACCAAAACCAAGATGGCTACTAGAGTGACCTCTGGGTGTCCTCTGTGCTACACTTCCACCAGTATCGTGGCAGTTTGTAAATGCCATGGCAACATCGGGAAGTTACCCTATATGGTCTGAAAAGGGGAGGCATGAATAATCCATTTCTTGTTTAGCATATAATCAAGAAATAACCATAAAAATGGGCAACCAGCAGCTCTCGGGGCTGCTCTGTCTATGGAGTAGTGATTCTTTATTCCTTTACTTTCCTAATCAACTTGCTTTCATTTTACTCTACAGACTCGCCGTAAATTCTTTCTTGCTTGAGATCCGAGAACCTTCTCTTGGGGTCTGGATCGGAACCCCTGTCTGGTAACACTGTGATAGAAAGTGTTAGAGGGCAGAGGGCAGGTAGCCGTGGGTTCAAATTCCTTATCTCCCCACCTGCCCTGGGCAAGTGATCTGACCTCTCTGAGCCCATTACTTCATCTGAAAAGGGAGTGTTCGTACCATCTGCCTTGCAGATTAACATGCGGCTGGGCAGTGAGGTGCATAGTGCCTTGGATAGGACTCAACAAATAATAGGTGGGCGGATCCTGGGTGCAGATTTAGGCCTCATGAGTTTTAGGTACCTAGGGAATATCACGTCCTGGTCTGGAGTTTGTATCAGAGGTCCAGACTAGAGATACAGATTTTGGAGTCATTGGCCTAAACGTGAAACATGCAGGCCTGGGATTGCGCATGTGTGTTCTGGGGAGAGGCAGGGCGTGGGCAGGAGAGGAGGTGCCCATGTGGAAGGTGGAGAGAGAGCAGTTGGAGAAGAGGGAGACTGAGGCCTCCAGGGAGCAAAAACAGTGGGCTCTTGCATATACATTATGAAAAATGTAGAGTCAGAATTTATCACTCACAGGAGAGAGACTTGTATTTATTATTACGTTAACGAGGTTTTAAAGATATGTATTGACATTCACTGATTCAAATTACGATGGCCATTTATCATTGGAGGCCTTACCCTGTGGGCTGTTCTTAACTCGGGTGATTTTTTTAAAGTGCATTGATCTCTCTCCCACTTCCGTGGTTTCCCTTGTGTTGTATTATAGTTGCTGTATATCCTTGGAAGGTGCTAGGGCCTGTAAAAGGCTGGTGAAGCAGTGCCCATGTTTTCTCTACTTGGTTAAAATAAAGAAGGTGTACGCCTATGTGTGCTGGTCCCATCTGGATGTGACCTTTTGTTCAGTTGAGCTGATAATTGCAAGTCCGGATCTTGACCTCAGCCTACTGATTCCTAACCCAAGTCCAGTTCCTCTCTGTCTGTAGGGTGGTCCATGTGATCCCGTCATAGCTGTGCTATTCGTAGACCTGAATTCTCTCCATATCACTTTGGGTGGGAGATGCTGCTCTCAGCTCCATTTTCTAGTTGAGGAAATGAATGGCCAGAAAGGTTGCACGGTTTGTCTGATGGGTGAGTTTGTGCGTTACATCAGGGGTTCCTGAAATTGCCCACTCGTCAGAATCACTGGAGAAGCTTTGGTTGCATTGGGGATTCCTGGGCCTCAGATGGTTAATGCCACCCACCCAGTGGTTGGTAAGATTTGGAAAGGACTGCCTTCTCCACACCGGATCTTGGATATGTTGGTGGAAAAATAACAATGATGACTTCTTGATTATTTGGATCGGGGGTTATCAAACTCTTTTTGTAAAGGCCAGAAAAAATACTTGTAGCTTTGCAGGCTGTATGGTCTATTTCAGCTTCTTAACTCTGCTGTACAGAAGCTCCTTGACTTATGATGGGGTTATGTCCCGATAAGCCCATTGTAAGTTGAAAATATCGTAAGTTGAAAATGCATTTAATAGGCTTCGTGTGGTGAACATCATAGCTCAGCCTAGTCTACCTTCAACCTGTTCAGAACACTTACATTCACCTATAGTTAGGTACAATCATCTAACACAAAGCCTATTTTATAATAAAGTGTTGAACAGCTCATGTAAAATATCATACTGCACATCACTAGCCTGGAAAAAAGATCAAAATTTGAAGTGTGGTTTCTACTGAATGCTTATTGCTTTTCTACCATTATAAACTTGAAAAATTGCAAGACAATTACCAGCCTAAGTGAGGGACTGTCTGTATTTCAAAAGCGGCCCAAACAAATGAATGTGGCTGAATTTGGCCCATGGGCCATAGTTTGCCCACCCTGATCTAGATAATTAGTATTATGTATGATGATCAGAGAAGTGATTGAAGTTGGCACTCTCCAAGGGAAGTTTGGACTTTTATAAGAATATATCATAAGCAGGTATGGGCCAGTCAAGATATATAGGATGACAGCCAGGCGTGGTGGGTCACGCCTATAATCCCAGTACTTTGGGAGGCCAAGGCAGGCAGATCATCTGAGGCCAGGAGTTCAAGATCAGCCTGACCAACATGGCAAAACCTTGTCTCTACTAAAAATACAAAAAATTAGCCAGGTGTGGTGGTGGGCACCTGTAATCCCAGCTACTCGGGAGGCTGAGGCAGGAGAACCGCTTGAACTTGGAGGTGGAGATTGCTGAGATTGTGCCACTGCCCTCCAGCCTGGGCAACAGAGTGAGACTTCGTCTCAAAAAAAAAAAAAAAAAAAAAAAGTGAGCAAAGGACACAGCGATATTTCTCAAAAAAAAAAAAAATGTATATATATATATATATATATGACGAGAATTGCATTCAGTTGCTCATAAAAGACCCCTAAAACATTAGCTTGAACAAATTAGAGATGGATATTTCTCGTTTGTTGAAGAAGCCTTGAGTAACTGATCTGATTATAGGTTTGGCGATGTGACATCAGCAATAATGGAATGACATTATTGCTCCTTAAGGTCATCAGAGACCCCGGGACTTCTGTAAACTTGATAGGCATTCTGTTTCTCCATCTCACTCCATCGGAAACATCTATCCATTCGCTAATTGAAATGTTGTGGTTTTAGTCTCTAGTCCTTCCTCCTGTTCACAGAATAATGTGAGACATTCTATGGTCGCCATACTAGAGTTCGAACACATAATGTCTGTGTTTGGGGTTGATGGGTGGCTTTCACGTAGGAACAGAATTTATCACTCACATTAGAGATGCCTGTTTTCATGGTCATAGAGGTTTTAAAGATGTGTATTGACATTCATGGAGTGTAAATTACAACAGCCCTTTATCCTTGGGGACTTTTCTCTCTGGGCTGTTCTTAACTCATGTAATTTTAAAAAGTGGATTGATCTCTCTCCTGCTTCTCTGTTTTTCCTTGTGATGAAGTTGCTACTTGCCCCTGGAAGGTGCTAAGGTCTGCAAAAAGCTGATGAAACGGCCCTTACATTCTGTATCCCCAGAGTATTCTCTAAGGAGTCATAACTTGATTAAAATAAATTCTATGTCCCGGTTATGCTTATCCCATCTGGACACAGCATTCGGTCTAGTGGGGCAGATCTCAGCTCTTGCCCCGTCCCTTCTTTCTGAAACTGAATTCCACCTCGTCTGTGTGGTGGTCGGTGTGGTCCCAGGCACCACCACATTGCTCTCCAAACCGCCTTTGGAGCGAAGTGCTCCTCTCAGCTCTGTTTTACAGATGAGGAAACAAGTGTCCAGAAAGGTTGACTAGCCTCTCACCAGCACGCTGTTAGTGCTGCAGTACACACATGACAGCAACATGAAACATGCATCTCTGCTATTAATTGGGCTGTGGATCTCTGTTGATGTTGGGAAAATAGCATACAGTATGTTGTTCCCATAACTTGCCTGATTTAGTCATTCTTGCCTGTACCCATCTGTTCAGCTAGCACCAATAAATCCCTGCTCTATGCCAGGAACTGGGCATCCAGTGGTGTGTGACACAGATGTGGCTCTTGCTGCAGTTGGTTTTCATGGGGAAAGCATAGCCGAAATCCTACTCCTTTATAATAAGGGTTTAAGAGGAATTCACGTTTTCTCTTTCTTGACAGGTGTACATCCGGATAAAAGACGATGAATGGAATATTTATCGCCGGTATACAGAGTTCAGGAGTTTGCACCACAAGTTACAAAACAAGTACCCTCAAGTGAGGGCCTACAACTTCCCACCCAAAAAGGCCATTGGAAACAAGGTACCATCCCGTGCTGGGAAGCCCGCTTGTCATTGCCTGCGTTAAAATGGATTATTTATTCTTCTTCTTCAGTCCGTTGCTTAAAAACACATGCTCCTTAAAGAAAAGTTGGTGGATATAAGAAAAAAATAGAGAAAAGAAATAGCCATTCATAATTCCACCACCTAAAGATGGTCACCATTACGTCATGTGTGTGTGTATGTCCTCTTATTTCTCTAGGGCAAGAAGTTGGAAAAACTTTTTCTTTAAAGGGCCAGAGAGTAAATATGTTTGGCTTTGGGGACTATACCATTTCAGTGGCAAATACTCACCTCTGCTGGGGTCCTGTGTAAGCAACCGTAGACAGTACAGACACAAATGAGTATGGCTATGTGCCAATAGCATTTCATTTTTAAGAATAGACAGCAGCTGGATTTGGCCTATAGGTTGGTTTGCCAACCCCTGTTCTGGACCAAAAAATGCTTTTCTAGTTTTCATCCGTAGTTGTCACGATGTTCACTTCAACTTGTGACTGTGGAGTAGAACTTTCTCAGAGGAGTTTGTTGTTGTTATTGTTAAACCGTTATTCACCTCATGAAGGTTAATGATTTATGATGACCCAATTTGTCTCTGTTTATTCATCCCGGTTCCCTTGAGGAAGGAGGTGCTAGCCCTCTGCAAGCTCATTGGTTGATTAATATTATTCATTCAGCAGTCATTAATTGGGCACCAATTATATGTCATTGTGCAAGGGGCTGGGTTCAGCCCTGGGGAAGACAGACCTGGGTCTAGACCTGGTTTGGAGCCCTGTCAAATGGTCAGCTTCAGCCAGGCGGCATCATGATGTCACTCCTCATGTTTCTTTAGGAAGCAGTTCTCTGTCATGGCCGCACTTTGGATCCCCTGGGGAGCTTTGAAAACCACTGAGGACTGCCTGTGCCCTACCTCCATCCCCATTCTGATTGAATCGATCTGAAGGGAGGCCTGGGCATCAGGGGTTGAATAGTTCTCTAAGTGATTGCACTCTGCGACCAAACTGGAGAATCTTTGGCTTAGAGTCAAGAAGGAGACAGGGGCACTTCATCAATTTCGGTATGTGTTCAATAGCTTGGCAGGGACAGTCTGATTGAAAGGTAGAGCCATGACCTTTCTCAGGGTGTGTAAGACATCGGGCATTGTATTGAGCATGATCTCTCTGCCTTGGTCGTTCTCAAAGTGTGACCCCAGCTAGCAGCAGCAGGAGCCCTTGGGAGCTGGTTAGAAATGCACATTCTTGGGCTCACCCTAGACATGCTGATTCACACTCTCTGGGGCTGAGACCCAGCAGTCTGGGTTCAACAAGCCCTCTAGGTGATGCTGTTCATGAGGAAGTATGAGGACTGCCGTTCTATCTTTTGACAAAGCCATGTGGCAGATGCCATATGGGGCGAATCCCTAGTTTCTGTCTTCAGGAGGTACTGTGCTAGCATTTCCTTGACCTTTATCACAGAAACACAGAGCAAGAGTTTCCATAACCCACTCCTGGCACTTGGGAATTTCATAGGGAAATCTATTCCCAACCCTTACATTTACATGTGTGTAGATTTCTATGTATAAAACAGATTGAAACCTGATCACGCCAAGGTCTGCTCGATTTGAACATAAACAGTTACAAAGCAGGTTTATCCCAGGCCCAGAATACATTTGTCCTTCATTTTTCCGTTGAGGAAAAGTAGAGCTGAACCACTACATGTGGCAGACAGAAACTCTATACTTGTTCATAGCAAGGAGTACAAGAATTCTTTTGAAAAGAGGGGAAAATTATATATTGGTTTAATCTAATGACCCATAGGCTCATACAAATCTTGGGAGTCATTCAGAATGTCCTAAAATGTCACAAAACAACATGCTGCTAACCAGCATATTATCAAATTATAAGACATTCTTATGTGCAAGAAACATGATCCTGGAGTGGCCCTTCCGTGACAGCTTCTTCACGGAATCTGCCTGCGTCTTGTGCTAAGGGAAAGCCATTGTAGCACAAGGTGGAAATGAGGGGATTTGGAAGGGGAAAAGTCTTAGGTTGTGGCTTAACATTGTCCTGACTTAACATTGTCCGGGGTGAGTCCTGACTTAACATTATCCAGGGGTGCCTGGGAACTGCAACTTTAAGCAAAATGACATATTGTGTTATGAAATGAACTTTACCATGGACAAATGGATACAAACAAGAGTTCAGTTCCTAGGGCATACAGTACTGTATTTAGCTTAAAGTCTTAGTTAGAACCTGTCAACAACATTAAGTCAACACTTGCTGTGTTAGTTTCCTCTTACTGCTGTCACAAATCACCACAAATGTAGGGACTAAAACAAATTCATTATCTTACAATTCCAGAGGTCAGAAGTCCAAAATGAGCGTCACAGAGCTAAAATCAAGACGTCAGCCAGGGCTCTTCCTTCTGGAGCCCCAGGAGAGAGTTTGCTCCTTGCTTTTTCAGCTTCTCAAGGCCACCCTCATTTTTGCCTTATGGCCTTCTGTCTTCAGAGACATCACTCAGCCCTCTGCTTCCGTCATCATAGTCACATTTTTCTCTGGTTCTGCCCCTCTTCCTCTTAGAATTCCCCTTAGATTCCCTGTGATCACATTGGGCTCACCCAGATCATCCAAAATAATCCCCCGACGCCACCCTTTGTCTCAAGATCCCTAACTTAATCACACCTGCTGAGTCCCTTTGGTCATGTGAGGTTCTGGGGATTTGGGTGTGGACATCTGTGGGGGCCATTGTTGCGCCCACCACATGTTAGACATTGCTCCATGCTTTCTCTGCAGCCTCAAACAACTCCCTTCCCACCTCCTCCCTCCTCAAGCCCCCCAGTTACACAAAACTTAAGACAAAATAAATCTCATCAGTCCTGAAAACACTGGATTTGAGTTTAGTGAGATGAGGCTGAGCCCTGAGGAGTGGGAGGGTTTTTCTGGTGTTGCGTCCTGTAGAAAGAGGGCATGAAGCTGTCCTGGGTCTCTGCTGTGTAGGAGCTGGGAACTGTTTTGTTGTTGTTGTTTGTTTGGTTTTTTGGAGGCAAAGTCTCACTCTGTTCCCAGGCTGGAGTGCAGTGACGCTATGTCAACTCACTACAACCTGTGATTCTGGAGGAGAGAACTGAGTCTGCTTCATGCTCTCCACCCTCATCCCCAGGCTAGAGAGACGATCTGTCCTTGCTCATCCGGAGGCTGATTCCTCACAGCAGCGGACCTTTCTCCTATGAATCCTGTGTCAGCCAAGTAATGTGCTTTTATCCCCCCAATATAACCCTATTTGCAAATAAACAAGCTTGAGAATAAAAGACACCATCTTAGTGGGCCTGGCCCAATAACGATCAGCTGGTACAAGTGCACCAGCTGGTTCTTAACCAGATTTATGGTCCTGCTCCCAGTGGTGGGGGTGGATCTGACCACCCAGTTCATGAGCAGTCTTGGGGCCATAGCTCCATTTCTAGCCTGTGCAGCTTTTAACTTTTAATTAACTTTTAATAAGCTGGTTGAACTGTGATTGTCTTTTATACATATATACACACACATATATATACACACATATACACATATATACACACATATATACACATATATATGCACATATATATACACACATATGTATACACATACGTATATATACATATAGATACACACACACACAAACACACCGAATGACACCCTGTCACCCGGGGTGGAGTGCAGTGGCACAATTTCACCTCACAGCAACCTCCGTCTCCTGGGTTCAAGTGATTATCCTGCCTCAGCCTCCCGAGTAGCTGGGACTACAGGCACCCACCACCACACTCAGCTAATTTTTGTATTTTTAGTAAAGACAGGGTTTTGCCATGTTGGCCAGGCTGTTCTCAAACTCCTGATCTCAAGTGATCCTCCCACCTCGGCCTCACAAAGTGCTGGGATTGCAGGCGTGAGTAACAGGAGGGGCCATACCCGGCCCCATCATTGTCCTTTGATTCCTTCTTTCTTTTTCTGTGCATTTGGCTAAGACATACCCACTTCCCTGAAATCCACCTTGGCTGCTGCTGAGGACAGATCTTAGTGATTCTTCCCATTTCCAAAGGAGGATTGAGTCAAGATTCAGAACCTTCAACACCCAACAGAGGCTACTGGTGAATTCATTTCAAGGCCAAGCTTATGCTAGCCTCACTGGGCCTAATAACTCAGGACACCTGCTTCAATATCTCAAGGGCAAAATTTTTGGAGTGCATTGATTCTAAATTGGCCCAGAAAAATCCGCCATGTCAGAATCTTTTCTTTGATTGGGTTACTTCAAGGATAACTCACTTGTCCGCCTGGACCACTGTGGCACACATCTAGACAACACGTGTTTGGGTTGATTTAATTAATTTCTTTCTCCTTTTCCTTTCCTTTTCCTTTTTCTTTTTCCTTTTTCCTTTTCCTTTTCCTTTTCCCTTCCTTTCCTTTTACAGAGTCCTGCTCTGTCACCCAGACTAGAGTTCTGTGATGCAGTTGTAGCTCACCGCAGCCTCAAACTCCTCGGTTCAAGTGACCCTCTTGCTTCGGCCTCCCAAGTAGCTGGGACCACAGGCATGCAGCACCATGCCTGTCTAATATTTCAATTTTTTGCAGAGACAGGGTTTCACCATGTTCGCCAGGCTGGTCTCAAACTCCTGGGCTCAAGAACTCCTCCCACCTCAGCCACCCAAAGTGCTGGGATTACAGGCATGAGCCCCTGCTCCTGGCCAGGGTTGATTGAATTTTGCATGCCTTGTTACTCTTAAGGCTTGAACCCATTAAATGACTCACTGCAGAATCCATAGACCTAGACATCATTCAAGGAAATAGCAAGCATAGTTTAGCCTTTCTCATTTGTCAGATGAGCATCCTTCTAGCCTGAATGTCTATATATTTCCCCTACAATGCCATCATTGGTGATTGTCTGACAGTTTTATAATTGAAAGTGATCTTAATCCCAATTTGAATCTTTTTTTAATTGACAAAATTAGCATGTTGTATAGTGTGTGGACCCAGCATTTGTCTTTACCAAAGAATCTGTTGCTTTAATATGCCATGCATGTGTGTAATTATATATTCACAGGATACCCAGAGCTCTTCCTGGAGGTGTCCATGCCTTCACATACTGTATCAAGTTCAAATCATGTTGAAATAGTTGGCCTGAATATCAGTTCACCATTCGATGAAGTTTATTCTCTCATAGCTGAGTCAAGCCACAATAGATACATATTGAAGTTATTAACTTTTTTTTTTTTTTTTGGAGACAGCACCTGCCATCATGCCTGGCTAATTTTTGTGTGTTTTTGTAGAGATGGCATTTCACCATGTTGGCCAGGCTGGTCTTGAACTCATGACCTCAGGTGATCCGCCCACCTTGGCCTCCCAAAGTGCTGAGATTACAGGTGTGAGCCACTGCACCCGGCCATTAACTTTTTTTTTTTTTTTTTCCAGACGGAGTCTTGCTCTATCACCCAGGCTGGAGTGCAGTGGTGTGATCTCAGCTCACTGCAATCTCCGCCTCCCAGGTTCAAGCGATTCTGCTGTCTCAGCCTCCTGAGTAGCTGGGATTACAGGTGTGTGCCACCACGCCTGGCTAATTTTTGTATTTTTTGTAGAGACGGGGTTTCACCATGTTGGTCAGGCTGGTCTCGAACTCCTGAGCTCGTGATCCACCCACCTCAGCCTCCCAAAGTGCTGGGAGCCACCACATCTGGCCCATTAACTTTTATATATCACAGGTGTGGGGTTTGTTTAGGCCAAGATAACAATTCCAAGATCTTGGTGACTTAAGCCAACAAGGGTTTATCTTTGGCTCATGTTCTCTGTCCATCGTGGGTTGGCTCCCGGCTCTGCTCATCACAGTGCTGGGTTCCAGGCTGCTGGAGGCTCCATCTGCACGCATATGGCAACAAGAACAAGGAGTAGGGGCAAGTCAGGTGGTGGCTTCTAAAGCTGCTGCCTGGAAGTGATACATGGAAATTCCACTTGTATTTCATTGGCCAGAGCAAGTTCCTTGGCCATGCCTAATGCCCAGGGAGCAAAGGAGTCACTCCAGATGTTAATGACCAGCTCTAATGACGCAAGCTGGGATGACGTTTCTGTTGAATGACATTGTTCAGCGGGACTGAGATAGTAAGAGCACAGCTTCACCCATCCAAAACTATACATGCCTGTCCCATGGGCTCCACTTTCAAAGGAGTCGCAGTTCACCTGCTTCCTGCATCCCTGCTTAAGTCATTCTCTCTTTCTCTCTCTCTCTTTTTTGCTTGAGACAGGGTCTCTCTGTCACCCAGGCTGGAGTGTAGTGGTGCGATCATGGCTCACTGCAGCCTCGAACTCCCCGGCTCCAGCCATCCTTCCACCTCAGCCTCCCAAAGCGCTGGGATTACAGACATGAACCACTGCCCCTGGCTCCTGTTTAGATTATTCTAACTCCAAGCCACTGTCACTGCAGTGTGGACACCTGCAGTGGCTGGCCTTTTTGTCTTTTGCCTCCCTGTAGCCTATTTTCCACACTGTAGCGAGAGTGAGATTTGTACAACATAAATCTCATTGTGTCAGCTGTAGATTAAGACCCTCCAGTGACACCCCTGGTACTTACAATGGGGACTCATTACTGTGGCCTCAGAGGTGTCCCCTGGTAGCTCCCTCACCTGCCTCTCCTACCTTATCTCATGCCCTGCCCCCACCCTCTCCACTCAGCCACACTGGTGTCCTAAGACATCTACACTGATCTCACCTCAGGGCCTTTTTACCTGTCACACCCTGTACCTGGAATGGCCATTCCCAGATTCCTGCATGGACGGCTCCTCCCATTCACCAGATGTCAGTTCAGATTTGCCCTCCTTAGGCAGAGGCCTTTCCTGACACCCTTCACTCTGCTGCCCTCAGTCACTCTCTGGCCCTTTCCTCTGCTTTAATTTTCTTCCCAGTGTATACCATTGATTGAAATGACTTATTTGTGCACTTCAGTATGATCTGTCTCTCTGCACCAGCATGGAACCTCATGAACCAGGACTGGAGTCTGTTTCTGTTCACTGCTCTGTCCCCAGCTCCTAGAATAGCACCTGACATACCAAGATACCCACGGTCTAAATTAATGAACAAACGAACAGAAATTCAATGGAAGAGTTTCCCTTTTATTTTCTTCTTCGCTTTGCTGGGTGTTGGCACACATTCAAAAAATCTCAATTCCAAAAGTGAGTACATAAACTTTCAAGGTGACTCGGGAGGTTGTTCTCACCCGACTTTTGGCTGAATATTTTTTGCAGAGTGGGCATGAGGCCAAGCAGGCTTTTGGAGACAGGAAAGGTGGCTCTCTAATGGTCTGAGGGAGTTGACCGGTGAGCTGCCTGTCCAAATGGGCTTTAGCAGCATGAGGGCTTAGGTAAAGGACTCGTTTTTGATGATGTTACTAAAGTCTGCATTATGGCTCAGGGAGCGAATGAGAATAGAGAGACTGTCATTCCTTCTTAGGATAATAGATTCCGTCTCCAAAAGTTCATTTGGCATTAAGGCAAGGCAAATCACTTTCCCTGGAGCCACAGATAATTCAACTTGTTGGAGAAATTATGCATTAAAATCCTCATTAAAAACACATACACCCGTGTGTGGTAGAGGAACCGACTGGTACTCGCTGAGCTGTGGGAAGCCCCTTTGCAACTTCTTGGGAGGTGCCATTGGAAACACAGCCCTCGAGACGGCAGGGTCAGTGGAGAGGTGGGAGCGAGTGGACCTCATGCAGGAACCAGAGGCAAATGTGTACCGAGTGCAGGGCTGTTGTGCTGGGTGCAGGGGCAGTGAAGGCAAATTAAGGTTCGGTCTCTGTCTTTAAGAAGCTGGCAGTCTTGTAGGGAGGATGACATGTAAATGAGTCCTCAGGAGCTATATGAGCTGCAGGGAACCTGGTGCAATCTGCAGATAGAGGAGAGAGAAGCAGAGAAGGCTTCCTGCAGGAGGCGAAATGCTTGAGGGGCCACAGGGCTCCCAGCCAGAAATCTAGGAGAGGGAGCAGGTGGGCCAGCAGCATCAATGCAAGGCATCCTTTCTGTACATCCTGGATCAGTTTCCTGTGGCTTACAACAACACACATTTATTCTCGTACAGTTCAGGAGGCCAGACATTCCATATGAGCCTCATTAGGTTAAAATGAAGGCGTCAGCGGGGCTGCATTTCTTTCTAGAGACTCCAGGGGATAATCCTTCTCCTTGCCTTTTCCAGCTTAGAGGCTGCTTGCATTTCTTGGCTCGTGGCCCCTTCCTCTGTCTTCCGTGTTGCCTCTCTCCCACCATTCTTCTGTTCTCAGATCTTCCCCCGATCACAGCAGGGAAGAGTTCTCCACTTTTCAGTAATGTGATTAGATTGGGCCCACCCAGATTATCCAGGGTAATGTCCCTGTCTCAGGGCCCTTAATTTCACCTCCTCTGCAGTGGCCCCTGTACAGTAGCATATTCACAGGTTCTGGGGATTGAGGCATAGACACTTTGGGAGAGGGTGGGCCTCATCCTGCCTACTGTACACCTCTTCTTCCTTCTTCCTTGTCCTGGGTAGACAACTCTTACTGTTAGCCCACTTTACAAATGGGGCAGCAGAGGTACAGGGATGTGAAGTGACTTGCTTGGGCCATCTCGCTTGGCAGCGTCAAGGCTGATATCTGGGCCCAGGCAGGTGATCTGCCTTCAGCCTCTGTGAGCACAGCCTATCCCACAAGAAGGTCGGCTGTAGAGGATCCTGGAGGCTGGACGGGTAGAATCAGTCAGCCATTGCCCATTTGATGGACATTCACATTAACTCCCTAAGTCAACTCCTCAACCTCAGTGCCATGGAGAGCAGGGGGCAGGTGAGGAGGGGCTCTGATGGCCTGTCTCTCCGCCCACACCCACCGCTCCACCCTTGCTTAGGGGCCATTTTTAGAGTTGGGAGTGCTGCCCTCATAGTTCATCCACAGGCTTGTAAGAACTTCCCTGTTAATCCTAAACTTGTGAGGCGACAGTTACTCGTTCATTCCTTTATGCATTTATTCTTTCAATGTGACTTTACCAACTCTATAAGTAAGAGGCTGTAATAAGCACTGAGAGTCAAAGAAAAAGAAAAAGATCCTTAAGGCTGTACTATCTGTGTGGCCTCGGGCACATTGTTTGACCTCTCTGTGCCTGTTTCCCCTTTTATATACTAGGAATACTCATGCCACTTCTAGTATTGTGTTTATGAGGATTGAAGGTGGTTACATCTGTAAAGTGCTCAGAACAGTGTCTGGCACATGGTAAGATCTGTGTTCAGGTTTGTTAGGTAAGGGGCATTGGGCTGGTAGTGAAGTGGGGCGAGCAGACACACACATGCGTTCTCATCCCCAGCGATGCCAGGACCCTGAACCTGTGCAGTAGGTGAGCCCGACATGGATGGTCCCGCCGGAAACCTCAAAGCCAGTGTTTCCATGTACACTAACACCAGCCACCATATGCCGGCTTGCCAGACACACCGGGAACTTTGTATTCATTTTCTCATCATGCAGTTCTTATCAGGCTCCATATAAAGTGTTTATAGATGAGGAAACTGGGGCTTAGGGGCAATAAGCATCTTGCCCAAGCTCCCGTAGCTTGTAAGTGCCGGAGCCAGGAATTGAGCCGAACTCTGCAAATGCCGCCGCACTACCCAGCCCTCCGTGGAGAAGCCAGCCCCACACGTCCATGCCCAAATCTAGGAGCTGGTGATGCAGAGAGTCACCTACTACAGGTTTCAGCCGTAAAGTTCGTCATGTGAAGACAATTCAGAAGATGGTGGGACTCCCCCCACCTGCTCGCAGCAGAGACGCAGGGAGTTCACACACCATCCCCCGCAACTGCTAGGGCTCCACAGAGAAAATCGGGAGCGAAAAGCAGCTCCGAGTGAATGAAGCCATAAACTCAAGCCTGTGTCTCATTTGACACTCTGCCAACCACCATGTAAATATTCCTAGTACTTAATGTATTAATCGAGAAGAAGAGAGAAATTGGGCTCATTATATATCCCACATTTGTGTTTCTCTTTAATACAGTAAAAGCCTCTTAAGATATTTTCCAGGAGAGCAACCACTAACGTCATCTTGCCAGAAAAAAAGCATCTCAGGGGAGAGACCTTGGTGAGCTTCAGACTCGGAATATGTATGTGGAGGCCTATGCATAGGTATATATATGTTTAATTAGTGTGGTTTCTTGGGAGGACTTTTCTATAATATCAAATTAAAATCCAGTAAGAAAAAAAATTAAGGTCATTTATAGACAAAAGAATCCAGAGCCAGCCACTGAAAGCATATTTGCTGTTCTGTTCCCATCCTGCGTATTTTCTAGGTATAGCACACAGAGAAGCTGAATTCAAGAGACTCCTCTTGGTGGTCTCAAGTTGTAGAACTTGCTGGTCCCACCCTCCACTGTGGCCTTCATACCTCCACCAGGAAGTCTTCCCTGACTTCAAAAACATGAGCCCCCCCCTCCCCTGGGTTCATTTCTCATACTTCATCGCATCACGGTTGCCTGATTGACAGTTCTTCCTTCCCGCAGTCCCCCCCGCCCCCGCACCCATGACACCATAGAATTAGAGGGCAGAGCCTGGTCTTACTTGAGTCTTTGCCTTCTTGGGATCTGTCACAGTGCCGGGTACAGAGTCGAACCTGTTTGTTGAATAACGAACTGAAGCTGTGTGGAAGTCATTGTGTAGCACCGGCTTTGCTGGGTGGTTAATTTCCTTTCTCCCTCGTCCTATGTCCCTTCACTTCCAGGACACTGTCATTCATGGTCGTTCATAGATGCTCAGTTCCCATGTGGCGCCATCTCACCTGCCCGCTGGACATTGACCAGCTGATACTTGCAGGAATTTCCATGAAGACTCTGCCTTAGTTGTTCCTGGTGACAAAGAAAATTTGTTTGACACTTCTGGGGTCTGGTCTTCTCAGTGAACCCACCAGAATTGGCCAGCTTGCCCCGCTTCACTCATTTCAGGCTGAGTTCGAGGACCCTATTTCTAGGTAGAACGCATTGGTTTTGTGATTGAGTGAATTATAAGACAACTTGACTCCGTTGGGCATTAAACGTTGGCCAAAGTATTTCTGGGGCTGTGAGTTTCCTTGTATATCATTATTTAGTCTCTCCTTCCAGCTCTAAAAGCCTTCTGAAAAGACTTAACCCGTATTCTATCTGCTTTTGTTCCTCACATTTTCAGACAACTGATTAAAATAACAACTTAGAAGAGTATTTCTTGGCTCTTACCCTTTTGAATAGTTGGAGAATAATTGCTACCTTTCCCTTCAGTATTCTCATTAATATTTGAGAACTTCAAACAGCAGAAAAACACAAAAAACAAATTGAGAACTGTGTATTGCAATCTTGGTTCATCTCTAGCACGCTGGAAAAAAAAAAATTCAGCCTCTCAAGTTGCCACCAGTTGGTTATTTCCTGAAGCCACCTTTTTGGAGTTCACAACCCCAGGCTGGAGGAATCCTCTCCCTTTCTCTCGTCCTTCTCTGCAGTGTCATGGGCCACTTGCATCTTTAGAAACCATGCAACACAGAGGGAAAGAGCTTGGGCTGTGGATTCAGATCCTGCCCCCACCCACACCGGCCGTGTGACCCTGGACAAGTCCTCAGCCTTTGTGGCACTCAGCTGTCACATGGTGGTGAGCACACTGACAGCATGGGCTGTGGTGAAGAGTGAACAAGCTTATGCCAGTCAAGTATTTCCCATGGTGCGGTGTGTCCTTAGCCCTCAAACGCCAGCGTAAAAACCGGGTCTACAGGGAGGACGCACTCATTTGATTTCTTTTCTTTTGTGATTGGTGACAACTCACACATAGGCATGCTTGCTTTTCCTTTCTTCCATTCTCTCTTCTTCCTCACCCTGTTCACTTCTCTACTTCTTGTTGTGGGTTTTGGCTTTTTTTTTTTTTTTTCGAGATTGCGTCTCACTCTGTCACCCAAGCTGGAATGCAGTGGTGCGATCTTGGCTCACCGCAACCTCTACCTCCTGGGTTCAAACAATTCTTGTGCCTCAGCCTCCTGAGTAACTGGGACTATAGGCATGCACCACCATGCATGGCTAGTTTCTGTATTTTTAGTAGAGATGGGGTTTCTCCATGTTGGCCAGGCTGGTCTCAAACTCCTGGCCTCAAGTGATCTGCCCACCTCAGCCTCCCAAAGTGCTGGGATTACAGGCGTGAGCCACAACGCCAGGGCTTTTTTGGCTGTTTTTTAAGTTGAGGTATAGCATACCTCCAATTTTAAGGTACAGTTTGATGGATTTTCGCAAAATGAACACACCTAGGCAAACAGCAGTAGACCAAGAAATAGACCATTATCAGATCTCCAGAGCCTTGTCTTGTTAAAGGGCCACTGTGCTGCTTTCTGATACCATAGTGTGCTTTTGCCTGTGTGTACTCCTTTGTATCTGGCTTCTTTCTCTCAGCATCACATCTGTGAGCTTCCTCCATGTTGTTGCAAGTAGCAATTGTTGGTTCATTTTCATTGCTCTTTAATAGTCCATTGTGTGAATACATCACAGTTTATTTATCTTTTACTATTAATGGATAGTTCAATGTTTTCTGATCTGGCTCAATTACAAATAGTGCTGTAATTAACAATTCTTACATACGTCTTCCGCTGGCTCTGAGCCCTGGTTTCTGTGGGATGAAATCCTTAGGAATGGACTTGCTGGTCACAGGGTATGTTTATACTCCACTGTAGTGGATACTGCCACACAGTGTCCCAAAGCAGCCATACGGTGATGATTTTTTAAAGAAAGAGAAAAAGAATACAAAGAATAGGATACCAGGCACCTGTATTCCCACCACACCAAATTAACAGCTGTTCACATTTTATCATATTTGCTTCCAAGCACCTAAAAAATTATTAGGAAATGTTTCAGGTGTGCCCTGGAATACACAGGAAAATGTAATGAACACACACATATAACCATCCAGATTAATCAATGTTAACATTTAGAAATTAAACACTGTAAATACAGCTAAACTCTCTTTGCACCTTTTCTCCCAGAAGGGAACCACTCTGCGGAATCATTCTGTGTCCTTATATTACATATGATTATGAGAGGGTTTTCTTTTTACAGCTTCACATCAATGATACTTATTCTTTATGTAGCCTTTCACAACTGCTGTTCTTCACCAATATCCCATTTCTTGAGATGTATTCATTTAGATGCAGGGCATTCTAATGCATTAACTGCTACACTTGCTGATAGTCTATGGTGTGACTACTCAGTGTTGCATTTATGTACTCTCTCTTTGATGAACATTTAGGTCGTTTGCAATTTTTCCCTATTTGGTCATTGTGGCATTAGCATCCTTGTACACATGTCTTGGTATACATGTTTGAGACTCGGTTTCTCTAGGTTGTGTGCCCATGAATGAGGTTCCTGGCTTATAAGGTATGCTTGTCATCAACTTGCCTAGCTCTTGTCAAATTGTACTCCAAGATGGCAGCACCAGTGGTTCACTCTCAATCATGGGTGAGAATTCCCATTGTTTCACATTCACAACAGCACTTGGCTTTGTTCAACTTAAATTTTATTTATATTTCACCAACACAATGGGTATAAAATGGTATCTCATTTTGTTGCTGCTGTCGTTGTTTTTTTATGTGACTTATTTTATTTTTTTATTATTATACTTTAAGTTTTAGGGTACATGTGCACAACGTGCAGGTTTGTTACATATGTATACATGTGCCGTGTTAGTGTGCTGCACCCATTAACTCGTCATTTAGCATTAGGTATATCTCCTAATGCTATCCCTCCCCACTCCCCCAACCCCACAACAGTCCCTAGTGTGTGATGTTCCCCTTCCTGTGTCCATGTGTTCTCATTGTTCAATTCCCACCTATAAGTGAGAACATGCGGTGTTTGGTTTTCTGTCCTTGTGATAGTTTGCTGAGAATGATGGTTTCCAGCTTCATCCGTGTCCGTACAAAGGACATGAACTCATCATTTTTTATGGCTGCATAGTATTCCGTGGTGTATATGTGCCACATTTTCTTAATCCAGTCTATCGTTGTTGGACATTTGGGTTGGTTCCAAGTCTTTGCTATTGTGAATAGTGCCGCAATAAACATACGTGTGCGTGTGTCTTTATAGCAGCATGATTTATAATCCTTTGGGTATATACCCAGTAATGGGATGGCTGGGTCAAATGGTATTTCTAGTTCTAGATCCCTGAGGAGTCGCCACACTGACTTCCACAATGGTTGAACTAGTTTACAGTCCCACCAACAGTGTAAAAGTGTTCCTATTTCTCCACATCCTCTCCAGCACCTGTTGTTTCCTGACTTTTTAATGATCGCCATTCTAACTGGTGTGAGATGGTATCTCATTGTGGTTTTGATTTGCATTTCTCTGATGGCCAGTGATGATGAGCATTTTTTCATGTGCTTTTTGGCTGCATAAATGTCTTCTTTTGAGAAGTGTCTGTTCATATCCTTCGCCCACTTTTTGATGGGGTTGTTTGTTTTTTTCTTGTAAATTTGTTTGAGTTCATTGTAGATTCTGGATATTAGCCCTTTGTCAGATGAGTGGGTTGCAAAAATTTTCTCCCATTCTGTAGGTTGCCTGTTCACTCTGATGGTAGTTTCTTTTGCTGTGCAGAAGCTCTTTAGTTTAATGAGATCCCATTTGTCAATTTTGGCTTTTGTTGCCATTGCTTTTGGTGTTTTAGACATGAAGCCCTTGGCCATGCCTATGTCCTGAATGGTAATGCCTAGATTTTCTTCTAGGGTTTTTATGGTTTTAGGTCTAACATGTAAGTCTTTAATGCATCTTGCATTAATTTTTGTATAAGGTGTAAGGAAGGGATCCAGTTTCAGCTTTCTACATATGGCTAGCCAGTTCTCCCAGCACCATTTATTAAATAGGGAATCCTTTCCCCATTGCTTGTTTTTGTCAGGTTTGTCAAAGATTAGATGGTTGTAGATATGCAGCATTATTTCTGAGGGCTCTGTTCTGTTCCATTTGTCTATATATCTGTTTTGGTACCAGTACCATGCTATTTTGGTTACTGTGGCCTTGTAGTATAGTTTGAAGTCAGGTAGTGTGATGCCTCCAGCTTTGTTCTTTTTGGCTTAGGATTGACTTGGCAATGCGGGCTCTTTTTTGGTTCCATATGAACTTTAAGTAGTTTTTTCCAATTCTGTGAAGAAAGTCATTGGTAGCTTGATGGGGATGGTATTGAATCTATAAATTATCTTGGGCAGTATGGCCGTTTTCATGATATTGATTCTTCCTACCCATGAGGATGGAATGTTCTTCCATTTGATGGAATGTTCCTCTTTTATTTCACTGAGCAGTGGTTTGTAGTTCTCCTTGAAGAGGTCCTTCACATCCCTTGTAAGTTGGATTCCTAGGTATTTTATTCTCTTTGAAGCAATTGTGAATGGGAGTTCACTCATGATTTGGCTCTCTGTTATTGGTGTATAAGAATGCTTGTGATTTTTGCACATTGATTTTGTGTCCTGAGACTTTGCTGAAGTTGCTTATCAGCTTAAGGAGATTTTGGGCTGAGACGATGGGGTTTTCTAGATATACAATCATGTCATCTGCAAACAGGGACAATTTGACTTCTTCTTTTCCTAATTGAATACCCTTTATTTCCTTCTCCTGCCTGATTGCCCTGGCCAGAACTTCCAACACTATGTTGAATAGGAGTGGTGAGAGAGGGCGTTGTTGTTGTTTTGAGACAGGGTCTCACTCTTGCCCAGGCAGGACTGCAGTGGCACGATCTTGGCTCACTGCAACCTCCACTTCCTGGGTTCAAGTGATTGTCCTGCCTCAGCCTCCCAAGTAGCTGGGACTATAGGCGCATGCCACCACGCCCAACTAATTTTTGTATTTTAATAGAGACGGGGTTTCACCATGTTGGCCAGGCTGGTTGCAAACTCCTGACCTCAGATGATCCACCCGCCTCGGCCTCCCAAAGTGCTGGGGTTACAGGCGTGAGCCACCGCACCCAGCCCTCATTTTGTTTTTGATTCACATTTTCCCAGTTACCGATAACACTGATGATCTGCTGGTGATTTTTAGCCATTTGGATTTCTTCTTCCCTTTCTTGCCTTTGTGTGTCCTTTGGCTATTTTTCTTCTGGGGTATTTTTTTTATTTGTTTCTAGGATCATTTTATGTTTTCTGGATGCCATCCTTTGTCTACAAAGATAGAGCTCCCAGTGCTATGCGAGGCTCAGGTGGGAAGATCCCTTGATGCCCGGAGTTCAAGACCAGCCTGGGCAAGACAGTGAGTTCCTGTCTCAACAACAACAGCGAACTCTTGCTGTCCCCTCATTGGAGTAGCAACTCTGGCTCCATTCACACTAGACCCCACCATCTCTGCGTCCTCCCTGTGCCTCCTGCGTGCCTGGCCCCCGTTCCCTTTGCAGCCCCCAAAGCATTGGTGCACACGCTTGTTTAATTGTCTCCTTCCTCGCTGGACTTGTTTTCTGGGGGAGCAGTTCCGCATCAGACTCTGCGCACTGAGAGACGGGCATGGCCTCTTGCGTCAGTGGAGGCTGGATTTGTGGGTATTGGCATGAAGGAACGTTGGGCCGCAGATTGCATTCTTTCACTTGCATCCAGAGTAAACCCACTCCAAAGCTCCTCTCTCCAAAACGGGGTCCAGCAAGCTTTAAGTGTCCTGGCAGTACAGGGCCCAATCTCACTTGCTGAGGAGCCCATCTTCTCTACCAGCTCACAACCACGTTCAGCTTAACCACCCCCTTGGAACTTTCTCGTCATTTAATTTTTCAGCTCTTCTGCCTTCTGAGGGAAAGTGAAGTTCTTTTTTGTAATGAGTTTTGAAGCTTTTTTGAGTTAACTGCCTGATCCTCATAAGCTGGTGAAAATGGGAACTGTTTTGTGTCACAGAGGAGCCTTTGATGCTGGCTCTTAGCTCTCCCCGGTGAGCTGTGCCGCCTTTTTCCTATCCGCAGAAAATAAACTAGCCCTGCTTCACATCAGTGGCACCATCTTAGTAAGAATGGTGGCTATTTATTGAGTGCTAACTGCATGCCAGGCAGGGTGCCAAGGACTGCCTGCACATTCTCATTTAATCTCGTCAGCATCCCTGGGGCTGAGGAGTTAGCATCCCTGCCTCACCTCATGTGACCCCTGAAACCTTCAAGCTCTTTCTTGCCTCAGGACCTTTGCACATGCTGTTCCTTTAGGATACTCCATCCCTCACCCTTCCTGGTTTTCTCCTCTGGCAGGTCTCAATGGGAATTCTTTCTTTTTCTTTTTTCTTTTTTTTGAGTCTTGCTCTGTTGCTCAGGCCTGGAGCACAGTGGCATGGTCTCGGCTCACTGCACCCTCTACCTCCCAGGTTCAAGCAATCCTCCTGCCTCATCCTCCCAAGTAGTTGGGATTACAGACGTGCACCACCACATCCAGCTAGTTTATGTATTTTTAGTAGAGACAGGGTTTCACCATGTTGTCCAGGTCTCGAACTCCTGACCTCAAGTGATCCACCCGCCTCAACTTCCCCAAGTGCTGGGATTACAGGTGTGAGCCACCATGCCTGGCGTCATCTGGAATTCTGTCTCCTTGAAGAACTGTTTCCCAGCTACCCAGAATAAGTTAGTTCCCTCCATTACATGCTTTCTTTCTTTGCCCCTTATTTTTTTGTTTTATAGCATTAGCACATTTTATGAACATAGTTATTTGCTTAAACATGGTAAGTGTGTTTGTGTGCTGGCCGGGGTAGCCATTGAAGGATTTTAAGCAGGGTAGTGACAAAATCCAGTTTGTATTTTGGAGATATCACTGCCCTGTAGAGGACAGCTGGATGGGGTCAGTGTGGCTGGGAGTCTCCTGTGAGGGGAATGTGAGAGACAGAATGTCTGCAGCTGGTTGGGCGTGGTGGCTCACGCCTGTAATCCCAGCACTTTGGGAGACCAAGGCAGGTGGATCACTTGAGGTCAGGTGTTTGAGACTGGCCTGGCAAACATGGTAAAACCCCATGTCTACTAAAAATACAAAAATTAGACAGATATGGTGTCAGGTTCCTGTAATCCCAGCTGGAGGCTGAGGCAGTAGAATCTCATGAACTCAGGAGGTGAAGGTTTTAGTGAGCCGAGATCATGCCACTGCACTCCAGCCTGGGCGACAGGATGAGACTCTGTCAAAAAAAAAAAAAAAAAAAAAAATGTCTGCAGGTTTCAGTGAGCGCAGAGCTACTGAGAACTGAGAGGGGAATCAGCAGACATGGAGACGTGGAGCCTGACTTGGCAGAGATGGGGACTTGCAGAAAGGTCACACTCATTTGTAGGTGACTATACTATGCAGTGTGAGGGCCCTAAAATTGTGCCTTGCACAAAGTTGTGACACAGGGGTAGTCAGCTGGCAACTCACAGGTCACATTCCACCCAAGGCAGGGGTTGTGTTTCCGTGGTGGTGGTGATGATAAGTATGATAAACCCATGCCTGCAGCTCAGGGTACACGGCCTCCCCAGCAAGCGAGGCTGGTCTTCCTCTTTATCTCACGCTTCCTCGTTGCAACCATTGTGAGGCACTCAGTGGAGGCTGGGCCCTTCGCTGGAGCACATGGCCCCAAGTCACCAGCCTGCCCTGCTTCTCACACCTCCTTGGCTCTCATGGCATTTTTTTTTTTTTTTTTAAACCTAGTCTTGCTCTGTTTCCCAGGCTAGAGTGCAGTGGTGCAATCTGAGTTCACTGCAACCTCTGCCTCCTGGGTTCAAACAGTTCTCCTGCATCAGCCTCCAGAGTTGCTAGGATTACAGGCACCTGCCACCATGCCTGGCTAATTTTTGTATTTTTAGTAGAGACAGGGTTTCACCATGTTGGCCAGGCCGATCTCAAACTCCTAACCTCAAGTGATCCGCCCGCCTCGGCCTTCTGACGGCTTTTGAATTTGGTTCCCTGCAGGGTTCGGGGAAGACATTTTGGAGCAGGTGGTTTTTTTTCCTCTGAGCTTTGAATAATTAAGTAGACAAGGGAAGAGCGTTCCAGGGAGGGGAAAGCATGAGCAAAGCTGCAGAAGCATGGGTAACGGACAGGTTCAGGCATGCACTCGATTCTTGATGTCCAGGTGCTCCTGCCCCTCACCAGTGTTGGGAAGGGGTCCGGAGGTGAGTGTGGCCTTGGGTGAAGCCCAAGTGAACAGGTAGCATGGTAATGGTAGGATCCGGGGCCCTGGACTTTCTCAGCAGTCGGGACCTGCCCTCCCTGTTATCTCCAGGACCAATGACTTCAGAGGACTGAACAACAAGGGCTCTGGGGAGGACAGCCACCTGGCTGCAACCAAGGTCCTAAGGCATCTTAAGAGTTCTTGGCAGAAAGGCCCTGAAGTAAAAAAGTAAATGAAAAGCTTCATTAATTTCTAGATAAACATTCCTTCATTGTTTATTTCACAAACCTGTATTGAATATCTATCATACACCAAGTCTCGTGGCCTTGGAGACGAATAAGATACATTTCCTGCCCTCAGAGAGTTCACAGTCTCATAGGGCCTCCGAGTCAGTGCTATGGAGGAGGTTAAATTAGGGTGTGGGAGCACACGGGAGAGTGTATCATCGTGGATGCTTTCTACGGCAAGTGGCAACACCAAAGTCAAACTATTTTTAATCTAACAAGATCATGTATTGGCTTGTGTAACGAGAGGCTTAGGAATGACTTCAGGAGTGGCTGGAGTCGGGAGCTCAGTATCATCAGACATCTCTATCTTGACCAGTCTCCTTCTCTTGTATTTGCTGACATGAGAAATCAGCTGAGTCTTGCCTGTTGTATCTGTTCCTGTTTTTTTCTCTGCCTGCTTTTTCTCAATTGGCTTCCTTGTTAGGCAGCCACCTCTCTCAAGGCAAAGATGATCAGCTGCCTCAAGGCTTCCATTGTATCCACTAGGCACCTCAGGCAGAAAGAGCATATTGTTTTCCCAGTAGTTTCAGTCTCAGCACTGATGCTCTGTGGCCTAGCTTGAGTCTCCTGCCTGTCCCAGGACCAATCACAGCGACTGTGATTGGCCAGGTCATTGGTTCATCCCTGGATGGAGGGGTGGATAATTTCTGTCCACTCTCAGACAAGGTTGATTCCCCAAGGAAAGGCTATAGCACTGTCACCAGGAGAAAAGGACATGGGTAGCGAGCAGGCAAAATATCAAGGGGAGACAGCCTGTGGGGAGAAGGGAAAGAGAGACTGGGGAAGCGTCAGAACTGAGGTGCCACCAGAATTGAGTCTTGAGGGATAAGCAGCATTCAGCTTTTGAAGCAGATAGACGAATTCCAGGCAGAGGAAACAGCACTTCTGAGAGGTGAGTTTATGGAACAACGCAACTTCCTCTGGCCCCTGAGGCCCACTGAAAAGTCAGCATGTCCCACTAGCAGCAGGTACACGTGGCAGAGCATGTGCACGTTAGCAGGTGAGGCAAAACAGCAAGGCAGGGCCCGTTACCTTGTATGCTTAGCTAAGGAGTTTGGAATTTTATCCTGAAAGCAAAAAAAAGTGGCATGGTTTTTAAAACTGGTTTGGCATTAAAAAAAAAAAAAAATGCTTGCTTGGGAAGCAGTGTAGGGGATGACCAGTAGCAGGAGACGCTGGGCTAGTAAATAAGTAAATACAGAGAGGGCTGCGTGCATATCAAGGAGAACACCATTTATTCATCCATTCTGCACATCTTTCATGAGCACCTACTATGTGCCAGCCACTGAAAATACAGTGGGAAATTAAACAGTTAAGGGCTCTGTTTGCATAGGCTTACAGTTTTTGAGTGGGAAGGAGAACAGATAATGCACACGTCAGCAAACATGTAGGTGGTCTCTAGTAATCTCTGAATTGCATAAAAGAGATTCAACTCTGCATCTGTCTCTAAGTCAGGTCATAGGAGGCATTAACTTATAAACCAAACAGCATAGAATTTTTTCAATTTGCAAATTAAAACAATTTTTGGCCACTGTTGCCAACAAAAGTAAAATTGCTCAGTTCTGCTTGAAAGATGAGGATGTAAGTAGAGAGATGGTAGGTTTTTCAGAAGCTAGCAGTGAACTATCATCTAGGATTGATCTGCTACCTGATAGCAGAAGGGGCTTTGTTTGCTGGGTAATGGAGCCATAGCTCCTTTTGGACAGCTGCATAAATCTTTTTAGGGAGCTGGAAAAATGAGCCACCCAGGCAGACCTGGCATTCTGCTGAATTCTCATTTCCACCTTTCATTCCTTCCCCTTACGCCCTCTGCTCATTCCCTCCTCCTGCAGTGGGAAATCGCAGCAGAAGGCACAAGTTAGGGTTCTATGCGGGCATTCTTCAAACTGGAACAACCAATAAAAAATGTGTTTGCTCTCTGGGGCATTTCCCTCAGCAGTACTGTTGGTGGCAGGCAGCTAGGTCTGGAGAGCTGTACCTCATGCATTTCACATTGTTTTGGAGACTTTTGCAGATGCCCCCAGTGCACTGATTTTGGAAATAATTGAACATCACTGTTTTTCGTTTTGTGGTGGATTAGGCTTCACTGCTAAGTTCCAGGTGACTGACGGGGGTGCCAGTAATGCCAGCACCCGAGCAGGGCAAGACATAGCTGCATCTTTTCCAGATTCTCAAGGCAAGTGGTAAAATGACGGCGTCTCGGGGATCCTCCCTTAGTCTGTGCTTAGGCCACATAGCTTTGCACTGGTCAGCACCAAAGACAGGTCCACCGCAGCTGTCATTTGCCTGATGGTTTCCCACTCTGGGTGTGATCTAAATCACTGGGGGTTAAGCATATTCACAGGATCAGACCACACCCCAGACCTGGTGAATTAGAATCTCTACAGTAAAACCCCACAATCTGCATTCATTTACTTGTTTATTTATTTAGAGATGGGATCTCACTCTGTTGCCCAGGCTGGAGTTCGGTGGCACAATCACGGCTCACTTGCAGCCTTGACCTCCCTGTGCTCAGGTGATTCTCCCAACTCAACCTCCTGAGTACCTGGGGCCACAGGTATGCACAACCATGCCTGGCTAATTTTTGTATTTTTTTGTAGAGACAGGGCTTTGCTATGTTGCCCAGGCTGGTCTCAAACTCCTGGGCTCAAGGGATCCATCTGCCTCAGTCTCGCAAAGTGCTAGGATTACAGGTATGAGCCATGGTGCCCAGCCTGCATTTATTTTATTTTAATTTTAAATTTTTTACAGATAGGATCTTGCACTGTCACCCAGGTAGGAGTACAGTGGCGTGATCATAGCACACTGCAGCCTCAAACTCCTGGGCTTAAGGGATCCTCCTGCCTCAGCCTCCTGAGCAGCTGGGACTACAGGCACATGCCACCACACCTAGCTAATTTTTTTTTCTGTTAATTTATGCAGCGACAAGGTCTGGCTGTGTTGCACAGGCTGGTCTTGAACTTCTGGAGTCAAGCAAACCTCGTGCCTCAGTCTCCCAAATTGCTAGGATTATAGGCATGAGCCACTGCTCCTGGCCCTGCATTTGTGAAAGGTCCTTACATAATGCTTATGGAGCTTGCCTGCAGACCAATAACTGAGGACCACCCAGAAGGAGGAAATAACTGGCCCCAGGTACACAGTGAGGTACATAGGTGCTCGGAAAGCCAGGGCTGGGACTTCTGACAGGAGTCCGCCTCTCTGTAACCTCCACGGGCTCCTTTTGCTGTCAACCCCATGCCGTTATGTGGATGAGCAAAGAACACAGTGGTGAATATTTTCATGCATTGGTGCCAGGCTTTCCAGCCAAAATGTGGCTTGAGATGAACAGTATCAAATAAGACCTCAAAGAATGATTCTACAATTTTATCATCTGTCTATTCTTTCTCAATATCTTACCACTTAAAATGTGGTCTGTGTACCAGTGACATCAGCCTCATCTGAGAGCTTGTCGAATGTGCAGATTTCAGGCCCCATCCCAGACCTGCTGCATGAGAATCTGCATGTTTACAGGCCCCCAGGTGGGTTGCATACACAAGCAAGTTTGAGAAGCACTGTTGTGTGTCATTTTTGCAGTTGCTATCAGATTGGACCCTTCCAATGAGACCCTTTCCTGTCTCCTTCCTCCCCGCCTCACCTTGGTCCCCTCAGTGGAGGGCAACTGTTGCTCACTTGTCAGATTGTCAGGCTCTGAGCCACGCCTGTCATGGGCAGAGTGACTGTGTGTTGTGTTGTCCTATTGGGGTGTGGCTGTGTGCTGTGTTGCCCTCTCAGGATGAAACAGGAAGCTCCCAGCTGCAGGCAAGGCTCCAGCCTCTCACCGCTTCTGCCTCTTCCTATGGGCTCTTCATTCAGATTTATTCAAGAATTGTGTTCAACTATAGCCCCAGCACTTTGGGAGATCAAGACAAGAGGATTGGTAGAGGCTAAGAGTTCAAAACCAGCCTGGGCAACATAGTGAGACCCCATCCCTACAAAAACATTAAAAATACAAAAATTAGCTGGATGTGGTGGTGTGCCCCTGTACTTTCAGCTACTTAGAAGGCTGAGGCAGAAGGATTGCTTGAGATCAGGAGTTCAAGGCTTCAGTGAGCTAGGGTTGCACTACACTCCAGCCTGGGTGACAGAGTGAAACGCTATCTCTTTAAAAACAAACAAATTATGTTTAAGACAGTGGTAGGCCAGGTGCGGTGGCTCACACCTGTAATCCCAGCACTTTGGGAGGCTGAGGTGAGTGGATCACCTGAGGTCAGGAGTTCAAGACCAGCCTGGCCAACATGAGGAAACCTCATCTCTAGTAAAAATACAAAAATGAGCTGAGCATGGTGATGCACGCCTGTAGTCCCAGCTACTTGGGAGGCTGAGGCAGAGAATTGCTTGAACCCGAGAGGCAGAGGTTCCCGTGGGCCAAGATCACACCACTGTACTACTCCAGCCTGGGTGACAGAGCGAGACACTGTCTCAAAAAAAAAAAAAAAAAAAAAAAAAGGGCAGTGGTAAAAGATCTGCATGGTTCCTGCCCTCATGGAATTTTCAGCCTAGCAGAGAATTTTATGGTTTTATTTGTTTACTTATTAAACAAAGAACCTGATTTAGTCCGAGGTACAGTTAGGGCCCTTTACATTGAGATGTGGAGGCTGTGATCCAGTTAAGCTAAGAAGCAACAGGCAGAGTGGATACCAGGGGACACGCAGGCCTGCACCAGGCCAACACTAGTTATAGGGTCAGGGACCTTCTCTCTCTGACTCATGCAGCTTTTCCTGCCACTGCGATGGAAAGGTTCTAGTTCTTGGTGAGAACATAGGCCCTGCTTAGTGTCCAGGCTCAGGACTACCTCCGAGCTGGGCGGGCAACATGCTCCGTCCAGATGTGCGAGACTTGGAAGTGAAGCTGCAACTCAAACTAGGGTCTGATGAGGCCTCCTCTGCGCATTTACCTCCCTTGGGACAGTGGCAGTGAGGGGTGGTGGAGGAGGGCATGGGTTCTGGGGTCAGAGTACTTGGGTTTGAATCTTGAGCTAGTGTAGACCAGCATGTCACCTCGCTGTGCCTCAGTGTCTTCAAGTTTCAAGACGGTGGCATCTCCCTTACGAGGGCGCTGTGAGGATTGAGTGATTCGGGGAATGGCTTCAGAATGTGGCCGGGCCCACAGGGAGTGCTTCACAACCGCCGGTGGTGGTGGTTGCTAGGCTGAGGTAACATTTGAGATTTCCTGACCAAAATGCCCTTTGAATGCCACCCTCCCAACCCTGACTCTCATCAGCCTCCCCATGGTGGCTGGGGCCTCATTCCCAGCCCTGTTTTATAGATAGGGAAACTGAGGTTCAGAGTGGCCTGCTCCGGGGCTCAGCCTGATCTTCTAGCCAAGGAATTCTTATCCTGGGGCCTGAGGATGAAATTCAAGTGATCAATGGAAAAGATTTACACTTTTATTCTCACTACCCTCTACGTGAAACATGAACTTTAAATGTGAACTTAGATGACAAATTATAATAGGAGTAATGGTACCTCCTCCTTTGTCCCCAGTAGAAAGCAATCACAGGTATTTTCGTATCACATTGCGGTTGCTGCGATGTTTCCAGCCATCATTAAAGCTCGTGGTTAAAGGTCACGACTTTAGAATTACAGGAGTGATTAGAGCTGCCGGTAGATCTTGTTATTGAATGTGTCTGCAAAGAAGCACTCACGTTGCTGCATGACAGTTCTGATACCTGTGTTTAAGAGTATGTGCTTTTGTGCCTTTTTTCCCTAATCCTGTGTATCTTGTTTTGTGAACTTAAAAACATCATTCTGACAAGGTGCCAGTAGGCTTCATTACAGCCACAGAGAGGACCCTCCCATCCACCACCCCCACCCCCAGGGTCACCTCAACCGCACACCCCCCTGCCCATACCCTGCTGGGTGCTGCCACCCACCACTGCTGCTCTGAGCTGCCTCACTCCTTCCAGTTCCTCCTCCTTTTCCTTCCCTGCAAAGTTCCTTTTTGTGAAGCAGGTGCTGGATAAATAATTAATAGGGTGGGAAGAATGTGGAGAGAATAACATAGCTCGTGTTTATTTTTAAGCAGCTGCTCCAGGTGCAGTCTAGGTGGGGAAAGTGGTTGAGGGGAGGCTGCTGCCGAGTGGTGGGAAGAGGCTTTGCAGATAAGCCCGTGCACTGAGAAGTCAGGGTGCTGGGGGGCAGAATGGGGCTCCAGGATGGGCAGCCCAGGGAAGGAGGGTCTGTGACCAGAACAATAAGTGGGGGATGCCCAGGGAGTATCAACATTTCAGTGAGAAGCTGAGGAAAACTCCTAGACTAGCAAAGTCGTGAGAGGAATTTGATTTCTGTGATTGAAAAGAGCAGAAATGGTGCAGCTTAATGCTGGCTCCAGGGCTGGAGCGATGCCAGCAGAGCGGGGTCTCCTCTTCCTTCTTTCCCTCCTTCCCTCTCTCTGTCACTTTTTTTCTGTGTAGGATTCACTGTCAGAGAGGCTTTCTTCAAGACAGAGCCTCTGGCAGGCCCAGACTTACTATGGCAGTACCCGGGGCAGAAAGAGAGCTTCTCCTTTCTAATCGTCCCAGAAAAGTCCTAAGATTAGATTCCATTGTTCTGTTTGTCTGAGTCATGTGTCCCTTCTTTTTTTAAAAAAAAGTTTTATTAAGATATAATTCACATACCGTACAATTTAACCATTTAAAATGCACAAGTCAGTGGCTCTTAGTATATTCAGAGTTGTGCAGCCATCACCCCAAGTTTTAGAATATTTCATCACCACCAGAAGAAACCCTCTACCACTTGGTAGTCACCCCATCCTCTCCTGCCAAACCCCAGACCTCAGCCCCTAGCAACCACTCATCTGTTTTCTGCATCTAAGGATCTGCCTATTCTGAACATTTCCTATCAATGGAATAGTATAATATGTAGTCTTTTGTGAGTGGCTTCTTAGCATAATATTTTCAAGGGTCTGTCCTGTTATAGCACATAACAGAACTTCATCCCTTTTTTAAAAGATACAATTCATGTACCAGGTGATTCACCCCTTTAAAGTCTCAAATTCAGTGGTTTTTAGTATATTTCCAGAATTGTGCAGTTATCACTAGGAGCAATTTTAGAATGTTTTCATCACCCAGAAAGAAACTCTATATCCATACACAGCCTCTCCCCATTTCTTTTTTTTTTTTTTTTTTTTGAGACGGAGTCTCGCTCTGTCGCCCAGGCTGGAGTGCAGTGGCGCGATCTCGGCTCACTGCAAGCTCCGCCTCCCGGGTTCACGCCATTCTCCTGCTTCAGCCTCCCGAGTAGCTGGGACTACAGGCGCCCGCTACCATGCCCGGCTAATTTTTTGTATTTTTAGTAGAGACGGGGTTTCACCGTGTTAACCAGGATGGTCTCGATCTCCTGACCTCGTGATCCGCCCGCCTCGGCCTCCCAAAGTGCTGGGATTACAGGCGTGAGCCACCGCGCCCGGCCGCCTCTCCCCATTTCTCCCCAACCCCCAGCCCTAGGCAACCACTCATCTGCTTTCCGTGCCTGTAGGATTGCTTGTTCTGGAAATGTTGTATACATGGAATCATGCACTATGAACTCTCGTGTGTCACAGAAGGATCATGTTTCCATGGTTCGTCTGTGTCATAGCATGTATCAGTGCAGTAACCCCCCTTATCCAAGGTTTTACTTTCTGCAGTTTCAGTTACCCACAGTACAGTACAGTAAGATACTTTGAGAGAGAGACCACACTCACATTACTTTTATTGTAATATATTGTTATAATTGTTCTATTTGATTATTGTTGTTAATCTCTTACTGTGCCTTATTTAGAAGTTAGACTTTGTCATAAGTATGTATGTATAGGAGAAAAGATAGTATATATAAGCTTTGGTGCTATCTACAGTTTCGGACATCCCCTGGGGGTCTTGGAATGTATCCTGTGGATAAGCGGGACCACTGTACTTCATTCCTTTTTATTGTCAAATAATATTTCATTGTGTGGCTATGCCATATTTTGCCTATTCATTCGTCAGTTGGTAGACATTTGAGTTGTTTCCATTTTTTGGCTTTTGTGAAGAATCCTAGGCCGGGCACAGTGGCTCATACTCCTGGGACCTTGGGAGGCCAAGATGGGACGATCACTTGAGCTCAGGAATTTAAGACCAGCCTGGGCAACATAGTGAGACTCTGTCTCTACAAAAAATATAAAGGAAAAAACAAACAGAGACTCCTACTGTGAATGTTTTTGGGTGGACAAACGTTTATCTTCTTTATTTCATTCCATCTAGGAGTGGAACTGCCAGGTCATGTGGTGTCTTAGTCTGTTCAGGCTGCTGTGAGAGAATACCACAAACTGGGTGGTTTACAAATAACAGAAACTTTTCATTCCTCTGGAGACTGGGAAGTCCAAGATAAAGGTGCTAGCATATTCGGTGTCTGGTGAGGGCCTATTTGAAAAAAAAACATTGTTTCCACATTGAATTTTCTTGGCATTCTTGTGGAAAATCAATTGACTATAAATGTGAGAGTTTATTTCTAGAATTTCAGTTCTTTTTCATTGATCTAAACATCCTTATGCCAGTTCCTTTTTAAAAAAACAAATCTTATTTTGTATATTCGAGGTTTGCAACATGATGCTGTGGGATATGTAGAGATAGGAAAATGGTCACTATAGTGAATCAGATTTGCATAGTTAGCTCACGTGCTTCCTTGATTACTGTGGCTTTGTACAGGTAGTAGCTTTTGGAATTGAAAAGTATGAGTCCTCCAGCTTTGTTCTTTTTCAACATTAGTTTGGCTTCTCTGGGTTCCTTAGTTTTTATATGAATTTTTGGATCACTTTGTCAATTCTGCAAAAAAAAAAAAAAAAGCAACTGGGATTTTGAGAAGGAATGACATTGAATCTGCCAGTCAATCTAAGGAGTATCAGCATCTTCATGATACTAAGTCTTTCCAGCCATGACCATGGAATTTTTTCTATTTAGGCCTTCTTTATTTCTTTTGATCATATTTTTTAGTTTTTCTGTAGAGTACAGGTTTCAGATTTCATTTGTTTGTTTGTTTGAGACAGAGTCTCGCTCTGTCACCCAGGCTGGAGTGCAGAGGTGTGATCTCGCCTCACTGCAACCTCCGCCTCCCAGGCTCACGTGATTCTCATGCCTCAGCCTTCTGAGTAGCTGAGACTACAGGTATGTGCCAGCACACGTGGCTAGTTTTTGTATTTTTAGTAGAGACGGAGTTTCACCATGTTGACCAGGCTGGTCTTGAACTCCTGACCTCAGGTGATACGCCTGCCTCGGCCTCCCAAAGTGCTGGGATTACAGGCGTGAGCCACCGGCGCCTGGCTAGTGTGTCCATTCTCAAACCAATCATTGTATCCAGGGGGACAACACCCTAAAAAAAAAAGCTGGGCTTGAATCCTGCGCCTGTCCCTGCAACTGGAGGGAGGAGTACTCTGTCCCCAGCTACTTGGTCTGGAAATGGGAAGTGGGAGATGTTTGAAAGGATTATTCTAGTGCTCCTGACAGGGCCATGAAGGGGATGTATGCTGGACAGGCAAGGGTTAGAAGAAGAAAAGTTATCTATTATAAATTCTGACCACCAAAGCTTCATTAAAGGCACCTCACGTGATACGGAGGGAATAGAATCAGACTTGAAAAGGCTTTTGGCTATTTGATTGCCCAAAAAGAAAGAAAAGAAAGATGAAAGAAATCACTGAGCTTTCTAGCATTTTATCTAGAGGTGATTTCTTAGAATCATGTTCAGCAAAGGCAGCATATCAAGGGCTTAAGACAAGTCAGGCTTGAAAACATCAAGTATGGTCAGGGAATGGTGGTAAAGAAGATAGCTGAGGAGGTGGAATCTGTCTGCCTGGCCTGGAAAGGTTATACTAACCACACTTCCTTCCCACCCCACCCACCAAATCCAGCTGAAACCTTCTCATCTTTCAAATCTCTTTCCTCAGGCTTGTCCTTAACACAGTGTGTATCTGTTTTCTGATCACCACTCATTTTTGCATTCGTTTGTCTGACAAAGCTCTGAACTGCAGAGCAAAGACCATGTCTTGTATGCTTATCTTGTGGTGGGGAAAATTATTGTACTGAACCTGTAGATTATTGTGAGAATTAAATGACCTGACAAAGATGATGATGATAGCTAAGGTGAGCTAAGTGCTTACTTTGTGTTGGGCACTTCAACTATTGTTATCATCCCTCTTTCAGAGGTGATGAGACCGAAATGCTTTCTGAGGCTGTAGACCTGGTAAGTGGTGCAGCCAGGATTGAAACACAGAGGGTCTGACTCCTGGCCTGGGTCCTTTCCCATCACATCAAAGCACTTAGCACCGTGCCTGGCATTGAGCAGGCCCTCAGTAGATGCGAGCTGCTATTTATAGTCAGGGAAAGAGAAGCTTGACTCCTGTCTGGCGTTGCTGGTATTTGTGTGCTAGCCCTGTGGTCCAAGATCTGGACAGTCAATGGCTAATGCAGAATCGAACCCTCCCCAATTGCGTTTTCCATACATGTTGGAATTGAGCTAGCTGCTGTAACAGATTTCAATGCCAGACTCTGTTTCTTGTTGATGTTATTGTTTGGATGCTTGTGGTTGATGAGTGGCTTGTGTGTAGATCCCAGATCTTTCCATAGTGAGCCTTCACCATCCCCTGGGGCAAGAGTTAACAAACTTTTTCTGCAAAGGGCCAGATAGTAAGCTAAGAGCCTGAGTTGGGACATGTCTTGACTGAAGCTGGAATGATTCCTTTTTCGGCCCTGATTTTTTACTTTCCTTCTTATGAGAAAACTCCAGAACCTTTGTCTAGAGTATATAATGCTCTGAAGTAGAACGTTAAAATAACTCCTTTACCTTCCCTCCCTCCCCTTATCCATGTGGTTTGCATTAAACTCAAAGGTCCTGACAGGTGGCGCTTCTGTGCTCTGCTGTCTCCTTTCTCCAGTTCCCAGCATGGCACCAGGCACACGGTCAAGGCCAAGTCAAGGGCTTTTAATTGAATGGAGCTTTTGCAAACCTCTCCTGTGTAAACAAAGGTGCAAATGGGACAGCAGAGTAGCTGGGCCTGGAAGCCGTGTGGACCTGGGTTCAAATCCCAGCTCTGATGCTAGTTAACGTGGCCAAGGGCAAGCTAATTCATCTCTGTGAGTTTCAGTGTTCTTACCTGTAAAACGGAGGTACCGCTACCTTCTTGGGAAGAGTGTTTTTGAAGATACAGTAGTTGCTGTATTTTGAATGGTGCCTGGTGGGCTGTGGCGGGTGGCTATTCTGTCTGTAGCCGTTGTATTCACAGGGAGGAGTCCAGAGAATCGGCAAGGTCATGCATCCCCGGCCCTGCTCCGGAGGGCGAGCTGGGCCCCATGCTTCCCAGCATGTCTGGATTGTTTCTGTAGATAGGTGCTTGGCCTTCAGAAGCATGAACCGGTGTCACCTCTCAGTAGCACAGCTCGATGAACTGTAGCAGCGGGGTGGCAACAAGCTTGCAGACTGTTTTTGATGGCCCATTGATTTCTTTTTTCTGTTGCTTCTGGATGGCCTGTAGATATATTTTGTTTGATCTGCACTGTGATATTCAGGCATTTGAATTAGCTGCTAGCTGATTTGAGAATGGAGAGATCTTGCCTAATGATCCGGATTTGCAGCTTCCCTTAAAAAGCAGAGAGAGCTGGCCCTGCGAGCTCCTGCTCTCAAAGGGCTGTGGTCCGCCAGAGCGTCCCTCCCGCTTCACCAGTGTTCCTGGTGCCCTCTGTTAAGCCTGTGGCCATTGCAGTATGGAATTGTCTTTGGGGTGTTTAATTCACTCCAGGTTTCTTTTATCTCCACCAGCTCCAGGGAGGGGTGTAAATGCCACGCCACTTTCTCTCTCCTGGCTGGCTCTGAAGGGTACCTGTTCCTCCCCAGCCATGTCCTACCCTGAGGGAGCTTTCTTGGGGACACACAATGGCCAAGCAGAGTGGAAAGAACATGGCCCTGGAGTCCCTACACTGTGGGGTCCTGGCCATAATACTTATCTCCTTTGAGCCTCGTCTGTGAAATGTTGTTCAAGTTGGAGATAGTGTCCATAAGTCCCTCCGCTCAGTTCCTGGCATCCAGCACACGTTGGCTGGTGCTAACATTTTGTCTCCATTATGGTCTCTCTGCCCACTGAGACATTTCAGCCTGTGGCCTCTGCAGTGAAGAATTTATGCTGGTTGTAGAGGCTACAATTAAGGCAGTTAGAGATAGTCCCACCTAATGCCACCACTCCTGCCATTAAAGCCTCTGAGAATCTCTAATCCAGACCCTGGGCAACCGTCACAGTTGGAATCGAGTGTGAAGGGATTCAGGACATGGGGAGGGCATTCACTCAGTCATCACAAGGGAAGGGCACCAGGCATGCCATCTGTCAGCCCAGTGAGCCCCTCAGCTGGTCCAGGGCCCACACCACCCAGGCAGTTGCTTAGAGGGCTGGGGAGGCAGGGGGAGCGGATCCCAGGGGAGACTGAAATGTAGAGTGTCTGAGAGCACCAGGAATTCCTGGTTGGAATTCCACAGCTCAGTCTTGGCTTCTGAAATTATTGGCCTTGGGGGCTCTTTCAGGGCAGAACATGTCGGAACCCCGTATCCTGTCTTTGGGTCCCATGGAGGGGTGTCCTGGCAGTAAACAGGTGTGGGCAAGAAAATATCTTTCCTTTTTCTTTTTTCTCTTTGGACCTCAGATACAAAAATGTGAGTGAAACCAAGGGTAGTGGCTTCCACCTGTAATCCCAGCACTTTGGGAGGCCAAGGTGGGAGGATGGCTTCAGCCCAGGAGTTTGAGACCAACCTGAGCAACATAGTGAGAGCTTGCCTCTCAAAATCCATGAACCAATGAATGAACAGATCCGCCCCTCCATTCCACCACATGAGTGAATGCCGTTCCCAGCTCCTGGCATGCTGTCCTCACTGGTCACTCTAAAGCCCTGTATTTATTCCCTCTTGTCCCTGTTCTCCCTGCCACAGGCAGCTGCTCCAGTAGCCTCAGCATGTATCTGTAAATTTGTTTCCTTCCAGAATATGTTGGCTGATTGCATGTATTTTTCATTTACTTCATGGCATTGTGCTGTAGTCCTCATTCTTTGGCTTGTTTCGCCCAGTGCCATGTTGCAGCTCCAGCCATGTGACAGTGCATACCTGCACTCTGCCTCTGGGACTGTTGATTCTGTTTTTGGAGTGTGCATTGGCGACATCTCCTTTGATGTAGCCCATACGGCCCAGGACGAGAATTCCTCTGGGAGAGATCCTCCAGGTGGAATTACAGGGTCATGTATTCTACTGTGTTTCATTTGACCAAATATTGATAGATTGCTCCAAAATATGGTAGTTTTACTGAGGGGTGTGTGCCTTGTGCTGAAGATGGATACAGGGATGAGGTGGACCGTGGAGGCCCTTGCAGCAGATGAGAGAGAGTCAGAGACATCTCAACAGATGAGGCCAAACTGCATAAGGAAGAGGCTGGGCGTGGTGGCTTAGGCCTATAAAACCAGCACTTTGGGAGGCTGAGGTGGGTGGATCACTTGAGATCAGAGTTCGAGACCAGCCTGACCAACATGGCGAAACCCTGTCTGTACTAAAAAGACAAAAATTAGCTGGGCGTTATGGCACCGGCCTGCAGTCCCAGCTACTTGGGAGGCTGAGGCAGGAGAATTGCTGGAATCC
Organism: Pan troglodytes; assembly: GCF_028858775.2. NCBI lineage: Eukaryota > Metazoa > Chordata > Mammalia > Primates > Hominidae > Pan > Pan troglodytes. Next base: position 15,152,406 of record NC_072416.2, read on the forward strand.
AGGAGGCAGAGGTTGCAGTGAGCCGAGATGGCCCCACTGCACTCCAGCCTGGGCGACAGAGTGAGACTCTGTCTCAAAAAAACAAAACCAAAAAAAAAAAAAAACAACAAGCATGAACTAGCCTTTTGCCTCCCCACCCCCCAGCTGTCCAGCCTGCAGTTTGCCTTGGCTGCAAAGTCAAAAGCAAAGAAAAAATAGGCTTTAGCTACAATAGAGCCCACAGCTTTCCTGCCATGGGAATCATTTGTTGTGTCCTGCTGAGGGCCATCCAGCCTGTGCCAAGCACCGTGGAGGGTAGAAGGAGTCATCGCAGGTGGGGTCCTTCCTGTGGGGAGACAGCCTGCCATATCCAGCCCTTCTTGAGCAAAAGCACTCCCCCACAGAGTCTCACTCTGTCGCCCAGGCTGGAATGCAGTGGTGCCATTTCGGCTCACTGCAACCTCTGCCTCCCGAGTTCAAGGCTGGGGATCTGTTGAGACATAAAGATGAGATTTCATCCAACCACAAATTTCTCACTGTGCCAGGAGGAAAGTTTTGGGAACTCTGGTATTTTGGTTCACCCTATGTGAACTGCGGGACTAGTTCATTTTTTTATTTCTGTTTTTAGCAAAGCCGCAGGTCTCCTGTGGTCATGAATGCATGGGTCTTAAGAGGCAGGACAGCCTCACACTCCTGAGCTCAGGTGTGGAACTCAAGCAGACGTGGCTCTAAGCTCAGCTGGGTCACCTTAGAGAAGCCACTGAATCTCTTGGAGCCTCAGTTTATTCTTTGCCAAATGGGGATATTACTGTCTATTTCCCAAAGCTGTTGCAGGGGTATGCTGAGACAATGGAAGCAAACACTCCACATCGTGCTTGGCATGTAGGAAGCTGGTGATAAAGGTCCTATTATTGTTGCGAGAAACACGTGTGAGGAGAGTGTAACTGGGCCTTCAGCTCCATGTGGAGCCCTTGTTCCTTTTCTGAAATAGAGACATGCTTTCCTCCCTGTGTTTGCAGTGAAGTTTTGATTTGGGCACATCGTCATTGTAGATGCGCGATCAGGTTTTATTTTCTGTTCTAACATTTAGCAGTTTAATGATACCGTGTGAATGCTGTGGTGTAGTCTCTGAGCTCTTTCATGGGTATTCCCCTCTTGAGCTGCCCAGGGATTGGGGCTATGATCTGTCATCCCCCCTCCGCCGCAACTTTAGAGTAAGATCTCGAAAGCAATGGGGCTGAGCTCAAAACCTCGGGCTGTCCCACAGCCTCCTATGGGACTTGAGAACTTCAGAGTTCATTCTAGGTGGACCAGGAAACCACTGGACGGCGTTGGGCAGGGCAGAGGAAGTGGTCGGGCCACATAGAAGCGACTCGGTTCACAGTAGCTGTGACCGTTCACTGAGGGGTGTGTGCTTTGTGCTGGGCACTGAAGATGGATACAGCCGTGAGGAGGACCCTGGAGGGCCTTGCAGCGGATGGGATGGGGGAGAGTCAGGGATGTCTCAACAGATGAGGCCAAACTGCAGCTGGTTCTGGCTTCGTGGTACAGGCAGCAACCAGCTGTCCCCCAGGGGATGTAGGGAGGCATTTGCATTGGCCCCTAAGATTAAGTTTGGGGTGTGAGCATCTCCTTGGTGGTGTGAAAGTGCCCAGGGAGTGGAGCCGTGTCAGGTGAGAGGGTGCGGCTGGAGAGGCAGGTGGGAGCTGGATGGTGAGGGCCCTTGAGTGCTCTGCAGGGAGCTTGAATCTCCCCATCACTGTTTACGTCCATCATGGAAGGCACAGGGAACATATATATATATAGATGTTTTTGGTTTTTGAGACAGGGTCTCCCTCTGTTGCCCAGGCTGGAGTGCAGTGGTGCGATCTCAGCTCACTGCAGCCTTGACCTCCCATGCTCAAGTGATCTTTCCACCTCCCATGGGGTTGTTTTGGAGTTTACCATTGCTTCTTCACTTGACTGGCCCCTTCTCCTCCGTGGGACTCATGAGCAGTACTCGAGGGAGACGAGCATCCCATAGATACGCAGGCGGTTGATGGATTCTCTCTACCATGGGTGCCTGATGGAGGCTGGAGTACGTGCATGAACCATAGACCGTCCATGCTTTCAGGGACAACTAGGTGCTGTTCACCTCTACTCACAGGGCCTGGCACAGAAGTGAAGTCAAAGAGATGTCTGCTTAGATGGAGAACTGAATCCGATCTCATGGACTCAATCAATGCCTGGGGAGTGAGGGCGAGATGGCCTCTGCAGGGCGAGGCCTGTTGCCTCCCCTCCTCCCTCCTTCCCAGTCCGTCACCAAAGCACTTGTTTGGGAAGTGGTGGCAGAGCGGAGTTGCTGGGGTGAAAGAGTTGATGGGGCCTTGCTTCCCTCGTCCCCACAGAGGGCAGTGGCCCTGGCCTCCAAGGCAGTGTGTCCGCAGAGGCTTATGGGAGGGGAGTCCCACCAAGGGTGTCTTTGACATGCATCCTGCCCTGTGTACACCTTCCTCAGTTCTCTCTTCTCCTCTCTGACCCTGCCCTCCCTCATCCTCCCTTCCTCTGAACTCCTCTCCCCTCCCTCCCATACCTTTCCTCCCTCTCCCTTGCCCTGCCCTACTGTGCCTGCCTTTCCCCTGCCCTGCTTTTCTCTCCTCCTTTCCCCTCCCCTTCCTAGTGCTCCCTCCCCAGCCCTCCTGCCCTGCCCTCCTCTCCCCTTCTCTCCCTTCCCCTGCCTGCCCTGCCCTGCCCTGAGCTGCTCTGCTCTCTTCTCCTCAGCCTTCCTCTGCCCTGCCCTGCTCTCCCTTCCTCTCCCCTCTACTCAGTTCTCTTTCCTCCTACCCTCTCTTCCCTGCGCTGCCTTCCTCTGCTCTCTCCTTCCCTTCCGTACTCTTGCAAAACACCTTCAGCTAAAGACTTCATCTCTCCCCTCTTCCGTCCATGCCTGGTGCATTCCAGGTGGTGATCACCTAGAAAAAGACCTGGTGAACAAGCTGCAGGACCTGTTCCAGCCTCTCAGCCAGGCCGTTGCCCCGCTGATTGGCCCAGATGGGAGCCTCAGGACCTTCCTCATGAATATTTGGGGCCAAGTCCCAGTATAAAGATTAGAACAGTTTTCTTTTCTAAATTTGCAATTGTATTATTTTCCCCAAATTAATCAGGGGAGGCCACTTCGTGAAGCTTTGCTAGCAGCGCCCAGTCAGCACCTGATAAAAGGAGCTCTGTGACATTTGGGAAGCCACCGCTATGAGGGCCACCATGCCCGACTATTTGTTGCTCTCAGATGTCTCTGTCGAGAGTTTTTAAGTGGCAATAACAGGAATTTCTCTCGTCAGCTTCCCAATTAGCAACCGCACAGTGGGCTCCCCAGAAACAACTGCTCAGGCCTGGGTGCTGGGAGCCCAGGTGTCCCCCGTTATAAAGCAGAGTTCACAGGTTGGCATGGATTTGCCATGGATTGCGGCTTGCTCCCTGCATCCCAGGGTGGCAGGATTGGGCCTGTGGTTTTGATGAGTTCCACACCTCCCAGCTGGCTAATGCTTGAAAGAAGAAAGGCAGATTTTCAATGCTCCAGGGATAAAACAGAGGGGCTTTTTAAAATTGAAGACTCAGAGCTGTTTTCAGTCTCATAGAAGGAATAGCTGATTCTCACTCTCTGGCTTAAAATGCCTGTCACTCCTTGGGTAAAGTCCAGATTCTCTCATGTGGCTTCCTAGGGCTGCCCTAGCTCCCCCTACCTCAGGCCCCTCTGCTCCTGAATCTTGTGGTCCCCCTAAGCTACTGTCTTTGGCATCTTCAGGCTCCTCCCTGCCCTGGAGCTGCCTTTCTCTCCCACTGTCATAGAGCAGAGTGGATATAAGGGCACTGGCTCAGGAATCAGGCCTCTTGGGGCCAATTCTTGTTTCCACCCCCCAACTAAGGAGTTGTGGACCTGGGCGCCTCTGAGTCTCAGCTTCATTCTTCTGAAATGGGAACATGAAAAAGCCCCTCTCTTGGCCAGACATAGTGGCTCATGCCTGTAATCCCAGCACTTTGGGAGGGCAAGACGGGCGAATCACTTGAGGCCAGGAGTTCGAGACCAGCCTGGCCAACATGGTGAAACCCCGTCTCTAGTAAAAATAGAAAGATTAGCTGGGCGTGATGGCATGTGCCTGTAATCCCTCCTACTCGGGAGGCTGAGGCAGGAGAATCAGTTGAACCGGGGAGGTGGAGGTTGCAGTGAGCCGAGATTGTGCCACTGCACTCCAGCCTGGACAACAGAGCAAAATTAGGTCTCTAAAAAACAAAGAAAGAAAGAAAGAAAAAAAGCCCCTCTCTCGATGGGCTGCTGAGAATAAATGAAATGATGCTTAAGCATAGGTGTGCCTAGCCCAGTGCTTGGCAGAGAAAGCACTGCAAAAATGTTGCTAGTAACGGCTCCTCCCACTGCTGCTACTAATAATGGTGACGGTCATTATTATGTCACACAGTCCTGTGGGAGGGCTCCCTGACCCCCATTCAGATCAGGCACCCTCGCCCCATTCTCCCCTATGGAAGACCTTGTGTAGCCCTTCATCAGGCGTGTGTTGTGGCTTTGTCACACTGTTTTGTAATGATCGCTTTGCATGTCTTTTCCAGCTGACTGTAAGTTCCACAAAGGCGGGATCCACAGGTCTCATTTATCTTTTAACTGGAGGTGGCTGGCTCACAGTAGGCCCCCAAAGAATGCATGCTGAATGAATCAACAAACGAATATATGTGACTGGAGAGCTGAATGAGCGGATGAATGATTGCACCCCATCCGCAGGTCACCCCTGAAATAGATCAGTCAGCTCTGAAATAGAACTGAAACCCATTCGCTTCTCCTTGCCTCCCCGGCCACCACCATCTCCTGCCTGGATGACTGCAGCAGCATCCTTGCTGGCCTCTCTGCTTCCTGCATTGCCTCCTCTGAATCTTCAGGTCTCACCTCCGAAGTCACCTCCTCCCAGGTGCCTTCCTGTCCTAGCCACCCAAGCCAAGTCCATCTCTGTGCCAGCACTCTTTATGATGTATTCACGTATCTGCTTGTTGGCTCTACTGGATCTAAGCTCCGGAGGGCAGGGGCCACATCTGTTTGCCAATACGTTCCTTCAAGGCACGGTGCCTTGGACATATGCAGGCATGCGGCAGATAGTCACTGAGTGAACCTTGCAGGAGCCAGCACAATTAACGCGGGTGCCAGTAACCAGCCTGGGCGTAAATCTGTAACTCGATGGTGCACCACGAGTTAACTTCTCATTCATGTCACAGTCCACTGCAGATCAGGCGGCCCCTCCTTTCTCCACGTGTGAGCTACATGCTCCCAGAGAAAGGGGAAGGGGAAGCAGGGGAGGGGAGGATGGCAGGGAATTTCCCTTTTTCGGCTAGGCCTAGACGTGGCCTGCCCCAACTCCCATTACCTTACATTAACCGTAAGTCAGCCTATGGCTCTCGTCTAATTGCAAGGCATGCTGGGAAGCCTGGTCTGTCTTTGTGCCCAGAAAGAAGAAACGGGGTTGGTGAGCCAGTCTCATCAGAATGGGTACGAGACCAGGCGTGGTGGCTCACACCTGTGATCTCAGCACTCTAGGAGGCTGAGGAGGGAGGCTCGCTTAAGCCCAGGAGTTCAAGACCTGCCTGGGCAATGTAGTGAGACCCCGTCTCTACAAAAACTTTAAAAATTAGCCAGACGTGGTGGTGTGCACCTGTAGTCCCAGCCACACTGGAGGCTGAGGCAGGAGGATTGCTTGAGCCTGGGAGGTCAGGGCTGCAGTGAGCCATGATTGTACCACTGCACTTCAGTCTTGGCAACAGAGAGATATCCCGTCTCAGAAAAAAAAAAAAAAAAAAAAGGTGCAGGATGGAATCTCATAGCCAGCAGGCCTTGTTGCTGGAGTCCTTGGTAGTCTAGTCAACATTCTAGAATTCTCTAGCCAGTGACAAGTTCCTATATCAGCTGACTCCAAAGCAGATATCTCTTAAGGGGGCTGAGCTGCCTGCTACTCCCGATAGACAAGACCTTTTTATTTTACAAAATACCTTGATGTTCCTTGATAAAAAGAAAAAGAACTTTGGAAATGCAAAATCACCTCTGTCTGTCACGTAGCTGACACGAGGTGCAGCTCCTGGAGAGGGGCCCACTGGGGAGCGGGACATGCGTTGCAAAGACACACTTGTCAGAAACGAGCCAGGAAACAAAATTCGGGGAAATACAGGGGGCGGGGCCTGAGCATTGCTTCCAGGAGCCTCGTTGTCTTGTTCACAGCATTCCATCGTTTTAAAAATAGCTATTCTTCATTTGATGATAACTTTATCTTCTTGAAGCTCAAAATAAAATTAACCTTTTCTGGAGGGAAGAAAAATATTCCTATTAAAATTGTCTTGAGTGTTCTTTTTGAAAGCGAGGCCCAACTCCCAGTGCCGTCTATGAATAGCTCTCAGGCATCATTGACGATGGCGTTACGGTAGGAATGCCACACAGAGTGACAGCAGGGCCACGGGCGGGTGGCAAGGACTCATTAGGCAGCCCCTAGAGGAGTCTGGCAGGTTCCATGCACTGGGTTTGCCTCCAGTCCTGTGGCTTCTCGTCTGAACTTTGGCTGCCACCCTAGGAGCCCAACCAGAAAACTCACAGATCCCTCATGGCCCTTTAAGAGCTGGACATTCCTTAGGGGGTCAGGGCCCTTCCTGGATGCCCTGTCTCCTCCTGGGAGCCCCATGTGACAGATGGGGCCTCTGAAGGCCTAGTTCCCTGTCTTCACTCACTTGCTCCCTGGTGTTCGGCTCTCTTTGGAATCAGGGAGCTGGCTTCCAGGCCAGTCTGTCCACTCCACCACCAGGGATCTTTGTTCTCTCTCTCTGGACTTTGGCAACATCCTCCAGGACATTCTTCCTATGGTCTGCCTGGCCTTCCCTAATTTTATCCCTAACAGGTATTTGTTCTCTCAACAAATGTGTATGGAGCCTCTTGGGATCTCCAGGCACTGTGTTAGGCTCCGGCAATAAAGGGATGAACCAGACAGATAAGGTGCTTGCCTTGGTGGAATTACCATCTAGCAAGGGAGGTGGGGGAGTTAGCAAGAGTCCTGCAGTGAAGGAATGAGACTATCCCAGGAAGCAACGAGTGCTTTGAAGAAAGGAGAATGAGGACTGGATCAGAGAGGGCCTGGGCGACCTCCACTGGCGTGTCCCGAGAGGTCTCTCGGAGGTATTGGCACAGGAGCGAAGACCAAAATGGCAAGGCCTTCTGGGACATCCCAGATGAAGACGGGAGACATCAGGAGACTGTGTGCTGGACATGAGAAGAAACTTGGGGCTGCTAACATATTACAATGTTGGTGAGGGTCAGGGTGGGAGGTACTGGGGAGAAGGTGACATGAAGAGAGGTTAGCAAGGCATCCTGGGGCCACGCGGCAAGGTTCCCATAAGCCACGCTAGTTTAGTCGTGTGTGCTGGGAGGTGGACAGAGTTCATGGGAGCCATTGAAGAATTCCAATAGCAGAGGGTCGTGATGGAGTTTTGAGAGCTCTCTCTGCCTAGGCTGCCTACACCCTACTGTCCCCCAGCATTGCTTCTCAGTGTTGATCAGATCATCTACCTCATGCCTCCCACCACCTGCTGGCTTTGTTCACTGGTCTACGTGGCTCTGCACAGTTTTACTGCTGCTCACACTGCAGTCTTACACCTCTGGAGCCACTAAACCCAGCTACGCCGGCTGCCTCCTGTTGCAGCAAGCCAAGCTCCTTCTGCCTGGGGGTTTCTTCTTTGCATTTGCTGTTCTTTCTACTTGGCATGCCCTTCCCCCACCCTCAGGGCACCACCTTGACCACCTGATGGCCACATGCCTTTCCTCCAGGAGCCAGCTAAAGCACCAGCTTCAGGGGCTGCTTCCTTGCAGTGACACGCTCTCTCCAGCCCTCCTGCAAACGTAGATATTCCTCCCTGCGAGCTTCCCTGAGCACCTGTGGGTTCCATCGCAGCACTTGCCCCAGCCTGTCCCTACCCCCTCCTGCACATTTAAACTCCTCGAGGAAAAGGATCCCAGCTAAACATCTGTGGATCATCAGCACCTGTCACAGGCCTGGTGGGCCATGTCGGCTACCAGGTGCTGAGCCTGGGTTGTCACCAATGGGGTAGGAGCTACCCCATCGCTGTCTTGCAGATGAGAAACAGAGATTGCAGGGGATTTCGCTGCATTCCCACAGAGCCGGTAAATGGTACCACAGGTCTCTGACAGCCTCAGGGAATGTCACCTTGTGATGTGAAGTAGATGCAGTGTAGCCTCTGGGATGCATTTCTGGGGCCTCGGCTGGTCATACTGCCTGTGCAAGGGGTATAAATCGGGTTGCAAATGCACTGGCCCACGGAGGCTGCCAGGACGGGGAGCAGGCTGGGCAGAGTGACGGTGCTATGTGGTCCGCTAATCAGGCACTCCCGGCTTAGCCCCTACCCACTGGCAGGGCTGCTCATTATTTAAAGGGAAGCCAGAAATCTGGGTTTTATGCAGAAATCTCCCGGTTTTAATGTTTCAAAACATTGCTCAGGCCATGTAAAACATACCTGTGGGTCACAGTTAGTCTGTGGACCTCCATGAACAGCTTGTGGTGAAAACGGTGGCACCATGTCCCCCAAAAGGTCAGAACCCAGGTGATCCCAGGGGGAGTCCAGTCTGAACGGTGTTGCATTCAACCTATTAAAGAATGGATAAAGAGGTGCACTGTAACTCGTCTTTTAAAATTCCAGAAGCAGCAGGCACATTTGAAAACTCAAACGTTTAAACACAGGCTAGGTCTTAGGTAACACCAGTGAGTCATCATTAATTTTGTTAGAGGTGATTATGCCATTGTGGTCAAATGGGAAAATGTTGTTAATTTTTCAGAAATACACACTGAAGTATTTAGGAGTAAAATGTCATGACTATAATTTACCTTAAAACACCTTAGCGAAAAGGTAAAAATGATGACACAAATATGGAAAAGAGTCTTTTTAGACTTAGTAGGGTTACTTGTCCAAAAAGACTTAAGACTTTTTAGACAAAGTATTGTGGAGATTCATTAAAATTTGTGCTGCTTTCTGTCTTATTTAAAGTTTTTCAGCGAGCCGTGATGTCTCACACCTGTAATTCCAGCACTTTAGGAGCCCGAGGCAGGTGGATCACCTGAGGGCAGGAGTTCGAGACCAGCGTGGCCGACATGGTGAAACCCTGTCTCTATTAAAAATACAAAAATTAGCTAGGCATGGTGGTGTGCCCCTGTAGTCCCAGCTACTTGGGAGGCTGAGGCAGGAGAATCTCTTGAACCAGGGATTGCACCACTGCACTCCAGCCTGGGCGACAGAGCGAGACTCTGTCCCGCCTGCAAAAAATAAAAATAAAAAAAAAATAATAAAAAAGTAAGAAAACAAAACACAGTCACAGGCAAGAATATAGCCTTCCATGAATTATTCTGGAATCTTCCACACCTCTCAGGTCACATTCTACCGAGTCCTGTGCCGCGATTCAGGCCAGGGTGTCTGCACCTCTAGGGTCAGAGTGAGACCTGAGGGAAAAGTGCCTGGGGCGGAGGATGAGTCATGCAGCCCCACCTGCCCCTGCACCCAGGTGTCAGGCTTCCTCCTCTTCACAAGGCAGATGGCTTCTCCTAAAGCCAACCTGGAAGTAGAATCTCAAAGAACTGAACCCCGCTTTGGGGAAGCCTGGTGTAGAGGAACCCATGGGCTTTTATTTGGAAGGCTGAAAGTTGTCTTCTGTACTGGGGAGGCTGTCCCTGCTGCATGATGGAAGGCCCTGCTCAGCCACCTCCTAGTCTTGACCCTTTGTGCAAGTTCCTCACCTTTCTGAAATTCAGTGACCAGCCTTGGCTGTGCTGTAGGGACACAGGGCAGGGAAATCTCTGAGAAACGAGCATGAGTGAAGATGTCACAGACATCAATGGATAAAGAAAATATGGTTTATATACACCATGGAATACTATCAGCCATAAAAAAGGAACGAAATCATGTCTTTTGCAGCAACTTGGATGAAGCGAAAGGCCATTATTCTAAGTGAAGTAACTCAGGAATGGAAAACCGAATCCCGTGTGTTCTCACTTATAAGCGGGAGCTAAGCTATGGGTATGCAAATACATACAGAGTGATATAATGGACTTTGGGGACTCAGGCGTGGGGGAGGTTGGGAGGGAGGTGAGGGATAAATGACCGCATATTTGAGTACAGTGCACACTGCTCAGGTGAAGGGGGCACTAGAGTTTCAGAATTCACCACTAAAGAACTCGTTCAAGGCCGGGTGCAGTAGCTCATGCCTGTAATCCCAGTACTTTGGGACACTGAGGTGGGCGGATCACTTGAAGTCAGGAGTTCGAGAACAGTCGTCACTACTAAAAATACAAAAATTAGCCAGACATGGCTATGTGTGTGCCTGTAATCCCAGCTACTTGGGAGGCTGAGGTAGGAGGACTGCTTGAACCTGGGTGGCGGAGGTCGCAGTGAGCTGAGATCGTGCCACTGCACTGCACCCTGGGCGACAGAGTGAGACACTGTCTCAAAAAAACAAAAAACAAAAACAAATAAAACACTCGTTCATTTAACCAGAAATCACCTGTACCCCCAAAAATTATTGAAATAAATCAGATTTTTTTTTAAAATTCCAATTGCTGCCATATTGGACGTTCCTAGAGCAGAACCTGGCTTAGGTTTCCAGGGAGCAGCTATTGTGAGGAGTGAGCACTTGGGAGGGACTTGGGATTTCTCCAGGGGCCTCTGGGGCCTGGGTGAGAGAGGCAGATTAGACTCATGGATGGAATTCTCTAACCTTCATTTTGGGGGTGGGGGGTTCACTTTCCTTGGGCTCTGTAGCACCACCCCACATATAGTAGGAAGGACCATCTCTGATCTCTCCTTATTGCTTTAGAGTGTTTTGAGCATTTCCCTTCCAAAAAAAGAAAAATCTTCACAAGTTTTTGCAGGGCTGATGAGCTCCTTTCTTGTCTTCCTGTAGCAGAGTCTATCGAGCTGCCTTGAGGGTTTCTTGTGCAGATTAAAAACTAGGCTTCATGAGCTCCGTTGGGCACTAGCCAGGCATCTGAACCACCTTCCCAAGGAAAAGCATCTCATTGTTTAATGGCGGGTTGAAACTTGGCAACCGAGGGCAGAACCAGCATTCAGACTGGGTGAGCAGAGGCTCCAGCTTGGGTTGGAGGACCCTGGGACAACCTTGTCTAAATATCTTCTCTCATTCGCACATAGCCCGCCTCCTGCCAGGCTGTGAGATGTTAGCCACCAGCTGGACTGATGGTGACATTGGAGTGGCTCTCAGCAGTGTTTGAGAGCTGCCACCCCTCTGGAGGAAGGTCCTCCACCGAGGCCGCTCATTGGAGGTGGCTTTGGAGAAGAAGACTTTGTTGTGACTTTGGAGTGGCCCCGAGGGGCCCCTGCTGGCACAAATACTCCACGCTTCCATCTCCCACCTGGTGCTTGCAAGAGGCTTGCTAGAGAAAATATAAGGATGCCCAGTGAAATTGGAAGTTCAGATAAACCAAAAATTTTGTAGTCTAAGTGTATCGCAAATACTGCATGGAAAGGTTTCCTTGTATAGAACATAGTTTTTGCTGAAAAATTGTTCATTGTTTATCTGAAGTTCAAATTTCACTGGGTGCCGTGTATTCTCATTCGCTCAATCTGCCAGCCCTGGCTCAAAGGTGCCTCTTAAGAAAGACTCTTCTTGCCATGCTCGGGGCCTTGGCAAGGCTTTGTGGGAACTCTTCTCTTCTTTTTATTCTGATTTTGATTTTTGATTTGTTTTTATTTTTTAGAGGCAGTGATGTGGTTTGGATCTGTGTTCCTACCCAAATCTCCTGTCGAATTGTAATCCGCAGTGTTAGAGGTGGGGCCTGGTGGGAGGTGACTGGATCATGGGGGTGGACTTCCTCCTTGCTGTTCTCATGACAGTGAGTTCTCATGAGATCTGGTTGTTTAAAAGTATGTGGCACCTCCCGCTTCACTGTCTTCCTCCTGCTCCAGCCACATAAGACGTGCCTGAGTCCCCTTTGCCTTCCACCATGATTGTAAGTTTCTGAGGCCTCCCCCACCATGTTTCCTGTACAGCCTGCGAAACCATGAGCCAGTTAAACCTCTTTTCTTTATAAATTACCCAGTCTCAGGTAGTTCTTTATAGCAGTGTGAGAATGGACTAATATAGTCAGGGTCTAACTGTCTCCCAGGCTGGAATGCGGTGGTGTGATCATAGCGCACCGTGCACTCTACCTCTCGGGCTTAAGCAGTCCTCCTGCTGCAGCCACCCATGTAGCTGGGACTACAGGTGCACACCACCATGCCCGGCTACTTTTTTCAATTTTTTATAGAGATTGGGCCTTGTTATGTTACCCAGGCTGGTCTCAAACTCCTGGGCTCAAGCGATGCTCCTGCCTCAGCTTCCTAAGGTGCTGGGATTAAAGGTGTGTGAGCCACCACACCTGGCCTGTGGGAGCTCTTCACCGGGGACCAGGGCACGTGATGCTAGGTGGTTTTTCTAGTTGCTGACAGATTGTGACTGAGCCCCTGCCTTGGGCCAGCTCTGTGCCTGCACAGGGAGAGCAGAGACGAGTGCCCCACCTGATGTATGGGGCCTCCTGGGCGAGGTACCGAGGCCCACTGCAGACAGCAGTTTCCTCATCTGTTACGCGCCGTCGTCATAGAACATTCCTCCTCGTGTTCTGTGAGTTTGGAATGACCCCGTTCCTCCCCTGCCTTCTCTCAGCTCTTTGTTTCTTCACCTTGCTTGGTGTTCGGTCCAGAAGGAGCATGACGGTCTCAGAGAAAGCCTTGTCCCGGCCCCGATGCTCACTGCCCAGGGTGTCTTTGTTACAAGCCAGGGGCTACTAGCACAGATACACGGAGCAGGACTGGCTATGGAATGTGTGGGGCCCAGGCCAACGTGATAGTGTGGAGCCCCTGGTTCCAAATTAATGAGAATGGTGGGCAGCAGCTCACCAGGCAGTCCCAGTGTGGACCCTCTGTGACAGCTTGGGTTGCACACCAAGCAAGCTGGCCCTGCCCACAAACACCAAGCAGACACAGGGGTAGGGTGGGGTCTGTAGGATGAGTGAGGAGGTTCTGGATCACAGAGCCCCTGATGACTGAGTGGCGGAAACTGCTCAGACCTGGGGACCTGTGCCTGCCTTCTGGGGCCACGCTGCACAGCCCAGCCTGGTATGGCCCTATGGGTGGGGCCATGCTACCATGCATGCTAGGTTTTGTTTGTGTGTGTGTGTGTGAGATGGAGTTTCGCTCTTGTTGCCCGGGCTGGAGTGCAATGGCGCCATCTTGGCTCACCACAGCCTCTGCCTCCCGGGTTCAAGTGATTGTCCTGCCTCAGCCAAGTAGCTGGGATTACAGGAACGTGCCACTACGCCTTGCTAATTTTGTATTTTTAGTAGAGAAACATGGGGTTTCTCCAGGTTGGTTAGGCTGGTCTCGAACTCCCAGCCTCAGGTGATCCGCCCGCCTCTGCATCGTGGCCCACGCGTCCTAGTTTTTCAAGAGAATACGGAAATTGTTTATTAATAAAACCTCTTTCTTAATCAGTGGCAGTTGTTTTGTATTTCGAGAAACTCCCCTGAAGGCAAAATTAAGCCGGTGCTCTGGAGTGGCATTTGGTGTGATTGATAATTACCCGCTGACCTGTGTGGTCACTGGATTGATTTGTGTCTCCCTCGCTGGCCTGTGAACTCCACGAAGGCCACAGCAGTGCGTTCATTGTTCTACCCTGACCCCCAGCACCACATTCGGCACATTTTGGTGCCCCATAAATAACTGTCCCATTTGAATAGGAACACACCAGATAGAGGTCTTGGACCTGCTTTTCCTCCACTTAATAATAATATCGTGAGCATCTTTCTTGTTATTACATGTGATACTACATGTAAGGGCTTAGGGACCATTCATACGAGATAGTTGCTCAATCAGTGTTGGCTGCCTGGATGGCGCTGATGGGTGATCGCTTGTTCTATAGGGTCGTTTCTGACCAGGTGAGGAAGACGTACCTAAGCGAAGATGTTTTGTGTTTCCTCAGGATGCCAAGTTTGTGGAGGAACGGAGAAAGCAGCTCCAGAATTACCTGCGCAGCGTCATGAACAAAGTCATCCAGATGGTCCCCGAGTTCGCCGCCAGCCCCAAGAAGGAGACCCTCATCCAGCTGATGCCCTTCTTCGTGTAAGTACTGCTCCCACAGACATGGGCCGCCAGCCCTGCCAGCATTTTTTTCTCAGTCGTTTTGGAAGGTCAGGGAGCACAGCGGCTCTCCGTGATGCCCTGATCGCCATGGGACCCAGGCGAACTCCAGGGGCTGTTCCAGGTGCCAAGGTGGAGGTTGGGTCTCAGCGCTTTGGAGCTTCTAAAGGGATGGGAAGAGAGCAGGCCTGCAAATGAGCATTGTTGACTTGAGGCTCACAAAGAAACTTGGGGCTCTGTGATTTTGTACTTTCACACATTTCGATCAAGGCAAGATTAATTTTCTATACAGCCCACGGGTGCTCCAAAACTGAAACAAATTGTGTCAGTGTTTCTCAAGCTTGGGTAATGAACCCAAGGAAAGTTCTCCCAGACTCCTACCAGGATTGACTTAAATTATTTTTATATGAGTTTTACTTAAAAATGAACATTAATATTATTTAAATGCCTTCTTCTCTCTTGAAAAAAGTAAAAAAAAAAAAAATTAAAAGAGTTTACATATTATGCACTTAGAAAATCATTACACTTCAGGCTGGGCACGGTGGCTCACGCCTGTAATCCCAGCACTGTGGGAGGCTGAGGCGGGTGGATCACCTGAGGTCGGGAGTTCGAGACCAGCCTGGCCAACATGGTGAAATCCTGTCTCTACTAAAAATACAAAAATTAGCCAGGCGTGCAAAAATTAGCTGGGCATGGTGGCGGGCACCTGTAGTCCCAGCTACTTGGGAGGCTGAGGCAGGAGAATCACTTGAACCCAGGAGGCAGAGGTTGCAGTGAGCTGAGATTGTGCCGCTGCACTCCAGCCTGGGTGACAGAGCAAGACTCCACCCCCCCCAAAAAAAACCAAAAAAACAAAAAATCATTATACTTCAAAATTGTCAATTAACCCAACGGATGCTGCTGTTTTCAAGAAAGCTAATCTTGGCTCGAAATGTCATGCAGTGACTTCTTTTCGCCTGCCACATGCCAGGCATGCTGACTTCATCCACCCCTTTGCTCTGGTCCCATTGCTGGGAAACATCAGGCTGTCCTTTTGACGTCCCTGCCTTGCCACTGATTAGTCCACTCTGTTGTCATAACCTGGGAATGCTGACATTTACATCCTTGGAATTAGGGGAACCAAAACCATCAAGCCCGATTTGGTTTTTATAGTCTTCAGATGCTACAGAATGTAATTGTATTATTTCTAAAATCTTCTCGTGATAGAAACACAAAACGTAAAAATCCATAGAGAAGACCTGTGGGATTGGGACTCATTCGAGAAGCACTGTTCTGGGTCGGTGTGATTTGTATGAAATGCTGGGGTAAAATAAGAGTTTCCTGTCACTGTAGCTGTTTAACGGTTGTTCTAATGGTGTTGCTGGGTTCAAAACAGAGGGTGCATTTCTGCTCCCCTCTGTGGGGTGCACCTTTGGGAGCCTGCTTCTGTGGGATGTGCTCCTGTCTGTGGGGTGTGCCCAGCGGTACCATCCAGATCGACATGAGCAGCTGCCTGTCTTCCCTGTCTAGGCCCTTTGAAATTGTCTCCAAGATGGTTGCTTAGATTTTCTAATTGTTCCGGGGTTTTTGTGAGAAGACATTATAGTACCCTGCTGCCTGTGATAAGAGGTGCCTTTTTATCCTGAATAGAAAACAGTTTCTAGAACGCTTTATTTTTCTTTTCTTCTTTTATTTGTAATGCCAGGGACTTGATCTCACTGTTTGGAAATGGCCGCGATAGTTCACGTGAGGAGTTCTCATTCTCTTAGAGGCATCCCCATAGCCCAGGGTGCACAGGGGAATTAGCCTCTCGCGGAGTCATCGCGCATCGACTGAATTCCATGGTGAAAACTGAGTTAGCGAGTTGTTCCTAAGATACTCTTGATGCTGAGAGTGTGAGCAGGAGGCGCTGCCCCATCCGCAAGTCAGTGTCCCCCACCCCCTGTGGGGTCCACAGCCCAGGCATCTCCGGTCCAGTGTTTCCCAAACATTCGCGTGCCGAATTGTAGAAAGTGCACGTTAATGCGAGCCTCTCGGTGTGACATGAATCTCAGCCATGCTGGTTGCCATCAGTCAGCACGGAGAGAGAAACCTTTTGTGCCTAATTAGCACGCAGAACAGAACACAAGGTTCGATTTATGGACTTTTCAAAACAAGAATTTCAGTGGGAGACTGTGGCAAATGACACAGTGTTGACACTGGAATTTTGACTACATGTTGGTCTAGACCCCAGTTGAAATTAAACAGCTCTTTTAATAAAAGCTCTTTGGCTTTCCTCACTGTTCCAAATCCCACAGCCCCCTTCTCCTTCTTCCTTTTTGAGCAGGATGGGATTACAGGTCGGAATGTACGGATTGTTTCATTTTGGGGTAATGATGGATCAGCCACAGCCAAGCCTTACCCGTGCTGACGAATGTCCATGTGATCGTGTCCTTTCTCCATGTGCTGCTCACAGAAAGCAGCGAGACCGCTGTCTCAGCTGGAAAGCTGAGCCTGAGAGATTTCTGGTTAAAAAAATAATAAAAAATAAAAATCTCCTGCCTAAGGAAATAAACCCCCAAAGCATAATTATTCTTATAAATTTTGACAGATTTTCTCCTTGGTTCTTTCAAATGTTGATTTAGGATCCAAAAAGTCCATTTGAGTTACTGAACGTAACCAGATTGTTCACTAGAGAGAGGGCCCCCCATGTTCCTGTGGATGCCAGCCTTGTGTTTCAGAGCACCCATCTCATCTCGTCTTCCGGAGAGCCAATAAAATCTGTTTCATAGTGTTGAGGAAAGTGAGGCTCAAAGGGGTGAACTGGCTGGTCCCGGGGTCCCCACCCAGCACGTGGGGATCCTAGGGTGTTTGGCACCATAGCCCGTGTTTTTGGGATGGAGGTGGGAAGCCTGCAGCCTGTGGACTGAGCCTGATTCTCCAACTTATTTTATTTAGCCAGTATAGTGGGGTTTTGTTTTGTTATTTATTTTTCTTCTTCTTTTTTTTTTTTTTTTTTTTTTTTGAGATGAAGTCTCGCTCTGTCGCCCAAACTGGAGTCCAGTGGCATGATCTCGGCTCACTGTAAGCTCTGCCTCCCGGGTTCACGCCATTCTCCTGCTTCAGCCTCCCGAGTAGCTGGGACTATAGGTGCCCACCACCATGCCTGGCTAATTTTTTTTTTTTATTTTTAGTAGAGATGGGGTTTCACCGTGTTAGCCAGGATGGTCTCGATCTCCTGACCCCGTTATTCCCCCACCTTGGCCTCCCAAAGTGCTGGGATTACAGGTGTGAGCCACCGCACCTGGCCTGTTATTTATTTTTCTTAATTCAAGTACTTGCCAACATCAAAAAATTAGAAGGTGTCAGATAAAAAAATCCAGACGTGAAGCTTCTTTTTTTTGAGACAAGTTCTCACTCTGTTGCACAGGCTGGAGTGCAGTGGCACAACCTTGGCTCACTGCAACCTCTACCTCCAGTTCAAGTGATTTTCCCGCCTCAGCCTCTGAGTAGCTGGGATTACAGGCATGTGTCACCACGCTCAGCTAATTTTTGTATTTTTTATAGTAGAGATGGGGTTTTGCCATGTTGGCCAGGCTGGTCTCGGACTCCTGACCTCAGGTGATCCACCTACCTCGACCTCCCGAAGTGCTGCAATTACAGGTGTGAGCCACCACCCCCAGCCTAGCTTCTCTTGAGAAATCAGAAGAATTGGTCACAGCACCATTCCCCCACTCTCCCACACTTGGATACCCCGTGTCCACTGAACCCCCATCTCCTGTTGTGTCCTGGGCACTGAGCCAGCATCCCCTCCATGCTGTTTGCCTGGTTATGTCATACATTTGGGTGGATCACCTGCCTGCATGACTACCTGGCTCTGGAGTTTGCAGTCCTGGCTCTTCCCCACTACTCCCACGGCCCCTCCATTTGAATCTGCGGACATCCACGTTACTCATGATGCATTTGGTTTGCACACTGTGCCACTGTGTGTTCTATGAACAGGGCCACTGGTCAGCTTCAGGAATGGTGGTCCCATTCTGGTTTGGGAACTGAGAAGGTGGGCAGGAAAGATAAAAACCAGTGGGTAGAAATTGCTTGTGTTTTTCCTCACAAATATTACTTAAAACTTTCCAGTCCAGTATTAGATGGAACCTGCTTTCACACACACTGTTCCATTTTTAAATTCCATTTGACGTGTCCATATTTCACTGTGTTCTGTAAGAGGCATCATGACTTCTAAGTAATCTGCCATCTGCACAAATCTGAGTTGAAGAATCGGCAGGGTGAGTTTTTCCTCCCGGTCTCTGTGCCTCCCGTTGCCTCCCTTGCTAATGCCAGCTCTGAATTGGAAAGTAGGCCGGTGGGAAGTGGGGCATTTCTTTTCTATTTTGAACTCTGTATATCAGTGTGGCCCAGGGGGGACCAGAGTCTACTCCCCAAGACAAGGAACAGATGAGTGCCAGCCTCCCAACACCCACATCTTTTGGAAGCCCCGTGCTGTGTTCATCGTCTGACATTTGGGGAAAGGGTGGTTACTGAGAGACGTGACACTTTGCAGATGGCAGAGATCCCCGGGGAGATGTGAGGTACCGTTCGTGGAGGGAGGCTCGGACTCCAAGAATTCGCTCAGTGAAACTGGACCGCAAATCGGTGACAGCTTCAGTGATTTGCTGTGTTGTCATTTAGCGCATTATTAAAATGGTTTTCTGCAGAGTAATTTAACTTTGGGAAATACATTATGTTCTCCTGCTCCTTGAGGAGAGAGAAAGTTAGGGGGCTGGAAGGTGGCAGAGTAATTAATGTAGGTCACAGCACAAATTCCCAACTGGATTTTCAGCAGAAAACCCAGTCTGGGTTTCCCCCGCCCCCGCCCCATTTGCTGCTGCATTCTCTCTTAGGCTTGTGAAATACATCCATTTTTTGCTGAAATCTGAGCTGCCTTGTTCTCCCAGTGAGCAGGTTACGTTTAGCTCAGCGATGCCACACCCTGACCTGTGCACTGCCAGGGGTCACTTGAACCTAAGCTGCTTTGCAAGTCACTGCTAACAGGAAGTAGCAACTTTTGACTTCCCTTGTTTTGTGGACTGGCCAGAACCTTCCAGACTCCAAAGTCCTCAGCATTGCCTAGTTGCCAGTAAGGAGTGGTGATGCCGTGCAAGAGATCTCACACCTGCAGGCGTATTGGTTAGGTGTGTGTTCAGTAAAGTGTCCATGCGTGTGACTTTCCATGGGCAAGTGTGTCCCAGTTCGGCACCGTTCCAACTACTCCCTCTTGCTTTTCCCCTTGGCCTGCTCTGCTGACTGACATCAACCACCTGGCCCTCTAAGGCAGGTGAGTTTGAGACCCTTGGTAGCCACATGGAAAGTGCGGTGTTGATTTTGGAGTTGCTGATAGTCTTTGGCTCTTCCACTGAGGAGGAAAGTGGTCTTTTAGGAGCTTTTAGAACAGCACATCACACATAGTAAGCACTGTATGTGTGTCACTGTTTGTACCAACAGAAAGGGAGCCTCGGGGAAGGAGATTGTGGGGAGCAGATATTTTAGGGAAAGTGATGAAGTTCTAGTGTGGAAAAACCCTAAAACTCTACAGAAAGAAGATGAGGAAGTAAACAGCACCCACCCCATGCACACCTACCCTTGTACTCACTGTCAAGTCTCTTGTGTAACTGCAGAAATCATCAATATTTATGTAAGTCAAATAGAAACTCCACTGTTCTGAAATTTGCCTTTCTTGTTTTTTTTTTGGTGGGGGGTGGGGGGAACAGTTTCGCTCTTGTCGCCCAGGCTAGAGTGCAGTGGCACAATCTCAGCTCACTGCAATTTCCCTCTTCTGGGTTCAAGCGATTCTCCTGCCTCAGCTTTCTGAGTAGCTGGAATTACAAGCGGCTGCTACCATGCCCAGCTAATTTTTGTATTTTTAGTAGAGACGGGGTTTCTTCATGTTGGCCAGGCTTGTCTCAAACTCCTGACCTCCAGTGATCCACCCGCCTTGGCCTCCCAAAGTACTGGGATTACAGGCGTGAGCCACCGTGCCTGGCCACCTTTCTTAATTTAATAAAACTGGCTCAGTCCTTCTGAAAGCTAATAGTATCCACCGTAATGGCTGTTTAATAATTTATTTCACCCTTGCTCTACTTGAACAGTTAAGAGGTTTCCAGATTTTTCTTCCCCAGACTGTAGTCTGGAACATCTCGATGGATACACATTTTGGCAGGTAGAGCTACAGGCTTGATGTCTAGAAGCCATTCTGGCTTAGAGGGTATGTGCATTTTACATTTTTCCCGACATCACTAAAGCCCACCCTCTTATACCAATTTGATATGCAGGGTTTGATCTGGATCGGAGGGGAAGCCACTCTTCCCAGGTGTGCAGAACAGCTGCAAGAAGCAGGGAGCCCCAAGTCATCCCCTGTGGCTGGAGTACAGGGCACTTGGCCCTATGGTCAGGGCGCACTGGGACCTGGGGTGGAAGTCTTGGTCTCTGGGGGCTGGAGCCCTTGCAGGTGTGTGAACTCAGGGCTGTGCTTTCCGAAGAGCACGCCAGGACTGGGTATAGTGGATGGATTGGGAGATGGGCTAGGGTGCCCTCAACATGTTGCAGACAGAAGGCAGGGAGGGCCTGACCCAGATGGCCAAGAGGAAAGGGGGACATGGGTTTGGAAGGCCCTACCAAGAGGGGACGTGGGGCCCCACTGTCTCAGGTGTGCAGCACCATCTGCCCCATGGTCCTCATGGCAAGGGGGCAGCAGCGGCATTGCCATTCTCTGGGATGAGGACGGTGAGAGTTGAGTAGGTGACTAGGCTGCCTGCTGGGGCAATGGAAGGGGAGCAGCAGAAGATGCCGAGTTTTGAGGCTGAATATCTGGGTGCAGAGAGGTCAAGGGGACAAGGAGGGGAAGCCCGCTTGGGAGCAGATGAGATGAAAAGGAAGCATTGGGGTCAGAAACCGGTCTACGTGCATCCTGAAGGCAGGCCCAGAGCCAGGCGAGAGCAGAGTGAATGTCCTCTAGGATGGCCGCCTGTGAGCTGGCTTCAGGCAGCAGTTTCTCCCAGGCATGCCTCAGGAAATGTATGTCTTCTCCCCTCTCACATCACAAGAAAAACCAGTCAAGAGGTCGGAGAGTGTGTTATAACTGTCCTGCTGAAAATTAAGGCGTAGCAATCACAGTTTGGAGGAATCCACAGCGACAGAGGAGAGGCAGGAGCAGGAGGTGTCACCACATGGAGCTGCAGGTCTGGGTCGCCGTTTACAGGAAGCAGGACAGGAACATGTGGGAGAGACGTGGTCACGATCTCATTAGTCAGGATTGCCTTGCACTGATGCCACGTTCTAACTGTGTGTTCCTGGCTCTGTCTAATGCAAACAATGAATCATTCTTGCAAATAAATACTAATATGTTTACGTGAATTGTGTACTTTCTGTGAGTGGCATTCCAAGAAGTAACAAGTTTTGGAAGCACAATAAGTCCTTAAATTGGCATTCTGGACACCAGACTCTGTAGCGTCATGAGCCTTGCTAGCAGGTGCCCGTGTTGTGTGGTTCTTTCAGCAGCTCCCAGCAGCGTTCACTTGTGTTTCCCAGCGCTTGTATATTCATTCTAGGCTGTCTTGTTTTGTAAATCCTACTAAGCTCAATATTATTAAGCAAACAGTTTTAGATTTGTATGATAATGGATAAGTAGTGGGAAGGATGTTAGTAATAGTTTAAGAATAACTTATGATTTGGAGAATTCCTAAGAACTTGCAGGAATTCTGACTTCACCATCTCAAATCCCAGTCTCTCTGAGGTATTTGGAAACACTCTTTGGGATGCGATTTCCTGATATAAAACGTGGAATTGGCTGACATATGGGGGATCACTGAGGTTACGAAGTCGGGGTCAGGTGCCCAGGGAAAGAGAGGGCAGGAAGAGGTGTTGGCCTTGGATGGAAGCCGGGGACAGGGCAGGAGCCTGGAGTCCGTGGGGCAGAGGCAGGAGGAGATGCGAAAGCTGAAGACAGCCTGGTCAGCCTAGCGAGGGGAGCCAGTGTCTCCCAGAGAAGCCTTCCCCTGCGTGAGAGAGCTGCAGAATCAACACCTAGCCCCAGAGCGTTAAGAACAGCAGGCCGTCCTCCTCTGCTGCCAAGTTGGCTGCGGACCCAGGGAGCGGGTGGCGCAGCACGGCTGTGGTGGCATCCCTGAGCCCCTCGTCTGTGGGGAGAGTGCCACCAACAAGTCATCAAGGGCAGGAAGGGGAAAGGATGGTGCCTTTGCAAGCCACAGCCCACATCACACCTCCGGGGAGGGACAGGTTCAACTCGACAGCTCTGCTTAGAAACACGGCCGCCTTTGCCAGGCAGGGCCTCTCTCTGAACAAACTGGATTCTGGAACCAGCAGCCGTCTGAGGCCACAGAGGACACTTTGCTGCTGTTTTGCCCAAAGGGCAGCTGATTCTCCTGTGGAGTGCTTTGCAGAATCCGTAGCAGCTTCCTGGAAAGTCAGCCGTAGTCACTGTTTGTGGGCTGGTACCTGTGGCCCTGTGGGTCCTGGGATAGCTTAGATGCTAAGAGGCTGTTTGAGCTCATGGAGTCTTTCGCCCCTTTTCTGATGTGTTGATGCATATTTCCACAGCACAGGAGGTGACACAGTAATGTTGCACCTCCCCACCCCCATCCCCAGCAGTGGGGCTCCTGGACAGACTTGTCACATCAGAGAGCAGCCCGTCAGCCACTGCAGCCTTTTGTCCTCATTTCTTACTTTCTTAGCCTTGTCATTATCAACCAGGTATATTATTTGGAGGGAGGAGACACCCCGCTACCTGGACTGACACCCCAAATTGGGGCCTTGGTTCTGTGATCTTCCAGCATCAATAGGCACCCCAAATTTACCTCTGTCGACTGGGATGCCTTGGCAAACTCAGGTGCCTGTAGGTCTGGGTGGGTCATATAAGTGAATTAAGCCATTGAGTTGTCGGCAGGGAGTGGTGTGGAGTGCAGCTCATAGGCCCCATCTAAAGGGATCAGCCTCTCCTCACCCGGCTGATTCCTGTTATATAGGACTGCAGCTAGCTGGATAAAAGTCCTTGACCTTTTCAAGACGTGGCAGAAATGCACATCTTGATATAAAATCTGATGTTTAAGTTGGTTGGAAACTCCTTTGTTTGCTTAAAACATCTGTGGGCCACATGGGGTCTGCTGTACCTTAAAAGCCTTCCAGGGCAAAAGGGGACTTTGGTGCATAAATCTGTTTAACATGTGAAGCAGTGCAGAGTGAGGGCAGCAGGGGATCCCACTTGACCCCAGGGGATCGCGATGACAAGGTGCTAACCAGGACAGCTCCAACACCAGGCCTCAGGGCAGCGCGGCCGCTGCGGTTCTGACTGAGGTCTTCATAAGAGTGTGGGCTCCATGAGAAAGGGTCCATTGGAATAATCGTCGGGCTAGAGATGTCTGCTCAGTGCCCAAGCACCGCCGACACACCTGCCCTCTTTCTCCGTGTGGAAGACGTGTTCCTAATGAGGGCCTCTGTGCCCAGCCAAATGTCCTGCCCTTTGGAGAGGTTTCCTGCACCTCTCACACCTTCTCTGTGGCAGCTTCTTTTGCTTCTTGTCCTCTGTGTAGCCAGCGGCTGCACTTGGTTACCTGTAGAAAGAACACAGATTAGGGAGGCTTTGGTTTTTGTTTTCGGGGTTTGTTTTGCTTTTAGCAGCTCAGCAAGAAAAGTGGGTCTTTGCAGGGCAGTTGTGTCAGTTCAGGGAAATTGGTCACAGGTTATTAGGGTTGAAAAAGAAGTCTGGTATTCTCACCTGTTAAATTCAAAAAGCAAATTCCATTCATGGGTAAAATTCACCTGAAGGAGTTCACTGCAGACGGGCTGTCGGAGGACCTTTGATTCTGCTTTTCTTGGCGTTGCCACTCCCCTGTCACTCGCTGCCCCCTGCCCTACTAAACCCAAGTGGGTTTCTTTATGCCTGTACCCCTCTGGTTTTTAACTAAGGGCAATTTTGCCTTACTCCCCAGTTCCAGGCACAGCTGGGAGTGAATGCAGACATTTTTGATTGTCCCAACCATGGGGGACAGTGCCACGAGAATCTAGTGGGTAGAGGCAAGGGATGTACTGAGCATCCTACACCTCACAGGATGGCCTCCTCCCTGCACAGCAGAGTTATCTGACCTGAACGTCAGTAGTGTGAAGGTTGAGAAGCCCAGACCTGGCCTGAGAAGCTGGCTCGTTGGGTCTTATAAAACCAGCTACAAAACACTGGGACTCCACAGTCAAGAAAAAGAGAGAGGGAGGAGAAACCAACATGTATTTAGCACCCGCCAGGGTCCAGGTATTAGGCCAGGAGCTTTTCATTTCTTTGAGACAGAGTCTCACTCTGTCAACCAGGGCGGAGTGCAGTGGTGTGATTTCAGCTCACTGCAACCTCTGCCTCCCGGGCTCAAGCGACTTTTGTGCTTCAGCCTCCCAAGTAGCTGGGATTACAGGCATGTGCCACCATGCCCAGCTAATTTTTGTATTTTTAGTAGAGATGAGGTTTCGTGTTGGCCAGGCTGGTCTCGAACTCCTGGCCTCAAGTGATTCACCCATCTCGGCCTCCCAAAGTGCTGGGATTACATGAGCCACTGCGCCTGGCCAGCTTTTCATTTATTAACACATCCTTTCTTTGAGGTTGGTGTTAGTGTCCCTTTTTTCCAGATGAGGAAACTGAGTCTCACAGAGTGAAGTGGCCAAGCCATAGTCTCACAGCTGGGACGTGGCAGCGTGGGGAGTGTGAGCTGGGTGTGCACGATTGGCAAGCCTCTACCCTTTGTCACTGTCAGTCACACCAAAATGAAGCACTTACAGAGCAGTCTTGAATATCTTCAGGGCTGGGGCTTTCCAGGTCCTGCATTTTAACTGTGGGTCCTCTGTGCCCCTTGTAAACAAAGCCAGGCTTGGTCACGCTCGTCTTCCACCACTGTGTCTCTCCTCTGGAGGTCCTCAGAGTATAGAGGCCACAGGCACTGTGTAAGCCCTGCCGCCACTTTGGCCTCTCAGTGCTTAGATTGGCCATGGGAGCCCTATTGGTGCTGTCCAAGGTCCTACCCATCTCCCCTTCTTTGAGGTTAATTGAAGAAAGGGCTAGAAAATGGGGCTGGGGAGGGTTAAGGAACTTCTGAGAGCTTTGACCCCGGCTGAGAAAAGGGGTCTTTGATACCTGTTCGACACCCACTCGGAGCTATCCCGTTCCTAACTTGTTTGCCCATGAGCTGAGCCCTTTGTCTTCATTCATCTAACACACCCAGGATGTTTTGCCTGGACCAGAGAGAAGGGTGAACACAGCCCAGCTTTGGTGCTGGCACTCGCCTGTGAGCGCAGAATCTCCTGGCTTAGCACACATCACTCAGAAGATAAAGGAGGTTACGGCTTGCTGAGTAAGAACAGGATTTCATGTTTTTTTCTTTTTTATGCATGAGAACTTGCTGTGACAGAGTTGAGGATGTTTTTCTCACTAGCTCGTTCTGGGAAGACAGGTTGAGAAATTACTAATGCAGCAGGAAACAAGCCGTACTGTCAGGGTTGGGGGTAAAGCTTGTTTATGACTTTCACATTAAAGGTACAAGCAGAATGGCCTCATCAGTAAGGAGGGTGGCAGTTGTGCAGGCTTGGGTTTGACTCAAGGCCATGCCGTTTACTTTATCAGTGATCCTGGATTAGAACCTTTAGGGACTTCATGCCTCTATTTTCCCCTCTGTAAAATGGGACTAATTATAGCCCCTACCTCAGAAAGTTGGAGAGTTCACACCTAGCACAGAGAACGCACTAACTAGTTTGGCTGTGGCTGCAGCAGGGGTGTATACAGCTAATTTCTGGGTTCCTTAGATCCAGGGCAGAGCTGGTATTAAGAGGTGTTCAGGGGGCTGGATGTGGTGGCTCACGCCTGTAATCTCAACACTTTGGGAGGTCAAGGCAGGCAGATCAGGAGGCCAGGAGTTTCAGACCAGCCTGGCCAACATGGTAAAACCCCATCTCTATTAAAACTGCAAAAATTAGCCAGGCATGGTGGTGCACACCTGTAATTCTAGCTACTTAGGAGGCTGAGGCAAGATAATCGCTTGAGCCCAGGAGGTGGAGGTTGCAGTGAGCCAAGATCACAGCACTGCACTCCAGCCTAGGCGACAGAGAGAGAGAGAACCCGTCTTAAAAAAATAAAATAAAAAGAGTTGTTCAGGGCATGGGGGCCGGGGGAGCACACAGCAAGCACATTCACTGAGCATATTTAGGAGACGATGTAGATTTATCCATGTATCTCTACCCACGGTCAGTCCCTTTCCTCCCAGCTGTTGGTCAAGTCGATCTCAGAGGCTGGGACTCTGGGATCTTGTTAGCATAAAGATGCCATCCCCCTGGCCAGCCCCTAAATTGCTGAGCTTAGAGACCAGACTGCAAGGTGCCAGGCACACCCAAAATAATGTACCTTCTTTTCACCTCAGTAAACTGGTTAGTGTGGTCCATGTTTAGATTTTAGTATAGTGGCTAAGCCAAAGCTGTGTTAGTAAATTCCTACAGGAGCTCATTGGCAACTTGGTGCATGACAGAAAGAGCAAGACTTTGAGCCAAACAGACCTGGGCTCAAATTCCAGCTCAACTACATAGCAGCCTTATGAACTTCACCTCTGCCTCAGCATCCCCATCTATAAAATGGTGATAGTGGCAGAGATTTCACAGGCTTGTTGGGAGGATTACAGGAAATATTACCTACTAGGAGCTTCTCAAAGGGAAGCAATTTTGACTTTGTTTTTACTTCTTTGTTCAAAGTCTCACTTCAGTCCCAAAGTGATTTGAGTTGGCAGCTTAGATATTATTACAGTTGCTTGCCCTACTTCATGTCTTTTTTAAACATTGGAGCATCTGAAACTTCACTTTGGAAAAAGGGAAGCAGAGTAGGTATTTTTGGCACAATGACCTGTATCCTATGTGGGGTTTGTTTAAACAAAAAAAAAGTAATAAAATATCTCCTACATCAGAGAGGTGTGTCCACAGCATATAAGAAGTTGTCTGGCTGGGCATGGTGGCTCACGCTTATAGTCCCAGCTTTTTGGGAGGCTAAGGCAGGAGAGTCACTGGAACCCAGGAGGTGGAGGTTGCAGTGAGCTGAGATCGTGCCACTGCACTCCAGCCTGGGCAATAGAGCAAAACTCCGTTTCAAAGAAAAAAAAAAGAAAAAAAAATTGTCTGCCATTTATAGACCAAAATCATCCAGTCCTGCTAAAGTATAATTGATCTTGGTGACAGCTTTCTTCTCAATGGGGTAAGCAAATTCACAGCTTTCTGCATTTCCCCTTGCACTTTATTTTTGAGATGGAGTCTCACTCTGTCACCCAGAATGGAGTGCAGTGGCGTGATCTAGGCTCACCGCAAGCTCTGCGTTCTGGGTTCATGCCATTCTTGTGCCTCAGTCTCCTTAGTAGCTGGGATTACAGGGATCTGCCACCACACCTGGCTAATTTTTTTTGTATTTTTTTTTTTAGTAGAGACGGGGTTTCACCATGTTAGCCAGGATGGTCTCGGTTTTCCAAAGTGCTGAGGTTACAGGCGTGAGCCACTGCGCCCGGCGTCCCCTTGCACTTTTAAAATGATGTCTGGGAGTAATAACTGAGAATGGTTACTGGGGTTGGTTATCACGTATCTCCTATGTTGATGCTGTGTAACATACATCTATGATACTTTGATAACATAATGCTTATGCGTGAGGTGATGGGCTAGGAGGCTTAACTGGTCTTAGCTGAGCTGGCTTCTGTGTCTGGGAATCACTAGGTGGATGCAGGAGGGCCTTGACTAGGAAGAATGGAAAAACTGGGCTGTGAAACAGAAAGATCCACAGATCTTTCATCCTCCTCCCAGGACCAGTGGGCCAGGCTGGGCATGTACATCAGGGAGCACAGACAGGAGAAGCACACCCATATGGGTACCATCCAAGCTGTGAGCATGTCACATCGCCAAGGGGGATTACAAGGCAGAAACCAGAGTCAGTGGGAGGGCACTGCAAAGTCACGTGGCAAAGGGGCACAGAGAAGGGTAGATGATGGGGCCATTTCTACACTTGCACAGATTAATGACCTGTTCTAAGCGGGAGAAAGGGTGGCTGTGAGCATGTAGCAGTGCTATGAAATGCTAAGGCAAGTGATAGGGAGAAGATGGAACAGACAATTGGAGCACAAACCATCCATGAATCCACAATGGGGCCCAGAAAGACATCACTGTGTATTCTGGGATAGGGCCAAGTTTAATAGATTGCCCAGAGTCCAACTTGCCTTTACTTTCACGAAAAATTTTTAATTTACACAGTGCAATTGACTTTTGCTCTTGTTCGTGTCTGTGAATTTAAACACATACATAGATTTGAGTAACCACTATCACCGTCAAGATATAGACCAGTTCCTTCACCCTAAAAAGCTGCTTTTTCCCTCATTTCCTTTCTAGCTGCACCCTCCCCCACCTCTAAGCCCTTGTCCCTACCCCTCTAGTTTTGTCAAGAATGTCACATAAATGGAATCATACCGTAAGCAACCTCTTGAGGCTGGCGTCTTTCAGCATGTGTGAGAATCAAGTTGTTGGGTGAGTCAGCAGTGTTTTTATTACTGAGCAGAGTTTGGTTAAATGGATACACCACGGTTTATCTAGTCATAAAGGAATAGATAAAGTTGCGTTGTTTCCAGTTGTTGGCAATTTTGAATAGAGCTAGTGGAAACATTCAAGTGCAGCTTTTTGTGTGAACAAAAGTTTTCATTTCCGTGCAGTAAATACCTAAGAGTTGAGGACGGGGTCCTAGACTAAATGTAAGAAACTGCATTCCCACAGCGTATGAGGGGCCCAGTTGCTCTGCACCCTGGGCAGCATGTGGTACTGTCATGCTTCTTTACTGTGGCTGTTCACAAGGATGCAGAATATCTCATCATGGTCTTAATTTGCATTTTCCTAATGACTAATGATGTTGAGCATCTTTTCATGTGGATGTTTTTGCTTCACACATCCTCTTTGGGGAAGGAAGTGTCCAAGTATTTTGCCTGTTCTTAGAAACTAGGCTGTGGTTTTACAAAGATTTGAGTTTTTGGGAGTTCTTTGTGTATGTTAGATACAAGACCTTTGTCAAACATGTAACTTGCACGTATTTTCTTCTAGTCTTCAGCTTCTCTTTTCAGTATCTTTTGCATGATAGCTTTTTAATTTTGATGAAATTCACTTGTGTCCCAGATCATGCTTTTGGTGTCATGTCTACCACTTGTTAGCCTAAACCCAGGTCATAAAGATTTTCTCCTAGGTTTTCCTCAAAGTTTTATAGCTTTACATTTTAGATCTGGGATTCATTTTGAGTGGACTTTTGTCTCAGGTCCAAGGATTGGGTCAAGGTTAACGTACTTTCTGTGGCTGACCGGCTCCCCCCACCCCAAGGTCAAGTGGAGGGAGGACAGGATTAGAGGCATTATGGGGTGGCCCCACCCTCTTGGGACCACAGCTCTTATGATTAAAGAGGAAAGTTATCCCCTGTATTAATTTCCTATTGTTGCCATAACAAATTGGCACAAAATTAGTGGCTAAAAACTTCTCCAGCTGCTGTGGGGACCAGAAGTCCAAGATCCGTCGTACTAGGGTACAGTCAAGGTGTTGGCAGGGCTGGTGCCTTCTGGAGGTTGTGGGGCAGAATTTGTTTTGCTGCTTCCTGGAAGCTACCTACCCTATGCCATGGCCCCTTCTTTGCTTCCCAGCAATTACTTTGGGACCCTGAGATTCCATGGGGTGGAAGTAAAGAGTCCAGGATCATCTCCCCATCTCAAAAGCCTGAATGTAACCACAGCTGCTGGTCCCTCTTGTTGTGGAAGCTGACATATGAACAGGCTCCAGGGATGAAGAGCTGGGCATCCTTGGGGAACCATTGATCTTACCGCCCCCTCCCCTAGAGTGTCAGGTGCTTGAGGAGTGCTCAAGGCTGAGGCATGAGAGAAGGGGCAAAAAGAAAAAAAAGATCGCCTCCACCCTTTCTGAGCAGGAGTGCCCTTTACCACTCCTGGACCCAGAGCTGGAGGGCTTCTCTGAGCCCTGACTGTTCACCCCCTGCCCACTTTTGGGGTCAGGCTGCCTGTAGTTCAGGTTGGAGGATGCTACAGGGGAAAAATGGTGAGCTCAATGCGGGTTTCCTGGGACAGCAACAACTGGTCATCTCTGCAGTCTGGCTGCTGCTATTCACTTTCCTGAGTTATTGACTAGATGCCTCATGCATCCACTCCAGGTTTGAAAGCTGACTTGGAGGGGAGACACAGGGGGAGGTGACCTTACATCATACCCAGACCTGGAACCTCTTCCTCAGCATTGTTTATCCTCAAGTATTATGGAATATTGGTGCAGGGAGAGAATGACAGGAGCAGGGGAATACCACTAACAGTGGGGATGGTCAGCCCTGATGGAGGATTTCTGAGTGCCAGAATTACCTTCTTTACTCTTCACAGAATTCCCTATGAGGGCAGTTACCATGTGCAGGCTCATTGTACAGATAAAGAAACTGAGGCTCATGGAGGGTCATCAGTGTCTCAAAGGACCCACGCTTAGTGCTTGATGGAGCCAGGATCTCAGACCCAGACCTGTGTGATCTGAGTCCCAAGTCATAACCATTCCAGCATGTAGTTGTTCATCAGCCTCCCTTGTCAGGCTGCCAAATTGCTCTCCATGCCAGACCTCGACCCTGAGGTCACACTCTGGGCCACATCTGTCAGGGTCCATCACATCTTCCTTCAGCCAGCTCCTAATGCAGCTGTGCTGACACCCGTTTACCACTACCCTGGGTCGGGAGTGGGTTCCTGATTCCCGTCACCTCCTGTCTTTCCTATACTGTGCCAGCCAGGGCCTGATATTGACCTGCATTTCCAACCCCCTGGAATGGAAAGGTCCAGAGGGCAGGAACCAAGCTTGCCTCTTCCCCTCTTCTCCCAGCTTTGTAGCACATGCCTGGAAACCAGTCAATGCTTGATGAATGTTTATGATGATGCAACAGATGTTTTCCACTGATTGCCTGCAGTACATCCTGGGCCCACACAGGAGGACGCTGGATCCACTTTAGAGACTTGGCTTGTCTTGAGTCCAGAAGGGCTCACGTGTGCAGCACCGCTCTGTTTTTTCTTTTTTTAATTAGTTTGGCAAAGATATTCCTAGTCACCAGTTAGTCCAAATCCTGCAATATTGTCTCTTCCCAACAGATCCCTAAATTGAGCCACCATTTCCAATTCAGCCCACGCCACCTGGGGTCCTGCTGGGTGTCAGGCCCTGTGCTAAGCCTTTTCCACACAGGGTGTCATAGCATCTGCAACTCTGAGAGGGATAGGACCTAGTGTTATTCCCTTTTTATAGATGAGGAAATTGAGGCATGGAGAAATGGAGGAACTTGCCCAAGATCACAGCTAGTAAGTTTTAGAGCTGCTGTTAGAGCAAGAGATTGTCTCAAAAGAAAAAGTTAGACCCAAGTTCTATCACCCAGGGTGGAGTACAGTGGCACAATGTCAGCTCAGTACAGCCTTCGCCTCCCAAGTTCAATTTTGTTTCCTCAGCCTCCCAAGTAGCTGGGATTACAGGGACCCACTACCACACCTGGCTACTTTTTGTATTTTTAGGAGAGGCAGGGTTTCACCACGTGGGCCAGGCTGATCTTGAACTCCTGACCTCAAGTGATCGACCCGCCTCGGCCTCCCAAAGTGCTGGGATTGCAGGCGTGAGCCACTGCACCCAGCGTGGGTCTAACACTTAAACTTGTGTTTGAAGGCAGCGTGTTGGGAACATGGACTTTGGGGCCAGGCTGGTGTTGGTCCCAGTCTTTTAGTCTTAAATCCTGTGCATATAAGCCCTAGACTATCACTGCCTGTTTTTTTTTTTTTAAAGTATTAGTTAAATCGGTAAGTAAGTGAAGTTAAAGCATCCTGTAAGGTGTGTGGACCCATGAGCAGTACTCAGAAATGCTAAATGTCTGAGTCTCTAGAGGTCCCAGAAACATGATGTGTGTGAGTAGGGAATCTTTGCTTAGCAAAACTGTAAAGCCCTACTTCAAATTAGCTTGAAGCAGAAAAGAAGTACTTACTACTCCTGTAAGTATGAAGTCCATGGACTTGGCTAGCTTCAGGAATGGCTGGGTCCAGAGACTCAAAAAGTGTCACCAGGACCCTGTTGGTTTCACCCTCAAGCATGGTTCTGTCTGGTGGAAAGATGGATCCTGGCAGCTGCGTATCTTATGGACGGTTTAGATCCAGGCCCTGAAGCGTAAGTGTTCTCACCAGTTCCTGTAAAAGTCCTAGGAAAAATCATATTCATCACGTTGCTCCTGATAGCTGTAGCGGAAATTCTAGAGATTCTGAATGATGCAGCTCTGGGTCATCAGCACATGCATCTGGGTCCATGCCTGTGGCCCGGGGAATGGAGCACCTTGATTAGCCAAATCTGGGGCAGAGGAGCAGGGTGTTCAGCCCACCTAAGCTCATGGACTGAACATGATTATCCAGAAGGAGGGGGCCCGATTCACTGAAAGGAAAGTGGGTGGGCAAACATATGTTCATGCTGCGGGGTCTGGTGTACAGCTGTCAGTGAAGCCACAGCCACCTGTGCTGGCGAGTCATTGTGTAAGAAGCTTGTGACACCTTTGGCCCAGACTTCCACGCCCACTGAGCCACGAGATCACGCTTCCGTGATGCGTCCCAGTTCATCCTCCCCAATGGAGTGGGCAGTGCCCCAGTGCTCCGCAGCTGGTGCCCTCTGTCTGCAGACACTCTTCCAGCCTGCATTCAACAAGGCAGTCATATCACAAAATATTAACCACCGGAATTAATGAATTTTGGCATTGCAGTGGAGTTGATTGGGGGAGATTTTCCAAGATGTGTCTGGCGCTCTAGAGATTTCTCCCAGCCCATGAGACAGGGACACCTTCGTATTTGGAAGAGAAGCCAGTGGTGGAACATCCTCTTACCACACTACAAGAGCTTGCTTATTCCTTCATCCTGGATTGCCGAAGGTGGAATCCGGCACCCTCTCGTTCTAAGCGAGGAGCCTATCTGCTGGGAGAAATGGTCTCAGCCAAGGTCACGCCATGAGTTAAGGTCACGCCATGAGTTAAATGCAAAGGCCCTGGACTCTAGACCCCTTTGACTGATCACATTGCAAAGCCACAGGAATCACATTTGTAGGGATAGAGGTCTTTCTGCAGATTTGGTTGTGGAAGGCTGTTAAGGAAAAGTCCATAACCCTATCTTCACCGGCATCATTCCTAAGAACACGGGATGGGAATGGGTGGTGTGCATATCAGCCAAGGGTCCAGAACCGTGACAGCCGGTTCCTCACCACACCAAGATTGAAACTAACTTACCCAGATTGCAACTCAGGACTTTACACTCTCAGTACGGTGTCCAGGCCACAGGGGAAGGTTGTTTCCTGACACTCAGGCAGGGTCAGGGAAGATGGACCCCAAAGTCATGAGGCAGCAAAAGTCAGTACTGTTGGAAAGGAGAAGTGATGCTGGGGAGTGGAAGGCGTTGTGAGGTGGTTCTGCTAAAACATTATGTCAGCTGGAGGGATTTGGACGTTTCTCTTTCTCTACCCTATCTATCTTATTCTGAAGAGGCCGATTTCATGGTGGGGGGTCTAGATGGTATTTTTCTGTGGGGAATTATGTGGCCTAGGAACATTCTCCGGAATGTTACAGTGATGGATTCATTGTTCTGCAGGCAGTTCTTAATGAGTTGTCACTCCTGACTCCTCGTCATGCCTTGGGATCGGCACGTTCATGCCAGACTGTTTGAGAGCGCTGTCACTCGAATTCTCTTCCTCCACCATCCCTTTAATAGGAGGGGAAACCTCAGCCCAGAGAGGTGAAGGGACCTGCTCTGGGTCGCACAGCTGGTAAACTGCAGAGCCAGGATTCTAGAGACCAAGCTCTTGACCACTGCTTCATGCCCACTTATTCAGCAAGAACTCGTTGGGGAAATGCCGGCATGCAGCCAGGGTCAACACAGCCCCTGGCCTGTGGTCAATGGGCCAGTAATCAATAGTCATTAGCTATTATCATCATCCCTTGTCCACTGTATTTCCAGATGAGTAAACAGGCTCAGAGAGATTAAGTAACTTGTCCTAGGTGGCACAGCTAGGAAGCAGCAGATCTCGGCTTCAGTAGCCAGGTCTGTGAGGCCCCACTTCCCTAGCACAGCTATGAAGTACAGACACTCTGCCAGCCCTCAGAGAAACAAATATGGTCAATACAAAAAAGGAAGGGGTGGGGCAGGCAATGACAGGGAAAGGGCCCCTGTTCTCAAGCAGCTCCAAAGAGTACTGTTGAGAAATTGGTTTGGCACTTGGCCCTCTTTACATTTGGAAGACTCGCACCCACCAGAGCAAGGGTGTCACATACTTCCAAGTACATACAGAGTGACAACCCATTGTCACACAACAGGTGTATTGTCCGCTTCCTAACCGGGTCCTGCGTGGCCCCACCCCTAGGATTGTTCCTTCCACGACTTCTGGATGGATAGGATGCCAGTGACTCTCCTCCTGCAACTGTGGCAAGACCGTGTGTCCTGTCAGAGTGGGTGACCAGGGCCTTTGCCAGCAGCGGACTTATGGAGAAATGTCTGGAGGAACGCATTTTCTCTGGAATCCAGAGGTACAGAAAGCAAGGATCTGGCTGTTTTCTTCAGTTCTGAGTCTACACTATGGCCCTTCCCAGCTTCTAGGCTCCGGGTTAAGGGGAATGGCTGGTGCAAGGTGGGTGGCCGGAGACGAGGTCACCACGAAGCCTTCAGATTTTAACCTGAGATGGAGAGGCAGCTTTTAAACAGTACCTTTCACCACTAGGCATACAAGGGCCCTTCGAGTCTCCACCCGGAGCCTACTCAGCCGAGCTACAGTGGGCAGGGCAGAGATAACCCTCAGCTGAGCCCATTTGGTCCCCTGCAGATGCAGGGCTCCCTCTCCTGCTTCCTTGCTCAGCTCCCAACAACTCAGCCGGCACAGGGGCCTCCCTGCTGACTCTCCAGACCTATGGGGGAGTGATCACCTCTCCTTGAGAGGGGGAGTCTAAGCCGTGGGCATTGGGGTGGGGAACCTGGAGCATTCTAGGTGTTCGGGGCTATTTATGTATTATTCTGACAACTAAGGGCAGGATGTGTGCTTCAGTGGGGACTGTAGTTTGAATACCTGGATGCCAAAAACAGAAAACAAAAAAACCCACACCTTTGAGTACACATGATGGGAGTGAAGCAGTCCTGGGTTTGAGTCCCCAGTCTCTCACTTCGCTGTGTGACTTTGGACAATGTATTCTCCCCATCCACAAAACAGCTAATAACCTCCACCTGGTAACATAGGGATGGGCACTGGTGCAGGAAATGTAAAGTAACGAGGGACAGAGGAGGCACTCATTGCTGTAGAGGTAAACTTGACCTCTCTTTTCGATCCTTGGTACAACTGTATTAGTCTGTTTTCACAGTGCTGATAAAGACATACCTGAGACTGTGCAATTTACAGAAAAAAGGTTTAATGGACTCACAGTTCCATGTGGCTGGGGAGGCCTCACAATCACCGTGGAAGGCAAGAAGCAAGTCACGTCTTAAGCTCTTTGCATTGTACCATCCATGTGAGCTAGGAAAGTCTTCCTTATGAAACCATCACATCTCAGGAGTCTTATTCACTGTCAGAAGAACAGCACAGGAAAGACTTGCCCCTGTGATTCAATTATCTCCCAATGGGTCCCTCTCATGATACGTGGGAATTCAAGATGACACATGATTTGGCTGTGTCCCCACCCAAGAAGGATAATACAGGTGGAACATAAATGCCACATTGATCTACTGATAATTATAAACTAAACAATTACCAAGAAGAGGGGATAAATCTTCCTTTCTGAACCCATCTAGACCCACTGTGATTAAAGCTATTATTTTGACTAGAAAACTAAGAAGATATGAGAAAATTAGACATTTAAACAGCTACCTTCCATGCAACAATTTATTAAAGGAAATTTTCAATACAGACGATTAGGATTGCTTTCAAAATATATGAAAATAAAGGAATTAAGACTACACATTCACCAGTAAGATCAGGCTGGTTTGGTTTTCCCAGGGCTAGGAGTGCAGGTGGAAGCCCTAGGAGGATGAGAGAAAGTAAATTCCCCACCCCTCCATCCACCGATTCCTCCAATTAGTACTTACTGTGCACCATTTCAGATCCTGATAGTTCAACAGCAGATAAAGCATCTGTCGTCATGGGGGACACAGACATTGAATAGTGAAGCAGACATGCTGTCAGGTGGCGATTTCCAGTGAAAAGACAGGAAAGAACATCACAGTCATCACAGAAAGGAAGAAGCCTGCTGGGTATGTGCCGTTTATGGTCCAGGAAGACCACAGGGATAGTTTGACACGAAGTAGAGATCTGAGGCAGGGAGCCAGGCAGTGGACACAGCAGGTGCAAAGGTCCTGCAGCCTTGAAGACTTGGCCCCTGGGAGAAACAGCAAGGAAGCCAGGGCAGCCCAGGCACAGAGGCCTTGCAGGCAAGGGAACTCTAGCTGCCATGTGGAGCCAGCAGAGGGTAGAGCTTTGTTACGGGTGATAGAACAGGTAGTTAGGGGACCGTGTGGGCATCCCAGGGAGAGGGGATGGTGCCTCAGGCAGCCTGGGAAGGGGTATTCTCAAAGTACAGCTACCCGAACGTGCTGCTGGTTTCAATGTGGGTGTGAGAGAGACAGGAGTGAGGAACTGGAAGACAAGAGTCCCGAGCTGCAGTTAACATCCCCCTACCTCAGGAGGAGGATTAAATACACCCCCCACAAAGTCAATCTCAGCACCACCAAGCTGTCCCATAGGATGAAGGTAGGATTGCTGCCCCAGGTACCATCTCCTCTAATGAAACCTGGCCCCCGCGTTCCTGTCTGGGATCTGCATAGCGTGGCCCCCATCACTGCCTCTCTAAACCTCCTGCTGTGAAGCTGCAGCTGCTCATACTTGCCAGGCTACCAAACAGGATGGGGTCAAGGATGCTCTGCAGGGACAGCCTTACTGAGCCCCAAATTCCAAACTGGAGTTGAGCAAAATGAGCCGCTTCCTTCAGCAGCAGTTCTAGGGCTGTACAGGGGCTGGCCCTAGGGGTTCAGGAACACCTCAATCCCCAGTCTGCCCTCAAGGTGCTCAGTCTGTTGGGAGCTGGGGGGAGGCAGCATGGCACAGTGGTCTGGAGTGAACATGGCATCCTGGACTTTTGCACTGCTCATGTTAAAGCAAGCACCACCCCTGGCACAGACCGGGTCAGGCATGACATAAAAAGATGTTGCTAAGGGACATGGAGGTCCATTTCTTAGGTCAAGCATGAATTTTCTATCCCTGTTCATTCTTAATCCTGGCCACACACATTTGCTCCCTTGCTCCTCCCACAGGGCCACACTGGATCCTGCCAGTGTTGGGTTACATTTCCTTCCTCCTGGCTCACCAGATGCGGACCTAACTGGGAAGGCTGGAGACTACTGTCCCTGGAGCCCTGCTCTCCTGGCTTGGTGCCTCCGTGGGGAATGACAGTGGGCACATCTGCGCCCACGTGGAAGGGAGTCCCACACCTTCCAAGGTCTCCTTTGGAACGTACCTCTGGCTCTCCAGACTGTGCCACACCCCTGTACCATGGCATCTGTGTCTCTTGGACAGCACCGGGCTTTCAGGATGAGTGGTCATGGTTGTCTTGTCTGGAGCAGATGCTTTGAGGGTGCAGCCTTCCGGGAATTCCCTGTCTGGGGATTTTCCACGATGCTGGCTTCCCCGTAAGTCCCACTCCAGGCCTGGGTACTCTGTGCAAGCCCCACAGCAGAAGAGGCTCTTCAGGGGCCTCATTTGGTCTCAACTCAGCAGGAAGTGAAGTTTAAAGCCCACAGCACTGCAGGGCATTGTACTGGTGTAGGAGTGGCTGGTCCAGGGCTCCAAGGTGTTTTCTGTGCTAAGCTCATCCCTCATCCCCCAGCCACCACAGTGCTGGGTCAGAGCTGGGCTGTTTTCCCATTGCAGGCCCAGCCCTGTCCAGCTCTCAGTTCCTCTGCTCTGCAGCCAGGGCCCTTGGCCTGAACCCTGCACATAGCAGCACTCACTCAGGCTGTAGGTATTCTCCAGTACCTGCTATGGCCTGGCATTTAGGGAACTCTCAAGCAACAGGACAAGTGAGGCCCCTGCTCTCCCATGTTTTGGGTCCTTTGTGACAGCATAAAAAGCTTGTGGCATATCTTAGGTGAGTCCACTCTTGCAGCTGGGCAGGCAGGCATAGTGTTCGGCTCCGTTACATAGTGTCGTTTCTTGGGGACATAGCAGATGGAAAATCCTGGCGTAGAGTTTTGATTTAGCAGTTATCACATTTGCTGTTCATGGAGTGTCTACATGGGCTAGGCCTCCTCAAGATGCTTGTGTCTGCCAGGCATGGTGGCTCATGCCTGTAATCCCAGCACTTTGGGAGTCTGAGGTGGTAGATCACTCAGGGTCAGAAGTTGGAAACCAGCCTGGTTAACATGGCAAAACCCCATCTCTACCAAAAATACAAAAATTAGCCATGGGTGGTGGTGTGCACCTGTAGTCCC
The DNA here is from genome assembly GCF_028858775.2 of Pan troglodytes. Lineage (NCBI taxonomy): Eukaryota > Metazoa > Chordata > Mammalia > Primates > Hominidae > Pan > Pan troglodytes. Next base: position 15,191,135 of record NC_072416.2, read on the forward strand.
AGCTCCTCAGGAGGCTGAGGCAGGAGAATCACTTGAACCTGGGAGGTGGAGGTCGTAGGGACCCAAGATTGTACCACTGTACTCCAGCATGGACAACAGGGAGATCCTAACACACACATACAAAGATGCTCATGCCGTTTTTCATCCTCTATCTCATATAGCCAGTAAGGCCGGGAGTGGGCTTCTACCCTGGGACCCCAGCCCTAAGACCTGCACCTTTGTAAAGAGCATAGCTGCTGAAACCAGCTTGAGGCAGTCCCAAGGCCTGGCATCTTGATGTCGCAGATGCTGCTTAGGGCCAGGAGACTCACCAAAGTCTGTTCCAGCATTTGAGACCTGTTGGTAATAGGTGATTTCTATTTGCAGACCAGGCCCATCATGGCTTCTGTGCCCTGTGTGGGCAGGCCTTGCCTCCTTGGCCGCATGACTGTGGTGAAACAGCCAAAGATGGTTCAGACGAGAACCGAGATCAGAAAATGATGGCCCACGGGCCAAATCTTACCCTCTACCTGTTTTTTGTGAGTAAAGTTTTATTGGAACATGCCCATTCATTCACACTTCATGTATAGCTTCTTTCTTGTTATAAGGGCAAAGTTGAAGAGTTGTAACTGAGATGGAATGCCTCCCTGGAACCTAATGTTTACAGTCTCACCCTATATAAGAAGTTTGCCAACCTATGGGCTGGAATACTGAGGCTGATGTACACTCACATGTAAAGGGAATACCTTCCATACCACATGTAGTGATATGGAAAAAAATCTCCATGACATTATCACTAAGAGGATAAAGCATGGGACAGTTCCACACATAATACCTAATTTTAGAAATAGCAAATATGGGCTGGACACACTGGCTTATGCCTGTAATCCCAGCACTGTGGGAGGCCAAGGTGGTTGGGTCGCCTGAGGTCGAGTTTGAGACCAGCCTGGCCAACAAGAGGAAACCCCGTCTCTACTGAAAATACAAAAATTAGCCAGGCATGGTGGTGCATGCTTGTACTCCCCGCTACTTGGGAGGCTGAGGCAGGAGAATCACTTATTGTGTCATTACATTCCAGTCTGGGAGACACAGTGAGACTCAGTCTAAAGAAAAAAAATACCAAATATGAGGATATATACTTCCACCAGTGCATACATACGTGCTTCTATATGTAATGTATACCTGTAGAAAGACACATTAAAAAATAACCGTCGCTTAGTGGACGACCAAGGTGGGGAGACTCACTTTTTCATGTATTCATTCCCCTCCTGCTCTTATTGTGCACTCCTGTGTTGCCTATTTAAAAAAGGTGATGAAATAAAAGTTGAAAAAGTATATTGAGGCTGAAGAGCTGAGATAAGGAAGAGGGAGCAAAGAATATGTCTTAATTTACCTTTTTACGGATGATTTTTGAGCAGTATTTTCATGATAGACTCTTTCTGGGAGGAAACCTGTGAGGGGAGGGAAAGCTCAGAATTGCTGGTTTTATTTAAGTGGAAATAAATTTTTAGTTGAATCAAAGGTAGAATGGGCTTAGGGCACAACAGAAAGGTGTTTCTCGATCTAAATATTTCTTCTCTGGCCGAGTGATGGGCTTCTAAACAAGGTGCCATCCAGATGAAGGAAGTGGGGTGTTTTCATCTTCATGTGATCCTTTTTCCTTGGATGAAATCTGGTCTGAAATGATGAAACAGTGGTCCACAGCTGCTGGGAGAATCTCAGAAAACCCTCAGTACCATCGTGCAGACTTCCCCGCAGAGCGCCTTTAGGAACACACTGCACTCAGATCTGCCATCTTCTGAGGACAGTCTACAAATCACTGCTCCGGAGGTTCAGACAGCCTCAAATGTTTAACCAGTTTCTCAACCCACCAAAAAGCCACTTGTAACCTCAGAGATATGTGGAATCATTCTTTTGGGGGCTAGTCTTTCCATTTGCAGAACTTCCCCAACAGTAGGATTGCTTTCAAGTTGGGGTCTCAGCCACAGCTTGCACATTCTATCACCTGGCATACTTTTAAAAATACAGAGGCCAGGCCCTGCCTGGTTAATGCAACATTAATCTTTGGGCCTCAGCATCAGGATCTTTTTAAAGTTCCCCAGGTAATTCTAAGGTGCATCCAAAGTTGAGAAGCCCTGCTTTCAAAAGGCTGGAACAAATTCTGGTGTTACAATCAGATTTGAGTCTGAGGCATCAACCCAGCCAGTATTTTCTGAGCTTTGGTTTCCCTTTCTGTGCGGTAGGATAAAAGTACCACCCCTCCTTTCAGGTGGTGAGCCAACTTCTGGAAGGGAACAGCTGACAAGAAATAATTACTTCCTGGCTGCCTTGTACACATACCAGGGGCCCACTTCAGAAGCACATGGGCGTCAAACTTCTGTATCCCCCCCTCAGTTTTGTCACTTAGCTGCTGCTGGGGACACAGGAGCAGGCAGGTGGTATTTCTAGCCTGTCTGCTCATCTGTAAGGTAGGGATCTCTATACCCAACCACACAGAGCCACTGTGAGGATACAGTGAGATCCCTCAGCCAGGCTGTGCCCAACACAGTGCCATAGCAAAGTAGCTCCTGCTGGTCCCTGTCTCTAAAAGATGTGGCAAGGCCAGGCTCAGATGGGAAGGATTTTTGGGGCACTGAATCTCTGTCTCAGCCACTGAGCTGTGCTATCTCAGTAAGTGCAACCCTGGCTGATACGGAAATGCCTGAGTGAGGCCACTCTCCAGTACAGCTTAATCTACAAAGCCTGCAGAAAGGGAAACAACGGTAGATGAGGCAGGGGAGGGCCGTGAAGTCAGACACCCAGCGCCATGCCCCAGCTCTGCCTCCTAGGGGCTCGTAAGCCCTGGCCAGTTAACTTGTGTGCCTCAGTTTCCTCTTCTAGAAGAGGTAATAATGGAACCCCTCTCCTGGCTTCTGTGAGGGTTTAATAAGCCAATACACCTGTAAGATAGCAAGGATGGTACCCAGCACAGAGCAGTGGTGAGGACATGGTCGGTTCTTTTGGCTCGAGAGCTGGACTGCAATACCTCGGGTCCATCTCATCACCCAACCATTGGGTGTCAGGAATCTTGCTGAAAAATAGCCTGCCAAATGGGCCTTCATTTCTCAGTGATGTCCCCAGCACTAGCACACAGGCCAGCCAAGTTGCTGCCCTCATGGGGATGACTGAAAAAGCAAAAACCAAACACCAAACAAATGGAAGGATTGCAATGGGAGACCCAGGCCATGAAGGGCGTTTACAAGGGTCAGGGGCAAGATTTAGATTGGGAAAATGATAAGAGACATGGTGTCTCCAAGTGAAGTCACTTCCAAGCTAAGATGTGAATTCATCTCAGCTCTGGGCTTTCAGTTGTCCTGGAGGGGAGAACAGCCAACAGTGTGACACTTGACCTGTCAGAGAGGGTGTGGCAGAGGGCAGGGCCTGGGGAGACATGGACATGGGGGCAGGAGATAGGCAAGGGTGGCAGAGCTGATTGCTCCTGGCCTTATCTGCCATGTCATCAGGAGTATGGATTGTATTGAGTGCAGCAAGCACTGTCTGAGGAGCTGAAATCAGGAGAGTGGGATTAGATCAGCTTTAAGAGGCTGGGAACACTAATTGGAGATGGTAACTGCAAAGCAACACTCACCTGCATATAGTTCAGGCTTGGCCTGGGGCTTGCAGGCTGGGAGGGCCTTGGGCGTCTGGCTCACAGCTCTGGGGTCTTTCCTGGGATTTTTGGATCTTTAAGTCAGTATACAGCTGCAGTTATTTCCAGTGGCCATGCTCGCAGATGGGGACTTGGGAATACAGAGACATTGTACAAGACCACTGCCGCCTGGGGGCACACAGAGTAAGAGGAAAATGAGTGAGCATCTGGCCCTGGGAAACGCCCTGACAAGGCAGGCATAGAAGCCAGCTCGTCTTCTCAGAGCTTGCCAGACGTGCTCTCAAGTTGAACATATAGGTAGTTCCGGTGGTTGAAAACCGGGTCTGACACACTCCAACCTGCTGAGCGTCATGTAGACCAGCTCAGACCAGCCCCAGCTGCTTAGACCAGGCAGGGCAGGTACACACTTGCCATCACAGTGCTGGAGGAGGAGCCCCACAGAGCACTGCAGAGGGCTAAGCAGGAGCTGTGGGCTCTGAGGATGCTTTGTTCCCCACCCCCCACCCCCCACTCCTGCAAGATGGAGTTTCACGCTTGTTGCCCAGGCTGGAGTGCAATCACGTGATCTTAGGTCACTGCAACCTCCGCCTCTTGGGTTCAAACAATTCTGCCTCAGCCTACCATGCAGCTGGGATTATAAGCACATACCACCACCCCCAGCCTAATTTTTTTTTTTTTTTAAGTACAGACAGGGTTTCACCATGTTGGCCAGGCTGGTCTCGAACTCCTGAGCTTGTGATCCACCCACCCACCTATGTCTCCGAAAGTGCTGGGATTTCAGATGGAATCTCACTCTTTTGCCTAGGCTGGAGTGCAGTGGCATGATCTCCGCCTCCTGGGTTCAAGCAATTCTCCTGCCTCAGCCACCCAAGTAGCTGAGACTACAGACATCCACATTTGGCTAGTTTTTGTATTTTCAGTAGAGACAGGGTTTTACTATGTTTCCCAGGCTGGTCTAACTCCTGACCTCAAATGATCCTCTCACCTTGGCCTCCCAAAAGCACTTAGGATTACAGGTCTGAGCCACCATGCCCTGCCCGGATGCTTTGCTCTTTATTGTGTTTAAGTAAATGAGCAATGTGTGAATAAGTTGTGGCTTAAACCATTTGAACGATGAGCATATATGGAGCAAAACGTGAACATCTCCCTGGGCTGCATCGTCTCTGCCTGTTGGTGCATCTGTGTATACATGGGTGCTTGCTTCATATGAGGTTTTAATTAAAATGGGTTCAGACGTCTTTTGCTCTGTAGCTTTCCTCTTGTGTCTTGAAGGTGTTTCTGTGCACGGGTATGCATCGTCCTCTGTGATGTCAGCATGTCCTGTTTCCGCACACCTGCCATCCCAGGTCCATGGGTCCTGCACATGGGCATGGGGTGGTTTCCAAGCTTCCTCCTCAGAAGGATGCTGCATTGAACATTCTCGCCCACGTTTTTGTCAACTTCAACCATTTCTTAAAGCTGACAGCAAGACTTGGAGCTCCCAAGTCAGAGGAGCTCACTCACACATACCTGCCTCAGTTTCCCCAGGTTTCACCAGTTTGCTAACCACAGGCGCGCCAATTCTCAGCATTACTGCCAATGCGTGGTGACAGCTGTCTTTAAATCTTTTTCAGTTTGCGTTTTCCTTATAACTCTTAAGTGTATTCGAACGTGCTCTCTCTCTCCATAGAATGCAATTGTTTATTCCAGAAATTTGTATTCAGCACCTGCTCTGCGCCATTCTTTCTGAAGGTGCCAGGCTGCTCAGGAAAGAGGACAAAGATACCTCAGCATGCCATACAGGACAGGCAGTGCAGGGGAGGGCAGCAAGCACGGCCTCCGGAGAAAATGATGGAGTTGGTGGGGGGGGGGGGGGTCAGTCAGCCGGAGCACCTTTCTTGCAGAGGCAGGAGTGTGCCTGCCTGGTGCCACCGAGCAGCCTCGAGGCTGGCTGGAGTTGTGGGGAGGTGGAGGTAAAGTGAAAGGGCTAATCAGGGAGAATCTCGTAGAGTATCGGAAGGCTTATTCTCAGACTTGGTGCAGGAGTGACAGGGTCTGGCATCAGTGGGGTTACTCAGGTGTGGGATGCAGACTGGACTATGGGCAGCTGCTGGGTACAGGGAGAAATGGAGGTGAGAGATGAGGGTGCTCAAACCCAGGGTATGACCTCCCAGAGAGCAGGGGCACTGTCCAGTCAGTCCCTCTCATAGCCCCAGTGCTTCTTGGCACCTGAGAAACACGTTGGTTAACTTTTGTCCCATGAGGCACTCCCTGTCTTTCCCTGCTTGTCTGCTGGCCCCCCAGGTTGCTCTATAGGAGACCCTCACGCATGCAGGGTGTTTCCCTAGCTGACATGTTCGAGGACGTCTTTCGTTGCAGGGAGTCAGTTTTTGGTCTCAACCCTTACATATTTTTGCGTATGGTATCAGGTCTGTTTACATCACACCAACTTGTAACACCATCTGCGTGGCTATCAATTTTCAAGTGTTTTTTTTTTTGTTCACTTGTCCTGTGGACTCATGCCATCTCACCGTAGTGCTGAGTGAGGCTTAAAGGGTGCTTTTCTTATTAATCTTATAGAATTAATTTCTGCTTTCATTGAGAAGCAAGTATGGGTTATTACTCTTATGTTCTCAAAGTGATGGTTGGAAAGGTTAAATTGCTTTGTCGCCATGACACATCCCAGATGTTGCTGAGTCTGACATCCAACCCAGAGTCTTCTAATTGTGAGGTTGGTTTCATGGCGTCACACCCCACCTCCCTAAGCTGGCAAGAAATCCAAGGTCCTGTGGGGCCAGCAGGCAGTGGTCTGCTATAGAGGAGCTAGACCAGGACAGACCACTTTGACTTCACTCAGCTGGTTGAGTGTACCAGACGTAATTCTAGGCACTGGCAATGTAGTACAGAAGATGACACTTCAGATGGCTACAGATGCTGTGAAGAAACTCCAAGGAACTGTTAGGCGAAGGCCAAAAGCACGAGGAGGAGTTAGGGCATGGCAGGCAGTCACCGTGTTGCCAGAGGAAGTGACGATGGGATTACAGCTGTGGAAAACATTTGCATTTGATTCTGAACGCAGTGGGAAGGTATGGAAGGGTTTGGGGTCTGAGGAAGGGTCAAGGCAAGAAGGGAGGGTGTCTGGGTTTAGGAGACACAGCAGAGACAGAAGTGGAAGCAGTAGACATGTGTCTGGAGGCAGAAACCAAAGGCCAGTGGGTGTTGGGATTTTGTTTGGAATATGAAGAAAAAAAAAAATTAAAGCACCCCCAGAGTTCTGGTTTGAGCATTGGAGTCTACAGTTGCCCCCTTTACTAAAGTACAGAAGCCCAGAGGAGGAACAGAACTTTGATGGTGGAAAAAATTGAATTTTTTTTTTTTGAGATAGGGTCTCCCTCTGTCTCCTCACCTGGAGTGTAGTGGCATGATCTCGGCTCACTACAGCCTCTGCCACATGAGTAGCTGGACTACAGGTACACACCACATCTGGCTAATTTCCCCCCGCCCCCCCCCCCCCCGAGATGGGGTCTTGCTATGAGGCCCAGGCTGGCCTCCGACTCTGCCAGGCTCAAGCCATCTAGCTGCCTCAACCTCTGAAAGTGCTGAGATTAGACACAGGAGTCACTGCACCTAGTCACAGTTTCCATTTTGGCCATGTTCAAGGTAGATACACGGACTCCAGGGCTCCAGAGGGAAAGGCTGACATACCAATTTGGGAAGCTTTACCATTTGGATCTATGGAAAGACACGTGGGGAGTGCAGGCACGAGAGACCTGGGACCCTGTACAATTTAGTGGAAAAGTCGTCTTCAGAGAGATGGGAGGAACCTCAGAAGAGGGTGGAGATGCTGAATGGTTGAGGGCTTGCGAATAGAAAACAAGCCACCTTTGGCTTTTGAGACTGAGTTTGGCATGATCTCGGCTCACTGCAACCTCCGCCTCCTGGGTTCAAGCAATTCTCCTGCTTCAGCCTCCTAAGTAGCTGGGATTACAGGAACACGCCACCTCGCCCAACTAATTTTTGCATTTTCAGTAGAGACAGCATTTCACTATGTCGGCTAGGCTGATCTTGAACTCCTGACCTCAAATGATCCATTCTCCTTGGCATCCCAGAATGCTAGGATTGCAGGTGTGAGCCACTACACCCAGCCCAAAAAATCTTTTTGATGACTGGCAGTGCAGTAGGCTTGTTTGACACCAGCATCACCTGAGACGCAGGAGTAGTGCAGTGCATTGTGATGTCACTAAGCAACAGGTATTTTTTCAGCTCCATCACGATCTTACAGGATCACTATCATATCTGCAGTCTGTTGTTCACCAAAACATCATCAATGTGACATGACCATAGCCATTCCAGCAAGTGGAGGGGAGGGCCTGTGCAGGGAACTGGAGGATTCTCAAGTCGTCAGGGCAGGCAGGCTGCTATTTTCATTCACCGCTTGCCCTGTCTTCCTGTGGGTCTTCTGTTTAAGATTTTAGCCACGGTTGGTTGGACTAGGTGCTGCAGTGGGGAGAGCACTGTGAGGGAATTGGCCGGGATTACAACAGAGACATGATTGTGCTCTGAACATCCCATGCCAAGTGGGGACGGGGCAACTGAGAATTAGAAAAGCAGCAGCATTCAGGGATAATCCTTTCCATCCTTAGCAAGTTAGGCGTAATGCATCTTAGTTTTTAATAATTACAGTTTACTCCAGCAGAACCATCACACAGCCTCTCTTCAGCCCAGCCTAGTAGATGGTATCTGAGGTCTTCTGAAATGTCAGGCTGAGCCAGCTCTGATACGTGAGATGGCCCCTGGTCACCTCAAGTGGCTATCAACAAAGAGGCCCCCTCAGCATCACAGCCATTGGTAACCATGGGAATTTTACATAGAGTGCTATGTTAGCCTTGAAGTGGTGAAAGCTGACATCTAGAAAGCATTGGTAGACTGCTGTATGAACTTAATGCCATCCTTTAAAGTTAGGCACAGTGCATCTTTAGTTTTTAATGAGCACTGTTTACCCCAGGGATGCATACACCCCACAGTGCCATGCCTCTCAGTACCCCGTCCGTGGTGGATCCATACACCTGTCACTCTCTGCCACAGCTGCTCACACAGTGCAGGCCCCGAGCTTAAAAGAAACCTATTCTCCATCCCCCCCAATCCTGCTGGTCCTTGTGCCTGGGATTTGAATCCACCCCCATCCCGTTTCTACGAGGGGGCTGCACAAGCCTCACCACTAGGCCGTCCCAGGCCCATTGGGTGATCATCACGCGTTGTACAATCTGAAGCAGTTTATCTGCCTGATAAGGGCTCCCTAGGGGCAGGGCCACAGTCACCAAGAGCCACAAGAGGGCCATAGGCAGCCCATTTGCAGAAAATGTGCCTGAGTTTGCTTCAGGCCCTGAAAGCATTGTCTTGTTTAATCTCATAGGTGGGTTGCTATCAGCCCCATGTTTCAGATAACAGAGGGATTAAGAGACTTTAAAGAAATTTACACAGTTATGGTGGAGAGAGACAAAACACTCCTTTTAAGTAAATTCACACATCGTAACTGCAATGTAGAGGTCTACCGCTGTGTCCTGTGCTCCTTAGTCTAGGATGAGTAGGAGTCAAATCGGGCTTGGGTCCCTCGTCTGGTCCCCAACCCCTGGCCCAGTACCAGTCCATAGCCTGTTAGGTACTGGGCTACACAGTGGGTGAGCAGCGCTTCGTCTGTATTTACAGCCACTCCCCATCACTCGCATCGCCGCCTAAGCTCTGCCTGTCAGATCAGCAGCAGCACTGCATTCTGAAAGGCATGCAAACCCTATTGTGAACTGCATGTGTGAGGGATCTAGGCTGCGTGCTACTTCCGAGAATCTAATGCCTGATGATCTCTCACCTTCTCCCATCACCCCCTGAAGGGACCATCTAGTTGCAGGAAAACAAGCTCAGGGCTCCCAGTGATTCTACATTATGGTGAGTTGTATAATTTTTTCCATGTAGTAATAATAGAATGTACAAATGTAACACACTTTGTATCTCAAAACCATCCCCTACATCTGTGGAAAAATTTTCTTATAACTCATCCTTGGTGCCAAAAAGGTTGGGGACTGCTGCCACGTGACCTTGCACATGGCCCTGTATCCAAATATAAGCCACACTCTGCTTCTCTACCATGGGCCTGGGGCAGTAACTTCTCGAGCTTCCCATCTCCCACGGTGAGAACAGCAAGAAATAGATGAAATAGTGATGCCCAGCCTCACAGCAGTCACTCTGAAAGCATTACACAGCACCTTCATCCTTACTATCTTCCAGGCCATTTCCACCATCATCTCTGGCATTCTAATGCCAGACTGCTTTGATTTAAAATACCAGATTTCGGAGGCTGAGGCAGGAGAATGTTATGAATGCAGGAGGTGGAGCTTGCAGTGAGTCAAGATTACACCACTGCACTCCAGCCTGGGCAACAGAGCAAGACTCCATCACCACGAAAAAAAGATTTTGCAAGCAACTTTACTTACATTTTGGAAGACTTACTATGACAAATACACAAAGAAAAATGACTAGAAAACTATGTAACTACTGTCCTAACAGTGGTTATCCACAAAGGGTGGGTTGACAAGCTATTCCAGTTCTGTGTTCCCCTCCCCCCTCCTCAACAAACAGTAAGCCTTTCTCACTTTTTTTAATTCACCATTTAACTTGTGCTTGTAGAAGAGCAACTACACAGCCAGAGCTTGCAGAAGAAAAGCCTGAAGCTTAAAAATATCAGGAACTCAGCAGCAATGTCACAGTGTTATTGAAAGCACACTCAAAAGGTCATGAAAAAATAATGCTGGGTTTACCAAAGGGGGATTTACATTCATCTGGTGACAGGTTGTGCCCTCAGTATTTTGAGTTCTTTAATCCCCAAAAGCCACAGTGTCTGTCCTATAGGCATCCCTGTCCCCAGCCCCGAGTCTTTTGGGTTCTTGCCTGGGAGTCACACTTACCTCCTGCTTTTCTGGGCACGCCTGTCCTGCCCTCCACCTTCCAAGACCATTTCTGTTTCTGGTTGAAACCTTGCTCAGTGTGCTTCCTTGGGGTCTGTCCATCTGTACCTCTCATAAAGCAGCAAGCAACAGCTGCCTTGTCACATCCCCACCTTGTGCCACCACCTAACTGTAGCATCTTGGGGGCTGGGCTTGGATGCATTTACATCTAGTCATCGACTCTGGGCTCAGAGTGCACACATTCAACATCAAAACCAGCCTCTGCTCCTGATTAGCCATAGGATTTACCCTCTGTGCTTTATTTTCCATGCCCTTAAGATTAGGATGGTAATTACAGCACCCCTTTCACATGGCCGGCTTAAGGATGTTATGAGAATTTGTGTTAGTCCTTTAGTTCAAGATTTGACAAGTAGTGGCTTCTTTAATCCTTTAAAATAAAGTACCTTGTGGTGTTGGGATCCGGAGAACCAGACCCGGACCTGCCTTCAAGGAACGCTTGGGTACTGCCAGAGCCATTTCTGGATCACTTGTGGATGGTGGAAGTCTTGGAGACCCATTTCAAACCAAGAGGCAGGAGGTAAAGGCCTTGATGGATGTCAGCATAGTTCACAGTGGAATTGGATCTCACGGGGCACCCATCACGCAGTCCTGAGGGCCAGGTGTTGCCTAGGAATGAATTCAAAGGCTATTCAGCCTGGCATGCTCTGATACTGCCCATCGGGACCCCCGCAGCCACGCAGTACAGAAGGCAGCACCCATTGGGACCCCCATAGACACGCAGTACAGAAGACAGGGCAAGGCCACTCCCTCCCACTCCACAGATCCGAGGGGCTAAGACACAGGGAGAACATTCTCCATGATCTTCACATCCTGGAGGCAGAACTGGGTTTTCAAAGTGGTGATACTCACAGACTCATGAGGGAGCTGGGTCGTGGAGGATGCTGGCCACATCCCCGCCACACACACAGATCAGTCCTAGCTGGGTTGCAGGGATCCAGCCCTCCAAGCTTCGAAGGCAGCTCCTAGTAACTGGAGTATTGACCGGCTCGCCAGACCCAGATCACAGGTGAAACAAAGTGAAAAGTTACTCTCCTCGCAGCCATTTTCACTGATGAGCAGTTGAGGCTGTCCGATCAATTTCAGCCGCATGCTGGTGACAGGACACAACGCTGCGTACCGCAAGAGGCTTATTAAAAAGAACAGCCACTCCTGGGGCCCTCGGAGGGTGCCCTCACACAGACCCCCTTTGCCCCAACTCCCCAGTGCTGTGTTAAGTTGCTAGCAGCAGGGAGGATGGAGACGGAGTTTCTGAAATGAACACCAAAGCACATGTCAGGACCACGCGTGGCCTGGCAGGGGGCTCATTACCGCAGCTTACATCCCTCTCCCCGCAGGGGAGGGGAGGCAGTGCCCTGGGGACTTATGGGCTGTCTCCTAGGTGACCGGGCATCCCAGGAGTTCCTTCTCCAGTTGCCTTCCAGGTGAGCTTAGAGCCAGGTGCATCCCTGGGGGCATGATGTCCCCAGAGTGTTTCCCAGCTTGGTGACAATGGACCCTGCAACCCAGGAGGCCTGGCCCCTCATGGATTTGGGGATGGAATCATCTGTGCCATTTTCCTTCCCATGTTTTCTGCCCAGTAGTTTGAACTGCATTTCTAAGGCCGTTCCCTCTCCTGTGTGACCCCAAAATGGCTCTGGCAATACCAGGTCTGTGGAGTAAGATTGAGGTCTGACCTGAGCATAGGGTTCACAGAGGAGTGAACCCTGCTGGAGGTGGCCAAGGCCAAGTTCAGAAGTGAAGGGCGAGGGCATTCACTAAGCAGCATCCCCATGGGCCACGCTCTATCCCAGCATCAAACGTGATCGTTGGCTTTGTCCCAAGAACCTGCAGGGCAGATTCTGTGATTTCCCCCTTTATGTATTTTTGCTTGCACCATTTTTTAAAACAGCTCGAGATACCGATCACATACCATACAATTTACCCACTTAAAGTGCACACAGCTTGCTAGTTTGACTTTGATCCCCCTTCATAGGCTAGGAATTCGAGTCCTAGAAAGGAGCATCGTGACCAGCCCAAGTACACCTGCTGGTGAATGACACAGCCAGGAATCATCTAAGACACTGTCCCCAAGGTCCCTTTTTACCCAGAGACAGGGACAAAGGTCGCTGGCTCTTGAGAGCTACAGGCTATCAGGGTCTTCCCTGAGGGGCTGTTTTATGCCGGGAAAGTCTAGATTTACAGGCACTGCCCTCTTTGGAGTCCAGATTGAAGCCTACCGTGGTACTATTTCTCGTTTTTATGGCGTAGTTCCTTGAGTTTTCACAAAGGCTTGGAGTCCTTTAGCCATCACCATCAAGATGTGGAACAAATCCTTTACCCCCAATTTCCTAGCATGCCCCTATAGGCAACGCGACAGCTCCCGCTCTGTGCTTTGTCATTCCTAGTTTTGGGAATTTGACGATGTGCTTGAGATTCGTCCATGTTGCCAAAAATCTGCATAGTAAGAAGCAAACATTCACCCAATACAAAGGGTAGCAAAGGAACGAGGGCTGATGCATAAGAAAAACTCATTAAATTCTTCAATGTGCCTTTAAAACCGTGTTTATAAATATCATTGCAAAGGCCAAGGTCACCTCAAAATAAAGGTACTGAAAGAGAAATCCAGAATGTTACACAGAAGACGCACGCTAACAACAGAGCCTGGGAAAGGTCACAACACGTCCTCATCCCAGCTCCAGGTGGGGCAACTCTGGGCTCAGGGATGTCACTTCCCACAATCAACATGCTGGGATTCTGAGGCTCATACCCTGAAAGTGGCCTCCCCATCATCACTGACCCCGCCCAGGTAGCAGAGGAACGTCGGGTTCTGGATCCACAGCTCGCAAAGTCTGCTTTGTGACTGGAGAGAGTCACCCTAGAGGAGTGGCCATTATCCTGAGCCTGTCTTTTATCGCCACGTTGATATTTTACCCATGACATTGAAAATAGATGGCGACTGGATTTTGTTCCTTGTGGTATGTCCTTTGCTGGCAAATTTAGGAAACCTAATAGGGTAAATGGCTCAAGGAATAGGGCCATTAAAACGGGGAGACTCCTCCCCGCGTGTGCAAAATGTTGAGTTGTCTCCCACCACTGCCTGAGGGGTCTACCCCACCCCTTCAGGTGGTGGCTTACGCCTCCATGTCTGTATCACCACATCTCACAGACTGTCCTGGCCCCAGAAGGTAGGAACTGAGTCTTTTCAATTCCCCGAGAGCCCATGATGGGGTCTGGCCTCACCTAAGAGGAACATGAGGAAAGCCAGAGATGGCACTGTCATTCTTTACCGAACAGCCACGACTTCTCCACCTTCGTCTGCCGACCTGTCTGAACACTGCAACATGCACTCATTTGCTACCTTTTATTTATTCAGGCTGCCTGTAAATATCCCTGCTGAATAGCCATCTCTCCCCATCTCTGTAGCCCCTTGGGCCTCTGCCGTCTCAGGAGCAGGCAGCCCAAGACCTGCAATACCTAGACGCTGATCTTGTTCCAGAAAGACGAGGGAAGGGCTTTTCAGATAAGGTTCCCTCTGCCCCCTGCAGCACCCTCTTCCCCCAGGGTAGGGAGTTGAGGGGTTGCACTGGTAATAGGTTGTGGTTTGGGAAGTATGCTGTATTTTGGGAGTTTGTAATATCTTTGTAAAAGCCTCCTTGACTGGGTGTGGTGGATCGCGCCTATAATCCCAGCACTTGGGAGGCCTGAGGTGAGAGGATTGCTTGAGTTCAGGAGTTTGAGACCATCCTGGGCACCATAGGGAGACCCCCATCTCTAAAAGAGAAAAAAATCTCTACTCAGTTCCTTTGGTATATTAGATGCCTCCACCAGTAAAGGTTCCTATGAAGTTGCTGGCTAGACTTCACCAGTGTCTCTTACCTTATTTCAGTCATTTCAGGATGTCAAAGGAGCCAAATCTATTTCTAATCAGCACCAACTGCATAAATATGCATCGAATGATGTTTGATTTGCACTATTATCCTCATTTCACAGATCAGAAAGCTGTGTCTTGGGGAGGTTATGGATCTTTCTCCAAGGTCTAGAGTGTCTTAACAGAAGGAACTCAAGTTTTCTGACTCTGAATATGGAGTTAAGGCCTTTGGCAACCCATTCTTATGGATTGCCATCCAGACGCCCCTTTTTCTTGTTTGTAAAACTGTAACAGACCTAGTCCCAGCAGTAACAGAGTCCCTGCTGGGGAGCAGGAATGGAACATAACTTGTCCACACATTCCTCTGTTGCTTAGGCCCCAGAGCTGCAAGCCCACTTTGTTATAAAAATGCAGTTGTGCCCAACAGTGTGCTTCTTGGTGGCTGGCTTTATCATTGGAGCCAGCTAAGAAATGGTGGTGTCATTCCAGAAGTCTCGGTGGTACACAAGGCTGAAGTCGGCAGCTAACAAGGGCTATGAGAGATGAGAATTTCACTCCGAGGATCCTGTGGGGAGGAGGCATCTGCAGCAGGGACTGGAGGGAACCTTGGTGTTTAAAAAAAAAAAAAAAAAAGATCTTTCTCAAGGCTGTCATTGTAAATGCGAGGCCTTTCAGCTTCCCTGGAAAGCTGCTGACTACAGCCCATGTCTCTACTGTTGGACGCCAGTCCTGGGATGAGCCTGGCACTGGCTTCATTCCCCTGTAGCAAAGGGGCCCAGTGGGGACACATGGGGTCGTCTTCTGTTCTGAGTGCTGGCCCTGGTCTCTTATCCACATTAGCCCCCACTTCCTTTGCCAGTTTACATACTCCCAGTCCTACCCACCCCCCACCTTCAGATTCTGCTATTCAGCCAGACAGCATTACCAGTATTAGGCTGTTCTCAATCTGTAAAGATGGCAGTTGCAAGAGGTTCAGCCTCACATACACCAGCAGCCACCAGCAGTCTCCATTCAAGTCCACTGTGCTCAGCAGTCTGGGTTTTCCATCTGTCACGCACTCACTGAAGCCCCTGTTCTAGCCAGATTTCTGCAGGTGTCATCCACTCAACTTGTCCCAAATGAAGCCCATCCTCCGGTGGCCTCACCTGCCCCCTCCTCATCCTGGGTTCTCTGGAACTATCACAGCAGCCCTGCCTCCAAGCCTGTGTCCCGAGACATGGCTCTGCTCCACATGGCCTCAAGGATTGAACCATCCCCGTGTCACAGAAGCCTACTGTCACACCCTCAACCACAGCGGCCTACACTCACTGGGACTTCCCAGGTGCCAGGCACAGACATGTGACACATATAGCCTCGTGACAACTCAGTGCATGTCCCGAGCTAACCCTGCCTTCCAGGAAGGGGAAGCAGCTGGGCCGGGTCTGCCCGGCTACAAGTCCACCCCCTCCCCATGGGCCTGCCACCTTCACCTGTTTTCATTTTCACATCTAGAGGGCCCTTCATACAGTGACCCTCAGCTCACTTTTGCTCACCCTCCACACCTCTGCCTCCTCCAGGAAGCCCTCTGTGCCCTGCTCAGAATAACCTGAGTTCCCTCTCATTGGGGCATCCACTGTGATCCACCACTGCCATCTGTCCAGTGTCTGCCCTCCCCATCCTCAATGACAATGTGGCTTTCCAAACCTGAGGCCACTTCTGCACCCATTCATGCCCAGCCCAGCATGGTGGTGACACAGGTCATGTGTTTGAAGGTTCACTGTTGCCCATTGTCTCTCTAGGCACTTGATCCCCATGATGCTTAAAACCACCCCACCTTTTTTCTGTCCAAGGCTCAGAGGGCAGGCATTTGCCTACGGAAACACAGCTAGTTGGTGGCTTTAGGTAGCCCTTGAATCCTTACCACAGTACTAGGATATGCTTATGGTTGTCATCCCCAAATGACAGACAAGGAAACCAAGGGTCAGACAGCACTGCCCACAGCAGGACTGGACAGAGACACGTGCCTCTGAGCTCTGTCCTCTCCCTACCCCTTCATAACAGTCGCCCCACCGACTGCTACCTCTCCTCTCCCAACCAACAAGGCACTGGCCTCTCCCAGGCACTCTCAGAGCCCGTTACCTCCAGGGCCCCTCCCCAGGCTCTGGTCATTGCAGGGCAGGGCTCATCCTGGCTGTGCTGAATGATGGTGGTGGTTGCAGGCTAAGAGTGGCTGCTCAGACCCCGGATCTGAAGAGCATGACAGGAGGGGGTTGTGAGGGCATGGCTTTAAACTGACTTTTACATCCAAGCCTTCCTGTACCAGTCCCCCTATGCTGCGAGCAAAGACCTCCTTCCAGCGTCTTTGAACCATCCTCTAAGGAGCATTCAGGGATAAAGAGGCTCTTCGTAAGGGGGGTCCATCCTTTGGAGAGAGGATGTTTGCTTTGGGCCTGCAGCCAGACACCCACCTAAAGGAGGAAAGCACAGCACACACCAGGCTGGTTGGGCTCAGAGACGATTCAGAGCAGCTCCGGCTTTGTTCAAGGTCAAATGTTTCTTTTTCATCCATGCACAGAAGGCAAAGCACAACTTGACTTACAGGAAAAGACAATCATTAAAAGGGGTCTTCATTTTGTTAGCTTATCAGGGTGTCAAACTTGAAACGAGGGATCTCACTCACACAGTGGCCATGTCCCTGGAAAGGTGCAACGCAAAGTAGATCATTGTAAAGAGATTCACTCCTGAGATACATGAAGATGCTGGGCTATTTCAGGGAACCCTGCAGGGACCCTCTAGGGGAATGATTTCTTTCTGAATGCAAGTCTCTTCTGAACTCACATGATTTGTGAAACTGGGCTTGGGTACAGCTGGGGGTGGATGTTCCTGATCTGACATTCACTTGGCATCTTTGGTCCTTTCTGAACCACAGATAGGGCGGAGCTAGCTGTGGACACAGTCCTGTCTTCCCTTGTAGGGTCCAGTGGATCCAGGACTTACATCCAGAAAGCCACAGCAGCACAGAGGTGCTCCGGACACAGGAGTGGACATCGATCCTGTTAGGTTTTTGTCTTGTTTTAAAGCATTTTATCCCAGTGAGGTATTTACTTCCTATTCAAATAGCCTATAGTAGGCAGAGTAAGAACATTCCTAGCCCCAGAATTTATGTGTCCCCTTATCTGGCAAAAGGGACTTTACAGGTATGGTTAAGGATTGGCCAGGCACAGTGGCTCACACCTGTAATCCCAGCACTTTAGGAGGCTGAGTAGGAGGATCACTTGAGACCAGCCTGGGCAAGAGCAAGACCCCATCTCTACAAAAAATTACCCAGGTATGGTGGCTAGTACCTATAGTCCCAGCTGCTCAGGAGGCTGAGGTGAGAGGATCACTTGAGCCCAGGAGGTCGAGGCTGCAGCAAGCTATCATTACACGATTGCACTGTAAAACCTGGGCAAGAGTTGAGACTGTCCCCAGAAAATACAGTTTTGAAAAAATGCAACCACATCACAGGACTTCCTACTGAGCACCCTCTGCTCTCAGGGTGAAGCCTCCCAGCCTCTACCCTATCCCCTAAAAATGTGCCGAGGGCCTCCCACAACCCAGACCCGTGCCCTGGGACCCACACACACTGTGTGTTCGTGTTGCTTCAGAACCAGGATCAGTGTCCCCCTCTTGGTGTTATCTTCCACTGTTCCTGGCTCTTAAACACAATACCATGCCAAACAACCTTTTAACTAGCCCCGGGCCTAGGGCCTGATTATTTTCTTAGGACTAATTCCACAGGAAGTCCGTCTCCTGTGCTTTGCTGCACATCTTGTGTGGCTTTATGTAGTGTTCTCCAAAGTCGCCCTGGACTTAGAAGCGTACCTTTGCTGGAAAATCAAGGAAAATGTGGGGAAGAAAGCTGTGCCTAGAACATTCTTTCATAGCCTTAAAATGTAGACCAGAACGGTGGTACCATGAGCTAGCTCAGACTCACAGCCAAGCTTGGTTGGAGCCTCGGAGTGCTGTTAAAAAAAAAAAAAAAAAAAAAATGGAAAGTTTACGTGACAATACGGGTTTCTCATTTCTTCAGGTGGCACCAGTTAGAGGCAGCTCCAATGACCAAGTCACAGTTGCCAATCAGATCCCTCCTGCCCACACACCTGGCTCCCCTTTCTGACCTGTGGTCATTTGCTTTTCATCCCCAGACTTAACTGGATTCTCTCCCTGCTCTTTCAGCGACATCACCCCGCCCGGAGAGCCTGTGAACAACAGCCGGCCCAAAGCAGCTTCCCGCTTCCCCAAACTGTCCCGGGGTCAGCCCCGGGAGACCCGCAACGTGGAGCCCCAGAGCGGCGACCTCTGACCTCGACAGAACCCCAGCCACGGGCCCTATGCGTCGCGCCAGCTGCCTCCACCCCAGCCACTGCCCTGTCATCTCAGTGTGACAACCACGTCCACCTGGTGACCCTGAGAGCACACGATTCCCAACAGTTACGCAACACCCCGATTAAACTAATCAGTCTTCGAGCCGCATGGTCCCGTGACCCGGGAGAGCAAGGCAGCACCTCACTGGAGAGACTGGGACACACAGTCCTTCTGCTTCTGGGGTCTGCCCTGGGCTGCAAGGGCTGTTCCTTCACCTTCCTGTAGTTCAGGGCTGGCAGGAGGGTGGGCACCAGGTCAGGCTGGGTGCCCCATGGTTGAGATGCAAAGGTGATCCCCTATATAGGAAGGTTCATGCAGAGCCAGCCTCTCCACTCTTTCCCACATGGGAACTAGAATGACTATGAGCCTCTCCTTTTGCTTTTTAAGGTTATTACCTGGCCTAACCTAGGGATGGCTGGCTTTGAGGGGGGAGGTGGGGGCCTGGTTCCTTTCATTGCATTTTCCACCAACAGTCATTAGACACCTGGCACTGTCACAGCTCACTTTTCCAGAGGGATATTCCTGTGGCCTTGGCAAGGAGCCATTGGTGATGTGCAACTTGAGTTCAGAGAACTTCCCCCACCTCCCCCATGGCTGGCTTCACGAAGGACCAGTGCCCTCCGTAGCCTGAGGCCACCTAGGCCCTCGCCAGGCTTGGAGTGGGGGGACTCAGACATCTGGCCCAGCCATCAGCAGCAACCTAGTAACCCGGCGTCATCCTGCATGTCCAAAGTAGGATTGGCCCTACGGTCATGAGACTTGGGTCAGGGAACCACTGCAGAAGGTTCCATGGTTTTCAAACCAGGCTCCATGTCTATGAAGTTGGACCCAGTGTGGACACTGAACAGATCATGTCTCTCTCCACTAAAAACATTTTCCATCCCGTCTGCCCCCCACATTGTCCTTGATAACAGAACTCTGCATCCCCTGAGACAGAGTCCTCTGTTCCTCCTATGTCAGGGTGGCTCTCAGAGTACAGGGGCCTTGGCAGGTGGAGAGGAGGATGGGGACCAGCAGCTGGGCAACCCCCAGGGCTCCTCCTCCAGTGAGCTCACATCAGAGCACCTCACAGGGCAAGAGCCGTCCTCAGATGCTCAGCAAAGTTGAGGCAGTTTGCATTTCTAGGGTAAACTAACTAGGAAGGATGTCGTGAAGTTTGTGTGTTCCGCCTTAATCTGAGGCAGAGACACAGCAGAACCTGAGGACAAAAGCAGGTGGAAGGTGACGGTTCGATGGCAAGCCATGGGCTTGTCCTGGAACTGCTTCAACTCAGTGGCTTAAAATGTGAACTGCCCAGGTGAGCATGGAGCATCTCCTAGGCTCGAGGACATCTCTGGAGAATCATCTGGAAGGTTTATACTGTGCCTTCCCCTCGTAGCAACAAGGAAGATTGTTCGTGGCCTTTAAGGAAGGCTGAGATCACTCACACACAGCACCCCCCCGCCCCCCCCCCAGAGAAACCGAGGCAGCCTACATGACTTCCAAGGGGACCTGGGGCCAGGTAAGCCCTGCCCCTGTGAGACCAAATGAGCCGGAGCATGTATGGAGGTGCGGACCCTGCAGTCAGTTTGCGAGTGTGGAGGACCGGAGACATCCTGTAAAGGCAACTTGGTCTCCCTCCCACTCACCTGCCAACATTGCTGCAATACACATGCTTTATCTGAAATTCCAGGGCCAGAGTGCACATCAGCTCACGTAACTGGCAACTCTAAATAGAGAGCCCTAACGGACTGAGGCAGGGAACGTCTAAAAGCTCAATCTGCTTTATCTCATGACCCCTCAGGTTGGGTTTATGCCACATCGGTCATTTTAAAGTAGGTGTTTGATGCCAGTTCAGAGACTGTCTCAGGAGTGCCTCCCTGGCCCAGGCACCTACCCTGGAGGTCATCTCCCTGTTCTCTGTTGGATAAAGGAACCTCCCCCTATCTGTGACATTCCTCTGGGCCCACGCTTATGACCTGCACCTTTTCTGACACCTGCCCCCGAAGCACAGGATGTGAATTGGGTCTTGCTCTCTCCAGATACCCCACCAGGAAGCACCTTGGACATTCTGCACATGGTAACAATGCAACAGAGTCCCCCATTGCTGAGAGGTACTAACCCGTGAGAAACAAGTATGCTCTCAGCTGGTATTGAACCGGTGGGAGAAACTGCCTCCCACTTTTATAATGCTGAATTATTCACAAAAAAACCTCGTCTGCTCTCCAAAATGAGGAGAGCATGTTCCTAGGAGCCACATGGGGACCATCCCCAGATGCCTGCTCCTGGTACCTCTCCCATGATCATGCACAGACTGTAGAGTCAAGTCATAATCTCTCAGATCCAGACCATCTCCTCTCATTCTCACTCAAAAAATGCTGGTGGCCGGCACATGACAGCAACTCCCCGAAGCCTTCCCTTTGGAATCCCATAGAATGTTCTGCAATGATTGGGTCCATCTTGCTGCTCAGAGGAACCACGTCCTGCTCTCTAGTGTGGTGGGATGAACTTCAGGCAACAAACAACTGGCAGGGTTCCCAGTTCCTGGAGTAATGGGGCAGAAACACCCAGGCCTAGCAGAATTGTGGCTGGAACCTGGTGCCCAAATTCCACACCCTGGAAATGTGTCATCTGCCCGTCAGCCTGGATTCAATTCTGAGGGCTGGCTAAGCCACGACCTTATCCATGAGTGGCGAAGACACCCCTGAGGAAAGGATTGCTTGCACCTCACATCTGTCTTCTTCCAAGATTACTCGGAGGTTTTCAAAGTCAACATCTGAGAACAGAAGCCCCCTCCCCTACTCAGAGAGGAACAAGGGTGGCCCACCTCTCAAGGGCCTTGGATTCCTGGGACCACCCTTTGCTGGGAGGAAGAATCCACACCGAATCCTCCTCTCTTCATGGCCTGCTGTGCTGAAACAACACCAGGTTCCATCTTTCACATCTTTTTTTTTTCTCCCCCAGATGAAAGACGACTCAGGAACGGTAGGGCTGGGCAGAGGTGTCTCTCCTTGAGAGAGAGACTACAAAAGCTTCTAAGGGAGGGAGTTTAAAGGCTGCTAGAAACCTAGCCCAACCATCCACTCCTGATCTGAGACAGAACCTTCTCAGCCACTCTTCCTGCAATCAGTGTGAAATTCCAGCTTCTTTGATTCCCACTTAGCAGTATGCTCCAATCACGTTGCTGGCAAGGCATTTTAGAGTATGGAGCTGGGGTTCAAAGCCCCCTGCATTTCTCTACTGGCAGGCCCTGGTGGAGGAAGACACTTTCAGGGAAGAGGCTCTTACAGTCTACGGTGGTCGCCATCTTCACATCCAGTCACCAGTTGCATCTAGGGAGCTGCTGGCTATAAAAGGGATCATCCAGTGGAGTTGTAAACGAGGGTACCATCTTGCAAGATCTAGGAAGAGGAAGGGGAGGGATGTGGACTGGGTCTGATCACAGCCCTTGGCCCTGCTTCATACTTTGGAGCTTATTAAGATCAATTTTGATAACCATGTAATTTCTTAGAACCATGGCAGGCAGTATTGTGCTTTAAAAACCAGAGGCTCCTGAAAATCGTTTACACCAGGTGGATTGATAGCATGGCTATAGCTGATGCAACTAACAAGCACTGGGGCCAGTGATCACAATCCGGGGTTGGAAACAGGAGTGAAGCCCACCAGCCTGCCTGGTTGATGGACAGCAGGCTCTGCCTTCTGGAGGCGGCTTATATCCTAACAGCCTGAGGCAGGGCTCTGTGGCCCAGGCCAGCAGTGGCTGCCTCTCTTGGTTCTGCATGGGACATTTTGCCAACCCTGAGGACCAGTTCTTGGGGTTCCAGGCCTCGGCCTTCCTGCTCCACGTGCTCAAGCCCCCATGGGGCTGCGACACCATCTGGCTCCTCACAGGGAGGTCCAGCCATGTTCTCTGGGCTCCCAGTGAGCTCCCTCCCCTCCGTCTACCCCCAGAATCCATCCTTCATTCCTCCACCAAGCTCCTGTGTGAGCTGCAGCGCCCACACGGGGGAAGCCCTGCACTCCAGCAGCATCTTCCAGCCTTGGCACAGAACTGATGGCAAAGGAAGGGCTGGGTTTTCAGCTCCTGGGACTTGAGGAAGACCCCACACCTCACTCCTCCTTCCCCAGTACATCAGACTGGTTAGGAGGCATCCCGGAAGGAGCAGCCTCATGCCCAGGTTTCAGCCCTAAAGGTAATGATTGTCTTGACTCTGCCTTGGCATTTCGCTCGGAATCACGGCAGACGTGGAGTGTTTCTTCAAGGCAGGCATCTGCTTATGAGCAAGGTCCATCATAAACATTTTTCAAAATATTGTGCATTAATTCATTAAAGCTACTGTTAAATATTTGCTGTTTTTAGATTGGCTTCCGTGCTAATTTTGCAGTTGTAGCACTGTATATTTTATCTCATTTCTGTGCCAAAAAAGTTCATCTTCATGTTTTTCTAATACACAATCTTGATTATGTTTCCAAAATAAAGCTTCAGCTCCTTGGTCAATAGGAGTAAGGGTGTAGCCATCCAGGGTCTCCAGGCTGTAGGCAGACCCGATCCTGCGGTTCATCCTATGGTTGTTGAAATGTACCTCGATCAGTCATCTCCGGTATTCCTCACTCTAGCCACGAGCCATTGCCATCTTATGGGCCCGATTTGGATACTCTGAATTATGTCATGGAGTAGACAGTTACTTCTAAATCCCAGCAACCAAGTTGCGTATCCTTCCTTACAGCTAGTTTCTACAGAGAAGTGAAAAAGAAATCTGGCTTCCTTAATAAGATAGTTGAGCCTATGACATTAAGGAGCAGCCCTGCTGGCAGAAGATTCTAGATTCACTGGTGGTTTAAGGCCCAGGGATTTAGTTCTTACTGGTGCATAAATGTTTTCCCATCCTAACCGGAAAACCACTCACCCAGGCTTCCCCCACTTCCCCTCAAGTTTTCTCAGCTCTGCCGCTGGTCTCCATGAACGGCAAGGGGAACCACCACTCATTCACTGTCAGTGTAGGAAAGACAGAGGATGCCCTTGCAAAAATTGGGACTGAGGACAGAAGCACACACAATGGTGGATCGTACATTTGCACCCAGAGCTACTAAACGCTCAGTGACCCCAGAGACCATTAATTTCCCAGAGTGAAGGGGATGGGGGTAGAGCTAATTGGAATTTTTATTATCCAGGACTCATCCTAAGAAGAATGTTGGCCTCTCTTCATCCCTGGCTTAGCCGTCAGGTAGAACGCTTACTCACCTGACACCGACTTCTTAGAGAAGCAAGTCTTTTTTGAATGGAGGAGCGATGGTAACCCCACTAGGGGGCGCCCATGATCGGCTCCCAGTGAGCCCTCTTAGGGGTAAGCAGGCCGCATATCTAGAGTCTGATAGTCTGTGTGTACATAAGGTCTAGAAGTCTGTGGAAATGCCCTGAAACCTGTAGTATTATCTTAACTACCCTCTTATGTTAAGGTTTACATAATAGGATTTTTAAACAAATTTAATTTTTTAAGATCTCTTGTATTAAAATTTTCTTTTGGAATAAGCTGTGGAAATTTTGTTACAACCTGGTTGAGATAAACCTCTTTACAATGACAAAAATTGTGACATTTTATAAATTAGATACTTCAGTGGATGGTCTCTGTCTCAGTTCTTTTTCAACAACTGGAGATTGAGGTGAACTTAATACACGTGGATCAACTGAATTGAAATGGAACAGAATCTCATTTTGAGTTAATTATATTAGGCAGATTTGGATAAACTGGCAATGCAGCATTAAAATTTCATACAGAAAACACTCCTCATTACAGGTACCTATGTATTCACTCCTAGAAGAAACAATTATTAGGCGGCTACTGTATACCAGGTGCTTGGCATACAGCAGTAAGACAGGTAAGGTGTACTGTTGGAGTCACAGTGGACATGAAGCAGACAGATTTTTAAGAAGTCAACCATCCGGATAATTTCAGACCACAGTAAATATTGCAAAAGAGTGACAGGAATTAGAGATTCTTGGTCCCAACCAAGAATCTACGTTCAACAGCCTAGGCACTGCTGTCATTGGGGACTGGGTGATTCTGTTGTGGGGGGCTGTCCCGTACATTGTAGGATGCCTCCACCTGTTAGACGCCAGGGGCACCCCTTTAGTTAGACAGATGTCCAGACATGGCCAGAAGTCCCCTGGGGGGAGGGGGGGCCAGTGGAGAGCCATGGGGCTAAGGTCAAGGGGTCCCCTTGGCTGAAGTGGCTTTTTTTTTTTTTGGAGACAGTTTTTTACTCTTGTTGCCCAGGCTGGAGTGCAAAGGTGCCATCTCCGCTCACCACAACCTCCGCCTCCCGGGTTCAAGCAATTCTCCTGCCTCAAGCCTCCTGAGTAGCTGTGATTACATGCATGGGCCAGCACTCCTGGCTAAAGTTTTATGTTTTAGTAGAGACAGGGTTTTTCCATGTTGGTTAGGCTTGTCTCGAACTCAGGCCTCAAGTGATCCACCCATCTCAGCCTCCAAAAGTGCTGGGATTACATGTGTGAGCCACCACACCTGGCTGGCTAAAGTGACTTTTAAGCTGAGACCTAAAGGATGAAAAGAAACTCTACACTGCCCCCACACCTCCCAAATAATTTACACTGGCTTAAATACTCAGACCCTGCAACAAAATAGTCAACATTTTTAACCCAGTTATGGTAACAGAGAAAAGAAAGGCTCCTGGGATGAGAATCCAGGCATAAAGTAAGTTCCCACCAGGGCCGCATGAAGGGCATTGTTGCAGGTGGCCCTTAGAGCCCGGCTGCGCAAAGGCTGCTGTGGGCTGTCACAGATGGAGGCAGTGTGTAACCATTTCTGTCTGGGGGTGGGGGTGATGTGGGCACCATGCCAGGCACCCCACAGCTGCGTTGCCATGGGCATTGTCAGGAGGCCGCACTTAGGGGAATGCAGAGGGACGTCAAGGCAGTCTTCAGGCTGCTGCTCCTGTCCTGCACCATCCTAAGTGACCCTCCCAATGCCACCTCCATCAGCGCTGTCCAGCTGAAATACCATGTGAACCATGTATGCCATTTAAAATTTTCAGCCAGGTGCCGTGGCTCAGGCCTGTAATCCCAGCACTTTGGGAGGCCGAAACAGGAGGACAGCTTGAGGCCAGGTATTCAAGACCAGCCTGGGCAGCATAGCAAATCCCTGTCTCTAACAAGGTTTTTTGATTTGTTTTGTTTTTTTGTTTTTTTTTTTCTTTTTTTTGAGACACAGTCTTGCTCTGTTGCCCAGGCTGGAGTGCAGTGGCACCAATCTCAGCTCACTGCAACCTCTGCCTTCTGGGTTCACGCCATTCTCCTGCCTCAGCCTCCCAGGTAGCTGGGACCTACAGGCAAATGCCTCCATACCTGGCTAATTTTTTTTTTTTTTTTTTTTTTTAAGTAGGGATGGGGTTTCACCATGTTAGCCAGGATGGTCTCGATTTCCTAAACCTCGTGATCCGCCCGTCTCGGCCTCACAAAGTGCTGGGATTACAGCAGTGAGCCACCGTGCCCGGCCCAGTTTGTTTTTTTTTAAATTAGCCACATATGGTAGCATGCTCCTGTCTTCCCAGCTACTCAGGAAGCCGGGACAGGTAGATCGCTTGAGCCCAAGGAGTTCAAGTCTGCAGTGAGCAGTGATCATAGCACTACATTCCAGCCTGGGCAACAAAGTGAGATCCTGTTTCACAAAAACAAATTCTAGTAGCCCCATTAAAAATATTTTTAAAACGCAGGTGATAATTGTAATAGTTTATTTCATTTAACCCAATACATCCAAGACATTGCCATTTCAACATGCAATCCTTTTGAAATTTACTGATGTATTTTCCATTTTTGGGTACTAAGTCTGCCAAACTGGTGTGTTATTTTATGCACTGCACAGCTCTGCTCAGACGAGCTGCATCTCAAGGACTCAGTGTCCTGTATGACTGGTGTCTTCCCGTATTGGGCAACAGAGCTCTGTGGACCCAACTCCCAAACCTATGTCAGCCTCATCTCTGACTGCCTAACCAACACTCCATTTGCATCACTTCACGAGCATCTCAGACCAAACTAAAAGGCATCTTTTGTTTTCTGCCCCAAAAGTGCTCCTACCCGTGACTCCACAAGCTCAGGAAGTAGAGGTTCCATCTTAGCAGCTGTGGAGGCCACCAGTCCTTGCCTCTTCCTGTCCCCTACCTCGTAATTGACCAGGTTCCTATTTATTCACTTCCATAAGAAACAAGCACCTACTGTGTACCGGTTGCCCGGCACACAGCAGTGAGCAAGACAGGTAAGGTGCACTACTGCCCTTGGCTCCACCCCTGAAATAGATCTAGATCCGACTGCTTCCAGCACCCTCCACGCCTCGCCACCACCATGGTCAAAGCTGCCATTGCCTCTCATGATGTGGGTGCCACACTGTCCTCCCCAGTCACCCCCCGTGCCATCACACTGCCATTCAGGCTCCTCTCCACGCAGCACCCACTGCGACCTTTAACATTGGTTTGGATCACTCACTCGACCACAATCCTCCGTAGGACTCCTGCCCTGCTCTGCTCCTGGTGACCTCTCCCGTGGCAGACAGTGCTTTAAAAAGTATTGGCTGGGTGCAGTGGCTCACACCTGCAATCCCAGCACTTTTGGAGGCCAAGGTGGGTTGGATCAATTGAGCCCAGGAATTTGAGACCAGCCTAGTCAACACAGTAACAATTCCATCTCTACAAAAAAACACTACCACATGTATACACACACACACACACACACAACTAGCCAGGTGTGGTTGCACATGCCTGTGTCTCAGCTCCTCAGGAGACTGAGATGGGAGGATCGCTTGAGCCTAGGAGGCAGAGGCTGCCATGAGCTGTGATCACATCACTGTATTCTAGCCTGAGCAACAAAGCAAGCCCCTGTCTCAAAACAAAACCGAACCCTAAAATCTGCTATGAAGGGGCAGGGATGTGGGGGGCTGTCATAGAAACTTGCCCTGAGAGTGGCCTCAAAGCCTGCACTAATGCCCCACATCTATAGCTGAAGATTCTGAGGATTCTTTCCGATGTGCATGTAAGTGATGGGTAATTGAGGCATCATTGTGTGTGAAGCGGGACCTCTGTGAACCTTGATGACTGACTGACAGGCCGAGGCAGCCTGGATTCTCCACACGGACTGTTCCTCCTAGAGTCTGCATACATCTGTGACATGCCATCTGTGACAGACCCAACAATGGCCCCAAACACACCCACACCCAAATCCCCGAAACCTGTGAATGTATGACCTTACAAGGGGCAGGGGGTTGAACAGTGTCCCCCAAAACTCATGCCTGCCTAGAACCTGAGTGTGGCCTTACTTGGACACAGGGTCTTTGCAAATGTCATCAAGATGAGGTCACACTGCATTTGAGTGAGTGCCAATCCAATGACTGGTGTCCCTGCCAGGAGGGGGAAATCTGGACACAGAGGGAAAACAGCTTGTGAAGACAGGCAGGGACTGGGGTGTGGCAGCTACAACCCAAGGTGCGTCCAGGAGTGCCGGCAACCATGAGAGGCCAGGAGAGGGGCACGGGGCACCCGCCCTCAGAGGCCCCAGGAGGAGCCAGCACTGCCAACACCTGGAATTCAGACTCTGGCCTCCAGAAGTAGAAATACATTTGTTTGTTTTGAGCCACCATCTTATGGTCACTCATGGCAGCAGCTCCAGGAAGCAATACACATGGTGCAAGGGCCTTTGCAGATGGGAATAACTGGAGGATCTGGAGATGGGGAGATGCCGATCATCTAAGCAGCCCAGTGGCATCAGAAGAGTCCTTGGAAGAGTCAGGAGAGGAGACGTGATGGTGGAAGGAGGGAGACAAGGGACGGTATGAGAGACTTGAAGATGCCACCCTGCTGGCTTAGAAGATGGTGGAAGGGCCTTCACAGCCAGGGAATGCAGGCAGCCTTGGGAAACCAGAAAAGGCAGGGAACTAATGCTCCTCCTAGATGTCACCCTTTAAGTGCCAACCCCAGGGCTAACACAGGCATCCAGTGACTCCTCAAAAGCAGCCACCAGTGGTTGGCTGAGGGAGGCAGTGTGGCCAGCATCATAGCAGCAGGTGTTCCACGCCCCCTACCACCCCTGCTCCATGCCAGCCCTACAATGAGCCCTGGGATCCACAAAGAGTGAGAGAGGCCTGGGGAGGGGCAATTAGGAAAGGTGTTTCAAATACCTGTAACAAACTGCAGTATTGGGAGACATGTGTCATCTGTGATGCTGCTGAGGGCGCCTAAAGAATTTATAACAGCAAAGAAGGAATCAAGCTAGGTTCCCATCAATGGATTGGATAAAGAAAATATGGCACATAGAAAATGTGGTACCATGGAATACTATGCAGCCATAAAAAAACAATCACTTCGTGTGCAGCAACATGAATGCAACTAGAGGCTGTTATCCTAAGAGAATTAATGCAGGAACAGAAAACCAAATACATGTTCTCACAAGCAGAAGCTAAACATCAAGTACACATGGACACAAAGAAGGCAACAACAGACACTGGGGCCTCCTTGTAGGTTGTAAAACCACCTATCAGGGAGTAGGCTTATTACCTGGGTGACAAAATAATCCGTACACCAAACCCCCGAGACACCCAATTTACCCACGTAACAAACCTGCACCTCTGAACCTAGAAGTTGAAGGAAAAAAAGAATTCACAGTTTGAGGTTATCCTAAAGGATTTAGATTACATTTTCTGCAGCAAAAACAGGACATAGCCTCTCGTCCTAAAAATTATCCTGATGAATGGGTCAACAACACCGGCTCTTTCCACACAAGGGAGGAGTGCTCAGCCTTAAAAATTAAGGGAATGCTGACACATGGATAAGCCTTGAGGACTGGTATGGTTTGGCTCTGTGTGCCTACCCAAATCTCAGGTTGAATTGTAATGCCCAGTGTTGGGGGAGGGAGGTGATTGGATCATGGGAGCAGATTTCCCCCTTGCTATTCCTGCGATAGCAAGAGTTCTCACAAGATCTGGTCATTTAGAAGTGTGTAGCACCTCCCGCTTTGCTGTTTCTCCCAACTCCACCATGAGGAGATGTGCCTGCTTCCCCTTCGACTTCTGCCATGATTTTAAGTTTCCTGAGGCCTTCTGGCCATGCTTCCTGTACAGCCTGCAGAACTGTGGTCAATCACATCTCTTTTCTTTATGAATTACCCAGTCTCAGGTAGTTGGGGTTTTGAGACTGAGTCTCACTGTTGCCCAGGCTGGAGTGCAGTGGCACAATCTCAGCTCACTGCAACCTCCACCTGCTGGGTTCAAACGATTCTCCTGCCTCAGCCTCCTGAGTAGCTGGGATTACAGGTGCATGCCACCATGTCCAGCTAATTTTTTGTATTTAGTAGAGACAGGGTTTCACCATGTTGATCAAACTGCTGTGCAACTCCTGACCTCAGGTGATCCACCCACCATGGCCTCCCGAAGTGCTGAGATTACAGGTGTGGAGCCACCACGCCCGGCCTCAGGCAGTTCTTTAGAGCAACGTGAGAACCGACTAATGCGAGGACATTATGCTGACTGAAATAAACCAGTCACAAAGAATGGGCGATTCTGTATGATTACACTTATGGCACTTCCTAGAAGAATCAAACTCAAAGGGAGAGAAGATAGAGTGCCAGGGGTTGGAGGGAAGGGAGATAAGAAGTTCGTGTTTAATGGGTGTAGAGTTTCTGTTTGGGAAGATGGAGTAGTTCTGGAGATGGACGACAGTGTCAGCTGCATAATGACTTCAATGTACCGAATACCACACAACAGCACCCTTACAAGATAGTTAAGATGAGAGTTTATGTTACGTGTATTTTACCACAGTGAAATCCTTAGTCATCACCCCGATTTCTCAGATGAGATTGAAGCCCAGAGGGGCAAGAAGCTTGCCCACATGCCCACAGCTTTGACGCAGCATTACTGCCGATTCAAACCCAAGCTTTTCCATCCCAAAATCTTAGCCCTGACCACTGAGTTAAAGGGCAGCTAGGAGGATGGTGAAAGAAACGTGGAATTGTTTTCCTATCCTGTGCTGTTAACTGGGTCTGACACCAGTTGGGACGGCCAACCAAGTTTGCTGGAGATTTTAAGTCAAACAAGGGTAACATTTATCACAGGCCTCTTCAGCAGCTTATGGCAAGAGGTCAACTTTTTGATCACACAGAATAGATGGGAGTTACCACCCAAGACAGGGCTGGACCACGTGACTTCTGATGTGCTGCCAGCCATGGGGAGGTCGATTAAGTACCCTGGGGAGGTGGCAGGACTCCTCCATGAAGCCAGCCCCCTGCAAAGGGGGTTTCCCTCTGATGACACAGCCAGCACTTCACAATTCCCCAGGGCCACCCTCTCAAACATTATGTTCAGACCAGAAAAATCAGATGAAAGAACGGAACCCCTTGCAAGCCCACGCATGAAAAGGCTCTGAGTAGCTGGACGTGATGGCTCACACCTGTAACCCCAACACCTTTGGAAAGCAGAGGTAGGCAGATCACCTGAGGTCAGGAGTTGGAAACCAGCCTGGCCAACATGGTGAAACCCCGTGTCTACTCAAAATACAAAAGTTAACCAGGCAAGGCGATGCACATTTGTAATCCTAGCTAGTTAGGAGGCTAAGGCAGGAGAATTGCTTGAACCTGGGAGGCAGAGGTTACAGTGAGCCAAGAGCATGCCATTGTACTCCAGCCTGGGCAACAGAGACTGTCTCAAAAAACAACAGGTACTGACTGTGGCAAGGGAGTCAAGGGCATGAGGTGGGGGTCTCCTACCAAGGCCTGGCTGAGCCCCCACCTGGCTATGGGAGCTGAGCCTTGTCTATCAAGGTCTCCGGGCCTCAGTGTCTTCAATCTGGAAAGCGACCTTCCTGCTGGTCATTGTATTAAATGAGTAAGATGTATAGAGTGCTCAGAACATCGTTTGTCTCTAAGCGAGCGTTTCTGAAGGGTCTTCTCACATCTGCGAACACAGCTGTTGTTCAATGCCTCACACTCTTCCCCTAGCTCATTCTTCCACTTTCTCTGCTCTGACCCCGATCCTGGTCCATGGCAAGATGCCTGGGGCACAACCCAGGAGCCAGAAACATCTCTGACAGTGAAGCCACCAGTGAGCCGCTGGCCACCTTTTCTTATTTAAAACCCTCAGTCCCACGAGGCAGGAGTTCTCCACCCCCATTTTCCCCAATGGGGGAACTGAGCCTTGGAGAAGGTAAATACATAGAAACCAAACAACCCTAAAAGCAGCTGAGAGACTCAAGAACGACATGGAGAATGGCTCGAGCAGGGACGCTATCCTTCGACGCCTGTTTGTCAGATGGGACCAACAGCATCACTCACCTCATGGGGTTGTCGGGAGGAACAAATGAGGCAATGGAGCATCAAGCATACAGTAAGTGCTCAATGGATGGTCAGTCCCATCCCCTTAGTGTGGAGACTGGATACTCCCATTAAATCATTCCACCGCGGCAGACAAAGGCCCATAGACTTATTTCAGGACACCCTATATTGCTAATGATTATTTTTATTTATTGAGCACTTACTGTGTGTCAGATCCTGGGCTACTAAGCCCTTCGTGTTTACCCTTCAAAGCAGTTACAAGACTTACAGCAATGCTGGAAGGAATCTGAGGCCTAGAGAGGTGGTGAAACGTGCTCAAAACCACACGGCACTGGATGGTAGACTCAAGTGCAAGGACAGCGTGTTGTGGGGTTGGGGTTGGGGGGAATCGAGACTGCTGTATCCCAGCCTCACCACTGCCCCCCTAGGACACCTGACTCACTCCCCAAGGTATTATGGGCACAGAGAGATGAGCAGCTCAACGAAGACATGCCTTTTCTAGGAAAAAAACTAGTTTCTTCTAATATTCATTTTATGTCGCGGACGTCCTTCTCCATGAGACGCCCACCTGCCAGGTCTGCCTGTTCCGTTTCCCGCCTTTTCTCCTAAAAAGGAACAATATTACTCCGTGTTCTTGCTTTTTATGGAACCAGGAGTTCTGGGAAACAGTAAGGTGAGTCCTGTGTGCACAGGCTTTGGAATTTGTCAGTCCCCCTGCAGTGACCTGCCAAGCTGTCACCCCGGGACACAAGTGCAGCCTGCAGCTCAGGGAGGCCACCTTCTGCCTCGCGAACATCTGCATCACCGTGGGTGACAGAGGCACTGAGTGTGGTAAAACCCAGTCACCAGAGGTTGGCAACCCTGCGTCCCTCCGCCACCCTCCTCCAACTCTGGTGAGGCTGTCTGGGTGGCAGCAGCTCTCCATGCCTTCAGCCCGGCCAGCTTGCTTCCTCAGCTCCTAGTATCCCAGAGTGACACTAAAAACCCACCCAGCTCAGTTCCTTGGTGGGCTGTACACTTGACCACACCCCGGCATCACCCAGAGGACTGGAGAGGGAGGGGACCGTGTTGGTTTTATTCACCATTGCCAGAACGTAATTGACACTCAGTTAAGTTAATGAATAATTCAGTGAATGAACTAAGTAACAATCACTTGCTGTTAGGCTCCTCTCCCTCTCTCCTGGTGAAAAAGCATAATTATCCCACCGCCATCCACGAGATTTCCCTGACAGGCTGGCTGTGAAAACACCAACTAGACCCTATGCCCTCAGCTGTTACAGCTCAGAGCCAAGACCCTGACCCACTGTGTCTCAGTGATGGCTGCATGTGCCTCATGTCTGGTTGGGAGCAGCTGCTCTGTGGATGGGGGTGACATGTTGGTCTTCCAAGCCTCTGCCATGTGTAGACAACCCAGCTCAGGTGGCTACAAACCCTGAACCAGGACTAGAACCAGGGGACGGGAGTTTATCTGGATCTCAAAAGCCTCCTTGGGGTAGGGTGCAGTGGCTCACATCTGTAATCCCAGCACTTTAGGAGACCAAGGCAGGATTGCTTGAGCCCAGAAGTTCAAGACCAACCTGGACAACATAGTGAGACTCCATCTCTACAAAATAATAAGTAAACAGCTAGGTGTGGTGGTACATGCCTGTAGTCCCAGGTACTTGTGAGGCTGAGTTTGGGAGATTGAGGCTGCAGTGAACCATAATCACACCACTGCAGTCCAGCTTGTGTGACAAAGCAAAACTTAAAAAAAAAAAAAAAAAAGCAAGCCTCCTTGGATCATGAGATCTCAGCTTGCCCTCATCCCTGAAGAGCATCCCAGAGACTGCCTCCAAGGACACAGACTGCCTCCAAGGACAAGGGTTCATAGTAGCAGAAATCTAGGACACCCCTGTATCCTGTGCCAGGAGAATCCTGTGTTCTCTGAAGAGGGGCTTTCCCTAAGTGTCCCTCCTGTGGTTACTTAACCCTGAGGAGGAAGAGCAAAAGCAACATCCCAATCCACCCAAGGCTCAAAATGTTCTGAGACTGAATATCTTAATTTTTTTTTTTTTTTTTGAGACAGAATCTCACTGTCACCCAGGCTGGAGTGCAGCTTAGCAATCTTGGCTCACGGCTACCTCTGTCTCCCGGGTTCAAGCAGTTTTCCTGCTTCAGCCCCTGAGTAGCCGTAACAGCTTTTTCATTCTTTGAAAACCAGAAGTGTTTCCCTGTTCTGCATGAAATGAGTTAGGTGAATTCGAGTAGGCTGCTTCATCAAGATACATGAACACATGGAAAGTAATTTTGATTTCTCTGCAGTGCAAGTGCAATGTCTTAAAAAAAAAAATTACGACTGAATCTGTCACCCAGGCTGGAGTGCAGTAGGCACCATCTCAGCTCACTGCAACCTCCACCTCCCGGTTCGAGCGATTCTTGTGCTTCAGCCCTCCCGATTACAGGCACATGCCATCACGCCTGGCTAATTTTTGTTTTTTAGTAGAGACAGGGCTTTGCCATGTTGACGAGTCGGGTCTTGAACTTCTGACCTCCGGTGATCCACCCACCTCGGCCTCCCAAAGTACTGGGATCACAGGCGTGAGTCACCACGGCGGGCCTTACCTGCCTTTTTTCTTTGACTATTTGTTTCTGTTTGAAGGATCACAAAGGCTGCTGTACTTCCGTGTCTCCCTCTATTTGGAAACCTCTCAAAGTTAAGGGCTGAAGGCTGGGTGTTTGGCCCCTTCTCTGTCTACATCCTTTCCCAGTTTCATCTGCTGCTTTCAACACTGCCCATACACTTGAGACTCTCCCATGCAGGTATCTCATAGGCATCTCAGATGTAACATGGCTCAAGCAGAAACCCTGAGGCCTCCCCCACCCTGCTCCTTCAGTCTCTCATGATGCTACAGGCGCCTCCACCCAGCATTTCAAGCTCACACCTGAGCCATACCTGACTCTTCTGCCTTCACCCACTTCCCACAACACCCAACACATCAGCAAGTCCCATCTGCTCTACATCCAATACCTGTCATGTGTTGATGAATATCCCCATAAGATCCAGGTCCTACCAGAACCTCAGAAT
Source organism: Pan troglodytes (assembly GCF_028858775.2). NCBI lineage: Eukaryota > Metazoa > Chordata > Mammalia > Primates > Hominidae > Pan > Pan troglodytes. The sequence continues at coordinate 15,226,358 of NC_072416.2, forward strand.
TTTGCCTTATTTGGAAATAGGTAAATAGGTCTTTGTAGATATAGTTACATTAAGGTCAAGTCATACTAAATTAGAGTGGGTCCTCCATCTAATGCCCAGAGCCCTTCTAATAAGGGAGAACATGGAAATAGAGATGACCAAGGCTCCGTAAAAGAGACAGACCCTGAGGAAATAGAGATGACCAAGTCTTGGTAAAGAGACAGAACCCGGAGCCACACATCCTTGCACTGAGAAATGCCCAGGACTGGCAGAAACCACAGGAAGCCAAAGAAGGGGTCTTCACAGAAAGGAGGGCCCCGCCCACAACGCAATTCCAGCCTTCTCGCCTCCAGAATTGCTGGGGAACAAACTTCCACTAAGCCACCAAGTCCATGGTCATGGGTTACAACAGCCGTAAAAAGAAACTAACTTGGCCAGGCAGGGTGGCTCACACCTGTAATCCCAGCACTTTAGGAGGCCGAGGCAGGTGGATCAGCTGAGGTCAGGAGTTAAGAGACCAACCTGTCCAATGTGGTGAAACCCCATCTCTATTAAAAACACAAAAATTAGCCAGGCATGGTGGTGGACGCCTGTAATCTCAGGCACTTGGGAGGCAGAGGTGACACAATTGCTTGAACCCGGGAGGTGAACGTTGCAGTGAGCTGAAATTGCACCACTGCACTCCAGCCTCAGTAACAGAGTGAGACTCTATTTGAAGGAAAAAAAAAAAAAAACCCTACACACTTCTCCACCCACACCCATCTACATCACTCCATCTCTGCTGCCACGCCCTCTTCTAGGTCACCGTGAGCATCTGCTGAGACACGCTAAAAGCCTTCTGCTGATCTCTGCCCTATCCCCCTACCTTTATTTCCCCATAAGCAGCCACATATTTTAGATGCACACATATGCCTCCATACGATGTATATTTAACATGCAAACACATAAGCACTATATATATATACACATGTATATGCATGTGTGTATATGTATGTGTGTATTAAGACAGTCTTACTCCTGTAACTCAGCCTGGAGTGCAATGGTGCTATCAACTTCCAGGCTCAAGCGATCCTCCCATCTCAGCCTCCTGAGTAGCTGGGATTACAGGCACACACCACCACGCCGGGCTAATTTTTTGTATTTTTAGTGGACTTGGGGTTTTGCCATGTTGCCCAGGCTGGTCTCGAGCTCCTGGTCTCACACAATCCTCCCACCTCTGCCTCTAAAAGTACTGGGATTACAGGCATAAGCCAATGCGCCCACCCCATAAGCCGTATTTTAAATAGGTATAGGTATGTATATGTCATATGTACATAACATATGCTTGTGACTTCCTCACCAAACACAACATCCTCCACCCGAGAATGTTCCCTGCCGCCCCTTTCCAGCTAATTCCCACTCTGAACTCAGCAGGGCAGCTGCTGTCTGATTTCTGTCACCATGGAGGAGTTGGCCTATTCCCGGATGTCATGTAAATCACATTGCATAGTGTGCAAACAGTCCCGTCTGGCCTCTCTTACTCAGCATAATCTTTTTGAGATTCGTCCACAGTGTTGTATGTATCAATAATTCATTCTCTTATCACAGTTATATTCCACTGTAGCCAGTGATGTTTGTAAAATAGAATCAGAGGCTGGGGGCAGTGGCTCACACCTGTAATCCCAGCACACTTTGGGAGGCCGAGGCAGGTGGATCACCTGAGGTCAGGCGTTTGAGACCAGCCTGGCCAACATGGCGAAACCCTGTCTCTACTAAAAATACAAAAACTAGCCAGGTGTGCTGGCACACACCTGTAAGTCGCAGCTACTCGGGAGGCTGGGGCATGAGAATCACTTGAACTTGGGACATGGAAGTTGCACTGAGCCAAGATGGTGCACTGCACTCCAGCCTGAGTAACCGAGCAAGACTCCATCTCAAAAAAAAATAGAATCAGAGGTCATTCCCTGTGCTGAAAACTCAAAGCTGCCTGCAGGGTTGGACTGAAACATTACCCCATTACTGCAGCCCACTGGTGTTAGGTGGCCCCGGTTCCTGCCCACCACGACCATCTCCTACTCCCCAGACCCAGCATGTCCCAGGCTCAAGGTGATGCTGACCTAAACACTTGTCCCTATGGAATCCTCTTCACCCTCTGTTCAACTCGTCACAGGGAGGTTTTTCCCTGGTCATTCTGTCTGAAACCACCACACGCACTGCTGTATTCCCAGATAGCTAAGTGGGAGTTAGAGAGGACTTCACCTTACTCTGTGCTGCCCTCTCAGCTCCTAGAATAACTTCCTGGCAGAGCAGTTCACCCTCAAGTATTTGAGTGAATGATCTGCAGAAAGCTTCAAGCATAGGTTATGCCTTTTGTATGATTCACAAGTGCCATTTGTTGATACCTCCGGTTTTCTAAGCACCCTGTGAGGTTAGTAGTCAGGCATCCTGGTTTGGCCAATGACATTTGAAAGGAAGTGATCTATTGTTCATTCCAGGTGTGAGCTCAGAAGGCTCGTGTGAGATCTACCTTCCCTTCCCTCTGCTGTGGGTGATGATCACCAAGCTCATGTGGAGAGACCCTCCACCAGCCTCCTCCCAGGGGAGCCACAGTGCCCAAAGCCCCCCAAGCTGGCCTGTATTGAATGGATACCTCAAGCAATGAACAAATTTATTATGTGAAAACAGTATCCTTTGGGGGTGTTTGTTATTGCAGCATAACCTACAGTATCCTAACTCAGTTTTTTCCATATACACCCTCCACATTCCCCTCCTGCCTTTTTTGGGGGGTGATAGTCTGTCACCCAGACTGCAGTGCAGTGATGCAGTCTCAGCTCCCTACAACCTTCACCTCCTGCCTTCAAGCGATTCTCATGCCTCAGCCTCTGGAGTAGACGGGGCTGCAGGTGAAGGCCACCACACCGAGATAGTTTTGTATGGGTGTGTATTTTAGTAGAGACAGGGTTTCACCATGTTGGCCAGGCTGGTCTCTAACTCCTGAGCTCAGGCAATCCACCAATCCACCAATCCACCTGCCTCGGCCTGCCAAAGCACTCGGATTACAGGTGTGAGCCACTGCGCCTGGCTTCAGCCTCCTGCTTTTAACTTAAGGCCACAACCTATTGATCCCCAAATTCACACGGGTAATCCCTGTTCTTCTCAACTACTGACCTGTATTTTCATAGCTCGCTTGACACTGCTGCCTGGCATCTCAACCTCTCAAATTTCATATTTCCAAAGGGAGCTCCTAGTCCTGCTCTCAAACTTGTTCCACCTCCCATCTTCCCCTCCCAGAGTCCCTGAGTAACTGCAGTGAGTAGGCCAGAAACTGGAGTTGGCTTTCAGTCCTTCCTTTCACACCTCACACACCTGATTTGTCAGCAATTCCTATCAAAATACATCCAGATCCAGCCAGGCATGGTGGCTCATGCCTGTAATCCCAGAGTTTGAGAGTCCAAGACAGGAGGACCACTTGAGGCCTGGAGTTTGAGACCAGCCTGGACAATATAGCAAGACCCCATTTCTGCAAAAAGGTTTTAAAAATTACGTCAGGCATGGAGGCCTGTGCTCCTAGCTACCTGTGAGGCTGAAGCAAGAGGACTGCTTGAGCTCAGGAGGTCAAGGCTGCAATGAGCTATGATCATGCCACTGTACTCCAGGCCTGTGTCACAGAGTGGGACCCTGTCTTGAACAAAACAAGGCAGGGTGCAGTGGCTCATGCCTGTAATCCTAGCACTTTCAGAGGCTGAGGCAGGCAGATCATCTGAGGTCAGGAGTTCAAGACTAGCCTGGCCAAGATATAGTGAAACCCCATCTCTATAAAAAATTAAGTAAAAATAAAAAGATAAAAAATACAAAAATTAGCTGGGCATGGTGACACAAGCCTGTAGTCCCAGCTACTTGGGAAGCTGAGGCAGGAGAATCGCTTGAACCTGGGAGGTAGAGGTTGTAGTGAGCCAAGATCGCACAATTTCACTTCGAGCCTGGGTGACGTAGCAAGACTCCATCTCTCAAAATAAATCTTGGAACCCCAAACTCATTCAGCCAAAGGGAAAAGTCAAGCTGGGAACTGGGTCACGGAAACCTGTCTCCCCTTTTCGTTCCTAAATAAGATGGTGACAAGATTAAGAGCTACAAGCCTCTTACGTATTTTACCCATGAAGAAATTATGAGCTCCAAGATCCCTAACCCTAAGGTCTTTCTGTTAAAATGTCACCATGGCAATGTAAACTGATAGCTCATCTTCAAAGGTGCAGTCACCCAGGGCCCACCAGGAACAAATGTGTATCTGATTGTTCCCTGCCCCATTTTGTCTTATCTTATGTAAACATGTAGATTCCCTGTATTTTTCCTCTGCCCCAATTATCTGTCACCTTATGTAAAAAATGCAGATTGACTGAGCCAAAGGCACAAATGACTTTTTCCCTTGCCAGCTCTTACATGAAAATTGTGTGCTTCTTAATATCCTCTCTCAATTTGGAGCCTTCACAATCATCTTCAGGAAAGGCATAGACTTGTCTCCTGGGCACACATCCTTAACTTTGGCAAATAAACCTCCTAAAATGATTGAGACCTGTCTCATCATTTTTCTTGACTGACAGCCCAATTGATGCTCTAGAGTGAGCTGAAGCTGATGGGATTCCTGTGATTATGTTACCTTATGTGGAAGCAAAAGGGATTTCGCTGATGTAATTAAGGTTACTAATCAGTTGACTTTGAGCTAATCCAAAAGGAGGTTAGCTGGGGGGCCTGGCGTACTTGCCTGAGCCAAGGGCTCAGAGACTGAAGTGGCCAAAATCTCAAAGTGTGGGAAGGATTTGAAGTCCCTTTGCTGGTTTAGCAGATGGAGGGTGCTGTATGCAAAGGAACATGGGTAGCATTAAAGTGCTAATTGCCGCCCCAACTGATGACCAGCAAGGCAACAGGGACCATGGTTGTTGGCTGCAAGGAACAGAACCCTGCAAGTGACAAGAAAGAGCTTGGCTATAATCCCAGCACTAGGGGAGGCTGAGGAAAGTGGATCACTTAAGCTCAGGAGTTTGATACCAGCCTAAGATAGCGAAACCCCATCTCTACTAAAAATGCAAAGATTAGCCAGGCATGGTGGTGCATACCTGTAATCCCAGCCACTCAGGAGGCTGAGGCAGGAGAATCACTTCAACCCGGGAGGTGGAGGTTGCAATGAGTCAAGATTGTGCCACTGTACTCCAGCCTGGGCAACAAAGGGATATTCCTTCTCAAAAAACAAAAACAAAAAAAAGCTTAGACATTTGCTCCTTGTATCCTCCGGGTGAGAATTCAGTCCAGCTTTATTATCCCTTGAGCAGAGAACCTAGGCACACTCTGATAGACTGAGTCTACAGAGCTATACATGTAGGCTGTTTCTATCTGCTGTGTTTGTGGTAATTCTTAATGCAGCAACAGAAAGCAAATACAAATAACGACCTTCAATCCCAAGGGCAGGGAAATATGTTTGCAATATCCTATTGCATAAACAACTTAGGTCCAGGAAATAAAGAACTCCTGCAAAGCAATGAGGACGACAACCACCTGATAGAAAAATGAGCAAAAGACCTGAAGAGACACTTCATTAAAAAATAGCTAATAGGCCGGGCACAGTGGCTCATGCCTGTAATCCCAACACTTTGGGAGGCCGAGGCAGGTAGATCATTTGAAGTCAGGAGTTGAAGAGCAGCCTGGCTAACATAGTAAGACCACTTCTCTCCAAAAAACACAAAAATCAGCCAAGTGTGGTAGCAGGCACCTATATAGTCCCAGTTACTCAGGAGACTGAGGCAGGAGAATCACTTGAGCCTGGGAGTCAGAGGTTGCAGTGAGCCAAGATTATGCCACTGCATACCATCGTGGCTAACAGAGAGACTGTCACCAAAAAAAAAAAAAAAAAAGGGCTAATAAACATGTGAAAAAGCATTGAGTCATTAGTCATCAGGAAAATGCAAATTAAAACAGCACTTCATACCTGTCAAAATCTGAAAATGAAAAAAGGCAGGAAATAGTAAGTTTTGGCCTGGATATGATGAAACTGCCATTCTCATACACCCGTGGCAGGAGATCAGATGGGTACAAATACTTTCTAAGACTGATCTGTCTCCTGAGGTTGAATAGATGCCTATCCTATGATCCAGTGATCCAACTGTCAGGTATATACCCAATAAAATTTAGCTCACATGTCCAAGACAAGACATCCACAGGAATATTTAAATGTGCATAATGCCCATCAGTGATAGACTGGATAAAGAAAATGTGGTACATAAACACAATCAATACTAAGCAGCCATAAAAAGGAACAAGATCATGTGCTTTGCAAAGATATGGATGGAGGTGGATCCCATCATCCTCAGCGAACTAACGCAGAACAGAAAACCAAATACCACATATCCTCACTTATAAGTGAAAGCTCAACAACGATAACATATGAACACACTGGAGGAACAACTCACACTTTGGGGCCTGTGGTGGGTGTGGGGGAGGGAGAGCATCAGAAAGAATAGCTAATGCAGGCTGGGCACAGTGGCTCACACCTGTAATCCCAGCACTCCAGGAGGCCGAAGCAGACCTATCACCTCAGTTTGGGAGTTTGAGACCAGCCTGGGAAACATGGTAAAACACCCTGTCTCTATTAAAAATACAAAAAAGAGGACAACCAAGATGGCCGAACAGGAACAGCTCTGGTCTACAGCTCCCAGCATGAGTGACACAGAGGACAGGTGATTTCTGCATTTCCATCTGAAGTACTGGGTTCATCTCACTAGGGAGTGCCAGACAGTTGGGCACAGGACAGTGGGTGAAGTGCACCCTGCCCAAGCCAAAACAGGGCAAGGCATTGCCTCACTCGGGCAGCACAAGCGGTCAGGGAGTTCCCTTTCCTAGTCAAACAAAGGGGTGACAGACAGCACCTGGAAAATTGGGTCACTCCCACATGAATACTGCGCTTTTCCAATGAGCTTAAAAAGCAGCGCACCAGGAGATTATCCTGCACCTGGCTCGGAGGGTCCTACGCCCATGGAGTCTCGCTGATTGGTAGCACAGCAGTCAGATCAAACTGCAAGGCGGCAGTGAGGCTGGAGGAGGGGCACCCGCCATTGCCCAGGCTCACCTAGTTAAACAAAGCAGCCGGGAAGCTCGAACTGGGTGTAGCCCACTACAGGTCAAGGAGGCCTGCCTGCCTCTGTAGGCTCCACCTCTGGGGGCAGGGCACAAACAAAAAGACAGCAGTAATCTCTGTAGACTTAAATGTCCCTGTCTGACAGCTTTCAAGAGAACAGTGGTTCTCCCAGCACACAGCTAGAGATCTGAGAACAGGCAGACTGCCTCAAGTGGGTCCCTGACCCCTCAGCAGCCTAACTGGGAGGCACCCCCCAGTAGGGGCAGACTGACACCTCACATGGCCGGGTACTCATCTGAGACAAAACTTCCAGAGGAATGATCAGACAGCAGCATTCACGGATCATGAAAATGTGTGGTTCTGCAGCCACCACTGCTGGTACCCAGGCAAACAGGGTCTGGATGGACCTCTAGCAAACTCCAACAGACCTGCAGCTGAGGGTCCTGTCTGTTAGAAGGAAAACTAACAAAGGACATCCACACCAAAAACCCATCTGTACACCATCGTCAAAGACCAAAAGTAGATAAAACCACAAAGATGGCGGAAAAAAACAGCAGAAAAACTGGTAACTCTAAAAAGCAGAGCACCTCTCCTCCTCCAAAGGAATGCAGCTCCTCACCAGCAACGGAACAAAGCTGGACAGAGAATGACGAGTTGAGAGAGGGCAGCTTCAGACGATCAAACTACTCCAAGCTACAGGAGGAAATTCAAACCAAAGGCAATAAAGTTAAAAACTGAAAAAAATTTAGATGAATATATAACTAGAATAACCAATACAGAGAAGTGCTTAAAGGAGCTGATAGGGCTGAAAGCCAAGGCTCAAGAACTACGTGAAGAATGTAGAAGCCTCAGGAGCCGATTCAATCAACTGGAAGAAAGGGTATCAGTGATGGAAGATCAAATGAAATGAAGCAAGAAGGCAAGTTGAGCGAAAAAAGAGAAGAACTAAAAAGAAACGAGCAAGGTCTCCAAGAAATATGAGACTATGTGAGAAGACCACATCTACATCTGATTGCTGTACCTGAAAGTGACGGCAAGAATGGAACCAAGTTGGAAAACACTCTACAGGATATTATCCAGGAGAGCTTCCCCAATCTAGGAAGGCAGGCCAACATTCAGGTTCAGGAAATACAGAGAACGCCACAAAGATACTCCTGGAGAAGAGCAACTCCAAGACACATAATTGTCAGATTCACCAAAGTTGAAATGAAGGAAAAAATGTTAAGGGCAGCCAGAGAGAAAGGTCGGGTTACCCACAAAGGGAAGCCCATCAGACTAACAGCAGATCTCTCGGCAGAAACTCTACAAGCCAGAATAGTGGGATCCAATATTCAACATTCTTCAAGAAAAGAATTTTCAACCCAGAATTTCGTATCTAGCCAAACTAAGCTTCATAAGTGAATGAGAAATAAAATACTTTACAGACAAGCAAGTGGTGAGAGATTTTGTCACCACCAGGCCTGCCCTAAAAGAGCTCCTGAAGGAGGCACTAAACATGGAAAGGCACAACCAGTACCAGCCACTGCAAAATCATGCCAAAATATAAAGACCATCGAGACTAGAAAGAAACTGCATCAACTAACGAGCAAAATAACCAGCTAACATCATAATGACAGGGTCAAATTCACACATAACACTATTAACTTTAAATGTAAATGGACTAAATGCTCCAATTAAAAGACACAGACTGGCAAATTGGATAAAGAGTCAAGACCCATCAGTGTGCTGTATTCAGGAAAGCCATCTCACATGCAGAGACACACATAGGCTCAAAATAAAAGGATGGAGAATCTACCAAGCAAATGGAAAACAAGAAAAGGCAGGGGTTGCAATCCTAGTCTCTGATAAAACAGACTTTAAACTAACAGAGATCAAAAGAGACAAAAAAGGCCATTACATAATGGTGAAGGGATCAATTCAACAAGAGCTAACTATCCTAAATATATATGCACCCAATACAGGAGCACCCAGATTCATAAAGCAAGTCCTGAGTGACCTACAAAGAGACTTAGTCTCCCATTATTGTGTGGGAGTCTAACACCCCAATGTCAACATTACACAGATCAACAAGACAAAGTTAAGAAGGATACCCAGGAATTGAACTCAGCTGTGCACCAAGCAGATCTAATAGACATCTACAGAACTCTCCACCCCCAAATCAACAGAATATATATATATTTTTCAGCACCACACCACACCTATTCCAAAAGTGACCACATAGTTGGAAGTAAAGCTCTCCTCAGCAAATGTAAAAACAGAAATTATAACAAACTGTCTCTCAGACCACAGTAGAATCAAACTAGAACTGAGGATTAAGAAACTCACTCAAAACCACTCAACTACATGGAAACTGAACAACCTGCTCCTGAATGACTACTGGGTCCATAACGAAATGAAGGCAGAAATAAAGATGTTCTTTGAAACAAAAGTGAACAATGACACAACAAACCAAAACCTCTGGGACACATTCAAAGCAGTGTGTAGAGGGAAATTTACAGCACTAAATGCCCACAAAATAAGACAGGAGAGATCCAAAATTGATTTAATTGTCAAAACATCACAATTAAAAGAACTAGAAAAGCAAGAGCAAACACATTCAAAAGCTAGCAGAAGGCAAGAAATAACTAAAATCAGAGCAGAACTGAAGGAAATAGAGACACAAAAAACCCTTCAAAAAATTAATGAATCCAAGAGCTGGTTTTTTGAAAGGATCAACAAAATTGATAGACCCCTAGCAAGACTAATGAAGAAAAAATGTAGCAAATACATGCAATAAAAAATGATAAAGGGGATATCACCACTGGTCCCACAGAAATACAAACTACCACCAGAGAATACAACAAACACCTCTACACAAACTACGCAAATAAACTAGAAAATCTAGAAGAAATGAATAAATTCCTTGACACATACACCCTCCCAAGACTAAACCAGGAAGAAGTTGAATCTCTGAATATACAAGTAACAGGCTCTGAAGTGGTGGCAATAATCAATAGCTTACCAACCAAAAAGAGTCCAGAACCAGATGGATTCACAGCCGAATTCTACCAGAGGTACAAGGAGGAGCTGGTACCATTCCTTCTGAAACTATTCCAATCAATAGAAAAAGAGGGAATCCTCCCTAACTCATTTTATGAGGCCAGCATCATCCTGATACCAAAGCCAGGCAGAGACACAACCAAAAAAGAGAATTTTAGACCAATATCCTTGATGAACATTGATGCAAAAATCCTCAATAGAATACTGGCAAACCAAATCCAGCAGCACATCTAAAAGCTTATCCACCATGATCAAGTGGGCTTCATCCCTGGGATGCAAGGCTGGTTCAATATACAGAAATCAATACATGTAATCCAGCATATAAACAGAACCAAAGACAAAAACCACACTGTTATCTCAATAGATGCAGAAAAGGCCTTTGACAAAATTCAACAACCCTTCATGCTAAAACTCTCAAATTAGGTATTGATGGGGCGTATCCGAAAATAATAAGAGCTATCTATGACAAACCCACAGCCAATATGATACTGAATGGGCAAAAACTGGAAGCATTCCCTTTGAAAACTGGCACAAGACAGGGATGCCCTCTCTCACCACTCCTATTCAACAGTGTTGGAAGTTCTAGCCAGGGCAATTAGACAGTAGAAGGAAATAAAGGGTATTCAATTAGGGAAAGAACTCAAATTGTCCCTGTTTGCAGACGACATGATTGTATATCTAGAAAACTCCATTGTCTCAGCCCAAAATCTCCTTAAGCTGATAAGCAACTTCAGCAAAGTCTCAGGATACAAAATCAATGTACAAAAATCACGAGTATTCTTATACACCAATAACAGACAAACAGAGAGCCAAATCATGAGTGAACTCCCATTCACAATTGCTTCCAAGAGAATAAAATACCTAGGAATCCAACTTACAAGGGATGTGAAGGACCTCTTCAAGGAGAACTACACAAACCACTGCTCAATGAAATAAAAGAGGATACAAAGAAATGGAAGAACATTCCATGCTCATGGATAGGAAGAATCAATATTGTGAAAATGGCCATACTGCCCAAGGTGATTTATAGATTCAATGCCATCTCCATCAAGCTACCGATGACTTTCTTCACAGAATTGGAAAAAACTACTTTAAAGTTCATATAGAACCAAAAAAGAGGCCGCATTGCCAAGTCAATCCTAAGCCAAAAGAACAAAGCTGGAGACATCACACTACCTGACTTCAAACTATACTACAAGGCTACAGTAACCAAAATAGCATGGTACTGGTACCAAAACAGATATAGATCAATGCAACAGAACAGAGCCCTGAGAAATAACGCCACATATCTACAACTATCTGATCTTTGACAAACCTGACAAGAACAAGCATTGGGGAAAGGATTCCCTATTTAATAAATGGTGCTGGGAAAACTGGCTAGCCATATGTAGAAACCTGAAACTGGATCCCTTCTTTTCACCTTATACAAAAATTAATTCAAGATGGATTAAAGACAAACTTTAGACCTAAAACCATAAAAACCCTTAAAAAAATCTAGGCATTACCATTCAGGACATAGGAGTGAACAAGGACTTAATGTCTAAAACACCAAAAGCAATGGCAACAAAAGCCAAAATTGACAAATGGGATCTAATTAAACTAAAGAGCTTCTGCACAGCAAAAGAAACTACCATCAGAGTGAACAGGCAACCTACAGAATGGGAGAAAATTTTTGCAACCTACTCATCTGACAAAGGGCTAATATCCAGAATCTACAATGAACTCAAATTTACAAGAAAAAAAAAACCCCATCAAAAAGTGGGCAAAGGATATGAACACACACTTCTAAGACACTTATGCAGCCAAAAAACATGAAAAAATGCTCACCATCACTGGCCGGAGAAATGAAAATCAAAACCACAATGAGATACCATCTCACACCAGTTAGAATAGCAGTCATTAAAGTCAGGAAATAACAGGTGCTGGGGAGGATGTGGAGAAATAGGAACACTTTTACACTGTTGGTGGGACTGTAAACTAGTTCAACCATTGTGGAAGTTAGTGTGGCGATTCCTCAGGGATCTAGAACTAGACATACCACTGGACCCAGCCATCCCATTGCTGGGTATATACCCAAAGCACTCTAAATCATGCTGCTATAAAGACACATGCACACATGTTTATTGTGGCACTATTCACAATAGCAAAGACTTGGAACCAACCCAAATGTCTAACAATCGTAGACTGGATTAAGAAAACGTGGCACATTTACATCATGGAATACTATGCAACCATAAGAAATGATGAGTTTATGTCCTTTGTAGGGACATGGATGAAATTGGAAATTATCATTCTCAACAAACTATCAGAAGGACAGAAAACCAAACACCGCATGTTCTCACTCATAGGTGAGAATTGAACAATGAGAACACATGGACACAGGAAGGGGAACATCACACTCTGGGGACTGTTGGGGGGAAGGGGGGAGGGATAGCATTAAGAGATATACCTAATGCTAAATGACGAGTTAATGGGTGCAGCACACCAGCATGGCACACATATACATATGTAACCTGCACATTGTGCACATGTACCCTAAAACTTAAAGCATAATAAAAATTTAAATGTGCGTAATTCATAATGCCTTACAACAGCCCGGCTCTCCTTGGCTTCTCCAACCCCACTGCCCCGTTCTCCTCTTTGCTCTCTCTCCTTCCTCAGGGACTTAGTACTTGCTGCTCCACTGCTTAAGAACCTCTGTCCTTAGAACTGTGGATCTCAGCTCTGAAGGCAATTTTTTCTCCAGCAGATGTGTGGTCGTGCCTAGAGGTGGCCTTATCCAACCAGGTGGTGGGGAGTGCTACTGGCATTCACTGGGCAGAGACCAACAATTCTGCTTTAAAAATCCTACGGCACCCACGGCAAAGAATTATCCAGCTTCAAACAGCCATGCTGCTGAGGTTGAAAGCGCCACCCCATGTACTATCGCGGCTCCCTCCCTGACATCTTTGAAGTCTTTCCTGGAATGTCACTCCCCCAGGGAGGCCTTCCTAAGTCACCCCATTTAAAGCTCTTTGGTTTTTGAGACAGAGTCTCATCCTGTCAACTGGGCTGGAGTGCAGTGGCACAATCCCAGCTCACTGCAACCTCCGTCTACTGGGTTCAAGTAATTATTCTGCCTCAGCCTCCTGAGTAGCTGGGATTACAGGCGCCCAGTACATCTGGCTAATTTGTGTCTTTAGTAGAGAAAGAGATTTCACACGTTGCCCAGGCTCGTCTCAAACTCCCAACCTAAGGTGGCCTGCCCACCCCGGCCTCCCAAGCTGTTGGGGTCACAGCATGAGCCACCACGCCTGGCTCACTTAAAACTGTCAAGAAACCTTTGGACATGGCACGTTTTCCCACCATCCCTGCCTTTGTTTCTCCATGATAGTAAGACGCACCATACATTTCCCTTATTAACCTGCTCCCATCTCTCCACCCACTAGAATGCGCCCTCTTGCAAGGCAGTGGTTTGTGTTATTCTCTCTGGACTCCTAGCCCCTATAGCAAGCACTCAAACATTTGTTGGGTAGATGCATGGATGAGTATCACACTCAACCAGAGGGCAAATGATAACCAAGCTCTTGGCCGCTCTCAGCAACTTCGCTCTTCTCTATCAACTATGAACATTAGCTTGAAAGGTAAGCCTGCTGAAGAGGCGCTAATAAACCGTTTGAAAGGCTGGCTTCTCATCGGCCTATATTTTATGTGTAAATGGTTTGCCTTCAAGGTCTAGCGTGTTGCTGTTCAACAAGTCTGACCTTCAGGGGCAGCTTGGCATTGTCGTCAATAAAACAAGCATGGGATAAAAAGGGACACGCAGAGGCAGAGAGCCCACATATTCAGGAAGCAGAACAGGACAATATTCAGATGGAAAAATCTGCCACAGCCCCGAAGCTTTGTGCCAGATGACAGGATTTGACAAGCTTGTTAATTTCTAATGTGAATCCTCCACTCCCTGAACTAAAAATAATCAGTACTACATTAACTTCAGCATGGACAACAGGCACTTTTTGATAGGGGCCCAGTCTGTCATGCAGGCTGCAGTGTGGTGACAATCACAATTCACTGCAGCCTTCATCTCCCGAACTCAAGCCATCCTCCCACCTCAGCCTCCCAAGTAGCTGGGACTAATTACAGGTGCATGCCACCACACCTGGCTTTTTTTTTTTTTTTTTTTTTGAGGGGGTAGAGAGGAGGTCTTACTAGGTTGTCCAGGCTGGTCTCAAACTCCTGGGCTCAAGCCATCCTGCCGCCTTGGCCTCCAAAAGTGCTGGGATTATAGGCTGAGCCACCACCCCCAGCCGTGATTCCAACGCATGAGTTTTAGGGAAGCGGGCTGGTCCAAATGGACAGGAAGTTCGCAGCTCCAGAAAGGGCCTCGATTTGAAGGGGACTGCTGCGATGTAACCTCTTTGGGTGCAGTGCTGTCAATTGTTGTCACATGCCTTTGTCAGCAAAAATTTTGAGCATAAACAGGTTTTTTCAGCTCAGAAATGAACTGTATTGTAATATGCTATATTACAACAGATACCCCAAAGGAAAATTTTGAAATAAGATTTTCAAAAGTAGACTCTTAGGTTTATACATCTACCCAACGACTTGTTTTATGCGTCCCCTAGGGCACACAGACCCCATTCGCAGCAACCTCGGCATTAGATGGAGTTTGTACGATTCTTCTCAACCAGCTCCCGAAGTACAATGGTAGCAAATGAATTCAAGTCCAGCAGCCAAACGTTCTGTCCCAGGACAGTCATTATCTTCACAGCAGTCACCAGCCACGTTCCTCTTAAGGAACAGCCTTGGGACTCAGGCTGAGACAATGGGACAAAAGGCACCTGGGGCCATTTCCATCGTTTCAGCTTCCTGTCCTTTTCTTCTACCTCTTTCTAGAGCTTTCCATCAAAGACTACCAAATTGGGCTGGGCTGTGTGAAGTATGTACCAGTCTACATGCATATCATGAGAACTTCCCCAGTAGCCAGAGTATTTCTGGAAGCCACCGTGGTGGACAGCCCTTAAGACCCCAATATCTATTCCTCCTTTATAGAAGGACAAAACATCCAGTTTTCAATGGGACACATGGCCACCCAGAATAAAGGCTGTTTCCCAGCCTCTTGGAAGTTAAGAATGGCCATGGGACTTTGTCTCAAAAAAAAGAAAAGTCTTGCTCTGTCAGCCAGGCTGGAGCACAGTGACATGATCTTGGGCTCATTGTACGCTCTACCTCCTGGTTTCAAGTGTATCTCCTGTCTCAGCCTCCCAAGTAGCTGGGGTTACGTTTGCACCCCAACCACGCCTGGCTGAATTTTGTGTTTTTAGTAGAGATGGGGTTTTCACCATGTTGGCCAGGCTGCTCAAACTCCTGACCTCAGATGATCCACCTGCCTCGGCCTCCCAAAGTGCTGGGATTACAGGCATGAGTCACCAGGCCTGGCCCATGCCACTAATTTCTGGCCGTGTCCCATTCATAATACGTCTTCCTTGCTGATGTGCTATATCCCTCACCATCCTCCCACAATCAGCCCACAGAAGATAAACCTTTTTAGACGGTCATGGAAGGAACACAGAAGAACCCTAAAGTCCCACAATAAACATGTAACCTTTGTTAGGTAACATGAATGAGAAAATGGAGCCCTTCATTCTGAGGCACAGTCCATCAGCGTGTGTCCATCACCACATAGGGCCCAAAAGTAAGACCCACGGTGCGTTAAGCTGTTGTGTAGACATGACCCAAGCTTGACTTCTAGGTTTCTGGTGGCGATCCGAAACAATCCGCCTCTCACTGTCCCCAGTCCATGAAGAGTCCTTCAGTTGAATATCACCAGGAACAAAGTTGCTGTTAATTCCTAAGTTGCCTCTGCACAAATCACCAAAGTGTTTATTCTCCTAGGCAGATGCAGTCCTACACTTAGCTTCACAGGCTTGGCGAGTGGGGCACAGGTCAGGCTTCAACTCCTACTGGCTCCATCAAAGGACATCCTGGAATTGTGTGCACCCTGTTCAACTGCACATGGCAGCCTTGAAGAGGTCCAGGATTTCCATCTGAGGTGTTAAGAAAAGCAATCATAACTCTTCCTTCCACTCCCCAGAAGCATCACAAGGTCTTACCCACAGAGCTCAGCTCTAGTGAGCAAACTTCTTATACCTCAAATAAGAATTCTGTTTGGACAATGAAGAATCTGCCTTTGGCTAAGTGTTGGCTGCTGTGTAGATAATGTGCATATTGCCTAAACAGTCAGGCTCTGAAAATTGGGGAACTTCATCCCATTGCAATGGAAATAGTCAAGGTAAGGGAAGGCCTGGAGATGCAGGTTGGCCTTTGTTTTCTGGGGTTCTCAGACTCAGTACCTTCACAGTTCAGGAAGCCTCTGTCCTCCTCACATAGCAGATACCACCTTGATCCTGCTCATCTTCCCTGGTTTCAGTAGAAGTCATTTTTTTGAGCATCTATTACTCACAAGGACAGGTGGCTAACACATTTTAGAGCTACCATGTTAGGTGGGAATTGACACCCAGAGCAACGCCACACAACTAGAGTGAGAGCCACACTCACTCAGGGTAGCCAACTCCCAAAGCTAGCAATCCTTGGTGAAAGTCCAGATACCAACATCAATAACACTTAAGAGCGTGTTAATGCTTATCACAGTTTCTAAGCCCCAAAGTCACTACTGTTCCTTATACAAAAAACATGCCTCCAATGAATGCAAATTAAGACCACAGTGATTTCTCATTTTAGAAATACCAGGCTGGCAAAAATGTCAAAACCTAATACGTTATAGTAGGCAGAGAAATGGCCCCGTGCAGGCATCCATCTCCTCCTGTCATGGGACACATCATGGGACATGGCAATGGCAGGGGCAGCCCATGTGGAGCAGCTACTGCAGGGATGCCAGTTGCAGAGGCAGCAGCATGGCCAGGGCTGCGCAATTCACAGCCAGCAAGACCTGGGAACATGCAGGAGCCCCACCCTTCTGGGCACAACTGCAGCCACCCGGCTGTGGTTCTGGACCCGGGCATCCCTGTGCTCTCAGGGGGCTAGGAAGCCTCCCCTCCTACCACAGGCTCCGAAGTGCCTGTTCCCACTTCCCTGGCCTGTCCCTGCATCCGGTGCCCACTTTAATTTCAAAGCAAAGTTGTGGCCAAGCGTAGACACTTTAGTAACCCACCTAGGGGGTACATGTGCTTCAGGCATGATTGAACCAGCATACACACCACCACCCCCAGCCACTACCTTGGCCCCCTCTGGACTTTGGGTGGCACTAAGTGTGGGAGGGAGGCCGGGGTGGCTGAGGGCAGCTCAGCATGGGCCTGCAAGAATCCCTAGGCACAAACAGCCTGGGTGCTGTGGACAGCATGTTGATGGCAGGAGGCAGACACGTTTCTGGACAGAAAGGGGTAGGTCCCTCGTGAAACCTCACCTTCAAAGCCAGGGATGGCGTGAAACCTCACCTTCAAAGCCAGGGATGGCCTGAAGCCCGGGCTGTCTGTTCCAGGTGGAGTGAGAACTTATACTGCTTTCACTGGGCCCACTCATGGACCAACCAGCATGTACTTCTTCTGAGCATCTAACAACCCCAGACTTAGCCAGACTAACACAAGTCGGGACTACCAGCTACAGGAAGGAGTTACCCACTTCGGGTCTCCTCTCTGGTGAAAGCTGGAGTCATCACAACAACCTGCCTTTGGGAAGAAGCTACCCTCTGCAAGCCTCCCGAGAGCTGTTCTGTCACTCAGTGAATCTCTTCTCCACCTTGCTCACCCTCCAGTTGTCCGTGTACCTCATTCTTCCAGGAAGGAGGACAAGTACTTGGGACCCGCCAAATGGTGGGACTCAAAGACCTGTAACAAACAGAGCTGTAACAAACAGGGCTGAAAACACACTCCCACACACTAACTTGCCACATGGCATGCATTGAGAAGGAGAGAAGAGTAGCAGTCCTCCAGGGAACCCAGATCTAGGGGGCTCCCCAAGCCAGGACTGTGACACCCTCTTTGGGGATCAGGAGTTCCTGGCATCTCCAAGCTTCTAGATGCCACCACATACCCCTTGTTCAGACAAGAGTACCCACAGAAACAGCCACATGTGGTACGTCTGGTCCAGTCAGCCTTGCAGAGTCAGCACCTGTGCCAGTACCCAGAGCTGCCTGCCCTGCTGTAGCACCCAGCACACCTGGCCATACACAGCAGCCAGGCCCCACGCTTGTCACCCACACGCCCGTCGTCACTTCATGCCTGGCTCACCCTTGGAAGGTATGGGGATCTGGGCCAGTGCCACGAGCCAAGTGCAGCCTGCTTAGCCAGGTGGGCACAATGAGCCCAGCAGGTGTGAGTCATACTCAGGCAGAAGGTCCCACTGACCACAGAGGTTTCCAGTTGCAAATCAACACCCTAAAGATCTTGTGATGATGGCAACGGGGCATGAAGGATACAGATGGGATCAAGGTTGCTAACCAGCTGAGTGTGATTGGAACGTTATCCTGGATTAGCTGGGTGTGCCCAGTGTCATTCACAGGGGTCCTTAGAAGTGGAAGGGGAGAGCAGAGAAGGTCACTACCAAGAGACGCTCTTTGAGGAAGGAAGGGGCCACAGGCCAAAGGAACACAGGTGGCCTCTAGAAGCTGGAGAAAGTAAACAGTGTCCTCTAGAGCTTCCTGAAGGGATGCAGTCGACACCTTCATTTTATCCCAGAGTGTCATCTCACTTTTAACAGAGATCGATGTGATCCTGTCTAGAGAAGTGAAGATGTGTACGCCCTGTTGCCCTATTCCCCGAAGACTCCACCCCAGGTTAAACACTATTAAAGGCCTATTGCTCCTGTAACAGGTGACCAGAGTTAGTAGCTTAAGACATTCCTTGGGATGTGGCCTTTTTCCTTCATCTCCAAAGCCAGATGAAGTTAGCCCCTCTCACTTCACATCTCTCCTCTCCACTTAGTTTCACTTCAAATCCTTGTAGCATCTCTCTCTCAACACAGCCAGGACAGGCTCTCTGCTTTTAATAGCTTATGGAAGTAAGGCCAACGCAGCCATATCACCTGAGGTCAGGAGCTCAAGACCAGCCTGGTCAACATGGCCAAACCCCATCTACTAAAAATACAAAAACTAGCCTGGCATGGTGGTGCGCACCTGTAATCCCAACTACTCAGGAGGCTGAGACAGGAATATCACTTGAACCTTGGAGGCGGAGGTTGCAGTAAGCCGAAATCGTGCCAATGGACTCCAGCCTTGATGACAGAGCAAGCCTCAAAAAGAACTTATATTGGATGCACCTGGGTAATTCAGAATACTCTCCCCCAACTCAGTTGCTTTAATTACAGCTGCTAAGTCCCTCCTGTCCTACAAGGTAATACCTGTAGCTTCCAAGGATTATGAGGTAGACGCCTTTAAAGGGCTTTGGAAGTGCCCAAGGTGCAGGAAGAGCTGAGCAGCCCTGGCTGCCTTCCAAGTGGAGGGAGGTGCATGGTGAACAGTGTCAGGGACTGGGAGCTACTGGACGCGGTGTGGCTTGGCCTCAAGGCCGCCTTCCATAAAAGTCCACTCTGCTGCTGTGGGGTTGAGTGAGGAAAAACACCAATGCAAGCAGCCCCGATGGGAGGCTCCTGCAGCATCCATGCAGGCGGTTCCAGAAGCCCAGCCCAGGACTCCCATGGAGGAAGAGAGGCCCCAATGGACTGATTCAAGGGGTGCCCACAGTGGCTGCCCTCTCAGACTCGAGGTAGGGACAGGATGAAGGAGGTATGTGGGGGGCACATCCCTTCCACCACATCCTCCCATAAACAGACTGCAAAAACTGCTGACACTCCCTGAAGTTCCTCCTCTGTCCCCGGAGGAACATTTGACGTGGAAGAGGGTCGTCATTTGCCATCTGCTGAGAGAGGCCCTGGCGGAGGAAGACGCATGTTAATGAGGAGGGAGCTGCAGGGGAATGGAAGAAAATGACCACCATCTGCTCCAGGGCTTTGGGGAAAGGGAGGGACTAGGACAGATGTAGACTCAGTGACCCCAATTTAGTCTCAACTGCAGCTGTCTCAAGGTCTGCGCTCCAAGGACCCAGGTGTCCTTTGTGATGCCCTTAGCAGGTAGATGCCATTTCCATGGTTCCCACCTAGAAAGGGGCCCTTGGTCTTCTCTATAAGAACATGGTCACCCATTGTAGTCGGTCAGCACTGGGGGTTTGTGGGAGGGGTTCTCCAGGCAGAAGCACAGTCACAGGACAATGATAAGTTGGCCAGAGCAAGGAGTTTGGGTAGGGAGAAGGAACTGAGGCAGGAAGGCTGGCACCAGGACAGATGGATCTGAAGGGGGGTCACTCATGTCATACTATGGGTGATCACATTTTCTAGGCAAAGTTGGGAGTGGAGATGAAGAGGTGATATATCCCCCAAATGCTGTTCAAATCAAGAACTTCTAAAGCAAAAATAACTCAATTCAGTTTTTACAGTGACAGCATCGGGTGTAGAAGGGTAGGCCCTGTTATTGCCATCTGGGGGGAGGAGCCAAGATGGCCGAATAGGAACAGCTCCAGTCTACAGCTCCCAGAGTGAGCAATGCAGAAGAGACACGTGATCTCTACATTTCCAACTGAGGTACTGGGTTCATCTCACTGGGGGGCACAGGACAGTGGGCACAGTGCACCAAGCCTGAGCCAAAGGAGGGCAAGGCATTGCCTCACCTGGGAAGTGCAAGGGGTCAGGGAATTCCCTTTCCTAGCCAAGCAAAGCTGTGACAGAAGGCACCTGGAAAATTGGGTCACTCCCACCCTAATACTGTGCTTTTCCAATGGTCTTAGCAAATGGCACACCAAGACAGTATCCCATGCCTGACTCAGAGGGTCCTATGCCCATGGAGCCTCACTCATTGCTGGCACAGCAGTCTGAGATCAAACTGCAAGGCAGCAGTGAGGCTGCAGGACGGGCACACACCATTGCTGAGGCTTGAGTAGGTAAACAAAGCAGCCGGGAAGCTTGAGCTGGGTGGAGCCCACTGAAGCTCAAGGAGGTCCACCTGCCTCTGTAGGCTCCACCTCTCGGGGCAGGGCATAGCCAAACAAAAGGCAGCAGAAACCTCTGCAGACTTAAATGTCCCTGTCTGACAGCGTTGGAGAGCACAGCTGTTCTCCCAGTACGCAGCTTGAGATCTGAGAATGGACAGACTGCCTCAAGTGGGTCCCTGACCCCCGAGTAGCCTAACTGGGAGGCACCCCCCAGTACGGGCTGACTGACACCTCACATGGCCAGGTACTTCTGAGACAAAACTTCCAGAGGAAGGATCAGGCAGCAACATTTGCTGTTCACCAATATCCACTGTTCTGCAGCCTCTGCTGCTGATATAACCAGGCAAACAGGGTCTGGAGCATATCTCTAGCAAACTCCAACAGACCTGAAGTTGAGGGTCCTGACTGTTAGAAGGAAAACTAAACAGAAAGGACATCCACACCAAAACCCCATCTGCACATCACCAAAGACCAAAGGTAGATAAAAAACCACAAAGATGGGGAAAAAGCAAAGCAGAAAAACTGAAAATATCTAAAAATCAGAGTGCTTCTCATCCTCCAAAGGAAGGCAGCTCCTCACCAGCAATGGAACAAAGCTGGACAGAGAATGACTGACGAGTAGAGAGAAGGCTTCAGACAAACTACTGTGAGCTAAAGGAGGAAGTTTGAACCTATGGCAAAGAAGTTAAAACCTTGAAAAAAAATTAGATGAATGACTAACTAGGATAACCAAAGCAGAGAAGTCCTTAAAGGACCTGAAAGAGCTGAAAACCAAGGCACAGGAACTACGTGACAAATGCACAAGCCTCAGTAGCCGACTCAGTCAACTGGAAGAAACAGTATCAGTGATGGAAGATCAAATGAATGAAATCAAGCAAGAGAAGTTTAGAGAAAAAAAAAAATGAACAAAGCCTCTAAGAAATATGGGACTATGTGAGAAGACCACATCTACATCTGATTGGTGTACCTGAAAGTGACAGGGAGAATGGAACCAAGTTGGAAAACACTCTGCAGGGTATTTATCCAGGAGAACTTCCCCAATCTAACAAGGCAGGCCAAAATTCAAATTTAGGAAATACAGAGCACGCCACAAAGATACTCCTGGAGAAGAGCAACACCAAGACACATAATTGTCAGATTCAAAGTTGAAATGAAGGAATAAATGTTAAGGGCAGCCAGAGAGAAAGGTCCGGTTACCCACAAGGAGAAGCCCATTGGACTAACAGCTGATCTCTCGGCAGAAACTAAAACCCAGAAGACAGTGGGGACCAATATTCAACATTCTTCAAGAAAAGAATTTTCAACTCAGAATGTCATATCCAGCCAAACTAAGTTTCATTAATGAAGGAGAAATAAAATACAGACAAGCAAATGCTGAGAGATTTTGTCACCACCAGGCCTGCCCTAAAAGAGCTCCTGAAGGAAGCACTAAACATGGAAAGGCACAACCAGTACCAGCCACTGCAAGAACATGCCAAATTGTAAAGACCATCGAGGCTAGGAAGAAACTGCATCAACTAACGAGCAAAATAATGAGCTAACATCATAATGACAGGATCAAATTCACACATAATACTAACCTAAATGGAAATGGACTAAATGTTCCAATTAAAACACACAGACTGGCAAATTGGATAAAGAGTCAACACCCATCAGTGTGCTGTATTCAGGAAACCCATCTCATGTGCAGAGACACACATACGTTCAAGATAAAGGGATGGAGGAAGATCTACCAAGCAAATAGAAAAAAAAAAAAAAGGCAGGGGATGCAATCCTAGTCTCTGATAAAACAGACTTTAAACCAACAAAGATCAAAAGAGACAAAGAAGGCCATTACATAACGGTAAAGGGGTCAATTCAACAAGAGCTAACTATCCTAAATATATATGCACCCAATACAGGAACACCCAGATTCATAAAGCAAGTCCTTAGTTACATACAAAGAGACAGTCTCCCATTATTATTGTGTGGGAGTCTAACACCCCACTATCAACATTAGATCAACGGGACAGTTAACAAAGATATCCAGTACCTCAACTCAGCTCTGCACCAAGCAGACCTAATAGACATCTACAGAACTCCCCACCCCAAATCAACAGAATATACATTCTTTTCAGCACACCACACCTATTCCAAAATTGACCACATAGTTGGAAGTAAAGCACTCCTCAGCTAATGTAAAAGAACAGAAATTTTAACAAACTGTCGCTTAGACCACAGTGCAATCAAACTGGAACTCAGGATTAAGAAACTCACTCAAAACCACTCAACTACATGGAACCTGAAAAACCTGCTCCTGAATGACTACTGGGTACATAACGAAATGAAGGCAGAAATAAAGACGTTCTTTGAAACCAACGAGAACAAAGACACAACATACCAGAATCTCTGGGACACATTCAAAACAGTGTGTACAGGGAAATTTATAGCACTAAAAGCCCACAAGAGAAAGCAGGAAAGATCCAAAATTGACACCCTAACATCACAATTAAAAACTAGAAAAGCAAGAGCAAACACATTCAAAAGCTAGCAGAAGGCAAGAAATAACTAAGATCAGAGCAGAACTGAAGGAAATAGAGACAAAAAACTTAAAAAAATAATAATAATAATCAATGAATCCAGGAGCTGGTTTTTTGAAAAGATCAAAACTGATAGGCCACTAGCAAGACTAATAGAGAAGAATCAAATAGACGCAATAAAAAAATGATTAAGGGGTTATGACCACTTAACCCACAGAAATACAGACTACCATCAGAGAATACTATAAACACCTCTATACAAATAAACTAGAGAATCTAGGAGAAACGGGTAAATTCCTCAACACATACACACTCCCAAAACTAAACCAGGAAGTCGAATCTCTTAATAGACCAATAACAGGCTCTGAAATTGAGGCAATAATAGCTTACCAACCAAGAAAAGTCCAGGACCAGGTAGATTCACAGCCAAAATCTACCAGAGGTACAAGGAGGAGCCGGTATCATTCCTTCTGAAACTATTCCAATTAATATAAAAGAGGGAATCCTCCCTACCTCATTTTATGAGGCCAGCATCATCCTGATACCAAAGCCTGGCAGAGACAACAAAAAAAAGAATTTTAGACCAATATCCCTGATGAACATGAATGCAAAAATCCTCAAAATACCGGCAAACCGAATCCAGCAGCACATCAGCAAGCTTATCCACCATGATCAACTGGGCTTCATCCCTGGGATGTAAGGCTGGTTCAACATACACAAATCAAACGTAATCCAGCATATAAACAGAACCAAAGACAAAAACCACATGATTATCTCAATAGATGCAGAAAAGGCCTTTGACAAAATTTGACAACCTTCATGCTAAAAACTCTCAAATTAGGTATTGATGGGACGTATCTCAAAATACTAAGAGCTATCTATGACCAACCCAGAGCCAATATGATACTGAATGGGCAAAAACTGGAAGCATTCCCTTTGAAAACTGGCACAAGACAGGGATGCCCTCTCTCATCACTGCTACTCAACAGTGTTGGAAGTTCTGGCCAGGGCAATCAGGCAGGAGAAGGAAATAAAGGGTATTCAATTAGGAAAAGAAGAAGTCAAATTGTCCCTGTTTGCAGATGACATGATTGTATATCTAGAAAACCCCATTGTCTCAGCCCAAAATCTCAAGCTGATAGTCAACTTCAGCAAAGTCTCAGGATACAAAAATCAATGTGCAAAGATCACAAGCATTCTTATACACCAATAATAGACAGCCAAATCATGAGTGAACTCCCATTCACAATTGCTTCAAAGAGAATAAAATACCTAGGAATCCAACTTACAAGGGATGTGAAGGACCTCTTCAAGGAAAACTACAAACCACTGCTTAATGAAATAAAAGGATACAAACAAATGGAAGAACATTCCACACTCATGGGTAGGAAGAATCAGTATTGGGAAAATGGCCATACTGCCCAAGGTAATTTATAGATTCAATGCCATCCCCATCAAGCTACCAATGACTTTCTTCACAGAATTGGAAAAAACTACTTTAAAGTTCATATGGAACCAAAAAAGAGCCCTCATTGCCAAGTCAATCCTAAGCCAAAAAGAACAAAGCTGGAGGCATCACACTACCTGACTTCAAACTATACTACAAGGCTACAGTAACAGAAACAGCATGGTACTGGTACCAAAACAGAGAGAGTCCAATAAAACAGAACAGAGCCCTCAGAAATAATGCTGCATATCTACAACTATCTGATCTTTGACAAACCTGAGAAAAACAAGCATTGGGGAAAGAATTCCCTAATTTAATCAATGGTGCTGGGAAAACTGGCTAGCCATATGTAGAAAGCTGAAACTGGATCCCTTCCTTACATCTTATACAAAAATTCAAAATGCATTAAAGACTTACATGTTAGAGCTAAAACCATAAAAACCCTACAAGAAAACCTAGGCATTACCATTCAGAACATAGGCATGGGCAAGGACTTCATGTCTAAAACATCAAAAGCAATGGCAACCAAAGCCAAAATTGACAAATGGGATCTAATTAAACTAAAGAGCTTCTGCAAAGCAAAAGAAACTACCATCAGAGTGAACAGGCAACCTACAGAATGGGAGGAAATTTTTGCAACCTACTCATCTGACAAATGGCTAATATCCAGAATCTACAAAGAACTCAAACAAATTTACAAGAAAAAGAAATCCCCATCAAAAAGTGGGCAAAGGATATCAACAGACACTTCTCAAAAGACATTTATGCAGCCAACAGACATGAAAAAATGCTCATCACTGGCCATCAAATGCAAATCAAAACCACAATGAGATACCATCTCACACCAGTTAGAATGGCCATCATTAGAAAGTCAGGAAACAGGTGCTGGGGAGAATGTGGACAAATAGGAACACTTTTACACTGTTGGTGGGACTGTAAACTAGTTCAACCATTGTGCAAGTCAGTGTGGTGATTCCTCAGGGATCTAGAACTGGAAATGCCTTTTAAACCAACCATGCCAATTACTGGGTATATACCCAAAGGACTATAAAACATGCTGCCATAAAGACACATACACAAATGTTTATTGCAACACTACTTACAATAGCAAATGCTTGGAACCAACCCAAATGTCCAACAATGATAGACTGGATTAAGAAAACGTGGCACATATACACCATGGAATACTATGCATCCATAAAAAATTTTGAGTTCATGTCCTTTGTAGAGACGTGGATGAAGCTGGAAACCATCATTCTCAACGAAGTATGGCAAGGACAAAAAACCAAACACAGCATCCTCTCACTCATAGGTGGGAGTTGAACAATGAGAACACATGGACACAGGAAGGGGAACATCACACACTGGGGCCTGTTGTGGGGTGGAGGAAAGAGGAGGCCTAACAGGAGATATACCTAATGTTAAACAAGTTAATGGATACAGCACAGCAACATGGCACATGTATATGTAACAAAACTGCATGTTATGCACATGTACCCTAAAACTTAAAATTGCCATTTAATGGATGGGGGAACTGAGGCCCAGATAGATTAAAAGGTTGAAGCGAATCAATATACAAGTCTGGATTGAAGTTCTGGCCTGTGACTCACACGGCTTTTTTATATTTTGTTTGTATTTTTGAGACAGGATCTTGCTCTCTTACGCAGGCTGCAGTGCAATGGCACAATCATAGTTCACTCCAGCCTCTGCCTCCTGGGCTCAAGCCATCCTCCCTCAGCCTACCAAGTAGTTGGAATTACAGGCACATATCGCCACACCCCATTAATTTTTGTGTTTTTAGTGGAGACAGGATTTTGCCATGTTTCCCAGGATGGTATCGAACTCCTGAGCTGAAGCCATTCTCTTGCCTCGGCCTCCCAAAGTGCAGGTGTCGTAGGTGTGAGCTACTGTGCCCAGCTATGCGTGCCTTGTTTATCCACCGAAGTGGTCAGAAAGCTTCCTGGGAGCAGGGCTGTGGGTTAAGGCTCTGTGACCACCCACGCGCATTCGCCACCTCCAAACACACAATGAGCCCACAGCAATGAACCCTTGTTAGCCGATTTCATCAACTGAATGCACTTTCCCCAGATCTGATTAGTCTAACAGGCTAGCCTGAATCCCAGCTGGGGTGGGAAAGAGACACAGGAAAACAAAACACAACCTGCTATAAGCCAGGGGATGGCGAAGTATTTCTGTAAAGGGCCAAATAGTAAATATTTTAGGCTCAGACCATGAGATTCCCATGGCCAACTATTCAACTGATGCGTGGACAAGGCTGTGTTCCAAATAACCTTTATTTACTGAACAGGTGAGCCAAAGTTCGCTGACCTCTGCACACTATAATCAATCTATTGAAAGCCAGTCATGGGGATGGGGGTACATATTAGATCTGAAAAAATGAGATGTCTTTCTCTGTCCTTTATAAAGTGGGGCAGGAAGGGCGGTATGGTAAGAAAATGAACAAATTCTGTGCTGAAGACTGAATAATGGTATTTACCTTTGATTTCTTGTCTACTGCATGTCAGGTGCCGTACATTATTGGCTGTAAGCCTCAAAAACTCAGGAAGATTTAGCCCCATTCTCCAGATAAATGAAGTGGCTCAGAGATGTTAAGTTGCTGGAGATCACATAGGCAGGATTCTAACACGAAAGCTTATTCTCATTTCGCTGTGTTCCACTGGGCCTGATCCAGTCTCAGCCTCAATTCTCCTGTTTGGGTAGTGATATGTTATCCAGCAAGATGACCCTGCACAGTCACTGCTGGGTATTCAAGGCACAATAGACAGTATTCTAGAGGCAGTAGCCTCCACCCAGCACAGTATGGTGATACAAGGTAGTCCAAGCTGTCTGACCACTTCAGCCCAAATAAGAATTTCACGCAAGCCTGAAAATTAGAGAAGATGTCATAATGATGTCAGAGGGGTTTGAACCAGAGCAACTCCATCTTGGATAGGAGCTGGGTGAAATGAGGCTGAAACTACTGGGCTGCATTCCCAGAAGCTTAAGACACTTAGTCACAGGATGAGATAGGTCGGCACAAGATACAGCTGTTTGCTGATAAAAACAGGTTGCAGTAAAGAAGCCGGCCAAAACCCACCAAAACCAAGATGGTGGTGAGAGTAGCCTCTGACCGTCCTCACTGCTACACTCCCCGCCACTGCCATGACAGCTTACAAATGCCATGGCAACATATGGAAGTTACCCTATATGGTCTAAAGAGGGGAGGTATGAATAATCCACCCCTTGTTTAGCATGTCAAGAAATAACCATAAAAAAAGGCAACCAGCAGCCCTCAGGGCTGCTCTGTCTATTGAGTAGCCATTCTTTATTCCTTGATTTTCTTAATCAACTTGCTTTCACTTTACAGACTTGCGCTGATTTCTTTCTTGCAGGAGATCCAAGAACCGTCTCTCTCGGGACTGCATCAGGAACCCTTTCCTGTAACAATGGTAGAAGCACCTGGGATTTGGGAAAATCTTGGAGAGTACTTTGCATTTCTAAAAACCCATGAAAAGGGAGATTTTAAAAATTCACGAAGTGTTACCTAGATCTTTAGGGGCCCAGAGATGCCAACTAGTTTTGGGGCTCCACACCACAATGCAATAAAAAAAAAAGGGAGGCTGCTTTGGTCGAAAAGGGAGGTAACAATGTTACAGGCAAGGGGTCCTGATCCAGACCCCAAGAGGGTTCTTGGATCTCGTGCACAGAAGAATTCAGGGGCAAGTCCACAGTGCCAAAGCAAAAGTATGTTTATTAAGGAAGTACTGTAAGTACTGTTAGCCATAGAGTAGGGCATTCCCAAAAGAAAGAGGAATGAGCCCACTCTAGGTACAACGCTTGTTTATAGAGAATAAAAGATCATGAGGGGCCGGGCATGGTGATTCACGCCTGTAATCCCAGCACTTTGTGAGGCTGAGGTGGGGGGATCACTTGAGGTCAGGAGTTTGAGACTAGCCTACACAACATGGTGAAACAGTCTGAACTAAAAAATACAAAAATTAGCCAGGGGTGGTGACACGTGCCTGTGCGCCCAGCTACTTGGGAGGCTAAGGCAGGAGAATTGCTTGAACCCGGGAGGTGCAGATTACAATGAGCTGAGATTGCACCATTGTACTCCAACCTGGACAACAGAGAAAGACTGCATCAAAAAACAAAACATCTTGATGAGAGACATGCTCTGCTACAAGGATTTGTAATAATTCTTAATTACATTTTACAAGAATCAGTATTATCTTCGAAGCGAAATTAGGAATCCTTCTGTTCAAGGTATCAGGATAACAGGACACTCCCACATCTGGGTCTCTTTACTAAGCACTGAAGGATGTAATACCTCTTCAAAGATTTTAGCCTGTCAATTGTTAAGTACAATGAGTTCTGACATCCCCTCCAAAGAACCAATCTATCAGTACGTTCGGCTCCCGTTTTGTCCATTTTAAAGTTTAACTTCCTCATTCTCATCTCCTTGCTCCTAGTTTCAGTAAACAACCTTTTCCACCAGTTCTAATCAGTAGTTCACATGTGTTGCCCTGGTCACCTACTCCATCCTGAGTCACTGCTGGTTACCTGCTCTGACTTCAGTCATCGTGAGTCACCGGTTCTGTAGCAGTCATTCCTGCTTCTCAGACTTGTACCACTGCTCTTTAAAATAGCCATTCGGAATTAGCTTAGACTGTGGTCCAACCCTAGCCAATAGGGGAATGACAGCAGTAGAGGCTACCTGTCTCAGAAATAAGAACCCCTTCCTCTCCCTTGGTTCAGCTGTGCTCTCGCCATTGCTCCATCTGTAAGTCACACCCTACTATAGAAGTAAAATTGCCTTGAGAAAATGTTCAAGTGCTATTTCTTTTGTGTCATCAAAAATTTTTAACAGTGTTATTAATCTGTTCCCTTAACCATCAACATCTAGAGGCCAGGAATAGCTACCAGTCCAGAATGCAGCCTCCCAAGTTCCAGCCTCATTTTCCTAGCCCTCATTCAGGATGCAGCTGCTCTGGTTCGAATGCCTCTGATAACAGACCCAAAAAGTTTCTTACTCATTCCCCCGGTCTCCCCAAAGCCCACCCCCGCTGCTATAAAAAAAATCACTGGGCTACTACATGGTGCTCGACATTACAGTCTTTGAGCCTTGAGATTGTCATTTCAATGCAAATGTTTGTAAATTAGATGAAAGTCACAGATCAAGCCAGATAGAGGAGGAAGAATAGGGGATGTAGACCTTGGCCACGCTCCCAGGGAGAACGGCGGCAGACCAGCAGATGTTAATCATTTATTAATCCGACAAACATTTGGATGCCTCTGCCCTTTGAACTCAAGGGCTGAGGGACAGGGACCAAGACAGGATGCTTGTTCATTTTCTTTCCACGCCTTCCACCAACCACTTTGTTAAATATAGTGAACTCCAAGTTTCTCTTCAAAGAATCATTATGTCAGTATATTCAGCTCTCTCATTTGTTCTCCATTTTAACGTTTTTTTGTGGTTTTTCTTCACCCCCTTGCCTCTAGATTCAGTAAACAACTTTCCCACCTGTTCTAATCAGTAGTTCACACATCTGTTCCACTGGTCACCTGCTTTGACCTGAGTCACCCTGGTCACCTGCTGTGTCCTGACTCATCCTTAGTCACCTGTTCTGTAACCGTCCTTCCTGCCAAGCTACTCACCCCCACCACTCCGACTCATACCCCTGGGTTTCTTTAAAACAGGCAATCGGAATTAGCTTAGACTGTGTGGTCCGACCTTAGCCAATAGGGGAATGACACAGCAGTAGGGGCTACCTGCATCAGGAGTAAAAACCCCTTCCCCTCCCTTGTTCAGGTGTGCCCTCAGTATTGCTCCACTCAGGAGTTGCACCCTTCTATAGAAGTAAAAACTGCAGCAAGTTAAATTTACATTTCAGTGCTATTTCTTTTGTGGCACCGATTATTTATAACATCTTGGTCCATGAGAAGCCTTGTGACAGCCACCGTGTTTGGAATCCACTCTCCAAAAAGAAAAGCATCGTGCTCAGGGCCAAAGCTGCAATCATGCACGTGTGCTCTCCTTGGGCACATAGTCTCTTTTCAGACAAGGTTATGCATTGTCAGTTTATAACTTGAAATCACAGAAAGAGAATGTTGATTCTGCAGTAACAGTAAGTGTTTAACCGTGTATACTAAAATCTTCATGTGAGAGTCAGAGTTCTCTCATGAATATACCTTGCATTTCACAGTCAGCCAAGTTGGCTCAAGACTCAGGGTGATAACCTCTAAATTACGGTGAGTCTAAGTTACATTGAAAAAACAACAACAAAAAAAGAACTTAAAGTCAGAAGAATGGAACCATTTGTCTCTTATCTACCTAGGACCTGGAAGCCCACCCCGCCCCTCCCCCACCGCACCGTCGAGTCTTCCCAGCTTTGCTTCAAGTTGTCTTGCCTTTCTAGACCTGCCCCGTCTTTCCAGACCGAACCAATGTTCATCCAGCATGTACTGATTGATGTATCATGTCTCCCTAGGATGTGTAAAACCCAGTTGTGTTCTGACCACCTCGGGCACAGGTCGTCAGGAACTCCTGAGACTGTCACAGACAGGTGTGTTCAACTTTGGCAAAATAAACTTTCTGGATTAACTGCAACCTGTCTCAGATTTTCAGCATTTACAGATGTACACATGCTCACTCTAGAGCCTTTGCTCTTGACCCCTGGGTGCCCCTGCCTTTCACAGACACCTGTGTGCTTTCTGTAGGCAGATCTAGGGAATTCTCTGGCAAGAAAGCATTTAGGAACCTGCCCAGGCAATTCAGTGGTCAGCCAATATGGGGACTGGGAGTTAAATACTGGCTCTCTGCTTTTACCTACTAGTTACAACATTAAGTCACTACAGAACACCCTCAGTTCACCTCTTAGTGTATCCTTTTTTAAAGGATACACTAATCTCTTTAAATGCATGACTGGTAATCAAATCAGATAATGTGTATCAAAGCATTTGAGTTATGATATGCACATATAATCCATTATCATAGTTGTAACAAGTTCTTATCACTGGAAAATAGTAAGAAATCTTATTTTTGCCTAAATGGGGCCATCCCCCAAAGTATAAGAGAACCTTGTTACAGAAGATGTAACTGTATTGAACGAGTCAGACCAGGCCTGGTGGCTCATGCGTATAATCCCAGCACTTTGGGAGGCCAAGGCAGGAGGATTGCTCCAGTTGAGGAGTTTGAGACCATCCTCGACAAGATAGCAAGACCTTGTCTCTACGAAAGTTTAAAAATTAGCCAGGAGTGGTGGCACACACTAGTAGTCCCCAAATACTTGTGGAGGATCACTCGAGCCCAGGAGATCGAGGCTATGATCTTACCAGTACACTCCAGCCTAAACGATAGGGTGAGACCGTGTGTTTAAAAAAAAAAAAAAAAAAGGGGGTGGCGGAGTAACTCAGCATTGGAGATACCAAATGATGTCAGAAAATCCATTTCTCCCATAAAGCAGAAGGGCCACAGAGCAGAAAACATCAGAAAGGGGAAGAACCAGAAAGCTAATATGGAGGACAAGAAAGAACGACGAAACCAATGCTTTCCCTAGTAATTGAAACAATTAACAAGGATATAGCTGAAGTAACTTGGAGCTGAAAATACTCATTTCACGGATCAGAAAGCATCAACAGAACAGGTGAAAGATCTCTAGCTTGGCAAAGTTATTATATAATCCTGCATATATCCAGGATAATAAAATGTTAACCACAATAGGCTGTTTTTTTAAAAAAAAAATCCAGAATAGAACAAAGTTTAAAGGATTGAGCCATGACCTAACAATTTTATGCCACACGAAGCTACTGGTCTCATGTTTAAACAAGACATCATACGAGAAAGCAGTAAGAAAAAGTGACACTAACTCAGCCCTCTATATTAAAATGTGACATAAAGCTTAAATAGATATACTAATATCACCCTGCTGTAAGAATTAACCTCCAGTCAATAGCAACTGTATTAATAGCCTTAAGATGTCCCCAAGTATAAAGTACAAGAGACTCACGCTATCGTTTTTGGGTGGTGGGGATGGGGGAGAGACAGGGTCTCCTCTGTTAGCCAGGCTGGAGTGCAGTGGCACAATCATGGCTCACTGCACCCTCAACCTCCCTCAACGCAAGGGATCCTCCTACCTTGACCTCCCCAAGCTTGAGAGATCCTCCTCTACACCTCAGCCTCCTGAGTAGCTGGGACTACAAGGCTGGTCTTGAACTCCTGGGCTCAAGCCATCTTCTCTCCCAAAGTGCTAGGATCACAGGTCTGAGCCCCTGCACCCCTCCCACTGCTACTTTTCAAAATTGCACTTGAGGTTGTAGCTTATGTAATAAGAATTTTAAATAGCAGGGTGATACAAAATTGCAGTTGTTTACACATTATTCTCCAAGCTAGAAAATGGTCAGGAAACTGACATTTACTTTGAGCAGGGTAGTCCCATACTCTATCAACGTATATTTGACTTGTTCGTTTTTACAACACAAAGCTTTTTAGAAAGAATAGCCGCAAAGCTAAGTCTTATTTTAAACCATCTATATAAAGCTGTAAATTTTCACTGAATGACAGACTTATCACCCTCACGAAAGACTGTCAGTCAATTCTTCCCAAATTTTATGAACGTAATGCATCACAACCCTTGTTCCGTATGTCAATTCTTTGTAGAATTTGACCAACTTATTCTGAAACGCAGAAGAGCTAGGGCAGTTTTGGGAAAGGAAAAATAAAGGGAAACTTTGACCACTAGATACAAGAATCATATTACAAAGCTCTATGAAACCAGGGCAGGAATACATAAACCAAAGAATGCAAACCCAAGTAGAGACAAAGGTTTAACAGAGGTTAAAGGGGGTATTTTCACATGAGCAGAGAAAGACTCAGTCTTAAAACAACTGCCTGTGCATCCAGAAAAACAGTACATTGGAACACTTATCACACACAAAAGTGAACTTTAGCAAATCCTCAAACTATTTGAATAATGAAATACAATTTATGGACCTTGCACTATTAGACTTACAAATAAGTTTTTCAAGAACTATAGAAGAAAATGACTGATGACCACAGCAAAGTGTTGAGGTTCTGCATGACAAAAATATGAACAAAGTAACATCAAGATTCCAGAAGGTATTTGTAACTTACAACTAATTGTTAATGACAAGGGTCCCCAAACCCCAGGCCACAGACCAAGAAATGTTCGTGGCCCATTAGGAGCAGGTGACACAGCAGAAGGTAAGCAGCTGGTGAACAAAGCATCTGTATTTACAGCTGCTTCCCATTGGTCACATCACCACCTGAGCTCTGCCTGTCCATCAGTGGCGGCATTAGATTCTCACAGGAGAATGAACCCCTATCGTGAACTGCGCGTGCGAGGGATCTAGATTGCATGCTCCTTGTGACAAGGTAACTAATGCCCAATGATCTGTCACTGTCTCCCACCACCCACCTCCAGATGGGGCCGTCTAGTTTCAGGAAAACAAGCTCAGGGCTCCCACTGATTCTACATTATGGTGAGTTGTGTAGTTTGATTATAATGTCATAATTATAAAGTACACAAGAAATGTAAGGTGCCTGAATCATCCCCAAACTGTCCTCCCCTCCCCACCAACCCCATCTGTGGAAAAACTGTCCTCCACACAACCGGTTCCTGTTGCCAGAGTTTGCTGACTGCCAATCTACAATGTATGTGCTTTACAGAACACCCCTTTTGTTTTTTACATTGGCTGAAACTAGTCAAGAAAATAGGTTTCTCTCCCCAAGGCCTCCCCATTTCCCAAGAAAATGAGATACTAATCAAAAAGTGGATACAAATGAGCAATTTACAGAAAATGCACTCACTGACCATATGAAAAGATGTTCCACCTCATCAGCAATCAGGGGGCTACAGGTTAATGAAGTATTTCTAGCTATTAAATCACCAAAAGCTTAAATATGATCAGGTGTTCTCACACCTTACTTGTGGTCCAATTCCTATAACCGTTTTGGAGAACATTTTGACAAAGAAATATGTGCATGCCCCAAGACGGAGCCACCATCAGTATCTCCGCTTGAGAAGCATTTACCCAAACATCAAGATGGCCTGGCCAGGGGGGGGCCTGAGCTATGTGTAGTAGCTGAAGAAAAACAACAGGAAACAACCCAGATCGCGTCCAATTGATAGGATGGTTGTGTCAACTTTTATGTATTTGGACCATAATACACCAAGCAGTTAGAAAATTTCTCCAAGTATACTGATACAGCTGAGCTGCAAGCAGCGAAAAAACCAAGTTGCTGAATGATATGTACATGATACAGTTTATACCTAACAGTTGCTGAAAGCATAGATGTTAACGCATAGGAAAGGCCTGGGAAAGTGCACATGAAACTGAACAAGATCTGCCCCAGAGAAGAGGGAAAGGAGACTGAGTCCTAGAATCATGGTAGGTGGTCATGGTACAGTGGGTAGCTAGTCAGACATGAGCAGGGAAGCAGCAGCCCCCATCCCCCCCACCACCAGGAATGCCAGGGCACTATCAGGGTCATGTTCTGGCAGTTGTTAATGGTCTGAAATAATTGGTCTCAGCCAGTGCCAGGGAAAGGCAGGCTTACAACAGATAGACACACCTGAGGGCAAGCACAGTTGCTCATGCCTGTAATCCCAGTTTGGGAGGCCAAGGTGGGTGGATCATGAGATCAAGGGTTGGAGACCAACTTGGCCAACATAGTGAAATCCCGTCTCTGCTATAAATACAAAAATTAGCCAGGCATGGTGATGAACTCCTGTAGTCCCAACTACTCCGGAAGCTGAGGCAGGAGACTCGCTTGAACCCAGGAGGCAGACGTTGAGGTGAGCTGAGATTGTGCCACTGCACTCCAGCCTGGGCAACAGAGCAAGACTTCGTCTAAAAAAAAAAAAAAAAAAAAAAAAAAAAAAAAAAAAAAAAAAAAAAAAGACACCCTAAACTGGTAATCAACAGCTTACCAGTAAGATCTCAGGAGCTGGGCAAGTGGGCTCAAACATGCACAGAGAGACAAAATAGCGGAGTTTTAAACACTTGACGGGTAAGGGAAGAACACCTCAAGTGGGCTTGTGCACAGCTTCAGTAAGCACACTGGGCATGCTCCACTCCCAAGTGCTGACAGGCCCTGCACATGTGGACAGCCCACCCCAAGGGAAAAAAATCAGGAAAGGGACCCAAGACCCCAGAAGCATGCCAACATACAAACCCATGTCAAAGATCAGCCAGTGCCCGTGATCTCTCAAGTCACCCACTTGGCCTCCTTCCAAGTCTACTTTACCTTCCCTTCATTCCTGCTCTAAAACTTGCCTTGGGCTTTCCTTCCGCCATATGCCCCCTGGGTCAAATTCTTCTGGCTAGGTGCTGTCTCATGCCTGTAATCCCAGCACTTTCAGAGGCGGGTGGATCACTTGAGGCCAGGAGTTTGAGACCAGCCTGGCCAACCTGATGAAACCATCTCTACTAAAAGTACAAAAAATTAGCCAGGCACAGTGGCATGTACCTGTAGTCCCAGCTACTGAGGAGGCTGAGGCAGAAGAATCGCTTGAACCGGGGAGGCAGAGGTTACAGTGAGCTAAGATCATGCCACTGCACTCCAGGCTGGACTTTTTTTTTTTTTTTTTTTTTTTTTTTTTGACTCCTACCACCTCCCGCCACCCAAAACAAAAAAACCAAACACCTTCTGCAGGTGTTTACATTTGCTGCTATTAAGAGAAGACTTTAGTCATACAAACAATCTTAGAAATCAAGACAAAGGATGAACCAACTGAGTAAAAACCCATTTAAAATAGAAAGCTGTTTTGTCCCCCAGGTTTCCCATTAGTTGGATACTTACTTTACACTGCATTCTAAAAGCCCAGATGAGATATCAGCCAAGCAGTAAAAATGAAAGCATCAAAAAGGGTTCCTGAACAGAGAGAAAATATTGTGTATCTTTAATAAAAACCTTAACTTCTTTGTATCAAATAACAGAAGCCAAAAACCCAAAGGCAGAGAAATCTAGAAGAGCATTAAGTACATACGTAATATAGAAAGTTCTACAAACCAAGGTAGAAAAGACCAAAAATACTGTAATAGAATAGGCACACAATTTCCAGAATTAAACCGATAGACCCAAGAACATGTCTGACCTCACGTGGCAGGGAGAGAAATTAAAACAAATGATAGGACATTTTTTTGGCTACCAAAATGGTCCAAATGAAAAAATACTTATGTTGACAGAAAGTAGGATGAACCATTCCCAGCAATACTGTCCAAAGAAAATAGATACAAACCATATGTGTATCTTCTAACACTACCAGAACCCATTGCAGAAATAAACAGGTGCAATTTTAGTACTGTATTTAAATACTATATCAGAAGTATTTCGAGTCACTATAAACATTTACGAGCTATTCACTTTTGGAGGGGTACTAATTCTTTCAAATTTGCCGTGTGTCTTAGGCTCCTACTGTATCTCAATCCAGATGCAAAATTTTACTACAAATTTAAGTTTCATAAAATTTTCCATTGAGAAGAACATTCATATACTTGTTTCCAAACTATTTAAGCTTCCCAATAACAGAATGAGTAACAGGTCTTACAATTTATTCCAGAGTGGTTGAAATACAATTCAATCCGGTTACCTCGGTCACACCCTTTTTTTTTGGGGGGGGGGGGGTGGTGGTTGTGAAGACAGGGTCTCACTGTCACGCACGCTGGAGTGTAGTGGCAGGATCACAACTCACTGCAACCTCCGTCTCCTAGGCTCAAATGGTTCTCCCACCTCAGCCTCTTGGAGTAGCTGAGACCATATGCACGTGCCACCATGCTTGGCTAATTTTTTAATTTTTGGTAGAGATGGGGTTTCGCCATGTTGCCCAGACTGGTCTCAAACTCCTGAGCTCAAGTGAATCTCCAATCTCAGCCTCCCAAAGTGCTCGGATTACAGGCTTGAGCCACCACACCTAGCCTTGACAACTCTTCAAGTGCATGAAAGCCACCTGTGGCTGGTGGCTGCCATACTGAAGGCTGCAGTTCTAGAATAAGTGCACCCGCCCAACCCAGGTCCTGGCTACAAGTGGAGGCGGCTCTTTCCAGAGTTTCCCAAACCCTGGTATCACCATGCTCTCTGATCAACATTCCCCGGGATTTCCAGACTCAACCGTCCCGGCCTCATCCACAGGCGCCTTCCAGGCTGCCCTGTTCTTGCTGTGACTTTTGCCATGAGGCACACAGCGCAGTTTAGTCAATTGCTACCCTCTTCAGTTCTCACGCTGTGAATTGTAAACTATGGGAATGATACTAAAAGCAACAGGCTCCTTTTACCAAGTAGACTGCGTGCTAAACGCTTTGCATCCTTTGTCATCTGTACCCCCTTCTACTTATATGCAGGAAACAAGCTTAGAAAAGGACATGTTAGGTCCTCATTAGTAAGCAAAGAGCCACTTGTCCTTGGAACTGGAGTGAACTGGCCCCAAACCCCATGCTCTCTCCCTTTCCTCATGGTTCTGGCCTAATTGTGTGTGCAATCTCCCTCCCCCAGTCACCCAGTGGCTCCCAACACTCCTTGGGGATTTGGGTCAGCGGGACACCGCCTAGGACATTGCTTCTCAGACATTAGGCCAAGATAGCACCAAGAAAAAGGAAACCCCCACATGGGAACCTACCCTTCTCTAGGTAAAGAGCTACTGTGCTTGGTGCCTTAAATAGATGCTCATTTAATTATCACAGCTATTTCTCAAGTCAGAACTGTCATCACCATTTTACAGAAAAAAAGTGAGTCAAAGGCAAACAGCTAGGAAGCTGTGGGGCTGAGATTTGGTGGACTGCTACCCCAGCAGAAAACTGGGGATGCAGGGGGGAGTCCCACCAGGCAGGGTTCACCCCATGCCCCTCTTCCCGAGATGATCACAGTACTTGTCTCCACGGTCTGTGGGCCTACCAGAGTCTAATCCACAGTATGTAAACCAAGTTTTTTTCTTTTGAGATGGAGTCTTATTCTGTGGCCCAGGCTGGAGTGCAGTGGTACGATCTTAGCTCACTGCAAACCCCACCTCCTGGATTCAAGCAATTCTCCTACCTCAGCCTCCTGAGTAGCTAGGATTACAGGCACCCGCCACCACCACTGGCTTTTTTGTGTTTTTGGTAGAGATGGGGTTTCACCATGTTGGCCAGGCTGGTCTTGAACTCCTGACCTCAGCAGATCCACCCACCTCAGCCTCCCAAAGTGCTGGAATTACAGGTATGAGCCACCGTGCCCGGCCAAGAGCCCTTTCATTATCATGCACTTGACCCATGATGAGCCATTCTGGAAGCCACTGTGTTGGGATCATTGGGCCTCCACCTTGCTCTACCAGTGCAGGAAGACTTCACCTCTATTTCCACATGCAAATCTCTTACAAGCCTATGGCCAAGGTGCTATCATTTCCATTTCACAGATTAAAACAATAACCAAGGTTACCATAGCATATCTAAAACCAGAAAGCAAGTCACCAGCAGAGTTGGGGCACTAAACCACACTCTGAAGCTGGGGTTTACTCTGAACGCTTTTTTGGGGGGGAGGGGGGAAGGACATGGAGTCTCATTCTGTCACCAGGCTGGAGTGTACTGGCTGCAATCTCGGCTCACTGCAACCTCTACCTCCTGGGTTCAAGCAATTCCCCTGCCTCAGCCTGAGTAGCTGGGACTACAAGTGCCTGCCACTATGCCAGGCAAACTTTTGTAGTTTTACTAGACACGAGGTTTCACCATATTGGCCAGACTGGTCTCAAATTCCTGATCTTGTGATCCTCCCACCTCGGCCTCCCAAAGTGCTGGGATTACAGGCATGAGCCACTGCACCCGGCCTATTCCTTCATTCTTACAAACACCATTATCAGACACCTCTCCTGGGTACTGAGGCAACTGGAACACAGAAATGAATCACATGAACTTGTCAGAAAAAGCAAAACCTGAAAGATTTCTTAAAAAGCAGCCCAAGATGGCTGTAGGTTGGACATACAGGTAATAGAAACTAAGCCTATGAATGAAATCTGAACGCTGGCCACCGAGGCTGGAGTTCATCAGCTATTTCACTGCTGTGCAACGGGTGCCCATCACATGAAGGGCAAAAGCAGGAGACTCAGTCCTCCCTCTGCAGACCCTAAGAGGCCTTCGTACTTTTTATCATATATACTGAAAGGAAAATAAATCTCGGGGCCCCCAAATCACTAGAGGGAAAGGTCAAGCTGCAAGCTGCTTAGGGCCAACCTGCCTCCCACTCTATGTAAAGTCACACCTCTGCTCACCAAGAAACGTGTATCTGATTGCCTACTTTGGAAAGACTAATAAGAAACTCAAAAGAATGCAGCCAGCAAGCCGTACAGTGGCTCACACCTGTAATCCCAGCACTTTGGGAGGCCTAAGTGGGAGGATCACCTGAGCTCAGGAGTTTGAGACCAGACTGGCCAACATGGTGAAACCCCGTCTCTACTAAAAACACAGAAATTAGCCAGGTGTGGTGGCAGGCACCTGTAATCCCAGCTACTTGGGAGGCTCAGGCAGGAAAAGTTGCTTGAACTTGGAGGCACAGGTTGCAGCGAGCTGAGATTATACCACTGTACTCCAGCCTGGGCAACAAGTGAGACTCCGTCTCAAAAAAAACAAAAAACAAAAACCTCACACACACAACACACACGAGAATGCAACTGTGTCTTATCTAGGACCCGGAAGCCCCCTCCCTTCTTTGAGTTGGCCCAACTTTCCATTCAGTTTTAAGAAAATCACCTTCACTTTATTGCCCAGTGTAGGTTTCTCGGTTTCCACTAAGTCTGTGTTCCTGGCCTATCGTCCTCAAACTTGCCTCAGGATAAAGTTAACTTTGGTTTATATCTATATATTACCTATTATCTTAACCTCTTGGTTTGACAGTTCTGACTCCCAGAAAGTAAATCCCTAGCTGGCGACAGCTGGAAACATTCACTCATCACCAAGTTCCCACGTGCTGCCTCCCTCACCTGCCACTTCCCAGGCCCCTTGTCAGCTGTGACCACGTGCTCAGTCCCAAACGGCAGTAACAGGTATCCTCTCCAGGTTGAAGCACTTAGGAGTTGGGGCATGACTCTCAGCCCCTCCTTGGGGGCCACAAACAGCTAGTGGAATCACAAGGTGGCATCAGCTTGGATCCTGAGTCACCACAAGGAGGGCTGTGTAGTCAGTGGATTGAGAGTCAAGAGGCAGCTTGCGTGGGTCCAGCCACTGGAATGTTGCCATTTGTTACTGCAGCGTAGCCTAATATATTCTCATTAAACCAGTGAGACATAAGCTCATCACATACTGTAGACAGTTGAAAGCTTTTTTTTTTTTTTTTTTGGGGAGACGGGTCTCACTCTGTGGCCCA
The DNA here is from genome assembly GCF_028858775.2 of Pan troglodytes. Lineage (NCBI taxonomy): Eukaryota > Metazoa > Chordata > Mammalia > Primates > Hominidae > Pan > Pan troglodytes. The sequence goes on from NC_072416.2 coordinate 15,267,768, forward strand.
GGCTGGAGTTCAGTGGTTCACCATCTCACTGCAGCATGGACCTCCCAGGCTCAAGCCATCCTCTCGCATAGCTGGGACCACGGGTGCACCTCTACCATGCTTTTTTTTTTTTTTTTTTTTTTGAGGGGGATAGAGACAGGGTCCTACCATGTTAGGTTGCCAAGACTGGTCTCTCTTGGGTTCAAGTGATTCACCTGCCTTGGACTACACCAAGGTGCTGAGATTACAGGCACGAGCCATTACACCAGGCTGAAAACGCTAAGGAAAAAACAGAAAGTGAGAAATTTTAAGAGACCTGATTGATTTGGTCTTCAGGGGAAGGTGAGGGTTGGAAAGAGCTGAGGTCTGGCAGGTAATGAAGGCAGGTTAACATTTGTCAAACACTGTGCCACGTGCCGGGCACTGGGCTAATGTTTATAGACATCCAAGCAAAACCCACACTCAAAGCCTGTAGCATGGTGACTAGGAGATCAGCCAGTGAAGACCTCTCTCCGATTAGCCACTGGGCACTGAGGATCCCTTTGCCCTGCTTTGTGGGGCAAAGCAAAGACAAGGACATCCGAGCAGGGACATTCAGAGGGAACTACAGTGGCACAGCCCCCAAGGCTGGGATGCCTAGTGCCTTTGAGGACCAGCAAGAGGGGTGGGGGGCGCTGGCAGATGACTCAACCCAGGTGTTACTCTGAGTGAGACCGAAGTCTTAGGAGGGTTCTGAGCAGACATGATTTCTCTTTTCAGGGCTCAGGAGGATCCCCCCTGGCTAGCTTGGTGGCTCATGCCTGTTATCCCAGCACTTTGGGAGACCCAGGCAGGTGCATCACTGGAGCTGAGTTGGAGACCAGACTGGGCAACATGCATAAACCTCATTTCTACCAAGAAGTACGAAAAAGTTAGCTGGGTGTGGTGATGTGCTTGTAGTCCCAGGTACTTGGTAGGCAGTCGGGGTGAGTCGAGGTGGTAGGATTGCTGGAGCCTGGGAGGTGGGGGCTACAGTGAGCTGAGGCAGTGCCACTGCACTGCAGCCTGGGTGACACAGTGAGACCCCATCTCGGGCGGAAAAATATCTTTCTAGGGCCAGCGGTTTCAGCTAGGGTTGTGTCCCCCAGGGCACACCTGCCAACGACTGGCGACACTTTCATCGTCACCACTCAGGGGCGGCTACGAAGTTCTAGTGGGTGGAAGCCAGGGATACGGCTGATGCCAGGGCACTCCTCCCCCTCCCCCCACCCCAATTGGTGGGGGGTGCAGTCCTCTACTTCCAGTGATGCTTCCAATGCCAGGGCCCGCCCCACTCCCAAACAGACTTTTATGCTAAGGCCATACTAGATGTTTTCCTGAAGACTCACTAGAGGGAGCAGCACGGGCCTGTGCCAGGGGAACCAGTGAAAGCACAGGCACTGCCAGAGCCTGGACAGACTCTCAGGTCTCCTGGGATGAATGATGACCCGGGAAGTGGTGGGGACTCCCCTGATACAGCGGTCTCTGGAGTTGCCTCCTAGTTAAGTCATTGCCTGCAGAGAAGGGGAGAGGGTGTCGTGCTTTCTGTACGCCCACCCTGTCTCCAAGAACGGTGCTCAAAGTGTATAGCCCCCACTTTTAGAAAGGCTTCTTCCAGGCTAGGCGCCGTGGCTCACGGCTATAATCCCAGCACTTTGGAAATCCGAGGCAGGCGGATCACCTGACATCAACCTGGTCAAAGTGGCAAAACCCTGTCTCTACTAAAAATTAGCTAGGCTTGGTGGCAGACACCCGTAATCCCAGCTACTTGGGAGGCTGAGGCAGGAGAATTGCTTGAACCTGGGAAGCAGAGGTTGCAGCCAGCAGATATTGAGATCACACCACTGCACTCCAGCCTGGGTGACACAGCATGACTGTCCCCACCTCCCCCCCAAAAAGGGGGCTTCTTCCTGCCCTTGCCACTGGCTTCTGTTCGTCCCTGCTGCACTGTGACCAGGACCATCCAGCCTCCCTGTGGCCCTCATCCCCTTAGACACTCTGCCTCCGCCTCATCCTGCCACACCGAGCTTTTCTCAAGCAGCCCCCTCACTCCTCCTGAACTTCAGTGGCCAAGTGAGTCCCCCGAATGAGTGGCAGCTCAGGGTCCTGCTCCAGGGACTGGGTCACCAGTGAAATGGACAGTTTGTCTGAGGTCTGTGGGAACAGGGAAAAAGGGACCACTTACCTCTGACTTCTAGGAACGACCTCCTGGGACTGTGGCAAATCCAAGGAGGAACAGCTGGGCCTGAGCCTGGAAAATTAATAAGGGACTGGTTAATACGATCCACACCTGCCCCAAGCTTGTGCAAGCCCATGGCAAACTCAGGTCCCAAGACAGAGCCTGGATCTCCCACCACCTGTGTTGGCTTCACCCAGGGTGCTTAACACTCCCTGGCCCCACCCCAGAACCAGCACTGCTGCTGGTGGGGCCTGGGACCCCACATTTTCATGGGCATCGAATACCATCTCCCACCCTGACAGAGATCACCTCCACCTCCTAGATCCACGTCTTGGTGTGTCTACTTCCAAGCTCTATTACTTTAGAGAACTCTCAGCTGTGACAGGTTTTGTGTTTTATCCTATTGTCTTAAGCCAAGGGAGGATCTCAGTCCTCACTTCCAACCATGAGGCAGACATTCGTACAGGGACCAATGCTTTATCATCGCACATCAAGCCGTTTGAACACAGCAACTCCTCTCCGTACTCAAGTCTTACATGCCCATTATGGGGAATTGGAAAACTACAGCCAATTATAAAAATAAAAATGATAGTGGCCAGGTGTGGTGGCTCTCGACTGTAATCCCACTTTCAGGCTGAGGTGAGAGGATTGCTTGAGACCAGGAGTTTGACACCAGCCTCGGCAACATAAAACCCCATCTCTCCAAAAAATAAAATTAGTCAGGTGTGGTGGCATGCACCTGTAGTCTCAGCTGCTCTGGAGGCTGGGGCAGGAAGATGACTTGAGCCCAGGACTTCAAGGCTGTAGTGAGCTATGATTGTACCACTACATTCCAGCCTGACTGGCAGAGATAAGCTGTCCCTACCAAAATAAAAATTACAGTCACCTGTAATTCTACTAGCCACAGACACCAGCATCCATTAACACTTTTTTTAATCCAGTTTCTATTTCCTATGCATATCTTTAGCATAATTAGGAGCTTACCAAATACAGCATTTTTTAAAAAAACCCTATTAGAGTGTTATTGACTTAAAAAGGATAATTGACAATTAAACAGCACATGTTTCATCTGTATAATAGAATCTTTTCACACTTGTGTACACCACCCATGACAATCAAGATAATGAACATTGCCAGGTACAGTGGCTCACACCTTTAATACCAGCACTTTGGGAGGCTGAGGGAGGCAGATCACTTAAGCTCAGAAATTCGAGATCAGCCTGGCCAATATGGTTAAACCCCGTCTCTACAAGTAGATAAATTAGCTGGGTGGTGGCAGGTACCTCTAATCCCAGCTCTTCGGGAGGCTGAGGTAGAAGAATTGCTTTAACCTGGGAGCCAGAGGTTGCAGTGAGCCAAGATCACACCAATGCACTCCAGCCTGGGAGACACAACGAGACTCCATCTAAAAAAAGATAATGAACATTTCCAACACTAAGTTTTTAATGAATTTTGAAATAATTTTAACTTTACAGAAAACTTACATAGTAGAGACAATTCTTTATTTCAGTCACCTGAATATTAAAATCTTACATGCTTATGATATATTTATTAAAACCCAAGAAATATTGGCACATTACTATTAACCAAACTATGAGCTTTTTTGAATTTTATCAGCTTTTCCACTTACACCCTTTTTTGGTTCCACCAACCAATCCAACATCTCACACTGTATTTAGCCAAATATGGTTTAATATCTTGCCATTACCACATTACTAAGCATTGTGTGGTGGAAATCTCTTCAAAAACATTGTTTTAAAGGTTGCTTCATTTTTCTTGATATCAATTCACTTTATTGCTTAACTTGGAGATTATTCCCAAGTTTTGCTCCTATAAGCACTGCTATGAAATTCTTTGTATCTAAGTCTTTCTTTGTATCTCATTGTTTCCTTGATATCTCCTCCTTGAAATAAAGCCAGGTCAAACGTCCTTTGATACATACTTGCTTTAAATCTTAAAGAATGTAGAAACACTTGGCAACCATCCCAAGAATACTTTTCTAGTGAAGAATCATTCATGGAAGCAAAAATTAAACGATGGAAGTTTAATGATAAACAGCATGTTTACATGATCTCAAAATATCTCCCTGCATATTACTTGTCAATTAGTAAGGAACGAGTACCAACTTTACATTGGAGAAAACTGGCATGACAGTTAATGTCAGAACAAGGCAAATCAACATCATGGGCTTCACCTGGCATGCTAAGGCAAAAAACAATCAGCCTGTGATCATCTTGCCAAAGATGCAAAAGCTGAACTGAATAACGAGAACATGCCAGGCAAACAGCATCGAGGGACATGTACCTAATAATGGGCTTGCACTCTTCGAAACCTTCAATGTCGTGAAAGTCTGAGGAATATTCTAGGTGAAAGGAGATTAAAGGGACATGACCACTAAATGCAAAGCATGATCCTGGATGGAATCCTGAGCCAGAAAGATTCTTAAAAATTTTGATGTAAGATACATTTTTGGGCAAATTGATCCGTAGATTAGATCATAGTACCATATCAACGTCTTTAATAAAAAAAAAAAAAAAAAAAAAAAAAAAGACAGTGTCTCACTCTGTCACCCAAGCTGGGCATGGTGGTTCTTACCTGGAATCTCAGCACTTTGGGAAGCCTGCTCAAGGGTAGCTAGCAGAAGTACAGAGGCTGACAGAACTCAGACTTAGACTCTGGGGTCCTTCGGGATGAATCATGACCCGGGAAGCAGTGGGCACTCCCCTAATACAGCGGTCTCTGGAGCTGCCTTCTAGTTAAATCGTTACCTGCAACGGGGAGGAGCAAAGGGGTTGCCGCTCTTTCTGCACGCCCACCGTCTCCCAGAACAGTGCTCAGAATGAGTAGCCCCCACTTTTAAGAAAGCTTCTTCCAGAGCTGGGCACTGTGGCTCACACCTGTAATCCCAGCACTTTGGGAAGTCGAGGCAGGTGGATCAACTGAGATCAACCTGGCCAATATAGCAAAACCGCATCTCTACTAAAAATGTAAGAACTAGCCAGGCGTGGTGATGGGCACCTGTAATCCCAGCTACTCGGGAGACCGAGGGAGGAGAATAACTTGAACCCGCGAGGCGGAGGTTGCAACCAGCAGACATTGACATCACGCCACTGTACTCCAACCTGGGTGATACAGCATGACTGTCCAAACAAAAAAAGGGCCTCTTGGCCAGGTGTAGTGGCTCACACCTGTAACCCCAGCACTTTGGGAAGCCAAGGCGGGTGGATCACGAGGTTAGGAAATAGACCATCCCAGCAAACACAGTGAAACACTGTTTCTACTAAAAAAACAAAGAAATTAGCCGGGCATGGTGGCGGGCACCTGTGGTCCCAACTACTCCAGAGACTGAGGTAGGAGTACGGTGTGAACCCAGGAAGCAAAGATTGCAGTGAGCCAAGATTGCACCACTGCAGTCCAGGCTGGGTGACAGAGCAAAACTCCGCCTTAAAAAAAGAAAAGAAGAAAAAAGGCTTCCTTGGGCCCTTACTGCCGATTTCTGTCCGTCCCTGCTGTGCTACGACCAAGCCCATCCAGCCTCCCTCAGCCTTAATTCCCTCAGACTTTCTACCTCTACCTACCACACCAAGCTTCTCTCAAGCAATCCCCTCGCTCCCTCCTTCCTGAACTTCAGTGGCCAACTGAGTCCCCCTAATGACTGGCAGTTCAGGAGCCTGCTCCATGACCGGGTCACGCAAGGAAATGGACACAACTTACCTAAAACCTGCAGTAAAGAAAAAGATAACTACTTACCACTCTGACTTACAGGAACGTACTACCGAAGCCGTGGAGAATCCAGCGAGAAACGGCTGGGCGTGGGCCTGCAGTATTTATAAGGGGCTGGTTAATACAATCCACACCTGTTCCAGGCTTGTGCAAGCCCATGACAAACTCGGGTCCCAGGGCAGAGCCTGGATCTCCACCACCTGTGTCGACTTCACCCAGGGTGCTTAAACACTCCCTGAGTCCCCCGAATGAGTGGCAGCTCAGAGGCCTGCTCCAGGGCTGGGTCACCGGAGAAATGGACACAGCTTCTCTGAGGTCTGCGGGGAGAGGGAGAAAGGGACTATTTACCTCCCTGACTTCCAAGGAACCTACTCCTGGGGCTGTGGGGAATCCAGGGAGGTGCAGCTGGGCCTTAACCTGGAAGATTTATAAGGGGCTGGTTAATACGATCCACACCTGCCCCAGGCTTGTGCAAGTCCGTGGCAAACTTGGGTCCCAGGACAGAGCCTGGATCTCCACCACCTGTGTTGGCTTTACCCAGGGTGGTTAAGAAACATTCCCTGGCCCCACCCCAGAGCCAGCGCTGCTGCTGGTGGGGCCTGGGACTCTGCATTTTCACGAGCATCGAATACCATCTCCTCCCACCGTGACACACACAGAGGCCTCCTCCTCCTGGATCCAGGTCTTGGTGTGTCTACTTCCAAGCTCTTTATTACCAGGAGATTAGAGAGGTCTCATCTATGAGGGGTTTTCTTTCTTTGTGTTTTATCTCATTGTCTTAACAAGCCAAGGGAGGATGTCAGTTCTCACTTCCAACCTTGAGGCAGACACATTACGTACACGGAAGCAACGGTTTATTATCGCACATCAGGCTGTTTGAACACAGTGGCTCCCGTCTGTATTCAAATCTTGCATGCCTATTATGCGGAATTTGAAAACTACATCCAATTGTAAAGATAAAAATGATAGTGGCCAGGTGTGGTAGCTCACGACTATAATCCCAGTTTGAGGCTGAGGTGAGAGGATCCCTCGAGAACAGGAGTTTAACACCAGCCCAGGCAACATAGTGAAACCCCATCTCTACAAAAAAATAAAAAATAAAAAAATTAGTCAGGTGTGGTGGCATGCACCTGTAGTCTCGGCTACTCTGGAGGCTGGGGCAGGAGGATGACTTGAGCCCAGGACTTCAAGGCTGTAGTGAGCTATGATTGTACCACTGCACTCCAGCCTGACTGGCAGAGAGAAACTCTGTCTCTATAAAAATAAAAAAAATAAGAATTAGAATCACCTGTAATCCTACTAGCCACAGACACCAGCATCCATTAACACTGATATTTTTTCATCTGGTTTCTATTTCCTGTGCATATACTTTAGCATAATTAGGAGCTTACCAAATACAGCATTTTTCTCCTTTTTTAAGAAAACACCTATTCAGCTGTAATTGACTTAAAAGGGATAATTGACATAATTAAACAGCATATATTTCATCTGTATAATAGAATATGTTTTCACACTTGTATACACCCATGACAGTCAAGATAATGAACATGGCCGGGTGCAGTGGCTCACACCTGTAATCCCAGCACTTTGGGAGGCTGAGGCAGGCGGATCACTTGAGCTCAGGAGTTCGAGATCAGCCTGGCCAAAATGGTGAAACCCTGTCTCTACTACAAGTACATAAATTAGCCGGCGTGGTGGCAGGTGCCTGTAATCCCAGCTAATCGGGAGGCTGAGGTAGAAGAATTGCTTGAACCTCGGAGGCAGAGGTTGCAGTGAGCCAAGATCGCACTAATTCACTCCAACCTGGGAGACACAGCGAGACTCCATCTCGAAAAAAAAAAAAAAAAAAAGGATAATGAACATTTCCAACACTCAACACTTCCAGGTTAAGTTTTTAATGACATTTTTATTTTGGAATAATTCTACATTTACAGAAAACTTACAAAGATAGTAGAGACAATTCTTCTTTATCTTTCAGTCCTCTGAATATTAATATCTTACATGCCTATGGTATATTTATTAAATAAAACACAAGAAATTAATATTGGCACATTACTATTAACCAAACTATGGGCTTTATTTGAATTTTATCAGCTTTTCCACTGATGTCCTTTTTCTGTTCCACCATCCAATCCAGCATCTCACATTGCATTTAGCCAAATGTGGTTTCATATCTTGCCATTACTTACCACATTACTAAGCATTACGTGGTGGAAATCTCTTCAAAAACATTGTTTTAAAGGTTACTTCCTATTTGTTGATATCAATTTACTGTATTGCTTCACTTAGGTTATTCCCAAGTTTTGCTCTTATAAGCACTGTTGCAATGAAATTCTTTATATCTAAATCTTTCTTTACATCTCATATTGTTTCCTTGAGATATCCTCCTTGAAATAAAGCCAGTATGTCAAAGGTCCTTTCATACATACTTGCTTTAAATCTTCAAGAATGCAGAAACACTTTGCAACCATCCTAAGAATACTTTTTTTCCAGTGGAGAATCACTGATGGAGGCAAAAATTAAAGGATGGAAGTTTAATGAGAAACAGGGTATTTACATGATCTCAAAATATCTCCCTGCATATTACTTGTCGATTACCAAGAAATGAGTACCAACTTTACATTGGAGAAATCTGGCAGGACTGTTAATTGAGTAATCAAAGTTAACAACGGCAAAACAAGGCAAAGCGACATCATGGGCTTCACCTGGCATGCGAAGGCAAAACAAAATCAGCCTGTGATCATCTTGCCAAAGATGCAAAACCTGAACTGAATAACGAGAACATGCCAGGCAAACAGCATCGAGGGACATGTACCTAATAATGGGCTTGCACTCTTCAAAACCTCCAATGTCGTGAAAGGCTGAGGAACATTCTAGGTGAAAGGAGATTAAAGGCACATGACCACTAAATGCAATGGATGATCCTGGATGGAATCCTGTGCCAGAAAAATTCTTAAAATTTTGATATAAGATACAGTCTTGGGAAAATTAATCCGTAGATTAGATCGTAGTACGATGACAATGTCAATTTCTTTTCTTTTCTTTTCTTTTTTTTTTTTTGAGACAGTGTCTCACTCTGTCACCCAAGCAGGGCGTGGTGGCTCATGCCTGGAATCTCAGCAGTTTGGGAGGCTGAGGTGGGTGGATCACTTGAGGTCAGGCGTTCGAGACCAGCATGGCCAACATGGAGAAACCCCGTCTCCACTAAAAAATACAAAAACTAGCCAGGCATGGTGGTGCATGCCTGTAATCCCAGCTACTTGGGAGCTCACAGCAACCTCCACCTCCCGGGCTCAAGCCATCCTCCCACCTCAGCCTCTTGAGTAACTGGAACTACAGGTGCATGCCACCACATCCAGCTAATTTTTGTATTTTTGGTAGAGATGGAGTCTTCCTGTGTTGCCCAGGCTGGTCTCAAACTCCTAACCTCAAGTGATTCTCCCACCTTGGCTTCCCATAGGGATGGGATTACAGGCGTGAGCCATGGTGCCCAACCAGAAAACTCTTAGCAAAGTGGTGAGATGCTTCCATAAAGGCTTGAAGCTTCCAACTTACAGAAAAACTGTGATATTAGAACAAACAACTTCCATATACCTCTCACCTGGAGACCTTATTCAAGTTTTGATAATTGTCCCAGTGATGCTCTTTGGAGCAAAGGGACACAGCTCAGGATCACATGCTCTCATCAATCTTCATGTCTCTTTCGTCTCCAATCTGGACTGAACTAGAAAGGATGGGCTGGGTGTGGTGGCTCACACCTGTAATCCCAGCCCTTTGGGAGGTTGAGGCAGGCAGATCACCTGAGGTCAGGAGTTTGAGACTAGCCTGGCCAACATGGTGAACCCCATCTCTACTAAAAATACGAAAATTAGCCAGGCATAGTAGCACACGCCTGTAGTCCCAGCTACTTGGGAGGCTGAGGCAGGAGAATCGCTTAAATCCAGGAGGCAGAGGTTGCTCTGAGCCGAGATCACACCACTGCACTCCAGCCTGGGTGACAGAGTGAAACTCTGTATAAAAAGGAAAAGAAAAGAAAAGAAAAGACAAAAATGAAAGAAAGATGGGAAAGAGGGAAGAGGGAAGGAAGGAAAGGAAAAAAAAAAAAGGAAAGGAGAGAGGGAGGGAGACTCCACGTTTTTAGAACATCCTTTTATTTTCTGAACATCAACATTTCTCAGTAGGAAAATTTGGAAAACCATAGCAAAACCCAGAGGAAAAATCTCACTACAGAATCACCAAGCCCAGTAAAGCATTGTTTACTCTTGGACGGGTTCCTCATTTTTTGTTCTTTGATCACATTTGAGATTATACTGAATATATAACATTTTGTGGGTACGTAGCCTCTCACGGCAAGCTTATAAAAATACTGACTTTTGCCCTTGCTCTTTCTATCCCAAGCCTACTGAACAGAATCCCCAGGGCTGGGCATCTCAGCATCCATATTTTCCAGTAGTTCTCAGGTGCGCTGATATACCCATTCAGGATTAAGAACCACTCTTTGCATTCTGCCTTTGTCATTTAATATTATTTCCTAAACATTTCCCTTCACCACTGGAAGCTCTTGTCAATTACTTATATGAGCATGCATTATTTATATTATGCAAATAATTTTTTAAAAGATCTTTTACCAGCCAGACTCATAATTCTGGTTTATAACTTGTGTGAGAGGATTTGCCTAGAGTCGGGCGCTTGGCTGGAGTGAGGGGAACGTTTGTGAAATCTCCATGAGACAAATTGGACCCAAAAATCAGGAAACAGAGTGAAGTGGAATCTGTCCTACAGACTCACACGTTTTTAGGAAATCATGAGTAGGTGACATCACACTGGGTGGTAATATCTAGTCAAATTTAAAATACAGATCCAGGCCAGGCGCGGTGGCTCATGCCTGTAATCCCAGCACTTTAAGAGGCTGAGGTGGGTGGACCATCTGAGGTCAGGAGTTCAAGATCAGCCTGGCAGTGAAACCCCGTCTCTACTAAAAATCCAAAAATTAGGCGGGCGTGGTGGTGGGCGCCTGTAATCCCAGCTACTTGGGAGGCTGAGGCAGTGTAACTGCTTGAACCTGGGAAGCGGAGGTTGCAGTGAGCTGAGATCGCACCATTGCACTCCAGCCTGGATGACAGAGCGAGACTCTATCTCAAAAAAAAAAAAAAATACATATCCAGCTGGGGAACACAGAGAGACCCCTTCTCTACAAAAAAATAAAAGATTAGCCAGGTGTAGTGGCACCCACCTATAGTCCCAGCTATTTGGGAGGCTGAGGTGGGAGGACTCCTTGAGCCCAGGAGTTGGAGGCTGCAGTGAACTATGATCACACCACTGCACTCTCGCCCATGCAATAGAGCAAGATCCTGTCTCAAAAAAAAAAAACAACAAACAAATAAACAAACAAAAAAAACAGAAAGAAAAAAGCTTAGACTTTGATCCAACAATTCCACTGCAAGGAATTGTTTTTCTGTGAATATACTGCACATAAAGCAAGGACTGAGGATGTAAAGAGCTCACTGAGGTATTGTTTGTGATAACAAATGACCACATACAGCATAGACATCCATCCATACAATACGGAAATGATGTAATAAACACCATGGAAAGAATGTAGCATTCTTTGTGCTTTTGAGCCACTTCCAAATATCTTATTAAAATAATTGTGTGCCTTTTTAAAAAAATTAGATATATGTATTCCTAGACATGAGTATTCATATTTTCATAGAGACCCTGTCTCTACAAAAATAAAAATAATTAGCTGGGCATGATGGCGGTGTGTGCCTGTGGGCCCAGTTACTTGGGAGGCTGAGGCAGGAGGATCACTTGAGCTTGAGCCTGGGAATTTGAGGCTGTAGTGAGCCAAGATCGTGCCACTGCACTCCAGCCTGGGCAGCAGAGCGAGACTCCATCTCAAAAAAAAAAAAAAAAAAAACACACACTTATGGAAGGATGCACAAGGGACCGTTAAAATAGTCATGACTTGTGGGGAGGTGGCGTTGCAGGTCAGTGATAAAAGTGAGATTTGATTATTTATTTATTTATTTCTGTGTTTATTTTTCAGATAGGGTCTTGCTCTGTCACCCTGGCAGGCTGCAGTGCGATGGCACTATCATGGCTCACTGCAGCCTCCAGCTTTGAGGCTCAAGTAATCCTCCCACTTCAGCCTCTTAAGTAGCTGGGACTATAGGCGTGCACCACCTTGCCCAGCTAATTTTTTATTTTTTATAGAGATGAGGATTCTCCATGTTTCTCTGGGCTAGTCTCGAACTCCGAGGCTCAACGGATCCTCCCACCTCGGCCTTTCAAAGTGCTGGGATTACCGGCGTAAGCTACTGTGTCCAGCTGATTTTTATAATGTATCTTCCGGTGCTGTTTGAAAATTTTACCATGTGGTTGTATTATCTATTCAGGACGCTGAGGTGGGAGGATTTTAAAAAACTTTTTAAGAACTAACTACAAATAAAGAGATGCTACTGAAACAGTAGCTTCAGCGGGAAGGCAGTGATTTGGAGCACGTGTGGGTGGAGCACAGGCCCGGCGTCGTATTTCTAGGTGATCCTAATGGGTCTTGACACCTTCACCTAATTAAAGTGGGCGAGCACAGAGGTGTCTGCTGGTTCTCGGAGTGCATCTGTCACTGGTCCCGCCACAACGGGAGGCTAGCATGCTGAGCATGTGGAATGCGGAGCCTCGGCCCTGCAGCCTAGGCAGCTGGAGTTCAGACCGCTGGTTCCCGGATCAGCTCCCAGCTCACTAGGCTTCTTGCTATGACAGATACAGGGCAGCACAGTGTTCAGCCTCCAGCTTCCAGGCAGCCCACCTGCCCTTTCTGTGCTGTAAATGCCTCCTCCCAGGTTCATGGAGTGGCTACCGTGCCTTGAAGCCCACCTGTGTCCAGTCTAATGTGATGGTCATGAGTGTAGGCTCAGAGGGCAGAGAGAAGCACCTTGGAGACCTGCTTTAGGCCGGGCGCGGTGGCTCACGCCTGTAATCCCAGCACTTTGGGAGTCTGAGGCGGGCGGATCACCTGAGGTCAGGAGTTCGAGACCAGCCTGGCCAACATGGTGAAATCCCATCTCTACTAAAAAATACAAAAACTAGCCGGGCTTGGTGGCATACGCTTCTAATCCCAGATACTCGGGAGCTGACACAGGAGAATTGCTTAAACCTGGGAGGCGGAGGTTGCAGTGAGCCGAGATCATGCCATTGCACTCCAGCCTGGACGACAGAGTGAGACTCCATCTCAAATTAAAAATAATAATAAGAAAAACCCTGCTTCAACCACTTACTGTGCAGCCTTGAGAACCGTACCCAGTTTTTCTGAGCCCTTGTTTCCTCATTGGTAAGATAGAGTTAATAATATCTCTCTCTCCAGGCGCTGTAAGAATTAAATGAGGTCATTTGTAGGAAGAATTCATCAAATATCAATTATTTATTTCATGAACAAACCTTTATCAGGCACGCTAGTAGGTGCCAAATCCCCTGCTAGGAGCTGGAGATTTAAAAAATTATTTATTTATTTATTTATTATTGAGACAAAGTCTTGCTCTGTCACCCAGGCTAGAGTGCAATGGCATGACCTCTGCTCACTGCAGCTTCTACCCCCCGGGGTTCAAGTGATTCTCGTGACTCAGCTTCCTGAGTAGCTGGGATTACAGGTGCCCGCCACCATGCCTGGCTAATTTTTGTATTTTTTTGGGGAGACAAAATGAAAGAAAACATTGGGTTTCACCATGTTGGCCAGGCTGGTTTTGAACTCCTGACCTCAAGTGATCCTCCTGCCTCAGCCTCCCAAAGTGGCTGGGATTACAGGTGTCAGCCACCACACCTGGCCAAAATTTTTTTTTTAAGGGCTGGGCAAGATGGCTTCTGCCTGTAATCCTAGCACTTTGGGAGGCCTAGGTGGGAGGACCCCTTGAGCCCAGGAGTTTGAGGCTGAAGTAAGATATGATTGCACCACTGCACTCCAGCCTAGGTGACAGAGCAAGACCTGTCTCTAAAAAAGAAAAAAACAGTGACGTGGTTTTTGCCGTTAAGTAATTCACAGTCTAACAGAAAAGGGGTAATATATAATATTAATAGTTTTTTAAAAACAATCCCAGAAAAAAACTCTCCCAGATTTATCATCTTATTTAATTTCATTACAATCCTCTGAGGTAGCTATTATTATTCGTATTTTATACACGAGGAAATGAAGGTCCAGAGAAAAGTGGAGCAGTGCACTGGAAGGTAAAGGAAGTTAATTGGCTAACAGAGAAGAGAAGTCTCTGGGGTTCTCTGGTGACGTTAACACACTCTTTCAAGGCTACTTTAAGCAATTTTTTTTAATGGAGGAAATTTGACATAGGGATCCAGGGGCCTCATGTAATGCCTGTCATCAAAGTGCAGACAATGTAGCCAGCCCTCCCCCAGGAAAAATAGGAAGTAGGACAAAGTTAGTATTTTTTGCATCTAAGCCAGGCCTGTCTTTCCTTCTTTCATCATTGCCTCCTTTTGTTCATCTGCCTCTTTCTTCATCGTCAATCTGTCTTCAGAGCACAGGGCAGAAAATGACCATCCTTGACTCAGATACATACCATCTCCATGACTGATACATACCACCTCCATGGAGGAGACCAGCCCAGATAGCAACAGGACTCCTCCAAGGAAAGACAATCTGGTTGGCCCAGTCTGGACCATGTGTTTACTTCTTGACCAATCAGCTATGGCTAGAAAGTCAAGTAGCCTGCTCATTGGTGGAGCAGGTAATCTTCAAACAGGAGGGTCTGGGTGGCTGTGTCCACCCTGGGAACCTCCAGAAAAACAATAAATTTCAATAAACAGAGCAAAAGGGGTGTCCAAAAAAGGACTTCCTGAAGAAGATGACATTGAAGCTTTTCCCCAAACGCTTGTCTTTTCTTCATTAAATCTATAATTTCCAAAGCACTTAAGTTATGTAGAATGTCTTATTTAGGTCAGCAAATGTTACCTTGAAAAATGAGAAAATGAGAGAGAAAAAATAAAAACAGCCCTGGCCACTTTTCAATGCCTTTTTATATAAAAGTACAATTATCCAATATGTCCCTGAAGGAATAGAGCTGGTATGCACTAACGAGTGTTCCCTAAAAAGATATGTCCACTTCCTAACCTCACGTACCTGGGAATGGACTCTTATTTGGAAATACAGTCTTTGCAGATGCAATTAAGTTAAGGATCTCAAGATGGAAGCATCCTGGATTATCCAAGTGGGTCCTAAATCCAATATCTATTGTCCTTATAAGAGAAAACACTGGGAAATTTAAGATACACAGTCACGGGGGAGAAAGCCATGTGAACTCACGTGTAGACGGAGGCAGAGACTGGAGTGATAGTTTACAAGCTGAGGAACACCAAAGATTGCTTCAACCACCAACAGCTGGGAGAGAGGCATGGAACAGATTCTCCCTCGGACCCTCTAGAAGAAAGGAACCCTTCCAAACCCTTCCCACACCTTGATTTCACATTTCTGGCCTCCAGAACTGTGAGAAAATAAATTTCTATTTTTTTTGTTTGTTTGTTTTGAGACAGAGTTTTGCTCTTGTTGCCCAGACTGGAGTGCAATCGTGCGATCTCGGCTCACCACAACCTCCACTTCCCAGGTTCAAGCAATTCTCCTGCCTCAGCCTCCTGAGTAGCTGGGATTACAGGCATGCGCCACCACACTCTGCTAATTTTGTATTTTTAGTAGAGACGGGGTTCCTCCATGTTGGTCAGGCTGATCTCAAACTCCCAACCTCAGGTGATCCACCCGCCTGGGCCTCCCAAAGTGCTGGGATTACAGGCATGAGCCACCACGCCCGGCCCAGTTTCTGTTGTTTTAAGCTGCCCATTTTATGGTAAGTTCTCACAGCAGCAACAGCAAACTAACACAGGTATCAGTACGTGCCTTCCCAAACAGCCATGGTGCTCAGGACACATGTAGCGCATGCCCCTTCAAAGGACAGCCAGCTCAGAATGAGACACTTCATGGGGGCCAGGTCTCCAATCACAGGAATGGAACCCCCACAGCCCTGTCTGTGTTACTGGAAGTTACCCTACCCTGCCCTGCCTATAGCTGATTGGTCAAAATTAGGCACTTGACCTAAGCCAGCCAATCTGGGTTTTCCCTGAGGATTCTTCTAGCCAGGAATAAGTCATTCATTCTCTTGTGGTTGGTGACAGAAATCTTAAGATGGGGACCTGGTGCATGGAAGCACCTGTGTTTCCTGGTGCATGGAAATAAGAGTCTGTAGTATGAGGGAGTGAAGGCATAGCGAAAAGGAACAAGATGGATGACTTGGAGACTCTGAGATCCTTGAGACCACACTCTCTCTCCCTCCCCTTCCCGTGACCTGGGTGAACCGCCCATTTTGCATCCCATGAGCCAATACAGTTTTCTGGTTTTGGTTTAAGCTGATTTGAGTTAGCTTTCCACCACTTGTTGCATATATTTTGGTGGCAGTGCTTGAAATCTACCCTCTTAGCAGATTTCCAGTACCTATTACAGTATTATTATGATAGTCCTCATGTGGTGTATTACACCTCAAGAGGTAATTGAGGTGTAATATACCACATGAGGACTATCATTATAATAGTGTATCAGGTCAGGCTCAGTGGCTCATGCTTGCGATCCCAGCACTTTGGGAGGCCAAGGCGGGTGGAGCACTTGAGGTCAGGAGTTCTAGACCAGCCTGGCCAACATGGTAAAACCTCATTTCTACTAAAAATAACAATAATAATAATAATAATAATAATAATCCAGGCATGGTGGCGGGTGCCTGTAGTCCCAGCTACTCAGGAGGCTGAGGCAGGACAATTGCTTGAACTGGGGAGGTGGAGGTTGCAGTGAGCCGAGATCATGCCATTGCACTTCAGCTTGGGCAACAAGAGCGAAACTTCATCTCAAAAAAAAAAAAAAATTACTGTATGAATATACACATATTCATCCTACATAACTCCAACTTTACATTCTTTGACCACCATCTCCCCACCTCCCCACCCCTGGGAGATAAATAAATAATTTTATTTATCTTTCTAAAATTCCACATATATGTGAGATCATGCGGTGTTTTTGTTTCTGTGTCTGGCTCATTTCACTTGGCATAATGTCCTCCAGGTACCCTTCCACAGAGGGTAGGAAGTCCTTTTTAAAGGCTGAATAATATTCCCATTTAAATAATACAATACTTGAGGGAGCTATAGTGCAGCTACATTTTGGACACTGTGTGGGTCTCTGTGAACATTTACCTGTGGGGCCTATCCAAATACCACTGAATGTTCACTTTGAAGGGAACTATTTGTGTAAGGCACAAATTCTCACAGTGTGAGCTGGAAAACACTGATCACACGGATTTTTTTGTGTGTCACATGTTGTAGTAATGCATTTGTTGCTCAGACCGCCATGACACAACATTGTAGACTAAGTGGCTTACGCAGCAGATTTTTTTTTTCTTGCAGTTCTGGAGGCTGGAAGTCCAAGGTCAAGGTGCTGGCCAATTCACTTTCTGTGACTTAATCTCTTCCTGGCTTGCAGATGGCTGCTTTCTTGCTATGTCCTCTCCTGGCCTTTCCTTGGTGCACGTGCAGAGAAAGAGAGTGAGCAGACACTCTGGTGTCTCTGCTTTTTAAAAATCTTTTTAGACACAGAGTATTGCTCTGTTGCCCCGGCTGGAGCAGCAGATTGGTGCAATCTGTTGCACCAAGATTGTGATACAACCATAGTTCACTGCAGCCTCAACCTCCTGGGCTCAAGTGATCCTCCTGCTTCAAGCTCCAGAGTAGCTAGGACTACAGGTGCATGCCACCATGTCCAGTTAATTAATTTTTTTCTTTTTTTGTAGAGATGTGGTCTTGCTATGCTGCCCAGACTGGTCTCGAACTTTTGGCCTCAAAAGATCCTCCTGCCTTGGCCTCCCAAAGTGCTTGGATTTCAGGCGTGAGCCACCAAGCCCAACCTGGTGTCATCACTTCTCTCTTTTTTTTTTTTTTTTTTTTGAGATGGAATCTTGCTGTTGCCCAGGCTGTAGTGCAGTGGCATGATCTCAGCTCACTGCAGCCTCCACCTCCTGGGTTCAAGCAATTCTCCTGCCTCAGCCTCCTGAGTAGCTTGGGATTACAGGCACCTGCTATCACACCTGGCTAATTTTTGTATTTTTAGTAGAGATGGGGTTTTGCCATGTTGGCCAGGCTGGTCTCAAACTCCTGACCTCTTGATCTGCCCACCTCAGCCTCCCAAAGTGCTTGGATTTCAGGTGTGAGCCACCAAGCCCAACCTGGTGTCTCTTCTTATAAGGACACAAATCCTATCAGATCAGGGCCCCACCCTTTTGACCTCAATTCACCTTAATTACTTTCTTAGAGGCTCCATCTCCAAATATAGCCACATTGGGGTTAGGGCTTTAATATATGAATTTGGGCTGGGGGGAACAAACAGTTCATCGCAAGTAGTCAGGACGAGTAATGGCAGCTGCAGTAATAAAACATCCCACCATATCAATGGCACACATTACAGTTCCATGCAAGTGTGTGGCAGTCAGCCTTCCACACGGTGCTTCGAGGGTTCAAGCTCTTTCCATCTGTGGCTCTGACTTCCTCATCCCCATGGGTCCACTCTACTCAGCTGGCAGACAGGGAAAGCGAGTGAAGCATTGTATGGGGTGTGTGTACGAGGCAGGCCTGGAAGAGGTGCCTGTCACTTCATCTCCTGTCCCACTTGCTAGAACTCTATCGTGTGGCTGGATTGAACTGCAAGGGAGACTGTCTATCTGGGTATCTGGAATAAGGAAGTGGATTGAGTGAACTGCTAGCCAATCTGTGCCACCATGGTGGAGAAGAGTTTGTGGTTAAATTGACTTAGGAAAAGTTGTTTTTAAAACAGTTAGATGGGGGCTGGGTGTGGTGGCTTACACCTGTAATCCCAGCCCTTTAGAAGGCTGAGACGGCAGGATTGCTTGAGCCCAGGAGTTTGAGACCAGCCTGGGCAACATGGCGAAACCCCGTCTCTACAAGAAATACAAAAAAATAGCCAGGTGGGTGGCGGCGCACACCTGTAGTCCCAGCTACTTGGGAGGCTGAGGCAGGAGGACCCCTGAGCCCAGGATGTTGAGGCTTTGGTGAGCTGTGATCATGCCACTGCACTCTAGCCTGGGCAACAGAGTGAGACTCTGTCTCAAAAAACAAAAACAAAAAGACAAAACAAAACAAAACAACCCAGTCAGATGAATTACCTTACTGTGGAACATCTTAGCTCCTTTAGTGAACTATTGTGCATTGTGAATTGCTAAGACGGCAGGGAGTGAATGGTGTTTCTCATCCTGACTTAAAGACTAGCCCTGTTTTGCTCAAAGAGCTTCTTGTGGCAAAAATATCAGTGTAGAGCAATAGGTCCAAAACCAAGTGAAGAGGGGTGAGTGTGGAGGGGGAAAATGACCGGGTGTTGCAATGTGGATTTCGTGGGATGAGCAAATAAAGCTCAGGAAGTCAACATCAACACAGAAGAGGCAGCCTCACAGTGCAGCCCCGGTGCCCTGCCCTGACTGTGGAAGTCACCATCCTGGCCCCCAATGAGCTCATCGAAAGAGGGACATTGTTCACGGGCACTGAGAGGTCAGATAAGTTCATTGCAGTTGAAGGCATTAAAGCAATTTGAAAACTTCAGTACGTCATCTCCTGTGGGTCAGAAGCTGTGCTTTTCTTGGCATCATCATCAGCCTCAAGATGGGGGACAAACACTGGCATTGTTGAGAAATTGCTTGAGAGCTCCAGGGAGCCCCTCTGCATCAGCCTGGTCTGATGCACTGGCTGGTTGGAAGTGCAGAAAACCAGTTCAAATGCAGAAAACCTCTTTTCTGACCACCTGGGTGGGTCCTTCGGAGCTGATGTGGGGTATATAGTGGAGTCCAGATTATGCAAGCTTAGGCAGGGCTGCCTCAAGTGCGGTGGGAAGGCGGATGCTGGAAACACTCAGAACTCTGCTCAAAGCCTGGCTCTGGCTTTGTTTCCTTACCTGTAAAGTGGGGACAATAGACCCCGCTCCAAATGCAAATATGAATACAGATAACAACAACAACAGTGATGATTAATTGAACACTTACTATGTACAAGGCACCGTGAACTATTTTACTTACATCATCTCTCATCTTTTCAGCAGTGGTTCTCAACCAGGGGTGAATTTGCCCCTCAGTGGACACTGGGCAATGTTTGGAAACATTTTTGGTTGTCACAACCAGGGGAGGGGTAGTGCTACTGGCATCCAGTGAATAGAGGCCAGGGTAAGATCCTACAGCTCATGGGACAGCCCCCAGAGCAAGGAATGATCCAGCCCAAAGTGTTGACATTGCTGAGGTTGAGAAATCTGACTTCCAGGGATCCTTCAAGATTGTTCCACCCTTCCCCATTTTACAGATGAAAGAACTGAGGCTCAGACATTATCTAATATGGAGAAGTCTAGACCTGAACCGACCCGATAGCCATTGTTTGCAATGCCTCTGCGAGCATGTGTGTGTGTGTGTGTGTGTACATGCCATCCCCCTTCCTCTCACCATTCTTGTTTATTGACCTAGAGCAAACTCCTCTTCCTCTCATGGTTGTTCCAATCCATGCTAATCATGAGAGTGTGCAACTCATGGTACTTTAAAATCAATAAGAAAGGCTTAGCTGGGGGAGGTGGCTCATGCCTGTAATCCCAGCACTTTGGGAGGCCGAGGTGGGTGGATCACTTGAGGTCAGGAGTTTGAGACCAGCCTGGGCAACATGATGAAACCCCATCTCTACTAAAAATACAAAAATTAGCCAGGTGTGGTGGCACACACCTGTAATCCCAGCTTCTTAGAAAGCTGAGGCATGAGAATTACTTGAACCCAGGAGGCAGATGTTGTAGTGAGCCAAGATCGTGTCACTGCACTCCAGCCTGGGTGATAGAGTGAGATTCGGTCTCAAAAAAAAAAAACAACAACAAAAAAGTAAACTAGCTTTCCATTTCCTTTGATAATTTTAAACATTTCCTTATTAGATAATTTTTTTGTAAAAAAGAGTCAATGTGTGGCTGGGTGCGGTGGCTCATACCTGTAATTCCAGCATTTTTGGAGGCCAAGGCAGGCGGATCACTTGAGGTCAGGAATCTGAGACCAGCCTGGCCAGCATGGTGAAAGCCCGTCTCTACTAAAAATACAAAAATTAGCTGGGTGTGGTGGTGCGTGCCTGTAATCCCAGCTACTCGGGAGGCTGGGGCACGAGAATCGCTTGAACCCGAGAGGTGGAGGTTGTAGTGAGCTGAGATTGCACCACTGCACTCCAGCCTGGCAAGAGAGCGAGACGCTGTCTCAAAAATAAAAATAAATAAATAAATAAATAAATAAAACAAGTCAATGTGGCAAAAAGTGTGAAGATGATATATTAAACATGACTGCCATTTGGGAAATATGGTTCTAGGGCTGTCCAGCTGGACTTTCTGCAATGATTGAAATGTTCTATTCTGTGCTATCCAATAGCCACATGTGGCTATTGAGTACTTGAAAGGTGGCTAGTGTAACTGAGGCACTGAATTTTAAAATTTTATTTTACTATATAAAGACAATGCAGATCTTGGGTGATAACCATGATTGATAATGCATGCCTGGAATACTGTCTTTAGGAGGACTCAGCGGTCAGTAGTTCTGTGACAGATTATTAATGCCTGGTGTGGGTATGAGGGGGAATGTGATGGTGAGAGTGTCATTTATTGGCCATCCCTAGACCACGTTTTCTTAGAGGGTCCTTCTAGCTCTAACATTTCAGAATGATATATTCTTCCCTAAGCCGTCAGTAGAATTTAGTACCCAATTAATGATCTGTCTAACCCAGGATGTCATGGAACTATTTGTTTCTGGTTTCTGTGTTTTTTAGAAAACCTCACACCATCTGCTTGTTTCCTGATAAACGTAGAGACTACTGATTAGAAGGCTTCACTTTAAAGTATTTACCCATATCTACATGCATTTGCCTGAAACTAATTATTTCAGGCTGGTGAGATGTGAGTCACCATTTCCTTTTCTCAAGAAAGACACTAAAAAGTCACCTCTTTAGAGGCAGGGGATCATTACCAATGGAAAAGGAAGGACCCCATCTGTTTAATGTGTGGCTAAAAGTGGGGTGCTGGAAATAACCTTTCTCCACATGACTACAGAGTTGGGACAGGCTGTCAACAGGCTTGGGCTATCTTGGAGAGAAAGTCCCAGATTCTGCCATGGAGAACAGAGGCAAGGCATGGCATGGAACGCTCCCTCCACCCACCGCCATAGAAGCTGAATGTCAAGCAGGTTGGCAGCTTTCCCCAGCCCTCCCCCAGTGTCCCTGCCAGGCACGGAAGGACGGGTCACAGGGCTGACCCTGGCTGGCATTTCAGACAGCTTTATAATTACACCATCTATTTTTCAACTTGCCAGTGACCTTTTGGTCTTCTCATTTGTGAGCATGCGAGCATGTGTGTATGTGTGTGCGTTGGATGTGTCTTCTTTTATCTTTGCCTGATGCTCTCATCCTCATTTCCTTTTCTCTTCTCCTCTGGTCTTGTTTATCATTTAAACTACAGGTTGTTAGGGCCAAGTTGGTTTCTCTTTCCTTCTGCTTTATCCTATTATGGAATTATCTTGAATGAGCCCTGTCATCTCTCTGACCTCAGTTTCCCATCTGTCAAATCAAAGGTTTTGATTGGATCATAAGAATTGGTAACATTGAATTTTTTTTTTTTTTTTTTTTTGAGACAGAGTCTCGCTCTGTCCCCCAGGCTGGAGTGCAGTGGCGTGATCTTGGCTCACTGCAACCTCCACCTCCCAGGTTCAACTAATTCTTCTGCCTTAGCCTCCCCAGTAGCTGGGGACTACAGGTGCGTGCCACCACTCCTGGCTAATTTTTGTATTTTTAGTAGAGACGGGTTTCACCATGTTCGCCAGGCTGGTTCGAACTCCTGACCTTGTGATCTGTCCGCCGCAGCCTCCCAAAGTGCTGGGATTACAGGCATAAACCACTGCACCCAGCCAACATAGAACTCTTGACTCTGCCCACCATATTGCTGTCACCTGCTGTCACTGCCTTAGTCCAAGTCCTCATCACCTGTCACCATTGGGACCAAGGTTCTATCACTCCAGAATGGTACCCCCACCCTTGGGCTCCCCTCCAATCTGTTCATGAACCTGAGCCAGAGGCATCTTTTGGAAATGCCCATTGGATCATGTCACTCCCCCACCCTCCTTGTACCCTCCAAGCCCAGCCTCCCTAACATGTCCTCTGGGGCGAATCATCAGGTCCACCATCTGCCCACCTCTCATCCCCACTCTACATCACTCTTCTGCACTCTCTACCCTCTAGCCCTCCTGGCCCTCAGTTCCTCAAGCATGTTAGTCTCCCTCTGGTAACAGACATTTCTGCAGGTGGTCCCCTAACCTAGAACAGCTGTTTTCTAACATGGTTGCATATTGGAATCGCCTTGGGAGCTTAAAAAAATCCTAATGCCCAGGCTTTACCCCAGACCATTTAGATCAGAGTCTTTGGAGGGGCAGTGTGGGCAACAGTATTTTTTTTTTTTTTTTGAAATGGAGTTTCGCTCTTGTTGCCCAGGCTGGAGTGCAATGGTGCAATCTCGGCTCACCGCAACCTCCGCCTCCCGGGTTCAAGTGATTCTCCTGCCTCAGCCTCCCGAGTAGCTGGGATTACAGGCATGTGCCACCATACCCAGCTAGTTTTTGTATTTTTAGTAGAGATGGGGTTTCAGCATCTTGGCCAGGCTGGTCTTGAACTCCTGACCTCAGGTGATTCACCCACCTCAGCCTCCCAAATTGCTGGGATTACAGGCGTGAGCCACCATGCCTGGCCAACAGTATTCTTTAAATTTCCCCAGATGACTCCAATGAGCAACCAAGGTTGTGAACCAATGGCCTAGGATGCCCTTTTTCCTTTCCTCCGCTCTCATCAACTCATCCCTTAGAGGCGATGTCAAAATTTCATCTCTGGTTTCCACCTACGTCTAAGTTGGACCCCTTGTTTTATGCTCTCACAGGACCATGGGCTGTATTTTGAGAGCACATAGCTCAGTTTGCAATGACACATGTGTTAGTGTGATGTTTGATTACTGTCTTTCTCCCTCACTGTGGGACCAGCCTCTAAGATGGCACCCAATGTTCTCCACCTCCTGCTGTTACACCCTGTAAGGTGTGATCCCTTCCCACATTGTACCAGCCTTGGTTTCTGTGACCAGTTGCATATGGCAGAGGTGATGGTATGTCACTCTCAAGATTAGGTTTTAAAACACGACGACTTCCATCTTGAGGATTCTCTCTCCCCTGGATCACTAACTTTGGGGGAAGCCAACCCCCATGTCATGGGGTCATGAGGACATTCAAGGCAGCCTATGAAGAGAT
The DNA here is from genome assembly GCF_028858775.2 of Pan troglodytes. Taxonomy (NCBI): domain Eukaryota; kingdom Metazoa; phylum Chordata; class Mammalia; order Primates; family Hominidae; genus Pan; species Pan troglodytes. The sequence goes on from NC_072416.2 coordinate 15,292,044, forward strand.
GCAGGTAAGAAACAAAGACCTCTGGCCAGTAAGGAATTGCAGCCAGCCAAGAGCCAAGGGGGATCACCTGAGATCGGGGGTTCGAGACCAGCCTGACCAATATGATGAACCCCTGTCTCTACTAAATATACAAAAATTAGCTGGGTGTGGTGGCACATGCCTGTAATCCCAGCTACTTGGGAGGCTGAGACACGAGAATCACTTGAACCTGGGAGGCGGATGCTGTAGTCAGTCGAGATTGTACCATCGCACTCCAGTCTGGGCGACAGAGTAAGACTCTGTCTCAAAAAAAAAAAAAAAAAAACATACTCCCTTGTCAAGCCTAAAACCCCCTCCCCAGCATCTAGCTCTGGCTTATGGGAGTCAGTTGCAGAGGTAGAATGGACAAGAAATGGGACTTGAGATCAACATTGTGGAATGTTGTAGCAATCAGGCCTCTTTTGGTTTTCAAACAACAGAAAACTGACTGAAGCAAAGAAGGAAAGTTATTGGCATCCAGGCACTGACTAGCTTCAGGTATGGCTAGACCCAGGGGTTCATTCTGGTCCCTTGCTTCTTTCTTCTTATTCTCTCTTCTCCCTGTTTCTCTGCCCTAGTTTCTTCTATGATGGCTACATTCCTTGGTAAGCTCTCTTCTAGGTGGGATCCCCCACCAGTTCCAACCATGCACCACCCCTTCCAGTGAACTCCAGTGGAAAGACATCTTCTCCTAATACCTCCAACGAGAAGCCTGGGATACACAATCCTTGGTTTGACTTGGGTTCTGTGGCCCTCTGTGACACCCCTGGCATGTGGCCAGAACTGTGGCACCTGATACCTCACATGTACTTCTGCTTCCACCATGGCAAAGCCCAGGATAACGCCAGTGCCATCTAAACAACAGAAACTAATGTCGGGGATAGTAGGACCCCCAAAGTACAGTGAGAAGGCATAATGGGCCAGGCATGGTGGCTCATATCTGTAATCCCAGCACTTTGGGAGGCAGGCAGATCACTTGATGTCAGGAGTTCAAAACCAGCCTGACCAACATGGTGAAACCCCCTCTCTACTAAAAATACAAAACTAGCTGGGCGTGGTAGTAATCCCAGCTACCCGGAAGGCTGAGGCAGGAGAATCACTTCAACCTGGCAGGCAGGGGTTGCAGTGAGCCGAACTTGCACCACTGCACTCCAGCCTGGGTGACAGAGCAAGACTCTGTCTCAAAAAAAAAAAAAAAAAAAAAAAGGCATAATGGATGCTGCACAGGTGTCCGTCATAGGTGGGTGGTTCCCATGGACAGTAAGTCACCCTGGATGGAGGTTACATTTCGGTGGTCAGAAAGACTGTTAATCAAGTCCAAGAACCTTCTATAAAAGAGAGATGAGTCACCAGGAAATCACTGGGTGATTTCCATGAGAAGGAGCCATCAGATATATCCCTGGCACAGAGTAGGTACTCGATAATTTGCTGAATTAATGTAGAAATGAGTGTAAAGGCTGAGCACAGTGGGTCACACCTGAAATCCCAGCACTTTGGAAGGCTGAGGCAGGAGGATAGCTTGAGCCCAAGAGTTCAAGACCAGCCTGGGCAACATAGCTCCCTACCCCATCTCTACATTTTTTTTTTAAATTAGCCAGGTGTGGTGGTGCACACCCGTAATCACAACTACTTAGGAGACTGAGGCAGGAGGATCACTTGAGCCCGGAAGTCAAGGCTGTGGTGAGCTATGATCAGAGCACAGCACTCCAGCCTGGCCCACAGAGCAAGACCCTGTCTCTAAAAAGAAAAAAGGAAATGAGTGAAAGGCAGCGGAGGGCACACTGGGGAACTGGGAGACCCCTAGCTGGTTTATGGGCATCGTGGAAAGTGGCACATGGAGGAGGGAACAGCTTCTACTCAGAGGGAGTTGCAGACAAAGTAAAACGAGGAGTAAGAGGGGCTCAGGACTCAGATGAGAGGCTGAGAATGCAGGGGGATTTGCTTCACAGAAACAAGAGCTCTGGGGGCTTCAGTGGAAAATTGAGAGAAGGAGGGGCAGGAAGGGGGAAAGGAAGCGTTCTGTGTGTGTGCACAAGAACACAAGACTGGGCCCGGCGTGGCGGTGCACACCTGTAATCCCAGCACTCTGGGAGGCAGAGGTGGGTGAATCACTTGAGGCCAGGAGTTCGAGACCAGCGTGACCAACACATGAAACCCCATCTCTACTGAAAATACAAAAAAAAAAAAAAAAAAAGAAAAAAGAAAAATTAGCTGGGTGTGGTGGCACACACCTGTAGTTCCAGCTACTCGGGAGGCTGAAGCACAAGAATCACTTGAGCTGGGAGGCAGAGGTTGCAGTGAGCTGAGACTGCACCACTGCACTGCACTCCAGCCTGGGCGACACAGTGAGGCTCTGCCTTAAAAAAAAAAGAGAGAGAGAGAAAAAAAAAAAACAAAAACAAAAACAAAAACCAGAAGACTGGATTGAGAGATTGAGCTAGAGTCTGCATGACTCTAGAGAGAGGAAGGATGATATGGGTGGGGGACATGGTGGAATGAGCTGTCCTCAGGGTGCCATATAAAGTCCTGGAAACAAACTGGAGTCTGGCGATTGGTCCTATGTTTGGATGGAAGAGCAGAGGTCATTGGGGTTGAGAAGTGTCTGTGTGAGAGAGAAAGAGAACCTGGAGGTCACCTCCTCTCTCCCCCAGTGGCGCATGGCTTTTATCTTACTGATTTTCTGGAACTGAATGATGTAAACCAAGAAGAAAGTGTTGTTGTCAAATTCACATTCTCAGTCTGTAATTAACTTTGTGAAAAATCTTTACCTCTCAAAACTCAATGGAATCCTGCCACTGGGGAACTCAAATTATTCCCCTACTCCTTTCTGTTTTTAAACAAAGCATACTGTAAAATTTATTAGTATCAATGAATATTTGTATCCACGCTAAATCTTTTAGGTATTGAACTGTTTCCTTTATGCTAGGTTTGATTTCATGACAATAAATGGTACCCAGGGGCATGATGATTGCATTGGTTGTTTAATCTGAATTTTGGATGCCTGGCAAAATCCATGCCAATACAAACAATTAGCTTTAGAGCGCCTGACGGATCCGACTGGAGCCAAGATCGGCAAGGTGTCCACGACAAAGAGGAGCAGACATGAGTTCCCAATTTCTGGTTCCCCAGGATCTGATGTGATCACCTGTGGAAAAAGCCCATCATGTACTGAAAGGGTGTTAAAATTATCAGCCCTGCTGGGGAGATGTTGCTGAACTGTCTACACAACATCAAAACGCTTGTTTTCTTAAATGATAATTAGAGCAGCTCCATGGGAGAGCTAGTTCATAAAGACGCTCCCCGTGAAACTGCTCCATCCACACAAACAAGCCAGACGCGGTGCTGTGACCAGAAGGGCAGAGGCCACCGCTAATTAGACATGACATCAGCATTTATACTCTGCTGACCAATTACGTCGGAAGAAGTAAATAAAGCTAATGAAACTTTCCTTTCATCCAAGCTAGGAGCTGCAGACTCTCCATAGGTGAGTAACGTTGGCCCAGAAACGCCTCTGCTGGAGATCTTTCGGGTAATGTGTGACTTTATTCCTAGAATTCCTTGGAGAGAAAAAAAAATACTTAACTAAATTGAATAATGAAATAAATAAACTTGGTTCCATTTGTCAGTGGAGACATAATTTGAGGATGAAAATAATTTACTTACTTTTTTTTTTTTTTTGAGGAGACAGAGTCTCACTCTGTTGCCTAGGCTGGAGTGCAATGGCAATTCTCCTGCTTCAGCCCCCCAAGTAGCTGGGATTATAGGCGCACACCACCATGCCTGGCTGATTTTTTTATTTTTAGTGGCGATGAGGTTTCACCATGTTGGCCAGGCTGGTCTCGAACTCCAGACCTCAAGTGATCTGCCCACCTTGACCTCCCAAAGTGCTGGGATTATAGGCGTGAGCCACTGCTCCCGGCCAAAAATAATTTACATTCCAGTGTCTGATTCCAAGAGGAGCAGACCTGCTTCTTCATCTAAAAGACGAAAGCCTGGGGTCCTATTTGTGAACATGCTTTATCCTTTTTGGTAAGGGAGTACATATGTCATTCCAACTCCCCCTGCCACAGAAGGCTAGAGGCTTGGTACAGTGGAGGGGTAATTGGTGCTGGGACCACAATGCTTGGGTTTGAATCCCAACTCTGACACTCACAAGCTACGTGACCTTGAGCAAGTTCCTCAACGTCTGAGGTCTCAGTTCTCTCATCTGAAAAATGGGAACAATAAAAATACTTACCTTGGTGGGGTTGTTTTTAGCACTCAGTGAGTTCATACATGGGAAGTAATCACAATAGTCTCAGGCCACGTAGCTGATGTCTCAGCTGCCTGCTCCTTTACAGACAAGAGGGAAAATTTGTTTTGTTCCTTTGAAGCTGCATTATAAAAAAATTTGACTGCTGCTGTGCTATCAAATGTAGTTTTTCTTTTGTTTGTTTGTTTGTTTTTGAGACTAAGCTTCACTCACTCTGTTGCCTGGGCTGAAGTGCAGTGGTGCAATCTCGGCTCACTGCAACCTCCACCTCCTGGGATCAGTGATTCTCCTGCCTCAGCCTCCCGAGTTTCTGGGACTACAGGCATGTGCCACCACACTCGACTAATTTTTGTATTTTTAGTAGAGATGGGGCTCACCATGTTGGCCAGTTGGTCTCAAACTCCTGACCTCAGGTGATATCCACCCACCTCTGCCTCCCAAAGTGCTGAAATTACAGGCATGAGTCACTGCACCCAGCCCAAATCTAGCTTTAAGAACCCAGTCTGGGAGGCTAAGCACATTTTAAGGGGGACCATGGGCCCCTCATGGATGCACGGCTGGGCTCTGTGCTGGGGGATGAGGGTGGAGAAACAAACATGTGATGTTTGAAGATGATCAATGTCATGATTATCTATTATGCAAATACTCTGCACAGACACAATGGACAGTGCAGAAGCATTTGGTTATATTCTGCCAAGATTTGCTCATGTATCAGTGCTAAGGTGTCAAGAAGGCTCATGTCAACCTTAAGGGAAAGGTACTATATTGTCCCCATTTTATAGATAAAGAAACTGAGTCCCAGAAACAGGACATGACCTACCCAAGGCCTCAGAGTCATTAAGTGGCAGAGCCAGCAATGGAACCCAGGTGGCCCAACTCCATCCCTTTAACACTTCTCCCTTCCTTTTCTTTCTTTCCTTTTTCTTTCTTTTTCTTTCTTTTTTTCTTTTTTCCTTTTCTCTTTCCTTCTTTTTCTTCTTTCTTTTTCTTTTTCCTTTCCTTCCTTCCTTTCTTCTTTCCTTTCTTTCTTTCTCTTTCTTCTCTTTCCCTCCCTCCCTCCCTTCCTTCTCTCTCTCTCTCTCTCCCCTTTCTTTTTTTTCCCCAGAATCTCTCTTTGTTGCCCAGGCTGGAGTGCAATGGCACGATCTGGGCTCACTACAACCTCTGCCTCTGGGTTCAAGCGATTCTCCTGCCTCAGCCTCCCGAGAAGCTGGGACTACAGGCGTGTGCCACCACGCCTGGCTAATTTTTTAATTTTTAGTAGAGATGGGGCTTCACCTCGTTGGCCAGTCTGGTCTCGAACTCCTGACCTCAAGTGATCCACCTGCCTTGGCCTCCCAAAGTGCTGGGATTACAGGTGTGAGCCACCGTGCCTGGCCCATTTTTAAATGTATCTATCTTTCTAGCATTTTCTGCACGTTAAGGAGGCCACCGATGGCGAAGCTGGGTTTTGATTTCAGAAACAGTAAAATGTGAAAAAAATGCGCATCTTAGAATTGAGGAGACGCACCCTGCCCTGGAGGTGACGTTCTGTGTCTTGTGTGCTCACTACAAGAATGGCTCTTGGAGGAGTGGACTGAAAACTTCTGCACTGTACTGCCCACCCGGCGGTGCTGGGGGAGGCGCTCAGGTATGGCTGGGGGAGTCAGGGAGCAGGTGAGATGGGAGCTGGTCCCTGAAAGAAGTTTGGGCGGAGCAGTGGTCCAGGAGTTGTTCTAACTAAGGAACATCACCAGGAAAGGCCTAAGGAAAGGAGGCCCTGGGGGAGGCGGTTCCTCCAAGGAGAGTCCTGAGGCCTTAGCAACTGTGAGTTGTGAGACATTGGGGCACAGGACAGAGGCAGAACCTGAGTTTCTGGTTTAAGGCACGTGGGTAGGGGCTGTTGCTGTTTGTCGAGACAGAGAAATACAAGACAGGCGTAGTGTCTCACACTTGTAATCCCAGCACTTTGGGAGGCTGAGGTGGGTGGATTGCTTGAGCTCAGGAGTTCAAGACCAGCCTGGGAAACAGCGAAACCCCGTCTCTACTAAAAAATACAAAAATTAGCCAGGCATGGTGGCTGGTGCCTGTGGTCCAGCTTCCCACTTGGGGAGGCTGAGGCGGGAGGATCACTTGAGCCTGGGAGGTAGAGGTTGCAATAAGCCGAGATCGTGCCGCTGAACTCCCCCCTGGGGTACAGAGGGAAACCCTGTCTTGAAAGAAAGAAAAGAAAAGAAAAAAATAAACAAGAGAAAGTGCTTTCGGAACAGAGATGAATTAAAGTTTGGAAATGGTGTGTGTGAGTTGTTTTGGGGACACTGTCATGCTGTCCAGTCAGCGGAAGTTCATCTTGTCTTAAAATCATTCTATGTGGGAACTGTCATCACATACACAGTAATGAATGTGATTGGTGTCGGTCAGGTTTCCTAGGAACGTCAGGGAGCAGAGAAGGCTGCCCAGGACACAGGAAACATCAGTGTTTAAGTCGTCTCGCAAGAGACAAAGGCTGCTCTCTGTTCACCAGCGCCAGGCACAGGGCGCGGTACCTCCTCGGCAAGTCTTTGGAATGGATGAATAATCGGAAGGTTCATGGTGTTGGGAGGGTTGCTGAGCAGGGAAGCCTTAAATCCAGAAAGGCTCATCTGCTTCACAATGAAACACAGCACAGAGGAAGCAACAAGGAGGCAACACACATTTATAAGAAGGGTGAGGCCCCAGGCCAGGCAATGAGGACACAGTGGCTATGAAGACACTGCTCCTGCTCTCAGGGTATCAGGTTGGATTTCATCCCACAATGACATAACAGAACAGGAAAACCCGAACCTATAGGGTAAATACAATACCATGTCACTTTAACAGTTTTTCACACCAAAATATGTGGTTTAAGGGAGTGATATTGCAGTTTGGTAGCTTTTTTTTCCTTTTTTTTTCAGAGACAGGGTCTTGCTTTGTTACCCAGGCTGGAGTGCAGTGGCATGATCACAGCTCACTGTAGTCTTGACCTCCTGGGCTCAAGCGATCCTCCCATCTCAGCCTCCCAAGTAGCTAGGACTACAGATGTGTGTCACCATGCCTAGCTAATATTTTATATTGTAGAGATGGGAGGGGTGGTCTCACTATGTTGCCTAGGCTTGTCTTGAACTCAAGCAATCCTCCCCTCTCAGAATCCCAAAGTGCTGGGATTACAGGTGTGAGCTACTGCACCACTGAGCCAAAAACCTGCCTTGGTAGCTTTTTATTAATTACTTATTATTTTATTTTATTTTTTAGATGAAGTCTCACTCACTCTTGCCCAGGCTGGAGTGCTGTGGCATGATCTCGGCTCACTGCAACCTCTGCCTCCTGGGTTCAAGTGATTCTCCTGCCTCAGCCTCCCGAGTAGCTGGGACTACAGGCATGTGCCACCACGCCTGGTTAATTTTTCTATTTTTGGTAGAGACGGGGTTTCACCATGTTGGCCAGGCTGGTCTCAAACTCCCGACCTCAAGTGATCCACCTGACTTGGCCTCCCAAAGTGCTGGGATTACAGGTGTGAGCCACTGCACCCAGCCTCCTTGGTAGCTTAAGAGAGCAAATCCAGAGTATTTCAAAAATACTATGAGATGAAATCATTAGCTCTTTTTGTGGAAGCTTGAAAGCACAGCTTGGAAGACCAAGGAGAGACTTTCAAACATCACAGTAACAGGCTACATCCTGGATTTGCTCTCCTTCAGTGCCTAGAACACATCCATATGGTCTGCCCAGAGGCAGGGATTCCGTGAAAGGCAGATGTCACCCGTTCTATACAGATGGTGGCTCTTTCCTGACATGACCAAGGCGAACTGTGCATAAATCCAGAAAGCCTCACCTGCTTCACAATGAAACACAGCACAGGGTGCCTCTGAGAGAGGAATTAGCAGGAAACGGACATGTGCCTATCAAACAATGGATCGATTACATTATCCCACGTCTCCATCCACTGCCCTAGCCTCATCGGCCTTTCCATTCCCTCCATTCTGGTCTCTAAAAAGAAGGGTTCGGCTGGGCATGGAGGCTCACACCTGTAATCCCAACACTTTAGGAAGCCAAGGCGGGTGGATCACTTGAGGTCAGGAGTCGGAGATATGGCTATGTTGCCCAGGCTGCAGTTCTTTACGTATTTTGGATACAAGCCCTTTATCTGATAAATGTGCTGCAATTTATTTTTCCAGCCTTGCCTCCCATTTTCTAATATCACTGAAGAGCAAAATCTTTATAATAAAGTCCAATTTAGTAATATTTTGCTTTGTGACTCATGTTTTCTGTTTGTTGAGCATAGAGAATTTTTTAAAAAATTTCACAAAATATGAGAAGTTGTTGGCTAGCATTTTTCCAAATTTTTGGGGGCCCATTCTTTCTTTCCTTTCTGATACTCATCACCTGTACTTTAACTTTTGATATAGGGTACTGAAGCTTTGCTTAATAAAATCCTTTTTGTCTTTGTATTTTAGAATGAATACTTTCTACTGATCTGTCTTCATGTTTCCTGACTCTTTTCTCTCTCTTCTCCATTCTGCTATTAAGCCCATCCAGTAAGTTTTAAAATTTCAGATATTATATTTTTCAGTTCTGAAATTTTCATTTGATTTTTTCTATGTTCTAGGAGATATCATTTCTTTTCATTCATACTAAGTATATTTTCCTTTACTTTATAAAGCTTTGTTATAGTAGCTGCTCTGTTCTCCTGGAGTGATAATTCCAACATCTGGGGCATCTTAGGACAGTTTTTTCCTTTGAGAGTGATGTATTTTCTTTCTTCTGTTGTTGCTTTTGTTGTTTTGTTGTATGTCAAGCAATTTTGGGTTGTATGCTGGGGAAGGTGAATATTACATTGTGGAGAACTAGGATTCAGTTATATTCTTCTGAAGAATGTTGAGGCTTTTGCAGGTAATTAACTTGATCAGACTCCAGTGGTAAGCTTTCTATTGCTTCCTCTGGGCAGTGATTCAAATCTTGGTTCAATTCTTTAAGCCTCTGTTGCCCTGTCTGTCCTGCTCATGCATGCTTTGGGGGTAAGCAAGAGATTTGTGTGAAGCTCATATACAAATCAGAGGCTTCCTATCCCCAGCTGTATCCCTGCTAGGACTCCTCACTCCCCAGTGACCCAGGCTTCTTCCTCTGGTATCTCTGGTCTAATACACAGTGAATGTTAGGCCAGGCCTGGTGGTTCATGCCTGTAACACTAGCACTTTGGGAGGCTGAGGCAGGTGAGTCACTTGAGCCCAGCAGTTTGAGGCCAGCCTGAGCAACATGGCGAAACTCCATCTACTAAAAATACAAAAATTAGCTGGGTGTGGTGGCGCATGCCTTTGGTCCCAGCTACTTGGGAGGCCGAGGCAGGAGGACTGCTTGAACCAGGGAGGTGGAGATTGTCATGTGCTGAGATTAAGCCACTGCACTCCAGCCTGGGCAACAGAGCGGGACCTCGTGTTAAAAAAAAAAAAAAAGTGAATTTTGAGAAAAACTTTATTGACCTCTGGTGTGCTACTTTGCAACTGTGGTTTGCCCTCAGACCAATGTGGAGGGGAGGAGAGACTCACCAAGGTTTTGAGTTCCTTGCATGTCTTCACTCTGAATTGCCAGGTAGGTCTTTTCGTCTATAAAGTTATCTGTAGGAAGTTTGGACTGTAGGGGCTTAAACCACTCAATTCCAGGTGGAGTCAATTCCTTTTTTGTTCAGGGTGCACAAGCCTGGAGTTTTCAGATTCCCTTTTACTCCTTCTGTGACTTCCATCTTTCCTGTCTTTTGCCTAAACATCTATTTTAAGGTTCTGTCCTTAGGTATCTTGCAGTGCTGCTAGATTTTCCCAGGAATCTTATTCATTCCCATGACGTCCCTGGGCTGCACTCCCACGATGCAGTTTTCAGTGTTTCCTGAGTTTCATGCCTGTATTTCAAGCCATCTCTTTTACATTCACATAGAACCTTCAGTCTAGGGTCACTCTCTTGTCTGGCTCACCTGCTTTGGTTACTGTACAGTATTTGTTCAGTGAACTAGGCTTAGAATTACTACAAGTGGAGGATATTTTTGTTATCACCTCCAATTTCTTCACCGAGTGCACTGAACTAAAGATGACAATGATGCTGCTAGTTATTGATGGAACTACTGACAATACTTCACTTTGAGGACAATCCCACAAGCACTACTACCAGGCTTAGGAATATCACTTCCTTCCCTTTCTTCCTCCCCTATCGATTGAGTGTTCATAGTGATAATCGGTATAGATTACTATGTGATCGCCATAGCTATATAGCTTTACCCACCATCCATTGCTGAGTATTCTTTGAGCAGCAACTCTATGCCCTTAGGCACAGTTCAATCTGCTGGGGATAGAGTGGCAAATGGGACAGACATGGTCCCTGCTGCCTGGAGCTTGCATTCTGGTGGGTGGGTGTGGTGGGTTACACTTAGAGATAATTAAGCAAGGATATTTCTCAGTGATGCGCTATGAAAAAAACAAGCAAGGGAACAAGAATGCAATACTGGGACAAGGAGTGTAACCTTAGGGTGGAGCAGTGTATTAGTCCACTTTCACACTGCTATAAAGAACTGCCTGAGACTGGGTAATTTACAAAGAAAAGAGATTTAATACACTCACAGTTCCGCATGGCTGGGGAGGCCTCAGGAAACTTACAGTCCTGGTGGAAGGGGAAGCAGGCATGTCTTACATGGCAACAGGAAAGAAAGAGTGTGAAGAAGGAGCTATCAAACACAAAACCATCAGTGTCATGAGAACTCACTATCACAAGAATAGCATGGGAGAAACTGCCTCCATGATCCAATTACCTCCCACCAGGTCCGTCCCTTGACACATGGGGATTATGGGGATTACAATTCGAGATGAGATTTCAGTGGGGACACAGAGCCAAACCAATTTGGGTGGAGACACAGAGCCAAACCATATCAAGCAGGAAGGCCACTTTCAGGGGTGAGTGTTTGAGTGGATGTCGAAACGATGACAAGAAGCCAGTTTCCAGAGAGGCACAGTGGCTCACTCATTCTAAGTGTGCTGCTAGGCCCCTTTAGTGAAGAAATCTACTTCTCAAACATAATTGTCAGAATAATGAAGGGTAACATGATTATTCACATTTAATCGACTTCATTTACATAGATAAAGCCTAAAGGAAAAATCCAATCTGTATTTATGTGCATGCACTGATGTTTAAAAATCCACTGGAGGAAAAGGAAAATTTAGTCAGCAAAATCTTTTCTAGATAAATGCTAGAAATCATTATTCCAAGAAAAGAATCCTCCACTTTTATTATATGTTTGTGTGTGTGTGTGTGTGTGTGTGTACTCATTAAAAAATACATAAGAGCTCCCCCATGGATTGAGAGTATTTTATGAAGTTATAAAAATCAGTATTACCTGTCAAGTACTATCTGTTACATGTGCAGTCAAAACTGTTGAGGTTACCTGAATAAAAAAAATCCCTGATGTCTATTACAGAAAGCTTTTAACAGAACTTGCCTTGGCAATTTACTCCTAAATCTTCTTTTTCCCCCAGCTCAATATAATATTGCTACCTAATTTTGTGACTGCACAAAACCATTTTAGGTACCACTTGGGAATAAGTATTAAGAGTTCAAGTAAGGCTGGGTGCAGTGGCCAATGCCTGTAATCCCAACACTTTGGGAGGCCAAGGTGGAAGGATTGCTTGGGGCCAGGAGTTCAAGACCAGCCTGGGTAACAGAGAAAGACCTTCAACTCCACAAATATAAAAATAAAAAATTAGATGTGGTGACACGAGCCTATAGTCCCAGCTAATTTGGGAGGCTGAGGTGGGAAGATTGGTTGAGCCCAAGAGTTCAAGGCTGCAGTGAGCTGTGATCACACCACTGCACTCCAGCCTGGGTGATAGAGCAAGATCCTGTCTCAAAAAGAGTTCAAGTAAATGCAAATGATGTTTTGGCAACCTTTTCTCAAAAGATTCTGCATTGGAATACAGACTGTAATATTAAACTACTATGTGTATATTGTTTCTACAGTTGTATACACCGTTGTGTCTTTTACAGGTATATAAGGTCAATGGCCCTAGTCTAATTCAGGTTTAAACTAGTGCTTGCCTTGTAACTCTGCAAGGGATCAATAATCTCTTAATACTGAAAATCACAAAATAGGATAAAACGTTCTGTTGCTAATCCCATAAAGCTTACTACATTTTTCCCCATTCTCCCCAAACTTAGGAGAAACTTGACTAAAAATGTGAGATAAAATTATTTATTGTAAAAAGTAAATGATCATCTCCCCAACCCCATTCCCAAAGTCACTTGAGCCTTTGCAATCCAATTTGAGATCACTTTAAAAAACCTTCCCCCGTAACATGTCCTTGTGTTTTTGTTTTTTCCTCCAATTAAAGTGATTAATTGGAAAGGGGAGCATTTGCCTTGAGACAGCTGGTGGTTTCCTACACCCTGTGGTGGTAACTCCAGACATGGAGCAGCTAGAGCTGCGGACAGTTACTGCTGCAGACAGGGCTGCGTCCCGTGACTCATTATGGTTCAGTTCGGTTTCTAAATCTCCCCCAGTAAAAATCCTCCCCCTGGAACCATCTGCTCTTTGGACAAGCTTCTGCCCCCTGAACCTGGTGCAATCAGGGTCTGGTCTAGGCTTTGCAGAGCTGGGAGGAAATCCCTGGGCCTCCAGCTAACGCTGTCCAAGGTGCTGAATACCGTACTCAGTGTGTTGCCACTGGCTGAGCTGGTGCAACCTTTCACCTCTGAGAAACGTTTTCCAAGACAGGACAGTGTTATGGAGCACGGACTCAAGCCTTGGGCCATCTACATCCGTTCTTTCTCCACCAAGATGAGTTAGGCGACCTTGGCCACGTGACCCCCACCTTTCTGAGCCAAAGCACTTAAAACACATAATAAACATTCAAAACCATAGCACTTAGAATCAGGAAGTCCTTTTATCGTTTTTCACAGTATAAGGCACTTATTTTTTGATATCATTCTCTTTTTTTAAAGGCAAAGGAATTACAAGTGAACACACTAGTCATGGCCCATCAGAATGATAGATGCTTATCTACAAAAACATTTCCTGACTTCTTTCTGAACCTCTTGCCTCTGGGAAATACTGCTGTTTGCTTACTTAAAAAGTGGTGAGAATTTAATATGATTCTCTCTTCCCTTTTAAAAAATTAAATTTGTATAAATATAAGGCATACAAGTGCAGTTTTGTTACACGGATATATTGCGAAGTGGTGAAGTCCAGGCCTTTCCTGCAACCAACACCAGAAAAGTGTACACTGTACCCATTAGGTAATTTCTCATCCCTTACCCTCCTCCCACCCTTCTGAGTCTCCAATGTCTGTTCCACACTCTATGTTCATGGGTACACTTTATGTAGCTCCCATTTATGAGTGAGAACATGAAGTATTCGACTTTCTACTTCTAAGTTATTTCACTTAAGATAACGGCCTCCAGTTCCATCCAGGTTGCTGCAAAAGACATGGTTTCATTCTTTTTAGTGGCTGAATAGTATTCCATTATGTATACATACCACATGTTCTTTATCCAATCATCTGTTGATGGGATTCCCTTTTCTTTGCATATTCTTGGGGTACTTTTGAATCAGTTCTTTTAAGTTTTTGGGGAAGGAGATTTGGTTTCATTTTCATTACTTTCAATTATCTCCATTATCCTTCTGCAAACCCATGTGCCACAATTCAGAGCATTTTGCATATGTAAGAACAGAGTGAGAGCTCCTTTTCATTTCCCCCTGGAGGGACCCCCATCCTGGAATCGAAGCCCTCTGTTTATGATCCAAGTGTCACCACATCTCAAGTCTCAATGTGTCTGTGTGTGGTTTTTTTTTTTTTTTTTGAGACAGAGTCTTGCTCTGTTGCCCAGGCTGGAGTGCAGTGGCATGATCTTGGCTCACTGCAACCTCTGCCTCCTGAGTTCCAGCGATCTCCTGCCTCAGCCTCCCGAGTAGCTGGGATTACAGGTGTGCACCAGCATGCCTGGCTACTTTTTGTATTTTTAGTAGAGATGGAGTTTCACCATGTTGGCCAGGCTGGTCTCAAACTCCTGATCTCAGGTGATCCACCCGTCTCAGCCTCCCAAAGTGCTGGGATTACAGGCATAAGCCACTGCGCCCGGCCCAATGTGTGGTTGTTATTAGCTACGCCCTTTACCGAACTCCTTTTCTTGACCTCCTATACCTACACCTGTTGTAAAGAAACAAATACAAAACAGGATTTCAGCAAACCACTAAAAGAAGAGCGTTCTAGTTTTTTAAAAAATTTAATTTTCTTGTGGCACATAACAATGAACTCTGGTGTCACCAACCTATTGTATAATTAACTTCTCGTCTTTTGTTCCTTATGAATTTACATATTTAATTATCTTTCCATTTAATTTCCCATGGTTTTGCTACGTTGACTAAACTCTGTAATGAGAAAGTCTTTTAATTTAATAGACTTTTCAGGTCATGTGTAACCAGCTTTGGAAATCATTTTAGGATTACTGAGTGCTGTTTCATAATGCTGTACATTTTTCCTGCCAGGATTTGGAGTACCTAGGTTATTTGTCCACCAGAACAATGGCTGTAAAGGAGAAAATTGAGCAGTGGTCAGAAGCTGCTGAGAAGATGCGGTAAAACAGGTTACATGAAAAACAATGCTGGTTTGAAATAACCTATGCGCTTTTGTCAAGGGATTTTGCATTAGTGCATTTAATCCAAGTCAGGGCCAATTCAGAGGATGTGGCTGAAGGCACCGTTTTGGCCTTTTTGTTTCTTTTGAGAGCTCTGCATACATTCCCCCTTTTCCTGTCAAAGTGGACAAAATGAAGAGTCTCATGAGTGGAGGGGCATTCTGATCCCAAGAGACCACCCATCTGTGGAGTGGCTACACAGCCAGAATGTGGATGTGAACCAACTCAGTGTGCTCCCCAGAGACTGAAGAAGCGGCGTTTTAGAGCTTTGGTTTCAGTCTCTTGGAGGAGATTTTCAGAAACGGCCAATTTATGTGCAAAGGTGACTTTTCTAGGCACCCAGGAAGGCAAATTTAAGCTCCGAGCTGTATCAACTGCATTCTGTTCCTATCATCAGAAGTCTCAGAATTGAACAGTAAATGGTGGCTACTTGGCTCCTTGTCAAAATAGGTCTGCACGGCTCTCGCAACAAGGGAGACAGCTGTTCGTTCCGCTGGAAAGGAAAGGAGATGAACTTTGTTTTGCCTAGCGTTTTGGGAATCGTGACCACAATTTAATACAATCAGGTGTAGTCTGTTTAAGGAATTATCAAAGATCATACTTGGCTGTCAGATTGGAATTGAGGTCGATAGGCAGACTTTGACCATATGCTAACCAGAATACAATCCAATTCAAAAGTGGACTTGAGAAACACAGCATTAGGAGAATTTATTCAAACATCCATGCAGAGATAGTCTGATATTTTAAAAACTGATTTCCAGGATCACTCACTCCATTTTAAAGGAAATGCAGTTCTATTTTGAATATACTTCAGGACAGGGCCCCAGCTCTCTGATTTATGCAAAAGGACATAAATTCACAAACCTGCCTGGGCTATTTTTATATTTCAGCAAGGGGTTGTGTGCAGCTGCTGTTTCTGGCAAAATAAAAAAACAGTGCAAGTGAAAAGTGAACGGGAACGGGAAGGAGCGTCATTTTTTCTTGATCAAATCCATGACATCGTCTTCTATTCCTTTCTCACTCAGCTCATCTAGACTGTAGTATCGGTGAACAATTTTCTCGGCGGTGACCACCACGACTCGGAGCCCGTGGGGGTCTCTGCCCAGCTGGCATCCAATGGCAGATGACACCACCATGTCGAGGTTCTGGTAGGTACCCCCGGCATTCCTGTGGTAGTGGCCTGAGAACACGACTTTGACACCTGCAGGGAAGGGAAAAAGTCATTAGGGGGCCGAGGACTTCCATTAGGTAACCTGGGGTCTCCAGCATTTTATTCTGTGAACAGTAATATATTAAATATATTATTATACCATCATGTAGAATTATCATATTAAATGTATAATATTATTCTGTATATAATCAACAAATAGAAAGTGTAGGTGACGTCCAGAATCTTTGAAAGGATACTTCATATATATAATATATTATTAACATGTTTGTCATAACTTGTACAAAGACGTACTAGGGAAGAAAATGAGAGAAGGAAGATGAAGTGAATGACTTTGAGAAAAGACAAAGGAGACTGAAGAAAGCCTGAGTCCTATAGAAATATCCAGATGACAAAAGTTATGTATTTTAAAAATAACATTTATGGCCAGGGATGGTGGCTCATGCCTGTAATCCCAGCACTTTGGGAGGCCAAGATGGGTGGATCACTTGAGGTCAGGAGTTCGAGACCAGCCTGGCCAACATGATGAAACTCTGTCTCTACCAAAAATATTAAAAAAAAATGACCGGGTGTGGTGGCTCACGCCTGTAATCACAGCACTTTGGGAGGCCAAGGTGGGTGGATCACAAGGTCAGGAGTTTGAGACCAGCTTGGCCAATATGGTGAAATCTCATACTAAAAAATACAAAAATTAGCTAGGCATGGTGGCAGGTGCCTGCAGTCCCAGCTACCTGGGAGGCTGAGACAGGAGAATCACTTGAACTCGGGAGGTGGAGGTTGCAGTGAGCCAAGATCATGCCACTGCACTCTAGCCTAGGCAACAGAGCGAGACTCTGTCTCAAAAATAAACACAGAAACCAACAAATAAATAAATACAAAAAAATTAGGAGGGCCTGGTGGCGGGCGTCTGTAATCCCAGCTACTCGGGAGGCTGAGGCAGGTTATCGCTTGAACCCAAGAGGCAGAGGTTGCAGTGAGCCTAGATCGTGCCACCGCACTCCAGCCTGGGCGACAAGATCAAGACTCCATCTCAAAATAAATAAATAAAAATAATGTTTATGGCATTCTAATTAAGGTAGCAGAGCATGTCTGACATATGATCAACCCCCTCTGCTCCAAACAGCCGTAGTGGATGAAACGTAAAACAGAAAACCCAAGGACACAGGTAGGCTCAAAAACAAAACAAATAGCTCTACAGGCCAGACACAAAACAGAGAGGCAAAGTCATGAGTGGGAGTAAAATGTCACTGGGAGTTCAGCTCTTAGAAGATCATAGACACTGAAAGCATTTTCAGGGGAAAATGGGGAAAATAAAGCCTGGCTCCCTGCTGGAAGAAGGGCTGTTGTGGGTGCCTCTGTTTATGGAAGGAGGCTGAAGAACGCTGCTGCTGCCTGGGGCTGGGGAAGTGGTAGGCTGGTAAATGTTTCACATGTTATTATTTTTTTTAAAGACCTGATATGTCACATTTGTCAATTTCCATGGTGTAAATACTTCCACTGTGGCCGTGGCTGATTTCAAGTTGCCAAGGTGATGTCACTCAACCAGATGTAGAAGAGATGCCCAGTAGTGCCCATTACATATACATCAGATCTGTTTCTACCATGGAGATACAAGAGCTGCCAACAGCCTCAAGAGCATGGATGACAGCAATATTTAGCAAAGGAATTACAAAGTGATCAGTTTTGAGTATTTATTACCTTTGCTTTTTAATATAATCTATTTAATACTGAGTTTATATAATTATTAATAATGGCCACTTAACAACCAGCTCACAACATTCCTTAAAATGTAATGATTGGTCCTAATGAGTTAGTAGGAGCTGTCACCAGTACACCACTAGGCTAAGGCTTACTGCAACCTGAGAGTCTAGGAAGGAAGGAGAAACACAGGTTCAAGTCTAGGAACTGAAATGACTTCCCCGATATTACCATGGGGCCCTAAACCACTATTAGAAGGCCTGGTCCTGAATGGGGGTGGGGGTGGAGGTAATGAAAACCACTAGAGAGAGAGAAGTTAGTCAAGAGAGAAAGAATGAGGGAAAAACAAAAAACAAAAAAAATACCCCTTACTCACATTGACCCTGAAATGAAAAATTCTGCTGCCCATGGAGAAATCACGTGGTAAAATAGTCTACAAACCCTTCAATTGGGAACACAAATTCACTCCAGATGAAATTAATTATTTAAGATTGTCTGACAAATATTTCAAATCAATGTGTTTAAGATATCAAAGGGTCCTTAATAAAGGACTAACACCCATAAAAAGATGTTATGAAACAACATAGGCATAAATTGAATGAGAACAGGAGGTAATGAACATTTAGAGATGGTGGACACAAAACATCCATTAAAATTTAAAATAAAAACAACCCTCAATAAATGAGATAGGCCAGGCATGGTGGCTCATGCCTGTAATCCCTGTACTTTGAGAGGCTGAGGTGCAAGAATTGCTTGATGCCAGGAGTATGAGATCAGCCTGGGCAATGTAGCAAGACCCCATCTCTATAAAAAATAGTAAAATAAATGAGATCAATTCTAGACATCAATCAAAGAGGAAATTAGTGAACTGAGAGGTAAAACTGAGGAAATGATCCAGAAGATAATACAGAGACACAGACACAAGCAATAGGAACATGCTCTTGATTTGAGTTCTCCGAATTCAAAAATTCAAAGGATAGATTAAGATCAGCAGAAGTTTAGAGGAGCTGGTGGAGGAGAAAGGAGAAAATAATAGTGAGAAGAATTTGAAGAAATAACAGAAATTTTCCAGAAAGAAGGAAGACACAGGTCCTCAGATAAAAAGTACTACACAGGAAACATGACAGTTAATTCCTACTGACATATGGTGCAACAAAATTGTGGTACAGCAAAGACAAGGAGAAAAACCATAGAAAGAACTGCAGTAAAAACATTATAAAGAAATGATAATCATACAGATAGCAGGAATCTTAACAATAACAGAATCAAAGAGTAATGCCTTCTAAATGCTGACAGCAAATAACTATGAACCTCAAATTTTATTCCTAGCTAAACTATCATTTAAGTTTGAGGGCAAAAAAAGACATGTTTGGAACATAAAAACTAAAAGTTTACCACGTCTAAATCTTCACTGAACGAATTGCTTCAGCAAAAGAAAGGATGAAATATTAAAAAATAATGATGACCAAACGCCAATATTTTGGTAAACTGAATTAACTATTGATTTTTTTAAACCTATTTTTTAATGTTAAAAGTGAAACTAAACATCAAAAATGTCAAGATAAGGAGTTTGGTGGAAACTTAAAGCATATATAAGTTATTGCTATGTTTGGAAGGGAGATAAAAATACGGAATAACCTGATACTTCGCAAGAAAAAAATGTACAGTTACCTTATTTCTTTAAAATGTTTGCGCATAGCAGTCAAACTAAACTTCATCAAAATTACCAACTTTTGTGCTCCCAAAACATTATAAAAAGTGAAAAGACAACCCATGGAATGGGCAAAAGTATTTGCAAATCATGTATCTAATAAGGGTCTAATACCCAGAAAACATAAAGAGCTTTCACAACTCAACCAAAAGACAACCCAATTAACAAGCGGGAAAGGATTTAACAGACATTTCTTCAAAGGAGATACACAAATGGCCAATAATCACATGAAAAGATGCTCAACATCATTTATCTTTAGGGAAATGCGATTAGTGACAATGAGATAACCACTTCATAGCCACTCGGATGGCTGTGATGAAAGAGATGGAAAGCAACAAGTGTTTACAGGGATTTGGAGAAATTAGAACCTTCATACAGTGCTGGTGGGAAAGTAAAATGTACAGTTCTTTTGGAAAACATTTTGGCAATTCCTCAAATGTTAAACACGTATTTACCATAATTGTGATATTTCACTCCTAAGTATGTATCTAGGAGAAATGAAAACATTTGCCCATGCAAAAACTTGTAGGTGAGTGTTCCTAGCAGCATTTTTCAAAAGAGCCTAAAATATGGAAGCAACCTAAATGTCCATCAGTTGATGATGGATAAACAAAATGTGGTCTACCCATACAATGGGATGTTATTCAACCACGAAAAGGAATAAAGTGTTGATACAAGCTGCAATGTAGATGCACCTTAAAAATATTAAGCTAAGTGAGATAAGCCACTTGCAAAAGGCCCCATCTTGTATGCTTCCATTTATATAAAATGTCCAGAATAGCTAAATCCATAGAGAAAGTAGATCAGTGGTTGCTAGGGGCTGAGGGAAGGGTGGAACGGGAGAGTGACTGCTGACAGGTGCAGGGTTTCTTTGTGGAATGGTAAAAATGGTCTGCAATTAGATCACGGTGATAGTTGCACAACCTTGTGAATATATTAAAACGACTAAATTTGATACTTCAAAAGAGTGCATTTTATGGTATGTGAATTATAGCTCAATAAAAATGCAAAAAAATTACAGGAAGAGGAGGAAGCTAAAATGATCCATATCGTAACAACGGATTAGAGTTGGAGATATCAGTGGTAATTCATGTTTAGCTTAATATCACTGTGGTTTCACATAGAAATATTTATAGATGTGTATATACATAGGCCAGTACATAGACATTCGTTTCCTTGCTCTGTCAGCTGAGAGCCCCTAGAAGTATGTACTAGCAATGAGAGCACCTAGCACTCAGATCTGGCTTCCTAGTAAGGATTCTCTAATAAAAGGAACTATGGCTCCTTGGAGAAATGGCTACCGTAGCATTGAGCAAGAAATACAGAAGATGAACCTGGAACATCTTGTGTTGCCAGAAAGGATAGTCGTGCTCAGAAACAAAAACCCTGCAACGATGGGGTATGGCAAATGGACACAGCAATCAAGTGACAGGATTCCCAATGGCCAAAGCTTAACAATCTGAGTAGTGAAATAAACTAGTGTTGAATTACAACCCACAGTATAAAAAAATCCACGAGGCGGCCAGGCACATTGACTCATGCCTGCAATCCCAGCACTTTGGGAGGCCAAGGTGAGAGGATCGCTTGAGGCCAGGAGTTCGACCAGCCTGGGCAACATAGTGAGATCCCGTCTCTACAAAACATTACAAAATTAGCAGGTGTGGTGGCTCATGCCTGTGGTCCTAGATCTCAGGAGGCTGAGGTGGGAGGATTGCTTGAGCCTGGAAGTTTGAAGCTACAGTGAGCTATGACCGTGCCATTGCATTCCAGTTTGGGTGACAGAGAGACCTTGTCTCTAAAAACAAACAAATAAAAACTTTGCAAGACCATAATAATAAACTACTGAATAAATAAATAAATGGTAGGGGGAGAAACATCTCCTACACGCAGAAGAGTAACAAATAAATGACACAGACACCCCACCCTCTACGAAGTAGGGCATCTTTCTTCATCCCTTAGGTGTGGGCTGTGCATCCTGACTTCTGTTCAAAGAGTATAGTTTAAAGAGAAGGTTAAAAAAAAAAAGAATGTATTTACAGTGAAGAAACTGGACAAACACCAAAAGTGATAAGTCACATGATTAGTATGTGCTCTTGATATGAATGTGATAGAAATGGCACTTCACCTCTGTGGTCTTCCTCTCCCAAATCCATCACCCCAGTCTAATCCAGAGAAAAACATCAGACACATTCCCAAGAGAGACACATCGTATCAAATACCTGACCAGCACTCCTCAAAACTGTCATCAAAAACAAGGAATGAGTGAGAAACTATCACAGCCAAGAGGAACCGAAGCCCATACGATGACTAAATGTAAATGATCCATGTGTTTTTATTTTTTTAATTATTTATTTATTTTTAATATATTTTTTGAGGTGGTGTCTCACTGTGACGCCCAGGCTGAAGTACAGTGGTATGATCTCGGCTCACTGCAAACTCCACCTCCCGGGTTCAAGTGATTCTCCTGCCTCAGCCTCCTGAGTAGCTGGGATTACAGGTGCCTGCCACCATGCCCAGCTCACTTTTGTATTTTTAGTAGAGATTGGGTTTCACCATGTTGGCCAGGCTGGTCTCAAACTCTTGACCTCAAGTGATCCACCTGCCTTGGCCTCCCGAAGTGCTGGGATTACAGGTGTGAGCCATCGCGTCTGGCTGTATTTTTAAAAGTATACTTATCCCCTGTACCATTTTCCCCATTCATTAACATATTACATCAGGACAATACATTTGTTACAATTAATGAACCAATATTGACATATTAAGATTAATTAAAGCCCATGATTAGATTCCCTTAGTTTTTTCCTAATGTCCTTTTTCTGTTCCAGGATCTGAATGATTTTTACTAGTTCCACACTGGGGAACAGGAAGGAAACAGAGATTGAGAATGGTGGTAAAGAGGGGTAAGGGAAAGAAAATGAGGAGACAAGAGAGCAAGGGGAGAGAAAAAAAAAAGGGCATGAAGGGAATATGCTGATAGCCTCTGCTTCTGGTGAGTGGGGTTCTGGGAGGCTGTAAAGACAGCTCTTGGGACTATAGCTACCTGTGCTGGCAGAACTGGAGATTCACCTGTGGGCAGGTGTGGATCAGCTCAGGTGCATAAAGTACTCAGCCTTCCCTACTTAAGACAGCCACAGGTGGAGAGAAACAGCTACAGTCACGTGCAGCACATGGACGTTTTGGTCAATGATGAACGCCATATATGAAGGTGGTCCCATAAGATTATAATGCTGTATTTTCACTGTACCTTCTCTATGTCTAGATACACAAATCCCTACCATGGACGTTTTAGTCAATGATGGACGCCATATATGAAGGTGGTCCCATAAGATTATAATGCTGTATTTTCACTGTACCTTCTCTATGTCTAGATATACAAATCCTTACCATTGTGTTATGGTTGCCTGCAGTATCCAGTACAGTACCATGCTGCATGGTTTGCAGTCTAGGAGCCATGGGCTATAGCAGACAGCCTAGGTGTGCAGTAGACCACACCATCTAGGTTTGTGTAAGGACACTGTGATGTCTGCAACACTACAAAATTGTGTAACAATGCATGACTGCAATTCCATCGACTTCTTATTAGAATTTGAACAGAAAGAACTCACGTTAAGGGGGCAATCTAGCAATACTGTTGCACATTTTACTGTACATTCCCTTGGCCCAAAAAAACCATTTTGGTAGACAGTTATCCTTCAGAAATCCCCAGGGAAAAGCCCAAAGATGTATCCGGGCTGTACCTGTGGACATTAATATATGGTTCAACGTGCATCACAGTACAGTTAGTAATGTTTATTTATGGAAGACCTGTTAAATGACATTATGCGCATTTTTTAAAAAGAGGTAATTTACATGTACTGGCACCAAAAGGTGCCAAATACCATTAATATGTATAGCACACTGCTGCAAAAACATCGTGTGATCCTGCATAAAATAACGTATGCCTTAGAAGGTTTGTGTGCATATACAGGCACGTGTGCCTATTTGTGTATATGTATACCTCAGAGGGTATGTGTGCATAGACATTAAACTGCTTATAGTGGTGGTTCCAGGTGAGGGGTGTGGGGTGGGATTAGTGAGAGGCGCATCATTCTCTCTTATTACAGTAGTGTAATGCTTCCAATGATCATGAATTCATCTGGTGATTGGGAATGAAATCCCAGCACTTTTGGAGGCCGAGGTGGGCAGATCAGTTGAGGTCAGGAGTTCGAGAACAGCCTGGCCAAGATGGCAAAACCCCATCTCTACTAAAAATACAAAAACTAGCCAGGCGTGGTGGCAGGCGCCCGTAATCCTAGCTACTTGGGAGGCTGAGGCAGAAGAATCGCTTGAACTCGGGAGGCGGAGGTTGCAGTGAGCTGAGATTGTGCCACTGCACTCCAGCCTGGCTGAGAGCAAGACCCTGTCTCAAAAGAAAAGAAAAAAGAAAAGAGAAAAAAAAGAAAAAGAAACATTAGGGCAACATGAACAGGGCAGGGTGGCGTGACAGATGCAGCCACTGCCACTCCAGGGCACAAACTGTGCAGTTCTCAGGTTGCAGCTGGGACTGCTGGGTTGGGCGCCCGATGGGTCCTTGCCATAAATAGACAACTGAAAGGCTCCAATCGTACAGACTGGAGGGGTGGTGGAAATGACTGCCTCCTCTGTGGCTTTCCTGGGGTTTCAAAGCCAGTCTGTAGCTCAAATGGGACCGCGTAAGATCAGCCCTGCCTGGGGGAATGCTGAACGGCTGGACAGAAAGCACTTAGCATTATTATTTCTTTGCATGCTAAATTATGTTTATGAGATTTGGCTCTTCATGCCTAACTCATAGTTGCAAACTGTACTATTCTGGAAAGAATGTCTGGCAATTTTGAAAGAAGCTTGCATTAGCCATAATTAGCTGTAAAAACTCATCTATGTTTAAGTTTCACACCATATTGAGTGGCATTAACAGAGAGGGAAGCATTTAACGGTGATTGTTCAAGTGCCCAGAGGACCTCTCAGAGCGGGTCTCCCCAGACCCGTGGACAGCTGTGCCTCCCTGTAATATGCATGTCCTCTCCATCTGCCCCTCAGGGCTCACCCATTATTGTTAACGTCCGAAGTCACAGAAAATGTAACCAAACGAGGATTCTTAGAGTAGCAAAGATGCTGCAAGAGGACTAGCAATAAAGATGAGGCCGGGTGCGGTGGCTCCCACTTGTAATCCCAGCATTTTGGGAGGCCGAGGTAAGAGGATCGCTTGGGGCCAGGAGTTTGAGACCAGCCTCGGCAACATCGTAAGACCCTGTCTCTACAAAAAATTTATCAAATCAGCCAGGCATGGAGGTGCATGCCTGTAGTTCCAGCTACTCGGGAGGCTGAGAAGGGAGGATTGCTTGAGCTCAGGAGTTGGAGGTTGCAGTGGGCTATGGTTGCACCACTGCACTCCAGCTTGGGCAACAGAGCAAGACCCTGTCTCAAAATAATAATAATAAATAATAAATAAAGATGAGAGAAACTACTAGTGAGCAAAGCAGTTGTGTTCAAAAGCTTCTCCTTCGGGTAAAAGAGATTTCTCCCCCAATTCCAATGAGGAACTTGGCCTTCTGGGGTCCTGCATGAAAAAAAATCAAGCAATGACTATGTGATGAGTTTACAAAGAGACGGCCAGGCAGGGGACGAAAGTCTGTCTCAGAAGTAGGAAGATGTGACTAACTCCGTCCTCCTGGGTTCTGCTGCTGAGTTCAAGGCTCTGGCATGTTCCTGGCTGGCTCAAGGAGTCTGAAACGAGGAATGAGATGTTGAGCTGGAAAATGGGGGAAACACTTCTTGGGTTGGAGCCAGGTCCAGAAGAAGCCTGGTGAGTTTCCAGACGTGGGGGTTTCTGAGTCTATTTCTCAGCTCCAGGGAGGCCCGGAAGTTCTGAACCCAAAATATTTTTCCTAGTTCCACCTCCAGTAAGGGCAACCACTCCAGGTGGAGTGAAAGGAGGCGGGGCCTGGAAGGGGGTGGCACAGCAGCGGGGCACTCTGTATCCTTCATCCTGTTTTACTGAATCCTCCCAATGCACCTCTGTCCTAGGGACTCACATCGTCTCCATTTTACAGATGAGAAAACTGAGGCCCAGAGAAGTTAAGAAACAAACACGAAGCCACACAGCTAGACAACAGGGCATCCAGGATCGGAACTCAGGGTACTCAGACATCAGAGCCCATTCTGCTTTGGGACCTTGGACCCATTACTGACCTCTGTGAGTTGGCATTTCCTCTTTTGTACCATGAATAAAAATGACAGCCCATATCATGGGTGGCAGAGGTCTAACGGGGAGCATGGGTGTCAGTACCAAGCTCCTCATCGCCCCACCCAGGAGGCTTTCTCCAGGGCAGGGCCAGCTTCTCACTGCTGGAGGGGGGCACACAGCATGGCAGTCCAGCTCTGCAACACGCAGCCTCTCTCTGAGTTATAATCCTGTCCCTTTCATGCCGACAGGCCACAAGGACCTATAAGAAGTTTTACCCATCTCAGCTTTCTATTAGCTTTTGATAGGGAAGCATTGATTCACAACTCGATGGAGGTAAGGAATGTATTAATAAATCTTGGTTTCCCTGACGGGGGATTGATTTTAGTGATGTTTTCAAGAGCTGGGCAGAATTTCCACTCAGCCTGGGCATCAGTCATCTGTGGCTGACATGCCTCTATGGTTCCTTAATTGAGTATTATGTATAGATTGTTTTTGAATTATGAACTGCTGTAAGGAGATGACAGGCATCTTTTGAAATTACTGCCAGAAGAATTTCCAGCAAAGGCAGCCACTGCATCAACAGAGGATGATTTCTGTGGCATTAGCTTCATATGTTTTTTTTCTCCATGGTATCAAGTCATGAAGACGCTATAAAAGCTATTTTTAAGCTATCTTGATTCAAGTTCATTTCAAATCAATCAGAGGATTGGGACACAGTCACTGTATAATGTAATATTCTAATATTGGAAACCTGCTTCAAATCAATCAGGAAATTGAGATGCAACCCAGTACAATTCTGATACTAAACACCGGACTTCTTTAATGCCTTGGTGTTGGGGCTGAGACCTGGAAAGTGTAAACACACTCCAATTGGACAGCCTTTACTTTTATCCTGCATGAGACTATATTTGTGAAAATGTGATCCAGCTTTACGTTGCCAGCTATAACAGTGAAAACTGCATTGCAAACCATCACTCACACTGAATTTATTCTGCCTCAGTGGTAGGGAAAAATGTGACACAAATAAAACAGAGGGAGAGAAATGCAAAGTTAAAAAAGGTTGGGTGTGAATGTACAGAAAGTAGGTATAAATAATCCCTCCTGCCGGTAAAGAATTTCCTTAGCAGGCTTTGAGATAAGAGATTCTGGCCAGGGGGCAAAGAGGAAGCGACAGATGTTTCTTAAGTGGGTTTGGGAGGTGCAGATTGGGAATATGAAGTCGTGGTTACGCCCCACCTGACTCATTCAGGAAGAGGTTCTTCACTTTTCGTTGTCAATTGGGGAATTCTAGATTCCAGTATATTTGCTCACTCTCATCAGAATTTCCCTGGTATATATCTTCCCCAGTGACCCAATGCCTGTGGCCCAGGACTGCCAGGGGACATGGTGGAAGGGATCTGGGTAAGGTGGGAGGCTGCTTCTTCAGTTAGCTTGAGACAATAAACATTTGTTGAGCTCCCTCTTGGTGCCAGGTATTAAGGAGTGTGGTGGGATCAACCATTCCCAGCCATCAACAACTCGAGGTCTATAGCCAGGCAGTCAGAGAAAGAGCTACTCATAACAAAATGCAGAAATCAACATCACTCAGCAGTGTTTTATTCGCTGGACATCTACGACCTGTATTTTGCACCTGCATCATCTCACTCAAGCCTAATGAGGACGCTGACCAGGAAGATATCATCCCCTTTTGCAGATGAGGGAATGAGGCACAGACAGGTTAAGTGACTTGTCTGGATTCACACAGCTTAGATGTATACTTGGATAAGGCCAATTCAGAAGCACAGGCTCTGTCCACCATCTCAGAGGTGTAAAGTGCCAAAGATCACCGTGCCATAGGCCCTGTAAGAAGGCTTCCTGGAGGGGGTGGCTCTGACCTAAACACATCCTTAATTTCTCCTAGTTCTCTGCTCATGTCTGACCTGAGGCCTGAGGGGGCATCATATTATGGTGGTAATAATAATAATAATGATGACAATAATATTTATGGAGTGTTCATTATCTGTCTAGACATTGTTCTAGGCACTTCACTTGTTTTTAGCTCATTTAATTCCCACAATTCCTCCATGAAGGAGGCATGGTTATTACCTGTGATTTTATTATACGATTTAGAGATGTCCAGTAGTTTGCCTAACTCAGCCTGTAAGTGTTGAGGCAGGATCTGAACCCAGGAGTCTGTCCCCAGAGTCAGCACTAAAACACCTGCCAAGTAGAGGTAAAGACACATCAGGTGAGGGGAATATCACGAGCGAGTGAAGAGAGTCAAGTGTGTCTAGGAAGCAGCAGGCACCAAACGTAAAGGCTTCTGCAGACTGGCACCTGCTGGGCATCCGAATTTCCTCTTCAGCATTTTTAATCCTTCTGACACCCAACATCAAGAAACTCCTGCACATTTCCCAGAGGACACGACTGAAGGTCAGCTGGTGGGTGGTACCAGAATTCCAGTTCAGATTCTGGCTTGGCTAGAGGATAGGCGAGGGCGGGGAAAGGCGGGGCCAGAGGGCTGCACGGGACTATAGACTGGCTGAAATGGAATGACTTACAAAAAATTCCAAGGTTGGCTGGGCGCTGTGGCTTATGCCTGTAATCCCAGCACTTTGGGAGGCCGAGGCGTGCAGATCACTTGAGGCTAGGAGTTTGAGACCAGCCTGGCCAACATGGCAAAACCCTGTCTCTACTAAAAATACAGAAATGTGGATGTGGATGTGGTGGTGGGCGTCAGTAATCCCAGCTACTGGGGAGGCTGAGGCACGAGAATCACTTGAACCTGGGAGGCAGAGGCTGCAGTGAGCTGAGCTCGTGCCACTGCACTCCAGTTTGGTGGCAGAGCGAGACTCTGTCTCAAAAAAAGAAAAAAGAAAGTGCCACGGTCGTGTATGTGTCTCCCTTCTCGTGGTAAGCATCAAAGCATCCCATCACTTCCGGCTTCAGCCTTTCATTGATTCAAACCCTCTCATCCCCAAATCCTGTTAACTAGCATGGCATCTTAAAGACATTTTCATGGAACTTCTGGAACTTAATTGACCTGGGTCAGCAAACATTTTCCAGAAAGTTCTGGATAGTAAATATTTTAGCCTTTGTGGGCCATGTGGTCTCTGTCATGACTACTCAACTCTGCCTTCCTTTGTAGCATGAAAACAGCCATAGAAAGTATAAAGCTTGTGGGCATGGCTGTGATCCAATAAAACTTTATTTACAAAAATAGGAGGAAGGCCACCCTCACTAATAAAGCATACCATTAAAAAGAATACACTTGGGTAAAGTTCAGCCAAGAGTTCTTGATTCTTCAAAAGTCTCAAAGTTTCTGTGCTTCTCAAAAATAAAAATCAAAAAACAGTGACAACAAAGGAAAGAGTAATTTGTAGTTTCATTTATAAAACCATGAATTCCATTTCAAATAAGGGAGGCAAGTGAATTGTGCTAGTGAACACAAAAAAGGTCAACTATTCTATAAGTAAGAGCATCTGTCCTGACGGTCAGAAAGAGACTTCTATATCTACTTTAAAAGTGTCCACATCCTTCCATCTAAAAAAGTAACTCAGATCTAATTCAACTGTTTTGGCCATTATAGGTACCTTGCATTTCCACAGAAATTTTACAATCAGTATGCTGATTTCTACAAATAATAAAACTGCTATAATTTTGATTGGGATTTTGTTGAATCTATCGCTCAATCGGGGGGGGAAATGCCATATTAACATTGGCCCTGTAATCCATGAACATGGTCTACCTTTCCATTTACTCAGGTCTTTTAAAATTACCTTCAGCAATGTTTTGTAAAGGTAGAGGTCTTGGACATCCTTTGTTATTCCTAGGTATTTCATGTTTTATGGTGTTATTGTAAATTGAATTATTTTTGTGATTTCACTTAACAATTGCTTGCTGATAGTATATAAAAATACAATTATTTTTGTCTATTAACCTTGTATCCTGAGACCTTGCTAAATTCATTTATTCATTCTAGCAATTATTTTGTAGATTCCTGGGATTTTCTAAGTTAAAAAAAATCGTATCATCTGCAAATAGGCCATTTTACTTCCTATCTTTATGTTTCTTATTTCTTTCTCTTGCTTTTTGCAATAGTTAGGATCTCCAATACAATGTTTAAAAGTATTGGTGAAAATACTCTTTTTCTTGTTGGTTATAAATTTAGTTTTCATATTCCTATGTTTTAGACTTTTGATATGACTGCTAAATTATTCTTCAGAAAAACATAATCAATTTAAATACCCAACAAGGATTTGAGAGTTTGATCAATGAAAGCTCATTCTTTGGTGATCTCACAAAAGCCTTGGAAAGATTAAAAGGGAAACTCCTCAGGAGGACCTAAAGTAAATATTTGTTTATCCAGAACTTCTGAGTAACTGCTATCCTCCCCATTCGTTTTTCATGCTGGATAATCCCTTTCATCTTCCTCTGAACAAAGCAGGTTCACGGACTTACTATGGTTGGACGTGTGTGTAAAGAGTAGGTGGATATTCTTTTTACTATTCCTTTTCTTGCATCTTTTCTGTAAGCTTGAAAATATTTCCAAATAAAATGTAAAACAAAAACAATGCATACTTGTTAAATTAAACCCAAATGTTGTAAAAATACAGAATATCAAACAAAAGAAAGTGGGAGGAGGGAAATTTCTTGAAATCCCTATTCCTGTTTTAGGAGTTTAGTGTGTATTTTCCAGATAATTTAAATGTGTATACTACTATACATGTTAGATATAGATCTAAAGAAATATATATACATACACAAAATTTCACAAAAATGGAATAGGCTACATACAGATTTGCAACTTGCTTTTATATATTCGACAATGTATCTTTTACTTATTCCATTCAGGATATGCTGCCCTATTTTAGAGCTACTCACTAACATCCTGAAAACTGTATTTCTGATGTTGGGGCTCAGAAACGGTACCCCAAAACATGGCACTTTGACACGCTGAACTAAAGCAGCAGCCTCAAGGTCTCTCTGACCTTCCCTCCCCAGGAGCAGTGACAGACTGTCTCTGGAATTTCCTTATCTGACTAAGGAGATGTCTTTCTAAAAGAAATGCAATTATCTTAAGAATCCCTCCCTAGGAATCTCATCAAATAACCGAGAAAGATTAGCCAATGGAAAAGAGAAGAGACTAAAAGTCATCACCATGCCCAGACAGACTTTTCTTCCATTCTTCTGAGAGTAGCTCCAAGAGATTACCTGGGAGACTTTATCTACATAATAAGACAACCTTTGTTCACAATGCAGTTCTGCCTCTTACCTTCCCATAACTTACTGGTCCCATTCAGTTTCCTAAAAGAATCATTTACAAGGTAATGTCTGCTTCCTAGGCCCATTCAATTCCCCTAAAAATCATTTATGACTGCTCAAAATTGCCTGCATTTCTCCCATCTCCCTCTCCCCTATGAAGAGGGTATATAAGCTTCAACCATTTGCCCCGAGTCTCATATATTGTATGGCTCTCAAGTTCAGCACATTAATAAATCTGTATGCATTTTTTCCTGTTCACCTGTTTACTGTCAGTTCATTTCGACAGTGAACCTTCAGAAGGTGGAACAAAAGCTTTCCCTCTGCCCCCAAACTGCTATGTAAAATCTAGGTTGCCGGATGATCATTCTGTATCTTAATAATAAAAATACTGTAAACTGGGAGGTCAGGAGAGTTCAGAGCCTTTCAGCCCTCTAAGGACTACTCACATGCATGGGGACACACATAGTTACTACAGCTTCTCAGAGAGCATCCAGATTCAGGGGGCAGAGACAGCCCCCAGGGAAGAAGGAGTCTTGTCTGCACAGCCCCTCTGATCTGGGTCTTGGGGGAGAAGCCCAACTACTCCTGCTTGCTGTATCATCAGCATGAGAAGAGAGACACTCTCAGGTTACGGAGTGCCTAAGCCAAGCAGCTCTGCCCCTGTGAGACCTGGGGTGGGCTGTAGGGGCAATATCTCCTTCTGGAGCTAAGCCTCTCAAAGATTTCACTGTGATGGGTCCACGTGCTCCTGGGCTGAACCCTGCTGGAAACCTGGGTTCAAGCCTCATCTCCTCTTATGCATATGACATTAACACCTATACACTTGGTCATTTCAGGCATTTGTTCACATGTCTGGTCCATGTGATATAAAGCATCTGGTTTATCTTAGGATTCATAGCCTCCTCTTGAGATTCTCTTCCTCTTTCTTTCTTTTTAATGTTTTGCTTGGGTAGGAAGCAATGGCCCAGTTGTCAAAATGACCTTTACCTAAAGCCAGCTCATACTCTAAAACGTGAAGAGATTTCTTTGCTTTAAGGATTCCTCCCCCCACCCCCATTTCCCCCCCTAAAGAATAGCCATGCGTTATTATTTCAATGTGCCCCCCAAAGTTTAAGTGTTATAAACTTAATCCCCAGGGTAACAGCGTTGGGAGGTGGACCTTTAAGAGATGATTAGGTCATGGGGGCTCTGCCCTCATGAATGCATTAATGCTGTTATCGGAGAAGTGGCTTCCTGATTTTAAAAAAAGGATGAATTTGGCCAGGCCCCTTTCCTCCTCACTCTTGCCAGGGACGCCCCAACAAGAAGGCCCTCACCAGATATAGCCCCTTGACCTTGGACTTCCCAACCCCCAGAACTGTAAAAAATCAATCTCTGTTCTTTATAAATTACCCAGGCTCAGGTATTCTGTTATAGCAGCACAAAACGAACTAAGACACCATGTAAATTATACTTTTCGTACCTCACCTGATTAATGATCCACAAAAATTATATTCTTCCCTTTTCGAAGCTCCTCTTAACTAAAACTAAGAATGTGGGAGATGGGGATGGCACAGAAGTGGCCTAGAAAACACCTAGGGCTGTGCATTCTCGGCTTCATCAGGATGTAAGTAGTTCTGCAGCAAAAGGTTTGAGAAAGAGTGGATGGAAGAGGTTCAGTGGTCACAGTCATCACACCAACACCTGGAGGCAGCTGAGGGGGGCCCACATTCCTGTTCATAAAATGACGTTTCCCACTTCCACCCACCGCATCTGCATCCCACTTAGAATCAGAAGGGGCATGGGGATGTGCTCTCACACTCCAGGGCAAAGAGCAGTATTGGGAAATAGTTACTCTCCAGGGGCTGGAGGTGGCTGGCTGCCCACTTGAGTCCACAGCCTTGAGAGTGTGATTACAGCATAGCATCACTTCCCTATCCTGGACTCGAGGATTAGTTATGCTCCTCCAACCCCCAGACTCACTGCCGTTTATTACTTTTTTGAGACAGTGCCTCTCTCGGTCGCCTATGTTGGAGTGCAGTGGCGCGATCTTGACTCACTGCAACTTGCGTATCCTGGGTTCAAACAGTTCTCCCTGCCTCAGCCTCCCGAGTAGCTGAGATTACAGGTTCCCGCTACCATGCCCAGCTAATTTTTGTATCTTTAGTAGAGACAGGATTTTACGATGTTGGCCAGGCTGATCTCAAACTCCTGAACTCAGGTGATCGACCCACTTTGGTCTCCCAAAAGTGCTGAGATTACAGACACGAGCCACCGCGCCCAGCCCCTTTATTACTTTTCTACATGGGGGGCTATGCTCAACTTTTTATTTTTTCCCCTTCCTGATGACTTACAGATTCAAAACCTGTAGAATATGCAAGAGGAGGGGTGTATTTTTTTAATACTAATATTTGGTTGCCAGAAAAGCAGTGGCAGCCTGGGGTGGGAGCTAGGGGTTGGGAGACTCAGGCGTGAACCTCAGTTCTGCTGTCGCTGAGCTGTGTAGGTGTGGCATGGGCAGCAACATATCTGAACTCCTCATTTGGAAGGCAAGACTAGTATCAACCACCCCCAGGGCCACTGGGAAGATAAGTGAGAATCAGGGACACGCCCTGGGTGGCACAGCAGGAAGCTGCGTGTCTTGTACTCAGGCAGCACTCAATAATTATACTTTCCTCTCATCCTTCTCTAAGTATCTGATCAGAAGATCTTTTTCTTTTCATTTGCACAAATTACATCTTTCTCACTATTCATAATTTCCTCTTTATTTTTAAAAGAAGATGGCAGCTTGCGTGTGAAATGGAGCGTGGGGCACACATTAAGGTTTCAATCCAGAATGGACAATTTTCTAGATTTCCATGCTCTATCTTAAACACAGCTGTCAGGACAAGAGGCTCATTAAAAAGATTGTTTTGACTGACAGAATGTTCATGTATCAAATTGGAAATCCATCCAAAAATACTCGAGGGAGGTAGACAGACGTGGCGGCCAGCCACGGAAGGAAAATGTTTTGCAGAATTTGTTCAAGATGAAATTTGCTAGGGAGAAAGTGCCCTGCCTCTGACTTGAGCCAGGGAAAGCCAAGAAGTGGGTACTGCATCCATCAAAACGTGAGGACCTTGGGTAAGTCAGATTCCGTTTGAATAACTGGGCCAAGAAAAATTCTGATCAGGTGATGATCCCTTAAAGAACACACATTAACTAAATTTGTGCACTTTCCCTTACCCCTGGGCTTCGAGGCACTTCCTCCTCCAGTTAACAGCTTATTCTTCCTGCATACATCTCCGGCTTCCACAAGCCCTTTCAATGTGGCCTTCCCCAAGCTCTGTCCATTCCCCTTCTCTCGTCCCTTTCCCTTTCACTGATGACCACCGGTTCTGTTATAACCTGAATCAACTCCACCTGCCAAAAATTCAGAATCATTTCCCAGCCAACAATCGGTTCCTAGGCTTCGTGGATCTCTCTTCTGGACATCCTTGCAAGCTCTGCAAACTCAACCCACTTACTTTTTTTGCCCCAATGACTGCCCCTCCTCGTGTGGGTTTAACTGGAGCACCATGCAGTCATCCAACCCAGGCATGCAGGAGTCACCCTGAGACTCCCTTCCTCCGCCTGGTCCATGAGTCCTGTTGACCTGTCTGCCTGAACACGCTTACCCCCATCTCCTCTCCATCCTCAGTGTGATCTTCCTGGTTGCCTGATCTCCTGTATGATATTCAGCTGTCAGTGGCTATGGTGGCTTAAAAAAGTAAAGGCTGTATTTGTGCTTAACTATGATTTATCTACCCCATAAAAAGAGGAGGTGAGCAGTCCAGGGAGGGTGCAGCCTCTCCAGGATTTCAATTAAGGATCCAGCCTCCTTCCATCTTTCTGTTTTGCCTTCCTCAGTTTGTAGCTTCTATCCTCAAGATAGCAAGATGGCTGCAGGGCTTCCGGGCACTGGGTCCAAGTTTCAAGGGGGAAGAAGAGGTAAGGGCCAACAAAAAGCCTTTCTGGAAGCCCCACTTGCTAAACCCCTGAACCTAGGTCATGCAGCCACACACAGCTGCATGGGGGTCTGGAGAAGGAATGTTTCAGCCTGCAATGCTAGTGCCCTGAACAAAACCTGCTCTGTTAGGAAGGAACGCAGAGAAAATGCATCCAGGTAAACTGAGTAGAGCCATCTTTCTAAAATGCAAAACCTGGGCACAGTGGCTCATGCCTGTAATCCCAGCACTTTGGGAGGCTGAGGTTGGAGGATCACCTAAGCCCAGGAGTTTGGGACCAGCCTGGGCAACAAAATGAGACCCCATCTCTACAATTTCTTTTTTAAAGCAAAACCACTTGGGCCACTTCGTCAAGTAAAATTTGAGGGTTCTCCATCACCTTAGGATCCTGATCAAACACAATGTCTCCATTTGAGCCTACTCCAGTCACTGAGCAACTCCAGCGCCAGTGCCAGTACAGGACGAGCTATTTTGTGGCTCCAGCTTCTGCCCATGTTGTGCCCTCTTTCTGCCCAGGTCTGCCTGATGTGCTCTTATTCATCCTTCAAGACCCTGCTCATTCGTTTCCTCCAATGGGAAAACATCCCTGGTGAAGGTGCACGGGGCTGCTGCTTCTTCATCCTCTCCCTTGCAAATTCTTTTACTTTTGCCCTGATTTCTGGCTCCCACCTTGGTTTCCCCTACTGGTCTATGAGCTCCTTAAGGGCAGAGGCCACGTGTGTTTAACTGAATACTCATCCCCAGGATGAATAGCAGAGAGCGGCCGCTCTGTGACTGCTGGATAAATGAATGAATGGAGAGATGGATGGATGGATGGACAGTGAATGAATAAATGATACTTGTGGCAACTCAGAAGCTATACTTTAGTAGGTATCCTGGAGGAGAAACCCAAATCTCCCCTTCGTTGATACTATCAAAGGGAAGGGAGAGTTCCCGTATTTCCTGATTTTACAAAAGAACTGCCATGTTCCTTACAGAAGGAGGCCTTACTCACGAGAGGGTGGAAACTGGAGACAGTGGAACGAGCACCGACTCTGGATCCTGTCTGTTACTTAAATGTCAAATGACAAGCGACTGCACCTCGCTGTACATTGTTTCCTCAATTTTAAAAAGGGGACAATAATAGATCCCTCAGCCAGGCGCGGTGGCTCACGCCTGCAATCCCAGCACTTTGGGAGGCTGAGTGGACAGATCACCTGAGGTCAGGAGTTTGAGACCAGCCTGGCCAACACGGTGAAACCCCATCTCTACCAAAAATACAAAAATTAGCCAGGTGTGGTGGTGGCCACCTGTAATCCCAGCTACTCAGGAGGCTGAGGCAAGAGAATTGCTTGAACCCAGGAGGCGGAGGTTGCAGTGAGCCGAGATCATGCCACTGCACTCCAGCCTGGGTGACAGGGCGAGATTTCATCTCAAAAAAATAAATAAAAGAATAAAATGATAATAATAGCAATAATAATAGCCTCACGAGGCTGTTATGAGTTTCAGACGTAATGCGTTTAAACCCCTGGCACACTGACTATTGCATGCC
This sequence comes from Pan troglodytes, assembly GCF_028858775.2. Lineage (NCBI taxonomy): Eukaryota > Metazoa > Chordata > Mammalia > Primates > Hominidae > Pan > Pan troglodytes. The sequence continues at coordinate 15,328,492 of NC_072416.2, forward strand.
AGGGACCTGATGCTTCTTGGGACTGTGTTTGAAACATAGTGTGGACAAGGACATTTTTCTTCCTTGCCTTTGGAGACAGTGCTGGTTGCCTCTCACTATCCACACCCTCCCTTTTCCTCCTGATTTTGTTCTGGGCAATGTCCTCCTCAGGGAGGCCACCAGCTTCATTCCCCAAACCAGGATGGATGCAGCTGTGACAATTCTCCTACCACGGCCAGCCAGGGTCTGGGCAGGAGCCCAGGTCTGGATATGGAGATTTGGGAGGAAACCACGGGGCTGTCTGAGAAAGGTTATGTTTCTTTTAAAAAGTCCCCCTTTCTTCCTCTGGGGTTGTCAATGTGAATGAATGTGACGTGCAGAAGTGCATCAGCCAGCTGAGAAGTCCAGCCTAAGGAATGGGTCATGACAGGGAGAAGCACAGCGGGTGTGCAGAGAGATCCTGCTCATGCATTCAGCCAGGCCAAGTGCCTGAGCCACCCGTGGCCCTCTGTCCACACAGAGAACTTCCTTATTCTCTGAGCTGGGGTGATGGGAGTTTCCTGTTCTGTACAGCCCAAAGGAACTGATGCTATTGATACTATCCTATACTTGTTAGAACAGTCACTCTCCTTTTGGGGTGGCCAGTAATCCATTTGTTTTGAAGATTGCTTGTTTATTAATTGTATATATATATATATATATACATTTTTTGAGATGGGGTCTTGCTATGTTGCCCAGGCTGGTCATGAACTCCTGGGCTCAAGTGATCTTCCTCCCTCAGCTTCCCCAGTAGCTGGGACTACAGGCATGAGCCACCACGTCCAAGAATCCATTTGTGAACAAACACTATGTAAGTTGGCCTTTGGAAACTCCTACAAAATAACAGAGTTCCCCTGCTGTCCAAGAGGTCGCAGAGGGTTTCTTTGTCAGGGTGGGATTCAGTGAGACTCCATTAGAATACAGTTTTGTCAATAAACTTCTTGTATCATTTCTATTCCTGTGAAATTGCTTTCCTAACCCTCTTGCCTTCAGTAGGACCAAGGCATGCACAGGTCCAAAGGTAGTGAGTGCTGTGGCACATTCCTCATCAGAGAGGGCAGGATGCTGGGATGGGAAAGGTGGCTTAGTAACCCTGGCCCATGTCTGTATGACAACTTGGAGGCAATTTGGAAATGAGAACCAGATGACAGACATGAGAGGCAGAGTGTCAGTTACTAAAACACCCAAAATGTTGGCAACTGAAAACAAAGACAATCTCTTCCTCCCTTTGATTTAGATTGTGACCTTTTACTTGTGGCTGAAGAGATTTAAGTGCAGAAAATGTAAAGTGGCATAATTTTTTTTTGAAAAGAACTGATGGCTCTGTAACTATGATCCTTAAATATAAACATCAGTGGTGACTGATTCAGTACGTACACCAGGGGTTGGAAACTAAAGCCCATTGCCCGCTTTCTGATGGGGCCTGTGAGCTAAGAATGCTTCTTCCATTTCTATCATAAATGGCTGCATTTAGGATGTAAGTACTTGTATCATAACCTCAATTTTGCCTCTTGTCCCACAAAACCTAAACTATTTAATCATGCTCTTTACAGAAACCGTTTGCCAACTCTTGACCTATACTCACTCCACTACAGGCATCCTTCTTATAATATTATTATTTTTTCATGTTTTGAGAAATTTAAAAGATACAGTGACTACAAAAGAATAATGTAACATTCGTAATGCCACCACCCAGAGATAATAAATATTAACATCTTGTAAGATCTGTCTTTACATTTTTTAAAAAAAGAAATGAAATATTACAATGATATCCCAAGTCCCCTTTAACTGCTCCCCACTGCACCAGAGGGTCTTAGTTTTACTTTTAAGCAATGTGCACCTTCTTGGGATAGGGCTTGGCCAGGGATTTGGCCATAGTGTCAGTGACCTCAACAAGATTAAGAATGGTTATTCCTAGGCCAGGCACACCTGCAATCCCAGCACTTTGGGAGGCTGACGTGGGCAGATCACTTGACATCAGGAATTTGAGACCAGCCTGGCCAACATGGTGAAACCCCATCTCTACTAAAAATATAAAAACTAGCTAGGCGTGGTGGCGGGCACCTATAATCCCAGCTACTCGGAAGGCTGAGGTTGCAGTAAGCAAGAAAATGGTTATTCCACAACCCTGACTGGAATAGAGGAAAGAGAGGCACCAGGTCACAATACTCCTGTGTATTGATGGATTAATCACATAAAAAAGCTTTCTCTGGGCTTGGCATAGAGTAGGCAATCCCCAAATTTATACTCAATTAATTGAACAGATGCCCCAAAAGCAGGCACTTAACTGAGTGATTTTATGAAGACAGTAATAACGTAAACATTTTATAAATTAAAGGAATAACAACAACAAAAGAATGAAGGAAGAAGGAGGGAAGGAAGAAGCAAGGAGGAATGGAATGTCACTAACATGAAAGTCACAAGGCCAGCAGGTGCCACGCAACTCACACTATTTTTTTTTTTTTTTGAGACAGGGTCTTACTCTGTCTCCCAGGCTAGACTGCAGTGGTGCGATCATGGTTCACTGCAGCCTCGACCACCCCAGGCTCAGGTGGTTCTCCTGCCTCAGCCTTCGGGGTAGCTGGGACTACAGGTGCACACCACCACACTCATACAATCTTAAGAGGAACCACACCCCTATCCAATAGGTAAAAGCAAAGTACTTGCACATCTTCACATGTGACTTATGGGGAGAGAAATTTAAGTAATAAGAAACAACTCTAAAGTGTCCTGGAATCCTACTCCAGGATTTTTTTTTTTTTTTTTTTTGAGATGGAGTTTCGCTCTGTCACCCAGGCTGGAGTGCAGTGGCAAAATTTTCGCTCATTGCAACCTCCACCTCTTCCTGGGTTGAACTGATTATTCTCCTGCCTCAGCTTCCCGAGTAGCTGAGGTTACAGGCACCCGCCACCACACCTGGCTAACTTTTGTATTTTTAGTAGAGACGGAGTTTTGCCATGTTGGCCAGGCTGGTCTCGAACTCCGACCTCAGGTGATCTGCTGCCTCGGCCTCCCAAAGTGCTGGGATTACAGGCCTGATTCATCGCGCCCAGCCCCTACTCCACGACTTCTGCATTAAGTGTAATTCTCTGGTTTCTTTCCTGACTTTTCTCCAAGACTCTGAGCTTCTTGAGGGCAGGGCCGATGCTTACTCCACCTCATGTGTTTCCCTTGTCTCCAAGGAACACGTGGAAACATGCAGAGAACATGTGCTGTCAAAGTTAAAAGCTGTAAAGACAAATATAACACTAAGCAAAATACCTGACCCCAATATCAAGAGCTCCAGTCAGAATGCTACATGTCTTCAGCAAAACACGACACACAGTCACATGTGGCCTTACTTACCAAGACTGATTGCAGGCATTTGTTCTACAAATATGAAAATGCACAAGCATTTTTATGTTAAGATTTGGGTCTGTTTATGCATGAAGAAGTTCAAGATGTTATTATGTATGACAAAGAACAAGTGGAAACAACCTCAGTGTCCAACAATGACAAGAGTTAAATGAACGTCGTATGTCTACAGAGTACAATGAGCTGTGGTCTGGGTTTTTAATGACATGAGATAATGCTTTGTATGACATAATCTTATGCTTCCTAAATGCCCATATATGATCAGCTATATGAAAAGAGGGCTTTTTTTTTTTTTTTTTTTTTTTTTTTAAAGACACAGGGTCTCACTCTGTCCTCCAGGCTGGAGTTCAGTGGTGCAATCTTGGCTCATTGCAACCTCGAATTTCTGGGCTCAAGAGATCCTCCCACCTCAGCCTCCCAAGTAGCTAGAACTACAGGTGCACACCACCATGCCTGGCTAATTAAAAAAGTATATTTTGTAGAGATGGGGTCTTGCTATGTTGCCCAGGCTGGTCTCAAACTCCTGGCCTCAACTGATCCTCCCACCTTGGCCTCCCAAATCACTGGGATTACAGGTGAGAGCCACCACACCCAGCCAGTATTTCTTCTTAACAAGAAACTGTTCATAAATGGACTGCTTATAAACCAAGCCCACACCCCCAATCCCCCAAGCTGTGCAACAAGAGTGCACCTGTATGTGAGACCACAAACCACACTAAAGACGCAGGATTTCACAAAGCCGAAGAAAACGACACTGGGGAAGTCATCGGCCAATAAGGCTCTCACAGAGAAAACATACATGCCCACATTAGCTCCTGAGAAGCCAATCATCAGATTACTGATGGATTCAGAAACAGACTCTTAGGAAGATTGATAAAATCTGAAAATAACCCTCAGTGATGCTCCTGCCAATGTCAAATGTAAAGTACAGGATGCTGTCAAAGAATTTTTTTCAGACCATTTACTCCAAGGAAACCAAGTCGACACTTGATTACCTCTCTGTTCATCCTGAGTTGGTGCATACTGGCAGTAACAACCATTTTATCGAATACAAGTTGAAATTAACTGATTGCCATAATTTGTCTCTTTTCTCAAGACAATGTTTCAAACCAACCTTTATTTTTATTTTATTGCCATTTTCTGTAGCTACGGTCCGCATTTTAAGTGAGCTTTTTTTTTGGCAGCCATAATCTTTAGATAATGAGACCACCTGGGCTTGAACCGGTGAGGGGCTGGCCAGAGTCTGCGGGGGTGGGTACAGATCCCTCCCTGTTTCATGAAAGACACCATCAAGAAGGCCAAGTGTGGTGGCTCATGCGTATAACCACAGCACTTTGGGAGGCCAAGGCAGGCAGACTGCTTGAGCTCAGGAGTTCTCCAGACCAACTTGGGCAACACGGTGAAACCCAGTCTTTATTGAAAATACAAAAATTAGCCAGGCGTGGTGGGGAGCACCCATAGTCCTGGCTATTCGGGAGGCTGAGGCAGGAGAATCACTTGAACCCAGGAGGCAGAGGTTGCTGTGAGCTGAGGTCATGCCACTACACTCCAGCCTGGGCAATAGCACAAGACTCCTTCTCAAGAAAGAAAGAAAGAAAGAAAAAAAAAGGCCAGGTGTGGTGGCTCACACCTGTAATCCCAGCACTTTGGGAGGCCGAGGTAGGTGGATTGCTTGAGCTCAGGAGTTCGAGACCAGCTTGGGCAAAATAGTGAAACAGTGAGATCCAGTTTCTACCAAAAAAAAAAAAAAAAAAAAAAGACACCATCAAGAGCATCTTTGTCTGCAGAAGGCACAATTCACATACTCAAGATGAACGGATGAACGGAGAGGCTTACTATGAAAGAAAAATTCCTGCTTGTTGAGGCCAAAGGGGAATTCCACACCCCTGTATTCCACACCAAGTAGGCTCCACGGACCCTCACTTGGCAGATCCCTTTCCATATCCCAGTGCTGAGCCTCTGTGGTCGCTGCACCAGCTCCTTTCCTGAGGCAGCCCCTGGAGAGGAGCAGGTGAAGAATGGGCAGGAGGGTGAGCAGGTGGGACCCTGCCCCACACGGGTATCCCGGCTCCTCTCTACTTGCCATCAACACCCGTGCCCACGGTGCGTTCTGCTCATCAACATGCTCTGGGGCACCCAACAGCAATGTTGTTGAGAACACAGGACCCAGGGCCACTGCCCAGGCCCCAAGCAATTAGTGTCACCCACCACTTCGCAGCTGGTTGATGCTGGGGAAGCCGATTTGTCTCCCCGCGCTGCAGTTTCCTTGTCTACAAAATCGGAGCAAGAGTCCCTGTGGTGTACTATTTATTAAGCAGTCATTATTACTATTTTACTAGTATAGTGTCCTGTGTGTGTTTTCTTTATTTTTTTGAGACGTAGTCTCACTCTATCACCCAGGCTAGTGGCGTAATCTTGTCTCACTGCAACCTCTGCCTCCTGGGTTCAAGTGATTCTCCTGCCTCAGCCTCTCAAGTAGCTAGGATTGAAGGCATGAACTAGAAACACAATTTGACCCAGCCATCCCATTACTGGGTATATACCCAAAGGATTATAAAACATGCTGCTATAAAGACACATGCACACGTACGTTTATTGCGGCACTATTCACAATAGCATAGACTTGGAACCAAGCCAAATGTCCAACAATAATAGACTGGATTAAGAAAATGTGGCACATATACACCATGGAATACTATGCAGCTATAAAAAATGATGAGTTCATGTCCTTTGTAGGGACATGGATGAAGCTGGAACCCATCATTCTCAGCAAACTATCACAAGGACAAAAAACCAAACACCGCATGTTCTTACTCATAGCTGGGAATTGAACAATGAGAACACATGGACATAGGAAGGGGAACATCACACACCGGGGACTGTTGTGGGGTGGGGGGAGGGGGGATAGCATTAGGAGATATGCCTAGTGTTAAATGACGAGTTAATGGGTGCAGCACACCAACATGGCACATGTATACGTATGTAACAAACCTGCACATTGTTCACACGTACCCTAAAACTTAAAGTGTAATAAAAATAAAAAAAAAAACATAAAGGCATGCACCACCATGCCTGGGTAATTTTTGTATTTTTAGTAGCTATGGGGTTTCGCCATGTTGGTCAGGCTAGTCTTGAACTCCTGACCTCAAGTGATCTGCCTGCCTCGGCCTCCCAAAGTGCTAGAATTACAGGCATGAGCCACTGTGCCCGGCCGTGTCCATTGCGTTTTAAATGACCAATGGAGTCACACTGACCCTCGAGGAAGGTGGTTTTTAATACCCACTGGTGGCACTTCACAGAGCCATCTCAGAGACAGGCTAACTTTAATTTGTCCCCGGTGTGGTGAACAGGGGAGTGACAGAACAAACACTGCCAGGAAGACTTTGGTTCCTACTCTGGCAACACTCGGCAGTGGGTCAGGGGTACCAATTCAAGGAATATCAGAAACTGTGTCCCTTACACATCCTTTTCACGTCCAGTCATTTAAAATATTTTTCAATAACAATGATGATAAGAATAGAGGTTTACTATCACTGAGCACCTACCAGGAGCCAGACACTGTCTCAAGGTACTGGATTATTTCATCTGATCCCCACAAAACCCACTGCACCTGCTTCATAGCTTTGTGATCTGAATGGATGACTCTGCCTTTAGGACCTGAATATGTCTGTCGGCAAAACGGAAAAAATACCAGTACCTTGGGGGGTTGCGGTGGAGGTTTGCCACACCATGGGAGCAGCTGCTGACAATAATGTGAATAAAAATAAAAGTGAACACTGACCATGGCTCTCAAGAAGCCTGTTCATCTCCTGCACTTTTCGGGAGAGAAATTGCTCTATTAGGTGCCTTTAGTGGCACCATGGAGGAGTGAGATCAGAGAATACTACAGTGCCCAGGGAGAAAGAGCACACAGCATAGGGCCCCACCTGGCAGGGCGGCCCCAGAGAAGGCTCAGTGGCTGAAAGAACATCACACCTGCCTGACATGGCCCCTTCTATGTGGACAATGTTACTGCAGGGAATAGTACCCTCACCTGGACTTCCAACTGCACACAGCATAGTGCTTACAGAAGGGAGACGTGTGAGGAAAAAAGATTTCCTTTCCTTTTACCATGCCTATGAAATTTAAAATAGATTCAAGAGTTAGAGGGCCTCTGCTCCTTACAACTGACGTGCTCAGTTTCCACACCTGTGCCGAAGACCTGGAGAAGGTACCTTTAAGGTCCTGATAGAGGGGCTCACAGGACACTGTCTGGCACCCAGGAGGCTTCACCTAAATGAGTGGTATTTGCTTTTGAGAATCTCACTCTGTCACCCAGGCTGGAGTGCAGTGGTGCAATCATGGATCACTGTAACTTCAACATTCAGGCTCAGGCGTTCCTCCCACCTCAGCCTCCCATGTAGCTGGGCGTGCACCACAATGCCAGGACTCATTTTTTGTGTTTCTTTGTACAGACAGGTTTCACCATGTTGCCTAGGCTGGTCTCGAACTCCTGGGCTCAAGCGACCCGCCCACCTCCGCTTCCTAAAGTGCTGGAATTACAGGGGTGAGTCTCTGTGCCTGGCCATGCTAATTTTTTTTTTTTACTTTCAACTCAATCAATTAATATGCAAACATTTTTAAGTAAAATTTAAAAGGCAATGAAATCAAAGCATTTTTGAACTATTTTACAAAGCAGTGTTGTAGATTTGTACTTACACTGTGGGAAATAGTTAGGGAAAATGTCTTTTAAGTGAAGGCAAGTGCAGTAAATAAAAAATAACTTGAACTAGTAGAAGGAATGAGCGTTGCACTAAGCTGGAGATATTGGAATTTTACAAAGGAATCTCACTGCTAATTTCAAAATGACACTAATTGCTATTTTTGAAACATGATTTCAAAGGAGAAGATATAATATTTTGACTTCATAAACTTCAACAGACACTGCTGTTCCCCATGTTCTGGGGGCTCCTTTTTGAAATGTTGTGATGAAATTTAAAAATTAAATCATTTTTACTTGGCCGGCTGTGTTGGCTCATGCCTGTAATCCCAGCACTTTAGGAGGGGCTGAGGTGGGCAGGTCACCTGAGGTCAGGAGTTAGAGACCACCCTGGCCAACATGGTGAAACCCTATAGCTTCTAAAAATACAAAAATTAGCCAAGTGTGGTGGCGGGTACCTGTAGTCCCAGCTACTTGGGAGGCTGAGGCAGGAGAATCACTTGAACCTGGGAGGTGGAGGTTGCAATGAGCCGAGATTGCACCACTGCACTCCAGCCTCGGTGACAGAGTGAGACCCTCTCACAAAAACCAAAAGAACAGAAAAACCCAGACATTTTTAGTTGAAGAGCAATCCACAACCTCAGAGAAGAAACTTCTCTGTTTTGTTCATCCCTCCATCCTCAGTGCCTAGCATGGGATCCATACTATTTGCTGAATGGATAAACGTTGATTTAACTTCAGGAATCAGCAGCATACATTTACACACGCCAGATTCTCAATTTATAAATATTTACCATCAGGACTTGATTTCAACTTTAATTAGCCCAACTGTTAAGGATACCTCCAAAGTGAGAAATCTAATTCATCACTTCACACCAGATGTAGCTTTGGCAGTTAGTCTTTTATCTAGGTTTACAGTGAATGAGAATCAGACATTAAACGACTAGCGTGTGATGTTTTGCGGTGAACTGATTGGAACCTAAAAAATAGGCCAAACGTGGGAAAATGAATTCAAGACTAAATCTTAGGAAATAAAACAAAGAGGGTAAACTTCCTCTAGCTGATAAGGCCCCACAAACTCTAGATTCTATGGATGCTTAAAAAAAAGGTGGGGGGGGGGGGGCGGGGGCATGAGTGTGAGATAGTTTTTTAAAACCCCCCCTTTTTTTTTTTTTTGAGATGGAGTTTTGCTGTCATTACCCAGGCTAGAGTGCAGTGGCACGATCCCTGTTCACTGCAACCTCCGCCTCCCAGCTTCAAGCGATTCTCCTGCTTCAGCCTCTGGAGTAGCTGTGATTACAGGTGTGTGCCACCACACCCTACTAATTTTTATATTTTTAGTAGAGACAGGGTTTCACCATGTTGGCCAGGCTGGTCTTGAACTCCTGACCTCAGGTGATCCACCCACCTCGCCCTCCCAAAGGACTGGTATTACAGGCATGAGCCACCACACTCAGCCTAAAAATTTCATTTTAAATGGGAGGGCACTGTAACATGATTGTCACTGCCCTGTGGACAGGTTTGCTGCATTTGGAAAAAAATCTGACTATGAAATTATACATTCAAAGGTGTGTTTACTAACACTTAATTGGTGAGGTATGTTAAATTAAGTTGAGGCTCAAGCTGCCTCCTTACATATTTTATTTTTATTTACTTATTTTTTTGAGACAGGGTCTTGCTCTGTTGCCCAGGATGGAGTACAGTGGTGCAATCATAGCTCACTGCAGACTTGGCTTCCGGGGCTCAAGCGATCCTCCCACCTCAGCCTTCTGAGTAGCTGAGACCACAGGTGCATACCATTATGCCTGGTTAGTTAAAAAAAAAAAATCCTTTTCGCAAAGACAGAGTCTCACTATGTTGCCTGGGCTAGTCTCGAACTCTTAGGATCAAGTGATCCTCCTACTTCGGCCTCCCAAAGTGCTGGGATTACAGGTGTGAGCCACCATGCCCAGCCTTCTTTATACATTTTAATTTCAGCCAAAGGTTTCTCTGTATACACAGTGAACTGGATGTGTAAACAGAATAGAACATACTCTTGCCAATCTCCGGTTTTGGCCAATCACAGACAGTCAACTGTTCAAACTGTGTTCAAATAAGGCAAATGCTGAGCTGTAACCAATCTGGCTGTTTTTGTACCTCACTTTCCACTTTCCTTTTTCTGCCCACAAATCTCTCACCATTTGGCTGTGCTCGAGTCTTTCTGAGCCTCTATTCTGGTTCAGGGTCTGCCTGATTTACGAATCATTCTTTGCTCAACTAAACTGTGAACTTTAATTTGTCTCAGGTTTTTTCTTTTGAAACAGGTGTGTGCTTTAAAAAATAAACAAAGGATCAAATTTTATCACTAAATTCTGTAAGAATTTTTCATCTACTTCAGCGACTACCATCCTTTTAAACCAGTACCCCCTTTTGTTAAAATTAAAAGTAGCATGCATTCCTCATCTACCCTGAAAACTCTCAGACTGGCTGTAATCATCTGTCTCCCCGCGTATCCCAGGAGCCAAGAGAATTTTGTCTAGCTTTACTTCCTATAGTTTGCATTTTGAACAGAGTTGATCATTATTTCCCTTTCAAATCTACACAGCTATATCAGCAGGCAGCAGGCATGTCCCCAAACCAGGCCCGCCTGTCCTGGAGATTCTCACGAACGCCCGCAAGAAGGATGCCAGCACCCCATGGGTGAGAAGCATGCCGGTCTAGCTAATGGATAAAGCACATTTGCCTGCTGTGGGGTCCCCAAACGGTTCAGGATCATACAGAACAACAAACACGCCCTTAGTGAGTGCTCACTATGAGCCAGACATGGTGCTAAGTGACTTTCCTTCTTTCTTTCTTTTTTTTTTTTGAGATGGAGTGTCACTCAGTCGCCCAGGGTGGAATGCAGTGGCGTGATCTTGGCTCACTGCAACCTCTGCCTTCCCAGGTTCAAGTAATTCTCGTGCCTCAGCCTCCCCAGTAGCTGGGATTACAGGCACTCACCACCACGCTCCGCTAATTTTTTGTATTTTTAGTAGAGATGGGGTTTCACCATGTTGGCCAGGCTGGTCTCGAACTCCTGACCTCAGGTGATCCAACTGCCTCAGCCTGCCAAAGCGCTGGGATTACAGGTGTGAGCCACTGCGCCTGGCCTGACTTGTCTTTTTGATTTTATATATGACTCTTCTTAAGGGATACACCAACTCGACAAGGTTGGGGTGAGTACCCTCTTTTTACAAGTGGGAAAACTAAGGCAGAGAAATGTTTAGTGGCTTATCCCAACCAACTTAAGAAGCCAAATCCTGTCTGTTCACCTGCCATGTTATAGGACCCCCTGCCCACCAGCCCAGACACTAATTCCCCCTGTACAAACCTCCAAGTTTTGCCTTATCTGCACAGTACTCATACTACTATTTACTGAATCATTTTCTTTCTTTATTTTTATTTTTTATTTTTTGAGTCAGAGTCTTGCTCTGTTGCCCAGATTGGAGTGCAGTGGCGCAATCTCAGCTCACTGTAACCTCTGCCTCCCAGGTTCAAGCCAATGTCCTGCCTTAGCCTCCCAAGTAGCTAGGGCTACAAGTGTGTGCCATCACGCTTGGCTAATTTTTGTAGTTTTAGTAGAGATGGGGTTTCTCCATGTTGGCCAGGCTGGTCTCAAACTCCTGAGCTCAGGTGATAATTAAATCATTTTCTTTAAATTGATAAGCTAGTTCTATTTTTTCTAATACATGTGAAGCTGATCACCCAATTATTAGACATCTTACATGCACCATGGACCCTCTTCTCTGCACTCCATTCCCAAATCACATCCTGGTCTTCAGGGGAACATGTGCCTCACCCAGGCACGCCCTCCACTGAAAACCTTCAGGAGGCTTGTTCTGGGCAGACCCTTCTGTCAGTCAGGCAGTTGTTACAATGGGGTCGTCAGATGCATCCTAAACTTAAGACACATACAGAATGTGGACAAGGTTCTGGGGAGAGCAAGAGCGTCACCCCGTAATGGGAACATTTCTCTAAGCCAAGAGTTGGAAAATTATCACCGGCAGGCCTACCACCTGTTTCTGTAAATAAAGTTTTATTGGAACACTGCACTGTCTGTGGCTGCTCTCTTGTTATGAAGGCAGAGTTGAGCAGTTGCTACAGAGACCATAGAGCCACAAAGCCCAAAATATTTACTATCTGACCCTTTACAGAAAAGTTCTATTGACCCCTCTAGGCAAAGCATTTCCCATACAAAAGTCAGCTTGTGGGCTGGGTGCGGTGGCTCATGCCTGTAATCTTAGCACTTTGGGAGGCCAAGGTGAGCGGATCACTTGAGGTCAGGAGTTTGCGACCAGCCTGGCCAATACAGTGAAACTGTCTCTTCTAAAAATACAAAAATTAGCCAGATGTGGTGGCGTGTGCCTGTAATCCCAGCTACTTGGGAGGCTGAGTCAGGAGAATTGCTTGAACCTGGGAGGCGGAAGTTGCAGTGGGTCGAGATGGCACCACTGCACTCCAGCCTGGGTGACAGAGTGAGACTCTGACCCCAACCCCTACAAAAAAAAAGTCAGTTCATGAAAACCAACTCACAAGTGATACGGATATTACCTGCTGATAAGTAGACTTGAATCACGCTTAATTCAATTCCATTGACCACTATTTACCTATTGGGGGGCTACTATATGACAGTCTCAGCTAGGGGCTGGCCTTACAGAGGTGAATAAGGCTGGGCTTCTGTTTCCTGGAGGAATCAGGATCTAAACAGTGACTGCAATACAGCGCAAAGGATGTCAGAGCAGGATTTGATGTTTTATCTTCCTATAAAGTAAATCCTGGGAACCTGACCTTTTTGTTCTTTAAAATTTTGAATTTTTAAAATTTATTTTGGAGACACAGTCTTGCTCTGTTGCCCAGATTGGCATGCAGTGGCGTAATCTTGGCTCACTGCAACCTCCGCCTCCAGGGTTCAAGCGATTCTTCTGCCTCAGCCTCCCAAGTAGCTGGGACTACAGGTGCCTGCCACCATGCCCGGCTAATTTCTATATTTTAGTAGAGATGGAGTTTCACCATGTTGCCCAGGTTGGTCTTGAATTCCTGACTTCAAGTGATCCACCCACCTCGGCCTCCCAAAGTGCCGGGATTACAGGTGTGAGCCACTGCACCTGGCCAAAACTTTGAAATCTTAAAACTATAACCATGGACTAAGATTTATCTTCTCTCTCTCTCATTTTCTAAAAAAGCATAAATACTAGAAATGAAACTCTAATTCTGTGAAATGACTCATTAACTTTTGCAGGGAAGATCAACTTATTGGAATTTTTCATAATTGCCAAATTTGCTCTGGGCTCTCTAACACACAGTTCTAATCTCTCTGCGGAGAATGGAAAAAAAGAAAAGGTATCGAGACATCAAGGGAAACATGGTCAGTTAAAAATCTAGCTTTTGTTTTTTAAGATTGAGTTTCTAAATTGGAATCAATATTAAATGGGTCATATATTAACCCTCTGCTGAAAGAGGCATTAAGGACCGAGAAAATGTCTAGGTTCAACCAAAATTTCATTATCTACTATCTGTCTTTGCTACTCCAACTAGGTATCAGGTGAATTAAGGGGAAAACCAATTTCTACATCCCTTGGATGTGATGAAATTGATTATCCTCACGCAGGTGAAATGAAGACAGAAAATAACAGGTGCTGCTTCACACCGGTATATCTGTCCTGCCCTGATAACTGTTTATTTGTACCGGCTATTGACAACGTTTTTGTATCATACAAAGAGGGTTTTTCACTGAGCTTCAAAAGTAGAAACAGGATGCATCTGTTTCTAGGGAAACCTGAGCTTGGAGGCTGGCAGGCTTCGATTCACACAGCACACCCCTCCGCTCCCGGTGGTCCACTGCACAGTGACACCCTCCTCCTCGTTTATCTCATCCCATTTTTAAAAATTAATGCAACAATGAGAGATGATTGTTGATGCTCATTATTAAATCATTTATTCATCCCACACAATGATTCAGAATTATTCATCAAGCTTGCTGGAAGGAAGCTGGGTTTTACCTCCACGGTGGTTTGGGGAGAGATGTGCTCTTTAAAAGGATATTTTATAACAACACAATTACCATAATTAAAAGCTACCCTGATATTCTGATGAGCTTCTGACATATTTTTGAGTACTGGCATTTCAGCACAAGGAGATAAATGAGACTGAGACAGTAGTAGGGAATAATATTGCCATGGGGGGAAAAAAACAAAGGCAATATTAAATACCAGCTGCCATCGTCACCCCCAATTTTATCCCAGCCTTTAAGTTAATGAATTTTACAAAATATCACTTGAACTTCTGGCTCTCCAAAATGAGTTCCAATTATGTTGTTGTGACCTGAGCCGCTTTCTGCATAACTGAGTCATGGATGCGTACAGCCAAGAGCGCCCACCTACCTGAGCTTCCAAGCCCAGCAAGTCTCTCTGCCTGCAGCAGAGAGCCTCCACATCCGACTCATATCTCCTTCTGATGTTGCCTAAGATTTGTTCTGTGTTTGGAAGGTCATTCAGCAAAGGGCCTGGTTTGGCAGGCCATGGAAACTGACAGGGAATTTCGGGAAGGGCTCTCATCTCTCTGGCCTTCTCTGTGAAGCAGGTTTAGGTGAAGACCCTTAGGCCAGTGGCCAAGAAGAGGTAGGTGCCTCTGTATACCTGCAGGTGGTGCCTGGAGGAAGCAGTGAGAGGGGGTGCTTAGGAAGAGAAAGACTGCTGAGTGACTTTGGAGAGCCAGCCTGGGGACCAGAGCAGAGAGAGGCACAAGTGGCTTCCCTAAGACCGAAGGCCACAGAGGCCACATGTTGAACACAGAGGTCTGAACATGCTCTGTTGCCCAAGCTGGAGTGCAGTGGCATGATCTCGGCTCATTGCAATCTCCACCTCCCAGGTACAAGCAATTCTCCTGCCTCAGCCTCCGCAGTAGCTGGGATTACAGGTGGGCACCACCAGGCCTGGTTAATTATTGCATTTTTCAGTAGAGACAGGGTTTCGCCCTGCTGGCCAAGCTGGTCTTGAACTCCTGACTTCAGGTGATCCACCTGCCTTGGCCTCCCAAAGTGCTAGGATTACAGGTGTGAACTACCACACCTGGCCCAAAGACTTTCATTCATTCATTCCACAAATACTGATAAAACATTTATTATGAGCTAATATCTGAGCCAGGTCTCCCAACTGCATAGCTGAATATGACCCTGTCCCTGCCCTCAGGGAGCTGAGAGTTTAGCGGGGATTCAGACGAGTCAACACTTGCAAATCCACTTGACAAGTGCTGGGATAAGAGAAGCTGAAGAACCTGGGGTGGGGAGGAGGGGAGAGCCTTATACAGAAGATGTCAAAGTTGAGTGGGAGGCGGGATGTGGTGTCTCATGCCTGTAATCCTAGCACTTTGGGATACCCAGGCGGGAGGGTCACTTGAGGCCAGGAATTTGATATCAGCCTGGGCAACACAGTGAGACCTCCATCTCTGCAAAAAATAAAAAAATTAGCCAGGCATCGTGGCGCTCCCCTGTAGTCCCAGCTACTTAGGGGGCTGAGGTGGGAGGATCACTTGAGCCCAGGAATCCGGGGCTGCAGTGAGCTATGATCACATCACTGCACTCCAGCCTGAGTGACATAGTAAGACTCCATCTCAAGAAAAAAAAAAATGTTGAGGCTGGGCACGGTGGCTCACACCTGTAATTCCAGCACTTTGGGAGGCTGAGGCGGGCAGATCACTTGAGGTCAGTCAGGAGTTCCAAGACCATCCTGGCCAACATGGTGAAACCCCATCTCTACTAAAAATGCAAAAATTAGCCAGGCATGGTGGTGTGCACCGGTGATCCCAGTTACTCGGGAGGCTGAGGCAGGAAAATCACTTGAACTTGGGAGGTGGAGTAGGTGGTAGTGACCCGAGATCATGCCACTGCACTACAGCCTGGGTGACAGAGTGAGAATGTCTCAGCAAACAAAAAATTGTTGAGTGGGCCTAGGCAGGTGAACCAGAAGAGGCTGGAGGGGAAGTTAGATGTGACTGAGAAGGGCCCAGCAGTGAAGAGCTGGGCTGGACCTGGGGGTGGAGGGAAGCCTCACGCTTTGCAGTCAGTTACACACCCATCTTGCTGTTAGGTGCCGAATGAACTAGAATGGGTAAGAGCAGAGTGGGGAGCACAGTGCAGAGCTGCTGCTAGGACCCAGATGAGACAGTGGAAAGGCTACAGAGACAGGAAGGAGGTAGAATTAAAGGGACATGAAATAACCAAGTGCCTTCAGCTAGCGAGCTCCTCCGGAGATGGAGCCATTGGATTCCAGCGCCTGATGTCACTGAGAGTGGAATAAGGAAGCTAACCCCCCTGTTTTCTCATGCCTACCAAGCAGCCTCCTGATTATAATTGGGCTTCCCATGTAGCTCTGCCTACGGGAAGAGAAAGCACCGCTGGGGTGGAGGCCAGGGCTGCGGTCTTGCTCTAAATTAATCAACTGCCATTCTGGTTGTAGCTGTCAGTCTCTGGGAGCTGGGATAATTGGAGACACAGACCAGCTCTTGGTTTGCCAGCAACTCTGCTTCCTGTGCTTGAGGGGTTGCAGATCTGAGTGGGCAGGGGGCTGGGGCATCATGGATATGATGCCACCCTGTAGGGCCCTTGGTGGGTGGTCAACAGGCTTCTCCCAAGGGTGCCCTGTTAGAGCTCACACCTGTAATTTAAACTCTTTGGGGGGCCAAGGCAGGGGGATCATTTGAGGCCAGGAGTTAAAGCCCAGTGAGGTGCAACACAGTCAGACCCCGTTTCTACAAATAATTTAAAAAATTAGCTGGGCATGGTGGTGTGTGCCTATAGTCCCAGTTTCTCAGAAGGTAGAGGTGGGAAGATTGTTTAAGCCTAGGAGGTCGAGGCTGCAGTGAGCCATGATCACGCCACTGCACGCCAGCCTGGGTGACAAAGCAAGACTCTCAGTCAATCAATCAATCAATAGAAAAAATTAGAACTCTGAGTCTTCTCAGTATCTGGGGGTGCTCTGTCCTACAATGGGAAAACCACAGAACTACATACCACTCAGGAATGTGGTCAACAAGAACAAGAACGAAGAACTCAGGGCAGTCATGGGCTTTACATCATCTAACATTAGATCTGGCCGGCTGCAGTGGCTCACACCTGTAATCCCAGCACTTTGGGAGGCCGAGGTGGGTGGATCACCTGACATCAGAAGTTTCGAGACCAGCCTGGCCAACATGGTGAAACTGAACCTGGCCAAACTGTCTCTACTAAAAACACAAAAATTAGCTGGACATGGTGATGGGCGCCTGTAATCCCAGGTACTCAGCAGTCTGAGGCAGAAAAATTGCTTTAACCCAGGAGACAGAGGTTGCAGTGAGCCGAGATCGTGCCACTGCACTCCAGCCTGGGTGACAAGAGCGGGACTCCGTCTCAAAAAAAAAAAAAAAGAAATACCATTGGATATGAGAGGAATCACTTCAATGGCATTAAATGTTCTCTCTGGCTTTATTCTCCATTACAGAATAGTCTCCATGGTGGTGCTCATGCCACCTTGACGCTTTGTTTCCTTGTCATCAAGACAGTTTTCTGCACCAACTCAAGCATGGCATGAAATTTCAAAGGCCTTAATAGAAGTTTTCTAACTTTATCTCCATGGAACATCTGGAAAACATCTCCAATTATGTGAGCTTGTTGCAAAATGTCTTGAAAATACAGAATGTTCGGCTGGGTGGGGTGGCTCACACCTGTAATCCCAGCACTGTATTCCCAGATGGGACTAAAATCCGTTACTCTCTCCTGATTCTGGAGGAGAACTTAATCCACCTCGCCAGAGGAAAACTGATCAGGTCCCGTGGCCTTGGGAAGCCCAGGTGGGTGAATCACTTTGGGTCAGGAGTTTGGAACCAGCCTGGCCAACATGGTGAAACCCCATCTCTACTAGAAGTACAAAAATTAGCCAAGCGTGGTGGTCAGCGTTTGTAATCCCAGCTACTTAGGAGGCTGAGGCATGAGAATCACTTGAACCTGGGAGGCAGAGGTTGCAGTGAGCCGAGATTTTGCCACTGCACTCCAGCCTGGGCAACAGAACAAGACTTTGTCAAAAAAAAAAAAAAAAAAAAAAAAAAGTAAGCCCTGGTGAAAGGAAGAATGAGGACAAAGAGAAGAGACACAACAGTTGTCAAAACTGGAATTTGCCAAATCACTGGTAACCCAGGGAATCTGCCTAGAACAGACTGTTTCTCTTGAAAGGCCCATGGCAGGTGCTACCAGAAAGATAAAGGAGGTGGGTGGGCTAGTGCCTTAGAGTGCCATCAGAAATTGAGGTGTGACCTCCAGAAATGGAGGGTCTTCATTCTGTGCGTGCACGTGTCTGTCACATATATGACTGGCAGCAAAAGATGGGACTAAATCCGTTACTCTCTCCTGATTCTGGAGGAGAACTTAATCCACCTTGGCAGAAGAAAACTGATCAGGCCCCAGGAACTGTCCACTAAAGCCACATCCCAGGATTTCCTGAGTCACAGCTGATGAATACTGGAGGGCAGCTTGACTCTTAAAGATCGTCTGCCCTTGAGCAAGATGCCTGCTTCCCAGATAAGTGAAAGCAGATGTCCCTGGCATCTTGCCTTCTCCCAAGGCACATGCAAGCCACATTCACACCCACCTGCAGTACCCAGTCTCCTTCCCCCAATAAACCCCTCCTGCCACTTCCAGAACCCCAATCTTCAACTGTGAGCAGCTATGGCACACTGAATACTTAGGCTAGGGGCTGTTCTCCATGTCTTGGAGGCCTTTCTCATTTAATCCTTGACACCATCCTGCAATAAGGCTACTATTACTATTCCTGTTTTATAGACATCCTGCAATAAGGCTACTATTACTATTCCTGTTTTATAGACGAGGAAACTGAGGCGCAGGAGGATTAGGTAGCCAGCCATGCAGTCTGCAAGTCCAAGAGCTGGGATCAGAACTCCCGGCCTAGTCCTCTCTCCCTTTTTGCCACATTGCAGAGAGACGGGAGAAAGATCTGGAAATGCCCTCTCTAGACTTGCCCTTCCTCCCTGAAACCCGTGGCCCGGGGCCTCTACCTGCGTGGATGAACTTGTCTGCCAACTTCTTCCGAGTGGACTTGCTGAGGTTGAAGTAGTAGTCGTCGTCCTCGTCGATGCTCTCCAGGAACAGCGGGATGTGCTGGAAGACGATGGCGTGCTGGCAGTGCCGCTGCCTCGCGATGCTCAGCTGCTCGTCCAGCCACTGGTCCTGCGCCTGCTTCAGGCTGGGGCACTTGGAGGGGTTCTCGTAGAACTGGGAGTTGAGGACCAGGAACAGGACGCCCCCGACCCAGAAGCTGAAGTAGTCATCTCCCCAAGTCCGGCAGAACTCCTCGACGGTCTCGGCCGTGGGGGCGTTGCCGATGTCGTGGTTGCCGCTGACGAGGACCAGTGGGATTGCCCTGTCCACCGCCCTAAGCACTCGCTTCAGGTCCTCCGTCTGCTCCGTCCGCCACGGCTTCCCTGGAAGAGTGAGGGTCACGTCCTGAGAAAGCCAGGGGCTTATTCACTTGAAATAACTAACTTAAGTACTTACTAACATAAAATTAAAAAAAAGAGTAATCTGGAAATCCACTCGACCTAGCACATGGAAACTGCAAAATGCAGTCACGTGCTAAAAGCAAACCAATAAGTCCGACGGGGGCCTCTGCCCATCCTTCCCCAGGACACCTTAGAAATTCCATGACTACATGGCCCCCTGCCCTATGTTGCTGAGTGATGGTGTGAAGTCAATCCTGAGATTAAATATTAGTGGACTGGGTACAGTGGCTCACACCTGTAATACCAACACTTGGGGAGGCTTGAGGTGGGAGGGATCACTTGAGCCCAGGAATTCTGAGACAAACCTGGGCACTACAGTGAGACCCTGTCTTCATAAAAAAGAAAATTAGGCTGGGCGTGGTGGCTCATGCCTGTAATCCCAGCACTTAGGGAGGCCGAGGCACGTGGATCACCTGAGGTCAGGAGTTCGAGACCAGCCTGGACAACATGTCCCCGTCTCTACTAAAAATACAAAAATTAGCTGGGCATGCGCACAGGCACCTGTAATCCCAGCTACTCGGCAGGGTGAGGCAGGAGAATCGCTTGAACTTGGGAGGCGGAGATTGCAGTGAGCCAAGATCACACCATTGCACTCCAGCCTGGGCAACAAGAGCGAATCTCTGCCTTAGCCTCCCAAAGTGTTGGGATTACAGGCGTAAGCCACCGCGCCGGGCAGAACATGCGTTCTTTCACTGTTGAATACCAAGTTCTTCATATTTCTACTCAATCAAACTCATTAATGGTGTGGTTCAAATTTTCTGTGTCATTATCCTTTTCTTTCGGCCTGTTGATGTATATTTGTTTCTGAGAGACTTGGTTAAATTGTCGCTGTACCTGTGGATTGATCTATCTCTTTCTGTAATTCTGCCAACGTTCACGTCATTTACTTTTAGTTACATTGTTAGATGTATAAGAGTTCAGAATTTCAATATCTCACTGAAATAGTTTTATATTTAACCCTAATGAAATAAATAAATATCAAGATAAGAAACAGGCGATCTATATTAATGCTATGAGAAAATCCTTAATATATAGTAAGTTAATAATATAAGGCACAGAGGAATAAAATCACACACAAATTTTTAAAAGCCTCACATGTATTCATGTATTATGGATAAAATGTCCCCCAAGATTCAAAGAAAACTGTTAACTCTGGTTAAATCCAGGAAACAGAAGCAGAGAGGGAGGGAGCCTTATACTTGGTTTAAAACCCTTTATATTAGGTTGGTGCAAAAGTAATTGCAGTTTTTGCCACTGAAAGTAATGGCAAAAATTGCAATTACTTTTGCACCAACCTAAATACTTTCTTTCTTTCCCTGCCTCTCTCCCTTCCTTCCTTTCCTTTCTCCCTTCCTTCTTTCCTTCCTCCCTTCCTTCTTTCACTTCCTCCCTTTTCCCAAGCTTATGTATAATTTTCACCGAAAAAAAAAACTCAAAGATTTTGACTCCATGGTTCTAGGGCTTAAAGAAGATTGAGGAAGCCAGCCAGGTGGCTGGAATGAATGTTTGGACTGGCAGCCCCAGGGCCAGCCTGGATCAACTCAGACCAGCCATGAGGCCAATGTGGACTGCAGACAAACCCCTAGCATCCCTGGAAGAGAGGACTCTCGGTCCCTGGAGCAGGCACGACCTGCTTCCACAGGAGGCTGAGCAGATTGGGCTTCAGACCCCAACTCCTGCTGCAGGGGTCAGCCAGCCTTTCCCGAGCCCATTCCACTGGTGTCCAGAGGTGAGAGGTGGCTGCACGGCCTGAAGCCTAGTGGAGGGAGCCTTAGGGAGAAGCAGGTTCTGCCTGCACCAGAAACCAGGAGGCCTCTCTCTCAGGGGTGCTGGGGGTTCATTCACCTACCGTCTGCATCGAAGGTGCCATTGATTGACATTGCTTCTTTAGCCGAACCCGGACTGCAGGCATCTGTGCTGACTTACATGATCCTCTCTAAGACTCCAGTGTCTGGTTCTTTTCCCATGCCAGTTTAGGAAAGACAAGTCCTTTGTAGCTTTGAACACAACAAACTCTCTCAAAGCGACCCTTGTGGTCCAAGGCTGATTCATTACCACTTTCCTCACCGGATTTTCTCAAAGACCTCAAAGCCGCCCCTCTCACTTCTTCTTCTTTCTGTTCACACTGACTTGGGGATTTTGGGATATTCAATCACTGACAATACTTCTTAGCACTTCCTACAGGCCAGGCACTGTTCTCAGAGCTGTGTGTGCACCGACTTGCTTCCTCTGGACACCCAGTGGAGGAGTGGGGATTTGAACTTGGTGGTCTAGCTCAAGGTGCTGTCTACAGTGTCCTGGTCACAAACTAAGGTCGTTGCTCTCAGGATGACTTCTCCTGGCTGCCCTGAGACACAGGATGAGGACTTTATAATACACTGGGGTGTAGAGCATCTCCTGTTCTTGATTTTCAAAGTCATTAAGCATGGCCCCTCACATGCTAACTGAGGCAGGTATGGAAAAATGTCCGAATCCCTAATGAACATAAACAGAAAAGTTAAGAAGGGGCAGTTCAAAAGAAAGGCTGACTTGGGAAGGAAACCTTGTCTAGGAAGCAACCAACAAGGAAGAGCTGGGAATTACACACAGTAATGTGATGTGTGTTTCCAAACAAAGAGGGATGCTGCTTTTGGGGAAACCACCAATATCCCCCAGTAATCTGTTAAAAAAAAAATGCAGCTCATCTTCCATAAATTTCCTTCAGCAAAAATGAGCCTCTTGGCAGGGCGTACTGATGCATGCCTATAATCCCAGCACTTTGGGAGGCCTAGGCGGGCAGACAACTTGAGGTCAAGAGTTCAACACCAACCTGGCCAACATGGTGAAACCCCAACTCTGCTAAAAATAGAAAAATTAGCCAAGCATGGTGGCATACACCTGTTGTCCCAGCTACTCGGGAGGCTGAGGCAGGAGAATCGCTTGAACCCGGGAGGCAGAGGTTGCAGTGAGCTGAGACCGTGCCACTGCACTCCAGCCTGGGCAACAGAGTGAGATTCTGTCTCAAAAAAATTATTTATTTATTTATTGTTGGAAAAAAAAAAAAAGATGAGCCTCATTCTTGTGTAGCTTTTCCAACACTTTCTATACCTCTTGCATGGAGTCACAGGTACTGAGGTGGAGTGAGTGTGCCCTGGGGTTGGTCTCTTGCCCCTTACAAGCTGCATGGCCTTAGGTAAGTCCCTTGGTTCCTCTGAGTCTTGGTTTCATCGTGTATGAAATGGGGATGATAATTCCCATACCTCAGGAATGGCTGTAAGAATTCCTACTAAGATAATGATGTCTAGAGTCTGGTACAAACAAGAATGCAAAGCTGTCAGCTGTCTGCTTTCCACATCCCATCCCCCTAAATGTAATAAATTCTTCCATTTTTATCAGCGACCCACTGTGTGTGCGTAACAACCAGTAAATCGTTTCAGAAGGAATGAAAATCTTCCCCAGGGACAGAAATAGTTTTTAGTTAAGAATTTGGAAATAAAAGAGCAAATCCTAGATTACAAAAAGCCAAGTTGAATGCCAACATTTGCATGATCTTTAACAAGCTCTCATTTGCATGTAACAGAATCTCTGTAGGGTTACATACGATATTAACAACAACTTAGTATTAACAAAGATCATAGCACAACTTAGCAGAGCTTCCTGAAAAATAGTCCCATTGTGGCTGGGTGCAGTGGCTCATGCCTGTACTCCCAGGACTTTGGGAGGCTGAGGCAGGAGGATCATTTGAGGTCAGGAGTTTGAGACCAGCCTGGCTAACATGACAAAACCCCATCTCTACTAAAAATACAAAAATTAGCTGGGCATGGTGGCATGGGCCTGTAATCCCAGCTACTCAGGAGGCTGAGACAGGAGAATTGCTTGAACCCGGGAGGCAGAGGTTGCAGTGAGCCAATATCGCACTATTGCATTCCAGCCTGGGTGACAAGAGCAAAACTCTGTCTCAAAAATGTCCCATTATATATGAGAATCCAAAGCCCAAAGCCAACCTCACCAGCATCATGAACAGAAAAAACAGAAACCTGCCCAAGGACACAGAGCTTCAATGAGTTTCCTGTCTCACGCAGGGTTCTATGTTCACAAAAAGAATGTATATAAAGGACAGGAAGAAAGGCAGGGAAACAAGGGGGAAGACTCTGAAAAATGGCAAGACATGACTCAGAAGAGGGGCAGAGAAGGTTGTTCTGGGGTCTCCAAGGTGGATAAGAGGTATCTGCTGAGAAGTGGGTGCCAAGAGTACAGGGACCCCAATGTCAGCACACACCTGACCCCCATGGAGAGGAGCCCTGGGTGGGAATGGCGAGAGCAGTGTAGAAAGCTGTAAGGCGTTTAAAACACTTAAAAAATTTTTAATGCAATTGGTCAAAATAAAACTAGGAGGT